>NW_028324153.1:0-4800000 GCF_054372755.1 Phalangium opilio
TAATTGTACCTAAATGTGCATAAATGCACCTAAATGTGCCTAAATGTACATGAATGTACCTAAATGTACCTTAATTTGCATCAATGTACCTAAATGTACATAAACGTACCTAAATGAGCATAAATGTACCTAAATGTACATAAATGTACCTAAATGTTTCTAAATGAACATAATGAACTCAAATGTACATAAATGTACCTAAATGTGCATACATGTACATAAATGTACCTAAATGTACATAAATGTACCTAAATGTGCATAAATGTACATAAATGTACATAAATGTACATAAATGTACATAAATATACATAAACGTACCTAAATGTACATAAATGTACATAAATGTACATAAATGTACATAAATGTACATAAATATACATAAATGTACATAAATATACATAAACGTACCTAAATGTACATAAACGTACCTTAATGTGCATAAATGTACCTAAGTGTGCATAAATGTACCTAAATGTACATAAATGTACATAAATGTACCTAAATGTACATAAATGTACCTAAATGTAAATAAGTGTACCTAAATGTACATAAAGGTACCTAAACGTACATAAACGTACCTAAATGTACATAAACGTACCTAAATGTACCTAAATGTACATAAATGTACCTAAATGTACATAAACGTACCTAAATGTACATAAACGTACCTTAATGTACATAAACGTACCTAAATGTACCTAAATGTACCTAAATGTACATTTATGTACCTAAATGTACATAAACGTACATTAATGTACCTAAATGTACATAAACGTACCTAAATGTACCTAAATGTACATAAACGTACCTAAATGTACCTAAATGTACATAAATGTACCTAAATGTACATAAATGTACCTAAATGTACATAAATGTACCTAAATGTACATAAACGAACCTAAACGTACATAAACGTACCTAAATGTACATAAACGTACCTAAATGTACATAAACGTACCTAAACGTACATAAACGTACCTAAATGTACATAAATGTACCTAAATGTGCATAAATGTACATAAATGTACATAAATGTACATAAATGTACATAAATATACATAAACGTACCTAAATGTACATAAATGTACATAAATGTACATAAATGTACATAAATGTACATAAATATACATAAATGTACATAAATATACATAAACGTACCTAAATGTACATAAACGTACCTAAATGTACATAAATGTACCTAAATGTACATAAATGTACCTAAATGTAAATAAGTGTACCTAAATGTACATAAAGGTACCTAAACGTACATAAACGTACCTAAATGTACATAAACGTACCTAAATGTACCTAAATGTACATAAATGTACCTAAATGTACATAAACGTAACCTAAATGTACATAAACGTACCTTAATGTACATAAACGTACCTAAATGTACCTAAATGTACATTTATGTACCTAAATGTACATAAACGTACATTAATGTACCTAAATGTACATAAACGTACCTAAATGTACCTAAATGTACATAAACGTACCTAAATGTACCTAAATGTACATAAATGTACCTAAATGTACATAAATGTACCTAAATGTACATAAACGTACCTAAATGTACCTAAATGAGCATAAATGTACCTAAATGTACATAAATGTACCTAAATGTACCTAAATGAACAAAAATGAACATAAATGTACATAAATGTACCTAAATGTGCATACATGTACATAAATGTACCTAAATGTGCATACATGCACATAAATGTACCTAAATCTACACAGTGGTACCTAAATGTGCATAAATGTACCTAAATGTACCTAAATGTACATAAATGTACCTAAATGTGCATAAATGTACATAAATGTACCTAAATGTGCATAAATGTACCTAAGTGTACATAAATGTACCTAAATGTACATAAATGTGCCTAATTGTACCTAAATGTGCATAAATGCACCTAAATGTGCCTAAATGTACATGAATGTACCTAAATGTACCTAAATTTGCATCAATGTACCTAAATGTACATAAACGTACCTAAATGAGCATAAATGTACATGAATGTACCTAAATGTACCTAAATTTGCATCAATGTACCTAAATGTACATAAACGTACCTAAATGAGCATAAATGTACCTAAATGTACATAAATGTACCTAAATGTTTCTAAATGAACATAAATGAACTCAAATGTACATAAATGTACCTAAATGTGCATACATGTACATAAATGTACCTAAATGTACATAAATGTACCTAAATGTGCATAAATGTACATAAATGTACATAAATGTACATAAATATACATAAACGTACCTAAATGTACATAAATGTACATAAATGTACATAAATGTACATAAATATACATAAATGTACATAAATATACATAAACGTACCTAAATGTACATAAACGTACCTAAATGTGCATAAATGTACCTAAGTGTGCATAAATGTACCTAAATGTACATAAATGTACATAAATGTACCTAAATGTACATAAATGTACCTAAATGTAAATAAGTGTACCTAAATGTACATAAAGGTACCTAAACGTACATAAACGTACCTAAATGTACATAAACGTACCTAAATGTACCTAAACGTACATAAATGTACCTAAATGTACATAAACGTACCTAAATGTACATAAACGTACCTAAATGTACATAAACGTACCTAAATGTACCTAAATGTACATAAACGTACCTAAATGTACCTAAATGTACATAAATGTACCTAAATGTACATAAATGTACCTAAATGTACATAAACGTACCTAAATGTACCTAAATGAGCATAAATGTACCTAAATGTACATAAATGTACATAAATGTACCTAAATGTACCTAAATGAACAAAAATGAACATAAATGTACATAAATGTACCTAAATGTGCATACATGTACATAAATGTACCTAAATGTGCATACATGCACATAAATGTACCTAAATGTGCATACATGTACATAAATGTACCTAAATGTGCATACATGCACATAAATGTACCTAAATCTACACAGTGGTACCTAAATGTGCATAAATGTACCTAAATGTACCTAAATGTACATAAATGTACATAAATGTACCTAAATGTGCATAAATGTACATAAATGTACCTAAATGTGCATAAATGTACCTAAGTGTACATAAATGTACCTAAATGTACATAAATGTGCCTAATTGTACCTAAATGTGCATAAATGCACCTAAATGTGCCTAAATGTACATGAATGTACCTAAATGTACCTAAATTTGCATCAATGTACCTAAATGTACATAAACGTACCTAAATGAGCATAAATGTACATGAATGTACCTAAATGTACCTAAATTTGCATCAATGTACCTAAATGTACATAAACGTACCTAAATGAGCATAAATGTACATAAACGTACCTAAATGAGCATAAATGTACCTAAATGTACATAAATGTACCTAAATGTTTCTAAATGAACATAAATGAACTCAAATGTACATAAATGTACCTAAATGTGCATAAATGTACCTAAATGTACCTAACGGTACATAAATGTACCTAAATGTGCATAAATATACATAAATGTGCCTAAATGTGCATAAATGTACCTAAAGGTACATAAATGTACCTAAATGTACATAAATGTGCCTAATTGTACCTAAATGTACCTAAATGTGCATGCATGTACATAAATGTACATAAACGTACATTAATGTACCTAAATGTACATAAACGTACCTAAATGTACATAAACGTACCTAAATGTACCTAAATGTACATAAATGTACCTAAATGTACATAAATGTACCTAATTGTACATAAATGTACCTAAATGTAAATAAGTGTACCTAAATGTACATAAAGGTACCTAAAACGTACATAAACGTACCTAAATGTACATAAACGTACCTAAATGTACCTAAATGTACATAAATGTACATAAATGTACATAAATGTACCTAAATGTACATAAACGTACCGAAACGTACATAAACGTACCTAAATGTACATAAACGTACCTAAATGTACATAAACGTACCTAAATGTACCTAAATGTACATAAATGTACCTAAATGTACATAAACGTACCTAAATGTACCTAAATGAGCATAAATGTACCTAAATGTACTTAAATGTACCTAAATGAACCAAAATGAACATAAATGTACATAAATGTACCTAAATGTGCATACATGTACATAAATGTACCTAAATGTGCATACATGCACATAAATGTACCTAAATGTACATAGTGGTACCTAAATGTGCATAAATGTACCTAAATGTGCATACATGTACATAAATGTACCTAAATGTGCATACATGCACATAAATGTACCTAAATGTACATAGTGGTACCTAAATGTGCATAAATGTACCTAAATGTACCTAAATGTACCTAAATGTACATAAATGTACCTAAATGTGCATAAATGTACATAAATGTACCTAAATGTGCATAAATGTACCTAAGTGTACATAAATGTACCTAAATGTTTCTAAATGAACATAAATGTACCTAAATGTTTCTAAATGAACATAAATGAACTCAAATGTACATAAATGTACCTAAATGTGCATACATGTACATAAATGTACCTAAATGTACATAAATGTACCTAAATGTGCATAAATGTACCTAAATGTACCTAAATGTACTTAAATGTACCTAAATGTGCATAAATGTACATAAATGTACATAAATGTACATAAATGTACATAAATGTACATAAATGTACATAGTGGTACCTAAATGTGCATAAATGTACCTAAATGTACATAAATGTACCTAAATGTGCATAAATGTACATAAATGTACCTAAATGTGCATAAATGTACATAAATGTACCTAAATGTACATAAATGTGCATAAATGTACCTAAGTGTACATAAATGTACCTAAATGTACATAAATGTGCCTAATTGTACCTAAATGTGCATAAATGCACCTAAATGTGCCTAAATGTACATGAATGTACCTAAATGTACCTAAATTTGCATCAATGTACCTAAATGTACATAAACGTACCTAAATGAGCATAAATGTACCTAAATGTACATAAATGTACCTAAATGTTTCTAAATGAACATAAATGAACTCAAATGTACATAAATGTACCTAAATGTGCATACATGTACATAAATGTACCTAAATGTACATAAATGTACCTAAATGTGCATAAATGTACATAAATGTACATAAATGTACATTTATGTACCTAAATGTACATAAACGTACATTAATGTACCTAAATGTACATAAACGTACCTAAATGTACCTAAATGTACATAAACGTACCTAAATGTACCTAAATGTACATAAATGTACCTAAATGTACATAAATGTACCTAAATGTACATAAATGTACATAAATGTACCTAAATGTACATAAACGAACCTAAACGTACATAAACGTACCTAAATGTACATAAACGTACCTAAATGTACATAAACGTACATAAACGTACCTAAACGTACATAAACGTACCTAAATGTACATAAACGTACCTAAATGTACATAAACGTACCTAAATGTACCTAAATGTACATAAATGTACCTAAATGTGCATAAATGTACATAAATGTACCTAAATGTACATAAATGTGCATAAATGTACCTAAGTGTACATAAATGTACCTAAATGTACATAAATGTGCCTATATGTACCTAAATGTGCATAAATGCACCTAAATGCGCCTAAATGTACATGAATGTACCTAAATGTACATAAATGTACCTAAATGTTTCTAAATGAACATAAATGAACTCAAATGTACATAAATGTACCTAAATGTGCATACATGTACATAAATGTACCTAAATGTACATAAATGTACCTAAATGTGCATAAATGTACATAAATGTACATAAATGTACATAAATATACATAAACGTACCTAAATGTACATAAATGTACATAAATGTACATAAATGTACATAAATGTACATAAATATACATAAACGTACCTAAATGTACATAAACGTACCAAAATGTACATAACTGTAAATGTACCTAAGTGTGCATAAATGTACCTAAGTGTGCATAAATGTACCTAAATGTACATAAATGTACATAAATGTACCTAAATGTACATAAATGTACCTAAATGTGCATAAATGTACATAAATGTACATAAATGTACATAAATGTACATAAATGTACATAAATGTGCATACATGTACATAAATGTACCTAAATGTGCATACATGCACATAAATGTACCTAAATGTACATAGTGGTACCTAAATGTGCATAAATGTACCTAAATGTACCTAAATGTACCTAAATGTACATAAATGTACCTAAATGTGCATAAATGTACATAAATGTACCTAAATGTGCATAAATGTACCTAAGTGTACATAAATGTACCTAAATGTTTCTAAATGAACATAAATGAACTCAAATGTACATAAATGTACCTAAATGTGCATACATGTACATAAATGTACCTAAATGTACATAAATGTACCTAAATGTGCATAAATGTACCTAAATGTACCTAAATGTACTTAAATGTACCTAAATGTGCATAAATGTACATAAATGTACATAAATGTACATAAATGTACATAAATGTACATAAATGTACATAAATGTACATAAATGTACATAGTGGTACCTAAATGTGCATAAATGTACCTAAATGTACATAAATGTACCTAAATGTGCATAAATGTACATAAATGTACCTAAATGTGCATAAATGTACATAAATGTACCTAAATGTACATAAATGTGCATAAATGTACCTAAGTGTACATAAATGTACCTAAATGAGCATAAATGTACCTAAATGTACATAAATGTACCTAAATGTTTCTAAATGAACATAAATGAACTCAAATGTACATAAATGTACCTAAATGTGCATACATGTACATAAATGTACCTAAATGTACATAAATGTACCTAAATGTGCATAAATGTACATAAATGTACATAAATGTACATTTATGTACCTAAATGTACATAAACGTACATTAATGTACCTAAATGTACATAAACGTACCTAAATGTACCTAAATGTACATAAACGTACCTAAATGTACCTAAATGTACATAAATGTACCTAAATGTACATAAATGTACCTAAATGTACATAAATGTACCTAAATGTACATAAACGAACCTAAACGTACATAAACGTACCTAAATGTACATAAACGTACCTAAATGTACATAAACGTACATAAACGTACCTAAACGTACATAAACGTACCTAAATGTACATAAACGTACCTAAATGTACATAAACGTACCTAAATGTACCTAAATGTACATAAATGTACCTAAATGTGCATAAATGTACATAAATGTACCTAAATGTACATAAATGTGCATAAATGTACCTAAGTGTACATAAATGTACCTAAATGTACATGAATGTACCTAAATGTACATAAATGTACCTAAATGTTTCTAAATGAACATAAATGAACTCAAATGTACATAAATGTACCTAAATGTGCATACATGTACATAAATGTACCTAAATGTACATAAATGTACCTAAATGTGCATAAATGTACATAAATGTACATAAATGTACATAAATATACATAAACGTACCTAAATGTACATAAACGTACCAAAATGTACATAACTGTAAATGTACCTAAGTGTGCATAAATGTACCTAAGTGTGCATAAATGTACCTAAATGTACATAAATGTACATAAATGTACCTAAATGTACATAAATGTACCTAAATGTGCATAAATGTACATAAATGTACATAAATGTACATAAATGTACATAAATGTACATAAATGTACATAAATGTACATAAATATACATAAACGTACCTAAATGTACATAAATGTACATAAATGTACATAAATGTACATAAATATACATAAACGTACCTAAATGTACATAAACGTACCTAAATGTACATAACTGTAAATGTACCTAAGTGTGCATAAATGTACCTAAGTGTGCATAAATGTACCTAAATGTACATAAATGTACATAAATGTACCTAAATGTACATAAATGTACCTAAATGTAAATAAGTGTACCTAAATGTACATAAAGGTACATAAACGTACATAAACGTACCTAAATGTACATAAACGTACCTAAATGTACCTAAATGTACATAAATGTACCTAAATGTACATAAACGTACCTAAATGTACATAAACGTACCTTAATGTACATAAACGTACCTAAATGTACCTAAATGTACCTAAATGTACCTAAATGTACATTTATGTACCTAAATGTACATAAACGTACATTAATGTACCTAAATGTACATAAACGTACCTAAATGTACCTAAATGTACATAAACGTACCTAAATGTACCTAAATGTACATAAATGTACCTAAATGTACATAAATGTACCTAAATGTACATAAATGTACCTAAATGTACATAAACGAACCTAAACGTACATAAACTTACCTAAATGTACATAAACGTACCTAAATGTACATAAACGTACATAAACGTACCTAAACGTACATAAACGTACCTAAATGTACATAAACGTACCTAAATGTACATAAACGTACCTAAATGTACCTAAATGTACATAAACGTACCTAAATGTACATAAACGTACCTAAATGTACCTAAATGTGTACATAAATGTACCTAAATGTACATAAACGTACCTAAATGTACCTAAATGAGCATAAATGTACCTAAATGTACATAAATGTACCTAAATGTACCTAAATGAACAAAAATGAACATAAATGTACATAAATGTACCTAAATGTGCATACATGTACATAAATGTACCTAAATGTACATAAATGTACCTAAATGTACATAAATGTGCCTAATTGTACCTAAATGTGCATAAATGCACCTAAATGTGCCTAAATGTACATGAATGTACCTAAATGTACCTAAATTTGCATCAATGTACCTAAATGTACATAAACGTACCTAAATGAGCATAAATGTACCTAAATGTACATAAATGTACCTAAATGTTTCTAAATGAACATAAATGAACTCAGATGTACATAAATGTACCTAAATGTGCATAAATGTACCTAACTGTACCTAAATGTACATAAATGTACCTAAATGTGCATAAATATACATAAATGTGCCTAAATGTGCATAAATGTACCTAAGTGTACATAAATGTACATAAATGTGCCTAATTGTACCTAAATGTACCTAAATGTGCATGCATGTACATAAATGTACATAAACGTACATTAATGTACCTAAATGTACATAACGTACCTAAATGTACCTAAATGTACATAAACGTACCTAAACGTACATAAACGTACCTAAATGTACATAAACGTACCTAAATGTACATAAACGTACCTAAATGTACCTAAATGTACATAAATGTACCTAAATGTACATAAATGTACCTAAATGTACATAAACGTACCTAAACGTACATAAACGTACCTAAATGTACATAAACGTACCTAAATGTACATAAACGTACCTAAATGTACCTAAATGTACATAAATGTACCTAAATGTACATAAACGTACCTAAATGTACCTAAATGAGCATAAATGTACCTAAATGTACATAAATGTACCTAAATGTACCTAAATGAACAAAAATGAACATAAATGTACATAAATGTACCTAAATGTGCATACATGTACATAAATGTACCTAAATTTACATAGTGGTACCTAAATGTGCATAAATGTACCTAAATGTACCTAAATGTACATAAATGTACATAAATGTACATAATGTACATAAATGTACATAAATGTACATAAATATACATAAACGTACCTAATTGTACATAAATGTACATAAATGTACTTAAATATACATAAACGTACCTAAATGTACATAAATGTACTTAAATGTACATAAATGTACATAAATATACATAAACGTACCTAAATGTACATAAACGTACCTAAATGTACATAACTGTAAATGTACCTAAGTGTGCATAAATGTACCTAAGTGTGCATAAATGTACCTAAATGTACATAAATGTACATAAATGTACCTTAATGTACATAAATGTACCTAAATGTAAATAAGTGTACCTAAATGTACATAAAGGTACCTAAACGTACATAAACGTACCTAAATGTACTTAAACGTACCTAAATGTACCTAAATGTACCTAAATGTACATAAATGTACCTAAATGTACATAAATGTACCTAAATGTACATAAATGTACCTAAATGTACATAAACGTACCTAAACGTACATAAACGTACCTAAATGTACATAAACGTACCTAAATGTACATAAACGTACCTAAATGTACCTAAATGTACATAAATGTACCTAAATGTACATAAACGTACCTAAATGTACCTAAATGAGCATAAATGTACCTAAATGTACATAAATGTACCTAAATGTACCTAAATGAACAAAAATGAACATAAATGTACATAAATGTACCTAAATGTGCATACATGTACATAAATGTACCTAAATGTACATAAATGTACCTAAATGTACATAAATGTGCCAAATTGTACCTAAATGTGCATAAATGCACCTAAATGTGCCTAAATGTACATGAATGTACCTAAATGTACCTAAATTTGCATCAATGTACCTAAATGTACATAAACGTACCTAAATGAGCATAAATGTACCTAAATGTACATAAATGTACCTAAATGTTTCTAAATGAACATAAATGAACTCAGATGTACATAAATGTACCTAAATGTGCATAAATGTACCTAACTGTACCTAAATGTACATAAATGTACCTAAATGTGCATAAATATACATAAATGTGCCTAAATGTGCATAAATGTACCTAAGTGTACATAAATGTACATAAATGTGCCTAATTGTACCTAAATGTACCTAAATGTGCATGCATGTACATAAATGTACATAAACGTACATTAATGTACCTAAATGTACATAAACGTACCTAAATGTACCTAAATGTACATTAACGTACCTAAACGTACATAAACGTACCTAAATGTACATAAACGTACCTAAATGTACATAAACGTACCTAAATGTACCTAAATGTACATAAATGTACCTAAATGTACATAAATGTACCTAAATGTACATAAACGTACCTAAAAGTACATAAACGTACCTAAATGTACATAAACGTACCTAAATGTACATAAACGTACCTAAATGTACCTAAATGTACATAAATGTACCTAAATGTACATAAACGTACCTAAATGTACCTAAATGAGCATAAATCTACCTAAATGTACATAAATGTACCTAAATGTACCTAAATGAACAAAAATGAACATAAATGTACATAAATGTACCTAAATGTGCATACATGTACATAAATGTACCTAAATTTACATAGTGGTACCTAAATGTGCATAAATGTACCTAAATGTACATAAATGTACATAAATGTACATAAATATACATAAACGTACCTAAATGTACAAATGTACATAAATGTACATAAATGTACTTAAATATACATTAACGTACCTAAATGTACATAAATGTACATAAATGTACATAAATGTACATAAATGTACATAAATGTACATAAATATACATAAACGTACCTAAATGTACATAAACGTACCTAAATGTACATAAACGTACCTAAATGTACATAACTGTAAATGTACCTAAGTGTGCATAAATGTACCTAAGTGTGCATAAATGTACCTAAATGTACATAAACGTACATAAACGTACATAAATGTACCTTAATGTACATAAATGTACCTAAATGTAAATAAGTGTACCTAAATGTACATAAAGGTACCTAAACGTACATAAACGTACCTAAACGTACATAAACGTACCTAAATGTACATAAACGTACCTAAATGTACCTAAATGTACCTAAATGTACATAAATGTACCTAAATGTACATAAATGTACCTAAATGTACATAAATGTACCTAAATGTACATAAATGTACCTAAATGTACATAAACGTACCTAAACGTACATAAACGTACATAAATGTACATAAACGTACCTAAATGTACATAAACGTACCTAAATGTACCTAAATGTACCTAAATGTACATAAATGTACCTAAATGAGCATAAATGTACCTAAATGTACATAAATGTACCTAAATGTACCTAAATGAACAAAAATGAACATAAATGTACATAAATGTACCTAAATGTGCATACATGTACATAAATGTACCTAAATGTACATAAATGTACCTAAATGTACCTAAATGTACATAAATGTGCCTAATTGTACCTAAATGTGCATAAATGCACCTAAATGTGCCTAAATGTACATGAATGTACCTAAATGTACCTAAATTTGCATCAATGTACCTAAATGTACACAAACGTACCTAAATGAGCATAAATGTACCTAAATGTACATAAATGTACCTAAATTTTTCTAAATGAACATAAATGAACTCAGATGTACATAAATGTACCTAAATGTGCATACATGTACATAAATGTACCTAAATGTACATAAGTGTACCTAAATGTGCATAAATGTACCAAAATATACCTAAATGTACATAAATGTACCTAAATGTGCATAAATGTACATAAATGTACATAAATGTACATAAATGTACATAAATGTACATAAATGTACATAAATATACATAAACGTACCTAAATGTACATAAATGTACATAAATGTACTTAAATATACATAAACGTACCTAAATGTACATAAATGTACATAAATGTACATAAATATACATAAACGTACCTAAATGTACATAAACGTACCTAAATGTACATAACTGTAAATGTACCTAAGTGTGCATAAATGTACCTAAGTGTGCATAAATGTACCTAAATGTACATAAATGTACATAAATGTACCTTAATGTACATAAATGTACCTAAATGTAAATAAGTGTACCTAAATGTACATAAAGGTACCTAAACGTACATAAACGTACCTAAATGTACATAAACGTACCTAAATGTACCTAAATGTACCTAAATGTACATAAATGTACCTAAATGTACATAAATGTACCTAAATGTACATAAATGTACCTAAATGTACATAAATGTACCTAAATGTACATAAACGTACCTAAACGTACATAAACGTACCTAAATGTACATAAACGTACCTAAATGTACATAAACGTACCTAAATGTACCTAAATGTACATAAATGTACCTAAATGAGCATAAATGTACCTAAATGTACATAAATGTACCTAAATGTACCTAAATGAACAAAAATGAACATAAATGTACATAAATGTACCTAAATGTGCATACATGTACATAAATGTACCTAAATGTACATAAATGTACCTAAATGTACATAAATGTGCCTAATTGTACCTAAATGTGCATAAATGCACCTAAATGTGCCTAAATGTACATGAATGTACCTAAATGTACCTAAATTTGCATCAATGTGCCTAAATGTACATAAAAGTACCTAAATGAGCATAAATGTACCTAAATGTACATAAATGTACCTAAATGTTTCTAAATGAACATAAATGAACTCAGATGTACATAAATGTACCTAAATGTGCATAAATGTACCTAAATGTACATAAATGTACCTAAATGTGCATAAATATGCATAAATGTGCCTAAATGTGCATAAATGTACCTAAGTGTACATAAATGTACATAAATGTGCCTAATTGTACCTAAATGTACCTAAATGTGCATGCATGTACATAAACGTACCTAAATGTACCTAAATGTGCATGCATGTACATAAACGTACCTAAATGTACCTAAATGTACATAAATGTACCTAAATGTACATAAATGTACCTAAATGTACATAAACGTACCTAAATGTACCTAAATGTACATAAATGTACCTAAATGTACATAAATGTACCTAAATGTACATAAACGTACCTAAACGTACATAAACGTACCTAAATGTATATAAACGTACCTAAATGTACATAAACGTACCTAAATGTACCTAAATGTACATAAATGTACCTAAATGTACATAAACGTACCTAAATGTACCTAAATGAGCATAAATGTACCTAAATGAACAAAAATGAACATAAATGTACATAAATGTACCTGAATGTGCATACATGTACATAAATGTACCTAAATGTACCTAAATGTACATAAATGTACATAAATATACATAAACGTACCTAAATGTACATAAATGTACATAAATGTACATAAATGTACATAAATACACATAAGCGTACCTAAATGTACATAAACGTACCTAAATGTACATAACTGTAAATGTACCTAAGTGTGCATAAATGTACCTAAGTGTGCATAAATGTACCTAAATGTACATAAATGTACATAAATGTACCTAAATGTACATAAATGTACCTAAATGTAAATAAGTGTACCTAAATGTACATAAAGGTACCTAAACGTACATAAACGTACCTAAATGTACATAAATGTACATAAATGTACATAAATATACATAAACGTACCTAAATGTACATAAATGTACATAAATATACATAAACGTACCTAAATGTACATAAATGTACATAAATGTACATAAATGTACATAAATATACATAAACGTACCTAAATGTACATAAACGTACCTAAATGTACATAACTGTAAATGTACCTAAGTGTGCATAAATGTACCTAAGTGTGCATAAATGTACCTAAATGTACATAAATGTACATAAATGTACCTAAATGTACATGAATGTACCTAAATGTAAATAAGTGTACCTAAATGTACATAAAGGTACCTAAACGTACATAAACGTACCTAAATGTACATAAACGTACCTAAATGTACCTAAATGTACCTAAATGTACATAAATGTACCTAAATGTACATAAATGTACCTAAATGTACATAAATGTACCAAAATGTACATAAACGTACCTAAACGTACATAAACGTACCTAAATGTACATAAACGTACCTAAATGTACATAAACGTACCTAAATGTACCTAAATGAGCATAAATGTACCTAAATGTACATAAATGTACCTAAATGTACCTAAATGAACAAAAATGTACATAAATGTGCCTAATTGTACCTAAATGTGCATAAATGCACCTAAATGTGCCTAAATGTACATGAATGTACCTAAATGTACCTAAATTTGCATCAATGTACCTAAATGTACATAAACGTACCTAAATGAGCATAAATGTACCTAAATGTACATAAATGTACCTAAATGTTTCTAAATGAACATAAATGAACTCAGATGTACATAAATGTACCTAAATGTGCATACATGTACATAAATGTACCTAAATGTACATAAGTGTACCTAAATGTGCATAAATGTACCAAAATATACCTAAATGTACATAAATGTACCTAAATGTGCATAAATGTACATAAATGTACATAAATGTACATAAATGTACATAAATATACATAAACGTACCTAAATGTACATAAATGTACATAAATGTACTTAAATATACATAAACGTACCTAAATGTACATAAATGTACATAAATATACATAAACGTACCTAAATGTACATAAACGTACCTAAATGTACATAACTGTAAATGTACCTAAGTGTGCATAAATGTACCTAAGTGTGCATAAATGTACCTAAATGTACATAAATGTACCTAAATGAGCATAAATGTACCTAAATGTACATAAATGTACCTAAATGTAAATAAGTGTACCTAAATGTACATAAACGTACCTAAATGTACCTAAATGTACCTAAATGTACCTAAATGTACATAAATGTACCTAAATGTACATAAATGTACCTAAATGTACATAAATGTACCTAAATGTACATAAACGTACCTAAACGTACATAAACGTACCTAAATGTACATAAACGTACCTAAATGTACCTAAATGAGCATAAATGTACCTAAATGAACAAAAATGAACATAAATGTACATAAATGTACCTGAATGTGCATACATGTACATAAATGTACCTAAATGTACCTAAATGTACATAAATGTACATAAATATACATAAACGTACCTAAATGTACATAAATGTACATAAATGTACATAAATGTACATAAATACACATAAGCGTACCTAAATGTACATAAACGTACCTAAATGTACATAACTGTAAATGTACCTAAGTGTGCATAAATGTACCTAAGTGTGCATAAATGTACCTAAATGTACATAAATGTACATAAATGTACCTAAATGTACATAAATGTACCTAAATGTAAATAAGTGTACCTAAATGTACATAAAGGTACCTAAACGTACATAAACGTACCTAAATGTACATAAATGTACATAAATGTACATAAATATACATAAACGTACCTAAATGTACATAAATGTACATAAATATACATAAACGTACCTAAATGTACATAAATGTACATAAATGTACATAAATGTACATAAATATACATAAACGTACCTAAATGTACATAAACGTACCTAAATGTACATAACTGTAAATGTACCTAAGTGTGCATAAATGTACCTAAGTGTGCATAAATGTACCTAAATGTACATAAATGTACATAAATGTACCTAAATGTACATGAATGTACCTAAATGTAAATAAGTGTACCTAAATGTACATAAAGGTACCTAAACGTACATAAACGTACCTAAATGTACATAAACGTACCTAAATGTACCTAAATGTACCTAAATGTACATAAATGTACCTAAATGTACATAAATGTACCTAAATGTACATAAATGTACCAAAATGTACATAAACGTACCTAAACGTACATAAACGTACCTAAATGTACATAAACGTACCTAAATGTACATAAACGTACCTAAATGTACCTAAATGAGCATAAATGTACCTAAATGTACATAAATGTACCTAAATGTACCTAAATGAACAAAAATGTACATAAATGTGCCTAATTGTACCTAAATGTGCATAAATGCACCTAAATGTGCCTAAATGTACATGAATGTACCTAAATGTACCTAAATTTGCATCAATGTACCTAAATGTACATAAACGTACCTAAATGAGCATAAATGTACCTAAATGTACATAAATGTACCTAAATGTTTCTAAATGAACATAAATGAACTCAGATGTACATAAATGTACCTAAATGTGCATACATGTACATAAATGTACCTAAATGTACATAAGTGTACCTAAATGTGCATAAATGTACCAAAATATACCTAAATGTACATAAATGTACCTAAATGTGCATAAATGTACATAAATGTACATAAATGTACATAAATGTACATAAATATACATAAACGTACCTAAATGTACATAAATGTACATAAATGTACTTAAATATACATAAACGTACCTAAATGTACATAAATGTACATAAATATACATAAACGTACCTAAATGTACATAAACGTACCTAAATGTACATAACTGTAAATGTACCTAAGTGTGCATAAATGTACCTAAGTGTGCATAAATGTACCTAAATGTACATAAATGTACCTAAATGAGCATAAATGTACCTAAATGTACATAAATGTACCTAAATGTAAATAAGTGTACCTAAATGTACATAAACGTACCTAAATGTACCTAAATGTACCTAAATGTACCTAAATGTACATAAATGTACCTAAATGTACATAAATGTACCTAAATGTACATAAATGTACCTAAATGTACATAAACGTACCTAAACGTACATAAACGTACCTAAATGTACATAAACGTACCTAAATGTACATAAACGTACCTAAATGTACCTAAATGTACATAAATGTACCTAAATGTACATAAACGTACCTAAATGTACCTAAATGAGCATAAATGTACCTAAATGTACATAAATGTACCTAAATGTACCTAAATGAACAAAAATGAACATAAATGTACATAAATGTACCTAAATGTGCATACATGTACATAAATGTACCTAAATGTACATAAATGTACCTAAATGTACATAAATGTGCCTAATTGTACCTAAATGTGCATAAATGCACCTAAATGTGCCTAAATGTACATGAATGTACCTAAATGTACATAAATGTACCTAAATGTTTCTAAATGAACATAAATGAACTCAGATGTACATAAATGTACCTAAATGTGCATAAATGTACCTAAATGTACCTAAATGTACATGAATGTACCTAAATGAACAAAAATGAACATAAATGTACATAAATGTACCTAAATGTGCATACATGTACATAAATGTGCCTAATTGTACCTAAATGTGCATAAATGCACCTAAATGTGCCTAAATGTACATGAATGTACCTAAATGTACCTAAATTTGCATCAATGTGCCTAAATGTACATAAAAGTACCTAAATGAGCATAAATGTACCTAAATGTACATAAATGTACCTAAATGTTTCTAAATGAACATAAATGAACTCAGATGTACATAAATGTACCTAAATGTGCATAAATGTACCTAAATGTACCTAAATGTACATGAATGTACCTAAATGTGCATAAATATGCATAAATGTGCCTAAATGTGCATAAATGTACCTAAGTGTACATAAATGTGCCTAATTGTACCTAAATGTACCTAAATGTGCATGCATGTACATAAACGTACCTAAATGTACCTAAATGTACATAAATGTACCTAAATGTACATAAATGTACCTAAATGTACATAAACGTACCTAAATGTACCTAAATGTACATAAATGTACCTAAATGTACATAAATGTACCTAAATGTACATAAACGTACCTAAACGTACATAAACGTACCTAAATGTACATAAACGTACCTAAATGTACATAAACGTACCTAAATGTACCTAAATGTACATAAATGTACCTAAATGTACATAAACGTACCTAAATGTACCTAAATGAGCATAAATGTACCTAAATGTACATAAATGTACCTAAATGTACCTAAATGAACAAAAATGAACATAAATGTACATAAATGTACCTAAATGTGCATACATGTACATAAATGTACCTAAATGTACCTAAATGTACATAAATGTACATAAATATACATAAACGTACCTAAATGTACATAAATGTACATAAATGTACATAAATATACATAAACGTACCTAAATGTACATAAACGTACCTAAATGTACATAACTGTAAATGTACCTAAGTGTGCATAAATGTACCTAAGTGTGCATAAATGTACCTAAATGTACATAAATGTACCTAAATGTTTCTAAATGAACATAAATAAATGTACATAAATGTACCTAAATGTGCATAAATGTACATAAATGTACATAAATGTACATTAATGTACATAAATGTACATAAATATACATAAACGTACCTAAATGTACATAAATGTACATAAATGTACATAAATGTACTTATATATACATAAACGTACCTAAATGTACATTAATGTACCTAAATGTACATAAACGTACATTAATGTACCTAAATGTACATAAACGTACCTAAATGTACCTAAATGTACATAAACGTACCTAAATGTACCTAAATGTACATAAATGTACCTAAATGTACATAAATGTACCTAAATGTACATAAACGTACCTAAACGTACATAAACGTACCTAAATGTACATAAACGTACCTAAATGTACATAAACGTACCTAAATGTACATAAATGTACCTAAATGTACATAAACGTACCTAAATGTACCTAAATGAGCATAAATGTACCTAAATGTACATAAATGTACCTAAATGTACATAAATGTACCTAAATGAACAAAAATGAACATAAATGTACATAAATGTACCTAACTGTACATAGTGGTACCTAAATGTGCATAAATGTACCTAAATGTACATAAATGTACCTAAATGTGCATAAATGTACATAAATGTACCTAAATGTGCATAAATGTACCTAAGTGTACATAAAGGTACCTAAATGTACATAAATGTGCCTAATTGTACCTAAATGTACCTAAATGTGCATGCATGTACATAAATGTACCTAAATGTACATAAATGTACCTAAATGTAAATAAGTGTACCTAAATGTACATAAAGGTATCTAAACGTACATAAACGTACCTAAATGTACATAAACGTACCTAAATGTACCTAAATGTACATAAATGTACCTAAATGTACATAAACGTACCTTAATGTACATAAACGTACCTAAATGTACCTAAATGTACCTAAATGTACATAAATGTACCTAAATGTACATAAATGTACCTAAATGTACATAAACGTACCTAAACGTACATAAACGTACCTAAATGTACATAAACGTACCTAAATGTACATAAACGTACCTAAATGTACCTAAATGTACATAAATGTACCTAAATGTACATAAACGTACCTAAATGTACCTAAATGAGCATAAATGTACCTAAATGTACATAAATGTACCTAAATGTAGCTAAATGAACAAAAATGAACATAAATGTACATAAATGTACCTAAATGTACCTAAATGTGCATACATGCACATAAATGTTACTAACTGTACATAGTGGTACCTAAATGTGCATAAATGTACCTAAATGTACATAAATGTACCTAAATGTGCATAAATGTACCTAAATGTGCATAAATGTACCTAAGTGTACATAAAGGTACCTAAATGTACCTAAATGTGCATAAATGTACCTAAGTGTACATAAAGGTACCTAAATGTACATAAATATGCCTAATTGTACCTAAATGTACCTAAATGTGCATGCATGTACATAAATGTACCTAAATGTACATAAATGTACCTAAATGTAAATAAGTGTACCTAAATGTACATAAAGGTATCTAAACGTACATAAACGTACCTAAATTTACATAAACGTACCTAAATGTACCTAAATGTACATAAATGTACCTAAATGTACATAAACGTACCTAAATGTACATAAACGTACCTTAATGTACATAAACGTACCTAAATGTACCTAAATGTACCTAAATGTACCTAAATGTACATTAATGTACCTAAATGTACATAAACGTACATTAATGTACCTAAATGTACGTAAACGTACCTAAATGTACCTAAATGTACATAAATGTACCTAAATGTACATAAATGTACCTAAATGTACATAAACGTACCTAAACGTACATAAACGTACCTAAATGTACATAAACGTACCTAAATGTACATAAACATACCTAAATGTACATAAATGTACCTAAATGTACATAAACGTACCTAAATGTACCTAAATGAGCATAAATGTACCTAAATGTACATAAATGTACCTAAATGTACATAAATGTACCTAAATGAACAAAAATGAACATAAATGTACATAAATGTACCTAACTGTACATAGTGGTACCTAAATTTGCATAAATGTACCTAAATGTACATAAATGTACCTAAATGTGCATAAATGTACATAAATGTACCTAAATGTGCATAAATGTACCAAAGTGTACATAAAGGTACCTAAATGTACATAAATGTGCCTAATTGTACCTAAATGTACCTAAATGTGCATGCATGCACATAAATGTACCTAAATGTACATAAATGTACCTAAATGTAAATAAGTGTACCTAAATGTACATAAAGGTATCTAAACGTACATAAACGTACCTAAATGTACATAAACGTACCTAAATGTACCTTAATGTACATAAATGTACCTAAATGTACATAAACGTACCTAAATGTACATAAACGTACCTTAATGTACATAAACGTACCTAAATGTACCTAAATGTACATTAATGTACCTAAATGTACATAAACGTACATTAATGTACCTAAATGTACATAAACGTACCTAAATGTACCTAAATGTACATAAACGTACCTAAATGTACCTAAATGTACATAAATGTACCTAAATGTACATAAATGTACCTAAATGTACATAAACGTACCTAAACGTACATAAACGTACCTAAATGTACATAAACGTACCTAAATGTACATAAACGTACCTAAATGTACATAAATGTACCTAAATGTACATAAACGTACCTAAATGTACCTAAATGAGCATAAATGTACCTAAATGTACATAAATGTACCTAAATGTACATAAATGTACCTAAATGAACAAAAATGAACATAAATGTACATAAATGTACCTAAATGTGCATACATGTACATAAATGTACCTAAATGTACATAAATGTACCTAAATGTGCATAAATGTACATAAATGTACCTAAATGTGCATAAATGTACCTAAGTGTACATAAATGTACCTAAATGTACATAAATGTGCCTAATTGTACCTAAATGTGCATAAATGCACCTAAATGTGAATAAATGTACATGAATGTACCTAAATGTACCTAAATTTGCATCAATGTACCTAAATGTACATAAACGTACCTAAATGAGCATAAATGTACCTAAATGTACCTAAATGTTTCTAAATGAACATAAATGAACTCAGATGTACATAAATGTACCTAAATGTGCATAAATGTACCTAAATGTACCTAAATGTACATAAATGTACCTAAATGTGCATAAGTATACATAAATGTGCCTATATGTGCATAAATGTACCTAAGTGTACATAAATGTACATAAATGTGCCTAATTGTACCTAAATGTACCTAAATGTGCATGCATGTACATAAATGTACATAAACGTACATTAATGTACCTAAATGTACATAAACGTACATTAATGTACCTAAATGTACATAAACGTACCTAGATGTACCTAAATTTACCTAAATGTACATAAACGTACCTAAACGTACATAAACGTACCTAAATGTACATAAACGTACCTAAATGTACATAAACGTACCTAAATGTACCTAAATGTACATAAATGTACATAAATGTACCTAAATGTACATAAATGTACCTAAATGTACATAAACGTACCTAAACGTACATAAACGTACCTAAATGTACATAAACGTACCTAAATGTACATAAACGTACCTAAATGTACCTAAATGAGCATAAATGTACACAAATGTACATAAATGTACCTAAATGTACCTAAATGAACAAAAATGAACATAAATGTACATAAATGTACCTAAATGTGCATACATGTACATAAATGTACCTAAATGTACATAGTGGTACCTAAATGTGCATAAATGTACCCAAATGTACCTAAATGTACATAAATGTACCTAAATGTGCATAAATGTACATAAATGTACCTAAATGTGCATAAATGTACATAAATGTACCTAAATGTACATAAATGTGCATAAATGTACCTAAGTGTACATAAATGTACCTAAATGTACATAAATGTGCCTAATTGTACCTAAATGTGCATAAATGCACCTAAATGTACCTAAATGTACATGAATGTACCTAAATGTACCTAAATTTGCATCAATGTACCTAAATGTACATAAACGTACCTAAATGAGCATAAATGTACCTAAATGTACATAAATGTACCTAAATGTTTCTAAATGAACATAAATGAACTCAAATGTACATAAATGTACCTAAATGTGCATACATGTACATAAATGTACCTAAATGTACATAAATGTACCTAAATGTGCATAAATGTACCTAAATGTACCTAAATGTACATAAATGTACCTAAATGTGCATAAATGTACATAAATGTACATAAATGTACATAAATATACATAAACGTACCTAAATGTACATAAATGTACATAAAGGTACATAAATGTACATAAATGTACATAAATATACATAAACGTACCTAAATGTACATAAACGTACCTAAATGTACATAACTGTAAATGTACCTAAGTGTGCATAAATGTACCTAAGTGTGCATAAATGTACCTAAGTGTGCATAAATGTACCTTAATGTATACAAATGTACATAAATGTACCTAAATGTACATAAATGTACCTAAATGTAAATAAGTGTACCTAAATGTACATAAAGGTACCTAAACGTACATAAACGTACCTAAATGTACATAAACGTACCTAAATGTACCTAAATGTAAATAAATGTACCTAAATGTACCTAAATGTACATAAATGTACCTAAATGTACATAAACGTACCTAAATGTACATAAACGTACCTTAATGTACATAAACGTACCAAAATGTACCTAAATGTACCTAAATGTACATTAATGTACCTAAATGTACATAAACGTACATTAATGTACCTAAATGTACATAAACGTACCTATCAGGGCTCGAAGCTGGGACCTTCCGCGTGTTAGGCGGACGTGATCACCACTACACTATAGATACATGGCTATTGTGAGTTTTCAAAGAGATCTACCTTATTATTATGTCTAATCACGATGGTCAAATCATATCCCTACCAGTGCTCGAACCTGGGATCTTAAGGGTGTTAGGCGGATGTGATAACCACTACACCATAGACACGTGTTAATAAAAACTTTTCGAAGAGATCTAGCTTATTACTATGTCTTATCACGATGGTCAAAACATGTATCTACCAGGGCTCGAACTTTGGACCTTCCGCGTGTTAGGCGGACGTGATAACCACTACACCATAGATACTTTGTTATTCTGAGTTTTCGAAGAGATCTACCTTATTATTATGTCTAATCACGATGGTCAAAACAGGTCCCTACCAAGGCTCGAACCTGGGACGTTCCGCGTGTTAGGCGGACGTGGTAGCCACTACACCATAGATACGTGTTAATATAAAGTTTTCGAAGAGATCTAGCTTATTACTATGTCTAATCACGATGGTCATAACAAGTATCTATCAGGGCTCGAACCTGACACCTTCCGCGTGTTAGGCGGACGTGATAACCACTACACCATAGATACTTTGTTATTCTGAGTTTTCGAAGAAATCTACCTTATTATTATGTCTAATCACGATGGTCAAAACATGTCCCTACCAGGGCTCGAACCTGGGATCTTCCGGGTGTTAGGCGGATGTGATAACCACTACAACATAGACACGTGTTAATAAAAACTTTTCGAAGAGATCTAGCTTATTACTATGTCTTATCACGATGGTCAAAACATGTATCTACCAGGGCTCGAACCTTGGACCTTCCGCGTGTTAGGCGGACGTGATAACCACTACACCATAGATACTTTGTTATTCTGAGTTTTCGAAGAGATCGACCTTATTATTATGTCTAATCACGATGGTCAAACATGTCCCTACCAGGGCTCGAACCTGGGACCCTCCGCGTGTTAGGCGGACGTGGTAACCACTACACCATAGATACGTGTTAATATAATGTTTTCGAAGAGATCTAGCTTATTACTATGTCTTATCACGATGGTCAAAACATGTATCCATCAGGGCTCGAACCTGAGACCTTCCGCGTGTAAAGCGGACGCGATAACCACTACACCATAGATACTTGGTAATTCTGACTTTTCAAAGAGATCTACCTTATTATTATGTCTAATCACGATGGTCAAAACATGTATCTACCAGGGCTCGAACATGGGACCTTCCGCGTATTAGGCGGACGTGATCACCACTACACCATAGATACTTTGTTATTCTGAGTTTTCGAAGAGATCTACCTTATTATTATGTCTAATCACGATGGTCAAAACATGTCCCTACCAAGGCTCGAACCTGGGACCTTCCGCGTGTTAGGCGGACGTGGTAGCCACTACACCATAGATACGTGTTAATATAAAGTTTTCGAAGAGATCTAGCTTATTACTATGTCTAATCACGATGGTCATAACAAGTATCTATCAGGGCTCGAACCTGACACCTTCCGCGTGTTAGGCGGACGTGATAACCACTACACCATAGATACTTTGTTATTCTGAGTTTTCGAAGAAATCTACCTTATTATTATGTCTAATCACGATGGTCAAAACATGTCCCTACCAGGGCTCGAACCTGGGATCTTCCGGGTGTTAGGCGGATGTGATAACCACTACACCATAGACAAGTGTTAATATAAAATTTTCGAAGAGATCTAGCTTATTACTATGTCTTATCACGATGGTCAAAACATGTATCTACCAGGGCTGGAACCTTGGACCTTCCGCGAGTTAGGCGGACGTTGTAACCACTACACCATAGATACGTGTTAATATAAAGTTTTCGAAGAGATCTAGCTTATTACTATGCCTTATCACGATGGTCAAAACATGTATCCATCAGGGCTCGAACCTGAGACCTTCCGCGTGTAAAGCGGACGTGATAACCACTACACCATAGATACTTTATTATACTGAGTTTTCGAAGAGATCTACCTTATTATTATGTCTAATCACGATGGTCAAAACATGTCCCTACCAAGGCTCGAACCTGGGACCTTTCGCGTGTTAGGCGGACGTGGTAGCCACTACACAATAGATACGTGTTAATTTCAAGTTTTCGAAGAGATCTAGGTTATAACTATGTCTAATCATGATGGTCAAAACATGTCCCTACCAGGGCTCGAACCTGGGATCTTCCGGGTGTTAGGCGGATTTGATAACCACTACACCATAGACACGTGTTAATACAAACTTTTCGAAGAAATCTAGCTTATAACTATGTCTTATCACGATGGTCAAAACATGTATCTACCAGGGCTGGAACCTTGGACCTTCCGCGAGTTAGGCGGACGTTGTAACCACTACACCATAGATACGTGTTAATATAAAGTTTTCGAAGAGATCTAGCTTATTACTATGCCTTATCACGATGGTCAAAACATGTATCCATCAGGGCTCGAACCTGAGACCTTCCGCGTGTAAAGCGGACGTGATAACCACTACACCATAGATACTTTGTTATTCTGAGTTTTCGAAGAGATCTAGCTTATTACTATGTCTAATCACGATGGTCATAACAAGTATCTATCAGGGCTCGAACCTGACACCTTCCGCGTGTTAGGCGGACGTCATAACCACTACACCATAGATAATTTGTTATTCTGAGTTTTCGAAGAAATCTACCTTATTATTATGTCTAATCACGATGGTCAAAACATGTCCCTACCAGGGCTCGAACCTGGGATCTTCCGGGTGTTAGGCGGATGTGATAACCACTACAACATAGACACGTGTTAATAAAAACTTTTCGAAGAGATCTAGCTTATTACTATGTCTTATCACGATGGTCAAAACATGTATCTACCAGGGCTCGAACCTTGGACCTTCCGCGTGTTAGGCGGACGTGATAACCACTACACCATAGATACTTTGTTATTCTGAGTTTTCGAAGAGATCGACCTTATTATTATGTCTAATCACGATGGTCAAACATGTCCCTACCAGGGCTCGAACCTGGGACCCTCCGCGTGTTAGGCGGACGTGGTAACCACTACACCATAGATACGTGTTAATATAATGTTTTCGAAGAGATCTAGCTTATTACTATGTCTTATCACGATGGTCAAAACATGTATCCATCAGGGCTCGAACCTGAGACCTTCCGCGTGTAAAGCGGACGCGATAACCACTACACCATAGATACTTGGTAATTCTGACTTTTCAAAGAGATCTACCTTATTATTATGTCTAATCACGATGGTCAAAACATGTATCTATCAGGGCTCGAAGCTGGGACCTTCCGCGTGTTAGGCGGACGTGATCACCACTACACCATAGATACATGGCTATTGTGAGTTTTCAAAGAGATCTACCTTATTATTATGTCTAATCACGATGGTCAAATCATATCCCTACCAGTGCTCGAACCTGGGATCTTAAGGGTGTTAGGCGGATGTGATAACCACTACACCATAGACACGTGTTAATAAAAACTTTTCGAAGAGATCTAGCTTATTACTATGTCTAATCACGATGGTCATAACAAGTATCTATCAGGGCTCGAACCTGACACCTTCCGCGTGTTAGGCGGACGTGATAACCACTACACCATAGATACTTTGTTATTCTGAGTTTTCGAAGAAATCTACCTTATTATTATGTCTAATCACGATGGTCAAAACATGTCCCTACCAGGGCTCGAACCTGGGATCTTCCGGGTGTTAGGCGGATGTGATAACCACTACACCATAGACACGTGTTAATATAAACTTTTCGAAGAGATCTAGCTTATTACTATGTCTTATCACGATGGTCAAAACATGTCCCTACCAGGGCTCGAACCTGGGATCTTCCGGGTGTTAGGCGGATTTGATAACCACTACACCATAGACACGTGTTTATACAAACTTTTCGAAGAAATCTAGCTTATAACTATGTCTTATCACGATGGTCAAAACATGTATCTACCAGGGCTGGAACCTTGGACCTTCCGCGAGTTAGGCGGACGTTGTAACCACTACACCATAGATACGTGTTAATATAAAGTTTTCGAAGAGATCTAGCTTATTACTATGCCTTATCACGATGGTCAAAACATGTATCCATCAGGGCTCGAACCTGAGACCTTCCGCGTGTAAAGCGGACGTGATAACCACTACACCATAGATACTTGGTTATTGTGAGTTTTCGAAGAGATCTACCTTATTATTATGTCTAATCACGATGGTCAAAACATGTCCCTACCAGGGCTCGAACCTGGGACCTTGCGGGTGTTAGGCGGATGTGATAACCACTACACCATGGACACGTGTTAATATAAACTTTTCGAAGACATCTAGCTTATTACTATGTCTTATCACGATGGTCAAAACATGTATCTACCAGGACTCGAACCTGGGACCTTCCGCGTGTTAGGCGGACGTGATAACCACTACACCATAGATACTTTGTTATTCTGAGTTTTCGAAGAGATCTAGCTTATTACTATGTCTAATCACGATGGTCATAACAAGTATCTATCAGGGCTCGAACCTGACACCTTCCGCGTGTTAGGCGGACGTGATAACCACTACACCATAGATACTTTGTTATTCTGAGTTTTCGAAGAAATTTACCTTATTATTATGTCTAATCACGATGGTCAAAACATGTCCCTACCAGGGCTCGAACCTGGGATCTTCCGGGTGATAGGCGGATGTGATAACCACTACAACATAGACACGTGTTAATAAAAACTTTTCGAAGAGATCTAGCTTATTACTATGTCTTATCACGATGGTCAAAACATGTATCTACCAGGGCTCGAACCTTGGACCTTCCGCGTGTTAGGCGGACGTGATAACCACTACACCATAGATACTTTGTTATTTTGAGTTTTCGAAGAGATCGACCTTATTATTATGTCTAATCACGATGGTCAAACATGTCCCTACCAGGGCTCGAACCTGGGACCCTCCGCGTGTTAGCGGACGTGGTAACCACTACACCATAGATACGTGTTAATATAATGTTTTCGAAGAGATCTAGCTTATTACTATGTCTTATCACGATGGTCAAAACATGTATCCATCAGGGCTCGAACCTGAGACCTTCCGCGTGTAAAGCGGACGCGATAACCACTACACCATAGATACTTGGTAATTCCGACTTTTCAAAGAGATCTACCTTATTATTATGTCTAATCACGATGGTCAAAACATGTATCTATCAGGGCTCGAACATGGGACCTTCCGAGTGTAAAGCGGACGCGATAACCACTACACCATAGATACTTGGTAATTCTGACTTTTCAAAGAGATCTACTTTATTATTATGTCTAATCACGATGGTCAAAACATGTATCTACCATTGCTCGAACCTTGGACCTTCCGCGTGTTAGGCGGACGTGATAACCACTACACCATAGATACTTTGTTATTCTGAGTTTTCGAAGAGATCTACCTTATTATTATGTCTAATCACGATGGTCAAAACATGTCCCTACCAAGACTCGAACCTGAGACCTTCCGCGTGTAAAGCGGACGTGATAACCACTACACCATAGATACTTGGTTATTGTAAGTTTTCGAAGAGATCTACCTTATTATTATGTCTAATCACGATGGTCAAAACATGTCCCTACCAGGGCTGGAACCTTGGACCTTCCGCGAGTTAGGCGGACGTTGTAACCACTACACCATAGATACGTGTTAATATAAAGTTTTCGAAGAGATCTAGCTTATTACTATGCCTTATCACGATGGTCAAAACATGTATCCATCAGGGCTCGAACCTGAGACCTTCCGCGTGTAAAGCGGACGTGATAACCACTACACCATAGATACTTGGTTATTGTGAGTTTTCGAAGAGATCTACCTTATTATTATGTCTAATCACGATGGTCAAAACATGTCCCTACCAGGGCTCGAACCTGGGACCTTGCGGGTGTTAGGCGGATGTGATAACCACTACACCATAGATACTTGGTTATTGTAAGTTTTCGAAGAGATCTACCTTATTATTATGTCTAATCACGATGGTCAAAACATGTCCCTACCAGGGCTGGAACCTTGGACCTTCCGCGTGTTAGGCGGACGTGATAACCACTACACCATAGATACTTTGTTATTCTGAGTTTTCGAAGAGATCTAGCTTATTACTATGTCTAATCACGATGGTCATAACATGTATCCATCAGGGCTCGAACCTGAGACCTTCCGCGTGTAAAGCGGACGTGATAACCACTACACCATAGATACTTGGTTATTGTGAGTTTTCGAAGAGATCTACCTTATTATTATGTCTAATCACGATGGTCAAAACATCTCCCTACCAGGGCTCGAACCTGGGACCTTGCGGGTGTTAGGCGGATGTGATAACCACTACACCATAGACACGTGTTAATATAAACTTTTCGAAGAGATCTAGCTTATTACTATGTCTTATCACGATGGTCAAAACATGTATCTACCAGGGCTCGAACCTGGGACCTTCCGCGTGTTAGGCGGACGTGATAACCACTACACCATAGATACTTTGTTATTCTGAGTTTTCGAAGAGTTCTAGCTTATTACTATGTCTAATCACGATGGTCATAACATGTATCTACCAGGGCTCGAACCTGAGACCTTCCGCGTGTAAAACGTACTACACCATGGATACGTGTTAATATAAAGTTTTCGAAGAGATCTACCTTATTATTATGTCTAATCACGATGGTCAAAACTTGTATCTACCAGGGCTCGAACCTGAGACCTTCCGCGTGTAAAGCGTACGTGATAACCACTACACCATGGATACGTGTTAATATAAAGTTTTCGAAGAGATCTAGCTTATTACTATGTCTAATCACGATGGCCAAACCATGTATCTATCAGGCCTCGAACCTGAGACCTTCCGCGTGTTAGGCGGACGTGATAAACACTACACCTTAGATACGTGTTAATATAAAGTTTTCGAAGAGATCTAGCTTATAATTATGACTAATCACGATGGTCAAAACATGTATCTATCAGGGCTCGATCCTGAGACCTTCCTTGTGGAAAGCGGACGTGATAACCACTACACCACAGATACTTGGTTAATCTGAGTTTTCGAAGAGATATACCTTATTATTATGTCTAATCACGATGGTCAAAACATGTCCCTACCAGGGCTCGAACCTGGGACCCTCCGCGTGTTAGGCGAACGTGATCAAAACTACACCATAGATACTTGGCTATTGTGAGTTTTCGAAGAGATCTACCTTATTATTATGTCTAATCACGATGGTCAAAACATGTATCCATCAGGGCTCGAACCTGGGACCTTCCGGGTGTTAGGCGGATGTGATAACCACTACACCATAGACACGTGTTAATAAAAACTTTTAGAAGAGATCTAGCTTATTACTTTGTCTTATCACGATGGTCAAAACATGCATCTACCAGGGCTCGAACCTTGGACCTTCCGCGTGTTAGGCGGACGTGATAACCACTACAACAGAGATACTATGTTATTCTGAGTTTTCGAAGAGATCTACCTTATTATTATGTCTAATCACGATGGTCAAAACATGTATCTATCAAGGCTCGAACCTGACACCTTCCGCGTGCAAAGCGGACGTGATAACCACTACACCATAGATACTTTGTTATTCTGAGTTTTCGAAGAGATCTACCTTATTATTATGTCTAATCACGATGGTCAAAACATGTACCTACCAGGGCTCGAACCTGGGACCCTCCGCGTGTTAGGCGGACTTGGTAACCACTACACCATAGATACGTGTTAATATAAACTTTTCGAAGAGATCTAGCTTATTACTATGTCTAATCACGATGGTCAAAACATGTATCAATCAGGGCTCGAACCTGAGACCTTCCGCGTGTAAAGCGGACGTGATAACCACTACACCATAGATACTTGGTAATTCTGACTTTTCGAAGAGATCTACCTTATTATTATGTCTAATCACGATGGTCAAAACATGTATCTATCAGTGTTCGAACCTGGGACCTTCCGCGTGTTATGCGGACGTGATAACCACTACACCATAGATACTTGGCTTTTGTGAGTTTTCCAAGAGATCTACCTTATTATTATGTCTAATCACGATGGTCAAAACATGTCCCTACCAGGGCTCGAACCTGGGTCCTTGCGTGTGTTAGGCGGATGTGATAACCACTACACCATAGACACGTGTTAATAAAAACTTTTCGAAGAGATCTAGCTTATTACTATGTCTTATCACGATGGTCAAAACATGTATCTACCAGGGCTCGAACTTTGGACCTTCCGCGTGTTAGGCGGACGTGATAACCACTACACCATAGATACTTTGTTATTCTGAGTTTTCGAAGAGATCTACCTTATTATTATGTCTAATCACGATGGTCAAAACAGGTCCCTACCAAGGCTCGAACCTGGGACGTTCCGCGTGTTAGGCGGACGTGGTAGCCACTACACCATAGATACGTGTTAATATAAAGTTTTCGAAGAGATCTAGCTTATTACTATGTCTAATCACGATGGTCATAACAAGTATCTATCAGGGCTCGAACCTGACACCTTCCGCGTGTTAGGCGGACGTGATAACCACTACACCATAGATACTTTGTTATTCTGAGTTTTCGAAGAAATCTACCTTATTATTATGTCTAATCACGATGGTCAAAACATGTCCCTACCAGGGCTCGAACCTGGGATCTTCCGGGTGTTAGGCGGATGTGATAACCACTACAACATAGACACGTGTTAATAAAAACTTTTCGAAGAGATCTAGCTTATTACTATGTCTTATCACGATGGTCAAAACATGTATCTACCAGGGCTCGAACCTTGGACCTTCCGCGTGTTAGGCGGACGTGATAACCACTACACCATAGATACTTTGTTATTCTGAGTTTTCGAAGAGATCGACCTTATTATTATGTCTAATCACGATGGTCAAACATGTCCCTACCAGGGCTCGAACCTGGGACCCTCCGCGTGTTAGGCGGACGTGGTAACCACTACACCATAGATACGTGTTAATATAATGTTTTCGAAGAGATCTAGCTTATTACTATGTCTTATCACGATGGTCAAAACATGTATCCATCAGGGCTCGAACCTGAGACCTTCCGCGTGTAAAGCGGACGCGATAACCACTACACCATAGATACTTGGTAATTCTGACTTTTCAAAGAGATCTACCTTATTATTATGTCTAATCACGATGGTCAAAACATGTATCTATCAGGGCTCGAACATGGGACCTTCCGCGTATTAGGCGGACGTGATCACCACTACACCATAGATATGGCTATTGTGAGTTTTCAAAGAGATCTACCTTATTATTATGTCTAATCACGATGGTCAAAACATATCCCTACCAGTGCTCGAACCTGGGATCTTCCGGGTGTTAGGCGGATGTGATAACCACTACACCATAGACACGTGTTAATAAAAACTTTTCGAAGAGATCTAGCTTATTACTATGTCTTATCACGATGGTCAAAACATATATCTACAAGGGCTCGAACCTTGGACCTTCCGCGTGTTAGGCGGACGTGATAACCACTACACCATAGATACTTTGTTATTCTGAGTTTTCGAAGAGATCTACCTTATTATTATGTCTAATCACGATGGTCAAAACATGTCCCTACCAAGGCTCGAACCTGGGACCTTCCGCGTGTTAGGCGGACGTGGTAGCCACTACACCATAGATACGTGTTAATATAAAGTTTTCGAAGAGATCTAGCTTATTACTATGTCTAATCACGATGGTCATAACAAGTATCTATCAGGGCTCGAACCTGACACCTTCCGCGTGTTAGGCGGACGTGATAACCACTACACCATAGATACTTTGTTATTCTGAGTTTTCGAAGAAATCTACCTTATTATTATGTCAAATCACGATGGTCAAAACATGTCCCTACCAGGGCTCGAACCTGGGATCTTCCGGGTGTTAGGCGGATGTGATAACCACTACACCATAGACACGTGTTAATATAAACTTTTCGAAGAGATCTAGCTTATTACTATGTCTTATCACGATGGTCAAAACATGTATCTACCAGGGCTGGAACCTTGGACCTTCCGCGAGTTAGGCGGACGTTGTAACCACTACACCATAGATACGTGTTAATATAAAGTTTTCGAAGAGATCTAGCTTATTACTATGCCTTATCACGATGGTCAAAACATGTATCCATCAGGGCTCGAACCTGAGACCTTCCGCGTGTAAAGCGGACGTGATAACCACTACACCATAGATACTTTATTATACTGAGTTTTCGAAGAGATCTACCTTATTATTATGTCTAATCACGATGGTCAAAACATGTCCCTACCAAGGCTCGAACCTGGGACCTTTCGCGTGTTAGGCGGACGTGGTAGCCACTACACAATAGATACGTGTTAATTTCAAGTTTTCGAAGAGATCTAGGTTATAACTATGTCTAATCATGATGGTCAAAACATGTCCCTACCAGGGCTCGAACCTGGGATCTTCCGGGTGTTAGGCGGATTTGATAACCACTACACCATAGACACGTGTTAATACAAACTTTTCGAAGAAATCTAGCTTATAACTATGTCTTATCACGATGGTCAAAACATGTATCTACCAGGGCTGGAACCTTGGACCTTCCGCGAGTTAGGCGGACGTTGTAACCACTACACCATAGATACGTGTTAATATAAAGTTTTCGAAGAGATCTAGCTTATTACTATGCCTTATCACGATGGTCAAAACATGTATCCATCAGGGCTCGAACCTGAGACCTTCCGCGTGTAAAGCGGACGTGATAACCACTACACCATAGATACTTGGTTATTGTGAGTTTTCGAAGAGATCTACCTTATTATTATGTCTAATCACGATGGTCAAAACATGTCCCTACCAGGGCTCGAACCTGGGACCTTGCGGGTGTTAGGCGGATGTGATAACCACCACACCATGGACACGTGTTAATATAAACTTTTCGAAGAGATCTAGCTTATTACTATGTCTTATCACGATGGTCAAAACATGTATCTACCAGGACTCGAACCTGGGACCTTCCGCGTGTTAGGCGGACGTGATAACCACTACACCATAGATACTTTGTTATTCTGAGTTTTCGAAGAGATCTAGCTTATTACTATGTCTAATCACGATGGTCATAACAAGTATCTATCAGGGCTCGAACCTGACACCTTCCGCGTGTTAGGCGGACGTCATAACCACTACACCATAGATAATTTGTTATTCTGAGTTTTCGAAGAAATCTACCTTATTATTATGTCTAATCACGATGGTCAAAACATGTCCCTACCAGGGCTCGAACCTGGGATCTTCCGGGTGTTAGGCGGATGTGATAACCACTACAACATAGACACGTGTTAATAAAAACTTTTCGAAGAGATCTAGCTTATTACTATGTCTTATCACGATGGTCAAAACATGTATCTACCAGGGCTCGAACCTTGGACCTTCCGCGTGTTAGGCGGACGTGATAACCACTACACCATAGATACTTTGTTATTCTGAGTTTTCGAAGAGATCGACCTTATTATTATGTCTAATCACGATGGTCAAACATGTCCCTACCAGGGCTCGAACCTGGGACCCTCCGCGTGTTAGGCGGACGTGGTAACCACTACACCATAGATACGTGTTAATATAATGTTTTCGAAGAGATCTAGCTTATTACTATGTCTTATCACGATGGTCAAAACATGTATCCATCAGGGCTCGAACCTGAGACCTTCCGCGTGTAAAGCGGACGCGATAACCACTACACCATAGATACTTGGTAATTCTGACTTTTCAAAGAGATCTACCTTATTATTATGTCTAATCACGATGGTCAAAACATGTATCTATCAGGGCTCGAAGCTGGGACCTTCCGCGTGTTAGGCGGACGTGATCACCACTACACCATAGATACATGGCTATTGTGAGTTTTCAAAGAGATCTACCTTATTATTATGTCTAATCACGATGGTCAAATCATATCCCTACCAGTGCTCGAACCTGGGATCTTAAGGGTGTTAGGCGGATGTGATAACCACTACACCATAGACACGTGTTAATAAAAACTTTTCGAAGAGATCTAGCTTATTACTATGTCTTATCACGATGGTCAAAACATGTATCTACCAGGGCTCGAACCTTGGACCTTCCGCGTGTTAGGCGGACGTGATAAACACTACACCTTAGATACGTGTTAATATAAAGTTTTCGAAGAGATCTAGCTTATAATTATGACTAATCACGATGGTCAAAACATGTATCTATCAGGGCTCGATCCTGAGACCTTCCTTGTGGAAAGCGGACGTGATAACCACTACACCACAGATACTTGGTTAATCTGAGTTTTCGAAGAGATATACCTTATTATTATGTCTAATCACGATGGTCAAAACATGTCCCTACCAGGGCTCGAACCTGGGACCCTCCGCGTGTTAGGCGAACGTGATCAAAACTACACCATAGATACTTGGCTATTGTGAGTTTTCGAAGAGATCTACCTTATTATTATGTCTAATCACGATGGTCAAAACATGTATCCATCAGGGCTCGAACCTGGGACCTTCCGGGTGTTAGGCGGATGTGATAACCACTACACCATAGACACGTGTTAATAAAAACTTTTAGAAGAGATCTAGCTTATTACTTTGTCTTATCACGATGGTCAAAACATGCATCTACCAGGGCTCGAACCTTGGACCTTCCGCGTGTTAGGCGGACGTGATAACCACTACAACAGAGATACTATGTTATTCTGAGTTTTCGAAGAGATCTACCTTATTATTATGTCTAATCACGATGGTCAAAACATGTATCTATCAAGGCTCGAACCTGACACCTTCCGCGTGCAAAGCGGACGTGATAACCACTACACCATAGATACTTTGTTATTCTGAGTTTTCGAAGAGATCTACCTTATTATTATGTCTAATCACGATGGTCAAAACATGTCCCTACCAGGGCTCGAACCTGGGACCCTCCGCGTGTTAGGCGGACTTGGTAACCACTACACCATAGATACGTGTTAATATAAACTTTTCGAAGAGATCTAGCTTATTACTATGTCTAATCACGATGGTCAAAACATGTATCAATCAGGGCTCGAACCTGAGACCTTCCGCGTGTAAAGCGGACGTGATAACCACTACACCATAGATACTTGGTAATTCTGACTTTTCGAAGAGATCTACCTTATTATTATGTCTAATCACGATGGTCAAAACATGTATCTATCAGTGTTCGAACCTGGGACCTTCCGCGTGTTATGCGGACGTGATAACCACTACACCATAGATACTTGGCTTTTGTGAGTTTTCCAAGAGATCTACCTTATTATTATGTCTAATCACGATGGTCAAAACATGTCCCTACCAGGGCTCGAACCTGGGTCCTTGCGTGTGTTAGGCGGATGTGATAACCACTACACCATAGACACGTGTTAATAAAAACTTTTCGAAGAGATCTAGCTTATTACTATGTCTTATCACGATGGTCAAAACATGTATCTACCAGGGCTCGAACTTTGGACCTTCCGCGTGTTAGGCGGACGTGATAACCACTACACCATAGATACTTTGTTATTCTGAGTTTTCGAAGAGATCTACCTTATTATTATGTCTAATCACGATGGTCAAAACAGGTCCCTACCAAGGCTCGAACCTGGGACGTTCCGCGTGTTAGGCGGACGTGGTAGCCACTACACCATAGATACGTGTTAATATAAAGTTTTCGAAGAGATCTAGCTTATTACTATGTCTAATCACGATGGTCATAACAAGTATCTATCAGGGCTCGAACCTGACACCTTCCGCGTGTTAGGCGGACGTGATAACCACTACACCATAGATACTTTGTTATTCTGAGTTTTCGAAGAAATCTACCTTATTATTATGTCTAATCACGATGGTCAAAACATGTCCCTACCAGGGCTCGAACCTGGGATCTTCCGGGTGTTAGGCGGATGTGATAACCACTACAACATAGACACGTGTTAATAAAAACTTTTCGAAGAGATCTAGCTTATTACTATGTCTTATCACGATGGTCAAAACATGTATCTACCAGGGCTCGAACCTTGGACCTTCCGCGTGTTAGGCGGACGTGATAACCACTACACCATAGATACTTTGTTATTCTGAGTTTTCGAAGAGATCGACCTTATTATTATGTCTAATCACGATGGTCAAACATGTCCCTACCAGGGCTCGAACCTGGGACCCTCCGCGTGTTAGGCGGACGTGGTAACCACTACACCATAGATACGTGTTAATATAATGTTTTCGAAGAGATCTAGCTTATTACTATGTCTTATCACGATGGTCAAAACATGTATCCATCAGGGCTCGAACCTGAGACCTTCCGCGTGTAAAGCGGACGCGATAACCACTACACCATAGATACTTGGTAATTCTGACTTTTCAAAGAGATCTACCTTATTATTATGTCTAATCACGATGGTCAAAACATGTATCTATCAGGGCTCGAACATGGGACCTTCCGCGTATTAGGCGGACGTGATCACCACTACACCATAGATACATGGCTATTGTGAGTTTTCAAAGAGATCTACCTTATTATTATGTCTAATCACGATGGTCAAAACATATCCCTACCAGTGCTCGAACCTGGGATCTTCCGGGTGTTAGGCGGATGTGATAACCACTACACCATAGACACGTGTTAATAAAAACTTTTCGAAGAGATCTAGCTTATTACTATGTCTTATCACGATGGTCAAAACATATATCTACAAGGGCTCGAACCTTGGACCTTCCGCGTGTTAGGCGGACGTGATAACCACTACACCATAGATACTTTGTTATTCTGAGTTTTCGAAGAGATCTACCTTATTATTATGTCTAATCACGATGGTCAAAACATGTCCCTACCAAGGCTCGAACCTGGGACCTTCCGCGTGTTAGGCGGACGTGGTAGCCACTACACCATAGATACGTGTTAATATAAAGTTTTCGAAGAGATCTAGCTTATTACTATGTCTAATCACGATGGTCATAACAAGTATCTATCAGGGCTCGAACCTGACACCTTCCGCGTGTTAGGCGGACGTGATAACCACTACACCATAGATACTTTGTTATTCTGAGTTTTCGAAGAAATCTACCTTATTATTATGTCAAATCACGATGGTCAAAACATGTCCCTACCAGGGCTCGAACCTGGGATCTTCCGGGTGTTAGGCGGATGTGATAACCACTACACCATAGACACGTGTTAATATAAACTTTTCGAAGAGATCTAGCTTATTACTATGTCTTATCACGATGGTCAAAACATGTATCTACCAGGGCTGGAACCTTGGACCTTCCGCGAGTTAGGCGGACGTTGTAACCACTACACCATAGATACGTGTTAATATAAAGTTTTCGAAGAGATCTAGCTTATTACTATGCCTTATCACGATGGTCAAAACATGTATCCATCAGGGCTCGAACCTGAGACCTTCCGCGTGTAAAGCGGACGTGATAACCACTACACCATAGATACTTTATTATACTGAGTTTTCGAAGAGATCTACCTTATTATTATGTCTAATCACGATGGTCAAAACATGTCCCTACCAAGGCTCGAACCTGGGACCTTTCGCGTGTTAGGCGGACGTGGTAGCCACTACACAATAGATACGTGTTAACTTCAAGTTTTCGAAGAGATCTAGGTTATAACTATGTCTAATCATGATGGTCAAAACATGTCCCTACCAGGGCTCGAACCTGGGATCTTCCGGGTGTTAGGCGGATTTGATAACCACTACACCATAGACACGTGTTAATACAAACTTTTCGAAGAAATCTAGCTTATAACTATGTCTTATCACGATGGTCAAAACATGTATCTACCAGGGCTGGAACCTTGGACCTTCCGCGAGTTAGGCGGACGTTGTAACCACTACACCATAGATACGTGTTAATATAAAGTTTTCGAAGAGATCTAGCTTATTACTATGCCTTATCACGATGGTCAAAACATGTATCCATCAGGGCTCGAACCTGAGACCTTCCGCGTGTAAAGCGGACGTGATAACCACTACACCATAGATACTTGGTTATTGTGAGTTTTCGAAGAGATCTACCTTATTATTATGTCTAATCACGATGGTCAAAACATGTCCCTACCAGGGCTCGAACCTGGGACCTTGCGGGTGTTAGGCGGATGTGATAACCACTACACCATGGACACGTGTTAATATAAACTTTTCGAAGAGATCTAGCTTATTACTATGTCTTATCACGATGGTCAAAACATGTATCTACCAGGACTCGAACCTGGGACCTTCCGCGTGTTAGGCGGACGTGATAACCACTACACCATAGATACTTTGTTATTCTGAGTTTTCGAAGAGATCTAGCTTATTACTATGTCTAATCACGATGGTCATAACAAGTATCTATCAGGGCTCGAACCTGACACCTTCCGCGTGTTAGGCGGACGTCATAACCACTACACCATAGATAATTTGTTATTCTGAGTTTTCGAAGAAATCTACCTTATTATTATGTCTAATCACGATGGTCAAAACATGTCCCTACCAGGGCTCGAACCTGGGATCTTCCGGGTGTTAGGCGGATGTGATAACCACTACAACATAGACACGTGTTAATAAAAACTTTTCGAAGAGATCTAGCTTATTACTATGTCTTATCACGATGGTCAAAACATGTATCTACCAGGGCTCGAACCTTGGACCTTCCGCGTGTTAGGCGGACGTGATAACCACTACACCATAGATACTTTGTTATTCTGAGTTTTCGAAGAGATCGACCTTATTATTATGTCTAATCACGATGGTCAAACATGTCCCTACCAGGGCTCGAACCTGGGACCCTCCGCGTGTTAGGCGGACGTGGTAACCACTACACCATAGATACGTGTTAATATAATGTTTTCGAAGAGATCTAGCTTATTACTATGTCTTATCACGATGGTCAAAACATGTATCCATCAGGGCTCGAACCTGAGACCTTCCGCGTGTAAAGCGGACGCGATAACCACTACACCATAGATACTTGGTAATTCTGACTTTTCAAAGAGATCTACCTTATTATTATGTCTAATCACGATGGTCAAAACATGTATCTATCAGGGCTCGAAGCTGGGACCTTCCGCGTGTTAGGCGGACGTGATCACCACTACACCATAGATACATGGCTATTGTGAGTTTTCAAAGAGATCTACCTTATTATTATGTCTAATCACGATGGTCAAATCATATCCCTACCAGTGCTCGAACCTGGGATCTTAAGGGTGTTAGGCGGATGTGATAACCACTACACCATAGACACGTGTTAATAAAAACTTTTCGAAGAGATCTAGCTTATTACTATGTCTTATCACGATGGTCAAAACATGTATCTACCAGGGCTCGAACCTTGGACCTTCCGCGTGTTAGGCGGACGTGATAACCACTACACCATAGATACTTTGTTATTCTGAGTTTTCGAAGAGATCTTCCTTATTATTATGTCTAATCACGATGGTCAAAACATGTCCCTACCAAGGCTCGAACCTGGGACGTTCCGCGTGTTAGGCGGACGTGGTAGCCACTACACCATAGATACGTGTTAATATAAAGTTTTCGAAGAGATCTAGCTTAATACTATGTCTAATCACGATGGTCATAACAAGTATCTATCAGGGCTCGAACCTGACACCTTCCGCGTGTTAGGCGGACGTGATAACCACTACACCATAGATACTTTGTTATTCTGAGTTTTCGAAGAAATCTACCTTATTATTATGTCTAATCACGATGGTCAAAACATGTCCCTACCAGGGCTCGAACCTGGGATCTTCCGGGTGTTAGGCGGATGTGATAACCACTACAACATAGACACGTGTTAATAAAAACTTTTCGAAGAGATCTAGCTTATTACTATGTCTTATCACGATGGTCAAAACATGTATCTACCAGGGCTCGAACCTTGGACCTTCCGCGTGTTAGGCGGACGTGATAACCACTACACCATAGATACTTTGTTATTCTGAGTTTTCGAAGAGATCGACCTTATTATTATGTCTAATCACGATGGTCAAACATGTCCCTACCAGGGCTCGAACCTGGGACCCTCCGCGTGTTAGGCGGACGTGGTAACCACTACACCATAGATACGTGTTAATATAATGTTTTCGAAGAGATCTAGCTTATTACTATGTCTTATCACGATGGTCAAAACATGTATCCATCAGGGCTCGAACCTGAGACCTTCCGCGTGTAAAGCGGACGCGATAACCACTACACCATAGATACTTGGTAATTCTGACTTTTCAAAGAGATCTACCTTATTATTATGTCTAATCACGATGGTCAAAACATATATCTATCAGGGCTCGAACATGGGACCTTCCGCGTGTTAGGCGAACGTGATCACCACTACACCATAGATACATGGCTATTGTGAGTTTTCAAAGAGATCTACCTTATTATTATGTCTAATCACGATGGTCAAAACATATCCCTACCAGTGCTCGAACCTGGGATCTTCCGGGTGTTAGGCGGATGTGATAACCACTACACCATAGACACGTGTTAATAAAAACTTTTCGAAGAGATCTAGCTTATTACTATGTCTTATCACGATGGTCAAAACATGTATCTACCAGGGCTCGAACCTTGGACCTTCCGCGTGTTAGGCGGACGTGATAACCACTACACCATAGACACTTTGTTATTCTGAGTTTTCGAAGAGATCTACCTTATAATTATGTCTAATCACGATGGTCAAAACATGTCCCTACCAAGGCTCGAACCTGGGACCTTCCGCGTGTTAGGCGGACGTGGTAGTCACTACACCATAGATACGTGTTAATATAAAGTTTTCGAAGAGATCTAGCTTATTACTATGTCTAATCACGATGGTCATAACAAGTATCTATCAGGGCTCGAACCTGACACCTTCCGCGTGTTAGGCGGACGTGATAACCACTACACCATAGATACTTTGTTATTCTGAGTTTTCGAAGAGATCTACCTTATTATTATGTCTAATCACGATGGTCAAAACATGTCCCTACCAGGGCTCGAACCTGGGATCTTCCGGGTGTTAGGCGGATGTGATAACCACTACACCATAGACACGTGTTAATATAAACTTTTCGAAGAGATCTAGCTTATTACTATGTCTTATCACGATGGTCAAAACATGTCCCTACCAGGGCTCGAACCTGGGATCTTCCGGGTGTTAGGCGGATTTGATAACCACTACACCATAGACACGTGTTTATACAAACTTTTCGAAGAAATCTAGCTTATAACTATGTCTTATCACGATGGTCAAAACATGTATCTACCAGGGCTGGAACCTTGGACCTTCCGCGAGTTAGGCGGACGTTGTAACCACTACACCATAGATACGTGTTAATATAAAGTTTTCGAAGAGATCTAGCTTATTACTATGCCTTATCACGATGGTCAAAACATGTATCCATCAGGGCTCGAACCTGAGACCTTCCGCGTGTAAAGCGGACGTGATAACCACTACACCATAGATACTTGGTTATTGTGAGTTTTCGAAGAGATCTACCTTATTATTATGTCTAATCACGATGGTCAAAACATGTCCCTACCAGGGCTCGAACCTGGGACCTTGCGGGTGTTAGGCGGATGTGATAACCACTACACCATGGACACGTGTTAATATAAACTTTTCGAAGACATCTAGCTTATTACTATGTCTTATCACGATGGTCAAAACATGTATCTACCAGGACTCGAACCTGGGACCTTCCGCGTGTTAGGCGGACGTGATAACCACTACACCATAGATACTTTGTTATTCTGAGTTTTCGAAGAGATCTAGCTTATTACTATGTCTAATCACGATGGTCATAACAAGTATCTATCAGGGCTCGAACCTGACACCTTCCGCGTGTTAGGCGGACGTGATAACCACTACACCATAGATACTTTGTTATTCTGAGTTTTCGAAGAAATTTACCTTATTATTATGTCTAATCACGATGGTCAAAACATGTCCCTACCAGGGCTCGAACCTGGGATCTTCCGGGTGATAGGCGGATGTGATAACCACTACAACATAGACACGTGTTAATAAAAACTTTTCGAAGAGATCTAGCTTATTACTATGTCTTATCACGATGGTCAAAACATGTATCTACCAGGGCTCGAACCTTGGACCTTCCGCGTGTTAGGCGGACGTGATAACCACTACACCATAGATACTTTGTTATTTTGAGTTTTCGAAGAGATCGACCTTATTATTATGTCTAATCACGATGGTCAAACATGTCCCTACCAGGGCTCGAACCTGGGACCCTCCGCGTGTTAGCGGACGTGGTAACCACTACACCATAGATACGTGTTAATATAATGTTTTCGAAGAGATCTAGCTTATTACTATGTCTTATCACGATGGTCAAAACATGTATCCATCAGGGCTCGAACCTGAGACCTTCCGCGTGTAAAGCGGACGCGATAACCACTACACCATAGATACTTGGTAATTCCGACTTTTCAAAGAGATCTACCTTATTATTATGTCTAATCACGATGGTCAAAACATGTATCTATCAGGGCTCGAACATGGGACCTTCCGAGTGTAAAGCGGACGCGATAACCACTACACCATAGATACTTGGTAATTCTGACTTTTCAAAGAGATCTACCTTATTATTATGTCTAATCACGATGGTCAAAACATGTATCTACCATTGCTCGAACCTTGGACCTTCCGCGTGTTAGGCGGACGTGATAACCACTACACCATAGATACTTTGTTATTCTGAGTTTTCGAAGAGATCTACCTTATTATTATGTCTAATCACGATGGTCAAAACATGTCCCTACCAAGACTCGAACCTGAGACCTTCCGCGTGTAAAGCGGACGTGATAACCACTACACCATAGATACTTGGTTATTGTAAGTTTTCGAAGAGATCTACCTTATTATTATGTCTAATCACGATGGTCAAAACATGTCCCTACCAGGGCTGGAACCTTGGACCTTCCGCGAGTTAGGCGGACGTTGTAACCACTACACCATAGATACGTGTTAATATAAAGTTTTCGAAGAGATCTAGCTTATTACTATGCCTTATCACGATGGTCAAAACATGTATCCATCAGGGCTCGAACCTGAGACCTTCCGCGTGTAAAGCGGACGTGATAACCACTACACCATAGATACTTGGTTATTGTGAGTTTTCGAAGAGATCTACCTTATTATTATGTCTAATCACGATGGTCAAAACATGTCCCTACCAGGGCTCGAACCTGGGACCTTGCGGGTGTTAGGCGGATGTGATAACCACTACACCATAGATACTTGGTTATTGTAAGTTTTCGAAGAGATCTACCTTATTATTATGTCTAATCACGATGGTCAAAACATGTCCCTACCAGGGCTGGAACCTTGGACCTTCCGCGTGTTAGGCGGACGTGATAACCACTACACCATAGATACTTTGTTATTCTGAGTTTTCGAAGAGATCTAGCTTATTACTATGTCTAATCACGATGGTCATAACATGTATCCATCAGGGCTCGAACCTGAGACCTTCCGCGTGTAAAGCGGACGTGATAACCACTACACCATAGATACTTGGTTATTGTGAGTTTTCGAAGAGATCTACCTTATTATTATGTCTAATCACGATGGTCAAAACATCTCCCTACCAGGGCTCGAACCTGGGACCTTGCGGGTGTTAGGCGGATGTGATAACCACTACACCATAGACACGTGTTAATATAAACTTTTCGAAGAGATCTAGCTTATTACTATGTCTTATCACGATGGTCAAAACATGTATCTACCAGGGCTCGAACCTGGGACCTTCCGCGTGTTAGGCGGACGTGATAACCACTACACCATAGATACTTTGTTATTCTGAGTTTTCGAAGAGTTCTAGCTTATTACTATGTCTAATCACGATGGTCATAACATGTATCTACCAGGGCTCGAACCTGAGACCTTCCGCGTGTAAAACGTACTACACCATGGATACGTGTTAATATAAAGTTTTCGAAGAGATCTACCTTATTATTATGTCTAATCACGATGGTCAAAACTTGTATCTACCAGGGCTCGAACCTGAGACCTTCCGCGTGTAAAGCGTACGTGATAACCACTACACCATGGATACGTGTTAATATAAAGTTTTCGAAGAGATCTAGCTTATTACTATGTCTAATCACGATGGCCAAACCATGTATCTATCAGGCCTCGAACCTGAGACCTTCCGCGTGTTAGGCGGACGTGATAAACACTACACCTTAGATACGTGTTAATATAAAGTTTTCGAAGAGATCTAGCTTATAATTATGACTAATCACGATGGTCAAAACATGTATCTATCAGGGCTCGATCCTGAGACCTTCCTTGTGGAAAGCGGACGTGATAACCACTACACCACAGATACTTGGTTAATCTGAGTTTTCGAAGAGATATACCTTATTATTATGTCTAATCACGATGGTCAAAACATGTCCCTACCAGGGCTCGAACCTGGGACCCTCCGCGTGTTAGGCGAACGTGATCAAAACTACACCATAGATACTTGGCTATTGTGAGTTTTCGAAGAGATCTACCTTATTATTATGTCTAATCACGATGGTCAAAACATGTATCCATCAGGGCTCGAACCTGGGACCTTCCGGGTGTTAGGCGGATGTGATAACCACTACACCATAGACACGTGTTAATAAAAACTTTTAGAAGAGATCTAGCTTATTACTTTGTCTTATCACGATGGTCAAAACATGCATCTACCAGGGCTCGAACCTTGGACCTTCCGCGTGTTAGGCGGACGTGATAACCACTACAACAGAGATACTATGTTATTCTGAGTTTTCGAAGAGATCTACCTTATTATTATGTCTAATCACGATGGTCAAAACATGTATCTATCAAGGCTCGAACCTGACACCTTCCGCGTGCAAAGCGGACGTGATAACCACTACACCATAGATACTTTGTTATTCTGAGTTTTCGAAGAGATCTACCTTATTATTATGTCTAATCACGATGGTCAAAACATGTCCCTACCAGGGCTCGAACCTGGGACCCTCCGCGTGTTAGGCGGACTTGGTAACCACTACACCATAGATACGTGTTAATATAAACTTTTCGAAGAGATCTAGCTTATTACTATGTCTAATCACGATGGTCAAAACATGTATCCATCAGGGCTCGAACCTGAGACCTTCCGCGTGTAAAGCGGACGTGATAACCACTACACCATAGATACCTGGTAATTCTGACTTTTCGAAGAGATCTACCTTATTATTATGTCTAATCACGATGGTCAAAACATGTATCTATCAGTGTTCGAACCTGGGACCTTCCGCGTGTTATGCGGACGTGATAACCACTACACCATAGATACTTGGCTTTTGTGAGTTTTCCAAGAGATCTACCTTATTATTATGTCTAATCACGATGGTCAAAACATGTCCCTACCAGGGCTCGAACCTGGGTCCTTGCGTGTGTTAGGCGGATGTGATAACCACTACACCATAGACACGTGTTAATATAAAGTTTTCAAAGAGATCTAGCTTATTACTATGTCTAATCACGATGGTCATAACATGTATCTATCAGGGCTCGAACCTGACACCTTCCGCGTGTTAGGCGGACGTGATAACCACTACACCATAGATACTTTGTTATTCTGAGTTTTCGAAGAGATCTATCTTATTATTATGTCTAATCACGATGGTCAAAACATGTCCCTACCAAGACTCGAACCTGGGACCTTTCGCGTGTTAAGCGGACGTGGTAGCCACTACACCATAGATACGTGTTAATATAAAGTTTTCGAAGAGATCTAGCTTATAACTATGTCTAATCACGATGGTCAAAACATGTATCTATCAAGGCTCGAACATGAGACCTTCCGCATGTAAAGCGGACGTGATAACCACTACACCATAGACACGTGTTAATACAAACTTTTCGAAGAGATCTAGCTTATAACTATGTCTTATCACGATGGTCAAAACATGTATCTACCAGGGCTCGAACCTTGGACCTTCCGCGAGTTAGGCGGACGTTGTAACCACTACACCATAGATACGTGTTAATATAAAGTTTTCGAAGAGATCTAGCTTATTACTATGTCTTATCACGATGGTCAAAACATGTATCCATCAGGCTCCGAACCTGAGACCTTCCGCGTGTAAAGCGGACGTGATAACCACTACACCATAGATACTTGGTTATTGTGAGTTTTCGAAGAGATCTACCTTATTATTATGTCTAGTCATGATGGTCAAAACATGTCCCTACCAGGGCTCGAACCTGGGACCTTGCGGGTGTTAGGCGGATGTGATAACCACTACACCTTAGACACGTGTTAATATAAACTTTTCGAAGAGATCTAGCTTATTACTATGTCTTATCACGATGGTCAAAACATGTATCTATCAGGGCTCGAACCTGGGACCTTCCGCGTGTTAGGCGGACGTGATAACCACTACACCATAGATAATTTGTTATTCTGAGTTTGCGAAGAGATCTATCTTATTATTATTATGTCTAATCACGATGGTCAAAACATGTCCCTACCAAGTCTCGAACCTGGGACCTTTCGCGTGTTAGGCGGACGTGATAGCCACTACACCATAGATACTTTGTTATTCTAAGTTTTCGAAGAGATCTAGCTTATTACTATGTCTAATCACGATGGTCATAACATGTATCTACCAGGGCTCGAACCTGAGACCTTCCGCGTGTAAAACGTACTACACCATGGATACGTGTTAATATAAAGTTTTCGAAGAGATCTACCTTATTATTATGTCTAATCACGATGGTCAAAACTTGTATCTACCAGGGCTCGAACCTGAGACCTTCCGCGTCTAAAGCGTACGTGATAACCACTACACCATGGATACGTGTTAATATAAAGTTTTCGAAGAGATCTAGCTTACAACTATGTCTAATCACGATGGTCAAAACATGTATCTATCAGGGCTCGAACCTGACACCTTCCGCGTGTTAGGCGGACGTGATAACCACTACATTATAGATACGTGTTAATATAAAGTTTTCGAAGAGATCTATCTTATAACTATGTCTAATCACGATGGTCAAAACATGTATCTATCAGGGCTCGACCCTGACACCTTCCGCGTGTTAGGCGGACGTGATAAACACTACACCTTAGATACGTGTTAATATAAAGTTTTCGAAGAGATCTAGCTTATACCTATGACTAATCACGATGGTCAAAACATGTATCTATCAGGGCTCGATCCTGAGACCTTCCGCGTGGAAAGCGGACGTGATAACCACTACACCACAGATACTTGGTTAATCTGAGTTTTCGAAGAGATATACCTTATTATTAAGTCTAATCACGATGGTCAAAACATGTCCCTACCAGGGCTCGAACCTGGGACCCTCCGCGTGTTAGGCGGACGTGGTAACCACTACACCATAGATACGTGTTAATATAAAGTTTTCGAAGAGATCTAGCTTAATACTATGTCTTATCACGATGGTCAAAACATGTATAAATCAGGGCTCGAACCTGAGACCTTCCGCGTGTAAAGCGGACGCGATAACCACTACACCATAGATACTTGGTAATTCTGACTTTTCAAAGAGATCTACCTTATTATTATGTCTAATCACGATGGTCAAAACATGTATCTATCAGGGCTCGAACCTGGGACCTTCCGCGTGTTAGGCGGACGTGATCACCACTACACCATAGATACATGGCTATTGTGAGTTTTCAAAGAGATCTACCTTATTATTATGTCTAATCACGATGGTCAAAACATATCCCTACCAGTGCTCGAACCTGGGATCTTAAGGGTGTTAGGCGGATGTGATAACCACTACACCATAGACACGTGTTAATAAAAACTTTTCGAAGAGATCTAGCTTATTACTATGTCTTATCACGATGGTCAAAACATGTATCTACCAGGGCTCGAACCTTGGACCTTCCGCGTGTTAGGCGGACGTGATAACCACTACACCATAGATACTTTGTTATTCTGAGTTTTCGAAGAGATCTACCTTATTATTATGTCTAATCACGATGGTCAAAACATGTCCCTACCAAGGCTCGAACCTGGGACCTCCCGCATGTTAGGCGGACGTGGTAGCCACTACACCATAGATACGTGTTAATATAAAGTTTTCGAAGAGATCTAGCTTATTACTATGTCTAATCACGATGGTCAAAACATGTATCTATCAGGGCTCCAACCTGAGACCTTCCGCGTGTAAAGCGGACGTGATAACCGCTACACCATAGATACGTGTTAATATAAAGTTTTTGAAGAGATCTAGCTTATTACTATGTCTAATCACGATGGTCATAACAAGTATCTATCAGGGCTCGAACCTGACACCTTCCGCGTGTTAGGCGGACGTGATACCCACTACACCATAGATACTTTGTTATTCTGAGTTTTCGAAGAAATCTACCTTATTATTATGTCTAATCACGATGGTCAAAACATGTCCCTACCAGGGCTCGAACTTGGGATCTTCCGGGTGTTAGGCGGATGTGATAACCACTACACCATAGACACGTGTTAATAAAAACTTTTCGAAGAGAACTAGCTTATTACTATGCCTTATCACGATGGTCAAAACATGTATCTACCATTGCTCGAACCTTGGACCTTCCGCGTGTTAGGCGGACGTGATAACCACTACACCATAGATACTTTGTTATTCTGAGTTTTCGAAGAGATCTACCTTATTATTATGTCTAATCACGATGGTCAAAACATGTCCCTACCAAGACTCGAACCTGAGACCTTCCGCGTGTAAAGCGGACGTGATAACCACTACACCATGGATACGTGTTATTATATAGTTTTCGAAGAGATCTAGCTTATTACTATGTCTAATCACGATGGTCAAAACATGTATCTATCAGGGCTCCAACCTGAGACCTTCCGCGTGTAAAGCGGGCGTGATAACCGCTACACCATAGATACGTGTTAATGTAAAGTTTTCGAAGAGATCTAGCTTATAACTATGACTAATCACGATGGTCAAAACATGTATCTATCAGGGCTCGATCCTGAGACCTTCCGCGTGGAAAGCGGACGTGATAACCACTACACCACAGATACTTGGTTAATATGAGTTTTCGAAGAGATATACCTTATTATTATGTCTAATCACGATGGTCAAAACATGTCCCTACCAGGGCTCGAACCTGGGACCCTCCGCGTGTTAGGCGGACGTGGTAACCACTACACCATAGATACGTGTTAATATAAAGTTTTCGAAGAGATCTAGCTTATAACTATGTCTTATCACGATGGTCAAAACATGTATCTATCAGGGCTCGAACCTGACACCTTCCGCGTGTTAGGCGGACGTTATAAACACTACACCATAGATACGATTCAATATAAAGTTTTCGAAGAGATCTAGCTTATAACTATGACTAATCACGATGGTCAAAACATTTATCTATCAGGGCTCGAACCTGAGACCTTCCGTGTGTAAAGCGGACGTGATAACCACTACACCACAGATACTTGGTTAATCTGAGTTTTCGAAGAGATCTACCTTATTATTATGTCTAATCACGATGGTCAAAACATGCCCCTACCAGGGCTCGAACCTGGGACCCTCCGCGTGTTAGGCGGACTTGGTAACCACTACACCATAGATACGTGCTAATATAATGTTTTCGAAGAGATCTAGCTTATTACTATGTCTTATCACGATGGTCAAAACATGTATCCATCAGGGCTCGAACCTGAGACCTTCCGCGTGTAAAGCGGACGCGATAACCACTACACCATAGATACTTGGTAATTCTGACTTTTCAAAGAGATCTACCTTATTATTATGTCTAATCACGATGGTCAAAACATGTATCTATCAGGGCTCGAACCTGGGACCTTCCGGGTGTAAGGCGGATGTGATAACCACTACACCATAGACACGTGTTAATAAAAACTTTTCGAAGAGATCTAGCTTATTACTATGTCTTATCACGATGGTCAAAACATGTATCTACCAGGGCTCGAACCTTGGACTTTCCGCGTGTTAGGCGGACGTGATAACCACTACACCATAGATACTTTGTTATTCTGAGTTTTCGAAGAGATCTACCTTATTATTATGTCTAATCACGATGGTCAAAACATGTATCTATCAAGGCTCGAACCTGACACCTTCCGCGAGTTAGGCGGACGTGATAACCACTACACCATAGATACGTGTTAATGTAATGTTTTCGAAGAGATCTAGCTTATTACTATGTCTAATCACGATGGTCATAACATGTATCTATCAGGGCTCGAACCTGAGACCTTCCGCGTGTAAAGCGGACGTGATAACCACTACACCATAGATACTTTGTTATTCTGAGTTTTCGAAGAGATCTACCTTATTATTATGTCTAATCACGATGGTCAAAACAGGTCCCTACCAGGGCTCGAACCTTTGACCCTCCGCGTGTTAGGCGGACGTGGTAACCACTACACCATAGATACATGTTAATATAAAGTTTTCGAAGAGATCTAGCTTATAACTATGTCTTATCACGATGGTCAAAACATGTATAAATCACGGCTCGAACCTGAGACCTTCCACGTGTAAAGCGGACGCGATAACCACTACACCATAGATACTTGGTAATTCTGACTTTTCGAAGAGATCTACTTTATTATTATGTCTAATCACGATGGTCAAAACATGTCCCTACCAGGGCTCGAACCTGGGACCCTCCGCGTGTTAGAAGAACTTGGTAACCACTACACCATAGATACGTGTTAGTATAAAGTTTTCGAAGAGATCTAGCTTATTACTATGTCTTATCACGAAGGTCAAAACATGTATCCATCAGGGTTCGAACCTGAGACCTTCCGCGTGTAAAGCGGACGCGATAACCACTACACCATAGATACTTGGTAATTCTGACTTTTCGAAGAGATCTACCTTATTATTATGTCTAATCACGATGGTCAAAACATGTATCCATCAGGGCTCGAACCTGACACCTTCCGCGTGTTAGGCGGACGTGATAAACACTACACCTTAGATACGTGTTAATGTAAAGTTTTCGAAGAGATCTAGCTTATAACTATGACTAATCACGATGGTCAAAACATGTATCTATCAGGGCTCGATCCTGAGACCTTCCGCGTGGAAAGCGGACGTGATAACCACTACACCACAGATACTTCGTTAATCTGAGTTTTCGAAGAGATATACCTTATTATTATGTCTAATCACGATGGTCAAAACATGTCCCTACCAGGGCTCGAACCTGGGACCCTCCGCGTGTTAGGTGGACGTGATCACCACTACACCATAGGTACTTGGCTATTGTGAGTTTTCGAAGAGATCTACCTTATTATTATGTCTAATCACGATGGTGAAAACATGTCCCTATCAGGGCCCGAACCTGGGACCTTCCGGGTGTAAGGCGGATGTGATAACCACTACACCTTAGACACGTGTTAATAAAAACTTTTCGAAGAGACCTAGCTTATTACTATGTCTTATCACGATGGTCAAAATATGTATCTACCAGGGCTCGAACCTTGGACCTTCCGCGTGTTAGGCGGACGTGATAACCACTACACCATAGATACTTTGTTATTCTGAGTTTTCGAAGAGATCTACCTTATTATTATGTCTAATCACGATGGTCAAAACATGTCCCTACCAGGGCCCAAACCTAGGACCCTCCGCGTGTTAGGCGGACGTGGTAACCACTACACCATAGATACGTGTTAATATAAAGTTTTCGAAGAGATCTAGCTTATAACTATGTCTTATCACGATGGTCAAAACATGTATAAATCACGGCTCGAACCTGAGACCTTCCACGTGTAAAGCGGACGCGATAACCACTACACCATAGATACTTGGTAATTCTGACTTTTCGAAGAGATCTACCTTATTATTATGTCTAATCACGATGGTCAAAACATGTATCCATCAGGGCTCGAACCTGGGACCTTCCGCGTGTTAGGCGGACGTGATCACCACTACACCATATATACTTGGCTAATGTGAGTTTTCGAAGAGATCTACCTTATTATTATGTCTAATCACGATGGTCGAAACATATCCCTACCAGGGCTCGAACCTGGGATCTTCCGGGTGTTAGGCGGATGTGATAACCACTACACCATAGATACATGTTAATGTAACGTTTTCGAAGAGATCTAGCTTATTACTATGTCTAATCACGATGGTCATAACATGTATCTATTAGGGCTCGAACCTGAGACCTTCCGCGTGTAAAGCGGACGCGATAACCACTACACCATAGATACTTGGTAATTCCGACTTTTCGAAGAGATCTACCTTATTATTATGTCTAATCACGATGGTCAAAACATGTATCCATCAGGGCTCGAACCTGAGACCTTCCGCGTGTTAGGCGGACGTGATCACCACTACACCATAGATACTTGGCTATTGTGAGTTTTCGAAGAGATCTACCTTATTATTATGTCTAATCACGATGGTCGAAACATATCCCTACCAGGGCTCGAACCTGGGATCTTCCGGGTGTTAGGCGGATGTGATAACCACTACACCATAGACACGTGTTAATAAAAACTTTTCGAAGAGATCTAGCTTATTACTATGTCTTATCACGATGGTCAAAACATGTATCTACCAGGGCTCGAACCTTGGACCTTCCGCGTGTTAGGCGGACGTGATAACCACTACACCCTAGATACTTTGTTATTCTGAGTTTTCGAAGAGATCTACCTTATTATTATGTCTAATCACGATGGTCATAACATGTATCTATCAGGGCTCGAACCTGACACCTTCCGCGTGTTAGGCGGACGTGATAACCACTACACCATAGATTCTTTGTTATTCTGAGTTTTCGAAGAGATCTACCTTATTATTATGTCTAATGACGATGGTCAAAACATGTCCCTACCAGGGCTCGAACCTGGGACCCTCCGCGAGTTAGGCGGACGTGGTAACCACTACACCATAGATACGTGTTAATATAAAGTTTTCGAAGAGATCTAGCTTATTACTATGTCTTATCACGATGGTCAAAACATGTATCCATCAGGGCTCGAACCTGAGACCTTCCGCGTGTAAAGCAGACGTGATAACCACTACACCATAGATACTTGGTAATTCTGACTTTTCGAAGAGATCTACCTTATTATTATGTCTAATCACGATGGTCAAAATATGTATCTATCAGGGTTCGAACCTGGGACCTTCCGCGTGTTATGCGGACGTGTTAACCACTACACCATATATACTTGGCTATTGTGAGTTTTCGAAGAGATCTACCTTATTATTATGTCTAATCACGATGGTCATAACATGTATCTATCAGGGCTCGAACCTGCCACCTTCCGCGTGTTAGGCGGACGTGATAACCACTACACCATAGATACTTTGTTATTATGAGTTTTCGAAGAAATCTACCTAATTATTATGTCTAATCACGATGGTCGAAACATATCCCTTCCAGGGCTCGAACCTGGGATCTTCCGTGTGTTAGGCGGATGTGATAACCACTACACCATAGACACGTGTTAATAAAAACTTTTCGAAGAGATCTAGCTTATTACTATGTCTTATCACGATGGTCAAAACATGTATCTACCAGGACTAGAACCTTGGACCTTCCGCGTGTTAGGCGGACGTGATAACCACTACACCATAGATACTTTATTATTCTGAGTTTTCGAAGAGATCTACCTTATTATTATGTCCTATCACGATGGTCAAAACATGCATCTACCAGGGCTCGAACCTTGGACCTTCCGCGTGCTAGGCGGACGTGATAACCACTACACCATAGATACGTGTTAATATAAAGTTTTTTAAGATATCTAGCTTATTACTATGTCTAATCACGATGGTCATAACATGTATCTATCAGGGCTCGAACCTGACACCTTCCGCGTGTAAAGCGGACGCGATAACCACTACACCATAGATACTTGGTAATTCTGACTTTTCGAAGAGATCTATATATTATTTTGTCTAATCACGATGGTCAAAACATGTCCCTACCAGGGCTCGAACCTGGGACCCTCCGCGAGTTAGGCGGACGTGGTAACCACTACAGCATAGATACGTGTTAATATAAAGTTTTCGAAGAGATCTAGCTTATTACTATGTCTTATCACGATGGTCAAAACATGTATCCATCAGGGCTCGACCCTGAGACCTTCCGCGTGTAAAGCGGACGCGATAACCACTACACCATAGATACTTGGTAATTCTGACTTTTCGAAGAGATCTATCTTATTATTTTGTCTAGTCACGATGGTCAAAACATGTCCCTACCAGGGCTCGAACCTGGGACCCTCCGCGAGTTAGGCGGACGTGGTAACCACTACAGCATAGATACGTGTTAATATAAAGTTTTCGAAGAGATCTAGCTTATTACTATGTCTTATCACGATGGTCAAAACATGTATCCATCAGGGCTCGACCCTGAGACCTTCCGCGTGTAAAGCGGACGCGATAACCACTACACCATAGATACTTGGTAATTCTGACTTTTCGAAGAGATCTACCTTATTATTATGTCTAATCACGATGGTCAAAACATGTATCCATCAGGGCTCGAACCTGACACCTTCCGCGTGTTAGGCGGACGTGATAAACACTACACCTTAGCTACGTGTTTATGTAAAGTTTTCGAAGAGATCTAGCTTATAGCTATGACTAATCACGATGGTCAAAACATGTATCTATCAGGGCTCGATCCTGAGACCTTCCGCGTGGAAAGCGGACGTGATAACCACTACACCACAGATACTTGGTTAATCTGAGTTTTCGAAGAGATATACCTTATTATTATGTCTAATCACGATGGTCAAAACATGTCCCTACCAGGGCTCGAACCTGGGACCCTCCGCGTGTTAGGCGGACGTGGTAACCACTACACCATAGATACGTGTTAATATAAAGGTTTCGAAGAGATCTAGCTTATAACTATGTCTTATCACGATGGTCAAAACATGTATAAATCACGGCTCGAACCTGAGACCTTCCACGTGTAAAGCGGACGCGATAACCACTACACTATAGATACTTGGTAATTCTGACTTTTCGAAGAGATCTACCTTATTATTATGTCAAATCACGATGGTCAAAACATGTATCTATCAGGGCTCGATCCTGAGACCTTCCAAGTGGAAAGCGGACGTGATAACCACTACACCACAGATACTTGGTTAATCTGAGTTTTCGAAGAGATCTACCTTATTATTATGTCTAATCACGATGGTCAAAACATGTATCCATCAGGGCTCGAACCTGAAACCTTCCGCGTGTTAGGCGGACGTGATAAACACTACACCTTAGCTACGTGTTAATGTAAAGTTTTCGAAGAGATCTAGCTTATAGCTATGACTAATCACGATGGTCAAAACATGTATCTATCAGGGCTCGATCCTGAGACCTTCCGCGTGGAAAGCGGACGTGATAACCACTACACCACAGATACTTGGTTAATCTGAGTTTTCGAAGAGATATACCTTATTATTATGTCTAATCACGATGGTCAAAACATGTCCCTACCAGGGCTCGAACCTGGGACCCTCCGCGTATTAGGCGGACGAGGTAACCACTACACCATAGATACGTGTTAATATAATGGTTTCGAAGATATCTAGCTTATAACTATGTCTTATCACGATGGTCAAAACATGTATAAATCACGGCTCGAACCTGAGACCTTCCACGTGTAAAGCGGACGCGATAACCACTACACCATAGATACTTGGTAATTCTGACTTTTCGAAGAGATCTATCTTATTATTAATCAAAAATGTCTTGATTAGAATCAAGTCCTAAAAAGTATCGATAAGACTGAGGTTATCACTTGACTGAAGGATCAGATATTAATTTTTCTTTTAATTGAAACTTAAAGGCATGCTTAAGAAAAAACAACGTTGCATTACCGTTTTCCGTTGAAATAACTTATTTTACAGGTAATCAATTTCAAAAATTTACTTATCTCGGGTTTTCGGGCACAATTCCATTCCCCCAAAACATTTTATCATTACATTAATTACTTTTGAGAGAGTACGTGTATGACATTGAGTTTTAAAAGGTTCCCTCATTTGTGCCCGGCATGCTTCGCAGTGGATACGTTTTAAAACAATGGCGGAAAATTAAGTAGGGACAGTTAGATTTTTACTCGTGGTTATGCAAAATGATGTAATGTCTAGTGTACTTCAGTCAACAGTCATACTGTTCATTCTCATAGCTCAGGACATGATTAATGCTGCTCACTATTTCTCTCTCTAGTTTCAAACAATGGTTAGAGACCATTCAGTGCCGCAGGTCGCACATGAATATATTTTAACTACAGTTTACATCAATTCTCCGTGGTCGTACTATTAGAGGGTTAAGCACTAATTTGTTCAGAACATGTCTCGAAAGTGTGCTTGTTGTAAGTTTTTAAAGCAGTGTTGCCAATGTGTGGGTAATTTCCCACATCGTGGGAGATTTAGGTTTGGTTTTAGGCTCTGTGGGGAAAGTAATATTTTTCCTAAATCAATCAAATGTTGGAATTTTCCTGTTCAAGGGTTAATAGTGCAAAATTTTCAAAAATGCACTAATTTTAACTGCACAGTTAAAATTAGTGCATTTTCGAAAATTTTATCCGGTTTAATAATTTCAAGCGACATTTTGAAATAAATTCGGTGATTTTAAGTTTGGCACTGAAAAAAAAGAAAGCATATTTTGAGAATTTTAAAGCTTTATAGCATTTGTACATATTGTCAAAGCCATGCGGAGTGATATTCCATATTAAATTTAGTATGATAAAATAGTCCAGATAAATATGACTGTAAAAAAGGGCTTGTGGGAAATGCGGCAAACTTTTAAAATGGAAGTGGGAACATCCACTTTCTAACATTAGCAACACTGATTTGAAGGTTTTGGTCATGGCTAAACAGACCGCTCATTCAGTTTTTTATTGTTTTAAAGCTTATTTTGACACGTTATCTCTCAAAAGTAATTAATGTAATGATAAAATGTTTTGGGGGAATGGAATTGTGCCCGAAAACCCGAGATAAGTAAATTTTTGAAATTGATTACCTGTAAAATAAGTTATTTCAACGGAAAACGGTAATGGAACGTTGTTTTTTCTTAAGCATGCCTTTAAGTTTCAATTAAAAGAAAAATTAATATCTGATCCTTCAGTCAAGTGATAACCTCAGTCTTATCGATACTTTTTAGGACTTGATTCTAATCAAGACATTTTTGATTAATATCTGCTCCTTCAGTCTTCATTTTAATTAAGATTGTTAAGAAACTGTTTTACATTTTCAAAATCTACACTAAGCAGAAACATATAACAAGATATGCCCCAAGGCATAGTAACGCTGTTTGCAGTTAGGCATTCCCGCTACCAATAAGCAAGGCGTGGAAAAGTACAGGAAAAGTATCGATAGCTTAACAACAATCCGTAGTGGCGCAGACGTTGAGTATCCGCATCCCACACCGGAGTCGTCAGTCACTCGTAAGTTCGAGCCCAGCTAGCTCCGAAAGACCGCATTTTCTCGTCGAAAATATGATCGAATTTAGTATAGATGTCGCTAGTGCGGTGGAGGATCAAATTCCGGCGAGCTCTGCCGCGAAATTTAAATTTACGAAAATGTACGCGAACGCGAAACAGCCAGCCTGCCTGCCTGCCAGCCTGCTTCCAGGGGTCGCCGTATAAAGCTGTTGCTATGGGCAAACAGCTTAAAAAGGGGACCGTAACTTTAGCTCAATCAGTCATTTATTTATAATGATACTCCAAAAAATAAAAACGTATCTCATTGAAAGTTTGTATTCTTATTGTAATTAACATAATACAATTTTTTACAACCCTTTATTGAAACGCGAGGCGCTCCCCTAAAAATTCCACAAATAGGACCAAATTGACAGTTTTACACAATTTTTTAAAACGCTGATTTATGTCTGTTTAACCTTTAGCTCAATCTTTTCATAAGCCCAATATGAAATTCGGATATCCTTAAAACTTCTCAAAGACGATCCGAGATTATCAATTTCGAACTTTTTTGTAGCATTAACTAACGTCTGTTTGATATTAAGCTTATAAATCTTAAACACAATATAGTCAGGGCAATACCGACTCAATTTATAAGAGCTACCCTAAAAGTCCACAAAGGTGATCCAAGATTGTTAATAAATACGCATAAAAAGTGCCCTCTTCAAAATATGTAGCCGGGGAAAAGAGAGCGTGATCGAGTGGGCTATGCTAGTGGGTATTTTGGTAGTAAGTAACGGGGGTTGGGACTCCAGGCATAGCCCGCTCCATCACGCACTCGACAACGCAAAGCAACTCGCGCCAGCGTGGGAAATAAGGCGGTAACACAGGGCAAATGACGAGTTTAAAAATTGCCTGGTACAGTTCAAAAATTAAATCGGAAGGGGGTCAGTGGTCCACGAGAATACTAAAAAATTCAAGGGTAACCAGAGTCCACACATTAAAATTCTAATATTTTAATTATGCACTTCCTTAGCTTAGCAGACGACGTGCTCTGGCCAATGGTCACGGACCAGTTTATTTATTCCAAGTCAGGAGGGTCTCTGGCCTAATGTCCAGTTTAAAAAAATCCTTATATCCCACCCTGACTCGCGCTATAGCGCAAGCAGCTTGCGACGTGTTGCGCGTGATCGAGTAGGCTATGGTCCGGTCAAAAGAAATCTTCAGTTCAGCGTTGCAAATAAGGCGGTGGCACAGGGAAAATGACCAGTTTAAAAATTAAATCGGAGGGTGAGCAGTGGTCCACAGGACCACTAAGGAAATTCTAGGGTAACCAGGGTCCAGACATTATCTCAACTATTTTAATTACCCACTTCTTTAGTTTAGCAGACGCCGCGCCCTGGTCAATGGTCATGGACCTGTTCATTTATTCCTGGGACGGGGGTCGCTGGCCCAATGTCTAGTTTTAAAAAAATCCCTATTTCCCACCCTGATTCAGTTGGGAGTCCTGGAGATCCTAAAGTCCAGAGATGCATATGACAAGGATTCATTTCTCATAAGCGAGAATGGCCAACTTTGTTGTGTAAGAGACATCCTGGCAGCCTGGTATTTTTTTACTTCTAAGTCAGCTGGGTTTTCACCTTTAAAAGTTAATACAGCCCTTTGAATTTAAATAATTAGAAATGAGAAATGTTATTAAATGAATGAATATATACGGTTGCAGTTGTGTCGAAATGAGAGCAATTAAATATGTGTCTTTGATATTTAGCTCTGATAATTTCAGAAACTTAATAAAAAGTAGTGTTATGTATTTAACCAGAATTTATTTTATTGAAATTTATTAATAATTATTTAATTAAAAAAATTGTAATACTATTTTATGTTTTAAATTTTACAAATAAAATTCAAAACAGTAAACATAGGGCAAAGGTTATATTGTATTATAAATAGCCAGTGGGATTGATTTTAGCTACATCGCAATTAGAGCTCGACATTTTCTATCCATTATCCACAAATTAGTAATTAATTTGAATGAAAATAGGTGGATATCTTTTATTAATTGGGAAATAATGCACACACTTTACATTTAAATTTTAGAAGTTAATTTATTATTTACTTTGTGTATATAATATTCAGCATTAATTTCACTAAGGAAATAAACTAATTACCTACGACTACGAGGAATTAACTAGTATATCATGTTTAAAATTATAATTTAATCGTTTCAAAACTAATGTGGTTTTGAACCGGTTTTTGTGATTTAGTTATTAAAATTTGTGATTATCGATTGGTCAATATTGAAAATCAACCAATGGTGGAACTAATTTTTTTTAATCTCAATGAAACTGAAATATCAATGAATCATCTACTGAAAGAGGTATCAACCTATTATTTTTTTCAAAAAAAGGTAAATAAGGATTAGATGGCTTGCTGCTTCAAACAAGATTCTTAACCATGAATAGAATGATTTGTTAATTTTAGTCAAATTTAGATATTCGGTAATCGAGCTGATATGACTTGAAGCACTTTTTGCTCATGTCTATTTTAAACTTTAATCACAGATTTCGCTTACCACTTCACAAGCATAATAAACACTACTGAAGGGCGCAAATCTATCTGTGATCGGTAATGGTGACCAATATAGCAATTTGCCCAATTAATCAGTTTGAACTTCATTTGCACATTTCTATCCGTTAATTTGAAATGTTGCGAGAAATTTGAATGGAATATAAGTAGATATCTCTTTCAGAAGATAATTTTTGATGTTGATATTTAAGATTCATTGAGTTAAAAAAATTGGTATTGGTATTTCAAGTAAGCTTAGATATCAACATCGGTGAATTTACGATATGGGCTTATGATGTTAGTCTGTTTATAAGATTAAATCGTTACTTTAAGTGTCACTAGACAGTATCTACCTCCAAAATCGAGAGTTAGTAACTTTATAACCATCTCCTAGTCAGAGGATATCCGAGGGTCAATTTATTATATCATTGACTGACGAAGGCTCACTATAGCTTAGTCAACTTTTGGCAAGACCTAATACCGTTTTTGCATGACTGTCGCCGTCAAATTCCTTTTAAAGCATAGATCATTAGATCATATAGTATCCACCCTTGATTTTCATTACGCAACACACGTTGGATTCGTAAACCTCGACGTGCACCACGATTAGAAGCATTAAAATGCAAAAACAACACACTGACCGCATACATTTTTGGTAAATAACAGAGTCACTAGTATCTCTATGGTCACTACAGCTGTTTTCGGGGCTGAACGAGCGACCGAGAGGGCGTAAAAGAAAAAGCCTCCGGCGGCCGGTCTCTTAAAGGGGGTAGTTTCGAGGGAACGAAATTCAAATGCAAGGCGCGTCCCTTCAACAAAAAACATTGAATTCGTTAATACGGACGTTTTAGGCAATTATAATATTGAAATTTTATACAATTAAGTAATATTTAAGAAAACTAAGCACTACTTTCAAAGTCTTAACTTTAAAAATACGACGATACGAGAAGGCGAAGTAACAACAAGAGGTAAACATTTTTATAAATGGCAAAAATTAACGGTAAGCCAAGGCTTAGCGCAATTTCACCGCCTTAAAGAAAGTGCCAAGTTTAGAAATAGATTGTGGGACAATAAAAAGGTGGAAAATTATGAAATTAGGCTTATATTAAAGCTTGAAACCTACTTTATATTATATTTAAAATCCATCCATGAGCAAATCCTCAAAAAATATGAAAATGGCAACGAAAAAGGACACACTCTCAAATTTTTTCCCCTTAAAAAAAATGGCGGCCACAAACGGGGTAATTTGTCACGGCGGCAATATTAAAGCAGTCTTATCTCACTATCGATAGGCCATTTCAACCAAAAGGCATTAAGAAAAAACAATTATTATGACGGATTATTATGACGCAACTATACGTAAAAAAAGGCCAATATTGGTCGCGCTGATATTTACCAATAAAACAGCGTATCCATGCTAAAATATCGCAGATTGGGGTAGTTTTTAAAATTTAAAATTAAACATACTTAAAATTAATTTTTCTCAAAAACCTTAAAAATGGTCCTAGAAAAAGGTTTAAATTTTGATATAAAACCGTTCCCAACCGTAACAAACGAATATTTCATTTCAAAAGGGTGGCGACAAAATGGCTAAATTTGAAAAAAACTCCATGTTATTTCTATGGGAAAATTTAACTTTTTCACCAAAAGGGCTGATTAATTTTATGGAAATGAAAACCACCCTTAGCAACTTTATTTTTTATACAATAAACTAATGGGTGGATCTTCTTGAAATTTTAACCACATATTGAGGGCCCGAATTGTAGTTCTATGGAATTTTTTCAAAGCAGTTGATACGATACAAAAAAAGTTATAACCAATCAAAAAACCATCCTTATACATTAAAGTCGGTATGAAGTCTTATCTAAGAGAGCTATCGCTCTCCTAGAATTTTGTCTAATCACGATGGTCAAAACATGTCCCTACCAGGGCTCGAACCTGGGACCCTCCGCGAGTTAGGCGGACGTGGTAACCACTACAGCATAGATACGTGTTAATATAAAGTTTTCGAAGAGATCTAGCTTATTACTATGTCTTATTACGATGGTCAAAACATGTATCCATCAGGGCTCGACCCTGAGACCTTCCGCGTGTAAAGCGGACGCGATAACCACTACACCATAGATACTTGGTAATTCTGACTTTTCGAAGAGATCTACCTTATTATTATGTCTAATCACGATGGTCAAAACATGTATCCATCAGGGCTCGAACCTGACACCTTCCGCGTGTTAGGCGGACGTGATAAACACTACACCTTAGCTACGTGTTAATGTAAAGTTTTCGAAGAGATCTAGCTTATAGCTATGACTAATCACGATGGTCAAAACATGTATCTATCAGGGCTCGATCCTGAGACCTTCCGCGTGGAAAGCGGACGTGATAACCACTACACCACAGATACTTGGTTAATCTGAGTTTTCGAAGAGATATACCTTATTATTATGTCTAATCACGATGGTCAAAACATGTCCCTACCAGGGCTCGAACCTGGGACCCTCCGCGTGTTAGGCGGACGTGGTAACCACTACACCATAGATACGTGTTAATATAAAGGTTTCGAAGAGATCTAGCTTATAACTATGTCTTATCACGATGGTCAAAACATGTATAAATCACGGCTCGAACCTGAGACCTTCCACGTGTAAAGCGGACGCGATAGATACTTGGTAATTCTGACTTTTCGAAGAGATCTACCTTATTATTATGTCAAATCACGATGGTCAAAACATGTCCCTACCAGGGCTCGAACCTGGGACCCTCCGCGAGTTAGGCGGACGTGGTAACCACTACAGCATAGATACGTGTTAATATAAAGTTTTCGAAGAGATCTAGCTTATTACTATGTCTTATTACGATGGTCAAAACATGTATCCATCAGGGCTCGACCCTGAGACCTTCCGCGTGTAAAGCGGACGCGATAACCACTACACCATAGATACTTGGTAATTCTGACTTTTCGAAGAGATCTACCTTATTATTATGTCTAATCACGATGGTCAAAACATGTATCCATCAGGGCTCGAACCTGACACCTTCCGCGTGTTAGGCGGACGTGATAAACACTACACCTTAGCTACGTGTTAATGTAAAGTATTCGAAGAGATCTAGCTTATTACTATGTCTAATCACGATGGTCATAACATGTATCTATCAGGGCTCGAACCTGAGACCTTCCGCGTGTAAAGCGGACGCAATAACCACTACACCATAGATACTTGGTAATTCTGACTTTTCGAAGAGATCTACCTTATTATTATGTCTAATCACGATGGTCAAAGCATGTATCCATCAGGGCTCGAACCTGACACCTTCCGCGTGTTAGGCGGACGTGATAAACATTACACCTTAGCTACGTGTTAATGTAAAGTTTTCGAAGAGATCTAGCTTATTACTATGTCTAATCACGATGGTCATAACATGTATCTATCAGGGCTCGAACCTGACACCTTCCGCGTGTTAGGCGGACGTGATAAACACTACACCTTAGCTACGTGTTAATGTAAAGTATTCGAAGAGATCTAGCTTATTACTATGTCTAATCACGATGGTCATAACATGTATCTATCAGGGCTCGAACCTGAGACCTTCCGCGTGTAAAGCGGACGCAATAACCACTACACCATAGATACTTGGTAATTCTGACTTTTCGAAGAGATCTACCTTATTATTATGTCAAATCACGATGGTCAAAACATGTATCTATCAGGGCTCGAACCTGGGACCTTCCGCGTGTTAGGTGGACGTGATCACCACTACACCATAGATACTTGGCTATTGTGAGTTTTCGAAGAGATCTACCTTATTATTATGTCTAATCACGATGGTCGAAACATATCCCTACCAGGGCTCGAACCTGGGATGTTTCGGGTGTTAGGCGGATGTGATAACCACTACACCATAGACACGTGTTAATAAAAACTTTTCGAAGAGATCTAGCTTATTACTATGTCTTATCACGATGGTCAAAACATGTATCTACCAGAGCTCGAACCTTGGACCTTCCGCGTGTTAGGCGGACGTGATAACCACTACACCATAGATACGTGTTAATGTAATGTTTTCGAAGAGATCTAGCTTATTACTATGTCTAATCACGATGGTCATAACATGTATCTATCAGGGCTCGAACCTGAGACCTTCCGCGTGTAAAGCGGACGTGATAACCACTACACCATAGATACTTTGTTATTCTGAGTTTTCGAAGAGATCTACCTTATTATTATGTCTAATCACGATGGTCAAAACATGTCCCTACCAGGGCTCGAACCTGGGACCCTCCGCGTGTTAGGCGGACTTGGTAACCACTACACCATGGATACGTGTTAATATAGTTTTCGAAGAGATCTAGCTTATTACTATGTCTTATCACGATGGTCAAAACATGTATCCATCAGGGCTCGAACCTGAGACCTTCCGCGTGTAAAGCGGACGCGATAACCACTACACCATAGATACTTGGTAATTCCGACTTTTCGAAGAGATCTACCTTATTATTATGTCTAATCACGATGGTCAAAACATGTATCCATCAGGGCTCGAACCTGGGACCTTCCGCGTGTTAGGCGGACGTGATCACCACTACACCATAGATACTTGGCTATTGTGAGTTTTCGAAGAGATCTACCTTATTATTATGTCTAATCACGATGGTCGAAACATATCCCTACCAGGGCTCGAACCTGGGATCTTCCGGGTGTTAGGCGGATGTGATAACCACTACACCATAGACACGTGTTAATAAAAACTTTTCAAAGAGATCTAGCTTATTACTATGTCTTATCACGATGGTCAAAACATGTATCTACCAGGGCTCGAACCTTGGACCTTCCGCGTGTTAGGCGGACGTGATAACCACTACACCCTAGATACTTTGTTATTCTGAGTTTTCAAAGAGATCTACCTTATTATTATGTCTAATCACGATGGTCAAAACATGTATCTATCAGGGCTCGAACCAGGGACCTTCCGCGTGTTAGGCGGACGTGATCACCACTTCACCATAGATACTTGGCTATTGTGAGTTTTCGAAGAGATCTACCTTATTATTATGTCTAATCACGATGGTCGAAACATATCCCTACCAGGGCTCGAACCTGGGACCTTCCGGGTGTTAGGCGGATGTGATAACCACTGCACCATAGATACTTTGTTATTCTGAGTTTTCGAAGAGATCTACCTTATTATTATGTCTAATCACGATGGTCAATACATGTCCCTACCAGGGCTCGAACCTGGGACCCTCCGCGTGTTAGGCGGACTTGGTAACCACTACACCATAGATACGTGTTAATATAAAGTTTTCGAAGAGATCAAGCTTATTACTATGTCTTATCACGACGGTCAAAACATGTATCCATCAGGGCTCGAACCTGAGACCTTCCGCGTGCAAAGCGGACGCGATAACCACTACACCATAGATACTTGGTAATTCCGACTTTTCGAAGAGATCTACCTTATTATTATGTCTAATCACGATGGTCAAAACATGTATTCATCAGGGCTCGAACCTGGGACCTTCCGCGTGTTAGGCGGACGTGATCACCACTTCACCATATATACTTGGCTATTGTGAGTTTTCGAAGAGATCTACCTTATTATTATGTCTAATCACGATGGTCGAAACATATCCCTACCAGGGCTCGAACCTGGGATCTTCCGGGTGTTAGGCGGATGTGATAACCACTACACCATAGACACGTGTTAATAAAAACTTTTCGAAGAGATCTAGCTTATTACTATGTCTTATCACGATGGTCAAAACATGTAGCTACCAGGGCTCGAACCTTGGACCTTCCGCGTGTTAGGCGGACGTGATAACCACTACACCATAGATACTTTGTTATTCTGAGTTTTCGAAGAGATCTACCTTATTATTATGTCTAATCACGATGGTCAAAACATGTCCCTACCAGGGCTCGATCCTGGGACCCTCCGCGTGTTAGGCGGACTTGGTAACCACTACACCATGGATACGTGTTAATATAAAGTTTTCGAAGAGATCTAGCTTATTACTATGTCTTATCACGATGGTCAAAACATGTATCCATCAGGGCTCGAACCTGAGACCTTCCGCGTGTAAAGCGGACGCGATAACCACTACACCATAGATACTTGGTAATTCCGACTTTTCGAAGAGATCTACCTTATTATTATGTCTAATCACGATGGTCAAAACATGTATCCATCAGGGCTCGAACCTGGGACCTTCCGCGTGTTAGGCGGACGTGATCACCACTACACCATAGATACTTGGCTATTGTGAGTTTTCGAAGAGATCTACCTTATTATTATGTCTAATCACGATGGTCGAAACATATCCCTACCAGGGCTCGAACCTGGGGTCTTCCGGGTGTTAGGCGGATGTGATAACCACTACACCATAGACACGTGTTAATAAAAACTTTTCGAAGAGATCTAGCTTATTACTATGTCTTATCACGATGGTCAAAACATGTATCTACCAGGGCTCGAACCTTGGACCTTCCGCGTGTTAGGCGGACGTGATAACCACTACACCATACATACTTTGTTATTCTGAGTTTTCGAAGAGATTTACCTTATTATTATGTCTAATCACGATGGTCAAAACATGTAACCATCAGGGCTCGAACCTGACACCTTCCGCCTGTTAGGCGGACGTGATAAACACTACACCTTAGATACGTGTTAATGTAAAGTTTTCGAAGAGATCTAGCTTATAACTATGACTAATCACGATGGTCAAAAATGTATCTATCAGGGCTCGATCCTGAGACCTTCCGCGTGGAAAGCGGACGTGATAACCACTACACCACAGATACTTGGTTAATCTGAGTTTTCGAAGAGATATACCTTATTATTATGTCTAATCACGATGGTCAAAACATGTATTCTAGAGGGCCGGTAGGCCCTTCTAGATAAGAACCCACACCCTCCCGTAATGTTAAAGAAATAATTCACAGATTTTAGGCTTAGCGTCCCATAGAAAAAGCATGGGATTTTTGGTGGTCCACTCCATCGAATAACTCAGAAACTACTGCGAAGTTAAGGTTCGGAACACTTTTGAATTATCAAGCAACTATTGAATGTTGAACTTCTGAAGTTTGATTAAGAACAATTAAGTCTAAGTATTTTATTTTAATTAATTTATAAATCATGGTAAAACCGTTACATATATTACACTGTTTGCATAGCATTTTGTTCAGCCTTTATCGGGTTTGTGGCGCATAAGATAACGCGTCTGCCCATGGAGCAGAAAATTGCAGGTTCGAGTCCTGGCAAGATCGGTGTTTATTTTTGCAGATCTTTTATTCAACATAAATGAAATAATCCTATAAATACAATGCTTGGATAATTTTTTTGTTACGAAGTACGGGCTTGTGGCTTAATGGATAACGCGTTTGCATTCGAAGGAAAAAATTGCAGGTTCGAGTCTTGGAAAGCTCGTTGTCTATTTTTGATGAAGAATCTTATTATACATAAGGGAAAATTCTTAAATAACAAACTTTCAATGAAATGTGCGCGTGCTGGCGCGTGGTTTAGAAATACCTTTTTTTAAATCTATACAAAAAGGTCAACTAAACTTAATTGAGTCACCAACCGCCTTTTTATAAGAAATAGGTAACCACCCGCCTATCTATGGTGAATTAATTTACCACTCCCCTGCCAAATGATTTAAAATTTTAATCTTTCCCATAAAATAATGAGAGGCACTTGGAGTGAGCCAATATGCTCACGAACATCTTACTGGAACATCGAATTAATGACGTTTGACAAGCATATTATTATTTTTATAATAGATTAATACAAATTAAGGCTGAAGGAACAGATATTATATAAAAAAGACTTGGTTTGCCCAAGCCTTAAAACAAAACGATAAGAGTTTTTCCAGTTGTCTGAAGCGCGGATATTATTTTTTTTCTATTGAATTTTAAAGACAATCCGTATTTTACTACTCTTTAGAATTTAATTCAATCACCTGATTTTACTGCTAATGGATTAGTTTCCTATAAATTAATTGAAATAAAAAATTACTTATCTCAGATTTTTCAACAACAATTCCATTTTCCTGAAACATTTTATCATGCATTTATTATTTTGAAGGATGTCGTGTAAATTTAATCAAGTTGACTCTTTCTTTTTCAATTTCCGAGAATTTTCCTTTCGAAAGGTTTTAAACACATCAAGTTTTCATAATGTTGTCAACTAAATAGCAACTCAACCAACACTTCTAAAATCTTCCCCACAAGTACTGATATACACAGTTCATTAATTGTGTGTGCTTAAAGAGGAAACGAACCCCTTTATCAAATATAAGAAAGGTGATAACAGCCCCCTTTTGTATTCGGAAAGACCGCATATAATACATTGTTAATGAGAGTATTATTTGGTAATTAATGTACGTTCTCCATTGAAAAAATTTCATGATGAAATGTTTCAGGAAAATGGAATTGTTGTTGAAAAATCTGAGATAAGTAATTTTTTTTTCAATTAATTTATAGGAAACTAATCCATTTTCAGTAAAATCAGGTCATTGAATTAAATTCTAAAGAGTAGTAAAATACGGATTGTCTTTAAAATTCAATAGAAAAAAAATAATATCCGCGCTTCAGACAACTGGAAAAACTCTTATCGTTTTGTTTTAAGGCTTGGGCAAACCAAGTCTTTTTTATATATCTATCAAGGCTCGAACCTGACACCTTCCGCGTGTTAGGCGGACGTGATAACCACTACACCATAGATACGTGTTAATGTAATGTTTTCGAAGAGATCTAGCTTATTACTATGTCTAATCACGATGGTCATAACATGTATCTATCAGGGCTCGAACCTGAGACCTTCCGCGTGTAAAGCGGACGTGATAACCACTACACCATAGATACTTTGTTATTCTGAGTTTTCGAAGAGATCTACCTTATTATTATGTCTAATCACGATGGTCAAAACATGTCCCTACCAGGGCTCGATCCTGGGACCCTCCGCGTGTAAGGCGGACTTGGTAACCACTACACCATGGATACGTGTTAATATAAAGTTTTCGAAGAGATCTAGCTTATTACTATGTCTTATCACGATGGTCAAAACATGTATCAATCAGGGCTCGAACCTGAGACCTTCCGCGTGTAAAGCGGACGCGATAACCACTACACCATAGATACTTGGTAATTCCGACTTTTCGAAGAGATCTACCTTATTATTATGTCTAATCACGATGGTCAAAACATGTATCCATCAGGGCTCGAACCTGGGACCTTCCGCGTGTTAGGCGGACGTGATCACCACTACACCATAGATACTTGGCTATTGTGAGTTTTCGAAGAGATCTACCTTATTATTATGTCTAATCACGATGGTCGAAACATATCCCTACCAGGGCTCGAACCTGGGATCTTCCGGGTGTTAGGCGGATGTGATAACCACTACACCATAGACACGTGTTAATAAAAACTTTTCAAAGAGATCTAGCTTATTACTATGTCTTATCACGATGGTCAAAACATGTATCTACCAGGGCTCGAACCTTGGACCTTCCGCGTGTTAGGCGGACGTGATAACCACTACACCCTAGATACTTTGTTATTCTGAGTTTTCAAAGAGATCTACCTTATTATTATGTCTAATCACGATGGTCAAAACATGTATCTATCAGGGCTCGAACCAGGGACCTTCCGCGTGTTAGGCGGACGTGATCACCACTTCACCATAGATACTTGGCTATTGTGAGTTTTCGAAGAGATCTACCTTATTATTATGTCTAATCACGATGGTCGAAACATATCCCTACCAGGGCTCGAACCTGGGATCTTCCGGGTGTTAGGCGGATGTGATAACCACTGCACCATAGATACTTTGTTATTCTGAGTTTTCGAAGAGATCTACTTTATTATTATGTCTAATCACGATGGTCAATACATGTCCCTACCAGGGCTCGAACCTGGGACCCTCCGCGTGTTAGGCGGACTTGGTAACCACTACACCATAGATACGTGTTAATATAAAGTTTTCGAAGAGATCTAGCTTATTACTATGTCTTATCACGACGGTCAAAACATGTATCCATCAGGGCTCGAACCTGAGACCTTCCGCGTGCAAAGCGGACGCGATAACCACTACACCATAGATACTTGGTAATTCCGACTTTTCGAAGAAATCTACCTTATTATTATGTCTAATCACGATGGTCAAAACATGTATTCATCAGGGCTCGAACCTGGGACCTTCCGCGTGTTAGGCGGACGTGATCACCACTTCACCATATATACTTGGCTATTGTGAGTTTTCGAAGAGATCTACCTTATTATTATGTCTAATCACGATGGTCGAAACATATCCCTACCAGGGCTCGAACCTGGGATCTTCCGGGTGTTAGGCGGATGTGATAACCACTACACCATAGACACGTGTTAATAAAAACTTTTCGAAGAGATCTAGCTTATTACTATGTCTTATCACGATGGTAAAAACATGTAGCTACCAGGGCTCGAACCTTGGACCTTCCGCGTGTTAGGCGGACGTGATAACCACTACACCATAGATACTTTGTTATTCTGAGTTTTCGAAGAGATCTACCTTATTATTATGTCTAATCACGATGGTCAAAACATGTCCCTACCAGGGCTCGATCCTGGGACCCTCCGCGTGTTAGGCGGACTTGGTAACCACTACACCATGGATACGTGTTAATATAAAGTTTTCGAAGAGATCTAGCTTATTACTATGTCTTATCACGATGGTCAAAACATGTATCCATCAGGGCTCGAACCTGAGACCTTCCGCGTGTAAAGCGGACGCGATAACCACTACACCATAGATACTTGGTAATTCCGACTTTTCGAAGAGATCTACCTTATTATTATGTCTAATCACGATGGTCAAAACATGTATCCATCAGGGCTCGAACCTGGGACCTTCCGCGTGTTAGGCGGACGTGATCACCACTACACCATAGATACTTGGCTATTGTGAGTTTTCGAAGAGATCTACCTTATTATTATGTCTAATCACGATGGTCGAAACATATCCCTACCAGGGCTCGAACCTGGGGTCTTCCGGGTGTTAGGCGGATGTGATAACCACTACACCATAGACACGTGTTAATAAAAACTTTTCGAAGAGATCTAGCTTATAACTATGTCTTATCACGATGGTCAAAACATGTATCTACCAGGGCTCGAACCTTGGACCTTCCGCGTGTTAGGCGGACGTGATAACCACTACACCATACATACTTTGTTATTCTGAGTTTTCGAAGAGATTTACCTTATTATTATGTCTAATCACGATGGTCAAAACATGTAACCATCAGGGCTCGAACCTGACACCTTCCGCGTGTTAGGCGGACGTGATAAACACTACACCTTAGATACGTGTTAATGTAAAGTTTTCGAAGAGATCTAGCTTATAACTATGACTAATCACGATGGTCAAAAATGTATCTATCAGGGCTCGATCCTGAGACCTTCCGCGTGGAAAGCGGACGTGATAACCACTACACCACAGATACTTGGTTAATCTGAGTTTTCGAAGAGATATACCTTATTATTATGTCTAATCACGATGGTCAAAACATGTATCTATCAAGGCTCGAACCTGACACCTTCCGCGTGTTAGGCGGACGTGATAACCACTACACCATAGATACGTGTTAATGTAATGTTTTCGAAGAGATCTAGCTTATTACTATGTCTAATCACGATGGTCATAACATGTATCTATCAGGGCTCGAACCTGAGACCTTCCGCGTGTAAAGCGGACGTGATAACCACTACACCATAGATACTTTGTTATTCTGAGTTTTCGAAGAGATCTACCTTATTATTATGTCTAATCACGATGGTCAAAACATGTCCCTACCAGGGCTCGATCCTGGGACCCTCCGCGTGTTAGGCAGACTTGGTAACCACTACACCATGGATACGTGTTAATATAAAGTTTTCGAAGAGATCTAGCTTATTACTATGTCTTATCACGATGGTCAAAACATGTATCAATCAGGGCTCGAACCTGAGACCTTCCGCGTGTAAAGCGGACGCGATAACCACTACACCATAGATACTTGGTAATTCCGACTTTTCGAAGAGATCTACCTTATTATTATGTCTAATCACGATGGTCAAAACATGTATCCATCAGGGCTCGAACCTGGGACCTTCCGCGTGTTAAGCGGACGTGATCACCACTACACCATAGATACTTGGCTATTGTGAGTTTTCGAAGAGATCTACCTTATTATTATGTCTAATCACGATGGTCGAAACATATCCCTACCAGGGCTCGAACCTGGGATCTTCCGGGTGTTAGGCGGATGTGATAACCACTACACCATAGACACGTGTTAATAAAAACTTTTCAAAGAGATCTAGCTTATTACTATGTCTTATCACGATGGTCAAAACATGTATCTACCAGGGCTCGAACCTTGGACCTTCCGCGTGTTAGGCGGACGTGATAACCACTACACCCTAGATACTTTGTTATTCTGAGTTTTCAAAGAGATCTACCTTATTATTATGTCTAATCACGATGGTCAAAACATGTATCTATCAGGGCTCGAACCAGGGACCTTCCGCGTGTTAGGCGGACGTGATCACCACTTCACCATAGATACTTGGCTATTGTGAGTTTTCGAAGAGATCTACCTTATTATTATGTCTAATCACGATGGTCGAAACATATCCCTACCAGGGCTCGAACCTGGGATCTTCCGGGTGTTAGGCGGATGTGATAACCACTGCACCATAGATACTTTGTTATTCTGAGTTTTCGAAGAGATCTACCTTATTATTATGTCTAATCACGATGGTCAATACATGTCCCTACCAGGGCTCGAACCTGGGACCCTCCGCGTGTTAGGCGGACTTGGTAACCACTACACCATAGATACGTGTTAATATAAAGTTTTCGAAGAGATCTAGCTTATTAATATGTCTTATCACGACGGTCAAAACATGTATCCATCAGGGCTCGAACCTGAGACCTTCCGCGTGCAAAGCGGACGCGATAACCACTACACCATAGATACTTGGTAATTCCGACTTTTCGAAGAGATCTACCTTATTATTATGTCTAATCACGATGGTCAAAACATGTATTCATCAGGGCTCGAACCTGGGACCTTCCGCGTGTTAGGCGGACGTGATCACCACTTCACCATATATACTTGGCTATTGTGAGTTTTCGAAGAGATCTACCTTATTATTATGTCTAATCACGATGGTCGAAACATATCCCTACCAGGGCTCGTTCCTGGGATCTTCCGGGTGTTAGGCGGATGTGATAACCACTACACCATAGACACGTGTTAATAAAAACTTTTCGAAGAGATCTAGCTTATTACTATGTCTTATCACGATGGTCAAAACATGTAGCTACCAGGGCTCGAACCTTGGACCTTCCGCGTGTTAGGCGGACGTGATAACCACTACACCATAGATACTTTGTTATTCTGAGTTTTCGAAGAGATCTACCTTATTATTATGTCTAATCACGATGGTCAAAACATGTCCCTACCAGGGCTCGATCCTGGGACCCTCCGCGTGTTAGGCGGACTTGGTAACCACTACACCATGGATACGTGTTAATATAAAGTTTTCGAAGAGATCTAGCTTATTACTATGTCTTATCACGATGGTCAAAACATGTATCCATCAGGGCTCGAACCTGAGACCTTCCGCGTGTAAAGCGGACGCGATAACCACTACACCATAGATACTTGGTAATTCCGACTTTTCGAAGAGATCTACCTTATTATTATGTCTAATCACGATGGTCAAAACATGTATCCATCAGGGCTCGAACCTGGGACCTTCCGCGTGTTAGGCGGACGTGATCACCACTACACCATAGATACTTGGCTATTGTGAGTTTTCGAAGAGATCTACCTTATTATTATGTCTAATCACGATGGTCGAAACATATCCCTACCAGGGCTCGAACCTGGGGTCTTCCGGGTGTTAGGCGGATGTGATAACCACTACACCATAGACACGTGTTAATAAAAACTTTTCGAAGAGATCTAGCTTATTACTATGTCTTATCACGATGGTCAAAACATGTATCTACCAGGGCTCGAACCTTGGACCTTCCGCGTGTTAGGCGGACGTGATAACCACTACACCCTAGATACTTTGTTATTCTGAGTTTTCGAAAAGATCTACCTTATTATTATGTCTAATCACGATGGTCATAACATGTATCTATCAGGGCTCGAACCTGACACCTTCCGCGTGTTAGGCGGACGTGATAACCACTACACCATAGATTCTTTGTTATTCTGAGATTTCGAAGAGATCTACCTTATTATTATGTCTAATGACGATGGTCAAAACATGTCCCTACCAGGGCTCGAACCTGGGACCCTCCGCGAGTTAGGTGGACGTGGTAACCACTACACCATAGATACGTGTTAATATAAAGTTTTCGAAGAGATCTAGCTTATTACTATGTCTTATCACGATGGTCAAAACATGTATCCATCAGGGCTCGAACCTGAGACCTTCCGCGTGTAAAGCGGACGTGATAACCACTACACCATAGATACTTGGTAATTCTGACTTTTCGAAGAGATCTACCTTATTATTATGTCTAATCACGATGGTCAAAATATGTATCTATCAGGGTTCGAACCTGGGACCTTCCGCGTGTTATGCGGACGTGATAACCACTACACCATATATACTTGGCTATTGTGAGTTTTCGAAGAGATCTACCTTATTATTATGTCTAATCACGATGGTCATAACATGTATCTATCAGGGCTCGAACCTGACACCTTCCGCGTGTTAGGCGGACGTGATAACCACTACACCATAGATACTTTGTTATTATGAGTTTTCGAAGAGATCTACCTTATTATTATGTCTAATCACGATGGTCGAAACATATCCCTACCAGGGCTCGAACCTGGGATCTTCCGGGTGTTAGGCGGATGTGATAACCACTACACCATAGACGCGTGTTAATAAAAACTTTTCGAAGAGATCTAGCTTATTACTATGTCTTATCACGATGGTCAAAACATGTATCTACCAGGGCTCGAACCTTGGACCTTCCGCGTTTTAGGCGGACGTGATAACCACTACACCCTAGATACTTTGTTATTCTGAGTTTTCGAAGAGATCTACCTTATTATTATGTCTAATCACGATGGTCATAACATGTATCTATCAGGGCTCGAACCTGACACCTTCCGCGTGTTAGGCGGACGTGATAACCACTACACCTTAGATACGTGTTAATGTAAAGTTTTCGAAGAGATCTAGCTTATAACTATGACTAATCACGATGGTCAAAACATGTATCTATCAGGGCTCGATCCTAAGACCTTCCGCGTGGAAAGCGGACGTGATAACCACTACACCACAGATACTTGGTTAATCTGAGTTTTCGAAGAGATATACCTTATTATTATGTCTAATCACGATGGCCAAAACATGTCCCTACCAGGGCTCGAACCTGGGACCCTCCGCGTGTTAGGCGGACTTGGTAACCACTACACCATGGATACGTGTTAATATAAAGTTTTCGAAGAGATCTAGCTTATTACTATGTCTTATCACGATGGTCAAAACATGTATCCATCAGGGTTCGAACCTGAGACCTTCCGCGTGTAAAGCGGACGCGATAACCACTACACCATAGATGCTTGGTAATTCCGACTTTTCGAAGAGATCTACCTTATTATTATGTCTAATCACGATGGTCAAAACATGTATCCATCAGGGCTCGAACCTGGGACCTTCCGCGTGTTAGGCGGACGTGATCACCACTACACCATAGATACTTGGCTATTGTGAGTTTTCGAAGAGATCTACCTTATTATTATGTCTAATCACGATGGTCGAAACATATCCCTACCAGGGCTCGAACCTGGGGTCTTCCGGGTGTTAGGCGGATGTGATAACCACTACACCATAGACACGTGTTAATAAAAACTTTTCGAAGAGATCTAGCTTATTACTATGTCTTATCACGATGGTCAAAACATGTATCTACCAGGGCTCGAACCTTGGACCTTCCGCGTGTTAGGCGGACGTGATAACCACTACACCCTAGATACTTTGTTATTCTGAGTTTTCGAAGAGATCTACCTTATTATTATGTCTAATCACGATGGTCATAACATGTATCTATCAGGGCTCGAACCTGACACCTTCCGCGTGTTAGGCGGACGTGATAACCACTACACCATAGATTCTTTGTTATTCTGAGATTTCGAAGAGATCTACCTTATTATTATGTCTAATGACGATGGTCAAAACATGTCCCTACCAGGGCTCGAACCTGGGACCCTCCGCGAGTTAGGTGGACGTGGTAACCACTACACCATAGATACGTGTTAATATAAAGTTTTCGAAGAGATCTAGCTTATTACTATGTCTTATCACGATGGTCAAAACATGTATCCATCAGGGCTCGAACCTGAGACCTTCCGCGTGTAAAGCGGACGTGATAACCACTACACCATAGATACTTGGTAATTCTGACTTTTCGAAGAGATCTACCTTATTATTATGTCTAATCACGATGGTCAAAATATGTATCTATCAGGGTTCGAACCTGGGACCTTCCGCGTGTTATGCGGACGTGATAACCACTACACCATATATACTTGGCTATTGTGAGTTTTCGAAGAGATCTACCTTATAATTATGTCTAATCACGATGGTCATAACATGTATCTATCAGGGCTCGAACCTGACACCTTCCGCGTGTTAGGCGGACGTGATAACCACTACACCATAGATACTTTGTTATTATGAGTTTTCGAAGAGATCTACCTTATTATTATGTCTAATCACGATGGTCGAAACATATCCCTACCAGGGCTCGAACCTGGGATCTTCCGGGTGTTAGGCGGATGTGATAACCACTACACCATAGACGCGTGTTAATAAAAACTTTTCGAAGAGATCTAGCTTATTACTATGTCTTATCACGATGGTCAAAACATGTATCTACCAGGGCTCGAACCTTGGACCTTCCGCGTTTTAGGCGGACGTGATAACCACTACACCCTAGATACTTTGTTATTCTGAGTTTTCGAAGAGATCTACCTTATTATTATGTCTAATCACGATGGTCATAACATGTATCTATCAGGGCTCGAGCCTGACACCTTCCGCGTGTTAGGCGGACGTGATAACCACTACACCTTAGATACGTGTTAATGTAAAGTTTTCGAAGAGATCTAGCTTATAACTATGACTAATCACGATGGTCAAAACATGTATCTATCAGGGCTCGATCCTAAGACCTTCCGCGTGGAAAGCGGACGTGATAACCACTACACCACAGATACTTGGTTAATCTGAGTTTTCGAAGAGATATACCTTATTATTATGTCTAATCACGATGGCCAAAACATGTCCCTACCAGGGCTCGAACCTGGGACCCTCCGCGTGTTAGGCGGACTTGGTAACCACTACACCATGGATACGTGTTAATATAAAGTTTTCGAAGAGATCTAGCTTATTACTATGTCTTATCACGATGGTCAAAACATGTATCCATCAGGGTTCGAACCTGAGACCTTCCGCGTGTAAAGCGGACGCGATAACCACTACACCATAGATGCTTGGTAATTCCGACTTTTCGAAGAGATCTACCTTATTATTATGTCTAATCACGATGGTCAAAACATGTATCCATCAGGGCTCGAACCTGACACCTTCCGCGTGTTAGGCGGACGTGATAAACACTACACCTTAGATACGTGTTAATGTAAAGTTTTCGAAGAGATCTAGCTTATAACTATGACTAATCACGATGGTCAAAACATGTATCTATCAGGGCTCGATCCTGAGACCTTCCGCGTGGAAAGCGGACGTGATAACCACTACACCACAGATACTTGGTTAATCTGAGTTTTCGAAGAGATATACCTTATTATTATGTCTAATCACGATGGTCAAAACATGTATCTATCAAGGCTCGAACCTGACACCTTCCGCGTGTTAGGCGGACGTGATAACCACTACACCATAGATACGTGTTAATGTAATGTTTTCGAAGAGATCTAGCTTATTACTATGTCTAATCACGATGGTCATAACATGTATCTATCAGGGCTCGAACCTGACACCTTCCGCGTGTTAGGCGGACGTGATAACCACTACACCATAGATTCTTTGTTATTCTGAGATTTCGAAGAGATCTACCTTATTATTATGTCTAATGACGATGGTCAAAACATGTCCCTACCAGGGCTCGAACCTGGGACCCTCCTCGAGTTAGGTGGACGTGGTAACCACTACACCATAGATACGTGTTAATATAAAGTTTTCGAAGAGATCTAGCTTATTACTATGTCTTATCACGATGGTCAAAACATGTATCCATCAGGGCTCGAACCTGAGACCTTCCGCGTGTAAAGCGGACGTGATAACCACTACACCATAGATACTTGGTAATTCTGACTTTTCGAAGAGATCTACCTTATTATTATGTCTAATCACGATGGTCAAAATATGTATCTATCAGGGTTCGAACCTGGGACCTTCCGCGTGTTATGCGGACGTGATAACCACTACACCATATATACTTGGCTATTGTGAGTTTTCGAAGAGATCTACCTTATTATTATGTCTAATCACGATGGTCATAACATGTATCTATCAGGGCTCGAACCTGACACCTTCCGCGTGTTAGGCGGACGTGATAACCACTACACCATAGATACTTTGTTATTATGAGTTTTCGAAGAGATCTACCTTATTATTATGTCTAATCACGATGGTCGAAACATATCCCTACCAGGGCTCGAACCTGGGATCTTCCGGGTGTTAGGCGGATGTGATAACCACTACACCATAGAAGCGTGTTAATAAAAACTTTTCGAAGAGATCTAGCTTATTACTATGTCTTATCACGATGGTCAAAACATGTATCTACCAGGGCTCGAACCTTGGACCTTCCGCGTTTTAGGCGGACGTGATAACCACTACACCCTAGATACTTTGTTATTCTGAGTTTTCGAAGAGATCTACCTTATTATTATGTCTAATCACGATGGTCATAACATGTATCTATCAGGGCTCGAGCCTGACACCTTCCGCGTGTTAGGCGGACGTGATAACCACTACACCTTAGATACGTGTTAATGTAAAGTTTTCGAAGAGATCTAGCTTATAACTATGACTAATCACGATGGTCAAAACATGTATCTATCAGGGCTCGATCCTAAGACCTTCCGCGTGGAAAGCGGACGTGATAACCACTACACCACAGATACTTGGTTAATCTGAGTTTTCGAAGAGATATACCTTATTATTATGTCTAATCACGATGGCCAAAACATGTCCCTACCAGGGCTCGAACCTGGGACCCTCCGCGTGTTAGGCGGACTTGGTAACCACTACACCATGGATACGTGTTAATATAAAGTTTTCGAAGAGATCTAGCTTATTACTATGTCTTATCACGATGGTCAAAACATGTATCCATCAGGGTTCGAACCTGAGACCTTCCGCGTGTAAAGCGGACGCGATAACCACTACACCATAGATGCTTGGTAATTCCGACTTTTCGAAGAGATCTACCTTATTATTATGTCTAATCACGATGGTCAAAACATGTATCCATCAGGGCTCGAACCTGACACCTTCCGCGTGTTAGGCGGACGTGATAAACACTACACCTTAGATACGTGTTAATGTAAAGTTTTCGAAGAGATCTAGCTTATAACTATGACTAATCACGATGGTCAAAACATGTATCTATCAGGGCTCGATCCTGAGACCTTCCGCGTGGAAAGCGGACGTGATAACCACTACACCACAGATACTTGGTTAATCTGAGTTTTCGAAGAGATATACCTTATTATTATGTCTAATCACGATGGTCAAAACATGTATCTATCAAGGCTCGAACCTGACACCTTCCGCGTGTTAGGCGGACGTGATAACCACTACACCATAGATACGTGTTAATGTAATGTTTTCGAAGAGATCTAGCTTATTACTATGTCTAATCACGATGGTCATAACATGTATCTATCAGGGCTCGAACCTGAGACCTTCCGCGTGTAAAGCGGACGTGATAACCACTACACCATAGATACTTGGCTATTGTGAGTTTTCGAAGAGATCTACCTTATTATTATGTCTAATCACGATGGTCGAAACATATCCCTACCAGGGCTCGAACCTGGGATCTTCCGGGTGTTAGGCGGATGTGATAACCACTACACCATAGACACGTGTTAATAAAAACTTTTCAAAGAGATCTAGCTTATTACTATGTCTTATCACGATGGTCAAAACATGTATCTACCAGGGCTCGAACCTTGGACCTTCCGCGTGTTAGGCGGACGTGATAACCACTACACCCTAGATACATTGTTATTCTGAGTTTTCAAAGAGATCTACCTTATTATTATGTCTAATCACGATGGTCAAAACATGTATCTATCAGGGCTCGAACCAGGGACCTTCCGCGTGTTAGGCGGACGTGATCACCACTTCACCATAGATACTTGGCTATTGTGAGTTTTCGAAGAGATCTACCTTATTATTATGTCTAATCACGATGGTCGAAACATATCCCTACCAGGGCTCGAACCTGGGATCTTCCGGGTGTTAGGCGGATGTGATAACCACTGCACCATAGATACTTTGTTATTCTGAGTTTTCGAAGAGATCTACCTTATTATTATGTCTAATCACGATGGTCAATACATGTCCGTACCAGGGCTCGAACCTGGGACCCTCCGCGTGTTAGGCGGACTTGGTAACCACTAAACCATAGATACGTGTTAATATAAAGTTTTCGAAGAGATCTAGCTTATTATTATGTCTAATCACGATGGTCGAAACATATCCCTACCAGGGCTCGAACCTGGGATCTTCCGGGTGTTAGGCGGATGTGATAACCACTACACCATAGATACTTTGTTATTCTGAGTTTTCGAAGAGATCTACCTTATTATTATGTCTAATCACGATGGTCAAAACATGTCCCTACCAGGGCTCGAACCTGGGACCCTCCGCGTGTTAGGCGGACTTGGTAACCACTACACCATAGATACGTGTTAATATAAAGTTTTCGAAGAGATCTAGCTTATTACTATGTCTTATCACGACGGTCAAAACATGTATCCATCAGGGCTCGAACCTGAGACCTTCCGCGTGCAAAGCGGACGCGATAACCACTACACCATAGATACTTGGTAATTCCGACTTTTCGAAGAGATCTACCTTATTATTATGTCTAATCACGATGGTCAAAACATGTATTCATCAGGGCTCGAACCTGGGACCTTCCGCGTGTTAGGCGGACGTGATCACCACTTCACCATATATACTTGGCTATTGTGAGTTTTCGAAGAGATCTACCTTATTATTATGTCTAATCACGATGGTCAAAACATGTCCCTACCAGGGCTCGAACCTGGGATCTTCCGGGTGTTAGGCGGATGTGATAACCACTACACCATAGACACGTGTTAATAAAAACTTTTCGAAGAGATCTAGCTTATTACTATGTCTTATCACGATGGTCAAAACATGTAGCTACCAGGGCTCGAACCTTGGACCTTCCGCGTGTTAGGCGGACGTGATAACCACTACACCATAGATTCTTTGTTATTCTGAGTTTTCGAAGAGATCTACCTTATTATTATGTCTAATGACGATGGTCAAAACATGTCCCTATCAGGGCTCGAACCTGGGACCCTCCGCGACTTGGGCGGACGTGGTAACCACTACACCATAGATACGTGTTACTATAAAGTTTTCGAAGAGATCTAGCTTATTACTATGTCTTATCACGATGGTCAAAACATGTATCCATCAGGGCTCGAACCTGAGACATTCCGCGTGTTAGGCGGACGTGATAACCACTACACCATAGATACTTGGTAATTCTGACTTTTCGAAGAGATCTACCTTATTATTATGTCTAATCACGATGGTCAAAATATGTATCTATCAGGGTTCGAACCTGGGACCTTCCGCGTGTTATGCGGACGTGATAACCACTACACCATAGATACTTGGCTATTGTGAGTTTTCGAAGAGATCTACCTTATTATTATGTCTAATCATGATGGTCAAAACATGTCCCTACCAGGGCTCGAACCTGGGACCTTGCGGGTGTTAGGCGGATGTGATAACCACTACACCATAGACACGTGTTAATATAAACTTTTCGAAGAGATCTAGCTTATTACTATGTCTAATCACGATGGTCATAACATGTATCTATCAGGGCTCGAACCTGACACCTTCCGCGTGTTAGGCGGACGTGATAACCACTACACCATAGATCCTTTGTTATTCTGAGTTTTCGAAGAGATCTACCTTATAATTATGTCTAATCATGATGGTCAAAACATGTATCTATCAAGGCTCGAACCTGACACCATCCGCGTGTTAGGCGGACGTGATAACCACTACACCATAGATACGTGTTAATATAAAGTTTTCGAAGAGATCTAGCTTATTACTATGTCTAATCACGATGGTCATAACATGTATCTATCAGGGCTCGAACCTGACACCTTCCGCGTGTTAGGCGGACGTGATAACCACTACACCATAGATCCTTTGTTATTCTGAGTTTTCGAAGAGATCTATCTTATTATTATGTCTAATCACGATGGTCAAAACATGTCCCTACGAGGGCTCAAACCTGGGACCCTCCGCGTGTTAGGCTGACTTGGTAACCACTACACCATAGATACGTGTTAATATAAAGTTTTCGAAGAGATCTAGCTTATTACTATGTCTTATCACGATGGTCAAAACATGTATCCATCAGGGCTCGAACCTGAGACCTTCCGCGTGTAAAGCGGACGCGATAACCACTACACCATAGATACTTGGTAATTCTGACTTTTCGAAGAGATCTACCTTATTATTATGTCTAATCACGATGGTCGAAACATATCCCTACCAGGTCTCGAACCTGGGATCTTCCGGGTGTTAGGCGGATGTGATAACCACTACACCATAGACACGTGTTAATAAAAACTTTTCGAAGAGATCTAGCTTATTACTATGTCTTATCACGATGGTCAAAACATGTATCTATCAGGGCTCGAACCTGACACCTTCCGCGTGTTAGGCGGACGTGATAACCACTACACCATAGATCCTTTGTTATTCTGAGTTTTCGAAGAGATCTATCTTATTATTATGTCTAATCACGATGGTCAAAACATGTCCCTACGAGGGCTCAAACCTGGGACCCTCCGCGTGTTAGGCTGACTTGGTAACCACTACACCATAGATACGTGTTAATATAAAGTTTTCGAAGAGATCTAGCTTATTACTATGTCTTATCACGATGGTCAAAACATGTATCCATCAGGGCTCGAACCTGAGACCTTCCGCGTGTAAAGCGGACGCGATAACCACTACACCATAGATACTTGGTAATTCTGACTTTTCGAAGAGATCTACCTTATTATTATGTCTAATCACGATGGTCAAAACATGTATTCATCAGGGCTCGAACCTGGGACCTTCCGCGTGTTAGGCGGACGTGATCACCACTTCACCATAGATAGTTGGCTATTGTGAGTTTTCGAAGAGATCTACCTTATTATTATGTCTAATCATGATGGTCGAAACATATCCCTACCAGGTCTCGAACCTGGGATCTTCCGGGTGTTAGGCGGATGTGATAACCACTACACCATAGACACGTGTTAATAAAAACTTTTCGAAGAGATCTAGCTTATTACTATGTCTTATCACGATGGTCAAAACATGTATCTACCAGGGCTCGAACCTTGGACCTTCCGCGTGTTAGGCGGACGTGATAACCACTACACCATAGATTCTTTGTTATTCTGAGTTTTCGAAGAGATCTACCTTATTATTATGTCTAATGACGATGGTCAAAACATGTCCCTACCAGGGCTCGAACCTGGGACCCTCCGCGAGTTAGGCGGACGTGGTAACCACTACACCATAGATACGTGTTAATATAAAGTTTTCGAAGAGATGTAGCTTATTACTATATCTTATCACGATGGTCATAACATGTATCTATCAGGGCTCGAACCTGACACCTTCCGCGTGTTAGGCGGACGTGATAACCACTACACCATAGATCCTTTGTTATTCTGAGTTTTCGAAGAGATCTATCTTATTATTATGTCTAATCACGATGGTCAAAACATGTCCCTACGAGGGCTCAAACCTGGGACCCTCCGCGTGTTAGGCTGACTTGGTAACCACTACACCATAGATACGTGTTAATATAAAGTTTTCGAAGAGATCTAGCTTATTACTATGTCTTATCACGATGGTCAAAACATGTATCCATCAGGGCTCGAACCTGAGACCTTCCGCGTGTAAAGCGGACGCGATAACCACTACACCATAGATACTTGGTAATTCTGACTTTTCGAAGAGATCTACCTTATTATTATGTCTAATCACGATGGTCAAAACATGTATTCATCAGGGCTCGAACCTGGGACCTTCCGCGTGTTAGGCGGACGTGATCACCACTTCACCATAGATAGTTGGCTATTGTGAGTTTTCGAAGAGATCTACCTTATTATTATGTCTAATCACGATGGTCGAAACATATCCCTACCAGGGCTCGAACCTGGGATCTTCCGGGTGTTAGGCGGATGTGATAACCACTACACCATAGACACGTGTTAATAAAAACTTTTCGAAGAGATCTAGCTTATTACTATGTCTTATCACGATGGTCAAAACATGTATCTACCAGGGCTCGAACCTTGGACCTTCCGCGTGTTAGGCGGACGTGATAACCACTACACCATAGATTCTTTGTTATTCTGAGTTTTCGAAGAGATCTACCTTATTATTATGTCTAATGACGATGGTCAAAACATGTCCCTACCAGGGCTCGAACCTGGGACCCTCCGCGAGTTAGGCGGACGTGGTAACCACTACACCATAGATACGTGTTAATATAAAGTTTTCGAAGAGATGTAGCTTATTACTATATCTTATCACGATGGTCATAACATGTATCTATCAGGGCTCGAACCTGAGACATTCCGCGTGTTAGGCGGACGTGATAACCACTACACCATAGATACTTTGTTATTCTGAGTTTTCGAAGAGATCTACCTTATTATTATGTCTAATCACGATGGTCAAAACATGTCCCTACCAGGGCTCGAACCTGGGACCTTGCGGGTGTTAGGCGGATGTGATAACCACTACACCATAGACACGTGTTAAGATAAACTTTTCGAAGAGATCTAGCTTATTACTATGTCTTATCACGATGGTCAAAACATGTATCTAAAAGGGCTCGAACCTGGGACCTTCCGCGTGTTAGACGGACGTGATAACCACTACACCATAGATACTTTGTTATTCTGAGTTTTCGAAGAGATCTACCTTATTATTATGTCTAATCACGATGGTCAAAACATGTCCCTACCAAGGCTCGAACCTGGGACCTTCCGCGTGTTAGGCGGACGTGGCAGCCACTACACCATAGATACGTGTTAATGTAATGTTTTCGAAGAGATCTAGCTTATTACTATGTCTAATCACGATGGTCATAACATTTATCTATCAGGGCTCGAACCGGACACCTTCCGCGTGTTAGGCGGACGTGATAACCACTACACCATAGATACTTTGTTATTCTGTGTTTTCGAAGAGATCTAGCTTATAACTATGTCTAATCACGATGGTCAAAACATGTATCTATCAAGGCTCGAACCTGAGACCTTCCGCATGTAAAGCGGACGTGATAACCACTACACCATAGATACGTGTTAGTATAAAGTTTTCGAAGAGATCTAGCTTATAACTATGTCTAATCATGATGGTCAAAACATGTCCCTACCAGGGCTCGAACCTGGGATCTTCCGGGTGTTAGGCGGATGTGATAACCACTACACCATAGACACGTGTTAATAAAAACTTTTCGAAGAGATCTAGCTTATTACTATGTCTTATCACGATGGTCAAAACATGTATCTACCAGGGCTCGAACCTTGGACCTTCCGCGTGTTAGGCGGACGTGATAACCACTACACCATAGATTCTTTGTTATTCTGAGTTTTCGAAGAGATCTACCTTATTATTATGTCTAATGACGATGGTCAAAACATGTCCCTACCAGGGCTCGAACCTGGGACCCTCCGCGAGTTAGGCGGACGTGGTAACCACTACACCATAGATACGTGTTAATATAAAGTTTTCGAAGAGATGTAGCTTATTACTATGTCTTATCACGATGGTCAAAACATGTATCCATCAGGGCTCGAACCTGAGACATTCCGCGTGTTAGGCGGACGTGATAACCACTACACCATAGATACTTTGTTATTCTGAGTTTTCGAAGAGATCTACCATATTATTATGTCTAATCACGATGGTCAAAACATGTCCCTACCAGGGCTCGAACCTGGGACCTTGCGGGTGTTAGGCGGATGTGATAACCACTACACCATAGACACGTGTTAAGATAAACTTTTCGAAGAGATCTAGCTTATTACTATGTCTTATCACGATGGTCAAATCATGTATCTAAAAGGGCTCGAACCTGGGACCTTCCGCGTGTTAGGCGGACGTGATAACCACTAAACCATAGATACTTTGTTATTCTGAGTTTTCGAAGAGATCTACCTTATTATTATGTCTAATCACGATGGTTAAAACATGTCCCTACCAAGGCTCGAATCTGGGACCTTCCGCGTGTTAGGCAGACGTGGCAGCAACTACACCATAGATACGTGTTAATGTAATGTTTTCGAAGAGATCTAGCTTATTACTATGTCTAATCACGATGGTCATAACATTTATCTATCAGGGCTCGAACCTGACACCTTCCGCGTGTTAGGCGGACGTGATAACCACTACACCATAGATACTTTGTTATTCTGTGTTTTCGAAGAGATCTAGCTTATTACTATGTCTAATCACGATGGTCAAAACATGTATCTCTCAAGGCTCGAACCTGAGACCTTCCGCATGTAAAGCGGACGTGATAACCACTACACCATAGATACGTGTTAGTATAAAGTTTTCGAAGAGATCTAGCTTATAACTATGTCTAATCATGATGGTCAAAACATGTCCCTACCAGGGCTCGAACCTGGGATCTTCCGGGTGTTAGGCGGATGTGATAACCACTACACCATAGACACGTGTTAATAAAAACTTTTCGAAGAGATCTAGCTTATTACTATGTCTTATCACGATGGTCAAAACATGTATCTACCAGGGCTCGAACCTTGGACCTTCCGCGTGTTAGGCGGACGTGATAACCACTACACCATAGATACTTTGTTATTCTGAGTTTTCGAAGAGATCTACCTTATTATTATGTCTAATCACGATGGTCAAAACATGTCCCTACCAAGGCTCGAACCTGGGACCTTCCGCGTGTTAGGCGGACTTGGTAGCCACTACACCATAGATACGTGTTAATATAAAGTTTTCGAAGAGATCTAGCTTATAACTATGTCTAATCACGATGGTCAAAACATGTATCTATCAAGGCTCGAACCTGAGACCTTCCGCATGTAAAGCGGACGTGATAACCACTACACCATAGATACGTGTTAATATATAGTTTTCGAAGAGATCTAGCTTATTACTATGTCTAATCACGATGGTCATAACATGTATCTATCAGAACTCGAACCTGACACCTTCAGCGTGTTAGGCGGACGTGATAACCACTACACCATAGATACTTTGTTATTCTGAGTTTTCGAAAAGATCTACCTTATTATTATGTCTAATCACGATGGTCAAAACATGTCCCTACCAAGGCTCGAACCTGACCCCTTCCGCGTGTAAAGCGGACGTAATAACCACTACAACATGGATACGTGTTAATATAAAGTTTTCGAAGAGATGTAGCTTATTACTATATCTAATCACGATGGTCAAAACATGTATCTATCAGGGCTCGAACCTGACACCTTCCGCGTGTTAGGCGGACGTGATAAACACTACACCATAGATACGTGTCAATATAAAGTTTTCGAAGAGATCTAGCTTATAACTATGACTAATCACGATGGTCAAAACATGTATCTATCAGGGCTCGAACATGAGACCTTCCGTGTGTAAAGCGGACGTGATAACCACTACACCACAGAAACTTGGTTAATCTGAGTTTTCGAAGAGATCTACCTTATTATTATGTCTAATCACGATGGTCAAAACATTTCCCTACCAGGGCTCGAACCTGGGACCCTCCGCGTGTTAGGCGGACTTGGTAACCACTACACCATAGACACGTGTTAATATAAAGTTTTCGAAGAGATCTAGCTTATTACTATGTCTTATCACGATGGTCAAAACATGTATCTACCAGGGCTCGAACCTTGGACCTTCCGCGTGTTAGGCGGACGTGATAACCACTACACCATAGATACTTTGTTATTCTGAGTTTTCGAAGAGATCTACCTTATTATTATGTCTAATCACGATGGTCAAAACATGTCCCTACCAAGGCTCGAACCTGGGACCTTCCGCGTGTTAGGCGGACTTGGTAGCCACTACACCATAGATACGTGTTAATATAAAGTTTTCGAAGAGATCTAGCTTATAACTATGTCTAATCACGATGGTCAAAACATGTATCTATCAAGGCTCGAACCTGAGACCTTCCGCATGTAAAGCGGACGTGATAACCACTACACCATAGATACGTGTTAATATATAGTTTTCGAAGAGATCTAGCTTATTACTATGTCTAATCACGATGGTCATAACATGTATCTATCAGAACTCGAACCTGACACCTTCAGCGTGTTAGGCGGACGTGATAACCACTACACCATAGATACTTTGTTATTCTGAGTTTTCGAAAAGATCTACCTTATTATTATGTCTAATCACGATGGTCAAAACATGTCCCTACCAAGGCTCGAACCTGACCCCTTCCGCGTGTAAAGCGGACGTAATAACCACTACAACATGGATACGTGTTAATATAAAGTTTTCGAAGAGATGTAGCTTATTACTATATCTAATCACGATGGTCAAAACATGTATCTATCAGGGCTCGAACCTGACACCTTCCGCGTGTTAGGCGGACGTGATAAACACTACACCATAGATACGTGTCAATATAAAGTTTTCGAAGAGATCTAGCTTATAACTATGACTAATCACGATGGTCAAAACATGTATCTATCAGGGCTCGAACATGAGACCTTCCGTGTGTAAAGCGGACGTGATAACCACTACACCACAGAAACTTGGTTAATCTGAGTTTTCGAAGAGATCTACCTTATTATTATGTCTAATCACGATGGTCAAAACATTTCCCTACCAGGGCTCGAACCTGGGACCCTCCGCGTGTTAGGCGGACTTGGTAACCACTACACCATAGATACGTGTTAATATAAAGTTTTCGAAGAGATCTAGCTTATTACTATGTCTTATCACGATGGTCAAAACATGTATCCATCAGGGCTCGAACCTGAGACCTTCCGCGTGTAAAGCGGACGCGATAACCACTACACCATAGATACTTGGTAATTCTGACTTTTCGAAGAGATCTACCTTATTATTATGTCTAATCACGATGGTCAAAACATGTATCTATCAGGGCTCGAACCTGGGACCTTCCGCGCGTTAGGCGGACGTGATCACCACTACACCATAGATACATGGCTATTGTGAGTTTTCGAAGAGATCTACCTTATTATTATGTCTAATCACGATGGTCAAAACATATCCCTACCAGGGCTCGAACCTGGGATCTTCCGGGTGTTAGGCGGAAGTGGTAACCACTTCACCATAGACACGTGTTAATAAAAACTTTTCGAAGAGATCTAGCTTATTACTATGTCTTATCACGATGGTCAAAACATGTATCTACCAGGGCTCGAACCTTGGACCTTCCGCGTGTTAGGCGGACGTGATAACCACTACACCATAGATACTTTGTTATTCTGAGTTTTCGAAGAGATCTACCTTATTATTATGTCTAATCACGATGGTCAAAACATGTCCCTACCAAGGCTCGAACCTGGGACCTTCCGCGTGTTAGGCGGACGTGGTAGCCACTACACCATAGACACGTGTTAATATAAAGTTTTCGAAGAGATCTAGCTTATTACTATGTCTAATCACGATGGTCATAACATGTATCCATCAGGGCTCGAACCTGAGACCTTCCGCGTGTAAAGCGGACGCGATAACCACTACACCATAGATACTTGGTAATTCTGACTTTTCGTAGAGATCTACCTTATTACTATGTCTTATCACGATGGTCAAAACATGTATCTACCAGGGCTCGAACCTTGGACCTTCCGCGTGTTAGGCGGACGTGATAACCACTACACCATAGATACTTTGTTATTCTGAGTTTTCGAAGAGATCTACCTTATTATTATGTCTAATCACGATGGTCAAAACATGTCCCTACCAGGGCTCGAACCTGGAACCCTCCGCGAGTTAGGCGGACGTGGTAACCACTACACCATAGATACGTGTTAATATAAAGTTTTCGAAGAGATCTAGCTTATTACTATGTCTTATCACGATGGTCAAAACATGTATCCATCAGGGCTCGAACCTGAGACCTTCCGCGTGTAAAGCGGACGCGATAACCACTACACCATAGATACTTGGTAATTCTGACTTTTCGTAGAGATCTACCTTATTACTATGTCTTATCACGATGGTCAAAACATGTATCTACCAGGGCTCGAACCTTGGACCTTCCGCGTGTTAGGCGGACGTGATAACCACTACACCATAGATACTTTGTTATTCTGAGTTTTCGAAGAGATCTACCTTATTATTATGTCTAATCACGATGGTCAAAACATGTCCCTACCAAGGCTCGAACCTGGGACCTTCCGCGTGTTAGGCGGACGTGGCAGCCACTACACCATAGATACGTGTTAATGTAATGTTTTCGAAGAGATCTAGCTTATTACTATGTCTAATCACGATGGTCATAACATTTATCTATCAGGGCTCGAACCTGACACCTTCCGCGTGTTAGGCGGACGTGATAACCACTACACCATAGATACTTTGTTATTCTGTGTTTTCGAAGAGATCTAGCTTATAACTATGTCTAATCACGATGGTCAAAACATGTATCTATCAAGGCTCGAACCTGAGACCTTCCGCATGTAAAGCGGACGTGATAACCACTACACCATAGATACGTGTTAGTATAAAGTTTTCGAAGAGATCTAGCTTATAACTATGTCTAATCATGATGGTCAAAACATGACCCTACCAGGGCTCGAACCTGGGATCTTCCGGGTGTTAGGCGGATGTGATAACCACTACACCATAGACACGTGTTAATAAAAACTTTTCGAAGAGATCTAGCTTATTACTATGTCTTATCACGATGGTCAAAACATGTAATAACCAGGGCTCGAACCTTGGACCTTCCGCGTGTTAGGCGGACGTGATAACCACTACACCATAGATACTTTGTTATTCTGAGTTTTCGAAGAGATCTACCTTATTATTATGTCTAATCACGATGGTCAAAACATGTCCCTGCCAAGGCTCGAACCTGGGACCTTCCGCGTGTTAGGCGGACTTGGTAGCCACTACACCATAGATACGTGTTAATATAAAGTTTTCGAAGAGATCTAGCTTATAACTATGTCTAATCACGATGGTTAAAACATGTATCTATCAAGGCTCGAACCTGAGACCTTCCGCATGTAAAGCGGACGTGATAACCACTACACCATAGATACGTGTTAATATAAAGTTTTCGAAGAGATCTAGCTTATTACTATGTCTAATCACGATGGTCATAACATGTATCTATCAGAACTCGAACCTGACACCTTCAGCGTGTTAGGCGGACGTGATAACCACTACACCATAGATACTTTGTTATTCTCAGTTTTCGAAAAGATCTACCTTATTATTATGTCTAATCACGATGGTCAAAACATGTCCCTACCAAGGCTCGAACCTGAGACCTTCCGCGTGTAAAGCGGACTTGATAACCACTACAACATGGATACGTGTTAATATAAAGTTTTCGAAGAGATCTAGCTTATTACTATATCTAATCACGATGGTCAAAACATGTAACTATCAGGGCTCGAACCTGACACATTCCGCGTGTTAGGCGGACGTGATAACCACTACATTATAGATTAATCAAAACTGTCTTTGTACACAAAGACGCGAAAAAGTAAGAGATAAGTGTAGAAAATTAATTGTTTGAAGTAACAGATATTCAAATTTTCATTTTTGAAGACGTGATTATAAAACATCAATTATTTGAAAAAATTTCTTATCTTAGTTTTTTCACCAAAATTCCTTAAGTAAAATATTTTATCCTTAAACATGTGCATCATTTTAAAAATAGAAAACGTATGCATTTTATTTTCTTTTTAAAATTTAGAGTTAGTTTGAATATTCGGGCCTATAAGGAGAATAAAATTGGCAGAAAATTGTTGATAGCAGACAAAATAAAACAAGCATGAAAACTTAACAAAACGTGTTCGTTTATTTTAAAGTTTTCGAGGTTTCAAAAATTGACGTTTTGTATATCTCTCAAAGCTACAGATCCTTTTGACTCTAATAACTACATCACAGTCAAAGGGCGAATGTAATTTTCGGTTCGCAATATTTTCAATTTTGAAATATAAAAATAAATACTTCTAGCTCTATTTTTCAGATATCCGAGTATTTGAACTTCCTCGAAGCAAATGTTTCTCGAATATAAACAGTGGTATCAAGGTAGTTTCTCTGAAATTTTTGTGAAAAAACTAAGATAAGAAATTTTTTCAAATAATTGATGTTTTATAATCACGTCTTCAAAAATGAAAATTTGAATATCTGTTACTTCAAACAATTAATTTTCTACACTTATCTCTTACTTTTTCGCGTCTTTGTGTACAAAGACAGTTTTGATTAATATCTGCCACTTCAGTCTTAATATGAATTAAAACTGTTTAGAAACTAGTATTTTAAAACGTATACTGAAAAGCAGGCGCTCCATTAAGTCTTGTGGTGTTGCGCGTATATTAGTTACCACGTTTGAACTAACAAGGCCCTAACCATCTATTATAGAAGTATTACTCTTGATTGCTTCAACGCCCAGTCCAACTCAAATTGCCTTCTCGTCGTTTTCACGTGCAAAGCACAGTGGATGCAATAATACAAATAGATTCCGAAGACTTAGGCTAAAAAATTATTACGTAGACCTGTGTACAAAAACAATCTATACACCTGTGCACAAACATATTCCAATGACCTGCGCTGGGTGACCACATTTCCTAAATTTTATAATTTTTCCTATTTTCGGATGTCTTCCTATTAGTTCCTATAATTTCGATAATTTTCCTATATTTTCCTATTTTTTGAAATTGTAGATATTTTGTGCGCTCTCACTTTTGGTTTTGTTAAATATCACCAAAGCTATGGAAGCCTCTAAAAATATTTGTCAGGGAAGTCAGTGATGGTTTAAAGTTATAGCATATGTTTCTAAGATTACGTTCCATAAGTATGACACTTCCTATATTTCGAAATGCTAGAGACTTAATGAGAGCTAGTTCGAGAACGACGCGAGAATTGACTACACTCGATTTTCTACTCCATCTTCCTATTTAGTCTGTACTAAGCCTTTGACAGGGCCTCATCAGGCGTCGCTTTACGAGAATCTATGACGTTTCATTTACGTCACTTCGAGACAAGCTCTCAGGTTCCAGTGACAAATTTATGTAACATATCTTACGAACTTATGGTTATAATTAAACCGAAGCTCCTTTGTAAATCTGGTCTTATTACTTTCAAAGCATTTGCAACCTATATTTTGCTATTTTTTCAAGAGTAGTTCTCTTGTCTTTTCCTGTTTTTTTTAATTATACATCTATATCTATATAAATCAAAGTCCTGACTGATAATCATCGCCCAGCCCAAACCACTAGCCCCAGAAGGCTGAAAATTTGGAGGAACGTTACTCGTAAGTAGTAGGCGCGTACTAAGAAAGATTTTTCCAATCCGCCCCCATCTTCATAAATAGCGCCCAGAAATGTAACAAATCTTCTCTTTGTAAGAAAGTCCGTGAGTTTCAACCGAATTCACAAATATTTAGTACACTGGATTCCTTTAACCTATAGACGGGCTATATGGTCTTTCGGGATCGATTTGTTGCCATATTTTAAATGGCGGCCAGATATTTAAAAACCTTTCTTTATAGAATGTCTGCGTGTAAAGTAATAAAAAATGTTTCGACGAGCTGATGGGCGACGCCGAGTGCCTTCGCTCCTAGGATGCTACAAAAATATTAGTCGAATCAGTAAAATGTACCCATACTTGATGGAAGTTCTTACTACACTCAAGCGATGCCGCGGGTAACAGCTAGTCTCCTATAATTTCCTGTAAATCAATTGTAAATTTCCTATTTTCCTATAACTATTACAAGGTTATTTGTGATCACCCTGAGTGCACAAACATATTTCGTAGATAACATAGACTTGTGAAAACACATGTCATATAATTGTGTACAAACAGATCCCGTAGACTTGTGCACAAACAGATCCCTTAGAATTGTGCACAAACAGATCCCTTAGAATTGAGCACAAACTGATGTCATAGATTTGTTTCCATAAAGATTCCATAACCATTCCACGGACTAGTGCACAAACAGAAGTCTTAGACTTGTTTACAAACAGAAGTCATAGACCTGTTTCCATAAAGATTCCATAACCATTTGCACAAAACAATTTCATACCCAATTGCACGAAACGATTCCATACCCATTTGCACAAAACGATTTCATAGACCTGTGCACAAAAATATTCCATAGACCTGTGCCCAAAGAGATTCCATAAAACTGTGCACAAAAGATTCCCTAGACCTGTGCTCAAAAAAAAGCCGTAGGCCTGTGCACAAACAGATGCCGTAGACCTGTAAAGAAACAGATTCCTTAAACCTGTGCACAAACAGATGCCGTAGGCCTGTGTACAAACAGATTCCGGAGATCTGTGCACAGATTCCGTAGCCATGTGCACAAAAAAATTGCGTAGACTTGTACACAAGTGGAAGTCACAGGCTTGTGCACAACAGATGTCATAGACATGTTCAAACCAGATTCCATAGTTTTGTGCACAAACAGAAGTCATAGACATGTGCACAAAAACATTCTATAGACTTGTGCACACCAAGTTTCCATAGACCTGTGAACAAAAGATTTCATGGAGATGTAACCATTGCACAGAAATATTCCCTAGACCTGCGCACAAAATATTTCATAAAACTGTGCTGTGCACAAAAAGATTCCATTGACCTATGCACAAAATATTCTATTGGCTTTTGTATAAACATGTGGCATAGACCTGTGTACAAAAACATTCCATGGACCTGTGCACCAAAACATGCCTTGGACCTGTTCAGAAACATTCCATACCCCTATATGCTCAAAAATATTCCACACCCATTTGCACAAACATTTTCCGTAGACCCGTGCACAAATATATTACGTAGACTCGTGCACAAATAGATTCCACAGACTTGTACACAAACAGAAGTCACACGGTTTTGCACAATCCGATGTTATAGACTTGTGCACAAACAGATGTCATATGCTTGTGTAAAAAACTGATTTCATAGACTTCCTCAAAAAGAGATGTCATCGACATTTGCACAAGAGATTCCGTAGACTTGTGCACATAAAGATTCTTCAGACTTGTGCACATAAAGATTCTTCAGACTTGTGCACATAAAGATTCTTCAGACTTGTGCACATAAAGATTCTTCAGACTTGTGCACATAAAGATTCTTCAGACTTGTGCACATAAAGATTCTTCAGACTTGTGCACAAACATATTTTGTAGACCTGTACACACAGATACCTTAGACTTGTGCATAAATAGATGTCAAATATTTGTGCAAAAACACATACCTTAGACCTTTGCACAATCATATGTCCTAGACCGGTGTACAAAACATTCTATAGATTTGTGCACAATCATATGTCCTAGACCGGTGTACAAAACATTCTATAGATTTGTGCACAAACATGAGTCATATACCTGTACACAAAAATATTCCACGGACTTCTGCACAAAAACATTCCATATACCTGTACACAAAAATAATCCATGGACCTCTGCACAAAAACATTCCATATCCCTATACTCAAAAATGTTCCTTACACATTTGCACAAAAATATCACGTTCACCTGTGCACAAAACTTTCACGTACACCTGTGCACAAAAATATTCGGTATCCATTTTCACAAAAATATTCCGTACACCTGTTCACAAAAATATTCCAAATCCATTTTCACCGTAATATTCCATACACCTATGCACAAAAATATTCCGTACACGTGTGAACAAAAACAGTTCCTACACCTGTGCACAAAAATATTTCGTACGATTGTGCATAAAAATATTCCGTACACCAATGCATAAAAATATTTCGTACACTTGTGCACAAATAGAATCACAGGCTTGTGCACAAAGAAATGTCGCAGACTCGCGCAAAAAGAGATGTTATAGACATGTGCACATCAGATTCCATAGAGTTATGCACAAACATTTTCAATGCCCCTATGCTCAAACAGATTTCAAACCCTTATGCTCAAAAAGATTCCATACCCATTTGCACAAAAATAATACGTAGACCCGTGCTCAAAAATATTCCGTAGACCTTTGCTCAGACAGACGTCACTCGCGTGTGCACAAACAGATGTCATAGACTTGTGAATAAACAGATGTTATAGACTTGTGCACAAAGAGATGTTATAGACTTGTTCACACACAGGTGTTATAGACTTTTCACAAGCAGGTGTTATAGAATTGATCACAAACAGGTGTTATAGACTTGTTCACAAACAGATGATTTAGACTTGTGCACAAACAGATGGAATAGACTTGTGCACAAACAGATGGAATAGACTTCTGCACAAACAGATGTTTTAGACTTGTACACAAACAGATGTTTTAGGCTTGTGTACAAACAGATGTTTTAGACTTGAGCATAAACAAATGTTATTGACTTGCGCAAAAAGAGATGTCATAGAAATGAGCAAATCAGATTCCATAGACCTGTGCACAAACAGAGGTCGTAGACCTGTGAACAAACAGAAGTCGTAGACCTGTGCACAAACAGAAGTCGTAGACCTGTGCAAATAAAGATTTTTCACTTGGACACAAAGATTCTTCAGACTTGTGTGTGCACATAATGATTCTTCAGACTTGTGTGCACATAAAGATTCTTCAGACTTGTGTGCACATAAAGATTCTTCAGACTTGTGTGCACATAGATTCTTCAGACTTGTGTGCACATAGATTCTTCACACTTGTGTGCACATAAAGATTTTTCAGACTTGTGTGCACATAATGATTCTTCAGACTTGTGTGCACATAAAGACTCTTCAGACTTGTGTGCACATAATGATTCTTCAGACTTGTGTGCACATAAAGATTCTTCAGACTTGTGTGCACATAAAGATTCTTCAAACTTGTGCAAATAAAGATTCTTTAAACTTGTGCACATAAATAAACCATAGACCCATGATCAAAAATACCATAGACCTGTGCACAGAAGATTCCATACTCCTATACTCAAAAGGATTCCATGCAGATTTGCACAAAAACATTCCGTAGACCTGTGTAAAACAATATTCCATAGGCCTGTGTAAAACAATATTCCAGAGGCCTGTGTAAAACAATATTCCATAGGCCTGTGCACGAAATGATTGCATAGGCCTCTGCACAAAGAGATTTTATACTCCTTTGCACAAAAATATTCTGTAGGTCTGCGCTTAAACAGATTCCGTAGACTTGTACACAAGCAGACTCGTGTAAAAATTTAATTACCTATATTTGGTAATTATCTTTAATTGCTTATTTTGTTTAATTATCTTTAATTGCTTATTTTGTTTAATTATCTTTAATTGCTTATTTTGTTTAATTATCTTTAATTGCTTATTTTGTTTAATTAAGTTTAATCTGTACTTCGCAACTAAATTAGTTGGACGCGCAATAGTTATAATGACAATTAAGCTAGCTAATTGCCCTACCAATTTGATTATCCGCAGAAAACGACGTATGTCCTAGAATGACTTTTTTTATTACTTAACTCAAGCAAAAAAGTCTTAAGTTCCACAGTTTAAAGGTAAACCACGTAATTCGGAGCAGGTACTTAAAACTATTAAAAACAATACTTAAACTTTGCTTTTCTTAATGAAACAAAAATTGGCGCCCACTTTAAAAATGGGGCTTTCATTTAAGACCGTTTTCAAATCTATCAAACGTATAGTTATTTTTGTAAGGGTAGTTACAAAATGGGTAAGTTTGGAAAATTTCCCATGTTATTTCTATGGAGATTCTCTAGTTTTTCGCCAAAATCTGTGATTAATTTTATGGAAATGAAAACCACCCTTAGCAACTTTATGCTTTATAAAATAAACTATTAGGTGGATCATCTTGAAATTTTTACCACATATTAAGGGCCCGGATTTTAGTTCAGTAGAAAAATTTCGAAACAATAAACTTAATACGAAAAAAGTTAAAACCAATCCAAAAACCTTCCTTATACATTAAAGCCGTCATCAGGCCTTATCTAAGGGAGCTACCGCTCCCTTAGAATACGTGTTAATATAAAGTTTTCGAAGACATCTAGCTTATTACTATGTCTAATCACGATGGTCAAAACATGTATCTATCAGGGCTCGAACCTGACACCTTCCGCGTGTTAGGCGGACGTGATAAACACTACACCATAGATACGTGTTAATATAAAGTTTTCGAAGAGATCTAGCTTATAACTATGACTAATCACGATGGTCAAAACATGTATCTACCAGGGCTCGAACCTTGGACCTTCCGCGTGTTAGGCGGACGTGATAACAACTACACCATAGATACTTTGTTATTCTGAGTTTTCGAAGAGATCTACCTTATTATTATGTCTAATCACGATGGTCAAAACATGTCCCTACCAAGGCTCGAACCTGGGACCTTCCGCGTGTTAGGCGGACGTGGTAGCCACTACACCATAGATACGTGTTAATATAAAGTTTTCGAAGAGATCTAGATTATTACTATGTCTAATCACGATGGTCATAACATGTATCTATCAGGGTTCGAACCTGACACCTTCCGCGTGTTAGGCGGACGTGATAACCACTACACCATAGATACTTTGTTATTCTAAGTTTTAGAAGAGATCTATCTTATTATTATGTCTAAACACGATGGTCAAAACATGTCCCTACCAGGGCTCGAACCTGGAACCCTCCGCGAGTTAGGCGGACGTGGTAACCACTACACCATAGATACGTGTTAATATAAAGTTTTCGAAGAGATCTAGCTTATTACTATGTCTTATCACGATGGTCAAAACATGTATCCATCAGGGCTCGAACCTGAGACCTTCCGCGTGTAAAGCGGACGTGATAACCACTACACCATAGATACTTGGTAATTCTGACTTTTCGAAGAGATCTACCTTATTATTATGTCTAATCACGATGGTCAAAGCATGCATCTATCAGGGTTCGAACCTGGAACCTTCCGCGTGTTATGCGGGCGTGATAACCACTACACCATAGATACTTGGCTATTGTGAGTTTTCGAAGAGATCTACCTTATTATTATGTCTAATCACGATGGTCAAAACATGTCCCTACCAAGGCTCGAACCTGGGACCTTCCGCGTGTTAGGCGGACGTGGCAGCCACTACACCATAGATACGTGTTAATGTAATGTTTTCGAAGAGATCTAGCTTATTACTATGTCTAATCACGATGGTCATAACATTTATCTATCAGGGCTCGAACCTGACACCTTCCGCGTGTTAGGCGGACGTGATAACCACTACACCATAGATACTTTGTTATTCTGTGTTTTCGAAGAGATCTAGCTTATAACTATGTCTAATCACGATGGTCAAAACATGTATCTATCAAGGCTCGAACCTGAGACCTTCCGCATGTAAAGCGGACGTGATAACCACTACACCATAGATACGTGTTAGTATAAAGTTTTCGAAGAGATCTAGCTTATAACTATGTCTAATCATGATGGTCAAAACATGACCCTACCAGGGCTCAAACCTGGGATCTTCCGGGTGTTAGGCGGATGTGATAACCACTACACCATAGACACGTGTTAATAAAAACTTTTCGAAGAGATCTAGCTTATTACTATGTCTTATCACGATGGTCAAAACATGTAATAACCAGGGCTCGAACCTTGGACCTTCCGCGTGTTAGGCGGACGTGATACCCACTACACCATAGATACTTGGCTATTGTGAGTTTTCGAAGAGATCTACCTTATTATTATGTCTAATCACGATGGTCAAAACATGTCCCTACCAAGGCTCGAACCTGGGACCTTCCGCGTGTAAAGCGGACGTGATAACCACTACACCATGGATACGTGTTAATATAAAGTTTTCGAAGAGATCTAGCTTATTATTATGTCTAATCACGATTGTCAAAACATGTATCTATCAGGGCTCGAACCTGAGACCTTCCGCGTGTAAAGCGGACGTGATAACCACTACACCATAGATACGTGATAATATAAAGTTTTCGAAGAGATCTAGCTTATTACTATATCTAATCACGATGGTCAAAACATGTATCTATAAGGGCTCGAACCTGAGACCTTCCGTGTGTAAAGCGGACGTGATAACCACTACACCACAGACACTTGGTAAATCTGAGTTTTCGAAGAGATCAACCTTATTATTATGTCTAATCACGATGGTCAAAACATGTATCTATCAGGGCTCGAACCTGAGACCTTCCGCATGTAAAGCGGACGTGATAAACACTACACCATAGATACGTGTTAATATAAAGTTTTCGAAGAGATCGAGCTTATAACTATGTCTAATCACGATGGTCAAAACATGTATCTATCAGGGCCCGAACCTGACACCTTCCGCGTGTAAGGCGGACGTGATAACCATTACACCATAGATACGTGTTAATATAAAGTTTTCGAAGAGATCGAGCTTATAACTATGTCAAATCACGATGGTCAAAACATGTATCTAACAGGGCTCGAACCTGACACCTTCCGCGTGTTAGGCGGACGTGATACCCACTACACCATAGATACTTGGCTATTGTGAGTTTTCGAAGAGATCTACCTTATTATTATGTCTAATCACGATGGTCAAAACATGTCCCTACCAGGGCTCGAACCTGGGACCCTCCGCGTGTTAGGCGGTCTTGGTAACCACTACACCATAGATTCGGGTTAATATAAAGTTTTCGAAGAGATCTAGCTTATTACTATGTCTTATCACGATGGTCAAAACATGTATCCATCAGGGCTCGAACCTGAGACCTTCCGCGTGTAAAGCGGACGCGATAACCACTACACCATAGATAATTGGTAATTCTGACTTTTCGAAGAGATCTACCTTATTATTATGTCTAATCACGATGGTCAAAACATATCCCTACCACGGCTCGAACCTGGGATCTTCCGGGTGTTAGGCGGATGTGATAACCACCACACCATAGACACGTGTTAATAAAAACTTTTCGAAGAGATCTAGCTTATTACTATGTCTTATCACGATGGTCAAAACATGTATCTACCAGGGCTCGAACCTTGGACCTTCCGAGTGTTAGGCGGACGTGATAACAACTACACCATAGATACTTTGTTATTCTGAGTTTTCGAAGAGATCTACCTTATTATTATGTCTAATCACGATGGTCAAAACATGTCCCTACCAAGGCTTGAACCTGGGACCTTCCGCGTGTTAGGCGGACGTGGTAGCCACTACACCATAGATACGTGTTAATATAAAGTTTTCGAAGAGATCTAGCTTATTACTATGTCTAATCACGATGGTCATAACATGTATCTATCAGGGTTCGAACCTGACACCTTCCGCGTGTTAGGCGGACGTGGTAACCACTACACCATAGATACGTGTTAATATAAAGTTTTCGAAGAGATCTAGCTTATTACTATGTCTTATCACGATGGTCAAAACATGTATCCATCAGGGCTCGAACCTGAGACCTTCCGCGTGTAAAGCGGACGTGATAACCACTACACCATAGATACTTGGTAATTCTGACTTTTCGAAGAGATCTACCTTATTATTATGTCTAATCACGATGGTCAAAGCATGCATCTATCAGGGTTCGAACCTGGGACCTTCCGCGTGTTATGCGGGCGTGATAACCACTACACCATAGATACTTGGCTATTGTGAGTTTTCGAAGAGATCTACCTTATTATTATGTCTAATCACGATGGTCAAAACTTGTCCCTACCAAGGCTCGAACCTGGGACCTTCCGCGTGTTAGGCGGACGTGGTAGCCACTACACCATAGATACGTGTTAATATAAAGTTTTCGAAGAGATCTAGCTTATTACTATGTCTAATCACGATGGTCATAACATGTATCTATCAGGGCTCGAACCTGACACCTTCCGCGTGTTAGGCGGACGTGATAACCACTACACCACAGATACTTGGCTATTGTGAGGTTTCGAAGAGATCTACCTTATTATTATGTCTAATCACGATGGTCAAAACCTATCCCTAACAGGGCTCGAACCTGGGATCTTCCGGGTGTTAGGCGGATGTGATAACCACCACACCATAGACACGTGTTAATAAAAACTTTTCGAAGGGATCTTTTTTATTACTATGTCTTATCACGATGGTCAAAACATGTATCTACCAGGGCTCGAACCTTGGACCTTCCGCGTGTTAGGCGGACGTGATAACCACTACACCATAGATACTTTGTTAATCTGAGTTTTCGAAGAGATCTACCTTATTATTATGTCTAATCACGATGGTCAAAACATGTCGCTACCAAGGCTCGAACCTGGGACCTTCCGCGTGTTAGGCGGACGTGATAACCACTACACCATAGATACTTGGTTATTCTGAGTTTTCGAAGAGACCTACCTTATTATTATGTCTAATCACGATGGTCAAAACAGGTATCTATCAGGGCTCGAACCTGAAACCTTCCGCGTGTAAAGCGGACGTGATATCCACTACATTATAGATACGTGTTAATATAAAGTTTTCGAAGAGATCTAGCTTATTACTACGTCTAATCACGATGGTCAAAACATGTATGTACCAGTGCTCGAAACTGGCACGTTCCGCGTGTTAGGCGGACGTGATGACCACTACATTATAGATTATATAAAAAAGGACTTGGTTTGCCCAAGCCTAAAAAGCAAAACGATAAGAGTTTTTTCCAGTTGACTGAAGTGCGGATATTTTATTTTTCTATATAATTTTAAAGACAATCCGTATTGTACTACTCTTTAGAATTTAATTCAATCTCCTGATTTTACTGCTAATGGATTTATTTCCTATAAATTAATTGAAATAAAAAATTACTTATCTCAGATATTTCATGATAAAATTTTACGAAAATGGAATTGTTGAAAAATCTGAGATAAGTATTTTTTTATTTCAATTAATTTATAGGAAATAAATCCATTAGCAGTAAAATCAGGAGATTGAATTAAATTCTAAAGAGTAGTACAATACGGATTGTCTTTAAAATTATATAGAAAAATAAAATATCCGCACTTCAGTCAACTGGAAAAAAACTCTTATCGTTTTGCTTTTTAGGCTTGGGCAAACCAAGTCCTTTTTTATATAATATCTGTTCCTTCAGTCTGCATTTGCATTAATCTATTATAAAAGATTTTTTTTGCCTGAAATGCGAAATTTTTCACTTCTAGGACGAGGTTAAAAATGGTTTTTCACTTCTACTAGTTCTTATAAAATACTGCTCACAATTCGTTTTAGAACCCGAGCTTAATAGTCAACTTTAAAACGAACATCCTGCCACGATTTTTAAACTATCAAATCCGTATCTTTTACAGTCCACTCTGCGATTACAATTATCCATGACATTGCGTTCACTGCCCTTGTACGTTTACAGTGAGTGGCACCGTGGCCAGTTATTTTAATTAAAATACCTAGGCCACAGGTCCAGTTTTAAAAAAATGCTTATTTCCAACACTGATCCATCTATCCTTATGCCTTACTGAAGGCTACAGTGAAATATCCATGAAGCGTAAGCTTCCATTATAAATCCATGGCCTAAGTAAGGCAACTTAAGCCTTGGTCGAAACTAACATCTAAAATATAAATTAAAAAGGTATCTGAAGTATAGAATTTCAACCGAGACACATAATTAAACGAAAAATAGACCCGCCAGAGAAATTTTAATTAAATATAGTGTTATATTTATTGAAAAATATCAAGTTAAAGTTTCAAGGCGGTGAAATTGCAAATTAGCGTCGTCTACTGTAGAGTAATGAACAATTAGCGTCGTCTGCTGTAGAATAATCTTTTGAGGTACTTACATTTTTAATTAAATTAACATACTTAGACTTAATTAATTTTCATGAAACTTGAAAAAGGCACACCTTGAATAGTTACTTGTTAATTTGAAAGTATTCCGAAACGTAACTTCGCTTTAGTTTTTAAATGATTCGATGTACAGGAGCACCAAAAACCCCATGTTACTCCTACTGGAAAATCGGCGAAAATCTGTGAATTTTCATTTAAAATTACGGGAGGGTGTGGGATCTTATCTAAAAGGGCCTACCGGCCCTCTAGAATACGTGTTAATATAAAGTTTTCGAAGAGATCTAGCTTATTACTATGTCTAATCACGATGGTCAAAACATGTATCTATCAGGGCTCGAACCTGAGACCTTCCGCGTGTAAAGCGGACGTGATAACCACTACACCATAGATACGTGTTAATATAAAGTTTTCGAAGAGATCTAGCTAATTAGTATGTCTAATCACGATGGTCAAAACATGTATCTATCAGGGCTCGAACCTGAGACCTTCCGCATGTAAAGCGGACGTGATAAACACTACACCATAGATACGTGTTAATATAAAGTTTTCGAAGAGATCGAGCTTATAACTATGTCTAATCACGATGGTCAAAACATGTATCTATCAGGGCCCGAACCTGACACCTTCCGCGTGTAAGGCGGACGTGATAACCATTACACCATAGATACGTGTTAATATAAAGTTTTCGAAGAGATTGAGCTTATAACTATGTCAAATCACGATGGTCAAAACATGTATCTAACAGGGCTCGAACCTGACACCTTCCGCGTGTTAGGCGGACGTGATACCCACTACACCATATATACTTGTCTATTGTGAGTTTTCGAAGAGATCTACCTTATTATTATGTCTAATCACGATGGTCAAAACATGTCCCTACCAAGGCTCGAACCTGGGACCTTCCGCGTGTAAAGCGGACGTGATAACCACTACACCATGGATACGTGTTAATACAAAGTTTTCGAAGAGATCTAGCTTATTACTATGTCTAATCACGATTGTCAAAACATGTATCTATCAGGGCTCGAACCTGAGACCTTCCGCGTGTAAAGCGGACGTGATAACCACTACACCATAGATACGTGATAAGATAAAGTTTTCGAAGAGATCTAGCTTATTACTATATCTAATCACGATGGTCAAAACATGTATCTATCAGGGCTCGAACCTGAGACCTTCCGTGTGTAAAGCGGACGTGATAACCACTACACCACAGACACTTGGTAAATCTGAGTTTTCGAAGAGATCAACCTTATTATTATGTCTAATCACGATGGTCAAAACATATCCCTACCAGGGCTCGAACCTGGGATCTTCCGGGTGTTAGGCGGATGTGATAACCACCACACCATAGACACGTGTTAATAAAAACTTTTCGAAGAGATCTTTGTTATTACTATGTCTTATCACGATGGTCAAAACACGTATATACCAGGGCTCGAACCTTGTCCCTTCCGCGTGTTAGGCGGACGTGATAACCACTACACCATAGATACTTTGTTATTCTGAGTTTTCGAAGAGATCTTCCTTATTATTATGTCTAATCACGATGGTCAAAACATGTCCCTACCAAGGCTCGAACCTGGGACCTTCCGCGTGTTAGGCGGACGTGGTAGCCACTACACCATAGATACGTGTTAATATAAAGTTTTCGAAGAGATCTAGCTTATTACTATGTCTAATCACGATGGTCATAACATGTATCTATCAGGGCTCGAACCTGACACCTTTCGCGTGTTAGGCGGACGTGATAACCACTACACCACAGACACTTGGTAAATCTGAGTTTTCGAAGAGATCAACCTTATTATTATGTCTAATCACGATGGTCAAAACATGTCCCTACCAGGGCTCGAACCTGGGACCCTCCGCGTGTTAGGCGGACTTGGTAACCACTACATCATAGATACGGGTTAATATAAAGTTTTCGAAGAGATCTAGCTTATTACTATGTCTTATCACGATGGTCAAAACATGTATCCATCAGGGCCCGAACCTGAGACCTTCCGCGTGTAAAGCGGACGCGATAACCACTACACCATAGATACTTGGTAATTCTGACTTTTCGAAGAGATCTACCTTATTATTATGTCTAATCATGATGGTCAAAACATGTATCTATCAGGGCTCGAACCTGGGACCTTACGCGTGTTAGGCGGACGTGATCACCACTACACCACAGATACTTGGCTATTGTGAGTTTTCGAAGAGATCTACCTTATTATTATGTCTAATCACGATGGTCAAAACATATCCCTACCACGGCTCGAACCTGGGATCTTCCGGGTGTTAGGCGGATGTGATAACCACCACACCATAGACACGTGTTAATAAAAACTTTTCGAAGAGATCTTTGTTATTACTATGTCTTATCACGATGGTCAAAACACGTATATACCAGGGCTCGAACCTTGTCCCTTCCGCGTGTTAGGCGGACGTGATAACCACTACACCATAGATACTTTGTTATTCTGAGTTTTCGAAGAGATCTACCTTATTATTATGTCTAATCACGATGGTCAAAACATGTATCTATCAGGGCTCGAACCTGAAACCTTCCGCGTGTAAAGCGGACGTGATAACCACGACATTATAGATACGTGTTAATATAAAGTTTTCGAAGAGATCTAGCTTATTACTACGTCTAATCACGATGGTCAAAACATGTATGTACCAGGGCTCGAAACTGGCAGGTTCCGCGTGTTAGGCGGACGTGATGACCACTACATTATAGATTATATAAAAAAGACTTGGTTTGCCCAAGCCTTAAAAACAAAACGATAAGAGTTTTTCCAGTTGTCTGAAGCGCGGATATTATTTTTTTCTATTGAATTTTAAAGACAATCCGTATTTTACTACTCTTTAGAATTTAATTCAATCACCTGATTTTACTGCTAATGGATTAGTTTCCTATAAATTAATTGAAATAAAAAATTACTTATCTCAGATTTTTCAAGAACAATTCCATTTTCCTGAAAAATTTTATCATGAAATTTTTTCTTTTCAATGGAGAACGTACTTTAATTTTCAAATAATACTCTCATTAATAATGTATTATATGCGGTCTTTTCGAATACAAAAGGGGGCTGTTATCACCTTTCTTATATTTGATAAAGGGGTTCGTTTCTCACAATTATTGAACTGTGTATATCAGTACTTGTGGGGAAGATTTTAGAAGTGTTGGTTGAGTTGCTATTTAGTTGAAAACTTGATGTGTTTAAAACCTTTTGAAAGGAAAATTCTCGGAAATTAAAAAAGAAAGAGTCAATTTGATTAAATTTACAAGATATCCCTCAAAATAATAAATGCATGATAAAATGTTTCAGGAAAATGGAATTGGTGTTGAAAAATCTGAGATAAGTAATTTTTTATTTCAATTAATTTATAGGAAACTAATCCATTAGCAGTAAAATCAGGTGATTGAATTAAATTCTAAAGAGTAGTAAAATACGGATTGTCTTTAAAATTCAATAGAAAAAAATAATATCCGCGCTTCAGACAACTGGAAAAACTCTTATCGTTTTGTTTTTAAGGCTTGGGCAAACCAAGTCTTTTTTATATAATATCTGTTCCTTCAGCCTTATTTTGTAATAATCTATTATAAAAATAATAATATGCTTGTCAAACGTCATTAATTCGATGTTCCAGTAAGATGTTCGTGAGCATATTGGCTCACTCCAAGTGTCTCTCATTATTTTATGGGAAAGATTAAAATTTTAAATCATTTGGCAGGGGAGTGGTAAATTAATTCACCATAGATAGGCGGGTGGTAACTTATTTCATGTAAAATGGCGGTTGGTGACTCAATTAAGTTTAGTTGACCTTTTTGTATATATTTAAAATATAAGTTATTTCTAAACCACGCGCCAGCACGCGCACATTTCATTGAAAGTTTGTTATTTAAGAATTTTCCCTTCTATTTACTAAGAATCTTCATCAAAAATAGACAACGAGCTTTCCAAGACTTGAACCTGCAATGTTTTGCCTCGAATGCAAACGCGTTATTCATTACGCCACAAGCCCGTACTTCGCAACAAAAAATTATCCAAACATTGTATTTATGGGATTATTTCATTTATGTTGAATAAAAGGTCTGTAAGAATAAACACCTAGCTTGCCAGGACTCGAACCTGCAATCTTCTGCTCCATAGGCAGACGCGTTACCCTATGCGCCACAAACCCGATGGAGACTGAACAAAATGCTATGCAAACATAGTAATATATGTAACGGTTTTACCATGATTTATAAATTAATTAAAATAAAATACTTAGACTTAATTGTTCTTAATCAAACTTCAGAAGTTCAACATTCAATAGTTGCTTGATAATTAAAAAGTGTTCCGAACCTTAACTTCGCAGTAGTTTCTGAGTTATTCGATGGAGTGGACCACCAAAAATCCCATGCTTTTACAATGGGACGCTAAGCCTAAAATCTGTGAATTATTTCTTTAACATTACGGGAGGGTGTGGGTTCTTATCTAGAAGGGCCTACCGGCCCTCTAGAATACGTGTTAATATAAAGTTTTCGAAGAGATCTAGCTTATTACTATGTCTAATCACGATGGTCAAAACATGTATCTATCAGGGCTCGAACCTGAGACCTTCCGCGTGTAAAGCGGACGTGATAACCACTACACCATAGACACGTGTTAATATAAAGTTTTCGAAGAGATCTAGCTTATTAGTATGTCTAATCACGATGGTCAAAACATGTATCTATCAGAGCTCGAACCTGAGACCTTCCGCATGTAAAGCGGACGTGATAAACACTACACCATAGATACGTGTTAATATAAAGTTTTCGAAGAGATCGAGCTTATAACTATGTCAAATCACGATGGTCAAAACATGTATCTAACAGGGCTCGAACCTGACACCTTCCGCTTGTTCGGCGGACGTGATACCCACTACACCATAGATACTTGGTTATTGGGAGATTTCGAAGAGATCTACCTTATTATTATGTCTAATCACGTAGGTCAAAACAAGTATGTACCAGGGCTCGAAACTGGCTCGTTTCGCGGGTTAGGCGGTCGTGATAACCACTACATTTTAGATACGTGTTAATATAAAGTTTTCGAAGAGATCTAGCTTATTACTATGTCAAATCACGATGGTCAAAACATGTACCTTACAGGGCTCGAACCTGACACCTTCCGCGTGTTAGGCGGACGTGATACCCACTACACCATAGATACTTGGTTATTGGGAGATTTCGAAGAGATCTACCTTATTATTATGTCTAATCACGTAGGTCAAAACAAGTATGTACCAGGGCTCGAAACTGGCTCGTTTCGCGTGTTAGGCGGTCGTGATAACCACTACATTTTAGATACGTGTTAATATAAAGTTTTCGAAGAGATCTAGCTTATTACTATGTCTAATCACGATGGTCAAAACATGTATCTATCAGGGCTTGAACCTGAGACCTTCCTTGTGTAAAGCGGACGTGATAAACACTACACCATAGATACGTGTTAATATAAAGTTTTCGAAGAGATCTAGCTTATTACTATGTCTAATCACGATAGTCAAAACATGTATCTATCAGGGCTCGAACCTGGAACCCTCCGCGTGTTAGGCGGACGTGATAACCACTACACCATAGACACTTGATTATTGTGAGTTTTCGAAGAGATCTACCTTATTATTATGTCTAATCACGATGGTCAAAACATGTCCCTACCAAGGCTCGAACCTGGGACCTTCCGCGTGTTAGGCGGACGTGACAACCACTACACCATAGATACGTGTTAGTATAAAGTTTTCGAAGAGATCAAGCTTATTACTGTGTCTAATCACGATGGTCAAAACATGTATCTATCAGGTTTCGAACCTGAAACCTTCCGCGTGTAAAGCAGACGTGATAACCACTACATTATAGATACGTGTTAATATAAAGTTTTCGAAGAGATCTAGCTTATTACTACGTCTAATCACGATGGTCAAAACATGTATGTACCAGGGCTCGAAACTGGCACGTTCCGCGTGTTAGGCGGACGTGATGACCACTACATTATAGATACGTGTTAATATAAAGTTTTCGAAGAGATCTAGCTTATTACTATGTCTAATCACGATGGTCAAAACATGTATCTAACAGGGCTCGAACCTGACACCTTCCGCGTGTTAGGCGGACGTGATACCCACTACACCATAGATACTTGGTTATTGTGAGATTTCGAAGAGATCTACCTTATTACTATGTCTAATCACGATGGTCAAAACATGTATCTAACAGGGCTCGAACCTGACACCTTCCGCGTGTTAGGCGGACGTGATACCCACTACACCATAGATACTTGGTTATTCTGAGTTTTCGTAGAGATCTACCTTATTACTATGTCTAATCACGATGGTCAAAACATGTATCTATCAGGGCTCGAACCTGAGACCTTCCGCGTGTAAAGCGGACGTGATAACCACTACACCATAGATACGTGTTAATATAAAGTTTTCGAAGAGATCTAGCTTATTAGTATGTCTAATCACGATGGTTGTTGGTTGCCAATGTTATGTTTATTGTGACTAAAATCAAGACTGCCCGCCTGCAGCGTTACACTCTCTTTTTATATGTTCGGTAGCACCAAAGGTCTATATCTTATCAATCCTTATCTCCCGTAGGTATTGACCTTTGGTACTAACCCAACATCTCCCTTTTTTTATAATAAAAACTCTTTGCATAACTAACATTGATACAAGCAAACATTTAAATTTGGTTAATCCAAAATTATTAAAATTCAACTAAAGCCGGGTTACTTCAACAAAACTAACATAGTATTATTTCAATTAACGTAACATTTGCATTATGATTAGAAAACTTCAAATTACAATAATATACATTTATAACACCAAAAATCCACTACATTTTAGTTTTCTTAAAAGTCCACCTTTCATATTCTGCCGTCCCTCCATGATACCTTTGGGGTAAATTGATTTTATTACGGTCCCGGAGACAATGTCTTGTTTCGGTGGCCAACTCTGCCAGCTGCTTGTCCATATCCGTCCTAGCACAGTCATGACTGTCATCTGGAAAATTGGTTTGGCCATGAGGATGGGCGGCATCGTCAGATACATTGATTCGAACAATGGGGTCAGTGATTTGGTCATCAGGAACATCAACTCGAACGTCAGGATCGATGGTTTGGTTGTCAGGAATATTAACTCGAACGTCGGGGAAAGTGGCTCGGTAGTCAGGAACATTTGCTCGAACCTCGGGAACAGAAACTGGATATTTGGGATATGTGGCTCGTCGGTAGTTGCTTAAAACTGTTCTTGGTCTAAGTCCATAGTATGGATTCCTTATGTGACTCAGGTTCGGTTCAGTTTGGTCTTTTAGTTGTATCGACTGAACAGGTGACTTGGCAATCCGAATGTCTTGGCGGTTTCGTCTAAAAATAGACCCTTTGTCTGTTCGTAGAAGATAGGACCTGGATCCAACTTTAGCTTCGCAGGTGGCAGTTATCCATGGTGTATGCCGTTTCCTTGGATCCATTTTGACACTTTGACCTTTTTTAATCGTTGGCAATGCTCGTGTGCCCTTGTCATACCAACGCTTCATGTTCCTCTGTCTTTCCGCTATGACTTGAGGGACATTCCTTATGACGGCTGGTTGTAGTTTTTCTGGAGCCATTGGTATTGGTGTTTTTACTTGGCGTGAAAAAAGCTTCTGTGCTGGCGTCGATCCGTCTTTTTGCGGCGTATTTCTCCATACCAGAATCGCTAACATGACATCTTGTTTCGCGAATTCGACCTTCTTAAGAAGGTTTTTTACTATTTTGACAGTTGACTCTGCTTTCCCATTGGATTTACTATGGTACGGGGACGTTGTTACGTGAATAAAACCCCATTTTGCGGCGAAATCCGCATATTCTTTTCCGACGAAGTTCGTTCCATTATCGGTTATCAACACCTGCGGGACGCCGTGTCTAGCAAAATGAGCTCTGGTGTTGTTGACTAATGTCGCGGCCGTCATGTTTTTCAGGACATCGAGTTCCCAGAAACCACTGTAGTAGTCGACGGTGACCAGATAGTTGACGTCGTTAAGTGTAAATATGTCTTGCGCTACCATTTGCCATGGGAGTGTTGGAATTTCGAAAGGTTTCAGTGGTTCTCGATACTGCTTCGTTAAGAATGTTTGGCAAGGGCTACATCGGCCTACATAGTTTTCAATCTCCTTCTCAATTCCCGGCCAATAAACGGTTTCTCGTGCTTTCCTAATGGTCGCCGCTGAGCCCAGGTGACTGTAGTGGAGTCTTTCCAAAATGGTTTGTCTAACGGCTTCCGGAACTATCAGTCTTTGCCCTTTGTACAAGATTCCGCGATCAGTTGTATACTCGTCTCTTGTGTGCCAAAAACATCGCAGTTCGACGGGAAGTTCCTTTTGCCCCTGTGGCCAACCTTTCAGGATGACTTGTTTGAGCTTCTGTAGAACGTCATCTTTCTGCGTGGCGGCTCGTATCTCTTCCAGTGTGGTGGAGCTTACCGGTAAGTACCGTTCTGGCTCTACAGAGGCAATATCTTGAAAATTTTCTTCTTCCACGTTGTAAATGTCAATGTTTGGAGATTGCGATTGGCCCGTGTATGGCAGAAAACTTTGACTTAGCATATCCGCTATATGAAGCGTTGGCCCCGGTTTGTATTGGACGTGTAAGCTTCGTGAATGTAGTTGTAATAGCATCCGTTGCAGACGCTTGGGCGCTAAACGTAGTGGTTTCGTAAATATTTGTATCAAAGGCTTGTGGTCCGTTTCAACTACTACTTTATTGCAGCCTCCTATGTAATGTTCAAAGCGCCCACAGGCGAACACTATTCCGAGACATTCCTTTTCTATTTGAGCGTAGTTTGTTTCGCTCGACGTCAAAGCTCTGGAGGCATAAGCCACTGGACGGCCTTCTTGCAACAGTACGGCTCCTAGGCCCGATTCCGAAGCATCGCATTGAATCGTGACATCCGTTCCGTTATTGTAATACGCTAAGATTGGTGCTTCCGTTAGCATCTTCTTCAGTTGTTTGAACGAAGACTCTTGCCTACCCTGCCAGGCAAACAACGTGTCCTTCTCTAGCAGTTGTCTGAGCGGTTCACTGACAGTGGACATCGCTGGGAGGAAACGACTAACGTAATTGACGCTTCCCAAAAACCTCTGAAGGGCTTTTTTGTCCTTCGGTGCCGGCATCTCGACAATCGCTTGAATTTTTGCGGGGTCTGGTTTGATTCCACTCTGAGTGATTTGATGGCCAATGTACGTGACAGTCGTAAGTGCTAAGCGCACTTTTTCTTTATTTAATTTCAACTTCCGCTCCCTGGCTCGGGCAAGTAAAGCTTTCAAATTCCGGTGATGATCGGTTATTGCATCTTCGATGGATGATCCACACCCTACTACTAGGATATCGTCGTGGATGTCGTATACGCCTCGTAGGCCTTCTAGTAGTTCCAGCACTTGCCGTTGGAACTCCTCAGGCGTGGACGATATTCCAAACGGCATGCGTAGATATCGGAATCGTCCAAACGGTGTCCAAAAGGTGGTGAGGTAAGAGCTTTCCTCCGACAACCGAATCTGATAAAATCCGTCTTTGGCGTCCAGTACTGAGAACACTTTAGCATTTGTTAGGCTTGGTAAAATGTCGTCCAAAACTGGCATTGGATATTTTGCCCTTTTGATGGCTTTATTTAGATCCTTACGGTCTATACATACTCTTATGGAGTTCTTGGCTTGTCCCCCAGGAATATTTGTCTTCTGCTTCTTTTGTACTATCACAAGACTACTGATCCAGTCGGTAGGTGTTGTTACTTTTGCTATGATTCCTCTGCTTTCCAATTCGTCCAATTTTTGCTTGAGAGGATTCAAAAGAGCGACTGGCACTCGGCGTGGCAAGTGTTGAACCGGTGGCACTGATTTATCAGTTTCAATCGTATAGACTCCCGGAAATTCACCCAGACCTTCGAATACGTCAATGTACTCGTTTATTATTGATCTGCCCGTCATCGCGGCTTGTGTCATGATGGATGACTCTTGTGACTGTACATCTACGTGACAGACCTCATTCACCGTAATTAGTCCCAGCTCCACGCAGGTTGTCGCTGAAAGCAGCGGCGGTTTATGAGGCCCTTCGATGATTTTAAAATTCAGGTTTTGTTTCCTTTCCCCCACGGAACACGTTAGTGTGGTTTCTCCAACAAGGTGCATGACTGAGTTGTCATACAGTGTAAGGCCTTTGGACGATGTCGGGGTGAATACCGATGAAGTGCGCTCAATAGTTTGAAAGACTGCCAGATTCATTACGTTGCATGTGGCCCCAGTATCAAGCTGGCAGTGTAACGTTTGGGGCTGTCGGTTCACCTCGTGGATCTGAAGGTCGCAGAAGAGTTTTCTTCGGGTGCCCTGTGTCTGCACGGCATGCACTTCATCGTTCGAACGAGGTTTCTTGAAACCGAGGGATATTTCCCCTATGTGAAACAGTTCTTCTGAATCGTATCGATTTTCTTCCGTTCGATTATCGTGGCTCGTTGTGGCAAGTTGATGGTGACCAGACAACACTGGCTCTTGTACGTAGTGGAGAAGCTCTTGGTCGTTGTATGCGCTTTCAGGTGACTGACGTAGCTGGTGGTCTTCGAGAAAGTTGACTGATCGTCGCACCTTCGTCCAACAAACGGATTCAAAATGGTGAAGACGTTGGCAAAAGCTGCAACATTTCCCATAGGCGGGACAGGAACTTCCCCTTGAATGCTGTGTTCCACAGTACGGACAAGAAGAACTCTCGATGGAGTTTGATCGATGTCGAAAATTGCTTCTCGTTGGTGGATATCGTTTGTATTGATGACCTTGACGTCGATATGGCAAACTTTGTGCCCGTGGTCGGTGATGTACGTAATTTATGTTGTCTGATTCGGACGACGCGTGTGTGGTTTCCGCTTCGACATGTTTTAATTCGGTGTTGGCGCTTTCGCTGATACGTAGTACATCCAGTGCTTCGGTCAATGTTGGTAGATCGGCTGCTCGAAAGAGTTCAGCCCTCGTCTGTTTATCGCGGCTACCCAGAACAAGTTGATCGGTGACAAGGTCGTTTTCCATTTCAGTACTTCGATACTTGCAGGCCTTGACTAGAGTTCTTAGTCTGATGTAAAATTGATCCACTGTTTCGGAGGGTTGTTGCGTAGCGGCGCGGAACAAGAATCTGGGGTAAAGCGTGTTTTTTCTCGACGTAAAGTGGTTGGTTAAGGCGGTAAGGATGCCCTCAGTAGTGGATTGAGATTCGGCTGAGAGATTTATAGTTTTGAGTACCTTCCGACATTCGTCTCCCAGTAACGAGCGTAGAGTTGCAACCTGAACGGCATCCGTTTTTGTGTTGAGGCCGGTGGCAATCCGGTAGTCAGCAAAAGCTTCTTGAAATGTGGCAAAATTCTCGGCGGCTTCCACGGTACATTCTACAGGCTTTGGCGCCGGTACGCCGGAGGCAGCCATATTCGTGGCGGCGGGTATAAGTCCGAGACTAGGTATGGGTTAAACGCGAGAACGTTAAATTTCCGCGTACCCCACTTCTGACACCATGTTGGTTGCCAATGTTATGTTTATTGTGACTAAAATCAAGACTGCCCGCCTGCAGCGTTACACTCTCTTTTTATATCCCGTAGGTATTGACCTTTGGTACTAACCCAACAATGGTCAAAACATGTATCTATCAGGGCTCGAACCTGAGACCTTCCGCATGTAAAGCGGACGTGATAAACACTACACCATAGATACGTGTTAATATAAAGTTTTCGAAGAGATCGAGCTTATAACTATGTCTAATCACGATGGTCAAAACATGTATCTATCAGGGCTCGAACCTGACACCTTCCGCGTGTAAGGCGGACGTGATAACCATTACACCATAGATACGTGTTAATATAAAGTTTTCGAAGAGATCGAGCTTATAACTATGTCAAATCACGATGGTCAAAACATGTATCTAACAGGGCTCGAACCTGACACCTTCCGCGTGTTAGGCGGACGTGATACCCACTACACCATAGATACTTGGCTATTGTGAGTTTTCGAAGAGATCTACCTTATTATTATGTCTAATCACGATGGTCAAAACATGTCCCTACCAAGGCTCGAACCTGAGACCTTCCGCGTGTAAAGAGGACGTGATAACCACTACACCATAGATACGTGATAATATAAAGTTTTCGAAGAGATCAAGCTTATTACTATGTCTTATCACGATGGTCAAAACATGTATCCATCAGGGCTCGAACCTGAGACCTTCCGCGTGTAAAGCGGACGTGATAACCTCTACACCATAGATACTTGGTAATTCTGACTTATCGAAGAGATCTACCTTATTATTATGTCTAATCACGATGGTCAAAACATGCATCTATCAGGGTTCGAACCTGGGACCTTCCGCGTGTTATGCGGGCGTGATAACCACTACACCATAGATACTTGGCTATTGTGAGTTTTCGAAGAGATCTACCTTATTATTATGTCTAATCACGATGGTCAAAACATGTCCCTACCAAGGCTCGAACCTGGGACCTTCCGCGTGTTAGGCGGACGTGGTAGCCACTACACCATAGATACGTGTTAATATAAAGTTTTCGAAGATATCTAGCTTATTACTATGTCTAATCACGATGGTCATAACATGTATCTATCAGGGCTCGAACCTGACACCTTCCGCGTGTTAGGCGGACGTGATAACCACTACACCACAGATACTTGGCTATTATGAGTTTTCGAAGAGATCTACCTTATTATTATGTCTAATCACGATGGTCAAAACATATCCCTACCAGGGCTCGAACCTGGGATCTTCCGGTTGTTAAGCGGATGTGATAACCACCACACCATAGACACGTGTTAATAAAAAGTTTTCGAAGAGATCTTTGTTATTACTATGTCTTATCACGATGGTCAAAACATGTATCTACCAGGTCTCGAACCTTGGACCTTCCGCGTGTTAGGCGGACGTGATAACCACTACACCATAGATACTTTGTTATGCTGAGTTTTCGAAGAGATCTACCTTATTATTATGTCTAATCACGATGGTCAAAACATGTCGCTACCAAGGCTCGAACCTGGGACCTTCCGCGTGTTAGGCGGACGTGATAACCACTACACCATAGATACTTGGTTATTCTGAGTTTTCGAAGAGATCTACCTTATTATTATGTCTAATCACGATGGTCAAAACATGTATCTATCAGGGCTCGAACCTGAAACCTTCCGCGTGTAAAGCGGACGTGATAACCACGACATTATAGATACGTGTTAATATAAAGTTTTCGAAGAGATCTAGCTTATTACTACGTCTAATCACGATGGTCAAAACATGTATGTACCAGGGCTCGAAACTGGCACGTTCCGCGTGTTAGGCGGACGTGATGACCACTACATTATAGATACGTGTTAATATAAAGTTTTCGAAGAGATCTAGCTTATTACTATGTCTAATCACGATGGCCAAAACATGTATCTATCAGGGCTCGAACCTGAGACCTTCCGCGTGTAAAGCGGACGTGATAACCACTACACCATAGATACGTGTTAATATAAAGTTTTCGAAGAGATCTACCTTATTATTATGTCTAATCACGATGGTCAAAACATATCCCTACCAGGGCTCGAACCTGGGATCTTCCGGTTGTTAAGCGGATGTGATAACCACCACACCATAGACACGTGTTAATAAAAAGTTTTCGAAGAGATCTTTGTTATTACTATGTCTTATCACGATGGTCAAAACATGTATCTACCAGGTCTCGAACCTTGGACCTTCCGCGTGTTAGGCGGACGTGATAACCACTACACCATAGATACTTTGTTATGCTGAGTTTTCGAAGAGATCTACCTTATTATTATGTCTAATCACGATGGTCAAAACATGTCGCTACCAAGGCTCGAACCTGGGACCTTCCGCGTGTTAGGCGGACGTGATAACCACTACACCATAGATACTTGGTTATTCTGAGTTTTCGAAGAGATCTACCTTATTATTATGTCTAATCACGATGGTCAAAACATGTATCTATCAGGGCTCGAACCTGAAACCTTCCGCGTGTAAAGTGGACGTGATAACCACGACATTATAGATACGTGTTAATATAAAGTTTTCGAAGAGATCTAGCTTATTACTATGTCTAATCACGATGGTCAAAACATGTATCTATCAGGGCTCGAACCTGAGACCTTCCGCGTGTAAAGCGGACGTGATAACCACTACACCATAGATACGTGTTAATATAAAGTTTTCGAAGAGATCGAGCTTATAACTATGTCTAATCACGATGGTCAAAACATGTATCTAACAGGGCTCGAACCTGACACCTTCCGCGTGTTAGGCGGACGTGATACCCACTACACCATAGATACTTGGTTATTGCGACATTTCGAAGAGATCTACCTTATTATTATGTCTAATCACGTAGGTCAAGACAAGTATGTACCAGGGCTCGAAACTGGCTCGTTTCGCGGGTTAGGCGGTCGTGATAACCACTACATTTTAGATACGTGTTAATATAAAGTTTTCGAAGAGATCTAGCTTATTACTATGTCAAATCACGATGGTCAAAACATGTATCTAACAGGGCTCGAACCTGACAGCTTCCGCGTGTTAGGCGGACGTGATACCCACTACACCATAGATACTTGGTTATTGTGAGATTTCGAAGAGATCTACCTTATTATTATGTCTAATCACGTAGGTCAAAACAAGTATGTACCAGGGCTCGAAACTGGCTCGTTTCGCGTGTTAGGCGGTCGTGATAACCACTACATTTTAGATACGTGTTAATATAAAGTTTTCGAAGAGATCTAGCTTATTACTATGTCTAATCACGATGGTCAAAACATGTATCTATCAGGGCTTGAACATGAGACCTTTCTTGTGTAAAGCGGACGTGATAAACACTACACCATAGATACGTGTTAATTTAAAGTTTTCGAAGAGATTTAGCTTATTACTATGTCTTATCACGATGGTCAAAACATGTATCTATCAGGGCTCGAACCCGCGACCTTCCGCGTGTAAAGCGGACGTGATAACCACTACACCATAGATACGTGTTAATATAAAGTTTTCGAAGAGATCGAGCTTATAACTATATCAAATCACGATGGTCAAAACATGTATCTAACAGGGCTCGAACCTGACACCTTCCGCGTGTTAGGCGGACGTGATACCCACTACACCATAGATACTTGGTTATTGCGAGATTTCGAAGAGATCTACCTTATTATTATGTCTAATCACGTAGGTCAAAACAAGTATGTACCAGGGCTCGAAACTGGCTCGTTTCGCGTGTTAGGCGGTCGTGAAAACCACTACATTTTAGATACGTGTTAATATAAAGTTTTCGAAGAGATCTAGCTTATTACTATGTCTTATCACGATGGTCAAAACATGTATCTATCAGGGCTTGAACATGAGACCTTTCTTGTGTAAAGCGGACGTGATAAACACTACACCATAGATACGTGTTAATTTAAAGTTTTCGAAGAGATTTAGCTTATTACTATGTCTTATCACGATGGTCAAAACATGTATCTATCAGGGCTCGAACCCGCGACCTTCCGCGTGTAAAGCGGACGTGATAACCACTACACCATAGATACGTGTTAATATAAAGTTTTCGAAGAGATCGAGCTTATAACTATGTCTAATCACGATGGTCAAAACATGTATCTAACTGGGCTCGCACCTGACACCTTCCGCGTGTTAGGCGGACGTGATAACCACTACACCATAGATACGTGTTAATATAAAGTTTTCGAAGAGATCAAGCTTATTACTATGTCTAATCACGATGGTCAAAACATGTATCTACCAGGGCTTGAACCTGACACCTTCGGCGCGTACTGCGGACGTGATAACCACTACACCATAGATACGTGTTAATATAAAGTTTTCGAAGAGATCTAGCTTATTACTATGTCTAATCACGTTGGTCAAAACATGTATCTATCAGGGCTCGAACCTGAGACCTTCCGCGTGTAAAGCGGACGTGATAACCACTACACTATAGATACGTGTTATTATAAAGTTTTCGAAGAGATCTAGCTTATAACTATGTCTAATCACGATGGTCAAAACATGTATCTATCAGGGCTCGAATCTGAAACCTTCCGCGTGTAAAGCGGACGTGATAACCACTACACCAAAGATACTTGGTTATTGTGAGTTTTCGAAGAGATCTAGCTTATAAATATGTCTAATCACGATGGTCATAACATGTATCTAATAGGGCTCGAACCTGACACCTTCCGCGTGTTAGGCGGACGTGATAACCACTACACCATAGATACTTGGTTATTGTGAGTTTTCGAAGAGATCTACCTTATTATTATGTCTAATCACGATGGTCATAACATGTATATAATAGGGCTCGAACCTGACACCTTCCGCGTGTTAGGCGGACGTGATAACCACTACACCATAGATACTTGGTTATTCTGAGTTTTCGAAGAGATCTACCTTATTATTATGTCTAATCACGATGGTCAAAACATGTATCTATCAGGGCTCGAACCTGAAACCTTCCGCGTGTAAAGCGGACGTGATAACCACTACATTATAGATACGTGTTAATATAAAGTTTTCGAAGAGATCTAGCTTATTACTATGTCTAATCACGATGGTCAAAACATGTATGTACCAGGGCTCGAAACTGGCACGTTCCGCGTGTTAGGCGGACGTGATGACCACTACATTATAGATACGTGTTAATATAAAGTTTTCGAAGAGATCTAGCTTATTACTATGTCTAATCACGATGGTCAAAACATGTATCTATCAGGGCTCGAACCTGGAACCCTCCGCGTGTTAGGCGGACGTGATAACCACTACACCATAGACACTTGGTTATTGTGAGTTTTCGAAGAGAACTACCTTATTACTATGTCTAATCACGATGGTCAAAACATGTATCTATCAGGGCTTGAACATGAGACCTTCCGCGTGTACAGCGGACGTGATAAACACTACACCATAGATACGTGTTAATATAAAGTTTTTGAAGAGATCTAGCTTATTACTATGTCTAATCACGATGGTCAAAACATGTATCTATCAGGGCTTGAACCTGAGACCTTCCGCGTGTAAAGCGGACGTGATAACCGCTACACCATAGATACGTGTTAATATACAGTTTTCGAAGAGATCTAGCTTATAACTATGTCTAATCACGATGGTCAAAACATGTATCTAACAGGGCTCGAACCTGACACCTTCCGCGTGTTAGGCGGACGTGATACCCACTACACCATAGATACTTGGTTATTGCGAGATTTCGAAGAGATCTACCTTATTATTATGTCTAATCACGTAGGTCAAAACAAGTATGTACCAGGGCTCGAAACTGGCTCGTTTGGCGTGTTAGGCGGTCGTGATAACCACTACATTTTAGATACGTGTTAATATAAAGATTTCGAAGAGATCTAGCTTATTACTATGTCTAATCACGATGGTCAAAACATGTATCTATCAGGGCTTGAACATGAGACCTTTCTTGTGTAAAGCGGACGTGATAAACACTACACCATAGATACGTGTTAATTTAAAGTTTTCGAAGAGATTTAGCTTATTACTATGTCTTATCACGATGGTCAAAACATGTATCTATCAGGGCTCGAACCCGCGACCTTCCGCGTGTAAAGCGGACGTGATAACCACTACACCATAGATACGTGTTAATATAAAGTTTTCGAAGAGATCGAGCTTATAACTATGTCTAATCACGATGGTCAAAACATGTATCTAACAGGGCTCGAACCTGACACCTTCCGCGTGTTAGGCGGACGTGATACCCACTACACCATAGATACTTGGTTATTGCGACATTTCGAAGAGATCTACCTTATTATTATGTCTAATCACGTAGGTCAAGACAAGTATGTACCAGGGCTCGAAACTGGCTCGTTTCGCGGGTTAGGCGGTCGTGATAACCACTACATTTTAGATACGTGTTAATATAAAGTTTTCGAAGAGATCTAGCTTATTACTATGTCAAATCACGATGGTCAAAACATGTATCTAACAGGGCTCGAACCTGACAGCTTCCGCGTGTTAGGCGGACGTGATACCCACTACACCATAGATACTTGGTTATTGTGAGATTTCGAAGAGATCTACCTTATTATTATGTCTAATCACGTAGGTCAAAACAAGTATGTACCAGGGCTCGAAACTGGCTCGTTTCGCGTGTTAGGCGGTCGTGATAACCACTACATTTTAGATACGTGTTAATATAAAGTTTTCGAAGAGATCTAGCTTATTACTATGTCTAATCACGATGGTCAAAACATGTATCTATCAGGGCTTGAACATGAGACCTTTCTTGTGTAAAGCGGACGTGATAAACACTACACCATAGATACGTGTTAATTTAAAGTTTTCGAAGAGATTTAGCTTATTACTATGTCTTATCACGATGGTCAAAACATGTATCTATCAGGGCTCGAACCCGCGACCTTCCGCGTGTAAAGCGGACGTGATAACCACTACACCATAGATACGTGTTAATATAAAGTTTTCGAAGAGATCGAGCTTATAACTATGTCAAATCACGATGGTCAAAACATGTATCTAACAGGGCTCGAACCTGACACCTTCCGCGTGTTAGGCGGACGTGATACCCACTACACCATAGATACTTGGTTATTGCGAGATTTCGAAGAGATCTACCTTATTATTATGTCTAATCACGTAGGTCAAAACAAGTATGTACCAGGGCTCGAAACTGGCTCGTTTCGCGGGTTAGGCGGTCGTGATAACCACTACATTTTAGATACGTGTTAATATAAAGTTTTCGAAGAGATCTAGCTTATTACTATGTCAAATCACGATGGTCAAAACATGTATCTAACAGGGCTCGAACGTGACACCTTCCGCGTGTTAGGCGGACGTGATACCCACTACACCATAGATACTTGGTTATTGTGAGATTTCGAAGAGATCTACCTTATTATTATGTCTAATCACGTAGGTCAAAACAAGTATGTACCAGGGCTCGAAACTGGCTCGTTTCGCGTGTTAGGCGGTCGTGATAACCACTACATTTTAGATACGTGTTAATATAAAGTTTTCGAAGAGATCTAGCTTATTACTATGTCTAATCACGATGGTCAAAACATGTATCTATCAGGGCTTGAACATGAGACCTTTCTTGTGTAAAGCGGACGTGATAAACACTACACCATAGATACGTGTTAATTTAAAGTTTTCGAAGAGATTTAGCTTATTACTATGTCTTATCACGATGGTCAAAACATGTATCTATCAGGGCTCGAACCCGCGACCTTCCGCGTGTAAAGCGGACGTGATAACCACTACACCATAGATACGTGTTAATATAAAGTTTTCGAAGAGATCGAGCTTATAACTATGTCTAATCACGATGGTCAAAACATGTATCTAACTGGGCTCGCACCTGACACCTTCCGCGTGTTAGGCGGACGTGATAACCACTACACCAGAGATACTTGGTTATTGTGAGATTTCGAAGAGATCTACCTTATTATTATGTCTAATCACGATGGTCAAAACATGTCCCTACCAAGGCTCGAACCTGGGACCTTCCGCGTGTTAGGCGGGCGTGACAACCACTACACCATAGATACGTGTTAGTATAAAGTTTTCGAAGAGATCAAGCTTATTACTATGTCTAATCACGATGGTCAAAACATGTATCTACCAGGGCTTGAACCTGACACCTTCGGCGCGTACTGCGGACGTGATAACCACTACACCATAGATACGTGTTAATATAAAGTTTTCGAAGAGATCTAGCTTATTACTATGTCTAATCACGATGGTCAAAACATGTATCTATCAGGGCTCGAACCTGAGACCTTCCGCGTGTAAAGCGGACGTGATAACCACTACACCATAGATACGTGTTATTATAAAGTTTTCGAAGAGATCTAGCTTATAACTATGTCTAATCACGATGGTCAAAACATGTATCTATCAGGGCTCGAATCTGAAACCTTCCGCGTGTAAAGCGGACGTGATAACCACTACACCAAAGATACTTGGTTATTGTGAGTTTTCGAAGAGATCTAGCTTATAAATATGTCTAATCACGATGGTCATAACATGTATCTAATAGGGCTCGAACCTGACACCTTCCGCGTGTTAGGCGGACGTGATAACCACTACACCATAGATACTTGGTTATTGTGAGTTTTCGAAGAGATCTACCTTATTATTATGTCTAATCACGATGGTCATAACATGTATATAATAGGGCTCGAACCTGACACCTTCCGCGTGTTAGGCGGACGTGATAACCACTACACCATAGATACTTGGTTATTCTGAGTTTTCGAAGAGATCTACCTTATTATTATGTCTAATCACGATGGTCAAAACATGTATCTATCAGGGCTCGAACCTGAAACCTTCCGCGTGTAAAGCGGACGTGATAACCACTACATTATAGATACGTGTTAATATATAGTTTTCGAAGAGATCTAGCTTATTACTATGTCTAATCACGATGGTCAAAACATGTATGTACCAGGGCTCGAAACTGGCACGTTCCGCGTGTTAGGCGGACGTGATGACCACTACATTATAGATACGTGTTAATATAAAGTTTTCGAAGAGATCTAGCTTATTACTATGTCTAATCACGATGGTCAAAACATGTATCTATCAGGGCTCGAACCTGGAACCCTCCGCGTGTTAGGCGGACGTGATAACCACTACACCATAGACACTTGGTTATTGTGAGTTTTCGAAGAGAACTACCTTATTACTATGTCTAATCACGATGGTCAAAACATGTATCTATCAGGGCTTGAACATGAGACCTTCCGCGTGTACAGCGGACGTGATAAAAACTACACCATAGATACGTGTTAATATAAAGTTTATGAAGAGATCTAGCTTATTACTATGTCTAATCACGATGGTCAAAACATGTATCTATCAGGGCTTGAACCTGAGACCTTCCGCGTGTAAAGCGGACGTGATAACCGCTACACCATAGATACGTGTTAATATACAGTTTTCGAAGAGATCTAGCTTATAACTATGTCTAATCACGATGGTCAAAACATGTATCTAACAGGGCTCGAACCTGACACCTTCCGCGTGTTAGGCGGACGTGATACCCACTACACCATAGATACTTGGTTATTGCGAGATTTCGAAGAGATCTACCTTATTATTATGTCTAATCACGTAGGTCAAAACAAGTATGTACCAGGGCTCGAACCTGAGACCTTCCGCGTGTAAAGAGGACGTGATAACCACTACATTTTAGATACGTGTTAATATAAAGTTTTCGAAGAGATCTAGCTTATTACTATGTCTAATCACGATGGTCAAAACATGTATCTATCAGGGCTTGAACATGAGACCTTTCTTGTGTAAAGCGGACGTGATAAACACTACACCATAGATACGTGTTAATTTAAAGTTTTCGAAGAGATTTAGCTTATTACTATGTCTTATCACGATGGTCAAAACATGTATCTATCAGGGCTCGAACCCGCGACCTTCCGCGTGTAAAGCGGACGTGATAACCACTACACCATAGATACGTGTTAATATAAAGTTTTCGAAGAGATCGAGCTTATAACTATGTCTAATCACGATGGTCAAAACATGTATCTAACTGGGCTCGCACCTGACACCTTCCGCGTGTTAGGCGGACGTGATAACCACTACACCATAGATACTTGGTTATTGTGAGATTTCGAAGAGATCTACCTTATTATTATGTCTAATCACGATGGTCAAAACATGTCCCTACCAAGGCTCGAACCTGGGACCTTCCGCGTGTTAGGCGGACGTGATAACCACTACACCATAGATACGTGTTAATACAAAGTTTTCGAAGAGATCTAGCTTATTACTATGTCTAATCACGATGGTCAAAACATGTATCTATCAGGGCTCGAACCTGAGACCTTCCGCGTGTAAAGCGGACGTGATAACCACTACACCATAGATACGTGTTATTATAAAGTTTTCGAAGAGATCTAGCTTATAACTATGTCTAATCACGATGGTCAAAACATGTATCTATCAGGGCTCGAACCTGACACCTTCCGCGTGTAAGGCGGACGTGATAACCATTACACCATAGATACGTGTTAATATAAAGTTTTCGAAGAGATCGAGCTTATAACTATGTCAAATCACGATGGTCAAAACATGTATCTAACAGGGCTCGAACCTGACACCTTCCGCGTGTTAGGCGGACGTGATACCCACTACACCATAGATACTTGGCTATTGTGAGTTTTCGAAGAGATCTACCTTATTATTATGTCTAATCACGATGGTCAAAACATGTCCCTACCAAGGCTCGAACCTGAGACCTTCCGCGTGTAAAGAGGACGTGATAACCACTACACCATAGATACGTGATAATATAAAGTTTTCGAAGAGATCAAGCTTATTACTATGTCTTATCACGATGGTCAAAACATGTATCCATCAGGGCTCGAACCTGAGACCTTCCGCGTGTAAAGCGGACGTGATAACCTCTACACCATAGATACTTGGTAATTCTGACTTATCGAAGAGATCTACCTTATTATTATGTCTAATCACGATTGTCAAAACATGCATCTATCAGGGTTCGAACCTGGGACCTTCCGCGTGTTATGCGGGCGTGATAACCACTACACCATAGATACTTGGCTATTGTGAGTTTTCGAAGAGATCTACCTTATTATTATGTCTAATCACGATGGTCAAAACATGTCCCTACCAAGGCTCGAACCTGGGACCTTCCGCGTGTTAGGCGGACGTGGTAGCCACTACACCATAGATACGTGTTAATATAAAGTTTTCGAAGATATCTAGCTTATTACTATGTCTAATCACGATGGTCATAACATGTATCTATCAGGGCTCGAACCTGACACCTTCCGCGTGTTAGGCGGACGTGATAACCACTACACCACAGATACTTGGCTATTATGAGTTTTCGAAGAGATCTACCTTATTATTATGTCTAATCACGATGGTCAAAACATATCCCTACCAGGGCTCGAACCTGGGATCTTCCGGTTGTTAAGCGGATGTGATAACCACCACACCATAGACACGTGTTAATAAAAAGTTTTCGAAGAGATCTTTGTTATTACTATGTCTTATCACGATGGTCAAAACATGTATCTACCAGGTCTCGAACCTTGGACCTTCCGCGTGTTAGGCGGACGTGATAACCACTACACCATAGATACTTTGTTATGCTGAGTTTTCGAAGAGATCTACCTTATTATTATGTCTAATCACGATGGTCAAAACATGTCGCTACCAAGGCTCGAACCTGGGACCTTCCGCGTGTTAGGCGGACGTGATAACCACTACACCATAGATACTTGGTTATTCTGAGTTTTCGAAGAGATCTACCTTATTATTATGTCTAATCACGATGGTCAAAACATGTATCTATCAGGGCTCGAACCTGAAACCTTCCGCGTGTAAAGCGGACGTGATAACCACGACATTATAGATACGTGTTAATATAAAGTTTTCGAAGAGATCTAGCTTATTACTACGTCTAATCACGATGGTCAAAACATGTATGTACCAGGGCTCGAAACTGGCACGTTCCGCGTGTTAGGCGGACGTGATGACCACTACATTATAGATACGTGTTAATATAAAGTTTTCGAAGAGATCTAGCTTATTACTATGTCTAATCACGATGGTCAAAACATGTATCTATCAGGGCTCGAACCTGAGACCTTCCGCGTGTAAAGCGGACGTGATAACCACTACACCATAGATACGTGTTAATATAAAGTTTTCGAAGAGATCTACCTTATTATTATGTCTAATCACGATGGTCAAAACATATCCCTACCAGGGCTCGAACCTGGGATCTTCCGGTTGTTAAGCGGATGTGATAACCACCACACCATAGACACGTGTTAATAAAAAGTTTTCGAAGAGATCTTTGTTATTACTATGTCTTATCACGATGGTCAAAACATGTATCTACCAGGTCTCGAACCTTGGACCTTCCGCGTGTTAGGCGGACGTGATAACCACTACACCATAGATACTTTGTTATGCTGAGTTTTCGAAGAGATCTACCTTATTATTATGTCTAATCACGATGGTCAAAACATGTCGCTACCAAGGCTCGAACCTGGGACCTTCCGCGTGTTAGGCGGACGTGATAACCACTACACCATAGATACTTGGTTATTCTGAGTTTTCGAAGAGATCTACCTTATTATTATGTCTAATCACGATGGTCAAAACATGTATCTATCAGGGCTCGAACCTGAAACCTTCCGCGTGTAAAGCGGACGTGATAACCACGACATTATAGATACGTGTTAATATAAAGTTTTCGAAGAGATCTAGCTTATTACTACGTCTAATCACGATGGTCAAAACATGTATGTACCAGGGCTCGAAACTGGCACGTTCCGCGTGTTAGGCGGACGTGATGACCACTACATTATAGATACGTGTTAATATAAAGTTTTCGAAGAGATCTAGCTTATTACTATGTCTAATCACGATGGTCAAAACATGTATCTATCAGGGCTCGAACCTGAGACCTTCCGCGTGTAAAGCGGACGTGATAACCACTACACCATAGATACGTGTTAATATAAAGTTTTCGAAGAGATCTAGCTTATTAGTATGTCTAATCACGATGGTCAAAACATGTATCCATCAGGGCTCAAACCTGAGACCTTCCGCATGTAAAGCGGACGTGATAAACACTACACCATAGATACGTGTTAATATAAAGTTTTCGAAGAGATCGAGCTTATAACTATGTCAAATCACGATGGTCAAAACATGTATCTAACAGGGCTCGAACCTGACACCTTCCGCGTGTTAGGCGGACGTGATACCCACTACACCATAGATTCTTGGTTATTGCGAGATTTCGAAGAGATCTACCTTATTATTATGTCTAATCACGTAGGTCAAGACAAGTATGTACCAGGGCTCGAAACTGGCTCGTTTCGCGGGTTAGGCGGTCGTGATAACCACTACATTTTAGATACGTGTTAATATAAAGTTTTCGAAGAGATCTAGCTTATTACTATGTCAAATCACGATGGTCAAAACATGTATCTAACAGGGCTCGAACCTGACAGCTTCCGCGTGTTAGGCGGACGTGATACCCACTACACCATAGATACTTGGTTATTGTGAGATTTCGAAGAGATCTACCTTATTATTATGTCTAATCACGTAGGTCAAAACAAGTATGTACCAGGGCTCGAAACTGGCTCGTTTCGCGTGTTAGGCGGTCGTGATAACCACTACATTTTAGATACGTGTTAATATAAAGTTTTCGAAGAGATCTAGCTTATTACTATGTCTAATCACGATGGTCAAAACATGTATCTATCAGGGCTTGAACATGAGACCTTTCTTGTGTAAAGCGGACGTGATAAACACTACACCATAGATACGTGTTAATTTAAAGTTTTCGAAGAGATTTAGCTTATTACTATGTCTTATCACGATGGTCAAAACATGTATCTATCAGGGCTCGAACCCGCGACCTTCCGCGTGTAAAGCGGACGTGATAACCACTACACCATAGATACGTGTTAATATAAAGTTTTCGAAGAGATCGAGCTTATAACTATGTCAAATCACGATGGTCAAAACATGTATCTAACAGGGCTCGAACCTCACACCTTCCGCGTGTTAGGCGGACGTGATACCCACTACACCATAGATACTTGGTTATTGCGAGATTTCGAAGAGATCTACCTTATTATTATGTCTAATCACGTAGGTCAAAACAAGTATGTACCAGGGCTCGAAACTGGCTCGTTTCGCGGGTTAGGCGGTCGTGATAACCACTACATTTTAGATACGTGTTAATATAAAGTTTTCGAAGAGATCTAGCTTATTACTATGTCAAATCACGATGGTCAAAACATGTATCTAACAGGGCTCGAACGTGACACCTTCCGCGTGTTAGGCGGACGTGATACCCACTACACCATAGATACTTGGTTATTGTGAGATTTCGAAGAGATCTACCTTATTATTATGTCTAATCACGTAGGTCAAAACAAGTATGTACCAGGGCTCGAAACTGGCTCGTTTCGCGTGTTAGGCGGTCGTGATAACCACTACATTTTAGATACGTGTTAATATAAAGTTTTCGAAGAGATCTAGCTTATTACTATGTCTAATCACGATGGTCAAAACATGTATCTATCAGGGCTTGAACATGAGACCTTTCTTGTGTAAAGCGGACGTGATAAACACTACACCATAGATACGTGTTAATTTAAAGTTTTCGAAGAGATTTAGCTTATTACTATGTCTTATCACGATGGTCAAAACATGTATCTATCAGGGCTCGAACCCGCGACCTTCCGCGTGTAAAGCGGACGTGATAACCACTACACCATAGATACGTGTTAATATAAAGTTTTCGAAGAGATCGAGCTTATAACTATGTCTAATCACGATGGTCAAAACATGTATCTAACTGGGCTCGCACCTGACACCTTCCGCGTGTTAGGCGGACGTGATAACCACTACACCATAGATACTTGGTTATTGTGAGATTTCGAAGAGATCTACCTTATTATTATGTCTAATCACGATGGTCAAAACATGTCCCTACCAAGGCTCGAACCTGGGACCTTCCGCGTGTTAGGCGGGCGTGACAACCACTACACCATAGATACGTGTTAGTATAAAGTTTTCGAAGAGATCAAGCTTATTACTATGTCTAATCACGATGGTCAAAACATGTATCTACCAGGGCTTGAACCTGACACCTTCGGCGCGTACTGCGGACGTGATACCCACTACACCATAGATACGTGTTAATATAAAGTTTTCGAAGAGATCTAGCTTATTACTATGTCTAATCACGATGGTCAAAACATGTATCTATCAGGGCTCGAACCTGAGACCTTCCGCGTGTAAAGCGGACGTGATAACCACTACACCATAGATACGTGTTATTATAAAGTTTTCGAAGAGATCTAGCTTATAACTATGTCTAATCACGATGGTCAAAACATGTATCTATCAGGGCTCGAATCTGAAACCTTCCGCGTGTAAAGCGGACGTGATAACCACTACACCAAAGATACTTTGTTATTGTGAGTTTTCGAAGAGATCTAGCTTATAAATATGTCTAATCACGATGGTCATAACATGTATCTAATAGGGCTCGAACCTGACACCTTCCGCGTGTTAGGCGGACGTGATAACCACTACACCATAGATACTTGGTTATTGTGAGTTTTCGAAGAGATCTACCTTATTATTATGTCTAATCACGATGGTCATAACATGTATATAATAGGGCTCGAACCTGACACCTTCCGCGTGTTAGGCGGACGTGATAACCACTACACCATAGATACTTGGTTATTCTGAGTTTTCGAAGAGATCTACCTTATTATTATGTCTAATCACGATGGTCAAAACATGTATCTATCAGGGCTCGAACCTGAAACCTTCCGCGTGTAAAGCGGACGTGATAACCACTACATTATAGATACGTGTTAATATAAAGTTTTCGAAGAGATCTAGCTTATTACTATGTCTAATCACGATGGTCAAAACATGTATGTACCAGGGCTCGAAACTGGCACGTTCCGCGTGTTAGGCGGACGTGATGACCACTACATTATAGATACGTGTTAATATAAAGTTTTCGAAGAGATCTAGCTTATTACTATGTCTAATCACGATGGTCAAAACATGTATCTATCAGGGCTCGAACCTGGAACCCTCCGCGTGTTAGGCGGACGTGATAACCACTACACCATAGACACTTGGTTATTGTGAGTTTTCGAAGAGAACTACCTTATTACTATGTCTAATCACGATGGTCAAAACATGTATCTATCAGGGCTTGAACATGAGACCTTCCGCGTGTACAGCGGACGTGATAAACACTACACCATAGATGCGTGTTAATATAAAGTTTTTGAAGAGATCTAGCTTATTACTATGTCTAATCACGATGGTCAAAACATGTATCTATCAGGGCTTGAACCTGAGACCTTCCGCGTGTAAAGCGGACGTGATAACCGCTACACCATAGATACGTGTTAATATACAGTTTTCGAAGAGATCTAGCTTATAACTATGTCTAATCACGATGGTCAAAACATGTATCTAACAGGGCTCGAACCTGACACCTTCCGCGTGTTAGGCGGACGTGATACCCACTACACCATAGATACTTGGTTATTGCGAGATTTCGAAGAGATCTACCTTATTATTATGTCTAATCACGTAGGTCAAAACAAGTATGTACCAGGGCTCGAAACTGGCTCGTTTGGCGTGTTAGGCGGTCGTGATAACCACTACATTTTAGATACGTGTTAATATAAAGTTTTCGAAGAGATCTAGCTTATTACTATGTCTAATCACGATGGTCAAAACATGTATCTATCAGGGCTTGAACATGAGACCTTTCTTGTGTAAAGCGGACGTGATAAACACTACACCATAGATACGTGTTAATTTAAAGTTTTCGAAGAGATTTAGCTTATTACTATGTCTTATCACGATGGTCAAAACATGTATCTATCAGGGCTCGAACCCGCGACCTTCCGCGTGTAAAGCGGACGTGATAACCACTACACCATAGATACGTGTTAATATAAAGTTTTCGAAGAGATCGAGCTTATAACTATGTCTAATCACGATGGTCAAAACATGTATCTAACAGGGCTCGAACCTGACACCTTCCGCGTGTTAGGCGGACGTGATACCCACTACACCATAGATACTTGGTTATTGCGAGATTTCGAAGAGATCTACCTTATTATTATGTCTAATCACCAAGGTCAAGACAAGTATGTACCAGGGCTCGAAACTGGCTCGTTTCGCGGGTTAGGCGGTCGTGATAACCACTACATTTTAGATACGTGTTAATATAAAGTTTTCGAAGAGATCTAGCTTATTACTATGTCAAATCACGATGGTCAAAACATGTATCTAACAGGGCTCGAACGTGACACCTTCCGCGTGTTAGGCGGACGTGATACCCACTACACCATAGATACTTGGTTATTGTGAGATTTCGAAGAGATCTACCTTATTATTATGTCTAATCACGTAGGTCAAAACAAGTATGTACCAGGGCTCGAAACTGGCTCGTTTCGCGTGTTAGGCGGTCGTGATAACCACTACATTTTAGATACGTGTTAATATAAAGTTTTCGAAGAGATCTAGCTTATTACTATGTCTAATCACGATGGTCAAAACATGTATCTATCAGGGCTTGAACATGAGACCTTTCTTGTGTAAAGCGGACGTGATAAACACTACACCATAGATACGTGTTAATTTAAAGTTTTCGAAGAGATTTAGCTTATTACTATGTCTTATCACGATGGTCAAAACATGTATCTATCAGGGCTCGAACCCGCGACCTTCCGCGTGTAAAGCGGACGTGATAACCACTACACCATAGATACGTGTTAATATAAAGTTTTCGAAGAGATCGAGCTTATAACTATGTCTAATCACGATGGTCAAAACATGTATCTAACTGGGCTCGCACCTGACACCTTCCGCGTGTTAGGCGGACGTGATAACCACTACACCATAGATACTTGGTTATTGTGAGATTTCGAAGAGATCTACCTTATTATTATGTCTAATCACGATGGTCAAAACATGTCCCTACCAAGGCTCGAACCTGGGACCTTCCGCGTGTTAGGCGGGCGTGACAACCACTACACCATAGATACGTGTTAGTATAAAGTTTTCGAAGAGATCAAGCTTATTACTATGTCTAATCACGATGGTCAAAACATGTATCTACCAGGGCTTGAACCTGACACCTTCGGCGCGTACTGCGGACGTGATACCCACTACACCATAGATACGTGTTAATATAAAGTTTTCGAAGAGATCTAGCTTATTACTATGTCTAATCACGATGGTCAAAACATGTATCTATCAGGGCTCGAACCTGAGACCTTCCGCGTGTAAAGCGGACGTGATAACCACTACACCATAGATACGTGTTATTATAAAGTTTTCGAAGAGATCTAGCTTATAACTATGTCTAATCACGATGGTCAAAACATGTATCTATCAGGGCTCGAATCTGAAACCTTCCGCGTGTAAAGCGGACGTGATAACCACTACACCAAAGATACTTTGTTATTGTGAGTTTTCGAAGAGATCTAGCTTATAAATATGTCTAATCACGATGGTCATAACATGTATCTAATAGGGCTCGAACCTGACACCTTCCGCGTGTTAGGCGGACGTGATAACCACTACACCATAGATACTTGGTTATTGTGAGTTTTCGAAGAGATCTACCTTATTATTATGTCTAATCACGATGGTCATAACATGTATATAATAGGGCTCGAACCTGACACCTTCCGCGTGTTAGGCGGACGTGATAACCACTACACCATAGATACTTGGTTATTCTGAGTTTTCGAAGAGATCTACCTTATTATTATGTCTAATCACGATGGTCAAAACATGTATCTATCAGGGCTCGAACCTGAAACCTTCCGCGTGTAAAGCGGACGTGATAACCACTACATTATAGATACGTGTTAATATAAAGTTTTCGAAGAGATCTAGCTTATTACTATGTCTAATCACGATGGTCAAAACATGTATGTACCAGGGCTCGAAACTGGCACGTTCCGCGTGTTAGGCGGACGTGATGACCACTACATTATAGATACGTGTTAATATAAAGTTTTCGAAGAGATCTAGCTTATTACTATGTCTAATCACGATGGTCAAAACATGTATCTATCAGGGCTCGAACCTGGAACCCTCCGCGTGTTAGGCGGACGTGATAACCACTACACCATAGACACTTGGTTATTGTGAGTTTTCGAAGAGAACTACCTTATTACTATGTCTAATCACGATGGTCAAAACATGTATCTATCAGGGCTTGAACATGAGACCTTCCGCGTGTACAGCGGACGTGATAAACACTACACCATAGATGCGTGTTAATATAAAGTTTTTGAAGAGATCTAGCTTATTACTATGTCTAATCACGATGGTCAAAACATGTATCTATCAGGGCTTGAACCTGAGACCTTCCGCGTGTAAAGCGGACGTGATAACCGCTACACCATAGATACGTGTTAATATACAGTTTTCGAAGAGATCTAGCTTATAACTATGTCTAATCACGATGGTCAAAACATGTATCTAACAGGGCTCGAACCTGACACCTTCCGCGTGTTAGGCGGACGTGATACCCACTACACCATAGATACTTGGTTATTGCGAGATTTCGAAGAGATCTACCTTATTATTATGTCTAATCACGTAGGTCAAAACAAGTATGTACCAGGGCTCGAAACTGGCTCGTTTGGCGTGTTAGGCGGTCGTGATAACCACTACATTTTAGATACGTGTTAATATAAAGTTTTCGAAGAGATCTAGCTTATTACTATGTCTAATCACGATGGTCAAAACATGTATCTATCAGGGCTTGAACATGAGACCTTTCTTGTGTAAAGCGGACGTGATAAACACTACACCATAGATACGTGTTAATTTAAAGTTTTCGAAGAGATTTAGCTTATTACTATGTCTTATCACGATGGTCAAAACATGTATCTATCAGGGCTCGAACCCGCGACCTTCCGCGTGTAAAGCGGACGTGATAACCACTACACCATAGATACGTGTTAATATAAAGTTTTCGAAGAGATCGAGCTTATAACTATGTCTAATCACGATGGTCAAAACATGTATCTAACAGGGCTCGAACCTGACACCTTCCGCGTGTTAGGCGGACGTGATACCCACTACACCATAGATACTTGGTTATTGCGAGATTTCGAAGAGATCTACCTTATTATTATGTCTAATCACCAAGGTCAAGACAAGTATGTACCAGGGCTCGAAACTGGCTCGTTTCGCGGGTTAGGCGGTCGTGATAACCACTACATTTTAGATACGTGTTAATATAAAGTTTTCGAAGAGATCTAGCTTATTACTATGTCAAATCACGATGGTCAAAACATGTATCTAACAGGGCTCGAACCTGACAGCTTCCGCGTGTTAGGCGGACGTGATACCCACTACACCATAGATACTTGGTTATTGTGAGATTTCGAAGAGATCTACCTTATTATTATGTCTAATCACGTAGGTCAAAACAAGTATGTACCAGGGCTCGAAACTGGCTCGTTTCGCGTGTTAGGCGGTCGTGATAACCACTACATTTTAGATACGTGTTAATATAAAGTTTTCGAAGAGATCTAGCTTATTACTATGTCTAATCACGATGGTCAAAACATGTATCTATCAGGGCTTGAACATGAGACATTTCTTGTGTAAAGCGGACGTGATAAACACTACACCATAGATACGTGTTAATTTAAAGTTTTCGAAGAGATTTAGCTTATTACTATGTCTTATCACGATGGTCAAAACATGTATCTATCAGGGCTCGAACCCGCGACCTTCCGCGTGTAAAGCGGACGTGATAACCACTACACCATAGATACGTGTTAATATAAAGTTTTCGAAGAGATCGAGCTTATAACTATGTCAAATCACGATGGTCAAAACATGTATCTAACAGGGCTCGAACCTGACACCTTCCGCGTGTTAGGCGGACGTGATACCCACTACACCATAGATACTTGGTTATTGCGAGATTTCGAAGAGATCTACCTTATTATTATGTCTAATCACGTAGGTCAAAACAAGTATGTACCAGGGCTCGAAACTGGCTCGTTTCGCGGGTTAGGCGGTCGTGATAACCACTACATTTTAGATACGTGTTAATATAAAGTTTTCGAAGAGATCTAGCTTATTACTATGTCAAATCACGATGGTCAAAACATGTATCTAACAGGGCTCGAACGTGACACCTTCCGCGTGTTAGGCGGACGTGATACCCACTACACCATAGATACTTGGTTATTGTGAGATTTCGAAGAGATCTACCTTATTATTATGTCTAATCACGTAGGTCAAAACAAGTATGTACCAGGGCTCGAAACTGGCTCGTTTCGCGTGTTAGGCGGTCGTGATAACCACTACATTTTAGATACGTGTTAATATAAAGTTTTCGAAGAGATCTAGCTTATTACTATGTCTAATCACGATGGTCAAAACATGTATCTATCAGGGCTTGAACATGAGACCTTTCTTGTGTAAAGCGGACGTGATAAACACTACACCATAGATACGTGTTAATTTAAAGTTTTCGAAGAGATTTAGCTTATTACTATGTCTTATCACGATGGTCAAAACATGTATCTATCAGGGCTCGAACCCGCGACCTTCCGCGTGTAAAGCGGACGTGATAACCACTACACCATAGATACGTGTTAATATAAAGTTTTCGAAGAGATCGAGCTTATAACTATGTCTAATCACGATGGTCAAAACATGTATCTAACTGGGCTCGCACCTGACACCTTCCGCGTGTTAGGCGGACGTGATAACCACTACACCATAGATACTTGGTTATTGTGAGATTTCGAAGAGATCTACCTTATTATTATGTCTAATCACGATGGTCAAAACATGTCCCTACCAAGGCTCGAACCTGGGACCTTCCGCGTGTTAGGCGGGCGTGACAACCACTACACCATAGATACGTGTTAGTATAAAGTTTTCGAAGAGATCAAGCTTATTACTATGTCTAATCACGATGGTCAAAACATGTATCTACCAGGGCTTGAACCTGACACCTTCGGCGCGTACTGCGGACGTGATAACCACTACACCATAGATACGTGTTAATATAAAGTTTTCGAAGAGATCTAGCTTATTACTATGTCTAATCACGATGGTCAAAACATGTATCTATCAGGGCTCGAACCTGAGACCTTCCGCGTGTAAAGCGGACGTGATAACCACTACACCATAGATACGTGTTATTATAAAGTTTTCGAAGAGATCTAGCTTATAACTATGTCTAATCACGATGGTCAAAACATGTATCTATCAGGGCTCGAATCTGAAACCTTCCGCGTGTAAAGCGGACGTGATAACCACTACACCAAAGATACTTGGTTATTGTGAGTTTTCGAAGAGATCTAGCTTATAAATATGTCTAATCACGATGGTCATAACATGTATCTAATAGGGCTCGAACCTGACACCTTCCGCGTGTTAGGCGGACGTGATAACCACTACACCATAGATACTTGGTTATTGTGAGTTTTCGAAGAGATCTACCTTATTATTATGTCTAATCACGATGGTCATAACATGTATATAATAGGGCTCGAACCTGACACCTTCCGCGTGTTAGGCGGACGTGATAACCACTACATTATAGATACGTGTTAATATAAAGTTTTCGAAGAGATCTAGCTTATTACTATGTCTAATCACGATGGTCAAAACATGTATCTATCAGGGCTCGAACCTGGAACCCTCCGCGTGTTAGGCGGACGTGATAACCACTACACCATAGACACTTGGTTATTGTGAGTTTTCGAAGAGAACTACCTTATTACTATGTCTAATCACGATGGTCAAAACATGTATCTATCAGGGCTTGAACATGAGACCTTCCGCGTGTACAGCGGACGTGATAAACACTACACCATAGATACGTGTTAATATAAAGTTTTTGAAGAGATCTAGCTTATTACTATGTCTAATCACGATGGTCAAAACATGTATCTATCAGGGCTTGAACCTGAGACCTTCCGCGTGTAAAGCGGACGTGATAACCGCTACACCATAGATACGTGTTAATATACAGTTTTCGAAGAGATCTAGCTTATAACTATGTCTAATCACGATGGTCAAAACATGTATCTAACAGGGCTCGAACCTGACACCTTCCGCGTGTTAGGCGGACGTGATACCCACTACACCATAGATACTTGGTTATTGCGAGATTTCGAAGAGATCTACCTTATTATTATGTCTAATCACGTAGGTCAAAACAAATATGTACCAGGGCTCGAAACTGGCTCGTTTGGCGTGTTAGGCGGTCGTGATAACCACTACATTTTAGATACGTGTTAATATAAAGTTTTCGAAGAGATCTAGCTTATTACTATGTCTAATCACGATGGTCAAAACATGTATCTATCAGGGCTTGAACATGAGACCTTTCTTGTGTAAAGCGGACGTGATAAACACTACACCATAGATACGTGTTAATTTAAAGTTTTCGAAGAGATTTAGCTTATTACTATGTCTTATCACGATGGTCAAAACATGTATCTATCAGGGCTCGAACCCGCGACCTTCCGCGTGTAAAGCGGACGTGATAACCACTACACCATAGATACGTGTTAATATAAAGTTTTCGAAGAGATCGAGCTTATAACTATGTCTAATCACGATGGTCAAAACATGTATCTAACTGGGCTCGCACCTGACACCTTCCGCGTGTTAGGCGGACGTGATAACCACTACACCATAGATACTTGGTTATTGTGAGATTTCGAAGAGATCTACCTTATTATTATGTCTAATCACGATGGTCAAAACATGTCCCTACCAAGGCTCGAACCTGGGACCTTCCGCGTGTTAGGCGGGCGTGACAACCACTACACCATAGATACGTGTTAGTATAAAGTTTTCGAAGAGATCAAGCTTATTACTATGTCTAATCACGATGGTCAAAACATGTATCTACCAGGGCTTGAACCTGACACCTTCGGCGCGTACTGCGGACGTGATAACCACTACACCATAGATACGTGTTAATATAAAGTTTTCGAAGAGATCTAGCTTATTACTATGTCTAATCACGATGGTCAAAACATGTATCTATCAGGGCTCGAACCTGAGACCTTCCGCGTGTAAAGCGGACGTGATAACCACTACACCATAGATACGTGTTATTATAAAGTTTTCGAAGAGATCTAGCTTATAACTATGTCTAATCACGATGGTCAAAACATGTATCTATCAGGGCTCGAATCTGACACCTTCCGCGTGTAAAGCGGACGTGATAACCTCTACACCAAAGATACTTGGTTATTGTGAGTTTTCGAAGAGATCTAGCTTATAAATATGTCTAATAACGATGGTCATAACATGTATCTATCAGGGCTCGAACCTGAAACCTTCCGCGTGTAAAGCGGACGTGATAACCACTACATTATAGATACGTGTTAATATAAAGTTTTCGAAGAGATCTAGCTTATTACTATGTCTAATCACGATGGTCAAAACATGTATGTACCAGGGCTCGAAACTGGCACGTTCTGCGTGTTAGGCGGACGTGATGACCACTACATTATAGATACGTGTTAATATAAAGTTTTCGAAGAGATCTAGCTTATTACTATGTCTAATCACGATGGTCAAAACATGTATCTATCAGGGCTCGAACCTGGAACCCTCCGCGTGTTAGGCGGACGTGATAACCACTACACCATAGACACTTGGTTATTGTGAGTTTTCGAAGAGAACTACCTTATTACTATGTCTAATCACGATGGTCAAAACATGTATCTATCAGGGCTTGAACATGAGACCTTCCGCGTGTACAGCGGACGTGATAAACACTACACCATAGATACGTGTTAATATAAAGTTTTTGAAGAGATCTAGCTTATTACTATGTCTAATCACGATGGTCAAAACATGTATCTATCAGGGCTTGAACCTGAGACCTTCCGCGTGTAAAGCGGACGTGATAACCGCTACACCATAGATACGTGTTAATATACAGTTTTCGAAGAGATCTAGCTTATAACTATGTCTAATCACGATAGTCAAAACATGTATCTATCAGGGCTCGAACTTTGAACCCTCCGCGTGTTAGGCGGACGTGATAACCACTACACCATAGACACTTGGTCATTGTGAGTTTTCGAAGAGATCTACCTTATTATTATGTCTAATCACGATGGTCAAGACATGCCCCTACCAAGGCTCGAACCTAACACCTTCCGCGTGTTAGGCGGACGTGATAACCACTACACCATAGATACTTGGTTATTGTGAGTTTTCGAAGAGATCTACCTTATTATTATGTCTAATCACGATGGTCAAAACATGTCCCTACCAAGGCTCGAACCTGGGACCTTCCGCGTGTTAGGCGGACGTGATAACCACTACACCATAGATACGTGTTAATACAAAGTTTTCGAAGAGATCTAGCTTATTACTATGTCTAATCACGATGGTCAAAACATGTATCTATCAGGGCTCGAACCTGAGACCTTCCGCGTGTAAAGCGGACGTGATAACCACTACACCATAGATACGTGTTATTATAAAGTTTTCGAAGAGATCTAGCTTATAACTATGTCTAATCACGATGGTCAAAACATGTATCTATCAGGGCTCGAACCTGACACCTTCCGCGTGTAAAGCGGACGTGATAACCACTACACCAAAGATACTTGGTTATTGTGAGTTTTCGAAGAGATCTAGCTTATAACTATGTCTAATCACGATGGTCATAACATGTATCTAATAGGGTTCGAACCTGACACCTTCCGCGTGTTAGGCGGACGTGATAACCACTACACCATAGATACTTGGTTATTGTGAGTTTTCGAAGAGATCTACCTTATTATTATGTCTAATCACGATGGTCAAAACATGTATCTACCAGGGCTCGAACGTGGGACCTTCCGCGTGTTAGGCGGACGTGATAACCACTACATTATAGATACGTGTTAATATAAAGTTTTCGAAGAGATCTAGCTTATTACTATGTCTAATCACGATGGTCAAAACATGTATCTAAAAGGGCTCGAACCTGACACCTTCCGCGTGTTAGGCGGACGTGATACCCACTACACCATAGATACTTGGTTATTGTGAGATTTCGAAGAGATCTACCTTATTATTATGTCTAATCACGTAGGTCAAAACAAGTATGTACCAGGGCTCGAAACTGGCTCGTTTCGCGTGTTAGGCGGTCGTGATAACCACTACATTTTAGATACGTGTTAATATAAAGTTTTCGAAGAGATCTAGCTTATTACTATGTCTAATCACGATGGTCAAAACATGTATCTATCAGGGCTTGAACCTGAGACCTTTCTTGTGTAAAGCGGACGTGATAAACACTACACCATAGATACGTGTTAATTTAAAGTTTTCGAAGAGATTTAGCTTATTACTATGTCTTATCACGATGGTCAAAACATGTATCTATCAGGGCTCGAACCTGCAACCTTCCGCGTGTAAAGCGGACGTGATAACCACTACACCATAGATACGTGTTAATATAAAGTTTTCGAAGAGATCGAGCTTAAAACTATGTCTAATCACGATGGGCAAAACACGTATCTAACTGGGCTCGCACCTGACACCTTCCGCGTGTTAGGCGGACGTGATAACCACTACACCATAGATACTTGGTTATTGTGAGATTTCGAAGAGATCTACCTTATTACTATGTCTAATCACGATGGTCAAAACATGTCTCTATCAGGGCTTGAGTCTGAGACCTTCCACGTGTACAGCGGACGTGATAAACACTACACCATAGATACGTGTTAATATAAAGTTTTCGAAGAGATCTAGCTTATTACTATGTCTAATCACGATGGTCAAAACATGTATCTATCAGGGCTCGAACCTGGAACCCTCCGCGTGTTAGGCGGACGTGATAACCACTACACCATAGACACTTGGTTATTGTGAGTTTTCGAAGAGAACTACCTTATTACTATGTCTAATCACGATGGTCAAAACATGTATCTATCAGGGCTTGAACATGAGACCTTCCGCGTGTTAGGCGGACGTGACAACCACTACACCATAGATCCGTGTTAGTATAAAGTTTTCGAAGAGATCAAGCTTATTACTATGTCTAATCACGATGGTCAAAACATGTATCTATCAGGGCTCGAACCTGAGACCTTCCGCGTGTAAAGCGGACGTGATAACCACTACACCATAGATACGTGTTATTATAAAGTTTTCGAAGAGATCTAGCTTATTACTATGTCTAATCACGATGGTCAAAACATGTATCTATCAGGGCTCGAACCTGGAACCCTCCGCGTGTTAGGCGGACGTGATAACCACTACACCATAGACACTTGGTTATTGTGAGTTTTCGAAGAGAACTACCCTATTACTATGTCTAATCACGATGGTCAAAACATGTATCTATCAGGGCTTGAACATGAGACCTTCCGCGTGTACAGCGGACGTGATAAACACTACACCATAGATACGTGTTAATATGAAGTTTTTGAAGAGATCTAGCTTATTACTATGTCTAATCACGATGGTCAAAACGTGTATCTATCAGGGCTCGAACCTGAGACCTTCCGCGTGTAAAGCGGACGTGATAACCGCTACACCATAGATACGTGTTAATATAAAGTTTTCGAAGAGATCTAGCTTATAACTATGTCTAATCACGATAGTCAAAACATGTATCTATCAGGGCTCGAACCTTGAACCCTCCGCGTGTTAGGCGGACGTGATAACCACTACACCATAGACACTTGGTTATTGTGAGTTTTCGAAGAGATCTACCTTATTATTATGTCTAATCACGATGGTCAAGACATGTCCCTACCAAGGCTCGAACCTGACACCTTCCGCGTGTTAGGCGGACGTGATAACCACTACACCATAGATACTTGGTTGTGTGAGTTTTCGAAGAGATCTACCTTATTACTATGTCTAATCACGATGGTCAAAACATGTCCCTACCAAGGCTCGAACCTGGGACCTTCCGCGTGTTAGGCGGACGTGACAACCACTACACCATAGATACGTGTTAGTATAAAGTTTTCGAAGAGATCTAGCTTATAACTATGTCTAATCACGATGGTCAAAACATGTATCTATCAGGGCTCGAACCTGACACCTTCCGCGTGTAAAGCGGACGTGATAACCACTACACCAAAGATACTTGGTTATTGTGAGTTTTCGAAGAGATCTAGCTTATAACTATGTCTAATCACGATGGTCATAACATGTATCTAATAGGGCTCGAACCTGACACCTTCCGCGTGTTAGGCGGACGTGATAACCACTACACCATAGATACTTGGTTATTGTGAGTTTTCGAAGAGATCTACCTTATTATTATGTCTAATCACGATGGTCAAAACATGTATCTACCAGGGCTCGAACGTGGGACCTTCCGCGTGTTAGGCGGACGTGATAACCACTACACCATAGATACTTGGTTATTCTGAGTTTTCGAAGAGATCTACCTTATTATTATGTCTAATCACGATGGTCAAAACATGTATCTATCAGGGCTCGAACCTGAAACCTTCCGCGTGTAAGGCGGACGTGATAACCACTACATTATAGATACGTGTTAATATAAAGTTTTCGAAGAGATCTAGCTTATTACTATGTCTAATCACGTGGGTAAAACATGTATGTACCAGGGCTCGAAACTGGCACGTTCCGCGTGTTAGGTGGACGTGATGACCACTACATTATAGATACGTGTTAATATAAAGTTTTCGAAGAGATCTAGCTTATTACTATGTCTAATCACGATGGTCAAAACATGTATCTATCAGGGCTCGAACCTGGAACCCTCCGCGTGTTAGGCGGACGTGATAACCACTACACCATAGACACTTGGTTATTGTGAGTTTTCGAAGAGAACTACCTTATTACTATGTCTAATCACGATGGTCAAAACATGTATCTATCAGGGCTTGAACATGAGACCTTCCGCGTGTACAGCGGACGTGATAAACACTACACCATAGATACGTGTTAATATAAAGTTTTTGAAGAGATCTAGCTTATTACAATGTCTAATCACGATGGTCAAAACATGTATCTATCAGGGCTCGAACCTGAGACCTTCCGCGTGTAAAGCGGACGTGATAACCGCTACACCATAGATACGTGTTAATATACAGTTTTCGAAGAGATCTAGCTTATAACTATGTCTAATCACGATAGTCAAAACATGTATCTATCAGGGCTCGAACCTTGAACCCTCCGCGTGTTAGGCGGACGTGATAACCACTACACCATAGATACGTGTTATTATAAAGTTTTCGAAGAGATCTAGCTTATAACTATGTCTAATCACGATGGTCAAAACATGTATCTATCAGGGCTCGAACCTGACACCTTCCGCGTGTAAAGCGGACGTGATAACCACTACACCAAAGATACTTGGTTATTGTGAGTTTTCGAAGAGATCTAGCTTATAACTATGTCTAATCACGATGGTCAAAACATGTATCTATCAGGGCTCGAACCTGGAACCCTCCGCGTGTTAGGCGGACGTGATAACCACTACACCATAGACACTTGGTTTTTGTGAGTTTTCGAAGAGAACTACCTTATTACTATGTCTAATCACGATGGTCAAAACATGTATCTATCAGGGCTTGAACATGAGACCTTCCGCGTGTACAGCGGACGTGATAAACACTACACCATAGATACGTGTTAATATAAAGTTTTTGAAGAGATCTAGCTTATTACTATGTCTAATCACGATGGTCAAAACGTGTATCTATCAGGGCTCGAACCTGAGACCTTCCGCGTGTAAAGCGGACGTGATAACCGCTACACCATAGATACGTGTTAATATAAAGTTTTCGAAGAGATCTAGCTTATAACTATGTCTAATCACGATAGTCAAAACATGTATCTATCACGGCTCGAACCTTGAACCCTCCGCGTGTTAGGCGGACGTGATAACCACTACACCATAGACACTTGGTTATTGTGAGTTTTCGAAGAGATCTACCTTATTATTATGTCTAATCACGATGGTCAAGACATGTCCCTACCAAGGCTCGAACCTGACACCTTCCGCGTGTTAGGCGGACGTGATAACCACTACACCATAGATACTTGGTTGTGTGAGTTTTCGAAGAGATCTACCTAATTATTATGTCTAATCACGATGGTCAAAACATGTCCCAACCAAGGCTCGAACCTGGGACCTTCCGCGTGTTAGGCGGACGTGACAACCACTACACCATAGATACGTGTTAGTATAAAGTTTTCGAAGAGATCTAGCTTATAACTATGTCTAATCACGATGGTCAAAACATGTATCTATCAGGGCTCGAACCTGACACCTTCCGCGTGTAAAGCGGACGTGATAACCACTACACCAAAGATACTTGGTTATTGTGAGTTTTCGAAGAGATCTAGCTTATAACTATGTCTAATCACGATGGTCATAACATGTATCTAATACGGCTCGAACCTGACACCTTCCGCGTGTTAGGCGGACGTGATAACCACTACACCATAGATACTTGGTTATTGTGAGTTTTCGAAGAGATCTACCTTATTATTATGTCTAATCACGATGGTCAAAACATGTATATTCCAGGGCTCGAACGTGGGACCTTCCGCGTGTTAGGCGGACGTGATAACCACTACACCATAGATACTTGGTTATTCTGAGTTTTCGAAGAGATCTACCTTATTATTATGTCTAATCACGATGGTCAAAACATGTATCTATCAGGGCTCGAACCTGAAACCTTCCGCGTGTAAAGCGGACGTGATAACCACTACATTATAGATACGTGTTAATATAAAGTTTTCGAAGAGATCTAGCTTATTACCATGTCTAATCACGATGGTCATAACATGTATATAATAGGGCTCGAACCAGACACCTTCCGCGTGTTAGGCGGACGTGATAACCACTACACCATAGATACTTGGTTATTCTGAGTTTTCGAAGAGATCTACCTTATTATTATGTCTAATCACGATGGTCAAAACATGTATCTATCAGGGCTCGAACCTGAAACCTTCCGCGTGTAAGGCGGACGTGATAACCACTACATTATAGATACGTGTTAATATAAAGTTTTCGAAGAGATCTAGCTTATTACTATGTCTAATCACGTGGGTAAAACATGTATGTACCAGGGCTCGAAACTGGCACGTTCCGCGTGTTAGGCGGACGTGATGACCACTACATTATAGATTATATAAAAAAGGACTTGGTTTGCCCAAGCCTGAAAAACAAAACGATAAGAGTTTTTTCCAGTTGACTGAAGGGCGGATATTTAATTTTTCTATATAATTTTAAAGACAATCCGTATTTTACTACTCTTTAGAATTTAATTCAATCTCCTGATTTTACTGGTAATGGATTTATTTCCTATAAATTAATTGAAATAAAAAATTACTTATCTCAGATTTTTCAGGATAAAATTTTACGAAAATGGAATTGTTGAAAAATCTGAGATACGTAATTTTTTATTTCAATTAATTTATAGGAAATAAATCCATTACCAGTAAAATCAGGAGATTGAATTAAATTCTAAAGAGTAGTAAAATACGGATTGTCTTTAAAATTATATAGAAAAATTAAATATCCGCCCTTCAGTCAACTGGAAAAAACTCTTATCGTTTTGTTTTTCAGGCTTGGGCAAACCAAGTCCTTTTTTATATAATATCTGTTCCTTCAGTCTGCATTTGTATTAATCTATTATAAAACAATTTTTGCCTGAAATGCGAAATTTTTCATTTCTAGGACGAGGTTAAAAATGGTTCTACACTTTACTAATTCTTATAAGATACGGCTCACAATTCGTTTTAGAACCCGAGCTTAATAGTCAACTTCAAAACCAACATCCTGCCACGATTTTTAAACTATCAAATCCGTATCTTTTACAGTCCACTCTACGATTACAATTATCCATGACATTGCGTTCACTGCCCTTGTACGTTTACAGTGAGTGGCACCGTGGCCAGTTGTTTTAATAAAAATACCTAGGCCACAGGTCCAGTTTTAAAAAAAAAATCCTTATTTCCAACACTGATCCATCTATCCTTATGCCTTACTGAAGGCTACAGTGAAATATCCATGAAGCGTAAGCTTCTATTATAAATCCATGGCCTAAGTAAGGCAACTTAAGCCTTGGTCGAAACTAACATCTAAAATATAAATTAAAAAGGTATCTTAAGTATATAATTTCAACCGAGACACATAATTAAACGAAAAATAGACCCGCCAAAGAAATTTTTAATAAATATAGTGTTATATTTATTGAAAAATATCAAGTTAAAGTTTCAAGGCGGTGAAAGGGCAAATTAGCGTCGTCTACTGTAGAGTAACGAACAATTAGCGTCGTCTGCTGTAGAATAATCTTTTGAGGTACTTACATTTTTAATAAAATTAACATACTTAGACTTAATTAATTTTGATGAAACTTGAAAAAGGCACACCTTGAATAGTTACTTGTTAATTTGAAAGTATTCCGAAACGTAACTTCGCTTTAGTTTTTAAATGATTCGATGTACAGGAGCACCAAAAACCCCATGTTATTCCTATGGGAAAATCGGCGAAAATCTGTGAATTTTCATTTAACATTACGGGAGGGTGTGGGATCTTATCTAGAAGGGCCTACCGGCCCTCTAGAATACGTGTTAATATAAAGTTTTCGAAGAGATCTAGCTTATTACTATGTCTAATCACGATGGTCAAAACATGTATCTATCAGGGCTCGAACCTGGAACCCTCCGCGTGTTAGGCGGACGTGATAACCACTACACCATAGACACTTGGTTATTGTGAGTTTTCGAAGAGAACTACCTTATTACTATGTCTAATCACGATGGTCAAAACATGTATCTATCAGGGCTTGAACACGAGACCTTCCGCGTGTACAGCGGACGTGATAAACACTACACCATAGATACGTGTTAATATAAAGTTTTTGAAGAGATCTAGCTTATTACTATGTCTAATCACGATGGTCAAAACATGTATCTATCAGGGCTCGAACCTGAGACCTTCCGCGTGTAAAGCGGACGTGATAACCGCTACACCATAAATACGTGTTAATATACAGTTTTCGAAGAGATCTAGCTTATAACTATGTCTAATCACGATAGTCAAAACATGTATCTATCAGGGCTCGAACCTTGAACCCTCCGCGTGTTAGGCGGACGTGATAACCACTACACCATAGATACGTGTTATTATAAAGTTTTCGAAGAGATCTAGCTTATAACTATGTCTAATCACGATGGTCAAAACATGTATCTATCAGGGCTCGAACCTGACACCTTCCGCGTGTAAAGCGGACGTGATAACCACTACACCAAAGATACTTGGTTATTGTGAGTTTTCGAAGAGATCTAGCTTATAACTATGTCTAATCACGATGGTCAAAACATGTATCTATCAGGGCTCGAACCTGGAACCCTCCGCGTGTTAGGCGGACGTGATAACCACTACACCATAGACACTTGGTTTTTGTGAGTTTTCGAAGAGAACTACCTTATTACTATGTCTAATCACGATGGTCAAAACATGTATCTATCAGGGCTTGAACATGAGACCTTCCGCGTGTACAGCGGACGTGATAAACACTACACCATAGATACGTGTTAATATAAAGTTTTTGAAGAGATCTAGCTTATTACTATGTCTAATCACGATGGTCAAAACGTGTATCTATCAGGGCTCGAACCTGAGACCTTCCGCGTGTAAAGCGGACGTGATAACCGCTACACCATAGATACGTGTTAATATAAAGTTTTCGAAGAGATCTAGCTTATAACTATGTCTAATCACGATAGTCAAAACATGTATCTATCACGGCTCGAACCTTGAACCCTCCGCGTGTTAGGCGGACGTGATAACCACTACACCATAGACACTTGGTTATTGTGAGTTTTCGAAGAGATCTACCTTATTATTATGTCTAATCACGATGGTCAAGACATGTCCCTACCAAGGCTCGAACCTGACACCTTCCGCGTGTTAGGCGGACGTGATAACCACTACACCATAGATACTTGGTTGTGTGAGTTTTCGAAGAGATCTACCTAATTATTATGTCTAATCACGATGGTCAAAACATGTCCCAACCAAGGCTCGAACCTGGGACCTTCCGCGTGTTAGGCGGACGTGACAACCACTACACCATAGATACGTGTTAGTATAAAGTTTTCGAAGAGATCTAGCTTATAACTATGTCTAATCACGATGGTCAAAACATGTATCTATCAGGGCTCGAACCTGACACCTTCCGCGTGTAAAGCGGACGTGATAACCACTACACCAAAGATACTTGGTTATTGTGAGTTTTCGAAGAGATCTAGCTTATAACTATGTCTAATCACGATGGTCATAACATGTATCTAATACGGCTCGAACCTGACACCTTCCGCGTGTTAGGCGGACGTGATAACCACTACACCATAGATACTTGGTTATTGTGAGTTTTCGAAGAGATCTACCTTATTATTATGTCTAATCACGATGGTCAAAACATGTATCTACCAGGGCTCGAACGTGGGACCTTCCGCGTGTTAGGCGGACGTGATAACCACTACACCATAGATACTTGGTTATTCTGAGTTTTCGAAGAGATCTACCTTATTATTATGTCTAATCACGATGGTCAAAACATGTATCTATCAGGGCTCGAACCTGAAACCTTCCGCGTGTAAAGCGCACGTGATAACCACTACATTATAGATACGTGTTAATATAAAGTTTTCGAAGAGATCTAGCTTATTACCATGTCTAATCACGATGGTCATAACATGTATATAATAGGGCTCGAACCAGACACCTTCCGCGTGTTAGGCGGACGTGATAACCACTACACCATAGATACTTGGTTATTCTGAGTTTTCGAAGAGATCTACCTTATTATTATGTCTAATCACGATGGTCAAAACATGTATCTATCAGGGCTCGAACCTGAAACCTTCCGCGTGTAAGGCGGACGTGATAACCACTACATTATAGATACGTGTTAATATAAAGTTTTCGAAGAGATCTAGCTTATTACTATGTCTAATCACGTGGGTAAAACATGTATGTACCAGGGCTCGAAACTGGCACGTTCCGCGTGTTAGGCGGACGTGATGACCACTACATTATAGATTATATAAAAAAGGACTTGGTTTGCCCAAGCCTGAAAAACAAAACGATAAGAGTTTTTTCCAGTTGACTGAAGGGCGGATATTTAATTTTTCTATATAATTTTAAAGACAATCCGTATTTTACTACTCTTTAGAATTTAATTCAATCTCCTGATTTTACTGGTAATGGATTTATTTCCTATAAATTAATTGAAATAAAAAATTACTTATCTCAGATTTTTCAGGATAAAATTTTACGAAAATGGAATTGTTGAAAAATCTGAGATACGTAATTTTTTATTTCAATTAATTTATAGGAAATAAATCCATTACCAGTAAAATCAGGAGATTGAATTAAATTCTAAAGAGTAGTAAAATACGGATTGTCTTTAAAATTATATAGAAAAATTAAATATCCGCCCTTCAGTCAACTGGAAAAAACTCTTATCGTTTTGTTTTTCAGGCTTGGGCAAACCAAGTCCTTTTTTATATAATATCTGTTCCTTCAGTCTGCATTTGTATTAATCTATTATAAAACAATTTTTGCCTGAAATGCGAAATTTTTCATTTCTAGGACGAGGTTAAAAATGGTTCTACACTTTACTAATTCTTATAAGATACGGCTCACAATTCGTTTTAGAACCCGAGCTTAATAGTCAACTTCAAAACCAACATCCTACCACGATTTTTAAACTATCAAATCCGTATCTTTTACAGTCCACTCTACGATTACAATTATCCATGACATTGCGTTCACTGCCCTTGTACGTTTACAGTGAGTGGCACCGTGGCCAGTTGTTTTAATAAAAATACCTAGGCCACAGGTCCAGTTTTAAAAAAAAAATCCTTATTTCCAACACTGATCCATCTATCCTTATGCCTTACTGAAGGCTACAGTGAAATATCCATGAAGCGTAAGCTTCTATTATAAATCCATGGCCTAAGTAAGGCAACTTAAGCCTTGGTCGAAACTAACATCTAAAATATAAATTAAAAAGGTATCTTAAGTATATAATTTCAACCGAGACACATAATTAAACGAAAAATAGACCCGCCAAAGAAATTTTTAATAAATATAGTGTTATATTTATTGAAAAATATCAAGTTAAAGTTTCAAGGCGGTGAAAGGGCAAATTAGCGTCGTCTACTGTAGAGTAACGAACAATTAGCGTCGTCTGCTGTAGAATAATCTTTTGAGGTACTTACATTTTTAATAAAATTAACATACTTAGACTTAATTAATTTTGATGAAACTTGAAAAAGGCACACCTTGAATAGTTACTTGTTAATTTGAAAGTATTCCGAAACGTAACTTCGCTTTAGTTTTTAAATGATTCGATGTACAGGAGCACCAAAAACCCCATGTTATTCCTATGGGAAAATCGGCGAAAATCTGTGAATTTTCATTTAACATTACGGGAGGGTGTGGGATCTTATCTAGAAGGGCCTACCGGCCCTCTAGAATACGTGTTAATATAAAGTTTTCGAAGAGATCTAGCTTATTACTATGTCTAATCACGATGGTCAAAACATGTATCTATCAGGGCTCGAACCTGGAACCCTCCGCGTGTTAGGCGGACGTGATAACCACTACACCATAGACACTTGGTTATTGTGAGTTTTCGAAGAGAACTACCTTATTACTATGTCTAATCACGATGGTCAAAACATGTATCTATCAGGGCTTGAACACGAGACCTTCCGCGTGTACAGCGGACGTGATAAACACTACACCATAGATACGTGTTAATATAAAGTTTTTGAAGAGATCTAGCTTATTACTATGTCTAATCACGATGGTCAAAACATGTATCTATCAGGGCTCGAACCTGAGACCTTCCGCGTGTAAAGCGGACGTGATAACCGCTACACCATAAATACGTGTTAATATACAGTTTTCGAAGAGATCTAGCTTATAACTATGTCTAATCACGATAGTCAAAACATGTATCTATCAGGGCTCGAACCTTGAACCCTCCGCGTGTTAGGCGGACGTGATAACCACTACACCATAGATACGTGTTATTATAAAGTTTTCGAAAAGATCTAGCTTATAACTATGTCTAATCACGATGGTCAAAACATGTATCTATCAGGGCTCGAACCTGACACCTTCCGCGTGTTAGGCGGACGTGATAACCACTACACCATAGATACGTGTTAATATAAAGTTTTCGAAGAGATCTAGCTTATTACTATGTCTAATCACGATGGTCATAACATGTATATAATAGGGCTCGAACCTGACACCTTCCGCGTGTTAGGCGGACGTGATAACCACTACACCATAGATACTTGGTTATTCTGAGTTTTCGAAGAGATCTACCTTATTATTATGTCTAATCACGATGGTCAAAACATGTATCTATCAGGGCTCGAACCTGAAACCTTCCGCGTGAAAAGCGGACGTGATAACCACTACATTATAGATACGTGTTAATATAAAGTTTTCGAAGAGATCTAGCTTATTACTATGTCTAATCACGATGGTCAAAACATTTATGTACCAGGGCTCGAAACTGGCACGTTCCGCGTGTTAGGCGGACGTGATGACCACTACATTATAGATACGTGTTAATATAAAGTTTTCGAAGAGATCTAGCTTATTACTATGTCTAATCACGATGGTCAAAACATGTATCTATCAGGGCTCGAACCTGAGACCTTCCGCGTGTAAAGCGGACGTGATAACCACTACACCATAGATACGTGTTAATATAAAGTTTTCGAAGAGATCTAGCTTATTAGTATGTCTAATCACGATGGTCAAAACATGTATCTATCAGGGCTCGAACCTGCGACCTTCCGCGTGTTAGGCGGACGTGATAACCACTACACCATAGATACTTGGTTATTGTGAGATTTCGAAGAGATCTACCTTATTATTATGTCTAATCACGTAGGTCAAAAAATGTATGTACCAGGGCTCGAAACTGGCACGTTTCGCGTGTTAGGCGGTCGTGATAACCACTACATTATAGATACGTGTTAATATAAAGTTTTCGAAGAGATCTAGCTTATTACTATGTCTAATCACGATGGTCAAAACATGTCTCTATCAGGGCTTGAACCTGAGACCTTCCGCGTGTAAAGCGGACGTGATAAACACTACACCATAGATACGTGTTAATATAAAGTTTTCGAAGAAATCTAGCTTATTACTATGTCTAATCACGATGGTCATAACATGTATATAATAGGGCTCGAACCTGACACCTTCCGCGTGTTAGGCGGACGTGATAACCACTACACCATAGATACTTGGTTATTCTGAGTTTTCGAAGAGATCTACCTTATTATTATGTCTAATCACGATGGTCAAAACATGTATCTATCAGGGCTCGAACCTGAAACCTTCCGCGTGTAAAGCGGACGTGATAACCACTACATTATAGATACGTGTTAATATAAAGTTTTCGAAGAGATCTAGCTTATTACTATGTCTAATCACGATGGTCAAAACATGTATGTACCAGGGCTCGAAACTGGCACGTTCCGCGTGTTAGGCGGACGTGATGACCACTACATTATAGATACGTGTTAATATAAAGTTTTCGAAGAGATCTAGCTTATTACTATGTCTAATCACGATGGTCAAAACATGTATCTATCAGGGCTCGAACCTGGAACCCTCCGCGTGTTAGGCGGACGTGATAACCACTACACCATAGACACTTGGTTATTGTGAGTTTTCGAAGAGATCTACCTTATTATTATGTCTAATCACGATGGTCAAAACATGTATCTATCAGGGCTTGAACATGAGACCTTCCGCGTGTACAGCGGACGTGATAAACACTACACCATAGATACGTGTTAATATAAAGTTTTTGAAGAGATCTAGCTTATTACTATGTCTAATCACGATGGTCAAAACATGTATCTATCAGGGCTCGAACCTTGAACCCTCCGCGTGTTAGGCGGACGTGATAACCACTACACCATAGATACGTGTTATTATAAAATTTTCGAAGAGATCTAGCTTATAACTATGTCTAATCACGATGGTCAAAACATGTATCTATCAGGGCTCGAACCTGACACCTTCCGCGTGTAAAGCGGACGTGATAACCACTACACCAAAGATACTTGGTTATTGTGAGTTTTCGAAGAGATCTAGCTTATAACTATGTCTAATCACGATGGTCAAAACATGTATCTATCAGGGCTCGAACCTGGAACCCTCCGCGTGTTAGGCGGACGTGATAACCACTACACCATAGACACTTGGTTTTTGTGAGTTTTCGAAGAGAACTACCTTATTACTATGTCTAATCACGATGGTCAAAACATGTATCTATCAGGGCTTGAACATGAGACCTTCCGCGTGTACAGCGGACGTGATAAACACTACACCATAGATACGTGTTAATATAAAGTTTTTGAAGAGATCTAGCTTATTACTATGTCTAATCACGATGGTCAAAACGTGTATCTATCAGGGCTCGAACCTGAGAACTTCCGCGTGTAAAGCGGACGTGATAGCCGCTACACCATAGATACGTGTTAATATAAAGTTTTCGAAGAGATCTAGCTTATAACTATGTCTAATCACGATAGTCAAAACATGTATCTATCACGGCTCGAACCTTGAACCCTCCGCGTGTTAGGCGGACGTGATAACCACTACACCATAGACACTTGGTTATTGTGAGTTTTCGAAGAGATCTACCTTATTATTATGTCTAATCACGATGGTCAAGACATGTCCCTACCAAGGCTCGAACCTGACACCTTCCGCGTGTTAGGCGGACGTGATAACCACTACACCATAGATACTTGGTTGTGTGAGTTTTCGAGGAGATCTACCTTATTATTATGTCTAATCACGATGGTCAAAACATGTCCCTACCAAGGCTCGAACCTGGGACCTTCCGCGTGTTAGGCGGACGTGACAACCACTACACCATAGATACGTGTTAGTATAAAGTTTTCGAAGAGATCTAGCTTATAACTATGTCTAATCACGATGGTCAAAACATGTATCTATCAGGACTCGAACCTGACACCTTCCGCGTGTAAAGCGGACGTGATAACCACTACACCAAAGATACTTGGTTATTGTGAGTTTTCGAACAGATCTAGCTTATAACTATGTCTAATCACGATGGTCATAACATGTATCTAATAGGGCTCGAACCTGACACCTTCCGCGTGTTAGGCGGACGTGATAACCACTACACCATAGATACTTGGTTATTGTGAGTTTTCGAAGAGATCTACCTTATTATTATGTCTAATCACGATGGTCAAAACATGTATCTACCAGGGCTCGAACGTGGGACCTTCCGCGTGTTAGGCGGACGTGATAACCACTACACCATAGATACTTGGTTATTCTGAGTTTTCGAAGAGATCTACCTTATTATTATGTCTAATCACGATGGTCAAAACATGTATCTATCAGGGCTCGAACCTGAAACCTTCCGCGTGTAAAGCGGACGTGATAACCACTACATTATAGATACGTGTTAATATAAAGTTTTCGAAGAGATCTAGCTTATTACCATGTCTAATCACGATGGTCATAACATGTATATAATAGGGCTCGAACCTGACACCTTCCGCGTGTTAGGCGGACGTGATAACCACTACACCATAGATACTTGGTTATTCTGAGTTTTCGAAGAGATCTACCTTATTATTATGTCTAATCACGATGGTCAAAACATGTATCTATCAGAGCTCGAACCTGAAACCTTCCGCGTGTAAGGCGGACGTGATAACCACTACATTATAGATACGTGTTAATATAAAGTTTTCGAAGAGATCTAGCTTATTACTATGTCTAATCGCGCGGGTAAAACATGTATGTACCAGGGCTCGAAACTGGCACGTTCCGCGTGTTAGGCGGACGTGATGACCACTACATTATAGATACGTGTTAATATAAAGTTTTCGAAGAGATCTAGCTTATTACTATGTCTAATCACGATGGTCAAAACATGTATCTATCAGGGCTCGAACCTGAGACCTTCCGCGTGTAAAGCGGACGTGATAACCACTACACCATAGATACGTGTTAATATAAAGTTTTCGAAGAGATCTTGCTTATTAGTATGTCTAATCACGATGGTCAAAACATGTATCTATCAGGGCTCGAACCTGCGACCTTCCGCGTGTTAGGCGGACGTGATAACCACTACACCATAGATACTTGGTTATTCTGAGTTTTCGAAGAGATCTACCTTATTATTATGTCTAATCACGATGGTCAAAACATGTATCTATCAGGGCTCGAACCTGAAACCTTCCGCGTATAAAGCGGACGTGATAACCACTACATTATAGATACGTGTTAATATAAAGTTTTCGAAGAGATCTAGCTTATTACTATGTCTAATCACGATGGTCAAAACATGTATGTACCAGGGCTCGAAACTGGCACGTTCCGCGTGTTAGGCGGACGTGATGACCACTACATTATAGATACGTGTTAATATAAAGTTTTCGAAGAGATCTAGCTTATTACTATGTCTAATCACGATGGTCAAAACATGTATCTATCAGGGCTCGAACCTGGAACCCTCCGCGTGTTAGGCGGACGTGATAACCACTACACCATAGACACTTGGTTATTGTGAGTTTTCGAAGAGATCTACCTTATTATTATGTCTAATCACGATGGTCAAAACATGTATCTATCAGGGCTTGAACATGAGACCTTCCGCGTGTACAGCGGACGTGATAAACACTACACCATAGATACGTGTTAATATAAAGTTTTTGAAGAGATCTAGCTTATTACTATGTCTAATCACGATGGTCAAAACATGTATCTATCAGGGCTCGAACCTGAGACCTTCCGCGTGTAAAGCGGACGTGATAACCGCTACACCATAGATACGTGTTAATATACAGTTTTCGAAGAGATCTAGCTTATAACTATGTCTAATCACGATAGTCAAAACATGTATCTATCAGGGCTCGAACCTTGAACCCTCCGCGTGTTAGGCGGACGTGATAACCACTACACCATAGATACGTGTTATTATAAAGTTTTCGAAGAGATCTAGCTTATAACTATGTCTAATCGCGATGGTCAAAACATGTATCTATCAGGGCTCGAACCTGACACCTTCCGCGTGTAAAGCGGACGTGATAACCACTACACCAAAGATACTTGGTTATTGTGAGTTTTCGAAGAGATCTAGCTTATAACTATGTCTAATCACGATGGTCAAAACATGTATCTATCAGGGCTCGAACCTGGAACCCTCCGCGTGTTAGGCGGACGTGATAACCACTACACCATAGACACTTGGTTTTTGTGAGTTTTCGAAGAGAACTACCTTATTACTATGTCTAATCACGATGGTCAAAACATGTATCTATCAGGGCTTGAACATGAGACCTTCCGCGTGTACAGCGGACGTGATAACCACTACACCATAGATACGTGTCATTATAAAGTTTTCGAAGAGATCTAGCTTATAACTATGTCTAATCGCGATGGTCAAAACATGTATCTATCAGGGCTCGAACCTGACACCTTCCGCGTGTAAAGCGGACGTGATAACCACTACACCAAAGATACTTGGTTATTGTGAGTTTTCGAAGAGATCTAGCTTATAACTATGTCTAATCACGATGGTCAAAACATGTATCTATCACGGCTCGAACCTTGAACCCTCCGCGTGTTAGGCGGACGTGATAACCACTACACCAAAGATACTTGGTTATTGTGAGTTTTCGAAGAGATCTAGCTTATAACTATGTCTAATCACGATGGTCAAAACATGTATCTATCAGGGCTCGAACCTGGAACCCTCCGCGTGTTAGGCGGACGTGATAACCACTACACCATAGACACTTGGTTTTTGTGAGTTTTCGAAGAGAACTACCTTATTACTATGTCTAATCACGATGGTCAAAACATGTATCTATCAGGGCTTGAACATGAGACCTTCCGCGTGTACAGCGGACGTGATAACCACTACACCATAGATACGTGTCATTATAAAGTTTTCGAAGAGATCTAGCTTATAACTATGTCTAATCGCGATGGTCAAAACATGTATCTATCAGGGCTCGAACCTGACACCTTCCGCGTGTAAAGCGGACGTGATAACCACTACACCAAAGATACTTGGTTATTGTGAGTTTTCGAAGAGATCTAGCTTATAACTATGTCTAATCACGATGGTCAAAACATGTATCTATCACGGCTCGAACCTTGAACCCTCCGCGTGTTAGGCGGACGTGATAACCACTACACCATAGACACTTGGTTATTGTGAGTTTTCGAAGAGATCTACCTTATTATTATGTCTAATCACGATGGTCAAGACATGTCCCTACCAAGGCTCGAACCTGACACCTTCCGCGTGTTAGGCGGACGTGATAACCACTACACCATAGATACTTGGTTGTGTGAGTTTTCGAAGAGATCTACCTTATTATTATGTCTAATCACGATGGTCAAAACATGTCCCTACCAAGGCTCGAACCTGGCACCTTCCGCGTGTTAGGCGGACGTGACAACCACTACACCATAGATACGTGTTAGTATAAAGTTTTCGAAGAGATCTAGCTTATAACTATGTCTAATCACGATGGTCAAAACATGTATCTATCAGGGCTCGAACCTGACACCTTCCGCGTGTAAAGCGGACGTGATAACCACTACACCAAAGATACTTGGTTATTGTGAGTTTTCGAAGAGATCTAGCTTATAACTATGTCTAATCACGATGGTCATAACATGTATCTAATAGGGCTCGAACCTGACACCTTCCGCGTGTTAGGCGGACGTGATAACCACTACACCATAGATACTTGGTTATTGTGAGTTTTCGAAGAGATCTACCTTATTATTATGTCTAATCACGATGGTCAAAACATGTATCTACCAGGGCTCGAACGTGGGACCTTCCGCGTGTTAGGCGGACGTGATAACCACTACACCATAGATACTTGGTTATTCTGAGTTTTCGAAGAGATCTACCTTATTATTATGTCTAATCACGATGGTCAAAACATGTATCTATCAGGGCTCGAACCTGAAACCTTCCGCGTGTAAAGCGGACGTGATAACCACTACATTATAGATACGTGTTAATATAAAGTTTTCGAAGAGATCTAGCTTATTACCATGTCTAATCACGATGGTCATAACATGTATATAATAGGGCTCGAACCTGACACCTTCCGCGTGTTAGGCGGACGTGATAACCACTACACCATAGATACTTGGTTATTCTGAGTTTTCGAAGAGATCTACCTTATTATTATGTCTAATCACGATGGTCAAAACATGTATCTATCAGGGCTCGAACCTGAAACCTTCCGCGTGTAAGGCGGACGTGATAACCACTACATTATAGATACGTGTTAATATAAAGTTTTCGAAGAGATCTAGCTTATTACTATGTCTAATCACGTGAGTAAAACATGTATGTACCAGGGCTCGAAACTGGCACGTTCCGCGTGTTAGGCGGACGTGATGACCACTACATTATAGATACGTGTTAATATAAAGTTTTCGAAGAGATCTAGCTTATTACTATGTCTAATCACGATGGTCAAAACATGTATCTATCAGGGCTCGAACCTGGAACCCTCCGCGTGTTAGGCGGACGTGATAACCACTACACCATAGACACTTGGTTATTGTGAGTTTTCGAAGAGAACTACCTTATTACTATGTCTAATCACGATGGTCAAAACATGTCCCTACCAAGGCTCGAACCTGGGACCTTCCGCGTGTTAGGCGGACGTGACAACCACTACACCATAGATACGTGTTAGTATAAAGTTTTCGAAGAGATCTAGCTTATAACTATGTCTAATCACGATGGTCAAAACATGTATCTATCAGGGCTCGAACCTGACACCTTCCGCGTGTAAAGCGGACGTGATAACCACTACACCAAAGATACTTGGTTATTGTGAGTTTTCGAAGAGATCTAGCTTATAACTATGTCTAATCACGATGGTCATAACATGTATCTAATAGGGCTCGAACCTGACACCTTCCGCGTGTTAGGCGGACGTGATAACCACTACACCATAGATACTTGGTTATTGTGAGTTTTCGAAGAGATCTACCTTATTAGTTCTAAAATAATAATTTAGAAAATGTTTGGATCTAGTGTTCATTTTACGTAGGCCGTAAATTGTTTTAAGTTAAATTAATTTAAATTCCATCGGGAAAAACCCGAAGTTTGGGTTTTACGGTGCAATGGGATTGTCCCATTGGACAGCATCGTAAATCCGCCCAAAAGCGAGTTTCGGTCGAATGGGATTCGGCGCATTGCTACTGAAGCGTATAAATAAAGCTAAGTTTACGTGCAACGGAAATTTTGTTTTCCAACGAGAAGTGGCACGTGTTTTTCTGAAAACAATGTCTCTTATTTCGAAGGAATTAATTCAACCTATGTATTTAAACCGACACCATTCAAATATTTCAAGATAAACCTGCAAATATCTTTAAAACTAAGCTTATAAACCCTTAAACATGATAGGAAGCTAAGCTTATAAACCTTTAGTCATGTTTCAAACCTAAACATATAATCCTGAAAACATGTTATACAACTAGGCATATAATCGTGTAAACACGTCTTGTTACTAAGCATTATAATATAATAACATGACACTTACCACCCTAAACATGTTTAAATACTAGATATGACAAGCGATCAACACATTTTGAACCTAAACATAAGGTGTTGCAAACCTAAACACCATTCTTACTTAAACATGACTGTTTTAAAACGTGATAAAATATCTGTTGCAGTGTCGTGTTTAGGCAAGTGTTCAGTTTCTAAACACTTTTTTTCTGTGTAGACTTGCACCAGGCGACGCCTACAAAAGTCTAACACAGCCCGAGGCTTTGTTGCGAAAACTATCTGAGGGTGAAGCCAATGATCTGTACGATCATTACTCTATTCATCCAGTGAACGTTCAACCACCGAAAGATTTACTTGGCGCTTACCAAATGAAGCGCGTCGAAGCCGAGCCAGTTAGCACTTGGGACAAAAACTGGAATACATGAGCTTCGTTCATCTGTTCCCTCGGGGTCGCTTTGGCAAGCACGATGATAGACCATTTGGGAAAATAACGGAAACCGAGTATCGTTTATCCCGTCTTTTGAACAAAAGTCCTATTTTTAGACGAGATTAATTCAATCTTATCAAGAATGCGAAATGAAAGCGATTTCTAGCAGTTTGAACTACGTTCTTCGTGTAAAAAAACCCATGTCAATTGGGGTTGAAAATTTGCTCGGTCGCGTTGAATCTGGCGATAAGGAACTTGAGAGTAATTTAGGCACTTTCTTGGTTTATATTCGAGGTACTAAGGACTACTGGTATAAAGTCCTTAGATCCGTTTTAGCGATGATTCGGGAATTTGGTCCTCCCACCTGGCTTTTAACTTTTAATCCGGCCGAGTACGATGATATGGAACTGCACGATCACTTGAGAAAAGTGAATTCAGACGTTCCAGGAGTAGAGTCGATGACGGTGGCTGAATTGTTGAATTTCGATCCACTTAGCGTCAATTTGCACTTTCATAACAAAGTGCGGTCGCTGTTAAACAACTTTGTCTTGTGTAAGCAAAATCCAGTTCTTGGCATGATAGAACATCATTTTTGGAGGGTTGAATACCAATCTCGGGGTTTACCTCACTACCATATGTTTTTGTGGGCCAAGGACGCTACAAAGATTGGAACTTCTTCGACCGAGACTATTTTGGATTACGTGCAAAAACACGTCACGTGTTCGATGCCAAGAGCATCGGTAAGTCCGGAACTACACCGGCTGGTAAAAAAATTCCAAACTCACAAATGCACCTCCAGTTGTTATAAGAAGGTGAAAAATTCTAAAAAAGGATTGAAAGTGTGTCGTTACGGTTTCCCTCGAAACGTAACAAACATTGCCACTATGAATTCCGTTAGATCAGTTACTCGTCACCGTAAAATGAAAAAGGTGCAGAAACGACTGTACGACTTGCCGAGAAAACAGCACGAAGTTTTAATCAATGATTACAATCCCACGCTACTTTTGGCTTCCAAAGCCAACATGGATTTGCAATTTGTCGCTGACAAATCGGAAATAGTGGCAAACTATGTCACTGCGTACGTGACAAAGGGAGACCGAGCTGACATGGACCAAACTTTTGCCGAGTTAGGGAACGAAAGTTTGTCCAAAAGATTATTTGGCTATAGATTGAAATCTTTGACGTGCAAGCAAATAGGAATTTATGAAGCTCTCGATATGATGCTGGGCCAAGACCTTTACAACAAGTCCGACAGCACTAAATTTATTAACACTAACTTAAAAGAAAACCGATCGAGAGTTTTCAAAGGTTACAAGGAACTCGCGCGTTTGAGGGAAACTGACCCCGAAAGCATGGACACTTGCCAAAAAGGGTTCGTCGACGATAAGTATCCAAATCGTCCCGACACCTTGGAAAATCTTAGTTTGCGGGAATTTAGTCAGTTTTACGATTACGTGAAGCACTCTGAAGGTGTCGAGAAAAATGCGAATGTAATCGTGTTGAAAAACAATCTGGGTTTCATGAGAAAGAGAATTAAGCCCTACATAGTAGAGCACTACATTCACGACCCGACAGAGGAGAAAGAAAAGTATTGTCACGCCCTACTGATCCTGTTCAAACCGTGGCGTGACGAAACTGAGTTATTGGGCGAGTTTGAAACCTACGCCGATGCTTTCGAAAACTCGCTTTCGGTGTTAAAAGAAATGACAGAATACCACACGAAGCTCTCGGTTTCCAAAGAAGTTGAAAAGAAACGCGAGGCTTCTTAAAAGGCGAAAGAGCCAGAAACCGTAATTTCGGAAGCAGAAAGTGACGACGATGAAAATGCGTTGCAAGGGAAGGAAATTGTTATTGAAGTTGAGAATGCGATGGCTGATGTAGAAGCTGCCATGGAAATGAATTTCGAGACTGATGTTGACAATGTGGCGTTACTAAACTCGGATCAAAGGCGAATATATGATCACATCATGGATCACTTCTCCCAAGAGGGAGAAAAATCTGGAAACAAGTGCCTTTTTGTGTCGGGACCTGGTGGCACTGGCAAATCGTTTCTTATCGACACTCTCGCCAACGCCGTAAGGCGACGCTTTCAAAATCCTGCTAGCGTGGCAATTGCCGCGCCAACGGGTCTGGCAGCGTTGAATGTTAATGGCGTAACATTACACAGATTACTAATGTTGCCGGTAGATCATGGGCGTATCGCCGAATACCATTCCCTAAGTTCTGACAATATGAGCATTATGAAAGAAACTTTGGGAAATTTAAAACTGTTAATTATTGATGAAATTTCCATGGTCTCGTCGGTGTTACTGACTCACGTTCACTTGAGGCTGAACGAATTTTGGGAAATGAACCAACCATTTGGTGGTGTGGCCTCTATCCTTGTTTTGGGAGACTTTTTCCAATTGCCTCCAGTTCAAGGGAATCCCGCGTTCATCAAAATCACTTCCGAAGAAGCCAGACTTAGATTCAATTGCATCGGAGGAAGTGATCTTTGGAAGTTTTTAAAATACGATGAACTAACGCAAAATGTTAGACAAGCCAACGACCAAAGTTACGGCGACATTTTAAGCAGAGTTAGAATTGGAAATATTTTCGAAGCTGATGTTGCAACCTTAAAAAGTAGATTGGTTGCTGACGGACAACGCATCGAGGTGGCTATGGATCTTTTCATTAAGCTGTCCAATGAAGGATTTCACCCAATTTGTTTGATGCCTAAATTAGCCATGTACGTAAAATTCAACTTTGATATGCTGCGAAAAAACGGCGAGAAAGTTGAAGTCATTCCTTGTCAGGATAGACTCGCTGACTATGGCAGAAAAATGAATAAAAACATTCTCAGGATACTGCAAGGGCTAGAAAACGAACCGTCCAAAACAGGCGGTTCGGAGAACGAGTTAGTTCTTTGCGTTGGCTGCCGAATAATGGTCAGAAGGAATATCAGTTTTGAAAAAGGCGTTGTAAATGGTACGATGGGTTTCGTAACTGGGTTCAAGAAGGACGAACAAGGAAACGTTGTTGGCATTTTTCTCAGAGTAGATCGCGAACCGAATAACGACGAAGCTAACACTGACTTTTTAGTTGAGAAAATTTGCGTCAAATTTTTGCTCATGACAAACATTTACGTTTAACGCTCCCAGTTTCCCGTCATCCTGGCGTACGCTATTACGATACATAAAAGCCAAGTCATGAGTTTAAAATGCGCCATTATGGATTTGGGTCCGAATTTATTCGGAACGGGCATGGTGTACGTCGCTTTGCCGAGAGTGACGTCCTTAGACGGACTCCATCTATTACTAATATTAAGGCGGATGGAAGAGCCATAATGGAGTATAACAGACTTCGCAAAAACATAGGCCAGATCTCCCTCTATTTGAAATAACGGAGTCGAAAGAAAGTCGAGGTGGGAAAAGAAGTGCGCCTACACTATCTAAAAACCTTTTAGAAGGTGTGGACGAGAGATGTGACGAAACGGCGCAAAAAATACCGGAGAAGAAAAGCAAATGCCAACATAATAATAATAATAATCTAAGCTTGGTCTAGGATTATTATTATTATTATGTTGGCATAGTTTAGCTAACGATGATCAAGTAACATGCTAATCTAATATTCTATTGGAACTGTTAGATAGAGGTAAGAACTAAAGAGTAAGATGATAAAAAACAACTACAACATAAGAGCAGTCGGGCGTGATTATAGTTAACAGTCGGGCGGACGACCATTAGCAGTCGGGCAAGACGATCATTAGCAGTCGGGCGTGATTATAGTTAACAGTCGGGCGGACGACCATTAGCAGTCGGGCAAGACGATCATTAGCAGTCGGGCGTGATTATAGTTAACAGTCGGGCGTACGACCGTTAGCAGTCGGATAGGAACACCATTAATAGTTGGTTTAGACGCCCATTAAGATTCTTATCTGTTGGCAAGTGGTACAGAATACAGTTGGAAAACTATGTTTTTTTGGGGTGGTAATGTTATGTTTTCGGAGTTGGCAAAATACAGTCGGGCAAAAGTCTGGCCAACCGTTTCATGGCTAGGACATTTCGACGGTCAAACTGCATGTTCACCGACCCTTTTGCGTCTGTCGGTGTTGCGTCGGTCGGACGCAGTCGGGCCAACGTCTATTTTGTTACAGGGGTACTTGGGTTAATAGCCACATATTACAAATACTTGCGGTATGTTGAAATAAATTATAAATAAACTAATTATTAATCTTACTGGTAGATCAATAAATTACTACATTATGATTTGTGAGAGCTGGGACATATTAATAAGCTATTGGGGTAAATTTTACACCTTAATGATGAAGCCTCGCTGACTAAACGTTGATGATAACTCTTTAAGGGAAATAATGACAAACAGAACTGTATAGATTATTTCATTTAATAACATTTTACATTTGCATTAGTTAAATTCAAATTCTATATAAAAGGTAAGAACCATTGCTGTCCATTGGATCTCTAACACTTTTTCTAAATTTCGACATCAAGGTAGCTCTTCCAATTTGTGGCTGTGTTTTTTTAAGTCTTTTATAACACAATGTTTAATTAAATGATATTATATTCGGTTTATGTTAAATATGTATCACACTGTTCCGCTTTTCTGCTACTAAGCCTTCTCAAAGAAGTTAAAGGTTTCTGAAATTATTGGGAATAGTTGTTTTCTTAGACTCAAGTGTACGTTACCAAAAATTGTTTCAAACTTATGCTTATGGGTTATAAAGAGGATCCCATTCTCAAGCTTTATATTTTATAACGATTTATTGTTAAATTAATTAATATCAACTCTGGTTAAATACGTAACACCAGGAGTTCATAATAAGCCCCTTTCATTACACAACAAGGATGGCCACTCTAGGTTATGAGAAGTGTATCCTTGATTCCTTGTCATATGCATCTATGTTTGGCCTGTTAGGAGTCCTAGGACTCCCAACTGAAGTCAAGATCAGTCTTGGAAACAGCACAGATCCAAAACAAATTTTTTAATTGCTCGTACCAGGTTTTTTATTCGAAATCCGGCGGTTACTGGTCCTTAGGAACAGTTTATTAATTGTGGCAGGTGAAGTGGGTGCTGAATATCCTGTGGCAGGCGAAGTGGGTGCTGGCGTCCGGTGGCAGGCGAAATGGATGCTGGCGATCCGTTGGCAGGCGAAGTGGGTGCTGGCTATCCGGCGGGAAGCATACCCAAAAAACTCAAATAGAGTAAAATTTGATGGTTTTATTTATTTTTTCATTCCTTAAGGGATACACTTACTTGAAGTATGTAACCGGTCCAAAGAGGAAGAGAAGTCCTAACCAAACCTAACTTAACATAACATAACAGTAATGTTCTGGAAAAGGCATATTATTTGAGAAGTCAATGAAGCTAAACATCAATATTTAGGAAAAGGCCTAACATTGTTAAATGATTTATAAAATATTACTAACCTAACTTAACCAAACTTATCCAACCTAAAAAACCGAAATAAAATACCCCAGCTATAACATCCAATTTGTAACTCAACCTAACAATGCTATATTTTTCGTTGTGAAATCCTTAATACTGCTGAATTATAAATACGCCTTCTAAATTCAGCACTTGCAAGGACATTAAATTCGATTATTATCGATTATTCAGAATTATACTTATAACTCGATTTTAGTAAACTCACCTTCCTGATGGAGATTCGACCGAAGATTTTCTGCGTGACGATCCGACTCTTTACCACTAGACCACGGTGGGACGCAGACCACTTCGAAATCAAATAAACTAATATACTAGCTTGGAACTTTCGGCTGAAGGGAATTCGTTCCAATGGGATTCGATTGAATGGGAAAATATTCCCTTTTAATAGAAAACCGGCATTGGGCTAGATTTTAAAGTACTGGCTAGAAATTTTCGGACGAATGGGATTCGTTCCAATGGTATTCGGTTGAATGGGTAGACTCCGTCTGGATTACAAATAGCTCATATTAGGGAAAAGGAAGGTTGTGATGGGTTGGTATGCCATGCTCTTTTAAAATTGGATGCAGTAATCCTTCCGGCCCGTACCCGCTGCCAAAGTCGATTGTAGTTTAGTTTCTTAATTGAATAAAAGTGAATGGCGAAACAACAGAAATTAAATAATTATATATATCTGGATATGAGATTGGTGGAAGATGTTCAAAATTGGTAGTTGGCCCTTGGCTATTCTCGACAATTTTATATTAAATAATTATATATATCTGGATATGAGATTGGTGGAAGATGTTCAAAATTGGTAGTTGGCCCTTGGCTATTCTCGACAATTTTCTATTAAATAATTATATATATCTGGATATGAGATTGGTGGAAGCTTGGATGAAGAATAGTTACACTTGGATATATCACTCGTAGTATAACGTGTGCTTCTGGCCGCGGTCGCGGAAATGTTTATTTTTTGGTTACCGTTTGTTACGTCGTCTGCTCTGATTCCGTTTGAATTTGAAAAATAAACGGCGGTTAGGGTTAAGATCGTTTTCAGTGGCTTTTGTTTATGCGGTGATTTATGATTATGGAAGTTTTAAAGATGAACTATTATTCTTCTAATTATTATAGTAGGTGACTTTATACTTTAAATATAATTACCTTCTATAATAAAAGAATCCAGTAAAGTTGATGTTTAAATAGTCCAAGGCCTTGGCTAAACTAAACACGTGTTTCTTGTTTGTTACGGGAGTTTCAAGATTTTCACACTACGCGGCGCGAAGGTCGCGTAAGCCATTTGTGGTCCAAAAATTTCTCGACTGATATATCCAAGTGTAACTATTCTTCATCCAAGGTGGAAGATGTTCAAAATTGGTAGTTGGCCCTTGGCTATTCTCGAACATTTTCTATTAAATAATTATATATATCTGGATAAGAGATGGGTGGAAGATGTTCAAAATTGGTAGTTGGCCCTTGGCTATTCTCGACAATTTTCTTTAATCTAGCCCATTAATATGGGCAATTTTATCTAAGCAACGGTTTTTTTATATCGGGAGTCAACAAATCAAAATTATTCTTACTGGAAACCTTTCCTGACGGTTTCATTTTATCCTTATCCATACCTCTCCTATGCTAAAAATACTTTGAAAAACTACCATAATGGCGGCATAGTAAACAAATCAAAGTCGCACCTAAGTGGTGGTTTTATTTCGATTACGTTCCACCATTCAAATCCCCTTTTTACCCCTTAGTGCCAAGACCCAATTACTCGATTCGACGTAGTTTGCCCGATCTGGATTTTTTCTTTTTCATGAAATTACCTGGAAAGTGACTTTGACGGAGTTTAGAGAGGCCGAAGACTCATGGTTGTTTCATGGGGCGCGTATTAGACTGCCGTGTATCATTGAATCACTGGAATATGCATTGAGGTTTGTTATTGAACTCCAAAAAATACCTCGAAATTATAAAAATTTTAACGAGGCAATTTGATTTCAGTGGGAAACAACAGTTCTTCAGTTTACGAAAAATGCAAAATTGCGCGATAAATTTGTGTTAAAAAGACAATGGTTCAATTGAAGAGTTGACTTGATTATACCTCAATAATATCCTGAAGAAATATCCCTTTTGACATTCCCAGAATTCTTGTAGATGTGATGTTGAAAGTTTGGGTGTTTCCTTTTAAGTCATGATGTAAAATGGATACACGTTTCAAGTAAAGGGAGAACGAAAATGTCTGACACATTTTGATAATAAGAGAAAGATTTTATATTAAAAAACAATTTAATATTTGAAAAAAAAAAGCTTTTTATAATATTTGCAAAAAACAATTTATCATTGCATAAAAATTTCTGAGTTATTCGATGGAGTGTACAAGTTATTTTTATTATATTTTGATGTTCAATAGCCTAATAATTTGCCAATCAGGGATAGATTTAATTTTAAAAGTAAAAATGGAGAACGGTTAGTATTTACTTCAGTCCGACTCATAGCCCAGCATACAGCCACTCCCTCCAACACATAACAGAAGTTTAAATTATCTTATTGGCTCACTTAAACTACGTTTTGATGACATTGCTGACTGGGACGGCGAAAAATACGTTATTCCTTTTTGCCTCTGTCGCCACCCACTTCTTCTTTCATACCCCTCCGTCCTTTGGAAGGGGAACCGGAACTTTGTCGCGCACCCAGATTACTCTGTTGTCCATCCCTACTTCTAAAATTAAATCTCTAACTGGCCAATATTTCTTTACCATTATTCAGTCGATTTTCTGTTTCCGAAATTAGGCTTGGACTGTTGATTTTTCCAGGAACACAAGCACACACAGTTACAAAATACGAAATATTAGAAAATGGAGGTTACAGCTAAACTAAATTACTTGCTTAACTGGCTGATTAATTACATAACTAAGTTTGATAGGCGATCGTCCTCTCTAAATAACCGTGAAAACTACTAGCCAAGTTTATATACAATAAACACCTGCCTATTTCAAAATAATGCTTGTTTTATAGGTCAGATTAGGTTAGGTTTGGCTAGTGTTAGGTAAGGCTTAGTTTGATTTGGTGTCTTCAAGACCTTCGGTTCCAAACTTTAAGCATTGAACCTCTTAATACTAGACGTGTCCTTAAATACATTTCCTTTAAATGCTGTAAACTGACTTATTATTTTTTTTTCAATAATAAGAAAGTTTTCGTCGGAAGCGTTTAAAAATAAAAATGTTTTTAATGTCTTTTGTATAGACACTATAACGCTAGGAAATAAAATTTGGGTAGTCGTTCTATGATTAAACTTCTTTGCAGTGTTACGTGATGCATATTACTTAAAAATAACAAAAAAATATTAAACGATTTTTTTACGAATGTACATTTATTCAATTGAATTCAATTCGTTCTTGTAAACTATAAATTTTGCTTAATATTTTACAAAATACTTGGATTTAGTGCTCATTTTACCTAGCCACTCAATCGCTATAGGGTAATAGACCTTTTCACAGGCAGAGCGAGGGTAAAAAGGGGGTAAAATTCTCGAGATGTGAGCATGCGCAGAAAGAATGTTTGTTGCCAGTCGTATTTATGTACCCATTGCTTTTACCTTACTAGTTAGGAATTCGAGTTTATTTTTAAAAAACAGTGTTGTACCATTGGTTGTAAAAGTATAAATTAAACTTCCTAGGTGAAATTTTAGCGAATTCAATTGAGAGACGTAAAATTGGGGTAGTTTTTAATATTCTACAGACCAAATTGGTCGCCAAGGCTTACGAGCGTATTATACGCGGGGTAATGCGGCGCTTTCGGTACGGCATCGGCGATGTCCGCCGATGAACCGATGATCCCACACGGTCGCCGAGGCTTAGTGAGTTTTAACCAACTACTATCATTGCACCGTTTCCACTAGAACTTAAGCACTGTTTATTTCTTAACGTGGTTTTGATTTTACTCTCTCGGTTTAAATACTATAGAATTTATTTTAATATTAAATCACAAAATATTCTAAAACACGTCCATCGTAGTTTATTTTACATGATAATTCCATAGAAGCGTAAAACTATTGGCGCCAAACATTACAACTGCTCATGCGCGACCATAAGTGTGAAAAGACTAATTAGATTTTAGCAGAATAACAAATAATTTCTTCGTTTCCGGGAATTATTATTCTTAATTTCATTGGGATCATTTAAGCCAAGACGTTTGTCCTATTTGATAAATCCGACAATTTGCGGTGTTCGTCGGCCAAATGGGACTTGGGCCGTGAGGTAGGAAAGCCGTTAATTACCATAGTCAAATCAACTTGAAATGCTTGAAATAGGGTACTAAAATGAGATAAATTTGATGAAAAGAGGCTTAAATTAGGGTATTAATACGGGGAAATAATATTTGTAAATGGCGTGAATTGATCACACCAAATCGTTCTCGTTAATCCAATCCTATTATAACGGGAAACAGTTACGTATGAATGCCATTTCGTTCTCGTTTGATTGTTAATCAAATCCTATTTTAATGCAAAAACGGTCTCATATGAACGCCAAAATCGTTCTCGTTTGAACGCCAAAGCGCTCTCGTTTAAATGCTAGTGCAATCCTATTTGAATGGGAAAATTACCTAATCTCAAAGCTCCATTAGCGTGAATTTTTGAATATCAATATTAGCGTTCAAATATATACATTTCGTTAACGTGTAGAATTGAATACCACTTTATTCATGTTTGATTGCTAATCCGTACCACAACAGTGGCAAGGTATTGGACGCTGAGACATTCAATTTGGAATGTTCTTTTTCTACTGTGCAGATGATAAAAACGCCACACTTAAGCTCAACCAAATAACCACAAATTATCAATTCAGCTCACTTAAATGCTACGTCCATCTTTGATTCCTTAGGATGGTTCATCATGGTTGCCACACTTTGGGATGGAGATCTTGAATCTTTAGCACTATCTTTATATTTCTTTCTAATGATGTGATTCTTTATAACGCGCATTTGAGAAAAGAAAGAGATATTAATTTGGTACTACAGTTAGAATCAGGCTTTAATCAAGGTGAAAACTCTGGTTTCGAAGTCCATTGCTTCCGGTACTTTTGAATTCTTTTGGTTGTGTTTAGATTTTTTTGTGCTGTGTATCCATCAGATTCCGATTTTTCAGATAATATCAAAGCCACATCTATACACATAAGATACAGTATGTGAGGCCATCATAAATGAAGAAGCTGATACTACTAACCAATATAAAAAAGCTAAAGCTTACCATTATTTGGAGCTGCCATTCCTAATAATGAGGGCAAGATGTAAGATGCCGTATTCTTCAATGTACAAGGAAATGACTAAATGTGTTCCCATTGTACAGAGGACCGTTGTTGGATAAGAGCTTCTGGGGTGCTCCGTGGCGAGAAAACTGTAGATTTAGAAAGTTTATGACCGCCTCGGTGTTTGTAGACTTCAGTTCCTGGGCTTACACAAACTTGGAGATGATCATTATCTTTTTATCGGCCACTTGAAAGATGTCGGTGGCTGTGGCTTCCCATGGTCGCCGAGGTATTTCATATGGTGTTATAGGCATTAGGATATTAGCCCGCACTCGTCTTTGGCATGTCTCGCATCGTTTTATGTGATTTGTTATATCGGTGGTCATCCGTGGCCAGTAAACGTGTATTCGTGTCGCTCAGCCCGATAAATAAGACCGTCACTCTCGTGTAATTCTTCTTGTATAGGCCATAACGTTCGAAGTTGCGGATTTATTTTTTCGGTCTGAGAGAATAGCGTTCCTGAGAGATGTTGCATTTTCCTCTGGTAGTGCTGTTGTTGTGCTATTTACCATTTTTTAGGGTCCCTCTAGATCAGTTGTGTTGATGTCCATTTCTTGACCGCGCGCGCGCGACAGAGCGTCTGCGACGTGGAGTTTTGATCCAGAAACGTATTTCACATGCAAGTTCTATCTGGTTAGTTTAGGACCAGCGTTTAAGAGTGATCAATAATGAAAAATTACCCATTTTGTGCAATTTGCAATCGTTTTTTTCGCTGTGTATCAAATAATAAGTGATATTTACTAAGGAAACTTTTAACAAACCATAAGAATAAAGCTCTTTACACATTACAAACGTCAAATCACCCTTAAAACTATTAGGAGGCTAACTTGGCCACCAGATGGCGCACCCAAAAATTATTTATTTTGGCAACGTCCTAGATTTCAGTGTAAGTCAAACATGTATAAATATTGTCATAATGAGCCTTGTGGAATTTTTGACCAAATATCGGTCCTGTGTAACATAGTGTGGTCCAATCAAATGATAATCGGAACTGAGATTTGTAATATATAACGTTGGCATTGGAGAGTTCCTTTCTTCGGCTCAAAAACATCGGTCAGATCATTGTTGTCAGCCCTTTTCATCGCTATAAATTCCTTTGACTTTGAATTCCACATTTCTTTGTCTACGACCTTCACTTCTGTATCGATAGGTGGCGCTTTGCACCTAGGCATTCAATAATCAATAACGGAGAGACTAGCTCTCTCTCTCTCTCTCTCTCTCTCTCTCTTGTATCAATACCGCAGAGCGGATTCGGCTTCCAATCAATAAAGACCAGTTTACCATCTCTCTCTAGCGTTACTATTATCTCGAATGTCTAGATTAACTTGCTACCAACAAATTAGGGGTAAAGTATTAAATTGACTAAGGGCAATTTAAGATCAATACATGGTGCCAGAAGTAAGGTCGAAGCTATCAAGAAGATGCCCACGCAACGCACAAATTCTGATGTTCAGAGGGCGTTTTGGCTCGTCAACTACGTTGGAAAATTTATCACCAACTTGTCTGCGAATATTTCGGTTCTGAGGTCGTTGATGAAGGCTGACTTAGACCCACAGTGGCTGCCTCAGCATGAAACTGAATGGCAGTCCGTTAAAGACGCCCTGACAAGCAATCCTTTTCTGTGTTTTTACGACCCCAAGCTACCCCTGAGGTTATCAACAGACGCCTCCAGCAATGGTTTGGGTGCCGTCTTGCTCCAGAAGAACAAAGAAGGTTGGCAACCAGTTGCGTACGCGTCACGGGCATTGACCGACGCAGAGACGCGGTACGCTCAGATCGAAAAGGAGTGTCTGGGCCTAGTCTATGGGTGCCAAAAGTTCAATACATATCTCTATGGTAGACATTTCAGTATGGAAACAGATCATAAGCCCCTTATTACAATGGCCAAGCGGGTACTGGCGGAGATACCACCGAGGCTTCAAAGGCTCTTTTAAAGCAACCAAAATTTCAGTACACCCTGGAGTATATACCTGGGAAAGAGTTGGTGCTAGCCGATGCCCTATCTCGCGCCAGTTTGACAATCAAACAAGATGAACAGAAGCTCTCGGACGAGACAAGTGACGAACTAAGGATTCATATTAACATGGTGGTAGATTTACTGCCTGTTAGCAATGAGATGATCGAGCTCATTAAGGCTGAAACAGCCAAGGATCCAGTATTGCAACGGGTCCAAGAGAAAATCGTAGATGGCTGGAAAGCAAATGATAACACAACATCAGTTTATGCGAAGGTTAAAGACGACTTAACAAATGCGGATGGTCTGATTTTACGAGGCTCGAGACTAGTCATACCCAAGTCGCTCCAAAGCCGTATGCTTGACTATATTCACGACGGGCACATGGGTATTGAGAAATGTAAAAGACGCGCTCGACAAGTTCTGTTTTGGCCTTACATAAACAGAGACGTGGAACACGCATGCAAAAGCTGTCCAACATGTAACCGTTACCAGTACACACAACCTAAGGAATCACTCATTATGAGAACAACGCCGTCAAACCCTTGGGAAAGAGTGGGAACGGACATTTTCCATCTCCGTGGGAAAGACTATATGGTCGTCATCGACGCGTACTCCAACTACTTAGAGGTAGACGAGCTTAAGTCGTTGAGTGCATTAACGGTCATCACAAAACTCAAGAAGATTTTTGGGCGACATGGCATACCACAGGAGGTCATGTCGGAAAACGTACCCTATGATTCCCACGAGTTCAAGCAGTTTGCGAAGGAGTATGGTTTCCACCACACGACGTCGAGCCCCAAATACCCACAGTCTAACGGCTTGGCGGAAAAGGGGGTTCAAATCGCCAAACGTCTCCTCAAAAAAGCATTGCATTCAGAACAAGACTACGAGCTAGGCTTGCTTGAGTTACCGTAACACACCTCAAGAGCACGGCAAGTCTATTAATGGGCCGTTCGCTGCGGACGCGCCTACCGTCGTACGAGGCTCCAGCCCCAGCGGCAGAGTCAATTGTTCAGAAACGCCGACCAACGACCAAAGGCGTTGCCCTGTCTCCACTTCCGTCGGGGACCGCAGAAAGAATACAAAACGAATAGGGTGTATGGGACAGGCAAGCGACTGTCATCACAGAATCAGCGCCTCGCTCCTATAGAGTCGAAACGGAAGACGGTCGGTTGTTGCGGCGAAATAGACGTCAGTTGCGTCCGGTAGATGAAAAGCAACCTCAAGTTGTGGATGAAGAAGACGTTCCTGTCAATGTATATCCCAGCCACACAGACCCTCCATGTACACCACCGCAAAACGTAAACCCTAAGCGCACACCGCAAACCGCTAGGGGGAACACCTCCGAAACAAATGGAAACGCACCTAATCTCGCAGATACCACCTCCAGACCGACAACGTCGTATAGACCAACCGGAAGTACAATTCCGGTGCTAAGGCGAACAACTAGGCAGAGAAAGCCCGTTGTACGTTTAAACTTATAAGCACAGAATATAGTATGAAAGTAATAAAATTCAAATATCACACGGGTAACTTAACTTCAGTATTAATATAAAATCACACGGGTAACTTAACTTCAGTATTAATATAAAATCACACGGGTAACTTAACTTCAGTATTAATGTTAACTTCCACTGCTAAACTTGCGATAATGTGTTAAACAAATATTTGAAATGTTCAGTTGTCTTAAGGGGAAAGATGTATCGATATGTGGCGCTTTGTACCTAGGTAATCAATAAATAATTAATAACGGAGGGACTAACTCTCTCTCTTGTATCAATACCGCAGAGCGGAATCGGCTTCCAATCAATAAAGACCAGTTTACCATCTCTCTCAAGCGTTACTATTATTTCGAACGTTTAGATTAACTAAGAGTTTAAGTATTCAAATGACTTTAAATTGACTAAGGGCAATTTAAGATCAATACAGCGTAAGTGCTCATGCTTTTGCTTGTCAAAAGACAATACACCACAGGGATTATTTTCTCACCCCTCAACACGTGAATAGTTAGAATTTGTTTAAAGAACTTTGGAGCTACACTAAATGTCCCATCGATAAACCATTCCTTATTTGTTGCTAACCTATACCATATACTTTTGTTACATTTTGCCAAAAAACTCTTATAATTAGGCCTATATCATATCGTCACTCACCGAACAACGTTTGTTTCTGTTGCAAATATAATAATAATAATAATAATAATAATAAGGCTTTATTACGGATAATCCTATCAGTTGAAACTGATTTACATAGGAGTCCTCTTAACTTAATTATAATTTAAATTATATAGGTTTAATTCTAAGACTAGCTTTTCGTCGTTGCATTGGTATTTGTCATAAGTGTTCAAGGTTCGTAGAAATGTAACCACAGACATTTTACTTTAGGTTATTGAGGTGGTTGTGTTAAAATAAATTTCTTTAGTTCTAGTTTAAAATTTTTCAACGTTTCTTGGTTTTTAAGCGCTCTGTCGATTGAGTTCCATAGCTTGGCACCGTTCACTCTGATGCTTTTCCCGCTGAAGGAATTGACTCTCACTTGGGTATTTAAGTTGATGTGTCGATTACGCGTACTGTGCTCGTGAACCGGGGTCAATGAATCCCGGAAAATATCCGAATTATAACTCGGACAGTCATTTTTTAAATGTATTTTAAACATTATAATTAGAGTGTGGAACATAGCGCGTTAGGCCAGGCTCAGCCAACCCAGTTCGTTCCTCGCTGCCGTTGCCGAAAAACACCTTGGCTTGCTCAAGATTGATCTTGCACAATTATTTTTTGTAAATATGTTTATAATTTTCATGTTTTGTAAATATGTTTATAATTTTCATGTTTTGTAAATATGTTTATAATTTTCATGTTTTGTAAATATGTTTATAATTTTCATGTTTTGTAAATATGTTTATAATTTTCATGTTTTGTAAATATGTTTATAATTTTCATGTTTTGTAAATATGTTTATAATTTTCATGTTTTGTAAATATGTTTATAATTTTCATGTTTTGTAAATATGTTTATAATTTTCATGTTTTGTAAATATGTTTATAATTTTCATGTTTTGTAAATATGTTTATAATTTTCATGTTTTGTAAATATGTTTATAATTTTCATGTTTTGTAAATATGTTTATAATTTTCATGTTTTGTAAATATGTTTATAATTTTCATGTTTTGTAAATATGTTTATAATTTTCATGTTTTGTAAATATGTTTATAATTTTCATGTTTTGTAAATATGTTCATAATTTTAATGATTTCTTAGTAAACCTTTATTTGAATTCATACACGTTTTGTAAATTTGTTGTAAATTATATTAATAACATTTTTGCCTATAGACTAGTGGCGGTAGAGAGGGGGGTAAACTGTGTATCCCTTCCTCTGAGCGCGCTTTTGTAAGAGGGGATACTTACGCGCAGGGTTGGCAAGTTTTAAACAAAATGTTTTAAACTTTGGTTTAAAACTTGTTTTAAACAGCCATGAAAAAAAACTTTAATTTGTTTAAAACAAAAAGTTTAAAACATGTTTTTTTTATGGAGAAAAATTTCGAATATTTTTAACTATTTTTTTATTTGAAAATGAGCGAAAAGATTAAAAAATAGAAATAATAAGCTCCAGTCAAAACCTTCCAATTATTCGACTGTTTCAAATGTGTGTTTAATTGTTTGGAGACCCTACCAGTTGTTTTATCCATTACCAATCTGTATTGAAGACTGATATTCAAAAATATGATTAAGGATAACTTATTTTGTCATCTACTTAAAGCAAAGCAATAACATTTTTCCTATGTGGTTTCTCTACACTGTTGGTACATTTTACTGTTCTAAAAAGATTACGCGTAATCTATAAAGCCAGGCCTTTGACAGTGCTAAAATTAATACGCCTAATCCGAAAACGGAAAACATGAGCGCCTACAAATAAGTAAGGGGTGGTGAAGTTTCAAATCTATGATGAGTTCTGACCAAGAAACTCGGAAGTACGGAAGCGGAAATGCCTGAATAGTGGCCACAAAAGAAATCAGGCATTTAGGCATTAGGGGTTAAATGTACAAATTTACGCATCACACTCATTTTGTATCCGCTATTAAAAAAATTATATTTTCCTTTTGAAAAGATCGTTTGCTCTTTTTTAAAGTCAGTAGAATTTTTCAAATATTCAATATTGTACTCTCAACACGTACTCCCTTTTAAATAATTAATTTCATGATAAAATGTTTTCCGAAAATCTAACTTTAAATCGTGTTATAAACAATAAAAACACAAATTTTTTTAACTAAGTTTTTGCCAACCCTGACAAGGACCCTTTCTTACACCTTCAAATTCTAAATTTTAGGAGCTCTTGATTTTCCTGTTTGACTTTGCAGTACATGTTCGTTGTACGTTGGTCTAGGGGTATGATAATCGCGCTGGTTGCGAGTGGTATCAGGTTAAATCTTGGAAGGTCGCGTCTTAGAGCTTCATATTATAAATTTAGGAGTATTTTTATTTTCGTGTTTTACTTCTCAATACGTTTCGTGGTCCGTTGGTCTAGGTGTATAATACTTGCTTTGGGTTCAAGTGGTCCCTGGTTCTAATTACACACGGACAATTTCTTACACCTTGAAATTCTAAATTTATTCAATATTGAACGCTCAAAATAATTAATATCATAAAATAATTTCGCAAAATCTAATTTGTTCTTGAAAATGCGTAAATTTGTAGTTTTTTCAATCAATTTGGAGGGAATATCGACTAACTGTTAAATCAATTGATTGAATTAAATATTGATTAAGGATTAAATTAATATAAATAAAGGAAAATTGCAATATCGGGACTTCAGTCAATTGATAAACGTCACTCTTATCGTTTGTTTTTTCTGTCTTGGTCCAAACCAAGAATTTTTTTAATCAAGTAGGCTGTGAAAATAAGCGCCTTGCGCTAGCAGGAGTAGTGGCTTAAATGGAGAGCCGCGATAAAGACTATTAGATCTGGAAGAGTGATTTAAACATGTTTAAAACTAGTTTTTTTTGTGCTTTTTACTGTTTTTTTCTACTTGTTTAAAAAACAGTTTAAAACAAAAAATCGTGTTTTAAACAATAAAAAACACAACTTTTGTTTTTTTTTAAAAACTTAATTTTTGCCAACCCTGCAGAGGGACCGTCCATAAACTACGCCACGCAAAAAAAATGGCATTTTCTGACCCACCCGTCCCCGCAGATCACGCTTCGTCACATTTTCTAAGGCCCCTCCCCTGAAAACCACGTCACACTTCTTAACCCCCCCTTAACGGACTACGATTTGTCTTAATTTACCAATTTACTTTGATTAATTTTAAAAGAGATTCTTTCTTCTTTGCCACTCAGAAATTTTTTGCTCGACTTGAAAGTCAAACTTCATTTCCGTTTTAAGCTTTCACAAATATCGTTTGCCTCTGAGTTTTTTGAACTTCATTGTCTGGATGTGCTTTTTCACAACCAAAATGTTTCCACAAAGCTTAGTTATATGGGCACACTTAATAGTTTTCGACATTGTCACTTAAAAACTTAGGCTAATCGAGCTTGGGATTCAGATTTTAAAAATGTGCGAAAGAAACGAAAGGGACCGTCCATAAACTACGTCAAACTCTTACGGGGGGCAGGGGGTTTGTAAATTTGTGACGGTCCGTGACGAGGGGGGAGGGAGGGGTCCTTCGATGCGTGACGTCACATTTCAAATTAATTTTATTACGAATTCAGTAAGAAGAAACACGTTTCAATGTCCACCGTGAGAACGACCTCTACAATAATTTAACAAATGTTTTATTCAATCATCGCTTAAATAGCAGAAACTGTAAGCAATGATCACATACTTACTTGTACGTGTAGTCAATTAAAACAGCGCATTTAAAAGAAAGTGACCCGTTCACTGCAGAACTAGCTACACGTACGCATAAGGACTGCTAAATGTAGTGTCAGCTTAAACTCTCAAATGTCACTGTTTATTCGCCACTAGCATTATCAAGGATGAATCGGATCCTCCATCCGATTTAAATGGTTTCGTTTCTTTCGCACATTTTTAAAATCTGAATCCCAAGCTCGATTAGCCTAAGGTTTTCAAGTGACAATGTTGAAAAGTATTAAGTGTGCCCCTTTAACTAAGCTTTATGGAAATATTTTGGAAGGTTATAAAAAAGCACATCCAGACAATAAAGTTCTAAAGCTCAATCAGAGGCAAACGATATTTGTAAAAGCCTAAAACGGAAATGAACTTTGACTTTCAAGTCGATCAAAAATTTCTGAGTGGAAAAGAAGAAAGCTCTTTTCAAATTAATCAAATTAAATTGGTAAATTAAGACATACCATAGTCCGTTGGGGGGGGGGTTAAAGAAATGTGACGTGGTTTTCAGGGGAGGGGTCTTAGAAAACGTGAACGAAGCGTGATCTGGGGGGACGGGGGGGTCATAAAATGCCATTTTTTGTGTGGCGTAGTTTATGGACGGTCCCATAGAAGCTTTTAGTTTTCTACTCTTCAACGAAGGATGTTGAGGCAAAATAATAGTAGGCTGACCAGATTCAAGATCTAAGACACCTTGACAAGGTAAATTCTCTAGAGCTGCAGCACAAGCGTTTGGAGATATGTTGTTGTTGTCACATCTATGATACTTTGGTCTGTTTGGCTAGAAGTCGTGGTATAGGCAGTGGTATGGTCTGTTTGGCTAGAAGTTGTGGTTGAATCAGTATTAACTTGGTCTGTTTGACTCGAAGTTGTCGTGGTTTGGTCTGTATTTTGGTCTGTTTGACTCGAAGTTGTCGTGGTCTGGTCTGTGTTTTGGTCTGTTTGACTCGAAGTTGTTGCAGTCAAATCAGATGGAATTTTGTCTGTTTGGCTGGAAGTTGTTGCCAAGTCAGGCTGTTTTTCGACATCAATAGATTTTCTGGAATATCGTCGACATTGTGTCCGTTACGGAGAGGGAAAAAACAAACCAGAAGGCAAGACACAAGGAACGATTGAGGTAGATCAAGTTAAAGCTACCGTAGAAATGATAATTGTCGAAGATCACGTTCAGAGTATCCCGTTATTAATTGGTCAACCTTTCACGGAACAACCCCACGTCACAATCGTTAAGCGTCAGAACACACTCAGACTTTTCGCCGAAGATAATCGATCGGAATCGGAAGACGACTGTCTGAAAAATCTTCAGATTCCAGAGTCGCCGGAACAGGCTGCAACGTTATGGGCCAAGGACGCGAGCGTTATACCCCCCAACTAGTGTTCGTACGGGGACCCCGACCCCGACCCCGAAAACCGGGGATCCCCGACTTTTTCCCCCGACCCCGACCCCGGTACCTAACATGTAAAATGTAGTCGGGGTTTTTTTCGGGGTTAGATTTTGGTTATTTTATTTTTATCAAATTATTTTTTGTCCTGCGCCAAAAACAATCATCTCATTCGTCTCAAATAAGTGCTCCGCATCTCCTTTATGAAAAAAAGGGCAATGGGTAACTAACAACAAACAAAATACAGTAAAAACAGTCACCAAAATTCCATAGTTCACCATCCTCCCTCTCGTAGATCGGCGGCCCTCCCGCGTCTTTTGTAATGGCAGTGGTCTTTCGTGGGATTCGTAGCTGCGTAGCTCGGAAAGTCGGAATTTATTGGGCTTTTTTACAGTTCGAATTTGTATATTAATAAAACTTCTTTCCAAACACCCAGAAATTTAACGATTTTTTTCATAATTTTTCCAAAATTTTTCAGCATGCGATGTCTTACCCCGACCCCGACCCCGACTTGTTTTTTTCGGGGATAACCTGCCCCCGACCCCGACCCCGACCCCGATTAAATTTTTACCCCGTACGAACACTACCCCCAACTACATTGGGTTTATTGAATTAATGGTGAACGAACGCCGAAGTAACCAGTCGGAGATCTACATCGAAAACCAACTACGAATGTTGCCAGAAAAAGAATATTGTATACCAAGAGGTATCTACGCTGTTGATAACGGACAAACTACGATTCCAATACTCAACGTATCCGACAACGAATTGGTAATAGAAAGCGTTCAAACTATGGTTCGGGGCGAAGAATGCGAAGCGGACGTAAGCGTCGCGACGAGCGAGGTAATGCATGTAGAACCATCGAAGCTAAGACCCTTCGATCTAGAAGAGATAAACGTCGGACCGAACGTTTCATCGGAAGTAAAGAATCGACTGTGGACACTTATCAACGAATACAGGGACGTTTTCGCTGAGAACTTATCTGAAATTGGTAAAACGGATCTAATCAAGTTCGAAATAGAACTAACGTCGAAGGAGCCCTGAACTCATCGGCCCTACAGGCTTTCTTTCTCGGAGTGAGAACTAGTTTCGGGGCAAAGTAGCGGAACTTTTGGACGCAGGGATCGTCGTAGAATCAAATTCTCCCTATGCAAGCCCAATCCTTCTCGTCAAGAAAAAGAATGGCGAAATACGCATGTGCGTAGACTTTAGAGCACTCAACAGCATTACCAAGTCGAGCGCCTCGCCATTGCCATTAATCGACGACCAATTAGAGAGGTTGCAGGGCAACGAGTTCTTTAGCAGTCTGGACCTCTCGTCGGGTTATCACCAGATTCCCCTAGAAGAAAACTCAAGAGAATTCACGGGTTTCATCACGCCGGATGGGCATTACGAGTACCTTTGTTTACCTTTCGGATTGGCCAATGCAGCGGCGGTCTTTCAGAAAACTATGAACCTCGTACTCGGTCCACTACGATACGCTATCGCTTTTACTTATATGGACGATATACTTATCCCAACCGTAACTGCAGAAGATGGTCTAAATCACTTGAAAGAAGTTTTTGAAGTCTTACGCCGGGCGAAATTGACTCTGAAACTACCAAAATGTTTCTTTCTACAGACCAAGATTGACTATCTGGGTTACGAGATCAGCGCCGAAGGAATCCGGCCAGGGCAGCGAAAGATAGATAGCGTACGGAAATTCGCGGTACCAAAGAACGTACACGACGTCAGACGATTCCTAGGACTCGCTAGTTATTTCCGGAGATTCGTAAAGGGATTCGCCAAAGAAGCGGCACCGTTATCCAAGCTCTTACGTAAAGACGAAGAATAGGTATGGACAGATGAACAAAACGGTTCATTCGAAGCTCTAAAGAAAAGATTGACAGAGAGACCAACGTTAGGACTGTACGATCACACCGCTGTGACGGAAGTACATACTGACGCCTGTCAGATTGGTTTGGCAGCTACATTGATACAAAAAGGAAAGGACAACAATCTACATCCCATCTGCTACGCTAGTCGCAAAACTACGAAAGAAGAAGCCAAGTACCACTCGAGCGAACTCGAAACGTTAGCTGTAGTTTACGGACTGGAAAAGTTCCGAGCGTATTGGATTGGAGTGAGATTTACGGTAATTACGGACTGTAATTCAGTCAGATCGACCATGGCGATGAAGCACCTCGTCCCTCGTATCGGCCGTTGGTGGCTGAAGCTTCAGGAGTTCGATTTCAATGTCGAACACAGGCCGGGAGTTCGGATGGCACATGTTGATGCCCTAAGTAGAGCACCGAACGACGAGCCAGAAGAAATAGAAATCGTCAACGATGTCGCGGTTCTACGCACCGAAGTATACACAGAAGACTACTTAATAGCAGCACAACACAGCGATTCAAAGATTCAGCTTATTAAGAGTCAGCTCCAAAGATCAGGACCAAATTCGAAAGATGACAGAAGAGTCCACCAAGAGTACGCGATAAAGAATGGAAGAGTCTTTAAAAGAGTTATCGGAAGAGACAACGAAGAAAATTTCTTATGGGTAGTTCCGGATGAAACTAGATGGCGCGTCATAAAGAATAACCATGACGATATAGGCCATGTCGGCGTAGACAAGACGTGCAACAAAATTTTGGAAAATTACTGGTTCCCTCGTCTCCGTCGGTACGTCAGAAGATACATATCCGGATGTATGGGATGTTTGTTCCATAAGAAACCAGCGGGGAAGAAGCCTGGAATGCTCCACCCCATCGACAAGATAGGTCTTCCATTCCACACAATCCACATGGACCACTTGGGACCGTTCGTGAAGAGCACCAGGGGAAACACGTTCCTAATCGCAGCGATCGATGCCTTCACCAAGTACAAAGTCTTGAGAGCGGTCAGAGATACGGGTATGAGCCCAACGAAAAGAGTTTTCGAAGACCTCATAGGCTTGTTTGGAGCTCCCAAAAGAGTCATAACGGACCAAGGTACGTCCAATACGGGAAGAGGTTTCAACAACTTATGCAAGAAAGCCAACGTAATTCATGTCGTAAACGCAACCGCCACTCCACGAGGAAACGGGCAGATAGAAAGAGTAAACCGCCAGCTTACGCCAGCAATCGCGAGCATGTGCAAAAGAGACGACGAGAAAGACTGGGACGAGCACATCCACCAGATCCAGTGGGGTATAAATAATACCTACCACAGCGCCACTAAACACACGCCATTCGCGTTGTTGTTTAATTTCAAGTCGAGAAACCCGATCAACGATTTCATCGAAGCGGCGAACGGCGAAACCCACAACGACGGAATAGTAGAACGTCGACAGGACGCAATCGAGTCTATCAAAAAGGATCAAGAGGCCCAAAGAAGACGATACAACGCCAAAAGGGGTAAAGCACCCACTTTTGAACCCGGAGACCTATTACTGGTAGAAAGGACACCTCAGGCCACGGGACAATCGCTTAAAACGGCAGCAAAGTATCGCGGACCGTATGTAGTATCCGAAAAACTAAACTACGATCGTTATCTGATAGAAGAATTACCGGAGAACCAGAGAACGAACAAATTGTACCGGAATACTGCTCCAATAGATAAACTAAAGAGGTTTCCTATTATCGACAACCGAGACGATTCTGGACGGGAATCGGAAGAAGATGGGTCCGAACCGGAAGACCAACGCAGCAGCCAGGAAGCGGCAGATGAACCGGAAGTAAGCTAAACGAAGCTTCCTGAAGAAGACGAGGATGAGACTGTCAGCCATGAAGCGGCTGATGATCCGGAAGCGAGCGTAACGAAGCTTCCCGGAGAAGACGAGGACGAAACTATCATTCGTTAGAGCAAGAGAATGCGCAAGAGTTCTAGCTATTTAAAAGACTATTTAACTAATTAACGGGTACAATCAGTTGTGATAAAAAAAGTTCAAACAGTATTAACAGTATTTGTAACAATCAATTTAGTCAATAATCTGGAGCTTATTATTTGTCAGGAACAGCCGAGATGTTAGCAATTTTTAGTCGTTCAACTCTACCCTAGATGTCACTAGCGTTCCTATATTTTCTCATGTTGATTGTAAACCCCCCACTCTCTTCCCCCCTCATTTTTTTGTTCGCGAGCCTAAGGTAAAACGCGAGGGTCGGGACTTCTCTCTTGGCGGCCGGAGCCACCACATGTTGTTACCATGTAAATCATATAGTGCATTAAACTCTTACTGTTTTCAATCCTTAAACCTGACAATTATTTCGATCAATAAGTACAAGGGAGCTATCAAGAATGCTCTAACAACTGTGATAGCCGATAAAAGCATGCACAAAGTTGCCAGTAGTATACCTAAATGGAATGACATTTTAAAACGAAGAGCGCTAGAGAAAATTGATAACCGCTCTAGTCCAAATAAAGTCTCGGCCATTGGAAGCCACGATCTCATCAAAAAAAAAAAGAATGATAGATGACGATATGCGCCGCAACTTTCGTGGGACACTTATGCCTCTCGTTTTACCCACCGTTTTGGTTTTTGACGCTGTTCACACGTGAGGAACGGAGGCATGCATCTCTCGTTCCGGATCGCCATGTAGTAAGACGTGTACTTATTTTTGTAGCGAACTTTAAACTTTTACCTTCTTATTTTCATTCATCTCGATGCTATTCATTATTCCTAATCATTATATAATTATCCTGACTTACGGAAAACGGTCGCTTCAACAATAAAGTGTTCAGTTTATATTAAAAGTAAAGTTGAAGGATAGTTTACTATCAGCTTGAAATAAAACTTTGAAATAATAATGAATACGGACACGGGTCTGGTAAAATCAGCTTGATATGACTGTAAAGCTGGGGTAGAAGAAGCGTGTGAACACTTTGGTTCAGTTTTATGGTTCATTTTGAACTGTAAAAGTAAGGGTAAACTATTTTTGCTTGATGATCAAGCCTGTACGGAGAAGTCTAAAACATGGAGTGGATTGTATACCAAAATCCCCCCAGCCAAAATCCCCCCATTTAACCCAATGCGACAAAATCCCCCAATGTAGGACAAAATCCCCCCAAATCATTATAACAAGACAAAATCCCCCCAAATCATTATAACAAGACAAAATCCCCCAAATCATAATAAGAAGACAAAATCCCCCAACGAAAATCCTCTGAGAAATATATAACCAGACATACTGTGTGGTTTTGCATTAAATATATTTTTAATTAATAGGAAAATCTTTTGGAAAAGGTGGCAGCTAATTAATAGGAGAATATTTTAGAAAAGATGGTAGCTAATTAAAAGGAGAATATTTTGGAAAATGTGGCAGCTAATTAGTAGGAGAATGTTTTGGAAAAGGTTGCAGGAGCTAATTAATAGGAGAATATTTTGGAAAAGGTGGCAGCTAATTAGTAGGAGAATGTTTTGGAAAAGGTTGCAGCTAATTAATAGGAGAATATTTTGGAAAAGGTGGCAGCTAATTAAAAGGAGAATGTTTTGGAAAATGTGGCAGCTAATTAGTAGGAGAATATTTTAGAAAAGGTTGCAGCTAATTAATAGGAGAATATTTTGGAAAAGGTGGCAGTAATTAATAGGAGAATGTTTTGGAAAAGGTGGTAGCTAATTAAAAGTAGAATACTTTGGAAAAGGTGGTAGCTATTTAAAAGGAGAATATCTTGGAAAATGTGGCAGCTAATTAGTAGGAGAATGTTTTGGAAAAGGTTGCAGCTAATTAATTGGAGAATATTTTGGAAAAGGTGGCAGCTAATTAATAGGAAAATCTTTTGGAAAAGGTGGCAGCTAATTAATAGGAGAATATTTTGGAAAACGTTGCAGCTAATTAATAGGAGAATATTTTGGAAAACGTTGCAGCTAATTAATAGGAGAATATTTTGGAAAACGTTGCAGCTAACTAATAGGAGAATATTTTGGAAAAGGTTGCAGCTAATTAATAGGAGAATATTTTGGAAAAGGTGGCAGCTAATTAATAGGAAAATCTTTTGGAAAAGGTGGCAGCTAATTAATAGGAGAATATTTTGGAAAACGTTGCAGCTAATTAATAGGAGAATATTTTGGAAAAGGTTGCAGCTAATTAATAGGAGAATATTTTGGAAAAGGTGGCAGCTAATTAATAGGAGAATGTTTTGGAAAAGGTGGTAACTAATTAAAAGGAGAATATTTTGGAAAAGGTGGTAGCTATTTAAAAGGAGATTATTTTGGAAAATGTGGCAGCTAATTAGTAGGAGAATGTTTTGGAAAAGGTTGCAGCTAATTAATAGGAGAATATTTTGGAAAAGGTGGCAGCTAATTAATAGAAAAATCTTTTGGAAAAGGTGGCAGCTAATTAATAGGAGAATATTTTGGAAAAGGTGGCAGCTAATTAATAGGAGAATATTTTGGAAAAGGTGGCAGCTAATTAATAGGATAATATTTTGGAAAAAGTGGCAGCTAATTAATAGGAGAATATTTTGGAAAAGGTGGCAGCTAATTAATAGGAGAATGTTTTGGAAAAGGTGGTAGCTAATTAAAAGGAGCATATTTTGGAAAAGGTGTCAACGAATTATTGGAATCAAACCAAACCAAACCTAACCAAACCTAACCTAACCTAACCAAACCTGACCTAACCTAACCAAACCTAACCGTTAAATATAATTTGGAGGGATTTTGTCGATTAAATATGATTTGGGGGGATTTTGTCCATTAAATATGATTTTGGGGGGATTTTGTCCATCAAGTAGGAATTTTGGGGGGATTTTGTCCGTCTAGTAGGAGTTTTGGGGGGATTTTGTCCGTTACTTATGATTTGGTGGGATTTTGGGTCACACCCCATGGAGTGCCCCAAGTGAACATAAAGTCTTGCCTGAAAGAAGTTTCAATGAGCTCGATTTCATACGTCATAGCCAAGGAAATAGTAGTGACGTGCAAGAAATGTGAATATAATGCAGGAGAAGTATAATAATATGGTCGAGAAATTAGGAGCTGGCAAAAAGCGCTCAATGTTGCGAAAAATAAAACAAGAATGCAATTTTGCTCCAGCTATTTGCTCATTGGTAAGGAATGAAATCACACCAGCCACAGATTATAATGTTTACCCTACTCAAGAGCAACTAGTCGTGCATACCACACTTTCTCTGATACTTCTTGAAATAGACCAAAGTGTCAAACCACTTCTAGAGAGAGAGCCATGTCGGTAGCACCCGACACCATGAAACATGTTTTGAATACAGCAATTGTATTAGAAAGAGATACTCGAGAGCAATCAAATTACCTTCTGAGGAAAAGTGAACAGAAAGCCAGGATTACAGCCTTAAATTTTACTTAATATGTAAAAGAATATTTCAGATTTAATAACCTTCGGTCTAGTCGAACCAAGTAATACACGGATTACAGACTGTAGTTAGCGAATTTTGAAAACGATAAGCTATGTCTTATTCTAAAAGGCCTACTTTTAGATGACAAAATACCAAAAAAACTGCTCTTTGAGAGCTAAGGTCATTGGCCAGCCTTTGTGTTTAAAATAATGCCTTTCCAGTTTGCGTTTATATCCCCTTGAACCATTGTAGAGTTACGCATTTGCCAAATCTGCTTTAATAAACTAGTAAAGGTCAATGAAAACTACTACATCTTTACAGCCATTGAAAAACTTTATCATTGCCGATGAATAAGACACATGTTTAAGAGTTGGGAAAACCAAAATATTTCCTCTCCGTGTCGAGAAGATTATATAACCTTAAGTATCCAATGAAAACGTCGACCTTTTTGCCCTCATCCTTTCCCGCGCTTTGCGCTTCCGCATTTCATCCTTACTCTCAACATTATCTTCCTCCATTTTACATACAAAAATAAAATACTCATAAAAAGAAGTGGCAAAAACCTACTGGCTCTTTACAACCACTTAATTTGACTAAATATCCAATTTCCAACAAGAATAATATACCAGTAGTTTAATTGACAACCTACTAGCATCGAAATTCTCATTAAGAATGGCTTCCGCGGATAAAAAAGGGCAATTTTCAACTAGGTGGGCGTTATCTCATTAGATTTGAAAAATATCATTTGTCTTTTTTACCAATGCCTAACCGTTTGGATTTTTTTAAAGCAATCTTAGCACCAAAAATATTTTTGATACAAATTAAATGTTTTATATTCTTATTAAGAATAAAACAAGAGGATAAAAAAGGTCTGTCCTCTCGTAATTTTTTAAGCTTTTATCGTGATTACTCTATACAACAGTAACAAGGAGTATAAACCCATTAGTGGAAGCAGTATTTTTTTCCGAAACAATCTCGCTTATGTTTATCCTCTCTAGAAGGAGCGCAATATTATCCATATTTTCATTTCATATACAGAGAAAAGAAGTTATTATGTTTCTGAGAGGAGCTTCCCATTTTGGTTGTTGTTTTGAAAAGTATATCGAAATGCACGGGCCTTGATAGATATAGGAGGCAATGAATGAAATATATCACAATGCACGGGCCTTGATAGATATAGGAGACAATGAAGGAAATATATCGCATGCACGGGCCTTAGTAGATATAGGAGGCGATGATAATCTGTCTCTTTGCACGAGAGGTTTATCTTTAATATTTAAATAAATATAATTATTTTTAATTATTTTAATCTTCAATAATTAACATAAATAATAGTTAAATCGTTTAAAATGAAGTTATACCTATTATCATCTCAAACTTGGCTAATATTAACGTTTAAAGTGAAGGGTACCCCCTCTTGCCCGTTTTCTTCAAATTTTGGGGTATATATACGATTCGTTTCCATTGTAATAGTAAGGAAAAAGCGCAATTGCGAAAACCTTTGGTGGCGATCCCACCTTAGGGAGGCTAGACGTTTCTCGTAACCCTAGCTGATCGTCGCGTATATCCTAAAACCAAACGATGATAATGGAGTAGAAGCCAATGATACAGATTGGTGTCTATGTGGGATTGACAAAGAACAGAAGCTTGTGGTGTTAGAAGCCAGTGTAAGTGCAGACTGGTGTCAATGTGGGATTGACAAAGAACAGAAGCTTGTGGTGTTAGAAGCCAGTTTAAGTGCAGACTGGTGTCAATAAGGGATTGACAAAGAACAGAACATGGTGGTGATTGGAAGCCAGTATGTACAAACTGGTGTCCAAGTCGAATGGACGAAGTCCAGAAGATGGTGGTGATTAGAAGCCAGTAAGAACAGACTGGTGTCCGTGTGGGATGGACGAAGACCAGAAGATGGTGGTGATTAGAAGCCAGTAAGAACAGACTGGTGTCTGTGTGGGATGGACAAAGACCAGAAGATGGTGGTGTGAGAACTCAAGTAGAGGAGCCATTTCCGTGACTGTGAAAGCAGTTCGGAAATGCCGAACACGTTTGCTCCGATACGCAAACTGCGAACGCGGTCACGTGGGTGTAACAACGGACAGACACACAGACACACCCCCACACACACACGGCCGTTACAGAACCTCTCCTGGACTACGTCACACGGAGAGGTAAAAAGAGAACCGGCTTGAATCTTTACGTTAGTTTTTCAAGATGTTAATTTTACTTTGGTTTTTTAAGTTTTCTATTTTTAGAGTAGTATTATTATCTTTTAACACTGTAATTTCGGTTTTCAAATGACTTGTTTCTTTAACTTCCTCCTTAAGAACTACTCTTTCATGTTCAAATTCTCTGTGGACAAATATCCGTAGGTTTTCTGTAACTACTCCATATTTTCAAAGCTCGCACGAAGACGGAAAAGTTCATTTCTATGGTCTTGGATAATACAGCAGATAGGGCAGGAAGGCGTGTCCGGCGTATTGTCAGTTTCGGAGAACGCTTTTGATTCGTCCCTGATGGTGTAAAAATTAACCGAATACTCTAAGTCTGGATACAAATGCACATGCAAGGGTTAACTAAATTGTTAAGAGTATACTTACAATTTAACTGAGTCCATTTCTAGGAGATGACACGTGGATATCGTTAGCCGGGCTAAATAGCTTGAAGAGTCGTAAAATGACTTATCTTTTAAACTAACGCGTCTTTTATAGGATCTTATCGCGAGACGATCACCCAAGATATGATGCGAGACGATCACCCAAGATATGATGCGAGACGATCACCCAAGATATGATGCGAGACGATCACCCAAGGTATGATGGGTATATTTTCTCAATCAACGACGTAACGGAAATTTACCATGACGCTCTGAACCCGGGTATTTACCTTGGCCTACTTCGTTAAAAATGTTAAGCCTAACATAGTGTATTCCAATAATATATTTTAGGTCAAACACAGTGTATCCAACGCCTTTGTTTTGGGTTACGTTAATGATACGCTATTTGAAGCAGGTGTAGGGATACTATTTAAGATAACGGTTCCAGCGTCATGTTCAAGAAATTCGAGCCAATGTACCTAGATATTTTTAAGACAGGTAAGTGTAACGTATTGACTTAAAAATAAGAAGACGCCATTGAAAACGTCACGCGTTGTATCATGTATATTTCCTCACCGACCACAACGGCAAAAGTTAACATGACGCCTGATTTTCTAATTTCCCAGCCACGCCATGGTATTTCCCCTGAAAATTTCCACGCCATTCACAAAGTAAACATGGTGTCAAGCTTTCCCCTGGTTTTCCCCGCCGAAAAATATGGCGTGAGGACGCCATCTTTGTGTCAGGCGTCAACTGGGTGTCACTGCCGCCCAAGTCTCTTTTGTATGCTACTATGGTTCATACAACTATACTTCTGAATTAATATCAGATCTGCTACTTCCTGGAGTATTTTACAAACTTTAGTTAAAAGACGTTGTTACATTTATAATTTTAAATGTAATAATATAAATACTAATCAAGTAGCAGATATCATTTTAATTCAGAAATATAATGATTATAGAATTTTATGAGTAATGTAAAATAAGCTGTAATTCGAAACAGTTCATTACATATTAAGCTTCAATGATAATTGAGACGAATTTTCATTATTCGGTTAAACATTTGTGGGTAATACAATAAAAATGCAGTTTGAAATTATATTTAATGGACACTGGATATTTGGTTTTAATTGTGTAGTTCAAACAGTTGTTATGATGAGACATTTTACAACAAAAACGGGTATAAATGCAGCATTTTGTAACAAACAGGTAAAATCAAGAACAATGACGACTCGAGTTCAAATTGAAGTTAAATCACACATACAAGGGTTTACGGGTAGTTGAGCGGTTTTCAAAAGAGCGTTTTGGAATTAAGCGGTTCCCAAAACAGCGGTTTGCAAAACCGCATGGAAGCAAAACCGCGGTTGCTGTTTCTGCGTTTCTCAATACAGCGCTATTTCCCAAAACAGCGGTTGCTGTTTCCGGCCAAAACTGTGATTGATAGGGAGGGAAATCTCTTTATTATATTAAGTATATAGAACAAAGAACAATATTATGCCTAAAGGAGTAATGTTATATGGGCCGTCGAGAGAGGGGGGGGGGGCAATTCGGTCGATTTTCCCGGGGCCGTACCTCTCGGGAGGCCCGACTGGGAATCGACCTTTGGTTGTGAAAATTTAAATATAATACTTTTAAAAAGATGTTATCTTCAACTAGAGCTTTAACAGTAAAAGGTATAAATTTAATGAAAAGTGGTAGTTTCACATGAACCTTCTCTTAAAATGCTCTCAGTCCCTAATTCCCCCCTTTTCAATAATACATACAGATGGTTTTATCCGACAGCTCTTAAGGTTTAAAATTATATTTAACTAGCTTGCTAGAAATTGTCCACATTTTAGGGGTCCATTAGAATAAAATTACTTTATTTGTTTTTTTATAAATACTGTTACATTGTTTCTTAAATTTTTCTGTATGGTTTTTCTCGGGAACCAATTCTGATAGGCTTATGCCTCCAGTTTATGAAAATCTGTAGACCACGGTTTAGAAGCTAATCTAAGTTCCTGAAGTGAGGGATATGTGCCAGTGCGGGATTTCTCAATCCCCAAATTGAAGTGCAGCCAATTATTCGCAGCTTATTCTTGCGGCGGGTTGACTTTTAAACACTCGCTGCTTTGAAACACGGACATAGTTTGAAGAAAAGTTCCAACGTTACTACTAAGCACGCCGGCATTAAACTTATGATGAAAATGCTGAGCAAGAGACGCACTTCGCTTTCATTTTTGGTGTAGTCCAGGTCTTGGACGTGATTATCTGTCGTGACGCATTTCGTGTTCATCCACGCGAAGGCTTTATTAATCGCCTCATCACACAGGCACGCTGAAGCGGCGTACCGCAAACTGCAAACAAAAGGAGCAAATATCGTATAACATCTTATAAACGCAAGATTGTAAGGTCTACTTCTATTTATTTCTAATGAAATGGTTATCACTTTGAACCTATGTTTTGCGAAATTTGAAAATTAAAACCATTACGGGTATTTAGAAGAAATATTCAGATAACTGATGCTCGGATTTTCCCGCTCTGCAACCCAGCATGCTTGAAAATCATCAAAACATTTTGTATTTGAAAGTTTTTTATAAGATTACTTTTACAACTAGCTCTACCAGGAATACATAGATTTTTAGAGCCCTTTCTGCTTGAATTAAAGGGGAGGAGATGTGGAAACCTTCATCCGTGACGCCATGCACAATGTCTTTGAAATCTTAGAGATTCCAAGTAGAATATATTTATGCGGAGTATCTTACTAATGAGATGCTGATGATATTAAACCTATTTTAAACTCTCTTTAAGCTTAACGCTCTGGACATTATTGGCAATACTGGTACAAAGATGACGTATCTCTCGTAAATTCCACTTGCTCGAGGGATAATTACTTTGACATCGCTACCCCTTTGACGGCTGGACATCATCACAACATAAAATACAATATATATGGGGTAACTGTCTTACGGAGTATCAATATATTGATCTAGCAAAATACTTTGGTAAAGAGGGGAATTAACTGTTTATCGCCAATTTGTGGGAAATTTTATAGTAGAGAACGCTATTTCGCCCTGGAAAGAGGGCTATTTCTATGGTAAGAGTTAGAGCGTTATTACTTTATTAAAGGCTTACATTTGACTAATTCGTTCCAAAGTCTCCTTGTCAATTGTATGATTTCGTGACATCATGAACCCAACGGAATCTGTTTTCAAAGGAAAAGGTGACTGGTAAATTAAGGGACGTCCGTCGTTATCCCCTTTCATTTCTTCTCTGCAAAACTTCTCGAGACCAGCCACTTCTTCGTGCCAGTCGATATAAACTAATTCTCCTTTCACGACTTTCTTAAAGCGATTGACACCTTTCTTCGGGAAATAATATCTTTTTCGAATTCTCTTTCCATCATTACCGGGTATTCCCTAATTGAATAGGAGATATCATCAAACAGTTCGTTCGCTAGGTGAATGAGAATTCGAGGGACAGGACGTGACTTTGTTCAATAAATCATCATAGAAATGTGTTATCTGTCACTCTGTACATGGACTTTTTCAATAAAGCGCCGTAAAATTACTCACTCTAAAAAAGTCTAGCATGGCATCGGAGCCATGCGTCAAGAACCTGACGTTTTTAACTTTCAGGATGTCGCTTAAATGATTCATTACAATTTTCTGCCCCACTAAAACATCGGCTGTTATATAGCCCAACACGACAATGTGTAGGACTATCAAAGTCGCGTACCAGATATTCAACAAATGCGCCGAAACACGGTGGACAAGTTTAACCTCAAAACCTTAAATTAAAATATACGTGTCAACAGAAAAGTTCTAAAAATATTGGTGGTGCTTTGTCACTTTGCTGAAAGAGTGGTGACAAATACATCCACATGTAAGACCCAAGTTTGTTTGACGTTTCAAACGCTTTCGTTACCGCCGAAAGAAGCAATATGGCGAGTAAAACTAATCCGATAAACTGAAAATAGAATAAAATGTATACTGAAAGGTTGAATTTAGGATTGCGGATATTTTGTCAAAAAAATAAGTCTAATCTTTGAATCCTGTTGTCTTACCCATAAAGGTATCGTTACTATATTTGAGATAAAACTATCACGTTGCGTTTTTGATAGCTGCGAAAACATGGTGACTTTGGAGTAATAGATTTCAGTCGCAAACGTTAATTTTTTCATACGATTATACGAAATAACGTTCGGGAAAGTCTTCAAGTCAAAACTACCCGGTGAATCCTAAAATAAATGCAGGAAGATATAGTTTCTCTGACTTCCAGACTCACGTGAGGGTGTTTGGGTAAAGCTGGTTGTTGTTCTAGGGTTTTTATCCATCTCAAATTATAAGAGTCAGACATTCAACCCTTAAGAAAAATGCTATAGTAAAGGTGTTAATGTCTCCCTGTTGAGTAAAGGTAAGAGTATCTATACGATACGTATTGTTAAACCCATAACAAAAAGTAGAGAAAAGCAAGTGTGGGTGAACATGATTCTTGTTTCTGACTCGTCATCTGCTGGCTTTATATAATCGCTACACATATTAAAGTGTAATCAAAAATGTGTAGTCTTACCAATCCGTACACCTGCTGATAAGTTAGGCTAAAAATAAAAAAAATGCGTATCATTATCCATTATCAGCTATTTTTAAAGCTGTGGCTATATATTTTGCTTATGCGTTTCGAAAGGCCTCGAGCATGATAAGGAATGTTTTTCAACCGCTTAATGTCCTCAATTTGAAAGGCAACCGACGATATACGGTACGCTACGTCTTCAAAAGAAAGCGCATAGTAAAGAACGTCTTTTGTTTTGTGTTAAATTTATTATCCTATTTAGCAAATCAGGAATACATGGATTTCTTGTTCTTGTTATTGCTCAGGTTATTTTCTGTACCTTTCTGCTTGAATTAAATGGGAGGAAGGGTAGCGACCGTCCTTCTGGACTTCCACTTAACTAGGACCTGAGTTGTGTCGCGACTAATACGCTCTATGAGCACAGAGTCCGAATATAAACAAGTTCTATTTACGTGTTCTGAACGAGTACAATTAGAGCCGAGGGTTGTCCTACATGTGTGAATAGCCAATGAAACGCGAGGAAGGAAGAGTGGGCGGTTGAGCAGCGCTTAAAGCCATTCCCTTTACCTACTATCAGACATTATTACGGGGTCTAAAGCCTCTTAAAGATTCCAATAAGAATAAATGTATGTGTTCCTGATCTAATAAGAATCCTAAGTAGTCAGTTATGTTTCAAGCTAGGTTAGATGGAAATTAACCATAATATATTTATCACAGCTTATATTATCAAGGATATCGCTAAATATATTTACTTAAGATTCCTCCTTATTGCCATCATGATTTCAGCAATAATTCCATCGTAGTCGTCAATTACGGGTTTATAAATCTTAGTACGATCAGCTCTCAGATAGATCAAGGGATAAAACTGAAAGACGAAAGAAAACGATCGAAATTAATTTGGCCAAGTTCACTTTTACTTATTTCGCATAAGTGTAGAATAAAATCGCCGGTCGAGGAATTAAACAATATCAATGGACGGTCCCTTTACGTAGGCCGCGCTATTTCGTATTTAATTCCTTAATAGCTTATAGGCCAGGACAGATAGGCCAAAAAAGGGCTTGACCTAGAACATTAGAACATAAAGATGAAAATTGGTACATGTGTTGTTTTTGACCCAACAAAAAATATACTAAAAGTCCCCTGCTGTACAGCGCGAGCTTTCGCCGCCATCTTGGAAAATGGCCGCCGGAAATGCCAGCTACAATGTATTCCACGTTTTTCTTCAAAAATTATGAAAATTGGTACACATAATGATTGGAACCACATGAACATCAGGGCAAAATTTTACAGCTCTGTGTTCAATAGTTTGGTCGCCATACTGGAAAATGGCTGCCGTGAATGCTAGGTACAGTATATTTCACCATGTTATTGGAAAATTATGAAAATTGATAGGTATTATAATCAGAGCTGTGTGAACCTCATAGTAAAATATTGAAGCCATTTATCCGATAGTTTGACCGCCATTTTGAAAAATGGCCGCCATCAATTTCATTTAGATACAGTATATGGTTCAAAAATTATGAAAATTGGTAATAATTATGTTGAAGACCGTCTTAACATCATACTTGAATATTGAAGACGTGCTACTGATAGTTTGGGTGCCATCTTCGAAAATGACTTCTTGAAATGACAAATATATTACCGATATATAAATTTTTTCGATATTTTTTTTATTGAGTAGATGATTTTCATGAACGTATTAAACGACATAAAAATAACCAATTTTGAGTCTAAATTATTGACCCATCTTCAACAATGGTCGCTGAAATATTGATATCCTAAAATCTGGAAAAAAAAAGGAAAGCCATGTTACTTCCATTTTGGTTAGGAAAAACCATTTTATATGGGGTATAAACACTCTATTGCCGTTAAGGATTAGATTTAAGACACATTTTTAAAGTTTCGTTCATATTTCGCTTCATCCTGAAGATTTTTTATTACGGCTAATACCTTGACAATGACCACACATTGCCCAGCAAGCAAATCCAGATCGTCTACATTCACAGTTCTTTATACAAGATGTTCTGCAGACTGCAGGTACAAATAATGAGTGTTAGAAGTTCATCTGATGTCGGAATGAGAATGGTGTGAATGGGTTTTCGACTTTCGCGATCGCGAACCAATCCCCACTGTTTGGGATTAAATCGTTTCCTAGCTATTGTTGGACTTGAAGATACGCTCGGAAAAAATGTAGTTTTGCGGCGTCGGTTGTTGGATGAAGCTTAGCGAGATCAAATGAGGACAGTATGTGCGGCAACGGTTCCATTATACGTGTAATATCTACATTGCAACGGATTACCCCGGGAAAGTATAAGTGGCCGGTCTTGAAAAGGGGAATCGTTACAAGCCGCGGGAATTTAGAAATAGGGAAAATAGGCCTACCTCATTCCGAGCGGAAGGAATATATAAGTAAGGAAACACATACCTTTTATGCTCTCAGTGAAAGATTTTTATTGAAACGATTTATTCAAAACGATTTTAAAGTAAATTTCCAAAAGGATGACGCGACTGAATACGCGGAATTAGTCGAACGGACCCGAGCCTGGTCCCTGATAGCGGAGAGCGAGAGAAAAAGACCGCGACGGAAAGAAAGCGCAACACAACAACTGTTGCTTAGAGAAAACCCGGTGTTTTTATCACCTCGGTTTCGGCGCATACTAAAAAGGGGAGGGGTGAAAAATATAAGCTCGACGGCTGGCAGAACATAAGCAAAAAAATCCAGCTCCGCAAGGCGTCGTCTGCAGCGATGTCTGCTAGACACCGTTGCACACACCCACACCAAAAAAAAGAGAAGAGAAACGGGGCTGGGACAAAGCTCGGGTTCAGTACAAAAGTTATTATGGTGAAATATTTTTTTTTGTTGGGGCCTTATGGGCCAGAGAAGTCCACACGGGAGGTCTTAATACCGCGTTTGCCGGTCCTTTTGGATAAACTTCCTGGGGCATACCATGGCACGATGGAGGCCTATTGCGTGACACACGGGGCATTCATATGTTGCCGTCGGTCGAGTGATATACGGAAATCCTCCGGGGGTCACGGGATAAAGTCGGACGCGGTCCGACTCGTGCATGCCCTCCCAGGCAATGGGGAACAAGGCACGGTCGGCTGGTGGGGCTCGTAAATATGGGAGATCGGGTACAAACAGTCTATCATACTCGGAAACCTCATACAGTTTTTCCTGGGGGATGGGTATGGGTCCGTAATCTTGATAGAGGCGCTCATATTGCGTATATAGAGGTAGTGTATCTCGGTACGTGCTGAGACGTCGATGGGGAGTGCCATGATCTGCAGCGGTATCTTGAGGCGTACCTTCGGGAGTCGCGACCTCGGTGCCGGGATTTTCGGTGGGCATAGCTGCGGTATCGCGTATCGTATTTGCAGCTGGAAGGACAGGCGTAGCGTCTGTGTCGGGAATTGAAATATCGGCAACATGATGGGTAGGAGCGTCGATGACGGTATCAGGAATAATGGCAGCAGCGGTGGCAGTGTGCTCCGGGATTGGATCAGGGGCTGGGGCTGCTCTTGAATCTTCTCGTTGAGGAATGTATCTTGGCGGAAGAAGGTGCGCAATGCGGTCCATGGTTTCCTGTAGGGTAGCGGCAGGTTGTAGCAATGGCGTCATATTTACTTGTGGACGGAAGGGAGGCCTGTCCTCTTCTCGCACTTGTCGTTCTAGTTGATCCATGGGAGGTACCGGATCCAACTGTTCAGTCTCCTCCGGATGGATCTGTAACACATCCACCTCTGGCAGGGCGTCACGGTGAGCGCGATGGGCTCGTCGAGGTAGGAGGGGCTCAAGAGGAGGGATCGGGGGTTGTACTTCTTGATGACGTACAGAGGCGGGATGCGGAAACATTCTTGCCGAAGGCAAAGAGATGGTTGGACACTCCCTCGGGATTGGATTTAAGAGGAGTGCTTCAGGTGAAGGCAATGGTGTGGAGCCACGGGCTAGCCGTGGTCTCTGTGGCCAGGGACGGGAAGAATCCATCCTAGAAATGATCGTAATAAACAATTAAATTCCATAAAGGATGACTATCAGTTTAATGTGCTGCTTCAGTTCATCTAAGTTAAACTGCCGTTAAAATAGTTCGCCTTGGATGAGCTATTCGTACTCGCTCCCAAGGGGGTTTGGCTATAGGCATTCTCTTAAAACAAAAGTCACTCTGATCTAGATCGCGTATGCCTTTATCCCTTAAATATCGGCTGATTTCGTTGGGGGAGCGTAGCATACGACTCTTCCGGCCTGGGGGATAATAGTAGATGTCCATATCCACTTTTCCGGGTTGGACTGTATGGCGGTAACATAGTTCGCGAATCCATCCTTTCCGGAAGGGTTTCTCATAGTTTGTGGCTCTATGCTCCGGAATTGAGGGAGTTATTAGGGGTCGAGTGTCGTCGTCATTGCTTGAAGATTCAGATGCTTCTGTTACGGCGGAAGGGGGAAGATCACCTTCCGGGCTTGTGGATAAGGTGTGGGCCTTCTGCATTTTCCTTTGAGGTCTGGTGGACGAACTTCCTGTTGTTGGCACTCTGGCTCGCTTTTTTCTTCGTTCGGTACTTGCAATTCGGCCCACGTTTTCGGAGGATGAACTTAATTCATCTTGCTCTTGAGCTCTCGGTCGAACTACTCGTCGACGTGATCTAACCCTGGGATCCTCAGTCGGTGGGCTTCTACTGGACGCCTTTCTAAATTGCTTCCTCTTTGGTCTAATACCAGACGACGTTGTTGTCGGGTGACGTCTTTTACGGAGATCGTGGATCTCGGGTTCGTCACTAGTAAGACTACTACTACTAGACAATTTTCTTAATGGCCGTCTTTTTGGCCCTGGAGTCGTGGACGGGGTCGTCAGGTGACCCCGTCCTTCCGGTTCCGGGTCGGATACTCTGTCGTCATCGGTAGACGTACTCAATTTCCGAAGAGTTTTCTTCCTAGGTCGGATCCCTTCCGTTGACGTTGTGGTAGGGTGGTCCCTCTTCGTTCTCTCAGTCGTAAGCTTCGGAGAGACTTGTGTGGTCGCGGAGGGAGGTATTGTTCCTTGTGGTAGCGAGTCGGGTTCTGAATGTATTTCCTCCGGTTGAGGTACTTCTGCTCGAGGAGCATCTGGAATAACCTCTTTTGGTTCCTGAGTTTTCCTTTTCGGAACTCGGTCTACAAATCGGAATGGTCCGATCATTTCTACAACTTCCTCGAATGACTCAGAGGGTGGTCAAGGTTTGTCTTGAGATACGTTGGGAGTATGCGTTCTTTCGGGAGGTGGTGTTACTGTTGTCCTTCCTGGAGTAACAGGTGTGTTCGGTATAGTGGGTTCCATATTCCGAACTTCTTCCGTAGAGACGACTTCTTCAGGAATTTCTCGCGGTGGTGTTCCTTTTGGAGATGATACTCTTGGCCTTAGCGGAGAGACAACTTCTTTTGGTCGCGTCTCCTCGCTTTCCTGGTTAGGATTTTCCGGATCGATTCTTTCTTCGCCTGGGGAACTGGTAGTCTCGTTTCCTTCCAAGGGAGCTTCTGGGGTTTGATATAATTTCAACTGAGCGATGTTGATGGGGCCGGTCTTTTGTCCAGAAATCATGTCTTCCAAAATATATACCAAGGGACTGCGCTTTTCAACAATTTTGAATGGGCCGGTCCATTTCGGACATAGCTTGGCCATTCGGCCCAGAGTGGCGTTGGATAATGGGTGAGTTACTTTCCATACGATAGTTCCGACTTCAAATTCGAGATCTTCCCTCCGGAGATCGTAAAACTTTTTTTGTTTGGCTTGGGCCAATTTGGAAAAGTTCTTCGTTAGTTTCCATTGGTCCCTGAGGATTCTTAACGTTTCAGATCGATCTTCGAATTCTTCAAGAGGCATACCGATGTCTATATCCCAGGGGAGTCTTGGTTCTCGTCCCATGTTTAGGTAGAATGGGGATCGCTTAGTTGTCTCGTGAGGAGCGGAGTTGATTGCAAAGGCGAGAGCATTTAACGTTTCATCCCATGTCCGATGATTATTTTCGACATAAATGGAGATCGTTTCTCCCAGGACACGGTTGACTCGTTCGGTAATGTTCGATTGCGGATGATATGGGGAGGTATGAATAGGACCAATGTGGAATAACTTGCATGTGTCATGCCATAAGGAGGACAGGAACTGGGTTCCTCGATCACTGAGGATCTGTTTTGGTGCGCCCCATCTACAAAGTTCTTGAGAGCTAACGCGCAGGCGTCTGCAGTTATCCTTTTCAATGGAATTAACTCGACAAATTTTGTCATGTAATCCGTGAAGACGAGGAGGTACTTGTATCTTCTTCTACTGACTGGAAATGGTCCCATAATGTCGACTCCAATCTTATCGAATGGTCCAGTTGGAACGGTGGGGATCATGAGTCCTGGAGTTCTTCGGTTGCTAATCTTATATTGTTGACATAAGACGCACTCCTTGACGTTTTGTCTTACGTCCTTCTCTAGATCAGGCCACTAGTACCTGTAGCCGACCCTTTCTTTGGTCTTATATTTCCCTCTGTGTGCGGAAAGTGGATGATCATGTAGAAGTCGTATTGCTTCCCTTCTTAAGGATCTTGGTAAGTAAATCCTTGCTGGGCGGACTCCGGACGCCTTGTGATAGATTAGATGGTTCACCATCTCAAAATCTGGGTTTTCCGGAGGATTATCTTGTCGTAAAAGTTCAATAATGCGACGGATGATAGGATCTTCTCCTTGTGCTGTTATAATATCATCGCGGTCGAAGATGTGAAAGTTCGCATGCGGGTATGGTGGCAAAATATGAGCGAGATGAGACAGATCCGAAGGTGCATTGGATTCTTCGGATGGTGCACCTGGATTTTCTTCTTCTTCCACCGAGGAAGCGACTGACATGGCATAAAGTCCAATCGGCGCTCTTGAAAGGGCATCCGCAACGACGTTTTCAACGCCTTTCTTGTGTTGAACCTTGAAATCAAATGTCTGCATTTACATCGCCCATCTGACAAGTTTCGAATTTGGTTCTTTAAGTCCAAAGAGCCATTGTAGCGCTCTGTGGTCTGTTACCACCGTGAATTGTTTACTTTCCAAATACGGGCGGAAATGTCTAATAGCCCAGTGAATCGCGAGACATTCCTTCTCGGATGTGCTGTAACTCGCTTCAGCGTTTCTGAGACTTCTGCTGGCGTAGTCAATCGGAACTTCAGTTCCGTCTTGAATCTGGGAGAGCATTGCTCCTAATCCGGCGTCTGAGGCATCTGTTGTTAGGATACTGGGGGCATCTGGTTTGTACGCAGCCAGAGGTGGAGAGTTGCAAATCGCTTCCTTGATTTTCTTAAAAGCGTCGTTTTGTTCAGGGCCCCATTTAAATTTGATTCCCTTTTTCTTCAAGTGGTTAAGTGGGGTGGCCAGTTTCGAATAATGGGGTATAAAGCGGTGATGCCATCCGGCCATTCCCAGAAAGCGTTGAAGTTGCCTTAAAGTTCTTGGTCGAGGATATTTTCGGATGGCTTCCACCTTGGATGGATCGATATAGATGCCTGTCTCATTTATGACATGTCCTAAGACTACAGCTTCCGACTGAATAAATCGACATTTCTTCAATTGAAGAGTAAGACCAGCGTTCTTCAATTTATTCATGACGTATTCTAGAGAATTTTTCTGTTCCTTCCAGGTTTCGGATGCGATGAGGATATCGTCCAGATATACGACGATAGAGAATTTTTCTCCATCGCGGAATACTTCATCCATCAAACGCTGAAGGTGCTCGGAGCATTGCAGAGTCCAAATGGGAGAACATTGAATTCATACTTGCCGGCATGAGTTATAAAGGCAGTCTTGGGTGCGCTTCCGGGTTCCATCTCGACTTGCCAATAGCCAGATTTCAAGTCCAGGGCGGTGATATACTTGGGTCGACCCAATTTGTTCAGCGTTTCGTCGATTCGAGGAATCGGATAGGGATCTTTGGCTGTGATGGAATTGAGTTCCCGAACGTCTATACAGAATCTGTACTTTTTTTCCCAGTTCCTGATCCATCATCCTGTTCTATGATTACTACAGGAGAAGCCCATGGTGAAGTCGATGGCTTTATGATACCGTCCTTTAACATTTCATAAATGTTGCGCTCGATAATTTTCTTCTTATCTTCGCTCACGCGGTATGGTCTTTTGTGGATGGGTTTCGCGCTACCAGTATGTATTTCGTGCACGACCAAGCTGGTTCGTCCCAACTTGTCGCTAAATAATTCGGGGAATCGGAGAAGGAGTTCCTTCAACTCCCTCTTTTGCTTCTGCGAAAGAGAGGTTGATTCAACTGCTTCATTTACATTTGAAATCATTTGGGGCGACGGAGGCAATTGATCTTCTGTCACTTCAACTAATTTCAGGGTTAGTCCATCTATGGTAAAAGTGAGGTTCCCAAAATCAAGATAGTTCTCCAGTCCTCAAGGAAGTCTTGTCCTAATATTGCGTCACAAAGTAGAGAGGGGACGATGTGAAATTCTTGACTGAAGCGTCTGGTAATATTTTGGTCAAAGGTTATTTCAAAGTCTAACATCGTAGAACCCTTTGTGAACGAATATTGTCCGTTTCCCATAACAATACACTCGGACTTTTCCGAGTTGGGCTCTAACCTAATGTCTCCTCTAAACCTTTGTATCGCCCTCCATTGATCTAAGCTGATCATTGACACTTCCGCCCCATTATCAATTCTAGTAGGTAGGCTTAAATGTTCAAATTGTATCTTTATTAAGTGAGGAGTCCGTTTTGGGAGGTCTCCTCTTCGTTGAACTGTGGCAAGGTGAAGGGGTTGTCCTGCCACAAGTTCGTTGTCTTCATTAGGGACTATCGAGACGCGGGAGGGAGACGTCCTCTGTGACTCCCCCCGGATTGGCGTTTCCCGGATTCTGGTCTCTTCGTCTCTCAACCCGTGGTGATGGACACTCGTTTGCATAGTGATTTTGACCACCACAGTTAAAGCAGGTAAATGGACGAGCTTCTTGTTGGAAATTCTGAGGAAGTTGATTCTCCGGGTTCGAGTGACGTCTTGGTGGAGGTGGAAGAGCTCGTTGTCGAGGCAGTTGCTCTCGTAGTTCATAGGCTGGGTTTCTTCTCTCGAAAATTCTCGTTTGACGAGGGAAATCGTCTTGCGGCGGACGTCTTCTCGAGTCCCGGTAGGGTTGCCTAGATTGGGGGTTTGGTCTCGGGAAAGGAGCTCGATAGTTTGGAGCGGGAGGACTTTGTGGAACAACTTGGGTAGAAGTAGGAGTTTGTGATCCGTCCGGAAGAGGGGTGTTAGTACTTCCGTAATGGATGTCCCTGTTAGTAACATGTCCCATACATTGGGTACACCCTTGGCCCGTCCCTGTCTGAGAGTTAATCGCGGTCACGGGAGCTACCTGTTCTCTAACAACTAGAGGATCTTGAGTTGCTTTATTAGGTAGGGTAGTCTCCTTTTTGGATGGGCTTGGGGGATGTAAGTCAAAAGTTTGTTCGATGTTTAAGCAAACGTCATGTAGATCTGTTATTGTATTTGCTGGGAGAACCATGAGTAATCCCTTAAATTCCATCCTTAGATTACGTTTCATAATAATGAGCAACTCATCGTCCGGTATTGGGGGACTTAAACAACCTTGATTAACTCTTATAAAATGACCGAAAAACTCATCTATGGATTCATTAGGTTTTTGTTTTCTGGTCTGCAAGTCTAATCTAGCTTTAGCTCCCTCATCCTTTATTCTATAGTGCCTTTTTAGTCTTCCCTTAAACTCTGCCCAGTCTACTCCAGGGGGAAGGGAACGGAACCAGTAAAGGGCATTATCTCGTAATAAGAGGGGCATGAAAAGCATTTTATCGTCCTCGCTAATTTTGTGAAAGCTTGCATATTCTTCAAATTTCCTAATAAATTCAGGGACGCTTTCATTTCTTCGTCCGTAAAATGCTAATCGTTCTGGGGGCTCTAAACCCTTTACACTTCATTGGTTGGATACTGCCAGAATAGAAAATGACTGTAAAATTGACGCTAGAAAAGCAGCCTGTTGGGCGCCTCCGGTAGTAGGATTTCCTTGTGCTTGGGGATTTGGTGTCCCTAGGGTCTGACCTGTACCCTGTGTTCCTTGTGGCTGAGAGCTATGAGGGGGCGGAGGATTTGCTTAAGGGGCTACTGAGGGTTGACTAATGGTCCGCTGCGATTGTCCTACTGGATTTGCTCTAGCTAATCGTATCGGGGCGCTCGTGTAGCTAACCGAACTACTCCTTGGGATGGTTCCATGATTGGAAGTAGTCGTTTGGGTAGCAAAAGGCATTGTGGCTGTCGACGTAATCGTAGGATTTATTCGCGTGGAAGAAGTCCAATTCTGCATAAACTGTTTGGCCCCTGCGTAAGCACTTAATTCGGTTGTTGGTCTAATTGGGCTACTTCTAGGAGTTACTTGTACCGTAGGGAGATCTGATATGCTCCCGAATCTGTTTCGCCTTGTTAGATTTCCTCTAGGGACCGGACTTTGGCTTCTTTGATTAAAAAGGGCTAAATTTGCTTCGCGCCTATGTCTTTCTGCCTCAATTAGAGCACTGGTCTGAGATGATATATTTTCCTGTTCAGACTGTGTTGTTCTATCAGGATCTAAGTCGGGGTTCTCATCCCACAGGGGTTCCTCATTTGAATCGTATGCATCAGCCATCTTTGTTGTGGTTAACCGAGGGGGGCGTAAAAGGCTTCCGACCACGAGATTAGGCTTAGTGAAATGAGGCAGGGATCCAAAAGATTCCAATGATTTGGAAGAAACCGAGGAGGATTCCGAGTTCTTTCTCTCGCGATATGATTTGTTATTAAAACTTGGGCACGATTCGGGTTCGCTTATTCAATTATTAAGTTTAAACACAATTGAATTTATCCGACAATGAATGTTCCCCGATAATTAAATTCCAAAAAATCACTAATCAAAATATAAATATCTAAATAAATTATACCCCAGCTTAATCAATGCCACTAGAAATGCAATAATAGTGGGTAAAAATAGTGGATAATTGTAAAACAATCAAATATCGGAACTACGCCTTAGAATATTCCAGAACGGGAGGGTCCAAGATGGCGGCCTTCACACTCAAACCAAAACTAAAACGTTAGCGAAGCCGAAGCGGGCCCGACCACCCCGTCGAAAAAAAATGGCGACGGCGAAACGGGAAAAGCGATAACCCAGGGTTCGAAAATCATGGGCATCGGCACCATTTGCAACGGATTACCCCGGGAAAGTATAAGTGGCCGGTCTTGAAAAGGGGAATCGTTACAAGCCGCGGGAATTTAGAAATAGGGAAAATAGGCCTACCTCATTCCGAGCGGAAGGAATATATAAGTAAGGAAACACATACCTTTTATGCTCTCAGTGAAAGATTTTTATTGAAACGATTTATTCAAAACGATTTTAAAGTAAATTTCCAAAAGGATGACGCGACTGAATACGCGGAATTAGTCGAACGGACCCGAGCCTGGTCCCTGATAGCGGAGAGCGAGAGAAAAAGACCGCGACGGAAAGAAAGCGCAACACAACAACTGTTGCTTAGAGAAAACCCGGTGTTTTTTATCACCTCGGTTTCGGCGCATACTAAAAAGGGGAGGGGTGAAAAATATAAGCTCGACGGCTGGCAGAACATAAGCAAAAAAATCCAGCTCCGCCAGGCGTCGTCTGCAGCGATGTCTGCTAGACACCGTTGCAACATGGTTGAAGCGTGACGTGTCAATTATCCCCCTATAACAAAGCGAAAAGAAATCTCCCTTCGGCAGCAGCTATGACTTCCTTAGATGCAATATGGCCATTCAAAAAGCGCAACAAATCTGTAAGATGTTTATTATCTGTCATTACTTTAAACCACGCCTTATCATAACCACACCCAGTTACAGCACGCAAATGAAAGAAGTGTTCTCTTAACCTTTTTAACTCAAAGGATTTGTCGCGGCGGAGGGGGCCCGAGTTCGGTGTGACGGTTCGGGAGTTCCTTGGATTTGCCCTTGCTTCAGACCGTTCCTTGCCCCATTCCGTGAAGGTTTTGCCCGTCCGCTTCGCCCCCGCCTAGGTGTTGCCTCGGCTCGCCCCTGCTATTGGCAACCCTCTAGGGGTTGCGGATACACTATTTGTTTGGGCCTTATGGCACTTTTGTGCTTGGAGAGAACTCCCCCGTCTCCTCGAGTTTTCTGCTGCCTTAATCCTTCCCTGTCACCGACCACCTCCTAACTGGGCTCGCCGCTGACGGTGTCCAGCTTCTGTCACCCGCTCAAGTGGCGTTTGTCGGGCCCGCTGGCCGATCCCGTGTGCCATGACTGCGGCTCCGCAGGTTCAATTTGGAATATGATGGGGAGGGTCGCTGACAAGGCCCCCAGCTATATGTAGCGCCTAATCAAGGGTTCTGACATGCAATTATTATGAAAAATCTTCAGGATGACGATGAATATGAATGAAATGTTAGAGATTTGTCTAAAATCTAATCTTAAAAAACACTAAATTGTATAAACCCCATATTAAATCATATTCTCTAATCAACATGTTGAGACGAACAGCTTTGAATAACTTTTCTTTCTTTCAGAATTTAGGGCAATGATTTTCGTTTCGCCATTTTTAAAGGTGGCGTCGATAATTTCAACTTCAAGATACCCATTTTTGTTGTTTATTAGGTTAATGAAAATCATCTATTCAAAATAGGAATTTCAAAAAGATTTATATATTTGGCATTCCAGCAGTCATTTTCGAAGAGGTGCCCTAACTATCAGTAGCACGTCTTCAATATTCAAGTATGATGTTTAGACGGTCTTCAACATAATTATTACCAATTTTCATAATTTTTGAACCATATACTGTATCTAAATGACATTGATGGCGGCCATTTTTCAAGATGTCGGCCAAACTATCGGATTAATGGCTTCAATATTTTACTATGAAGTTCACACAGCTCTGATTATAATACCTATCAATTTTCATAATTTTCCAACAACATGGTGAAATATGCTGTACCTAGCATTCACGACGGCCATTTTCCAATATGGCGACCAAACTATTGAACACAGAGCTGTAAAATTTTGTCATGATGTTCATGTGGTTCCAATCATTATGTGTACCAATTTTCATCATTTTTGAAGAAGAACGTGGATTACATTGAAGCTGGTATTCCCGGCGGTCATTTTCCAAGATGGCGGCGAAAGCTCGCGCTCTACAGCAGGGAACTTTTAGTATATTTTTTGATGGGTCAAAAACAACACATGTACCAATTTTCATCTTTATGTTCAAATGTTCTAGGTCACACCCTAAAAGTCCTGGGCTATTAGTACTTTTACAGCACTGAGTTAAGAGAAGCTTGTACTCGGATTTAAGTTACATTTCATAGCGAGTTCTCGACCCGTGATCCGCTAAAAGGTTATCTGTATAAAACAAATGTGAACGGTCTTGACGTTCTCTGGCGTATTTTGTAACATTATGGAGCAAATTGGCTATTGATATAAAAGCAACTAGAATTTGCAATTAGTTCCTCGACGGTGCGATTAAGCAATAGGCTACGTATTCATTTGGGCTTTGCATAGAAACTCATTTAAATCGGATAAATGCATCATACCGTGTGTATCGAAAACAGTCGAATAGTTTTAGACCCTTCCATCATGAAATATTGTACTTGAATCCACTAAGAGCTCAGCCAAAAATTCTGATCCCTTAAACCTTAATGCCGGAACGAAAGACCAATTCTGCTGTCACTTCTCCTCGCCCAATTTGAATTTCGATCGACAGAGTTAAAAGGCTTTCCTCAGGAAGATTTAAAGTACCACTTTCGGACAAACGATCGAGTGTGTTAGTGATAATGCGCGTCGTTGCACCCGACACAGCCTTTTAAGACAATAATACTTTCGCTATTTTTAAAACGAATAAGAAGAAAAACCATTAAGGAATTTATAGATTCGTAACAATACGGTAAATTCGTTCCGCATTAAATGAATTGTATTCCTGCTAAATGTAACTAATTGTTTGGCTAAAATTTCATTATATTCTCTATGAAATGAACCTATTCTTGTCGCGTAAAAGGGAATCCTCGCGAAACGAAAAAAGCGAACGTGCCTAAGGTAGCCTAAGAACGGAAATCACTAAAATCCCAGTCGGGTGAAACGGCGGTAAAGGAAACATCCTCCTAAACGTTATTTTTTACCAAGGAGACTAATGCGGAGTAAAATACAATTAATTAAAATTAAAAATTATTGATATGCTACGAATTTAAGCTTTTTTATCATTCAAGTGAACTAGTTCTTCAAAAATAAACGATTTCCATTAACGGCGGCCCACAATTCTGCACTTTAGTCCGCTTAAGCCCACTTGATGCAACCCAAAATTCTGTACTTTAGTAACTTTAGGCCCTTTTTATATTTTTAATTATCCCGGGCAAGTTGTTTTAGCTAATTGCATGTAAACAGTAATTTTTTTAAAAAATATTTTGTAAAAATCACCCTTAAGCGCCCGCGTACTTCTAGAAATTAGAGACAGAAGGTGCTGAAGCTAACTAGCGGGGTGTTTCAAATAATTCTGTACTTTAGTCAGCTTAGATATTTTGCGTTTTTTCATTAATTAAGTGTAAATTATTTAAAATAACCGAATCATGATGGGAAAAGCCCAATTCAACATCTTGAATAACTATTCTTCTTCTCTATAAAAATTACGCACCCTTAGGCACCCTCAATAAGGCCATTTTTACATTTTAAGTGCTTAAATTTTAATTATAAAAATCTCATAACACCAAACCAATCCGGAACATAATTGTAATTAGACTAAATATTGAGTATAAACTTAGATATCTATCCTTAGGCAACCTCAAAACAACGGTCATTTGACAAAATTCTGTACTTTTAAACGCGTAAATTTTAATTATCAAGGTCCCCTAACAGGCTAACTTAATACCGATTCCAAACATAATTGTAATTAAACTAATTTATGAGGTACACCTTTATTTCAATTTTTTTTGCAACCTCAAAATTACGAAATCCAGGTATGATAAATATTCGACTTTTTAATTGGTTTAAAAAATACAGTCAGCTAGTCTCCAAATACCATATCAATCACGATATTAATCATCATTAAGACAAATCATTAAATTTCATCCTATTTATTGCGTCACGATAGAGGCTCGACAAATGCCGGGAGTGCATGCGAGAAATATACCTTCAACTTAACTCCACCCACGATTCTCTACTTTAGTCAGCTCAGGCCCCTACATTTTCCAAATTATCCCAGACTAATTCATGTAATTATTTCAATATAAACAAGTGGTTTTAATTAAAAAATACCCCCTTTTCCCCTGTAACTTTCCACTTTATTTTCTCAAGTAATCCTCATTTATACGACCCCAAACCACCCTTAGGCACCCGCTGAGTAGGATATATTTTGTCAACCAATAATGAAATCGGATCTTTCTGGCGGGTGATTCGAAAAATTCTGTACTTTAGTCAGCCGATCATATTCGAGTTTTTTTCGTGCAAATCGAACAAATTAATTAAAAAATCGATTTAGAACGACTAACAATCATGTAGATTATAATTATTGAACTCATCTTTAAAATTTTCGCACCTTTAGGCACCATAAAAAGACTATTTTTCTGCTTTTAACGTTTTCATTTTAATTATCATGGTCTTCTAAAACAGAACTGTTTCCAAAAATAATTTTAATTAAACTACTAATTGAGATAAACTTGGATTTCCATCCTTAGGCAACCTCAAAACAATCAAAACCAAATAGGAAAAATATAGGATTTTTCAATCGGTTTAAAAAATACAGTAAGCTACTCTCCTAATACCATAACAATCACGATGCTAAAAATAAATCTAGGCCACGGAAAAACTTCAACATTTTTACAGTTGTTTCTTTGCTGTGGACAATCGAGCAGGCACAAATATTTTTCAGGGGCTAGAAGGGGAAAACTCCCGCTTTTGGGACTTTTCCCTTTCATTGTATGCTTAGTGGTACAAGTATGCCAAATTTCATCATTCTAGCACCACCGGAAATGTCCAAGAGGTTTTGATGTGTCAGTCAGTCTCATTATGTGTCATTTTCACATAGGATTATCACAGAAACCAAATGAGTTAGAAAGTTGTAAGTTCACTGTGCCTTGAGGTGCAAATATGAGTGGTGTTCTATTCCCCTGAACCGAGTTAGGAGGGGGTGAAATAGAGGCTGAAATGTTTAGGGTAAAGGATTGCTGGTAGTGCACGACACCTTGGCGGGACCAAGATATCATTTTAAAGTGTATTTAACTTTCGGTTTACTCTGAACCGTTAAGACCTCAAAGAAGACACGAAACAACGCCAATTTTGGTTTCGTCCTTCGGTACATTCAATAAAACCGATATAATACCTCTGGAAAAATTAAATTACGAATTATTTACCATTGTATCTTGTCAGGTTGAAATTTATGTTCACACTTGATATTAAAGTAGAAAAGATAAATTAAAACGTAAAATCCCCATTTTAAATATTAATATGAAAATTTTTTCTTGGAATATCGAAATGAAAAAGAACTTTGTAGCTACAAAACCACTGAAAGATTCGTAATGCTGAAAAATATTTACATTCATAAAATATTTTGCAAAACGAAATTTTTATGGTTTTGAAAAAGGTCTTTTCATGCCAGCACAAGGTAAAAACCAGAAGGGAGCATGAACTAAGGAAAAGAATCCAGAAGCTTATTTAGAAATATGAAATGTGATTGCTTAGGCCTTGGCTTTGCACCTCAACAATTCTTTAAACAAGTTGTAAGTGTATCCATGGATAGACTTAAATTTAAAAGTTTGTATAAAGAGCGGTTGGTATTTATTTCAGCCCAACTTATAGCCTCTATAGAGAGACCCACCCTTCACCACGTAACGAAAAGTTTAAATTATCTTACTGACTCACTTAAACTACGTTTTGATGACCTTGCTGACGGGGAGGGCGAAAAATACATATTTCCTTTTTGCCTTTGTCGCTATGACCCGCCTCTTTTTCATACCCCTCTGTCCCTTGGAAGGGCATCCGGGGCTTTGACGCGCGCCTAGATTAATCTGTTCTCCATTCCTACTTCTAAAATTAAATATATCCCTGGTGTATCACACTGTAGCTTTCGTTGTTTATATCCGATATTAGGAAAAATCAACTTCCAACGCACTCTCATCCTTAACAGGACAAAATTGAATTGATAAAAATAATAGCAATTTAGGTGGTACAATAATAGAGTAATTTTGTCTCCCTGCCTTTGGCTTATGGAAAGTTAACGAGGGGCCATAATACTCTGTTGATTGGGAAACAACATTTTTTTCCATTCGGTAGTTTGTTAAACAATACTAATAGCGTTTTCCTTTGAGATCGCCCGAGAGCGCTCCGAGATCGCTCCATATTTTTGTGTAACGTCATCGCTCTAGCTCGGAGGACCAAATGTAGTTGCTCTCTATGAAAGACAAAAGGGTTTTCAGAGCGGTTTTGTGAAGTCATCAGGCGCTCCATTTTGGTCGCTCCGTCTCTAGAGTCGGAGCGGTTGGGATCAATCCAAGAGCAAGACGGGAGGGAGCGACTGGGTCTATGTAAGACGCGCCTCCGTCTCGGAGCAGCTCGTTTTTTTCACTGAAAGACGACTTTTTTTCAGAGCGCTCCGGGAGCGCTCGGATCACCTCAAAGAAAAACTCTATATGTGGCAAAATGTATTGGAATTTAATGTGCGGGAAAAAAGCTCCAAATTGAGCGATGAAATTATTCAAATTTTTGTCCAAAATACGTTCAGAAAGTTAGTTTTCAACTAAACATAGAAATATTTTGGTTTGAAGACATATTTAACGTTCAATAAACATGAATGATAGTTAATGCAAAAACCTATCACGATCTTTGCAATCTTAAAGCAAACTTGACAGGTTATTTTATTGCCTGGCCAAAATTGGCCAGAAGTATGCAAATTTGGCTAGTTGATTTATGATTTGTGCAAAGTTCTAGGGTTAAAAGCGTGTAAACTTGGTATGCCAATTTGGGATTTGTGGAACTTAGGTTAAAAAGTGCAAACCTGGTAGGCCATTTTGGGATCTGTGCAAATTTCGTAAAGGTTTAAAAACGTGGCAGGCTTTTTTGGGATGTGTGAAAATTTGTTAAGACTCGTACAAACATGGCACGCCATTTTGGGATCTGCCCACATTTGGTCGAAAAGTCCAAACTTGGATGAGTTCTGGTCGGTTTTTTCTAACAGTGTAACTTTTTCTATTCTTGTTTAATTTTCTTCCATTATTTTAAAATCCTAGGGGTTACATATATTTTATGATATTCATACAAGATATTATTTTACCGTTATTTCATTGCTGACAAATCTCGTTTTTAACGAGTCAATCCTTTCAGATACTTCGAGGTACAAGATAAAAACTGCTATTTCACAAAACAGCAGTTTTGAACAACGCCGCTGTTTTTTTTGAAATCGTGGTTGCTATTTCGAGAACTGCTCTTCTGGGTACAACTGATACGACGTACACGCAGGTTTAAGATCACGCAAAAGTTTGGCAGGAATAACGTTGAGTTTCTTCCAGGAATATCTTTCAATGTGGACCAAAGTCAACCCCTTTAACTTGAGCTAGCTCATGGTTCTCCCTACGGTTAACTTCTCGACCATACAAGTCTATTATTTCACTCCATCCTAACCTAACGTGATCCTTTATTGTGAAATCTTTTCATCCATTGTTTTTTGAATGATGCAAAGCATTAATCATATTTTTTAGCTGATGTGCAAAAGCAAAAACACCGTAAGTGGGTGTGAAATTGGAAGAGAAACATTCGGAGGAAAGTCGTGAGCAGGCTATTTAACGATTTGGCATGTGGAAAAGTTACGAGTTCATCAGGGCAAGACATCTATCGTACTTGGAGTAGAATATCGTAAACTTACAAAATCATCGTATTCGAAGAAAGAAGATCGCGCAACTCTGGGAGTCTGTGAACACTGCTTTTTAAACAGTTAAGCTCGACCGTTTTGAATTTATCTTCTCTCCTCTGCTGCCAAGCGCTGGATCATCATTGGATGGCCTTTAATAATATCGACTCAATTCGTTGACCGATATAAGTTAAATATTCTCTTAATTAACAATAGATTGCTTCTAAATTTTGTTTATGTAGTCGTGCATAGCGTGGGTTTGCGTGAGAGCCATTATCGGCCATTATAATTACAACATGAATAATTTCATTTATGCATCATCGCGTGTCCGTTTTTGTAAACAGGTTCAACCTGTCGCATTACCCTAATCGAAAAACCATATTCAATCAATAACAAGAGGCAAAATTACAATTTTTTGGTAATTAGTTGCGGCTTAGTTTCACCAAAAAATATTGGGTATGAATAAAACATTCAGGCCATTTTTAGCCACATCGTATCATGAACATCTACGATGTGGGTCTTAGTTTCACCTGGCCTGTTTTTGGCGGTGGTGGTGGTGGTGGAGTCGAGAAAGATAACTTCCCTCGACAGTATAAAAATTTTCGATCGTCATTGAAGGGAGAGTGAATGGGAGAGAATTTTGGTGAGGTGATATTATTCGTTCGTGTATTTTAAAAGGATGTGGATTATAATAGTATGTTTAAGCAATGCATTTAATTGTACTAGTAAGGTTCAGCATTGTAAATTGTACTTTACGTTTGCTCGATATATTTAAAGAGAGAGGGTTATGGTATTGCCTTAATTTAAATTGTAGGTTTTATACTCCCTTTAAAGTTCCTGTTACGCGTCGACAGAAGGATTTCACGCCTTCAATCCAGCTCCCCTATTTCAAAATTCAAAGAAATCGAGAGGAATTTTTAAGAAGCAAATGCAAGTAAATACCGACTTTATATTTAAAATAGTTTTAAGGTGATGTTTAATATTAGAAGTTACGTCTATTTCTCCATAAATTGAGAAGAGTTTTAAAAGAAGGTACTAGCTTGGGGCCACAGATATTACAATTATAACGTAAGTAAATTTATTGAACTAAGGATTAGGGGTTATAATTTTTTTGGTTAGGGCATCAAGGGGCTATTCACTCTGATCTTCAGTACTTCTTTTAATGGTATTTTACGGGTATTTCGTTTTACCTCTGTTAAAGGATGCGCATCGTGGGGAGCTCACTCACGTTTTCTGTTCGGGCCACACTATTATAATTATAACAGAAGTAAAAAAGTAATAATTTTTTAAACAGTTAAAGGCGCTATTCATTCAAATTTTCTGTATGCCTGTTAAGTACGGTACGATGTGGCTACTATTACGAGCCCTTGGGTCGCCCTGTTATCTATTTGTGTCGATATAAAAAAGGCAAGAAACCATTAAGAAACGATTCGTTAGCAACTCTGATCTAGCATCGGGAAAGACAGAGTTGGAAGAACTATAGCGTCCACGCTCGCTTTCGTGGTGTCACTTAAGTCTTGACTAATCTGTACTTTCTCAAATATGATTCAAATATAAAGCTTGTGAAATTTCTTCTTCTGGATTTCTGAGAGCTTTATTATGAACAATTTTTTTCTTTTACTTCGCCCAATACGATCTAAATGTATCGTGAAATATGGTGGCCCGTGTAAAACATGGAGACTCGACTAGACTCCTATGGGAAGTGAAGTTATTTGTAGAACGGTATCTCGGCATATTCAACTTTCAATAAGATCTATATTACGTTAATTTTTTCTATAAACTGTATTTCTGCATATGAGATTTAAAAATTGATCTGAAAATCCCACCATACAAATTTTACATCTTTTGACATATAGCTCAGGACTTTTAGGGTTGACCTACTACATTTGAACATAAAGATGAAAATTGGTACATGTGTTGTTTTTGACCCAACAAAAAATATACTAAAAGTCCCCTACTGTAGAGCGCGAGCTTTCGCCGTCATCTTGGAAAATGGCCGCCGGGAATTACAGCTAAAATGTATTCCACGTTCTTCTTCAAAAATTATGAAATTGGTACACGTAATGATTAGAACCACATGAATATCATGGCAAACGTTTACAGCTCTGTAATTTGTCAGTTCGCCACAGTTAAACGTAAATGGAATTCTTTTTAAATTCAACAAAACTGGAACAAATCGGAAAATTCCTTCTAAATTCGGCAAAAATGGAACAAATCGGAAAATTATTTCTAAATTCGGCAAAAATGGAACAAATCGGAAAATTATTTCTAAATTCGGGAAAAATGGAACAAATCGGAAAATTCCTTCTAAATTCGGCAAAAATGGAACAAATCGGAAAATTCCTTCTAAACTCGGCAAAAATGGAACAAATCGGAAAATTCCTTCTAAATTGGGCAAAAATGGAACAAATCGCAAAATTTAGAAGGAATTTTCTGATTTGTTCCATTTTTGCCGAATTTAGAAATAATTTTCCGATTTGTTCCATTTTTGCCGAATTTGGAACAAATTATCTGATTGTTCCATTTTTAACGAATTTGGATGGAATTTTTCGATTTGTTCCATTTTTGCCGAATTTAGAAGGAATTTTCCGACTTGTTCCATTTTTGCCGAATTTAGACGGAATTTTCCGACTTGTTCCATTTTTGCCGAATTTAGAAGGAATTTTCCGATTTGTTCCATTTTTGCCGAATTTAGAAATAATTTTCCGATTTGTTCCATTTTTGCCGAATTCAGAAGGAATTTTCCGATTTGTTCCAGTTTTGTTGAATTTAAAAAGAATTCCATTTACTGTGGCGAACTGAAAAATTTTGAAGAAAAGATCCGCATACACCTATTGAGTATTATGATTTGAACCACCCTGTATAATAGAACCGTTGCGGCGTTGCCACACATACTGTCAAGTCCTCATTTGATCTCGCTAAGCTTCATCCAACAACCGAAGCCACAAAACTACATTTTTTCCGAGCGTATCTTCAAGTCCAACAATAGCTAGGAAACGATTTAATCCCGAACAGTGGGGATTGGTTCGCGATCGCGAAAGTCGAAGACCCATTCACACCATTCTTCTTCCGGCATCAGATAAACTTATAACACTCATTGTTTCTACCTGCAGTCTGCAGAACATCTTGTATAAAGAACTGGATTAGCTTGCTTGGCAATGTGTGATCATTGCCAAGTTATTAGCCGTAATAAAATAAATCTTCAGGATGAAACATGGTGTCAAGCTTTCCCCTGGTTTTCCCCGCCGAAAAATATGGCGTGAGGACGCCATCTTTGTGTCAGGCGTCAACTGGGTGTCACTGCCGCCCAAGTCTCTTTTGTATGCTACTATGGTTCATACAACTATACTTCTGAATTAATATCAGATCTGCTACTTCCTGGAGTATTTTACAAACTTTAGTTAAAAGACGTTGTTACATTTATAATTTTAAATGTAATAATATAAATACTAATCAAGTAGCAGATATCATTTTAATTCAGAAATATAATGATTATAGAATTTTATGAGTAATGTAAAATAAGCTGTAATTCGAAACAGTTCATTACATATTAAGCTTCAATGATAATTGAGACGAATTTTCATTATTCGGTTAAACATTTGTGGGTAATACAATAAAAATGCAGTTTGAAATTATATTTAATGGACACTGGATATTTGGTTTTAATTGTGTAGTTCAAACAGTTGTTATGATGAGACATTTTACAACAAAAACGGGTATAAATGCAGCATTTTGTAACAAACAGGTAAAATCAAGAACAATGACGACTCGAGTTCAAATTGAAGTTAAATCACACATACAAGGGTTTACGGGTAGTTGAGCGGTTTTCAAAAGAGCGTTTTGGAATTAAGCGGTTCCCAAAACAGCGGTTTGCAAAACCGCATGGAAGCAAAACCGCGGTTGCTGTTTCTGCGTTTCTCAATACAGCGCTATTTCCCAAAACAGCGGTTGCTGTTTCCGGCCAAAACTGTGATTGATAGGGAGGGAAATCTCTTTATTATATTAAGTATATAGAACAAAGAACAATATTATGCCTAAAGGAGTAATGTTATATGGGCCGTCGAGAGAGGGGGGGGCAATTCGGTCGATTTTCCCGGGGCCGTACCTCTCGGGAGGCCCGACTGGGAATCGACCTTTGGTTGTGAAAATTTAAATATAATACTTTTAAAAAGATGTTATCTTCAACTAGAGCTTTAACAGTAAAAGGTATAAATTTAATGAAAAGTGGTAGTTTCACATGAACCTTCTCTTAAAATGCTCTCAGTCCCTAATTCCCCCCTTTTCAATAATACATACAGATGGTTTTATCCGACAGCTCTTAAGGTTTAAAATTATATTTAACTAGCTTGCTAGAAATTGTCCACATTTTAGGGGTCCATTAGAATAAAATTACTTTATTTGTTTTTTTATAAATACTGTTACATTGTTTCTTAAATTTTTCTGTATGGTTTTTCTCGGGAACCAATTCTGATAGGCTTATGCCTCCAGTTTATGAAAATCTGTAGACCACGGTTTAGAAGCTAATCTAAGTTCCTGAAGTGAGGGATATGTGCCAGTGCGGGATTTCTCAATCCCCAAATTGAAGTGCAGCCAATTATTCGCAGCTTATTCTTGCGGCGGGTTGACTTTTAAACACTCGCTGCTTTGAAACACGGACATAGTTTGAAGAAAAGTTCCAACGTTACTACTAAGCACGCCGGCATTAAACTTATGATGAAAATGCTGAGCAAGAGACGCACTTCGCTTTCATTTTTGGTGTAGTCCAGGTCTTGGACGTGATTATCTGTCGTGACGCATTTCGTGTTCATCCACGCGAAGGCTTTATTAATCGCCTCATCACGCAGGCACGCTGAAGCGGCGTACCGCAAACTGCAAACAAAAGGAGCAAATATCGTATAACATCTTATAAACGCAAGATTGTAAGGTCTACTTCTATTTATTTCTAATGAAATGGTTATCACTTTGAACCTATGTTTTGCGAAATTTGAAAATTAAAACCATTACGGGTATTTAGAAGAAATATTCAGATAACTGATGCTCGGATTTTCCCGCTCTGCAACCCAGCATGCTTGAAAATCATCAAAACATTTTGTATTTGAAAGTTTTTTATAAGATTACTTTTACAACTAGCTCTACCAGGAATACATAGATTTTTAGAGCCCTTTCTGCTTGAATTAAAGGGGAGGAGATGTGGAAACCTTCATCCGTGACGCCATGCACAATGTCTTTGAAATCTTAGAGATTCCAAGTAGAATATATTTATGCGGAGTATCTTACTAATGAGATGCTGATGATATTAAACCTATTTTAAACTCTCTTTAAGCTTAACGCTCTGGACATTATTGGCAATACTGGTACAAAGATGACGTATCTCTCGTAAATTCCACTTGCTCGAGGGATAATTACTTTGACATCGCTACCCCTTTGACGGCTGGACATCATCACAACATAAAATACAATATATATGGGGTAACTGTCTTACGGAGTATCAATATATTGATCTAGCAAAATACTTTGGTAAAGAGGGGAATTAACTGTTTATCGCCAATTTGTGGGAAATTTTATAGTAGAGAACGCTATTTCGCCCTGGAAAGAGGGCTATTTCTATGGTAAGAGTTAGAGCGTTATTACTTTATTAAAGGCTTACATTTGACTAATTCGTTCCAAAGTCTCCTTGTCAATTGTATGATTTCGTGACATCATGAACCCAACGGAATCTGTTTTCAAAGGAAAAGGTGACTGGTAAATTAAGGGACGTCCGTCGTTATCCCCTTTCATTTCTTCTCTGCAAAACTTCTCGAGACCAGCCACTTCTTCGTGCCAGTCGATATAAACTAATTCTCCTTTCACGACTTTCTTAAAGCGATTGACACCTTTCTTCGGGAAATAATATCTTTTTCGAATTCTCTTTCCATCATTACCGGGTATTCCCTAATTGAATAGGAGATATCATCAAACAGTTCGTTCGCTAGGTGAATGAGAATTCGAGGGACAGGACGTGACTTTGTTCAATAAATCATCATAGAAATGTGTTATCTGTCACTCTGTACATGGACTTTTTCAATAAAGCGCCGTAAAATTACTCACTCTAAAAAAGTCTAGCATGGCATCGGAGCCATGCGTCAAGAACCTGACGTTTTTAACTTTCAGGATGTCGCTTAAATGATTCATTACAATTTTCTGCCCCACTAAAACATCGGCTGTTATATAGCCCAACACGACAATGTGTAGGACTATCAAAGTCGCGTACCAGATATTCAACAAATGCGCCGAAACACGGTGGACAAGTTTAACCTCAAAACCTTAAATTAAAATATACGTGTCAACAGAAAAGTTCTAAAAATATTGGTGGTGCTTTGTCACTTTGCTGAAAGAGTGGTGACAAATACATCCACATGTAAGACCCAAGTTTGTTTGACGTTTCAAACGCTTTCGTTACCGCCGAAAGAAGCAATATGGCGAGTAAAACTAATCCGATAAACTGAAAATAGAATAAAATGTATACTGAAAGGTTGAATTTAGGATTGCGGATATTTTGTCAAAAAAATAAGTCTAATCTTTGAATCCTGTTGTCTTACCCATAAAGGTATCGTTACTATATTTGAGATAAAACTATCACGTTGCGTTTTTGATAGCTGCGAAAACATGGTGACTTTGGAGTAATAGATTTCAGTCGCAAACGTTAATTTTTTCATACGATTATACGAAATAACGTTCGGGAAAGTCTTCAAGTCAAAACTACCCGGTGAATCCTAAAATAAATGCAGGAAGATATAGTTTCTCTGACTTCCAGACTCACGTGAGGGTGTTTGGGTAAAGCTGGTTGTTGTTCTAGGGTTTTTATCCATCTCAAATTATAAGAGTCAGACATTCAACCCTTAAGAAAAATGCTATAGTAAAGGTGTTAATGTCTCCCTGTTGAGTAAAGGTAAGAGTATCTATACGATACGTATTGTTAAACCCATAACAAAAAGTAGAGAAAAGCAAGTGTGGGTGAACATGATTCTTGTTTCTGACTCGTCATCTGCTGGCTTTATATAATCGCTACACATATTAAAGTGTAATCAAAAATGTGTAGTCTTACCAATCCGTACACCTGCTGATAAGTTAGGCTAAAAATAAAAAAAATGCGTATCATTATCCATTATCAGCTATTTTTAAAGCTGTGGCTATATATTTTGCTTATGCGTTTCGAAAGGCCTCGAGCATGATAAGGAATGTTTTTCAACCGCTTAATGTCCTCAATTTGAAAGGCAACCGACGATATACGGTACGCTACGTCTTCAAAAGGAAAGCGCATAGTAAAGAACGTCTTTTGTTTTGTGTTAAATTTATTATCCTATTTAGCAAATCAGGAATACATGGATTTCTTGTTCTTGTTATTGCTCAGGTTATTTTCTGTACCTTTCTGCTTGAATTAAATGGGAGGAAGGGTAGCGACCGTCCTTCTGGACTTCCACTTAACTAGGACCTGAGTTGTGTCGCGACTAATACGCTCTATGAGCACAGAGTCCGAATATAAACAAGTTCTATTTACGTGTTCTGAACGAGTACAATTAGAGCCGAGGGTTGTCCTACATGTGTGAATAGCCAATGAAACGCGAGGAAGGAAGAGTGGGCGGTTGAGCAGCGCTTAAAGCCATTCCCTTTACCTACTATCAGACATTATTACGGGGTCTAAAGCCTCTTAAAGATTCCAATAAGAATAAATGTATGTGTTCCTGATCTAATAAGAATCCTAAGTAGTCAGTTATGTTTCAAGCTAGGTTAGATGGAAATTAACCATAATATATTTATCACAGCTTATATTATCAAGGATATCGCTAAATATATTTACTTAAGATTCCTCCTTATTGCCATCATGATTTCAGCAATAATTTCATCGTAGTCGTCAATTACGGGTTTATAAATCTTAGTACGATCAGCTCTCAGATAGATCAAGGGATAAAACTGAAAGACGAAAGAAAACGATCGAAATTAATTTGGCCAAGTTCACTTTTACTTATTTCGCATAAGTGTAGAATAAAATCGCCGGTCGAGGAATTAAACAATATCAATGGACGGTCCCTTTACGTAGGCCGCGCTATTTCGTATTTAATTCCTTAATAGCTTATAGGCCAGGACAGATAGGCCAAAAAAGGGCTTGACCTAGAACATTAGAACATAAAGATGAAAATTGGTACATGTGTTGTTTTTGACCCAACAAAAAATATACTAAAAGTCCCCTGCTGTACAGCGCGAGCTTTCGCCGCCATCTTGGAAAATGGCCGCCGGAAATGCCAGCTACAATGTATTCCACGTTTTTCTTCAAAAATTATGAAAATTGGTACACATAATGATTGGAACCACATGAACATCAGGGCAAAATTTTACAGCTCTGTGTTCAATAGTTTGGTCGCCATACTGGAAAATGGCTGCCGTGAATGCTAGGTACAGTATATTTCACCATGTTATTGGAAAATTATGAAAATTGATAGGTATTATAATCAGAGCTGTGTGAACCTCATAGTAAAATATTGAAGCCATTTATCCGATAGTTTGACCGCCATTTTGAAAAATGGCCGCCATCAATTTCATTTAGATACAGTATATGGTTCAAAAATTATGAAAATTGGTAATAATTATGTTGAAGACCGTCTTAACATCATACTTGAATATTGAAGACGTGCTACTGATAGTTTGGGTGCCATCTTCGAAAATGACTTCTTGAAATGACAAATATATTACCGATATATAAATTTTTTCGATATTTTTTTTATTGAGTAGATGATTTTCATGAACGTATTAAACGACATAAAAATAACCAATTTTGAGTGTAAATTATTGACCCATCTTCAACAATGGTCGCTGAAATATTGATATCCTAAAATCTGGAAAAAAAAAGGAAAGCCATGTTACTTCCATTTTGGTTAGGAAAAACCATTTTATATGGGGTATAAACATTCTATTGCCGTTAAGGATTAGATTTAAGACACATTTTTAAAGTTTCGTTCATATTTCGCTTCATCCTGAAGATTTTTTATTACGGCTAATACCTTGACAATGACCACACATTGCCCAGCAAGCAAATCCAGATCGTCTACATTCACAGTTCTTTATACAAGATGTTCTGCAGACTGCAGGTACAAATAATGAGTGTTAGAAGTTCATCTGATGTCGGAATGAGAATGGTGTGAATGGGTTTTCGACTTTCGCGATCGCGAACCAATCCCCACTGTTTGGGATTAAATCGTTTCCTAGCTATTGTTGGACTTGAAGATACGCTCGGAAAAAATGTAGTTTTGCGGCGTCGGTTGTTGGATGAAGCTTAGCGAGATCAAATGAGGACAGTATGTGCGGCAACGGTTCCATTATACGTGTAATATCTACATTGCAACGGATTACCCCGGGAAAGTATAAGTGGCCGGTCTTGAAAAGGGGAATCGTTACAAGCCGCGGGAATTTAGAAATAGGGAAAATAGGCCTACCTCATTCCGAGCGGAAGGAATATATAAGTAAGGAAACACATACCTTTTATGCTCTCAGTGAAAGATTTTTATTGAAACGATTTATTCAAAACGATTTTAAAGTAAATTTCCAAAAGGATGAGGCGACTGAATACGCGGAATTAGTCGAACGGACCCGAGCCTGGTCCCTGATAGCGGAGAGCGAGAGAAAAAGACCGCGACGGAAAGAAAGCGCAACACAACAACTGTTGCTTAGAGAAAACCCGGTGTTTTTTATCACCTCGGTTTCGGCGCATACTAAAAAGGGGAGGGGTGAAAAATATAAGCTCGACGGCTGGCAGAACATAAGCAAAAAAATCCAGCTCCGCAAGGCGTCGTCTGCAGCGATGTCTGCTAGACACCGTTGCACACACCCACACCAAAAAAAAGAGAAGAGAAACGGGGCTGGGACAAAGCTCGGGTTCAGTACAAAAGTTATTATGGTGAAATATTTTTTTTTGTTGGGGCCTTATGGGCCAGAGAAGTCCACACGGGAGGTCTTAATACCGCGTTGCCGGTCCTTTTGGATAAACTTCCTGGGGCATACCATGGCACGATGGAGGCCTATTGCGTGACACACGGGGCATTCATATGTTGCCGTCGGTCGAGTGATATACGGAAATCCTCCGGGGGTCACGGGATAAAGTCGGACGCGGTCCGACTCGTGCATGCCCTCCCAGGCAATGGGGAACAAGGCACGGTCGGCTGGTGGGGCTCGTAAATATGGGAGATCGGGTACAAACAGTCTATCATACTCGGAAACCTCATACAGTTTTTCCTGGGGGATGGGTATGGGTCCGTAATCTTGATAGAGGCGCTCATATTGCGTATATAGAGGTAGTGTATCTCGGTACGTGCTGAGACGTCGATGGGGAGTGCCATGATCTGCAGCGGTATCTTGAGGCGTACCTTCGGGAGTCGCGACCTCGGTGCCGGGATTTTCGGTGGGCATAGCTGCGGTATCGCGTATCGTATTTGCAGCTGGAAGGACAGGCGTAGCGTCTGTGTCGGGAATTGAAATATCGGCAACATGATGGGTAGGAGCGTCGATGACGGTATCAGGAATAATGGCAGCAGCGGTGGCAGTGTGCTCCGGGATTGGATCAGGGGCTGGGGCTGCTCTTGAATCTTCTCGTTGAGGAATGTATCTTGGCGGAAGAAGGTGCGCAATGCGGTCCATGGTTTCCTGTAGGGTAGCGGCAGGTTGTAGCAATGGCGTCATATTTACTTGTGGACGGAAGGGAGGCCTGTCCTCTTCTCGCACTTGTCGTTCTAGTTGATCCATGGGAGGTACCGGATCCAACTGTTCAGTCTCCTCCGGATGGATCTGTAACACATCCACCTCTGGCAGGGCGTCACGGTGAGCGCGATGGGCTCGTCGAGGTAGGAGGGGCTCAAGAGGAGGGATCGGGGGTTGTACTTCTTGATGACGTACAGAGGCGGGATGCGGAAACATTCTTGCCGAAGGCAAAGAGATGGTTGGACACTCCCTCGGGATTGGATTTAAGAGGAGTGCTTCAGGTGAAGGCAATGGTGTGGAGCCACGGGCTAGCCGTGGTCTCTGTAGCCAGGGACGGGAAGAATCCATCCTAGAAATGATCGTAATAAACAATTAAATTCCATAAAGGATGACTATCAGTTTAATGTGCTGCTTCAGTTCATCTAAGTTAAACTGCCGTTAAAATAGTTCGCCTTGGATGAGCTATTCGTACTCGCTCCCAAGGGGGTTTGGCTATAGGCATTCTCTTAAAACAAAAGTCACTCTGATCTAGATCGCGTATGCCTTTATCCCTTAAATATCGGCTGATTTCGTTGGGGGAGCGTAGCATACGACTCTTCCGGCCTGGGGGATAATAGTAGATGTCCATATCCACTTTTCCGGGTTGGACTGTATGGCGGTAACATAGTTCGCGAATCCATCCTTTCCGGAAGGGTTTCTCATAGTTTGTGGCTCTATGCTCCGGAATTGAGGGAGTTATTAGGGGTCGAGTGTCGTCGTCATTGCTTGAAGATTCAGATGCTTCTGTTACGGCGGAAGGGGGAAGATCACCTTCCGGGCTTGTGGATAAGGTGTGGGCCTTCTGCATTTTCCTTTGAGGTCTGGTGGACGAACTTCCTGTTGTTGGCACTCTGGCTCGCTTTTTTCTTCGTTCGGTACTTGCAATTCGGCCCACGTTTTCGGAGGATGAACTTAACTCATCTTGCTCTTGAGCTCTCGGTCGAACTACTCGTCGACGTGATCTAACCCTGGGATCCTCAGTCGGTGGGCTTCTACTGGACGCCTTTCTAAATTGCTTCCTCTTTGGTCTAATACCAGACGACGTTGTTGTCGGGTGACGTCTTTTACGGAGATCGTGGATCTCGGGTTCGTCACTAGTAAGACTACTACTACTAGACAATTTTCTTAATGGCCGTCTTTTTGGCCCTGGAGTCGTGGACGGGGTCGTCAGGTGACCCCGTCCTTCCGGTTCCGGGTCGGATACTCTGTCGTCATCGGTAGACGTACTCAATTTCCGAAGAGTTTTCTTCCTAGGTCGGATCCCTTCCGTTGACGTTGTGGTAGGGTGGTCCCTCTTCGTTCTCTCAGTCGTAAGCTTCGGAGAGACTTGTGTGGTCGCGGAGGGAGGTATTGTTCCTTGTGGTAGCGAGTCGGGTTCTGAATGTATTTCCTCCGGTTGAGGTACTTCTGCTCGAGGAGCATCTGGAATAACCTCTTTTGGTTCCTGAGTTTTCCTTTTCGGAACTCGGTCTACAAATCGGAATGGTCCGATCATTTCTACAACTTCCTCGAATGACTCAGAGGGTGGTCAAGGTTTGTCTTGAGATACGTTGGGAGTATGCGTTCTTTCGGGAGGTGGTGTTACTGTTGTCCTTCCTGGAGTAACAGGTGTGTTCGGTATAGTGGGTTCCATATTCCGAACTTCTTCCGTAGAGACGACTTCTTCAGGAATTTCTCGCGGTGGTGTTCCTTTTGGAGATGATACTCTTGGCCTTAGCGGAGAGACAACTTCTTTTGGTCGCGTCTCCTCGCTTTCCTGGTTAGGATTTTCCGGATCGATTCTTTCTTCGCCTGGGGAACTGGTAGTCTCGTTTCCTTCCAAGGGAGCTTCTGGGGTTTGATATAATTTCAACTGAGCGATGTTGATGGGGCCGGTCTTTTGTCCAGAAATCATGTCTTCCAAAATATATACCAAGGGACTGCGCTTTTCAACAATTTTGAATGGGCCGGTCCATTTCGGACATAGCTTGGCCATTCGGCCCAGAGTGGCGTTGGATAATGGGTGAGTTACTTTCCATACGATAGTTCCGACTTCAAATTCGAGATCTTCCCTCCGGAGATCGTAAAACTTTTTTTGTTTGGCTTGGGCCAATTTGGAAAAGTTCTTCGTTAGTTTCCATTGGTCCCTGAGGATTCTTAACGTTTCAGATCGATCTTCGAATTCTTCAAGAGGCATACCGATGTCTATATCCCAGGGGAGTCTTGGTTCTCGTCCCATGTTTAGGTAGAATGGGGATCGCTTAGTTGTCTCGTGAGGAGCGGAGTTGATTGCAAAGGCGAGAGCATTTAACGTTTCATCCCATGTCCGATGATTATTTTCGACATAAATGGAGATCGTTTCTCCCAGGACACGGTTGACTCGTTCGGTAATGTTCGATTGCGGATGATATGGGGAGGTATGAATAGGACCAATGTGGAATAACTTGCATGTGTCATGCCATAAGGAGGACACGAACTGGGTTCCTCGATCACTGAGGATCTGTTTTGGTGCGCCCCATCTACAAAGTTCTTGAGAGCTAACGCGCAGGCGTCTGCAGTTATCCTTTTCAATGGAATTAACTCGACAAATTTTGTCATGTAATCCGTGAAGACGAGGAGGTACTTGTATCTTCTTCTACTGACTGGAAATGGTCCCATAATGTCGACTCCAATCTTATCGAATGGTCCAGTTGGAACGGTGGGGATCATGAGTCCTGGAGTTCTTCGGTTGCTAATCTTATATTGTTGACATAAGACGCACTCCTTGACGTTTTGTCTTACGTCCTTCTCTAGATCAGGCCACTAGTACCTGTAGCCGACCCTTTCTTTGGTCTTATATTTCCCTCTGTGTGCGGAAAGTGGATGATCATGTAGAAGTCGTATTGCTTCCCTTCTTAAGGATCTTGGTAAGTAAATCCTTGCTGGGCGGACTCCGGACGCCTTGTGATAGATTAGATGGTTCACCATCTCAAAATCTGGGTTTTCCGGAGGATTATCTTGTCGTAAAAGTTCAATAATGCGACGGATGATAGGATCTTCTCCTTGTGCTGTTATAATATCATCGCGGTCGAAGATGTGAAAGTTCGCATGCGGGTATGGTGGCAAAATATGAGCGAGATGAGACAGATCCGAAGGTGCATTGGATTCTTCGGATGGTGCACCTGGATTTTCTTCTTCTTCCACCGAGGAAGCGACTGACATGGCATAAAGTCCAATCGGCGCTCTTGAAAGGGCATCCGCAACGACGTTTTCAACGCCTTTCTTGTGTTGAACCTTGAAATCAAATGTCTGCATTTACATCGCCCATCTGACAAGTTTCGAATTTGGTTCTTTAAGTCCAAAGAGCCATTGTAGCGCTCTGTGGTCTGTTACCACCGTGAATTGTTTACTTTCCAAATACGGGCGGAAATGTCTAATAGCCCAGTGAATCGCGAGACATTCCTTCTCGGATGTGCTGTAACTCGCTTCAGCGTTTCTGAGACTTCTGCTGGCGTAGTCAATCGGAACTTCAGTTCCGTCTTGAATCTGGGAGAGCATTGCTCCTAATCCGGCGTCTGAGGCATCTGTTGTTAGGATACTGGGGGCATCTGGTTTGTACGCAGCCAGAGGTGGAGAGTTGCAAATCGCTTCCTTGATTTTCTTAAAAGCGTCGTTTTGTTCAGGGCCCCATTTAAATTTGATTCCCTTTTTCTTCAAGTGGTTAAGTGGGGTGGCCAGTTTCGAATAATGGGGTATAAAGCGGTGATGCCATCCGGCCATTCCCAGAAAGCGTTGAAGTTGCCTTAAAGTTCTTGGTCGAGGATATTTTCGGATGGCTTCCACCTTGGATGGATCGATATAGATGCCTGTCTCATTTATGACATGTCCTAAGACTACAGCTTCCGACTGAATAAATCGACATTTCTTCAATTGAAGAGTAAGACCAGCGTTCTTCAATTTATTCATGACGTATTCTAGAGCATTTTTCTGTTCCTTCCAGGTTTCGGATGCGATGAGGATATCGTCCAGATATACGACGATAGAGAATTTTTCTCCATCGCGGAATACTTCATCCATCAAACGCTGAAGGTGCTCGGAGCATTGCAGAGTCCAAATGGGAGAACATTGAATTCATACTTGCCGGCATGAGTTATAAAGGCAGTCTTGGGTGCGCTTCCGGGTTCCATCTCGACTTGCCAATAGCCAGATTTCAAGTCCAGGGCGGTGATATACTTGGGTCGACCCAATTTGTTCAGCGTTTCGTCGATTCGAGGAATCGGATAGGGATCTTTGGCTGTGATGGAATTGAGTTCCCGAACGTCTATACAGAATCTGTACTTTTTTTCCCAGTTCCTGATCCATCATCCTGTTCTATGATTACTACAGGAGAAGCCCATGGTGAAGTCGATGGCTTTATGATACCGTCCTTTAACATTTCATAAATGTTGCGCTCGATAATTTTCTTCTTATCTTCGCTCACGCGGTATGGTCTTTTGTGGATGGGTTTCGCGCTACCAGTATGTATTTCGTGCACGACCAAGCTGGTTCGTCCCAACTTGTCGCTAAATAATTCGGGGAATCGGAGAAGGAGTTCCTTCAACTCCCTCTTTTGCTTCTGCGAAAGAGAGGTTGATTCAACTGCTTCATTTACATTTGAAATCATTTGGGGCGACGGAGGCAATTGATCTTCTGTCACTTCAACTAATTTCAGGGTTAGTCCATCTATGGTAAAAGTGAGGTTCCCAAAATCAAGATAGTTCTCCAGTCCTCAAGGAAGTCTTGTCCTAATATTGCGTCACAAAGTAGAGAGGGGACGATGTGAAATTCTTGACTGAAGCGTCTGGTAATATTTTGGTCAAAGGTTATTTCAAAGTCTAACATCGTAGAACCCTTTGTGAACGAATATTGTCCGTTTCCCATAACAATACACTCGGACTTTTCCGAGTTGGGCTCTAACCTAATGTCTCCTCTAAACCTTTGTATCGCCCTCCATTGATCTAAGCTGATCATTGACACTTCCGCCCCATTATCAATTCTAGTAGGTAGGCTTAAATGTTCAAATTGTATCTTTATTAAGTGAGGAGTCCGTTTTGGGAGGTCTCCTCTTCGTTGAACTGTGGCAAGGTGAAGGGGTTGTCCTGCCACAAGTTCGTTGTCTTCATTAGGGACTATCGAGACGCGGGAGGGAGACGTCCTCTGTGACTCCCCCCGGATTGGCGTTTCCCGGATTCTGGTCTCTTCGTCTCTCAACCCGTGGTGATGGACACTCGTTTGCATAGTGATTTTGACCACCACAGTTAAAGCAGGTAAATGGACGAGCTTCTTGTTGGAAATTCTGAGGAAGTTGATTCTCCGGGTTCGAGTGACGTCTTGGTGGAGGTGGAAGAGCTCGTTGTCGAGGCAGTTGCTCTCGTAGTTCATAGGCTGGGTTTCTTCTCTCGAAAATTCTCGTTTGACGAGGGAAATCGTCTTGCGGCGGACGTCTTCTCGAGTCCCGGTAGGGTTGCCTAGATTGGGGGTTTGGTCTCGGGAAAGGAGCTCGATAGTTTGGAGCGGGAGGACTTTGTGGAACAACTTGGGTAGAAGTAGGAGTTTGTGATCCGTCCGGAAGAGGGGTGTTAGTACTTCCGTAATGGATGTCCCTGTTAGTAACATGTCCCATACATTGGGTACACCCTTGGCCCGTCCCTGTCTGAGAGTTAATCGCGGTCACGGGAGCTACCTGTTCTCTAACAACTAGAGGATCTTGAGTTGCTTTATTAGGTAGGGTAGTCTCCTTTTTGGATGGGCTTGGGGGATGTAAGTCAAAAGTTTGTTCGATGTTTAAGCAAACGTCATGTAGATCTGTTATTGTATTTGCTGGGAGAACCATGAGTAATCCCTTAAATTCCATCCTTAGATTACGTTTCATAATAATGAGCAACTCATCGTCCGGTATTGGGGGACTTAAACAACCTTGATTAACTCTTATAAAATGACCGAAAAACTCATCTATGGATTCATTAGGTTTTTGTTTTCTGGTCTGCAAGTCTAATCTAGCTTTAGCTCCCTCATCCTTTATTCTATAGTGCCTTTTTAGTCTTCCCTTAAACTCTGCCCAGTCTACTCCAGGGGGAAGGGAACGGAACCAGTAAAGGGCATTATCTCGTAATAAGAGGGGCATGAAAAGCATTTTATCGTCCTCGCTAATTTTGTGAAAGCTTGCATATTCTTCAAATTTCCTAATAAATTCAGGGACGCTTTCATTTCTTCGTCCGTAAAATGCTAATCGTTCTGGGGGCTCTAAACCCTTTACACTTCATTGGTTGGATACTGCCAGAATAGAAAATGACTGTAAAATTGACGCTAGAAAAGCAGCCTGTTGGGCGCCTCCGGTAGTAGGATTTCCTTGTGCTTGGGGATTTGGTGTCCCTAGGGTCTGACCTGTACCCTGTGTTCCTTGTGGCTGAGAGCTATGAGGGGGCGGAGGATTTGCTTAAGGGGCTACTGAGGGTTGACTAATGGTCCGCTGCGATTGTCCTACTGGATTTGCTCTAGCTAATCGTATCGGGGCGCTCGTGTAGCTAACCGAACTACTCCTTGGGATGGTTCCATGATTGGAAGTAGTCGTTTGGGTAGCAAAAGGCATTGTGGCTGTCGACGTAATCGTAGGATTTATTCGCGTGGAAGAAGTCCAATTCTGCATAAACTGTTTGGCCCCTGCGTAAGCACTTAATTCGGTTGTTGGTCTAATTGGGCTACTTCTAGGAGTTACTTGTACCGTAGGGAGATCTGATATGCTCCCGAATCTGTTTCGCCTTGTTAGATTTCCTCTAGGGACCGGACTTTGGCTTCTTTGATTAAAAAGGGCTAAATTTGCTTCGCGCCTATGTCTTTCTGCCTCAATTAGAGCACTGGTCTGAGATGATATATTTTCCTGTTCAGACTGTGTTGTTCTATCAGGATCTAAGTCGGGGTTCTCATCCCACAGGGGTTCCTCATTTGAATCGTATGCATCAGCCATCTTTGTTGTGGTTAACCGAGGGGGGCGTAAAAGGCTTCCGACCACGAGATTAGGCTTAGTGAAATGAGGCAGGGATCCAAAAGATTCCAATGATTTGGAAGAAACCGAGGAGGATTCCGAGTTCTTTCTCTCGCGATATGATTTGTTATTAAAACTTGGGCACGATTCGGGTTCGCTCATTCAATTATTAAGTTTAAACACAATTGAATTTATCCGACAATGAATGTTCCCCGATAATTAAATTCCAAAAAATCACTAATCAAAATATAAATATCTAAATAAATTATACCCCAGCTTAATCAATGCCACTAGAAATGCAATAATAGTGGGTAAAAATAGTGGATAATTGTAAAACAATCAAATATCGGAACTACGCCTTAGAATATTCCAGAACGGGAGGGTCCAAGATGGCGGCCTTCACACTCAAACCAAAACTAAAACGTTAGCGAAGCCGAAGCGGGCCCGACCACCCCGTCGAAAAAAAATGGCGACGGCGAAACGGGAAAAGCGATAACCCAGGGTTCGAAAATCATGGGCATCGGCACCATTTGCAACGGATTACCCCGGGAAAGTATAAGTGGCCGGTCTTGAAAAGGGGAATCGTTACAAGCCGCGGGAATTTAGAAATAGGGAAAATAGGCCTACCTCATTCCGAGCGGAAGGAATATATAAGTAAGGAAACACATACCTTTTATGCTCTCAGTGAAAGATTTTTATTGAAACGATTTATTCAAAACGATTTTAAAGTAAATTTCCAAAAGGATGACGCGACTGAATACGCGGAATTAGTCGAACGGACCCGAGCCTGGTCCCTGATAGCGGAGAGCGAGAGAAAAAGACCGCGACGGAAAGAAAGCGCAACACAACAACTGTTGCTTAGAGAAAACCCGGTGTTTTTTATCACCTCGGTTTCGGCGCATACTAAAAAGGGGAGGGGTGAAAAATATAAGCTCGACGGCTGGCAGAACATAAGCAAAAAAATCCAGCTCCGCCAGGCGTCGTCTGCAGCGATGTCTGCTAGACACCGTTGCAACATGGTTGAAGCGTGACGTGTCAATTATCCCCCTATAACAAAGCGAAAAGAAATCTCCCTTCGGCAGCAGCTATGACTTCCTTAGATGCAATATGGCCATTCAAAAAGCGCAACAAATCTGTAAGATGTTTATTATCTGTCATTACTTTAAACCACGCCTTATCATAACCACACCCAGTTACAGCACGCAAATGAAAGAAGTGTTCTCTTAACCTTTTTAACTCAAAGGATTTGTCGCGGCGGAGGGGGCCCGAGTTCGGTGTGACGGTTCGGGAGTTCCTTGGATTTGCCCTTGCTTCAGACCGTTCCTTGCCCCATTCCGTGAAGGTTTTGCCCGTCCGCTTCGCCCCCGCCTAGGTGTTGCCTCGGCTCGCCCCTGCTATTGGCAACCCTCTAGGGGTTGCGGATACACTATTTGTTTGGGCCTTATGGCACTTTTGTGCTTGGAGAGAACTCCCCCGTCTCCTCGAGTTTTCTGCTGCCTTAATCCTTCCCTGTCACCGACCACCTCCTAACTGGGCTCGCCGCTGACGGTGTCCAGCTTCTGTCACCCGCTCAAGTGGCGTTTGTCGGGCCCGCTGGCCGATCCCGTGTGCCATGACTGCGGCTCCGCAGGTTCAATTTGGAATATGATGGGGAGGGTCGCTGACAAGGCCCCCAGCTATATGTAGCGCCTAATCAAGGGTTCTGACATGCAATTATTATGAAAAATCTTCAGGATGACGATGAATATGAATGAAATGTTAGAGATTTGTCTAAAATCTAATCTTAAAAAACACTAAATTGTATAAACCCCATATTAAATCATATTCTCTAATCAACATGTTGAGACGAACAGCTTTGAATAACTTTTCTTTCTTTCAGAATTTAGGGCAATGATTTTCGTTTCGCCATTTTTAAAGGTGGCGTCGATAATTTCAACTTCAAGATACCCATTTTTGTTGTTTATTAGGTTAATGAAAATCATCTATTCAAAATAGGAATTTCAAAAAGATTTATATATTTGGCATTCCAGCAGTCATTTTCGAAGAGGTGCCCTAACTATCAGTAGCACGTCTTCAATATTCAAGTATGATGTTTAGACGGTCTTCAACATAATTATTACCAATTTTCATAATTTTTGAACCATATACTGTATCTAAATGACATTGATGGCGGCCATTTTTCAAGATGTCGGCCAAACTATCGGATTAATGGCTTCAATATTTTACTATGAAGTTCACACAGCTCTGATTATAATACCTATCAATTTTCATAATTTTCCAACAACATGGTGAAATATGCTGTACCTAGCATTCACGACGGCCATTTTCCAATATGGCGACCAAACTATTGAACACAGAGCTGTAAAATTTTGTCATGATGTTCATGTGGTTCCAATCATTATGTGTACCAATTTTCATCATTTTTGAAGAAGAACGTGGATTACATTGAAGCTGGTATTCCCGGCGGTCATTTTCCAAGATGGCGGCGAAAGCTCGCGCTCTACAGCAGGGAACTTTTAGTATATTTTTTGATGGGTCAAAAACAACACATGTACCAATTTTCATCTTTATGTTCAAATGTTCTAGGTCACACCCTAAAAGTCCTGGGCTATTAGTACTTTTACAGCACTGAGTTAAGAGAAGCTTGTACTCGGATTTAAGTTACATTTCATAGCGAGTTCTCGACCCGTGATCCGCTAAAAGGTTATCTGTATAAAACAAATGTGAACGGTCTTGACGTTCTCTGGCGTATTTTGTAACATTATGGAGCAAATTGGCTATTGATATAAAAGCAACTAGAATTTGCAATTAGTTCCTCGACGGTGCGATTAAGCAATAGGCTACGTATTCATTTGGGCTTTGCATAGAAACTCATTTAAATCGGATAAATGCATCATACCGTGTGTATCGAAAACAGTCGAATAGTTTTAGACCCTTCCATCATGAAATATTGTACTTGAATCCACTAAGAGCTCAGCCAAAAATTCTGATCCCTTAAACCTTAATGCCGGAACGAAAGACCAATTCTGCTGTCACTTCTCCTCGCCCAATTTGAATTTCGATCGACAGAGTTAAAAGGCTTTCCTCAGGAAGATTTAAAGTACCACTTTCGGACAAACGATCGAGTGTGTTAGTGATAATGCGCGTCGTTGCACCCGACACAGCCTTTTAAGACAATAATACTTTCGCTATTTTTAAAACGAATAAGAAGAAAAACCATTAAGGAATTTATAGATTCGTAACAATACGGTAAATTCGTTCCGCATTAAATGAATTGTATTCCTGCTAAATGTAACTAATTGTTTGGCTAAAATTTCATTATATTCTCTATGAAATGAACCTATTCTTGTCGCGTAAAAGGGAATCCTCGCGAAACGAAAAAAGCGAACGTGCCTAAGGTAGCCTAAGAACGGAAATCACTAAAATCCCAGTCGGGTGAAACGGCGGTAAAGGAAACATCCTCCTAAACGTTATTTTTTACCAAGGAGACTAATGCGGAGTAAAATACAATTAATTAAAATTAAAAATTATTGATATGCTACGAATTTAAGCTTTTTTATCATTCAAGTGAACTAGTTCTTCAAAAATAAACGATTTCCATTAACGGCGGCCCACAATTCTGCACTTTAGTCCGCTTAAGCCCACTTGATGCAACCCAAAATTCTGTACTTTAGTAACTTTAGGCCCTTTTTATATTTTTAATTATCCCGGGCAAGTTGTTTTAGCTAATTGCATGTAAACAGTAATTTTTTTAAAAAATATTTTGTAAAAATCACCCTTAAGCGCCCGCGTACTTCTAGAAATTAGAGACAGAAGGTGCTGAAGCTAACTAGCGGGGTGTTTCAAATAATTCTGTACTTTAGTCAGCTTAGATATTTTGCGTTTTTTCATTAATTAAGTGTAAATTATTTAAAATAACCGAATCATGATGGGAAAAGCCCAATTCAACATCTTGAATAACTATTCTTCTTCTCTATAAAAATTACGCACCCTTAGGCACCCTCAATAAGGCCATTTTTACATTTTAAGTGCTTAAATTTTAATTATAAAAATCTCATAACACCAAACCAATCCGGAACATAATTGTAATTAGACTAAATATTGAGTATAAACTTAGATATCTATCCTTAGGCAACCTCAAAACAACGGTCATTTGACAAAATTCTGTACTTTTAAACGCGTAAATTTTAATTATCAAGGTCCCCTAACAGGCTAACTTAATACCGATTCCAAACATAATTGTAATTAAACTAATTTATGAGGTACACCTTTATTTCAATTTTTTTTGCAACCTCAAAATTACGAAATCCAGGTATGATAAATATTCGACTTTTTAATTGGTTTAAAAAATACAGTCAGCTAGTCTCCAAATACCATATCAATCACGATATTAATCATCATTAAGACAAATCATTAAATTTCATCCTATTTATTGCGTCACGATAGAGGCTCGACAAATGCCGGGAGTGCATGCGAGAAATATACCTTCAACTTAACTCCACCCACGATTCTCTACTTTAGTCAGCTCAGGCCCCTACATTTTCCAAATTATCCCAGACTAATTCATGTAATTATTTCAATATAAACAAGTGGTTTTAATTAAAAAATACCCCCTTTTCCCCTGTAACTTTCCACTTTATTTTCTCAAGTAATCCTCATTTATACGACCCCAAACCACCCTTAGGCACCCGCTGAGTAGGATATATTTTGTCAACCAATAATGAAATCGGATCTTTCTGGCGGGTGATTCGAAAAATTCTGTACTTTAGTCAGCCGATCATATTCGAGTTTTTTTCGTGCAAATCGAACAAATTAATTAAAAAATCGATTTAGAACGACTAACAATCATGTAGATTATAATTATTGAACTCATCTTTAAAATTTTCGCACCTTTAGGCACCATAAAAAGACTATTTTTCTGCTTTTAACGTTTTCATTTTAATTATCATGGTCTTCTAAAACAGAACTGTTTCCAAAAATAATTTTAATTAAACTACTAATTGAGATAAACTTGGATTTCCATCCTTAGGCAACCTCAAAACAATCAAAACCAAATAGGAAAAATATAGGATTTTTCAATCGGTTTAAAAAATACAGTAAGCTACTCTCCTAATACCATAACAATCACGATGCTAAAAATAAATCTAGGCCACGGAAAAACTTCAACATTTTTACAGTTGTTTCTTTGCTGTGGACAATCGAGCAGGCACAAATATTTTTCAGGGGCTAGAAGGGGAAAACTCCCGCTTTTGGGACTTTTCCCTTTCATTGTATGCTTAGTGGTACAAGTATGCCAAATTTCATCATTCTAGCACCACCGGAAATGTCCAAGAGGTTTTGATGTGTCAGTCAGTCTCATTATGTGTCATTTTCACATAGGATTATCACAGAAACCAAATGAGTTAGAAAGTTGTAAGTTCACTGTGCCTTGAGGTGCAAATATGAGTGGTGTTCTATTCCCCTGAACCGAGTTAGGAGGGGGTGAAATAGAGGCTGAAATGTTTAGGGTAAAGGATTGCTGGTAGTGCACGACACCTTGGCGGGACCAAGATATCATTTTAAAGTGTATTTAACTTTCGGTTTACTCTGAACCGTTAAGACCTCAAAGAAGACACGAAACAACGCCAATTTTGGTTTCGTCCTTCGGTACATTCAATAAAACCGATATAATACCTCTGGAAAAATTAAATTACGAATTATTTACCATTGTATCTTGTCAGGTTGAAATTTATGTTCACACTTGATATTAAAGTAGAAAAGATAAATTAAAACGTAAAATCCCCATTTTAAATATTAATATGAAAATTTTTTCTTGGAATATCGAAATGAAAAAGAACTTTGTAGCTACAAAACCACTGAAAGATTCGTAATGCTGAAAAATATTTACATTCATAAAATATTTTGCAAAACGAAATTTTTATGGTTTTGAAAAAGGTCTTTTCATGCCAGCACAAGGTAGAAACCAGAAGGGAGCATGAACTAAGGAAAAGAATCCAGAAGCTTATTTAGAAATATGAAATGTGATTGCTTAGGCCTTGGCTTTGCACCTCAACAATTCTTTAAACAAGTTGTAAGTGTATCCATGGATAGACTTAAATTTAAAAGTTTGTATAAAGAGCGGTTGGTATTTATTTCAGCCCAACTTATAGCCTCTATAGAGAGACCCACCCTTCACCACGTAACGAAAAGTTTAAATTATCTTACTGACTCACTTAAACTACGTTTTGATGACCTTGCTGACGGGGAGGGCGAAAAATACATATTTCCTTTTTTCCTTTGTCGCTATGACCCGCCTCTTTTTCATACCCCTCTGTCCCTTGGAAGGGCATCCGGGGCTTTGACGCGCGCCTAGATTAATCTGTTCTCCATTCCTACTTCTAAAATTAAATATATCCCTGGTGTATCACACTGTAGCTTTCGTTGTTTATATCCGATATTAGGAAAAATCAACTTCCAACGCACTCTCATCCTTAACAGGACAAAATTGAATTGATAAAAATAATAGCAATTTAGGTGGTACAATAATAGAGTAATTTTGTCTCCCTGCCTTTGGCTTATGGAAAGTTAACGAGGGGCCATAATACTCTGTTGATTGGGAAACAACATTTTTTTCCATTCGGTAGTTTGTTAAACAATACTAATAGCGTTTTCCTTTGAGATCGCCCGAGAGCGCTCCGAGATCGCTCCATATTTTTGTGTAACGTCATCGCTCTAGCTCGGAGGACCAAATGTAGTTGCTCTCTATGAAAGACAAAAGGGTTTTCAGAGCGGTTTTGTGAAGTCATCAGGCGCTCCATTTTGGTCGCTCCGTCTCTAGAGTCGGAGCGGTTGGGATCAATCCAAGAGCAAGACGGGAGGGAGCGACTGGGTCTATGTAAGACGCGCCTCCGTCTCGGAGCAGCTCGTTTTTTTCACTGAAAGACGACTTTTTTTCAGAGCGCTCCGGGAGCGCTCGGATCACCTCAAAGAAAAACTCTATATGTGGCAAAATGTATTGGAATTTAATGTGCGGGAAAAAAGCTCCAAATTGAGCGATGAAATTATTCAAATTTTTGTCCAAAATACGTTCAGAAAGTTAGTTTTCAACTAAACATAGAAATATTTTGGTTTGAAGACATATTTAACGTTCAATAAACATGAATGATAGTTAATGCAAAAACCTATCACGATCTTTGCAATCTTAAAGCAAACTTGACAGGTTATTTTATTGCCTGGCCAAAATTGGCCAGAAGTATGCAAATTTGGCTAGTTGATTTATGATTTGTGCAAAGTTCTAGGGTTAAAAGCGTGTAAACTTGGTATGCCAATTTGGGATTTGTGGAACTTAGGTTAAAAAGTGCAAACCTGGTAGGCCATTTTGGGATCTGTGCAAATTTCGTAAAGGTTTAAAAACGTGGCAGGCTTTTTTGGGATGTGTGAAAATTTGTTAAGACTCGTACAAACATGGCACGCCATTTTGGGATCTGCCCACATTTGGTCGAAAAGTCCAAACTTGGATGAGTTCTGGTCGGTTTTTTCTAACAGTGTAACTTTTTCTATTCTTGTTTAATTTTCTTCCATTATTTTAAAATCCTAGGGGTTACATATATTTTATGATATTCATACAAGATATTATTTTACCGTTATTTCATTGCTGACAAATCTCGTTTTTAACGAGTCAATCCTTTCAGATACTTCGAGGTACAAGATAAAAACTGCTATTTCACAAAACAGCAGTTTTGAACAACGCCGCTGTTTTTTTTGAAATCGTGGTTGCTATTTCGAGAACTGCTCTTCTGGGTACAACTGATACGACGTACACGCAGGTTTAAGATCACGCAAAAGTTTGGCAGGAATAACGTTGAGTTTCTTCCAGGAATATCTTTCAATGTGGACCAAAGTCAACCCCTTTAACTTGAGCTAGCTCATGGTTCTCCCTACGGTTAACTTCTCGACCATACAAGTCTATTATTTCACTCCATCCTAACCTAACGTGATCCTTTATTGTGAAATCTTTTCATCCATTGTTTTTTGAATGATGCAAAGCATTAATCATATTTTTTAGCTGATGTGCAAAAGCAAAAACACCGTAAGTGGGTGTGAAATTGGAAGAGAAACATTCGGAGGAAAGTCGTGAGCAGGCTATTTAACGATTTGGCATGTGGAAAAGTTACGAGTTCATCAGGGCAAGACATCTATCGTACTTGGAGTAGAATATCGTAAACTTACAAAATCATCGTATTCGAAGAAAGAAGATCGCGCAACTCTGGGAGTCTGTGAACACTGCTTTTTAAACAGTTAAGCTCGACCGTTTTGAATTTATCTTCTCTCCTCTGCTGCCAAGCGCTGGATCATCATTGGATGGCCTTTAATAATATCGACTCAATTCGTTGACCGACATAAGTTAAATATTCTCTTAATTAACAATAGATTGCTTCTAAATTTTGTTTATGTAGTCGTGCATAGCGTGGGTTTGCGTGAGAGCCATTATCGGCCATTATAATTACAACATGAATAATTTCATTTATGCATCATCGCGTGTCCGTTTTTGTAAACAGGTTCAACCTGTCGCATTACCCTAATCGAAAAACCATATTCAATCAATAACAAGAGGCAAAATTACAATTTTTTGGTAATTAGTAGTGGCTTAGTTTCACCAAAAAATATTGGGTATGAATAAAACATTCAGGCCATTTTTAGCCACATCGTATCATGAACATCTACGATGTGGGTCTTAGTTTCACCTGGCCTGTTTTTGGCGGTGGTGGTGGTGGTGGAGTCGAGAAAGATAACTTCCCTCGACAGTATAAAAATTTTCGATCGTCATTGAAGGGAGAGTGAATGGGAGAGAATTTTGGTGAGGTGATATTATTCGTTCGTGTATTTTAAAAGGATGTGGATTATAATAGTATGTTTAAGCAATGCATTTAATTGTACTAGTAAGGTTCAGCATTGTAAATTGTACTTTACGTTTGCTCGATATATTTAAAGAGAGAGGGTTATGGTATTGCCTTAATTTAAATTGTAGGTTTTATACTCCCTTTAAAGTTCCTGTTACGCGTCGACAGAAGGATTTCACGCCTTCAATCCAGCTCCCCTATTTCAAAATTCAAAGAAATCGAGAGGAATTTTTAAGAAGCAAATGCAAGTAAATACCGACTTTATATTTAAAATAGTTTTAAGGTGATGTTTAATATTAGAAGTTACGTCTATTTCTCCATAAATTGAGAAGAGTTTTAAAAGAAGGTACTAGCTTGGGGCCACAGATATTACAATTATAACGTAAGTAAATTTATTGAACTAAGGATTAGGGGTTATAATTTTTTTGGTTAGGGCATCAAGGGGCTATTCACTCTGATCTTCAGTACTTCTTTTAATGGTATTTTACGGGTATTTCGTTTTACCTCTGTTAAAGGATGCGCATCGTGGGGAGCTCACTCACGTTTTCTGTTCGGGCCACACTATTATAATTATAACAGAAGTAAAAAAGTAATAATTTTTAAACAGTTAAAGGCGCTATTCATTCAAATTTTCTGTATGCCTGTTAAGTACGGTACGATGTGGCTACTATTACGAGCCCTTGGGTCGCCCTGTTATCTATTTGTGTCGATATAAAAAAGGCAAGAAACCATTAAGAAACGATTCGTTAGCAACTCTGATCTAGCATCGGGAAAGACAGAGTTGGAAGAACTATAGCGTCCACGCTCGCTTTCGTGGTGTCACTTAAGTCTTGACTAATCTGTACTTTCTCAAATATGATTCAAATATAAAGCTTGTGAAATTTCTTCTTCTGGATTTCTGAGAGCTTTATTATGAACAATTTTTTTCTTTTACTTCGCCCAATACGATCTAAATGTATCGTGAAATATGGTGGCCCGTGTAAAACATGGAGACTCGACTAGACTCCTATGGGAAGTGAAGTTATTTGTAGAACGGTATCTCGGCATATTCAACTTTCAATAAGATCTATATTACGTTAATTTTTTCTATAAACTGTATTTCTGCATATGAGATTTAAAAATTGATCTGAAAATCCCACCATACAAATTTTACATCTTTTGACATATAGCTCAGGACTTTTAGGGTTGACCTACTACATTTGAACATAAAGATGAAAATTGGTACATGTGTTGTTTTTGACCCAACAAAAAATATACTAAAAGTCCCCTACTGTAGAGCGCGAGCTTTCGCCGTCATCTTGGAAAATGGCCGCCGGGAATTACAGCTAAAATGTATTCCACGTTCTTCTTCAAAAATTATGAAATTGGTACACGTAATGATTAGAACCACATGAATATCATGGCAAACGTTTACAGCTCTGTAATTTGTCAGTTCGCCACAGTTAAACGTAAATGGAATTCTTTTTAAATTCAACAAAACTGGAACAAATCGGAAAATTCCTTCTAAATTCGGCAAAAATGGAACAAATCGGAAAATTATTTCTAAATTCGGCAAAAATGGAACAAATCGGAAAATTATTTCTAAATTCGGGAAAAATGGAACAAATCGGAAAATTCCTTCTAAATTCGGCAAAAATGGAACAAATCGGAAAATTCCTTCTAAACTCGGCAAAAATGGAACAAATCGGAAAATTCCTTCTAAATTGGGCAAAAATGGAACAAATCGCAAAATTTAGAAGGAATTTTCTGATTTGTTCCATTTTTGCCGAATTTAGAAATAATTTTCCGATTTGTTCCATTTTTGCCGAATTTGGAACAAATTATCTGATTGTTCCATTTTTAACGAATTTGGATGGAATTTTTCGATTTGTTCCATTTTTGCCGAATTTAGAAGGAATTTTCCGACTTGTTCCATTTTTGCCGAATTTAGACGGAATTTTCCGACTTGTTCCATTTTTGCCGAATTTAGAAGGAATTTTCCGATTTGTTCCATTTTTGCCGAATTTAGAAATAATTTTCCGATTTGTTCCATTTTTGCCGAATTCAGAAGGAATTTTCCGATTTGTTCCAGTTTTGTTGAATTTAAAAAGAATTCCATTTACTGTGGCGAACTGAAAAATTTTGAAGAAAAGATCCGCATACACCTATTGAGTATTATGATTTGAACCACCCTGTATAATAGAACCGTTGCGGCGTTGCCACACATACTGTCAAGTCCTCATTTGATCTCGCTAAGCTTCATCCAACAACCGAAGCCACAAAACTACATTTTTTCCGAGCGTATCTTCAAGTCCAACAATAGCTAGGAAACGATTTAATCCCGAACAGTGGGGATTGGTTCGCGATCGCGAAAGTCGAAGACCCATTCACACCATTCTTCTTCCGGCATCAGATAAACTTATAACACTCATTGTTTCTACCTGCAGTCTGCAGAACATCTTGTATAAAGAACTGGATTAGCTTGCTTGGCAATGTGTGATCATTGCCAAGTTATTAGCCGTAATAAAATAAATCTTCAGGATGAAGAGAAATATGAACGAAATGTTAAAATGTGTCTTAATGCTAATCCTTAACGACACTAGAATGTTTATACCCCATATCAAATGGTTTTTCCTAACCAAAATCCGAGTAATATGGCTTTCCTTTTTTTCCTGATTTTAGGATAGTAATATTTTAGCGACCATTTTTGGAGATGGGTCGATAATTTAGGCTCGAAAATAGTTATTTTTATGGCGTTTAATACGTTCTTGAAAATCATCTACTCAATAAAAAATACCGAAAAAATTTATATTTCGGTAATATATTTGGCATTTCAAGCAGTTATTTTCGAAGATGGCGCCCAAACTATCATTAGCATGTCTTCAATATTCAAGTATGATGTTTAGACGGTCTTCAACATAATTATTACAAATTTTCATAATTTTTGAACCATATTCTGTATCTAAATGACATTGATGGCGGCCATTTTCCAACATGGCGGCCAAACTATCTGACTAATGGCTTCAATATTTTACTATGAGGTTCACACAGCTCTGATTACAATACTTATCAATTTTCATAATTTTTCAACAACATGGCGAAATATACTGTACCTAGCATTCACGGCGGCCATTTTCCAACATGGCGACCAAACAATTGAACACAGAGCTGTAAAATTTTGCCATGATGTTCATGTGGTTCCATTCATAATGTGTACCAATTTTCATAATTTTTGAAGAAGAACGTGGAATACATTGTAGCTGTAATTCCCGGCGGCCATTTTCCAAGATGGCGGCGAAAGCTCGCGCTCTACAGCAGGGAACTTTTAGTATATTTTTTGTTGGGTCAAAAACAATCCATGCACCAATTTTCATCTTTACGTTCAAATGTTCTAGGTCAAGCCCATTTTTGGCCTATCTGTCCTGGCCTTAAGGTCCGTCCAGTTACGCGCCTCAATCACACACAAAATATTTGCTTCAAACACGAGATCGCTCTGTACGCAGCACCAAGAAAAATTGTTTGAAATTTCAAACATTTTCGCGTCGTACGCGCCTACGCAGCCAATCAGGAGAAGCAATGAATCACGTGATCTTTTTAAGATGGCGTCGATTGGTGAAACACACCGCAAGCAGTTTTTAGAAATGAATAATCTCGTGATTTTTTCTAAACTTTTAATAAATCGTAGAAATAAAATGAAAGACAAAAGAAGAATATGGGTTTTGCGAAGTATAAGCTGACCGTGAGAAATTAGGAGATTTTCATAATTTAGTCCCGAAATTAAGGATGTACACAACAGAATACATAAGCTGAGAAAGGCAAAGGAGCAAACTAGACTTCGAAGTTCCGACATTTCCTATTGGTTGAAACTAACAGGCGTGGCGCTTGAGCTCCTTACAATGTAAAATAAATTATGTGTGGACGAGATGCGAGCGAGGCGCGCCAAGCTAGCGATCAGGCAACGCGTGCGAGGCGTGCTAAATATCTGTAGTGTGGATGGACCTAAATAGCAATGTGTCGCGACCCAGCACTGAGGAAACACTATCTTATAGAGTTACGCTAACACAGGTAGACATAATATTATTATTACTCTTCTCATTTAATTTGGTCCGAATGTTTAAAGTTGTAAACATAAGCGATATTGTACTAACATATGAAAGAGCATCGAAGAATTAGTCTCAGTAGCGTCTCTAGGGGGGTGAAATTTGGGGTGGGGCTTAATCTGGGCAAATTATTTGAAAGTTATTATTAGAAATTAATAACGAAACTTTGCATAATTGACTCATTGGAATATGCGTAGACCTTTATATCTATCCGAATATTTGTGTCAACGTGAAATTAATCATATTTTAAAGATATACAAATTTTTATTTTTATTGATATAGAGCACGGAACCGAATTTATTGACTATGAGACAATTGTCCATGAAGGGATTTCACTCGTCTTAAGTTTAGTTTTAGTTTTGGTTTGCTTGTAGCCGCCACCACTGGACTACATTTCAAAGAACATAAACCTTTTTATATGTCTCCATCTGTTGAATGGTCTCTATTTTATCTTTCATATATTTATATATTTATTTATTTATTTATTTATTCAAAACTATACTATTTCGTATTGAAATTCACCTGTACAAAGATGAAACTTAATGAATATTATTGCTATATAATTTTGGGGAGGTTAAGAGAAATTTTTTGGTAGGTTTAGCGGATTATTCTGAGGGGCTAAGTTTGTAATTTTTTTAGAGGGGCTATAGTCCCCCCAAAAGGCTTAGTGACGCCACTGATTAGTCATATTTCTTTTCTAGATTCTGGATTAGAATTATCAGAGCTAATTAGCTAAAATCTAAGATTGCAATGAATCCCAAAACAATTAGACTGTGGATAGACACGGTATGATATATTAACATTTTATAAGAATTTTAAGAGAGAAAAATACGAGTGCACTTTGCATTCACCACATTGCTAAGAACAATTCATCAATTATCAAATTTGCGTTGTTTGTTTGTTTGAATTATGTTCTTTATGCACAGTCACATTTCTTTGATTTTTGAAATGGACAAAACAGCACGCTGAATATCAAGCAGTATTACTAGGTGAAGGAAGGCTAAATTACCCGGCAATGTCAGGTTGAGGCAGCTTAGCTAGCTCAGCTTAAAAGAGGTTTAGCACTGAGTCAGAGAAATGAAATTTTGTTTAATTTCGATCATTCTCTTTTGACTTTCAGTTTTATCCTTTGATTTATCTGAGCGAAAGAAACAAGACTGATGAACCCGTAATAGACGACTACGATGGAATTATTCCCGAAATCATGATTGCCATAAAAAGATAGCTCAAGTAAATTTTTGAACTGACATATTTTAGAGAGGAACTCCTATATTTTTTGCGTTGTTTATCTACCTTTAAGATTACTGCAGATCAGCTCATTTTGAAGCGGAGATCAACGCATGAGTGAAGAATTAAATAACGAAGCCCTACTCAAAGTGATCGTGATCTAGCCGCGTGTTTTAGTCAGTTACTCCTCTCTGAACCTATTGTTCCCGTTACTATTTCTCAACCACCAGCTATGAGTAATCCGCCCCTTACAGTAAGTCTAACTGGTTATCCATTTTCTAATATTTATCCTAATGTACCGCGAATTAGGTTTAGTACTACATAGACAGGTTTAAACCCCTTTTCTGTTGCGCCTTCACAACCGAGGCTTACTACTAATACGCATGCCAATGTTAGTGTTCCGAGCTCATATGTGACTGTTAACACTAGGCCTACGACAAATACTACTTCAGTGTTAGGACAACAGCCTGTGGTTACCACAAGTAGTTATCCTTCCACTAATCCATTTGCTAACATACCACCTATTTCAAACATTTCCTCAGTGTTAGGCCAACCTACAACTTCTGGTCCTTCACACTTTGTTCCTCAAGGAACTTTACCAGTAGCGGGTCGGGGTTCTGTAGCTTCCTATGGACCTTTAAATTCCACCCCTATTAACCCATTTTTGCCTGTTCCGGCACCAGATCCAGCATATGCAATTTTAAGTGCTAAGCTTACTGAACTTACAGACTTAGTATCTACTTATGTAGCTTCTAGTACCACAAACAATTTGAATGCTACTGCAGCTTCAAATATGTCACATGGTGCTAGGGTATTAAAACCAGATTTTAGATTTAACGGTAATTGTGCAGAAGCTGCCTATTTCCTGTATCAATTAGACGGTTTCCAATTGTTACATTCCTTAACTGACATTGATATTTTAAGATTAATGCCAACTTTAATGGTAGATGGAGCAAGAGTATGGTATCGGCAGGAGAGGATGGAAGAGAAAATGTCCTTACTTAATTTTAAGCTAAGATTCCAGGCTTCCTTATGTCCAAATACAAACAACGGTTTATGAGGACAGAATTAATTACTACCAAACAAAGTCAGTTTTGTGTGTGTAGTTCAGTTTATTTGAACGCATGCAAAATATGAATTTTGCTTTACGTAATCCTTTCGGGGAGTTGGAATTACTTCCCTTGTTGGAAGAAAACTTACGTCCTGACATTAGTTTGTATTTACAAAGAAATTACAATACCATTTCTGAGTTAAGCTTACCTGCTCAGACCGTAGAATCTCGACTTAGGGCTTGTCAAACTAGAGTAACTTCTAGTTCTTCCAGAAGTGATAGTACTCGTAGTGTGACCGCAACTAGTCAGAGTACCCAATCCACGTCTAGTAGCTCTAAGCTAGTATGTCATAAATGTGGGAAGGCGGGACATATCCGACCTAATTGTCCAAATTCTAAGAGGAATAAAAAAGCTTCTCCCTCTAAAACCAAGGCACCACAACCTAGTAAGAAGAAAAAGGGAAACTAGATAGCAAGGAGGATAGTAGAGGGTCCCCTTCTTGCAATTTCAAAATCCCTCCTAATTCTTATATTTTAGCTTCTTCTACTGTTAACCCTCATACCAATTTATCATTTTCCTTGCCTTTAAACTTTCCCCATACTAGACTTATACTAGCTATAGTAGACCAGGGTTCTGATACTAGTTTTATATCAACTAAGCATAGGCGTAGAGTTTCGTAAATGTTTGGTAGGGCCCAGCTCAACCGATACATAGATAGCATCATGCATATGATGTATATAAATTCATAACGAATATAATTTTAGGCTTTGATATTCTAACTTATATTTTTTAAATTATGATATGTAAAATTACTTACTCATGTTTTCCTATTTCTGTTTCCTGTTTATCCTGTAATGTTAATATTGCCGGTTTTCGTTAAATTAAATATAAAATAACTAAATACAACAAGTGTGGGGCTTACAAGTCACGAAATAACTTAGCCCCACGCCACCCAATGTATAAATGCTATATTAAAATAAATTTGAAATTTGAAATTTATTTATATTACATTGTATAGTATATTTATTAAGTATATCCATGAACTATGTTTTCCTCTAAAGATAATCTAGGCCGTTTTAAAACAAATTTATCCGTATTTGCGCATTACAATGCGAAAGTAAAAATCCTTACAAAAATTTCGAGACCACTTTCAAAACTCGGGAAAAATCACCAACCTAGGAAACAAAGAGAGCGACTTAACCCATAAGACTAATTTATACTTGTGCCTCGAAAAACCTTTTGAAAATTGTTTATCAACTCTATGGAGTTGGCCAGCGCCGCGCCTTACCAGGGATACTAGATGTTTAAAGAGGGATGATAAGGTCGAGCCTTTTCACGTACGTTCAGACGAGACTGCGGCAGAGGTTTTTTAACGGGGATCTATAACGCGCGTCGTCTTATTTTCCCTATCAAGGAAAAATTGAATTCCTATTCCGAGTATTCCTCTTTTTTTTTCGTTCCACCGGACCCAAGCCGCTCCACAGCGCGCCTAATTCTCTCAGATTTCGCATCTTCCCGCCATCATCCTTGATTTGGCTATAAATTGCACTAAAATCTAGAAGTCCGGTAGACTGTACTGCATATGACACGCCGATAACTCTGTCGCAATTTCCGTCTCCCTTCGAATCCCTCTTAAGCATCTAGTATCCCTGGCCTTACATTCGTAGCACTATTCCAAAAGCGGATTATGCTTCACACATAAAGTACGTAAGTCACACTTTTCCATAGCTTTGGCCATAGATTTCATGACATTCCCGAAGTAAAAACTAAACAGACGAACAAAAAAGCTTTTAACCAATCATAAGTCCCCTAACCGTAGATAGCCTCTTAAATGCCAGACCAATCGGCGACGGCTATTACTAATTTCTTGCATAGGACCTCGACTCGACCTCGCCGGCGACATAACCGGGAAACTCGAAAGGCAAATTTGCGGTATCGTTTGTTAGTCGTTATATTATATTAAACGTATTAAAGCTCAAGTTTCGAAAATTTTCGTGTCTTTTAGTAAGTCTTCAACTAAATATTATAAGAATTTTTTAATTTCAACAAAAGAATAGCTCTGCGAATAATATTAGACTCGAAAAATACACTAAGCCTCGGCTAGGTATCGGCGGTATCCCGATTCCCGAGCCGCCAGCGGCCGGGCTCGCCGTGGCCGCGAGAACAGAAAGAAATCCTCGTAAAAAAAAACAGATACACGGCGTCTTAAATAGTCAAAGCAAAAGCTACCTAGATTGATAAGATCTTCGTGCCTTACTCCCAAATATTCTTTTTGGTTTGTGTATAGTTTTAACTAAAGAATATTCAGTCTTTATAGTAGTTCCCTAATTTATGTACCTGGTTAATTGGTTATTAACGCGGAAGGATCGCAAGGATCCGAAATTGCCGCCTCAACGAATTATTTTCCTCCGCATAAGAGGGGATTCTTTCCCAGGAGCTTTTAGAATATCGTGTGGCTCCTCCAGGCACAATGGCGCATGTTACGTACTTCATGTGTAAAGCCTAATCGGCTTCTGACTATACTAGACTAGAGCATGCTAAAACGGGTTATTTTCAGAAGACCAGTTGCACTTTTCAATCGCATCCCTCATTCCTTCCATTGTTTGTGTCAACGGTCAACGGTCAACGAAATTGTTGTAGTATCAAAATTTAATTGACGTTAAAAACCATGAAAACTAGCCAATCTCGTTGGGATGGGCTGCCAGCCGCTGCTGCCTTGACCGGTCAACTCACTTTTTCAACGAAATGGAAAAAAAATCTCGTAGAAACCACACTTTTTAGCCACACTGTATGATGTACATCTAATGTGGACATAAGTATGACCTGCCCTGTTGGCGGTGGCATTGTAGGAGTATCTCTGTACTGCCTTTGGCAGTATACATTTTTTCTTTCCTCATTGAAGGGGGAGTCAATGGGAGCTGATGGGAGAGGATTGTGGTAAGTTGTTATTTTTCGTTCGTCATTGAAGTAAGAGTGAGTATGAGAGGATTAAGCATTGCATTAAATTGTACTAGTAATGCTAAGCATTGTTAGTTTCACATTTGCTCTATGTTTCAAGCGAGAGAGAGAAAGAGAGAGAGAGAGAGGGAGAGAGAGAGAGAGGGAGGATTATGATATAGCCTTAAAATGGAAGATTGGAAGGTTTAATACTCCCTTTAAAATTCCTATCACCCGTCGACAAGTATTTCACGCTTTCAATCCCACTCCCCTATTTCAACATTCAAACAAATCGTGGGGAATTTTAAAAGCAAAACAATTATAACATAAGTAAATTTCAAGTTCTCTGTTTATGACGCACTATTACAATTATAACATAAGTAAATTTTTATTGAAATAAGAATAATTAAGCAGATAACGATGTGGCTACTATAATGGCCCAGCCCTTGGATCGTCTTGTATTCATTTTACAGAACAAAAAAGACTATTCTGTTCGGAAAACACTGCTCTGCAGTGGTTTTAATGGTTTTTTGCAGTCAGTTAAACGCAAAAATAATTTTTATGAGGCCACTATCTTCATGATTTCGGTATTATGGGTGACAAATTTTTGGAGGGGCCCGCGGCCATTTCTAAAATTTTTGGGGGGGCTCGGGCCCCACGGGCCTATATAACTCTACGCCTATGGGGAGTTCTAAGTTCATCTTTTAAATTACTCTTTATTATAGGAACTAATTCCTTTTCGGAGAGGGGATGGGTCATCCCTAGATTCAGCTTCATAACTTCCCGGAAGAATTCCCCTACCGACTCCTTATCTTTCTGAATTCTATGGTTTATTTCTATCTTAAGTTTAGAATCAGCTTCGGAATCTCTAAACTGAACCTTAAAATGTCTCTTAAACGTATTCCAAGTTAAATGAGGATGGGAAGGTCTTAAGCTACACATTTCGTCATATTGACGGGCTAAATCCCTGTACCAATACAAGGCACGTCCTCTCAAAAGGAGAGGCAATGCAGCTAACCTTTCTTCATTTGATAGCTTGTTAAATTTAGCATACTCCTCAAAAGAAGCTAAAAATTCAGTGGCATTATCGTTAGACGATCCCATAAAGGCTAACCTTTCTGGCGGTTCAATAGGGACTTTTCCCGTTTGAGGAGTTGAACCTCTATTTTTAACATGGGTAGATCCCTAACTAACCTATCAAAACTAGTAGCTAGAGCTTTTTGTATTGCTACATTTTGGGTTGAATTATCTGCCAATGTTTGGAGCAAGGGCAATATAAAAGCTTTTAATTCCTCTTCGGGAGTGTCTGGTCCTAATTGAGGGATTTGTCGGGACGGAGAAAATTGGGTTCCGATAGTTCTAGTTTCTGGTTTAGGCAAGACATTAGCAGAACTAATTTTAGGCTTAACAATTGTGGACTCTGATTTAGGAGCATCAAGGGAATTAATCCCAGTTTGAGGAGGGAAATTAGAGGGAGTTAAACATCCCTTAGGGGCAGGAATACTCTTATGAGGGAATAACAAGTAAGGAGAGAAGTTAGGTTCTGAAGAGGCTGCAATCCTCTTTTTTGAATCTTCTTCGTCTCTCTCTTCCTCAATACGAAGCTTCCGGTTAAAGTCCTCCAAAGTATCATCAAATTCAGGCGCTGCTAGCAAGTCGTCATCGTCTTCCGCGGGTGTAACCAGATTTTCTTTTGATTTTTCTTCCCTTTTCTTTAGTATTAGATCGTCGTCCTCATCCTCGGATGGTCGAGGCGACCTCCAAGTTTGTTTATCGTCCGAATAAGCCATTATTTTTTTTAATTAAGTTCAGTTTTACAATAATCGAATCACAAGTTAAGTTACAAGAGTCAAGTTAAGTTAAAAATTACAAGTAAGTCATCTCAATTCATTATATTTATTACAAAGAAAATTTTATTTCTTAATTTAGTGTTTAATTTATTCCTGATTAATTTAGATTTAATTCAGTACAATTATCTTTACAAAATTTAAACTATTTACCAATGTGGAAGCCAAGGCTTAGAGCCACATGGGGGGCGGATATCCTAACCGACAATGATAAACAGTTTATACGGGACTGACCGAGGCTTAGTCGAGTCCCTGTTCGGGCGCCACTTTATGTAACCCTCCGTAGAATAATTTAACTAAGGGAGATAGACTCCCGAGGGCCATAAAAAGAATTAAAGACAACTTACTTTAAATATCCAACTAGAAGAATGTAATTCTTCTATAACTTTTATTATACAGCTAATACAGAAAAGGGATAAACCCGTTATAGCCTAACTTTGACTATCTTAACTTAAACCAAAATTGACTGCTCTCTCCAAGAGCGGATTCTCGACTGACTAACTCAAAAATAGCAGTAATAGATCGGAGGAGGAGAATGTAACATGGAGGCATAACACCCTGCCAGACCCAAGGAGGTGAACCTCCAGGAATCTGGCAGCCATGTTACACCTGTTATAGTTATTCTGCTCGTACAATCCAAGACACTTTTGTCTCAACAGCTTCCCAACATTAGCATCAGCAAACTCAATCCTAACTCTGAAAGGAATTTGTTGCCCGAGCCTATTAGTACCGTACTCTATCTTTCTTAACCAACCTGTCGCACCATTCGTAAGTCCATCAGACGTATCTACATTGTTAGTCATCATATATCTCGCACCACAAGCGAGTGTTAGTTCTTTAGGAAGACCATAAGTATCAGACGTTGCTAACGTTTGAACTTGGGAAAGAATGTTACTTTTAACTTCGCTACTAAGATCACCATTTACAACATCTACTGAAAATGAAGTACACTTTTCCGTACTCATTTTTAATAGAGTCTCTGGGTTAAATTGATTCACTTCAACGTTAGTAGGGAAAAGATGTATCGCTTCTTTTGGCGGTACACGCTCTCTGTTTACTTCTAAACTTACGAAAAAGTCAATATCCATCCTGATTCATAGTTCCCACAGACATTCTATTCAAAGCTTCCGCAAACCTCTTATCATCTTTTTGCCTCATAATTTCTTCAAGCTCACTAAATTGGAATTCCTCCCATATTGGGTTACCAATTAAAGACGCATATGGATTGTCACTATCACTTTGACTTTGAAAAGCGAAATGATCCCGGACGGGTCTAAGTTGGTTAAAATCTCCAACTAAAAGTACAGGCACACCACCAAAATAATCCGGGCAACCCATTATCTCTTGCATTCTCGAGTTCACTCGGTTAAAAACCTTCGCACCAACCATTGATATTTCGTCAATAATTAACAATTTCACTTGACCATACATCAATCTACAATTGTGAAGAGTTTCACTTTCTAATCTGGAAATGTGTCCGGCAAATTGACTAACGGGTAGACAAAAGGTACTATGCAAAGTCGCCCCACCTATATTAAAGGCAGCCTTGCCCGTAGGTGCGCATCGCACAACTTTAACCTCCGAGGGATTAGACCCTGGTTGCTTATTGTAAAATCTAGTAACAGCTTCAAATATGGCACTTATCAAAACGCTTTTTCCAACACCAGCGCCTCCTGTAACAAATAGCCGTAAAGGCGTTTCTTTGCACTTTAAATGGTGCAGAACTTCATAAAATATTTCTTTCTGTTTCAAATTCAGTTTTCTAACAAGGGCATTGTATTCTGAATCATTCACTAACGTGACTGATGGAGCAACAGTTTTTTCCGCATTACCATCAAGAATATCTCTGTTAATATTTCCTATTGCCTCTTCCACTGTATTAATTAGAAATTCAGAATCTTCAACAATTAAAGACCTATCTATTTCATTTTGATGTTCCAATTCAGGTTGGATATTAGTAAGATCAGCTTCAATCGCTTCACTTTCCAAATCTCTCACAGCCTGTTCAATAGCTACTTCGTCAATTTCATTATGAAATTCTTTTCTAGATTCCGTTATCATCTCAAGTCTAAGCTCATACTCAGATTTTACATCCTTTGTCAAAATATCTCTACTCTCATCTCGCCAAGGCGAGAATAACATGACTTGTTCACGATAAAACTGCTCGGGATCTTTCACTAAATTGAATCTACGATACCGTATAATTTTAGAATGACCACGTGTTCTAATGAACCCTGAATCATTCTTCTGTTTTAACCATTTAGCACATTGAACTTCATCGTTCTCACCGTCATCAATATGACTTTGAGTTTTCGAAACTCTACGACTTTTGGAAAATGCATACCATGCCGCAAATTGTGCTAACGTTACTGCCTCTAAATAATCTGGCCTTTGAACATAATGGTCTAACATTCCAGAAGCGAAAACATCCATACTATCTTTGGACAATTGTTCAAGCTCAACTTTGCTTTTGAGAATATGAACACGATTTTCGGGCACATTTGTATTAACATAAATGCAAGCCCGACTACACCTGGAGACTGGAATTTGTAAAGCACTATAAGCCGCTTCCTGCGCGCTTACCTCGTGCGCGTTCAAAAACTGATTAGCAATCACCTTCAACTTTTGCTTCACCGTGCATTTATCTGACTGCGCTCGTTTAGTGGCTTCACGCAGAAGCATTGACATACCACGCTGATATTTCCCTATATAAGACACGATATACATAACCAGAGCGTAAGGATCAAGTACAAACTGAATGTCCATATTAGCTTGCCAAAGGAGCAGTGTGCACGGGTTGTGCGGATTAACCCTAGTATCTTTGGGGTGTCTTTTCAATAAAACCACTTTCCTTTTGAGGTCATACGTAATGGCTTTAATATATTCATCTTCAGTTAAACGCAACTTTTCCAACAACTCCTCAAAACTATCTACCCATAATTCTTTTTCTTTTGATTGTAAAAGCTCACGCAATTTACTGGAATTGTTCTTACAATTAAGTTCTTCGTCAAGAGTACCCGGTTCTCTTAAACTCGGATCATAAATAATAGTTCTAGGCATGGGAGGAAATGGAACTCCAAAACGACAAACTGAACTATTATTAACCTTCTTCCTACACGTTGTCGTGTGTTTATGCATTTGCAATGACGTTAACAAATCCCCATTATCATCGTTCAATTTACCAGCGCAAGAAATAACTTTATCAATATATTCCTCTACCTCTTTAACATTTGACAAGTCATCTTTAAGCTTAGGCGCATCTTTAATCCATATCAACCCATGTTGATGAGGAGACCCCCTTTGCTGTATTTCAACTCTAAAGTAATAATCTTCAATAACACCAAGAGGGCCTAGCTTTTGCAGAGCTTTAAGAAGAGCCCGAAAACGGTGGTCAAAATATCTAGCACAAGTAACAGGATCATCCTGAATCAACTTGGCCTTTTCCGAAAAACTTAAATGGCTAATATCGTCATTCGCTAAGCGATCCTGACCCGAAGTCACCCTCAGTATGTTCAAAAGCTCAGGCCATTTGCCTTCCGCAGCTGAAAATGTTATAAAAAAGGTAGCCGTACCAAGCTGCCTAATCATAGCCATTAACTCTTTCTGCCTATGCTGCCAATATGAAGGCGAGGACTGCAAATTTTCTAATACTCTAAAACCATCATCCTGCTTAACAATTGAATCGAGTGCACCAGCAGACGATAAAAACCCAGCAGTGTAGTTTGAGCCATCTTTTCTCTTGGTTTTTCTCATACAAACTTGTATGGAATCTCTAACTTTCATAGTTTCCAACTTAACAAAAGTGTAAAACAATTTAGTTGGATTTTTAGCACAACGCCTATCAATATTACGAAGCTCCCTCTTAGCAATGTCCCCAAAACTACCTTTAACCTTAAGGTCTCTCTTCTGACCCACATAAATACTGGGGAATGACAATTCCTCCGCGTCCTCGTCATAGAGTAAAGACATTGGCGTTTGACCCTCAGCAGGAGCAAACTTAACATGTATGGTAATAGTAGGTAGGAAATCAGACAATGACACTAACAACGTGTCTTGATTCCCAACTGGGAGTGAATTAACTTCGTTAGATTCATTCCAAATTTCATCGCTATCATTCTCATTCTCTACATTCATTGACCCTTTTGGGTTTTCACTTAATGTATCACCATGGTTTAACTGACGGTCATTTTCGTCAACAATAAATTCAAGTTCTTCTGGAATTGGATCTAATATATCGCTCCTAACGGTTATCCCATGCTTAATATACAACGGGGTTTTCACCAAAACCTTAAGAGCTTCGTGCATTTTTTTCGGCCTAACAGTTTCGTACAAATAGGGTGTATTATATTGCATTCTCCTCATAAACTCAATTTGAATAGTATCTGTTTCACGAGGTAACCGTGGTAACACTGACACTGTAGACTCTACATTTATAGGAACGTTGACCACGTTTCCCTTAATCCCCCTTTGTTGATCACAACCTAACCTTCTTATTTGCATAAAAGGTATTCTTGGTGAAATCATTCTTTCCTCCAAATTAGACAAATTAACTAGTTCTACCGGAATTTCAGGAAACTCAAAACCATTTTCCCTGGAAAACTTGGGGATTTCGTTTTTCTTTACAGCTTTATTACAAGCACTGCATAAAAATACTCTGTCACTTAGCTCACGACGGTGAATACCAGGGACAGCCAAAAACACCGCAGACTTAACTAAGCTACCAGATGCTTTAAAAAAAAGATTTGAGCATCCTTCACATTTACACGTTGGACTTTCTTTAATGGTATCAAAATACGTCTGCTCTATAACTAAAGGATGTGCCCTCCTTTCTGCCACAGACAATCTGTTTCTAGAACGTTCAGAGTTCCTAAACTCGACATTTGCACGACTTTCAGCCATAGCCGACTGGTTTCTCCCACGTTCTGCTTCAACGTACTCTAAATCTTGGCGTTTACTAGCCTTACTCATCTGATTACTAGCACGTTCAGCTTCAACGTACTCTGCATCTTGGCGTTTACTAGCATTACTCAACTGATTTCTAACACGTTCAGCTTCAACATACTCAGCATCTTGGCGTTTACTAGCCTTACTCAACTGATTTCTAACACGTTCAGCTTCAACGTACTCAGCATCTTGGCGTTTACTAGCCTTACTCAACTGATTTCTAACACGTTCTGCTTCAACGTACTCAGCATCTTGGCGTTTACTAGCCTTACTCAACTGATTTCTAACACGTTCAGCTTCAACGTACTCAGCATCTTGGCGTTTACTAGCCTTACTCATCTGATTACTAGCACGTTCTGCTTCAACGTACTCTAAATCTTGGCGTTTTCTCGCCTTACCCAACTGATTTCTCACACGTTCTGCTTCAACGTACTCTAAATCTTGGCGTTTACTAGCCTTACTCATCTGATTACTAGCACGTTCTGCTTCATCGTACTCTATATCTTGGCGTCTATTAGCCTTACTTAATTGATCCTTAACTCTTTCGCCTGCTCTATACCATTCATCAAGCCTTTTCATTCGCTTGGTAAGTACACCAACCTGATTTTCCCTTTCACGATATGACTCATTCTCTCGCTTCTTTGCCATAGATCGCGCCTCCTTCATTTTAAACTCTTCATTTTGTCTCAAAATTCTCATTCTCTCTAACGGATACACATTGCCATGAGACGTAGAAGGTAATTGTTCATCTTTCGCTACCATTATAGAACTAACCGATTTATTATTAACCAAATTCATAGGTTCGTCGGTAGTAGTTACCCCGACTCTTACAGAGCTTTCACCTGAACTTACGTCTAATACATTATCCTTAGTACTACCGTGGCCATCAGGCGACTCAATAGAACTAACAAACAAATTAAGACTAGAAGTACTAGAAGCTTCACCTTCAGCCTTAGCTTTTTTCTGAGCTGCTAAAATTCTTCTCCTTTCATTTTCTCTCTTCTTAAACTCCTCCATTCTATATAAAAAACGTCAAATACTCACTTAAATCCACAGTACTTCCAACTTTCAACAACAATAATTCCAACTTTCATTAACAATAATTTACTAGTAGTTTTATTGACAACCTACTAGCATAGAAATTCTTATTAAGAATAGTTCCGGCGGATTGAAAAGATCTATTTACAACTAGGTGGGCGTATCAACCCTGCCGTCTCGTTAAATTTAAAAAATATTTTTTATATTTTTAGTCTACAGATATATAATTTTTAGTCAAACAAACAAGCATAAACACATCAGTGGAATCTTTACTAATATTTAATTCATTTAAAACAATTTTGCTTACAATATAACGTCTACAAATAGCTTCAAAATGTCTTTTTTAACGCTGGCTAACAGTTTGCACAGTTTCGCAAAGCAATCTTGTAACTAAAATTCATATCATTTTTTTAATAAAGAAAGTCTATTTTGGCCCGAGAAACAGGCTAAAAAAGCAACGGCCTAAATTTTTTAGATTCTCACAGAAACGTTTAAAGTTATTCGGTTTTCCATTGTCTGCTAGCAATCTACCATTATGGAGCAATATTAAAGGAGTTATTATTAAAATAAATAAGATTTCTTATGACATTTTCGTTCTCACTCCAGTGACATTACTCCAAAGAAAATGGCAATGGAAAAAGGCATATGTTTCTATTTTTTTGGAGATAAGGCACGTAAAATAAAAACACAAGTTAAAACAATCACGGAGTATGGACGGAAGAATATAACCTTTGACCTTTTTGCATTGTGTTGCATTATACATTTTGTCGTTGATTTCCCGTATTATGAAAGACCAACCGTTTAGGGTCATTTGAAAGAGAGCCTGCGCTTGTCATTCATCCCAATATTAACTTCACTACATTGAATTTAGTAACTAACGATATCAATAGAAAGCACTCGTCTCTACCTCCTACCTTATTTCAGAGAGTCACACTTGAAACTTCATTTTATCATTTATCGCAAATCAAATATTCAATTCTGTTTTAAATAACTAACGGTATCAATACTCGTTCTATATTAACTTTGAAACAAAAATGAAAACTTCAAAGCTATGATCCGATAACGATTAGCCCTTTCACTGATCTAATTGCTACCATGATGCTTTCTTCTATTATAAAATCTAAGTCTGATTACTTAAACGTGTATTTAACTTTCGGCTCACTCTGAACCGTTAATGTCCCTTCATTAGAGACACGATAATCAAAACCCAAAGTTTACTCCACCTCAGGTCTCAATTATTTACTCTTTGGTTCACTAAGCCTATTGCGGATCAAACTTGATTTACCTGACAGAATCCAGGTCATAGCTTTCGTCTTGAAATAATAAAACCAAGGATTATTCTATATACAGATGTAGTATAGCTTAAGTAATAAATAAACAGCCATTTCAAATAACAATATTAAAAAACATCCTTACAATATCAAAATGAAACAGAGCTTTAAAGCTAATAATCATAATCATAGCTTTGACTAGAAGGGATTTCCACACTAAGCCTGTGGCTTGTTTACAGGTGGTCCCTTTACATCGCATAGAGGGGTGGTGGCTAGCCCCTATGCCACAGCTAACCTACAGCGCCCTATACTAACTGAAGAATAGCGCTGGGTTGGGAGAGCTTTTAATTGCTTGGTAATCTACCGACCGGACTGAAACAGTTGGTAGATATTAGGATGGACTTGGTGGACTTGAATTTAATAGTGCAAAGGAGGTGGAAACTTGAGTTGTATTTCAAAAAAGGTTATTTTATTACACTAAAAAATTATTTAAAGTTTTACTAGGGAGTTGGTAGTTTCTAAAAATTATAAGGGTACTATAAGGTGGAGACCCTTTGGTCAGAGAGCTACGAATGGAATGCATAAACTTTCCCTTTCACGCCAAGCCTTTATAGAAGGCATCATTGACGTCATCGTCTTACGGGGGCTTTCACCTTTGCTTCGCAGGCGAGGTGCGGGCGTGGTTTTGAAAAGTTTGGGGTACCGCCTTTTGGCCCATGACGTCAATGATGTTTATCAGGGGTTTTGGGGAAAATTTGGAGTTTTACGTTGGGGGTGGTTTTGAAGGGGTCTTGGCGTTTTAGGAAAAGTTTGAACTTGCTATTATATTGGGGTTGGCTTGTAAGGGATTGGGGAATTTTGTTTTTCTCTTATTTTTTAAGGTTTCAATACATGTTTACAAAGTAATTTTAGGATGATTTTAACAAAGGATTTTGGCATTAAATTTTACATAGTTAACAATTAATTATTTCGCGTGAATTAAATACACAATTTCTTAACACTCCCCCCGGTAATACGAAGTATTACCAGGGCACAATTTACGCGGAATCGCTGATTTCAAGGTTGCACAAGTGTTGTACGGCACGTTTAATGTTATTATTGTTTTTGGTTCTTACTACACAAGACCGCACTTTTTTATCACGACCGAGTATTACTTCTTGGATGAGGCCGATATTCCACATGTGACGTGGAATCTTTTCGTCGTGTATGAGTACGACGTCTCCGACTTTAAACGCGGCTTCGTTTTTAGCGAGTTTTGAATGGTGAGCGGAACGAAGTTCCATAACGTACTCGCGTCTCCAGCGATTCCATATTTTTTCTATTGTGGCTTCGCGATATTTGAGTCTTTTGGTCATTTCTTGACGTGACATTGGAATTACTTGGTTTTTGGCAAATGTCAATGGCGGCAGTGACGTAATTCTGCGCCCAATAAGAAATTCAGCGGGCGCGAGGGGCATTGGTTCTCTTAAATCATTATAAATATATGTAATAGGTCTACTGTTAATTATTGCTTCTGTCTCAATTAAGATGGTCTCTAATTCGGTATAATTTAACGAGGCTCTACCTAGACATTTTTTAAGGATATTTTTTGTTGAGCGTACTAATCTTTCCCATATCCCTCCTTGCCACGCGGCTCTTTCTACTATAAATTTCCATTTTATCCCTTTATTACCGAAGAATTCTTTTAATTGGTCAAGCTTTAGGTTTTGCCAAATTGTTCTGATATCTGAATTGGCCTTTTTGAATGTTTTGGCATTGTCTGTGTAAGTAGTAGGGACTACCTAGATACGCATGGATCCAAGATGGCCGCCACCCCAAGATGGCCGCCACTACCCAACTCAAACCCAACTTCCCAGACAAGTCCGGACTGGCCCGAGCTCGGGCGTGTTATTTTTCAACCCTAGATTGATGAACTGCCAACCCTAGATGGTGTTATTTTATGGAGAAATCTTACCTGATATTCCCTAGCTTCCATTGTGCTAGGGGTATTTCTGCCTTCCACCATGCTATGCCCCAAACAAGTCTGAACCAACCCTAGATTGTGTTTAAACCCAACTTCCCAGACAAGTCTGGACTGGCCCGAGCTTGTATTTTGATGACAGCCAGGCAGGGCAAACGAGGTGTGTTGGTGAAAGACATCTTTGTAAAAGAGTGCTTAAGAAACAGAAGTTAAACAACTGATAACTTTCACCTTGAAACACGGGGCTTATATAGTAAATTATGGAGGTTAGATCTAATAGTCTCTAGCTTTCAAGATTCTTAAGAAACTATTTTTTCGATAATAAGGAAAAAAGTTAATTAGGTATATATTCATAGAATGAGAAATATCTCCGAGGTCTAGGTTTTATTTTCCGTATGCAAAGAGTTGTCTAGGCGTGTTTTAAATAATTCAAATGAGATCGTATGATAGAAAAAATTTATGCGCGAAGGTTAAAAAGGTGTTACCTTGGCAGAAGTCCGATTGGCAAAGTTTGTTTGAGCCTGTCTGGGCGTGATTTGAATAATATATTTGGAATAATATGTATAAGATTTCCTTATAGGAAAATTTTTTGATGAAGGTTAAAAGTAATTATTTTGGGAGGAAGTGAAATTATTTTTAACATGATTTAAATATGAATAAACGTATATTAATATTAAACTATAGAGGTGTTTTTTATATTCGTATCTACGCTAATATCCTTCATAATCTCCAGTATCAACTCGTCAATAAAAAATGCATTTAAGGTTAAATTAACAAATCGCTTGTTGATACACTTAATAAAAGTAAAATAAGGTGGTTTTATAAAAAAAAAACATATCTGGGCCTGTATTCTAAAAAAATGGCCCTGAGATTTTGGTATAAAAGCTGGAGCATCGGCATTGTATTTTCACAATCTAACTTGCCACCATGAACAAGTATCAAGAATCGCAGTCTCTATCACAATCGCTCCTTAATTCACCGCCGTCGTCGCAAGAAAATTTTCCAGCCCCTTCTACCAGCAGTGGAAAAAGAACCATCACCCAGTTCTTGAAGCCAGAACCCCTCGAAATACTGCTGGACTCGGACGACGAAAGCTTTGTGCAGGACGTCCTGCAGAAAAATATTGTCGGGTCCAGTGGTATTGAGGGCTCCTTTCGCGTTAGAAAGGAAGGGCAGTACTACGAAACTAAAGTCCCCCCACGCCAAGGGGATTACTTTATAGACGCGGCAGTCTATAAATTTTTCGATATTAGAAACTCCCAGCCTGATAAGGTCTGGGAGTGTAACCACAAAAGACTGAAAATAGTTTTAAAAAAAAACAACAAAGAAGGCGTTAAATTCCTTAACGCCTTCAAGAAGCTGGTGGAGACCGTCAAACAGGACGAGGAGGCCAAACAACAGCCTCCCAGCAAAGTACGTATCTATTTAACAATAAATCTGCAAGCCAAGTTTTTTCTAAATTTTTATTTCTGATAGAAATTCAAAAAATGAGTTCGAGCAGCAGCAGCGGCAGCGACTCGGAGGGTAGTGAGAGAGAAGAACACGCGCAGGTAAACCGGTACTACACAATTGAGCGGCAGATTGGCAAAACGAGTCGCAAATGGCACTGTAAACAAATCGATTTGCGTATAGCTTTTAAAAATTTGGATGACATTCCAACGCGAGATTTTTTTCGAATTTTTCGAAAAATTCTCGACGAAGTTATACGTAAATTAGTAACCGAGAATCCCGGGTATAATCGGGTTCGATTTGTTTTAAGCTCCCCCGGATTGACGACCCCCGTAAATATTAAATTTATAAAAATTGACAAATTCACCAGTAAGCGAATTATGCGCACCATCTATAGAGTAACGCAATCTAGTCGGGACTTTGTTTTTAATGGGGAAGATTTTCAGTTTGACATAATTTTTTTAAACCTCGATGCCAATATAGGGACTTATTATAAATCCATTAAAAATAGAACTTTGGTTAATTTGGATTATTTCGTAAAACAAAATAACCAGTTTATTTTTATGGAGAACAATGATAATCTCTGTTTTGCTCGAAGTTTAGTTCTGGGTAAAGAGATGGCCGATCGCAATTTTTATCAACAAAATAAGCAAGGTCCTCCCTTTAATCGGAACAATTTTGACAAACTGAGACGCAATAGTGACCTTCAAGGTAATATTGCAAAAATCTTACACCGAAAAGCCGGAGTCCCCGAAGGGTTCGTCACTCTAGAGGATATTCAAAAATTTCAAAATTATTTAACTCCCCATTATCGAATCGTAATCGTTGATGCTGCGAATAATTTTACCATATTTTTCAAAGGACCCCAAGCTCCTAAATTTATTTATCTCTTGAAAATTGGCGATCATATCCACCCCGCGAAAACTTGGCACGGCATGATGGGCGGTTGTACCTCTTGCGATTTATGCTTAAAATCTTTTTACAAACGTGAATTGTTAAAAGAGCATAAATGCCCCGAGGATACGAAACCCTATATCTGTTTCCGTTGCCAAGGAGAAGCTTTTCATTCAACCAGCGAGGAGGCGTTAAAACGCTGCGACGAATGCCACCGCTACTTTTTCCCTGGCCCCTGCTACGAAACTCATTTACTCAATGGCACCTGCGATAGTCAAAAACGATGTTTAGAGTGTGGGCGGCTGATGGGCGAGGATCACGACTGCAATCCCGAATGTTCTCAATGTAAAATAGTTCATCCGCCTGGCGAGCATTTTGTTATGCCTTTGGAAACCAAAATGAAAGCCTCGCGGTTTATTTATTACGACATTGAGACTATTCTTAGAAATAATATCCACGTCCCCATTTTACTAGTGTGCGACGTAGAGACTGAAGCTGGCTTTGAAACCAAAATTTTTTACGGCGCCAATTGCGTCGAGCAATTTTTAAATTATTTATTTAGCGTAGAGCAGGTAGTTTTGACTGGACAAAAACGTAAAACGTACCGACCGCGCTTTACTAACACGCAAGTCGTAGCTCATTACGCGAAAGCTTTTGATAACTTCTTAATTCTCAACGCTTTAGTGCATAGACACGTCACCCCTGCCGTTATTTTTGACGGCAGTAAAATTCTCATGATTCATCTCGAGGGACCGCAAATTAGATTCCTCGATAGCTATAACTATATTAGTCAGCCTCTGCGTAATTTCACCAGCATGTTTAGCCTCGGCGATGTGGCAAAAGGATTCTTTCCATTTGATTTTCATACCGAAGAAAATCTCAATTACATTGGCGTCATCCCTGAAGCTTCGTACTTTAACGTAGCTCAAATGAAGGCCAATGATTATCGAGATTTTCAAGCTTGGTACGCGTCAATGGAAGGATCTATTTACAATATCAAAGAGGAGCTTATTAAATATTGCATTCAAGATGTCCGAGTCCTGAGACAAGGCGTCGAAGCTTTTAGAAAAATTTACTTAGATCTAACCAAATTAGACCCTTTCTGCTTAAAAAATATCACTTTGGCGGGTGCTCTAACCACTATTTATCTTAACAACTATTATAAACCTTACAGCATGGGTATTGTTCCTTCTAATGGGTATAACGCAAAATTTAATCACAGTCAAATTAGCTTAAAATATCTCGCTTGGGTGGAGAAAACTGAAAATATAAAATTGCGCACGGCTTTAAGCTACGGGGGCGAGTATCGCGTGGGTCGCTATTTAGTCGACGGCTATAGCGAAACTCCACCCAAAATTTTTGATTTCCACGGTTGCTACTATCACGGTTGTCCATGTCAAAAACTTAATGTCTACAATACCCAACTCAAGGCCAGCAACAGATTTCTGTACGAGCGAACTCTAGATAGAGAGTTGTTCATTAAAGAGCAGATGCCCGGCTACGAGTACACATCGATTTTTGAGTGTCAATTTGTTAAGCTTTTAAAAGAAAACGCCGAAGCTAAGGCCTTTTGCAAAAGTTTAACTTTTCGACCTCAAATATCAGCTCGTAGCGCTCTCTATGGGGGACGAACGGAAAATTTTGTTCTTAACTGCCACGTGCAAGGCGAGGAGAAAATTTTCTACAAGGATATTATTTCTTTGTACCCGAAAGTCTGTCGTGATTTTCCGTACCCTAGCGGCCACCCCATAATCTATAACAGAGATTTTGACAAATCGCCAGGGTGGTATTTTGGCGTTATGAGTTGTCGTCTGCTACCCCCTCAAGATCTTCACATCCCCTTAATTCCTTTCCGCAGCGGTGGTAAATTAGCCTACGCCCTCTGTCGCACGTGCCTAGAATTGCGAGCGGAAATCTGCGATCACACTGTTAATGAACGGGCTTTCGAATCAGTCTGGCCAACGGTCGAAGTCTATGCCGCTATGGAGCATGGTTATAAACTCCTCGATATATTCGAGGTTTACCATTATCCAAAAACGGAATACTTCTTCTCGCAGTACATGACTGATTTTATCGCCTTGAAAGTGAAGAATTCCGGATTTCCCGCTCACGCGCAAACGCCTTTGCAAAAAGAAGCGTATATCGCGGATATGAACCGGAATGAAAAGCTTTCTCTAACAGTGGCGGATATTCAATCAAATCCTTCCCTGCGTAATATCGCTAAAATTAATTTAAATTCTCTTTGGGGTCGCATGGCTCTGAATACGGGAAAGATTCGCAGCATCTTTATCAACAATTATTACGAATTGATACGATACGCGAGCGATTACACTCTGGAACTAGTCGATTTGCGGCCAATTACGGAGTCAATCGCTCTCTTATCGTACAAAGCCAAAAGCGATTACATTCTAGACTACAAACTGGGTTCGGCCATCGTGGGGAGCTTCGTTTCTTGCTACGGGCGACTCGAATTGAACAAGATGCTGCTTCAATTAGACCGCGCAGCTTTGTATTGTGACACCGACTCCATAATCTACCGCCATCTACCGGGAAAGTTTGACATTCCAACTGGCAATCATATCGGTTGCTGGGCGGACGAACTCGGCGGTGATTATATAACTTCCTTTTGTAGTACCGGTGCCAAAAGCTACTCGTTTCGCACTAGCAAAGGAAAAGAAGTCAAGAAAATTAAAGGGTTGACGTTAAATCGAGAAAATCTGGAAAAACTTGACTTTGAAACCTTTGAAAGTGTGGCGATGAATCCGGAAAAGGAAGTTACAGTCAATGTCCCTTTTAATTTTAAACGGGATAAATACAAGCTGCAGCTAGAGGCCGTTAAAATCACCAAAAGATTTCGCCAAACCTCGAATAAGAGATTGTTGAACGCCGATTTGACAACCAGTCGACCCTACGGTTTTAAAGAGTCAGCATCCGCTTCAACATCTCTCGCGCATGAATTACGAGGCTAGGCGAAGACATACTTTCGAGGGCTTGTGGGAATCTTGCGTTCCCATCGAAGCCCTGGCCAAAGCCGGTTTCTATCTTGCAGATGTAGAAACACAGACGACGCGCTGCGCCTTTTGCGGCATTGCCCTGTACCAGTGGCGTTGCACGGACAGTCCATCCAGGGAGCACCGCAAGCACAGTCCATCGTGCGCGATGGTTTCCAAAAAGCCGTGCAACAACAAACCACTGCGGCAAGGGTTTCCCGACTTCCCAACCAGCGAGGGCACGGATGTTTGCGACCATCTGGTTCAGACATGCCCAACCACCACCAACGAAGAGCGGTCGGGAACCGAAAAAGTGCGCGTGCGCATCCATCCGTCGTGTTCGCTACAGTAGTGCGTGTTTACATCTTACCACCCTCCGAGTCGCGCGTCAACTTTAACCTCCTCAACGCCCAACGCTTCCGCCAGCGTTGTCTGGAATTAGAAGAGAAACTTTTTAAAAAAACAATTACTTCATAGGGGAATTTTTTTTGGGTAAAAGGGCTTCGTTTATATTGTTGAAATATTTTCTAATTTGTGTTTATTAAGGGTCTTTGGGTTAATTGTATTTTTGATTATATATATATATATATATATATATATATATATATATATATATATATATAAACTGTTAATTAAAATAAAAATGTTTATTAATCAAGATGAATCCAACCGAGTCAGTCTCACATTTTTTAAAGTTCCAAACACCCGCTCAGTTTCTAATCGTGGGGCCAACGCAAGCGGGGAAGAGTTTTCTTTTAAGTAACTTATTGCAAAATCATCAGCTTATGTTTGACCCACCGCATAAAAAGGTTATTTATTGCTACGCGGCCTGGCAGCCAAACTATGAAAAATTGAAACAATTGAATCCGGGAATTCAATTTATTCAAGGATTGCCAACGGCGGATCCGGACTTTTGGGAAATGAATCGCGATTCCTACTTGATACTAGACGACTTAGCTAGTCAATTATTTAAACAAACTCATATTGCCGATTTAGTGTGCGTGACATCGCATCATTTAGGGTATACGGTCATTATTATTACTCAACAACTGTTTCCCAAGGGTAGCCAATCGCGGATAATTTCTCAAAACTCTTCCTATTTTATAATAATGAAAAATCCTCGAGATGTTGCCTCTATTAGATATTTAGCGCAACAAATAAGTCCAGATAACCCGAGACGAATTACGGAGGCGTACAGACTAGCCACTAAAGAACCCTATAGTTATTTGTTAATTGATTTAAAACAAGAAACTCCGGAAAATTTACGATTAAGGTCGCGAGTTCTACCTCACGAATCACCTATGTATGTCTATGTCGATTAAATTTAATTGTCATTTGAATAATGGCCCCACGCGTTAAACGTCGATCAGCAAAACGCTCCCGACTCGTCGTAGCGCGTCCCTCGACCAAGTTTGCCAAATTTGTCCCTTATTTACAAAGTTTGCGTCAAACTAGCTGTAAACAACGGCGAACCCTCTTAAACAATAGTAGCGCGCCTCAATTAAAGAGCATTCAGACAATTTGTAAGAATTTAAAGGGCGGGGGCATTTATTTGAGTAAAGACCGTAAGAAAAAGCTAGCAAAGTACAAGAAAATTATTAGACAACTCGGATCAAGTACCTTGTCGCAGAAAAGCAAAAAAAAGCTGTTGTTGCAGCAATCAGGTGGTTTTCTTACGACGTTGCTTGCAGCAATTTTGCCTTCAATTGTCCAAGCCATAGCTGCTAAACTATGAAACAAATGGTGCTTGTACCGGCGTCCGCCGTAACTTCAACAGCTGCCCAAGAACACTCGGTCTTGGACCGAGAGATTGAGGATATTTTAAAATCACCATTGAATGCCTACGATAAATTATATAAATATTTAGACGCTTTTAAGAAATATTTAAGTATCGAGAAACAAATTCCCTTACCTAAATTTGAGGTCGTAACACAAACAATGTCCAATGTCCCCACGCCGCCATTACCGGTCACCCCTAAAATGCCCCCGCGAAAAAAACAATTGTCATGGCCGAGCTATGCCACGTCATCACCGACAACAAGCGCATCGGGCAGTTCTTTTACTACGCCTAAACGAACCGAGCCTCGGCAAAAGGTTTTTAAAAGTGAAACGGCTGCGGGGACACCAACACGAGAAGATTTTTACCAGCAATATGGGCCGACCTATGTTGGAGATATGGTGAAACGGCAGGCCGAAGTTCTTGCAAATCGTTTGCAAAACACATTTTTTACGCCAAAAAGAGAGCTAGAAGAAGGGGCTGTCGGTTATGCAAATCCGGACGCTTTTCAAGAAGAAATTGTCGATGAACAAGAGAATTTAGCGGAGGCAAACGGGGACAATTTAACGGACTTGGAAAACCTGTTTGAGACGGCCTCCGCTAAACAGAAGAACAAGAAAAAACAGAAAAAACCTCGGAAAAAGAAAGACGAACTTCAAAATCTCGGTCCAGTAGTGCCATCTAACGAACGAAGAGCTAAACACCATAAATGGCGTGATATTGATTAAATGTAATATTAAGACAAATAAAAAATTGTTTTATTGTGAACAATATCTGTGTACATGTTTTTTTAAATGTAAAGATAAATATAATAAGGCGACATAGTCGTTAAGTTTAAGGTTATCAGCGTAAATAGCGTCTAATATCGTCTGTCTAGCCACGCCCTCGCAACGGAGCGCTAGGTACAGACTACAATGCAGACCGCACAGTTGAAAAAATGGATGTTGAATTTGTTGTTTATTGTAAACAACTCGTTTCCCGTATCGTTTTAAATTAACTTTATAGTATCGCGGCGACTTTCCGTAAGTGCAAAACATTTCTACCGTGTCATTGTTAGAAAAGCATGCTATCCAATGTTCTCCAGCCTCTCCAGCTGCTTCGTTATTGAATATAAAGCAAAATTTGGGCCTTTTATGATGTGCTGGGAGTTTATTTACGGGGAAGCATCCTAAATAGTAGGGTCGCGTTCTTTTGTCGCAAGTTAAAAGAGCGTTTATTTGCGAAGTGTTCATAATTTATTCTTGACAAGGCCCGTCTCAGGTAACGAGACTTTTTGTAGTTCGGCGCCGTAGAAAACACCCAAAATTTGCTCCCCCTTTAAATCCGCTACGCGATAGACGGGTGGTGACCTGGGTATGACGTCAACAACGCGAAATATTTCGTCAGTAAATGTGCCACCCGAGCTAATTTTTCTAAATACCCGACTAGCTATAGAGAGACGCACGTGATCGCCAACTTTAAGCCTCGGTGCGTATCGATTAATGCCGTTTGATTTCCCGTACAGTTTATTCCAAATGATTGACTCGTTATCTATATTAACATGAGCCGGTGCAATTCCAGTAGTTGAATGAACCCGTTCATTATAGGCTTGAGTAATTAAAGGTAAATATTTAACGTAATTTTTATTCCCTGTGGCTGTAATAACCCGGGCAATTTGTTCCTTAATTGTTCTAATAAAGCGTTCCGCTAGACTGGCCTTATGCTGACTCCGGGCAAAATGTATTTGCACATTGTGCCGTTTCAAGAAGGAAGCAAAGTTGCGCGAACTAAATTCCCCACCAAAGTCAGTGTATATTTTTAAAGGGATCCTCTCTCGAAATATTTTTTTAAAAGCTTCGATAACCTCGCCAGATGTTTTGTTTCTAAGAGGTATTGTCCATCCGTAGCGGCTTAAGACGTCAATGACGCACAAAACATAGCGAACATTTTTATTAAAACGTTTCAATTTCGGTAGATCCAACAAATCAGCTTGAAAAACATCGTCCATGCTCGAAGCGTACACCTGGTTGGTTTTGAATCGGAAACGTCGAAATCGGTGTTTCGTGTAGGCCGGTTGTTTCTCGAGAAAGGCGACTAATTTTGCTTTTGGCACGTGCGGTAAGGCCTTTTGTAACCTCGCTAGCGACCCATAGGCGGCCGGATTAGCCACGTCGTAATAAATTTTTCTAATTTTAGCGTCCATGTCTCAACAAGTATAAATAACGACTAAATGGTTTCCCAATAAACAACTTTATTTAATACACACAAAGGTATTTTATAAAAACAATATCAGTTAAACAAATACGCTATATCAGTACATTTATTTTAATAGCCATAAATCAAGGCATTCTTTAAATCGGCAAAACTGTTGACAAAATAAGCGTAAATATCCTCTTGATCCTCGATCCATCCGTGTTCAGTCTCAAATTGATGCAAAATTTTCTCACGATCCAATTGAGGCAGCGCTTCGTGCAAATTACGTTCGACTCGATCGCTGAAATTTGTGTCAAATTCCGAGCAGCTTTGAGAGTGGCATATTTGTTTTCGACACTCGACGTTGGCGCAAGTGGAAGTGACGTCAAACAAAGTGGTAGTGAGCTCGTTTAAAATTAATTCGCGCATGCGACAGACAGCTATCCCTTTAGCTTTGAGATCCTCGTCAATCAGCGGCTTTAAATCAATCAATGTCTGCCATCCTGTTTTGTTCAGGCTGAATCCTTCGCTGGTGCTAAAGTTCAGGAAATAACGACTGCCGCTGCCTCGTTCATAGTATCGAAGATCGATTATACGTTCATCTTTCGAGTTGACGAAGCATTCCAGCTTGAGGCGCTCTTTGACGGGCAACCAAATATGATAGCGAGGTATTTTTCCGTCAAAAAAGGACGTGAGTTCATTTTGAAACCGAAACAAAGCGTACCAGGCGTTAGGTTTTAATATAGTTTTTGTACGCGTATCCGATCTTTGAATTAATATTTTAGGTTCAATTGACTCAATGACGCAAATGTCGAGCTTTGGCGTGACGGTGTGTACTGGGTGCATATTGGCTCGCGACTGATATTGTATTTATAAAGTTTTAGTCTTTTATACGTTGGGGTGATTATAAATTATTTCTCTGTTTTTAGATATTATTAATTGGTTGTTTGGAAATTCGGCCATGACAATACACGTGACGTTTTCGGTTAGCGGAGAGCTAAATCTTAACGATAATCGCAAGTTACCAGTCTGGGGCATGGAATTTAAACCTAACGAAGCGAGATGTTCTCTACTCAAATCAAAAACAACGACAAAAAAGCCCTTCTTATATAAATCGTAAGAAATTATATTTCCCCGGTCAAGACCTAATATCTCGAGACCCTCGAATAAAGAATTGTAACATCTAACGTATTGGTCGTCGTCAAAATTAGGCGTAAAGGGAATATCAGGATAATTTTGAGAATTTAAAGAGAATTGCATGAAATCGAGTTTGAAATGTTGGAGATCCAGGGGGTTGGAAGTTGCTTCCCCTACAAATTTTTTATTAGTAACGAAAGCCACGACAGTTCGCGAGGGTAATTGCCCCGTAAACAGGCTGTCCCTAATAAAATCTTGCGTTCCGGTGGTTATTAAGAAATTTTTCATAACAATAGAGTTTACTTCGTAGCGAGCGTTTATTCCCGAGTTTAACATCTGAGCGTGAGCTAGTTGCAGTTCGGGATTAACCTCAATTTCGCGCGTAAACAAGGTGCATTCCGTTAAATCAATCTTAAGGTATGTCCGCACTAGGCCAAAAATCGCGCTAAGTTCGCTACGTTCGCTACGCTCGCCAATCACGCCGAGAAAACCAGCTGTACGCACTTCCAAATTTTCCGCGCTCAGCGTACTCGACGAAGCTGGCGAGAGAGAAAACGAAGTTGAAAATGTTCAACTTTTTGCGTCGGTCTCGCCAGCGAACGCGACGCACATCCAATCAGCGACCTTATCTTGGTCACGTGACTGATGTCGTAGAAGTTCTTCCTAAAAATGGCGTCTGACATGGAAAAACACCATTTACCACGAGAAATTAACGATGAATTATTAATTAATGAGGTTAGGGAAAGGCCCGAATTGTGGAATATTTCTCTCCAAAGCTACAGGATGACGAAAATGAAGGAAATCTCCTGGATGAAAATAGCCGCAACGATAGGATGCTCCAGTACGTTTATACATTTAAGCCTCGGCTCTGTTTACATTATCCATAATCGGAAATTATCCTCAGTAGTTTTCATATTATATCCATAATCAGGTAATGAAGCAAAGAATCGTTGGAAATCTATTCGAGATAAGTACACGAGAGAGAAAAAAGCAGATAAAAAAATTAAAACTAGTGGATCTGGGAGGACGAACAAAAAGGTTTGGGAATTAATGGATTCCCTATCGTTTTTGAGCGACACTGTACAACATAGAGCGTAAGAAAACTTTAATCTTGCATCATTTCTACTTAGTTACCATCGTGATTTTTTGCATAGGACCACAAGTAGTCTGTCAAATGAAACGTGCTTAGTTACGGAACAAGTGACCAACACAACCGAAGAAAACTTGACAAATACTAGTGGAGAAAACGTAACAATAACTACGGATGCTGGGGAGTTTATCATTAGCGCCGAGGACCTATGTGATGCATCAACATCTAGTTCTACCAAGACAAACATGCCAGAAAGTGCCTCTGACAAAGATACTGACGCCGACCTCCAACCTAAAGAAAAGAGGAAAGCTGCAGAGGCCAGCGAAGCCATACAAAATAAAAAAAGAGGTCGTAGAGATACCACTGAAGCTGCGCTTCTTCAGATGATGAAGACCAATAATGAAATAATAGCTAAAAGTGAATGTTGTGATACCAAAAAAATTGTTGACTCTGACGAGCTATTTTTAATGAGTTTATTGGCAGATTTTAAAAGTTTAACACCAAAACAAAAAAGTTCAGCCAAAATTAAATTTATAACTATTTTAGATAATTTGAAAGATGAGACGAAAACCACCGAAGCTGCTACCAATACCGACAAAAACTAACTTCTAAATGAAACTTCATTTCTCAATAAAAAATACTTTCAATTATGTATATCTGTTTTGCCATGGAACGTGCCCCTCACCCATGAAAAATGTTTTGATATCATCCCTGATTGCTGAAGCATTTCTTTTATTGGTATTTGATCCTTGATGACTAAATGTTGGTAAAACATTTCCATTTTCCAAACGCCAACGCCCTTCGTGTAGTATTCCCTCTGCGTCAACATAATCCCCAAAGTCCTTTGGACAATAAAGTCTTTCTTCCAAGTTACCATCCTTTATCATCAAAAAATTATGGAGCATCACACAAGCTTTAACAACAGCTTCAGCATTTTCAGGCTTGAGTGGGATACTGTTCCGTAGCACACGAAATCTTGCACATAAAATTCCAAAAGAATTCTCAATACATCTCCTGGCTCGGGATAGTCTGTAGTTAAAAATAAATTTATCTTCCACAAGGTTTCTTCCAGAATAGGGTCGCATAAGGTTAGGCTTCAATGGAAAAGCTTCATCGCCGATGAAGACAAATGGAAATTCCACTTTGCTCTTGTCAACTTTACGTGGTATTGGAAAAAAGTCTGGTTTTTCTATTGCATTACCTAGGTCTGATCCCCCGAAAACTCCACCATCACTAATTCTACCGTAGTTACCGATATCGACATAAGTGAATACATAATTTGCGTCGCATGCAGCCATAAGTACTATGCTGTGATGTCCTTTATAATTAAAATACTGGGATCCACTGTTTGAGGGCGCAATTAAATTGATGTGTTTCCCATCGAGGGCTCCGACACAATTGGGAAAATTCCATAATTTGTAAAAATCATCAGCAATAGTAGTCATGCTGGACTTCGTCAACGGTCGCATGTAGAGAGGCAACAAAACTTTCCAAATAGCATTGCACGTCTCGGGGATTATTTCGGCAATGGTAGATTTTCCCAATCTAAAGGCGAGTGACAAAGTTCTGTAGCTACACCCTGTGGCTAGATATCTGAAAAGAAGGTAAAATGTTATTTCCCTTCGACAGAATTTAAAATATTCTCCTCACCTGAGGGCTACGTAAAGACGTTCTCCAGGTGAAATACAGTTGCGAAATTTCGTTGATTCCTTTTGAATCTCAACTTTAACCAGATTAAACAAATAATCAAACTGTTTTGGTGTCATTCGACAATGTTCAACGAAAAGCCTATCCCCGTATCTTTCGTAATAATAACGCATTTTAGGGATAAGGTTATAAAAATCACCATCTTGCTTTCTATCTTGGAAAACTTCCCTGATCCATATTCTTCTTTTTCTATCTTTTTTCCGTTTATTTCGCAATAAAAGCATTGATAGAATTAAATTATTAGCATGTGCCAAACGCTTCACTTTACTACAGATGGGCGCCATTTTTTCTTTGGATGAAGAGAGAAATATCCCACGTGACCAAGATAAGGTCGCTGATTGGATGTGCGTCGCGTTCGCTGGCGAGACCGACGCAAAAAGTTGAACATTTTCAACTTCGTCTTCTCTCTCGCCAGCTTCGTCGAGTACGCTGAGCGCGGAAAATTTGGAAGTGCGTACAGCTGGTTTTCTCGGCGTGATTGGCGAGCGTAGCGAACGTAGCGAACTTAGCGCGATTTTTGGCCTAGTGCGGACATACCTTAATACTTTTTGCCCTGCTCATTGTGAATAATAGCGAAATCCGTGGAGCTTCGATGAAGTCTAATTCGCACCTCGATATTATCTAGTAAGAATTTGGGCGTTTTGAACATATCCAGAAATAATTCGCCAATTACATCGCACGTCTTTGATTTTGCCACGCGTTTAGCGCGACGACCAATACCATTATCTTCTTTGTTAATATTGGCGTCTTCTAAAGCCGTCGCCGGATCGATAATGGTATCCAAATAATATAACATAGAAGTTAACCAGGAATTGGCCGCCGTTTGTCCATAATTTAAAAGTATTTTAAAATAGGCCATATATGGGTACATATTATTAGGTTGTTGGACAGCGACGCCATTAAGAAATAATTCTACTTGACAAAATAGCGAGGCAATTATTAAATTTGTTACCGAGACTTTCTTTTCCGCATCTGGAACGGCCGTGCCGTCCTCGTGTAAAACGCGAAATTTTAATCTCAAAAGAGTTTTAGTCAAATCATGATAATTGTTTGAGGGAGGAATGATAAATTCTACATATTTAGCATTAGTTAGTGGGGCAATTGGATAATGAGCAGTCGTTTTAGTCCCCACAATATTATTATTCACCACTGGCTTTTCAAATATTTCAAAATCGGATAGAACACTTTCGTAGGTCGACATGTTTAGTCTAGAAAATCGCGTTTAGTGCGTCGCTTAACACGTTTGCTCCGGCTTGTTTTAGCAGTCCTCTTTCGTTTTCGGCCCGTCCCGCTCTGAGTGTTGACGAACCGGTCCACGCCTTTATGTAGTAGGGAATTTATAGATTGTTTGACATTTCGTTTAATCGATTCTCGAGGCGATATTCCGGGGTTTTGTGCATCGCTAATTACTCTACTCGTTAACCCAACAGCTTCGGACGCTAAAGTATTAATGGCCGGCCTAATAAAGGGTGTAATTTTGCGCAATAAAGAATTAAAGATGCCGCCAACACTAAAACGACCCCCCGATTGGAAAACGTTTGCGTGTAAAGATGGCAGAGACGATCCTCTTTGGAAATACAGAGTGTATCTATTAGGCACCATTGCTCCTGTTCTATTGACGTCGACGCCTAAAAAACAGTTTAATATATACTTTGCCTAAATTAAACGGGATATTTTCCCCGTAATCGGATTTCAATTCAATTTCAATTTCTTGTATATCGCTAGTTGAAATTGGATAAAAGTCGATATTATTAAATATTTCCTGGTTCTCTTCGTCTAGCAGCGAAAAAGCCGGCATTTTTATGAAACGTAGCAGAGGGGCTTGACCACCACCCACCACTTGTTGACGGATAATATTGGTATAAACAAACATGGCATCGACGCCTCTCATGATATCCGCGGGATACTCTGACGTCTCGCTGTTGATATACCGATCCAATTGATTACTACTAAAACCTAGCAATCGTCCCAGGCCTCTTCCGGGTGTTGTTTTGGGAAACAAAATTGAGACCGTATCGTTCAGTTTTGAAACCGTCACGGTTCCGTCTACATTCTGCCAAAATTTTAGACTTTTCCTATGCGCCGGGGACATGGCTTCGCTCATAGCACTTAAAACATCGCTAATATGATAATATACCCCGGGAGGAATCTCGCACGCGAAATTATCAACTCGTTTGCCTTGAGACCCGGGTAGGGACGGTTGGTCAGCCATATTTGGATCTTCTGGAAATCTATCAACATCGTATTCGCTAGTCCAAAAATTATTAGCCTCTGTCAGTGTCATTGATCTCAATCGGGGGTTCACCAATGCTACACCCGAGTGGCTATGTTGCAAAACTTCTCCCTCTTCGGGAATGTTAAATAACTTGGCCATCGGTCCAGCTACCGATACGCGAACACCTCGCTCTATTTCGAGACGCGTGTAGTATCTATTTTCTGGCGCCGTTTTGAGAATAAAGATTTTAAAATGACGGCGAGTCATAAATTGCTGAGCTTCTAATAATTTGTTAATCACTTTCAAATGTAGCGAAAAGGGGATTACCGCACCGGTCGGGGTAAAATCACAGGTATATTCACGCGCCGGTATTTTGATTTTCGTTGTCTCCGTCTTTGTAAAAAGATACATTAATGAAAAGTGGACGCGATATGACACTCCTGTACTGTTAGTAGTTTTAAAATGCGTAAAATTACGCTCTAGAGGCCTCTTGGATAGAAACGTCCCCCCAACGTATTCATTTTCTAAATTTAATATATCCTGCAAATCCGGCGAAAATTTCATTTCAATTTTTGCCGGACAATGGACTCTAAAATAATGCTCCGCTCCTTGTTTAATAACGCTAAATTCAGCATTGTGCAATCTTAAAGGATCGTGGTTGTTCGAGCTTATTTTGAGCTTTTCGGCGATTTCATAATAAATTTTAAAATCATCCTCCAAAGATTGTTGCGCTTTAAACTCGCCTGACACCAAGAACAATAAATAAATCCATGGCTCCTCCCCGGCGGTATAATGCTTAATGGTTCTATTGATTCGATATTCTAGATAGGCATTGTTTTCATTTATGGTATATTCTTGTATCGTGAGGCTTAAGGGCCCGCATTGCTGCTTTCCGGTATAATATTTATCGGGGTCGAGGTTGAGCAATTTAGCTAATTGGGGAGAAAATTTAATTTCCACCCATTCCGGTGTTTTGAAATTATACACGATAGCATAGCCCCAATTATCTACTACGTGATATGTGAATTGAATTTTATTTATTACTAATTTTTCTAAGGTGTTGGCTACGGCTCGATAAAGCCCTTCGGCGTTTTTCTCTGGCGTTTTACTGGCTTTAAAAGTTTGCGGTAAGAACAATATTTTATAGTTATCATAATCTTCGGGGTTAATTTGTTTAGGCTTTTCAGAGATAATTGGCTCGGGTTTTTTCTTTGGCGGATCAACCGGCTGCGGAAACAAGGGTTTTTTATCAACCGGTGGTGGGGAGGATGTCGGTAATACGGGTAGCTCAAAAGTAGAGGATGTTGTAGAGTCTGGAGATTTTGAGAGATCAGGCTTGGATAGATCAGGTTTTGATAGGTCGGGGTTTGGTAAGTCGGGGTTCGATAAGTCGGGTTTCGGTAAGTCGGGTTTCGGTAAGTCAGGTTTTGAGGGGTCTGGAAATATATATATTTCCTCAACCTCTGTTGGCGAGGGGGTCGGCGTCAGTGGTTCGAAGGTAGAGGGTTTCGGGGCCTCTTGTTTTGATAGATCAGGCTTATATGGGTCCGGAGCTGGAATTTTGGGGGAATCCGGAAGTTTCAGGGGATCTGGCTCCGGCTTTGGCTTCGGTAATTCAGCCTTTGGTTTTGGTAGTTCAGACTTCGTTGGCTCCGGCTTTGGCTTCGGTAATTCAGCCTTTGGTGGGTCTGTAGTCAGAATCTTTAAGGGATCTGAAGTAGACGTGGTTGGCCTAGTTGTTGTTGTTGTAGTAGATGTTGGTTTAGTTGTTGTGGTAGATGCTGAATTAATCGTTGTAGTAGCGGCTGAATTAGTTGAGCTCGGAGGTATTAGTTTATCCGAACTTGGAGGTATCGGTTTATTTGAACTTGGAGGTATCGGTTTAGTCGAATTTGGAGGTAACTGTTTACCTGAAGCTGGCGTTTTAGAGGGGTCAGGCCCTGAATATGTTGGATAATAAGGCTTTGGAGAGGTTTGTTTTGGAATAGTTATTTTGGGTGGTGGTGGGGGAGGGGTTATTTTGGATGGCTGTGGTTGTACAAATACTACGGGTTCAGTCGTAGCAATAGGTATCGGAAGAAAAGGCGTAGTTCGCGGTAAAATAGGTATAGATGGCGGTACAGGCCTATATTCCGGCTGAGGCTTTTTTCTTATTGGCGGAACTTCGTAGTTTGTTTTACGTTTAATGGCGGCCTTGGGAATGTACTTGTAATCAAATTTTTTTTTAAAACTATCTCCAACATTATCAATTTCGATTTCCACGTAATTATTAGTGTAATTTAAACTTATATTTTTAGCATGCTTTGATACAGGATATTTGGATATATATGGAACATCTTCGTAATTATTCTCTTTAAATTCAAATAGCGTGGTCAAGGGAGAATCAGCTGGTATTTTGAACCGTATGTTTTCCTCTCCTAAAACTTGCAGGTAAACGGGAAAGTTTGTATCTAACTGTTTTCCCAGGGCCCCGTCTTTATATTTATTCACTAATTTAAAAGATAATTTGCCTTTTAAATACGGATGACTGTCTACATCATCATTTAACAGCTCGACAAAATTTTGGGGCAGTTCGTACTCTTTGGTCTTGGTATAACGATTGACAGGTATCTCTATTTTTTGATATTCAACAGGCTCTCTAACAGCTGCATAGTTGTCACGGTTTGGGTCACTTACAACCTGAATTTCAAACTTGTTAAACTCTTCGCTTATATTCACCCAATGATTTGGAAATATGATTTCTGCCAACCCAACTTCATAATCACTAGTCAAGTTCAAAGGTTGATGCAAATAATTTTTAAAACTTGATTGGGTATTGTTTGGATATATATCGAGACACGTATTAGACGCTAGAGTTAAAAAGAAGTCGTCATTCATGACTAACGCCTGTTTATCAACTAACCCCAACTTCTTAAACAAACCTTATTTTATACATAAAAAGATCGTCCATAGCTCGGTGAACTGGCCGGGATTTGAACTCGCCACCTTTTTGGGTATTACATTAGTAGACCCTGCCTTTATCCACTGAGCTATGGACGATCTTAAACAACAGGCCGTTTATCTTCATCAAAAACTTTAAAAATTCTTAAACTTTTAAAGTCGTTACCCTTGAAACATCTACGTGCATAGTTAATTAAACCCTAACCGCTTCCAATAAAATATTTTCCTCAAAACAAGGAAAGTTTTAAGTCGTTATCCTTGCAGCATCTACGTGCATAGTTAATTAAACCCTAACCGCTTCCAATAAAATATTTTCCTCAAAACAAGGAAAGTTTTAAGTCGTTATCCTTGCAGCATCTACGTGCATAGTTAATTAAACCCTAACCGCTTCCAATAAAATATTTTCCTCAAAACAAGGAAAGTTTTAAGTCGTTATCCTTGCAGCATCTACGTGCATAGTTAATTAAACCCTAACCGCTTCCAATAAAATATTTTCCTCAAAACAAGGAAAGTTTTAAGTCGTCATCCTTGAAACATCTACGTGATATTCTAGTATATAAGAGTCGTGTTTTAAAGAGAGAGTTACCAGTTACCTGACTACGCTCTCCTGTTTAACCGTCTTCAGTACCATCTCTACTAAGATGACTTTACCCGCCGATCGTGGATTCACACAGCTTTTGCTGTGTGAAAAGAGACCAAATTCGATTTTTCCATCCGTCTCTTTTCAGGAATAGCCTGAAAAGAGACCAAATTCGATTCATGTGCCTCGATTTCCGTAACTTGTTTTGTAATCTTTACTGGTTACATGCACAAAAGTTGCGGAAATTTGCGTGAAGTCGCATTTTTGCGGCCCACCACTCAACGTCGGCCATGGTTTGGGACCCAATGCAGGAAATAGAACAAAAAAACCAGGTCGAATCATGTTGAGGAGGTTCATGAATCGACCTTCATTGCGGTGTCATATGCATCCACACAACTGACTACCGCAATGAAGGAAGTTCTGGCGCCATCAACCAGACCTGCCGAGTTTAATTATTTGTTGCTCGTCTGGTTGTTGGCGCCAGGACTTAATATGACGCGTTTTCCATCATAGAAAATTTTGGAGTTGGTCTCTTAAAAGTCGCGTAAAATTTGTGTGAAGTCGCTTCTGCCATCCGAAAGCACAAAGAAAGCTTGATGGTTGTGGGTCAAACAACCAGACCTGGGCCGGAAGACCAAGCCGCGTAGTGGCTCGGATGTAACTTCCTTCGGGAGGTAAAGGATCAACGAAGAATTTTATAGGACATGGCCCGTACAACCCGACAAGCCCTGCCACCGCATAAGGTTCTGCGTACCCTGCACCAACTGGAGCACGTTCTCTTCAGTACGGCTCTAACTGGAATCCTGACTTCGATGTCCTTCTCAAACTTAACAATTTCACGACATCAACGTGGCTCTCTTCAACGCTGGATACATTTTGGACCCAAGAAGCGGCAAAAACAACCAAGCCACGTCGAAACGCTAAAGATCTTCGAGAACCGATGGAGGGCTTCACTTAAAAGGTTGTCTTCTAACAATCCTCGATTACCCTGCCTGTCTTTCATCAAAATTCATCCGGCATCGTTTATCTTAAGCCACTTGACGTCAGTCATCAGAATGCATGAAGAAAGCTAGTGGCGCTAATTACGATTTAAAGAGCGGCTTTCAGTTAAGATTTCGACTAAAATATCAAGTTTTGAAAATCAAAATGTCACTTTGAACAAGATGCTTTTTTACACTAGAGATAAGAACAATAAAATCTTTATTTGTATATTTGTCTTTGTTTCTCAGACATATTTAAAGGTTCTATGGTGGGAAATTCAAACAGAAATCTGGCAAAATAACACAAGTCTGGGTTGGTTTAGACTTGTTCGGGGGCATAGCATGGTGGAAGGCAGGAATACCCATAGCACGGTGGAAGGTAGGGAATATCAGGTAAGATTTCTCCATAAAATAACACAATCTAGGGTTGGTAGTTCATCGATCTAGGGTTGAAAAATAACACGCCCGAGCTCGGGTCAGTCCGGACTTGTCTGGGAAGTTTGGTTTCAGTTGGGTAGTGGCGGCCATCTTGGGGTGGCGGCCATCTTGGATGTCTGCATATCTGAGTGGCTATCACTACTTGTGTAGACTATTTCTGGCACGCCCCTCCTAGCTATTATCCTTCTAAAGGCTAATAGGAAGTCATTGGTATTTAGCGACGGAACGAGTTCCAAGTGGATAGCTCGAGTAATGGCACAAGTTGCTAAACAAATGTAGCACTTTTGGTCTTGGGACTTGTTTTTTACTATTAAAGGGCCTGCGAAATCAATACCCATAATTGAAAATGGAGGGGATTCTGACAGTCTATCTTTTGGTAGTGTAGCGGTAGACATATCACCTGGTTTCGCATTCAACCTTTTACATATGACGCAATCTTTAACTACAGAGCGTGCTAATTGTCTCGCCGAGGGTATCCAATATTTCTCTCTTAACTGCGTGACTGTATCACTAATACCTGCGTGATGGATTTGGGTATGGCTTCTAATTATAAGCAGTTTAGCTAATCTATGTCCCTTTGATATTAGTATGGGATGTTTAGGAAAAACTGGATTCTTCCAACCGTCCGCCGACGCACAAAATACCAGTTTCGTTTAGGATTGGTTTTAGAGGGGCTATCTTAGAGTTGGGGTGGATTGGTTCTCCATTCTTTAATTGTCTAATTTCAGGTCCAAATTCCAAGGTCTGTACTGATTTTATCCAAGCTATTTCTGCCCTTTGTAATTCTTCCGCACTAACTGGGCCTGTAATTTTGTTTGGATTTCTGAAGTTGTGGGCGGCTCGAAATAAATAGGCTGTTATTCTTAATACCTTATTAAGGTGATAGTGCTTTGATAAGTCAATTAAGGTGTGGATGCCTAGGGGTTTGGTTATATTTATAGCTAGGGTTAGTTTCCTTCTTTCGCTTGCTACGGGTTCTAAATCCTTTTCAGAGGGTTTACGCGAATTTGGCCAATTTTGTTTAGGTTCTTTTAACCACGAGGGTCCTTCCCACCATTTACTATTGTTTTTCATGTCTTCGGCTTTCATGCCTCGGGTAGGAAAATCAGCAGGGTTATCCTTTCCGGGGACGTGGAACCACATTTCCCCTTTGGTTAGTTTTTGGATTTCGGAAACCCGGTTTGATATAAAGGGCTTCCATTGGGTGGAATCGCCGGTGACCCATGCTAAGGCTATTGTGGAGTCGGTCCAATAAAATATTCCCACTAGGTTTTTGGTGAAAACTTGTCTAATGTTGTTTGTAAGCCTAGCTCCTAATAGGCAACCCATTAGTTCTAGCTTGGGAAGTTTTAAATCTAAACTAGGGTCTTGGTTTTTTAGAGGGGTTACTCTCGACTTAGCGGTGACTAGATATGTTCCTATTTGGTTGGCTATGGTTTTATACCTAACATAAACACAGGTGGCGTAGGCTTTTAAACTCGCATCGGAGAAACAATGGAGCTCAATTTCTGCTATTTCGTTTGTGGCTTTGAAATAGTAGTTTCTTTGGATTTTGAGGTGGTGTAGGAGAGGTAATTCATTTACCCATGTTTCGAAAATACCCTTGGTCTCTTGGGGAAGCTCTGTGTCCCAATTTTCCTTGGTTTCCCATAACAATTGTAATAACATTTTTGCCCTAATTGTGAATGGGCAGAGTAGGCCTAAGGGATCGAAAATTTGCGCGATGAAACTAAGCACCTGGCGTTTGGTAAATTTCATAACCTGACTGGTTTTGATTAGGTTGGAGAGGTTAAATGTTAACATGTCCGAATTAGGGTCCCAATTTACACCCAATACTTTATTTTCTATGGTCTCAGTATTTTGTTCGAATAATTTTGGGCCCCCTTGGTTATCATGCTTTGTCCATCTATCTCTTAAATCCTGGGAGTTAGTACCCCATTTTCTAAATCTCATCCCGGCTTCCTTCATTAATTTCGCGGCACTGAGGGATACTTCATAACCTTGGTCTACATTTTCTACTGAGGTGGTGAGGTCGTCGACAAAAAGGTCATTGTTTAGTATATGTCTGGTTAGATCTGGTAGGTCTGTGGCTTGCTGGATGTGGTATTTAATGGTACAGCCTAACAGAAAGGGACTTGAGGTTACCCCAAAGGGTACTCTCGTCATTCTTAGGGTTATGTAATGGCCTATTTTATTAATACCATCATTTTCCTCCTGGAACCAGATAAACCTTACAGAGTCTTTATCTTCCTCATCCAAAGCTATTTGCAGAAATGCTTTTTCAATATCTGCCACTATTGCTATTTGGTTATTTCGAAATCGGGCAAGAATTAATAGGAGGTTAGGAGTTAAATTGGGACCTGGTAGTAGGCAGTCATTTAGGGAGGGTTTCCCATAGGCATGTGATGAGCCGTCTAAAACGACACGTGTTTTGGTTGTTTGGACATTTTCCCTTTCTACACCCTGGTGTGGCATGTAATACATGCCTGGTTTTGAGATAGTTAATTGGTCTTGGGGTACTACTTCTGCTATGCCTAGTTCTAATTGTTCTTTAATTACCGCCTTATAGCGTTCATAGTAGCTGGGGTCTCTTTGGAATTTCTTTTCTAAACTTTGGGCTCTTTTCATGGCTACAGCTTGGTTGTCTGGTAATGCTTCTTTGCTAAGCTTCCATGGAAATTTTACTACGTAACGACCTTGGGTATCGTCAAACGTAATATCCTCAAAAAAGGTGGTTAAGGCTAGGTCATTGGGATTTTCCTTAATTTCTGAGCTATCAATACCGAGGGTTTCTAAATCAAAGAATGTTTTTAAGGTTTGATTTACTCGTTTTTCCCCTAAGCTAATTAACATGGAAGTTACAGATTGGTTAGATTTAGCTAAGGTTGAGCTCCTTTCTGGTCCACTTAGGCACCAACCTAATTTGGTCTCTAGCGCTACTGTGCGGGGTCCTATTCTTTCTGTTCTCCCGCTGACGATTTCCCAATAAAAATCAGCTCCTATTAGGATATCAATATCAGGTTGTTCTGATTCAATTTCTAAGGCGGGTTCACAAGCTAAACTTATCCCCTTGGTTTTCAGGATTTCTTGAATTTCTGAATCATGGGACTTGGAAAAGTCGTATGTTAAGAACCTTTGGACAATACAAATGATTTCTACTGTTTCATTTGGATTTTGTTTATTCTCTAAGGTGACCCTTACTCTCTTATGTTTCTCTTGGTGGGGATCTTTGTTTCCGAAACTAAAAACATCTAATTCTTGGTCCCCCACGATTGGTAGGTTTAATTTCGTGGCAAGTTCTTCCTTTATAAAACTACCTTGGCTCCCCCCGTCTAGGAAACACTTAGCTATTCTAGAGTTTTTTGGTTGGGAAGGATGTTTGGCTAGGGCTATAGCTCTTTGGAGCAGTACATTTTGGCTGCAGGTTTTAATTGGCGCCAAGGCCATAGTTAGGTTTTCTACTGGATTTTGGTCTTGGTATTTTACGTGCGTTTGGGCGTGGTTGTTTTCCTCACTTTGGTTATGCACGGGAACTAAATATTGGACTTGGTTCTGGCCCTGATTTTGGATTTGGTAGGCGTTTTGGTTTTGGACTTGCGCCACTAATTGGGTTTGGGCTTGATTGGTTGACCTTTTGTGAGAGGGGTTTTTTTCACATACGGCGTAATGATGCATTCTACCGCATGTTTTGCAATTTCTAAATCTAGATGTACACCTTTGAGCGTCGTGGTTATTGCGAAGGCAGATGTAACATCTTCCGCTATCCCTAATTATTATTCTTTTTTGTTCCATGGTATAATTGGCGCAATTTAGGGTTTTATGGGTATCGTTTTTGCAGAATATACAGTAAGTAAATTCCTGGTTTTTAGGAGCTTTATTTACTCCGGTGGCTAACTGGGCAGCTGACGGTCTTCTAGGATTGTTATAATTATGTTCGTACCTTGATCTATTTCTATACCTATCTGGAATCTTTTCTGAATTTATGGGGCTGACTAAGGGCATGGTTCTCTGACCGTCAACTAGTAATTCGGCCATTTCTCTACTCTCCACTTGTCCCCTAAGAAATTCTACCAATTCGTCGGGGTCCCAAACCGATCCATTTGTGGATGGTTTTCTCTGAGCACAGTAGGCGGTCCTTATATCGTTAGGTAAACAGGCTAGAATATTTGGACAAAACCCTTCGGCTTTTACGGTTGGATCTATTCCTAAACTCTTAAAGCTTCTAATGCTAACCTCGCAATTATCTAAAAGGGTACGGAGGGCTTTTACATTGTTTGAATTTGCAACCGGCTGAATTTCTTTTAATTTCTTATAATGGAGATGGACTGCCATGTCATTTTTATCGTACCGTTTTTTAAGAATTTTAACCGCTTCATCGTAAGAACTGTCTACTTCGTCAAATCCGTCGATGGCCTGAAGGGCCTCGCCTTCTAAAAATCCCGTTAAATAAATGAGCTTTTCTACCTTTGAGATGCCTTGTTGTTTTTCGATGACCGCGTTAAACCTTGACCAGAAACAGTTCCATTTCGCGTGGTCTCCTGAAAATGTTGGAATTTTTATCTCCGGCAGCTTGGAGTTGTTTCTGGGTACACTGGCGGGTGGCTGGTTTGGTGTGCGTTGACTCCGTTGATCTGCGTCGATCCACTATAGTTGGAGGTTGAAGAAGTTCCGTTGGTTTGGTGGGCCTTTCGGGCAGCTCTTTCGGCCTTTAGTTTTAATTCCGAAATTTCCTCACGGAAGGCGATGGTGGCATCTGATTCGGTTTCCATCTCATCATCGTCCGTAATCAGGCTTAGTACTTTGGCGTCCGCGACTATGACGTCATCTTCCCTTTGGATAAGCATGGCAATAGCGTCTTCCACTTCTTCCGCGTCGATGCATGCTCCCTTTAGCAGGCTTTTAAGCGCGTTTATTTTTCTGGTGGCGGCGTTTCTCGCGCTTTTTTGGGAGGCGCGGGCAAGTTTCGTCTCTCTGACTGGATCCGTTGGTTTAGTGTTAGCCATGTTGGTGGCAGAATTCGCGGCGTTTTTGGAGGTTTGTGTAGTCCGCTTGGTCTGCTCGCTTCCAGAGGAGTTGGTGGTATGGGGTGATCCGGAGGTATTGCATTCGTTTTCGGGATCTGGCATTTACGCGAGGAAGTCCGGTTTAATTACCGAGGAGGTCCGGTTTAATTACCGAGGAGGTCCGGTTTAATTACCGAGGAGGTCCGGTTTAATTACCGAGGAGGTCCGGTTTAATTACCGAGGAAGTCCGGTTTAATTTACGAGTTCATTAAGATCCGGTTTAAATACCGAGGAGTTCAAATTAATGTCCGGTTTGAATACCGAGGTGGATCGCATTAAATTACGAGGAGTAAAGGTTCGAATTTCCGGTTTGAATACCGAGGTGGATCGCATTAAATTACGAGGAGTAAAAGTTCGATTTACATACCGAGGAGTTCGTTTAAAGGTTCCGGTTTTAATTCCGGGTCTTACGGCACCATGAAGAATAGCGCTGGGTTGGGAGAGCTTTTAATTGCTTGGTAATCTACCGACCGGACTGAAACAGTTGGTAGATATTAGGATGGACTTGGTGGACTTGAATTTAATAGTGCAAAGGAGGTGGAAACTTGAGTTGTATTTCAAAAAAGGTTATTTTATTACACTAAAAAATTATTTAAAGTTTTACTAGGGAGTTGGTAGTTTCTAAAAATTATAAGGGTACTATAAGGTGGAGACCCTTTGGTCAGAGAGCTACGAATGGAATGCATAAACTTTCCCTTTCACGCCAAGCCTTTATAGAAGGCATCATTGACGTCATCGTCTTACGGGGGCTTTCACCTTTGCTTCGCAGGCGAGGTGCGGGCGTGGTTTTGAAAAGTTTGGGGTACCGCCTTTTGGCCCATGACGTCAATGATGTTTATCAGGGGTTTTGGGGAAAATTTGGAGTTTTACGTTGGGGGTGGTTTTGAAGGGGTCTTGGCGTTTTAGGAAAAGTTTGAACTTGCTATTATATTGGGGTTGGCTTGTAAGGGATTGGGGAATTTTGTTTTTCTCTTATTTTTTAAGGTTTCAATACATGTTTACAAAGTAATTTTAGGATGATTTTAACAAAGGATTTTGGCATTAAATTTTACATAGTTAACAATTAATTATTTCGCGTGAATTAAATACACAATTTCTTAACACTAACTATTACCGTTAACCTCTGCAAGTTTTGGTGGAAAGGAGAAACCGGGCGCGGAGGAATACTCCTTTAACAAGCGGGGAGAGAACTTGCAAACTCTACGCAGAAGGATTTGTTCCCAGATTTTCACCCGGTGCCACAGTCCGGGATCGAACCCGGGATCCTCTTGCTGCGAGGCGAAAGCGCTAACCCCTACGCCACCCCACTTACAAAAGTACTAAATGCATCGTAATTACGAAAAAGATTTCCACATATTCACTTTATATTATGGAAAAAGTGAATATTAAGGTTCTGTAGGATTTCTTAACACATCAAAACAAAGCGAACTGCTAACTCGGCGCACTAGTCTGACAACGGACAGACACACACAGACAAAAAAATAGACTGCTTTTTAACTCTTTCCGTATTAATTTTGAATTGAGAAAAGAGATTATCTTAAATATTAAAATAAATATAATTAATATTTAATATTTTCTTCGTTAGTTGTTCGCCGTATTGAGCGTTACATCGTTTTAAAAAAGAATAATTAAACAACCTTGAGAGACTTGACTAATATTGACGTTTGAGTTGAAGGATATGACTGTTTTTTCGCCTTACTCAAATAGGTAGTATATAAAGGATTCGAATCGCAGCTGTAGATAAGATCATCGCAATTGCGTGAACCTTGGAGGAAGACCCCTCCATTGGAAGGCTAGACGTTTCTCGTAACCCTAGCCGATCGCCACGTATGTCTTAACCTTAAGGATGATGGTGGTGTTAGAAGCCAGTGTGTACAGACTGGTGTCCATGTGGGATGGACAAAAACAAAAGACCAGAAGATGGTGGTGTTAGAAGCCAGGTGTACAGACTGGTGTCCATGTGGGATGGACAAAAACAAAGACCTGAAGATGGTGCTGTTAGAAGCCAGGTGTACAGACTGGTGTCCATGTGGGATGGACAAAAGAAAGACCAGAAGATGGTGCTGTTAGAAGCCAGGTGTACAGACTGGTGTCCATGTGGGATGGACAAAAGAAAGACCAGAAGATGGTGCTGTTAGAAGCCAGGTGTACAGACTGGTGTCCATGTGGGATGGACAAAAACAAAGACCAGAAGATGGTGCTGTTAGAAGCCAGGTGTACAGAGTGGTGTCCATGTGGGATGGACAAAAACAAAGACCAGAAGATGGTGGTGTTAGAAGCCAGGTGTACAGACTGGTGTCCATGTGGAATGGACAAAGACGAGAAGGTGGTGGTGTTTAGAAGCCAGTAAATACAGACTGGTGTCCGCGTGGAATGGGCGAAAGACTAGAAGATGGTGGTGTTTAGAAGCTAGTAAGTTCAGACTGGTGTCCATGTGGGGTGGACAAATGAACAGAGTTGTTAGACAGGCAATGGAGTAATAGCCTGTAAGTGGAATACAATTTCCGGGACTGTAAATGCGGTCTGGAAATTGAATACACGTTTGCTCCGATTTGCAAACTGCGAACGCGGTCACGTGGGTGTAACAACGGACAGACAGACAGACAGACACGTCGAAATTAGAACCTCTCCGTGACATACGTCACTCGGAGAGGTAAAAAGTAAGGTATCCTTTCTTTGGAGTATAGACTGAAATATTCAGAAATAATGTTCCTGCGTAATATTATCTACAACAACATAAACTGTTTAGAGTACACTCCTCTCCTAAACAAGAAAGTCAATACTAAACATTCAAGAAATAAAGAACTTTTCTATATTCCCATTAAACCTAGACTAAACACCATTGAAAGAGCCCAGTACACAGCAAACGTATTTGTCAAGAGCTAGATTTATTTTGTATTAAAACAACGAAGTTTAAGAATGACTTGAAAAAAATTATAATTAGATCTCGAACGGTTTAAAATAAAATAGATGGTGCTCACGAGAATTTCTACCCTATTCTCACAGATCTCTACTGTTCGATCTCAAAATTTGAGCTAGACATAGCCTAATTCACTAACTAAATTACTTAGTTTTAACTTTATTGTTCAATGTATATATTCTTAATTGTCATATTGATGGCTTAATTTTAATTTTGTTTTATGTCCCTTGTACATGATTTTTATTTTTATTTTTATTTTTTATTTTTGTATTTTTATGTTTACCTTTTAATTAATATATGACGTTAATTTAATTTAGCACTCTGTATTCCTATAAAAAGTGCGTACGCATGTTGCTATACAGAGTTAATAAACATTGAATTGAATTGAATTGAATCAGTGCACATATGATTCGCCTTACCAACCGCAATTATATAATACAACTAGTACGGTACTATGTCTCAATCAGACAGAACTACTATGCTTTAGACTATTGGCCATTGTTAATTGACATTGTCTATATTTTCTATGAATACTAAAAGATGAATATTTAGGGCCTAGTTAAAAAAGTTCATCTTCTAGCTATGCACGTTAATAATTCATAATTGGCGGAAGAGTCTTTGGTTTCAGGATGCAGGCTTTCTTAGAGGTATTACCTTAAAAAATAGTACTATCTTTAGGTTGTTCAATATTTTATAGTTGTATATTTTTTCTTAATGCAGATCATTTGAGATAAATTTGACTAATTTCCAAATAATATTTTGCTTTGTCTCTGCTGCAGACCATTAAGCAGCTACCAGTGACAGCTTTAAGTTATCAGTGTTAAAATGCGTATGAAATATCACCACCGTTACGTGAGGAGTGGCCTACATTACAATTACAATGGGCCAAGAATACAAGCTGGGAAACCAAAATAAACCTCTCCGAGCCGAGACGAATTTACTTTCCAAACACAGGTCCACCAGCCAATGAGACAAACCGGAAATACATAGTTCTAATCGGCGAGATATTGCCATGATCATTTGGTTTAAAGCGTTTAATAATATCCTGCGTATCCTCAATAATTCTAATGAGGACCTAATATCTATCACTTAAATGTGTATTTAACTTTCGGCTCACTCTGAACAGTTAACACCTCCTATAAGAGGACATGAAGCAAGGTTCATTCTGGTTAAAATCTAGGTTATATTATCTCATAGACCCAGCCGTTTCAACACGTATGGAGAGATGAAGTATTAACATCCTTATTATTTAATGAAGCTAAAAGTTACGTTTACACTATATATAAATGTAGTAAAGATGAATTAAAAAGTAAACACTAAATTTTAAATGTTAATATCAAAAGATGTACTTGGAATATTGAGATGAAACAGAGCTTTATAGCTACACAACTACTAAAAGAATCGTAATGCCGAAAAATCTTTAAGTATTTCCATTTAATATTCTGCAAAAAGAAAATGTTATCGTTTTGTAAGAGATCTTTTCATCCTACTCGTTTTATATTAACTTTGACATGCGTGTAGTGTTTCGATTCAGATGCAATCTTCATTACTCGTTCTATATTAACTCTCACTTGTGTCAGTACATAGAAATAAGTTTATCTTAAATAATTAATTAAATATAAATGATATTAATTATTTTAATCGCCAGTAAATAACTTTAAAAATAGTTAAATCGTTTAAAATAAAGTTGTTCCTATTATCTTTCGAAACTTTGCTAATATTGACGTTTAAAGTGAAGGGTAACCCTCTTGCCCACTTTCTTCAAATTTTGGGGTATATATACGATTCGTTTCCATAATAATAATAGATAAAAACGCATTCGCGTGAACCGATGGTGGAAGCCCTGCCATTGGGAGGCTAGACGTTTCTCGTAACCCTAACCGCTCGCCGCGTAAATCTTAAACCTAACGACGACGACGACGATGGAGTAGAAGCCAATGTTACTGATTGGTGTCTATGTGGTATAGACGAAAGACCCGTAGATGGTGGTGTTAGAAGCCAATGTTGCAGATTGGTGTCTATGTGGTATAGACGAAAGATCAGTAGATGGTGGTGTTAGAAGCAAATGTTGCAGATTGGTGTCTATGTGGTATAGACGAAAGACCAGTAGATGGTGGTTGTTAGACGCCAATGAGGATAGATTAGTGTGTATGTGGTATACACAAACTAGTGTTCATGTGGAGTGGACGAAAACCAAAACTGGTGGTGTGGGAACTCAAGTAGAATAGCCAGCGGAGACAAACACCATTTTCCAAATTTCCCTGAACTGTCAATGCAGTCCGGAAATTGGGAACACGTTTGCTCCGATACGCAAACTGCGAACGCGGTCACGTGGGGTGTGACAGACAGACACACCCACACGTCCAGTGTAATACCTCTCCGTGACATACGTCACTCGGAGAGGTAAAAATTCTTAATCGACACCGTTTGCTAAAAACTCATTATTTACACTTTATAGTATCTAGTTTTATCACCAAACATGACTATAAAATCGCTCACATATTGTTAGACATATTTGGTTTGAAAACCTATGGGTTATGGATCAACTTTTTCGGCCATTACCAAAATCCTTGATTAGTTCTTTCCATTAAATTACAAAATATGTAGAAAACTGACATTTTTATAATGAACAGCACATCTAAGTAAAACTACACCTCTAAAAAAGCCTATAATAGTGGCCTAGGCTTATAAAAAAACTGCACAAAATGGCGCCCCCAGTTTCTGATAAAAAGTTACACTCCTTGAGTCCTGACTCCTTGGTGTTTTGTAAGCAGACGAAAATTTCATGACCATTTTCTAGGGCTGAAAATAAGAAACATTTCTTATAGGACAATAGAACATGCGTTCAGTGTTCTTTCCTTGACTGGGAAATTTATAGGACTATCAAAACTTCGGAAAATCTATTGGTCAAAATTTTCATTGACCCCGTTTGTTATGAAAAATATGGGACATTTTTAAATATTATTGGACTATGTCCTGCGCTTAATTCCGGCGCTGCCTTTTCCCACAGTGTAAGAATTCTTCCTTTTTTTAAATAGTTCGTCTAATATTCCGCTCAAAAAGTGATTTAATATTGATAAATTTTAATATTAGACTAATTTTATTTATTCAAACTATAAAACTAAAACGAATATAAAAACAAAAATGTGTGCTGATAGTCTAGTTAGATTTTCAAGTCTGTGAAATATATTTTGTGTAATGCTTTGCGGCGTAGTGATACCTAAATTTGTGGAATGTAGACTTCCGTTCTCCACCACAGCTGGCCTCATTTACCACCCGGGAATAGACCGTAGACGAGTTGAAACAAGAGTCTGGGAGAGGTAACTCTTTTCATTTGGCGGTAAAAGCTTCTTTTTGCCGCTGTTTTTCTTTCGGTTTAATCGTTGCCCCGGTGAGTCATTCGGGTTTAAATAAGTTTTAATAAAGTTATATTTAAACTTAAATATTATTGAAATTTTGTGACTAAGGGTGGTATCGTGTTTGATAATATTTAAATCAGGAACCGTTAATATAACTATGAATCTAGATCTGCTCTTGCGCTTGGAACTCGCTTCACGTGACGCTCTCTTGTGAAACAGTGAAAGTTTGTCTTCTTACCCCACGATTACAATCAAAACGTTTCAGTTCAACGAGTGTTACGCGGGAATAGTTACAGTTGCTTGGCTTACTTCAAACTAAAGAGAAATTTTTCATTTTAAACAAAAACTCGACTACTAAAATATGGATAGTAATTTTCTTGCTCAAAGAGCCATTGACGCGCTGAATAATGCTAGACAGTACGCAGCAAACTTAAGTAATGGCAGCCTAAGTTCTTCAAATAACTTTCAAGCTTCCACTTCTCAACCTGACAGCCCCTGATTTAGCTAACAGGTTCCGGAATGAATTGGATAGATCGCGAACCAATAATGTGAGGTCTCAAAAGTTCAGTCAAAAACAAATGTTTGACAGTCGCAGTTACGTGTTTGGAAAAACCACGAGATTCTTTGAATGGTGTAAAGATGAAGGAACTTGCGGAACGTGGAATAGGTAAGATGTGCTCCTCTATACAGAGACATTTAATTTAATTTACTATGTTAAATGTTGTGTCGTTGTAAAAACTGTTTAAAACGTCTTTGCGCGTTGCAGTTTTTGCACATATTTTACTGAGTCATGGACATAATCCCGACACTAAGAATCTCGACAGCAAATATCCCGACACTAAAATCCCGACGAATAAAATCCCGACAGGTTATAAATCTCGACGGAAAAAAATGCCGACACCGAAAAACCATTTTAAAAATGCAAATACTTTTATTAAGTATACATTAAAAGAGATTAAATTTGAAGGTCAAAGTTGCGTGCTATGCTACGTAAATAATCATTAAGTGAAATACTGCCGTATGAATTGACAACTGTTTTAATTCTTTGGGCTTTTTTCCTGTAAATTTTACGTCCTTGAGACTGTGCGATCCCCGCCATGATCTGCTCCACTCTTTCTTCATTCCCGCTATCCTCCTTCTTCAGTGCATCGATAAAGCGCCAGATAGTCGGGTGACTTGATTGAATCCGTGAAGAGAAGCTGCGATGCCATCCTTCGACTGCATTATTGGTACCCGGTAGACCGTCATTCACAATATCGTACTGATTCTACGATAGTTTGACTTTTGGTGGCTTCCGCCCACCAGCTCTGCGAGAATCAGGACGTCCGATCCACGTGTCCTCGAAATATTCTGTAAATTCCTCTGTAAGTTCCGCATTTGCTTGATAAAATCCGTTTGCATCAATGCGCTGAATGCATCTTTCATGTTCTAAAGTGGAACAAACGCAACAGCACCCAATTTTCGAATATCAAGGGCAAAATCTGGATTATCTTCATTAAGATACGATGCCTTTAAAATGAAATTAGAACAATATTCCTGGCGCTAGTTGGAGTTCCGTTTCATCTTTGCAAGCCTAACTCCAAATAACAACTTATAAAACTTTTGGAAAATGAAAACACGCCTAATGCGATTAAAACTGGAAATTCCTTAAAGCGATCGTGCTTGTACATTGTACCTGAAAGGCCTCTTATCGTTGAAGATTCTAGTAAGTAATGTTTTGGGCTTCATCAAGAAGTGATGTTTAGTTTACAAGGGAGAAGTTATAAATTCGCCTCACTTCCAGCTTTATCTCCAGTCCAAACGTAGGTCCAGAGTTTATCGCCGCTTCTAAATACCTTCTCCCTAATAACCATTCTTGGCTTAATGTTTTGAAATGAGTTTAAATTACCCTACCAGATTGATTGCGCGCTACGCACAAATTTGTGCCCCTTATGTGAAACATCTTTAATTTCCCTATAAGGAAGAGACTGTTTTATTTTTTAAGCCTCTTTCATTTGGTTTGAAGATTATGTCTAATATTCATAGGTGAAAGAAGAAGACGGGTTCTTCTTGATTTTTTAGACATGTCTGACGATGAGCCTCAGAGTTCAAGTTTGATAACACCAAATGTAATGTATCCAAACATTTCAAATCCAAACTAGACTACTCAAAAAATAACGTCTCAAAGCTCAGTGCCAATTCCAACCTTGAAAACTCAAAACACATCTCAAAGCTCAGCGACGATTACTAACTTGACAACTCAAAGCACATCGTCTCATAGCGAAATCACTGCAAACGCTTCTAGTCATAACTTGGCCACTCAAATTTTATCTGGTAATTTTATTTATTATTTTAGACTTCATCCAAGTTTAGTTACAGTTCTTAAAGTATCACAAGACGCTAAAGCATTTAATTCAGCAAGCTAAAGGTTTTAATTTTGTTCTGAGCTGATGCATCTGCAACTGAATGGGATTTACAGGAATCGAAAGTTATAAGAAGTCGTGAAGAGCTTGAAAGAGCAAAATTATCAATTACAGAAAAGCTAGGTGAGTTTTGCGTAATATGCAATTGTTATACTGGCAAAATATAGGCAGTCTTCACAATTATGGCGCAACCATGGATATGTATAAATTCTAAGATAACCACTAGCGCTCCTATAAACTAACATAACATTTTATGATTGCATCCAGTAGAATTATTTTTTATTAGTCTTGTTTTGTGTTAGGCCGGGTATAATTTTTTTCTCTGAGTGCATGAAAGTTCAAATAAGGAAATGTGACTTCGGTAAAATATTTCGAAAGGATTAGTGTACCATGAAATGCGTATTTTAATTTGGCTCCCTTAGTTGTTTTATTACCACGAGCGTAAAAGCTCGACCACCGCCGCTTTTTGTTAAAGGGAGCGTGAAAAGGTAAAGAGATATTTCCTAGATGTTTCGCTATGTAGATTACTTTTATAATTAGGAGTAGAATCATTAAAAAATCGATTTAGTTTCCTTTTTACCCTCCTTTTAACGATAAAATGACACTTGAAGACTATTCGATTATTTACATATTCTTTATAGAATCGTGTTACATTAACATAAAAGGTTATTCCCTATAAATCCGTAAAAAATGGAGAATTGGCCCAGTGTTACTTATCGAGTCACTAAGTTTTTATTCTATAATCGCACTAAAGAAGTAAGGAGTAATGCACTCTTTTATTTAGAAAAACGATTTATATATGGTATAAATAAAGGTAGTGAAATTTGCTTTGATATTTGCTTTGGAGATAACTTCGATGGATTGCTTCATTGCACAGGAGTATTTGACGCGGAAAATCTTTTTTTTCAAAAGAGAGACGCTTTACGAAGAAATTCTTAAGATGTATGAAAACAATGAGAAAAATATCTTTGCTACATTACTTGGACATTAAGGAATTGATCTCGGTGGAGTTACAAGAGAAGCGTTTTCATTATTCTGGGAAAATAGATTGAATGATCTTTTCAAAGGAGAAGATGCTAAAGTTCCATTTCTACCAGTTTGTCGACAGGAGGAGACTATAAAATTTAAGACCATAGGTTTAATTTTTGCTGATCATATTGCCATAATGGAGAGTTTCCCTGCTGAAATTTGTCGCACCACAATAATATCAATATTAATGAGCATTCAAGAAATATCGGAGGAAATGCTTTTGGAGGACTTCTTGCTCTATTTAACGCCAGCTGAAAGAAAGATTGTGTCACAAGATTTAAGGGAGCCAAATTTCTCCACTACACTATTTGATGATTTAGGAGTGTTTTACCAACAGTAAGATTTAAAATGCATTCCATCAAAATTTGAAGCCAATGTTTCATATGAACGAAATGTTTCAAGGATTGAACAAAAACCAGACAGACTTTTTCAGTAGTTTGACTGTACCAGAAATCAAATTAGTTTACATCATGGCGCGACCAACACCAGAGAAAGTTGTTAAGTGTTTAACAACCGAAATAAACGAATTTGAATAGTTGCATCTATAAACGAAAGTACATTTTCGCTTCTTGTTTGACTGTTGCCGCCGATTGCAGTCATTTCCGGTTTTTAAAAATCAGGAGCAGCGCGCTTATTGTAGTTCTAAGCTTTTGAGTCCGTGGTGGATGTAGTGTGGAGACGTGAAACGTTAAAGTATAAAAGAAAGAGGTTGTTATAAATTTTATTATAATATTTATGCTGTAATTGTCCAAATTTTAAATAAAAATTAGACTTTTTTAAGAATGAAAAAGTCAAAAGTAATTAGTCTAAACAAAAAGATACAGCTGCCTAAAGGAAATTGGACAAAGCTGTTGAAGATTATACCACCTATTTTTAAAGAAAATGCAATTTCGAAACATCATAATGACTTTAAAGCCAAAAAATTATTTAACCTTAGGTTATAGAATGTTCAAAGCCAGCAAAGTGTCTGAAGTTTTTAAGCCCTGGGCAAAAGATGTTTACGTTACTCAAAGAAGCTGGAGCATCAATTTCCTCTGTTAATCACGCTTGTTGCTTACTTTACATAAAAAGTAAAGTTGAGGGGTCTTTTTGGTTCAGAAAAAGTATGATATTGCAATAACATTAAACTCTTCTACTGGCTTAGTGATGTCTGCTTGGTGTGCTTGCAAAGCGGGAGAAGGTGGTGCTTGTAAACACATTGGTGCAGTGTTGTGGTACATTTTGGATTGTAAAAGAGAGGGTTAACAATTTTTACCAGATGATGAGGCTTGCACACAGAAAGCTCGAAGCTGGAGTGTGCCAAGTGATTCAAGACCTTTATCAACAAGCTGGTCCAGCAACCAGAACATTTTTGCACACCCAATCAATTTATAGGACATTGGTCCAGTGAGGCAGTGACCCCTATAAGTGTCTCAAAGTTATCTTATTTCCGTCCCTGCATAAAATAAAACCGACGAAATAAATCACAGCTAGAAAAGGTTGAATTGGGGCGGAAAAAAGTCAAATACTTTAAGCCTCCTGGAAATTCGGGAGAGTGGAAATAAGCAGAACAGTTGACATGTGTCCAGGGACACTATTCTCGAAAAATTTCAATGATTAAATACCCAAATCCAAATGTAAACATTAGGGTTGGTTCCATAAGGAGAGAGAGCTTAAAACCTTATTCTCTAACCCAAATCCAAATCGACATTTGAATCTCCCGCGAAACGCTTACCCAAATGTACGTTACTTCCTCTTTCATTGCATAATTTTATTTCAGCATAAATTACACTAAGGCAGTAAATTAATTACCTACGATAAATTAATTTATTACTTTAAAATTAGAATTTTATTCATTATAAAACTAAGCTTTTCCTGAAGGTTTTGAACCGTTTAATTGAAATTATTTGTGATGATCAATTGGCCAATATCGTAAATTAACCGATGTCAATACCAATTTATTTAAAATCAATGAAACGAAAATATCAATGTCAAACAATTATCCACTGGAAAATATATCAAGCTATTCTTTAATTTAAATTTCTCAGGTTAAGTTTCAAAAGGAGATGAATTTTATTATTTTCTGACAGCAAAATTGGCAGCTTCTTTGCATAATTCCCGAAGTTTTTCTATTCCAAAATAGAAATGTTAACGTTTTGTGATATTAAAGGAGAAATATAGATATAATTTTCGTTTCTTTTGAACTTTAATCAAATGGCCATTTGTATGAGTACACTTCCCGATAATGGATTTTACTAATCTAGACAATTACTACGTCTTTTAATTAATATTTTATAAATACTACCAGAATATTTTTTTAAATATGAAAGATTATATTTTTATTTTAGATTAATGAGTTAAAAAAATTGGTATCCGTGTTTCAGTTAAGCTTTGATATTGACATCGGTTAATGTACGATATCGGCTAACGATCCTTGTCTGTTTATAACGTTAATGTACATTAAATCGGAACTTCATGTGTCACTAGACAGTATATAACTTCAAAATCGAGAGTTAGGAACTTTAAAACAATCTCAACAGGATATCCGTCGTTCAACTTATCATTATATGTGATAATGTTATAAGATAATGTGACGAAGTGGCTCAGTGAACGTTGGACAATGGCCTCAGAGTTTTGCTTGCAATGGTAAAGCTAAAATTCCTCACTTGACGCAATCTTCTAAGGAGCTATTAGAAATATAAATGAATTTTCTACTTTGATTTTTTTTAAAAATCAAAGTAGAAAATTCATTTAACAAAGGCTTAGAGCATTGACGTTGGCAATGTAAATACGAGATTCCCGACGGTACATAAGGCTCCCGGTCTCCAGTCTCCCGTCAAAACTCAAAGCCGAAAGCTCGCGCAGCTAAAATTCCTCTTTAGTAAATAAAGAACACGTGACGCAATCTTCTAATCAGCTATTAGTAAAATAATATTTTACGAACAAAAATGGTCTCACTAAGACCACAAAAATTATACTTTAATGTCCTGGAATTTTAATGAGAGGTGTGTTACAAACTATTATATTATATTAAAAAGACTTCAAACTTTTAGAGTGGGTAATTATTTTAATAAAAATTAATTTTCAATGTCATAATTGTAAAGTGCTTTTGGTAGAAACACAAGGGTTTTTCTGAACTTTCCCAAAATAGGGTGTTTTCGGCTTTAGGGACTGTAATTTTGTTTAATTTTAGCGTAATGTTTAAGCAATACGTTTAATCTTGAAATGGGAGTGAAAGTACTAAAATAATTTTTTATAAAACTAATTAATTATGAACATTTTTAACCATTTTTGGATATAATCGATTGCAACACACTTGTCATTAAATTTTCAGGGCTTATACTTATCTTGAAAAATTGATATTTAAATCTAAGTAGGAGATTCAGTTAAGATTTTATATTCGGCTCTAAAGCCTTAATACCAATGTTTAGTAAATAAATCATTATTAAATGTTACATTAATCACAACGTTTAGAGCCCGGCATTATCTATTCATTATCCAAGTTATTTTATCTTCATCCATACTCGAAAATTACCCACATAACTCACATGCTAAATCGTATTATGATCCACAACTTTGTTTATAAATAATCTGTTATCCACCAATTTGTGGATAATGGATAGATAATGCCGCGCTCTAAACATTAATCACATAGTTTAGTAAATAATACAATTAATCGCAGTGTTTACAAAAATTATACTTAGCTTGAAAAATTGATATTTAAATCTAAGTAGGAAATACAGTTAAGATTTGATAGTTTTCGATTTATTTGAACTAGTTTCTATATAGGAACTTAAATCAATTGGCCATTTGAATACACTTACCGACAATTGATTTCACTAATCGGGCCAATTGCTGCGTCTTTTAATTAATATTTCATAAATACTGCCTGAATAAATTCAGTTAAGCAAAGGCTTAGAGTATTGCCGTCGTCCCGCGTACGTAATATAAGACTCCCGGTCTACCGTAAAATCTAGCGCGTTTAGACCAGAGATCTCTCCTTCGTTTATTCTCAGTATCAACTTAAGCTAAAAATACGAGGTTCCCTACGTACATAATTTACGATACCCCTGATAACGCGCGCGGTCTCTAGAGCCGCAACAATCTCCCCTTAGTTTATTCTCAGTATCATCTTAAGCTTAAAATACGAGGTTACTAACCCGCACCCCGCAAGAGCGCTCGGCATTCGAGGGATCAGGCAACTAGCGTAATACGCTTCCCATCGTACACGCTCAGAGAGACTTTAATACGGAGCGGCTTTCCCCTCGGCAACTAGAAACGCACGACGCCATTCGAGGGATCAGGCACTGGCGTATTCCCCGGTATTACCTTTTTGGTGGTTTTAATGCCGTAAATTCGGGAGATATGCCTTTAATCCATTCTAATATTGAAATAAAAACTGTAAAAAGTAATCCCGAGTGTATTTCCGCGTTAAACGGCGTAATACGTTTCTCATCTTACACCCTCAGAAAGACTTTATTACAGAGTGGCTTCTCCCTCGTCAATTGTCCCGTATAGAGACTAACATTTTTGCTCCGCCACTAGATGGCGTGTGCAAAAAAAAGGACATTTAACGAGCTAGATTTTATTCGACATAGACCAGGGAAGAGCAGCGAAGTGCTTCGTGAAAATCTAAAAACCAACAATCATTTTGCTGTTTAGAAGATCTTGCAACTGACGAAGAAGCAAATAAAATGCAAGACCGGATTAAAATAATTACTGAAAGTTTTAACTTTGAAAAAAAAAGATCAATGCTTTGTAAAATTCAAAAAGAAAATAACTTTGCTCCAGCTGATCGGGTAATACAAAAATCACCAGATGTCCAATTTGTTGCTCCATCAGCTCTAGTAGTTCAGATTTCACTTCCATCAGGGTTGTTGGAACTTGAGGATTCTCTTTTAAGCCTCTTAGAAAGAACTATGTTAAAAACACCAGATATACTTAAACTTGTATTTGACGCAGCCGTAACTTTAGAAAAAGAAACTAGAGAACAACTAACTGCCTTCTTTGGAAAGCAGAAAGAAAAACTAGAATTACAGCATCAAAGTCTGGTTCAATTTGCAAACGAAGAAAGGATGTTAACGAATCTTTTCTGAAAACAATATTCAACGGAAGTGACTTATCTAAAAACAAGTATGTTCAAGAAGGTCTACAAGACGAAGTCATTGCAACCAACAAATATAAGGTTATAAAAAACCAAGTAACCACATTCTCAGTTGGTTTGTGTGTAAATCCAACCGTTCCTATGATCGGGGCTTCTCCAGATAGATTAGTCTTTCAAGAAAATTATGGATTTGGGTAGCTAGAAATCAAGACATTGGCTAAATGTAAAGAGATGGGTATTAGTATAGATAATGCCGTAAACAAAAAAGAAACGATATGTAGATTCTTGAAAAAGGGTTTAAAATGAAAATTATCACTTGATTGCAGCCATAACTTTTTTTACCAAATCCAATGTCAGCTAGCCTTAACAGACATGCCTTGGTGTGATCTCTTTATCGATTGCGGAGATAATCAACCATTCAGTGATAAATATTTATGATAAAGTATTTGTTAACACAAAAATGATTCCTAAACTTCTGTCTTTCTATGTTGATTATGGTCAGCCATATTTAGACAAAATACATTCTTAAAAGCAAAACTGGTTTATTTACTGACGAAGTACAAAATAAAAATTTGTTAAAAAAGTATCTCATTTTTTACTGTCTAAAAGAGGTTCATTACAAAAGTTATCTAACCAACCACATATTTTCCATATTTTGTATAGCTTGTTATTGATTGAGTTTGGAAATAATGTATTTAAAATATGGTATTTTTTAAGAATTCTAATTATCCTTTCAACATGAATACATAAGCTAGCTATTTCTGTCGTAGCTTTTTCTTCTTGCAGTGACAATTGGGGTTTACCATTTAAAAATGGAGGCATGTTCAGTTCTACCCCTTTATCTTTAAGCAAATCCGCAATGACGAAACCCCTATCTGCCATGACTGAATCCCCAGCTTCTAACAAAGCAACTATTTCATTTTCCTCGGTTAATTCTTTATCGGACATACGTCCCGGAACCAAATCAGATAAGAAACTGATAAATCCATTAGGAGTAATGCCAAATAACCCTTTAGCGGTCTTGTACGTTTTGTAAGTCGACCAAGTATCACTCTGTGTTTTAAAATCGTCAGGTTTTTGAATAAAGAACTCTGAAGCGTCTATTATGACTCTACAGGGTGTTTCTGAAAAGTCCATCACAAATTAAGGGGCGTGTTTATGGGACCAAACTGAGCGGAAAGTACCAAAGAACATGGGGTGTACAACATTTTGTTTCGGAGATATGGCCTTCCAAACATTCGCCCCTAAAACAAGGAAATATCCAAAAATGAGGAGTAACACTTAAGACCGACTAACCAGCTTGTTTAAAATTACTAGACAATTTCAATAGCCTTTGATCGAACAATTGATTTCTACCTTTACTAATCAGAAGCGTATAAATGAGTAGAAGTATGCCTACGGTGGTAATGTAAAATTAATCCCAAGTGACATGATGTTTCAAGATCTTCCCAGCACCAAGTAAAATGGTTCTGATTGAAGGGACTTTTATTAGCACAGCGTAAACAACGTTATTTTCAGGAATTAGTCCAAATGTCCACGGGCGGCATTACAAAAACGAGGCAGTCTTTCGAATGATACTTGGACATGTTGGAAGATCCCTGGCTTGTTCCTGTTATCTCAAACCGTAAAAAGCTACGCAAATCTTCATCATCACGGACAACACTCTTGTACGTTAGGTATGACCTTGAGAAAACCTAAAAGGACATCTCGAATGTATTTGAAAAACCCATCTCCAATTAAGGGGCGTGTTGTTTGTTTCCAACAGAGTAAACTCGCCCAGAGAACAATTACAATGCAGAGCCACGTTTCGGCGTTAATGGCCCACAAAGGTGGTCCCAAAAACAAGAACAAACTTTAATTTGTTTCGTTCAGTAAGTGTTTCATGTGTCATAGATAAAACGCCATGATTAATGCACGAAGAAAATGAATTTATTGACAAGTTTTAACATTTAATTGCAACTAGTTACAAAAATTGTTCAAAGTGTTCACCACCCGCGTTAAGGCACACATTAGCACGTCTTACAAATGATTCCCTTACACGTTGAAAAATGCCTGGAGTTTCGCGAATTGTTTGACAGCCGTGAATTATTCGTCGACGTAGCTCTTCAACATCGGGCACTTCAGTCTGATAAACTAAGTCTTTCACGTGGCCCCAAAGAAAGAAATCACAAGGGTTCAGATCGGATGATCGAGCAGGCCACTCCACAGGTCCACCTCGACCTAACCACCGCAAAGGGAAGGTCGCGTTAAGATAATTTCGGACCGCGATGCTGAAATGTGGTGGTGCACCATCGTGCATGAACCACATTCTGTTTACCAAACCTAAGGGTACGTCTTCGAGTAGTTCCGGTAAATCGTCCCGTAAGAACTGCAAGTAAGCCACACCGTTTAACCTGGGCTCTAGGAAATTTGGCCCAATTAAATTGTCACCCACAATACCACACCACACGTTTAAACTGAATTGTACTTGGTGACTTCTAACGCAAGTTGCGTGGGGGTTTAGCTGGGGCCATTGATGTTTATTATGTAAGTTAATAATACCATCCCGTGAAAAGTTAGCTTCGTCAGTAACCAACAAATCCCGTGGGAAATCGATATCGTTTACTTTAGCCAGAAACCACTGACAAAACGCCGTGCGTCGTGGGTAGTCCGCTGGATTCAAACCTTGAACTTTTTGAACATGGAAAGGATGAAACCGGTGGCTTCTGAGGATTTTCCACACGAGCGTGTGGTTTACGCCTAATCGGCGACCAACTTGGCGGGTACTTGATTCAGGCTCGTCCTCGAAAATGGTGAGAACTTCGTCTTCTACGGCCTCTGGGACGGCTCTCGCTCTAGGTTGAGGTCCAGCCGGTTGGATTCGTCCATCTTGCCTCAAACGTCTGTCCACAGCCTCGAACGTCAGTCGATTTGGTAGTCGCCTCTGCGGAAATCTTTCCTGATACAAGCGTACAGCTGCAGCGGCATTCCCCTCGGCTAGTCCATACATTAGGTGCATATCCGCATATTCGGCATTTGTGAAGAAAGGCATTGTAACAGACTTCGTTGAATTATGAGTTTAATAAAACAAACACATGTACGTGAAACCTCTTTTATTCCTTTCTTAAAAACATAGTGCTCTGTTTTAGTGCTCTGTTTTTTAAGAATAGGCGAAGTTCTCACTATTTTCGAGGACGATCCAAAAACAAGCAGCCGCCAATTGGTTTGCTGATTAAGAAAAAACCACACGCAACTTGCGTTAGAATTCACAAAGTACAATTCAGCTTAAACGTGTGGTGTAGTATTGTGGGTGACAATTTAATTGGGCCATATTTCCTAGAGCCCAGGTTAAACGGTGTGGCTTACTTGTAGTTCTTACGGGACGATTTACCAGAACTACTCGAAGACGTACCCTTAGGTTTAATAAACAGAATGTGGTTCATGCACGATGGTGCACCACCACATTTCAGCATCGCGGTCCGAAAACTTGTCAATAACATTTTCTTTGTGCATTAATCATGGCGTTTTATCTATGACACATGAAATACTTACTGAACGAAACAAATTAAAGTTTGTTCTTTTGTTTGGGACCACCTTTGTGGGCCATTAACGCCGAAACGTGGCTCTGCATTGTAATTGTTCTCTGGGCGAGTTTACTCTGTTGGAAACAAACAACACGCCCCTTAATTGGAGATGGGTTTTTCAAATACATTCGAGATGTCCTTTTAGGTTTTCTCAAGGTCATACCTAACGTACAAGAGTGTTGTCCGTGATGATGAAGATTTGCGTAGCTTTTTACGGTTTGAGATAACAGGAACAAGCCAGGGATCTTCCAACATGTCCAAGTATCATTCGAAAGACTGCCTCGTTTTTGTAATGCCGCCCGTGGACATTTGGACTAATTCCTGAAAATTGGAGATGGGTTTTTCAAATACATTCGAGATGTCCTTTTAGGTTTTCTCAAGGTCATACCTAACGTACAAGAGTGTTGTCCGTGATGATGAAGATTTGCGTAGCTTTTTACGGTTTGAGATAACAGGAACAAGCCAGGGATCTTCCAACATGTCCAAGTATCATTCGAAAGACTGCCTCATTTTTGTAATGCCGCCCGTGGACATTTGGACTAATTCCTGAAAATAACGTTGTTTACGCTGTGCTAATAAAAGTCCCTTCAATCAGAACCATTTTACTTGGTGCTGGGAAGATCTTGAAACATCATGTCACTTGGGATTAATTTTACATTACCACCGTAGGCATACTTCTACTCATTTATACGCTTCTGATTAGTAAAGGTAGAAATCAATTGTTCGATTAAAGGCTATTGAAATTGTCTAGTAATTTTAAACAAGCTGGTTAGTCGGTCTTAAGTGTTACTCCTCATTTTTGGATATTTCCTTGTTTTAGGGGCGAATGTTTGGAAGGCCATATCTCCGTAACAAAATGTTGTACACCCCATGTTCTTTGGTACTTTCCGCTCAGTTTGGTCCCATAAACACGCCCCTTAATTTGTGATGGACTTTTCAGAAACACCCTGTATATTTCGGATATTTTACCTTAAATTCATCTGGCATGTACTCGACTACAACAGCGCGAGAAGGCCAATAATTAAAATTTGATAGTCTACGTTCAAATAAATCAAACCAGGTAATACATAAATTGCTAACAGTTGACATTGAAATATCGAATCGATACGCTAAAGCTTCTTCTAATAATCCTACCTTCAAGCGGTAGAGTACCATAAATAGCTGGTTGTCAAATGATAACGTCATTGGCCTACCATTATTGTTATTGTCATTCCTTTCAAATTTACGTTTATAAGCTTTTGACCCATTGTAAATATTAAGCTTTTTTAAATTTGGTTCAATGTACTTAAAAAGGTCGTTGAACCCTTCAATATTTTCACATCCCGTGTAAAATTTTATTATTTCCAAACAATGAGATACTTCATTTAAGGAAAATTTGCATAACCTTTTCAACTGGCTCTCTAACAAGCAAATTTTTGCGTGATTTTGTAAATTATCTTGCTTTAAACAGAATTTAAATCTTTCAGTTCGGTATTTTAATTTTTAACGGAGTTAATTTTTTCTAGTTGGTCCTCTTATCGCAGAACGTCTGCTTTTAAAGTTACATTCTCAGCAGTCAAATCTCTGCATTTGTTCATTAACTGATCACTTTCATTTAAATTTGTTCGCATATTAAAAATTTCAGTCCTATGATCGTTAATAATCTTTGCTAATGGTTTCTGATTAGCGATTCAATAATTATGATCACTATCATTTTCACCCCCTGAACTTTCAATAATATTTGTGACCTCAAATGGAGCTGTAGCGTGGACGTAAGGAAACCAGCACGGTTTTCTTTAAGCTATGTTTAATTTTCTACTTTTTACAATCCTCTCTAAGCTTAACACTGTTCTTGTAACTTTACTTTTAAAAACAACACAAAACCAAAAATCACGCGACCGTACTCAACGGTCAAAAATCTAGTCACTGACTTCTCGTGACCTCGCGCATATATCTATAACCTCTCTCACATGTCCTCACTAATACTGCCTATCTCATAAACTTATTTCCTATTGTTACACATCTCCCCTTTCAGTTGAAAGACATGTCCTCATGTCTCAATTAAAAAAAAAATTAAAGTATATGCGGCCTAAAAGTAATCGTATCCAGATTTAGTAAATGACATAATCATTAAGATGACGAGGTAATTGTTGATGACGGCCGGATCACCTCGATAAAACACGCACGGGCGCATCTTCGAATTGGGATGTTTTTGATCAATCTTCAGAACGTAATCTGCCGAACTAGTATAATTTTTGGGTTGAACATGTAGCTCCGGTTGAGCTCGGTTAATGTTGACCGAAGGGAAATATGTTTTCAGTCGATTGTGGTGAATCATCGTTGGTTTTTTATCTTCCACTCTAACCAGTTTGTAGTTGACGGGGCCAAACCTTTCAACCACGGTGTATGGTCCAGCCCATCTTTCAATAAACTTCGCGCTTTTTCCTTTGGGACAAGATGGGTCGCAAACCAAGACGCGATCGTTTACTTCGAATGGTGTATATCTGACCCGCTTATCGTATTGCTTCTTTACCTGTTTTTGTTTTATTTCAATTCGCTGATGATCTTTTCGAAATTTTTAGCCTCGTCTCTAGTTGTCTTATCAAGGTACTCTTCGTGGGTCATTTGTCCGTCTTCGGGTTCGAGGATAGTGTCTGTGGGGACCCTTGCCTCTTTTCCTGTCGCGAGTAAGTAAGGCGTTTCGCCTGTCGTATCGTGGACACTGCTTCGCATCGACATAAGTATCGCCGGAAGCCATTCATCCCAATCTTGATGGTTGGCTTCGACAAAATGAGAGTCTTTCTTCGAGAATTCTATTTTGACGTTCCACTTGTCCATCGCACTGACGTCCTGTATTTCCGTATTCCCATTCTTTCGCAAAATTCTTGAAAGTGCTCCGATTCCAAGTTTCTTCCTTGATCGGTTATGATTGCGATCGGAATTCTCCATTCGGCTGTAAATATTTTCAGAATTTTGATATTTGTATCAGTGCGAATATCTGGTAATGCGTATGCATCGGGCTATTTTGTAAAGTAATCCGTTATAGACATAATATATTTGTTGCCATTTTCGGTTTCTGGTAAGGGTCCTATGAAATCGATTCCTAATTTTTCAAACGGCCGGCCCACAGGAATATTCACCATTGGCGCGACCTCAGAATGAGTCGGAGCCTTCCGACGTGCGCATGAAATACATGTTTTAAACCAATTTTTAACTTCTACCGACATACAAGGCCACCAATATTTCTTTTGTATAGCCTTCAAGGTTTTTTCTGCTCCTCTGTAACCAGAAGTTGGATCATTATGGTAGGCGGTAAGAATAATTGGAATTATAGATTGCGGTGTTACAAGCTGGGAAGGAGTGTTTAACGATGTTTCTTTTCTTCCTAAATAACAGTCCGTTATTGATATTGAACTCGCCGCGAAATTTCCAAAGAGATTTCACTTCCGGTGCTGAATTTCTCCATTCTTCTGCTGTAATTGTCATCTCATTTCCAAGCCAATCTTTTACTTGCCTGATGTGTGGGTCTTTCTGCTGTAGTTCTGCCATTTCTACGAAGGAATAAGTGTTTTTTAGATACGTTTGAAGTAGGTATGGTGTTCAAGGTCTGAAATAGGTTGTTCTCGGAAGGTAAAATTTGCGTTGTCGAGTGGATAGACCGGTCCATTGGTACTCGAGTACGACTGATTTCAAACGTTTTGTGTTTGAAGTTGAGTTGCACATCATTTTCATCCATGAAGTCACAACCTATGATGCATTCATTGACTAAGCCATCCGATACCACGAAATCCCAGATAACATTTTCTTCGCCGATTCGTAGTTTTGCCCTGCACAAGCCCAGAATAGTAATGGCTTCCCCAGTAACAGTAAAAATCTTTCCAATATTTCATCAGTCGGTTGAATTAGGCCCAAACCTAAGTCTTGCATCATCGTAGAGCTTATGAGAGTAATCGAAGAACTTGAATCGACTAGAGCTCGTGTCTTCTTGGCATTAATCTCCAATGGTATATGATACGTTATTCCGTTTTTTGCTTTCAATTGGGCATTTCGAAATGGTCGCTTGGGTTCGCTTTGGTCTCTTGTTCCTCTTTGTTTGAGTCGTCCGTCGCGAATCTGGTCCTTGGCTCATATTCTCGTCGTCGTTGCTCAGCGTCCCGTCGCTCGTCAGATAATCGTTTGAAACAGTTTCTAGCGTAATGGCGGTTCCTTTCACAATAGTAGCAAGCTTCACGAGCAGGGATAGCTTGCTGATAATAACCACGGTAATCATTATTAATACCTTCTCTCGGGCGTGTTAAGTTTTGAGGCTGTATTTCATTCCTTTGTGGGTTTCTAGAGTACATGTCCAGTCTAATTTGACTTATCTCGTTACTCAATTGAGACACCACATCTTTTAGCTTGCTGATTTCATTATTTCCAGCCCCAGATATACAATGCGGTTGGCTTTCAATCTTATCATACGTGTATAATGGTGCAAGCTTCTTTAAGTCCTAAAATGCTTGTAATCGCTTCGTGGTCAATAGAGCTTCCGCCATCGTACGTGGATTGGCTTGAAAAACTGCATCCTTCAGGCTTGGGTGTAAACCAAACGGGTATTGCTCTAAGATGAGGGCTTCGTAGGCTTCTTCGTAAATTCCAGGAATAGTGAGCACCACCAATCTTCTAAGGTCTTGTGCAAAATCGTCTAGATAGATACGCCCGCGGAATCCGGCCATAAAAAGCCTGTTCGTTCTGGTTGAACAAATGCTTCCTTCAAAGAAGTTGTCAGATGGTCATACGTAATTTTAGCATTTTGTGGTAAGAAATTGTATGTGGTGAACGCTCGTTTTGTAAGGAACGTAGGAAGAATACGCAACTTCTTGTCCTCGTTCCAGTCGCTAGACAGGGCACAGACCTCATAGTATTTGAGCCACAGGTTGGAGTCCCCTTCGCCATCATATTTTTCTGGAGAAGCGACGGTATGAGTTCGCAGAATGGGTACATTACCAGCGCTGTTGGCCATGATATTAGCACCGTTATTATTTTTTATTGTGATTCTTCTAAGAAAATGGGTCCGATACGCAGGTATCCCACCGCTGTCACCAGAATGTAGCGTGGACGTAAAGGGGCTAATTTTTCCCTCAGAAAGCAAATACTTTCTCTGAGCTATCATGGTGGAGACGGCAACGTCTTGAATATTAAAGACACGCCTCCCGAGTCGCTAGAAATTCCGGGAGAGATCTAGATTTGTGTCCTCACTTCCTAAGTGAACAGAGAGATTGTAGCAAGCGAGTTGTAGCTTTCGGTTTCTACTTCCGCGGTTACTCATAAATGTTTTAGTTAGGGCTTGCATCGTGATAAATGACTATGGACAAAAATAACTCAATGATTGTACGCTTGTTGAAAATAATACAACCATTGTATAGTGATCGTTCCCTGCAATTTGATAATGTAAAAATATTTTATTAACAATAAATTATCTTTGTAAAAATTCATGGTAGACAACAAACAATTTTTCAATGCTCAAGGCTTAGGGTCTTTGATGAATAATGACCTGTACCCTATAAAGTTTAATTAAATCTAGAATTGCATGCACGAAACACAGTTATTGACACTAAAGTAGTTGTTTTCCATTTGTGGTTTTTTGTGTTTTTTTCTGTTTTTTTTTAAAGACTAGGACTGTTTCAGCAGCTCCTTGAACGGCTGGATCTACAACTCGCTGTTGAACTGCGGCATTTAATGCAGCTTCAACGGGCGCAACTGCAGGTGCATCAACATGAGCTACTGGATAGGGGCCAACTGCTCTTGGGTCTCCACGAAATATTTTCGCGATCTTCATCAATTTCACCTTGAGGGCCCGGATAAACGGAATACGCGGCATGTCTAAAAAATATGGACATGTTCATTGAACTGATTTGTTGCACGGATAATTCACCTGTTGTTCAGAAAGTCGTTTTGATTTCTAACTGTCCTTATCACATTTCCTCGCGTAGTTAAGTCTTTTTAATCCTTCAAGTGGCTATCTTTAAGAAATATAAAATGCTCTGAAACAATAATAATTAGATGTTAACGAAAGGTAAAACTGTATGCGTAATTTAGTGCCTAACAAGATGATGCTTTTTTACCTAAATAATTCTAAAACAATGGTTGGTTACCAACGATAGCTTTGTTTCAATTTCGCGAATACAATGTCTCGTTAAAAGCAGCCCTTGGTCGATACTTGCAGCTGGTAGTAGTGGAAGATCCATCAAAGTTTTCATTATCTTCTTGGGACTGTCATGAAGAGCATTTTTCATAGGTGTGTCCACTGTCCCGTCTGTACTGTACACTTCACTCAAATAAATGATTAACACATATTCTCTGGTAAATATCCTAATCGATGGAAATTAATCAAAATTAATGAAAACATATCGGGCCCACTTCAAAAAAATTGAATTTACGTTAATTTAATTTTACTTTTAATAATACCTGAGAATAGTGAAACCAACAGACAGAAAGTCTAGCTCCTGGGAAGAATTGTCTTTACTAAAACCTACCATCACTTGTTCTTTTATATCGTTGGGCTTTCTCGTCATTGTTGAAGGCTTTAACCATTTTAAAATAGCTTGGCTGCCCTCTGTAATGCACCAAGTATGTTACCTAGGAAGATATCATTCACATTGTTAATTCGACGGTTGTCGTCGAGGAAATCGTATTTTTACCTCAAAAAGGGTTGACCATACCGCCATCTAGCGACCGAAAATTATCTTTCCTCCAAGACCAGAAAAGATATTCGTTCTGAAATATACTTTCCATGTTGTACCAAGATCTGAGTGGGGGATGAAAAGGGGGTCGCAGAAAAAGTGGTCGTCCAGGATATCTTTTCCCTTAACTACGAAAAAGGGGTGGGGTTTTATCTCAAATTCAAATGAGGGTTTCAGAGGAGATCCGCTCCCTTTACTGCCGTACTATTCCCTGATATTATACAACTTAAAGACCAAACTGCACGGGGAATTTAGCATAAAAAATTAATTCAGTAAAGTCGTTAAATAATTTAGAGGACAAAGTGCACGGGGAATTTAACATGTGGTAAAAATAAATTAATTAAATAAAGACAATAATTTAAATGAAGTGAAGAAAGGTGGTGGAAAAACTTTATACAGGGAAACAGTAAGGTACGCATGTGGTGTCTTTAACATGCAGATTATAAACAAATTATAAAGTAAACTCAGGAAATGAAAACTTATACCTTCAAGTACATGAAGAATTTTGCGCTGAATATTTGTTGAAGCTTCTGTTGCAAGCCTCTGACGTTTGGCCTCTTCTTTCGTTTCCTGCGCTGCCAACCTCTGACCTTTGGCCGCCTCGGCGCACTCTTTGGCGCTAACGTGTTGATTTCAGTTATGGGTAATGTAAATGGTTTAAGTTAAACTTCTTGGAAAATGAAGTTTTCTAAATAGATTTTTCTACTCATTACAAGACCGGTCTGCAGAGTGACTCATGCAAGAAATTCTGGCTTCGAATGATTTTATAATTATAATTAGTTTAAGAAATCATAGATAATTCGAAAATAGCGCTTGTGACCAATCGCGTAACGCCTGCTTTCTTCTTAACAAACTTCCCGTGTCACGCTCCATGCCGAATGACATTTAGCTCGCGATTTGATAAAAATTGCTCGCTATGTGACAATCGTGGCTCGAGATGTAGAAAGTGCTACTGAACATGGTTCGCGTGTGTGCTGTCGGTGGTTGTAAAAGCAGCAGCAAAAACTAAGATAATTTATCGTTTCACGAGTTCCCTAAAAATGAAGAGAGAAAAATTGAACGGGCGAATGCTACCCAGATTGACATTACACATATTAAGAAGCAAACAGTTATATGTTCGTTATATTTCAAGGAGGATAACTATAAGGAAAGAAAAGGCAAAAAGCGGTAATTGAAAAGCGATGCATTGCCTTCCGAATTTCCCTGGTCTGTAAGACCCGAAACGTCTGGAGAATCTCAAGATCCAATACAATCTGCTTTTGTTGTTCCAATCTTGGATGTAAACGAAAAGTCTGCTGCAGCTTTTGAATCAAAAAGCTTAACCACGTTAGTCATCGAAGGATTAACCATTGAAGAACTAAGCGTAAAAACCAAAGTGAGGCTGGAATAGGAACTTCGGAGGAAACATTGTTGGAACAGCAGGCAATTTTACAAACATTGCATTATTTGAGAGAGTATCATACCTATCAAAGAATGTGAGTTGGATCCGGAAATATTTTTGCTACCGAGGAATCTTTAACTTTAAATTCGGGTCCTGAATATGTGGTTAAAATTTCAAGGAGATTCATCTAATAGTTTATTTTATAAAAAATAAAGTTGCTAAGGGTGGTTTTCATTTACATAAAATTAATCAGCCTTTTTGGCAAAAAACTGGAAAATTCCCATAGAAATAACATGGGATTTTTTAAAAAGAAGGCCAAATTGTGGAACGTATTACAAAAACTATACATTTCTCAGGATTGAAAACGCTTTTAAATGAACGTATGATCTTTATATTAGGTTCTTTTCTACTTTTTATTCACAAAAATTAAGCTTAAGTAGGCTATGTTTTGTTTAAATTATTCAAAAATACCTCGATTTGCGACTTTTTCAATGATAAACTGTTTTATTAGAAATTGACAACACATTCGAAACTCCCCTTTATTAGCGTTTAGTGGTTGAATATAACATTTGGTGTGATTCTATTTCGAGTTTAATGGATGAAATGCTCTATTGAAGTTAAAATATCTTGAATTGTTAGCGAGTCCATAAGCTCGTTTCAAATCTAATTTATTTAAGAAAAAGCTTTGCCCAAGTCTATGACATCTCTGATTTCTGTTAGTGCAAAAGTCTATGACTAATTAAGCTAGATTAGCGATAACAGCTAATTAAGCTAGACTAGCGATAACAGGTAATTAAGCCAGATTAGCGATTACAGCTAATTAAGCCAGATTAGCGATTACAGCTAATTAAGCCAGATTAGCGGTTACAGCTAATTAAGCCAGATTAACGATTACGGCTTATTAAGCCAGATTAACGATTACGGCTTATTAAGCCAGATTAACGATTACGGCTTATTAAGCCAGATTAACGATTACGGCTTATTAAGCCAGATTAGCGATTACAACTAATTAAGCCAGATTAACGATTACGGCTTATTAAGCCAGATAAGCGATTACAACTAATTAAGCTAGATTAGCGATTACGGCTAATTAAGCTAGATTAGCGACTAAAGCTAATTAAGCTAATTAAGCTAGATTAGCGATAGCAGCTAATTAAGCTAGATTAGCGATAGCAGCTAATTAAGCTAGATTAGCGATAACGGCTAATTAAGCTAGATTATCGATAACGGCTAATTAAGCTAGATTAGCGATAACGGCTAATTAAGCTAGATTAGCGATAACGGCTAATTAAGCTAGATTAGCGATAACGGCTAATTAAGCTAGATTAGCGATAACGGCTAATTAAGCTAGATTAGCGATAACGGCTAATTAAGCTAGATTAGCGATAACGGCTAATTAAGTTAGATTAGCGATAACGGATAATTAAGCTAGATTAGCGATTACAGCTAATTAAGCTAGATTAGCGATTACAGCTAATTAAGCCAGATTAGCAATTACAGCTAATTGAGCCAGATTAGTGATTACAGCTAGTTAAGCCAGATTAGCGATTACAGCTAATTAAGCCGGATTGGCGATTACAGCTAATTAAGCCGGATTGGCGATTACAGCTAATTAAGCCAGATTAGCGATTAGAGTTAATTAAGCTAGATTAGCGATTACAGCTAATTAAGCTAGATTAGCGATTACAGCTAATTAAGCCAGATTAGCAATTACAGCTAATTGAGCCAGATTAGTGATTACAGCTAGTTAAGCCAGATTAGCGATTACAGTTAATTAAGCCGGATTGGCGATTACAGCTAATTAAGCCGGATTGGCGATTACAGCTAATTAAGCCGGATTGGCGATTACAGCTAATTAAGCCGGATTGGCGATTACAGCTAATTAATCCGGATTGGCGATTACAGCTAATTAAGCCGGATTGGCGATTACAGCTAATTAAGCCGGATTGGCGATTACAGCTAATTAAGCCGGATTGGCGATTACAGCTAATTAAGCCGGATTGGCGATTACAGCTAATTAAGCCGGATTGGCGATTACAGCTAATTAAGCCGGATTGGCGATTACAGCTAATTAAGCCGGATTGGCGATTACAGCTCATTAAGCCAGATTAGCGTTTACAGCTAATTAAGCCGGATTGGCGATTGCAGCTAATTAAGCCGGATTGGCGATTGCAGCTAATTAAGCTAGTTTAGCCATTAAAGCTAATTGAGCTAGTTTTGCGACTACAGCTAACTGAGCTAGTTTAGCGATTACAGCGAATTGAGCTAGATTAGTGATTACAGCGAATTAAGCCAGATGAGGGATTAGAGCTAATTAAGCTAGATTACCGAACACTGCTAATTAAACTTGATTACCGAACACAGGTAATTAAGGTAGATTATCAAACACAGGTCATTAAGCTAGATTACCGAACACAGGTAATTAAGCTAGATTACCCAACACAGGTAATTAAGCTAGATTACCGAACACAGGTAATTAAGCAAGATTACCCAACACAGGTAATTAAGCTAGATTACCGAACACAGGTAATTAATCTATATTACCCATCACAGATAATTAATCTAGGTAGGTATGACATGTGACGGTGCACAAGTATATGATATGTGTCGGTGCACAACCATATGACATGTGTCGGTGCACAACTATATGACATGTGTCGGTGCACAATTATATGACATGTGTCGGTGCACAATTATATGACATGAGTTGGTGCACAACTCTATGACATGCGTTGGTGCACAACTCTATGACATGTGTTGGTGCACAACTCTATGGCATGTGTGTGTACAACTCTATGATATATATTGGTGCACATGTCTTCGGTATTTGTTAAGTTAAAGGAATCTGTTAACAGGTCTGCCGAATCTTTTTGCGCACTGGTCTAAAAAATATTTTTGTGCACAGGTCTAAAAATCGTTGTGTGCTCAGGTCAACGGATTCTTTTTGAGCATAGGTCTACAGAATACTTTTTGTACAGGTCCTTTTTTTTTGGTAAAAGTACGGCTTCCTCTAAGGTTTGCATGTGAAAATGACGGTAAAGCAGTCTCATTTTCACTGGGCGTCGATAAGTCAAGCGGTCTGAATTGACAGCTCTATAATATATTTATGTTAGTTCAAACGCGTTAACTAATGCATGAGCATCGCCCTAAGACATTTTCTCTACTGAGGTTTTTATAAAATTTAAACTAATATTAAGACTGAAGTAACAGATATTAATAAAAACTGTCATTGTTGAGAAAGACGCCGAAAAGTAAAAGATAAGTGTAGAACATGAATTGTCTGAAGTAACAGATATTCAAATTTTCTCTTTTGAAGACATGATTATAAAACATCAATATTTGAAAAAATTCTTATCTTAGTTTTTTCACCAAAATTTCATTTGCCCAAAAGTATTTTTCAACATTATTTACACAAGTATTTTGCTTTCAATATTAGATCTAGAAAAAAAGAGTATCGACAAGAATTTTTTAAGGGATAATATGGTAATTTTCCACTAACATTTGTTTTTATGTGGTTCAAATACTCGGTAATCTTAATAATCGAGCTTTTACATTTTTACATTTTAAAATCGGAAATATTGGGAGGCGGAAAATAACCTAGGCAATTTGGCTGTGATGTAGTTATTAATTTCGAAAAGATCTGTAGATTTGTCGTGATCTGTTGAAGCTATACAACAAGTAAATTTTTAAGATTCGAAAATATAAATAAACTAACTTGTTTTGTTAAATTTTCATACGTTTTTTATTTTATCAGCTATAAAGGATTTTCTGTCCATTTATTCTCTTTGCAGGGCCGAAACTCAACCTCACTCTAAATTTTTGAGAGAAAATAAAATGAAAACGCTTACGTTTTTAAAATAATGCTCATGAGTCATGATAAATTATTTTTACTTAAGTAATTTTAGTGAAAAAAATTAAGATAAGAATTTTTTCAAATAATTGATGTTTTATAATCATGTCTTCAAAAGAGAAAATTTGAATATCTGTTACTTCAGACAAATCATGTTCTACACTTATCTTTTACTTTTTCGCCTGTTTGTCTACAATGACAGTTTTTATTAATTGTCATTAATGTTATTATCGGTATTATTAAAGGGCTAGTATACGGATAATAAAATTGAAAATTTGACGAAGACTTCTTTACCTGACAATCTTGGTAGGATTTTACTTTACCTAACTAACCCAACCATTACTGGTTTCTGACTAATTAGACCACAGGGAGTTCGAAAAAAAGTGAAAAAATTCTAAACCCGCCGCAAGTTGGTCCAAAAAGTTTTTGAAAATTTGAAAATTGCATGTACTTACCGCCATTAAGACCGCTGCGCGCCTAAACGCATTCTGCCCTCGATCTGGAAAAACTACCCGGGGGGAGGGGGGTAAATATAATAACAAGGACTCGCGACGGAAATCAGGGAGCACACACTGCGTAAATATAGCTATGAAATTTTAAACACCCGCTGAAACATTTACAATTCTCATACCAGGATAGAAAAATATTTCAAAAAACCTTCAATTTTAAAAATAAACAACGATATTTTGCTAAAATGCGTAAATTATTTCGGAAGTAAATGAAGATAAACAGCAAATTATGGAAAAGGCGTAAACTTATTTGGGAAGTAAATGCAGGGAAACCACAATATTTTGGAAAAGGCGTAATATTATTTGGGAAGTAAATGAAGATGAACAACAATATTTTGGAAAAGGCGTAACATTATTTGGGAAGTAAATGAAGATAAGCCACAATATTTTGGAAAAGGCGTAACATTATTTGGGAAGTAAATGAAGCTAAAAACAGTGTTTTGGAAAAGCTTAACATTATTTGGGAAGTAAGTGAAGATGAGCAACAATATCTTGGAAAAGGTGTAAAATAATTTGGGAAGTAAATGAAGATAAACCACAATATTTTGGAAAAGGCGTAGCATTATTTGGGAAGTAAATGAAGATAAACAACATATTTTGGAAAGGCGATCACTTATTTGGAAAATTAAATAAAATTTGCTTAAAATGTGGCACTTAGCGTTACCCGAGAAACACCACTTAGAGGTGGCCACACGTCGTTTTATTTAGGCAGGTCCGCTTGCCTACTGCCGTATATACTTACTGTAATTCCACCAAATCTCGTAAAAATCGGTGGTGATAATAAATAATAAATTAATTAAGATGACTCAATTCGAGAACTAAAATATCTAGTAGCCCCATCAAATTATTTTATAAGTCCTGAATGAATATCATATAAATAAAATCTACCCTGATTTTCCTAATTTATTAAGTTTTCAAAATAATATTACGCATTTTCCAAAATATTATCGTTTATCTTCATTTACTTCTCAAATAATGTTACGCCTTTTCCAAGATATTGTCGTTCATCTTCACTTACTTCCCAAATAATGTTACGCCTTTTCCAAAATATTGTGGTTTATCATCATTTACTTCCCAAATAATGTTACATCTTTTCCAAGATATTGTTGCTCATCTTCACTTACTTCCAAAATAATGTTAAGCTTTTCCAAAATACTGTTTTTAGCTTCATTTACTTCCCAAATAATTAATTATACCTTTTCCAAAATATTGTGGTTTATCTTCATTTACTTCCCAAATAATATTATACCTTTTCCAAAATATTGTGGTTTATCTTCATTTATTTCCCAAATAATGTTACGCCTTTTCCAAAATGTTATTGTTTATCTTCATTTACTTCCGAAATAATCTACGCAATTTAGCAAAATATCGTTGTTTATTTTTAAAATTGGAGCTTGCTTCAATTATTTTTCTATCCTGGTATGAGAATTGTAAATGTTTCAGCGGGTGTTTAAAATTTCATAGCTATATTGCCGCAGTTTGTGCTCCCTGATTTCCGTCGCGAGTCCTTGTTATAATATTTACCCCCCGGGTAGTTTTTTCAAGATCGAGGGCAGAATGCGTTTAGGCGCGTAGCGGTCTTAATTGCGGTAAGTATATGCAATTTTCAAATTTTCAAAAAAATTTTTGACCAACTTGCGGCGGGTTCAGAATTTTTTCACTATTTTTTTTCGAACTCCCCGTGGCCTAATTAGTCAGAATCAAGTGTTGGTTGAGTTATTTAGGTAAAGTAAAATCCGAAGTCCGTAGCACGCTCTCCACGGGTCCTCTGATTTATAATAGACCATTCCATTAATTCCAGAAGAGAAGCAAACACACCAGAGCGGGCCGACTTCTTGGGTTATTTCCCTCGCACCAAGAAGCACCGCTATTGGCAGCACGAATTAGCTAGCATCGCGATATAGTGAACTCGGGTTCCGTCTGGCGGCGCCTTATGGAAATAACACTAGAGGGCGGCCCAGCCCCTGTAAGTTGGTTTCTCCTCAAGTAATTAATGGAATGGTCTATAACAATCCGGAGTTAATCGATGGGAAAATCATGAAGCAAACACCACCTCAAACCAAGAAGCATGATGCCAGAGCTGTGCTAATTAATTAGTTAGCTAATTCAATTTCTAATTAATTAGCAACATTTTCTAATTGAAAATGGTAATTGAATTTTAATTACCTTAGTGCTAATTGAGAAGTAATTCTAATTAATTAGTATGATTCGGAAAGGTAATTATCTAATTAAAATTTAATTAGATTTAGGATTAACTAATTAGCCAATTGGATTTTCAATTAATCTTTTACGCCAATTTGTTGTAAAAAAATCGAGGAATTAATTCTTGATTCATCTATTTGAATATGAAAAAGCCTTATTATATCGATGAGGAAACCTTAGTGCTACTCTAAATTTTTCAGCTCCTCAATTATGAGAGAATACTAGTACTAGTAGAAAATTTCGTTGTTCGCAACTGCCCCATTTCGAAATTCCGACTGATTTACCTACTCGATTTAATAGCAGTGCGCATGTATTTACTACTCAGGAGTCCATTATAGGAACTGTGCAATAAAATGAAGAAATGAGACAAATTTTAACATGACGGAACACTCGAGGCCTGTCTCATTTTTCGAGAATTAATTCATGGCTTCCGTACCCGTTTCTCAATGGCATTAAAACATTAAACTTTGCATTACCAAAGTACTAAATCCATGGGCACTTTAAACTTTTATGTTTACTTATGGTTTCTTTTGTACCTTAATTAGAAAACAGTAATTCTAATTAATTAGTTTGATAAATAAATGTCTAATTTCTAATTGAATTGAATTAGTTTCTATGTCTAATTGCTAATTGGCTATTTAATTAGTTCATAAATATTTCCCTAATTGCTAATTGGCTAATTAATTAGTTCATAAATATTTTCCTAATTGCTAATTCTAATTCAATTAGTTGTCAGCTAATTAGCACAGCTCTGGAAGCATCACTAGAAGCGGCGCGAGTAGGATAGCCTCTAACGTGTACTGAACTCGGGCTCCGTCTGGCGTTGCCTCTTGGCGCGAGGGTGAATTGTTTTCTATGCACGTAATTAATGGAATGGGCTTACTATTTCGGTAAGGATGTGATGAATTATAAAATTAATTTAATTATTAAAATATTAAAGTAAAAATTGAATTAATTATTCAATCAAAAAATCAACTTACTGTGATTATGAAATACTGTATAAATAGTATAAACCTACAGCACACCAAACAAAAGTGTTGACTACCCTTTGTTATTGTCGAATTATTTCCACTAAATATATTAGTATGATTTTTAATTGCTTAAAAGAAGAGTGTGTTACAATTAACGTTTAGTTATAATGCAACGAAAGTGCTAATTATGGTTAAATAATTTAAAAATTGGTTCACTTGGTTCAACCTTAAACGGTAAAGCATTACATGAGAGTGGTTTAGCTATTTGAGGATGGTCAATAGCGTCCATAATCATAAATTATTCTTTTTCTATCGTTCTCGAAATCGTAGCCTTCCTTGGCTCTAAAGAGACTTAGTCTCACCCAAACCATAACCAAAGATTAGACGGCTGTTAATGATAGAATACATTTATATAACGACATCAATCAGGTGGTGAATTTTTTTCCAAAAGCTAGAAGAAGCAGACACTCTTCTTTAGAGCCAAGACGTTTTGCGAGTGATAGATTCATTATTATAGACGCTATTTTTGTCTTCCTCAAATAGCTAAGCCACTCTCCATGTCTCTAGTGCCATGGTTCACCCCAATATTAACAATGAAAATCCGCCATTGTTTAAGGTTGAACTAAGTTAACCAATTGTTGTATTATTGTTAAATTGTTTTAGGTTGCCTCCAACTTCTATCTTCTTAAAGACCTCTCTATTAGGTGCTAAGTCCACCTATTTTTATTGCAGCTAATTTTCGCTGGGAGAGTGCTTATAGTTAGGGACCAGATTTTTTAGCCACATCGTAGTATACGATAGGCTCTTAGTTTGACCCGAGCCGTAGTAGTAGTAGTAGTAGTAGTAGTGGCCGGGTCTGTCGCTTTCGTTATCGTAAGATTTTAGCTTAAAAGGAACTTCATATTACCACAACCCACCCATGGGGGTAACTGGGCTCGGTCATAAGAGATTTAATTTTAATTAAAAATTTTTCAGGTCGCAGCCCGGAATCGAACCCGGGTCGCTCACGCAGTAGACAGACATTCTACCAATGAGCCATTGAGATTTGACAGAAACTTCGAGTTTTTTATCTTTTATTTTTATCTCTAAAATGTCGGGGTGACTGTGGGGTCGGATACTTTTGAATTTTTATCTGTGGGGTCGGATACTTATGAATTTGTATGTTTGGGGTTTTTATATTTATTTTCTTTTTATTTATGTGCTAATTAAATAGATAACGATTTTCCCCGTTTCCTACTGCGCTCCTCATGTGTTTCGTTCACGTTCGGTAGCTATCGTCATCTTTGTTATGTTTGACTGAAACGTTTTAGCGGTTAATTCAAATGTGGGTTTAGATAGAGCTAATAAAGTGTTAAATGAGCGTTATGCGTTTGATCATTTTAGCATTGCTAAAGGTAATTCGAGGGAATAATCACTAAAATGCGTAATCACTTTAACTAAACTTTCTCTTTCAAAAGTTTCTGGGCATAAGTCCTTGTTAGAAATTTATAAGATGCGATAAGTGTGCATCGGCATAAGTGTTGTAAACTCATCGAGGGGATTATCACTAAAACTATCTGTTCTTCGATTCGTCGGAATATAAGAATTACAGCATAAGTAAATTTATACGGTTATAATTTTATCACTGTTTAGAGTAGGGCATCAACCAACTCTGATTTTATGCACGGTAAATCATTTATGCATTGAAAAAGATAGCGATATTCACTCATTAGGGTAAAGTATAGAGGGGCTATTCACTCGTACGATGTGGCTACTATGACGAACCCTTGGGCCGTCTTGTTTTTACTAATTTTCTATGGCGTACTCGTTTTTGGTCTTTAAGGCTCGATAAGATAGAAATTGGGTTTACATTTTAAGCTTTAAAAATATTTTTCTCATCGAAAAGGTGTAGAGGTACTATCAATAACGAATTCAGGATACCATAAGATCTTGAACTGGTAACATTGTCCCCTGGTACCATGAAGTCATACTTCTTTCGAAAAACGTTACCGCCTTCGTTCTAGGTAACACCTTAAAATCCGTTTTTAGCGCCATCGGTGCGTTATAAATCAGTTAAAGTGGCTAGTATCACATTCAGCTTCTCTGGCCTTAAGCCTTGGCATTACACGACGAAGTTTGGGAAATCCGTTGTACTGACTATGTCCCAGATAAATCAGGCTCTCTAATAGAAAAATCTAGATTCTTTATAACCACTCTTTTTAAATATATCAGTTCATCATTAACGATTTTAACAATTTTTTTTCTTGACACCGACGCCAACAATCCATTTTCCATATTCCATATTCCCAAAAATAGGCCCCTCCCTCATATTATGAAAAGTATGACTTCATGGCGCCAGCATTGCCTTGTTTCAACGTTCTTATGGTATCCTGAATTCGTTCTTGGTATTATAAAGACGGTAAAGTTCGTGACAATGATTTTTCTAGAGCTAGTATTATTTTGTTATTAATTATTTTTAAGTTTTTTTAAAGTTTATATTCTGAGGTAATACTTTATTTTTTCAATATTAGTTAAATACTAATTTTTTTTTAATTTTATTTTTAGTCAAGCACTTTTAACAACTAATTTCTAACCAATAATGTGCAGTTCTATTATGATTTCACTAGAGAAAAAATTCCAAAGTTTACATGCTATATTTTATAAATATTTGAGTATTTTGTGTGATTCTAATCTAGTAGCTGATTTTCAATTTGAGATGGGGAAAAAGTTGTTATTTTTATTATTATTATTATTTTTTTTTTCAAAATGTCAGCGGTTTAATTAGTGATCTTTGTAACAATAACTTACGGGACGAGAATAAATCACGGCTTCTGCCTCCGTTTATTCTGTCTCCATTTACACGTAAGCTAAAAACGCATTTCCTAAAATTCCTACTGCTATTTAACGTTTTTATTTTTTTCTATTTATTTATTTTTTTCTATTTATTTATCTACTTTTTAGGTTTTTTATAAATTGATTTTTAGGCTTCTTAGAACATGGTTCCAGTTTGAAATATTCGTCAATTGATAAGATCTTTCGAATAAAAATTAAAAGTTCTTGGCAGGAAGCCGGTTTAAACTCGCTATTTGTTACTTAATGTTGGTCTCCCGGTTGTTTCTTTTTGTTACGAGGGGGTAATTTGAAAATGCGCTGTTTTTTCATGTTACAGTCCATTCTTCATATAGGGGTGTGCGGATAGTGATTTTTTGGATTTCGAATCGGGTTCGGGTAACAAAAAATATGCTTGTGGTGGCATTTTTTCGATTATCAGAGTATCTAGGTTTATCCGAAAAACGGTTGTCGGGGACCAATCGGCTATTAAAACTCAGCTGACAACAAATAACTATCGGGTAAAATTATAATAATGGGCATTTGTCAAGCATGGAGAGAATTGCACAAGGCTATCAAAATAGTTTCAAATATTCAATGATATTTAAAAAAATATTTCTAACTTGGAAATTTATCCAATTCTAGTTTGCTGAAATATTCCAAAGTGCCAACTCATTTTAATTGGTTATGTGAAACTTCTAGTAAGAGTAAGTTAAATATTTTTTTCGTTCTAATCTAAAAATAATTTTAAAAAAAGGCTGTAATGCATACGATATTTGTTTTATAACTTAAACGAGTGAAGGGGTTAAGTCACCTAAACACAATTTCCAGCAAACCTTTCTTCCATTTCTGGCATCTGAACGACGACGATTATCTTTTAATATCCTTTACATATTTCAACTACGAGTGCCACTATCGCCAGTGCGAGTAATCCGAAGTATAGCTTTGATGCCTCAAAAATTATTTGAATGCCAAGTGGACTCCAAGAATCGCTTCGTGATGGCTGCTCAAATAACGGTTCTGTAGCGTAATGCAATTCATGTGCTACACGCATGTCCTGGCCCGTTTCATGAAACATGAGAGCTCTGAAAGACAAATTGAGTTTTTTTACTTTGTGTTTGTTTAAATTACGGTTTTCACTTGGCGGAAATCACGAAGTTTTCGACCGACGTCAAGCGACCACCGAAAAACAAGACGGCCCAAGGGCTCGTAATAGTAGCCACATCGTACGAGTGAATAGCCCCTCTATACCCTACCCAATGAGTGGATAACCCCTCTATACCTTACCCTAAGGAGTACAATGCTGAAATGCATAAAATAAGAGTGAATAGCCCCTCGATAAAATTATTACCGTATAAATTCACTTATGCTGTAATTGTAATATTCCGGCGAAAAACTTTAGAGATTATTAATGGTTATTTTAAGAATTAAATTCGCCACTTTCATTTTAATTAAAGAAGTCGGGTGGAGTATACGACCCCAAAGATACGTTATGGCAAAAAACCTCAAACATAAAAATTCAGACGTATCCGACCCCACAGATAAAAATTCAAAAGTATCCGACCCCACAGATTAAGAGGAACCCCATCCTACATCACCCCGACGGGGTTTTTATGAAGTCTCTATGGCTCAGTGGTAGAATGTATTTCTACTGCGTGAGCGACCCGGGTTCGATTCCCGGCTGCGATCTGCAGAAATTTTTAATTAAAATTAAATCTCTAACCGAGCCCAGTTACCCCTATGAGTGGGTTGTGGTAATATGGAGTTCCTTTTAAGCTAAAAATATAACGACAACGAAAGCGAAAACTCCGGTCACAACTACTACTACCAGAAGTAAGATGAGACTAGAAGTGAAGGGCTCTAGCATTGGTAGTAGATCCTGGCACTAGTGAACAAATTTGAGCATTTTATGCCGCTTCCATCGCGCCTACACTACAGAGAAAAAAATTGGTCGAATACCAATTTTTTTCCCCTTCCCCTCAACCTAAAGCCGCGGAACACGGACGCGGGTGCTTGAATCTAGTTAGGCCGTCTACCGCCACGAGCGTCTCACGTTTTGGAGGGAAAATTCAGAAACCGCTACTAGAGGGCCAACCGTTGGTGTGTTATCAAGAATATTCACTTTCGCCGAGTGAAGAATTTGGTTAGCTCAGTACTTCTAGTCTCATCTCGCTTCTGCTACTAAAGCACTGCTATTACGGCTCGGGCCAAACTAAGAGCCTCATCGTATACTACGATGTGGCTAAAAACATAGTTAATCTGGATATCAATAAGCTTGAGTCGTGACGTCATTTTCAACCAAGCGTGTTCGAAGGAGAACGTCCGAAGTGCGGGGTCCGCCATGTTTTATTTATTTATTTATTTAGTTCCTAATCGAGTCAGTTACTAGTACCATAGCCCACTTGATCACGCACGCTGGCTGCACGCGCTCTAGAAGCCCGTCCAAACGATTTTTTTTACATGTTAACTCGCGAATACGGCGCGTCACATAGGTTCGGTCTAACATTCAAACCCGTCTGGTTTTAACATGGGCGTCTATGGGAGGGGACCAGTTTTTTCAACGTTTTTGACAATATTAGTGCATCTACTGGTTCAAATCTCTTGAATTTTTAATGAGACGTGTATTGAAAGGTTTGATATTATCCTGTAAAATTTAAAGTCTTCAGCTATAATAGTTTTTTTTATAAAAAATAAAAATCATCACATAGTAGAGAAATTGAAGGATGTCTCTACTATCAATTTCTCTACTATGTGATGACTTTTATTTTTTATAAAAAAAACTATTATAGCTGAAGACTTTAAATTTTACAGGATAATATCAAACCTTTCAATACACGTCTTATTAAAAATTCAAGAGATTTGAACCAGTAGATGCACTAATATTGTCAAAAAGGTTGAAAAAACTGGTCCCCTCCCATAGACGCCCATGTTAAAACCAGACGGGTTTGAATTTTAGACCGAACCTATGTTATTCTCATTTTTAGGGTCGATTGAGCGGGCTTCTATAGCGCGTGCAGCCAGCGTGATCAAGTGGGCTATGCTAGTACAAACCCCTGAGAATGCTGAAAGTGTTATAGAGTAGTGTCGGTAGAGAGGGGAGTAGACTGTGTATCCCTACCTCTAGGCGCGCTTTTGTAAGAGGGGATACTGTACTCGCCTGGTAGGGGGGTGACACTGAGCTAAGAGATAGAAGGGTAAGACGTTTGCTTACATAAAACTGACATTACTCTATTGAAGAGGTATGGAACCATCCATAACTTTATGATACGGGACACAAAGATTACAGAGACAATCAAGATGGCCCCGGTCGATATAGAGCCCCATTGTTTGTAAGGCTCCATCTATCAAGAAAATTCTATCTTTGGAATCCCCATTCATTTTAAATCACCAATAAATCCCTATCACATTTAAAAGTATCAATAAAAATCACCAATGAATTAAAATATTCATTAGAGAATAGCCCCTCAACTCGCTACTTTTAACAGTGCCAAAATGTTTGCCCGGAACCACTAAATAACACTTATTCCCATTCCCTTTTAAAATCAGTAATGACTTTTTAGTGAGTAGCCCCTCGGCGCGCTACATTCAACGCACGTTTCTCAAATAGGTACACCCACCTTAATCCCATTTCCGATTAACCGTAACCAAGACATAACCCCTATTCCTCATCCAATTTAAATCACAAATGAATCCCTATACCTTTTCACACAGATTATATACAGCGGTATAAGGGACTATCGTGCTCTTATCAGAGGTTGCTGCGTTCACGCCATGTTAAAAACTAGGCTATACTTTATAGGCAGAGAGAGATCGAGCTATATCACACCTGTGCTTTGAAAAACACCGAACTTGAGTTCGTTCTTTGTGTAAATTCCGAAGTTTTTATTTTATAGGAAGTTGTTCGGGTTCTTAGAATATTTATGGCATAAACGGTGAGAAATTTTAAAGAGAATATGAAATCTTCCACATTAAGTAGGGCAATATGACAAATTTGCGTGTTCACAAAAGACATACAAATACTAGTGTTTGTTCATTAATATTCTCACAAAGCATCCGCATTATTTTTCATAAATAAATCATAATCCTTTCACTTTTAAAATCACCATTGAATGAAAAATATCACCTTAACACAATTTTTCCCTTTTTCACTCTTAAGGCTCTTTCAGACGATCCAACTTTTTGACTCAGCTCGATGGGTCAAAAAGTTGTATCAACTTGCCAAACCTTTGAAGGGAAAAGTGAAATAAATTCTTCCTTTTCACACTACTAAACTTTTACCGCCAAATGGAACTTTTTAAGCACCACCTACCTTGGCACTTAGGAAATAACCCACGTAAAAGGCTTTTTTTGTAATTCATTTTGATTGGCTGGAGAAATGAACTTAAAAAGTTGAGTCAGCAAAAATTGGATCACTGACCCAATTTTTCCTAGCCAACTTTTTTGGTGACTCAACTCATCCAGCGTCTAGTATTCACACAATCCAACTAGTTGATTCAACTCGAGTTTACCCATCAAGCTGAGTCAAAAAGTTGGATCGTCTGAAAGAGCCTTAAGTGTATTAATTTATTTGTGCAGAATACATTCCAAATGCTCTATTATTGACAAATCTTTATCCTCTCCCTTTGAAAATCATCAATCACTCTTTTCATTCTCCCTTTTAAGATTCAACTTCTTCTTTTCCTTCTCCATCTACATCATCTTCAGACCAAGTCAATCTAATACCCCATCGTTCGATGTACATCAAACGATGTGGCTAAAAAAGACAATAGATGGGCCGCAATTGGTGCAATGTTCAGTTTATCTGGTAAGCCTTGGTTCAATTATTTGCGGGGACTACGCTAAGTGAAAACACTTTAAATTAAACGATTTTGGAAAAAAACGTTTTCTGGCTCGTTAAAATTTTTTAAATGAGTGAGCGATTCAAAGCCTCGAGAACCAGATGGCCCACGGTATCGGCCGGCCTTATTACCAATTCACACGGCTCACGTGCCCCCCTATTAAAATAAGTCGTACAACTAAAAAACATTTCTGAAACGCAATCGTGCAACCCCCAAAGTACTTTTTCTAATAACGTCACATTTCAAATAATATTAATGAAACGAAATTGTGCACCGCACTAAAGTATAATTTTTAAAAACCATACGAATCAATTAAACGTCACATTTCAAATAATATTAATGAAACGAAATTGTGCACCGCACTAAAGTATACTTTTTAAAAACCATACGAATCAATGTATCTAAAACAAAATCCTGGATCCCCCAAACCAGAAAGCATTATGACCGCAAACCGACCCCTATATTTAAAGAAACCTAACCTAACCACCCAGTATAATCTGATGTAACACGCGCCTTTCTTTCCTCTCTCTCCTCTCACGGAGCCTATATCTTAAACGCTCCTCTCCGAGCGGGAAGTTCCCTCTTCCTCTTCCCTCTCTAACTTATATACGAGGCAGCAGTGGAGGCAGGCAGTTAATTTTCTCTCTAAGCGGCTCTTTCTCTTTATTTGTATCTCTCTCACCAATTCACCCCTTTCTCTTTTCCCCCTCTTACTTATATACGAGGCAGGCAGTTCTCTTTTTACGTAGCGCTTTCCCTTTGTTTCTCCTAGGTTTCTCCATTTCTCTACTAGCTTCTCTCTCTCCAGACTCCAAATCTTGGACGCGTTCGGCACAGGGACAGGCGTTTGGGCCTTTTCTTCGAAATTATGGAAATCACCGTGGGGTTTCGAGGAAGAAGCTCGTACACGTTCGATAGGCCTAAGTCTTAACTTTTAAAACTATTATTGCGTAAATAAAGCTATAACCCACCCTGAACAAAGACTAGAACAGATTAATGCAGTATGACAGTGCCTTCTAGATTTGTCTTAGTTATTGGGTTGAAGAATGCAATTGAGTTTTCTTAGCAAAATCATCAACAAAAAATATAATCTGATAAGTCTGCCATAAATCAAGGGGCGTGTTCTTTGGGTCAAACTGAGTGGAAAGTGTCAAAGAACATGGGGTGTACAAGAATTTGCAACGAAGATATGGCCCCCCAAACATTGGCCCCTAAAACAAGAAAATATTCGAATATGTAGACTGAAACAAATTCAGCCTTATCAACTTGTTTAGAAATAATGAGACAATTTCAATAGTTTCCCTCTAACATCGTTATTGAACTTTCTCCTGGCAGAAGTGTATTAAATGAGTAGAAGTATGCCTACTCTAGTAAAGTAAATTCAAAGTATCATGGTACCTTTCGGTTGGTATTACTTTTATTCTTAACAAGTTAACATGGACGTTACAGGTATTGTTCAAAATGTCCACCAACGGCGTTAAGACAAACATGAACCCGTCTTTCGAAAGATTCTTGGACATGTTGGAAGATTCCTGGCATGTTCCTGATTGTTTGACAACCTTCAATAATTCGTCTTCGCAAGTCTTCCTCATCACGGACTTCATTCTTGTACACGATGTCTTTGAGATGACCCCAAAGATAGAAATCGCACGGATTTAAATCCGGAGATCTGGCTGGCCACGCAACTGGTCCTCCACGCCCAATCCACCTCAAATTAAACGTAGCATTAAGATGTTCTCTATTTGCACGGCTGAGATGTGGGGGTGCCCCGTCGTGCATAAACCACATGTCACGAAGTAATGCTAACGGTTTGTCCTCGAGTAGTTCAGGTAAAGTGTCTCATAAGAACGTGAGATATGCTTCACCATTTAGTCTGGGTGGAAGAAAATGCGGACCTAGTAAATGATTACCGACAATGCCGCACCATACGTTTAAAGAAAATTGCTGTTGGTGACTTCTAACACTAGTTGCGTGTGGGTTTAATTGGCGCCATTCGTGGTGGTTGTGATAGTTCAGAATTCCATCCCGGGAAAAATGTGCCTCGTCGGTTACTTAAAGGACCCGTGGAAATTGATTGTCCTCTACTCTGGCCAAAAACCACTCGCAAAAGTCGATGCGTCTTGGATAATCTGCCGGGTTAAGAGCTTGCACCTTTTGAATATGATACGGGTGAAACTGATGTCCGCGGAGAATTCGCCAGACCAAAACGTGATTAACATGTAATTGTCGTCCAACTTGACTGGTACTTGTCGAGGGGTCCTCATCGAACATGGCAAGGACGTCTTCCTTGATTTCCTCCATGTCTTCTGGAATGTCTCGCTCTCGAACGTTGTTGGGTTGTACTTGTCCGATGTCCCTCAAGCGCCTGTCAACAGCCTCGAACGTACGACGATTTGGTATGCGTCGTTGCGGAAATTGTTCCTGGTATCGCCGCTGTGCTTCCACTGAATTGCCCTGCGCCAGTCCATACATGAGATGCATGTCTGCATATTCTGCATTGGTATACGCCATGCTGTACTACCACACGTTCGTTCGAAGTGATACTGTGACGTTATCAACAACATCGCGTTACTTTATAGCAAACCACCGTTTAGTTTTTACGTTTGCGTCATGACTGTCAGCATTGTTTTTTATTCACGGACTTCATTCTTGTACACGATGTCAAAAAAATCTTTGAGATGACCCCAAAGACTTTTTAGCAAACCACCGTTTATTGTTTACGTTTGTGAATAAAAAACAATGCTGACAGTCATGACGCAAACGTAAAAACTAAACGGTGGTTTGCTATAAAGTAACGCGATGTTGTTGATAACGTCACAGTATGACTTCGAACGAACGTGTGGTAGTACAGTATGGCGTATACCAATGCAGAATATGCAGACATGCATCTCATGTATGGACTGGCGCAGGGCAATTCAGTGGAAGCACAGCGGCGATACCAGGAACAATTTCCGCAACGACGCATACCAAATCGTCGTACGTTCGAGGCTGTTGACAGGCGCTTGAGGGACATCGGACAAGTACAACCCAACAACGTTCGAGAGCGAGACATTCCAGAAGACATGGAGGAAATCGAGGAAGACGTCCTTGCCATGTTCGATGAGGACCCCTCGACAAGTACCAGACAAGTTGGACGACAATTACATGTTAATCACGTTTTGGTCTGGCGAATTCTCCGCGGACATCAGTTTCACCCGTATCATATTCAAAAGGTGCAAGCTCTTAACCCGGCAGATTATCCAAGACGCATCGACTTTTGCGAGTGGTTTTTGGCCAGAGTAGAGGACAATCAATTTCCACGGGTCCTTTTAGTAACTGACGATGCACATTTTTCCCGGGATGGAATTCTGTACTATCACAACCTCCACGAATGGCGCCAATTAAACCCACACGCAACTAGTGTTAGAAGTCACCAACAGCAATTTTCTTTAAACGTATGGTGCGGCATTGTCGGTAATCATATACTAGGTCCGCATTTTCTTCCACCCAGACTAAATGGTGAAGCATATCTCACGTTCTTAAGAGACACTTTACCTGAACTACTCGAGGACATACCGTTAGCATTACTTCGTGACATGTGGTTTATGCACGACGGGGCACCCCCACATTTCAGCCGTGCAGTTAGAGAACATCTTAATGCTACGTTTAATTTGAGGTGGATTGGGCGTGGAGGACCAGTTGCGTGGCCAGCCAGATCTCCGGATTTAAATCCGTGCGATTTCTATCTTTGGGGTCATCTCAAAGACATCGTGTACAAGAATGAAGTCCGTGATGAGGAAGACTTGCGAAGACGAATTATTGAAGGTTGTCAAACAATCAGGAACATGCCAGGAATCTTCCAACATGTCCAAGAATCTTTCGAAAGACGGGTTCATGTTTGTCTTAACGCCGTTGGTGGACATTTTGAACAATACCTGTAACGTCCATGTTAACTTGTTAAGAATAAAAGTAATACCAACCGAAAGGTACCATGATACTTTGAATTTACTTTACTAGAGTAGGCATACTTCTACTCATTTAATACACTTCTGCCAGGTGAAAGTTCAATAACGATGTTAGAGGGAAACTATTGAAATTGTCTCATATTTCTAAACAAGTTGATAAGGCTGAATTTGTTTTAGTCTACATTTTCGAATATTTTCTTGTTTTAGGGGCCAATGTTTGGGGGGCCATATCTTCGTTGCAAATGCTTGTACACCCCATGTTCTTTGACACTTTCCACTCAGTTTGACCCAAAGAACACGCCCCTTGATTTATGGCAGACTTATCAGAAACACCCTGTATATTGCCTTGAGTTTCGAAACACACCATAAACTACTACTGCAAAATGTAATGTAATTATTATAAATAATTATAATGGCTGTTCTGTTAAGAACAACAAGTTGTGCCACCCAGAACAAGGTTAAGACAGAAGTGAAGATTATTTTAGTGAAACAGCTTGCTGGTCGACATAGAATTTAGATTTTGCACTACGTTCTAGCAAGAACTGAGTGTTACTCTTAACTTATTGCTAGTTCAAGGTAGAACAGACGAGAACATTTAGAACAGTATTCTACAATTTTGAACAGCAATCGTTCTGGAAAGATCTGCTTTGTTCAAAAGAGAACAGTATTTGAACAGCAATTTCTAAGAGCGTGGGGTTGCTCGAAATTTCGCGCTCGCTAGAAATATATCGGGAAATCTTGCACAATATTTTCAGCAAGAATTGAAAAGCCAGAATGAACTTTTAACAAAATATGTACGTACACTTTATCAAATTCTTCTTTTATATCCGCACTAAAATTTTTCTTGATATCCAAAGAAATTCCCATTGGCACGTTGTTTGAAGGTTTTCCAAGACGAAGGTAATAATCATCTTTGAAGGCAAAAAGTTTTCCTTTAATGTTATTAAGTAATTCCATGATATTTTCTTGGTATGCAGTAAAAATCCTTTCTTCCGCGTAGAAAAGTCTAACAAAGGTTAGAAAATCTTCAGGATTGTTATAGAACTTGCTTTTGAGGAATATTTTCTCCGCATTGTTTAAAAACTTGCAAGTGATGTGCTAAAAAAGGTATACACAGAAAAAAATGTGTTAGGAAATTGAACATATTCTTTGAACATCTTCATGCAACACTCTCCTATACATGTTCAAAAATGAGAACATGTTCAAGTAAAAATATGGTCTTGTTTCTGATGCATTCAAACCATTTTATGTTCCGGTTTTGAACGTGTTTTAATTTAAGTATTCAACCTCTGAACAAGTTAATTATACAGAAAATGTGTTCGGAAGCTGAACACAATCCCGAAAACTAAACCGATGACGGAGAAAATACTATGGACAGCTACATTTTGACTAATCACGGTTTTGTATGGTTTTAGTGTATATATAACTTTTGATGATTATTTTTATTATTTGCGATTAATTCCATATTTATAGCAAGGTTCCGCCACGAGGGAACGAAATCCCCCGTAGCAAGGGCAATTCTTACATGCAGAACTATACCCGTTTAAGCAAGGGTAGTTCTCGCGTGCAGTGTAAAACTCGAGGTGAAACCTCATACAAAGTCGGCCTTAACGCATTTAAAGTCAGTCATTTGACCAAATCAAAAACTTCGGGAAAAGGCAGAAAGTTTTCAATTTGTAGAAAAGATAAAGACGTTTTAGTGAAATATAACAATCGCTTTTCATTAAGAGATTTTCGAGCACCAGAACCGTATTTAACCTAATCTTCTCTACAATATTTCCAAGAAAATTCCATTTGGACTCTAAGAGCGCTCAAAATAGATATAAAATATGTCACAAAAGCAATTTCCCCACATTTTGGCCTCTCATGCAGGTGTCTATTGTCGCCCTACTGCGAGGCCAGTCCAGTGTCTAACCAACTCTATCTATTTTAATATTTATATTGTATCTCTTTTTGTAACCATTTCAATTTTATCTCTTATAGTAAATATCCTATGAAAAACATTAACATGTACAAAAATGGGCCAAGCCTCGCTTCGTGCCCGCTCCGCCGTAAAACGTTCTGAGATCCCATGTAGAGCCAAGTCTGCCTTTTGTTCTCATTCAATCGCCAATTGAACAATTATGTTATAAATTAAGTCCTTTTCCTAATTAATAACCAATATTCTTTGACTCTATCATTATTATACATCTTTGTTCGTATCAAAAATATCGTGACTTGGCAAGCGCAGGTAATTACCTTATAAATGTGTACATAAGGTTATGTATAACTCACCTAATAAACATGTAAATAGGGTTATGCATAACTCACCATATAATTTGTACATAGGGTTGAGCATGACTCATCTTATAAACTTGTACATATCCCCTATACCATAAACGATTTAGTGAACATCCCTTCGATTATTTTAAAATCGGCAACGATTTAGTGACTTCCTTTTAATATTACTTACCTGCGATTGCCAAGTCACGATATTTTTGATACGAACAAAGATGTATAATAATGATAGAGTCAAAGAATATTGGTTATTAATTAGGAAAAGGACTTAATTTATAACATAATTGTTCAATTGGCGATTGAATGAGAACAAAAGGCAGACTTGGCTCTACATGGGATCTCAGAACGTTTTACGGCGGAGCGGGCACGAAGCGAGGCTTGGCCCATTTTTGTACATGTTAATGTTTTTCATAGGATCTCACTTCTTTTTGTAGACCCTCTCGTTATACTTCGGTAGTTATATTAAAAGAAGACCCTCTCGTGGTACTTCGTTTACCAATATAATCGCTAACGTTTCTCCATATTTACGCTGAATTACCCCTTTCGACCCGCAGAGAATATGCAATAAGATTGTACGCGATATCCTAATATAAGAATGTAGCATCAGTTACGACACATTTCTTTTAAATTACTACACCTATTAGCTTTAATATATATTTAACTTTCGGTTAACTTTGGCCCATTACGTCCTTTCATCAAGAACACACACTATTACTGTTAAAAAGACGGCAGCGCCATCTAGTTTTAAAATAAAGAACTAAAGAACAATTTTATAAAAATTTCGGGATGTTTTCATTTTTCTGTGCTTTATAAAATAAATGAAAACTAAATCCTGAATTTTAAGTTTCTATCTACCCTAGAAGTACCTTAGAATTTTGATGATCGGTGAGTGAGTGAGTGAGTGACAAAATAAGGTAAATTTCACCTGCGATATTTCGAAAAGCATATTGGGTAGGATCTTGAAATTTGGAAACTATAGCTAGAATTGACAGTCCTCGCGGCAAGCAAAATTTCAGACTTTTACCTATACCCATAGCGAAGTTACAGTGGGCTTAAAAGAGCCACGAGTTGCTTCGAGAAAAGGATGTCAGTGCTCGACTTGGCTGGGAGCACTGCCGTGCTCCCAGATATTTTATTAATTCTACTTTATACATTTCTTTAGTTAATTTTTTACACAGCACCATTTTTTGTTTTCATTTAATAGTGTAGCAACTTCTCAAGTAGCCGACAATAGAAACATAGATAAGAGACCCATGTAATTAACCCTAGTTTAATTTTTGCATGTTTATTCTCAACTGGCCTCTCAAGTAGGCCACTACAAACACTTAGCTCAGAGGCCCGTGTAATTGTCCACGGTTCCGTGTTGCATATTTATTCTCTACTGGCCTCTCAAGTAGGCCACTACCGATGCCTACTTGACAGGCCCGACATTAAATTTCAAAAAACTAACTTTTCATTTGCATCGCTTAAACCTAACCAAAACTGGTCTAATCTCGTACGGCATATCTGTACTGGCCTAGCAATTAGCTTCTTGGAACCCTCTAGTTAAAAGGCCAATGTAGTACTCCAACATTTCGTTTTGCATGTTCATTCTGTACTGGCCTCACAATTAGGCCACTTAAAACGCCTAACCCCGTTTCTTTTTCCGGTTTATTCACGAAAGGCTAAGTATGAACCTCTTTCACGGAGAAAAGATAGTAAAATAGCAATATTTTGGAAAAGGCGGCAATTTGTTCAGACGGCACAATGTGGCATTTCATATTATTTTCTCCATCATAGGTTTTGCTTTTCCACGTAAGGGGAATACAACTATTTTTTCTGAAGGGCCAAGGCATAAAAATCCTGCCCAAACTTACGGGGTGTTTCTTTCGGGATCGGTTTTCTTTCTTATTAGCAATTAGTAGCAGTAAAGGTTGCAGACGAATTTTAGGGAATATTGAAATTTTCCAAACATTAGTTAAAGCAATTGCAAAAATGCTTCGTCAGAGAGTTCGTCTCATCGTCTGCGCTTTGCCAAGAATCGCTTTCAAGGCGTAGGTTAATCAAATTCACATTCCAAATATTTATAAATATGCTTAACAGGTTTTTAGTCGAAATAATACATACATATTCATTGCAGTAGCATCGCTAGGGTTGAAATGGGGGAGGGGAAATCTGGGCAAACAACTTTGATTTTGCATAATTGGTTCATTGAAACTTAACGAATCTATCAATAAAATTTTTTATATGTTTCTACAGAACTTTGGGGGGCTACGAGCAATTTATGGTGTAGGGTTTATGGATTATTTTGAGGGGGTAAGTTTGACATTTTGGGGGCATTACCCACCTGCACCCCCCAAAAAAGTCCTAGCGACGCCGCTGATTGATTCATTGAATTGCATTAATACTTTCTTGGGCGACAAAGAAAAACCATGGATATAAAGAAGCGCGCGAGGAAATAGGTTTTCACGCTATAGCATAAGCAACTTCCTATCTCCGACGGAACCTAATTCGATATATACTTAGTTCCAGCTTCGGTTGTCAGCACGCACATAGCTACGTTACATAGAGATCTAGCTTAGAGCGTGCTGAGAGCCAAAGCTGGAACAGAGTATATATCGAATAAGCTCCCGTCGGAGACACGGAGTTGACTATCCTATAGCAAGAAAACAAATTTCCTCACTCGCATTCTTTGTCCATGGAAAAACTGTGTCTACTTGCGAAATACAACTGAGCTATGCCAAAAATTTTAAAACATTCCTCGAAGTACGCCTTCAACTGCATGGTTACAGAACAAGAAAAAAAATGATCGCGTTCGCTGTTCTAAAATTTTGAACGCGTTCATTGTGAAAGTTTTAAGATTTAAGTGTTCAACTGTTACAATTTTTCCAAATAGAAACAAAAATTAAACGTTGAACACCAAAATTCAGCGAAGTGTTCAATAAATTACACTTTTTCCTAAATTTAACATATCAAGAAACCAAAATTTGAATTTTGAACACTAAATTGTGTTCAAATCTTTAACACATTTTTTTCTGTGTACATTCAAACATTGAGTAGATTTTAATAAACTATATCCTTCATGAAAGAATTACGACGAGAAGTAATTTATCACTGCAATAGAATTATTAACTTGCCGAGAAACCTACACACAGCAGGAAGGCCACCCTCTTGTTCCGAAGAAATTTTGGGTGGCTTCATCACTTATGCTCTTCCATATCTGCTTAAGGTCTTCACTCGCTCTGATGAAGGTTTTCGCGTTGTCGGAATAGATGTAATGAGGTACGCCTCTGCGAGCTATGAACTTTCTAAAGGCCATCATAAATTCATAGGTGTTTTGGAACGGGACTAATTCAAGGTGAATGGCTCTAGTAGTCGCACAAGTGAATAAGCAAATGTACGCTTTAACGAGATCGTTGCCGATGTGAACATATAGCGGTCCTGCGAAATCTATGCCAGTGGTTTGAAAGGGAGGCGTGGCATCGACTCTATCTAATGGCAAGGGTGCCATGGGTGCTTCTCCTGACTTCGCTTGGTCTCTCCTACACACCATACAACTTTGTATGACGCCTTTGGCTATTTGATGTCCGGTTATGGTCCAATATTTTCCGCGAGATTGTGTGAGGGTGGCTTGAACGCCCGAATGGTAGCATTCCCAGTGGCTTCTTATCATGATAAGTTTCGTTAGGTGCTGTTTTTTACTAAGGATGATCGGGTGCTTTTCGGTTTCTGTCAATCTTGAGTTATGCAATCGCCCACCTACGCACAGAAGTCCATTCTCGTTTAACGTGGGTTTTAGATTGGCGATTTTCGAGTCTTTCTTAATGACGCTTCCTGTAGTTAGGGCTTCAATTTCTGTCTGGTAGTCTAGCTTTTGAACGCTTGTTATCAAATCTATCTCCGCGTCCACTCTCTTCTTCGCAGTTACAGGTCCACGTTCTATCTTTTGCTTTCTGCTGGCGTTTATGAATCGGTGGACGTAGGCCGTGATTCGTAAAACCTTGTTGATGGAATAATACTTCTGGAGGTCCATTAGGTTGGATATACCTCTCCCGAATTCGTCTGGGCTACTTTGAATGGTTAGAACTTTTTTTCTGGTTTCCGCTTGCAGGTCTGTGTCCTTGACTTCTATTTTTTCTGAGGGCCATTCCGATTTGTTCTTCTTAAGCCAGTGAGGGCCCTGCCACAAAAGGTTATTGTTCAGGATGTCCTCGGCCTTGGCCCCTCTACTGGGAATGTCAGCAGGGTTTTCGGTTCCTGGGCAGTGATACCAGTCCTTTGTTTTGGTTAATTCCTGGATCTCCTTGACTCGATTATGGACAAATGGCTTCCAAGTTTTTGCCTTTGACTTGATCCAATAGAGGGCTACCATAGAGTCACTCCATAGGTATTCTTCCATTTCCGTTTGAAATACTGATTTTACGTTTCTAAGCAGACGAGCAGCGAGGAGGCAAGCCATTAGTTCCAGGCGGGGTGGGAAAAGATCTTCGATTGGTGCAACTCTTGTCTTGCTAGCTACGAATGAGACTTCTTGTTTTCCAGATTCGGTGACGCAACGTAGATAGATTATAACATCGTTGGCTTTTGTGCTGGCGTCACAGAAGGCATGAAGTTCTTGATGAACTATTTCTTCCGAGGTGTGGTAGCATCTCTGAAGCTTAATCTTGCGGATCAGGGGCATTTCTAGACTCCATTTTTCAAATTCGTCTTTGATTCCGGCTGGCAAAACTTCATCCCATTTGACCTTCTCTTTCCAAAGTTGCAGAAACAGCATTTTCACTCTAATGACGTAAGGAGCAACTATTCCGATCGGATCGTATATTTGAGATACGGCGCTTAACAAGTGCCTCTTGGTTAACTTGCCTTCTTGGAGTACTTTTAACAACTTAGTTAGGTCAAAGGAGAATTCATCTAAGTCAGAATTCCATAGAATCCCCAAGATCTTTTTGTTGTGGTCTTCTTCCAAAACAGAGGTTCCTATTTCCCTTTTCCATTTTTCTAGAAGCTCCGGAGAATTAGTCCTAAACTTCCTCAAAGTCATGTTAGCTTTGCTAAGTATGCTGGAAGCCGAGATGGATAGATTGTATGCCGATTCAACGTCTTTTCCTCCGCTACACAGATCGTCCACGTATAAATCGTCCCGTAGGGCCTCGACAACTTGCTGATCCTCTTCCAGTTGATTTTTAAGGTGTAGCTTGATTGTAGCCGCGAGTAGGAATGGGCTCGACGTTACACCAAATGGTACGCGAGTCATTCTTAGTTCTTGGAATTGGTTTTCTACTATTCGACCATTATTTTCTGTTACCCACAAGAACCTGACCGAGTCTCTTTCTTCTTTGTTAAGAGACACCTGAAGGAAGGCTTTGGCAATATCCGCGGTTACAGCTATGCGATGGCTTCGGAATCTTAGTAGTAGCTGGAGAAGGTCCGGGTTTAAGTTGGGTCCGGCAGATGGGCAATCATTTAGGCTGGGCTGGTCTTTAGCGTGGGCGGAGCCATCCATTACTACTCTTAGACTGGTAGTTGAGCTTTCGTCTCTACGCACCCCTTGGTGGGGCAAATAATAGGCTCCTACTGGTCGGATTTCTGGATTCTCCACTGGTTCAACTATTCCCAATTTTACTTGTTCTTCAATAATGGTTTTGTACTCGTGGTATAGGATGGGATCTCTCTTGAATTTCTGTACTAGGCTTCTAGCTCTCTGCGTTGCTAATGGTAGGTTATTTGGCAAGTCTTCTTTAGGTAATTTCCAAGGGAATTTGACTTGGTATCTGCCGTCTTGAAAGGTGGTTTCTGTTTCGAATTTCTCTAAGACTTCTGTACCATTAGGATCTTCATCTGGCTTGTCATGAATCCCTAGGGATTCAAGATCCCAGAATTTGCACATGGTGTCTGATAATTTAGCTTCTGATACGCTTATGTGCATAGCCACTATTTGGGTATGGTTGACTGAAAGGGTGTGGGTTACGGGTCCTTGTATATCCCATCCGATCTTGGTTTCAGTTACTGCTAGTTTTCCGTCTATCATCTCGATTCTTCCTGAAGCCAAGTCGTAATACTGGTCGGCTCCTATCAATAGCTCAATACTGCTGGCTGTGGGCGTATCTTCTGTGGGTTCATCGGCTAGGATTAGGTTACGCGATCTGGCAAATTCTTGAACTTTGGTACAGTTTACGAGGGTTAGGGCGTTGCAAAGGAACGGTACTTCTATGGCGGTGATTTCAATCACTTCATTGGCTTCTCTCGCGTTTTTCAGGGCTACTCGTACGACTCTTCTTGTACACTTGCGGGGTGCAGCGTTCATAAATTCAGCTATCTCCAATGATTGCTGTCCGACTACTGGTAGATTTAGTTTTCTCGATATGTCTTCCTTTATGAATGTGGCTTGGCTTCCGTTAACTAATAGGCATCTAATCTTCTGATGGCTTCCCCTTTCTTCTGGTGAACTAACTAAGGCCATGGCAGTTTGTAAGACAACCATGTTTTGACATCCTGCGACCGTGGTTACGCTGATTCTTTTGGGTACGGTTTCTGGGTTGGCTTCTGTAACTCTATTTTCTTTAGGGGGTTGAGATCTTTCCCTTTCATCGCTCTTGTGAAACTTATTGTCTTCGCAAATTACGCAATTATGGCGTCGACGGCAAATCTTGCAGCTTTGAAAGCGAGAACTGCATTGACGTGCGGTGTGACCGATTCGGGTGCATATAAAACATCGTCCTTGGCTTTTAATAATTTCTTTCTTATCTTCTAGGGTATAGTTCGCGCATTCGATGGTAGGGTGAGCGGAAAGTTTGCAGAATATGCAGTAGATTCGCGGTCCTGGCGTAACGCTTACGTTTAATGCAGTGGCGCTGGGATAATTAGGCTTAGGTCGTTCGCGATACTCGTATTTTGGTGCAGATGTCTGGTATTTTTCCGATTTTGACACGCGTTTGTCACACTTGATATTTTTTAACCTAGCGCTAGTCTCTCTACCCTGAACTTCACCTTTTATGAACTTTATTAAATGCTCTACATCCCAGTCCTCAATGTCCTTTCTTTGCATGATATATTTTAACCTAATATCATCAGGTAGACAGCCTACTATAGCTGGGCACAGTGTGGGACCATTAGCCTTTAAATCTAAGCCTAAACCTTTTAAACTTCTAAGATTGGTTTCACAAGAATCATAAAACATTCTTAAAGATACAGTGTCATGTGAATTTTCTACTGGATCTAGCGTTAATATTTCTTGCATTTAAGAGTGAACAACTAAACCAGACTGATCAAAATTTTCTTTCAATAATTCTACAGCTTCCTCGTAATTTTGATCTGACACAATAAATCCCTTTACAATACTAAGGGCTTCCCCTTCCAAATACGTTAAAAGATAAGAAAAAAGAGTGGACTTAGATAAGTTTCTGCCTTCTACGACCGATGAGTTGAACTGACTCCAGAAGCGTGGCCAATCCGTGATGTCTCCGGAGAACTTCTTTATGACGAGTTGTGGTAACCTTGATTCTTCTCTTACGGTCACTGCTGATGTTGAATGCGTACTTGTGTTGGCTGATGCGGTTGAAGAACCCGACGACATTTCTAGCTTTTTTATCCTCCGTTTAATGGCGTTCTTCTCCAGCGCGATGTCATTCTGGTATTCTTCGGCGTTGTTGGTCTCTGCTGCAAGAAGCGGGTCATCATCTACGGTTGTGGTCAATAGACTCTCAATTTTGCTATCCAATTCTTGTAAGGCTTTTTCCTTGATTTCGAGTAAGGATAACTGATCCTCGAAATCTTCGATGGTGGCGGTCCTGTCCTTATATAAGACCTTTAGTGTGGTGTGGATCTTTGTGGTATTCGATCTGACTTTGGTCCTAATTGACTTGAATTTCATAAGGTCTGCTGTTCTCTGGTCTTCTCTGGTAGCCATTGATGCGTGTTCTCACTAATAGTTCGTCCGATTCTCACTTAAAGTTCCGATTAAAGTTAATTATCTCGCGTCTGTACGAATCCCGATGGTTTCCGGCACCATAAAGTATGTGGAATAGTTCTGGGAGAGCTAGGGTTTTTATTTCTCACGGACTAATTACGAACCGACTGAAAAATCCGTAAATAGTGATCTTAAGTTTGTTTTTGAAAGGATTTCACAGGAAATTAATATTAACAAGAACTTTTACTATTTAATAGCACAATTTATCGATGACAATTTACAGTTTAAAATCTTTCTCTTTTGGAGCGTCCGCGACAATTTCAACAATTTATTCTAAGTTTAAAAATTGGCCTTTTGGGTCTGGGCTCTGGTTGAAAAGTGATTTAATTTCGATTTATTATTCTAGTTGTAAGGTGTTTTTTTTTGAGATTTTTAAGAAAATAATTATAGAAAAGGGGCCGCGGGTTACAGTTAGACGAAATGACAGATTCTAGTCTAAAAAACTACTGTTAAAGGTTTTTTCTTTCATACTATTCTTAAATGGTTGCAATAAAAAATACAGTGTTTTACAGATTATCGGATTGGTTTTTTATAAAATTTGATTAAAGTCTAAAAATATTCAACAGCGTTCATTGTGAAAGTTTTAAGATTTAAGTGTTCAACTGTTACAATTTTTCCAAATAGAAACAAAAATTAAACGTTGAACACCAAAATTCAGCGAAGTGTTCAATAAATTACACTTTTTCCTAAATTTAACATATCAAGAAACCAAAATTTGAATTTTGAACACTAAATTGTGTTCAAATCTTTAACACATTTTTTTCTGTGTACATTCAAACATTGAGTAGATTTTAATAAACTATATCCTTCATGAAAGAATTACGACGAGAAGTAATTTATCACTACAATAGAATTATTAACTTGCCGAGAAACCTACACACAGCAGGAAGGCCACCCTCTTAGGTTATTTCCCTCGCGCCAAGTGTAACGCCAGACGGAACCAGAGTTCACTATACACGATGGAAGCTAGCCACCTCAAACTGTATTTAGCGACCCCGCACCTGTGGTGTTTCTTTCTTCTGGAATTTATAGAATGGTCTATCATAGAAGACTTCATTCTTAGGAGTATTTCGAAAAATAGTTTTAAAATAACTCGTACTCTATTGCACAGTAAATTGTACAAAAACTAGCTTTCCTGCGCATTCAGTTTTAAAGACAAGATTATAAAACATAAGTTACAAGTTGGGAAAACCAAAATATTACCTCTCCGAGTCAATTTTACAATTAAAATTAGAAACTAACATGTCTCTTAAAATTCTCACGTGATCAACTGGTTTCACGCTATCTAAATAGCTATAGTCCCATCAGAATCAGCAAGAACTATTTGTATTAATTCCTCCATGTTTTTTCGCCAAGCTGAGAACTACTCGTTTTACGTCACGTTAACAAAAAAACCCGACTAAACTCTTTGGTGATCGCGCTGGTTCAGCGCTGAGCACCGTGACGTCAAAATTCAAAACCAAAATCCCGTTCTGTGGGACACTGCTAACAGCACTGAGCTCTGCTTAACGCGGCCCAGATTTCCACCATGATTATAAAATCTAAGCCAGATTACTTAAAACTGTATTTAACTTTCGGCTCACTCTGAACCGTTAATGTCTCTGCATTACAGAAACGAAACCCAAACCCTAGCTTTTACTTTTTTGTTCACTAGGCCTATTGGCAAATAAAAGTTTATTTGACCAACATAATAGCGTTCTTCTTTTAATCACTATAGAAAGTATTATGCTATAAACAGATGTAGTATAGCTTAAGTAATATATAAACATCCATATCAAATAATAATATATAAATCGTTCTTGGGATATCAAAATGAAACAGAGCTTTATAGCTACAAAACTACTAAAGGCATCGAAATTACGAAAAATATTTCCATATAGTAATTTTACATTATGAGAAAACCAAATATTAAAGTTTTGTAGGATTTCTTTCCACAAAACACAAGGCGAACTGCTTACGCGGTGCACTAGTGCAACAACAGACGGACACACACAGACTAAAGCATAGACTGCTTTTTAACTCTTTCCGTTTTGATTTTGAGTTGAGAAACAAGATTATCTTAAGTATTAAAATAAATATAATTAATATTAAATATAATTAATATTAAATATTTTCTTCGTTAGTTGTTCGCCTTATTGAGCGTTACAACGTGTTGATAAAGAACAATTAAATATTCTTGAGAGACTTGACTAATATTGGCGATTGAAATGAAGCATACGCCGGTTGGTTCGCCTTACTCAAATAGGTAGTATATAATAGTTTCGAATCGCAGCTATGGATAAGAACAGCGCAATTGCGTGAACCTTTGGTGGAAGCCTCACCATTGGGAGGCCGGACGTTTATCGTATCCCTGGCCGATCGCCGCGGATGTCTTAACCTTAAGGATGATGATGGTGTAGAAGCCAGGTGTGCAGACTGGTGTCCATGTGGGATGAACAAAAACAAAGACCAGAAGATGGTGGTGTAGAAGCCAGGTGTACAGACTGGTGTCCATGTGGAATGTGCAATGACCAGCAGATGGTGGTGTTAGAAGCCAGTAAGTATAGGCTGGTGTCTTTGTCGGATAGACAAAAACAACGCCTAGAAGATGGTGATGTTAGAAGCCAGTGAATACAGATTGGTGTTCATGTGGAATGGACAATTGACTAGTCAGATGAAGTAATAGGGGCCAGTTGAATTGTGGATAGCCTCAAGTTTTGAATTTTCCGGGAACTGTGAAAGCGGTCCGGAAATAGCGAACACATTTGCTTCGATTCGGAAACTGCGAACGCGTTCCCATAAGGTGTAAGTCAATAACAACAGACAGACACACACACAAAGACACATCAAAATTAGAACCTCTCCGTGACAAACGTCACTCGGAGAGGTAATAAGAAAAGGAAAAAACAATTTGGAAAAACCAAATGATTACCTCTCCGTGTGAAGAGGTCTACTACTACAAACTTATTTACCTACATATTATCATGAGTGAATCATATATTAGCTCCCTATAAGTAACTCAGTCACACTGGCATAATGGCCTTGATAGATATGGGAGACAATGAAGGAAATATATCGCATGCACGGGCCTTGGTAGATATAGGAGGCAATGATTTAATCTCTCTCTTTGCATGAGAGGTTTATCTTTAATATTTAATTAAATATGATTATTCTTAATTATTTTAATCTTCAATAATTAACATTAATAATAGTTAAATCGTTTAAAATAAAGTTATACCTATTATCTTCTCAAACTTTGCTAATATTGACGTTTAAATTGAAGCGTACCCCTCTTACCAGATTCTTTTAAAATTTTGGTATATATATGGAAATCGTTTCCTTTATAATAGTAAAGCGCAATTGGGAAAACCTTTAGTGGCGATCCCACCTTAGGGAGGCTGAACGTTTCTCGTAACCCTAGCTGATCGCCGCGTATATCCTCAAACCAAACGATGATAATGGAGTAGAAGCCAATGATACAGATTGGTCTCTATGTGGAATAGACGGAAGACCAGTGGATGGTGGTGTTAGAAGCCAGTGTAAGTGCTGACTGGTGTCAATGTGGGATTGCCAAAGAACAGAAGATGGTGGTGTTGGAAGCCAGAAAAGTACCAGACTGGTGTTCATGTCGGATGGACGAAGACAAAACATGGTGGTGTGAGAACTCAAGTATATAGTAGCCAAAGGAGAGAAATACAATTTTCAAAATTTCTGTGAACTGTCAATGCGGTCTGGAAATTGGGAACACGTTTGCTCCGATACGTAAACTGCGAACGCAGTCACGTGGGTGTAACAACGGTCAGACAGACACACAGAACCTCTCCTGGACTACGTCACACGGAGAGGTAAAAAACACTTATCCTGGTTATTATACCAAAAAGAAATTTGTCAATTTTAGCTAGGTGTGGTTATATAACCAGAACTCGTTCTTGCGCTGATGGTTTGTATATGTGTGTTAACCCCGGGTACACAAAAACAAGCGTGAATAGAAACCGATTAAGGCAAAATCCACTACCGCCTCGGAGCTCGTAATGTGAAAAAATTGCGAAAGGAAGTTCTTTAGCGCTATCATGTGAGGTACCAGCAGTTTTCCGACTTAGGATGGACGTAAAACGAGTTTGTTAAACCGCTTGTTAATAAAAGGTCCTCTTCCGGTTTTTCGAAGATTTGGTAAACAAACATCATTGGCATCGTCAATGACTTCACACAGTTAAGATTGCAGCAACCCTCAAGTTTAAGATTAATTTGATGGACGGTTGTATCGAAGCCGATTTGTTAAAAACCGTATACAGGGAAAAATTTCCTTTATAGACCGGTTTGTTGGGTTTGTGCGGGGGATGGGGATGCGGGCACAGTATCTAGAATGAGATTTATTTTCAGGCGGAAAGGGCACTATGTGTAAAGCTCAGACCACCTACCCATGGACAGGCATCCCCGTTTTAAACCGCGGTTTTCAAGTTTAAACGCGTAGCACGCGCCCTCATGTGTCGGCGGCCCACAATATATCTCCACAAGTGACGTGTGATCATTTAAAGAGAGAAAAATAGTTTTTTGGCCAAGGCTTAATATTATATTCGTCTTATAGATAGTTTTCACACATGGAGGGCTCATACCATTTACACCAGGAGGCCGGGCTATCTGGAGGACAAAAGCAGACGGGTTTTTGTCCTCCAGATAGCCCGGTCTCTTGGTGTAAATGGTATGAATCCTCCATATGTGAAAACTACCTATAAAGTAACATAGAGTTATATTTACTAATCTATTGTAACCCTCTATAGAATAAAACTAAATAGGGAAATTTTCCTGAGGGCCATAAAAAGAAATAAATACAACTTACTTCAATAATCCAAAAAATAGAAGATTCCTTCTGACTTTATTAAAGTTACTCAAATATTAATGAAGGGATAAAGATCCCGTAACTATCACGTTTAATACAAAAGTACTCCGTCTTTGGAGAAGTCAAAACAAAAAGGAGAGAGAACTGCTCTCGACTAGAGGCCGACTGTAACTGTCTGGTAAAAATAATAATTCACAGTGATGTTAGATAGGAGGAGGAGCATGTAACATGGAGGTAAAACAGCCTGCCAGATCCAAGGAGTAGTAACTCCAAGAATCTGGCAGCCATATTACACTATAATAAATATAACGTTTATTAAGCCTTAATGAGATGAACTAAAAATAAACAAATGACAAAGGTTTGCTCGCTTTGTCAAATTTTACGTGACTTGTTTTCAAAACAGCACGTATGGGGATCGGGAATCATCTTTATATTCAGCAGTTAAACTTAACAGTGATCTGCGCTTTCCCCGTAAAGACTTTACTGAATTCTACTATTCAAGGGACTTAACAGACACCGAATAGCTAACCTAAAACGTTAGAGGGCTTCAAAGATTCGACCTTTTCCGCTTCAGGAATTATAGTCGGCCTAGCCATTGCTTTATACCATTTATTAGTTCTCGAACAGGGATGAGTTGTAAAGGAGACGCATAGTTGATTCGTTTAGGCATCTTCCAGTTTATTTTTCTTGGGGTTTACTTCGCATACCAAAGAGAATGATCTTGCAGCTTGTTTTTCTAAGAGTTTACTGCGAGGGGTCGGACGTTTTTGAAAAAGTGTACGGGATTTCGAAATCCAATTTGATTTCTTCGGATTTCGTTTTATAATATTTCGTCGGATTTCATTTGATTTCGTCAGATTTTGTTTGATTTCCAAATTCGATAATAACCAATGGATTTAGTCGGATTTTGAGAATTTTCCTTTGTTTTCGTCAGATTTTGTGGGTTTTTCCGCGTGATTTCGACGGATTTTGGGATATTTCCCTTCATTTCGTTGGATTTTGAGGTTTCCCCCGTGATTTCCTCAGATTTTGTGTTTTCGTGAATTTTGGAATTGATTTCGCGATTTCATTACTGATTTTGTGATTTCGCTTCTGATTTTATGATTTTTTGTTGATTTTATGATTTTTTTTGATTTTGTGATTTCTTTACTGATTTTGTGTATTACTTGTTGATTTTGTGATATCGTTACAGATTTCGGATTTTTTATGGGATTTCGAAATCGCCATTGATTTCGGATTTCTTAAGTTGGATTTCGCCGGTAGCGTACGGGATTTCATGAATGCCCGACCCCTCGGCATAATCATTTGTAAAGCCCGCTATTAAGATTGGTCGAAGCACCAAGCTCGTTCGCCATCCCCAAAAAAATTCCAAAAGTGGATTTTTAATTAGCCAGTCTCTACCGATAGAGGCGCGATTAACTATAGCTTACGGCGTGACGTAAGAGATTTTGAAAACGACCGGTCTTTTCTCCTCTTTTTGGTTAATTCCTGTCTATGTTAGACTGAAAATCTTTGTTGTTTCAGATGAAAACTGCAATATTAAAATTTCCATTTCAAACTTTAGTTTACTTTGTTTCATTTTCTTCACATCATCAGGGAATTTATTCACTTTAAAGTTAAAGCATAGCGCGGCTTCAGTGGATCCCCTACAAGTTGACTCTCTTTACGAACTCCAGTTTTGGCTTGGCAAAGCTAGAGGCATTTGTAGGCGGGATTTATACGTGCATGTATAAATCCCGCCCACTAGCCTTTCCCAAGCCAAACCCGGAGTTCAGGAAGAAAGTCCCCTTGTAGGGGATCTATTGGAGCGGCTGGAGCCGCACTATGCTTTAAACCACCGTTGTAAAACTAGTTTTCAAATTCAAGGGTAAAATTGTACAAAATTAGTTCAGCGCAGTATGTAATAACATTCAATTGTTTATCTTATGTTTTCCGAGATTATCTTGTATTTAGATATAATTTACTAATCAATAATGCTATAATTTCCCTAATCATATTGCTATAATTTCCCTAATCATATTGCTATAATTCATATAATTTTAATTTTTCAATCCTATTTCCTCCCTTAATTTATATCTCAAATTCCAATTTTTCTTATGCAACTTCAAGATTTCCCCTACTATGTTCTAGCTTTTCTTGAATTATTTAAAATTAATCATGAAATGAGAAATATAAACAAATAATTTTATCACTTTAGTCAAAGTTGCCCAACTGATCGAAGAAAATATATTGTGCGAAGACAACCATTATTTCAAATCTCGGATAAATCCCACCACCTATTGGGATAAAATGGCATTCCTATACTACATAAAGTGACCGACCCCTCGATTTCTACAAATTTATTTGATCTCTAATTTTATGCGGTCGGCCGACACTCTTTTGTTGGTCATATTTTTGTGGATTACAGTCCAATAAACACACCATTTGGCCGACTCTTCTATTGATGGTCTGATCATGGATTTATATAAATACTACGTATTATGGATTTCCAACTCTTAACTTCCACAAGACATTTCTTTCTGGCGCGCCTTGCGCAGAGAAAGCAGGCAATTTTATTCCAATTCCCCCCCTCCTCCCGGCCCTCAAAATTGTGACGGAAGTTAGTTTTATTTTTCTCACTGCGCATGCGCGAAATTTCAAACTTATATTGTGCAAGTTCTGGGCTTCAAGCAGTGTGGGAAATAAAGCACTATCACAGGCCAATGGCAAGTTTAAAAATTACCTGGGCCAGTTTAAAAATTAATAGCTTTTTGGTGTACTGGCCCTGGTTGCCACTTAATTAATCCAAAGTTTTTCCCCTTCAAAATTTTGGTTCATTAAATAAATTCTATGTTAATGCCTAAAATTGTCTCGTCTTTGCTTCTAAGCTGTTTGCTTACTTGGCCCGAATTGTGTGTGAGAGTGGGATTATGGGTGGGTTTCGTATGTCTGTCTACGCTCTACACAGTGTAGAATCTGTAGATGAAGTGCTTTTTGCAGTTAGCTGATGGGAAGATAATCTCTCGGTAGTCTTGTTTGGGTCTGGTCTCTAAGGAAAGCCACTCTGCTTCCTTTGACTGTATTAGCGTCTATGGGAAGATAACAATGGAGAATCAACTCTCTCTCTACGGGTCGAATTTTTTAATTTATCTTTACTCAATAAAGACTTATAGTTCTTAATTTAAGACTCCAATATTTTGAAATACCCATACCTATAAAAACTAACCTACTAAGCACATATTGTCAGGAATAGATAATTTGGCGATAAATTACGAAAGCCTGATTTTTGAGGCTGAAAATTTTAGGTCGCACTGCGGCCAGTTTTTTAATTAAAATACCTTGGCTCCACTGGCCAGAGGTCCAGGTTTAAAAAAAATCCTTATTTCCCACACTGGCTTCTGGCCAGTTTTAAGCTTAACCTAATTGGCCGTCCCTAAGGGCGGACCACGGTTTTGGAGCAGACCCCGTATGTACCACTACTTCCTTTTTCCCACGTGACCTAAGTTCTCTGGACTTAATTTGGCCAAGCTTCAGCGCGTCACATCCGCCGGTGTCGCACATATTTGGTGGCCGTTTTCTTTGGCCAAGTTGGAAATCCATAATACGTAGTATTTATATAAATTCATGGTCTGATCTATTAGTCGGTTGGCAGTCCGCCCGACAACCCAATTACTGGTACATATTGGATTCAGATATATTGTAGAGAATCCTTACCTGTGCGTTGTAGCTAACTTTAAAAGAGCATTAGGCTATGTGCTTCAAATGCATCGCCAAACAAGACGAATATTACAACCCCTCGCTTTTTCAAGATAAGGGTCTATACTATCAGTCTTAAGTTAAGGCTCTTAACCAGCGTTGCCGAACCAACCGATATTTAGTCTGATCTACCAAAATACCGAAAACTAGGATTTTCTACCAATTTTCAGGGATATTTCAAGAATTGTCTTACCGATATTGACGTGATAGGGTTTTTTTTTCTTTTTTATCCAAAAAAAACTTATTTCTCGTCATTGTACTCTCTAGGCAAAGAGGTTTTCCAATGGCTTTTTCCATGTAGTAATATTTTTAGAGTGAGAAAAAATTTGTTTTAAAATTGAAATAATGTGGTTTATCTCCATGGTGGCATATTGTTGGCAGCCAATGGAAAACAGCATGATTTTGGCCATTCAGAAGGCTAAATTGGCATTGCGCGCGCCCAACCTATTTTTACTGTCTGTCTACCGATTTTGAGAAGTGATATCTGCCCATATGGCACTTTGCGGTTCGGCAACACTGCTCTTAACGTGGTAATTTGGACACTTGGAGTTAATTATTTTTGGTAAAACGGAGGCAACAACTCCAGCATGTAGGATTTGTTTTAATTTTACTCTATTTCTCTTTTGCCGACAAGATGATCCAAAGCCATCCCCACGCCACAGCAGAACTTTGGTATTCGGATAAGATTCCAGGTCCGAAATTTCGTTGATCAAATGCTTATTTGCGGGCAAGAAGTTGGTTTTAACACCACAGCAGAAAAAAGTCGATAATAACAAGCCAGAGCCACATAAATTAAGTGTCGTAATTGGAATCGATATTCTGAAATTTGTAGTGTTGAATTCAGGAACATCTAAATTGGAATAGAGAATATGCTCCTGTATACAATTATTTAAATGCAATCTCTCTCTCTTTTCATTTTGGCGACTCAAACCCGACGCGTTTTGGACGTCGATTTTCAATTATCATCTCCAGAATGTCATCACCGTTTCTTTATCTGGTGCCTCGGTGGTTTTTTCACATTTAAACCCGAAATTCAACGCTTTAGCTAGGGTTCTAAACCGGACAATTACCATGGTAATTTACCATCGAATTTTTATTTCTTTTGCATGGAAAATGGTCTAAAAGCTCCATGTTTTAAATCGTATAATACACTTAAAAATTTTGCTCTTCCAGCGCATGCAAGCTTATTTGAAAAAGGAAAATAAATTTACCATTTTCCTAAAATACCGTAATTTTCGGACCCTAGTTTTAGCCTTCTGTTTAGGAGGAAAGTTTCAGATTCCCGCATTTCTCTCGATTTGGAATCCGTGGTAAGCGGCGGTAGCTGTCTCCGAAGGCTCTTGTAGCCAACGAGGAGAGACTGAACAGTTTTCTTTTACAACAGTCGGTCGATTCTCTTCGTCGAGTGCGCAAAAGTCACTTCCAATCAAATGCTACCCCTTACCGTGATTTTTAGCGACTCGAAAAGAGAACCATTGCCTCCAACCTCATGCTTGGTCTTTGTAACTCGGCTGGGGTATTAATAAAAATCCGTAATAGATTTCTACCGCTATTTATATTCCCCATCCTCCCCAGTCTCTAATGCAACGGTTTTCACCTCCCTCACAGCACCCCTACCCTCGCTCTCTGATGCTCAGTCAGACGGTCCAGGGGATGCCGTCTCTCTCCCCAAAATTACTACCGCTTTGAAATGTCTTTCCCACGGTAAAGCTAGTGGTCTCGACGGCTTGCCAGTCGAGTTCTACCTGGCTTTTTGGAATTGTTCAAGCCCCATTTTACAGCAAGTTTTCGTCAACTTACAACTTTAACCGTTTCGCTCCTTCCCAAAAAGGGTGACATCCTAGATTTGGCCAATTAACAAATTCTTACTATACGATTTACGCTTATTCCATTCTCAATCGGTGCATTTATGATGCCATTGCTATGCTCCGTGACAGTATTGGCTTAGCAAACGGAAATAATGATACATTAGCCATTGTCAACGTCAATTTCCGTAAGGCATTCGATCGCGTTGACCAAAACTACCTTTTTCCGCTCTTACCCAGTTATGGATTCCCCCAGCCTTTATCCGCCTCCTTAAAATTCTCTACACTGACTCAAATTTTCATGTCATTGTCAACAATAGTTTAACTCTTTCGATTCGACCACTATGGTCTTAGGTTTACTACCCACCCGATAGGTCTGCTAAAAGGGGGGCGGAGGCCAAGTTCTTGGGACCGACGCCGGTCGTCCCCTTTCCCTACGAATACGCTTGACGAAGCCTGCATAACAGGTTGACTGTTATTCAAAATCAGCCCTGGCATAATATGGCGGGCCCGAGACAGACGAAACAGTTTGTCAATGGCCCCTGCAGGTCTCGGGCTAGGGACCTTATTGCGCTCAGCAAATGGAATATTAGGCTGGCCACCGATCTTTTGACCGGACACTGTCGGCTAAATAGACACCTCCATCTGTTGGGGCTTGCGGACGACCCTCTCTACCGGTCGTGCCGGGAGAAGGAGGAAACTCCCTCTCTCATACTTTGCGAGTGCTATTACTTCGCCTCACTCAGATTAGATTACTTTGATTCACATACTGTGGAGCCCTCCGGGTCTCTTCCATAAAGGTGGAACGAATTCTACGTTACGCTGCGGCCACGGGTCTCTTCAGGCCTGAATATGAGGGTGCACAATATGCCTCTGGTATCGGTGCTATAGGACGTGAGCCCCCCCTCTCCCCCAATAATAAATAATAATACCACCCACCCTCCCTAAGTACCCTGACTTTTTCCCTGCAATACTTGCGCTTTTCTGGTTGGACCTAAATTCTCTCTCACCTATTAGTAAGTGACCCACTGACCCTAGAGATAAAATCCTTCTTGTCTTTCCCATATTCTGCATACCAAGGTTTCTTCTTTTCGCAGGTTTTGCCCCAACCATTGGAACTTTCTTTCATACTTATTACCACTGCCCATTAGCCAAATTGACTCCCTCATTGTTAGCATTACTATAACTTGTTCCTTCTGGAAATAGTAGTCATCTCTCTGTAATTTTACTTTTACTATGTTTTTGGTCGTTATGACTGAGGTATATGGGGATCAGGGCAGTTTAACCCTCATGTCCCTTGATTTTCACACCCAAGTTGGAAAAATTTCGGAGAAGGTTATTGCGCGAGTTGCTGCCCGCTTTCGCGTGGACTTTTCTCGCGCTTTCACTCTCGCGACCGTTTTGAAACGTTTGTGTGGGGTCTCGATATAGAAAACCGCAGTGCTTCCAAGAAAAACAACTCTAACTTACATTTCAGTGACAATATGCCAAGAACGTCCAAGAATTTCATCAAGAACAAGAGGTAGACGTTCTTAGCGGAGTTTTTAACTCTGGCAACCCGGGTTAACAGACATAATAGTAATGTGAAAATAACTGCTATAATACATATCAAGAGGTAAATCTACAAAGGAAAGAAAATACAATCATTTTTAGCCCCACCTTTCAAAAATCAACAAATTCTTCTTAAAGGACAGTGTACGAACATGTTGGAAAAACCAAAATATTACCTCTCCGAGTCATGAGTAGGACTACTACTACAAACTTATTAACCTAGATATATAATTATTTCTCATTTTTTGAAGTAATAACTTACGAATTATTAAAGCTGTATCCCAAGCATAGCGAATATACAGTAAAGCAGACGACATTTTAATTCCGATTAAGGTATGTCTTGGACACATGTAAAATCAGTCAGTGGATAACAATTAAAAGAAGTGTATAGCTTTGGGAGAGATATATAACATTCATCTGTTTAAAAAGCCTCAATTGTCTACGCCTCAACTGTTAACCCTATAGTCTCATAGCTACATTCACAACTGGTTTGCAGCATAAACACCATCGTCTCGATTCACTTCAACGAAAGACTTAGTTTGCCAACATGAGTGTTAACATTCAAACTATCACAAAAACTGACTTGTGGTTAGACCCAATGAAAATCAATGCGCACCACAACAAGAATGAAAACACCGTAGCTACAACCCGATTAGCCCTTTCACTGATCTGATTGCCACTATGGTGCTTTCTTCTATTCTAAAATCTGAACCTTATGTATGTACAGACTGGTGTTCATGTGGGATGGACAAAAAGAAACGAAGATGGTGGTGTTTAGAAGCCAGTATATACAGACTGGTGTCCATGTGGGATGGACGCGGTCCCCTGGGGTGTAAGTCAATAACAACAGACAGACAGACACGTCGAAATTAGAACCTCTTTGTGACATACATCACTAGGAGACGTAAAAATGGAGTCATGAAGCAACATTGCTACATAGAAGGCTGTCATTTTCAGGGAGTCGCGAGGGGACGTATGGCCCTAATTTCTTCCTACTCGAGGCCTTGCCCCCAAGGCTTAAAATTCTTAAACCCTCTTCAAGACACTAAATTTCAAATGATACCTGCTCTAACGAGAAACAGAATGTGACACAGTAGTTTCTTGAAATCGACCGAAAACACCCATGAAGTGTAAATTAAAACGCAGTCTGCTTAAAACGGACTTCTAAACTAAAACAAACTGGCAAAAAGATAGAGTTTAGGATGTTTTTACGGTGACACGTTTTATAGGTGCTCAAAGATAGAACTACAAAGGTTTCAACTGCATGATTTGTTCCCTACTTCCTTCAGGAAAACTGGATTTTAGAGGGCAATTTGGTTTTAAGGGCAAGAATGTTTTCTTTATCTAACCGAAAGAGAGTATCAAAAAACCAATTTCTGTTGTAACACTTACCTCTAGGGTAAATGCTCCATATATGTCAGAACTAAGATCTGTCCTACGTGGATGTGTTGATAAAGTTGCAACATAGTCGTACTTAAACGGCATCGATGTACGATTTAAGTGCTTAGGTTCATAGGTTTCAGAAGAAACAGTTTCCTAAAAGAATAGGAAGATTTATATCTCGGAATTGTTTATCTGCCTCAATTAGCATTCTATAGTGAATCCGTGGTTTAAGTTTAACTATGATGAAATTTGTCTTACCGAATATAAAAGCTCATTCTGGAATCGATGAAATCTACAAAGAAATTTTGAATTACATAATGATAACTATTCTTTATTTTAAATCTGAATTTCTACTGGTTTTATTAGTTTTAAGTAAGCCTTGGCATTCGATAAAACGCCCTTATCAATGTAATCATATAATATATAAAAGTGTGGTCAAATGGGAAAATAAGAGACAAAAACGTTTTCCCGTGACATATTTAGGTGATTCTTAACGGGAGAAGGAAATGGCCAGACAACCATTTTAAATCGACTTATACTGATAAAAGAAATTTTTGTTTTATTATAACGCGTATATACTATAACAAAAAGTCTCGGTTTTTACGGTTTCCCACCTTTGCATGTGGTTGCTACCTTTTCAACGTAACAGATGATGCAAGTATCGGGATCTCACCCAATCAGAGGCAGTTTTAACTATGCCATTTTTAAAAATAGATTTTTGGCCTTAGTTGACCTATGCTAAGTATTGGTTTTATATCGGGTAGAGTGAGATAGTGAGGTGAGTGACTGCGTACTCTATGTTAAATTTATTTTTAACGTGGTAAGATGTTTTAGGGAATGCGAAGGTAATGTAATGTAGCTTCTATTTTAGATTCAACCAACTCCAAAAAAAATTAAAACTAGTGATTACTAGAATTAAAACACCTTAATTATTAGACATATCTTTTTAACCCGGTCTTTCACCACAAATAAGCGAACTATATTATCGCTTTCGTCATCAGTACGCTTAAAGTACTAGAACCGCGGGTGCAGTAAATAGGCCTAGACGGAGCTTTCGTGATTGAATCCGCATCTCTCTACTCCAAGTAGCGGGCGGGTTGGAAATTGTGGACACTGGTTTACATAATTTTCAGACTAGGTGGATAAGTAGTAGGGACTATACAGATACGCATGGATCCAAGATGGCCGCCAGACCCCCATCCACCAAACTCAAACCAAACTTCCCAGACAAGTCCGGACTAGCCCGAGCTCCCGCGGGTTATTTTCAACCCCATGGCATCATCTTCTTAACTCAAACCAAAACTAAAACTATATTCAGCATTGACGTCATCCCGGCCTGTAAGTAATGGGTGTCACCCTTTAACCACTCCGAACCAGCTTTTTTTCTCTGTAGGCCTGAAGTTAATAAAAACACACCCAGATTTTAATACATCTGATATTTACTTTTTATAAGATGTACAGATATGCGTAATAAATAAATACAAAATATATATTACAAAATAATCAACAACCAGCAATGATAAACAAACATGTTTCAAAGCGTTCATTGTTCACGTTGACCCCGTATAGTTATTTGACTCGGAAGAGCGATCGGTGGAGGGACGTTTGGGTTTAGTCTCTAATTTTTCCTACTTCGGCGCTCAATTTCGTAAAGAGTTAACAAAACGTTGACTATTAGCCCATAAACAAAAAAGAAAATGAGGCACAGCAAATTGGGCGGGTTACGATTTTAAATGATATTAAAATAGCTAGTACATGATATATGTAACATACTAACAAGTTAAGTGGTATTTCTAATTGGTTTCCTTCTTGTCTTATTAGGCGGAGCGTAAGTAAAGGAATAATTTCATTGGATAGGTTAATTAAGGCGGGGTTAAAAAATAAGCCTATAATTATAAGTCTAAAAAGAAAACACAAATATACAAGTAAAGATTTTTTAATAATATAAAATATATACAATAAAATTAATACAAAAGAACGAAAATAGATAAAAACAAAAATATTTACATAGAAAACCACCACCATTAAATAAAATGCCTAGACACCGGTCGAGCCGAACCCCCCACTGCCGCGTGACGTGGGAATCAGAGTCTAGGAACAACATAAAGAACGTGTTACATGCCGAATACTAAACTAAAAACTAAAATTATTTACCGCCGCTTCCACCGGTCTTAATAATAGCACCGGCGTGACTATCAATTGGGCAACCCTATCGCCCCGCCGGACAGAGTAGGGGTCTCCCCTACATTGGCGATGACCACTTTTAGGGGGCCACGATAGTCGCCGTCTATTATTGTAAAGAAATATTATACTTTTGGCGTTATAAAATAACTAATAAACATACCTATCGTCCCCTCGGCAACAAACAGCCCTTGGGCCGTCAAGCTGCTACGGCCAACAATGCGACCGTAGCTGTCCGCCGGCAGCATAACGCCTACCCCAGTCGACAAAATTTTGATACCGTGAGGTTCAATCACGGTATCAACTGGACAATATAAGTCCAGTCCGGCGGATTGGGGAGTGGCACGACGGGGAATAAACGCTGCCGGATGAATCTTGATGAAAGACAGGCAGGGAAATCGAGGAGTGTTGGAGAAAGCCATTTTAAAAAGAGTATTTTATAAAACGACGTTGTTAAACAACTGATAACTTTCATTTCGAAATGCGGAGTTTATATACTAAATTATCGAGGTCATATTTAATATTACAAGAGTTGCATGCCCTTAAGATTCTTAAAAAAAACTATTTTCGATAAATAGCAAAAAGTTAATTAGGTATATATTTATAAAATTAGAAATCTCTCCGAGGTCTAAGTTTTTTCGTATCCAAAACTTGTCTAGACATGTTTTAAATAAATCAAATGAAATCGTCTTATATAAAAACAAGTTGGGAAAACCAAAATATTACCTCTCCGAGTCTAGAAGAGGACTACTTACAAACTTATTTACCCAGATATGGAAATGTTTCTTTTTTTTATGAGCAAATAGTGAAGTTAAAATTTATGAAATATTAAAGCAGTATACAAAGCATACCAAATATACTGTAAATCAGACGATATTTTACATCCAATAAGGATATACTTGTACACATTAAAATCATCCGATGGGGGAAAAACGGGAAATGAAGAGATAAAACTTTGGGGTGATATTACCTTTACGTGTTTGTAAAGGCCCAATTTTCTACTCCTCAACTGTATACCCTCTATGTTCAAAGCCATATTCACAAAAGGGTTGCCATGTAAACACTATCCTCTCGTTTCACCTCAACGATTTTCTTAGTTTGTCAACATGACTGTTAACGTTACATAACACCAAAGCTAATTTGTGGCCACACACACTGAAGGTAAATGGGCACCATAAAAAGCATGAAAACACGAAGCTATAATCCGATTGCGATCAGACCTTTCTCTGATCTGGGCTGCGTTCAGCAGAGCTCACCAAAAAAGACAGCGGATTTGGAAAACGTTTACCTGTGAGCTCTGTCGTCATAGCTTTTCTCCGGTCATCGGTGTTTTAAAAATGACGCTAGCGCAATAAAGCGTGCAAGGTACCAAGGCTTAACAAAAATTGTATGATAACATATTTTAAGAGATAGAAAACAACAACTTTTATAATTAAAATTAGAAACTAACATGTCTCTTAAACTTCTCGCGTGATCAACTTGTTTCACGCTAATTAAATAGCTCTAGTCCCATCATAATCAGCAAGAGCTATTTGTATTAATTCCTCCATGCTTTTTTCGCCAAGCTGAGAACTACGCGTTTTACGTCACGTTTTCCAAAAACCCGACGATTTTCCTTGAAGACCGTGCTGGCTCAGCGCTGAGCACCGTGACGTCAAAATTCAATAACAAAATCCCGTTCTGTAGGACACTGCTAACAGCGCTGAGCTCTTCTGAACGCGGCCCAGATTTCCACCATGATTATAAAGTCTAAGCCTAATTATTTAAAAGTGTATTTAACTTTCGGCTCACTCTGAACCGTTAATGTCTCTGTTTTACAGAAACGAAAACCAAACCCAAGCGTTTACTTTTTGGTTCGATAGGCCTATTGACAAATAAAAGTTCATTTGACCAATATAGATGCGTTCGTCTTGAAATCAATTTAGAAAAAATTATGCTATAAACAGATGTAGTATAGCTTAAGTAATATATAAACATCGATTTCAAATAATAATAATAAAAAATATTCTTGGCATATCAAAATGAAACAGAGCTTTATAGCTACAAAACCACTAAAGGCATCGAAATTACGAAAAATATTTCCATATATTAATTATACATTATGAGAAAACCAAATATTAAGGTTTTGTAGGATTTTTTTCCACAAAACAAAGCGAACTGCTAACGCGGTGCACTAACGGACGGACACACACAGACTAAAACATAGGCTAATTTTTAACTCTTTCCGTTTTAATTTTGAGTTGAGAAACTAGATTATCTTAAATATTAAAATAAATATAATTAATATTAAATATTTTCTTCGATAGTTGTTCGCCTTATTGAGCGTTACATCGCGTTGATAAAGAACAATTAGACATTCTTGAGAGACTTGACTAATATTGGCGTTTGAAATGAAGCATACTCCGGTTGCTTTGCTTTACTCAAATAGGTAGTATATAAGGGTGTCGATCTACAGCTAAAAGCAAGAACAACCGCAATTGCGAAAACCTTTGGTGGTGATCCCACCCTAGGGAGGCTAGACGTTTCTCGTAACCCTAGCTGATCGCCGCGAATGTCTTAAACCCAACGATGACGATGGAGTAGAAGCCAGGTGTACAGACTGGTGTCCAAGTGGAATGGACGAAGACCAGAAGATGGTGGTGATTAGAAGCCAGGTGTACAGACTGGTGTCCAAGTGGAATGGACGAAGAGAAGAAGATGGTGGTGATTAGAAGCCAGGTGTACAGACTGGTGTCCAAGTGGAATGGACGAAGACCAGAAGATGGTGGTGATTAGAAGCCAGTATGTACAGACTGGTGTCCAAGTGGAATGGACGAAGACCAGAAGATGGTGGTGATTAGAAGCCAGTATGTACAGACTGGTGTCCAAGTGGAATGGACGAAGACCAGAAGATGGTGGTGATTAGAAGCCAGTATGTACAGACTGGTGTCCGTGTGGGATGGACAAAGATCAGAAGATGGTGGTGTGAGAACTCAAGTAGAGGAGCCATTTCCGTGACTTTTGAAAGCAGTTCGGAAATGGCGAACACGTTTGGTCCGATTTGGAAACTGCGAACGCGGTCACGTGGGGTGTAAGTCAATAACAACAGCCACACACACACACACGTCGAAATTAGAACCTCTCCGTGACATACGTCACTCGGAGAGGTAAAAACCCATTGGTGAAGGTTAAAAAGGAGTTACTTTGATAGAAGCCTGAGGGGCCAGGTTTTATCCGTATGCAAAGCTTGTTTGGGTGTGTTTTGAATAATTTGTTTGAATAATTCACATGAGATCGCAAAATATAAAGAAAACATTTTTAATGAAGGTTAAAAGTAATTATTTTGGGAGGGAGGGAAATTGATTTTTAACATGATTTAAATCTAAATAAATGTATATTAATCTTAAAATATAGAGGTATTTTTTATTGGTATGCTAATGTCCTCTATAATCTTTAGTATCAACTCCGCGATAAAAAATGTATTTTATGTTAAATTAAAAAATCGCTTATCGGTACATAATTATATTTTTTAAACTCTTAATAAAAGTAAAACAAGGTTGTGTTATAAAAACCATGTCTGGGCCTGTATTCTAAAAAAATGGCCCTGAGATTTTTGCATAAAAGCCCGGACTGCGGCAGGGGATTGTCACAATCGAACTAGCAACCATGAGTTATCTTCCTGAAAGCCAATCTTTATCGCAATCCCTCCTCGATTCGCCACCATCGTCTCCCGGTGCTCGACAAGGATCCAGTAGCGGTAAGCGCACAGTACATCAGTTTTTAAAACCGGAACCTGTAGAAGTACTTCTCGATTCCGACGACGAAAGCTTCGTCCAGGACGTTCTCCAATTGCACGTCGTCGGAATCAACGGGATCGAGGGGTCTTATCGCTTACGAAGCGAGGGACAGTATTTTGAAACGAAAGTACCGACGCGTAAGGGAGATTTTTTCATAAACGTTAGCGTCTATAAATTTAAGGACATTAAGGACGCCCAGGCTGATAAGCTCTGGGAGTGTTCCCATAAGCGACTCAAGCGAGTCATTGACGCCAAAAACCGGGACGGCGTCAAGCTGCTGAACGCCTTCCACCGTTTGGTGGAAGATATAAAGAGCGACGCGGAGGCCACGCAACAGCCGCCCAGTAAAGTACGTATCTATTTAACAATGGATCTGCAAACCAAGCTTTTTTTTTCTAATTGTTTTTTTTTTTCTGGTAGAAATTTAAAAAATGAGCAGCAGCAGCAGCAGCGGCAGCGACTCGGAGGGTAGCGATAGGGACGAACACGCGCAGGTAAACCGGTTCTATACAATTGAGCGGCAGTTAGACAAAACGAGTCGCAAATGGCACTGTAAACAAATCGATTTGCGTATAGCTTTTAAAAATTTGGATGACATTCCAACTAGAGAATTCGAAAAATTCTCGATGAAGTTATACGCAAATTAGTAACCGAGAATCCCGACTATAATCGAGTTCGATTTGTTTTAAGCTCCCCCGGATTGATGACCCTCGTAAATATAAAATTTATAAAAATTGATAAATTTACCAGTAATCGAATTATGCGCACCATCTATAGAGTAACGGAGTCTAGTCGGGACTTTGTCTTTAATGGCGAATATTTTCAGTTTGACATAATTTTTTTAAACCTCGATGGAAATATAGGGACTTATTATAAGTCCATAAAATAGAACTTTGGTTAATTTGGATTATTTCGTAAAACAAAATAACCAATTTATTTTTATGGAAAACAATGATAACCTCTGTTTTGCTCGGAGTTTAGTTCTGGGTAAAGAGCTGGCCGATCGCAATTTTTATCAACAAAATAAGCAAGGTCCGCCCTTTAACCGGAACAATTTTAACAAACTGAGACGCAATAGTGCCCTTCAAGGTAATATTGCGAAAATCTTGCACCAAAAATCCGACGTCCCTGAAGGTTTCGTTACTCTAGAAGATATTCAAAAATTTCAAAATTATTTAGCTCCTCATTATCGGATTGTGATAGTTGATGCTGCGAATAATTTTACCATATTTTTCAAAGGACCCCGCGCTCCTAAATTTATCTATCTCTTAAAAATTGGCGACCATATCCACCCCGCGAAAACTTGGCATGGCATGATGGGGGGTTGTATCTCTTGCGATTTATGCCTGAAATCTTTTTACAAATAAGAATTGTTAAAAGAGCATAAATGCCCCGAGGATACAAAGCCCTATATATGTTTTCGGTGTCAAGGAGAAGCTTTCCATGTGACCAAGGAGGACGTTTTAAATCGTTGCGACGAATGCCACCGATACTTTTTCCCTAACTCTTGCTTTGAAACTCATTTACTTAATGGCACCTGCGACAGTCAAAAACGATGTGTAGAATGTGGACGGCTTATGGGTGACGATCACGACTGCAATCCCGAATGCTCCCAGTGTAAAATAGTTCATCCGCCAGGTGAACATTTTGTTATGCCTTTGGAAACCAAAGTGAAAGCGTCGCGGTTTATTTATTACGACATTGAGACTATTCTCAGAAATAATATCCACGTCCCTATTTTACTAGTTTGCGACGTTCAAACTGAAGCTGGCTTTGAAACCAAAATTTTTTACGGCTCCAATTGCGTCGAGCAATTTTTAAATTATTTATTTAGCGTAGAACAAGTAGTTTTGACTGGACAAAAAAGAAAAACGTATCAACCGCGCTTCACTAACACGCAAGTCGTAGCTCATTACGCGAAAGCTTTCAATAACTTTTTAATTCTTAACGCTTTAGTACATAGACACGTGACTCCGGCCGTTATTTTTGACGGCAGTAAAATTCTGATGATTCATCTCGAGGGACCGCAAATTAGATTTCTCGATAGCTTTAATTATATTAGTCAACCTCTGCGTAATTTCACCAGCGTGTTTAACCTCGGCGATGTGGCGAAGGGATTCTTCCCATTTGATTTTCATACCGAAGAAAATCTCAATTACATTGACGTCATCTCTGAGGCTTCGTATTTTAACGTGGCTCAAATGAAGGCCAATGATTATCGGGATTTTCAAACTTGGTACGCGTCGAGGAAAGGATCTATTTATAACATTAAAGAGGAGCTTATTAAATATTGTAATATTGCATGGGTATTGTTTCTTCTAACGGTTATAACGCAAAATTTAATCACAGTCAAATTAGCTTAAAATATCTCGCTTGGGTGGAGAAAACTGAAGATATAAAATTGCGAACCGCTTTAAGCTAAGGGGGTGAATATCGCGTGGGTCCCTGTTTAGTTGATGGCTATAGTTAAACTCCTCCCAAAATTTACGATTTTCACGGTTGCTACTTTCACGGTTGTCCATGTCAAAAACTTAATGTCTACAATACCCAACTCAAGGCCAGCAACATATTTTTGTACGAACGTACTCTAGATAGAGCTGTTTATTAAAGAGAATATGCTCGACTACGAATACACTTCCATCTTTGAGTGTCAATTTGTTAAGCTTTTAAAAGAAAACGCCGAAGCTAAGGCTTTTTGCAAAAGTTTAACTTTTCGACCTCAAATATCAGCCCGTAGCGCTGTCTATGGGGGACGAACGAAAAATTTTGTTCTGAACTGCCACGTGCAAGGGGAGGAGAAAATTTTCTACAAGGATATTATTTCTTTTTATCCGAAAGTTTGTCGCGATTGTCCGTGTCCCAGCGGCCACCCCATTATTTATAACAGAGATTATGACAAATCGCCAGGGTGGTATTTTGGCGTTATGAGTTGTCGTCTGTTGCCCCCCCCCCAAGATCTTCACAGCCCGTTACTTCCATTTCGCAACGGTGGTAAATTAGCCTACGCCCTCTGTCGCACGTGTTTAGAATTGCGAGCGGAAATCTGCGATCACACTCTCAATGAACGGGCTTTCGAATCAGTCTGGCCAACGGTCGAAGTCTATGCCGCTATGGAGCTTGGTTATGAACTCCTCGATATATTCGAAGTTTACCATTATCCCAAAAAGGAATACTTCTTCTCGCAGTACATGACTGATCGCCTTGAAAGTGAAGAATTCGGGATTTCCCGCTCACGCGGAAACGCCTCTGCAAAAAGAAGCGTATATCGCGGATATAAACAAGAATGAAAAGCTTTCTCTGACCGTGGCGGAGATTCAATCAAATCCTTCCCTGCATAATATTGCTAAAATTAATTTAAATTATCCTTGGGGTCGCATGGCGCTGAATACGGGTAAAATTCGTAGCATCTTTATCAACAATTATTACGAATTGATACGATACGCGAGCGATTACACTCTGGAATTAGTTGATTTGCGGCCAATTACGAAGTCGATTGCTCTCTTATCGTACAAAGCCAAAAGCGATTACGTTTCGGACTATAAACTAAGGTCGGCAATTGTGGGACGTTTTGTCTCTTGCTACGGGTGACTCGAATTGAATAAGATTCTGCTTCAATTAGACCGTGCAGCCTTGTATTGTGACACCGACTCAATTATCTACCGCCATCTACCGGGAGAGTTTAGCATTCCGACTGGCAATCATATTGGTTGCTGGGCGGACGAACTCGGCGGTGATTATATAACTTCCTTTTGTAGTACCGGCGCCAAAAGTTACTCGTTTCGCACTAGCAAAGGAAGAGAAGTCAAAAAATTAAAGGATTGACTCTAAATCGAGAAAATTTGGAAAAAATTGACTTTGAATCCTTTGAAAGTGTGGCGATGAACCCATGAAAGGAAGTTATAGTCAATAGCCCTTTTAATTTTAAACGGGATAAATACAAGCTGCAGTTAGAGGCCGTTAAAATAACCAAGAAATTCCGCCGAACCTCGGACAAAAGAGTGTTGAACGCTGACTTGAGAACCAGTCGACCGTACGGTTTCAAAGAGGCAACACTTGCTTCGACATCTCTCGCATGAATTACGAGGTTAGGCGGAGACATACTTTTGAGGGCTTGTGGGAATCTTGCGTTCCCATCGAAACCCTGGCCAAAGACGGTTTTTATCTTGCAGATGTAGAAACACAGACGACACGCTGCGCTTTTTGCGGCATCGCCTTGTACCAGTGGTGTTGCACGGACAATCCATCCAGGGAACATCGCAAGCACAGTCCATCGTGTCCGATGGTTTCCAAAAAACCGTGCAACAATAAACCACTGCGTCAGGGGCTTCCCAACTTCCCGACCGACGAGGTCATCGACGTTTGCGATCAGAGTCCTCTGGTCCAAACATGCCCAACCACCAACGAAGAGCGGTCGGGAAACGAAAAAGTGCGCGTGTGCATCCATCCGTCGTGATTTCTACTGTAGTGCGTGTTCATATCCTACCCTCCGAGTCTCGCGTGAATTTTGAATGGCTCAATGCCCAACGCTTTCGCCAGCGCTGCCTAGAAATGGAAAAGAAACTTTTTAAAAAAGCAATTAACTAATTGGGGAATTTTTAGGTATAAGGGTTTTGTTTATATTGTGTTTTTTAATGTTGTTTAAATGTGTAAGTGTTTTTGGGTTTTTTGGGTTTATATTGTGTTAATTTTTTTGATTATTGATGTGTTTTTTTAATATATTTTTATGTTTCTATATAAATAACATGTGAACGGTAATAAATGTTTATTATTTGAAATGAATCCGACCGAGTCAGTCTCGCATTCTTTAAAATTCCAAACACCCGCGCAATTTCTAATCGTGGGACCTACGCTAGCGGGCAAAAGCTGTCTTTTAAGTAATTTATTGCAAAATCATCAAATTATGTTTGACCCGCCGCATAAAAAGGTTATTTATTGCTACGCGGCCTGGCAATCAAACTACGAAAAATAAAAACAATTGATTCCGGGAATTCAATTTATTCAAGGTTTGCCTCCCCCCGATCCGGATTTTTGGGAAACTCATCGCGATTCCTATCTGATACTAGACGATTTAGCTAGTCAATTATTTAAGCAAGCTCATATTGCCGATTTAGTTTGCGTGAACTCCCATCATTTAGGGTATACGGTAAATATTATTACGTAACAATTTTTTCCCAAGGGTAGCCAATCGCGAATAATTTCCCAAAATTCATCCTATTTTATAATAATGAAAAATCCTCGAGATGTCGTTTCCATTGGGTATCTAGCCCAGCAGATTAGTCCTGATAATCCGAAGTGTATTACGGACGCGTACAGGCTAGCTACGAGAGAACCCTATAGTTATTTGTTAATTTATTTAAAACAAGAAACTCCGGAAAACTTGCGGTTAAGATCGCGAGTTCTACCTTATGTCGATTAAATATAATTGTCATTTGAATAATGGCACAGCGTGTTAAACGTCGATCAGGAAAACGCTCTCGCCTCGTAGTAGCGCGTCCCTCGGCAAAATTTGCCAAATGTGTCCCTTATTTACAAAGTTTGCGTCAAACTAGTTGTAAACAACGGCAAACACTCTTGAACAATAGTAGCGCGCCTCAATTAAAGAGTATTCAAACAATTTGTAAGAATTTAAAGGGCAGGGGCAGTTTTTGAGTAAAGACCGTAAAAAACGTTTAGCAAAGTACAAAAAAATTATTAGACAACTCGAATCGAGTACCTTGTCGCAGAAAAGCAAAAAAAGCTGCTTTTGCAGCAATCAGGAGGATTTCTCACAGCGTTGCTTGGCGCAATCTTGCCCTCAATTGTCCAAGCCATAGCGGCTAAACCATGAAACAAATGGTACTTGTCCCCGCTAGTGCCGTCACTTCGGCAGCAGCGCAAGAACATTCGGCCTTGGACCGAGAGATTGAGGATATTTTAAAATTGCCATTGAATGCCTATGACAAATTATATAAATATTTAGACGCCTTTAATAAATATTTAAGTATCGAGAAAAAAATTCCCTTACCAAAATTTGAAGTCATGACTCCCTCAATGGCGGCTGCAATAGCGTCTAATCCGCCATTACCGACCACACCTTTACCGCTGGCTCTAAAAAAAAAATTTTCATGGCCAAGTTACGCAACGTCATCTCCCTCTTCGAGCGCATCCGGCAGTTCTTTCACTACGCCAACCCCTTATAAAACCGAACCTCGACAAAAACTCCTTAAAAGCGAAAGGGCACTTCGGACTCCGACATTTTGAAGAATTTTACCTACAATTTGGGCCTAACTACGTGGGCGATATGGTGAAACAGCAAGCCGCAGCTTTAGCAAACCGTTTGCAAAAAACATTTTTTACGCCGAAAAGAGGGGAGGAGGAAGGGCTGTCGGTTATGCAAATTCGGAGAACGATGGTTTTCAAGAAGAAATCGGCGATGAACCAGAGAATATAGCGCAGGATGACGAGGAAAATTTAACAGACCTGGAAAACGTGTTTGATAACATCTCCGCTAAACAGAAGAAAAAAAACAGAAAAAACCTCGGAAGAAAAAAAACAGAAAAAACCTCGGAAGAAAAAAGATGAACTTCATAACCTAGGCCCACTGGTACCATCTGGCGAGGAAAGAAAACGGCACCAGAAATGGCTTGATATTAATTAATAAAATGTAATATTAAGACAAAAATTGTTTTATTGCGAACAATATCTGTGTACAATTTTTTTTTAAATGTAAACATAAACATAAATATAATAAAGCGACATAATCGTTACGTTTAAGGTTATTAGAGTAGATGGCGTCTAACATCGTCTTTCTCGAGATATTGATGCATCTTAGGGCTACATACAGACAACAGTGCAGACCATACAGTTGAAAAAATGGATGCTGAATTTGATTTTTGTTGTAAACAATTCGTTTCCCGTATCGTTTTAAACTAACCTTAGAGTATCGTGGTGAGTTTCCGTACGTGCAAAACATTTCCACAGTGTCGTGGTTACAGAAACACGCTATCCAATGTTCTCTTGCCTCCCCAGCGGGTTCGTTGTTAAATATAAAGCAAAGTTTGGGTTTTTTTGGGCGTGGAGGCAGGTGATCCACCGGAAAGCAGCCTAAATAATAGGGTCGCGTTCTTTTGTCGCAAGATAAAAAAGCGTTTATTTGCGAAGTGTTCATAATTTAGTCTTGACGAGTCCCGTTTCGGGTAGCGAGACTTTTTGCAATTCAGCACCGTAGAAAACGCCCAAGATCTGTTCTCCCTTCAAATCAGCTACACGATACACGGGTGGTGACCTTGGTATGACATCAACAACGCGAAATATTTCGTCAGTAAAAGTCCCGCCCGAGCTGATTTTTCTAAAAACCCGACTGGCTATCGAGAGACGCACGTAATCGCCAAGTTTAAAGGTCGGTGCGTATCGATTAATTCCATTAGATTTCCCGTACAATTTATTCCAAATGATTGATTTGTTATCTATATTAACGTCAGCCGGCACTATTCCGATAGTCGAATGAACCCGTTCATTATACGCTCGAGTATTTAACGTAATTTTGATTTCCCGTGGCTGTAATAACCCGGGAAATTTGTTCCTTGATAGTTCTAATAAAATGTTCGGCTGAACTGGCCTTGTGTTGACTCCGGGCAAAATGTATTGGCACATTGTGGCGTTTCAAAAAGGAATCAAAGTTGCGCGAACTAAATTCACCCCCGTAGTCAGCATATATTTTTAAAGGTATCCTCTCTTGAAATATTTTTTAAAAGCTTCGATAACCTTGCCAGGTGTTTTGTTCTTGAGCGGTACTGTCCATCCGTACCGGCTTAACACGTCAATGACGCACAGAACATAACGAACATTTTTATTGAAACGTTTTAATTTCGGTAGATGCAACTGATCAACTTGAAAAACGTCATCAATACTCGAGGCATACACTTGGTTGGTCTTGAATCGGAAGCGCCGAAATCGGTGTTTCGTGTAGGCTGGTTGTTTCTCAAGAAAGGCGACTAATATTGCTTTTGACACGTCCGGTAAAGCTTTTCGTAACCTCGCTAGCGATCGGTAGGCGGCCGGATTAGCCACGTCGTAATAAATTTTTCTAATTTTAGCATCCATATATTAACGAGTGTAAATAACGGCTAAATGTTTTCTCAATAAACAACTATATTTAATATCCACAAAGGTATTTTATAAAAAAAACAATATCAGTTAAGCAATTACTATATATCAGTACATTTTTTTAAAAACCGTCCGTCAAAGTTAATAGCCATATATCAAAGCATTCTTTAAATCGACAAAACTGTTGACAAAATAAGAGTAAATATCGTCTTGATCATCAATCCATCAATGTTCAGTCTCAAATTGACGCAAAATTTTATCTCGATCCAGCTGGAACAACGCTTCGTGCAAATTTCGCTCGACTCGATCATTGAAATTTGTGTCAAATTCCGAGCAGTTTTGAGAGTGGCATATTTGTTTTCGACACTCGATGTTGGCGCAAGTGGAAGTGACGTCAAACAATGTAGTGGTGAGCTCCTTTAAAATTAATTCACGCATTCGACAGACAGCTATCCCTTTAGCCTTAAGAGCTTCATCGATGAGCGGCTTTAAATTGATTAAAGTCTGCCACCCTGTTTGGTCCAGGCTGAATCCTTCGCTGGTACTGCCTCGTTCATAGTAGCGAAGATCGATTAGACGTTCATCTTCCGAATTGACGAAGCATTCCAGTTTGATGCGCTCTTTGACGGGCAACCAAATATGATAGCGAGGTATTTTCCCGTCGAAAAATGACGCGAGTTCATTTTGAAACCGACACAAAGCGTACCAAGCGTAAGGTTTTAATATAGTTTTTGTACGCGTATCCGATCTTTGAATTAAAATTTTAGGTTCAATCGACTCGACGACGCAAATGTCGAGCTTTGGCGTGACGGTGTGAACTTGATGCATAGTGACGCGCGACTGATATTGTATTTTTTAAAGTTTTAGTCTTCACGTTGGGGTGATTATAAATAATTTCTCTATTTTTAGATATAATTAATTGATTGTTCCGAAATTGGGCCATGACAATGCACGTGACGTTTTCGGCTAGCGGAGAGCTAAATCTTAACGATAATCTCAAGCTACCACTCTGGGGCATGGAATTTAAACCTAAAGACGCGAGATGTTCTCTACTCAATTAAAAAACAACGATAAAAAAGCCTTTCTTATATAAATCGTAAGAAATAATATTTCCTCGAATATTTCCTCGATCCAGACCTAATGTTTCGAGCCCCTCGAATAAAGAATTGAAACATCTAACGTATTGATCATCGGCAAAATTAGGCGTGAAACGTATATCCGGATAATTTTGAGAGTTTAACGAAAATTGCAAGAAATCGAGATTGAAATGTTGGAGGTCCAGAGGGTTAGAAGTTGCTTCCCCCACAAATTTTTTATTAGCAACGAAAGCCACGACAGTTCGCGATGGTAATTGCCCGGTAAACAAGCTGTCCCTAATAAAAACTTGCGTTCCGGCGGTTATTAAAAAATTTTTTCATAACAATAGTGTTTATTCCCGAATTTAACATTTGCGCGTGGGCTAATTGCAATTCGGGATTAACCTCAATCTCGCGCGTAAACAAAGTGCATTCCGTTAAGTCAATCTTATAATTTTTGCCCGTTTCATTGTGAATAATAGCGAAATCCGACGAGCTTCGATGAAGTCTAATTCGAACCTCGATATTATCTAGTAAGAATTTGGGCGTTTTAAACATATCCAGAAATAATTCGCCAATTACATCGCACGTCTTTGATTTTGCTACGTAAATTTCAGACTTTTTCTATGCGTTGGCGACATGGCTTCGCTCATGGCACCTAAGACATCACTAATATGATAATATACCCCAGGAAGAATCTCACACGCGTAATTATCAACTCATTTCTCTTGAGACCCGGGTATATACGGTTGGTCCGACCTATATGGGTCTTCTGGAAATCTATCAATATCGTAGTCCAAAAATTATAATTCGCTGTGAGTGTCATCGATCTCAATCGGGGATTTTTCAGCGCTACTCCCGAGTGACTGTGTTGAAAAATTCTCCCTCATCGGGAATGTTAAATAACTGGGCCATCGCTCCAGCTATCGATACGCGAGCATCTGGCTCTATTTCGAGACGAGTATAGTATCTATTTTCCTCCGCCGTTTTGAGAATGAAGATTTTAAAATGCTGGCGAGGCATACGTCTTTGAGCCGCCAATAACTCATTTATAATTTTTAAATGTAAAAAGAAAGGGATTACCGCACCGGTCAAAGTATAATCACAGGTATATTCGCCCGGGGGTATTTCGATTTTTGTGAAATCAGTCTTAGTAAAGAGATACATTAGCGAGTAATGGACGCGATAATTTAAGTATGTGTCATTAGTGGCTTTGAAATGCGTGAAATTGCGCTCTAAAGGTCTAGTGGATAGAAACGTCCCCCCAACATATTCATCTTCTAAATTTAAAATTTTTTGCAGATCCGGGGAAAATACCATTTCAATTTTTGCTGGACAATGTACTATAAAATAACGTTCCGATCCTTGTTTAATAACGCTAAATTCGGCCTGATGCAATCTTAAAGGATCTTTTGTCGAGGCCGCTTTAATTGTTTCGGCGATTTCATCATATATTTTAAAATCATCCTGCAAAGTTTGTGTCGATCTAAACTAGCCTGACACACCGAAGCTAAAATTAAACCAAGGTTCTTCCCAGAGGGTATTGTGCTTTATTGTTCGATTTACTCGATATTCTAAGTACGCATTGTTTTCATTTATGGTGTATTCTTGTAAAGTGATGCTCAAGGGACCACATTGATTGCGTCCTGTATAATATTCATCGGGGTCAACGTCGAGCAATTTAGCTACTTCGGGAGAAAATTTAATTTCCACCCATTCTGGTGTTTTGAAATAATACATGATAGCATCACCCCAATTATCTACTTCGTGATATGTTACTTGAATTTTTTTAAATACTATATTTTCTAAATTGCGGGCCACAGCCCGATAAAGCCCTTCGGCGTTTTTCTCTGGCGTTTCACTGGCTTTAAAAGTTTGCGGTAAGAACAATAGTGTGTAGTTGTCATAATCTTCAGGGTTAATTGGCTCGGGTTTTCTCTCTGGTGGGTCAATTGGCTGTGGAAACAAGGGTTTCTCATCAACCGGCGGTGGAGAGGGAGTCGGTAGTACGGGTAGCTCAAGAGAGGAGGGTGTTGTTGGAGTGGTAGGTGTTATAGGATCTGAAGTAGGGGGTGTTGGAGGCGGTGGAGTCGGGTCAGGTTTTAGGGGGTCAGGTTTTTGTTAAGTCAGGTTTTGGGGGGTCAGGTTTCGGAGGGTCAGGTTTTGGTGGCGGAGGAGAAGGGGCTGGCTTGGGTGGTTGAGGAGAAGGGGTTGGTTTGGGTGGCTGAGGAGAAGGGGTTGGATTGGGTGGCTGAGGAGAAGGGGTTGGATTGGGTGGCTGAGGAGAAGGGGTTGGTTTGGGTGGCTGAGGAGAAGGGGTTGGTTTGGGTGGCTGAGGAGAAGGGGTTGGCTGGGGTGTTGGAGAAGGGGTTGGTCTGGGTGCTGGAGAAGGGGTTGGCGTGGGTGGTTGAGGAGAAGGGGTTGGTTTGGGTGGCTGAGGAGAAGGGGTTGGCTGGGGTGTTGGAGAAGGGGTTGGTCTGGGTGTTGGAGAAGAGGTTGGTCTGTGGTTGGAGGGGTTGGCTTGGGTGTTGGAGAAGGGGTTGGTCTGGGTGTTGGAGAAGGGGTTGGTCTGGGTGTTGGAGAAGGGGTTGGTCTGGGTGTTGGAGAAGGGGTTGGTCTGGGTGTTGGAGAAGGGGTTGGTCTGGGTGTTGGAGAAGGGGTTGGTCTGGGTGTTGGAGAAGGGGTTGGTTTGGGTGGTGGATAATAGGGTTTTTTAGGATTGGGTTTTATAGGGTTGGGTTTTGAAGTCACGACAACGGAAGGTTTAGTTGGAGCAATAGGTACTGGAAGAAAGGGGGTAGTTCGCGGTAAAATAGGTATAGATGGTGCTAGAGGCTTATATTCCGGTTGAGGTTTTTTTTATTGGCGGAACTTCGTGGCTAGTTTTACGCTTAAGGGCTGCTTTAGGAACATACTTGTAATCAAATTTTTTTAAAACTATCTCCAACATTTTCAATTTCGATTTCAACATAATTGTTATTGTAATTTAAAGTTACATTTTTAGCATGCTTTGATACGGGTAGTTTGGAAATATAAGGGACGTTTTAGAAAATATTTTGTTTAAACTCGAATAAGGTGGCTAGGGGGGGGAATCATCTGGTATTTTGAACCGTATATTTTCATCTCCTAAAACTTGCAGGTAAACGGGAAAGTTTGTATCTAACTGATTAGTTACACGCGTTCCGTCTTTATATTTATTAACTAGTTTAAAAGATAATTTGTTTTTCAAATACGGATGGCTGTTAATATCATCATTTAACAGATCGATAATATTTTTAGGAAGTTCATACTCCTTGCTCTTAGCATAGCGGGTGACTGGTAACTCTAATTTATGATATTCAATAGGCTCTCTAACAGCCACATACTCATCACGATCTGAGTCACGTATGACCTGAATTTCAAACTTGTTAAACTCTTCGCTTATATTCACCCAGTGATTTGGAAATATGATTTCCGCTAAACCGACTTCATAATCACCACTAAAGTTCAACGGCTGATGCAAATAATTTTTTTAACTTGACTGAGTATTATTTGGATATATATCTAGACATGTATTAGACGCTAAAGTTAAAAAAGTCGTCATTCATGACTAACGCTTGTTTGTCAACTAACACCAACATCTTAGGCTAACGTTATTTTACACATAAAAAGATTGTCAATGGCTCGATGGCTTGACCAGGATTCGAACTCGTCACCTTCGGCTTATCACAATAGTAAACCCTGCTCATTGAGCCATTGACAATCTTGAGAAACACTCCATTTATTTTCATCAAAACCACGAAATTGTTAAGCCTTTAAAGTCGTCATCCTTGAAACATCTACGTAGTTAGGTAAGCAACCCTACCCGCTTCCAATAAAAAAGGACCACGCCCTGACTAGTTCGGGCCGGTTTCAGCTTGTTTGAGGCAGTTATTATATAAGCCATCCGCCTTTAGTAGTACGTTAAAGGGTGGGGTCGGTAAAAATAAATTTCTTGAAAGCATTGCCTAGAGAACTCTTCTAATATTAAATTTGGCCTCCATATTCTAGTACATAAACCCCGTGTTTCGAAAAGAAAGTTATCAGTTGCCTATCTACGCTCTTAGGTTTAAACTTTATTTTCTTCAAAAGTGCAGTACTATTTTTACGAAGATGTCTTTCTTTAACGATCCTGGACTCAGTCCTGGACTTGCGCAGCAAAAGCTGTGTGAAAAGAGACCAAATTCGATTCATGTGCCTCGATTTACGCAACTTTTTGTGCCATAATCAACGTACCATAATCAACGCAAAAAGTTGCGTAGAGGTGAAGAGGCGTGGACCCGACCTGGACCTAGGAGAATTTGGGTCGGGACCAAATGCAAGAAATTTATGTCAGAAATCTGGACCAGTTGGAACACGTTCTCTTCAGTGAGGCTCATATTAGGGTCTTGACTTCGATGTCCTTCTCAAACTTAACAGCTGTTCGCTCAATCATCGTGGATATGGTTCGGGACCAAGAAGTGGCGAAAACAACCAAGCCGCGTCGAAATGCTCAAGATCTTCTTGAATCGATCGGCATCGTTTATTCCCCTTGCGCCACTCGACAGTCGGCCACCGAATGCATGAAGAAAACTTACTGATGGTGGTAGATGTCATTCACGAGGTATTGCAAACAAAGCCTTGTAACGAGCAAAATTTAGTATAAGCCTACTTTTACACCGAAATATCCCTATGGCTGGTTTTCCCCCACTTCCCCCCCTATTTGTAAATATCTACCTGGCTGGTTGAAACCCTCGCGCCCGAGCAAGATAGTTAAAAAACCCAAGGATGAACTCGTTGAGTGGCCCTTTGGGGCACACGTGACCCCAAAGGATGAGAAGCTCAACAAATGTCGAGAAGAGAGAATAATTTTGAAGAGAGTAGAAGACAGAGTTGGATCTGGAACTGAAGGAGAAGGTGGTCAAGGACTGACCCACCCCGCGTAAAGCTAAATTATAAATGTGCGGGCGGATATACTTCTTCGCGTCGGTAAATAATTTAAAATGTGCGACATAAAATAAGCCTCCACGTAACCATCGGAATTGAGGAATACATCTTCCAATACGATCCATCTAAACATCTTCAAGAGAATCAACTTAAACATCTTCAAGGAAAATGCTAGCACGCGTATCGCGAAACCGTGAGTCTCAAAACTTTAAATACGATAAGGGTTAACCAGCCAGAAATTGAAATGTTATTATTATTTTGAATGCATTCCTTTAAAAAACCGTTTTAAATAAACAACACTAATTTATCTATTAACAAGGGTCGAACCTGGTCTCATTAGTTTTTAATTTTAATTTAATCAATAGCTTTTTAAGCACAATGCGAACATACTAACTTCATTAATTAATATAACCTTACCCTAGACAACTTAATTATCATCTTTAATTAAAACCCTTTAGTTTTAATTTCAGTATCAAGTAGTTAACTAAGAAGTAAAGAAAATATGTCCCATTTTGGGGGTCCTTGTCCGGTATCACAAAAAAAGACTCTCCCAGAGATAAAATTAGTGTTAATTTTAATTATGGCCCATTTTTGATCAACTATGATCGGTTAAAATTTTTATTGTTCATTGTGGAAAATTTCCATGAAACTGAAATCTCAAGGTTACCATTGTAACCAAAATTTTAATATGAAATTAGTTTAAGTTAGAAATTTAAATTTCTCTCTCGATTAGCTACTGTAACACCTTGAATTTATGTGGTTACGTATTTCCTTTGGGTAAGGGTACGGCGGTGATTTTTCTAGCTTAATCGATGAGTTCTTTTGTTTTTCATGCCCAGAGGTCCTGGTTTCAAGAGTATAAATTTTGAGGGTCAAAGTTTAGCTTTTTGTTTGTCACTTATTTTTCACGTAAAAAGTTTTTTTTCCTTTCTTTAAAAATCTTTTATTTGCGTGACAAATTTTATTTTTGAGGGAAATTCCATTCTGCGAATTTTATTTTTAATCCCCTTTGTAAGGCCTATGCCTTTTCGCCCAGAACACGATATTTGCCAACCCCAGTATAGTAGGGAAACGAGTTGTAGCACGTGCTATAGATCGTGGAAAAATTTTGAGAGGGAAGAAAGAGTAAAGCGTCGTCACGGGAAAAATTATCTTGTCCCTGTTGTTAAGAGAAGCTTTAAGCTGAAATCTAAAATCCCCAAAACTTCACGCCTTACAATGGCGTCAAATAATTTAACCCCTTCGAATAGTGTTATCAACCCCTTATCCCAAGCTAACCCTGTCTTACCTAGCTCTACCAGTTCTAGCCTTCAAGCAGGTTCGCAAACTCCCCCCACTTCAGGTGGTACTGCATGCAGTACCTCTTTGTTACATTTGGGAGTAAACACCCCTTTGCCCATTTCGACAATGCTGAATACTAGTAGCTTGCCCTTTAGTTCAAGCCAAAGTAGTTTGATAAATACGAGTGCGACCTTAACCGCTCCCACTACTATGGTATCTATGGTCAATAACCCCTTGTCAAGTAATCAGGTCATGCCACCTATGGCGAATTCCTCGAACACAACTTCGGTTAATGACCCAATGCTAGCAATTCAAGCCCAAATGCAAGCTTTAATGCAACATGTAGCTTTATTAACTAATCAAGTGGTTGCGATGCATCAATCTAATCAGTTGATATTACAAGCTCAAAATAATTTGCCCACACCACCTGTTATGACCTCAAACACACCTGTCTCAAGTACACATGCAAGCGCTATCTTACCGCCCACTCAAGGAATAGCAACTCCCGTAGTCTCTACAATTAGTACAGCTCCCTCGGCTAATGTTAATCCAATTAGTCCTAATGTTGCAAATCCACTTATTCCTTTGTTACCAAGTGGTGCAAGTAGTGTTTTGGCGGGAAATCAAAATTTCGGTTTTAATCCGCAACTGAATTTAAACCCGACTCCCCCTGGCTCCATTGTTAGTGCAGCCCATTTAATACCACCGATTCCTTCTTTGGGTAGTACAACCCAATCACATAATCAAACGGGGCTTCCAAATTCTTGGGTTCCCGCAGTCCAGTTACCAAATTTTTCAGGGTCCACTACAGGGTTAGGTGTTAAAGATTTCCTAACAAAAGCCCGCCAAATTTTCGTTAGTAGGGATTGCCCCGAGGATATTTTTATTAAAAGGTGGATTCCTAATATGCTCACGGGGTCTGCGTTTGAATGGTTTGAAAGTCAGGGTGCGTTTAGTAATTTCGCCGATTTTTCTAACGCTGTTATAGCTGAATTTCAGCAAGAAACTGACGATGACCATATTTATGATCAAATTGACAGACGTTATCAAAGATCTGGCGAAAATCCGGCAGTTTATGGTGAAGCAATTTTAGCCCTAATTAGAAAATTGTCTGAAGCCCCTTCCGATAAGGAACAGGTGCGCTTAGTGCGCCGAGGCTTAGAACCAGAAACTAAGAAACTCTTATCCACGAACTCATATAACCGTGTTAGGGAATTAATTAGCGATGCGGTAAAGGTATCTCACGCATCTCAGGAACAACGTCCCAGTTCATCCCAAGTTAAAAATTCTACAAGCTCCAAGAGGGCTGACGTAATTTGCATGTACTGTGGTCAAACTGGACATTACCAGTTTCATTGTAAAGTCCCAGTTCAAAGTACGGTTCCCTCACAGAACCAACCAGCTTCTACCCTTAATGCAGAAGCAGCCCCCTTTGTTCCTACCTGTTATAAGTGTGGTAAAGAGGGGCATGTTAAACCAAAATGCCCTGAATGGAAGAAAAATAGGAAACAGGGAAACGCAAAACCGGGAGGGCGAAACACGGGCGCCCCCACCGGAAAAACCCAATAGGTCCCGTAGTAAACCAAGTATCGGGAGAAGGTTTAGATCTTCCCCAATTAGCTTGGATTGCTCTTTGTGTCGGTGATAGAGTATGTGACGCTTTAGTTGACCCAGGCTCTTCTGTTACCCTCGTGGATGATAGTTTTCGACTTAAATGTAATATAGTTTGAAACACTAGAGAACGTCATCGCCTTGGGATTAAATTGGCCAATAAGGCTCGATTAACGTCTACTGGATCCGCAGTAACTAGCTTTTCACTACCGGGCAAAGAGCAATCTAACAAAATTTACTTCGTTAAAAATTTAATTTACCCCGTAATTTTAGGCATGGATATTATTCAAAAGTGTGGTATGGTAATAAATTACCAGAAAATGCAGTTTTGGTATAGTGATAAACCTGAATATATCCACAATTTTAAAGCTAGCCCCGAAATTAGCGTACAGGAACGCGTATCACCCACATTATGTAATGCCCAGATTGACGAGGATGATCTTAAGAAAGCAATTTCAGTAGCTAAGGTTTCTCCCGAGCAGAAAAGGCAACTAGAAAGCGTGGTGTATAAATTCAAAGAATTATTTGCAACCGTTCCTGGGCGCACTACTTCGGCTAGCCATTTTATTGATACAGGGGACGCGAAACCTATAAGCCGCGCCCCTTACAGATATTCTCCCTTTAAGAAATAACAGATCGAGGAAATGGTTTATGAAATGATTGCCCAAGATCTGATTGAACCTTGTACTAGCCCTTGGGGGGCCCCGACCATTCTAGTGGCTAAGAAGCCAGATGAGTCGGCCGATGGAGTTAAAAAGGAAGTACCACCTAGGTTATGTATAGATTATAGGGGTTTAAATGATGTAACCGTCAAAGACTCCTACCCACTACCTAGAATTGACGACATACTTGAGTCGATTAGGCACCCTAAAGTCATAACCACCCTTGATTTGAAAGCAGGCTATTGGCAAGTTCCTTTAGAACCCAATAGCCGTGACAAAGCTGCTTTTGTGACCCATAAAGGGTTATACCGCCCAAAAGTCTTAATGTTTGGGTTGTGCAATGCTCCAAGTACATTTCAACGCATGGAAGATAGACTTTTTGCCCCACTCAAGAATGACGGAGTTACTGGCTACCTTGATGATTTAGTCATTATATCAGAAAGTTTTGAAAAACATCTCCAGACCTTAAATAAGGTTTTTACTATTCTCTTAGAAGCCGGCTTAACCATTAAAGCCAGTAAAACCAAGTTTTGTATCCCCGAAACTAAATTGTTAGGGCACATTGTAGGTGAAGATGGAATCAAGGTAGATCCAGATAAAACCAAGTCAATTAGTAATTTATCTCCCCCACTACGATCAAGGCACTCCGTTCCTTTTTAGGAATGGCAGGGTATTATAGGAGGTTTGTAAAGGGATTTGCATCCATAGCCACCCCATTAACATCACTATTACACAAAGATACCCCATGGTCTTGGACCGAAACTCAAAACGCAGCCTTTGAAAAATTAAAATCCGCCTTAATTTCCGCCCCCGTTTTGTCTGCACCTGACTTTTCGCAACCTTTTATAGTAGAGTGTGATGCGTCAAACACAGGTCTGGGTGCAGTACTCTTACAAAAGCGTGAAGGGAAAAGACACGTAGTACAGTATTTTAGTCATACTTTATCCGATACGGAAAGAAAATACTCCACTACGGAACGCGAGGCGATGGCTGTTGTTTATGCGCTAAACAAATTTAGACCTTATTTAGAGGGTGTTCATTTTGACATTTACACCGACCATTCAGCGCTTAAATGGTTACTAAAAACCCCTGACCCCACCGGAAAATACGCTCGGTGGTATGCACAGATTCAGGCGTTCGACTTTACAGTCCACCATATACCAGGCGATAAAAACGTCCTTGCCGACGCGCTATCTCGCTTAACTCAAAACACAGACATGGCTTCGAATGCTGACGCAACACCCATTTCTGAGGGAATAGTAGCCGTTGCTTCGGCTATACCTGAGGAACCAATAGAGTTTTCTAATGAGCTTCTTATCAATGAGCAAAGAAAGGACGAGCAATTAGCCGCCTTAATTAAGAGTTTATTAAACACAGAACCCGTGCAATCATCCTCTCCAAAAGATGATGCAATATTGAGCAAATTTAGACTCATTGACAATGTTTTATATCGTATCCCAAATAAGTTTACCCCAGTAGAGGAGAATTATAAGATATGGGTACCCAAGACATTGCACGCTACTGTTTTAAAATTGAACCACGATATTCGTGCGTCTGGACATTTGGGAAATTTAAAAACTTTACGACGCATGCAGCAGCGTTATATCTGGGATGGGATGACACGTGACGTCAAAGATTACGTAAAATCATGTGACGCTTGCCAAAAGCATAAGCCAATGCAGCAAGCCCCCGCTGGACTTATGAAGTCCGCATCCATTACCGACCCCTGGACAGTCGTATCTATCGATCTGAAAGGCCCATATACTCCAAGCAGACGCGGCTTCACGCAATTATTGGTTGTTACCGACACCATGACTAAATATGTGGAAATATTCCCCTGCGTCGCGCTACTATCAAAGCCGTCGTAAACGTGCTTGTAGACCAGGTGTTCACCAGGTTTGGTCTTCCACGAACAATAGTTTCGGACAATGGAAAGCAATTTGTCGGGAAAATCATGAAAGACACTATGAGATTATTGGGAGTACGAAACCGTTGCACATCCTTTTACGCCCCACAGTCGAATCAGACTGAAAGAGTAAATAGGTCATTGTCCACGTTAATCGCCACCTATGTGAGCGAAAACCATAAGGATTGGGACGTAGGGATTTCCCAATACGCTATGGCACTCAGAACCGCACTACACGAGTCCACTGGCTTCAGTCCAGCCTATTTAAATTTTGGCCGTGAGTTGCGCACCCCTGCCGACCTCGGTATGTCAGCTTCACCCGATGACGTTATTATTGACCCTGGGAAACTTAACCCTTACGCTATCTCTCTCAAAAATACCATAGATCAAGCCCTCGCCCAGGCTCAGGAAAATATTGAGGCACAACAATCGCGTCAGGCGAAATATTATGATAGTCGTCACCGTGACGTAGAATTTAATGTAGGGGATAGGGTTCTGAAAAGAACACACTTCCTGTCAAACGTTGGGGCAAATTTTTCTAAAAAGTTAGCTCCGATCAGTGATGGCCCTTACATAATTGCAGAAAAGTTATCCCCCTTGACCTACAGGCTAAAGGGCACGAAGAGTAACAGAATCTTTAAAGGAACTTTTCATATTCGAGACCTAAAACCTTACACAGAGCGAGATGCCGATAAGTTTCAGGTACCACAGTCTGTCGAGAGCGATTCCGAGACTAATGTAATAGGTGAGGTAATATCACCAACCCCAGTCGTGCGTGATGCCGACATCAGACCCGATAGTGCGTTAAGCGTAGTTAGTGATGAGGAGCAATCAGATAGTGATATTAACCACAATGAACAATTGCCCCCTAATGTACGTTGCCTTCGGCCACGTGACCCGATTACCGGTAGGGTTAAATGTTAAAAAAATTTTGTTTTGAAAGAATATCTTTCTCTGGGAGAGGGTCTCTCACGGACCTTTAGTGGTCGATATCTGACCATCGAGTCATGATTGCGCAATGTAAATATATGTTAGGATTAAATTTTCTTAAACCACTAGTTTTTGTAAATATATGTTAATTTTAAAATTTTCTTAAATCACTAGTGTTTTTTGTTGTAATTGTTAGTTAAATTTAATTGCTCTTGCATGCTTAGTTTTAGTGTTATCCTAGAATTATTGTTTTAAAAAATTTTCATTACGATTCACCTCTAAAGTATTTTTTTTCATGGTGCTCTCGTATAATTAAAATTTTTTTGGTTTGTTTATTTTTAACCACAAACGTAATTGTCTCTTTTTGTGGTCATTATGTATCTTACTTTATAATCCCCTTAACGTAATGATTTTATTTTTTATTTGTTATTTGTTCTGATTTGAATTAGTTCTAATGTGTTTTCCAATGAGCCAGAGGCCTAGCTAACCTTAGTGTTTTATTGTATAACTCTTGTTAACGTAGTTCGAATGTCGATATGAAATCGTATCACTTAACATTTTTTTTTTGTATCAGTTTTTTTTTCTTAAAGTGTTGTTAATTGTTTTAAGTTTCACTCAAATGTTGTTTCCAATAGTGTTGTTGAGCGGGGACGCTCAACCTTAAGTCGGGAGGAGTGTAACGAGCAAAATTTAGTATAAGCCTACTTTTACACCGAAATATCCCTATGGCTGGTTTTCCCCCACTTCCCCCCCCCCTATTTGTAAATATCTACCTGGCTGGTTGAAACCCTCGCGCCCGAGCAAGATAGTTAAAAAACCCAAGGATGAACACGTTGAGTGGCCCTTTGGGGCACACGTGACCCCAAAGGATGAGAAGCTCAACAAATGTCGAGAAGAGAGAATAATTTTGAAGAGAGTAGAAGACAGAGTTGGAAATGGAACTGAAGGAGAAGGTGGTCAAGGACTGACCCACCCCGCGTAAAGCTAAATTATAAATGTGCGGGCGGATATACTTCTTCGCGTCGGTAAATAATTTAAAATGTGCGACATAAAATAAGCCTCCACGTAACCATCGGAATTGAGGAATACATCTTCCAATACGATCCATCTAAACATCTTCAAGAGAATCAACTTAAACATCTTCAAGGAAAATGCTAGCACGCGTATCGCGAAACCGTGAGTCTCAAAACTTTAAATACGATAAGGGTTAACCAGCCAGAAATTGAAATGTTATTATTATTTTGAATGCATTCCTTTAAAAAACCGTTTTAAATAAACAACACTAATTTATCTATTAACAAGGGTCGAACCTGGTCTCATTAGTTTTTAATTTTAATTTAATCAATAGCTTTTTAAGCACAATGCGAACATACTAACTTCATTAATTAATATAACCTTACCCTAGACAACTTAATTATCATCTTTAATTAAAACCCTTTAGTTTTAATTTCAGTATCAAGTAGTTAACTAAGAAGTAAAGAAAATATGTTCCAGCCTACTGATGGTTGTCGATGATATTAACAAAGTATTACGTCTGGATACGGTTCGGGACCAAGAAGTGGCGAAAACAACCTGTTCTGGATCTAGAAACCTCGTTGAAATGGCCAAGAGCTTCATGAATCGATGTAGAGATTTACTTAAAAATGTCGTTTTCTAACACTACTCGACTACCCTGCCTGTCCTTTAGTAAAATTCATCCATCGCGCCACTCAACGTCGGCCACCGAATGCACGAACAAAGCCTACTGATGGTGGTCGACGTCATTCAAAAGGTATTGCAAACAAAGCCTACTGATGGTTGTCGATAATATTCACAAAGTATTACGGTAAATAATTTAGGATTATTATTATGTCTATATTTTTGTTTTATACATTCTTGTTATTCTCTATTATCTTATTGTGTATATTATTTGGTACTTGTTATTAAAAAGTCTTTATTTGTATACTTGTATTTGTTTCTCAAACATATTTAGAGGTTTATTTTTTATGGCGGGAAATCCAAACGGGGCTATTTTGAGATAACACCCTGACAAGTCCGGGCTGGTTTAAGCTTAAAGGGTTAAAACGACCACACCTTATGAGGGTTAGGCCGGGCTTGCCTGGGGGAAAAAATGGGTAAAACTCCCCCCTGAATAGTCATAGCATGGTGGAAGGCAGGGTATATCAGGTAAGATTTTCCCATAAAATAACATAATCTTTGGTTGGAAGTTTGGTTTGAGATTGGTGGATGAGAGCCTGGCGGCCATCTTGGATCCATGCGCATCTGTATAGTCCCTACTACTTGGATTGATACCATTTACACCAGGAGGCTAGGGTACTAGGCGGACAAAGTGAAGTAGCCTTGCCTCCTGTTGTAATTGTTATTAATCCTCCTATAGTCTGGTAACCATTATGCCCTATTGATCAAGACCTTTGTTTTAATATATATACTTTGCTCTAACCAATTACAGAACGAGAATCTTTCAGAACAAAACCTACTGAAAGACTCACGTGGTGGTTGTTAGTAATTTACAACGGTTACGGGGTTTTTTTAAGGAAAGGACCAACATTAGTAAACACGTTTTTAAAGGGTATGAGAAGATTCGTTTGAAAAACCTCTGATTTATATAACAAAAGATAGAATTAATTACTGTGAATTCAAAAATACCAAGCTTTTATTTCTTCGATTTCTGGTTATTTGGCAATATGCATTTGAAAACGCTTCATATGAAATTATTTGAAATCCACTTTTTAAGAAAGGCTAAAACGTTTCCCTGTTGGCTGCAGTCACATATATTTTTCACGCGAGATGGTGCCACTCTCTCCGCTATCAGACCCAGAGTTTAGACAGGGAAAAGCACGAGACGCGTTTACCTCGCGCGTATAGGATTCCCGCGATTTTTACCTCTCCAGGAGAGGTTCTGTAACGGCCGTGTCTGTGTGTGTGTGTCTGTCTGTCTGTCCGTTGTTACACACACGTGAACGCGTTCGCAGTTTGCGAATCGGAGCAAACGTGTTCGCCATTTCCGAACAGCTTTCACAGTCACGGAAATGGCTCCTCTACTTAAGTTCACACATCACCATCTTCTGGTCTTTGTCCATCACACACGGACACCAGTCTGTTCCTACTGGCTTCTAATCACCACCATCTTTTGGTCTTCGTCCATCCCACACGGACACCAGTCTGTTCTTACTGGCTTCAAATCACCACCAGCTTCTGTTCTTTGTCAATCCCACATTGACACCAGTCTGCACTTACACTGGCTTCTAACACCACCATCCACTGGTCTTCCGTCTATTCCTCATAGACACCAATCTGTATCATTGGCTTCTACTCCATTATCATCGTTTGGTTTTAGGATATACGCGGCGATCAGCTAGGGTTACGAGAAACGTCTAGCCTCCCTAAGGTGGGATCGCCACCAAAAGTTTTCGCAATTGCGCTTTTTCCTTACTATTATAATGGAAACGAATCGTATATATACCCCAAAATTTGAAGAAAGCGGGCAAGAGGGCTACCCTTCACTTTAAACGTCAATATTAACAAAGTTTGAGATGATAATAGGTATAACTTTATTTTAAACGATTTAACTATTATTATTGTTAATTATTGAAGATTAAAATAATTAAAAACAATTATATTTATTTAAATATTAATGATAAACCTCTCGTGCAAGGAGAGAGATTATCATCGCCTCCTATATCTACCAAGGCCCGTGCATGCGATATATTTCCTTCATTGCCTCCTATATCTATCAAGGCCCGTGCATTTCGATATACTTTTCAAAACAACAACCAAAATGGGAAGCTCCTCTCAGAAACATAATAATTTCTTTTCTCTGTATATGAAATGAAAATATGGATAATATTGCGCTCCTTCTTTAATGGTATGAATCCTTGCCTGTCCATTAATATTTTATGAATGAGTAATACGTTTTTAGCGAAGTCTAGAGAAGATAAACATAAGCGAGATTGTTTCGGGAAAAAAATACTGCTTCCACTAATGGGTTTATACTCCTGTTACTGTTGTATAGAGCAATCATGATAAAAGCTTAAAAAAATACGAGAGGACAGACCTTTTTTATCCTCTTGTTTTATTCTTAATAAGAATATAAAACGTTTATTTTGTATCAAAAAATATTTTTGGTGCTAAGATTGCTTTAAAAAAATCTAAACGGTTAGGCATTGGTAAAAAAGACAAATGATACTTTTCAAATCAAATGAGATAACGCCCACCTAGTTGAAAATTGCCCTTTTTTATCCGCGGGAGCCATTCTTAATGAGAATGTCGATGCTAGTAGGTTGTCAATTAAACTACAAGTATATTATTGTTGTTGTAAATTGGATATTAAGTCAAATTAAGTGGTTGTAAAGAGCCAGCAGGTTTTTGCCGCTTCTTTTTGTGAATATTTGATTTTTGTATGTAAAATGGAGGAAGATAATGTTGAGAGTAAGGATGAAATGCGGAATTGCAAAGCGCGGGAAAGGATGAGGGCAAAAAGGTCGATGTTTTCATTGGATATTTAAGTTTATATAATCTTCTCGACACGGAGAGGTAATATTTTGGTTTTCTTAACTTCTTTTCCTCACGTTATAGTGATGTCATCAAACAGGCGAACAAACTCAAGAAGTTAAAATTGTTGATATATCGTAACTGAGTTTTCGTGATTTTTCAATGGATTTTAAAAATAGAAACTTTCGTTCAATTATATAAAAACTTGATATTTTGAAAGTAGAGACTTGAAAGTGTAATATATAATACCATTTTTGTGCTAAAATATGATATGAAATTGTAAATTCCCATACCTTTTAAATAATTTAAATAAGTGCACTAATAAATCCCGCCCACAAATTCCTCCAGCCTTTGCCAGGCTATATCTAGAGTTCGTAAGGAAAGTCACCTTCTAGGGTTCCAGAGGACAAGCGCTTTGCTATAAAGTCAGTATGTCTTTCACATTCGTAGACAAAAACCTATGACAACTAGGAGTATGTATATACACATTGAAGGCTCAGGAGAAGTTTTCAACGACGACTGTAAATAAACCGCAACCCAGCTTTTACACATAGTGCCCTTTCCGTATGAAAATGAATCTCTCATTCTAGCTACCGTGCCCTCATTCCACATCTCTCCGCAACAACCCAACAAACCGGTCTATAGAGAAAATATTACAGTATATATGCTTTCAAAAAATCCGCTTCGATACAGTCGTCCAGCAAATTTTACCTAAACTTGCCACAATTAATATTAATTTTGTTTTTTGACTCGTCTATTTGGTTGTTTTTAAATAACAGTCAAATGCGGATAATGCTGCATCGAAAATGATCTGAAATCTTCTTCTATGGCGCGTTTATTGTTTACCTTTACATGAAGACCAATAATTCAGCAATAGCGTCATAACGTGACCAAGAAACGATGTTGACGAATAAACCGAAATAGCGTATAACGTCACCATTTTTAAAAAATCCGCAATGGCGCCTAATATCTTCCCATTTCTAATTTTGTTTTAAATTTATAATTAAGTAAAATTAATTCTAAAAACACAAACTATTAGCAGTGATAGATTTAATTTTAGAAGTAGAAATGGAAAACGGTTAGTATTTACTTCAGTCCAACTCCTAGCCCAATATAGAGCACCTCCCTCCAACACGTAGCGAAAAGTTCAAATTATCTTATTGGCTCACTTAAACTACGTTTTAATGACGTTGCTGACGGGGACGGCGAAAAATACGTAATTCCTTTTTACCTATGTCGCTATGACCCACCTCTTCTTTCATACCCCCCCCCCCCGTTACGTGGAAGGGGTCCGGGACTTTGACGTGCGTCCACATTACTTTGTTCTCCATTGCTACTTCTAAAATTGCTACTAGCAAATTTTAGACCCTCATATCGATTTAAATCAAGTTGGGAAAACCAAAATATTACCTCTCCGTGTCGAGAAGATTATATAACCTTAAGTATCCAATGAAAACGTCGACCTTTTTGCCCTCATCCTTTCCCGCGCTTTGCGCTTCCGCATTTCACCTTACTCTCAACATTATCTTCCTCCATTTTACATACAAAAAATCAAATACTCACAAAAAGAAGCGGCAAAAACCTGCTGGCTCTTTACAACCACTTAATTTGACTTAATATCCAATTTCCAACAACAATAATATACCGGTAGTTTAATTGACAACCTACTAGCATCGAAATTCTCATAAAGAATGGCTCCCGCGGATAAAAAAGGGCAATTTTCAACTAGGTGGGCGTTATCTCATTAGATTTGAAAAATATCATTTGTCTTTTTTACCAATGCCTAGCCGTTTGGATTTTTTTAAAGCAATCCTAGCACCAAAAAATATTTTTTGATACAAAATAAATATTTTATATTCTTATTAAGAATAAAACGAGAGGATAAAAAGGTCTGTCCTCTCGTAATTGTTTAAGCTTTTATCATGATTACTCTATACAACAGTAACAAGGAGTATAAACCCATTAGTGGAAGCAGTATTTTTTTCCGAAACAATCTCGCTTATGTTTATCCTCTCTAGACTTCGCTAAAAACGTATTACTCCTACGTAAAATATTAATAGACAGGCAAGGATTCATAGCATTAAAGAAGGAGCGCAATATTATCCATATTTTCATTTCATATACAGAGAAAAGAAATTATTATGTTTCTGAGAGGAGCTTCCCATTTTTGTTGTTGTTTTGAAAAATATATCGCAATGCACGGGCCTTGATAGATATAGGAGGCAATGATTGAATTATATCACATGCACGGGCCTTGGTAGATATAGGAGGCAATGATAATCTCTCTCTTTGCACGAGAGGTTTATCTTTAATATTTAAATAAATATAATTAAATTTAATTATTTTAATCTTCAATAAATAACATTAATAATAGTTAAATCGTTTAAAATAAAGTTATACCTATTATCATCTCAAACTTTGCTAATATTGACGTTTAAAGTGAAGGGTACCCCTCTTGCCCGCTTTCTTCAAATTTTGGGGTATACATACGATTCGTTTCCATTATAATAGTAAGGAAAAAGCGCAATTGCGAAAACCTTTGGTGGCGATCCCACCTTAGGGAGGCTAGACGTTTCTCGTAACCCTAGCTGATCGCCGCGTATATCCTAAAACCAAACGATGATAATGGAGTAGAAGCCAATGATACTGATTGGTGTCTATGTGGAATAGACGGAAGACCAGTGGATGGTGGTGTTAGAAGCCAGTGTAAGTGCAGACTGGTGTCAATGTGGGATTGACAAAGAACAGAAGATGGTGGTGATTGGAAGCCAGTATATACAGACTGGTGTCCAAGTCGAATGAACGAAGACCCGAACATGGTGGTGATTAGAAGCCAGTAAGAACAGACTGGTGTCCGTGTGGGATGGAGAAAGACCAGAAGATGGTGGTGTGAGAACTCAAATAGAGGAGCCATTTCCGTGACTGTGAAAGCAGTTCGGAAATGGCGAACACGTTTGCTCCGATACGCAAACTGCGAACGCGGTCACGTGGGTGTAACAACGGACAGACAGACAGACACACACACAGACACGGCCGTTACAGAACCTCTCCTGGAATACGTCACACGGAGAGGTAATTAACATGCAAAAGTGGTGGTCCTTTCCTTTAAAAATAAGAGTTCACCTTTGTGTTATAATGTATTATTTTATACTTTTTATTTATTTATGTAAACAGTAGGCTAGTCTATTTTCTACTCTCTTATCTTATCTAATAGCAGACACAAAGGGTCAGAGTCCTTAAAGAGTTTATTTGGAGACTTCATTGAATTGGTTAACTACAGTTGTATTATGACGCTCGAGAAAAAAAGTTCATTTATCACTGCAGCAACTCGTACTATTTAACTTTTAGCATCTAAACTTCTGATATTAAAGAAGAAACATTTTGCTAAGTTTTGTCAATGATTTTGATGCTATTTCACTATGTCTTAATCGAAATAAGTAGTCTGGCTATTTCATTCTCCCTTTAATAGGACTATATGAAAATCAAATGGTAATCAGGACATGACAAAATTTATTTAACTGTGCGTTCTGGGCATAATGTAGCTATGATATCGTAATCGAGCAGAAATTCATACTAAGAAGATGACAGTTACCTCTAATATATCACATTAATCTTTATAAATTTAAAATGCTTGAAAAGCATGCACTCTGAGAATATAAGTTACTCACAATTTCACTTTGTACAAAACAAAGTTAAAAATATTCCCCCGAAAATATTATATGCCGTCAATTTGAGTGTCTTAAATGGAATAAATTCAACCATGAATTTATTCATTACATAACATGAATAATTATGGCTAGCATTACCATGTAGTCCACTCTCGAAAAGCGACCAGAGCCATATTTTCGAGCCACTGGGGTGACGTAAATTTTATAACTGCATAGCCAACTCAAATCGCGCCTCGTTGCCAGGGCCGGAAATAAGGAAAAATTCATATAGGACTTGTGTCCAGTGACCCCCCCCGTTTGCCTGGAAAATTTATAAGACATAGGCCATCGGAGTGTGCAAAAATAGTGTCGCATCTCAAGCTATCAAAGCTTCGGAAATTTTATTGGTCAGAATGTCCAGTGACTCCCTTATTTTTTTTTTAAATATGGGACATTTCGAATTTCCTGTGCTTATTTCCGGCCCTGCTTTTTCTTCGCTGAAAGGTTTTCAAAGAAGCGATTGCTCTATAGGCGCAGTTCGATTTGCAGATTTGACCAACTTGTATCAAGATAGTAGTGATTTATATAAATACTACGTATTATAGATTTCCAACTTGGCCAAAGAAAACGGCCACCAAATATGTGCGACACCGGCGGATGTGACGCGCTGGAGCTTGGCCAAATTAAGTCCAGAGAACTTAGGTCACGTGGGAAAAAAGTAGTGGTACATACGGCGTCTGCTCCAAAACCGTGGTCCACCCTTACGAACGGCCAATTAGGTGAAGCTTAAAACTGGCCAGAAGCCCAGAACTTGCAGAATATATGTTTGAAATTTCGCGCATGCGCAGTGAGAAAAATAAAACTAACTTCCGTTACAATTTAGAGGACCGGGAGGAGGGGGGGAATAGGAATCAAATTGCCTGCTGTAACGATAAAATTTAGCCATATTTAAACTGATATTTTCTACCATTTCACGAGTCCTTTAGTCATAATCCTATAATTGTATCATTTTTTGAAACCTTTCTGCGCGATTCTATTGCTGGTCAAAGATTGTCAAAAAGGGACCGACAACTTTAAATTCTCAAAGGCCCTACCTCGAAGTTCATGGCAAAAGACGTGGCTGTCGAAAAAGAAAGGACTTTAACCAGAACCGACCTTAACTACCTACGGAGAAGATGGTACCGTGTTGACTCCCCGCTAAAGCTTAATGTAAGTCAAATACAAAAACCGCTAAGTCTTTTCGTTGGAGGTTAAAACTATAACCCTTACCAGCCAAAAGGCTCGATAGCCCACGGCTAATTCGTGATTAAATTTATGCGTCGTGCTGGGCGCCCAACTGCTGACGTCATCAAATGTCTTTCAATTCCGCCAAATTCGAGCCGGACGAGCGAAAGACTCTTAAACCGGACTCCCGCGGTGCGGTAGTGTTTCGGACATTCGACGCGAAAATGAACTACTCCTGCCAAAAGGACACGAATCGTTGGCCGTTATTTTATTATTTTGTTAAGGTTTTATGTTGATTCCAATCTATTGCGCACGCTACATGATTATTTGTTTTGTATTAGTTGTACTTAGTAAAAAGGTCATGAACAAATTTAATTACTTTGCTATTGTTAATTAATTGGTATTTGATAGTGATTAAACATTCCTTTGGTAACTCTTAATTCTTTTTCTTATTATGAACCTATTCAAAATTCCCCTAGACAAACAGACTAAATCCTATCTAATTTAATTCTCCCCCTTTAGCATGACACGGACCAGCACAAAATTGTATAAACCTTTTTGTGGCGAAGTGTTATTTCCCTAATTCTCATACCTATGTTAAAGGAATACTCTCCTCCGTAAACTACCGATTTTTACCGCTACATGGCGAGACCTTCAGGGGGCGTGTACGTTTCATTTGAAATATGTACATCAGCCACCATTGGCCAATTGAGTCACGTGGTATAAAGACCTTACATTAGGTAGAGTGGGATATAGACCGAGTGGGGAAAGGTGAAGCCCCGCCTATTGACATGCGCGGTAACCACTGGATGTTTTACTTCCAACAGCAACACATAGATGGCGGGAAAATCTACACTTTGGCGCGAAATTTAAAATGCTTCGTTTTACAACATTGGTGTTGATATAGATAATGTTAGTTAAAATCTTAATAAAAAGGTGAATATTTGTGTTAAAAAATAGATTTTAAAATATATTTCCCGTCATGTTTTAAACACAACACTCCCCTTGTTTATTGCTAAACAATAAAGGATTTACGTGTATTATTATGGATCCCGACGTTAAGAAAAGTGGTTAAAATTATTTGTAGAACGAGCGATGATGCCTAAATTGGACAATACCTGCACTTGCGTCTTTGCAAGATCATGTCTTGTTTTTTTCGATGAAAGACTAATAGTTTTCTAAAAGCTATTTTGTTTGAAGGATAATTTTTTTTTGAATTTTTGCAGTTAATTCCAGGATGAAAAGAGTAGTTTTGTAAAGTGCGGTGCTTGAAGTCAATTTAGCTACCAAAACGTTAATAATCACGATAATGAAACAGACTGAATGTATGTTAAACTTGTTTTGTTATAGACAACTAGCTGTTACCCGCGGCGTCGCTCGCGTGAAATAAGAACTTCCATCAAAATGATATAAAGAATGGGTAAATTATTCTGCTGACTAATATTTTTGTAGTACCCTAGAAGCGAAGGCACTCGGCGTTGCCCGTCAGCCCGTCGGGACATTTTTAATTACTTTTCACGAGGACATTATTCCATAAAAAAGGCTTTTGAAGTTTTAAAGTTTCTTGGCCGCCATTTAAAAAGATGGCAACAAATCGAACCCAAAAGACCATTCAGCCCATCTATAGGTTAAAGGAAACTAGTGTATTAAATATTTTTGAAATCGGTTGAAAAGTGCGGACTTTGTTGCATAGAGAAGATTTTTTACATTTCTGGGCGCCATTTTTTAAGATGTATCCTTTCTCCATGGTATAAAAGTTCTTTTGTTTTCGGTCGCCATTACGTGGGGGTTTTGTTTAGCCTTGGCTATTTATTTGTATGGTTACGGAATACAGATTTTGTCGCGTAGTTTCGTAAGCCTTCGTAATGTTAAAATATGGCTCAGTTTTCAATTTATTATGAAAATTTAAAAGAAAAAAACGTTAAAGATAGATATTTGGAAAAGATTGCCACAATTGACAATGTCGATCAGTATCTTTTAAAACCAAAAGACTTTCATAAAATTATTCCAACGGAATGTGAGACATTTCAACTTTTACCACCAACTTCGTTTCCTGACATTTATATGTATCTTGTTGAGGGTATTACGCCATTTACGAAAGAGAACTTTAAAAACTACAAGAGTATGTACTCTTACAACTTATTTGTATGCGCGTTTTTGAGGGACTTCTTAGTAAAAAAGATTGGTTCTAAAACACTCGTTTTAGCCACCGTAAGTTGTGCGATATTTACGCTAAAAACATTAACTAAACCGTCTAATGCTCTGATTCTTATAGGTCATGCATTCACAGAGATTAAGGGAAACCCCTCTTAAACCGTGGATAATCGCTGATGAGGAATTACTATAATCTTGATACAAATCAGTCAAATCTGCAAATCGTACTGGGCCTATAGAGCAATCGCTTCTTTGAAAACCTTTAAGCGAGGAACAAGGCGCGATTTTTCAGGCGATAGCGACCATGCGACAAAGCAATAAATCGCTCCAGCTTCAAAAATCGCTCCCGCGCATCTTTTGGCTAAAGCCTGCTGTTTTCAAAACGAGGCTTTAGTTTGTTTACGATTGGTAATACTAGTTAAAGAAATAAGGAAATCTTAAATGTCATCATATTAAGCGTCTCTCATGTTTCTGACGATTTGAAAACCGTGTTAGAAAACATAAGCCTTGGTCTTACTTTCAAATCAAACATGAGCTTGACAACGTTTTCACTACTAAATAGGCTCCTCCTATCGTTGAGTAAGAGGCGACCTAGGGTACGACTGTTAGTTATTGATGTTAGTGAATAAATTCATGAATCAACTTCAGTGTCTCTTAAAATATTTCTCTTGCTCAAAATACGACATTACTCACTTTGGATGTGTTTTCAGATGGTCAAAGGTCATTTGGTCATCCATTTCTGTTTACCTTTAAACGATATATAATTCGTAATTAAATAAAAATTTACACTTGATACACTCCTGCAAAAAGCGTCATAAGTGGATACGACTGATGACAAGTTTAAAAACTAAAATATTCTACGAAAATAAAAACTAAAATATTCTAGGAAATTGAAAACTAAAATATTATAGGAAATTAAAAACTAAAATATTCCCGGAAATTAAAAACTAAAATATTCTACGAAATTAAAAACTAAATAACTCCGGGAAATTAAAAACTAAATTATTCTAGGGAAATAAAAATTAATAATTATATTTAATTCTGAAGTACAGATATTATAAAAAGTCTTGATTCGGAGAAAGGCCTTAAAAACAAACGATAAGAGAGAGGTTTATCAACTGAATGAAGATATTGCAATTTTACTTTAATTTTTTTATTAAATTAAACCTTGATCAGTATTTAAAAACATGCTTATATTGTTTTTTTTTTGAAGAGCATTTCCATTTTCCGAACACATTTAATGTCGAGGGGTCGGTCATTCACGAAATCCCGTACGCTACCCGCGAAATCCAACTTAAGAAATCCGAGACGAATACAACAATCAGAAATCCGGAAAAAATCAAACGTTCATTTTTGCTGATCTCGAAATCCCATAAAAAATCCGAAATCAGTAAAGAAATCACAAAATAAATAAAGAAATCACAAAATCAGTAAAGAAATCACAAAATCAGTAAAGAAATCTCAAATAAAGAAACAAAATCAGTAAAGAAAACGCAAAATCCATTACAAAATTCACGAAATCCAAATTCTAAAAAAATCACAAAATCCGACAAAATTGCGAGAAAAATCTCAAGAAAAATCTCAAAATCCGAGGAAATCACGAAAAATACCCCAAAAACTAATCGAAATCCAGGAAAATATCGCAAAATCCGTGGAAATCACGGGAAAAATCTCAAAATCCGACGATATTCGTTGGATTTTATCGAATTTTGAAATCAAATGAATTCCATCGAAAGCAAACGATATACGAAGGCATCAAATTGGTTTTCGAAATCCCGTACACTTTTTACAAAACATCCGACCCCTCGGTTTCACATTAACAAATGTATGTTTAACATGATAATGAAGCATATAATAACATCAGGGAGGAGGTCTCTCCTCCCTGGTAGCATTGCAGTTTAGAAAAACATGAAAAAGTATTCTATGCTGTGCCAGCTTAACATACAAATCTAGCCCAACCATTCAACGAAAATATTGGAATTTAAGGACGCATTGTTGTTTGCAAACAAGACGACCTAAGGGCTCATAATAGCAGCCACATCGTACCCTACTTAACAGGTGTACATAAAATTTATGTGAATAGCCCCTAGATGCGCTACTTTTAACTGTGCTAAAATGATTACCCGTAATCCTTACTTCAATATATTTATTTATGTTATAATTGTAGTAGTGCGACACAAAGAGAAATTTTCAGTGCTGCCCTTAACATTGCTAAAATGATTGATTACCCGCAAGACCATTCTAAAAACTACAATGCTAAAATGATTGATTACCCTTAAGACCATTCTAAAAACAACAATGCTAAAATGATTGATTACCCGTAAGACCATTGAAAAACAACAATGCTAAAATGATTGATTACCCATAAGACCATTGTAAAAACAACAATGCTAAAATGATTGATTACCCGTAAGACCATTCTAAAAACAACAATGCTAAAATGATTGATTACCCGTAAGAGCATTGTAAAAACAACAATGCTAAAATGATTGATTACCCGTAAGACCATTCTAAAAACAACAATGCTAAATTGATTGATTACCCGTAAGACCATTCTAAAAACAACAATGCTAAAATGATTGATTACCCGTAAGACCATTCTAAAAACAACAATGCTAAATTGATTGATTACCCGTAAGACCATTCTAAAAACAACAATGCTAAAATGATTGATTACCCGTAAGACCATTCTAAAAACAACAATGCTAAAAAGATTGATTACCCGTAAGACCATTCTAAAAACAACAATGCTAAAATGATTGATTACCCGTAAGAGCATTGTAAAAACAACAATGCTAAAATGATTGATTACCCGTAAGACCATTCTAAAAACAACAATGCTAAATTGATTGATTACCCGTAAGACCATTCTAAAAACAACAATGCTAAAATGATTGATTACCCGTAAGACCATTCTAAAAACAACAATGCTAAAATGATTGATTATCCTTAAGACCATTCTAAAAACAACAATGCTGAAATGATTGATTACCCGTAAGAGCATTGTAAAAACAACAATGCTAAAATGATTGATTACCCATAAGACCATTTTAAAAACAACAATGCTGAAATGATTGATTACCCGTAAGAGCATTGTAAAAACAACAATGCTAAAATGATTGATTACCCGTAAGAGCATTGTAAAAACAACAATGCTAAAATGATTGATTACCCATAAGACCATTTTAAAAACAACAATGCTGAAATGATTGATTACCCGTAAGAGCATTGTAAAAACAACAATGCTAAAATGATTGATTACCCGTAAGACCATTTTAAAAACAACAATGCTGAAATGATTGATTACCCGTAAGAGCATTGTAAAAACAACAATGCTAAAATGATTGATTACCCGTAAGACCATTCTAAAAACAACAATGCTAAAATGATTGATTACCCGTAAGAGCATTGTAAAAACAACAATGCTAAAATGATTGATTACCCGTAAGACCATTCTAAAAACAAAAATGCTAAAATGATTTATTACCCTTAAGACCATTCTAAAAACAACAAAGCTAAAAGGATTGATTACCCGTAAGACCATTCTAAAAACAGCAATGCTAAAATGATTGATTACCCGTAAGACCATTCTAAAAACAACAATGCTAAAATGATTGATTACCCTTAAGACCATTCTAAAAACAACAATGCTGAAATGATTGATTACCCTTAAGACCATTCTAAAAACCACAATGCTGAAATGATTGATTACCCGTAAGAGCATTGTAAAAACAACAATGCTAAAATGATTGATTACCCATAAGACCATTGTAAAAACAACAATGCTGAAATGATTGATTACCCGTAAGAGCATTGTAAAAACAACAATGCTAAAATGATTGATTACCCGTAAGACCATTCTAAAAACAACAATGCTAAAATGATTGATTACCCGTAAGACCATTCTAAAAACAACAATGCTAAAATGATTGATTACCCGTAAGACCATTCTAAAAACAACAATGCTAATATGATTGATTACCCTTAAGACCATTCTAAAAACAACAATGCTAAAAGGATTGATTACCCGTAAGACCATTCTAAAAACAACAATGCTAAAATGATTGATTACCCGTAAGACCATTCTAAAAACAACAATGCTAAAATGATTGATTACCCGTAAGACCATTCTAAAAACAACAATGCTGAAATGATTGATTACCCGTAAGACCATTCTAAAAACAACAATGCTAAAAGGATTGATTACCCGTAAGACCATTCTAAAAACAACAATGCTAAAATGATTGATTACCCATAAGACCATTTTAAAAACAACAATGCTGAAATGATTGATTACCCGTAAGAGCATTGTAAAAACAACAATGCTAAAATGATTGATTACCCGTAAGACCATTCTAAAAACAACAATGCTAAAATGATTGATTACCCGTAAGAGCATTGTAAAAACAACAATGCTAAAATGATTGATTACCCGTAAGACCATTCTAAAAACAACAATGCTAAAAGGATTGATTACCCGTAAGACCATTCTAAAAACAACAATGCTAAAATGATTGATTACCCGTAAGACCATTCTAAAAACAACAATGCTAAAATGATTGATTACCCGTAAGACCATTCTAAAAACAACAATGCTAAAATGATTGATTACCCGTAAGACCATTCTAAAAACAACAATGCTAAAATGATTGATTACCCGTAAGACCATTCTAAAAACAACAATGCTAAAATGATTGATTACCCGTAAGAGCATTGTAAAAACAACAATGGTAAAATGATTGATTACCCGTAAGAGCATTGTAAAAACAACAATGCTAAAATGATTGATTACCCGTAAGACCATTCTAAAAACAACAATGCTAAATGATTGATTACCCGTAAGACCATTCTAAAAACAACAATGCTAAAATGATTGATTACCCGTAAGACCATTCTAAAAACAACAATGCTAAAATGATTGATTACCCTTAAGACCATTCTAAAAACAACAATGCTAAAAGGATTGATTACCCGTAAGACCATTCTAAAAACAGCAATGCTAAAATGATTGATTACCCGTAAGACCATTCTAAAAACAACAATGCTAAAATGATTGATTACCCGTAAGACCATTCTAAAAACAACAATGCTAAAATGATTGATTACCCGTAAGACCATTCTAAAAACAACAATGCTAAAATGATTGATTACCCGTAAGACCATTGAAAAACAACAATGCTAAAATGATTGATTACCCGTAAGAGCATTGTAAAAACAACAATGCTGAAATGATTGATTACCCGTAAGACCATTCTAAAAACAACAATGCTAAAATGATTGATTACCCTTAAGACCATTCTAAAAACAACAATGCTGAAATGATTGATTACCCGTAAGACCATTCTAAAAACAACAATGCTAAAAAGATTGATTACCCGTAAGACCATTCTAAAAACAACAATGCTAAAATGATTGATTACCCGTAAGAGCATTGTAAAAACAACAATGGTAAAATGATTGATTACCCGTAAGAGCATTGTAAAAACAACAATGCTAAAATGATTGATTACCCGTAAGACCATTCTAAAAACAACAATGCTAAATGATTGATTACCCGTAAGACCATTCTAAAAACAACAATGCTAAAATGATTGATTACCCGTAAGACCATTCTAAAAACAACAATGCTAAAATGATTGATTACCCGTAAGACCACTGAAAAACAACAATGCTAAAATGATTGATTACCCGTAAGAGCATTGTAAAAACAACAATGCTGAAATGATTGATTACCCGTAAGACCATTCTAAAAACAACAATGCTAAAATGATTGATTACCCTTAAGACCATTCTAAAAACAACAATGCTGAAATGATTGATTACCCGTAAGACCATTCTAAAAACAACAATGCTAAAAAGATTGATTACCCGTAAGACCATTCTAAAAACAACAATGCTAAAATGATTGATTACCCGTAAGAGCATTGTAAAAACAACAATGCTAAAATGATTGATTACCCGTAAGACCATTCTAAAAACAACAATGCTAAATTGATTGATTACCCGTAAGACCATTCTAAAAACAACAATGCTAAAATGATTGATTACCCTTAAGACCATTCTAAAAACAACAATGCTAAAATGATTGATTACCCGTAAGAGCATTGTAAAAACAACAATGCTAAAATGATTGATTACCCGTAAGACCATTCTAAAAACAACAATGCTAAAATGATTGATTACCCTTAAGACCATTCTAAAAACAACAATGCTGAAATGATTGATTACCCGTAAGACCATTCTAAAAACAACAATGCTAAAAAGATGATTACCCGTAAGACCATTCTAAAAACAACAATGCTAAAATGATTGATTACCCGTAAGAGCATTGTAAAAACAACAATGCTAAAATGATTGATTACCCGTTAGACCATTCTAAAAACAACAATGCTAAAATGATTGATTACCCGTAACAGCATTGTAAAAACAAAAATGCTAAAATGATTGATTACCCGTAACAGCATTGTAAAAACAACAATGCTAAAATGATTGATTACCCGTAAGACCATTGTAAAAACAACAATGCTGAAATGATTGATTACCCGTAAGACCATTCTAAAAACAACAATGCTAAAATGATTGATTACCCGTAAGACCATTCTAAAAACAACAATGCTAAAATGATTGATTACCCTTAAGACCATTCTAAAAACAACAATGCTAAAAGGATTGATTACCCGTAAGACCATTCTAAAAACAGCAATGCTAAAATGATTGATTACCCGTTAGACCATTCTAAAAACAATAATGCTAAAATGATTTATTACCCGTAAGAGCATTGTAAAAACAACAATGCTAAAATGATTGATTACCCGTAACAGCATTGTAAAAACAAAAATGCTAAAATGATTGATTACCCGTAACAGCATTGTAAAAACAACAATGCTAAAATGATTGATTACCCGTAAGACCATTCTAAAAACAACAATGCTAAATGATTGATTACCCGTAAGACCATTCTAAAAACAACAATGCTAAAATGATTGATTACCCGTAAGACCATTCTAAAAACAACAATGCTAAAATGATTGATTACCCTTAAGACCATTCTAAAAACAACAATGCTAAAAGGATTGATTACCCGTAAGACCATTCTAAAAACAGCAATGCTAAAATGATTGATTACCCGTAAGACCATTCTAAAAACAACAATGCTAAAATGATTGATTACCCGTAAGACCATTCTAAAAACAACAATGCTAAAATGATTGATTACCCGTAAGACCATTCTAAAAACAACAATGCTAAAATGATTGATTACCCGTAAGACCATTGAAAAACAACAATGCTAAAATGATTGATTACCCGTAAGAGCATTGTAAAAACAACAATGCTGAAATGATTGATTACCCGTAAGACCATTCTAAAAACAACAATGCTAAAATGATTGATTACCCTTAAGACCATTCTAAAAACAACAATGCTGAAATGATTGATTACCCGTAAGACCATTCTAAAAACAACAATGCTAAAAAGATTGATTACCCGTAAGACCATTCTAAAAACAACAATGCTAAAATGATTGATTACCCGTAAGAGCATTGTAAAAACAACAATGGTAAAATGATTGATTACCCGTAAGAGCATTGTAAAAACAACAATGCTAAAATGATTGATTACCCGTAAGACCATTCTAAAAACAACAATGCTAAATGATTGATTACCCGTAAGACCATTCTAAAAACAACAATGCTAAAATGATTGATTACCCGTAAGACCATTCTAAAAACAACAATGCTAAAATGATTGATTACCCGTAAGACCACTGAAAAACAACAATGCTAAAATGATTGATTACCCGTAAGAGCATTGTAAAAACAACAATGCTGAAATGATTGATTACCCGTAAGACCATTCTAAAAACAACAATGCTAAAATGATTGATTACCCTTAAGACCATTCTAAAAACAACAATGCTGAAATGATTGATTACCCGTAAGACCATTCTAAAAACAACAATGCTAAAAAGATTGATTACCCGTAAGACCATTCTAAAAACAACAATGCTAAAATGATTGATTACCCGTAAGAGCATTGTAAAAACAACAATGCTAAAATGATTGATTACCCGTAAGACCATTCTAAAAACAACAATGCTAAATTGATTGATTACCCGTAAGACCATTCTAAAAACAACAATGCTAAAATGATTGATTACCCTTAAGACCATTCTAAAAACAACAATGCTAAAATGATTGATTACCCGTAAGAGCATTGTAAAAACAACAATGCTAAAATGATTGATTACCCGTAAGACCATTCTAAAAACAACAATGCTAAATTGATTGATTACCCGTAAGACCATTCTAAAAACAACAATGCTAAAATGATTGATTACCCTTAAGACCATTCTAAAAACAACAATGCTGAAATGATTGATTACCCGTAAGACCATTCTAAAAACAACAATGCTAAAAAGATGATTACCCGTAAGACCATTCTAAAAACAACAATGCTAAAATGATTGATTACCCGTAAGAGCATTGTAAAAACAACAATGCTAAAATGATTGATTACCCGTTAGACCATTCTAAAAACAATAATGCTAAAATGATTTATTACCCGTAAGAGCATTGTAAAAACAACAATGCTAAAATGATTGATTACCCGTAACAGCATTGTAAAAACAAAAATGCTAAAATGATTGATTACCCGTAACAGCATTGTAAAAACAACAATGCTAAAATGATTGATTACCCGTAAGACCATTGTAAAAACAACAATGCTGAAATGATTGATTACCCGTAAGACCATTCTAAAAACAACAATGCTAAAATGATTGATTACCCGTAAGACCATTCTAAAAATAACAATGCTAAATTGATTGATTACCCGTAAGACCATTCTAAAAACAACAATGCTAAAATGATTGATTACCCTTAAGACCATTCTAAAAACAACAATGCTGAAATGATTGATTACCCGTAAGACCATTCTAAAAACAACAATGCTAAAAAGATTGATTACCCGTAAGACCATTCTAAAAACAACAATGCTAAAATGATTGATTACCCGTAAGAGCATTGTAAAAACAACAATGCTAAAATGATTGATTACCCGTTAGACCATTCTAAAAACAACAATGCTAAAATGATTGATTACCCTTAAGACCATTCTAAAAACAACAATGCTGAAATGATTGATTACCCGTAAGACCATTCTAAAAACAACAATGCTAAAAAGATTGATTACCCGTAAGACCATTCTAAAAACAACAATGCTAAAATGATTGATTACCCGTAAGAGCATTGTAAAAACAACAATGCTAAAATGATTGATTACCCGTAAGACCATTGAAAAACAACAATGCTAAAATGATTGATTACCCGTAAGAGCATTGTAAAAACAACAATGCTGAAATGATTGATTACCCGTAAGACCATTCTAAAAACAACAATGCTAAAATGATTGATTACCCTTAAGACCATTCTAAAAACAACAATGCTGAAATGATTGATTACCCGTAAGACCATTCTAAAAACAACAATGCTAAAAAGATTGATTACCCGTAAGACCATTCTAAAAACAACAATGCTAAAATGATTGATTACCCGTAAGAGCATTGTAAAAACAACAATGGTAAAATGATTGATTACCCGTAAGAGCATTGTAAAAACAACAATGCTAAAATGATTGATTACCCGTAAGACCATTCTAAAAACAACAATGCTAAATGATTGATTACCCGTAAGACCATTCTAAAAACAACAATGCTAAAATGATTGATTACCCGTAAGACCATTCTAAAAACAACAATGCTAAAATGATTGATTACCCGTAAGACCACTGAAAAACAACAATGCTAAAATGATTGATTACCCGTAAGAGCATTGTAAAAACAACAATGCTGAAATGATTGATTACCCGTAAGACCATTCTAAAAACAACAATGCTAAAATGATTGATTACCCTTAAGACCATTCTAAAAACAACAATGCTGAAATGATTGATTACCCGTAAGACCATTCTAAAAACAACAATGCTAAAAAGATTGATTACCCGTAAGACCATTCTAAAAACAACAATGCTAAAATGATTGATTACCCGTAAGAGCATTGTAAAAACAACAATGCTAAAATGATTGATTACCCGTAAGACCATTCTAAAAACAACAATGCTAAATTGATTGATTACCCGTAAGACCATTCTAAAAACAACAATGCTAAAATGATTGATTACCCTTAAGACCATTCTAAAAACAACAATGCTAAAATGATTGATTACCCGTAAGAGCATTGTAAAAACAACAATGCTAAAATGATTGATTACCCGTAAGACCATTCTAAAAACAACAATGCTAAAATGATTGATTACCCTTAAGACCATTCTAAAAACAACAATGCTGAAATGATTGATTACCCGTAAGACCATTCTAAAAACAACAATGCTAAAAAGATGATTACCCGTAAGACCATTCTAAAAACAACAATGCTAAAATGATTGATTACCCGTAAGAGCATTGTAAAAACAACAATGCTAAAATGATTGATTACCCGTTAGACCATTCTAAAAACAATAATGCTAAAATGATTTATTACCCGTAAGAGCATTGTAAAAACAACAATGCTAAAATGATTGATTACCCGTAACAGCATTGTAAAAACAAAAATGCTAAAATGATTGATTACCCGTAACAGCATTGTAAAAACAACAATGCTAAAATGATTGATTACCCGTAAGACCATTGTAAAAACAACAATGCTGAAATGATTGATTACCCGTAAGACCATTCTAAAAACAACAATGCTAAAATGATTGATTACCCGTAAGACCATTCTAAAAACAACAATGCTAAAATGATTGATTACCCTTAAGACCATTCTAAAAACAACAATGCTAAAAGGATTGATTACCCGTAAGACCATTCTAAAAACAGCAATGCTAAAATGATTGATTACCCGTTAGACCATTCTAAAAACAATAATGCTAAAATGATTTATTACCCGTAAGAGCATTGTAAAAACAACAATGCTAAAATGATTGATTACCCGTAACAGCATTGTAAAAACAAAAATGCTAAAATGATTGATTACCCGTAACAGCATTGTAAAAACAACAATGCTAAAATGATTGATTACCCGTAAGACCATTCTAAAAACAACAATGCTAAATGATTGATTACCCGTAAGACCATTCTAAAAACAACAATGCTAAAATGATTGATTACCCGTAAGACCATTCTAAAAACAACAATGCTAAAATGATTGATTACCCTTAAGACCATTCTAAAAACAACAATGCTAAAAGGATTGATTACCCGTAAGACCATTCTAAAAACAGCAATGCTAAAATGATTGATTACCCGTAAGACCATTCTAAAAACAACAATGCTAAAATGATTGATTACCCGTAAGACCATTCTAAAAACAACAATGCTAAAATGATTGATTACCCGTAAGACCATTCTAAAAACAACAATGCTAAAATGATTGATTACCCGTAAGACCATTGAAAAACAACAATGCTAAAATGATTGATTACCCGTAAGAGCATTGTAAAAACAACAATGCTGAAATGATTGATTACCCGTAAGACCATTCTAAAAACAACAATGCTAAAATGATTGATTACCCTTAAGACCATTCTAAAAACAACAATGCTGAAATGATTGATTACCCGTAAGACCATTCTAAAAACAACAATGCTAAAAAGATTGATTACCCGTAAGACCATTCTAAAAACAACAATGCTAAAATGATTGATTACCCGTAAGAGCATTGTAAAAACAACAATGGTAAAATGATTGATTACCCGTAAGAGCATTGTAAAAACAACAATGCTAAAATGATTGATTACCCGTAAGACCATTCTAAAAACAACAATGCTAAATGATTGATTACCCGTAAGACCATTCTAAAAACAACAATGCTAAAATGATTGATTACCCGTAAGACCATTCTAAAAACAACAATGCTAAAATGATTGATTACCCGTAAGACCACTGAAAAACAACAATGCTAAAATGATTGATTACCCGTAAGAGCATTGTAAAAACAACAATGCTGAAATGATTGATTACCCGTAAGACCATTCTAAAAACAACAATGCTAAAATGATTGATTACCCTTAAGACCATTCTAAAAACAACAATGCTGAAATGATTGATTACCCGTAAGACCATTCTAAAAACAACAATGCTAAAAAGATTGATTACCCGTAAGACCATTCTAAAAACAACAATGCTAAAATGATTGATTACCCGTAAGAGCATTGTAAAAACAACAATGCTAAAATGATTGATTACCCGTAAGACCATTCTAAAAACAACAATGCTAAATTGATTGATTACCCGTAAGACCATTCTAAAAACAACAATGCTAAAATGATTGATTACCCTTAAGACCATTCTAAAAACAACAATGCTAAAATGATTGATTACCCGTAAGAGCATTGTAAAAACAACAATGCTAAAATGATTGATTACCCGTAAGACCATTCTAAAAACAACAATGCTAAATTGATTGATTACCCGTAAGACCATTCTAAAAACAACAATGCTAAAATGATTGATTACCCTTAAGACCATTCTAAAAACAACAATGCTGAAATGATTGATTACCCGTAAGACCATTCTAAAAACAACAATGCTAAAAAGATGATTACCCGTAAGACCATTCTAAAAACAACAATGCTAAAATGATTGATTACCCGTAAGAGCATTGTAAAAACAACAATGCTAAAATGATTGATTACCCGTTAGACCATTCTAAAAACAATAATGCTAAAATGATTTATTACCCGTAAGAGCATTGTAAAAACAACAATGCTAAAATGATTGATTACCCGTAACAGCATTGTAAAAACAAAAATGCTAAAATGATTGATTACCCGTAACAGCATTGTAAAAACAACAATGCTAAAATGATTGATTACCCGTAAGACCATTGTAAAAACAACAATGCTGAAATGATTGATTACCCGTAAGACCATTCTAAAAACAACAATGCTAAAATGATTGATTACCCGTAAGACCATTCTAAAAATAACAATGCTAAATTGATTGATTACCCGTAAGACCATTCTAAAAACAACAATGCTAAAATGATTGATTACCCTTAAGACCATTCTAAAAACAGCAATGCTGAAATGATTGATTACCCGTAAGACCATTCTAAACACAACAATGCTAAAAAGATTGATTACCCGTAAGACCATTCTAAAAACAACAATGCTAAAATGATTGATTACCCGTAAGAGCATTGTAAAAACAACAATGCTAAAATGATTGATTACCCGTTAGACCATTCTAAAAACAATAATGCTAAAATGATTTATTACCCGTAAGAGCATTGTAAAAACAACAATGCTAAAATGATTGATTACCCGTAACAGCATTGTAAAAACAACAATGCTAAAATGATTGATTACCCGTAACAGCATTGTAAAAACAACAATGCTGAAATGATTGATTACCCGTAAGACCATTCTAAAAACAACAATGCTAAAATGATTGATTACCCGTAAGACCATTCTAAAAACAACAATGCTAAATTGATTGATTACCCGTAAGACCATTCTAAAAACAACAATGCTAAAATGATTGATTACCCGTAAGACCATTTTAAAAACAACAATGCTGAAATGATTGATTACCCGTAAGAGCATTCTAAAAACAACAATGATAATAAGATTGATTACCCGTAAGACCATTCTAAAAACAACAATGCTAAAATGATTGATTACCCATAAGACCATTTTAAAAACAACAATGCTGAAATGATTGATTACCCGTAAGAGCATTGTAAAAACAACAATGCTAAAATGATTGATTACCCGTAAGACCATTCTAAAAACAACAATGCTAAAATGATTGATTACCCGTAAGAGCATTGTAAAAACAACAATGCTAAAATGATTGATTACCCGTAAGACCATTCTAAAAACAACAATGCTAAAAGGATTGATTACCCGTAAGACCATTCTAAAAACAACAATGCTAAAATGATTGATTACCCGTAAGACCATTCTAAAAACAACAATGCTAAAATGATTGATTACCCGTAAGACCATTCTAAAAACAACAATGCTAAAATGATTGATTACCCGTAAGACCATTCTAAAAACAACAATGCTAAAAGGATTGATTACCCGTAAGACCATTCTAAAAACAACAATGCTAAAATGATTGATTACCCGTAAGACCATTGAAAAACAACAATGCTAAAATGATTGATTACCCGTAAGAGCATTGTAAAAACAACAATGCTGAAATGATTGATTACCCGTAAGACCATTCTAAAAACAACAATGCTAAAATGATTGATTACCCTTAAGACCATTCTAAAAACAACAATGCTGAAATGATTGATTACCCGTAAGACCATTCTAAAAACAACAATGCTAAAAAGATTGATTACCCGTAAGACCATTCTAAAAACAACAATGCTAAAATGATTGATTACCCGTAAGAGCATTGTAAAAACAACAATGCTAAAATGATTGATTACCCGTAAGACCATTCTAAAAACAACAATGCTAAATTGATTGATTACCCGTAAGACCATTCTAAAAACAACAATGCTAAAATGATTGATTACCCTTAAGACCATTCTAAAAACAACAATGCTGAAATGATTGATTACCCGTAAGACCATTCTAAAAACAACAATGCTAAAAAGATGATTACCCGTAAGACCATTCTAAAAACAACAATGCTAAAATGATTGATTACCCGTAAGAGCATTGTAAAAACAACAATGCTAAAATGATTGATTACCCGTTAGACCATTCTAAAAACAATAATGCTAAAATGATTTATTACCCGTAAGAGCATTGTAAAAACAACAATGCTAAAATGATTGATTACCCGTAACAGCATTGTAAAAACAAAAATGCTAAAATGATTGATTACCCGTAACAGCATTGTAAAAACAACAATGCTAAAATGATTGATTACCCGTAAGACCATTGTAAAAACAACAATGCTGAAATGATTGATTACCCGTAAGACCATTCTAAAAACAACAATGCTAAAATGATTGATTACCCGTAAGACCATTCTAAAAACAACAATGCTAAATTGATTGATTACCCGTAAGACCATTCTAAAAACAACAATGCTAAAATGATTGATTACCCTTAAGACCATTCTAAAAACAACAATGCTGAAATGATTGATTACCCGTAAGACCATTCTAAAAACAACAATGCTAAAAAGATTGATTACCCGTAAGACCATTCTAAAAACAACAATGCTAAAATGATTGATTACCCGTAAGAGCATTGTAAAAACAACAATGCTAAAATGATTGATTACCCGTTAGACCATTCTAAAAACAATAATGCTAAAATGATTTATTACCCGTAAGAGCATTGTAAAAACAACAATGCTAAAATGATTGATTACCCGTAACAGCATTGTAAAAACAACAATGCTAAAATGATTGATTACCCGTAACAGCATTGTAAAAACAACAATGCTGAAATGATTGATTACCCGTAAGACCATTCTAAAAACAACAATGCTAAAATGATTGATTACCCGTAAGACCATTCTAAAAACAACAATGCTAAATTGATTGATTACCCGTAAGACCATTCTAAAAACAACAATGCTAAAATGATTGATTACCCTTAAGACCATTCTAAAAACAACAATGCTGAAATGATTGATTACCCGTAAGACCATTCTAAAAACAACAATGATAAAAAGATTGATTACCCGTAAGACCATTCTAAAAACAACAATGCTAAAATGATTGATTACCCATAAGACCATTTTAAAAACAACAATGCTGAAATGATTGATTACCCGTAAGAGCATTGTAAAAACAACAATGCTAAAATGATTGATTACCCGTAAGACCATTCTAAATACAACAATGCTAAAATGATTGATTACCCGTAAGAGCATTGTAAAAACAACAATGCTAAAATGATTGATTACCCGTAAGACCATTCTAAAAACAACAATGCTAAAAGGATTGATTACCCGTAAGACCATTCTAAAAACAACAATGCTAAAATGATTGATTACCCGTAAGACCATTCTAAAAACAACAATGCTAAAATGATTGATTACCCGTAAGACCATTCTAAAAACAACAATGCTAAAATGATTGATTACCCGTAAGACCATTCTAAAAACAACAATGCTAAAATGATTGATTACCCGTAAGACCATTGAAAAACAACAATGCTAAAATGATTGATTACCCGTAAGAGCATTGTAAAAACAACAATGCTAAAAAGATTGATTACCCGTAAGACCATTCTAAAAACAACAATGCTAAAATGATTGATTACCCGTAAGAGCATTGTAAAAACAACAATGGTAAAATGATTGATTACCCGTAAGAGCATTGTAAAAACAACAATGCTAAAATGATTGATTACCCGTAAGACCATTCTAAAAACAACAATGCTAAATGATTGATTACCCGTAAGACCATTCTAAAAACAACAATGCTAAAATGATTGATTACCCGTAAGACCATTCTAAAAACAACAATGCTAAAATGATTGATTACCCTTAAGACCATTCTAAAAACAACAATGCTAAAAGGATTGATTACCCGTAAGACCATTCTAAAAACAGCAATGCTAAAATGATTGATTACCCGTAAGACCATTCTAAAAACAACAATGCTAAAATGATTGATTACCCGTAAGACCATTCTAAAAACAACAATGCTAAAATGATTGATTACCCGTAAGACCATTCTAAAAACAACAATGCTAAAATGATTGATTACCCGTAAGACCATTGAAAAACAACAATGCTAAAATGATTGATTACCCGTAAGACCATTCTAAAAACAACAATGCTGAAATGATTGATTACCCGTAAGACCATTCTAAAAACAACAATGCTAAAATGATTGATTACCCTTAAGACCATTCTAAAAACAACAATGCTGAAATGATTGATTACCCGTAAGACCATTCTAAAAACAACAATGCTAAAAAGATTGATTACCCGTAAGACCATTCTAAAAACAACAATGCTAAAATGATTGATTACCCGTAAGAGCATTGTAAAAACAACAATGGTAAAATGATTGATTACCCGTAAGAGCATTGTAAAAACAACAATGCTAAAATGATTGATTACCCGTAAGACCATTCTAAAAACAACAATGCTAAATGATTGATTACCCGTAAGACCATTCTAAAAACAACAATGCTAAAATGATTGATTACCCGTAAGACCATTCTAAAAACAACAATGCTAAAATGATTGATTACCCTTAAGACCATTCTAAAAACAACAATGCTAAAAGGATTGATTACCCGTAAGACCATTCTAAAAACAGCAATGCTAAAATGATTGATTACCCGTAAGACCATTCTAAAAACAACAATGCTAAAATGATTGATTACCCGTAAGACCATTCTAAAAACAACAATGCTAAAATGATTGATTACCCGTAAGACCATTCTAAAAACAACAATGCTAAAATGATTGATTACCCGTAAGACCATTGAAAAACAACAATGCTAAAATGATTGATTACCCGTAAGAGCATTGTAAAAACAACAATGCTGAAATGATTGATTACCCGTAAGACCATTCTAAAAACAACAATGCTAAAATGATTGATTACCCTTAAGACCATTCTAAAAACAACAATGCTGAAATGATTGATTACCCGTAAGACCATTCTAAAAACAACAATGCTAAAAAGATTGATTACCCGTAAGACCATTCTAAAAACAACAATGCTAAAATGATTGATTACCCGTAAGAGCATTGTAAAAACAACAATGCTAAAATGATTGATTACCCGTAAGACCATTCTAAAAACAACAATGCTAAATTGATTGATTACCCGTAAGACCATTCTAAAAACAACAATGCTAAAATGATTGATTACCCTTAAGACCATTCTAAAAACAACAATGCTGAAATGATTGATTACCCGTAAGACCATTCTAAAAACAACAATGCTAAAAAGATTGATTACCCGTAAGACCATTCTAAAAACAACAATGCTAAAATGATTGATTACCCGTAAGAGCATTGTAAAAACAACAATGCTAAAATGATTGATTACCCGTTAGACCATTCTAAAAACAATAATGCTAAAATGATTTATTACCCGTAAGAGCATTGTAAAAACAACAATGCTAAAATGATTGATTACCCGTAACAGCATTGTAAAAACAACAATGCTAAAATGATTGATTACCCGTAACAGCATTGTAAAAACAACAATGCTAAAATGATTGATTACCCGTAAGACCATTGTAAAAACAACAATGCTGAAATGATTGATTACCCGTAAGAGCATTGTAAAAACAACAATGCTAAAATGATTGATTACCCGTAAGACCATTCTAAAAACAACAATGCTAAAATGATTGATTACCCTTAAGACCATTCTAAAAACAACAATGCTAAAAGGATTGATTACCCGTAAGACCATTCTAAAAACAACAATGCTAAAATGATTGATTACCCGTAAGACCATTGAAAAACAACAATGCTAAAATGATTGATTACCCGTAAGAGCATTGTAAAAACAACAATGCTGAAATGATTGATTACCCGTAAGACCATTCTAAAAACAACAATGCTAAAATGATTGATTACCCTTAAGACCATTCTAAAAACAACAATGCTGAAATGATTGATTACCCGTAAGACCATTCTAAAAACAACAATGTTAAAAAGATTGATTACCCGTAAGACCATTCTAAAAACAACAATGCTAAAATGATTGATTACCCTTAAGACCATTCTAAAAACAACAATGCTGAAATGATTGATTACCCGTAAGACCATTCTAAAAACAACAATGCTAAAAAGATGATTACCCGTAAGACCATTCTAAAAACAACAATGCTAAAATGATTGATTACCCGTAAGAGCATTGTAAAAACAACAATGCTAAAATGATTGATTACCCGTTAGACCATTCTAAAAACAATAATGCTAAAATGATTTATTACCCGTAAGAGCATTGTAAAAACAACAATGCTAAAATGATTGATTACCCGTAACAGCATTGTAAAAACAAAAATGCTAAAATGATTGATTACCCGTAACAGCATTGTAAAAACAACAATGCTAAAATGATTGATTACCCGTAAGACCATTGTAAAAACAACAATGCTGAAATGATTGATTACCCGTAAGACCATTCTAAAAACAACAATGCTAAAATGATTGATTACCCGTAAGACCATTCTAAAAACAACAATGCTAAATTGATTGATTACCCGTAAGACCATTCTAAAAACAACAATGCTAAAATGATTGATTACCCTTAAGACCATTCTAAAAACAACAATGCTGAAATGATTGATTACCCGTAAGACCATTCTAAAAACAACAATGCTAAAAAGATTGATTACCCGTAAGACCATTCTAAAAACAACAATGCTAAAATGATTGATTACCCGTAAGAGCATTGTAAAAACAACAATGCTAAAATGATTGATTACCCGTTAGACCATTCTAAAAACAATAATGCTAAAATGATTTATTACCCGTAAGAGCATTGTAAAAACAACAATGCTAAAATGATTGATTACCCGTAACAGCATTGTAAAAACAACAATGCTAAAATGATTGATTACCCGTAACAGCATTGTAAAAACAACAATGCTAAAATGATTGATTACCCGTAAGACCATTGTAAAAACAACAATGCTGAAATGATTGATTACCCGTAAGAGCATTGTAAAAACAACAATGCTAAAATGATTGATTACCCGTAAGACCATTCTAAAAACAACAATGCTAAAATGATTGATTACCCTTAAGACCATTCTAAAAACAACAATGCTAAAAGGATTGATTACCCGTAAGACCATTCTAAAAACAACAATGCTAAAATGATTGATTACCCGTAAGACCATTGAAAAACAACAATGCTAAAATGATTGATTACCCGTAAGAGCATTGTAAAAACAACAATGCTGAAATGATTGATTACCCGTAAGACCATTCTAAAAACAACAATGCTAAAATGATTGATTACCCTTAAGACCATTCTAAAAACAACAATGCTGAAATGATTGATTACCCGTAAGACCATTCTAAAAACAACAATGCTAAAAAGATTGATTACCCGTAAGACCATTCTAAAAACAACAATGCTAAAATGATTGATTACCCGTAAGAGCATTGTAAAAACAACAATGCTAAAATGATTGATTACCCGTAAGACCATTCTAAAAACAACAATGCTAAATTGATTGATTACCCGTAAGACCATTGTAAAAACAACAATGCTGAAATGATTGATTACCCGTAAGACCATTCTAAAAACAACAATGCTAAAATGATTGATTACCCGTAAGACCATTCTAAAAACAACAATGCTAAATTGATTGATTACCCGTAAGACCATTCTAAAAACAACAATGCTAAAATGATTGATTACCCTTAAGACCATTCTAAAAACAACAATGCTGAAATGATTGATTACCCGTAAGACCATTCTAAAAACAACAATGCTAAAAAGATTGATTACCCGTAAGACCATTCTAAAAACAACAATGCTAAAATGATTGATTACCCGTAAGAGCATTGTTAAAACAACAATGCTAAAATGATTGATTACCCGTTAGACCATTCTAAAAACAATAATGCTAAAATGATTTATTACCCGTAAGAGCATTGTAAAAACAACAATGCTAAAATGATTGATTACCCGTAACAGCATTGTAAAAACAACAATGCTAAAATGATTGATTACCCGTAACAGCATAGTAAAAACAACAATGCTAAAATGATTGATTACCCGTAAGACCATTGTAAAAACAACAATGCTGAAATGATTGATTACCCGTAAGAGCATTGTAAAAACAACAATGCTAAAATGATTGATTACCCGTAAGACCATTCTAAAAACAACAATGCTAAAATGATTGATTACCCGTAAGACCATTCTAAAAACAACAATGCTAAAATGATTGATTACCCGTAAGACCATTCTAAAAACAACAATGCTAAAATGATTGATTACCCGTAAGACCATTCTAAAAACAACAATGCTAAAATGATTGATTACCCGTAAGACCATTGTAAAAACAACAATGCTAAAATGATTGATTACCCGTAAGAGCATTGTAAAAACAACAATGCTGAAATGATTGATTACCCGTAAGACCATTCTAAAAACAACAATGCTAAAATGATTGATTACCCTTAAGACCATTCTAAAAACAACAATGCTGAAATGATTGATTACCCGTAAGACCATTCTAAAAACAACAATGCTAAAAAGATTGATTACCCGTAAGACCATTCTAAAAACAACAATGCTAAAATGATTGATTACCCGTAAGAGCATTGTAAAAACAACAATGCTAAAATGATTGATTACCCGTTAGACCATTCTAAAAACAATAATGCTAAAATGATTTATTACCCGTAAGAGCATTGTAAAAACAACAATGCTAAAATGATTGATTACCCGTAACAGCATTGTAAAAACAACAATGCTAAAATGATTGATTACCCGTAACAGCATTGTAAAAACAACAATGCTAAAATGATTGATTACCCGTAAGACCATTGTAAAAACAACAATGCTGAAATGATTGATTACCCGTAAGAGCATTGTAAAAACAACAATGCTAAAATGATTGATTACCCGTAAGACCATTCTAAAAACAACAATGCTAAAATGATTGATTACCCTTAAGACCATTCTAAAAACAACAATGCTAAAAGGATTGATTACCCGTAAGACCATTCTAAAAACAACAATGCTAAAATGATTGATTACCCGTAAGACCATTGAAAAACAACAATGCTAAAATGATTGATTACCCGTAAGAGCATTGTAAAAACAACAATGCTGAAATGATTGATTACCCGTAAGAACATTCTAAAAACAACAATGCTAAAATGATTGATTACCCTTAAGACCATTCTAAAAACAACAATGCTGAAATGATTGATTACCCGTAAGACCATTCTAAAAACAACAATGCTAAAAAGATTGATTACCCGTAAGACCATTCTAAAAACAACAATGCTAAAATGATTGATTACCCGTAAGAGCATTGTAAAAACAACAATGCTAAAATGATTGATTACCCGTAAGACCATTCTAAAAACAACAATGCTAAATTGATTGATTACCCGTAAGACCATTGTAAAAACAACAATGCTGAAATGATTGATTACCCGTAAGACCATTCTAAAAACAACAATGCTAAAATGATTGATTACCCGTAAGACCATTCTAAAAACAACAATGCTAAATTGATTGATTACCCGTAAGACCATTCTAAAAACAACAATGCTAAAATGATTGATTACCCGTAAGAGCATTGTAAAAACAACAATGCTAAAATGATTGATTACCCGTAAGACCATTCTAAAAACAACAATGCTAAATTGATTGATTACCCGTAAGACCATTGTAAAAACAACAATGCTGAAATGATTGATTACCCGTAAGACCATTCTAAAAACAACAATGCTAAAATGATTGATTACCCGTAAGACCATTCTAAAAACAACAATGCTAAATTGATTGATTACCCGTAAGACCATTCTAAAAACAACAATGCTAAAATGATTGATTACCCTTAAGACCATTCTAAAAACAACAATGCTGAAATGATTGATTACCCGTAAGACCATTCTAAAAACAACAATGCTAAAAAGATTGATTACCCGTAAGACCATTCTAAAAACAACAATGCTAAAATGATTGATTACCCGTAAGAGCATTGTTAAAACAACAATGCTAAAATGATTGATTACCCGTTAGACCATTCTAAAAACAATAATGCTAAAATGATTTATTACCCGTAAGAGCATTGTAAAAACAACAATGCTAAAATGATTGATTACCCGTAACAGCATTGTAAAAACAACAATGCTAAAATGATTGATTACCCGTAACAGCATAGTAAAAACAACAATGCTAAAATGATTGATTACCCGTAAGACCATTGTAAAAACAACAATGCTGAAATGATTGATTACCCGTAAGAGCATTGTAAAAACAACAATGCTAAAATGATTGATTACCCGTAAGACCATTCTAAAAACAACAATGCTAAAATGATTGATTACCCGTAAGACCATTCTAAAAACAACAATGCTAAAATGATTGATTACCCGTAAGACCATTCTAAAAACAACAATGCTAAAATGATTGATTACCCGTAAGACCATTCTAAAAACAACAATGCTAAAATGATTGATTACCCGTAAGACCATTGTAAAAACAACAATGCTAAAATGATTGATTACCCGTAAGAGCATTGTAAAAACAACAATGCTGAAATGATTGATTACCCGTAAGACCATTCTAAAAACAACAATGCTAAAATGATTGATTACCCTTAAGACCATTCTAAAAACAACAATGCTGAAATGATTGATTACCCGTAAGACCATTCTAAAAACAACAATGCTAAAAAGATTGATTACCCGTAAGACCATTCTAAAAACAACAATGCTAAAATGATTGATTACCCGTAAGAGCATTGTAAAAACAACAATGCTAAAATGATTGATTACCCGTTAGACCATTCTAAAAACAATAATGCTAAAATGATTTATTACCCGTAAGAGCATTGTAAAAACAACAATGCTAAAATGATTGATTACCCGTAACAGCATTGTAAAAACAACAATGCTAAAATGATTGATTACCCGTAACAGCATTGTAAAAACAACAATGCTAAAATGATTGATTACCCGTAAGACCATTGTAAAAACAACAATGCTGAAATGATTGATTACCCGTAAGAGCATTGTAAAAACAACAATGCTAAAATGATTGATTACCCGTAAGACCATTCTAAAAACAACAATGCTAAAATGATTGATTACCCTTAAGACCATTCTAAAAACAACAATGCTAAAAGGATTGATTACCCGTAAGACCATTCTAAAAACAACAATGCTAAAATGATTGATTACCCGTAAGACCATTGAAAAACAACAATGCTAAAATGATTGATTACCCGTAAGAGCATTGTAAAAACAACAATGCTGAAATGATTGATTACCCGTAAGACCATTCTAAAAACAACAATGCTAAAATGATTGATTACCCTTAAGACCATTCTAAAAACAACAATGCTGAAATGATTGATTACCCGTAAGACCATTCTAAAAACAACAATGCTAAAAAGATTGATTACCCGTAAGACCATTCTAAAAACAACAATGCTAAAATGATTGATTACCCGTAAGAGCATTGTAAAAACAACAATGCTAAAATGATTGATTACCCGTAAGACCATTCTAAAAACAACAATGCTAAATTGATTGATTACCCGTAAGACCATTGTAAAAACAACAATGCTGAAATGATTGATTACCCGTAAGACCATTCTAAAAACAACAATGCTAAAATGATTGATTACCCGTAAGACCATTCTAAAAACAACAATGCTAAATTGATTGATTACCCGTAAGACCATTCTAAAAACAACAATGCTAAAATGATTGATTACCCTTAAGACCATTCTAAAAACAACAATGCTGAAATGATTGATTACCCGTAAGACCATTCTAAAAACAACAATGCTAAAAAGATTGATTACCCGTAAGACCATTCTAAAAACAACAATGCTAAAATGATTGATTACCCGTAAGAGCATTGTTAAAACAACAATGCTAAAATGATTGATTACCCGTTAGACCATTCTAAAAACAATAATGCTAAAATGATTTATTACCCGTAAGAGCATTGTAAAAACAACAATGCTAAAATGATTGATTACCCGTAACAGCATTGTAAAAACAACAATGCTAAAATGATTGATTACCCGTAACAGCATAGTAAAAACAACAATGCTAAAATGATTGATTACCCGTAAGACCATTGTAAAAACAACAATGCTGAAATGATTGATTACCCGTAAGAGCATTGTAAAAACAACAATGCTAAAATGATTGATTACCCGTAAGACCATTCTAAAAACAACAATGCTAAAATGATTGATTACCCGTAAGACCATTCTAAAAACAACAATGCTAAAATGATTGATTACCCGTAAGACCATTCTAAAAACAACAATGCTAAAATGATTGATTACCCGTAAGACCATTCTAAAAACAACAATGCTAAAATGATTGATTACCCGTAAGACCATTGTAAAAACAACAATGCTAAAATGATTGATTACCCGTAAGACCATTGAAAAACAACTATGCTAAAATGATTGATTACCCGTAAGAGCATTGTAAAAACAACAATGCTGAAATGATTGATTACCCGTAAGACCATTCTAAAAACAACAATGCTAAAATGATTGATTACCCTTAAGACCATTCTAAAAACAACAATGCTGAAATGATTGATTACCCGTAAGACCATTCTAAAAACAACAATGCTAAAATGATTGATTACCCGTAAGAGCATTGTAAAAACAACAATGCTAAAATGATTGATTACCCGTTAGACCATTCTAAAAACAATAATGCTAAAATGATTTATTACCCGTAAGAGCATTGTAAAAACAACAATGCTAAAATGATTGATTACCCGTAACAGCATTGTAAAAACAACAATGCTAAAATGATTGATTACCCGTAACAGCATTGTAAAAACAACAATGCTAAAATGATTGATTACCCGTAAGACCATTGTAAAAACAACAATGCTGAAATGATTGATTACCCGTAACAGCATTGTAAAAACAACAATGCTAAAATGATTGATTACCCGTAACAGCATTGTAAAAACAACAATGCTAAAATGATTGATTACCCGTAAGACCATTCTAAAAACAACAATGCTAAAATGATTGATTACCCTTAAGACCATTCTAAAAACAACAATGCTAAAAGGATTGATTACCCGTAAGACCATTCTAAAAACAACAATGCTAAAATGATTGATTACCCGTAAGACCATTCTAAAAACAACAATGCTAAAATGATTGATTACCCTTAAGACCATTCTAAAAACAACAATGCTGAAATGATTGATTACCCGTAAGACCATTCTAAAAACAACAATGCTAAAATGATTGATTACCCGTAAGAGCATTGTAAAAACAACAATGCTAAAATGATTGATTACCCGTTAGACCATTCTAAAAACAATAATGCTAAAATGATTTATTACCCGTAAGAGCATTGTAAAAACAACAATGCTAAAATGATTGATTACCCGTAACAGCATTGTAAAAACAACAATGCTAAAATGATTGATTACCCGTAACAGCATTGTAAAAACAACAATGCTAAAATGATTGATTACCCGTAAGACCATTGTAAAAACAACAATGCTGAAATGATTGATTACCCGTAACAGCATTGTAAAAACAACAATGCTAAAATGATTGATTACCCGTAACAGCATTGTAAAAACAACAATGCTAAAATGATTGATTACCCGTAAGACCATTCTAAAAACAACAATGCTAAAATGATTGATTACCCTTAAGACCATTCTAAAAACAACAATGCTGAAATGATTGATTACCCGTAAGACCATTCTAAAAACAACAATGCTAAAAAGATTGATTACCCGTAAGACCATTCTAAAAACAACAATGCTAAAATGATTGATTACCCGTAAGAGCATTGTAAAAACAACAATGCTAAAATGATTGATTACCCGTAAGACCATTCTAAAAACAACAATGCTAAATTGATTGATTACCCGTAAGACCATTCTAAAAACAACAATGCTAAAATGATTGATTACCCTTAAGACCATTCTAAAAACAACAATGCTGAAATGATTGATTACCCGTAAGACCATTCTAAAAACAACAATGCTAAAAAGATTGATTACCCGTAAGACCATTCTAAAAACAACAATGCTGAAATGATTGATTACCCGTAAGAGCATTGTAAAAACAACAATGCTAAAATGATTGATTACCCGTAAGACCATTCTAAAAACAACAATGCTAAATTGATTGATTACCCGTAAGACCATTCTAAAAACAATAATGCTAAAATGATTTATTACACGTAAGAGCATTGTAAAAACAACAATGCTAAAATGATTGATCACCCGTAACAGCATTGTAAAAACAACAATGCTAAAATGATTGATTACCCGTAACAGCATTGTAAAAACAACAATGCTAAAATGATTGATTACCCGTAAGACCATTGTAAAAACAACAATGCTGAAATGATTGATTACCCGTTAGAGCATTGTAAAAACAACAATGCTAAAATGATTGATTACCCGTAAGACCATTCTAAAAAGAACAATGCTAAAATGATTGATTACCCGTAAGACCATTCTAAAAACAACAATGCTAAAATGATTGATTACCCGTAATACCATTCTAAAAACAACAATGCTAAAATGATTGATTACCCGTAAGACCATTCTAAAAACAACAATGCTAAAATGATTGATTACCCGTTAGACCATTCTAAAAACAACAATGCTAAAATGATTGATTACCCGTAACAGCATTGTAAAAACAACAATGCTAAAATGATTGATTACCCGTAACAGCATTGTAAAAACAACAATGCTAAAATGATTGATTACCCGTAAGACCATTGTAAAAACAACAATGCTAAAATGATTGATTACCCTTAAGACCATTCTAAAAACAACAATGCTGAAATGATTGATTACCCGTAAGACCATTCTAAAAACAACAATGCTAAAAAGATTGATTACCCGTAAGACCATTCTAAAAACAACAATGCTAAAATGATTGATTACCCGTAAGAGCATTGTAAAAACAACAATGCTAAAATGATTGATTACCCGTAAGACCATTCTAAAAACAACAATGCTAAATTGATTGATTACCCGTAAGACCATTCTAAAAACAACAATGCTAAAATGATTGATTACCCTTAAGACCATTCTAAAAACAACAATGCTGAAATGATTGATTACCCGTAAGACCATTCTAAAAACAACAATGCTAAAAAGATTGATTACCCGTAAGACCATTCTAAAAACAACAATGCTAAAATGATTGATTACCCGTAAGAGCATTGTAAAAACAACAATGCTAAAATGATTGATTACCCGTTAGACCATTCTAAAAACAATAATGCTAAAATGATTTATTACCCGTAAGAGCATTGTAAAAACAACAATGCTAAAATGATTGATTACCCGTAACAGCATTGTAAAAACAACAATGCTAAAATGATTGATTACCCGTAACAGCATTGTAAAAACAACAATGCTAAAATGATTGATTACCCGTAAGACCATTGTAAAAACAACAATGCTGAAATGATTGATTACCCGTAAGAGCATTGTAAAAACAACAATGCTAAAATGATTGATTACCCGTTAGACCATTCTAAAAACAACAATGCTAAAATGATTGATTACCCGTAACAGCATTGTAAAAACAACAATGCTAAAATGATTGATTACCCGTAACAGCATTGTAAAAACAACAATGCTAAAATGATTGATTACCCGTAAGACCATTGTAAAAACAACAATGCTAAAATGATTGATTACCCGTAAGACCATTGTAAAAACAACAATGCTGAAATGATTGATTACCCGTAAGAGCATTGTAAAAACAACAATGCTAAAATGATTGATTACCCTTAAGACCATTCTAAAAACAACAATGCTGAAATGATTGATTACCCGTAAGACCATTCTAAAAACAACAATGATAAAAAGATTGATTACCCGTAAGACCATTCTAAAAACAACAATGCTAAAATGATTGATTACCCGTAAGACCATTCTAAAAACAACATTGCTAAAATGATTGATTACCCGTAAGACCATTCTAAAAACAACAATGCTAAAATGATTGATTACCCGTAAGACCATTGAAAAACAACAATGCTAAAATGATTGATTACCCGTAAGAGCATTGTAAAAACAACAATGCTAAAAAGATTGATTACCCGTAAGACCATTCTAAAAACAACAATGCTAAAATGATTGATTACCCGTAAGAGCATTGTAAAAACAACAATGGTAAAATGATTGATTACCCGTAAGAGCATTGTAAAAACAACAATGCTAAAATGATTGATTACCCGTAAGACCATTCTAAAAACAACAATGCTAAATGATTGATTACCCGTAAGACCATTCTAAAAACAACAATGCTAAAATGATTGATTACCCGTAAGACCATTCTAAAAACAACAATGCTAAAATGATTGATTACCCTTAAGACCATTCTAAAAACAACAATGCTAAAAGGATTGATTACCCGTAAGACCATTCTAAAAACAGCAATGCTAAAATGATTGATTACCCGTAAGACCATTCTAAAAACAACAATGCTAAAATGATTGATTACCCGTAAGACCATTCTAAAAACAACAATGCTAAAATGATTGATTACCCGTAAGACCATTCTAAAAACAACAATGCTAAAATGATTGATTACCCGTAAGACCATTGAAAAACAACAATGCTAAAATGATTGATTACCCGTAAGAGCATTGTAAAAACAACAATGCTGAAATGATTGATTACCCGTAAGACCATTCTAAAAACAACAATGCTAAAATGATTGATTACCCTTAAGACCATTCTAAAAACAACAATGCTGAAATGATTGATTACCCGTAAGACCATTCTAAAAACAACAATGCTAAAAAGATTGATTACCCGTAAGACCATTCTAAAAACAACAATGCTAAAATGATTGATTACCCGTAAGAGCATTGTAAAAACAACAATGGTAAAATGATTGATTACCCGTAAGAGCATTGTAAAAACAACAATGCTAAAATGATTGATTACCCGTAAGACCATTCTAAAAACAACAATGCTAAATGATTGATTACCCGTAAGACCATTCTAAAAACAACAATGCTAAAATGATTGATTACCCGTAAGACCATTCTAAAAACAACAATGCTAAAATGATTGATTACCCTTAAGACCATTCTAAAAACAACAATGCTAAAAGGATTGATTACCCGTAAGACCATTCTAAAAACAGCAATGCTAAAATGATTGATTACCCGTAAGACCATTCTAAAAACAACAATGCTAAAATGATTGATTACCCGTAAGACCATTCTAAAAACAAAAATGCTAAAATGATTGATTACCCGTAAGACCATTCTAAAAACAACAATGCTAAAATGATTGATTACCCGTAAGACCATTGAAAAACAACAATGCTAAAATGATTGATTACCCGTAAGAGCATTGTAAAAACAACAATGCTGAAATGATTGATTACCCGTAAGACCATTCTAAAAACAACAATGCTAAAATGATTGATTACCCTTAAGACCATTCTAAAAACAACAATGCTGAAATGATTGATTACCCGTAAGACCATTCTAAAAACAACAATGCTAAAAAGATTGATTACCCGTAAGACCATTGAAAAACAACAATGCTAAAATGATTGATTACCCGTAAGAGCATTGTAAAAACAACAATGCTAAAATGATTGATTACCCGTAAGACCATTCTAAAAACAACAATGCTAAATTGATTGATTACCCGTAAGACCATTCTAAAAACAACAATGCTAAAATGATTGATTACCCTTAAGACCATTCTAAAAACAACAATGCTGAAATGATTGATTACCCGTAAGACCATTCTAAAAACAACAATGCTAAAAAGATTGATTACCCGTAAGACCATTCTAAAAACAACAATGCTAAAATGATTGATTACCCGTAAGAGCATTGTAAAAACAACAATGCTAAAATGATTGATTACCCGTTAGACCATTCTAAAAACAATAATGCTAAAATGATTTATTACCCGTAAGAGCATTGTAAAAACAACAATGCTAAAATGATTGATTACCCGTAACAGCATTGTAAAAACAACAATGCTAAAATGATTGATTACCCGTAACAGCATTGTAAAAACAACAATGCTAAAATGATTGATTACCCGTAAGACCATTGTAAAAACAACAATGCTGAAATGATTGATTACCCGTAAGAGCATTGTAAAAACAACAATGCTAAAATGATTGATTACCCGTAAGACCATTCTAAAAACAACAATGCTAAATGATTGATTACCCGTAAGACCATTGTAAAAACAACAATGCTGAAATGATTGATTACCCGTAAGAGCATTGTAAAAACAACAATGCTAAAATGATTGATTACCCTTAAGACCATTCTAAAAACAACAATGCTGAAATGATTGATTACCCGTAAGACCATTCTAAAAACAACAATGATAAAAAGATTGATTACCCGTAAGACCATTCTAAAAACAACAATGCTAAAATGATTGATTACCCATAAGACCATTCTAAAAACAACAATGCTAAAATGATTGATTACCCTTAAGACCATTCTAAAAACAACAATGCTGAAATGATTGATTACCCGTAAGACCATTCTAAAAACAACAATGCTGAAATGATTGATTACCCGTAAGAGCATTGTAAAAACAACAATGCTAAAATGATTGATTACCCTTAAGACCATTCTAAAAACAACAATGCTGAAATGATTGATTACCCGTAAGACCATTGAAAAACAACAATGCTAAAATGATTGATTACCCGTAAGAGCATTGTAAAAACAACAATGCTAAAAAGATTGATTACCCGTAAGACCATTGAAAAACAACAATGCTGAAATGATTGATTACCCGTAAGACCATTCTAAAAACAACAATGCTAAAAAGATTGATTACCCGTAAGACCATTGAAAAACAACAATGCTAAAATGATTGATTACCCGTAAGAGCATTGTAAAAACAACAATGCTAAAATGATTGATTACCCGTAAGACCATTCTAAAAACAACAATGCTAAAATGATTGATTACCCGTAAGACCATTCTAAAAACAACAATGCTAAAATGATTGATTACCCGTAAGACCATTCTAAAAACAACAATGCTGAAATGATTGATTACCCGTAAGAGCATTGTAAAAACAACAATGCTAAAATGATTGATTACCCTTAAGACCATTCTAAAAACAACAATGCTAAAAAGATTGATTACCCGTAAGACCATTGAAAAACAACAATGCTAAAATGATTGATTACCCGTAAGAGCATTGTAAAAACAACAATGCTAAAAAGATTGATTACCCGTAAGACCATTGAAAAACAACAATGCTGAAATGATTGATTACCCGTAAGACCATTCTAAAAACAACAATGCTAAAAAGATTGATTACCCGTAAGACCATTGAAAAACAACAATGCTAAAATGATTGATTACCCGTAAGAGCATTGTAAAAACAACAATGCTAAAATGATTGATTACCCGTAAGACCATTCTAAAAACAACAATGCTAAAATGATTGATTACCCGTAAGACCATTCTAAAAACAACAATGCTAAAATGATTGATTACCCGTAAGACCATTCTAAAAACAACAATGCTAAAATGATTGATTACCCGTAAGACCATTGAAAAACAACAATGCTAAAATGATTGATTACCCGTAAGAGCATTGTAAAAACAACAATGCTGAAATGATTGATTACCCGTAAGACCATTCTAAAAACAACAATGCTAAAATGATTGATTACCCTTAAGACCATTCTAAAAACAACAATGCTGAAATGATTGATTACCCGTAAGACCATTCTAAAAACAACAATGCTAAAAAGATTGATTACCCGTAAGACCATTCTAAAAACAACAATGCTAAAATGATTGATTACCCGTAAGAGCATTGTAAAAACAACAATGGTAAAATGATTGATTACCCGTAAGAGCATTGTAAAAACAACAATGCTAAAATGATTGATTACCCGTAAGACCATTCTAAAAACAACAATGCTAAATGATTGATTACCCGTAAGACCATTCTAAAAACAACAATGCTAAAATGATTGATTACCCGTAAGACCATTCTAAAAACAACAATGCTAAAATGATTGATTACCCTTAAGACCATTCTAAAAACAACAATGCTAAAAGGATTGATTACCCGTAAGACCATTCTAAAAACAGCAATGCTAAAATGATTGATTACCCGTAAGACCATTCTAAAAACAACAATGCTAAAATGATTGATTACCCGTAAGACCATTCTAAAAACAACAATGCTAAAATGATTGATTACCCGTAAGACCATTCTAAAAACAACAATGCTAAAATGATTGATTACCCGTAAGACCATTGAAAAACAACAATGCTAAAATGATTGATTACCCGTAAGAGCATTGTAAAAACAACAATGCTGAAATGATTGATTACCCGTAAGACCATTCTAAAAACAACAATGCTAAAATGATTGATTACCCTTAAGACCATTCTAAAAACAACAATGCTGAAATGATTGATTACCCGTAAGACCATTCTAAAAACAACAATGCTAAAAAGATTGATTACCCGTAAGACCATTGAAAAACAACAATGCTAAAATGATTGATTACCCGTAAGAGCATTGTAAAAACAACAATGCTAAAAAGATTGATTACCCGTAAGACCATTGAAAAACAACAATGCTAAAATGATTGATTACCCGTAAGAGCATTGTAAAAACAACAATGCTAAAATGATTGATTACCCGTAAGACCATTCTAAAAACAACAATGCTAAATTGATTGATTACCCGTAAGACCATTCTAAAAACAACAATGCTAAAATGATTGATTACCCTTAAGACCATTCTAAAAACAACAATGCTGAAATGATTGATTACCCGTAAGACCATTCTAAAAACAACAATGCTAAAAAGATTGATTACCCGTAAGACCATTCTAAAAACAACAATGCTAAAATGATTGATTACCCGTAAGAGCATTGTAAAAACAACAATGCTAAAATGATTGATTACCCGTTAGACCATTCTAAAAACAATAATGCTAAAATGATTTATTACCCGTAAGAGCATTGTAAAAACAACAATGCTAAAATGATTGATTACCCGTAAGACCATTCTAAAAACAACAATGCTAAATGATTGATTACCCGTAAGACCATTCTAAAAACAACAATGCTAAAATGATTGATTACCCGTAAGACCATTCTAAAAACAACAATGCTAAAATGATTGATTACCCTTAAGACCATTCTAAAAACAACAATGCTAAAAGGATTGATTACCCGTAAGACCATTCTAAAAACAGCAATGCTAAAATGATTGATTACCCGTAAGACCATTCTAAAAACAACAATGCTAAAATGATTGATTACCCGTAAGACCATTCTAAAAACAACAATGCTAAAATGATTGATTACCCGTAAGACCATTCTAAAAACAACAATGCTAAAATGATTGATTACCCGTAAGACCATTGAAAAACAACAATGCTAAAATGATTGATTACCCGTAAGAGCATTGTAAAAACAACAATGCTGAAATGATTGATTACCCGTAAGACCATTCTAAAAACAACAATGCTAAAATGATTGATTACCCTTAAGACCATTCTAAAAACAACAATGCTGAAATGATTGATTACCCGTAAGACCATTCTAAAAACAACAATGCTAAAAAGATTGATTACCCGTAAGACCATTCTAAAAACAACAATGCTAAAATGATTGATTACCCGTAAGAGCATTGTAAAAACAACAATGGTAAAATGATTGATTACCCGTAAGAGCATTGTAAAAACAACAATGCTAAAATGATTGATTACCCGTAAGACCATTCTAAAAACAACAATGCTAAATGATTGATTACCCGTAAGACCATTCTAAAAACAACAATGCTAAAATGATTGATTACCCGTAAGACCATTCTAAAAACAACAATGCTAAAATGATTGATTACCCTTAAGACCATTCTAAAAACAACAATGCTAAAAGGATTGATTACCCGTAAGACCATTCTAAAAACAGCAATGCTAAAATGATTGATTACCCGTAAGACCATTCTAAAAACAACAATGCTAAAATGATTGATTACCCGTAAGACCATTCTAAAAACAAAAATGCTAAAATGATTGATTACCCGTAAGACCATTCTAAAAACAACAATGCTAAAATGATTGATTACCCGTAAGACCATTGAAAAACAACAATGCTAAAATGATTGATTACCCGTAAGAGCATTGTAAAAACAACAATGCTGAAATGATTGATTACCCGTAAGACCATTCTAAAAACAACAATGCTAAAATGATTGATTACCCTTAAGACCATTCTAAAAACAACAATGCTGAAATGATTGATTACCCGTAAGACCATTCTAAAAACAACAATGCTAAAAAGATTGATTACCCGTAAGACCATTGAAAAACAACAATGCTAAAATGATTGATTACCCGTAAGAGCATTGTAAAAACAACAATGCTAAAATGATTGATTACCCGTAAGACCATTCTAAAAACAACAATGCTAAATTGATTGATTACCCGTAAGACCATTCTAAAAACAACAATGCTAAAATGATTGATTACCCTTAAGACCATTCTAAAAACAACAATGCTGAAATGATTGATTACCCGTAAGACCATTCTAAAAACAACAATGCTAAAAAGATTGATTACCCGTAAGACCATTCTAAAAACAACAATGCTAAAATGATTGATTACCCGTAAGAGCATTGTAAAAACAACAATGCTAAAATGATTGATTACCCGTTAGACCATTCTAAAAACAATAATGCTAAAATGATTTATTACCCGTAAGAGCATTGTAAAAACAACAATGCTAAAATGATTGATTACCCGTAACAGCATTGTAAAAACAACAATGCTAAAATGATTGATTACCCGTAACAGCATTGTAAAAACAACAATGCTAAAATGATTGATTACCCGTAAGACCATTGTAAAAACAACAATGCTGAAATGATTGATTACCCGTAAGAGCATTGTAAAAACAACAATGCTAAAATGATTGATTACCCGTAAGACCATTCTAAAAACAACAATGCTAAATGATTGATTACCCGTAAGACCATTGTAAAAACAACAATGCTGAAATGATTGATTACCCGTAAGAGCATTGTAAAAACAACAATGCTAAAATGATTGATTACCCTTAAGACCATTCTAAAAACAACAATGCTGAAATGATTGATTACCCGTAAGACCATTCTAAAAACAACAATGATAAAAAGATTGATTACCCGTAAGACCATTCTAAAAACAACAATGCTAAAATGATTGATTACCCGTAAGAGCATTGTAAAAACAACAATGCTAAAATGATTGATTACCCGTAAGACCATTCTAAAAACAACAATGCTAAAAGGATTGATTACCCGTAAGACCATTCTAAAAACAACAATGCTAAAATGATTGATTACCCGTAAGACCATTCTAAAAACAACAATGCTAAAATGATTGATTACCCGTAAGACCATTCTAAAAACAACAATGCTAAAATGATTGATTACCCGTAAGACCATTCTAAAAACAACAATGCTAAAATGATTGATTACCCGTAAGACCATTGAAAAACAACAATGCTAAAATGATTGATTACCCGTAAGAGCATTGTAAAAACAACAATGCTAAAAAGATTGATTACCCGTAAGACCATTCTAAAAACAACAATGCTAAAATGATTGATTACCCGTAAGAGCATTGTAAAAACAACAATGGTAAAATGATTGATTACCCGTAAGAGCATTGTAAAAACAACAATGCTAAAATGATTGATTACCCGTAAGAGCATTGTAAAAACAACAATGCTAAATGATTGATTACCCGTAAGACCATTCTAAAAACAACAATGCTAAAATGATTGATTACCCGTAAGACCATTCTAAAAACAACAATGCTAAAATGATTGATTACCCTTAAGACCATTCTAAAAACAACAATGCTAAAAGGATTGATTACCCGTAAGACCATTCTAAAAACAGCAATGCTAAAATGATTGATTACCCGTAAGACCATTCTAAAAACAACAATGCTAAAATGATTGATTACCCGTAAGACCATTCTAAAAACAACAATGCTAAAATGATTGATTACCCGTAAGACCATTCTAAAAACAACAATGCTAAAATGATTGATTACCCGTAAGACCATTGAAAAACAACAATGCTAAAATGATTGATTACCCGTAAGAGCATTGTAAAAACAACAATGCTGAAATGATTGATTACCCGTAAGACCATTCTAAAAACAACAATGCTAAAATGATTGATTACCCTTAAGACCATTCTAAAAACAACAATGCTAAAAGGATTGATTACCCGTAAGACCATTCTAAAAACAGCAATGCTAAAATGATTGATTACCCGTAAGACCATTCTAAAAACAACAATGCTAAAATGATTGATTACCCGTAAGACCATTCTAAAAACAACAATGCTAAAATGATTGATTACCCGTAAGACCATTCTAAAAACAACAATGCTAAAATGATTGATTACCCGTAAGACCATTGAAAAACAACAATGCTAAAATGATTGATTACCCGTAAGAGCATTGTAAAAACAACAATGCTGAAATGATTGATTACCCGTAAGACCATTCTAAAAACAACAATGCTAAAATGATTGATTACCCTTAAGACCATTCTAAAAACAACAATGCTGAAATGATTGATTACCCGTAAGACCATTCTAAAAACAACAATGCTAAAAAGATTGATTACCCGTAAGACCATTCTAAAAACAACAATGCTAAAATGATTGATTACCCGTAAGAGCATTGTAAAAACAACAATGGTAAAATGATTGATTACCCGTAAGAGCATTGTAAAAACAACAATGCTAAAATGATTGATTACCCGTAAGACCATTCTAAAAACAACAATGCTAAATGATTGATTACCCGTAAGACCATTCTAAAAACAACAATGCTAAAATGATTGATTACCCGTAAGACCATTCTAAAAACAACAATGCTAAAATGATTGATTACCCTTAAGACCATTCTAAAAACAACAATGCTAAAAGGATTGATTACCCGTAAGACCATTCTAAAAACAGCAATGCTAAAATGATTGATTACCCGTAAGACCATTCTAAAAACAACAATGCTAAAATGATTGATTACCCGTAAGACCATTCTAAAAACAACAATGCTAAAATGATTGATTACCCGTAAGACCATTCTAAAAACAACAATGCTAAAATGATTGATTACCCGTAAGACCATTGAAAAACAACAATGCTAAAATGATTGATTACCCGTAAGAGCATTGTAAAAACAACAATGCTGAAATGATTGATTACCCGTAAGACCATTCTAAAAACAACAATGCTAAAATGATTGATTACCCTTAAGACCATTCTAAAAACAACAATGCTGAAATGATTGATTACCCGTAAGACCATTCTAAAAACAACAATGCTAAAAAGATTGATTACCCGTAAGACCATTGAAAAACAACAATGCTAAAATGATTGATTACCCGTAAGAGCATTGTAAAAACAACAATGCTAAAATGATTGATTACCCGTAAGACCATTCTAAAAACAACAATGCTAAATTGATTGATTACCCGTAAGACCATTCTAAAAACAACAATGCTAAAATGATTGATTACCCTTAAGACCATTCTAAAAACAACAATGCTGAAATGATTGATTACCCGTAAGACCATTCTAAAAACAACAATGCTAAAAAGATTGATTACCCGTAAGACCATTCTAAAAACAACAATGCTAAAATGATTGATTACCCGTAAGAGCATTGTAAAAACAACAATGCTAAAATGATTGATTACCCGTTAGACCATTCTAAAAACAATAATGCTAAAATGATTTATTACCCGTAAGAGCATTGTAAAAACAACAATGCTAAAATGATTGATTACCCGTAACAGCATTGTAAAAACAACAATGCTAAAATGATTGATTACCCGTAACAGCATTGTAAAAACAACAATGCTAAAATGATTGATTACCCGTAAGACCATTGTAAAAACAACAATGCTGAAATGATTGATTACCCGTAAGAGCATTGTAAAAACAACAATGCTGAAATGATTGATTACCCGTAACAGCATTGTAAAAACAAAAATGCTAAAATGATTGATTACCCGTAACAGCATTGTAAAAACAACAATGCTAAAATGATTGATTACCCGTAAGACCATTGTAAAAACAACAATGCTGAAATGATTGATTACCCGTAAGACCATTCTAAAAACAACAATGCTAAAATGATTGATTACCCGTAAGACCATTCTAAAAACAACAATGCTAAATTGATTGATTACCCGTAAGACCATTCTAAAAACAACAATGCTAAAATGATTGATTACCCGTAAGACCATTCTAAAAACAACAATGCTAAAAAGATTGATTACCCGTAAGACCATTCTAAAAACAACAATGCTAAAATGATTTATTACCCGTAAGAGCATTGTAAAAACAACAATGCTAAAATGATTGATTACCCGTTAGACCATTCTAAAAACAATAATGCTAAAATGATTTATTACCCGTAAGAGCATTGTAAAAACAACAATGCTAAAATGATTGATTACCCGTAACAGCATTGTAAAAACAACAATGCTAAAATGATTGATTACCCGTAACAGCATTGTAAAAACAACAATGCTAAAATGATTGATTACCCGTAAGACCATTGTAAAAACAACAATGCTGAAATGATTGATTACCCGTAAGAGCATTGTAAAAACAACAATGCTAAAATGATTGATTACCCGTAAGACCATTCTAAAAACAACAATGCTAAAATGATTGATTACCCTTAAGACCATTCTAAAAACAACAATGCTAAAAGGATTGATTACCCGTAAGACCATTCTAAAAACAACAATGCTAAAATGATTGATTACCCGTAAGACCATTGAAAAACAACAATGCTAAAATGATTGATTACCCGTAAGAGCATTGTAAAAACAACAATGCTGAAATGATTGATTACCCGTAAGACCATTCTAAAAACAACAATGCTAAAATGATTGATTACCCTTAAGACCATTCTAAAAACAACAATGCTGAAATGATTGATTACCCGTAAGACCATTCTAAAAACAACAATGCTAAAAAGATTGATTACCCGTAAGACCATTCTAAAAACAACAATGCTAAAATGATTGATTACCCGTAAGAGCATTGTAAAAACAACAATGCTAAAATGATTGATTACCCGTAAGACCATTCTAAAAACAACAATGCTAAATTGATTGATTACCCGTAAGACCATTGTAAAAACAACAATGCTGAAATGATTGATTACCCGTAAGACCATTCTAAAAACAACAATGCTAAAATGATTGATTACCCGTAAGACCATTCTAAAAACAACAATGCTAAATTGATTGATTACCCGTAAGACCATTCTAAAAACAACAATGCTAAAATGATTGATTACCCTTAAGACCATTCTAAAAACAACAATGCTGAAATGATTGATTACCCGTAAGACCATTCTAAAAACAACAATGCTAAAAAGATTGATTACCCGTAAGACCATTCTAAAAACAACAATGCTAAAATGATTGATTACCCGTAAGAGCATTGTAAAAACAACAATGCTAAAATGATTGATTACCCGTTAGACCATTCTAAAAACAATAATGCTAAAATGATTTATTACCCGTAAGAGCATTGTAAAAACAACAATGCTAAAATGATTGATTACCCGTAACAGCATTGTAAAAACAACAATGCTAAAATGATTGATTACCCGTAACAGCATAGTAAAAACAACAATGCTAAAATGATTGATTACCCGTAAGACCATTGTAAAAACAACAATGCTGAAATGATTGATTACCCGTAAGAGCATTGTAAAAACAACAATGCTAAAATGATTGATTACCCGTAAGACCATTCTAAAAACAACAATGCTAAAATGATTGATTACCCGTAAGACCATTCTAAAAACAACAATGCTAAAATGATTGATTACCCGTAAGACCATTCTAAAAACAACAATGCTAAAATGATTGATTACCCGTAAGACCATTCTAAAAACAACAATGCTAAAATGATTGATTACCCGTAAGACCATTGTAAAAACAACAATGCTAAAATGATTGATTACCCGTAAGACCATTGAAAAACAACAATGCTAAAATGATTGATTACCCGTAAGAGCATTGTAAAAACAACAATGCTGAAATGATTGATTACCCGTAAGACCATTCTAAAAACAACAATGCTAAAATGATTGATTACCCTTAAGACCATTCTAAAAACAACAATGCTGAAATGATTGATTACCCGTAAGACCATTCTAAAAACAACAATGCTAAAATGATTGATTACCCGTAAGAGCATTGTAAAAACAACAATGCTAAAATGATTGATTACCCGTTAGACCATTCTAAAAACAATAATGCTAAAATGATTTATTACCCGTAAGAGCATTGTAAAAACAACAATGCTAAAATGATTGATTACCCGTAACAGCATTGTAAAAACAACAATGCTAAAATGATTGATTACCCGTAACAGCATTGTAAAAACAACAATGCTAAAATGATTGATTACCCGTAAGACCATTGTAAAAACAACAATGCTGAAATGATTGATTACCCGTAACAGCATTGTAAAAACAACAATGCTAAAATGATTGATTACCCGTAACAGCATTGTAAAAACAACAATGCTAAAATGATTGATTACCCGTAAGACCATTCTAAAAACAACAATGCTAAAATGATTGATTACCCTTAAGACCATTCTAAAAACAACAATGCTAAAAGGATTGATTACCCGTAAGACCATTCTAAAAACAACAATGCTAAAATGATTGATTACCCGTAAGACCATTCTAAAAACAACAATGCTAAAATGATTGATTACCCGTAAGACCATTCTAAAAACAACAATGCTAAAGTGATTGATTACCCGTAAGACCATTCTAAAAACAACAATGCTAAAATGATTGATTACCCGTAAGACCATTGAAAAACAACAATGCTAAAATGATTGATTACCCGTAAGAGCATTGTAAAAACAACAATGCTGAAATGATTGATTACCCGTAAGACCATTCTAAAAACAACAATGCTAAAAAGATTGATTACCCGTAAGACCATTCTAAAAACAACAATGCTAAAATGATTGATTACCCGTAAGACCATTGAAAAACAACAATGCTAAAATGATTGATTACCCGTAAGAGCATTGTAAAAACAACAATGCTGAAATGATTGATTACCCGTAAGACCATTCTAAAAACAACAATGCTAAAATGATTGATTACCCTTAAGACCATTCTAAAAACAACAATGCTGAAATGATTGATTACCCGTAAGACCATTCTAAAAACAACAATGCTAAAAAGATTGATTACCCGTAAGACCATTCTAAAAACAACAATGCTAAAATGATTGATTACCCGTAAGAGCATTGTAAAAACAACAATGCTAAAATGATTGATTACCCGTAAGACCATTCTAAAAACAACAATGCTAAATTGATTGATTACCCGTAAGACCATTCTAAAAACAACAATGCTAAAATGATTGATTACCCTTAAGACCATTCTAAAAACAACAATGCTGAAATGATTGATTACCCGTAAGACCATTCTAAAAACAACAATGCTAAAAAGATTGATTACCCGTAAGACCATTCTAAAAACAACAATGCTGAAATGATTGATTACCCGTAAGAGCATTGTAAAAACAACAATGCTAAAATGATTGATTACCCGTAAGACCATTCTAAAAACAACAATGCTAAATTGATTGATTACCCGTAAGACCATTCTAAAAACAATAATGCTAAAATGATTTATTACACGTAAGAGCATTGTAAAAACAACAATGCTAAAATGATTGATCACCCGTAACAGCATTGTAAAAACAACAATGCTAAAATGATTGATTACCCGTAACAGCATTGTAAAAACAACAATGCTAAAATGATTGATTACCCGTAAGACCATTGTAAAAACAACAATGCTGAAATGATTGATTACCCGTTAGAGCATTGTAAAAACAACAATGCTAAAATGATTGATTACCCGTAAGACCATTCTAAAAAGAACAATGCTAAAATGATTGATTACCCGTAAGACCATTCTAAAAACAACAATGCTAAAATGATTGATTACCCGTAATACCATTCTAAAAACAACAATGCTAAAATGATTGATTACCCGTAAGACCATTCTAAAAACAACAATGCTAAAATGATTGATTACCCGTTAGACCATTCTAAAAACAACAATGCTAAAATGATTGATTACCCGTAACAGCATTGTAAAAACAACAATGCTAAAATGATTGATTACCCGTAACAGCATTGTAAAAACAACAATGCTAAAATGATTGATTACCCGTAAGACCATTGTAAAAACAACAATGCTAAAATGATTGATTACCCTTAAGACCATTCTAAAAACAACAATGCTGAAATGATTGATTACCCGTAAGACCATTCTAAAAACAACAATGCTAAAAAGATTGATTACCCGTAAGACCATTCTAAAAACAACAATGCTAAAATGATTGATTACCCGTAAGAGCATTGTAAAAACAACAATGCTAAAATGATTGATTACCCGTAAGACCATTCTAAAAACAACAATGCTAAATTGATTGATTACCCGTAAGACCATTCTAAAAACAACAATGCTAAAATGATTGATTACCCTTAAGACCATTCTAAAAACAACAATGCAGAAATGATTGATTACCCGTAAGACCATTCTAAAAACAACAATGCTAAAAAGATTGATTACCCGTAAGACCATTCTAAAAACAACAATGCTAAAATGATTGATTACCCGTAAGAGCATTGTAAAAACAACAATGCTAAAATGATTGATTACCCGTTAGACCATTCTAAAAACAATAATGCTAAAATGATTTATTACCCGTAAGAGCATTGTAAAAACAACAATGCTAAAATGATTGATTACCCGTAACAGCATTGTAAAAACAACAATGCTAAAATGATTGATTACCCGTAACAGCATTGTAAAAACAACAATGCTAAAATGATTGATTACCCGTAAGACCATTGTAAAAACAACAATGCTGAAATGATTGATTACCCGTAAGAGCATTGTAAAAACAACAATGCTAAAATGATTGATTACCCGTTAGACCATTCTAAAAACAACAATGCTAAAATGATTGATTACCCGTAACAGCATTGTAAAAACAACAATGCTAAAATGATTGATTACCCGTAACAGCATTGTAAAAACAACAATGCTAAAATGATTGTGTACCCGTAAGACCATTGTAAAAACAACAATGCTGAAATGATTGATTACCCGTAAGAGCATTGTAAAAACAACAATGCTAAAATGATTGATTACCCGTAAGACCATTCTAAAAACAACAATGCTAAAATGATTGATTACCCGTAACAGCATTGTAAAAACAACAATGCTAAAATGATTGATTACCCGTAAGACCATTGTAAAAACAACAATGCTGAAATGATTGATTACCTGTAAGAGCATTGTAAAAACAACAATGCTAAAATGATTGATTACCCGTAAGACCATTCTAAAAACAACAATGCTAAAATGATTGATTACCCGTAACAGCATTGTAAAAACAACAATGCTAAAATGATTGATTACCCGTAACAGCATTGTAAAAACAACAATGCTAAAATGATTGATTACCCGTAAGACCATTGTAAAAACAACAATGCTGAAATGATTGATTACCCGTAAGAGCATTGTAAAAACAACAATGCTAAAATGATTGATTACCCGTTAGACCATTCTAAAAACAACAATGCTAAAATGATTGATTACCCGTAACAGCATTGTAAAAACAACAATGCTAAAATGATTGATTACCCGTAACAGCATTGTAAAAACAACAATGCTAAAATGATTGATTACCCGTAAGACCATTGTAAAAACAACAATGCTGAAATGATTGATTACCCGTAAGAGCATTGTAAAAACAACAATGCTAAAATGATTGATTACCCTTAAGACCATTCTAAAAACAACAATGCTGAAATGATTGATTACCCGTAAGACCATTCTAAAAACAACAATGATAAAAAGATTGATTACCCGTAAGACCATTCTAAAAACAACAATGCTAAAATGATTGATTACCCATAAGACCATTTTAAAAACAACAATGCTGAAATGATTGATTACCCGTAAGAGCATTGTAAAAACAACAATGCTAAAATGATTGATTACCCGTAAGACCATTCTAAAAACAACAATGCTAAAATGATTGATTACCCGTAAGAGCATTGTAAAAACAACAATGCTAAAATGATTGATTACCCGTAAGACCATTCTAAAAACAACAATGCTAAAAGGATTGATTACCCGTAAGACCATTCTAAAAACAACAATGCTAAAATGATTGATTACCCGTAAGACCATTCTAAAAACAACAATGCTAAAATGATTGATTACCCGTAAGACCATTCTAAAAACAACAATGCTAAAATGATTGATTACCCGTAAGACCATTCTAAAAACAACAATGCTAAAATGATTGATTACCCGTAAGACCATTGAAAAACAACAATGCTAAAATGATTGATTACCCGTAAGAGCATTGTAAAAACAACAATGCTAAAAAGATTGATTACCCGTAAGACCATTCTAAAAACAACAATGCTAAAATGATTGATTACCCGTAAGAGCATTGTAAAAACAACAATGGTAAAATGATTGATTACCCGTAAGAGCATTGTAAAAACAACAATGCTAAAATGATTGATTACCCGTAAGACCATTCTAAAAACAACAATGCTAAATGATTGATTACCCGTAAGACCATTCTAAAAACAACAATGCTAAAATGATTGATTACCCGTAAGACCATTCTAAAAACAACAATGCTAAAATGATTGATTACCCTTAAGACCATTCTAAAAACAACAATGCTAAAAGGATTGATTACCCGTAAGACCATTCTAAAAACAGCAATGCTAAAATGATTGATTACCCGTAAGACCATTCTAAAAACAACAATGCTAAAATGATTGATTACCCGTAAGACCATTCTAAAAACAACAATGCTAAAATGATTGATTACCCGTAAGACCATTCTAAAAACAACAATGCTAAAATGATTGATTACCCGTAAGACCATTGAAAAACAACAATGCTAAAATGATTGATTACCCGTAAGACCATTCTAAAAACAACAATGCTGAAATGATTGATTACCCGTAAGACCATTCTAAAAACAACAATGCTAAAATGATTGATTACCCTTAAGACCATTCTAAAAACAACAATGCTGAAATGATTGATTACCCGTAAGACCATTCTAAAAACAACAATGCTAAAAAGATTGATTACCCGTAAGACCATTCTAAAAACAACAATGCTAAAATGATTGATTACCCGTAAGAGCATTGTAAAAACAACAATGGTAAAATGATTGATTACCCGTAAGAGCATTGTAAAAACAACAATGCTAAAATGATTGATTACCCGTAAGACCATTCTAAAAACAACAATGCTAAATGATTGATTACCCGTAAGAGCATTGTAAAAACAACAATGCTAAAAAGATTGATTACCCGTAAGACCATTCTAAAAACAACAATGCTAAAATGATTGATTACCCTTAAGACCATTGTAAAAACAACAATGGTAAAATGATTGATTACCCGTAAGAGCATTCTAAAAACAACAATGCTAAAATGATTGATTACCCGTAAGACCATTCTAAAAACAACAATGCTAAATGATTGATTACCCGTAAGACCATTCTAAAAACAACAATGCTAAAATGATTGATTACCCTTAAGACCATTCTAAAAACAACAATGCTGAAATGATTGATTACCCGTAAGACCATTCTAAAAACAACAATGCTAAAAAGATTGATTACCCGTAAGACCATTGAAAAACAACAATGCTAAAATGATTGATTACCCGTAAGAGCATTGTAAAAACAACAATGCTAAAATGATTGATTACCCGTAAGACCATTCTAAAAACAACAATGCTAAATTGATTGATTACCCGTAAGACCATTCTAAAAACAACAATGCTAAAATGATTGATTACCCTTAAGACCATTCTAAAAACAACAATGCTGAAATGATTGATTACCCGTAAGACCATTCTAAAAACAACAATGCTAAAAAGATTGATTACCCGTAAGACCATTCTAAAAACAACAATGCTAAAATGATTGATTACCCGTAAGAGCATTGTAAAAACAACAATGCTAAAATGATTGATTATCCGTTAGACCATTCTAAAAACAATAATGCTAAAATGATTTATTACCCGTAAGAGCATTGTAAAAACAACAATGCTAAAATGATTGATTACCCGTAACAGCATTGTAAAAACAACAATGCTAAAATGATTGATTACCCGTAACAGCATTGTAAAAACAACAATGCTAAAATGATTGATTACCCGTAAGACCATTGTAAAAACAACAATGCTGAAATGATTGATTACCCGTAAGAGCATTGTAAAAACAACAATGCTAAAATGATTGATTACCCGTAAGACCATTCTAAAAACAACAATGCTAAATTGATTGATTACCCGTAAGACCATTCTAAAAACAACAATGCTAAAATGATTGATTACCCTTAAGACCATTCTAAAAACAACAATGCTGAAATGATTGATTACCCGTAAGACCATTCTAAAAACAACAATGCTAAAAAGATTGATTACCCGTAAGACCATTCTAAAAACAACAATGCTAAAATGATTGATTACCCGTAAGAGCATTGTAAAAACAACAATGCTAAAATGATTGATTATCCGTTAGACCATTCTAAAAACAATAATGCTAAAATGATTTATTACCCGTAAGAGCATTGTAAAAACAACAATGCTAAAATGATTGATTACCCGTAACAGCATTGTAAAAACAACAATGCTAAAATGATTGATTACCCGTAACAGCATTGTAAAAACAACAATGCTAAAATGATTGATTACCCGTAAGACCATTGTAAAAACAACAATGCTGAAATGATTGATTACCCGTAAGAGCATTGTAAAAACAACAATGCTAAAATGATTGATTACCCGTAAGACCATTCTAAAAACAACAATGCTAAATGATTGATTACCCGTAAGACCATTGTAAAAACAACAATGCTGAAATGATTGATTACCCGTAAGAGCATTGTAAAAACAACAATGCTAAAATGATTGATTACCCTTAAGACCATTCTAAAAACAACAATGCTGAAATGATTGATTACCCGTAAGACCATTCTAAAAACAACAATGATAAAAAGATTGATTACCCGTAAGACCATTCTAAAAACAACAATGCTAAAATGATTGATTACCCATAAGACCATTTTAAAAACAACAATGCTGAAATGATTGATTACCCGTAAGAGCATTGTAAAAACAACAATGCTAAAATGATTGATTACCCGTAAGACCATTCTAAAAACAACAATGCTAAAATGATTGATTACCCGTAAGAGCATTGTAAAAACAACAATGCTAAAATGATTGATTACCCGTAAGACCATTCTAAAAACAACAATGCTAAAAGGATTGATTACCCGTAAGACCATTCTAAAAACAACAATGCTAAAATGATTGATTACCCGTAAGACCATTCTAAAAACAACAATGCTAAAATGATTGATTACCCGTAAGACCATTCTAAAAACAACAATGCTAAAATGATTGATTACCCGTAAGACCATTCTAAAAACAACAATGCTAAAATGATTGATTACCCGTAAGACCATTGAAAAACAACAATGCTAAAATGATTGATTACCCGTAAGAGCATTGTAAAAACAACAATGCTAAAAAGATTGATTACCCGTAAGACCATTCTAAAAACAACAATGCTAAAATGATTGATTACCCGTAAGAGCATTGTAAAAACAACAATGGTAAAATGATTGATTACCCGTAAGAGCATTGTAAAAACAACAATGCTAAAATGATTGATTACCCGTAAGACCATTCTAAAAACAACAATGCTAAATGATTGATTACCCGTAAGACCATTCTAAAAACAACAATGCTAAAATGATTGATTACCCGTAAGACCATTCTAAAAACAACAATGCTAAAATGATTGATTACCCTTAAGACCATTCTAAAAACAACAATGCTAAAAGGATTGATTACCCGTAAGACCATTCTAAAAACAGCAATGCTAAAATGATTGATTACCCGTAAGACCATTCTAAAAACAACAATGCTAAAATGATTGATTACCCGTAAGACCATTCTAAAAACAACAATGCTAAAATGATTGATTACCCGTAAGACCATTCTAAAAACAACAATGCTAAAATGATTGATTACCCGTAAGACCATTGAAAAACAACAATGCTAAAATGATTGATTACCCGTAAGAGCATTGTAAAAACAACAATGCTGAAATGATTGATTACCCGTAAGACCATTCTAAAAACAACAATGCTAAAATGATTGATTACCCTTAAGACCATTCTAAAAACAACAATGCTGAAATGATTGATTACCCGTAAGACCATTCTAAAAACAACAATGCTAAAAAGATTGATTACCCGTAAGACCATTCTAAAAACAACAATGCTAAAATGATTGATTACCCGTAAGAGCATTGTAAAAACAACAATGGTAAAATGATTGATTACCCGTAAGAGCATTGTAAAAACAACAATGCTAAAATGATTGATTACCCGTAAGACCATTCTAAAAACAACAATGCTAAATGATTGATTACCCGTAAGACCATTCTAAAAACAACAATGCTAAAATGATTGATTACCCGTAAGACCATTCTAAAAACAACAATGCTAAAATGATTGATTACCCTTAAGACCATTCTAAAAACAACAATGCTAAAAGGATTGATTACCCGTAAGACCATTCTAAAAACAGCAATGCTAAAATGATTGATTACCCGTAAGACCATTCTAAAAACAACAATGCTAAAATGATTGATTACCCGTAAGACCATTCTAAAAACAACAATGCTAAAATGATTGATTACCCGTAAGACCATTCTAAAAACAACAATGCTAAAATGATTGATTACCCGTAAGACCATTGAAAAACAACAATGCTAAAATGATTGATTACCCGTAAGAGCATTGTAAAAACAACAATGCTGAAATGATTGATTACCCGTAAGACCATTCTAAAAACAACAATGCTAAAATGATTGATTACCCTTAAGACCATTCTAAAAACAACAATGCTGAAATGATTGATTACCCGTAAGACCATTCTAAAAACAACAATGCTAAAAAGATTGATTACCCGTAAGACCATTGAAAAACAACAATGCTAAAATGATTGATTACCCGTAAGAGCATTGTAAAAACAACAATGCTAAAATGATTGATTACCCGTAAGACCATTCTAAAAACAACAATGCTAAATTGATTGATTACCCGTAAGACCATTCTAAAAACAACAATGCTAAAATGATTGATTACCCTTAAGACCATTCTAAAAACAACAATGCTGAAATGATTGATTACCCGTAAGACCATTCTAAAAACAACAATGCTAAAAAGATTGATTACCCGTAAGACCATTCTAAAAACAACAATGCTAAAATGATTGATTACCCGTAAGAGCATTGTAAAAACAACAATGCTAAAATGATTGATTACCCGTTAGACCATTCTAAAAACAATAATGCTAAAATGATTTATTACCCGTAAGAGCATTGTAAAAACAACAATGCTAAAATGATTGATTACCCGTAACAGCATTGTAAAAACAACAATGCTAAAATGATTGATTACCCGTAACAGCATTGTAAAAACAACAATGCTAAAATGATTGATTACCCGTAAGACCATTGTAAAAACAACAATGCTGAAATGATTGATTACCCGTAAGAGCATTGTAAAAACAACAATGCTAAAATGATTGATTACCCGTAAGACCATTCTAAAAACAACAATGCTAAAATGATTGATTACCCTTAAGACCATTCTAAAAACAACAATGCTAAAAGGATTGATTACCCGTAAGACCATTCTAAAAACAACAATGCTAAAATGATTGATTACCCGTAAGACCATTGAAAAACAACAATGCTAAAATGATTGATTACCCGTAAGAGCATTGTAAAAACAACAATGCTGAAATGATTGATTACCCGTAAGACCATTCTAAAAACAACAATGCTAAAATGATTGATTACCCTTAAGACCATTCTAAAAACAACAATGCTGAAATGATTGATTACCCGTAAGACCATTCTAAAAACAACAATGCTAAAAAGATTGATTAACCGTAAGACCATTCTAAAAACAACAATGCTAAAATGATTGATTACCCGTAAGAGCATTGTAAAAACAACAATGCTAAAATGATTGATTACCCGTAAGACCATTCTAAAAACAACAATGCTAAATTGATTGATTACCCGTAAGACCATTCTAAAAACAACAATGCTAAAATGATTGATTACCCTTAAGACCATTCTAAAAACAACAATGCTGAAATGATTGATTACCCGTAAGACCATTCTAAAAACAACAATGCTAAAAAGATGATTACCCGTAAGACCATTCTAAAAACAACAATGCTAAAATGATTGATTACCCGTTAGACCATTCTAAAAACAATAATGCTAAAATGATTTATTACCCGTAAGAGCATTGTAAAAACAACAATGCTAAAATGATTGATTACCCGTAACAGCATTGTAAAAACAAAAATGCTAAAATGATTGATTACCCGTAACAGCATTGTAAAAACAACAATGCTAAAATGATTGATTACCCGTAAGACCATTGTAAAAACAACAATGCTGAAATGATTGATTACCCGTAAGACCATTCTAAAAACAACAATGCTAAAATGATTGATTACCCGTAAGACCATTCTAAAAACAACAATGCTAAATTGATTGATTACCCGTAAGACCATTCTAAAAACAACAATGCTAAAATGATTGATTACCCTTAAGACCATTCTAAAAACAACAATGCTGAAATGATTGATTACCCGTAAGACCATTCTAAAAACAACAATGCTAAAAAGATTGATTACCCGTAAGACCATTCTAAAAACAACAATGCTAAAATGATTGATTACCCGTAAGAGCATTGTAAAAACAACAATGCTAAAATGATTGATTACCCGTAATACCATTCTAAAAACAACAATGCTAAAATGATTGATTACCCGTAAGACCATTCTAAAAACAACAATGCTAAAATGATTGATTACCCGTTAGACCATTCTAAAAACAACAATGCTAAAATGATTGATTACCCGTAACAGCATTGTAAAAACAACAATGCTAAAATGATTGATTACCCGTAAGACCATTGTAAAAACAACAATGCTAAAATGATTGATTACCCTTAAGACCATTCTAAAAACAACAATGCTGAAATGATTGATTACCCGTAAGACCATTCTAAAAACAACAATGCTAAAAAGATTGATTACCCGTAAGACCATTCTAAAAACAACAATGCTAAAATGATTGATTACCCGTAAGAGCATTGTAAAAACAACAATGCTAAAATGATTGATTACCCGTAAGACCATTCTAAAAACAACAATGCTAAATTGATTGATTACCCGTAAGACCATTCTAAAAACAACAATGCTAAAATGATTGATTACCCTTAAGACCATTCTAAAAACAACAATGCTGAAATGATTGATTACCCGTAAGACCATTCTAAAAACAACAATGCTAAAAAGATTGATTACCCGTAAGACCATTCTAAAAACAACAATGCTAAAATGATTGATTACCCGTAAGAGCATTGTAAAAACAACAATGCTAAAATGATTGATTACCCGTTAGACCATTCTAAAAACAATAATGCTAAAATGATTTATTACCCGTAAGAGCATTGTAAAAACAACAATGCTAAAATGATTGATTACCCGTAACAGCATTGTAAAAACAACAATGCTAAAATGATTGATTACCCGTAACAGCATTGTAAAAACAACAATGCTAAAATGATTGATTACCCGTAAGACCATTGTAAAAACAACAATGCTGAAATGATTGATTACCCGTAAGAGCATTGTAAAAACAACAATGCTAAAATGATTGATTACCCGTTAGACCATTCTAAAAACAACAATGCTAAAATGATTGATTACCCGTAACAGCATTGTAAAAACAACAATGCTAAAATGATTGATTACCCGTAACAGCATTGTAAAAACAACAATGCTAAAATGATTGATTACCCGTAAGACCATTGTAAAAACAACAATGCTGAAATGATTGATTACCCGTAAGAGCATTGTAAAAACAACAATGCTAAAATGATTGATTACCCGTAAGACCATTCTAAAAACAACAATGCTAAAATGATTGATTACCCGCAACAGCATTGTAAAAACAACAATGCTAAAATGATTGATTACCCGTAACAGCATTGTAAAAACAACAATGCTAAAATGATTGATTACCCGTAAGACCATTGTAAAAACAACAATGCTGAAATGATTGATTACCCGTAAGAGCATTGTAAAAACAACAATGCTAAAATGATTGATTACCCGTTAGACCATTCTAAAAACAAAAATGCTAAAATGATTGATTACCCGTAACAGCATTGTAAAAACAACAATGCTAAAATGATTGATTACCCGTAACAGCATTGTAAAAACAACAATGCTAAAATGATTGATTACCCGTAAGACCATTGTAAAAACAACAATGCTGAAATGATTGATTACCCGTAAGAGCATTGTAAAAACAACAATGCTAAAATGATTGATTACCCTTAAGACCATTCTAAAAACAACAATGCTGAAATGATTGATTACCCGTAAGACCATTCTAAAAACAACAATGATAAAAAGATTGATTACCCGTAAGACCATTCTAAAAACAACAATGCTAAAATGATTGATTACCCATAAGACCATTTTAAAAACAACAATGCTGAAATGATTGATTACCCGTAAGAGCATTGTAAAAACAACAATGCTAAAATGATTGATTACCCGTAAGACCATTCTAAAAACAACAATGCTAAAATGATTGATTACCCGTAAGAGCATTGTAAAAACAACAATGCTAAAATGATTGATTACCCGTAAGACCATTCTAAAAACAACAATGCTAAAAGGATTGATTACCCGTAAGACCATTCTAAAAACAACAATGCTAAAATGATTGATTACCCGTAAGACCATTCTAAAAACAACAATGCTAAAATGATTGATTACCCGTAAGACCATTCTAAAAACAACAATGCTAAAATGATTGATTACCCGTAAGACCATTCTAAAAACAACAATGCTAAAATGATTGATTACCCGTAAGACCATTGAAAAACAACAATGCTAAAATGATTGATTACCCGTAAGAGCATTGTAAAAACAACAATGCTAAAAAGATTGATTACCCGTAAGACCATTCTAAAAACAACAATGCTAAAATGATTGATTACCCGTAAGAGCATTGTAAAAACAACAATGGTAAAATGATTGATTACCCGTAAGAGCATTGTAAAAACAACAATGCTAAAATGATTGATTACCCGTAAGACCATTCTAAAAACAACAATGCTAAATGATTGATTACCCGTAAGACCATTCTAAAAACAACAATGCTAAAATGATTGATTACCCGTAAGACCATTCTAAAAACAACAATGCTAAAATGATTGATTACCCTTAAGACCATTCTAAAAACAACAATGCTAAAAGGATTGATTACCCGTAAGACCATTCTAAAAACAGCAATGCTAAAATGATTGATTACCCGTAAGACCATTCTAAAAACAACAATGCTAAAATGATTGATTACCCGTAAGACCATTCTAAAAACAACAATGCTAAAATGATTGATTACCCGTAAGACCATTCTAAAAACAACAATGCTAAAATGATTGATTACCCGTAAGACCATTGAAAAACAACAATGCTAAAATGATTGATTACCCGTAAGAGCATTGTAAAAACAACAATGCTGAAATGATTGATTACCCGTAAGACCATTCTAAAAACAACAATGCTAAAATGATTGATTACCCTTAAGACCATTCTAAAAACAACAATGCTGAAATGATTGATTACCCGTAAGACCATTCTAAAAACAACAATGCTAAAAAGATTGATTACCCGTAAGACCATTCTAAAAACAACAATGCTAAAATGATTGATTACCCGTAAGAGCATTGTAAAAACAACAATGGTAAAATGATTGATTACCCGTAAGAGCATTGTAAAAACAGCAATGCTAAAATGATTGATTACCCGTAAGACCATTCTAAAAACAACAATGCTAAATGATTGATTACCCGTAAGACCATTCTAAAAACAACAATGCTAAAATGATTGATTACCCGTAAGACCATTCTAAAAACAACAATGCTAAAATGATTGATTACCCTTAAGACCATTCTAAAAACAACAATGCTAAAAGGATTGATTACCCGTAAGACCATTCTAAAAACAGCAATGCTAAAATGATTGATTACCCGTAAGACCATTCTAAAAACAACAATGCTAAAATGATTGATTACCCGTAAGACCATTCTAAAAACAACAATGCTAAAATGATTGATTACCCGTAAGACCATTCTAAAAACAACAATGCTAAAATGATTGATTACCCGTAAGACCATTGAAAAACAACAATGCTAAAATGATTGATTACCCGTAAGAGCATTGTAAAAACAACAATGCTGAAATGATTGATTACCCGTAAGACCATTCTAAAAACAACAATGCTAAAATGATTGATTACCCTTAAGACCATTCTAAAAACAACAATGCTGAAATGATTGATTACCCGTAAGACCATTCTAAAAACAACAATGCTAAAAAGATTGATTACCCGTAAGACCATTGAAAAACAACAATGCTAAAATGATTGATTACCCGTAAGAGCATTGTAAAAACAACAATGCTAAAATGATTGATTACCCGTAAGACCATTCTAAAAACAACAATGCTAAATTGATTGATTACCCGTAAGACCATTCTAAAAACAACAATGCTAAAATGATTGATTACCCTTAAGACCATTCTAAAAACAACAATGCTGAAATGATTGATTACCCGTAAGACCATTCTAAAAACAACAATGCTAAAAAGATTGATTACCCGTAAGACCATTCTAAAAACAACAATGCTAAAATGATTGATTACCCGTAAGAGCATTGTAAAAACAACAATGCTAAAATGATTGATTACCCGTTAGACCATTCTAAAAACAATAATGCTAAAATGATTTATTACCCGTAAGAGCATTGTAAAAACAACAATGCTAAAATGATTGATTACCCGTAACAGCATTGTAAAAACAACAATGCTAAAATGATTGATTACCCGTAACAGCATTGTAAAAACAACAATGCTGAAATGATTGATTACCCGTAAGACCATTCTAAAAACAACAATGCTAAAATGATTGATTACCCGTAAGAGCATTGTAAAAACAACAATGCTGAAATGATTGATTACCCGTAAGACCATTCTAAAAACAACAATGCTAAAATGATTGATTACCCTTAAGACCATTCTAAAAACAACAATGCTGAAATGATTGATTACCCGTAAGACCATTCTAAAAACAACAATGCTAAAAAGATTGATTACCCGTAAGACCATTCTAAAAACAACAATGCTAAAATGATTGATTACCCGTAAGAGCATAGTAAAAACAACAATGCTAAAATGATTGATTACCCGTAAGACCATTCTAAAAACAACAATGCTAAATTGATTGATTACCCGTAAGACCATTCTAAAAACAACAATGCTAAAATGATTGATTACCCTTAAGACCATTCTAAAAACAACAATGCTGAAATGATTGATTACCCGTAAGACCATTCTAAAAACAACAATGCTAAAAAGATGATTACCCGTAAGACCATTCTAAAAACAACAATGCTAAAATGATTGATTACCCGTTAGACCATTCTAAAAACAATAATGCTAAAATGATTTATTACCCGTAAGAGCATTGTAAAAACAACAATGCTAAAATGATTGATTACCCGTAACAGCATTGTAAAAACAAAAATGCTAAAATGATTGATTACCCGTAACAGCATTGTAAAAACAACAATGCTAAAATGATTGATTACCCGTAAGACCATTGTAAAAACAACAATGCTGAAATGATTGATTACCCGTAAGACCATTCTAAAAACAACAATGCTAAAATGATTGATTACCCGTAAGACCATTCTAAAAACAACAATGCTAAATTGATTGATTACCCGTAAGACCATTCTAAAAACAACAATGCTAAAATGATTGATTACCCTTAAGACCATTCTAAAAACAACAATGCTGAAATGATTGATTACCCGTAAGACCATTCTAAAAACAACAATGCTAAAAAGATTGATTACCCGTAAGACCATTCTAAAAACAACAATGCTAAAATGATTGATTACCCGTAAGAGCATTGTAAAAACAACAATGCTAAAATGATTGATTACCCGTTAGACCATTCTAAAAACAATAATGCTAAAATGATTTATTACCCGTAAGAGCATTGTAAAAACAACAAAGCTAAAATGATTGATTACCCGTAACAGCATTGTAAAAACAACAATGCTAAAATGATTGATTACCCGTAACAGCATTGTAAAAACAACAATGCTAAAATGATTGATTACCCGTAAGACCATTGTAAAAACAACAATGCTGAAATGATTGATTACCCGTAAGAGCATTGTAAAAACAACAATGCTAAAATGATTGATTACCCGTAAGACCATTCTAAAAACAACAATGCTAAAATGATTGATTACCCGTAAGACCATTCTAAAAACAACAATGCTAAAAAGATTGATTACCCGTAAGACCATTCTAAAAACAACAATGCTAAAATGATTGATTACCCGTAAGACCATTCTAAAAACAACAATGCTAAAATGATTGATTACCCGTAAGACCATTCTAAAAACAACAATGCTAAAATGATTGATTACCCGTAAGACCATTGAAAAACAACAATGCTAAAATGATTGATTACCCGTAAGAGCATTGTAAAAACAACAATGCTGAAATGATTGATTACCCGTAAGACCATTCTAAAAACAACAATGCTAAAATGATTGATTACCCTTAAGACCATTCTAAAAACAACAATGCTGAAATGATTGATTACCCGTAAGACCATTCTAAAAACAACAATGCTAAAAAGATTGATTACCCGTAAGACCATTCTAAAAACAACAATGCTAAAATGATTGATTACCCGTAAGAGCATTGTAAAAACAACAATGCTAAAATGATTGATTACCCGTAAGACCATTCTAAAAACAACAATGCTAAATTGATTGATTACCCGTAAGACCATTCTAAAAACAACAATGCTAAAATGATTGATTACCCTTAAGACCATTCTAAAAACAACAATGCTGAAATGATTGATTACCCGTAAGACCATTCTAAAAACAACAATGCTAAAAAGATTGATTACCCGTAAGACCATTCTAAAAACAACAATGCTAAAATGATTGATTACCCGTAAGAGCATTGTAAAAACAACAATGCTAAAATGATTGATTACCCGTTAGACCATTCTAAAAACAATAATGCTAAAATGATTTATTACCCGTAAGAGCATTGTAAAAACAACAATGCTAAAATGATTGATTACCCGTAACAGCATTGTAAAAACAACAATGCTAAAATGATTGATTACCCGTAACAGCATTGTAAAAACAACAATGCTAAAATGATTGATTACCCGTAAGACCATTGTAAAAACAACAATGCTGAAATGATTGATTACCCGTAACAGCATTGTAAAAACAACAATGCTAAAATGATTGATTACCCGTAACAGCATTGTAAAAACAACAATGCTAAAATGATTGATTACCCGTAAGACCATTCTAAAAACAACAATGCTAAAATGATTGATTACCCTTAAGACCATTCTAAAAACAACAATGCTAAAAGGATTGATTACCCGTAAGACCATTCTAAAAACAACAATGCTAAAATGATTGATTACCCGTAAGACCATTCTAAAAACAACAATGCTAAAATGATTGATTACCCGTAAGACCATTCTAAAAACAACAATGCTAAAGTGATTGATTACCCGTAAGACCATTCTAAAAACAACAATGCTAAAATGATTGATTACCCGTAAGACCATTGAAAAACAACAATGCTAAAATGATTGATTACCCGTAAGAGCATTGTAAAAACAACAATGCTGAAATGATTGATTACCCGTAAGACCATTCTAAAAACAACAATGCTGAAATGATTGATTACCCGTAAGACCATTCTAAAAACAACAATGCTAAAAAGATTGATTACCCGTAAGACAATTCTAAAAACAACAATGCTAAAATGATTGATTACCCGTAAGACCATTGAAAAACAACAATGCTAAAATGATTGATTACCCGTAAGAGCATTGTAAAAACAACAATGCTGAAATGATTGATTACCCGTAAGACCATTCTAAAAACAACAATGCTAAAATGATTGATTACCCTTAAGACCATTCTAAAAACAACAATGCTGAAATGATTGATTACCCGTAAGACCATTCTAAAAACAACAATGCTAAAAAGATTGATTACCCGTAAGACCATTCTAAAAACAACAATGCTAAAATGATTGATTACCCGTAAGAGCATTGTAAAAACAACAATGCTAAAATGATTGATTACCCGTAAGACCATTCTAAAAACAACAATGCTAAATTGATTGATTACCCGTAAGACCATTCTAAAAACAACAATGCTAAAATGATTGATTACCCTTAAGACCATTCTAAAAACAACAATGCTGAAATGATTGATTACCCGTAAGACCATTCTAAAAACAACAATGCTAAAAAGATTGATTACCCGTAAGACCATTCTAAAAACAACAATGCTGAAATGATTGATTACCCGTAAGAGCATTGTAAAAACAACAATGCTAAAATGATTGATTACCCGTAAGACCATTCTAAAAACAACAATGCTAAATTGATTGATTACCCGTAAGACCATTCTAAAAACAATAATGCTAAAATGATTTATTACCCGTAGAGCATTGTAAAAACAACAATGCTAAAATGATTGATCACCCGTAACAGCATTGTAAAAACAACAATGCTAAAATGATTGATTACCCGTAACAGCATTGTAAAAACAACAATGCTAAAATGATTGATTACCTGTAAGACCATTCTAAAAACAACAATGCTAAAGTGATTGATTACCCGTAAGACCATTCTAAAAACAACAATGCTAAAATGATTGATTACCCGTAAGACCATTGAAAAACAACAATTCTAAAATGATTGATTACCCGTAAGAGCATTGTAAAAACAACAATGCTGAAATGATTGATTACCCGTAAGACCATTCTAAAAACAACAATGCTAAAATGATTGATTACCCTTAAGACCATTCTAAAAACAACAATGCTGAAATGATTGATTACCCGTAAGACCATTCTAAAAACAACAATGCTAAAATGATTGATTACCCTTAAGACCATTCTAAAAACAACAATGCTGAAATGATTGATTACCCGTAAGACCATTCTAAAAACAACAATGCTAAAAAGATTGATTACCCGTAAGACCATTCTAAAAACAACAATGCTGAAATGATTGATTACCCGTAAGACCATTCTAAAAACAACAATGCTAAAATGATTGATTACCCTTAAGACCATTCTAAAAACAACAATGCTGAAATGATTGATTATCCGTAAGACCATTCTAAAAACAACAATGCTAAAAAGATTGATTACCCGTAAGACCATTCTAAAAACAACAATGCTAAAATGATTGATTACCCGTAAGAGCATTGTAAAAACAACAATGCTAAAATGATTGATCACCCGTAACAGCATTGTAAAAACAACAATGCTAAAATGATTGATTACCCGTAACAGCATTGTAAAAACAACAATGCTAAAATGATTGATTACCCGTAAGAGCATTGTAAAAACAACAATGCTGAAATGATTGATTACCCGTAAGACCATTCTAAAAACAACAATGCTAAAATGATTGATTACCCTTAAGACCATTCTAAAAACAACAATGCTGAAATGATTGATTACCCGTAAGACCATTCTAAAAACAACAATGCTAAAAAGATTGATTACCCGTAAGACCATTCTAAAAACAACAATGCTAAAATGATTGATTACCCGTAAGAGCATTGTAAAAACAACAATGCTAAAATGATTGATTACCCGTAAGACCATTCTAAAAACAACAATGCTAAATTGATTGATTACCCGTAAGACCATTCTAAAAACAACAATGCTAAAATGATTGATTACCCTTAAGACCATTCTAAAAACAACAATGCTGAAATGATTGATTACCCGTAAGACCATTCTAAAAACAACAATGCTAAAAAGATTGATTACCCGTAAGACCATTCTAAAAACAACAATGCTAAATTGATTGATTACCCGTAAGACCATTCTAAAAACAACAATGCTAAAATGATTGATTACCCTTAAGACCATTCTAAAAACAACAATGCTGAAATGATTGATTACCCGTAAGACCATTCTAAAAACAACAATGCTAAAAAGATTGATTACCCGTAAGACCATTCTAAAAACAACAATGCTGAAATGATTGATTACCCGTAAGAGCATTGTAAAAACAACAATGCTAAAATGATTGATTACCCGTAAGACCATTCTAAAAACAACAATGCTAAATTGATTGATTACCCGTAAGACCATTCTAAAAACAATAATGCTAAAATGATTTATTACCCGTAAGAGCATTGTAAAAACAACAATGCTAAAATGATTGATCACCCGTTAGAGCATTGTAAAAACAACAATGCTAAATTGATTGATTACCCGTAAGACCATTCTAAAAACAATAATGCTAAAATGATTGATTACCCGTAAGACCATTGTAAAAACAACAATGCTGAAATGATTGATTACCCGTTAGAGCATTGTAAAAACAACAATGCTAAAATGATTGATTACCCGTAAGACCATTCTAAAAAGAACAATGCTAAAATGATTGATTACCCGTAAGACCATTCTAAAAACAACAATGCTAAAATGATTGATTACCCGTAATACCATTCTAAAAACAACAATGCTAAAATGATTGATTACCCGTAAGACCATTCTAAAAACAACAATGCTAAAATGATTGATTACCCGTTAGACCATTCTAAAAACAACAATGCTAAAATGATTGATTACCCGTAACAGCATTGTAAAAACAACAATGCTAAAATGATTGATTACCCTTAAGACCATTCTAAAAACAACAATGCTGAAATGATTGATTACCCGTAAGACCATTCTAAAAACAACAATGCTAAAAAGATTGATTACCCGTAAGACCATTCTAAAAACAACAATGCTGAAATGATTGATTACCCGTAAGAGCATTGTAAAAACAACAATGCTAAAATGATTGATTACCCGTAAGACCATTCTAAAAACAACAATGCTAAATTGATTGATTACCCGTAAGACCATTCTAAAAACAATAATGCTAAAATGATTTATTACCCGTAGAGCATTGTAAAAACAACAATGCTAAAATGATTGATCACCCGTAACAGCATTGTAAAAACAACAATGCTAAAATGATTGATTACCCGTAACAGCATTGTAAAAACAACAATGCTAAAATGATTGATTACCCGTAAGACCATTCTAAAAACAACAATGCTAAAGTGATTGATTACCCGTAAGACCATTCTAAAAACAACAATGCTAAAATGATTGATTACCCGTAAGACCATTGAAAAACAACAATGCTAAAATGATTGATTACCCGTAAGAGCATTGTAAAAACAACAATGCTGAAATGATTGATTACCCGTAAGACCATTCTAAAAACAACAATGCTAAAATGATTGATTACCCTTAAGACCATTCTAAAAACAACAATGCTGAAATGATTGATTACCCGTAAGACCATTCTAAAAACAACAATGCTAAAATGATTGATTACCCTTAAGACCATTCTAAAAACAACAATGCTGAAATGATTGATTACCCGTAAGACCATTCTAAAAACAACAATGCTAAAAAGATTGATTACCCGTAAGACCATTCTAAAAACAACAATGCTAAAATGATTGATTACCCGTAAGACCATTGAAAAACAACAATGCTAAAATGATTGATTACCCGTAAGAGCATTGTAAAAACAACAATGCTGAAATGATTGATTACCCGTAAGACCATTCTAAAAACAACAATGCTAAAATGATTGATTACCCTTAAGACCATTCTAAAAACAACAATGCTGAAATGATTGATTACCCGTAAGACCATTCTAAAAACAACAATGCTAAAAAGATTGATTACCCGTAAGACCATTCTAAAAACAACAATGCTAAAATGATTGATTACCCGTAAGAGCATTGTAAAAACAACAATGCTAAAATGATTGATTACCCGTAAGACCATTCTAAAAACAACAATGCTAAATTGATTGATTACCCGTAAGACCATTCTAAAAACAACAATGCTAAAATGATTGATTACCCGTAAGACCATTGAAAAACAACAATGCTAAAATGATTGATTACCCGTAAGAGCATTGTAAAAACAACAATGCTGAAATGATTGATTACCCGTAAGACCATTCTAAAAACAACAATGCTAAAATGATTGATTACCCTTAAGACCATTCTAAAAACAACAATGCTGAAATGATTGATTACCCGTAAGACCATTCTAAAAACAACAATGCTAAAAAGATTGATTACCCGTAAGACCATTCTAAAAACAACAATGCTAAAATGATTGATTACCCGTAAGACCATTGAAAAACAACAATGCTAAAATGATTGATTACCCGTAAGAGCATTGTAAAAACAACAATGCTGAAATGATTGATTACCCGTAAGACCATTCTAAAAACAACAATGCTAAAATGATTGATTACCCTTAAGACCATTCTAAAAACAACAATGCTGAAATGATTGATTACCCGTAAGACCATTCTAAAAACAACAATGCTAAAAAGATTGATTACCCGTAAGACCATTCTAAAAACAACAATGCTAAAATGATTGATTACCCGTAAGAGCATTGTAAAAACAACAATGCTAAAATGATTGATTACCCGTAAGACCATTCTAAAAACAACAATGCTAAATTGATTGATTACCCGTAAGACCATTCTAAAAACAACAATGCTAAAATGATTGATTACCCTTAAGACCATTCTAAAAACAACAATGCTGAAATGATTGATTACCCGTAAGACCATTCTAAAAACAACAATGCTAAAAAGATTGATTACCCGTAAGACCATTCTAAAAACAACAATGCTGAAATGATTGATTACCCGTAAGAGCATTGTAAAAACAACAATGCTAAAATGATTGATTACCCGTAAGACCATTCTAAAAACAACAATGCTAAATTGATTGATTACCCGTAAGACCATTCTAAAAACAATAATGCTAAAATGATTTATTACCCGTAGAGCATTGTAAAAACAACAATGCTAAAATGATTGATCACCCGTAACAGCATTGTAAAAACAACAATGCTAAAATGATTGATTACCCGTAACAGCATTGTAAAAACAACAATGCTAAAATGATTGATTACCCGTAAGACCATTCTAAAAACAACAATGCTAAAGTGATTGATTACCCGTAAGACCATTCTAAAAACAACAATGCTAAAATGATTGATTACCCGTAAGACCATTGAAAAACAACAATGCTAAAATGATTGATTACCCGTAAGAGCATTGTAAAAACAACAATGCTGAAATGATTGATTACCCGTAAGACCATTCTAAAAACAACAATGCTAAAATGATTGATTACCCTTAAGACCATTCTAAAAACAACAATGCTGAAATGATTGATTACCCGTAAGACCATTCTAAAAACAACAATGCTAAAATGATTGATTACCCTTAAGACCATTCTAAAAACAACAATGCTGAAATGATTGATTACCCGTAAGACCATTCTAAAAACAACAATGCTAAAAAGATTGATTACCCGTAAGACCATTCTAAAAACAACAATGCTGAAATGATTGATTACCCGTAAGACCATTCTAAAAACAACAATGCTAAAATGATTGATTACCCTTAAGACCATTCTAAAAACAACAATGCTGAAATGATTGATTACCCGCAAGACCATTCTAAAAACAACAATGCTAAAAAGATTGATTACCCGTAAGACCATTCTAAAAACAACAATGCTAAAATGATTGATTACCCGTAAGACCATTGAAAAACAACAATGCTAAAATGATTGATTACCCGTAAGAGCATTGTAAAAACAACAATGCTGAAATGATTGATTACCCGTAAGACCATTCTAAAAACAACAATGCTAAAATGATTGATTACCCTTAAGACCATTCTAAAAACAACAATGCTGAAATGATTGATTACCCGTAAGACCATTCTAAAAACAACAATGCTAAAAAGATTGATTACCCGTAAGACCATTCTAAAAACAACAATGCTAAAATGATTGATTACCCGTAAGAGCATTGTAAAAACAACAATGCTAAAATGATTGATTACCCGTAAGACCATTCTAAAAACAACAATGCTAAATTGATTGATTACCCGTAAGACCATTCTAAAAACAACAATGCTAAAATGATTGATTACCCTTAAGACCATTCTAAAAACAACAATGCTGAAATGATTGATTACCCGTAAGACCATTCTAAAAACAACAATGCTAAAAAGATTGATTACCCGTAAGACCATTCTAAAAACAACAATGCTGAAATGATTGATTACCCGTAAGAGCATTGTAAAAACAACAATGCTAAAATGATTGATTACCCGTAAGACCATTCTAAAAACAACAATGCTAAATTGATTGATTACCCGTAAGACCATTCTAAAAACAATAATGCTAAAATGATTTATTACCCGTAAGAGCATTGTAAAAACAACAATGCTAAAATGATTGATCACCCGTAACAGCATTGTAAAAACAACAATGCTAAAATGATTGATTACCCGTAACAGCATTGTAAAAACAACAATGCTAAAATGATTGATTACCCGTAAGAGCATTGTAAAAACAACAATGCTGAAATGATTGATTACCCGTAAGACCATTCTAAAAACAACAATGCTAAAATGATTGATTACCCTTAAGACCATTCTAAAAACAACAATGCTGAAATGATTGATTACCCGTAAGACCATTCTAAAAACAACAATGCTAAAAAGATTGATTACCCGTAAGACCATTCTAAAAACAACAATGCTAAAATGATTGATTACCCGTAAGAGCATTGTAAAAACAACAATGCTAAAATGATTGATTACCCGTAAGACCATTCTAAAAACAACAATGCTAAATTGATTGATTACCCGTAAGACCATTCTAAAAACAACAATGCTAAAATGATTGATTACCCTTAAGACCATTCTAAAAACAACAATGCTGAAATGATTGATTACCCGTAAGACCATTCTAAAAACAACAATGCTAAAAAGATTGATTACCCGTAAGACCATTCTAAAAACAACAATGCTGAAATGATTGATTACCCGTAAGAGCATTGTAAAAACAACAATGCTAAAATGATTGATTACCCGTAAGACCATTCTAAAAACAACAATGCTAAATTGATTGATTACCCGTAAGACCATTCTAAAAACAATAATGCTAAAATGATTTATTACCCGTAAGAGCATTGTAAAAACAACAATGCTAAAATGATTGATCACCCGTTAGAGCATTGTAAAAACAACAATGCTAAATTGATTGATTACCCGTAAGACCATTCTAAAAACAATAATGCTAAAATGATTGATTACCCGTAAGACCATTGTAAAAACAACAATGCTGAAATGATTGATTACCCGTTAGAGCATTGTAAAAACAACAATGCTAAAATGATTGATTACCCGTAAGACCATTCTAAAAAGAACAATGCTAAAATGATTGATTACCCGTAAGACCATTCTAAAAACAACAATGCTAAAATGATTGATTACCCGTAATACCATTCTAAAAACAACAATGCTAAAATGATTGATTACCCGTAAGACCATTCTAAAAACAACAATGCTAAAATGATTGATTACCCGTTAGACCATTCTAAAAACAACAATGCTAAAATGATTGATTACCCGTAACAGCATTGTAAAAACAACAATGCTAAAATGATTGATTACCCGTAACAGCATTGTAAAAACAACAATGCTAAAATGATTGATTACCCGTAAGACCATTGTAAAAACAACAATGCTAAAATGATTGATTACCCTTAAGACCATTCTAAAAACAACAATGCTGAAATGATTGATTACCCGTAAGACCATTCTAAAAACAACAATGCTAAAAAGATTGATTACCCGTAAGACCATTCTAAAAACAACAATGCTAAAATGATTGATTACCCGCAAGACCATTCTAAAAACAACAATGCTAAAATGATTGATTACCCGTAAGACCATTGTAAAAACAACAATGCTGAAATGATTGATTACCCGTTAGAGCATTGTAAAAACAACAATGCTGAAATGATTGATTACCCGTAAGACCATTCTAAAAACAACAATGCTAAAATGATTGATTACCCTTAAGACCATTCTAAAAACAACAATGCTGAAATGATTGATTACCCGTAAGACCATTCTAAAAACAACAATGCTAAAATGATTGATTACCCTTAAGACCATTCTAAAAACAACAATGCTGAAATGATTGATTACCCGTAAGACCATTCTAAAAACAACAATGCTAAAAAGATTGATTACCCGTAAGACCATTCTAAAAACAACAATGCTGAAATGATTGATTACCCGTAAGACCATTCTAAAAACAACAATGCTAAAATGATTGATTACCCTTAAGACCATTCTAAAAACAACAATGCTGAAATGATTGATTACCCGCAAGACCATTCTAAAAACAACAATGCTAAAAAGATTGATTACCCGTAAGACCATTCTAAAAACAACAATGCTAAAATGATTGATTACCCGTAAGACCATTGAAAAACAACAATGCTAAAATGATTGATTACCCGTAAGAGCATTGTAAAAACAACAATGCTGAAATGATTGATTACCCGTAAGACCATTCTAAAAACAACAATGCTAAAATGATTGATTACCCTTAAGACCATTCTAAAAACAACAATGCTGAAATGATTGATTACCCGTAAGACCATTCTAAAAACAACAATGCTAAAAAGATTGATTACCCGTAAGACCATTCTAAAAACAACAATGCTAAAATGATTGATTACCCGTAAGAGCATTGTAAAAACAACAATGCTAAAATGATTGATTACCCGTAAGACCATTCTAAAAACAACAATGCTAAATTGATTGATTACCCGTAAGACCATTCTAAAAACAACAATGCTAAAATGATTGATTACCCTTAAGACCATTCTAAAAACAACAATGCTGAAATGATTGATTACCCGTAAGACCATTCTAAAAACAACAATGCTAAAAAGATTGATTACCCGTAAGACCATTCTAAAAACAACAATGCTGAAATGATTGATTACCCGTAAGAGCATTGTAAAAACAACAATGCTAAAATGATTGATTACCCGTAAGACCATTCTAAAAACAACAATGCTAAATTGATTGATTACCCGTAAGACCATTCTAAAAACAATAATGCTAAAATGATTTATTACCCGTAAGAGCATTGTAAAAACAACAATGCTAAAATGATTGATCACCCGTAACAGCATTGTAAAAACAACAATGCTAAAATGATTGATTACCCGTAACAGCATTGTAAAAACAACAATGCTAAAATGATTGATTACCCGTAAGAGCATTGTAAAAACAACAATGCTGAAATGATTGATTACCCGTAAGACCATTCTAAAAACAACAATGCTAAAATGATTGATTACCCTTAAGACCATTCTAAAAACAACAATGCTGAAATGATTGATTACCCGTAAGACCATTCTAAAAACAACAATGCTAAAAAGATTGATTACCCGTAAGACCATTCTAAAAACAACAATGCTAAAATGATTGATTACCCGTAAGAGCATTGTAAAAACAACAATGCTAAAATGATTGATTACCCGTAAGACCATTCTAAAAACAACAATGCTAAATTGATTGATTACCCGTAAGACCATTCTAAAAACAACAATGCTAAAATGATTGATTACCCTTAAGACCATTCTAAAAACAACAATGCTGAAATGATTGATTACCCGTAAGACCATTCTAAAAACAACAATGCTAAAAAGATTGATTACCCGTAAGACCATTCTAAAAACAACAATGCTGAAATGATTGATTACCCGTAAGAGCATTGTAAAAACAACAATGCTAAAATGATTGATTACCCGTAAGACCATTCTAAAAACAACAATGCTAAATTGATTGATTACCCGTAAGACCATTCTAAAAACAATAATGCTAAAATGATTTATTACCCGTAAGAGCATTGTAAAAACAACAATGCTAAAATGATTGATCACCCGTTAGAGCATTGTAAAAACAACAATGCTAAATTGATTGATTACCCGTAAGACCATTCTAAAAACAATAATGCTAAAATGATTGATTACCCGTAAGACCATTGTAAAAACAACAATGCTGAAATGATTGATTACCCGTTAGAGCATTGTAAAAACAACAATGCTAAAATGATTGATTACCCGTAAGACCATTCTAAAAAGAACAATGCTAAAATGATTGATTACCCGTAAGACCATTCTAAAAACAACAATGCTAAAATGATTGATTACCCGTAATACCATTCTAAAAACAACAATGCTAAAATGATTGATTACCCGTAAGACCATTCTAAAAACAACAATGCTAAAATGATTGATTACCCGTTAGACCATTCTAAAAACAACAATGCTAAAATGATTGATTACCCGTAACAGCATTGTAAAAACAACAATGCTAAAATGATTGATTACCCGTAACAGCATTGTAAAAACAACAATGCTAAAATGATTGATTACCCGTAAGACCATTGTAAAAACAACAATGCTAAAATGATTGATTACCCTTAAGACCATTCTAAAAACAACAATGCTGAAATGATTGATTACCCGTAAGACCATTCTAAAAACAACAATGCTAAAAAGATTGATTACCCGTAAGACCATTCTAAAAACAACAATGCTAAAATGATTGATTACCCGCAAGACCATTCTAAAAACAACAATGCTAAAATGATTGATTACCCGTAAGACCATTGTAAAAACAACAATGCTGAAATGATTGATTACCCGTTAGAGCATTGTAAAAACAACAATGCTAAAATGATTGATTACCCGTAAGACCATTCTAAAAAGAACAATGCTAAAATGATTGATTACCCGTAAGACCATTCTAAAAACAACAATGCTAAAATGATTGATTACCCTTAAGACCATTCTAAAAACAACAATGCTGAAATGATTGATTACCCGTAAGACCATTCTAAAAACAACAATGCTAAAAAGATTGATTACCCGTAAGACCATTCTAAAAACAACAATGCTAAAATGATTGATTACCCGTAAGAGCATTGTAAAAACAACAATGCTAAAATGATTGATTACCCTTAAGACCATTCTAAAAACAACAATGCTGAAATGATTGATTACCCGTAAGACCATTCTAAAAACAACAATGCTAAAAAGATTGATTACCCGTAAGACCATTCTAAAAACAACAATGCTAAAATGATTGATTACCCGTAAGAGCATTGTAAAAACAACAATGCTAAAATGATTGATTACCCTTAAGACCATTCTAAAAACAACAATGCTGAAATGATTGATTACCCGTAAGACCATTCTAAAAACAACAATGCTAAAAAGATTGATTACCCGTAAGACCATTCTAAAAACAACAATGCTAAAATGATTGATTACCCGCAAGACCATTCTAAAAACAACAATGCTAAAATGATTGATTACCCGTAAGACCATTGTAAAAACAACAATGCTGAAATGATTGATTACCCGTTAGAGCATTGTAAAAACAACAATGCTAAAATGATTGATTACCCGTAAGACCATTCTAAAAAGAACAATGCTAAAATGATTGATTACCCGTAAGACCATTCTAAAAACAACAATGCTAAAATGATTGATTACCCTTAAGACCATTCTAAAAACAACAATGCTGAAATGATTGATTACCCGTAAGACCATTCTAAAAACAACAATGCTAAAAAGATTGATTACCCGTAAGACCATTCTAAAAACAACAATGCTAAAATGATTGATTACCCGTAAGAGCATTGTAAAAACAACAATGCTAAAATGATTGATTACCCGTAAGACCATTCTAAAAACAACAATGCTAAATTGATTGATTACCCGTAAGACCATTCTAAAAACAACAATGCTAAAATGATTGATTACCCTTAAGACCATTCTAAAAACAACAATGCTGAAATGATTGATTACCCGTAAGACCATTCTAAAAACAACAATGCTAAAAAGATTGATTACCCGTAAGACCATTCTAAAAACAACAATGCTAAAATGATTGATTACCCGTAAGAGCATTGTAAAAACAACAATGCTAAAATGATTGATTACCCGTTAGACCATTCTAAAAACAATAATGCTAAAATGATTTATTACCCGTAAGAGCATTGTAAAAACAACAATGCTAAAATGATTGATTACCCGTAACAGCATTGTAAAAACAACAATGCTAAAATGATTGATTACCCGTTAGACCATTCTAAAAACAACAATGCTAAAATGATTGATTACCCGTAACAGCATTGTAAAAACAACAATGCTAAAATGATTGATTACCCGTAACAGCATTGTAAAAACAACAATGCTAAAATGATTGATTACCCGTAAGACCATTGTAAAAACAACAATGCTAAAATGATTGATTACCCTTAAGACCATTCTAAAAACAACAATGCTGAAATGATTGATTACCCGTAAGACCATTCTAAAAACAACAATGCTAAAAAGATTGATTACCCGTAAGACCATTCTAAAAACAACAATGCTAAAATGATTGATTACCCGCAAGACCATTCTAAAAACAACAATGCTAAAATGATTGATTACCCGTTAGAGCATTGTAAAAACAACAATGCTAAAATGATTGATTACCCGTAAGACCATTCTAAAAAGAACAATGCTAAAATGATTGATTACCCGTAAGACCATTCTAAAAACAACAATGCTAAAATGATTGATTACCCTTAAGACCATTCTAAAAACAACAATGCTGAAATGATTGATTACCCGCAAGACCATTCTAAAAACAACAATGCTAAAAAGATTGATTACCCGTAAGACCATTCTAAAAACAACAATGCTAAAATGATTGATTACCCGTAAGAGCATTGTAAAAACAACAATGCTAAAATGATTGATTACCCGTAAGACCATTCTAAAAACAACAATGCTAAATTGATTGATTACCCGTAAGACCATTCTAAAAACAACAATGCTAAAATGATTGATTACCCTTAAGACCATTCTAAAAACAACAATGCTGAAATGATTGATTACCCGTAAGACCATTCTAAAAACAACAATGCTAAAAAGATTGATTACCCGTAAGACCATTCTAAAAACAACAATGCTAAAATGATTGATTACCCGTAAGAGCATTGTAAAAACAACAATGCTAAAATGATTGATTACCCGTTAGACCATTCTAAAAACAATAATGCTAAAATGATTTATTACCCGTAAGAGCATTGTAAAAACAACAATGCTAAAATGATTGATTACCCGTAACAGCATTGTAAAAACAACAATGCTAAAATGATTGATTACCCGTAACAGCATTGTAAAAACAACAATGCTAAAATGATTGATTACCCGTAAGACCATTGTAAAAACAACAATGCTGAAATGATTGATTACCCGTAAGAGCATTGTAAAAACAACAATGCTAAAATGATTGATTACCCGTTAGACCATTCTAAAAACAACAATGCTAAAATGATTGATTACCCGTAACAGCATTGTAAAAACAACAATGCTAAAATGATTGATTACCCGTAACAGCATTGTAAAAACAACAATGCTAAAATGATTGATTACCCGTAAGACCATTGTAAAAACAACAATGCTGAAATGATTGATTACCCGTAAGAGCATTGTAAAAACAACAATGCTAAAATGATTGATTACCCGTAAGACCATTCTAAAAACAACAATGCTAAAATGATTGATTACCCGTAACAGCATTGTAAAAACAACAATGCTAAAATTATTGATTACCCGTAAGACCATTGTAAAAACAACAATGCTGAAATGATTGATTACCTGTAAGAGCATTGTAAAAACAACAATGCTAAAATGATTGATTACCCGTAAGACCATTCTAAAAACAACAATGCTAAAATGATTGATTACCCGTAAGACCATTCTAAAAACAACAATGCTAAAAGAATTGATTACCCGTAAGACCATTCTAAAAACAACAATGCTAAAATGATTGATTACCCGTAAGACCATTCTAAAAACAACAATGCTAAAAGGATTGATTACCCGTAAGACCTTTCTAAAAACAACAATGCTAAAATGATTGATTACCCGTAACAGCATTGTAAAAACAACAATGCTAAAATGATTGATTACCCGTAAGACCATTCTAAAAACAACAATGCTAAAATGATTGATTACCCGTAATACCATTCTAAAAACAACAATGCTAAAATGATTGATTACCCGTAACAGCATTGTAAAAACAACAATGCTAAAATGATTGATTACCCGTAATACCATTCTAAAAACAACAATGCTAAAATGATTACACCCAAGTAACCCTTAATATCAGAACAGAAATTTTTTGTGATTATCTCCTAGATGATCGAGTTACCTTTAACAGTACTAAACTGATTACGTACTTATCGCTCGATTATCACACGTACAGAAAGTTTTTAGTTTACAACATAGACTATGCCGACGCATACTTTTCGCGTTATACAAAATTCTAACATGAACTTATGGCCAGAAGCGTTTGAAAGAGAAAGAATTCGGTAAAACACCCAATAATTTTTATATCCAGGTGCCTTATGACCATTCTAAAAATAGCATCAGTATATACTTGCTTTTGCTTTTAAAATTTCTCTCGATTTCTTTGAATGTTGAAATAGGTGATGGGGAGCGTGATTGAAAGCGTAAAATCCTTATTGTCGACGGGTGACAGAGAATATAAAGGGAGTAGGAAACCTCCCATTTAAATTAAGGCAATAAAATAATGCTCTCTCTCGCTTTAAACATATCAAGCAAAAGTAAAACTCTATTCACGATGATTAACCACAATTAAATGCTATGCTTATACTTACTATTATAATCCCCTTCCTCATAAAATACACGAAAGGAAAATATCACCTCACCACAATTCTCTCCCATTTACTCTACCTTCAATGACGAACGAAAAGATTTTCACGACAACGGCACCGCCCACAACAACAACAGGGCAGGTCAAATTAAGATCCACCTCGTAGATATTCATCATACGATGTGGCTAAAAACCGTATTTTAAACCAAACCGACGGCGACTTTTCATTATGGCATAGAAGCTGTCCGAGTCTCTGAACCCAGGTAACAGAATCGCCTGGAAGAACTTAAACGGCTCCAAACACTCGAATAGCCAATAGACCATTTGGACAGCAAAAACAGTTTCGGATTAATATCGTCATGAGGGAGAGATATTTTGATTTTAGCCACATCGTATGATTTATATCTACGACGAGGCTATTAGTTTGCCCAACCTATTGTCGTCATCGTCGGTGTCGTGCCACAGCACCACCTTTGGCAGTGTATATGTATTTGTTAGTCATTGAAGGAAGGATGTGGGATATAGCTATGTGTTGAGGTGATATTTTTTCGTTGACGTAGAAGAGGATTATAATAATAGGGTTAAGCATTGTGGATTATGTTTTACGTTTGCTTTTTATTTTAAAAGAGATAGATGGTAATTATGGTTTTGCCCTAACATAAATGGGCTGTGTCCTACTTGGGGGGGTCGGCCATTCACGAAATCCCGTACGCTACCCGCGAAATCCAACACTTAGGAAATTCGAAATGAATAGCAAAATCAGAAATCTGGATTAAAAGTAAACGTATTTTTGCTGATTGAGCCATCCCATATAAAATCCGAAATCAGTAACGAAATCAAAAAATCAGTAAATAAATCAAAAAATCAGTAAATAAATCAAAAAATCAGTAAATAAATCACAAAATCAGTATAGAAATTGCGAAATCCATTACAAAATCCAAGGAATTCAAAGTAAAATAAAATAAAAATCACAAAATCCGACGAAATCACGAGAAAATGTCAAACTCCGAGGAAATCACGGGAAATATCACAAAATCTGTCGAAATCAAGGGTAATATCACAAAATCTGTCGAAATCACGAAAAATATCACAAAATTTGTCAAAATCACGGGAAAAAATCTCAAAGTCCGACGATATCCGTTTGGTTTCATCGAATTTTGCAATCAAACAAAATCCGAAGATATCAAATTGGATTTCGATATCCAAAACGTCCGACCCCTCGGTCCTACTCCCTTTAAAATTTCTCTCACCTGTTGATTTCAAACTTTCAATACCGCTCCCCTATTTTAACATTCAGAGAAATAAAGGGGAATTTTAAAAGCAAAAGTATATGCTGAAGTTATTTTTAGAATGCCCTTAATGGAAAGGACCACCACCTTTGCATGTTAATTTTAAATCAAAGACCATGATATGAGGGTCTAAAATTTGCTAGTAGTAGTGAGCCAATAAGATAATTTAAACTTTTCGTCACGTGTTGGAGAGAGGGGCGCTATATTGGGCTATCAGTTGGACTGAAGTAAATACTAACCGTTCTCCATTACTACTTCTAAAATTAAATCTATCCCTGCTAGTTGTTTGTGTTTTTGAATTAATTGTATTGAATTATAAATAAAAAACCAAATTAGAAATGGAAAGATAAGAGGCCCTATTAGGGATTTTTTAAAAGCGATGACGTTATGCTATTCGTCACATTTTCTGTACTTCTATTAAAGGTTAGGTATGTGTTACGGGTAATCGTTTCACCACTATTAGAGGCTGCGCATTCTGGTACTAGTGACGCCTCTACTGAGTTAAGTGTCATAGTGATTCAATTTTTCCTAGGCAACTTTTTGGTGACTCAACTCATCCAGCGTCTATTCAGACGATCCAACTAGTTGATTCAACTCGAGTTGACCCTTCAAGCTGAGTCAAAAAGTTGGATCGTCTGAAAGAGCCTTTAGTCGTCACGCTTCATATACTAGTTTGGTGCGGTATGTGTGATGAGCTAAATTGAATAAAATAAAAACTGACATTGTAGACAAAGAAAGTGTAAAAGATAAGTGTAGAAATTAAATTGCCTGAAGTAACAGATATTCAAATTTTCACTTTTGAAGACATGACTATAAAACTTTAATTATTTGAAAAAATTCCTATCTTACTTTTTTCAATGTTGGAGCGGCTAAATTGTAATCATTAACGTAGAGTTTGCAAGTTCTCTCCCCACTTGTTAAAGGAGTTTTCCTCCGCGGTCTAACCCGGTTTCTCCTTTCCATCAAAACTTGCAGAGGTTAACGGTAATAGTTAGTATAGGGCGCTGTCGGTTAGTTGTGGCATAGGGGCTAGCCACCACCCCTCTATGCATTGTAAAGGCGTTAGATAAGTGGCAATAAGTCGCAAGATGACTTGGTCCAATTAGGTAGCTAGCTAGCTGAACCTATGTGCGTGCAGACAACAGACAATGGAAATACTGATTTACAGGATTTAGAGCGTTGAGATTTTAAATCCTGAATATCAGTATTTTTCGTCTTTTGTCTCAAAATATTTCTTTCTTATGTTGTCAGGACGCTTAAAAATACGTTATAGATTACAACCAAATCACTCCAACAAAGCAACAAGGGTTTGCTCGTGCTGAGAACCAAAGCTGGAACACATTTTATATCGAATAAGCTGCCGTTGAAGATAGGGAGTTGCCTATCCTCTAAGCGTGAAAAAAGTTTCCTCACTAAGCTTTTACTTTCGCGCGTTTTAGAGGTTCGGCGAAGTATTGGTCCGACCCTGGCTGGCAGGCTGAGCGTCCCTTCAACCCCATTTTTTATTCTAAAATTGTTTTATACCAAAAAAGATAAATGCTTTTAAGCATATAAAATTGTTTTTAAATTACCTCTTTTGGCACAAATATTATGAGATTTTTGTAAGTTTTTTTTCGGTTCTGACTTCTCTGATTAATTGGCACTTAGTACGTCATATACAAAAAAGGAATGAGGCTGCTTTTGGCGGAAAATTCTATCAGGCCTGCCTTCTATTCCTTTACGATTTTCTCTGTTCTTTATCTCCACCATCCGTTTCCGTGTCACGTCTAGCGTTGTTCGGTAGGGCTTATGCAAATTACTTCATTTCTATTGTGTCAAGTTTCAAGACAACATGGCTCGGGGCTAGTTCTAAGCGGTTGTTGCATATTGCAATAAGCGTGCAATCAATGAATAATTTTAGTACCGAAAATATCAACAAAATTTTTCCAGTTCATAGGGCAGAAGTTGGTTATTTACTTGTTTCATTAATATATAACCCAAAATCAAGCTAGATTATTTTTATCCATAATTGGAATGATATTAGATATTTAAAATAAAAAATAACCGTAAAGTATATAGGCCAGTGTCACCTTACAATAAATTTTGCTAGTCCAGGCAAAACATTAATATGGCCGGGGGCATCTTGTTTTTCTACTTAATTCACCATTGGTAGGCGGCTGGTAACTTAATTCACCATTGGTAGGCGGCTGGTAACTTAATTCACCATTGGTAGGCGGCTGGTAACTTAATTCTCCATTGGTAGGCGGCTGGTAACTTAATTCACCATTGGCAGGCGGCTGGTAACTTAATTCACCATTGGCAGGCGGCTGGTAACTTAATTCACCATTGGTAGGCGGCTGGTAACTTAATGCACCATTGGTAGGCGGCTGGTAACTTAATTCACCATTGGTAGGCGGCTGGTAACTTAATTCACCATTGGTAGGCGGCTGGTAACTTAATTCACTATTGGTAGGCGGCTGGTAACTTAATTCACCATTGGTAGGCGGCTGGATACTTAATTCATCATTGGTAGGCGGCTGGAAACTTAATTCACCATTGATGGGCGGCTAGTAACCTTATTCACCTTTGGTAGGCGGTTGGTAACTTAATTCACTATTGGCAGGCGGCTGGTAACTTAATTTACCATTTGTAGGCGGCTGGTAACTTAATTCACCATTGGTAGGCAGTTGGTAGCTTAATTCAGGATTGGCAGGCGGCTGGTAACTTAATTCAGAATTGGTAGTCGACTGGTAGCTTAATTCACCATTGTTAAGCGGTCGGTAACCTAGCTTAATCACCAGCAGTCTATAACCTAGCTTAGTTACCAGCAGTCTATAACCTAGCTTAGTTACCAGCAGTCTATAACCTAGCTTAATTACCAGCAGTCTATAACCTAGCTTAATTACCAGCATTTTGTTACTAAGCTTAATTACCAGCAGTTTATTCCAAGCTTAATTATTAGCACTTTTTACCTAGCTTAATTACAAGCAGATTGTTACCAAGCTTAATTACAAGCAGATTGTTACCAAGCTTAATTACAAGCAGATTGTTACCTAGCTTAATTAAGAGAAGTCGGTAACCTATCTTGATTTCCCGCGGTCGGTAATCTAGCCGAATTAGCAGCGGTCACTAATCTAGCCTAATTACAAGCAGTCGGTAATCTAGCTTAATTACCAGCGGTCGCTAATCTAGCCTAATTACCAGCGGTCGCTAATCTAGCCTAATTACCAGCGGTCGGTAATCTAGCTTAATTACCAGCGTTCGGTAATCTAGCTTAATTACCAGCGGTCGGTAATCCAGCTTAAATACCAGCGGTCGGTAATCTTGTTAAATCACCTTTTTTGTTACTGTCCCAAAGGCAGTTTGTAACTTAGTATACTAGTGTGGGAGTTTGTAACTTAGCATACTAGTGTGGGGGTCCTTTTCCTACTCAACTTGTTAGCTCACAAAATTTTCAAGCACCGCAAAAATTGAGCCAAATAGCTTTAAACGTGCTAACATCGTAAACTGACTCTTTACAGCGAATATCCTTGCTAAAATATCGCAGATTGGAATGGTTTTAAAAATTTTAAATTAAACACACTTAGACTTAATTATAGTTAATGAAAATCGCTTAGCGCCAAGTAAAATGTTGTACCTTTCACTTAAAACCATTTTCAAGTATAACAAATGTATAGTTATGTCTATAAGTGCCTGGACAAAATGGCTCTTTGTGAAAAAATTCCATTACATTTCTATGGGAAATTTCCAGTTTTTCGTCAAAAGGGCTGATTAATTTCATGGAAATGAAAACCACCCTTAGCAACTTTATTTTTTATAAAAGAAACTAATTAATGGATCTCTTTGAAATTTTAACCACAAATTGAGGGCCAGAACTGTAGTTCTGTGGAATATTTTCAAAACAGTTTATGCAATACCAAAAAACTATAACCAAATAAAACAAGTTGGGAAAACCAAAATATTACCTCTCCGTGTCGAGAAGATTATATAACCTTAAGTATCCAATGAAAACGTCGACCTTTTTGCGCCTTGATAGATATAGGAGGTAATGAATGAAATATATCACAATGCACGGGCCTTGATAGATATAGGAGGCAATGAAGGAAATATATCGCATGCACGGGCCTTGATACATATAGGAGGCAATGAAGGAAATATATCGCATGCACGGGCCTTGGTAGATATAGGAGGCAATGATAATCTCTCTCTTTGCACGAGAGGTTTATCTTTAATATTTAAATAAATATAATTATTTTTAATTATTTTAATCTTCAATAATTAACATTAATAATAGTTAAATCGTTTAAAATAAAGTTATACCTATTATCTTCTCAAACTTTGCTAATATTGACGTTTAAAGTGAAGGGTACCCCTCTTCCCGCATTCTTGAAATTTTGGGGTATATATACGATTCGTTTCCATTATAATAGTAAGGAAAAAGCGCAATTGCGAAAACCTTTGGTAGCGATCCTACCTTAGGGAGGCTAGACGTTTCTCGTAACCCTAGCTGATCGCCGCGTATATCCTAAAACCAAACGATGATAATGGAGTAAGTAGAAGCCAATGATACAGATTGGTGTCTATGTGGAATAGACGGAAGACCAGTGGATGGTGGTGTTAGAAGCCAGTGTAAGTGGAGACGGGTGTCAATGTGGGATTGACAAAGAACAGAAGATGGTGGTGATTAGAAGCCAGTGTAAGTGGAGACGGGTGTCAATGTGGGATTGACAAAGAACAGAAGATGGTGGTGATTGGAAGCCACTATGTACAGACTGGTGTCCAAGTGGAATGTACGAAGACCAGAAGATGCTGGTGATTAGAAGCCAGTAAGAACTGACTAGTGTCCGTGTGGGATGGATAAAGACCAGAAAATGGTGGTGTGAGAACTCAAGTAGATGAGCCATTTCCGTGACTGTGAAAGCAGTTCGGAAATGGCGAACACGTTTGCTCCGATACGCAAACTGCGAACGCGGTCACGTGGTTGTAACAACAGACAGACACACAGACACACAGACACGGCCGTTACAGAACCTCTCCTGGACTACGTCACACGGAGAGGTAAAAAACCAAAATATTACCTCTCCGTGTCGAGAAGATTATATAACCATAAGTATCCAATGAAAACGTCGACCTTTTTGCGCCTTGATAGATATAGGAGGTAATGAATGAAATATATCACAATGCACGGGCCTTGATAGATATAGGAGGCAATGAAGGAAATATATCGCATGCACGGGCCTTGATACATATAGGAGGCAATGAAGGAAATATATCGCATGCACGGGCCTTGGTAGATATAGGAGGCAATGATAATCTCTCTCTTTGCACGAGAGGTTTATCTTTAATATTTAAATAAATATAATTATTTTTAATTATTTTAATCTTCAATAATTAACATTAATAATAGTTAAATCGTTTAAAATAAAGTTATACCTATTATCTTCTCAAACTTTGCTAATATTGACGTTTAAAGTGAAAGGTACCCCTCTTCCCGCATTCTTGAAATTTTGGGGTATATATACGATTCGTTTCCATTATAATAGTAAGGAAAAAGCGCAATTGCGAAAACCTTTGGTAGCGATCCTACCTTAGGGAGGCTAGACGTTTCTCGTAACCCTAGCTGATCGCCGCGTATATCCTAAAACCAAACGATGATAATGGAGTAAGTAGAAGCCAATGATACAGATTGGTGTCTATGTGGAATAGACGGAAGACCAGTGGATGGTGGTGTTAGAAGCCAGTGTAAGTGGAGACGGGTGTCAATGTGGGATTGACAAAGAACAGAAGATGGTGGTGATTAGAAGCCAGTGTAAGTGGAGACGGGTGTCAATGTGGGATTGACAAAGAACAGAAGATGGTGGTGATTAGAAGCCACTATGTACAGACTGGTGTCCAAGTGGAATGTACGAAGACCAGAAGATGCTGGTGATTAGAAGCCAGTAAGAACTGACTAGTGTCCGTGTGGGATGGATAAAGACCAGAAAATGGTGGTGTGAGAACTCAAGTAGATGAGCCATTTCCGTGACTGTGAAAGCAGTTCGGAAATGGCGAACACGTTTGCTCCGATACGCAAACTGCGAACGCGGTCACGTGGTTGTAACAACAGACAGACACACAGACACACAGACACGGCCGTTACAGAACCTCTCCTGGACTACGTCACACGGAGAGGTAAAAAACCAAAATATTACCTCTCCGTGTCGAGAAGATTATATAACCTTAAGTATCCAATGAAAACGTCGACCTTTTTGCGCCTTGATAGATATAGGAGGTAATGAATGAAATATATCACAATGCACGGGCCTTGATAGATATAGGAGGCAATGAAGGAAATATATCGCATGCACGGGCCTTGATACATATAGGAGGCAATGAAGGAAATATATCGCATGCACGGGCCTTGGTAGATATAGGAGGCAATGATAATCTCTCTCTTTGCACGAGAGGTTTATCTTTAATATTTAAATAAATATAATTATTTTTAATTATTTTAATCTTCAATAATTAACATTAATAATAGTTAAATCGTTTAAAATAAAGTTATACCTATTATCTTCTCAAACTTTGCTAATATTGACGTTTAAAGTGAAGGGTACCCCTCTTCCCGCATTCTTGAAATTTTGGGGTATATATACGATTCGTTTCCATTATAATAGTAAGGAAAAAGCGCAATTGCGAAAACCTTTGGTAGCGATCCTACCTTAGGGAGGCTAGACGTTTCTCGTAACCCTAGCTGATCGCCGCGTATATCCTAAAACCAAACGATGATAATGGAGTAAGTAGAAGCCAATGATACAGATTGGTGTCTATGTGGAATAGACGGAAGACCAGTGGATGGTGGTGTTAGAAGCCAGTGTAAGTGGAGACGGGTGTCAATGTGGGATTGACAAAGAACAGAAGATGGTGGTGATTAGAAGCCAGTGTAAGTGGAGACGGGTGTCAATGTGGGATTGACAAAGAACAGAAGATGGTGGTGATTGGAAGCCACTATGTACAGACTGGTGTCCAAGTGGAATGTACGAAGACCAGAAGATGCTGGTGATTAGAAGCCAGTAAGAACTGACTAGTGTCCGTGTGGGATGGATAAAGACCAGAAAATGGTGGTGTGAGAACTCAAGTAGATGAGCCATTTCCGTGACTGTGAAAGCAGTTCGGAAATGGCGAACACGTTTGCTCCGATACGCAAACTGCGAACGCGGTCACGTGGTTGTAACAACAGACAGACACACAGACACACAGACACGGCCGTTACAGAACCTCTCCTGGACTACGTCACACGGAGAGGTAAAAAACCAAAATATTACCTCTCCGTGTCGAGAAGATTATATAACCATAAGTATCCAATGAAAACGTCGACCTTTTTGCGCCTTGATAGATATAGGAGGTAATGAATGAAATATATCACAATGCACGGGCCTTGATAGATATAGGAGGCAATGAAGGAAATATATCGCATGCACGGGCCTTGATACATATAGGAGGCAATGAAGGAAATATATCGCATGCACGGGCCTTGGTAGATATAGGAGGCAATGATAATCTCTCTCTTTGCACGAGAGGTTTATCTTTAATATTTAAATAAATATAATTATTTTTAATTATTTTAATCTTCAATAATTAACATTAATAATAGTTAAATCGTTTAAAATAAAGTTATACCTATTATCTTCTCAAACTTTGCTAATATTGACGTTTAAAGTGAAAGGTACCCCTCTTCCCGCATTCTTGAAATTTTGGGGTATATATACGATTCGTTTCCATTATAATAGTAAGGAAAAAGCGCAATTGCGAAAACCTTTGGTAGCGATCCTACCTTAGGGAGGCTAGACGTTTCTCGTAACCCTAGCTGATCGCCGCGTATATCCTAAAACCAAACGATGATAATGGAGTAAGTAGAAGCCAATGATACAGATTGGTGTCTATGTGGAATAGACGGAAGACCAGTGGATGGTGGTGTTAGAAGCCAGTGTAAGTGGAGACGGGTGTCAATGTGGGATTGACAAAGAACAGAAGATGGTGGTGATTAGAAGCCAGTGTAAGTGGAGACGGGTGTCAATGTGGGATTGACAAAGAACAGAAGATGGTGGTGATTAGAAGCCACTATGTACAGACTGGTGTCCAAGTGGAATGTACGAAGACCAGAAGATGCTGGTGATTAGAAGCCAGTAAGAACTGACTAGTGTCCGTGTGGGATGGATAAAGACCAGAAAATGGTGGTGTGAGAACTCAAGTAGATGAGCCATTTCCGTGACTGTGAAAGCAGTTCGGAAATGGCGAACACGTTTGCTCCGATACGCAAACTGCGAACGCGGTCACGTGGTTGTAACAACAGACAGACACACAGACACACAGACACACAGACACGGCCGTTACAGAACCTCTCCTGGACTACGTCACACGGAGAGGTAAAAAACCAAAATATTACCTCTCCGTGTCGAGAAGATTATATAACCTTAAGTATCCAATGAAAACGTCGACCTTTTTGCGCCTTGATAGATATAGGAGGTAATGAATGAAATATATCACAATGCACGGGCCTTGATAGATATAGGAGGCAATGAAGGAAATATATCGCATGCACGGGCCTTGATACATATAGGAGGCAATGAAGGAAATATATCGCATGCACGGGCCTTGGTAGATATAGGAGGCAATGATAATCTCTCTCTTTGCACGAGAGGTTTATCTTTAATATTTAAATAAATATAATTATTTTTAATTATTTTAATCTTCAATAATTAACATTAATAATAGTTAAATCGTTTAAAATAAAGTTATACCTATTATCTTCTCAAACTTTGCTAATATTGACGTTTAAAGTGAAGGGTACCCCTCTTCCCGCATTCTTGAAATTTTGGGGTATATATACGATTCGTTTCCATTATAATAGTAAGGAAAAAGCGCAATTGCGAAAACCTTTGGTAGCGATCCTACCTTAGGGAGGCTAGACGTTTCTCGTAACCCTAGCTGATCGCCGCGTATATCCTAAAACCAAACGATGATAATGGAGTAAGTAGAAGCCAATGATACAGATTGGTGTCTATGTGGAATAGACGGAAGACCAGTGGATGGTGGTGTTAGAAGCCAGTGTAAGTGGAGACGGGTGTCAATGTGGGATTGACAAAGAACAGAAGATGGTGGTGATTAGAAGCCAGTGTAAGTGGAGACGGGTGTCAATGTGGGATTGACAAAGAACAGAAGATGGTGGTGATTGGAAGCCACTATGTACAGACTGGTGTCCAAGTGGAATGTACGAAGACCAGAAGATGCTGGTGATTAGAAGCCAGTAAGAACTGACTAGTGTCCGTGTGGGATGGATAAAGACCAGAAAATGGTGGTGTGAGAACTCAAGTAGATGAGCCATTTCCGTGACTGTGAAAGCAGTTCGGAAATGGCGAACACGTTTGCTCCGATACGCAAACTGCGAACGCGGTCACGTGGTTGTAACAACAGACAGACACACAGACACACAGACACGGCCGTTACAGAACCTCTCCTGGACTACGTCACACGGAGAGGTAAAAAACCAAAATATTACCTCTCCGTGTCGAGAAGATTATATAACCTTAAGTATCCAATGAAAACGTCGACCTTTTTGCGCCTTGATAGATATAGGAGGTAATGAATGAAATATATCACAATGCACGGGCCTTGATAGATATAGGAGGCAATGAAGGAAATATATCGCATGCACGGGCCTTGATACATATAGGAGGCAATGAAGGAAATATATCGCATGCACGGGCCTTGGTAGATATAGGAGGCAATGATAATCTCTCTCTTTGCACGAGAGGTTTATCTTTAATATTTAAATAAATATAATTATTTTTAATTATTTTAATCTTCAATAATTAACATTAATAATAGTTAAATCGTTTAAAATAAAGTTATACCTATTATCTTCTCAAACTTTGCTAATATTGACGTTTAAAGTGAAAGGTACCCCTCTTCCCGCATTCTTGAAATTTTGGGGTATATATACGATTCGTTTCCATTATAATAGTAAGGAAAAAGCGCAATTGCGAAAACCTTTGGTAGCGATCCTACCTTAGGGAGGCTAGACGTTTCTCGTAACCCTAGCTGATCGCCGCGTATATCCTAAAACCAAACGATGATAATGGAGTAAGTAGAAGCCAATGATACAGATTGGTGTCTATGTGGAATAGACGGAAGACCAGTGGATGGTGGTGTTAGAAGCCAGTGTAAGTGGAGACGGGTGTCAATGTGGGATTGACAAAGAACAGAAGATGGTGGTGATTAGAAGCCAGTGTAAGTGGAGACGGGTGTCAATGTGGGATTGACAAAGAACAGAAGATGGTGGTGATTAGAAGCCACTATGTACAGACTGGTGTCCAAGTGGAATGTACGAAGACCAGAAGATGCTGGTGATTAGAAGCCAGTAAGAACTGACTAGTGTCCGTGTGGGATGGATAAAGACCAGAAAATGGTGGTGTGAGAACTCAAGTAGATGAGCCATTTCCGTGACTGTGAAAGCAGTTCGGAAATGGCGAACACGTTTGCTCCGATACGCAAACTGCGAACGCGGTCACGTGGTTGTAACAACAGACAGACACACAGACACACAGACACACAGACACGGCCGTTACAGAACCTCTCCTGGACTACGTCACACGGAGAGGTAAAAAACCAAAATATTACCTCTCCGTGTCGAGAAGATTATATAACCTTAAGTATCCAATGAAAACGTCGACCTTTTTGCGCCTTGATAGATATAGGAGGTAATGAATGAAATATATCACAATGCACGGGCCTTGATAGATATAGGAGGCAATGAAGGAAATATATCGCATGCACGGGCCTTGATACATATAGGAGGCAATGAAGGAAATATATCGCATGCACGGGCCTTGGTAGATATAGGAGGCAATGATAATCTCTCTCTTTGCACGAGAGGTTTATCTTTAATATTTAAATAAATATAATTATTTTTAATTATTTTAATCTTCAATAATTAACATTAATAATAGTTAAATCGTTTAAAATAAAGTTATACCTATTATCTTCTCAAACTTTGCTAATATTGACGTTTAAAGTGAAAGGTACCCCTCTTCCCGCATTCTTGAAATTTTGGGGTATATATACGATTCGTTTCCATTATAATAGTAAGGAAAAAGCGCAATTGCGAAAACCTTTGGTAGCGATCCTACCTTAGGGAGGCTAGACGTTTCTCGTAACCCTAGCTGATCGCCGCGTATATCCTAAAACCAAACGATGATAATGGAGTAAGTAGAAGCCAATGATACAGATTGGTGTCTATGTGGAATAGACGGAAGACCAGTGGATGGTGGTGTTAGAAGCCAGTGTAAGTGGAGACGGGTGTCAATGTGGGATTGACAAAGAACAGAAGATGGTGGTGATTAGAAGCCAGTGTAAGTGGAGACGGGTGTCAATGTGGGATTGACAAAGAACAGAAGATGGTGGTGATTAGAAGCCACTATGTACAGACTGGTGTCCAAGTAAAATGTACGAAGACCAGAAGATGCTGGTGATTAGAAGCCAGTAAGAACTGACTAGTGTCCGTGTGGGATGGATAAAGACCAGAAAATGGTGGTGTGAGCACTCAAGTAGATGAGCCATTTCCGTGACTGTGAAAGCAGTTCGGAAATGGCGAACACGTTTGCTCCGATACGCAAACTGCGAACGCGGTCACGTGGTTGTAACAACAGACAGACACACAGACACACAGACACACAGACACGGCCGTTACAGAACCTCTCCTGGACTACGTCACACGGAGAGGTAAAAAACCAAAATATTACCTCTCCGTGTCGAGAAGATTATATAACCTTAAGTATCCAATGAAAACGTCGACCTTTTTGCGCCTTGATAGATATAGGAGGTAATGAATGAAATATATCACAATGCACGGGCCTTGATAGATATAGGAGGCAATGAAGGAAATATATCGCATGCACGGGCCTTGATACATATAGGAGGCAATGAAGGAAATATATCGCATGCACGGGCCTTGGTAGATATAGGAGGCAATGATAATCTCTCTCTTTGCACGAGAGGTTTATCTTTAATATTTAAATAAATATAATTATTTTTAATTATTTTAATCTTCAATAATTAACATTAATAATAGTTAAATCGTTTAAAATAAAGTTATACCTATTATCTTCTCAAACTTTGCTAATATTGACGTTTAAAGTGAAGGGTACCCCTCTTCCCGCATTCTTGAAATTTTGGGGTATATATACGATTCGTTTCCATTATAATAGTAAGGAAAAAGCGCAATTGCGAAAACCTTTGGTAGCGATCCTACCTTAGGGAGGCTAGACGTTTCTCGTAACCCTAGCTGATCGCCGCGTATATCCTAAAACCAAACGATGATAATGGAGTAAGTAGAAGCCAATGATACAGATTGGTGTCTATGTGGAATAGACGGAAGACCAGTGGATGGTGGTGTTAGAAGCCAGTGTAAGTGGAGACGGGTGTCAATGTGGGATTGACAAAGAACAGAAGATGGTGGTGATTAGAAGCCAGTGTAAGTGGAGACGGGTGTCAATGTGGGATTGACAAAGAACAGAAGATGGTGGTGATTAGAAGCCACTATGTACAGACTGGTGTCCAAGTGGAATGTACGAAGACCAGAAGATGCTGGTGATTAGAAGCCAGTAAGAACTGACTAGTGTCCGTGTGGGATGGATAAAGACCAGAAAATGGTGGTGTGAGAACTCAAGTAGATGAGCCATTTCCGTGACTGTGAAAGCAGTTCGGAAATGGCGAACACGTTTGCTCCGATACGCAAACTGCGAACGCGGTCACGTGGTTGTAACAACAGACAGACACACAGACACGGCCGTTACAGAACCTCTCCTGGACTACGTCACACGGAGAGGTAAAAAAACCTTCCTTATACATTAAGAGCAGTATGAAGTCTTATCTAAGAGAGCTACCGGACCGTGGGACAAACGACGATCTGCCTCATATAGCTTAGCATAGCGGGTGGGTAAAAAGAAGAGGGGGTCAGCAACCCTTTAAATTTTCTCATTGCAATTAAAATAAAAAATCCCGGTAACACAAATATTCTATCATTGCTCACAAATATCTGATTAACTTCTAACGATTGAGTGGCTAGGTAAAATGACTACAAAACCCAAGTATTTTCAAAAATAATAAGCAAATTTCTAGTTTAGAAGAAGAACTAAATATTTCGGCAATTTTTATTTTAAACGTATTAAGTAACACTCTTTACGTTGTGTGTAACAGAAGTGTCACGTTATCAAGTATTTAAAACTATCTAAACCTCACTACCCTTTAAGTCCCAATACGGATTTAAGGAAAAACTTTTCGCAATCTAGCGTTTCTGATAAATAAGTAATTGTCATAAGCTTATAACACTACCAACACTTCGTAATGGTAGAGACTTACTGAGAGCTAGTTTGAGAACGACGCTAGAATTGACTACAATTGGTTTTGCAGCCCATCTTAATATTTATTCTGTACTAAGCCTTTGACAGACGTCGCTTCACGAGAATCTTTGAGATTTCATATATGTCACTTCATGACAAGCTCTTAGTAACCAGTGAAAAACTTATGGATCATATCTTATGAACTCAATGAAAACATTTAACATTAACACACAAAACATTCCAGGGGTGTACAATAACTGGTCGAATAGACCACTCCCATAGGCGTTTTTTTTCGAAATTATATTAGCACGTCTATACTCACATCGAATGTTCTTTCAGGTGGTCAAAAATCATACTCTTAATTGTCATTTTTGCTTTCCTTTAAAAAATGAAAATTTTCTCCTAACGACGCTGCTTTCGGGAATTAAACACAAAATATACGGATAGATGACAGGCCACGAATGAGCTTCACCATTCATTCCTGATATATTTCAGCGCGCTATGGCGAAAACCGTGGGTCAGAAAAAGAGCAGTATTCTATTAATGTTTCTATACTTGAATAGGAAAAGCTTTATTCAATAATTTCGCGTGACGCAAAAACGTTTCTTTATCCGCTTTTATACCTTGCAATTAAGATCAAAAACCTAGCAATAAGCTGTTCTGGTTGGACGTGATTTATTTAGAAGAACTCTTGAGTTCCGCTTTATTCAACGCAAGTGCGTGATTTAAATCATTTCTGGGAACCTTTCCCAAAAGTTTATATTTCAATTATAGCGCTATAAAGAGCAATTTCGAAAGAACTGTATTTAGTCAAGCGAGCAGCGAGCGAGTTTTCATACTCGAGAAATGAGTTTGTTTTTTCACGCTAATAACACAATGAGTCCGTTGTTTTGGTCCAAATTAATTTTCAATCTCAATAATAAAAATAATTTAATAACGTATTGTGTCAGGGTAATTTCTATACTTTGAAGACACTCCCTCGAAATCATCTAAAGTAGGATCTTCGTGCCGATACTGGCACAGGTACAGTGGAAGGCATGGAAGGATGTACAGTAGAAGGCAATGGAGGATGGGAGGATGTAGGGGAGGATGGGAGGATGAAGGAGAGGATGGGAGGATGAAGGAGAGGATGGGAGGATGTACAGTGGAAGCATGGATGAAAAAAAACTAACAGGGATAAATCAAACTCGTAGACTTTACATTACTAAGAGGGAAACACGTTTGTTACCAACAAGGCTGCCAGATTTGATTTCGATTTTATTTTTTTAGCTCATTTACCGATTCAAATTCGGAAGTAGATTTATAGAAATTTTGCCATCTCGTGGTAACCTCGGGAACTTTAATTTAAAAATGTCGATTCCAACTTTAGACGTTTGAGAATCTTCGTATGATTTGTTAGGGTTGGTAACTTGCATACGTTATATTCAACGTTTTAAAGCTAAAGTTTCGAAACTTTTCGAGTCATTTAAAGTCTTCAACTAAATATTATAAGTTTTTCTTTTAATTTCAACAGAAAAATAGCTCTGCGAATAAAAGTAGACTTGAAAACTACACTAAGCCTTGACTAGGTATCAGCGGAATCCCGATTCCCGAGCCGCCGGCGGCTAAGCTCCCCGTAGCCGCGGGAATAGAAAACATTCCTCGTAAAAAACAGATACACGGCGCCAGCAAAAGCTACCCAGATTGATAAGATCTTCGTGCCTTACTCCCAAATAATCTTTCGTATTGTGAATAGTTTTAACTAAAGAATATTTCAGACACTATACTCAATATTTATAGTAGTTCCCTAATTCCAATAGAAAAATAGCTCTGCGAATTATAGTAGACTCGACGAAAACTACACTAAGCCTTGGCTAGGTATCAGCGGTATTCCGATTCCCGAGCCGCCGGCGGCTGAGCTCGCCGTAACCGCGAGAACAGCAAACATTCCCGGTTACGATTACGTGGGTACAAAAAGCAGACGAAACAACAACCGACTTGACCCCGTGATTGAATCGGTAAATTGAATGTTTCCGGTTCTTATAATTTCGGCCGCGAGGGTGCGTTTCGAACAAACATTTTACCGCCGTGATTTATCCCTGTTAGTTTTTTTCATCCATGGTGGAAGGCATGGGAGGATGGAGGATGTTCCGTGAAAGGCAGGAGAAAATGGATGGCTTCAATTCTCGGGTACTTTAGTACATGTAATACCGTACGAAGATAGAGTGAATTACGATTTAAGAAATAAACAGTATTTTTATATGTTAATTAGATTAAAATTCGAACCATAAATTTCTCCGGTACTAATTAAATTTGTAAAAGGAATGAAACCCAAGATTGTGATGGTGGTGAAATAATCTCATCCAAAATCCCAACTTGGAAAATTTATGGTCCCCTATAAAAACCTGGCTCTATCGATCATTCCAGAAAATTCAAAATACCCCATAAAACCCAGGTTAAAATCATGAAATTTTTACCAGTAAAGCTGGATTTCTAGATTATTCTGAAAAAACTAAAATACCCCGTAAAACCCAGGTTAAAGCCGTTTAAAATCAGGGTGTTATTACCAATAATGTTCAGCCAAAGCTAGAATGACGTATTAGATGATGGTATTGCTAAAATGTATAAAAAGCCGAGACGATACAAAATATTCTAATTTCCCTTTACGTTTACGTTTCTTGAGTATGGAGTCTATCTTAAACAGTTTGGGCTCCACTGTTAGAATGTGCTGATCAGAGTAAAACAACCCGCTTATATGCTTGTCGTCCAAATCCTTCAGACGATATAACACTGGTTTTCTGAAACTCAGAATAGAGGAAATGACAAATACTTCCGTCGAGAAATTAGGTTCATAACCTTTAGAAAATTCTGGTTTAAGCTTACTTATTCTTACGTAATCACCAACACGAAATTTGACATCTTTTTTAGTAGGCTTCTTACTCAATTCAGGCTTGTAAATGTTTTTGTAGACTTCCAGAACGTTAGATGGGGAAACATTATCGGGTGCCATTTTTATTACGGAGTGATAAGAGGCATTGTAGCCTTTAACTATATCTGGCAAATGATCGATATATCTATGAGAATTGAAATGAGTCAACATTTTGAATATTCGATGTTTTAAAGTTTTAATTAATCTTTCTACAAAAGGACAGTGGAATTTTTCTGACGTCATAGAACCGTATTTGATTTTATTTTTCTTTAGAAGTTTTTGCGTACTTGAATTAGTAAATTATTTTCCTAAATCGGACCAGATGGCTTTAGGTTTGCTTTGTTCGATGATTATTTCGAGAGCTTTCGTAGCTTCGGTAGCGTGTTTTCTTTTCATGGGTACCACAAAAGCTTTTCGAGAAAAGCAATCAATGCCTACCATAAGGTATCTGTAGTTATCGATGTACTTGGCGATTGACCCCAAATCAGCTAGATCAACTTCGACTCTATCCGAGATGTTAAATACAGGGATTTTACGTCTTTTGAATTTATTTATAGCAGTTTTATGTAGTGTGTAAACGTCAGTGGCCTCTAGAAAGGCTTTGACATCGTTTCTCGAAATGTCAAGATGTTGAACCTCCCTGTACAAGGGGGCTAAACCCGTGAACCCTGACCTGTGTTTGCTGTTGAGATAAGTGTCTTAAGATTTCTTCTTTTTGGAGCTGCGATAGACCTCCCATACTGTACCCTTGGTATTAAAAGGTTGTTTCTTTAATATTAAGGGACTGGCTTTATTGTCAAAAGTTAATCTCTTCTTCGCTCTTAAATACGTTCGGGGTCGGAGCCTGTTTTTTAAAGGTACGGAGAGAGGCGATTTCTTGATTGATGAGGGTGGTGCTGAGAGGGGGTTTGATTTACTTTTTGAAGGTAGAAAGTTTTGAACAAAAGGTTCAAACTCTGTCCATCCCGTTGGGGGAATCCCCATAAGCGAACGAGTTACCCCGTATTTGTTGAAGAGCATAGGTTGTATAGTAAAATATACTAGCCTTGTAAGGCGTTATGACAACACTCGCTAAATTGAATCAATAATTTCCCGATTAGAGTGTTTAAGAATAGCTAATCTTTGTGGTTTTTTTAATTGCCCCAAAGCGGCTATTAAATTGATATTTTTAGCGGCTAAACTTTTTTTCTTTTTATTCAACGAGGTTTTCTTGACCTTTCTCGGTGGTGACATCGTAAAGAATGATTAAATTTCGGAAATGTTATTTAATTATATAGTTTTCTTCTTGGGAGTATAGATGACGATTTGTTCTCCCGGTAAAATATTTGTTCTAAACCTTAAATCGGAATGACATTTTTGGGTTAAATCACAAAGTAAATACCCGTGTGGTTTTTCAGTCGCATCCAAATAACATTCTACTATATATTTAGAGTTGTTGGGTGCCAATTGTTCAGAAAGGGCCACTAATTGCGTAAGATCTCTTACGGTTTTCATAAGAATCATGTAATGAGCGTTTAAGGAAGCTGTTCTCAAGTTTTTTCAAATATATTTTGTAAAAGGGTAATTACGAATAATTTCCTATGATGCGATTGTTTAGTAAATATTTCGGATAAAATATTATTTTTATTTTCTAACATGAGATCATCTAATACGATTAATGTTGTTTGAGAGCCGTCATATACTGTGACGTCGGGTAAACCTTGACGCATAATTATACCCATTTCTTTTAATTCATTGTAGCAAGGTTGATATATACTATAATGCCAAACAACTAAATCAACTTTAGGTACGAACATTTTATCCTTATTTTCTATTATTCTTTTACATAACTGCGCGCCATCCCCCACACCGGCTCGCGCGCCATCCCCCACACCGGCTCGCGCGCCATCCCCCACACCGGCTCGCGCGCCATCCCCCACACCGGCTCGCGCGCCATCCCCAACACCGGCTCGCGCGCCATCCCCCACACCGGCTCGCGCGCCATCCCCCACACCGGCTCGCGCGCCATCCCCCACACCGGCTCGCGCGCCATCCCCCACACCGGCTCGCGCGCCATCCCCCACACCGGCTTGCGCGCCATCCCCCACACCGGCTCGCGCGCCATCCCCCACACCGGCTCGCGCGCCATCCCCCACACCGGCTCGCGCGCCATCCCCCACACCGGCTCGCGCGCCATCCCCCACACCGGCTCGCGCGCCATCCCCCACACCGGCTCGCGCGCCATCCCCCACACCGGCTCGCGCGCCATCCCCCACACCGGCTCGCGCGCCATCCCCCACACCGGCTCGCGCGCCATCCCCCACACCGGCTCGCGCGCCATCCCCCACACCGGCTCGCGCGCCATCCCCCACACCGGCTCGCGCGCCATCCCCCACACCGGCTCGCGCGCCATCCCCCACACCGGCTCGCGCGCCATCCCCCACCCCGGCTCGCGCGCCATCCCCCACCCCGGCTCGCGCGCCATCCCCCACACCGGCTCGCGCGCCATCCCCCACACCGGCTCGCGCGCCATCCCCCACACCGGCTCGCGCGCCATCCCCCACACCGGCTCGCGCGCCATCCCCCACACCGGCTCGCGCGCCATCCCCCACACCGGCTCGCGCGCCATCCCCCACACCGGCTCGCGCGCCATCCCCCACACCGGCTCGCGCGCCATCCTCCACACCGGCTCGCGCGCCATCCCCCACACCGGCTCGCGCGCCATCCCCCACACCGGCTCGCGCGCCCCCCTATATTTATTTTTTTATAGGATTTTCCCAAATAGTAAAAGAAAAAAGATATGCTTAGTATTAGATAAAATGGAACAGTTTTTAATTCAATTCAATTTATTGTAAATTCAAAATTTATAAAATTAAATACAAATAAAATTAAAAATGACTTAACATATGCATTCTATTTTTTAAATAAGTTATTTGACCCGAGATTACAGAAAATAAATTATAATTGTAAAATGAACTTTCAAGATTTTCTTCTTGAAGCACGTTGTTGAATTTCGTTACAACCTGGCAGGATGTCACAAAGTTGGTGAAGTACCCCACCACTGCGTCGAATTTCTCGGGTTGGTCATCTAAGCAAGATATACGATCGGGGTCCCCGTATAAATTATCATAAATATCATTATAAAACTCTATAATGATATCGGCCATGTGTGTAAACACAATTTAATGGTTACTTATCTTAATAAGATGCTCCTTTACGGCGCCCGAAACGCGATTCATGGCTGCTGTTTCCATACTGTTCAAAACAATAGAGTCCTCCTTTATTAAGTCTTTAATATGACATGTGTTATGGTATGCCACAACTGTTGTCTTTTCATTGGGGGTGTCGTTTAACACTATTTCAAAATTGTTGGCTTCATGGGCAGCGGTCCAACCTGCTAAAACGGGTAAGCGCGGCATCAGCTTTTCCCAGGTTTCCGTAGAAATGGCGAAGCTTTTTACCGATTGTTTCCGGCATAGACGAACCTCAGGATCCAAGGTTCCGTTCACTAATCCAGTTGTTAAGAACAACTCTTTTGATATATGGAATCTCCCGTTAATTTTACGTTCGTTAGTTACACCTATCTTCCTTTTGGGAGCTTCTTGATTTTCCATCTTGCAGGTTTAAGATCTTCTCGAATAATGATACTCTACTCTATTGGGTTAGGGGGTTTTTATACCAAATTTCTTACGTAGCTATTGCGAAATATCTATTGTCCTTGACTGTTCCTTTGTTAGACTGTAGGCATACTTTTATGTCAAAGTTCTGAAACCACAGATTAAGGAATTCCAGCACTCCCAAAATCAATAAAATAAATAATACAATAAGTAGTTTTTGGGGATTAATCTCCAAGATCTGACGAATTCTCGACATCCTTTGTGTACTTGACTCCATAACAACTTACGAGTAAATAAGTTATACAATAGTAAACTTGACCTATTTATCCTTAAATAGACCTGTTAATATTTGATTGAAGAAATACTTTTCTTACATCTTCATGTAATGTCGTAAAAACCCAAGAAATGACGCATCATCTCTTTTGTTACAATCCTTTTGTTAAGTTAAAAATCTATTGACTACTCATCCTTTTGTTACCATCAGCCACCTGGATGTCAATCTGCGGTCACCTATTGTTGACTGACTAACAATATTAGACGTGTTTAAGCACGGGTTTATAAGGGTGTGTACTTGACTTCGTAACAACTTACGAGTAAATAATTTACACAATACTAAACTTGACCCATTTATCTATTAATAGAGACAACCCTAACCTGTCAATATTTGATTGATTGTAGAAATACTTTCTTAACAATACATCTTCACGTAATGTCGTAAAAACCCCCGCTAACGGAATGACGCATCATCTCTTTTGTTACAATCCTTTTGTTGAATTACCAAATCTATTGATGGCTTATCTCTTTTGTTACCATCTGACACCTTTTAAAATCACTCGGCTGTCAATCTTATGTCACCTATTGTTGATCGACAAACATTATTAGACGTGTTTAAACACGTCCGGAAGGTCAACGTACCATTGGCCAATAGAAGCTTAGGTAACCCTCCACCCCTTTACCCCCCCTATTAATAAGCCTAGGGAAATTAAGTATAAAATAACGCGAGAAAAAAACAGAATATCGCATTGGAACTTTAGATCTCGTAATATCAAGATGGATCCCGAATCACTTCGCTGGAATTTGGATGAATTAGCTGTAAATAGGCCTTGGACCCTAACTTCATTATACAAGTTTTATTTTTTCCTATGTGCCTATTTACACATCGACCCTGCTAATGTACCCTCAAGTTTACCCACTTTTATTACGAACGGGGGTTTAAATATAATTCAGACATTCCTTGATGTCATTGAATACATGAGAACCGTCCCTAGAACACCGGAAGACTGCCATACAATAATCGAATTGGACCACCTAAGTAACTTAATTCCTAGACCTCTAAATATTTCTTACGCCGAACGCATCGAAAGACGCCGGAATGAATTACTACCCACTAACCAGGAAGAAACCTTAATCACCGATTTCAACAACCCTCAATACGATATAGAGATGGCGGCATTTTTGAATCAGGAATGTCAAAAAAACGACCCTTTCGAGTACCTGTCTCTAAACTTCTCCGACTACCTACCCAGTGAACAGGAGTCTCTCGTGGACTCGGAAGACGCCAATGCGTACGATCAATGGTGTGGCGGCTGCCACCCTTCGCCTATTGAGGATGTCCCATGTTGCGAAATCTTGGAACAGAGCGAAACATTTTATGGGCAATTTAATATGTACGGTAGAGAATTAGTTCTAAACATTACTGACGACCCTGTAGATAGCATATGTACTATTACGGATCACGTATTAAGCGAATATCGACCCACTGAATATGTCCAAATAACATTGAGAAGCTTAGGTATAAATTGCAGGTCTGAATTAGAATTATCCTTTAAAAGACTAGACCAAGTAGACCCCTCTATCGTCTTTGACCAACTAGCCGAACTGCATTACGACGACGAAATTGAACATTTTTTTCAAGGACCTGTGAAAATAATATTCCATATAGTGATAATCCCTGAAGGATACGGTCGATCAAACCGTCGTCATCTTAAACCCTTCAATATTTTCTCTAAAGATAGGCGTGGAATACGTCGGATTACGAGTACCGATAATCTGTGCCTAGCTCGTTCTCTCTGTGTAGCCGTTTCGCATCGTGACTACATGAACAACAAAAACAACAAAGAGGCCAAAACCCATTACGAATCCATAACCAGAATAGGTCCACACAACAAAATGCAAAAAATAGCCGCTTTAGAGCTATGTCGTAAGGCAGGAGTCCCCCTAGACGAATGCGGTACCCCCGACTCATTTCAGAAATTTAAAATTTATTTATCGGCTTACTCTATCTTTGTCTATAAATTCGAAAATAGAGTACCCATTTTAATATTAGGCGAAAACGACCCTAGTGATACCAGACCACGCCTCTTTCTACTTAACGAAAATAATCACTACAACGTTATTACCAATTTAAAGCCTCTTTTTAGTCACGAGTACTTTTGCGAGAAGTGTCTCACTCCCTACTGGCGTATTCAGTCTCATAAATGCAATGACTTTAGCTTTAAATGTGTGCGTCCAACAGTTTGTCACGGTAGCGAAAAAACATGTGGTTCCTGCCTACGAAAATTCTGGGGCGACGACTGTTATAACAGTCACTTGGTTCCAACTGGTAACAAAAAACCTCTTTGTGAGAGGCTCTACCTTTGTAAAAACTGTTTTAAAACAATTGATTTCGCAAGCCGCAAGACTAAACACACTTGTGGAGCAATGTATTGTCAAGTATGTGGAAAACATCAACCCAGCGATCACTTATGCTACATTCAAGTGATTAAGGAAAAAAACCCCTGCGTTATCCCCTCGAAAAAACCTCGTCGTAATATAAATGAACTTATGTATGTTTTCTTTGATGTGGAATGCATACAGACAAAAATATGTTAGGAAAAGTTGGGGGCGTATGAACATCAAGCCATCTTATGCGTCAGTATCTCTGTTTGCGAAGATTGTATAGAAGAACAATCCCTAGATTTTAATTGTATAAAACGGGAAGCTCACCTTCCCTCTATGCTACACCTGTTCCAAAACTCAATTTCAAGGTGACTGCACCCACACACCTGATCAGAGAGAACTGAGAGGTACCTGGGTAACAGATGAACTAAGATACGCCGTAGAGCGAGGGTACAAAATCAACCGGATGTATGAAGCCTGGTCCTACAAAATAACACAATACGATCCCGAGACCAAACAAGGTGGTCTTTTTAAAGACTATGTAAACGCCTTTCTGGAGTATAATACTCTGGCTAGCGGTTTTCCTGCAGATTGCATCATCCAAGAGGATAAAGAAAAGTACGTCAAAAATTACAAACAAGTCGAGGGGATCGACTTAGACATTGATAAAATTGAAAAGAATGAGGGGTTGAGATGCCTGAGTAAGCTAATGTTGCCTGAGTAAGCTAATGTTGAACTCTTTTTGGGGGAAGTTTGGACAAAACACCAGGCACGTCTCAACAGATATAATAAAAGACGCAAAAGCTCTATACGAGTTACTTCTTAACCCAGACAAAGAGGTTAAAAGTCTATTGACATTAAACGATGATACTATTCTAGTCAAATCAACAGACATTGCGGAAAACGAGATAGCTCACAAGCATACAAACGTAGTTATAGCATGCTATACTATGACTATGGCACGCCTTCACCTCTTAAAACATCTCGAGATGGTGGGAGACCTATGTTTTTATATGGATACGGACAGCCTTATCTACCTCTCGCCAGATGGAGTCCCTATACTCCCTACAGGAGAATATCTTGGCGAGTTAAAGAATGAGTTAGAACCATACGGCAAAGACGCTTATATTTGTGAGTGTGGAAGCGCGGGGGCAAAAAATTACTCCATGAACATTTATGACCCCGCAACAGAAAAAACTACCAACATAATTAAAGTTAAAGGTTTCTATTTAAATTCGTCAACAGAAAACCACGTCAATTTTGATATTATGAAAAAGTTTTTAGGCGTAAACAACGATGGTAAACCAGAAATGAACTCTGTACAAGTACCTATTGGCCCGCAAATTCGACGATTACCTAATCACAATTTAATTACCATTGATCAAACTAAAACATATCAAGCCGTCGTCGATAAAGTAAGAGTTTTCCCCGATTACACCACGACCCCTTACGGTTATCTTAAGTAAATTTGTAAAATTAATTTGTATATATAATTTTTGTATTTTTAATTAATTGGGGTTTTGTCTGCAGACATTTCTTGTGTATGTTAATTGCAATTAGTTTTATTACGATTAGAATAAATTTGTCAATAATAATATTCACTTTATATTATGGTCTTTATTCCTACAAAACCATCTTTTATTATAAGCCTATACAATCAATCAAATACTGACAGGTAAAAAGAGGAGACCGGGAAAAACCGACTCCTCCCCCTTGAGTGGCCGCCATCTTGAATTACCGTATACTGGCTGCACCCTCTCTTTCTACTAATTAATCAAAACGCGTCTTGGATTTAATCAAGACCTAAAAAGTATCGATAAGAACAAGGTTAATCACTTGACTGAATGCGCAGATATTGAAACTTTTTTTAATAAAACTTACATGTTTAAGAAAGTAATGTTCCATCACCCTATTCCATTGAATAAACTTACTTTACTGGTAGTAAATTTTTTCTCTCTCAATAATTTGAAAAATTTACTTATCTCGGGTTTTCGAGCACAATTCCATTCCCCGAAAACATTTTATAACTACATTTATTATCACTTTTAAGAGAGTACGTGTATGACATTGTCGTTAATAAGTTGCTAACATATCCTCCCGTTCATGCCCTGTACGCTCCATAGTGAAACCTTTTGTTAATTTTAGTGCAAATTTCAACAATGGCAGCACATTCAATAGGGACGTTATGACTTTTACACTTGGTTAAACTGAATTGTGTAATAGATCACTTCGACATATCTTAGAGGGAAAGACACGGGGGTAAAACTTTGCCTTCCATCTCGCTCGATGGAAAGATCATAAATGGAGCAGAGACGGCGAGGGGTCAACCCCTGTATGTCCCGATACTGAGGATTGACATCTCTTTTTTTACGTAGACAGGGTCTATAGCAGTTGTACGACCGACAATGTTAATAATAATAATAATTAAGGCTTTATTTACTGGAACAATCACTAAGAAACATTCTATTTACACGGTTCTATGCCATGGCGTTTCTATGGTGCGCAAGCAGTAGGGGCGTGCATGATATTCGTAATTTTTTGATTTTCTTTGTTGTAATTATTAACTTAAGCGCGGTCGTAGCCTGAAAATTCTGACTTGGTTATTTTGCAAAATAGCCTGCGTTCACCGAGTCGCGTGATCTACGACGCTGTGGCTCGACTCTGCTACTTAGTCTGTATATCTTCAGGAACAAGGATAATGTATTAACGGTTTTTAAAGGAATATGGGATTTTAAACTTGTCGCTGCGAATCTTCCTATAGTAAATGTAGTATTTTTAGTATCCCCAGAGACTTCTGGTAGTATTTGGTAGAAAAGTTTTCAAGGCGAGGAATGCTCACAAAAACAATTACTATTTGCTGACGAATACCTTAAAAAGTAATTCACACAGAATTCTCGAGCAGCTTAACGCGTAATTGAGTGGGCTCTTGCCTTGGTGACGAGGCCAGCGAGAGACAAGGCATGAGAATAGCACAAGGCAACAAGGCGTACTTCTATCAAGGGGGTATTCAACTATACATCCTCCTTCTTCGTATCTGGCGCAGCAGAGGCTAAAGCAGACTACCCTAAATGGTTTTGTCATTGTTACGTGTACTCGTGTATGTATTTTCCACACGAAAACTCTTAAAAGTGATAATAAATGTAGTTATAAATTGTTTTCGGGGAATGGAATTGTGCTCGAAAACCCGAGATAAGTAAATTTTTCAAATTATTGAGAGGGAAAAAATTTACTACCAGTAAAGTAAGTTTATTCAATGGAATAGGGTGATGGAACATTGCTTTCTTAAACATGTAAGTTTTATTAAAAAAAGTTTCAATATCTGCGCATTCAGTCAAGTGATTAACCTTGTTCTTATCGATACTTTTTAGGTCTTGATTAAATCCAAGACGCGTTTTGATTAATATCTGTTACTTCAGTCTTAATATTAATTAAAATTGTTTAAAAACCTTAGGAGAGAAAACGTTTTAGCGCGTTGTACTTTCATTAGTTAAAGCTTTTGAACTGACCAAGCATCTATTACATAACTTCAATCCTCACTGCTTGAGCTGTAATCGCTAATCTAGCTTAATTAGCTGTAATCGTCAATCTAGCTTAATTACCTGTAATCGTCAATCTAGCTTAATTACCTGTAATCGTTAATCTAGCTTAATTATCTGTAATCATTAATCTAGCTTAATTACCTGTAATCGTTAATCTAGTTTAGTTACGAAAAAATCATTCAGTTTTTGCAACGAAAGAGAATAAAATCAGATAAAAGTCCTTGGTAAAACAGCGTAAGTGCAAGAGTGGCTTTCTTCTCGGCTTTATCCCCGGTAAAACGACGTAAGTCCAACAGTACATATAGGCTGCAACAACTTAAGTCAAAGCCAGATTAAAAAAAATGAAATTTAGCATTTAAACTTAATTTTTCTCAAAAAGCTTAAAAAATGGTCCTAGAAAAAGGTTTATATTTTGATATAAAACCCTTCCCAAATGTAACAAACGAATATTTCATTTCAAAATTTGAGAAAAACTCCATGTTATTTCTATGAGAAAATTTAACTTTTTCACCAAAAACACTGACTAATTTTATGCAAATGAAAACCACCCTTAGCAACATTAATTTTTATAAAATAAACTAATGGGTGGATCTTTTTGAAATTTTAACCACATTTCGAGGGCCCGATTTATAGTTCTGTGGAAGTTTTTCGAAACAATTAATACAATACAAAAAGACTACATCCAAACAGAAACCCTCCTTATACATTAAGAGCAGTATGAATTCTTATCTAAGAGAAGTACCGCTCTCCTAGAATATAACCAGAGTTACGAGCTTCCAAAACTTAGTGTAATGTTAATCCTATGGAGGAGGCAAAGTACCTACAAGCACCTAAAAGTACCTACAAGCACCCACAAGTACCTACAAGTAACCACAAGTACCTACAAGTACCCACAAGTACCTACAAGCACCCACAAGTACCTACAAGCACCCACAAGTACCCACAAGCACCTACAAGCACCCACAAGTACCTACAAGTAACCACAAGTACCTACAAGCACCCAGAAGTACCCACAAGTACCTACAAGTACCTACAAGCACCCACAAGTAACCACAAGCACCCACAAGTACCTACAAGCACTCACAAGTACCTACAAGCACTCACAAGGACCTACAAGCACCCACAAGTACCTACTAGCACCCACAAGTACCTACTAGCACCCACAAGTACCTACAAGTACCCACAAGTGTTTACAAGCACCCACAAGCACCCACAAGTACCTACTAACACCCACAAGTACCTACTAACACCCACAAGTACCTACAAGCACCCACAAGTACCTACAAGTACCCAAAAGTACCTACAAGTACCCACAAGTAACCACAAGCACCTACAAGTACCCACAAGTGCCTACAAGTACCTACAAGCAACCACAAGTACCTACAAGCACCCACAAGTACCTACAAGCACCCACAAGTACCTACAAGCACCCACAAGTACCTACTAGCACCCACAAGTACCTACAAATAACCACAAGTACCTACAAGCACCCACAAGAAAACACAAGTACCTAGAAGCACCCACAAGAAAACACAAGTACGCACAAGTACCCACAAGTACCCACAAGCACCCACAAGTACCTACAAGTAACCGCAAGTACCTTAAAGTACCCACAAGCACCCACAAGTACCCACAAGTAACCACAAGTATATACAAGTACCTACAAGTACCCACAAGTACATTCAAGTACCCACAAGTACATTCAAGTACCCACAAGTACCTACAAGCACCCACAAGTACCTTCAAACACCCACAAGTACCTACAAACACCCACAAACACCCACAAGTACTAACAAGTACCCACAAGTACCCACAAGTACCCACAAGTACCAACAAGTACCCTTAAGTACCTACAAGTACCCACAAGTACCAACAAGTACCCACAAGTACCTACAAGTACCCACAAGTACATTCAAGTACCCATAAGTACATTCAAGTACCCACAAGTACCTACAAGCACCCACAAGTACCTACAAACACCCACAAGTACCTACAAACACCCACAAGTACCAACAAGTACCCACAAGTACCCACAAGTACCAACAAGTACCCACAAGTACCTACAAGTACCCACAAGTACCAACAAGTACACACAAGTACCTACTAGCACCCACAAGTACCTACAAGTAACCACAAGTACCTACAAGCACCCACAAGAAAACACAAGTACCTACAAGCACCCACAAGAAAACACAAGTACCCACAAGTACCTACAAGTAACCGCAAGTACCTTAAAGTACCCACAAGCACCCACAAGTACCTACAAGTACTCACAAGTAACCACAAGTATATACAAGTACCCACAAGTACATTCAAGTACCCACAAGTACCTACAAGCACCCACAAGTACCTACAAACACCCACAAGTACCTACAAACACCCACAAACACCCACAAGTACCAACAAGTACCCACAAGTACCCACAAGTACCCACAAGTACCAACAAGTACCTACAAGCACCCACAAGTACCTACAAGCACCCACAAGTACCTACAAGCACCCACAAGTACCTACAAGCACCCACTAGTACCCACAAGTACCTGCAAGCACCCACAAGTACCTACAAGCACCCACAAGTACCTACAAGCACCCACAAGTACCTACAAGCACCAACAAGTACCTACAAGCACCCACAAGTACCTACAAGCACCCACTTGTACCCACAAGTACCTACAAGCACCCACAAGCACCCACAAGCACCTAAAAGCACCTACAAGTACCCACAAGCACCCACAAGCACCTAAAAGCACCTACAAGTACCCAAAAGTATCCACAAGCACCCACAAGCACCTACAAGAACCCACAAGTACCCACAAGCACCTACAAGTATCCACAAGCACCTACAAGTATCCACAAGCACCTAAAAGCACCTACAAGTACCCAAAAGTATCCACAAGCACCCACAAGCACCAACAAGAACCCACAAGTACCCACAAGCACCTACAAGTATCCACAAGCACCTACAAGTATCCACAAGCACCTACAAGTATCCACAAGCACCTACAAGTACCACAAGCACCTACAAGTATCCACGAGCACCCACAAGCACCTAACAGCACCCGGACAAAGCACCTACAAGAGCTCAAACGCCATGTTTTTCTTGCTTAACTACCAGTCGTAGGTAATCTTGTTAACTTAATATATATGTGTGGGGTACTTTTCCAACTTAACTTGTTAGCTAACACAAGCCTAGGTTCTCTTGTTTTTTTACCACTACGAAAATTGGACCAAATAGCCTTAACCGTGCTAACATCATAAACTGACTATTATCCATGCTACAATATCGCAGATTGGAATGGTTTTGAAAATATGAAATTAAACATACTTCAACTTAAATCTAATTAATGAAAATTGGAAAGCGGAAAATCTAAATACCAGGCTTTCGTTTAAAACCGTTTTCAAGTCAATCAAACGAATAGTTATTGCATTACGGCTACCACAAAATGGTCATCTGTAAAATATTTTCCCATGTTATTTCTATGGGAAAATTTCGAGGTTTTCGTCAAAATGTCTGATTATTTTTATGGAAATGAAAACCACCCTTAGCAACTTTATTTTTTATAAAATAAACTATTAAATGTATCTCTTTGAAATTTCACCCACATTTTCAGGGTCCGAATTGTAGTTCTGTGGAATTTTTTCAAAACAGTTAATACGATACAAAAAAAGTTATAACCAATCAAAAAACCATCCGTATACATTAAAGTCAGTATGAAGTCTTATCTAAGAGAGCTATCGCTCTCCTAGAATATTTGCGGGAAGGTATTGATATCGTTTCTCGCGATAGTTCGAAAGAGTTAACTATCTCTTCAGTTCAGTTTTTATCAGTTCAGTTTAAGAAATAAACCGAACCGAACTGAAAACTGATCAGTTTGGAGATGTTCAAACTGAAACTGAACTGAAGCAATCAAATCAGTTTAGTCCCTAAACTGAAACCGAAAATAACTGAACTGAACCGAAAACTGAACTGTTTGAACTGAACTGTGGGAAACCTTAGCTCTGGCTTTACGGCAAAAAAGAAAAAGCGTTCCTCCGCATCAGTATCTCGCAATGTATTGGATTGGCTATCACTAACAGAGCTCTATAAAAATAATCTTCTGAAACTAGTGTATCAGATCAGTAAGGGGAAAACTCCTGCCCATATGAACGACTTCTTTACTAAACAAACGGAAATGCATAATTATTCAACCAGATCCAGCAACAATAATTTCCACGTGGAATATCTTCAAACAACATTACGGAAAAAAAGCTCGACCTGACCTAGCAGCGAAAGAAGCAATTTGAGACTTCGAACTTAAAGTCTCTCCCCTTCTAACTTCAATCCAGATGCATGCACATGCTAATTAGCAAGCACGAATTTATAGATGAAGTCTTCAAGTTACCACTTCTAAAAGTCCTTGAAAGCGAGGATAGTTCTTTCGAACCTAAAGTTATCATTATTGACGCAATGTGTGTCGTGCAATCGTAACAAAGTGCAAAGAACATCACTTCGGCGCTACAGCTTTCTGAGAATTTCATTAAGAAAATTGAAAATATATCATCCAGCTACCAAGAAGTTCGAATTCTTTTCGATCAGTATCTCAAAGGGTCTTTCAAAGAGAATACACGAAATAAGAGAATCGGAAAAAATGTGGCCATCTACAATGTTAAAAGCTTCCTTACGCATTCTAAAACCAAAGCTGAGCTCACGAGCTATCTTTCGAAAAAATTAATGATACGATATAACAAAAGCAGTCAGACAGTAGTAGTATCGTTTTAAAAAATTTAAAATCTAACCGTTCCTTGACTGAAGTTTATAATATTGAAAAGATAAAGGCATACTTTGGAAGAAGCCGACCAATAAATAACACTTCACGCTATAGATGTTGCGAGAAAATATCCGCACCCGGAACTAGCTGTTTATTCTTTAGACACCGATATTTTAGTCTTTCGGACTGGTTTCTACAATCAAATACCTTCGAACACAACGATGAACCGAAACAAAGATAGTTTCAAAATAAGCGATATGTACCATCGACTGGGACCAAAACGCGCTTTAGCTTTAATTGGCTGGTATGTTTTCAAAGGCTGCGATAGTACCGGATGATTCGCAACCAAGGGTGTCATGTCAAATTTTAAAGCATTTCTCGAAAGTGACAGCGACATATTTGACGCGTTTTCACTCTTTGGAACCGCAGACCAGATTTCAGAAAACGTAATGAAGCGATTGGAAAGATACGTTTGCCTCCTATACAAGAGTAGTGCTGTTAACTGCCCGAAATCTCCAAAACAACTACGATGGGAAATGTTTGTAAAATCTGGAAAAGAATGTAGACAACTTCCAACCACTTTGGCTACATTAGTTCCCCACACGAAGAGAGTATATTTACAAACAATAGTTTTGAAACTCCGTAGAGCCATTACCAACATTTCCGTCACCGGTTGAATATGGATGGGAAGAATTAGACGGAACGTTTGTGCCGCAGAAATGCACTTTGCCTCCAGCACCGGAAGCCCTGTTGACACTGCGGAAATGCTCTTGCGAAAAAAACCTGTACAACTAGGGCGTGCGGTTGTGTTAAAAATGTTCTGCCTTGCACGGACCTTTGTGGTTGTGGAGAAACATGTCTTAATAGAAAAGAACTAGATTTTATAGAAGATGGAGGAACTTTACCTGTATGGTCATTCTTCAATTAAAACTAATAATGTTAAAACGACCGTTTTAGCTTGCATATTAAACAATCATGTAGTCAATGTAATTTCTTCCTTGTTCGAAGGAATTTGAATCAAAAATAATTACTATTACAGTTAAAAATAATTAAAATAATTATTATTACAGTTAAATATCTTCGAAATCATACAGATTGCATTTCCTAGTAATAAACTTAAATAATTTAATTGAAATCTTTAAGTCAATTATATAGAAAAAATGTTGCTAAAAGGTAGTGTTTATTAGAACTAATTTTTTGGTCGCTAAAAATTTGCCTAATGTACACATAATGTCGGCAACATTTTTTTAAATATTTCTTTCAATTAAATTAATAAATCTAATTGACCTTGGTCTCAGATTTTTTATATGACAGGCTTAATATTTTTTAAAAACAAATTTAAGCTATTCCACGTGAAAAATCAAACTTGGCAAATTTTCGCAAGTAAAATACAACTGCTACCTGACTATCAAGGGTTCGCGTCCAATTTTGATTGAAATATAGATTCTTTGAATTTCTATCAAACTGAGTAGTAGGCGCCATCTACCATACATTGTAAAGATAAAGGCAAAAGTAAGCAAAAAATTCCAAATTGTGGAATTTGAAAAAAAAGGTTTTTAGTTTTTAAAACGGTTTTTAATAAAATTTGAACTTTAGATTTTGATTTAGTCCTTATCTCATTTTCATTGGGAATAATTAATTTTAAGTATGTTTAGCTTTTATTTTTCAAACGTGACCGGATCTGCGAAGTTCAGTATGAATTATCTAAACCTTGAAAATACATACATATATTTTACATTTATTTATCAATTTTCGTTAAAATGTTTAGCGCGGTCACTGCAATAAAAAAATATATAAATTATTCTTTCAAAACAATGAAATATACTCAATGCCATAAGTAGCATAAAACAATAAGTATGACACTTAATAAACTTTGTTAAGGTTGATGCGTTTCCAGGTATAATCCAGTTTCGAAAAAAACAATACTTATAACAAGGATACAAACATTCTTTATGAAAACGTGTATTATCAGAGTTACCTTACTTATGATAATTTAATCTTTTAATTCAGAAATTACGAATCGCGTCCGATAAAATTATTAACGATATAGACGAACAAACAAAATTAAGCTACAGATAAATTGAAAGTATTATTTACATGTGTGTTAATTATGAGAAATATAACATACAGGGTGGAAAGCTTGGACAGCAACCTCCTACATCGTAGGTGTAATGCAGGTTTAAAGGGTTGTGGATTTACAGTCGCTGTTAAGGTAATTAAACGAGTAGTTGAAATACTTGCATATGAAAACTACGTGAACGCAATGTGAGTTTGACTGGGCGTTGATGGTCCAGTCAAGTACAGATAATCAAATTTTCAGATTTGAAGACATGATTAAAAACCGTGATATATTTGAAAAAATTCTTATCATAGTTTTTTAACCATAATTTCATTTCCTCAACATTGTTTCAACATGTATTTTGCTCTGAATGGTAGTTCTAGAAAAAGTTGCGTGTTCAAGAATTTTTAAAGAGTACTAGTTTTATACTAGCAAAAACGGATCTATGCAAGAAGAACGTTGAACGTAGCAAATTCCCTACCCATCCTAGACTACTTTATAAATTTTGATGGGAGTGGCTTCTAATTTAACTCGCGCTCGCCATCTATCGACATTATCCTCTTATATTTTAGGCTTTAAATATAGATACTGCATAAGGCAAGTAAATAATAATTATAAGTTTTAATTGTCGTACAATAATAATTATAGTACAAAGAAATAAAAACCAGTACTTAAAGAAAATATTTAAAGAGACATCAATTATATATATTCTTAACTTTGAAACTTAATTCCACTAAATCGGTAGTTATATCGCTTTGTTGTCCACTTAACTTTTTAAAAAATATCTTACCTTGAAAATAGAGATAACAATGACGAGAAGTCGCTATATACAAAATTTGTAGGTGGAGTCAAAATATAAGCAGACGAAGTTTCTCAATAAAGTATGCGAGGATGGTACCAGAGGCTAAAGCTATGATCCGACGTTCTTAGTAAATAGTCCGTTTTTGATACTAGGTACTATTTTAGACTAACATTCGTTATTAGGGGGTTCAAATACTCGGGTATCTAAAAAGTTGAGCTTGATTAGTTAAAATGTTTACGTTTAAAAATCGGAAATATTACGAAGCGGAAAATTAACATAGGCTGTTTTACTGCGATCTAGTTATTAGTGTTCGAAAAGATCTGAAGGTTAATCGTGATCTTTTGTGAGCTATTAAAGAGTTTCTGTCCATTCGGCCTGAGATTCGCTCACAACTGGTCTGTACAGAGCGACAGATCGCTCGCTAAATTTGTAAAGACGCTTAGGTGAAAAAGAACAAACTTTTAAGCAGCTCCGGAAATGATGCGTATTATATTTCCAGAGCAGTCTGTGAACGATTGCTGGTGGATTATATTATTCAATAGAGTAAATTGCGACCAGTAAACGATACACGGCATAAGTTGCGTACTATTTTCTAAAATAGTGGATATGATCGCTTCCGTTTTTTTGAGGCTGCGGCAACTTGAAATGAAAGTTCCGCTACCAATACGAGAAACGCCAAAGCATTTCCGTAAACCAGAATCTTGAATACAGCCTCCAAGGTTTTCAGGCTAAATCCTTTCACTTCGTCTGGTGGCATTTTCCAGAAAAACTGTCGCAGTTAGTAATTGAATTCGAAATCCATGGAGCCGAGTGGGACAGTTTCAAAGTTGTGAGCGCTCCTAATAAAACGTTAAACATTTATTTAAACTATAATAACTGGTGTTTTCACAAGATGGAACACTTGCAACTTCATGGAGAAGATTTTGTTATTTGAATGTTCTAAAGGTAATAATTAAACTCCAAGGGACGAGACAACCTTTTTGTCATAAAACTCTATTTCAAAAAGCTGCAACGTAAAGATCGCGAAGATCCGCAACAGATTATAAATAGAAAAAATTCCATGCCAGAACGCAGCTTTATCAATAATCTCTTTGAAGAGTAATTGTAACTAACTCAGCGCAGGAGAGCAGCAAATAGAGACATGTACGAATCGGGTCATATCTAACATTCATTGCCACAAAAATGTCTTCGTATAACTGAAACATAAAATAGGGGTGAAATTGAATATGGGTAGTTCAGAGTTAGAGGTGTTCAAATCCGCTCACTCTACAGAGAATAAATTCGGCCTTGCCCTAGGCTCTAAATGTTTTTATTATCATTTGAGATGAAACATTCGACCAGAGAGAATTTATAATAGCGAGTAGAAGCACTTGTCCTTAACAGTGCTAAATACTATGTTGCTCATATTTCCGGTTACGTGACGCTCCTAGAATTTTTAAGTTTGCCCTCAATCACTGTTGGTTGTACAATTTCCTAATAAGGGTTTGCGATTTCGAGTGCGACTGGTGCCACTTGAAGTTATTTTAAATCAGATGTTTCCCTTTCCCTAAAAAGGTAGTGTCCATCTCCCCTAGAGGCCCTCCCTTATCATTCTAGAACCGCCCTAGAGGGAGGGGTCACAAACAATTATACTGGACAGTTTTGTTGATCACGTGATTTCTGAGCTAGATAATACTCCTCAGTTTCCACTCCCTATTATAAATTCTCTCTGATTTGACCCAATGCCTTTAGCCTTACCACATCAAGTTGTAAGATCGAAGTTGTGTTATTATCAAGTGATATGCATTATTCCTAAATTATATTGATAAGGTAAACAAATCTATAATTTAAAACGATATTCTTAATCCATATACCGGGTTACTATTTTATTGCGTTCAACAACTCACAACGGACGCAGCACTCAGCGTAACGGTGTAAGTATTTTTATAAAAAAATAATTTACATTTCCGATTTGACGTCACTGTGCTAATCGGATCGTCAACGCCATAAACGGTTTGGTGATTACACTATTTTGTTTCACATCTGTTTTATTACGTCATTTGAAATGGAGACTAAAATTTTGTGGAGGATAATTCATGAAGTATTTCCAAAATTTACCGAATTTTGAAAGAGCGTTTATTAAAGAAATCAATCTAATTGGCTCTCAAAAATGTTTCGCCAAATTCTTTGAAAAGCGAATTTAATTTTAAAGAAATTCGTTAAACATTGGTTCTCTGCGAGCTGTTTGAAAATGATGCAGCAGACGCCATTTGAATCGAAACTCAAGAACGCACCAAAAATGCATTGCAGAACTTCATGACGTAGTGTTGCCAAAATGAACGAAACTGTATTTTACCGTTGAGGGTTGTTGAACGTAGCCCTTTATCTTGAAATACCGAATCACTCTAGAGCTAACGATATTGTCATTATCTAAGAGTTTTGACTATTGAGTTACGATTTCAGACTTCTGATATTGAAAATTAATAATGAAGTGGGAAAACAAGTTATTATTAGTTTCCAGTAGGTCAGAAAAATATTGCAACTCACATAATGTTAAACGTTTCACGAAGTTTGTAGTCGTGATCGTCAGCGAAGGGATAGGTCATAACGAACACATACGAATTTGTGTTTAAAGCGGTTTCATTCATGTAGATCTTCCCAAAATTCTTTTGATCTATCTCTCCATCTTTATAAATAATTTTACTCCATGCTAATTTGAACTCACTAAGTTAACGTCGGTAATGAGGATCGAAGAGCGTTTTCGTTATTGGACACACGAATAAGACTACTTAACTAAAAGAAAGTGCTAAAGTACCTTTTTAAAATTTATATGTAAAAGATAAAATATTTATTTATATTTCAAATTTGAAGTCATATTATCATCTGTAATATTTACGAATATACGAACAATTAAATTCTCTTATAATACCCTACATGTTGGACCTGTGTCCAAAAAATTACAAGAGAGGACCATAAAACTCTAAACAGTTAGGTGGTACCAGAAGTAGAATAAGGAACTAGAAGTATCGAGGTATACAAATTCTTCACTAGGCGAAAGTGAATATTCTTGATAACACACCACAGGTTGGCCCTCTGGTGGCAGTGTCTGAATTTTCCCCCAAAACGTGAGACACTCGCGGCGGTAGACGGCCGAACTCGATTCAAGCACCGGCGTCCGTGTTCCGCGGCTTTAGGTTCAGGGGAAGTGGTAGGAAATATTTTTGCAACTCGACCAATTTTTTTCTCTCTAGTGTAGGCGCAATGTAATTGGCATAAAATCCTCAAATTTGTTTCCTAGTGCCAGGATCTATTACCAATTGAGTAATGGCAGTACTTCGTATGCAAACGTCATACCCTTCTATCTCTTTGATCAGTGTCACCCCCCTACTGGACGCGTGCAGTATCTCCTCTTATAAGAGTGCGCCCAGATGAAGGGATGGATACACAGTCTACGCCCCTCTCAACCGCTACTAGTTTAGTCTATGCTAGAGCACTTTACTTCTAGTCCCTTATCTTACTTCCGGTGGTACTAGTAGTTTATGATCATCTGTCGTTGTCATCGTAGAATAATTTCTATTATCGTTTTTAAATTTTTAAACATACATATGGTTCTTATTTAAAATATTCATTATTCAATATTTCTTTCAAAAATATAAATTAGACTGAAATTCCTCTAACTTTCGAATTTCTCCAAACCTTACCCTTGACCATGTATCCCAATGAAAGCATGATTAACTGGTAGATTGAAGCCAAGACTCCTTTCTCTTCAAGTAAAGGTCTTGTCCGAGAAAATCAGACCCGTTATACGGGAATCAAATGGATCCTATTAATCAATATGAATTATAGTTTTAAAATAATTAAAAAATATTCTGAACTATTTTCTTAAACCACGTCGGAAACGTGCTTAATGGCAATTCATTTGTCTGAAAATAATAACTCCATAACAAAATATAATAGTATATTTGATCTTTTACTTTTTCGTTCGGTCATAAGTGACATAAAAATAATAAGTATTTCCGCAGCGCAAAATTCGTAAACAAGGGTAGTGGAGGGAAAATGACATATACAATTGGTTACAGGATGTTATTGCTTTATGTTTATACCTATTGGCTTTGGCTTAACCTCTCTTAACGAGTTTCATTTTTATTGTTCTTTATTTTACTTATGGTAAGGATTTGGGTAAAATCTTGGTAGCTTATATTTCTTGCTTTTCTTTGGTTAGGATCTACGATCGATGTTCAGCTAGCTAATTGGACCAAGTCACCTTGCGACTTATTGCCACTTATCTAACGCCTTTACATTGCATAGAGGGGTGGTGGCTAGCCCCTATGCCACAGCTAACCCACAGCGCCCTATACTAACTATTACCGTTAACCTCTGCAAGTTTTGATGGAAAGGAGAAACCGGGTTAGACCGCGGAGGAAAACTCCTTTAACAAGCGGGGAGAGAACTTGCAAACTCTACGCAGAAGGATTTCTTCCCAGAATTTTCACCCGGTGCCACAGTCCGGGATATAACCCGGGATCCTCTTGCTGCGAGGCGATAGCGCTAACCGCAACGCCACCCCAAATTTCAAAACTTGAGTTTGTTAAGAAATGAAAGATTTGATACCTTGGAGATGTATTATTACCTGGGTTTTCAAATAGCGAATCTCCTGTGAGTTCTCAACAAAAAGCCCATGAAGATCCTTTTGTTCGATCAAGTCGTCTAAAGTATCCACTTTAATTTATTCGATTGACGAAAACTCAAATTTCATGGTACTTCCTAGCACAATAACGAAGAAAAGTATGAAGGTAGACCAGAAACCGAGAATTATTCGCCTCGATATCAAAATCGGATTTCCAAGCATAGCTGAAAATATTGAACGAGGGTCGGTAAAAATTCTAGTAAACTTATGAATTAATTAACACCATTTGCTTCTTTCATAAAATAATTTTGTTGGAGTTACAACGAAAGACGAGCATTAAAATAAAGTTAACAGTTTCTATTTTTCACATAACCATTCACTGAAAATTTTAAACAGCTTTTTCGTTTATTGTTTCGTTTACAATTTGAAAGTAACGAATTATTTTAATGTATTAGCATAATATTCCCTAGCTCGTGCTGTTGACTTTACATTGACAGAGTCCAACTTTCCTAGAGAGTTTATAGGATATTATCTCAGAAACGGTTTTAATCATCGCAAAACCCAAAAAAAATATTTTTAAACTCCAAAAATGCTTTGCTTTAGCGATTATGGCTCTCATGAAACTAATACTAACGTTCAGAGAAAAAGAAGCACAAAAATCTCCAACTAGTGTCGCAAATCGAGTATGAGAAGGATTTGAATGTCTTCCTGTTATTGGTATGAGTCATCTTTGGTTCATAGATGTAGCTCGGTATCATCCAGATTAACGATGTTACAATCAAAACAGATGGAATCATTATTGAAACCTTAAGAAGTTCATAGAAAATAGCGCTATTTAATCCATTACCTTATCGACATGCGCAAATTATTGACTTTAAAAATGTAGTTTGCGAAAGAGAAATGGAAATAAAGAAAATACTCAAGATGGGGAATAATCATATGAGCGAACCCCATAATAGTGGTTCTCATTACCGAGGTTCCCCAAACCGGGAATTAACAAGATGGCCCAAGGGCTGGGCCTTAATAGTAGCCACATCCTTATCTATTTAATAAGCACATAAATAAAAAGAAAAGAAATATAAAGACCAAAACACACAATTTCAAAAGTATCCGACCCCACTTATAAGTAGAGCCCTCCCTCATTCCCGACCCTTTAGAGAAAAATTAGAGGAAGAAAACTAGCCGCTTCTGTCTAGCCATCGTGGTACAGTGGTGTGTTACTACTGCGTGAGCGACCCAGGTTCGAATCCCGGCTGCGACCAAATAGAATTTTAATTAAAATAAAATCTCTAACCGAGCTCAGCTCCCCCTATGAGTGGGGTACTATCGAATTCCTTTTAAGCTAAAATCTAACGGTAACGAAAGCGACAACCCCGACCACTACTACAACTACTACGGCTCGGGTCAAACTAAGAGCCTATCGTATACAACGATGTGGCTATAAAGAAATAGTCGTTTATGATGGTGTAATTTGAGTTATTTGAACTAAAGGAATATTAAGTCAGGTAAGGTTAATTAAGTAAGTTTTAGATGTACTTGATAGGTAAGCTTAGGTTCGTTTGTACTTGACAGTAAAGGTTAGGCTGGGTTGTACTTGATAGGTTATGGTTTTTTTATACAAAATAGAGAAGGTAAACTGTAAGACTAATAATTTTTCAACTACTGATTCCCCAAACATCAGCCGCTATTTCCAATTTAGCATTTTTGCTTAAAACTATTAGACATAATGTTTTTTTGTAGACTAGAGATAAGCTACGAAATTAGACCCTTGACCCCGGTTGGCCACGCCCCCTTTGTTTACTTGATGTTTCCCATTTTGGGGTGTAAGGTAGTTGCTTCCGAGTTCTGGTGTTTGCCGGTTAGGCTATGGTTAGGCTTAGTTAATTTGTTATTTATTTCTACTAATGTTATACTTTATTATAATTTAACTTGAATTAAATAAAACTCATTCATTAACAACGACACTAGAATAGATTATTTCAACATGGTAGCAGAGCGTGGTTCGAGCGCGGAACCTCGTTGTTAATGAACCCAAGGCCCGGCTGCATGCAAGAAGTTCTCATGTCAAGCGGTGGAAGTAACTAAGAGCCACCCCCCCCCAAAGCGGCACTCAACAAGCAAGCCCAAACAAGACCGTGGAATCATGGCGGAACGGTACGATAGTGGTAGAGGAATGCCTGCTTTCGAATTTATGAAATTATCAGATGACAATTATACGGATTGGAAGGTAGACATGAAGAGCGCCTTATTGGATCAAGGACTTTGGGGGATCGTTGCCGACACAGAAACTCCTCCAGCGGAGACGGCAAGAGCAGACGAGAGAGAGCGATACAGATTACGGCAAGAGAAAGCGTTATCCAAGATCTTACTCGCAGTAGATAGCCAACATAAGAGAATCATAGCACCATGTACGACAGCGGTGGAGGCGTGGGAAAGGCTAAGAAAGCAACATGAGCCAAAGTCGAAAACACGCATCTTGAACCTGAGGGTGGAGTTACAAGGACTTAGATTCACCCCGCCAGAGTCTATGGCAGGGTATCTGGCAAGGATGGAAGAAGTCGTGGAAAAATTAGCGCAAGCTGGTGGAACTATCCCATCAAAGGAGGTGGCTTACCAGATGATTCATTTACTTCCCAGCGAATATTCTAATGTGAAATTCAGAATATGCAACTTAACGGACGAAGAATTCACTCCAGACAACGTAAAGACCCTCCTCATTGAAGAATTTGAAAGGCAGAAGCAAGAGGCGATAGCCGAAGAAATGGAGGAGGCAAAGACACACAGCGGATTTGCATCAAAAATGAATCAGCGAGGAGGTGGACGACCAAGAAGAAAGAAAAAGGAAGTGGAATGTTTCAATTGCCATAGAAAAGGTCATTTTGCAAGACAAAGCCCAGATCAATATGACGATACGAAAAAGAAGAAGAGCGTTACATCATCCAAAAGGGAAGGAAAATCTTTTTACGCGTCTGCGATGGTCTCCAAATCGGAAGAAGATACCTGGGTACTCGATAGCGGTGCTACACACCATTTTTGCAAGAGACGAGAATGGATGATTAACTACAAGAGTACAGAATTGAACGTGGATACGGCCGATAACGAAACCCAGGCCAAGGGGACCGGAGACGTGATTCTGAGGGTAAAAACGAACTACGGCGAAGAGGACATAACGTTACGAGATGTTCACTATGTCCCAACCTACAAAAGGAATTTGTTATCCGTAAGGAAGATAGACGAGCAGGGATACAAATTAACCTTTCACCAAGGCTTAGTGGAAGTATTCAATAAGGAGGATAATGAGGTATTCATGACAGCTACACTCCGAAGGAATAATCTTTACATGGTGGACGCCCGAGTAGAAGGAAAGGAAAGTAAAACGCCAACATGTAATGCCAGTACCGCAGAAGAAACGGAACTCTGGCACAGGCGACTGGGACATCCAAGTATCGATAGAATGATCGCCCTAAGTAACAAGAATATGGTGAAGGGATTGCCGACATTTCAGAGGAAATTAGGAGTATGCGTTCCATGCAGAGTATCAAAATCAACGAAGGCCCCATCAAAACTCATTGACAAGATCGTAACGACAAAGACCTTAGAACTGGTACATAGCGACTTGTGGGGACCTGCACCTGTCCAATCAAATGGAGGAGCAAAATACTTCGTGAGTTTCATAGATGACTTCTCAAGAAAGACAAGAGTTTATCTTCTCGCATCGAAGAAAGACCTATACAAGACGTTCCAGGAGTACATCGCTTGGGCTGAGAGACAAACAGGACATAAACTCAAGAGAATCCGAACAGACAATGGGTTGGAATATTGTTCCGGAAAATTCGAAGAAATATGCAACGGTGCAGGCATCCAAATGGAAAGGACCAATACCTATACTCCACAGATGAACGGCGTGGCGGAGAGATTTAACCGAACTGCGTTAGATGGCGTACGAGCACTTCTAGAAGATTCAGGCTTACCGCAACATATGTGGGCGGAAGCGTTACAAACATTTACCTACCTCAATAATCGCTTACCACATTCCAAGGTGATTGGAGTGGTTCCAGAAGAGCAATGGATTGGTAGGAAGTTGTCGGCTAGTCATTTGAAGCGCTTTGGTTGCTTAGCGTTCACCCATTTGCACAAACCCCAGAGGAGCAAATTGGAAAGGAGATCAAGGAAGGGAGTTTTCGTTGGGTACGCTGTCAAAACAAAAGGGTATCGCATATGGTTTCCTGAGGAAGACTTTACCGCAGAGACTAAACATGTCAGTTTCGATGAAGGCAAGAGAGGAATTGAAGCCATCTCACCCACGAAAAGAAAAAACGACAAGGTCACGGTGTACAATGACTATTGGCCAGAATTGCACAATGTAGAAGCCGAATATGAAAGCTCGGAAGACTCATCAGACACAGCATCAGAAGAAAATGACGGCACCTCGTCAGAAGAAAGCGGGGAAATAGGGTCCACAGAAACCAGTCAGGAAGAACTTGAGGACGGAAATAACACTCCTACCACGATATGGAAGAGGGAAATACAGCCAAGCAAAACAGGAGGAAGAACCTATGTATATTATCGTCCTGAGGGAGGAACGAGAAAATACAAATGCCTGAAAGATATTCAAGAGTATTTAGAAGAAAGGGGAGAGGTATTCGATGCTACGAAATTCGACTTCAGCACTACGAAGAAGAAAGCAAAAGAAAACGTAGAGGCAAACCTCATAGAAATCCCAAGAAGTTACGCTGATGCCATAGAAAGTGACGAAAAGGAACAGTGGAAAGAAGCAATGGATATGGAAATGAAGACTATTAGGCAGAGGAACGTATACGAGACCGTGAAGAAAACGCCGGAAATGAAGATTATCGGGACCAAATGGGTGTTTGCCATCAAGAGAAAATCGACGGGCGAAATTGCAAGATACAAGGCCCGGTTGGTGGCGCTGGGATACACGCAGAGATACGGCGAAGACTATGACTTGACGTATGCTCCAGTCATAAATTTCACACTAGTCAGGATATGCGTGTTCCTGTTTGTCACTTGTCTAGAATGGCAGCACAGACAGCTAGACATAAAGAGCGCATATCTCTACGGTAGCCTTGAAGAAGACATCCATGTTGCCGAACCAGAGGGTTATGCTACAGAAACAGGAGATACCGTATGGCACCTGAATAAAGCACTCTATGGGTTAAAGCAGAGCGGCCACCAATGGTTCAGGGAATTGGATGCCACATTGGCCAAACTTGGATATACGAAAGTCTTAGGTTGTAATTGCCTATACCGATATGGATCGCAAGCGGTATTAATAGTCTACGTAGATGATATCATCCTCTTTACCACGACAAGTGATACGATGAAGAAGCTCCTCTGCCAACTCAACTCCGTATTTGAGGTCACGGATTTAGGAGAGCTCCACTATTTCCTCGGAGTAGAAATTGAATTTCCCAGATCAGGCGAAGCAAAAATACATCAACAACGATACATAGAGATAATCAAGAAACAATTTGCAATGGAAACATCAGACAAGAAATTGGATATCCCACTCCCGAATGGAACATGCTTAACAAGAAACGAACACCACCAACCAGGAGAAGAAGATGGATATAGGAGAATCATTGGAACCCTCCTTTATCTGTCGCAGCGAACGAGACCAGACATAACATTCGTAGTGTCATGCCTGGCAAAATTCTCTTCGAATCCCGGGAAGCGTCATAGTGCATACCTAAGAAGAGTCCTCCAGTACGTGATTGACACCCAAGATTATTCCTTGCATTATCACAAGACATCGGATGCAGGTCTAATCGCATATTCTGATGCCTCTTGGGCTTCGGATACAGAGGACCGCAAATCCACCAGTGGGTTCATTGTCAACATCGGAAACAACCCAGTCCAGTGGCGATCAAGCAAGCAGTCCTGCGTTGCCTTGTCTTCAATGGAGTCCGAGTATATAGCACTAGCGGAATTAGCGAAAGAAATAGCCTGGTTGTCTCCGATCATGAATGAACTTCACAAACAATGCTGCCCCGATGAACTGAAATTAAGCTTAACCAGAGTGTACTGTGATAATCAAGCTGCAAATGACTTTGCCAAGAATGTAATTGAGAATAACCGCTCTAAACACATAGATTTGAGATTTCATTTTGTTCGTGATTGTTTAAATAATAAGTTGTTTAACCTAGTTTTTGTACGTACAAATGATAATATTGCAGATATTTTCACAAAGTTGTTACCGAAAAGAAAATTTCTAGAATTTTGTGTATTAATGAATCTATGTTAGCTTAATTATGATACCGTTTCGTAAGATTATCTTAGTCAAAGGGGAGTATTAGACATAATGTTTTTTTGTAGACTAGAGATAAGCTACGAAATTAGACCCTTGACCCCGGTTGGCCACGCCCCCTTTGTTTACTTGATGTTTCCCATTTTGGGGTGTAAGGTAGTTGCTTCCGAGTTCTGGTGTTTGCCGGTTAGGCTATGGTTAGGCTTAGTTAATTTGTTATTTATTTCTACTAATGTTATACTTTATTATAATTCAACTTGAATTAAATAAAACTCATTCATTAACAACGACACTAGAATAGATTATTTCAACAAAAACCGCTCTTTTTTAGAATCCCGGTTGTTATTTCGGGAACTCCTGTTACATGGTACACCCTTTAAGACGTACTCGAGGTCTTTCTTCATAGTCTTTTTTGGTCAACCAAACAGACCTCTACTTTGATATTACGTTATAATTTTCCTCTCTTCGATGAAAACTGATGGAATTTTCAGGCATATTGGTTGATTGAATATTTCTGATTGTATGTATGATAGTTTCAGTAGTCGCAACCTTGGAAAGGTATTTCGGTTGGCCTGTCTACTCGGTATTCATCCGCTAGTTTTCACCTAATATACCACAGGGGCCAGAAATATTTTTCCTTTGGCTAACGGACAACGAGAGTCATACGTAGCCCACCCTTTCCTTACAGCCTCAATTTCTGGTATTTCTGTTTGCCTTATATGAAGTGTTATTAATGTTTTGAACGACTTTATGTAAGGGTAGATGCTGCATAAAGTGTTTTACCGATGTTTGAAAAGTGATGACTTCAGATGTAGTTTTCACAAAATTCTCAGGTGTTCTGGAAAAGAAGTAGGTGTCGCTACTGCCATATACGTGACTGGGACACCAAGGGTACAATTCAGGCAATAGTGACAATTCATATGGCGTTATAAAAAAGTCCACTTTCTGAAATTCAAATATTTTTTTAAATTGTAAGAGATAGTATTCTATAACTGATTTATTCAAGACCTAAACATCAAAATAAGCAATTTTTTCTATGTGAAAATTTTAGCCGGCGAGCAGACTCTCCATACTTATCCTAACGCTTTTGATGTAATGGAGGGATAATTTGTAATGGATGAATAGCAGAAACATCTTATATATAGATGCTTGTACGCTCGCTTTTATGTTTATTATTTATGCACACTCACAATTCGTTACCGAATTTGAATGATAACAGTTACACCATAAGATCATAAGATATGTTCCATAAGTTTGTTACTGCTAACTGAGAGCTTGTAATGAAGTGATGTCGGTTAGGAAGATGGACCGCAAGTCGATTCTCGCGCCGCTTTCGAACTAGCTCTCAGTAAGTCTCTACCACAAAAAAGTACAGGTAGTGTCATACTTATGGAATGTACGTTATAAACCTATGGTAACACTAAGTGACCGTTATGAAAGTCGTTTGGTTGAATTATTCTAAACGTTGGCTCGGCAAACCCCTAGTCATTAAGCCTGTCAAAACGTCATATCCTAGACCAGTAAAAGTTTAGGTTTATGATTAGTTTCAAATTAGAAATCGTTTTAGAGATTTTCATAGTTTAAAAAAAAGTTCTTCCTAAATATAAAAAACGTCAATATGTGCAAACAGTATTTAATTTTTACTGTCTACATAGAAGGGAAATTCTTCCCGGTAGGTTGCTTAGCGAGTGTCTTTAATAGAAAAAACCACATGATCCAAACACATTTATACCCGGACATAATGTGTTTTTAACACATTATATTCATTGTTTCTTAAAGCCGTTCATATTCAAACTTAATTTTACAGCTTAGTTTCAGTCGTATTTTACTATATTATAAAGAGTAAACAAGAAAACAAGAGCAACCTTTTGTGTTGATTGAAGAACTTTATTAAACCTGTACTGCGATATTTGATGGAACAGAATTGAACTGATCCCATAGCATTTAGAGGTATTTACTACTACTCTCTCGAATTGCGCATGTAAATCCCGTACAAATTACCCTGCATATCACCAACGATTTAGGACTCGGAGAAGCAATGAACGCAAACAGATACTCCCTTTGAGAAGTTTGAAAACTGCTCATAGGAAATAAAGTTCTCTGTCCCGTATTATAATATAGTAGAAAAACTTACATGTGAGTTTGGAGTTTTAGGGTTCATGTTCTGGAAAAACTCGTAGTTAACGGGTTCAAGATGAATGCTGTACAAAAAATCTATAATTAGAATATGATATATTTTGCTTGCACTAAATACTACAACTTAAAAATCAAACTAACCTGGTATTATACATCATGTCCAAATATTTTTTAGTTTCTCTTAACAGGATCATAGCGTATTCCACTATTTCTTGCTCCTAATGTATTGGCATTATAAATAAATTGCTTTTTACAACATTATATTATAAATGACGTATATTACGATAGCTTTAATAATTTAAACGATGTTAAAATATAAATTTAACACGGTTAAATAAAAGGAGGCTGTGATGTCACACATTTCTAGCATCCGATACCCTAGTCTTTAAAGTGTAACCAGGAGTTCATAATAACCACCTTTGGGGAAAAGTACGAAACTAACGATAGAGCTAATGGCAAAAATCGCGAACAACAAGATTTTGTAGTTGCGCATAGAAAGGACTAGCCTGATGATGGACATACAACTTTACAGTAGATTGTAGTGGTATCTATGCTCCTTGTTTTCGTTCCAAAACTTCCGTTGGCTGGGATCTCCGTCGTTAAGAAAAATGGCGACTATGGTGGACGTAGAAACACGATGGAATTCTTATACTAAAGATACTTTGAATAAATTTGTCCAAACCATTTTAATTTAACCACGGAATTCTCACTCAAACATTTCACAACAAAACATTAAGGATCATCGTTTATTTTTTTGTAGAAAACTAGAACCCATCGAAAAGCCAGCTTCTTAGCCCATGCTTAATTTCCACCGCGCCGACAGACGCGAGCCATTTTCGCTCCCAAAATCACAAGATAAAAATAGTGCTTAAGCAGAAGTGTGGAAGTTAATGGGTGATAAAAATTCGAGTAACTATTTCTTTGGGAGTTCAGCGGTGTATAAATCCGCTGAGCTTTACGGCGAAACTTTGAGGTTACGGGTTTTTTAACCGGTTTCGTACTTTCCCCCGAAGGGGGGTTATTATGAACTGCTGGTGTGACGTATAGTTAAAGGACGGTCCAGTAGCTCTAAAGTTTTGATTTTTCTCCTAAAATTGAACCTAATTTAATTTTATTCCATCCATTTTAGTTGAAGTAGTTGAACTGCATTTAATTAATTTATTAAAAACCGTGAGTATCAAGATGCAACCAAATTCAAAGTTCCACTGATTATCCCTCTGTTCAATGGGAATAAGTTTTACAACGATGCAAGAAATCAATTTCCGAATTTTTAGGGTAAACCAAATATTTTCCGATAGATGTCACTTTAATGGAACAAATATGGATTTTTACCCTTCCCGCATTTTATGACACCTTCGCGAGTGGTTTTAATTACTCCGTTTTTCATGAAATTCCGTCAACTATCGTAATATACTTATATGTAGATTTGTTGTATTATTCATTTCAAGACGACACTCACTGCCAAATATCCAAGTCTTAATTCCCTGAGGTTCAGGAAACTAAAGAAAAGGTATTAGATGTGGAAAATGTAACATACGTCACTTGATCAGAGAGGTAACAAGTTGAAAACCAAAATATTGTCTCTCCTAGGGGAGTGGAGGACTACCTACAAACTTTTGTAACTAGATATGTAATTATTGCTGTTTATTGATAAGCAAGCTGAAGAAGTTATAATTATTCACTCGTTCATAACAAGGTTGGCGTCTAAACACTATCCTTTCGTTTTACCTTAACAATAATGTTAGTTTGCTAGCTTGAATACCAGAAGTTGGATGAGGACCAGAAGTTTTGGGAAATCCAATTCCTCGCTCGACATGAATTTTTATCTCCAAAAATATGGGTCACTCCAAGTGGAATATGGAGGTTGGTCCTCAGCACAGAGGAGGTGGAGATAAATGTTTTAGGCTAAGTCACAAATTTTGGAACTCTATCAATATTCTCTAGGCACTGCCTTCTCTAATACTAGGCCTAGAGATATAAAAAACGGGGTGGCGATAACGATTTTGTGAACTCCGTTAGATGTCTCTTTTGTGGGTAGAAAATGTGGCGGGAAATTCAAATTATGGATATGAAGCTCTTTCGTTTTAAGGCTGAAATACACTATTGGTTGTTTTTAACACTTTTTATTTAAAAATGAGCTCTTTTACAGGTTTTATTATAAAGAAAAGCACAATGTAGAAACTTTTACATTTTAACATGTTTCCGAGAAAGTGGTTTTGCATTTAACTTTTTAACCCCTTGTTTTAAGTCAGTGAGATCTTTTGCATAATTGTCTAACAAAGGTCTTACGAACTTAGGTAATAGGACTTCAGTTAGCGAAATATACTTATCACAATCGCATTTAAGAGCTTTGGTGAAATAAGGCTGAATGATATGAATGAATATTCGTAAAGTTCCATTACTGTTAATGTAGGGCATTGCTTCACTTACAAAATCAGTTATGATGCTTAAAATGTTAATGAGGTATTGGCTTGGGTATCTCAAACTACCTCGATTCAAACAGTTTATCAAACTTGACACTGGAGAATCAGATTTTGGTTGTGAAATACGGTCTAAACACATGTCACACTGGCTATTCTCCTCGGCTACCGGCACAATATAACCACCTACTAAGGCAATGGCAGTGTTACGCATTGAAAGTATGCCTGAATTCCGCGGGGTCACATTGCTTAGACGATGAAGAATGTTCATAATTATATTAGGAATGGCTTTCACCTCCAATTCTGTAGTGGTGACATTCCTTTGAGAAGGGGCCAACGATTGGAAAGCTCTTATAGTTGTCTTAAAGTGTTCATTTTTATCTGCTTCTGTATAAGCGTTACCAAATTTTGATGGTTTTACTACTCCAATTTTGAGCGTGTTTTCGATGGCAGTGGTGCAAGATCTAGCATCCATCATGTCATTATAGCCACCTTTCGGACGAAGGTGGCTGTAAAACATTTCAATTGCATCACTGGAAAGCTTGCTCGTTAATACAAAATGAAAATCGATTTCCAACAGGTATTTTATGAGTGCTACTGTTGATTTTGTTGTTAATAGAACCGCTCCATACGTTTCTTCACTGAGTTTTTCTTCTTTGAGCGTGGCATTTTCTTGAATCATTTGTAATATAGGGATGAACTCGTTCTCTAACCAAGCTAACCTTTCGTCAGTTACTTCACAGAATGGTAATTTATTATTATTTCTTGCGAAAACCCCTTGTTGTAAACTACGAATATTATGAATGTCGAACCATTTTGATATTAACTCCATATAATAAATGGTAGCCTCTAAATCTTCCTGTTAATTTTTATCACAATGATTCAATTTGACAACAGTTTTAAGAGCTGCTGTAGTTTCTGGTGAAAATAGTTGAATAGCCCTAAGGACATTCATTTTTTCTACATTTGTTGGGTAGACATGTTTCCTGGTTAAATTCCTAACAGCTTTAATGATGCTGTGTTTTTGAAGATGATACAATCTTTCAATAAATGTTGAGGAAATAACTAATCCAATTAGAACTTGGTTTCGAGCGAGGAACAAGTTTCTCAAATTCTTTACAAGTTGGCTTTGATCAAAAGCAAGAAAGAGCTTCCGGTCTTTATCGTTTGGGTGTTCAACTACTGGTTCAAGCACATTATTTTGTGATAACTTTCGAAAGGTTGAAACATTCATTTTTGCATTGTCACTAACTAGGCGGACAACTCTGAAACCTTCTTTTTCAACCTCGGTAATAACATTACACGTCATTTTGTACTGTCTCTCTCCACTTAGTTTTGAAACAAAAAAATAAGCCACTGGCATTCTAAAATCCGATGAGAGACTTTGGTAGTAATAGCAGAGTAAATGAGTGACGAGTGTTTCACTCACCCCAAGTTCCTCTCTAGTTAGGTCATTTTCTCCAAAAAACATTTCAAGTTTGCGATCGTACAGGTATTTCGCTTTGATCGCCATCTCATCAAACATTATCGACCCCAGGCGCTGGTGATCTTTTTCTAATCGTTTGTACTCTTCCTTAAGTCTGAACTTCACAAGCGAAGTCACTCCAGTTTCACCTGTTGTACTTCCAAGATATTGTTTAATTGTTTTTGGGTGAGGTAAGTGTAATACACCAAGCTCTCTTATGTATCGATAGGCAGCGGGTGATTTTTGGTTCCACAAAACGCTAACTCTTAGAGTTGATTCACTGTACTTGGTTTTTCCCTTACCGAAACTAAATAGTTGTTCAGCTATAAAATTAGCCTTCAAGCTTCCATTATTTATCGCCGTATTAAGTTTTCTGATTTGTGGAAATACATTTCTCCCTAGCAAAGTACAGGATTTTCTAAGGGTTTGAACTTTTGCCTCAAGTTTTTTAGTACGAGCCTGCTCTTTCTCTAATTTCTTCTTGAGTTTGGCAACGAGGCGTCCATGTTCGCGAGAAGACAAAGATTGTTTGGACCTTCGGTTTCTTTTCACAGTCGACACTTGAATTGAAACATCTTGAGTTTTAATTATTTGATAAGGTGTTTCATTAGGAACTTCAGATCTTTGGTACATTGTATAATTGGGATCATGGCTCTGATTGCTTAACCCTTTATCACAGTGTTATTTATGTTCATTGAAGTGTACATTACGAAGGGCTTTTATAACATTTTCAGTTTTCCTATTACAGTTGTCAGGAGATAAAAAACCTATAATGGCGTTTGACTTCTTTATTGATTTGGGACTGATATTTATATCAGCTGACTCAACTAGGTTTTCAAGAAACAGTCTTTTTCTTGATAAATGCTCATTGTTTCTGGTTTGAGTTTGTTGTAAAGGAGATATGTTTTGTGTGTTTGTTTCAGCTTTGGGTGCTTCATTAGTTTTGTCACTAAGATTAATATTGGAAAGAAACGTTGACTGGTTTCTGGGAGGAGCAGTGATAGGAGTATTGTCAACATCAAGTTTTAATTTCCTGACTAAAGGCTCCCCATCAAAGACCGATGGAATTGCGTTAGGTAGTAGTCGCCTTTTTCTGTTAGTCGAAACATTAAAATCGCTTTCCTTAAAATGCTTACTACATATTCGTGAATTCTCTGTGGCTATACATTTAAGAACTTTTTGCCATTTTTCTCGAAGAGAAGGATTTTTAGGGAAAGAATGCAAGCTTTTTGTGTTAGTTTTACCTGCATCTTTATTTCAATTCTTTATGATACACGAATTAACCATTTACGGCCAACGAAATGAGTCCTTATGATTTAAAAAGCATTACCTTACTAGTTTCTTTTGACCAAGGGTTACCCTTCAATATTAATGGCTATTTCTATAATTTGTAAGCAGAAAACGGATTTAAGAAGTTGACCTTCATACAATTAAAACGAATCATTTGTAATAAGCACGGCCAACTTAGAGGGTTTTGAAGTTGGCCGTTACTTGATATTAACCGAGAAAGCGCCATCTAGCGTGGGACTAATGTCAGATTGAAAATGCCATAAAATATAAGACTTTTGAAGGCATTTCTAGGCCTAGTATTAGAAAAGGCAGTGCTCTAGGCCTCCAAACACTCCAAAACTAGTTCACTAGTGCCAGGATCTATTGCCTAGGCCTGTGCGAGTACTCGATTAAAGGCAAGTACTGGATCGAGACTTGAGAATCAAAATTTTAGGACTTGAGAATTATTTCAAGTCCTCAAAAATCCTTAAAACTATTGGACTCAAAAAGCACTCGAACCGAGGCTTAATGACTTAGCAAGTCCAAAAATATTTACCTTGAATTCGGTGACCCGGAATTTTAAGAAGAGCGCGGCATCTAGAGAGGTTTTATCAATTTAGAAATTAGAGTAGACAGGTAATTGGATAAATATTTCTCCACAGAAATGCAGTTAAGCAAACCCGAAGTTAAAATTACTGTTTTTGCGGGTTGTTTTCGTAGGACTGTCCACTAGCCGAGCCGAGCGAGCTTTTTAAAAGCTCGGTCCAAAATGATAGAGACGAGCCGAGCTGGCTCGGTTAACAAATTTGTTTAACAAAAATTGCTACTACCAACTTAAGACTTGAGAACGACAAAAAATGCTATCCAATGTTTAGGAATGTAGTGGTTCAGTAAAACCCGCTCGGTAAAAAGTGAAGAAATCGTTATATGTTCACGGTTAGAGGCGAGAGACAGCAAATTTTCTCATGCTTTATTGGAGAGGACTAAAAGGAAAGCACTGACTAGGCTCGCTATACGGCTCGCGAGTTTTAAAAAAGCTCGCTCGTTAATTAGTCGAGCCGCCAAAGTGTTGGCTCGAACTCGGCTCGCTCGTCACAAGCACGAGCTGGTTCGAGCTCGTGTACAGTCCTACGTTTTCGTTAATGTTCACTATTTTATAAATTATATACTTTTTAGTAGATTTTAAATTATTCCTTTTTTTTGCAATATAATTATGTAAAATTAATTTATTAATAGTATGAATAGAAATAATTTATCAGAACTCGACTAGGACTTGAAACAATTTACCAGGATTCGACACTGGCCTTGAAACGTTCTGAAGCTGACTCAAAGACTCGATAGCATTTAGAAGACTCGACTCAAGATTCTATAATGGCTTTACTAGGACTCGAGACCCGACTAGAACCCTAAAAAACGGGACTCGCACAGGAGTATTATTGCTATGCTACAGCCCTTTAACTTTTAGTCCTCACCCTACTTCTGTGAATACTACGGTGATCTATCTCTAGCCGCACTAGAAGAATTTCAACATGTTGTCATGACATGTGGTTCTATTAAACAACCTAAAATAATTCATTATAATGTTTGTTTAGCTTTGGGTTCACTCTAAACCGTTAATACCTCTTCTCAGAGAACATGAGAAATTCTAATTTTAATTCATCTCATATCGGACCTGTAGTGTTTACTTTTGAGTTCACTAGGATCAACAAACAAACATCAATGGAAGAAATGACATTAAGTAATACTCTTCTTTATACCTAGCAACATCTTAATCAACGTTTAGGTTATATATTAATAGCTTAATTAATATATAAAGACCCATTTCAAATATTAATGTCAAAATATGCTCTTGGAATATCGAAATGAAAAAGCTTTATAGCTACAAAACTAATAAAGACATCGAAATTCCGAAACACATTTTTGGTTTGGATTGTGAAAAATGAAAATAATAGGGTTCTGTAGGGTTCCTTGACATATGAACACAATGCATAATTAGCAGTGGAATCTGTATAATTGCTAGGAATTAAGATAATCGTTCGATTATCTCAACAGTTCGATGGACCCCGCACGTTTAACCATGAAAATGGCTTTCGGTTAATTTTTTCCAAACTTCGGTACGAGATAGAATGCGTTATGCTGATCAATGTTTCAATGAGATAAAACGTTCTCTGACGTACGGTTCGCTCTGCACGTGTCGTCAAAGTTCATATTTTCTATGAGACATAATAGCTTAAAATTAACTATTTAATTAAATAAAACGCTTGTTTATGAGGGTTTTAAAGCTAGAGGACACAAATAATGTACTTACGAAGCTTAGAAGAAAGTCACCGGTTATTTGTGGTACTTAAAAGCGACGATTTCTTGCGTTAAAGCAGTTTTCCAATATTTTCATAATTATACTATATCGAAGCTTTCTAATTAGCATTAAGGCAATCGGAAGAAGCATCCCTGCGGGGGCCATAGAGATTTAGAGAGAAGGAGTTCTAGGTTTCTTCATTTCACTTGAAAACTGTAAATGCCGGTTGAAAATGACACAAAAGGGAGCTGTGTTTAGTAAGCTAACGAAATGGTTATCGATAGGTTCGCCACAAAAGGATAGAAATCCATATCTGCAATAATTTGCAGAAGAGGCGACTGGCAAATCAGAGATCTTTAAAGCGTTTGAGACGAATAGCCAAACATTGCTGTAATTAAGATGTAGGTCTTGCTATGAGAAAGCTATTATACGTACTTAACCTCGCGTCTTGCAATGTCGGGGTGCTTGTTTATAGCGAGTCCCATCACCTCTCGCTTTTCGGGGTGCTTGATTATAGCGAGTCCCCTGGCCTCTCGCTTTACGGGGTGCGTGATTATAGCGAGTCCCCAGACCTCTCGCTTTACGGGGTGCTTGATTATAGCGAGTCCGCTCGCTTTTCGGGGTGCTTGATTATAGCGAGTCCCCTGGCCTCTCGCTTTACGGGGTGCTTGATTATAGCGAGTCCCCTGGCCTCTCGCTTTACGGGGTGCTTGATTATAGCGAGTCCGCTCGCCTCTCGCTTTTCGGGCGCTTGATTATAGCGAGTCCCCTGGCCTCTCGCGTTTCGGGGTGCTTGATTATAGCGAGTCCCCTGGCCTCTCGCTTTACGGGGTGCTTGATTATAGCGAGTCCGCTCGCCTCTCGCTTTTCGGGGTGCTTGATTATAGCGAGTCCGCTCGCCTCTCGCTTTTCGGGGTGCTTGATTATAGCGAGTCCGCTCGCCTCTCGCTTTTCGGGGTGCTTGATTATAGCGAGTCCGCTCGATTCTCGCTTTACGGGGTGCTTGATTATAGCGAGTCCCCTGGCCTCTCGCTTTACGGGGTTTTTGTTTAAAGCGGTTTCCATAAAAAGTGGCTTTGGATTTTGATGTTAAACGTCAACAACGTCGATGTCATCATTGACGTTTTGAGGCAATGGTCTATTTGCCGCATCCATGACAGTCTGTAACAGGAGTGTCCATGGATATTTAACCCTGTTTTCCTGTCTTGCAAACCCCAAATACCAAAGAACACTCGCTTCGTGCGCGCATGTACCTAGCGTTCGAGCACCCGATTTACACGTGCAATAGTATCCTATTATTAGTTGTCTGTTTACGATATCTTCAGCCTCGTTATCGTCATCATCTAGAACGTTATAGGCTATCCAGAGCTGATACTTAGTAGCGTTTCTAAGTCGAGAATAAACCCTCACTCGCAGAAAACCAGGCTTGTCTACAAGTTCGTCATACTCAAAGACGTCATTTGCATCCCTTTGCATTTTGTCTTGAATATAGGATGGTGCTAGGTGTATTTGATATACTCCTACGGTCAGATCTCTCAAATATTCCAATGTGAGATGCGGGAAATGAGGATCAATATTTGCTTGTAAACGACCCCACCTTCCGTTTCTTCTATGTAGATTTTCAGCTTCTACTCGAGCTTGAACAATATTTGCCTCCCGTGACTTCAAAAGAATTTCTTGAGCCTTTTCGACCGTTGCATCTTGCATATGGACAGGATCATGGTACTTGTTAATGAGAGCACCAGCAATTCGGTAAAAATCTCCAAGATGAAGGGCGTGCATGAAATTAATTGTATCGTCAAAGAACTTGAAGATTTGTTTTATATGCCCATTTCTTGCTTCTACTATCCAACGTGTTTTCGTCACCAAGCGCGCTTCATTAGCTTCTTCCGTCGAAAATTGTCTTTGATTTGGTCGTAAAAATGGTGGCATTTTGCTCGCAATTCCTAATCTCTCGAGGAATGGTAAAACATCCCTGTAGCCTCTGTCAACTATGAAGATGTCTCCTTCATCAAACCATTCTCGGGTTTGTGAAGCGTCTCTTTGATATTCGTTTCGCAGGAGGTTCGCATCGTTGTTACGTGAGTCAGAAAAATAGGGCCCTTGAATATCTAAAATATAGCCATCTGGAGCCACTATTAATACTGGCTTGAGCACATGATTACCCTTATGCGTACTATACGATTGCCTTAGAACTCTAAAGTTGGAACTCTTATTTATGTAGCTGTACGTTCCATCTATATATGCAATGGCCCTGGGTGTTTCAGGGTCTGGATTATACAACTCATTAGCGAATGCTGATACATGCCCTTCAATGTATTGGTCCCTCGTTATAGCGTTCAAACCGATATATCGAGGAACAAAGGTTTGCATTAAGGATTTTCGAGCCTTCGCGATAGTCAAACTGGTATTTTGCCGAGAAGAGTAATTGAATATGACGGTTAAAAAGTCGTCAGACAAGCCTTGACGTAATTTGCACAAAAACACTAGAAGGTCTTTTTTGCTTATATGACGTTGAAACGCACCTTCATCCAATGGATGGCATAAAGCATATAAATCCCGGAACTGTTCTCTTGTGAGAGCTGACAAAGATTTAAATTCCTCATCGGAAAAACTATTTTCGTCGTGGAATTTAAAATCAGCTCGGTTGTTGGCTGTTTTCCTCAGACCTTCAAGAAATACGTGCAGTTGCTCCCCGCGGAATACAAATGGTCGGTTTATGAATCTTAAACCTTGAATCAAATATGGGAACAGGTACCCCCTTTGTACCCTACCAAACTTGGCGCTTCAACCTTTCTTCACTTAAAAAAGCTAGTTTTTTAAACAGCTAGTCAAGGGCAATGAACAAAACTGGTAGGGTACAAAGGTCTTAATATGATTTTCAATCAAGCTTGGTTCTCGAGCCCGAAAACGGATGATTCATTTTAATGCTGTTTATGAATAAATCAGTACAATTGCCGTTTCTCTTCCCTTTATATATTATATTATATTGTATTTCATATAATTATTTCACCAAATAGTCACAATTCATAATTGATTTATTATTTATATCACAATCACGCTATACGTTTCTCGTATTATTGATTATGGCTAATAGAAACCAGGGCCGGTGCTATATTTGCAATGTGGTTTTTAACTTGAGGCAAATGGTGCGCATATTTGGAGACGATAATAATGTGAAACGCCTTATTAGTATTGCAAGGCGAGAAAATCTTGAACGACCTGTGCTAGAGGTAACAGATGCAACACGCATATGTTTTAATTGCAACAGATCAATTAATCAAGAAATCCGAGACATTGAAACCAATCCTTCGTCTGTGAGACTAAATGTCTTGACACAAACAGCCAATAATACGTGTTTAATTTGTAACGCCGACCAAAATATTCAACGCCTCTCTATGGATAGTAGAATTGATGTATATTTGTCTAGGAATGTATATATATCAGAAAACACGAGGTGTTGCGCAATACATTTGGATGAAAGGGGGTACCTGTTCCCATATTTGATTCAAGGTTTAAGATTCATAAACCGACCATCTGTATTCCGCGGGGAGCAACTGCACGTATTTCTTGAAGGTCTGAGGAAAACAGCCAACAACCGAGCTGATTTTAAATTCCACGACGAAAATAGTTTTTCCGATGAGGAATTTAAATCTTTGTCAGCACTCACAAGAGAACAGTTCCGGGATTTATATGCTTTATGTCATCCATTGGATGAAGGTGCGTTTCAACGTCATATAAGCAAAAAAGACCTTCTAGTGTTTTTGTGCAAATTACGTCAAGGCTTGTCTGACGACTTTTTAACCGTCATATTCAATTACTCTTCTCGGCAAAATACCAGTTTGACTACCGCGAAGGTTCGAAAATCCTTAATGCAAACCTTTGTTCCTCGATATATCGGTTTTAACGCTATAACGAGGGACCAATACATTGAACGGCATGTATCAGCATTCGGTAATGAGTTGTATAATCCAGACCCTGAAACACCGAGGGCCATTGCATATATAGATGGAACGTACAGCTACATAAATAAGAGTTCCAACTTTAGAGTATAGTACGCATAAGGGTCGTCATGTGCTCAAGCCAGTATTAATAGTGGCTCCAGATGGCTATATTTTAGATATTCAAGGGCCCTATTTTTCTGACTCACGTAACAACGATGCGAACCTCCTGCGAAACGAATATCAAAGAGACGCTTCACAAATCCGAGAATGGTTTGATGAACGAGACATCTTCATAGTTGACAGAGGCTACAGGGATGTTTCACCATTCCTCGAGAGATTAGGAATTGCGAGCAAAATGCCACCATTTTTACGACCAAATCAAAGACAATGAAGCGCGCTTGGTGACGAAAACACGTTGGATAGTAGAAGCAAGAAATGGGCATATTAAACAAATCTTCAAGTTCTTTGACGATACAATTAATTTCTTGCACGCCCTTCATCTTGGAGATTTTCCCGAATTGCTGGTGCTCTCATTAACAAGTACCATGATCCTGTCCATATGCAAGATGCAACGGTCGAAAAGGCTAAAGAAATTCTTTTGAAGTCACGGGAGGCAAATATTGTTCAAGCTCGAGTAGAAGCTGAAAATCTACATAGAAGAAACGGAAGGTGGGGTCGTTTACAAGCAAATATTGATCCCCATTTCCCGCACCTCACATTGGAATATTTGAGAGATCTGACCGTAGGAGTATATCTAATACACCTAGCACCATCCTATATTCAAGACAAAATGCAAAGGGATGCAAATGACGTCTTTGAGTATGACGAACTTGTAGACGAGCCTGGTTTTCTGCGAGTGAGGGTTTATTCTCGATTTAGAAACGCTACTAAGAATCAGCTCTGGATAGCCTATAACGTTCTAGATGATGACGATTACGAGGCTGAAGATATCGTAAACACACAACCAATAATAGGATACTATTGCACGTGTAAATCGGGTGCTCGAACGCTAGGTACATGCGCGCACGTAGCGAGTGTTCTTTGGTATTTGGGGTTTGCAAGACAGGAAAACAGGGTTAAATATCCATGGACACTCCTGTTACAGACTGTCATGGATGCGGCAAATAGACCATTGCCTCAAAACGTCAATGATGACATCGACGTTGTTGACGTTTAACATCAAAATCCAAAGCCACTTTTTATGGAAACCGCTTTAAACAAAAACCCCGTAAAGCGAGAGGCCAGGGGACTCGCTATAATCAAGCACCCCGTAAAGCGAGAGGCCAGGGGACTCGCTATCATCAAGCACCCCGTAAAGCGAGAGGCGAGCGGACTCGCTATAATCAAGCACCCCGAAAAGCGAGAGGCCAGGGGACTCGCTATAATCAAGCACCCCGTAAAGCGAGAGGCCAAGGGACTCGCTATAATCAAGCACCCCGAAAAGCGAGAGGCGAGCGGACCCGCTATAATCAAGCACCCCGTAAAGCGAGAGGCCAGGGGACTCGCTATAATCAAGCACCCCGAAAAGCGAGAGGCTAGCGGACTCGCTATAATCAAGCACCCCGTAAAGCGAGAGGCCAGGGGACTCGCTATAATCAAGCACCCCGTAAAGCGAGAGGCCAGGGGACTCGCTATAATCAAGCACCCCGAAAAGCGAGAGGCGAGCGGACTCGCTATAATCAAGCACCCCGTAAAGCGAGAGGCCAGGGGACTCGCTATAATCAAGCACCCCGAAAAGCGAGAGGCGAGCGGACCCGCTATAATCAAGCACCCCGTAAAGCGAGAGGCCAGGGGACTCGCTATAATCAAGCACCCCGAAAAGCGAGAGGCGAGCGGACTCGCTATAATCAAGCACCCCGTAAAGCGAGAGGCCAGGGGACTCGCTATAATCAAGCACCCCGAAAAGCGAGAGGCTAGCGGACTCGCTATAATCAAGCACCCCGAAAAGCGAGAGGCGAGCGGACTCGCTATAATCAAGCACGCCGTGAAGCGAGAGGCCAGGGGACTCGCTATAATCAAGCACCCCGAAAAGCGAGAGGCCAGGGGACTCGCTATAATCAAGCACCCCGTAAAGCGAGAGGCCAGGGGTTTCGCAATAATAAAGTACCCCGAAAAGCGAGAGGCGAGCGGACTCGCTATAATCAAGCACCCCGTAAAGCGAGAGGCCAGGGGACTCGCTATAATCAAGCACCCCGTAAAGCGAGAGGCCAGGGGACTCGCTATAATCAAGCACCCCGAAAAGCGAGAGGCGAGCGGACTCGCTATAATCAAGCACCCCGTAAAGCGAGAGGCCAGGGGACTCGCTATAATCAAGCACCACGAAAAGCGAGAGGCGAGCGGACTCGCTATAATCAAGCACCCCGTAAAGCGAGAGGTCAGGGGACTCGCTATAATCAAGCACCCCGAAAAGCGAGAGGCGAGCGGACTCGCTATAATCAAGCACCCCGTAAAGCGAGAGGCCAGGGGACTCGCTATAATCAAGCACCCCGTAAAGCGAGAGGCCAGGGGACTCGCTATAATCAAGCACCCCGAAAAGCGAGAGGCGAGCGGACTCGCTATAATCAAGCACCCCGAAAAGCGAGAGGCGAGCGGACTCGCTATAATCAAGCACCCCGTAAAGCGAGAGGCCAGGGGACTCGCTATAATCAAGCACCCCGTAAAGCGAGAGGCCAGGGGACTCGCTATAATCAAGCACCCCGAAAAGCGAGAGGCGAGCGGACTCGCTATAATCAAGCACCCCGAAAAGCGAGAGGCGAGCGGACTCGCTATAATCAAGCACCCCGTAAAGCGAGAGGCCAGGGGACTCGCTATAATCAAGCACCACGAAAAGCGAGAGGCGAGCGGACTCGCTATAATCAAGCACCCCGTAAAGCGAGAGGTCAGGGGACTCGCTATAATCAAGCACCCCGAAAAGCGAGAGGCGAGCGGACTCGCTATAATCAAGCACCCCGTAAAGCGAGAGGCCAGGGGACTCGCTATAATCAAGCACCCCGTAAAGCGAGAGGCCAGGGGACTCGCTATAATCAAGCACCCCGAAAAGCGAGAGGCGAGCGGACTCGCTATAATCAAGCACCCCGAAAAGCGAGAGGCGAGCGGACTCGCTATAATCAAGCACCCCGTAAAGCGAGAGGCCAGGGGACTCGCTATAATCAAGCACCCCGTAAAGCGAGAGGCCAGGGGACTCGCTATAATCAAGCACCCCGAAAAGCGAGAGGCGAGCGGACTCGCTATAATCAAGCACCCCGTAAAGCGAGAGGCGAGCGGACTCGCTATAATCAAGCACCCCGAAAAGCGAGAGGCGAGCGGACTCGCTATAATCAAGCACGCCGTGAAGCGAGAGGCCAGGGGACTCGCTATAATCAAGCACCCCGAAAAGCGAGAGGCCAGGGGACTCGCTATAATCAAGCACCCCGAAAAGCGAGAGGCCAGGGGACTCGCTATAATCAAGCACCCCGTAAAGCGAGAGGCCAGGGGACTCGCTATAATCAAGCACCCCTAAAAGCGAGAGGTGATGGGACTCGCTATAAACAAGCACCCCGACATTGCAAGACGCGAGGTTAAGTACGTATAATAGCTTTCTCATAGCAAGACCTACATCTTAATTACAGCAATGTTTGGCTATTCGTCTCAAACGCTTTAAAGATCTCTGATTTGCCAGTCGCCTCTTCTGCATATTATTGCAGATATGGATTTCTATCCTTTTGTGGCGAACCTATCGATAACCATTTCGTTAGCTTACTAAACACAGCTCCCTTTTGTGTCATTTTCAACCGGCATTTACAGTTTTCAAGTGAAATGAAGAAACCTAGAACTCCTTCTCTCTAAATCTCTATGGCCCCTGCAGGGATGCTTCTTCCGATTGCCTTAATGCTAATTAGAAAGCTTCGATATAGTATAATTATGAAAATATTGGAAAACTGCTTTAACGCAAGAAATCGTCGCTTTTAAGTACCACAAATAACCGGTGACTTTCTTCTAAGCTTCGTAAGTACATTATTTGTGTCCTCTAGCTTTAAAACCCTCATAAACAAGCGTTTTATTTAATTAAATAGTTAATTTTAAGCTATTATGTCTCATAGAAAATATGAACTTTGACGACAGGTGCAGAGCGAACCGTACGTCAGAGAACGTTTTGTCTCATTGAAACATTGATCAGCATAACGCATTCTATCTGGTACCGAAGTTTGGAAAAAATTAACCGAAACCCATTTTCATGGTTAAACGTGCGGGGTCGCACAGTAGTTTTCGTTGTTGATTTCTGATACTATGAAGAAAAAAAACCAACATTCTCTACCGCAATTGACAGAGTCATGCGAGATAACTGATTTGCCGTTTATCCTGAATCGAAATCTTTTCTCTGTTTTATTCCACCTATATTGTTAGTTGTCTTATATTAACTTTGGAGAGTTTCCATGATTTGTAACACAACTATTAAATATATGTATTGACCATAAGTGGATCATATTACAGCTCTCTCAGAATCCAACAGTTGGTAAGGGACAACTTGTCTCCATTCACGCTCTTCTCTCTCAAACCTTCCCTCATTTGCTAACAACTGCTTCCGCTCGCTTGTCCCACTTAAAATTTATCTCGCGCCAAAATCATTCCCCTGGTTTAGTTCACAAATCACAATTTCACATATACCCTTTTCCCTTCAGTGCTGGGTGAAAATGCTGATGCACAAAGATGTTATATCGTCCAGTATATGGTATGACTTCATACGCAATCTTCATTACTCATCCTATATTATCTTTGACTAAAGAAGTTTCAATTAACAGATGTTAAACTTAATTCAATAAATATAGTTGGTATTAATTGTAACCTATTACTTAAACAAATTCTAGTTAAATTATTTCAAGAAATCATAGTCCAAATATATTATTTCAAAACGTCGCTGTTATTAATGTTTGACACCGGAATTCTCTGGGTATAAGGCAGTCGACTCCCATTAAATGATAAGAAAAAGCCCAACGTCATGAGTTTTTTGGTGGAGTTTACATTACATGCGGAGATTAGGCGTTACTCGTAACATTGGCTGAGAGATGAACTTAGATAATAGAAAATCAAGAATGATTAGTTTATTGTGAAATTGTTTGAACTTCTAAATTTAAAATGTAAAATGACGATTTTATGAATGACACATATTTTTATTTGTTTTACTTTTCTAGTAAGTTTTTTATCATATTTCAAAATAGGAGTATTACAACAGAACATGGTGTAACCCTCCGTAGAATAATTTAACTAAGGGAGAAAGCTCCCGAGGGCCATAAAAAGAATAAAGACAACTTACTTTTTAGTCAAAACAGAAGAAACAAGTCTTCTTAAATTTTATTAATCGAAAAGGGCTTAACCCGACTATACCGTAACTTGACAGTAAAGTAACAAACAAAAAACTGCTCGTTCCGAGAGAGCTAAGAAATTTTCTCAGAATCACAAAAGGAGGAGGAACATGTAGCATGGAGGCTTATACACCCTGCCAGACCCTAGGAGTAGAAACCAGCCATGCTACAATGGGTTTTTCACTTTTTTCAAACACACTGATTCAGGTTGTTTTATAACATTTTAAAACTAGGAATAATATAGTGCACATTAAAACTAATTTATCCATATTTTCAAAATATGACACTAATTTATCCATATTTTCAAAATATGACACTAATTTATCCATATTTTCAAAATATGACACTAATTTATTTATATATTTCAAATATAACACTATTATAGTCCCATTTTTAAAATGTAACACTATTATATTCCCATTTTTAAAATGTAACACTATTATATTCCCATTTTTAAAATGTAACACTATTATATTCCCATTTTTAAAATGTTACACTATTATATTCCCATTTTTAAAATATAACACTATTATATTCCCATTTTTAAAATGTAACACTATTATATTCCCATTTTTAAAATGTGGCACTATTTTATTTACAATTATAAATTCCTATGTGATAAAATAATTCACGTTGTAACATTACTATGTGATAAAATAATTCACGTTGTAACATTCCTATGTGATAAAATATTTCATGTTGTAACATTAATATGCGATTAAAAAACTTTATTTTATAATTTAAATTTAGAAGTTCAAACGATTCTCTAAGATTCCAAAAATTCCTGATCTTCAATTTTATAACCTAATCCCTCAATATCGAAGTTTTGCTGGGTTTAAAATTTCACGGGTAATTCAGAGGTTAGAGGTTAGAAGTTTGTAACGTTCTTTTGTAAAAATATATAAAAATAGTCGAGTATATAATTATTTTGAGAAAATATAAGAAATTCAAAGTTTTGAATTAGCTCCAGATCTCACACGTTTATTTTAAATTCGGGCTTCAGCTGTCAAACACAATATATGCACTCTAAAAAATAAGCGTTCAATAGGGTTCAAATTTGAACTGTACGATCCTTCGTTGAACATTTGCTGTTCAGAGGCTCATTAGATTTCAAAAAGCGTTCACGCTGCATCTTTTTAAAGATAAGCGTTCAACGTAGAACACATAATAATCGGCCTGGTGGGGTTTTCTAAGAAACCCAGGAAAGGGAGGTGTCACGGAGTGTTTAAAATAATTCGACCCCTATCACCAATATCCCCCCTCTTGGAAAGAAATGTAAAAAGGGGTGTACTACCCCGTTCTTCCCATTGGAAATGTGACCCTCTCCATTCCCTCGAGCCTTCATCCCACGTCACGCGGTCCAGGTTACCACTGAAAAAAAACTGAACTGCAAAAAAACCCGTATTTGTAAAATATGCCCTCGTGGCATTAAAACCGAGGGGTCGAACATAATGTACAAACACGTACGTTCTGGATATACTTCCCGGAATACTCGAATATGATTTTAATTATGCCTATTATAGCCACATAAAAGTAAATTCTCCTACAACCACACGCCCTAAATTTACTTTCTGTCCGATCCCTCGATAGACCGAGTACAAAGACCCTTAACCCTTTGAAGGCTTTCCCCCTTCAGTGGACGAAGGGGATGGGCCAGGTTCGGTTCTTTGTGTGTTTGTTAAGTGGTAAACGGTTACTAAAAATTTCCACTGTGCTTCGCGATGTTTTCGAAAAGCGGTTTAAAACGGTTTTACTACAGTACGCTATGCAAACCGATGATTTCAATCTGATGATCCATTGAAAAGTCTATATAAAAATTGTTTTATTGAAGATATAATTCAGGTATGTAATATTTTATTTTATTTTCTAGCTAATTAAGGTATTAAAACTTAAAATGAGTAAAATTTAATTGGACAATAGGGCTATTTGAATATAACGGAGCTCAAAGCCACTATAAATTCTACCAATTAGCTGAACCAGTCACTTTTTGTAAAGGTCCTGTGTTAAGAGATAACGCCTAAGTGTTTTTTCAGTAATAAACAGAAAAAATGTCCATAATAATATTATTTTTCACCTTGAGCTCTTGTTTAAAACACTTCTAATTAACGTGGTCATTTAGCTAGTGCTAAATTTCAAAATATAATTAAAAATCATTAATAAATAAAGAAAAACCCTAGTACTGGTAAATCGAACCTTTCCTACTGGTACTTTTCCTAAGTTACCCCCTCCCCCAATAGCGTGGAGTCGCGCCTTAATGTCGAAAAAACCGGGCTATTGTGGCTCAAAGAAAAAGTTTTTAAAATGAATGAAGTTTTAGGTTTATTATATATATATATACTATTAATTTTATGGACAATTTTGAGTTGACAATTTTCTTGGATATTTTCCTTAAGCGCCACCGTTTACAAGTTGTGATCAGTATTTTGCGTATGAACCGTTAAATTAGCATTATCTTTCAGTGCTCTACTTAAATTTACGGGACCATCCCTAATCATAACTCGTAAATAATTGTCCCTAAGTCAAAATGTCAAAGAAAAGTTTCGACTCAAAATCGTCTTTTGAAAAACGGTATTTGGTCGAAACACCCTGTATATGCTCTTTTAAATATATATAAAAACTCTCCATTATAGGTTGAACTTCTCGACCATTTTTTTAATTTGGAAAATGGACTGGCAATATCATGTAATGTATAAGAAAAAATAATTATATTTAACTGCAAGGAAAGCTGTACACGAACTAATTTACTACAAATTTTTGGAAATTTATTTGAAATTGATGTTAAGGTGGTCCAAATATCTTATTCTCAATGACATTCAAGAATTTATCATACTGCAAATGGATTTAAATTAAATCCATTAAATCTCTAATGAGGACTTCAGTAAGTTTGACATGTAAGTTAATAGCCATGATATCAATTCACTCTTCCATTCTAGTCGGACCATACTCGGAATATTTTTAGATGTCCAAAAGGTTTGACTACTCCAGAATCTGTTTAGCTCTAATTACTAAACACAAGTTTCTAAAACATCGACTTCCCAACACCAGTGGCTACGTAAATTATGCATATAATTATGCCACGAAGGTTCTAGTATAGTAATTAAAACTAATTATTCTAAGGGACTGGTAATAAAATATGAATTATCTTTTATTAGATGAATTCGTTGAAAATGAAATTTCGTCATGAAAGGATGCAAATGGGAAATTTAGTCGTTCGAGCTATGAAGTTCCTACAGAAAGTTGTTCTTCTTCAATTTATAACAAATTATAGATTTATAACGGATAATTTTATTCTGTAATTTACTTTGGTAAATCAAATAAAGTGGATTGAAATTCTAGAAAATCTTAGGTTTTTATGTTATGCATTCTACTTTTCTTTAAACTATTTTCAAAAGCACACTTTTTTCAATATTAAACCTTAAATATGGGTTCGAAATTCCGCAAAATCATTCAATTTTAAACGCTGTATATCTGCTCAATAAAGCACCTACTCGTTCACTGTGGAACGAAAAATGCGAGTTCGAGGTATACCAATATCATTCTGTGTTGAACGCTAAATATCGGTTCAATCCACATAAATACTGTTTAGAATTGAACGCTAATTATGAATTCAAAATACACCAATTTCGTTCAAACATGAACGTTAAATATTTGGTCAAAATAAATCGGTTTCGTTCAATATTGAACGTCCATAGAACGTTCGAGATTTCTCAGTAACGTTCAAAGTTGAACGTTAAATGTGCGTAAAAGATATAACAATTTCGTTCAGTACTGAACATTTTAAACTCAATCCAAAAAACACTTGCGTTCTTAAATGAACCCTAGATTCGCATATAGTATGGAACATTTGTGTTCTTGAAAGAACAAACTCCTTGCGTTCAGTTTTGAACGCTATATAATGAGTTCAAAGTTGAACAAAAAAGTGTTTAGCTACGGGGACAAGCCTCTGAACAACATTTTGTTCAGATGGGAACGATATTTTTTAAGAGTGTGGGTCGCCAAGTTTTTGGGTACTTGGATCCATGCGCGATAACTAAGCTTTTACTTGTGTACTGAGAGGGGATGACCTGCTAGACAGGTAGTCGCCGCCATACACATTTAGCGACATTTATCTCTATCTGAAGCACGGCTTTTTTCTATAATTAAACCGTTACACCCTTATTGGGGCTAATCAGTAAATTTATTGAAACAAAATATTTAAAATCCTTATTTGGAGCGAAACGCATGAATATATTTTTAATGTTTCTTCCCTGGAAGTTTTACGCGCTTAACATTATTTGTGTGCTTGCATTGTTTTATGTTATTTGTCGGTATTAAATATTATGGTTCATTGGCAATTCAATTCGGACCCTTTTACAAGTTTAAGCCTACACACAAAACCCCTAGACAACATTTTATAACATTTTTCTTGCTCAACCCAATAGTGAAATTGACGTGAGTTTCCGGGCATTTAACTTGTAGCTGTTAGTTAACACAATGTCTATTTCTTTTAGTTTTAAGGAGACTAACAAAAATCGCTACAGGTTTTCAAAAGCGACATGCATGCGTAGTGCCGAAATAAGCCAGGTCTCCCTACCCTGAATACTCAGGTTTGTAATAATAATTTTGGCGAAGACGTGAAAGATACAAAAACTTATCTTTTTCCTATGGTAACAAATGAAATACGAGGTGTGATAATGACCAATAGGTTCGAAGCTTTTCTTAAGAAACAATGTCTCATGTATAACCAACACTTAGCAAATGTAGCAATATTATATATATGAATTGAAATTATCTTACTTCCATTTATAGAAGTTGGATCTGGGAGTCGTTGTGTAAGAAATATTCAGATCAATTGCGCTGTAATCGTCGTCCATTTCCGAGCCTGTTGCTCATGTAAGTGGCTCGCCAAATACCACTCGTATGTTCTTCATCTCAAAATTCACATTTCGACATATAACGTTTGTGGGAAATAAAAGCTGTAGCATATACAAAGCATAGCTACCAAATTGGGACACATTACTTATTTATCTAATACTTGCTTAGCACTTTGATAAACCCTTTATTAAACACGACCGAAACACAAAGTTTAGATCTCGTTGATAAATATTTCCTTGGATTACATTACTGCAGTTTGTTTGAAATTAAATTTTTTTTGTTATATGAAAACAGCAAAACACAAAAACCAAATGCCTCAGACTCGGTTATTTGAAGATTCAAACGGATTTTGAAGGACGTTGCTGGCTGCTTTCAGCAAAAGAAACCCATCAATTGTAAATATATTTTGTCGGAGAGTGTTATATGAAGAGAAAATCTACATTCCTATAACTTTGACTCCGAAGTATTTCCATCATCTTCAAACTTTCGGTAGGGTCGATTCAAACGCCCCGATTTATTCGAAATTTATGCTATTTCTTGAGTTAATGAAAAGAGAAACCAATTCCGAAAATTTCCCCAACGTGGCAGCATTAGTCACGCTATTACCGAATCGCGAGGTTTTCTGGGAAATATCGTCTACCAAAAACTCTTTATTAAAATTTCTCTTCAAAATAAGATTTATAAAATGTACGTTTCAGTACGTACGACGCTACACATCATTGTGACTTCGAGAAGAACGGTAAGTTACCTACCGAACATTTTTTATCAGTTGTCTCCCTTTTTTGTCCTTTTAATGTGCTAAGACGACATCTGAAACCATTTCGATATAGTAAAATATTCAGTATCTGATAAAATAAATGTCTAAAAACATTGAAATACGAGTGTATGTAATTGGATTGTTCCTGGAAACTAACAGTTAAAGCTAATTTAATAAAACGACTTTTCTACTTGAAAAACATTGGTATGAATAAATAAAGAAGTGTACAATATTATATTTTAGTGACTATGTGAAAGTTACGAGGCGCTAGAAGAATGTATATTTTTTTAACTACAGCCCCTTTTAGACGATGCTTTATGACTTAAATATATGTGTAGAAAAAATTAGGGATAAACCTGTACCGATACCATATCGCTATTGGCTCTGATACTCGGGTTTTCCCGATAATATCGGATCGGTTGGTTTAATATGATACTAAACAGATACTCGTTTAAAATGCTATATATGGCTCTACATGACATTTTAAGGTCTTTCAGTAATGTATTGATTGTGATAATACATTTCTAAGAATGTCAATCGTGAATATTTCTCATTTATACAAAAAGCACCTGAATTTAGTTTATCTAATGACTAAGTTTAATAGAAGTTTAAGGATAAAAGGGCATCTCAGCATATAGTTAAACAAAAAAACCCAAGGGCTCGTAATAGTAGCCACATCGCACCGTACTAAACATGCGTACATAATATTTGAGTGAATAGCCCCTCGCTGCGCGACCTTTAACTGTTCTAAAATCAAATCTGTTCTAATCAATTTTTTACCTATGCTGTATTTATAATAGTGTGACACGAACGGGAAAAGTGAGTGATTAGCCTCATGATGCGTATCCTTTAACAGTGGTAAAAAGAAATACCCGCAAATACCCCTTAAAAGAAGTACAGAAAACCAGAGTGAATAGGGCCTCGATGCCCTAACAAAAAAAAATATAACCCTTAATCCTTATTTCAATAAATTTGCTTACGTTATAATTGTAATATCCACAGGGCCACAAGTTAGTACTTTCTTTTGCTTTTAAAATTCCTCTCGATTCGTAGAGAAATACCCGTAACTTTCAATAATAAACACCGCCTTAAGCCCATTCTAAATATAACGTCGGTATATTCCCCCTTTTGGGATCGACTAATCTGCTGAATGTCTGAACTGCTGAAAAAAGTAGAATTCCTACTATAAAATTCTCCCATCCTACCAAACCGTAAACTGTCTGAACCTTTTGACTTTTTTGTTGAAATGCCGAATTCTGAACACTGAACATTGAAGTTAAAGTAAGAGATCGTCTTAACCTTCTTGACTAATTAGCTGAAATGCAGAATTCTGAACACTGAACATTCAAATTAAAACAAGAGATCGTCTGAACCTTTTTGACTAATTTGCTGAAATGCTTAATTCTGAACCGTGAACTTTTGAAATTAATGTAAGATAGAGATCGTCTGAATAGTCAAAAAAGTTCAGACGGCCTCTATCTTACATTAATTTCAAAGTTTACGGTTCAGAATTCAGCATTTCAGCAAAATAGTCAAAAAAGTTCAGACGGTCTCTATCTTACATTAATTTCAAAGTTCACGGTTCAGAATTCAGAATTTCACCAAAATAGTCAAGAAAGTTCAGACGGTCTCTATCTTACATTAATTTCGGTTCAGAATTCAGCATTTCAGTAAAATAGTCAAAAAAGTTCAGATGGTCTCTATCTTACATTAATTTCGGTTCAGAATTCGGCATTTCTGCAAAATAGTCAAAAAATTTCAGACGGTCTCTATCTTACATTAATTTCGGTTCAGAATTCAGCATTTCAGCAAAATAGTCAAAAAAGTTCAGACGGTCTCCATTTTACTTCATTTTCAAAAATCACGGTTCAGAATTCAGCATTTCAGCAAAATAGTCAAAAAGGTTCAGACGGTCTCTATCTTACCTTAATTTCAAAGTTCACGGTTCCGAATTCAGCATTTCAGCAAAATAGTCAAAAAAGTTCAGACGGTCTCTATCTTACATTAATTTCGGTTCAGAATTCAGCATTTCAGCAAAATAGTCAAAAAGGTTCAGAGGATCTCTTACTTTAATTTGAATGTTCAGTGTTCAGAATTCGGCATTTCAGCAAAAAAGTCAAAAAGGTTCAGACAGTTTACGGTTTGGTAGGATGGGAGAATTTTATAGTAGGAATTCTACTATTTTCAGCAGTTCAGACGTTCAGACATTCAGCAGATTAGTCGATTCCCGTAAAGGGATACAATGAGCTAATTCTGAAGCAATATGGCAATATAAGCCATTACCTTTACTGTATAATAGGCTAAAGTCAACATGCAAGGTAAATGGAATACGTATTCTTGCATATCTAATACAAGTGTTAGTAAATTCAAGAAAGCCATTTAGCTTGCATCTTGACATAACCATAATTTTATTTATTTTTTCAATTCTTTAAACTTATTTTTTTTTCTTCCCCGCAGAATGAACATTTAGAAAGGATCACTACATTAGTATAGGTCCGGTTTTGCCTACATGTTGTTTATACCCTAAACAAAAGTTATTTGAGGTCAATTCAGTATTTTCAGTTATCAGTATTTTTACTTTATCTAAGGATGAAGAGTGTTTTATCCGAGTGGCTTATTAGTCTCAATTAGTAGGTAACCTAAGGTAAAAAACTAAGTTACAAAAGCTATTTATTTGGCTTCAAATAACTTTGCCAAACTGTACATTATATTTAAATATACTTATCTGATAATAGAACTATTATTAATTAAAAATCAATAGAAAAATTATTAATTGTGTTTAAAGGAAAAACACTATCCGACTACATTTAGTACTAAAATTTAATTTTTACTTACTTACTTGGAAGTCCAAATAGAAAACTTGTAGCTGTTTCCTCTTTGGCGATAGGATGAGAAAAATGTTCTACTCTGGCGAAAATAACCTATTCCCCGAATAATAAACGACCTCTGGCGCCGCGGAGAAAACCTGACTGTTACCTGTTACTGGACTCAATAATGGCACACGTGTGAAATACGTGCAAACATCCCTCCTTTGCGAATATAAAAAGAAAGGTTTCACAACCTTCGACTGCTGGCATTTTTTATTTTCAAATGATCTGGCTCTCTTATCATTATCATGATGTGCTCCTTAACGGTTTAAAACAGGCATTGGCGTAACTACAGGGGAGCAGAACCCGCAACTGCTGGCGGGCCCATGGCTTTTGGGGGCCCTTTTGAAATTTTGCTTATAGACTGATTGTCCCGTATTTCATAAATTTTACTATAATTTCACAAATCGTCCAATAAAGTCCTATATTTTTGAGGTTTCAAAGTAATTGTTTAAAATCCCAAATGTATGACGTTTTAAACGCTGAATTAGTTATATCTCATTTGGTCAGATCAAAAAATGGCGGAGCTCGCTTCGCTCGCTCAGGATTTTTTTATCTTAACTTCTCACATAATTGAATTTATAAGAATTTTTAAAGTTATTATAAGAGATGATAACAATTACTTTGCATTGAGAGCTGCACTCCAAATGACGCAATTGAATTTTTCCTCAGACCTTTCATTTAAATATCTAAGCCCAAAGATTGAAATTAATTATAGCACAGACATTTAAAATATTTTTAATTATAAAAAAGAGTTTTGAAAATCTATCATCTCTGAAAACATTTCTTCCTACCTGACCCTTTTAAATAGCTTGATTTGGTAATTTTCACTCACTTAGGTCTCTTTTGGCTTACCGTTTCATTTAATTAATAGTCACTTTTTCAAGTAAATCTAATTGTACGTCTTTGTGAGCCTTTCAGCATTTGTTTAGTTCTAGGTGCGATATAACGCTCATTTAAAGAATCTTACGTTTTCAAAAAAGTAAAATTATCCACACTCTAAATCTAATCATTTATGAGTCCTGTATAATCCTGTAATTTGATTAATCTGGTCCTATATAATGCTATAATTTGGCGAAGAGAATCCTACTTTTTTGTATTAAAAATTCTCCATAATAGTTGAGGCCTGGCATTACAGTTTAGGGGAGTGAGCCATGTATATGCAAGAAATCTTAGTCAAAAGCGGCAACAAGGCGCATTGCTATAAATTATGAAATTGAAAAGTAGTGGCGTTCGTGATGCTTTCATACTTTTTGAAAGCTCGACGCTCCAGAAGGGGCCCTAATTGTCGGGCTGCGGGCGGGCCCAACAAACGTCGTTACGCCACTGATATTCCGTAGCGCCCCAATCATCCTGAACGCTGTTCAGAATTGATTTCAGTTCAAACATGCTCTCGTATTTAATACATATACCGTCCTTAGTAGGGATGGGTAACAGTTTTCTAGGGTTCTTCGATTTTATATATCTTCAGATTTCAAGGTATAAGGTACTGTTGAACGACGATATTTTAACCGTTAATAATCTATTCCAACCATGTTCCATTACATGATATTTCCAATCATCCTTTTTATATCCCTACAGAGATAACAAGGTCTCTCCTTCCTTGTCACAGGATTGTGTCTCGTCCTTTTATTCGGCCTATTGAAATACTTATTTCTAATAAACTAAACACTCTAATCTCATTGTTTGACTCTCGATAGGGGATATTCTATAAATAGGAAAATTTCCCCATTACAAAAATCTCTCTCAACCTGAACACAGAAAGTACATAATGTTAGGGTAGAGCCTAAAGAAAGCGTTACTTTCAACTCGACTTAGACAATAACTTATCTACCCCAGGCGCTCGTTATAATCTACCCGGTTTGACTCTCGAAAGGGGATATACGAGAGTGGGTCGTAGGAAGCAATTCATTGCAGGGTATTTAGCGATGCATATGTTCAGGCAAAAGGCCAAGAAAGGAAAAATATTTATTCCTAGCATTTCTTGAAGCTATTGCTATAGTGTAAAATCCAGAAAATCATGAAAACCTTGGTGAAATATTGGAAGTTGAATAAAGTTCAACATTATTATAGCTCTTTTCTAGTTTTGTGTTAAAATATTTCATTTTCTGTATGTTTCCAAGTTTTGGGACAAAAAATTTTTTTTGAGTTAAATTAATAAAACTTGGAGTTTTCGAAATATACTCTATAACATACTTGGGGACTGAATACTCCAAAAAATGTTTAAACTTATGAGTGTTCTTTGACCAAAGAATAGCGCCCATTTTAGGCGCAGATTAACAGAGTCTAACATTGGAAAGTTCTAGTTTTGCGAGTGAGCTAGATTATTATTAACAATTATGGAAATCTCAGATTATTTTCACGGTTTAGAAAGTCACGTTAAAAATAGGTTCCGCATGAAAATAGCATATATAAACAATCTCGACCCGTGAGTTTTAAAAAACAAAGACTTCAATGTAATAAAAGCGGAATCCGTTCCAACCAGAGGCGTTCTTTGGGAGCGCATTCAACTTGCTGCGGCAATGTGGAAGCGTCTTTTAGATGCCGGCCGCCTGTTTCGAGGCTTACTATTCTCTAAGGCTGATTACTCGTAACCTACAGATTGGAATTGGATTTGGTGAAAATTGTTCAAATATGAATCGACCCCAAGGAATCCAACATTGTGAAAGTTGTTAATTTTGACACTTCTAGTTTCCTGTATAAGTTTGTGGTGGACTGTGAAATCGATAAAGTGTTAAAAAACTATAACACTTTTTTTAGGGCATTGGCTTGCATAGTGTTCGAAATATTGTAAAATGGGTGCGAAAAATACAACGCGCAAAGACTTTTTTAACAGACTTCTTATTATTCTATGACGTATTTTATTCTACAACCTGTCGAGGGCATGCCTTTACTTTCAATACTCTAAAAATAAAATTACTTCTCGTACCAATTGTTTGAAGTAAATAACAGCCTTAGAGATGCCTCAAAATATTTTAACATCGTGGCTGCAGGGCTACAAAAGCGACTCTTTTCTATAGCGGAGGAAAGGAGACTTTCTATTGAAAACACAAGTTTAGGAACAAGCTTCAATGAGAGTACAAGTAAAAGTTTACCATCATTATTGAATACTGATGACAGTGGAGTTTTAAGTGGATACAATTCCAGTACACAAAATGACGAAACTAATCAAGAAGTACAAAAAGAACCTGTAATCGCTAATAAAATCTGGTCAATCTTGTCACGAAATTCTAACTAGATATGACTCACAACCAGGGAACTTAAACGGGAGATTTTAAAATGAATCAAGAAACTCAAACTACAAATGAATTTCCCCCAAAACCAAAGAAATTCAAACTGACAGAGTAGAATTTTCTTCTGTTGAAACTCAAACATTGTTCCATACCTCTTAACTATTTGAGCTAGAATCTATGGAACTGAAGATTCAACAAGTAACTTCTGAGTTAGAAAAACTAAGGATAAACCTTCAAGATGCAGAAAATGAAGCAGAGACATTTAAGGCTGAGAAGAGTAAAGTTGCTAATTTTGAAACAAATTTAAAAAAATTATGTTATCATGTAGAGTCATACCTAGGAGACAATGATAAAGTTAAATTTTTTACTAGGTTAGAAAACTTCGATAACTTAAAAGCAATATTTCAGGAAGTGGAAGCTTATTTGTTCGTTTGCATAGATTTTTCGGGTTTGTCGAAAACGAGGTGGCTTGTTATAACCAACCGTATAGATCGCGTTTTAATCCAGTGGGACGAGCTTCAATTATACTTTGCGATATTTGTTACCCAAGACAAGGATTACGATGCGCGAGCGATACATGGTATGTTCAGCGTCCCGTTAACTCAACTATATTTGGACTTATTGCAACCTATTTTAATATAGTTGAAAAGGCTGACAAAGTTTTTGCAAATAGAAAACCATTGCAAATACTGGGCGAATTTCAGAACTTCTATAGCATTTTCTTGTCACTAATTTAAAACCAGGAATTTTTAGAACGAATTTAGAAAACAAAACTTTCAACAGTTTAGATTTAAAGAATATGAAAACCATATTCCTATACGTGAACAACTGTGACCTGGGCCCGACTTTCATTGAGAACATAAACAAAAGCAATGTCAGTAACAAAAAAGAAGGTGTTTTAACTTTATAAAGGCTGTTTGTTTACAATATCAAATAAAACTGCTAAATGCAAATAGCTTTTTAGATGTTACGGCAAATATTGATCGAAACAAAATTCTGTCGGGAATCGAATCTTTCAAGACACTACCTAAAGAATTTTTCAACACTGACTTTCTAAACTTAGAAAACCAAATAAGGACTTAAATTCTCTGATAAGGGTAAACAAACAAGACCAATAGAGTTTTGGAAAGAGGTTTTCTGTGTTTGATGATGCCCCCGCGAACACCGTTCTCAAAGGACTCGCTGAAGGTGCAATAAAAATACTATGGTTGCCAATATCAAATAGTTATGTGGAACGTGTTTTTATGCAAGTGAATTTAGTAAGAGATAAACATATAAATTGCATGGGACTAGGCTTGCTAGAAATCATTTTATATATCAGATTTGGATTATCAAAACTCGGGATAAAAAGTTCCCAATTTATCCCTCAACCAAGTCTATTAAAATACAATCGTATCATTTATGACTGGTGAATGTATCAATGAATAAAATATTTCTTAGATTTTAAAGGAACATTGGACATTTTGGGCTTTTTCTTTGAAATTTTTACGTTTTTGGAGGCCCAAATTCATTTGGGCTGATTTCAGACTCGCGCTTTTTTTTTGGTTGGGCTTCTGGTTGCCCTGCACGCAGCGCCTCTTGCGGACTGAATTAAAAAATCCTTTGAGAATATATTGGACCTTAGTCTTAAGCCTATTATCAGTATTTTCTTTTAAATCTATTAATATGTGAGAATTCGCTTTTTCAGTACACTCTTCGTACGCTTCTGTTAGACGTTTAGTCTCTGTAGGAAAAAGCTGACGACTTAAATATCTAACCTGGTTATTATCCCTAGGATTTTTAAACATAACAATATAAGAACAGTTCAATGATATATTTCTAAAACATTTACCGGGAGAGAATAATAAGCCTCTATACCCGTGGGCAACAAAGGGGGAAGAATTATCGATATAATGATAGTTAAAACGATCCTCGTGGAATATTATATATATTACGGTTAAAGGACAAAAAGTAACTTTTTGAATGACAGTCTTTGGAATGCGAAACTCCTTATAGTCATAGCTGGCGGTGGGTAGATCGTCGTGGACTTCGTCTTCGATCGGTACGTTGTTTGTTGGAGGTCTGCAGATGAAGGGACAACTACGAAAATGACGTTTGTGTTCTTCGTGCACAGAGTCCCGAATTTTCCAATCGTTTAATATACCGTGACAAAAATAACACTCTACGGTATAGTGACCATATGTATATAAATAAAAAATCCGTCTCTAGCTAGAACTCTGGGGTTTGAATACGGTGCTTTCCAGTGATAGAAACTTTCACGTCTTTTCACCTCGGCGTTCATACTAGGTTATGAAGCCCGACGGTTTTCCTGTTTGGTTATATAATTCGGACAAAACATGTAGCCCCCGCACCACACGCCTAGTGGCTAAAATAATTAATGCCCAGACTCGTTCGCCCTCCTCTCTATTTTACAATTCCTTCCACCTGAAAGAGGCCCAATAGTAACTTTAACTTTAACCAGAACCGACCAAAAAAACCAAAATTCAAACTTTACCTACAACTAGAACTAGAAGACATTTATTAATTTTTACCTATAAAATTCGTTAAGAATGTCTACGTTACACGAAATATAATTTCGGCTTTGTTACAATGAGCCCATTGGGCGTAAATTGAAGTCTTTTCAAAGGCGCAAGTCGTTTGCTGCTCACCGACAGGGTGTGGGTATAAGCAGCGCACGGGAAGAGAAGCGATGTCCGCGATGGCGGCTTTCGGACACTTAAAATTGTTCAGATCGTGAACTGTTCTGTTAAGGCGGTCCGATAGAAAGGCGAGTTTGGCGTCCCCCACGGAGAAGATCAAGTCGACCCCTTGAAGACCAGCGGCGAAGCATTCGTCGATTTTGCTTAAGATGTTAAGCCTGCATTCCAATCCAGTTGGTGTAGATTACGCGACACGCATTGGTTCTAGCGTTGTTTTGAAATGGCTACGTACGATTAATTTTAGGGTGGCACGAATGTCCAGGAAACAGTTGCCGCCTTGACTCGATGGTGGTTATGGCCAGTTCTTTAACGATTAGGTCCGTACAACCATCACTACGTGTGCGCCCGTTCAGATATTCTAACTCAATAATGGCGGACTTCAAAATAACTAGCAGCGGGACTGTGTAAAACCGAATCGGGAGTAGGTATGAAACCTCAAACGACCGTCGGGTTTCATTTATAGAGGTTGGAACGGATGACGTCATAACACGGACTAATACCGAGTCGGGATTGGATACGAGAATTCCGAGGGAGGCGTGTTTCTTTTATAGAGGTTGGAAATGATGACGTCATTCCTCCACGGATCCCGCTTAAATTTCTTGAAAAACACGTTTGTGCTTCTCCTCGCTCTGAATGTATATTGAATTGCTGAATAGGTTAATTTTAATCATATTATAAATTTCACAGTTTGTGTTTATTTTATTTACATTTCATTTAATATTTCACTTTTTAATCCTCGGAAACCTCATTTTAACTAGAAATTTACTTAAGTGCTGGTACCTTGGTAATCGTATAGGGCCTTACTTTGCTATACATGTATATGGGCCAAATCCGTATGGACTTTTTCGTAGAGGTGTTCATGTCACTTTAGGCATGTTTAATCACTCATTAATAGCAATTGTGCCTAAAATTGAATCTAACTATTTTCAAAAACTATTCTATCTCAAAGTTTCACTCACGGTTTTATCTAAGATTACGTTATTAAATCCCGTGGTGGCCTAACTATTACGCAGAACCATGCACGAAAATTAAGTTTCTTCCGCGTAAAGCAGCATTTTGCTTGGTTTTCACTGGGCGTTTTTCGTTGCGAAAAAAGCTTGGAAATCGCCCAATGAAAACCCAGTGTTAAGGATCGTAAATAGGTATGGTATGTTACGGTTGTTTTCAAATGCTGGAGAACTACATCCATTTTGGGTTTCAACAGGGTTCCTGATGTAGATTTTCTCTGATATGACCATCAGGATTAAATGACCATGGTACGATGTTAAAATTATAGAATATTAAACCTGGTTTTTTAATACGCGTCGAATTTAGACGCGGGAATTCTCATACCACCATACTGCGACATATTAAAGTTTGACGATACCTTAGAATTAAGCAACAATGATATTCTTAATACGCTGAAATCTGGAACGAGAAAAGAAACAAGGACTAAAGAAAAACAGCTGGACAGCGTAACCGCTTTCCAGGATCATTACATTCTCGCGCAATTCGCTAACAGCGCTTACAAAGAGAAATTTCCTCATGAAAAAGAGGAAAATGAAACTGAAGATGAATACGGGAAACGTTTGCAACTACTACAAGGTTGGAAACTTCTTACAACGGCCAAAAACAAGGCGTTCTGGAAAACCATTTGGGGATATTTTGGCGCTGCATTTTTACATCCGTTGCGCCGCAGAATTGTCATAGCCCATAGAGGAACCAAACTCTCAAACTTGGACGCGCTAAGAACCGATATAAAGGGAATCTCTGGGAATAAATATGTCAAACAGATGAACGCCGCTTGCACATTTACGCGCAGAGTTTACGAAGCTGTGCGTCGAGTTGAAAAAGAATGCAACGTCAAATTTCAAATTTAAGTCACGACATTTTCCCTCAAGCACCTGAAGTTGCGAGGAAACGTTTTCAACAAAAGTTCCAACCAGGATGATTATGACACGACTTACCACGCACACACTGTGGTATTTGAAAGCCCAGGTTGCAGCAACATGTTGTTACGAACGCAAAAAGATTTCAACGTCGGATGTTCCGGAAGAACGAGCGACGTGGATAGCCTGGACATAACAACCTATCTCACATCACCGAATTTGGTCAACTGTTGTAATTTGCACATTAGAAAATTGTACCAAATTTTTCCAAAATTTAACTGCAAAAGCCTTCGTGGCCTATTAATTTTTCATGATCTTGAAACAACTTTGAAAGCATTGGAAAATCGTTCATCACTCGATATTTCGGAAGTAGTCAATTGGCCCGAATTTCAATTGGATTTGTGGTCGTATTTTAAACCTTGGGAAAGTGTAAATTTTTTACTTTCGTGGAAAGAAATTGCCAGGTTTTTCTGGAAAGTCAATGAATATAATGCAACACCACAAGATTTGACGGTATATTTAAGACACACCCCGTTAAGAGATTCGGAAGGTCAAAAACTGACAAGACTTCGCTACCAATCAAAACCATACCTGGTCTCTCAGGCTCTCCTCTATTTTGTGCTCACTGGTTTTGGGTTGCGTATCTCCGTCCCCAACGGGACAGAAGTAGTCGCGACAGTAAAGCCAATATGCCTATGAACCGGCAGAGAAGACTCATTAGATACATCTTCCTCCGTGATTACCGCAGTCGGATAACCATTTTTGACAATGGCCATCATTTCTGAGCTGACGGCGTCCCTATAAGACTTAAGTCCTTTTGGCTGCCACCTGCAAAGTACCAGGCAAAGGAGTCAAGTCCTCCACTCTCGGCCTCTTCGTCGGGTTGTCACTGGGGTGGTGACCGCTTCAGAGCCCGATTTTGCTTTTAGCCTAGCAATCTGTCGTTTAAGACGGCGTCGCTCGGTGCGTTTAGTAATCTTGGGAAGGCTGGGTCCTGCCAAAGGCAGGCCCTTGCCCAGGACATTAGCGCAGACACCACTGGAGTCAGACACACGTTTTTCTTAACTCCTTTTCAATTTCCTCTGGGTTCATTTTTAGCTCCCTAGATTTGTCTTCTGGCCATTCGGTTTTGGGTTTCTTTAGCCAATAAGGCCCCTCCCACCACATCAGCTTTGTTGCTAGTTTTTCCGCAGTTATACCTCGAATTGGGATGTCGGAAGGGTTATTTATCCCTGGGCAGTGTCTCTAATCGTCTATGTTTGTAAGTCTTTGTATTTCTGCCGCTCTATTTGAAATAAAGGGCTTCCACATGTTCGTCGCGCCCCTAATCCAATACAGTGCTATTGTGGAATCACTCCACATGTATGTTCTGATAAATTTTTGGCTAAAGAATTCCTTTACATAGTTCACTAATCGGGCCCCCAAGTTGCACCCCATTAATTCTAATTTGGGCACGGATAACTATTTGAGTGGAGCTACGCGCGCCTTAGATGTTACTAGGGACGCCTATATTTTTTGTTTCGTAACATACAAGTAATTCAAGTTCTTGAATGTCGGCATAATTATCAAAATAATGTCTGGCTATGCTTATGTGTCTTAAGCTGGGGAATTACCAGTACAGGCTCATAAATTCCTCGGATAATTTTTCACTCAATCTTTCACCCCACGTGACTTTTCAATCCACAATTTTTGAAATATAATTTTGGCCCTTATGGTAAAGGGTGCCAAGATCCCTATTAGATCAAAGATATGGGCTACAGCACTTATTACGTGTCATTTAGTTGGTTCAATGTTTTGAAATATCCCAATTAGCTTTGTTAGGTCAAAGGAATAAGGGTTCCATTTTAAGCATAAAACCTTTATCCCCTCTGGGGCATCCTTTCCCTCAAACATGGTTACTTCGTTTTCTGATTTGGTGTTATTTCCCCATCATTCTCTTAATAGTTTGCTATTTTCTGAATCGCATGCTTGCGCTACTCATAAATTCATTAACTCGCATAGAAACTGGGTAGGCTTCTTCAACACTATTCTCCCCTCTCACCAGATCATCTACATAAAGATCCCTGTCTATTAACTTTACTACGTTTTTGTCCGCCCCTTTACTGATTGTATATGATATTTTACTGTTGAGGCCCGCAAAAACGGGCTGGAGGTTATCCCAAAAGGCACAGAGTCATGCGTATTGTTATGAAATTGTTTTCTTCTATTTTCCCCTCCTTGACCCACAAAAATCTTACTGAGTCTTCTTCTGATTCTACTAAAGCTACCTGGAGAAAAGCCTTCTCGATGTCAGCTATAAAGGCTACTTTGTGTAAGCGAAATCTTAATAACAATAAAAGAAAATTTGGGGTTAAGTTCGGCCCCGATGCCAAGCAAAGAGGGGCATCCCTTAGCGCTGAATGACCCGTCTAAAACTATGCGCAATTTTGTAGTTCCAGATTCCTTTTTCACGGGTTGGTTGGGGAGGTAAAAGGTACTTGCTGTATAGAATTGTAGAGCGGCACTTATACATAAAATACTTGGTAAAGGTTTGAAATTCCACTTAATGTATAATAAAATTCACTTTATTTTAAAATGACTACTAGTTTCGCCGACCCATTCGGGGGCTTCTTCAGGTCTGAGACTGACGGTTAGCAGTACATTCTACGAAATCTCGTCTTTTTTAAATTACACTAATATTTTAAGCTAATGTTTTTAAAGGTACACGTGATTTTTTATATTTTAGATTTAAGTGGTTCTAATTTTTTATGTTATTTTTTTTAATTTAGATTATTGGTTAATTACTCAGAATATCGGGCTGTCAAGCCATATTTGTGCTATAATGCTACCTGGGCCGTCGTCTCTATTAAGTATACAGTTTGGGTTTAGTGTTTTACTTTTTAATATTTTAATGGATTCCCTTATGTTTAATTTTAGGTAATTGTCTGTTTTGCTGATAATTTTTGAAGTTTCAAAGCCGGGTTTATGGTTGGTGTCGGCAATGTGTTCAGCTAAGGCAGATGTGGCTGTTCTTCTGTTTCGGACATTGGCCTTATGTTCGTTGAGTCTATATTTTAAGTTACGTTTTGTCTTGCCAATATAAAATCTATCGCAGCTACAATTAATTTTATAAATACCGTAATTGTCTAAAGGGTTGACTTTTTCTTTAAGTGGTATGAGATTGTTATTTAATTTATTAATGGGTCTATAAATGGGTTTTTACTTCATTTTTCTGAACTCATTGCCGATTTTGTTTGAGACGTTGTCCAAGTAAAGGAGTAAAATGTATTCAGCGGTTTTAAATTCGTTTTTGAAAGTGGTGTTTTTTCTATTAAGCTCCTGTGGGTTATTCGGTCGATGCCTCTATTTAATATAGAATTGTCAAAACCCCGATTTTTTGCTATTTCTTTGATAAAATTAATTTCTTGGTTAAAATTTGCTTGGTTGGAGCAAATTTTTGTTGCCCGGTCAATAAAAAAATAGGAGGTTAGTTTTTGGCTAAGGGGGTGCTGAGAGTTTGCATGTGGTGGCATGGCTACTGAATAAGGTTTTCTGTATACTTGGGTGCTCAACTTTTTATTCAGTTATTTTTTGATTAGAATGTCTAAAAATGGCATTGATCTATTTTTTTTCTATTTCCAATGTGAATTGTATGGTCTGGTCTATTGAGTTGATAAATTCTAAAAATGTTTGTAAGTTATTCTGGCCATGCCGCCACAGTGCAAGTACATCATCTACATATCTCCACCAAAAATTAACTTTAAATGGGGAATTTAACAGAGCAATTCTTTCTAATTGGTCCATATATATATATCACACAGTTATGGGCTCAAGGATGATCCCATAGCTAAGCCCTCTATTAGAAAGCGGATAAAAGTGTCGTTAGTCTAATCAAAGCTTTTTGAAAACGTTGTCAAATGAATAAATATCAATAAAAATTACTGTGAAATGACTAACATAACGAATAACAGTTACATCATATCTCTAAAATGTACTTGAAAGCGAAGGTAAATAACTTAAATGTGATTGAAGTGGTTCTTAAGTGACTGTAGCTGAAAATCCTTTCACCATGCTGTTAAGTGGATCCCAATTTTTAGGAAATATGACCAGACTGGTTTATATTCCCCGGTGGGATTTTTGAAACATGTGCCTCGCGAAATAGGGACAGAGCACCTCAATTTACATAGAATTTAACAAAGTTTCGCATATTCTCCCAACCCAAATGGAATATCAAACCATCCGCAAGATTGATGACAAACAATCCATGCAGAGAACGGTGAAAATCCCAGAGTTCTTAGACCTGAGGGGGTTCTTTTTTAAATAGGCGGGGGTGACCCCAGTAAACTCACGACACTTGGATAAATGGTCCTGGGCCGATCAAATGTTTTTACATCTCCAAGTGACGATATTGTGACGGAGAGGTATTACACTGGATGTGTCAGGGTGTGTTTGTTGTCACCGCTTTCGCAGTTCCCAAATCGGAGTTCACAGAAAGCAATAGTCGTTTCCCATTACCATCGTTAGGATTAAGAAGTACGAGGCAATCGGCTAGGGTTACAAGAAACGCCTAGCTTCCCAATGGCAGTGCTTGCACCAAAGGTTCACGTAATTGCGGGTTTCCTACTAATTTTTTGAGAATCAATCGCCTTATATACTCTTAAATTTTTAAAAATTGTAATAGAGGTATACGCTTGAATTCAAACGTCAACATTAGCTATGTTTAAAATGATTTAGGGAATAAAATTTGTCAAAGCGATTTAACTTGATATAAAATAACGAATATAAATTATAAATATTTAATTATTTAAGAAAAACCCCTTAATTGCGTCTCGACTTGGAGAGGTTTATTTTGGTTTCCCAACTTGTTCTAGTCGCGTCGATCGAATATGTATCAACGCTAATTGTCTTGTATTTTGTTGAACTATCCGTGTCATTCGAGGGGAAATGGAGTCAGATAGCATGCCAGTATCCTTTTACTTAGATTGCTAAATCAGAGCCTTTATAGCGCACAGAAGCTATAAAGAAGAGGAGTAGTCACTTTAGCCTTAACCAATATAAAAGGGAATATCTAGCCAAATATTTACTATTCAATTCCGATTTTTCTATTTGGGTTCAATACCTTCTCTGTACAATACATGTCTTTAGTGGTTGAAAATGTCACCTACTTAACTGTATATATGTGGGGGTGGAGAGTGATATTTAAACAAAGCAAGGTAACCACCAAGAAACCAAGTACCTTAATTTGCTGCAAAAACTTTTACGATAACTGAATACAACAACTGTCCATTCCTCTTCTTTATATCCTCTATGATAGCAGTTTACATTCTCACGTATTTGTGCGCGCTTGATAATGGTCATTATAATTCTAACGCTTTTTGACATTGTGCCTCAATACGCTACAGCATACTGTAGAGTATACACTTGGCCAAAAGTTGGCAAACGTAGGCACACCTTAAAATCAAGTAACGATCGACATCGTCATTTCGCGAAACAAACAGACTCCCATGACATTAAATTTTCAGATCGCGTCTCCGTGGAAAATGACAACTCGCACATTTTCGCCAAATTTCGAAGCTTAATAACAAATTGTCTGGGAACATCAAATAACGTAATATAATATATCAATATTACTCAAATAATTTGGCGTTATCGGGTAACGTAATCAACTATATTCACTATGTTATTTTCCAATGTAACCTTGAGAATGGCCCTGGATAAGGTAAGGTTTCAAAATTATCATTAGCAAAAATTGATCGCTTCCAAGACACTAGAGAAAGTGATTTATATAACGAGATTTATATTCCAAGGATAAAATTTCTGTTTTCAGGCATTCGTCATAGAAAATACGGGCGAATTCAATTTCAAAGCTGTTTCTAAATATTATTCTGTTGTAGCGGAATTTTTAACCAATTTCAAAACGTAAATGGCATGCAGTAATTAAATAAGCTTCCTGATTTTAATTTCGATTAATTACAGTAATAAGCTTCAATTAATTCCTGACGCTGGAAATCTCGTAAGTAAAATTCGAATTTTAATTTCATTTCTTTGTAAGAAAAGAGTTTAGAGTTTTCGAGTTTTTCACGAAGTATGGACAAAAAAATATTATTTTTGAATATTGAATAATCTTCGGCAAATTTCCGACCGATTAAACTCTAGGCGTTTACTTTTTTTTTCAGAATACCGACTTGAGATATGATTTAACTAACTATTGGTGGGATATCCATAATAATAAAGCATACATTACTGGTTATCAACTGGGACCACCCATCCAATTCACATATTTGGTCAAATACTTTCGAGCGGAAGATGTTAAAGTCACCAGAATGTTTAACAGTACCGCTTATGGGGTATAAAATTTTCATAATGAACCTGACCCTTAAAATTAAACCCGAAAATAATTATCAGGCTTTGCTCATTTTACTCTTGTGGGCTCTACTTGTCAAAATTTTGTATTGGAAACTAGCACAATTTGGAACAAACCTTGGAAAAAAGCAAATAGGCAAGAGTTTGCATTTTACCTAAACGTTTTTGAATAATGTTAGGCTTGAATATATTCTTAATAATACGAAAGTCATTTCACATTGAAACACGTAGGTTCTCTGGGGATCGCAATAGTGTTATTTGTGTCAATAACAAAAGCCAATGTGTATTCTTACCACGTTTACCAATCAACCCCAAAAATCTATACTCTCGACGACTTAATGAAGGAGCCCAACATGAAGGTCTTCGTCCAAGATGATTTTCACATTAAACGCTACATGAAAGTATGTCACTATGTCTTAGAAGCAATATTAATTCCGCTGTTAAATCACAATATTATAGCATCTCTCTACTATTATGTTTTCCCTTTCTACATGATCTCTCCTTTTCAGACGTTTTAATCCCACTAAAAATTCTTAAGACAGGCAAATAATAATAATAATAATTACGATGCAGATCACCGATCACTTTTGACACTTTCCTTTAGAAAAGGTCGAATCATAAATATTATGCATTTCCAGAAATATTTCCATGATTTTTACGACGATTATCTGGAAAGGGTTATGAATCTGAAAGAGTCTGGGTTTAATGAAAAGGAAGTATTCAAAGCGAACGAAAATATAGCGTTTATAGCCTATTCTACGGTAATGCGACGTCACTGTTTCTGGTATAAAAACCTAGAAGGAGTCAACTACGGGGAGATTTTCATGGAACAACCCTTCTCCTATCTATTTTCGCATAACGCATCCTTGGAAGGCAGAGAAATATTCGTTCAAAGGTACCAAAACAAGACCCTTATGGTTACATAAAATATAATTAAGACATACCCTAATTGATGAAAATCTAATTAACTCATTAGCTCTTAAAATAGTTAATTAATTACTGACAGATTGCAAACTTTTCTGGAAACTGGTCATGATATTCGTAGCGAATTCGTATGGTTGACCAATTTTTGCCTTGAGAATGAAATCAACAAAGATCAAATCATCAAGAATTTGACCTCTAACCTGAAAACTTTGGCTCCGGCTTTCGCCAGTCTAATTGTTCTGTACATGTTGAGTGTGATTGCTCTCTTGGTCGAATGTGACGTAAAGAAGATGTATCCAACTACAGGCCCGGATGATACATACAAACAGAAATACAAACTCAGACCTAGGGATTTTTTTCGTTTAAGGCATTCCAAAGTAACTCCTGATGCGTGAGCTGAACTAAATTGAATTGAAATTTATATACTTTCCCTTCATATCCAAAGGGATATAACAGAAGTATTTACCCCATCGCTAAATATAATGATGACAATATAAAGCTTTAAACAGTTGCTAAAATATCTACGAGTTTGCGTTGACATGACTTAAAATTAATTAATCGCGGAAGTCCATTAAATTATCGTAGGAAATAACAATTACAATAGCTGGTATAGCGTACGTCTCTGCTGGTGTAAGAACTTCTTTAAACTCCATGGATGGGGGGTTAGTGTTTCCCCCTTTTCCCAGCCCAGTTAGAAATCTCGAGCTCCTCTCTTGGAAGTCTTTTTTCACGAGAGCGGGGCGCGACTTCTTCAGCCCATGAACGCTGGATCTCTAAATGGACCGGAAAACGGGGAAGACCCCTCAATCTAGCATGTTTGCTTTTTAAATAATAAAAAAGGAACGGCCACTCTCGTTAAATGTTTTTTAATAGGTTTTTGAAGAATCATAAAAAACTGAATTGTCTTGACTGTTCTCAAATTCACAGCCCCCATCCCTTCCCCTGATGCTATGCTAGAGAACGTTCGGTTTTGGTTTTGCACTAGAATAGGGCGTTTTCCGGTCCCTTTAGAGATACAGCGTTCATTTTCAGCCAGGGTGGTTGATTTTTTTGATTTAAATCGGATTTTTTTATTTTAATTGATTTATTTGATTTTTATTGAACTACTAGATAGTAAATTACCAACATGAAAACTTTTGAGTCAAAATTAGTCAAAAGCAAAATAATCATCACATTTAAGCAGCTATGGGATATTGTTACTATTCAAATGCTTACATAGAAAGACTAGCTTGACCGCTATTTCATTTCCTAGCCTTTCCAGCAAGACAAACTGGAGTTCTGGGAAAACCTTAAACATACCAAAAACATGATTATTTTTAATTTTAGGTCTTTCCTACTTAAGTTTCTTCTCGAGTTTCTTAAACTACTACTTGGAATCTCAGAAAACATTTTTTAAAAATAAAAATAAATACTTGATTTTAATCAAATGATTTTTTTTAAAAAATCGCTTGATTTAAGTCATTATTTAAATCAGGTATTTCATTATTGACACATTTAACATTTGAAATTGAAACTTTTCTAAAAAGTTTAAAAAAAATACATTGTTAATAAACAATTCTAAATCTAAATTTCTGGTCAGATCTTTTTCGTAGGCTAGCGAAGTTAAGTTTCACTTTCTTTCATGTAACTTAGCTCGTCGTTAAAGTGAAAATACGCGAGTAAGGCAGGAAAAGCTTGCCTCGCAACTTCGTAAGTCGCTGTTGAAGCTCAAAATGTTAGTCTGTACCCCGACATAATATTTTAGTCCTGGGTGACAAAACCAGCGATATATATCAAGGACAACGACGTAAAGCTAAAAATTCCAGTGTGTCAGGGATACATATCAAAAGTGAAGTTAAAACATGCAAGTGAATCAGGGACATATCAAGTTAAAAAATCAAAGTGTATCAGGTAAAGACAATAAAGTCTAAAATATGTTAATATACATTCTAAATAATTTTAATATTTGTGTACCAAAATGAAAATATTCTTTAGAGGGGAAAGTTAATTTGATAAGGGGGCATTTAGGGGCAAACCGAAATCTTATTTGAGGGGGCAGGATATATTTTTTGACGGGGCACTGCCCCCTGGTGCCCCCCGTGGCTACGGGCCTGTCCTTCAGTATTGCTGCACAAGAGAGGTTAGTCCCAAACCCCGCTTTTGATTACTCCCTAGGCTAATTTAATGCACTTCTGCTATCGCTAAATTACAATTTTGAACCTAATAAAGTTTTTATCCGTTGATTTTTTTGGGGGAAGGGGCGAATTTTCAGTAGTTTAGAAAAGGTTGACCAAATAGAATAAATAATTAACCGAAAGATACAGATTATAGTTGTTCATCAAATGGGACTCAATTGGAAGGCGTCAATCCAAGCACGCCTGTGGTCAACGGTGTTTGATTTACTGAACATTCCACAAAAAAAAATCACCGCAAAAGAGTGAAAAAATGCCAAATGCCTTCAATAAAATATGTACTATATTAAATTCCCTTCAGTAGGAAATTTGCGACAAGCTTTTAAACATGAAACGTCTTGGTTTCGCCATAGAGTTTGGGCACTTTGACACAGTTTATTTACACTAAGAAATAAGCCCCAGTGAAATCATACTTGTGTGTACTTCCCAAAATGTCTTTTCTTTCGTTTGCTCGTGTATATAACGCGAATTAGTAGTTTGATAAAGAATGGTTCTGACTTGGCGTAAATCACGACTTTTCGCCCGACGTCAAGCGACAACCGAAAAATAAAAACATAGTTAAGCTGGACAGAAATTACGTTGAGTATGACGACATTCGCTTTCTATTTTTTCGGCCGCGTTCAACGTTAACGCATTGCGCGAGCGAATCAGCAATAAGCTAGTGTCGTGACGGCATTTTCGACCACGCGTATTCGGAAGAGGCCGTCCGCGGTCCGACATGTTTTTATTTGTTTTGTTCCTAATCGAGTCAGTAACTAGTACAAATCCCTGAGATTACCGAAGTTCAATGCTGGATGGTGTAGAATTATTTTGCGTAAAAAATCAAAGTGTGTAATTATTACTAATTAATTATTAAAACTGTAAAAATAAACTAGAATAAAATGTAAAATCTTAACACCATTTAATTATAACAAATAATTGCTATCTATTCAAAGTGTAATCATATTAAAAGCATTCAATTCGATTGTACTAAACTATAAAATACATTATAATTGTAAAGCATGAAGGGCTTTGACCTACTTTGTAATCGAAAGCGACAAGGAAAAGTTATCCAAAAAAAACCCCTCGAAAGCCTTTCAATGCTCAAAAGAAATCGCAACGGTCACGGAAGAGTTCTGGGAAGGATGAAAGGACAAGAGCACCAAAAACCCAAAAAACCTGCGGCGCCATTGACACAAACTGTAGGTTCTTGTTCCTACATCCCAGTCTCCTAATTGGCTCAAAATAAATCTGATTTCTAGTCGATAAATTTGTATAAATAGAGAAAACCTTTCTTTATATCACTATACTTGTAAAAAAAAACCTGTATCGAGTAGCCCACTAAGAAGGGACCTATTTAGAAGGGACAACGATAAATAAAATAGAACTTTTTCACAGCAAAAACTTGGTCGTTATTAAAATTTAAAACTTAGAAGAAAAATATAACTTCTTGTCGACGCAAACTTCGTCAGAAAACTTAGAAATAAAATCAACAGTGCGGGATTATCATTTTTTCAGTCGGTGTTATCAGGGCCGACGGATGCTGTGGGTATGGTGGGTAGACCTACCCACCTGGGATCTCACGGGAGTTATGGCAGAGAAAAAGCCGAGACTCTGAGTATGCGTTTAATATTATAAATGCACATTTCATGAAATTTTTCATTTAAGTTTTTTACAGATGGGTAGTTAGAATAAAATCTCTTAAATCAGAATGAGCAAATTATCAGCAGCTTATGGCATTTTTATACGATTGTTCTGTAGACTAAACCGACTAAATGTATTTTCTGCATGGTATTTATGGGGCGCGTCACTACACCGACTTGAAACCTTTACGATTTAGACAACCCTCTGTATTGGGAAATACTAGGGGTTGATACACTGCCGTCTCTTAGCATTCCCATGATTCAAAACGGTTATAGCGCCGGCGTCAAAAAGTGATACGGAAGGCAAAATTTTAGCACCTTGCATTTCCCTCTTAATTATATCGAAAGGGTCTATTACTCTTTCTCTATTAACTTTGAGATGAAAATCAAGATTATATTAAATATTAAGTTAATATTATACATTTTCTCCGTTAGTTATTCACATCATTGTGCGTTACATCGTTTTAAAGAGAAACAATTAAAAAATTTTGAATCACTTCTCTGAAAATGAGGTTTGAAGTGCAGCGTATGCCACTTGTTTCGCCTCACAGAAATCGGTAGTATAACCGGGTTTCGAATCACAGCTTATGAAAGGTAGCTATGGAGGAGAATTAATTTCAATGTAGTAAGAAGATTTTATATTGAATTCTATGCAACTAATGTTTTTCACAACTATATGTTTCAAGCTTTTCTAGTTAAATTTATTTTTGTGTCATCACGGAAGAGAGACAAGAGTATTTAAAATAACAATTTTTTTCATTATAATCGACAAAGGCTTAGGAATGTTTCCCTACTGTTTTGCATTATTAAATGCATATTTTGCATTTTTATTAACGGGAATCATTCTCAAACTACATTTGGATCGTTCCTAATACAAATGATTTGGATATGGGGTCGATTCATCCCCAATGAAACTAATCGGGTTTCTTTAACTCGAAATCCCTTTTAATTTGGTTCAAACCCTATCAAAATATTTGGGCAGCCAAATGGCCGGCCAAATCGTCAATTGGATAGCTCTTTTCCCCTTTTTCACCTTGTTTTTGGCCGCCATTTTTTTAAGTGGAAAACGTTTTAGGGTGTGTCCTTTTTCGTTGTCATTTTCATATTTTTTAAGGATTTGCACAAAGCTGGGTCCTTTTTCGTTGTCATTTTCAAATTTTTTGAGGATTTGCACATGGCTTGATTTTAAATATAATATCAAGTAGGTTTCAAGCTTTAATATAAGCCTAACTTCATAATTTTCCACTTTTTCAGTGTCACACCAAGGATGATAGGGGGTGGATACGAATTCTGAGAGAAATACGCGCCGTAACTTCGGACGCGATTGGGTCTGGTGGGACGCTAAAAATGGGGGAGGAATACTCGGGAAGAAAGGCAAGGTGGGCTACCTCAGAACTAGGCACTATTTTGCGCCATCGTGTTGGCCTAATTTTGCATGCATATTGCCAAAGTTATTTTAAACCTTTTTCTCATAAATAAAATTTGCAATTGAAACATTTTTGGGAGGGCATTCTTCGAAACCAAATTATCTGACCCTTTTTCTTGATAATAGCGTCATGAGTTCGTTGCTTGAAAAGTTATTGCAAGACATGGGCAGATGAAGAGTGCCTGCACCACAATGGTAATCACGTTGAACATTTACGTTGACGTTGATGTGTACCAAACAGATTAGAGGTGGTAATTTGAGACCCAAATTTCAAGATTTATAGTAAGACTGTGCTTTAAAATTTTCTGGTGCTCCCCCCACTTGACTGGTATGAAGTGACATTTCTGAAGAAGAAAATTTATTGAATTAGGGATAGCGAGAGATGGCTAGCGATGTGGCTTAGTTATGAGCTAGACGCCCTTGTTTTATTGGCAACATCATTACATTGAATGTTGCCAGATTAAATTGTTGCTGGTGAACTATGTTAATGATATATTAAAATTTAAATGGAAAAGTTTCATTTTGACACATTCCTTACGCTAAAATTTTGTATTTGGAGTCTATTAATGTATTATAGTGATAATGTAATTAACTTTAGCGTTAAATAGGAAACATTTAGGCTGAAAGAACAACTCGCGTAGTTAAATCTTATTTTGTTATTTCAGTTAAGGGTTATCTAAAGTTACCCAAAAAACCTGTTGTTTTCGATTAATTTCACGTTAAATATGGTTATTAAGTTGAAATTAACGGCTTATCTTCTTTTATTAGTGTTATTGCAGTTTATTATACGAGTTAGAATAAGAAATTCTCCTAAACTGCAAACTTTAGAGGAGTGACTGTTTGACTCTTGCGGAACAATGACTATTTTACCCCAAAACTTTTAAATATCGCGCCTTTTCAATGGCTCTCTTTTAAAAATGCGAAAAATGCTTTTAAATGACAATTTAATTAATCGTAAGAATTAAACAGGAAAGTGGAGGCTGGGTGAAGGATAAGTGTAGTTTTAATTTTAATTTGTTAGTTTAATTATAAGGTATCCATGAATTTACCCAAAAACATTCGTGTTTTGGGTTAATTTCACATTAATTATACTTGATTAAGTTTAATTTAACGTTTTATCTTGTTTATCTAGTGTGGATTTAGTTTATAAAACAAGTTTCAATAAAATATTAACTTTAAATGCAATTACCCTAAATTTTAATGCATGCGCTTTTGATGTATTTTAACGATCATTTAAATTAATTTGAAAGTAAAATAGGAAACTACTGTGGCTGTACGAATAACTTGTGATGTTTTAATCTTAATTTAGCGTGGTTCGTGAGAGTGGATTAAGCTTAAAATATATTTAAATTTTTTACCCTAATTGCAAAGTTTAGTGCAGTTTAATATTTTTGCCATATATTCATCATTATGGTACCCTAAACTTTTGAATTTCGCGGCAATTAATGTATTTTAAAGATGGTTTAGATTAACTTAAGTGTGAAATAGAAAATGTTGGGCTTTACCAATGGCTTGGGTAAAAAATGTATATTTTGGTTTAATTTCACGTTAATTACACTTAATTACGTTGAAATTAACTTGACGTCAGTGCTCATTAAGCTTATAAAATGACTTTTAATAAATAATTCACCTTAACTCTAATGTTAGAGGAGTTTTTTATCATTTCCAACACATTGCATTTAATTTTTATCATATCCTGTGCTAGATTTGTGGTAACATAAAGATTATCTATACAATATGTTAATCATTGATGTTATTCTATAGTTTAGCTTGAATACCAGTAATCAAATCAAATACCTATACAATTCATAGCAATTTAAACCAATAAAGAAACGGCAATGTTGTGGACCGTTGAAAATGGCCAACAACGTAATCCTCCGTTTCCAACGTGGTTACATTGAGAGAATGTGATAAAAACATGAAAATTATTTGACTAATTAAATTATATAACGACACTGTCATCCTGGATTAACCAGCACCACTGTTACTTATGAATTAAACAATCCACTGTTGGTAACAAATAGTTTATAAAATGATAACGTAACATCACAATATGACTGATTCAATAGGATCAAAATTGTTTTAGCGAATAATCTGGTCCTCTACACTGTGTAGTATCCTACTATTGCGCTATAATGGACTTATGTCCAGTACTGTATATGTCTCATCCCTTTTTGTAGCAGACGAACGTTACGACGTACTTTAGAGTCATAGACTATAATCAGAACCATAACTGCGTAGTATTTGATGTATAATGACCAAACCGTAATAGTAATAAATGTTCTCTTTTTATGTTTGAATTTAAGAGCTGTTTAAACGTTATTATTTAACCTAATCATAACCCAAGACCCGCACATTACAATGGCGACGGAGATGGGATAACTTCCATGATTATTTCTATCAACTTAGCAGTTTCTGTTTGACCATCACAGTTTGTTTACCACACCACATCCTGGTTTGAATTTATCATGGTATTATCTTTACCTGTCATACTCCCTTTTGATATGCGTGCTGACCCGGAGAATCTGAATGCTGCCTGGGCCAGATGGTGTAATAAATTCGACAATTATCTCATCGCTTCTGGAGTTAAGGATTCCGTTAGGCAAAAGGCCTTATTACTACATTGTGTGGGTGAGTCCGTTCAAGATCTGTATTATGCACTACCGAATAATACCGCTGCTTCGGACTATGACGCCGCCAAAGCACTACTCACTGATTATTTTGCACCTAAACAAAACGTGGATTACGAAATTGTCAAGTTTCGTGAGGCTACTCAGTGTGTTGGTGAATCTCTAGACGAATACCACATTCGGCTACGCTCATTGGCTACCTATTGTCAGTTCTCTGACCTTGACCTCGAATTGAAACGACAGCTGGTACAAACCTGTACCTCGAAGAGTCTCAGGAGAAAAGCTTTGCAAGATCCTTCCCTAGATCTAGCGGGTTTCTTGCAAAAAGCAAGGCTGATGGAAGCTTCAGAGTCTCAAGCTGCATCTATCGAACGTGGTAGTTCACAAACCACGTCAACACCAAAAGAAACTGCGTTTGGATTACGACCAAAGTCCAAATATCAAAATCAAGGCCATCTGAAACCATCATCGCCTACTAATCGCACGTGTGGGTTGTGTGGTGGACCGTATCCGCACCCTCCTCATCAACCCTGTCCAGCTCGTGGCAAGACCTGTCACAACTGTGGAAGGGAAAACCATTTCAGCTCCGTTTGTCGCTCAGCACCTGCGACCTCCGCTAGCGCACCACCGAAAAGACCACCAACGGGCGCACCTGTTAGACGCCCTCAAGGGTTCAGGTCAAGAGGTACCAGGCCTCCGACAAGAGTACAAATACTACAATCATCATCACATGCGTCACCACCTGTGGCGGAAGAAGATTCGGAAGAATCATACGAATCTTTGTTTGCACTTTTCAACTCTTATGAGTCTGATAGCGTTTTATCGACGTCTCAACCCTTACCACATCTTGAAGTTACCGTCGGTACCACTCCTATAGATTTCATCTTGGACACGGGAGCAAGTGTTAATATTTTGAACAATAACACCTATCAATCACTTGTCGATAAACCTGAATTGGAAATGACCGGCCTTCGGATTTTTCCATATGGATCTACTGCACCACTACCAATCATGGGTAAATTGACGGCCGTAGTCGCAACCCGAACACACAGCACCTCAGCTACCTTCTACATTGTCAACGCCAGTCCCGACATCTCGCCGTCAATACTAGGATTTTCAACATTGAAAGAGCTTCACCTCGCTCAGAATGACCCTAAATCACCGGTCCTCAGATCCAACCAGAAACACCTCAATTATCTATCGCGCGAAAGTATTCTGACTAAGTATCCCGCGCTCTTCACTGGCATAGGCAAGCTTAAAAACGTCACAGTAACCTTAACTATCGACCCAAGCATACCTGCTGTAGCCCAACCACATAGACGGATACCCTTCCATTTGCGTGACGCTCTCGAAGAAGAGCTACGTCAACTACGTCTCGATGACATCATCGAACCTGTAACAGGACCTACCCCATGGGTTTCTCCTGTGGTTTTAGTCGTTAAAAATCCTTACGCACTACCCACAAAGAAAATCAGCTTACGCGTTTGCGTTGATATGCGAGTACCGAACACTGCAATCATTAGAGAGAGGCACGTCATGCCTACCATCGATGACGTAATACACAAACTCAATGGAGCCACCGTTTTCTCCAAACTGGATCTTAATAAAGGCTACCACCAACTGGAGTTGGATGTCACATCGCGTCCAATCACCACATTCTCGACACACAAAGGATTATACCGCTACAAGAGGCTAAGTTTCGGTGTCAGCTCAGCGGCAGAAATATTCCACCATGCCATTAGATGCTTAATCCAGGATATTGAAGGCACTCTTAACGTCTCTGACGACCTTCTTATTTTCGGGAGTTGTCACCAAACCCATGATATTGCTCTTGAAACCGTCCTCGAACGATTGGCAGAAAACACGCTCACCCTCAATCTGGCCAAATGTGCGTTCAGTCTTTCCCGTTTGGAATATTATGGGCATGTGTTTACGAGCTCCGGTGTGAGTGTCAATCCAGAGAAAATTCGCACACTGCACAATCTTCCCACACCCACCTCTGTTCTCGAAGTTCGCAGTGTCCTGGGTCTAGCCACATACTGCGGACGGTTTTTCCATACTTTTCGGATGTAACCGCACCGTTACGCTTGTTGACGAAAAGCCCCACACCCGTTGGGAGTGGACCGTGAAACAGACCAATGCTCTGAATACGTTGAAGACCTACCTTTCGCAAGAACGTATTCTAGCCTATTTTGATCCTCACAAGTTTACCATGCTACATGTAGATGCCAGCGCCATCGGTCTCGGCTGCATCCTATCACAAAAAGACAATCACGATAACCTCTCGATTATTGCTTTTGGCAGTAAGGCCCTCACTGATGTGGAATCGAGGTATTCCCAAACTGAACGTGAAGCCCTGGCGGTTGTCTGGTCATGCAAACACTTCCAGATATATATCTATGGCGCATCGTTTCGAGTCATCACAGACCACCTACCTCATTTAACTCTCTTGGGTGAACCGAAAGCCAAGACATCAGCGCGTATTGAAAGATGGAACTTAAGACTCGCACCTTACGATTTCAAATTGGAATATCAGCCTGGTAAACTGAACCCAGCAGATTATCTTTCACGCCATCCAATCATTGAAAACAACACCAACTCGTGTTTGTCACCAGCAACAGAACAGCACATTCGCTTGATTGTACATTACACCTTACCAAAGGCTCTCACGCACGACGAACTTGTTGCTGCTGCTGCGGCTGATCCCACTTATCAACACGTCATCACATGTTTACGTACTAACCGGTGGGATGCAGTTTCGCCCCCGGATGTTCTTCTGGACAGCTTGCTAATATTGCGCCAAGTTCGACATGAACTAACGGTATTCGATAAAGTACTTCTCAAGCAGCACAAGCTGTATATACCACAGTCCCTACAAGAACGCGTGATTGCTATAGCTCATGAGGGACATCTTGGCATCGTCAAAACTAAACAGCTACTCAGAACGAAGGTATGGTTCCCTAAAATGGACGCCATGGTCGAGCGAGTAGTACAGTCGTGTCTGCCGTGTTTAAGCGTCACGCCGCAGTATTCCAAAGTACCTCTAATGATGACACCTCTACCGGATGGTCCATGGACTCACTTGGCCGTTGATCATTTAGGACCATTTCATCAAGGCCAATACCTAGTGGTTTTCATGGATGAGTACAGTCGTTTTCCACTGGCCGAAATAGTTCCATCCACATCATTGGAAGCTAATTTAACGGTGTTCGCCAGAATCTTTTCAATTTTTGGCCTCCCTACAGTCGTAAAGACCGATAATGGTCCTCCGTTTAATGCACACGGTTTTACCGAATATCTGGCTCGATCAGCCATCAAGCACCAGAAAATCACACCCCTATGGCCTCAAGCCAATGGAAATGCGGAACGTTTTATGGCATCATTATCGAAAGCACTTCGTATCGCAACTGTAACTGGAACCAATTGGAAAGAGCACCTAACCACGTTTCTCACCAGCTACCGTCTGACCCTTCATTGCTCGACAGGAGTTCCTCCTTCTGAGTTAATGTTTGGACGGCCAATACGAAGTAAACTACCATCGCTCGCGCACGAAAGTGGTTCAGGTGATGCTGACCGCACGTTACGCGAAACCGACTCTACTGCAAAAGCCAAAATGAAACATCATCATGACAGTCGTCACAAACTGCTCAAACCCCAATTAGTGGTAGGAGATAGTGTCTTAATCAAAGCACCTTATACGCACAAATTGGCTCCACCGTTCAACCCTCAACCATACATAATTACGTCAGTTCACGGGTCCCAAGTGACCGCTGAACGAGATGGACATGCTGTAACGCGCAACGCTTCATTCTTTAAACGTATACCTACTCCATCCGTCCTACCGATCGTGCAAGACCTCGCTCTAACTCCGACAACTCAATCGCCAACTGAAGTCATCGACGCACCTACTAATCCGACAGTAACTCCGTCCGCGTCCGAAGTAACACCGTCTGTTACCACGAGTCAACCTACACCGTCCCGCTATCATCTGCGCTCCCAACGTGCTCCGCCACGTCGCCTCATCGAAGAAACCTAGTTCGCGCTCCTAGGAAGTTTTCTCTATAAGGAAAGGGAAATGTACTATCCTACTATTGCGCTATAATGGACTTATGTCCATTACTGTATATGTCTCATCCCTTTTTGTAGCAGACGAACGTTACGACGTACTTAAGACTCATAGACTATAATCAGAACCATAACTGCGTAGTATTTGATGTATAATGACCAAACCGTAATGTTCTCTTTTTATGTTTGCATTTAAGAGCTGTTTAAACGTTATTATTTAACCTAATCATAACCCAAGACCCGCACATTACACACTGGTTTAGTTTCAGGAACTATACTACACACCTTCACAATTAATAGCATTTTAGTGAGATTAACACATAATGAAACCGTTTGTACCTGTTTTCAAATGAGAATGTTGAATCAACTGCGCTAACGTAAACACCACTCTTTTAACTGCCGCAGAGAAAACACTGAAAGCTGAATTCTTCACAGGGTGAAAACATTACCGTTGATTTCTAAACCATAATAATTTGGATAGATATGCCATTTTTTACTTAAAACTAGACGCGCCAACAAACTGTCATGAATACAGTATTAAGTAGGGTAAAACCTAGGCCCTAGGGTTGGAATTTGTAGCATGAATCGAAGCAGACTACGTATTTTGTAATTCCAAAACAGAGCTGGAAATTAGCTTTCTTATAATCTTTAAAAAGAAAGACACTATAAACACTATATTACATAGACAAGCTAAAATACAACTTAAGCCTTGGCCATAAATAACGTTGAAAAGATTACTTTAAATGATATAAAAAACCTCTATTAACTGTAATTATTTACCTGAATTACTTTTCTAGACGAAAATTCGACCTGATAACGACGTATTTCTTATTAAGGGTGCTACAGTTAATTAGAAAATACATATAAAGGTGCTCAAGGTTTCAACTTGGACTTGTTTAATTTGAAGTTACATTGTCTGGCGCGATGAGATTAGAATCATGATCCTGTATCGCTTCCTCGAGAGTGTCGCCACATCCAACACAGACAATGTCATCAGTTATATTCTCGATTCCTTGTAGTCCTATCAACACTTCATGTTGGCGCCTTTGATATTCTTCTGGTGAGACAGATAAGCCAAAGGGCATACGTTTCCAACGATAGTGGCCGAAAGGAGTCCAGAAAGTGGTAAGCTTACTACTTTCGTCATCTAGTCGGACTTGCCAAAGTCCATCCTTGGCATCCAAGACGGAAAAAACTTTAGCCTTGGCAATCCTAGGTAGTATCTCCTCTATAGCTGGTAAAGGATATTTTGGCCGTTGCAGAGCGACATTTAGATCTTTAGGATCTAAACATATGCGCATACTCTTCTTTTGGTTGCGGACTACGACCATACTTGAGATCCACTCTGACGGTTCCGTAACTTTTTCCACAACGTCTAAAGCTTCTAGTTCCGCTAGTTTATCTTTTAAGGGTTGGCGGATTGCCACCGGAACCTTCCTTGGTCTATGTTGTACAGGAGGGATAGTTTTGTCTACTACTAGGTGACAATATCCAGGTAAACACCCTAATCCTGTGAAAACATCAGCATACTCTTCTAGAATTTTCTTCTTGGTCAACGGACTTGGTATTGTGATTGAGTCTGTGGCATTGACTGTAGATAGCGTTTCTTCCGAGTTCGTACTATTAAATGGTTTATTAAACTTCAACAGTCCTAACTCTTCGCAAGTTTCCCCAGAGAGCAGTGGTACTTTATCGCTTGTGACCACTTGAAATTCCAAGGTATACTCCTGGGAATTATATAGGACTTGTATACTCGCAACTCCCATGACCTTTAAAACTGAGTCGTTGTAGCAATTTAAACGAGACTCATCCAGTTCTATCTGCTTCTGACTTTCTGGGAGGGAATCGAAAAGCTTCTTGCCTATTACATTGCAAGTTGATCCACTATCAATCTAGAACTTAACCATCTGTGACTGATTTTTTGCCTTATCTTCCACAAGCAACTGGGTGAAATACTTTTTTCCATGCTTGGTTTTCTTGACTGTCACCAAGTTTAAAGCGTATGTAGATTCGTCAGAATCAGCTGTCTCGGGAGAGGCTGGCACCTGTCTAGTGTCGACTGAGTGAACCTGTTTTCCCGGTTTTGTCTTGGTGAACTTCCCCTGTCGTTTCCGATTCTGATCAGTACAGCATTTTGCAAAGTGATTTAGTTGGTCACACTTGCGGCACGTTTTTTTATACGCAGGACAGGCTTGACGATCTTGTACATGCATAGTTCCACAAAAATGACAGGATTTTTGTAACATCTTCTTAGCGCGACTTACTGACTGTTTTGTAGAGAACTTCTTATCAGCCATATTGACAGAGTGTACTGTCATGGAGTTATTTGAAAAGTCAGTATCGCCTTGATGTTGCACTTGTCTACATGTAAGTTCATTTGTTCTACCCTTACAAAAATCTTCTTAAGAGTTCTAAAGGAATTTCTTTGGAACCCTACGGAGCCCTTGGGATCATTTTCTAAAGAAACTATTTCCAAAGACTTCCATGGAATTTCCTAAAGAATTCTTGAGATAAATTTCCAAAAAATCTCTTGGGATTATATTCTAAAGAAATTCTTTTGGAATTCTAGAGATAAATTTCCAAAGAATGTCTTGGGATTATTTTCTGAAGACGTTCTTTAGGAATTCTAGAGATAAATTTCCAAAGAATGTCTTGGGATTATTTTCTAAAGAAATTCTTTAGGTATTCTAGAGATTAATTTCCAAAGAATGGCTTGGGATTATTTTCTAAAGAAAATCTTTAAAAATTCTAAAGATAAATTTCCTAAGAAGGTCTAGGGATTATTTTCTAAAGAAATTCTTTAGGAATTCTAGAGATAAATTTCCAAAGAATGTCTTGGGATTATTTTCTAAAGAAATTCTTTAGGAATTCTAAAGATAAATTTCCTAAGAAGGTCTAGGATTATTTTCTAAAGAAATTCTTAAGGAATTCTGGAGATAAATTTCCAAAGAATGTCTTGGGACTATTTTCTAAAGAAATTCTCTAGGAATTCTAAAGATGAATTTCCTAAGAAGGTCTAGGGACTATTTTCTAAAGAAATTCTTTTGGAATTCTAGAGATAAATTTCCAAAGAATGTCTTGGGACCATTTTCTAAAGAAATTCTTTAGGAATTCTAAAGATGAATTTCCCAAGAAGGTCTAGGGACTATTTTCTAAAGAAATTCTTTTGGAATTCTAGAGATAAATTTCCAAAGAATGTCTTGGGATTAATTTCTAAAGAAATTCTTTAGGAATTCTAGAGATAAATTTCCTAAAAGGGTCTTGGGATTTTTTTCGAAAGAAATTCTTTAGGAATTCTAGAGATAAATTTCCAAAGAATGTCTTGGGATTACTTTCTAAAGAAATTCTTTAGGAATTCTAGAGATAAATTTCCAAAGAATTTCTTGGTATTATTTTCTAAAGAAATTCTTTAGGAATTCTAGGGATAAATTTCCAAAGTAGGTCTAGGGTTGTTTTCCAAAGTAGGTCTAGGGTTGTTTTCCAAAGAAGTTCTTTAGAAATTCTTGAGATAAATTTCAAAAGAATGTCTAGGGAATATTTTCCAACGAAATTCTTTAGAATTCTTGAGATCAATTTCCAAAGAAGGTCCATGGTTTATTTCCAAAAGAAGTTCGTTAGGAATTATTGAGATAAATGTCCAATGAAGCTCTAGGGTTGGTTTTCCAGAGAAGATCTAGGGTTTATCTTCCAACGAAATTCGTTTGGAATTCAAGAGATTAATTTCCAAAGAAGGTTTATTTTCCAACGAAATTCGTTTGTAATTCAAGAGATTAATTTCCAAAGAAAGTTTATTTTCCAACGAAATTAGTTAAGAATTTTAGAGATGAATTTCAAAGGGCCAGATATATTGCAATTATGCTTTACATATAATTATCTCAAAATATTTTTACCCAAATTGTTTAGCTAAAGTTTTCCTAGATAGACATTAACTTGATGGTTAAAAAAATTAAAAACGTTTCACGAATGCTTGTCCCGTAGCTAAGGCTAGGCAAGCGCTGAAATGGAATGTTATATTTACCTATTTTTTTATTATATTTTTTTTGCCTTCAATAATCCGTGAGGTGTTTATGTAAAGGATAAAATAGATTAAAAGTAAAGTAAGAGTAATTAAAATCGTTATGTTTAGATTTACAGGGAATCTAAGCTGTCAGTCGGAATTTTTGCTTAATTCTCTTATGGCATGTTTTATCTTTATTTCGAGCGTAATTAGAGTCCAAAATAAATATTTTTTAAAAAACATTGTAGAGGAAATTAGGTTAAACCCGTTTCTGATACTCGAAAAACTCTCAGTGAATATACATTATTAAATTTAACTACGACGTCTGTATCTACTGCTTGGCCGTTAAAGCCTCCAAAACCCACTTAGTACCCCATACAATTGCACAAGGTTTAAAACTTTCTGCCGTTTACGGATGTTTTTAAGTCGATTAAATGTCTGACTTTTAAAGCAACTTCACTCTGCATGCGAGAACTTCCCTCTCTATAAGGGGTGTAGTTCAGCATATAAGAACTACACTTCCTGTATTGGGATATGGTTCTGCATGTAAGAACTATCCTCGTTTCAAGTGGCTAAATTAATTTACCCACTTCTCTATATATTACCCAATAAAATTCCAAAGATATTTCCCAAAAACATTCCAAAGATATTTCCCAAGAGAATTCCAAAGATATTTCCCAAGAAAATTCCAAAGATATTTCCCAAGAAAATTCCAAAGATATTTCCCAAGAAAATTCCAAAGATATTTCCCAAGAAAATTCCAAAGATATTTCCCAAGAAAATTCCAAAGATATTTCCCAAGAAAATTCCAAAGATGTTTCCCAAGAAAATTCCAAAGATATTTCCCAAGAAAGTTCCAAAGATATTTCCCAAGAAAGTTCCAAAGATATTTCCCAAGAAAATTCCAAAGATATTTCCCAAGAAAATTCCAAAGATATTTCCCAAGAAAATTCCAAAGATATTTCCCAAGAAAATTCCAAAGATATTTCCAAAGTAATTTCCAAAGAAAAAGAGGCCAATATTCCCCAATTTCCTAAAGAACGCCTTAAGGATTTCCAAAGAAATTTCCCAAGGAATTTTCTTAAGAGTTCTTAAGAAGATTTTTGTAAGGGACATCTCCAGTGCTTTATTTAACGTCAGATTGGGTTTATTCAAGAGTTGAGGTCTAAATCTTGAATCTGACATACCCAGTACTAGTCTATCACGAACAAATTCGTCCACGTTTTGCCCATAATCGCATGTTTTGGCAAGTTTCTTCAAACGGTTTATATATTGGTCAATAGTTTCCGTAGGCTGCTGAGACGCCCTACGGAAAACATACCGTTTATAAAAAGTATTCTTCATAGGTGCAAAATGATCTTCTAAAGCTGCTGTTAGTAACGCGAGTGTAGCAGTTTGCGCAGCCGTTAGTTCAAGATCTTGATAAACTTGGAAGCATGCAGTTCCCATGACCGTAAGAAAAGTAGCTTTCTGTACTTCTTCAGTTTTAGTGGCCATACCTGTAGCTGTAGAATAATTTGCCCATTGCGCTCGAAAAAGTTTCCAATTCGTATACAGGGTGTTTCTGATAAGTCTGCCATAAATCAAGGGGCGTGTTCTTTGGGTCAAACTGAGTGGAAAGTGTCAAAGAACATGGGGTGTACAAGAATTTGCAACGAAGATATGGCCCCCCAAACATTGGCCGCTAAAACAAGAAAATATTCGAAAATGTAGACTAAAACAAATTCAGCCTTATCAACTTGTTTAGAAATATGAGACAATTTCAATAGTTTCCCACTAACATCGTTATTGAACTTTCACCTGGCAGAAGTGTATTAAATGAGTAGAAGTATGCCTACTCTAGTAAAGTAAATTCAAAGTATCATGGTACCTTTCGGTTGGTATTACTTTTATTCTTAACAAGTTAACATGGACGTTACAGGTATTGTTCAAAATGTCCACCAACGGCGTTAAGACAAACATGAACCCGTCTTTCGAAAGATTCTTGGACATGTTGGAAGATTCCTGGCATGTTCCTGATTGTTTGACAACCTTCAATAATTCGTCTTCGCAAGTCTTCCTCATCACGGACTTCATTCTTGTACACGATGTCTTTGAGATGACCCCAAAGATAGAAATCGCACGGATTTAAATCCGGAGATCTGGCTGGCCACGCAACTGGTCCTCCACGCCCAATCCATCTCAAATTAAACGTAGCATTAAGATGTTCTCTAACTGCACGGCTGAGATGTGGGGGTGCCCCGTCGTGCATAAACCACATGTCACGAAGTAATGCTAACGGTATGTCCTCGAGTAGTTCAGGTAAAGTGTCTCTTAAGAACGTGAGATATGCTTCACCATTTAGTCTGGGTGGAAGAAAATGCGGACCTAGTAAATGATTACCGACAATGCCGCACCATACGTTTAAAGAAAATTGCTGTTGGTGACTTCTAACACTAGTTGCGTGTGGGTTTAATTGGCGCCATTCGTGGTGGTTGTGATAGTTCAGAATTCCATCCCTGGAAAAATGTGCCTCGTCGGTTACTAAAAGGACCCGTGGAAATTGATTGTCCTCTATTCTGGCCAAAAACCACTCGCAAAAGTCGATGCGTCTTGGATAATCTGCCGGGTTAAGAGCTTGCACCTTTTGAATATGATACGGGTGAAACTGATGTCCGCGGAGAATTCGCCAGACCAAAACGTGATTAACATGTAATTGTCGTCCAACTTGTCTGGTACTTGTCGAGGGGTCCTCATCGAACATGGCAAGGACGTCTTCCTCGATTTCCTCCATGTCTTCTGGAATGTCTCGCTCTCGAACGTTGTTGGGTTGTACTTGTCCGATGTCCCTCAAGCGCCTGTCAACAGCCTCGAACGTACGACGATTTGGTATGCGTCGTTGCGGAAATTGTTCCTGGTATCGCCGCTGTGCTTCCACTGAATTGCTATGCGCCAGTCCATACATGAGATGCATGTCTGCATATTCTGCATTGGTATACGCCATACTGTACTACCACACGTTCGTTCGAAGTGATACTGTGACGTTATCAACAACATCGCGTTACTTTATAGCAAACCACCGTTTAGTTTTTACGTTTGCGTCATGACTGTCAGCATTGTTTTTTATTCACGGACTTCATTCTTGTACACGATGTCAAAAAAATCTTTGAGATGACCCCAAAGACTTTTTAGCAAACCACCGTTTATTGTTTACGTTTGTGAATAAAAAACAATGCTGACAGTCATGACGCAAACGTAAAAACTAAACGGTGGTTTGCTATAAAGTAACGCGATGTTGTTGATAACGTCACAGTATCACTTCGAACGAACGTGTGGTAGTACAGTATGGCGTATACCAATGCAGAATATGCAGACATGCATCTCATGTATGGACTGGCGCATAGCAATTCAGTGGAAGCACAGCGGCGATACCAGGAACAATTTCCGCAACGACGCATACCAAATCGTCGTACGTTCGAGGCTGTTGACAGGCGCTTGAGGGACATCGGACAAGTACAACCAAAACAACGTTCGAGAGCGAGACATTCCAGAAGACATGGAGGAAATCGAGGAAGACGTCCTTGCCATGTTCGATGAGGACCCCTCGACAAGTACCAGACAAGTTGGACGACAATTACATGTTAATCACGTTTTGGTCTGGCGAATTCTCCGCGGACATCAGTTTCACCCGTATCATATTCAAAAGGTGCAAGCTCTTAACCCGGCAGATTATCCAAGACGCATCGACTTTTGCGAGTGGTTTTTGGCCAGAGTAGAGGACAATCAATTTCCACGGGTCCTTTTAGTAACCGACGAGGCACATTTTTCCAGGGATGGAATTCTGAACTATCACAACCACCACGAATGGCGCCAATTAAACCCACACGCAACTAGTGTTAGAAGTCACCAACAGCAATTTTCTTCAAACGTATGGTGCGGCATTGTCGGTAATCATTTACTAGGTCCGCATTTTCTTCCACCCAGACTAAATGGTGAAGCATATCTCACGTTCTTAAGAGACACTTTACCTGAACTACTCGAGGACATACCGTTAGCATTACTTCGTGACATGTGGTTTATGCACGACGGGGCACCCCCACATCTCAGCCGTGCAGTTAGAGAACATCTTAATGCTACGTTTAATTTGAGGTGGATTGGGCGTGGAGGACCAGTTGCGTGGCCAGCCAGATCTCCGGATTTAAATCCGTGCGATTTCTATCTTTGGGGTCATCTCAAAGACATCGTGTACAAGAATGAAGTCCGTGATGAGGAAGACTTGCGAAGACGAATTATTGAAGGTTGTCAAACAATCAGGAACATGCCAGGAATCTTCCAACATGTCCAAGAATCTTTCGAAAGACGGGTTCATGTTTGTCTTAACGCCGTTGGTGGACATTTTGAACAATACCTGTAACGTCCATGTTAACTTGTTAAGAATAAAAGTAATACCAACCGAAAGGTACCATGATACTTTGAATTTACTTTACTAGAGTAGGCATACTTCTACTCATTTAATACACTTCTGCCAGGTGAAAGTTCAATAACGATGTTAGTGGGAAACTATTGAAATTGTCTCATATTTCTAAACAAGTTGATAAGGCTGAATTTGTTTTAGTCTACATTTTCGAATATTTTCTTGTTTTAGCGGCCAATGTTTGGGGGGCCATATCTTCGTTGCAAATTCTTGTACACCCCATGTTCTTTGACACTTTCCACTCAGTTTGACCCAAAGAACACGCCCCTTGATTTATGGCAGACTTATCAGAAACACCCTGTATACATCCCCTTCTAAAGAGACCGGAGTAGGCGGCGGAATGTTGGCCGAAGCCATGACGAACTAGCAAGCGACCCGCAAAACAAAAGCAATCCAAAACTAAACGGTGGGAACGTACGACGTACACACCGAAGCTAAGCCTTGGACACGGCTACAGTTAGGAGAAGTTAGCAAATTTACCGCAAGAACTGGTAAAATGAGTCAGTTTTTAAGTAACGAGTACGAGGAACGCCACATAAAGCCAATAACCACTTCTGGCACCATGTTTCATTATCATATTTGTTATAATGAATTTAAGTTTATTGGAGAAAATCACAGTACGTTTTAATGGTTCACAAAATGAGTTGAGACTAGTTACAAAATACATGTATATCTTATACATGGAGAGAGAGGTACATTACTTAAACCCTAGCGCCATCTAGGTTGATTCCGAAACAGGATGAAATACCGCAGTAATTTGTTAGCGTCTACTGCTAAGAAATTAGGAAAATCAGCAAGAAAGCCAACATTTGCAATATGTCAACGTAACTTGTTAGCACCCACTAACATAGGCCCTTCTAGTTGTCAACGAGAACGAAATGAAGAAATAGGTTTAAGCGCGCTATAAGGTTAGGCTGACTTCTGACCCAAAAGTACATTTTTGATGTACTTTGTTAATTAGTTAAAGTACAATACTTAGACTTCAATAATTAAAAACCGAAACAGGTAAGTTTCCCATTTAATAAATGCATGTTAATGTAGAAGTATTCCGAAAACTAACTTCGCTATGCTTTTTCCGTATGCCCTATGAAAATTGCGTTAAAAAAACGAAAAATTTTTAGTGCTTTTTCTATGGGACGCTAACCCTAAAAGGTGTGACTTTTTCTTTAACATTACGGAAGGGTATCAAGTCATATCTACAAGGGCCTACCGGCCCTGTAGATTGCTATCTATTTAGCTACGACGTCAAGAAGCTCTTCCCCGATTGGTTTGTTCCTGTAGGTAGTTGAGCGGAGGGTAGTTTGTTTCTCAGTTAACATGTCGTCTACAGGCAAGGCAGGGAATTCTTAATGATGTGAACTTTTTGTTTTTATATCTATACACTTGTGGTAGAAAAAAAAGAATATTTCACGGAAGGTAAAAAAAAACCGCGCCGACTTACAGTTGATTCCATTATTCATCTTATGACATCCCAAATTTTTTCAGCATCAACTTGAAATCGTAAATTTTTTAGGTACCAGGGGAGTCATGGTTATTAGAATCGCTTATCTGTCAACCGCGCACGATTAAGCGGGCAACATTCATATTATAAACATGTATATTCCGACATATATACCATTGGGATTCCGGCTAAAGCCCATCTTAACATTGCAAATTCCGGCTTCAAACAAAAAAGTGTCCCAAGGAACAGAAAATATGCCTAATTCTCATTGAACAGAAGTACAAAACTGACATAATCCTAATCAGAAGCTTGTGGATTTCTGTTCCAATGAATTGAAATTAAATTCCCTTTGAACTGTAGAACCAACAGCCCCGTAGCATAAAAATACAGCTTATTGTGTCGGAAATAGGCACCCATTTAACAATATCGCGCTTGTTGCAACAAGCTTTATTTCCACTTTTAAAATCAGTAAATGGGCTACTGTAAAAGCAATAGCCTGTCGTTAGCTTTTATAGTTTCTATGCACTGCTTACTTCATTAATAAAGGCCCGTAGATGTAATATTTTTAATGTAATTCCATCAACTGAACTATAATACTAATTCGAAATAGCAAATGTTAACCCCAAAGCGGCAAATCGGACTGGGCTTTGTTGCGGATGCGAGAATAATGGAAATCCAGTACTGCAAAAATACCCCACACTGAGAGAAATTTGTTCTCTATGAACTACAGAAAATTTATGGCAGCACTGATGCCAGAACATATCAGTAAAAAATACAGTCAATACGGCCTTTCCGCTTCTCAGAACCATCCTGTAATATTAATAACATTTTTCTATTTTTCAATAACTAATTTTTATGTAAATATTACAGTTCTAAACTGTGCCTTAATTCAGTGTTTTTTTACAGATATAGCTGTAAATTTTACTGTTTTGATCTGTTTTGAAAAACTGTATTCTTTGCCGTAATGTCTGTAATTTATACTATCTGAATTTGTACCATGTACTGTCTTAATCCGTGTTTTAAATCTGTATTTTTTGCGGATCTGTCCGTAAATTATGCTTTTTTATCGGTGTTTGAAATCTGTATTCTTTACAGATCTGTCCGTAAAATATGCTGTTTTTATCGGTGTTTGAAATCTGTATTCTTTACAGATCTGTCCGTAAATTAGGCTGTTTGTATCTGTGTTTGAAAACGGTACTCTATACAGATCAATTTGTAAACTATACTGGTCATGCCTGAGATAAAAGTCTGTACTCTTTACAGAACCCTCTGTACATTATAATGATTATCTGTGATATAAAAGTCTGTGTTCTTTACAGAACCACGGTAAATTATTTTGATCATGTCCAAGTTGAAGGTCTGTTTTCTTTTCAGACCTCCGATAAATTTCACAGAGTTATTCCTATTTGGTATCCAAACCTGTCAATATTATGCTTTTCAGATGTGTTAAAAAACCTCCATATATTTTAACATTGTAGTGTGCTGAGTTGCATATTATACAATAACACTCCTACACCATTAACATGCTTATAATTGACAAATCCATGTAAAATATAAAATAGCGAGTTTTAAAGAGCGTAAAATTTACTAATCTTTAATAGCGATTTCCACTGACTGCTCCAAAGAGTGCTCTCAGTGTCAGGATGACGTAACTGCCCTCAGCGAGTTTTGGAGAGAATAGTTTCGTCAGTGGAACACGATCGAGAGGTCAGAGCGCGCTCTGAATAATCAAAATTGGCGCCGGAGACGAAATTGCAATAAAGTGTGTATATCTTGACGCAAATGGGCCGAAACCAATTAATAGAATTAACATTTCAATTAATTTTCAAAAAATCTATTTTGTTATTGGTTTTAGGAAGAGGCGTAATATCTTAAAAGTAATGATAAAACCTCGTATTCTTCATCTTCAGAACTTTAAGAAGATGATTCCAGAAATAAATAAGCATAAGCGAGAGCCTGTCTTCTATGAGATACCCCATGGTCCGCCATTTTAATTTTATTACGTCATACTCGAGCACCGTCGCTCCGTCGAATTTTTCAGAGCACGAAAGAGCAATTCTCGGGCAGTTTTTGGGGTCAGTGGAAAACGCGATTCTGGGCGAGTGTTGCACTCGTGTTCCCAGTGGCGGACGAAAACGCGCCGAGAGTGCACTTAGAGTGCTCTAGTGCAGTCAGTGGAAATCGCTATAAGCTGATGTTATTATACTCGGTTTTAGTTCGAATTCAGTGACAATACTTTCTTTCCCATGAGATTTTCCCGTTCCCTATGACTGAAAACGAGTATATTAAGAGAATTTCTACACTTAAAGTTTCCGAGGAAAATTATGCCTTTACAGCTATTTAGGAATATAAAAAACGGATACGTTTTCTATTGAAATTCTTTTATTTTATTAATTACAAACCATCAAACTGGAAAATTTTGTTAGTCAATAGTAATATTTTTACATTAACTTCATCCTCTTCAGATTCGGGATTTATCCTGGCTATGCATCTAAAAAAACATAACTATAAATTCATGATGTATTAAATATCTCTGAAATATTTGGAATTAAAACGTAATAATATAAACGTAAAAGATATAAATACCGTTGAATAAATTCCATAAAAACCGGAGTGTTTTCGGGATATTCCACGTTTTAAATATAAAAATAGCCAAAAACATAAAGAATCCGGTTGTCAATTCAGATGGATGAATGTGGTCATTAACAATTTTTTATCTACAGTTAATAAATATTTGGAAGCTTTACCCAAGCTTTCACCGTGCAACAATTAGGTGAATTGCAAATTAGTATTAAAAAATAAACCGTGAAATACAATCTAATTAATACCTATTACTACAAGACATGGATGTGGAGGCAACCTTTTTTCAATTTCACTTAGGTTTGTTCCATTCTGAATATAAATATGGCGTTTGGGTAAAGAGACGTTTGATAAGTACTAAATTTAAGGAGTAATTCCTTACCTCAAAAATTGAAAAAATGAGTTTTGGATCCTCTCTAAAATGATCCATGAAAAGTGTGATTACTGCTGCTACAACAGCTTGGTTTTTGTCCTCGTGATGGTCTTCTTTAAGGGCTGCTAGGAAAGCCTGCACGCTGGATTTTTTACTTCTCGAGAAATAAGCCAAAGTCTGTCCACTCTTTTCCGTAAAAAATCGACTAAACGTCGATAGCATATCTTGGCCTAAGAGCTGTTGTAAATGCGTGACTATGCCGAAACTCTCGAAGAGGAATGGCCAATTCGATTTTAACTGATCAGATGAGGGGACCTTTTATCGCGTATGTGCATGATTCGGTTTAGTAATCTTGTGCACTGCAAATGTATAATGATGTTGGGAAGAATCACGGTGCAATTACCCCGCTGTGTGGTTAGGTACACTTCCCTCGAAGAGAAGTATTATGTACCTCTGGATAGTACGTATGCATATCCATGGCCAGACACCTTACATACACTAAGGACTAGTAGAAGACCTCAAACTTACAAAATCATCTAATACGAAGAATGGTAATCGTGTAAGTCTGGGACATTGGAGCCTCCTATGTTTTCAAAAATTAGGTTTGGCAGCTTTGAATTTATCTTCTCTACTCTGTGGCCAAGCGCTGGATGACCTTTTATAATATCGGCTGCATTCGTTGACAGACATAAGATAAATGTTGCATTGATCAACAGTTGATTACCTCTAAATTATGTTTATCAAGTCGTGTATACTTTGGCTGTGCGTGATACCCGTTATAATTACAACATCATGCATAAATTAATAATTGCATTAATATGATAATGGTTTATCGCATTAGTATCAGTTTGTGTAAACAGGATCAACTTTTCGCATTACCCTAATCGAAAAACCAAATTCAACTAATTACAACAAGTTAAAATTATCATTTTTCGGTAATTAAGTCGGTTCAAAATAAAGCATTGGGGACATTTTTATCTACCTCTCTGAATATATAATAAAAACCTAGTTTATGAGAACAAAGTTTGTAATGTGTTTGTGGAACACGAAAAAAAGCTTGGTTAGGAACTGTCAAGAAAAGATTCATTACCAGCTCCGACCTAGCAAGGCTAGCATCGCAAAAGAAGGAGTTGGAACAAATGTAGCGTCCACGCTGGCTTTTGGCGTCACCATGAACATGGCGTCACTTAATTCTTGGCTCACATTGAGAAAGAGGGCTAAAACATAAAAGTGTCAATAACGGATTTTAGAGCACGTTATAATCAAATATTTCTCTATTTATTTCGCCCAATAAGACCAAAAATGTTTGGTGGAAATACGTTGGCCGTTGCTAATCAAGGTAACTCCCCTAGACTCCTATGGATAGCGAGATTATTTCAAGGCCAATAATAGACTTAAGGCCTTTTCAGACGATACAACGTTTTGACTCCTTTAGATGTGTCAACTTGAGTTGAGCAAACTAGTTGGGTCGAATGAGGAGAAGTTGAACAAGTTGAATCCCCAAATTATAAATTGATCACTCTACAAATTTTTGCTGATTCAACTTTTTGATCCATCTAGTTGAGTCAAAAGTTGTATCGCCTGAAAAGGCCTTAAGTCAACTACCTCTCGGCATATTCTTCTTTCAATAAAATCTATATTACGTTAATTTTTTCTATGAAGTCTATTTCAGGATTTGGAATTAAAAAGTTGATTTGGTAATCCCGTCGCGCAATTTTTACACCTTTTGACAAAGTAACGAGTCTCGACACAGCAATGGAGTAACATTGCCTTATCGATTTACGCTAACACAGGTAGATATAATATGATGTAATCGTAATTTTCTTGTTCACTATTTTGGTCCGAAAGAGTTAGCCGTTTAGAATAAAATGATATCGGACGACAGAGCAGCAGCGAAGAATTAGTCTTCTTTCGTTTCTAGATTGTAGATTAGAATTTTCAACGCTAATAAACTGTACAACCTTTACAGATAGCGATGTATCCCGAGACACTTAAACTGAATACAATGTCCACGGTATGATATATGTATATACATTTTATAACAATTTTCAGAGAGTGAAAAATACTATTTTGGCTAATCACCCTCCCTCCACATTCACCGCATCAATTGTCAAATTTAAGTTGTTTGTTTATTTGGTTTATGTTCTTTATGCCCAGTTACATTTCGTTCGTTTTCGAATTGGACAAAACTGCACGCGGAGTCAGAAAAAATGAATATTTTGGTTTAATTTCGATTATTCTCTTTCAGCTGTATCCTTTAATTTATCAGAGTGAACGAGGCGACCCTGATAAACCCTTGATAGAAGACTACGATGGAATTATTGCCGAAATCATGATCGCCATAAGGAGAAATCTCAAGTAAATTTACTGACTGATAAGTTTAAGAGATATTTGAAAACGTTGAAAGATACAAGTCCATTGGGAAAGTTCGTCCTAAAGGGAGGTTTCTGTCCATTGGGAAAGTTCGTCCTAAAGGGAAGTTTCTGTCCATTGGGAAAGTTCGTCCTAAAGGGAAGTTTCTGTCCATTGGGAAAGTTCGTCCTAAAGGGAAGTTTCTGTCCATTGGGAAAGTTCGTCCTAATGGGAAGTTTCTGTCCATTGGGAAAGTTCGTCCTAATGGGAAGTTTCTGTCCATTGGGAAAGTTCGTCTTAAAGGGAAGTTTCTGTCCATTGGGAAAGTTCGTCCTAAAGGGAAGTTTCTGTCCATTGGGAAAGTTCGTCCTAAAGGGAAGTTTCTTTCCATTGAGGAAGTTCGTCCTAAAGGGAGGTTTCTGTCCATTGGGAAAGTTCGTCCTAAAGGGAGGTTTCTGTCCATTGGGAAAGGTCGTCCTAAAGGGAGGTTTCTGTCCATTGGGAAAGTTCGTCCTAAAGGGAGGTTTCTGTCCATTGGGAAATTTCGTCCTAAAGGGAGGTTTCTGTCCATTGGGAAAGTTCGTCCTAAAGGGAGGTTTCTGTCCATTGGGAAAGTTCGTCCTAAAGGGAGGTTTCTGTCCATTGGGAAAGTTCGTCCTAAAGGGAGGTTTCTGTCCATTGGGAACTCTAGCGAATGGAATTTTTATCCAATGGGTTTCTGTTTAATGGGAATATGGAATGGCTTGTTGTTGGTCGTTCAAAAGATTTAACAGATTGATACAAGATATTTTTAGGTATTGAGGAATATACCTGGTGTACCAAAAAGGGAGGGTGGTAGGTCCAAAATTCAAGTACAGTGGATTCTACGAGCGACTTTAAGGACATTTGGCCGACTAAAATTCATATTTTCAAGTATTATAAAATATCAAAACCTTATAATAGTCGAAATAAAACGGTATACTATCCTTTCAACTAAAACTTTATAGTCCTACATTAAAAACATCGACGTTAATTAAAATTTACTAATTTTTTTCATTTTTAGCTTGACGTATCAGGAAGTGTACGATGTAAGAAATTCATTACAATCAACAAAATCTTGATGGCGACGCGACAAATCAATTCACGTTCACTCACACTCGATCGATTAACGCTACTTTTTAGCTTTTTGTAGAAACACGGATTTCTTCTACTTTGAATCTAAAAGATAACATAGACCTCGTACTAATATCTGATTGTATGAAAGGGGAAGGACTTAAAACTTACATTCAGGTTCGAAGCGGATAGGTCGAGAGTTACGTCAACGCCACTTTGCTTCTAAGTTCAGATACTTTTGGTGTGACGTCAGGGGTGACGGTTCCTACACCCGCTCCCCCGTAGTTCAAGCAGTAAGGCCCAGAAAATGGCGAGTTAAAGATTCCAATTAGATGAAATCTACGCATTCTAGCGTTTAGCTAAAGCTTACGCCGAGTGCGGGTGAACAGGAAGAAATTAAAATATCTTGTAACCGTTTTGTCGCGTTCAAATCAGGGCTTGAGTACCAATACGTTACGCCACTAAGCGTTCTTCGGCCTATTTATTTAAGGTAGACGAAGCTTGGGACTTGAGGACTTTCCCGAACGTTCTGTCATACAATCGTTTGGCGGACTACCGATTTACGACTGAAATCTTCTACTCAAAAGTCAACATGTTTTCGCGGCTTTCTCAAACTCAACGTGGAAGTTTTCTCTCGAATATATTCACGATACCTTCTTGGGTAAGTTATACAACGCGATAAATAAAGATGTACTCGGTTTTAGTTTTTGTTCGGCGTTTTACGCTTTTTGCTTTAATCATCGCGTGGCTCGGATCTATATTTTTGGGAGGTTAGCTGGGAATCGATGACGGTATACCTAAGCTAGAAATTTCGACACAAAAATAACTACGAAAATTATAAGTGGAAATGCGCACTTCGAAAAACAATTGCGTTGAAATATATCAAATGATATTTATCGAAATGAGATCTTTTATTAATTAAGGGAGGGTGAAGTGGAAAAGCAAGTGATATTTTATTGATTCTACTAATTAAAAGACCATTCTGCATAGTAAAATATCTAGGAAATAAGTCTCCGAACGATTTTAAAATTAAAATTAGGTTCAGATTTTATGTATAATTTGAAATAAGGACCTCCGACCAATCGCGTAACGCCCTTCCTTCTTGTTAACAAATTTCTCGTGGCACGCTCCATGCCGAATGAAACTTAGCGCGAGATTTGATAAAAATTTCAGGCAATGCGACTATCGGGCGCGAGATGTAGAGCGTTTAATGGAAATTTTGTTAACAGGAAGGCAGGCCGTTACGCGATTGGTCGGAGGTTCTTATTTCAAATTATCCATAAAATCTGAACCTAATTTGAATTTTAAAATCACTCGGAGACTGTATTTGCAAGATGTTTCACTATGTAGAATGGTCTTATAATTAGTAGAAGAATCATTAAAAATCACTTGATTTTCTACTTCACCCTCCCTTTAACAGGAAGGCAGGGTGTTACGCGATTGGTCAGGGGTTCTTATTTCAAATTAACCATAAAATCTGTAGGTCAGCCAGAATGTTAGGGGTGCCACAGGCGACGACATTTGCTTCAGCCATTTAATCCCAAAGATTTGGCGTGTTTTCGATAAGTCGATTCTTGTTTCGATAAGAGAGTTGCAAATTCAGATTTAATTAATAAAAAAATGTCTTAGTGGACAAAGACTAGAAGAAGTAAATGATAAGAGAACAAAATGGAATGACCGAAGTCACAGATATTAAATTTTTTCAGTTTAAAGTCATGACTATAAAACATCAATTATTTTAAAAAAAATACTTATCTTCGTTTTTTCACTAAAATTACATTTGCATTGTTTTCGAAAGACAGATTATTCATTCTATATTTCCTTTTTGGTATTAACAGTATTAGAATAAATCTCCAAGTATGGATATGGGTTATTTTTAAAGGTTTCTCTTTTCGAACTATAAGAGAAAACGTTGTTTAAACCGACTAAATGCAACCGAAGGATGAAATTTTATCTTTCATCATGATTGACATTTTAAACGTCGCTTTAGGGTGCTTTGGTTTTGCGCCTGCATTTATACGACCACGATTTAAAATTTTTTAAAATCAATAATTAAAATTTGGATAAAAGATATTATTAGCAAAAAACCTTTGGTATATTATTGAGTGCGTGAGAACTGTTTTAAAAGTTGTGATTGGATTAGTTTGGTACGACTTCGATTTGTTATTTATGAGGAACACATTGTAGAGCAAACCTATAACACGAAACACGTAAATGGACACAGACAATAGGTGGGTTGTGTATTTATTTCACTATTGGGCTTAGTTTCCAGTATTAAAACGTATTGTGGTTCAAATTAAAAGCCGCAATCCTTTTAAATATCACTAACGAGGAACTGTTTCTATCATGGACTACGCTGGAAATCTAGCTGTAAATATAAACGATGTCGCTTGTACCTGTTATATAGTGAAGCTTTGACACGAACCATTTTGAAAAGAATGGAAAATTTCATGATACAAAATTTCTGGGCAAATGTAATTTTGGTGAAAAAAACGAAGATAAGTATTTTTTTTTAAATAAATAATCATGTCTTTAAACCGAAAAAATGCAATATCTGTTACTTCGGTCATTCCATTTTGTTCTCTTATCATTTACTTTTTCTAGTCTTTGTCCACTAAGACATTTTTTATTAATATCTGTTCCTTCAGTCTTCATTTTAATTAAGATTGTTAAGAAATATCGGGGAGCGTAAGCCTAAGGGACCTAATATTGCTAGTTAGTTACTAATGCTTTCAGGTACCAGTTAATCAGTTATCACCAATGAGATTAGTTTATCACTGAAAACATCAAATTTTCATACTAAAATTATTTTGGCCTTTCTTTATCCCCTGGCTTTGAGTATTAAAATATTTAAAATAACTCTGAGGATTATCTAGAATCATTTCTACTGATATTTCAAATTCAGAAGAATCAGAGTCATCGTTTTGAGGCTTTCAGATGACTGGCTTGGACTTATGTTACAATTTTTCGGTTTTCGTTGTAGCAGTCTAACTAAACTGAGAAAATGTTTCTGCCTGCCAGTCATTGGTGTGTGTGTGTGTGTGACGTCACTCGAGTACCGACTCCCCAAACTCCTACAGAACTCCTAGACCTAGGCCTAGCCGCCGTGGTCCGTCTCCATTCTAAAAAAATCTCTCTGGACTCTCTAGTCTCAACCTAGGAGTGTATACAAAAATGCACAACTGGACTCAAAATTTATGTTAAAATTAAAATAATTGACCAGGTCACGTCGTCTGCTAAACTTAGGAATTGGACAATTAAAATTTTTGAGTTAATTTCTGGACTCTGGTTACTCTTGAATTTTCTTAGTGGTCCCGTGGACCACTGACCCCCATTCGGTTTAATTTTTAAACTGGTCATTTGCCCTGTGCCACCGCCTTATTTCCCACGCTGGACAAGGAAGCATTTCTCGTAAAGGAGAATGGCCATCATTGTTGTGTAAGAGACAGCCTGGCAGCCACGTATTTGTTTACCCTGCCCATAGCCCACTCGTTCACGCGTAACACGAGGCAAGATGTAGAGCAGCGTCCGTGAGCATGGATCGAGTGGGCTATGCCCTGCCTAGCCAAGTCAGCTGACTTGGGTGAAATATTTATTACTTCTATGCGACTTAATTCTAGACATTCTTGAACGAATCATCTTGAGAACATTTTATAAGACAGGCTTATGGCGCTGGGTTTTTTCTGAACCAAATTTGCTTTTTAAATTTGAAAAAAAAATTAATTTCAACCCTTTTTTCCTCTCTTCAGAAATTTAATAATGATAGTGTGTATATATTTATCTAAAATTTATATTAATTAATTAACACACTGTACATCCCTTTAATTTGTAATTTCGCGCTTGTGAAAAATTTAGTGAACTTTCATTTTGACATGAATACATACTAAAAATCTTGGAAAAAACTGGCCATTGTTTATTGTTTTCTTAGGTAGCTTTAGAATATACACTAAAATGAGTGCGAAAAGTGAAATAATTCGCCTTAAGCTCGAGCATAGGCAGAGCGGACGACGGGTTGTCTAAAAAAAACTTTGCTCTATTAGCGGTAAAACAGCGTTAGTCCAACAGTACGTTTCTCTATGATTTTAGCCAGGATGAAACCACGGAAGTCCAACAGAAAAAAGGTCGCAAGTTTAATTATGTACTTAAAAGTACAAAAAGTAATACTTAATATTAATTGTTTTCAATAAAACTTCGAATGGCACCAAAAAAGTGTTATACCTTTAATTTAAAACCGTTTTCAGACCTATCGAACATATAGTCTTTAAAAAATGGTCGAGAAACTTTCGCTATCACAGCAAACATTTCCTATGTTATTCCTATGGGAAAATTTACCTTTTTTGTTTTTGCCAAAATGACTGAATAATTTTATGAAATTGAAAATTACCCTTAGCAACTTTATTTTCTACAAAAAACTATTGGAAGGATCTCTTTGAAAGCTTAACCACATATCAAAGGCCCTGATTTTTTTCATAACGGTAATCATAATACGAAAAAAGTTCCACCCAATCAAAAAAACCACCCTTATACATTAAACGCAGTATGAAGGGAGCTACCGCTCTCTCAGAATTTCGATTAGTTGATTAGTGTTTTGATTTAATTCCGGATTCCATTTCCAGTATATTGGATTAGTTTTTCTGGCTATTCTGGTTCTGTCGGCGTTAACGAAGGCTTTTGAAAAGTCGAACAAACTTGGATCTTACATGTGGATGTTTTTTGCACCACTCTTTCAGAAAAGTAAGGAAACAGTACACAATTACCATTCTTATCAACAGTATACTTATTGTTGTTCTCTACGCGTTCTCATTTAAGGTTTCGCGGTGAAAATTGTCCACGGCGTTTCGGAGCATTTGCTAAATATCTGGTTCGCGACTTTGATTGTCCTAAACATATTTGTGTTGTGCGATATTACTGCCGATGTCTTAGTGGGACAAAAAATTATAATGAATCATTTAAGCGATATCCTGAAAGTTGAAAACCTCAAGTACGCGGCTGCTTTCTCGGACGCCATGGGGGACTTTTTTAAAGTAATTCTTTGGCTTAGCTAGTGAACATTACGATGAGTTTTGAACGTTGTTCTCTATTAGGGAATACCCGGAATTGAAGGAGAGAAAATTCGAGAAAGGGCTTCTTATGATATGGACTACGATCGTTTCAAGAAAGTGGTGAAAGGCGAACTAGTTTACATCGACTGGCAGGAAGAAGTGGCTGAACTAAATGAATTTTGCAAAGACGAATTAAGCGGAAAGAAAGATGACGGCCCTTTGTTGTACCAATCACCTTTTCCCTTGAAAACGGATGCAGTTGGATTATTCTTGTCACGAAACCACTCCATTGACAAGGACACAATGCGCGGAATAAATAGGATGTAAGCGTGCATCGCCCTCTGTTAGATAATTAAAGCCGACTTGCACAGTTGATTGTCAAATGGTCAGGAGTGTAGCCACAAAAAATGTATTTCGTCCCCTTGAATGAGATTCACATACAGAGTGATTAACCCATATCACAAATACCAATAGTCGCTTGGCATCATTCTCCAATAAAAACCATAACAAAGTGCTAGGGTAGCACGTCTGCTAATAATTTGTTTGACTAATTCTGAGTGTGGCGTTTGCAGTTTGCGGTTCGCCGCTTCGGCGTGCCTGTGTGACGAAGCAATCAAGAAGGCCTACGCGTGGATGAACACCAAATGCGTCACGACGGAGAACAACGTTCAGGACATGGACTACGCCGATAAGGAGAGCGAAGTGCGCCTATTGTTTAGCATGTTACTCGTTAGTCTGATGCCGGCATGCCTCGTTGTGACATGCGAAATCTGTTACAAACTATGTCCGTGTTTCAAACAACGCTCGATTAAAAGACAATCCGTCGCGAAAAGATGGTGCGATTAACTATCAGGACATAAAATGGCTACGAAAAGCGGCACTCACAGGACGTCCTCACTTCAGCATGTTATATTTGAAGACAAACACAGCGCAGTGAACCCCCAGAAAAACATCAAACCATAGTTTATGTGTACCAAAATAAAATTATATGCGCAACGAAAACAAAAAAATAATACAAACAGTTTGAATTGAATTTTTTTTAATTATATCAAAATAAATACTTCTGATTATTGGCCTTTCTCAAAACCGGCTAGGCCTATGCCAGATTAAGAAATTCTAGCAGGAGTTCATAATAACCCCCCTTCGGGGGGAAGTATGAAACAGGCCATAGAGCTAATGGTAAAAATCACGAACAACAAGATTCTGTCGTTGCGCATAGAAAGGATTAGCCTGTTTATGGACATACAACCTTACAGTATATCGTAGTGGTATCTATGCTCCTTGGTTTTCGTTCCAAAACTTCCGTTGGCTGGGATCTCCGTCGAAAAGAAAAATGGCGATATGGTGGACGTAGAAAAGATACTGGAATATTAAAGATATTGGCAATAAATTTGTCCAAACCGTTTTAATTTAACCACGGAATTCTCACCCACACATATCACAACAAAACATCATTGACGATCGTTTAAATGTTTTGTAGAAAACTAGAAACCCCGACTAAAAGCCAACTTCTTAGCCAAGGCTTAATTTACACCGTTCCGACAGAAGCAGACGTGAGCCATTTTCGCTCTCAAAATCACAAGATAAAAATAGTGCTAAACCGGAAGTGTGTAAGTTAATGCGCTTGGGCACTTAAAAAATGGGGTAACTATTTTTTTGGGAGTTAAGCGGTGTATGAATCCGCTGAGCTTTACGGCGAAACTTTGTTGTTACGGGCTTTTTAACCAGTTTCGTACTTCGGGTTATTATGAACTCCTGATTCTAGTAATTGAAGGTAGACGAAGGAGTCTGGAAGAATATTAGCCAACACAAAAAATGGACTGCATTTACAGATTTTTCCTGAGAAATATGCCAAGGGCGAGTGTTCTTTGGGTCAAACAGAGTTCAAATTGTCAAAGAACATATGGTCTAAAACATTCAGTTACGATGACACGAGCCCACAAAAATTATCCCTGAAACAATTATACAGGCTGTGTTTTTGAAAGGTCCATCAATAATGAAGGAGCGTGTTTATTGGGTCCAACTGAATGGGAAGTATCAAAGAACATTGAGTGTACAACATTTTGTTATGGAGATATGCCCCCCCCCCAAACATTGGCCCCTAAAACAAGAAGTACCCAACAAATAAAAGAACGACTTTAATCCGGGTAGCCAGCTTGTTTAAAACTATTAGACAATTTCAATAGCTTTCAATCGTTGCACTTTCAAACGTTTTGCACTTTTACTCAGCAGAAGGGCGTGAAATGTGTAGAAGTATGCCAACAACGGGAATGTATAGCCAATCCCTGTATAATGGTTCTATTTTAGAAGAACTGCTACGGGCAGACGTACCAAAAAGCGTCAGTTGTGTCGTTGGAAAAATTTGCAATGTCTAAAATTAATTTAAGCTGGGGTGCAATTGAATAAATAAGCGAGTGGTCTCTTTACTTCAGTCATTCCAGACTAAACAGCGAATCACAAAATAGGCCACCCATAAAATGCCACCGCCATTTGCAATGACCCACGTACTATATCCACTTCCGTGCAGTACACAAAGGCGTGAGCCATAAGGTCATAGCACTGACGACAAAAGGTGGGGACCCACAGGCATTAAGTTAGGCTTCAACGTTATCCCTACGTTACGAATCCTTTTGTTGAGTAGTGGTTTTAAAATTTCGCCCATTCGAGTTTCGCAACATATAAGCCTTGGGTCTCTCTGTTGACCTTTTATAATATCGACTAGATTCATTGGCAAGCGCGAGGTAATTACTCCTTTTGATTAACAGTAGATTGATCCTAAATTAAGTTTGTCAAGTCGTGTATAATTTGGCTTTGTTTGATATATGTTTTAATTACTATACCACGAATAATTTCATTAATATGATCATAAGTACAATAATTAAACATAAGTTTGCCATTTACCTCATTTCCTATAATAATGGATGTCGAGAACCTATTTTCACTAGTGACTAGTTAGCAGGCTAAAGCGTGGACACGATAATACTATAGTTGTTGTTCACCAAAACTTCGAATTTTTTTATTGGCTGGAATGTGTCCATTGATGAGAGCTAATAGAGAAAAAGCTAACTCGACTAGAACGCGCTTGTATTGTTGGGTACTGTGCCCTAGCTTTGTCTCTTATACGTTTAATTCAGTGGATGGTTTGAGCAGGGGATCTACTTTTTTCTGGAGAGTGCAGACTACGTTTCGCTTTCGGTCGAGAATTTGCCGTTGTTTAGGCGCGTTTCGCGTAACTTCGCACTTTAATTTGGAAAATGTACTGCATTTTAAAGTCTAATAATCCTCATATTGGTGAAGTTGGTAGTAAGGCCAGCAAATCTACTCAGTGTAATTTGAATCTAAAACTATTTAAATCTGTATCTACCCAAACGGTTCTTAACTTGCAAAACCAATTGCCAAGGATTAAGTATAAACTGACAAAGGAAGTCTCTTCAGAAAATCAGGTTTGTGCTATATGATGTTAAAGTTCAAAAAACTAAAGCAAAAATAGATATTATATTTGCATAAATCGGTTTATTAATTACAAATGTATATTCACATTAGCATGAAGAATGCACAAGCGCTAATTCAGCGGCAGAAGTTACCCATCAGAATAATCTTTTATCCCCAGTTAATGAAGTATTTATCTTTTGCGTTTTATTTCGAGTATATGATGTAATTAAGGATTAATGTGTGTTTTTGGGTAGGGACTGGAATGTACCTCGACAGATTGTGAGGAGAAATTAAAAATGTTTACCACCCCCAGGCCAAAGTGATTACGTAGATCAAGGAATGAGATGTAATAGTCCCGAGGAATTTCCCACAGTATAGGGTGAACCATTTAGAAAGTTGGCATCTCATTTTAAGAATCTCGAATTAGCCGAAAAACGCACAACAGATAAAAAGGTATGTAAGGGGAAAATCCCAAATATTAATGAAGGTCCAAGATATTAAAAAAATTATTGTTATATATATCTTTAAGTGCATATTGGAGATAACAAGAAAGGATTCATTCGAAGATTCGTATAACACAGAGCCGATAAAATATGTACTGAATTCTGATGGAGTTTTGAAGGTCGTCGTACTTTTTAAAGGGGTTGTTAAAGAGCATATTGTTTTCCAAAATAATGTTTTCTTCGATGTTAAGACTCGTGATATACTATTTGATTTATCAAATATTAGTAACGTGTTTTGCATCGGTATTGCCACTGACTTCAAAGATAATTTATCCCAATTGCCAGTGAAACCAAAAACGTTACGAATTTATGAGTACCCCTACAAACATATTGTTTCAGCCTCTTGCCCAGTTTGGTTTAAGAAAGTTCGTATTAGTTAGGGGTGTGCGAATACCGCTTTTTGGGTATCGAACCGGTTATCGAATACCAAAAAATTTTCCTTATCAAATACCGAATCGAATAGTTTATTCCAAATCGAATACCGAATAGTTGGGCCTTGGTAATTTGTTTTCTTCCCGATTAATCGCGAATAGTTAAGCCTAGAAACCGCGAATATTTAACCCTAATATTCGCGAATACTAGGCCAACTATTCGCGGTTAATCGGGTAGTAACCCTAATATTCGCCAATAGTCAATACAAAGCAAGGAGAAGAACATTAGAAGCTCCTAAATTTCAAAATACCCCTCCTCATTGGTGGTCAAGTATTTCTTAAAATTTTCCTATGCACTTGCTGGTCGTTTTTGATGGGAGACAAATAAAATTGGGATGAAATTTTTTTAAATAAGGTGGGTCTCTCTAGAGCCAAGGACCTAAATTTATGGTAGTCGAACTTTAACCGAATAGTCAGTTCGGTATTCGATATTCGAATCGAATAGTGAAAATGGGCTTATCGAATACCGAATCGAATTATTCGGTTCGGTATTCGATCGAATTATTCGATTGAAACGGTTAACCGCACACCTCTAGTATTAGTGATCGAACATTTACAAAGACTGTAAAACTCTTCTGCGGTACTTTAGAAACTCTTGTTTGAAAAGACGTATAAAATCCTAATCAAGTCATCGTCCCGTAAAAGGAGGAGTGAACCCTCTTCCACATGCCCATCCTCAAACCTTTCTCCATGTACCCTCGCTGCGAAAAAGAGGAAAGTGTCCTACAGGTATCACAACGTTAAAAACCAAAATATCAGGTTAAAGGCTGGTCTAAATGAACTGAGAATAACTATGACTGACAAGCAGCATGAAGAAATGAAAAATGTTACGTCTATAATAATTTTCTGATGAATTAAACACCATATTTTCTGAAGAAAATGAAATGAAGCAAGCGAATAAAGACAATCGCAGAAGGCTTCGCAAAATTTGGGAAGAAGATTGTGAAATGCATTCCACTAAAGAAAAAGAGGCATTTCTGAGAGATCAACAAAAGAATGGTATACTTAATCTGTACATGAAAAGTTTTTATAACTGAGTAAATTTTTAACGTCATAATGTAATTTTCAGCAAATTGGAAACACAAAAATCGGTGGAGTGTTATAACTTACCGAATTGGTAAATAATTTATTTATCAATAAACAAATAATTATGATAGTAATAATATTTAAATTTAAACCAGCAATGGCCGTTGCTTGTAGGAGTAAGGCGGCAGGGCCGCATATGAAGCCCTTAGAGGCTTCAATATTTTGAACTTGCCATCATTGAGAAAAACATCCAAAAATTTAGATGAACCTGAGATAAACTACGAATATTTGCAAGAACAGATGAAAACATACGACATGTTCAGAAAAGAACAGGTTTCATTAGGACTAGCAGAACCAAGAGCAGATGGGCTATTAATTTTTGACTAAGTTATAGTTGCGGCAAAAATAATTTGGAATAGTAAGAATCACAAAATTATGGGTCTGGCAATGCCTTAAGAGGAATACTCTTACTTGGAAAATCTTTACGAAGAGGTCCGTCATGATAAGGATATTACGAAGGCCAATTACATGCTTCAGTTCCTCTGGTAAGATTTTACATCAAACTACGATGTGATTGGGCCATATTTCTCGGCAGCATCAACAGCCGACGCACATTTCACATCACAATGCCTACTTCAAGTCTTGAAAGGTTTTCAGTTTCAAGGTTTCAATTATTCTGGAATTGTTTGTGATGGTGCTAGTGTTAACTTATCAGCAATTAAGATGATGGTGGGGGTTGAAAGTTTCCACATTTATTTCAATGATGAAATAAATGTGGAAGTACCAGTGTCATTTCCAAACCCACTTCGACTAGACAGCAGGGTTGTTTGATTTAAATCAGTTTGATTTAAATCACTGATTTAAATCAAGCGATTTTTTTAAAAAAATCATTTGATTAAAATCAAGAATATATTTTTACTTTTAAAAAATGTTTTCTAAGATTCCAAGAAGTAGTTTAAGAAACTCGAGAAGAAACTTAACTAGAAAAGACCTAAAATTAAAAATAATCATGGTTTTGGTATATTTCAATGTAAGTTTTTCCCAGAACTCCAGTTTGTCTTGCTGGAAAGGCTAGGAAATGAAATCGCAGTCAAGATAGTCTTTTTATACAAGCATATGAATTGTAATAATATCCAATAGCTGTTTAAATGTCATGATTATTTTGCTTTTGGTTAATTTTGACTCAAAAGTTTTCATGTTGGTAATTTACTATCTAGTAGTTCAATAAAAATAAAAAAAATCAAATAAATCAATTAAAATCAAAAAATGCGATTTAAATAAAAAAATCAACAACCCTGCTAGACAGAAACATATATTTTATCATTTGTCCATCTCATCAGGTACAAGAGCTTATTTTCAATTTTTCAGATGTTTAAACCTTATTCTGGATAAATTTACACTAGTTAATGAACCTTATAAACCAGCTGTACGCCTCAGACCCCGAGAGCGCCAAAAACGTTTCCATCAATGGCCTAAATTTTGGGTGGAAACAAATAGTGGAGCTTAAGAAAAGGGATGATGAATTGCGAGCCAATGAAAATTCCCCGGCTTATTCCAGACCTACTTCAGAGTTACATTGATCGCGATGCTTGGACGAAGCTTAATGTTAAACCGGCACGAATTTTACAAGAAAATCAATTGTCCATAATGGAACTCATGTACCAAATTTAAACTCACAACATATTTCAGCAAAATGAAGTTCTGTCCGCACTGTACAGGTATACCAATCCCCCAAATGATGACGATAAACCAGAAGATGCGCAAACTTTTATGGCAACCGCATGCAAGTGGTTATTTGAGGAGGAACTTTCCAAAAATTCAAGAGAATTGACTCAACAGATGGTGATATCACAAATTGACTGAAAAGTCTTCTAGGTAGGAAATCGAATATCCGTAGATATTGGTTTTCTTAATTTTATGAACCCTGGTCTCTTTCAGAATACACAAAATGTTTGTATAGAAAATATTTGTAATATAGTTTTAATTTTAGATGAAGATAAAAATTTTATCCCTGGGCATCCTCGCCAGAAAAATTTCATGGCAGACGTGGGCATTGCTTCGTGTGATGGTCTACGGGATAAAAGGGTTAACAGAAGAATACCTCACAATTTATCCCAATGGTGATCATTACTTGAGCCCAATACGCATAAACGGCAGCGATGTTGAAACTTTCTCGCAATATAAACACGCAGCTGGAGGAAAGCTTACAAGCGTGAATTTTAACACATCACGCAAGTCAATCCTAACAAGAATAGACATTAAAGGTCATCACAGCGGGAAACGATATCGCTATGTACCCCTGTATGTGAGAGAATCATTTGGTGATAAATTTGGCGCAAATTAACTTTAATTTCTGTGACTACAACTAAAAAATAACATATGTTTAAATATTTTAACTTTAAACTCGTTAAGTAATAATAAAAAGTAAAAATATCACTCATATCGACTAGGAAGCTTTATCACTCTTTTTGGCCTACACTTGTAGGGCTGTTCTTCCGACAGCTTTTCAACCAAATCACATTGCTTTATAGGTTTCATTTTTTTAGGGGTTACTAGAATTATTTGCCGTAGGTTTGGAAGGAACTTGAATATCGACATGTTTAATGTTTGCACTTGTAGTTGCACCATCGTTTGTCTCTTTCCTTGAATATTTTCTTTTCTTTATGATGAATGAATGAATGAATGTTTTAGTGACCCAAAAATAATAATCCCTTTTGAATCAGGGAGGAACCCGCAAAAGGTTCATTGTAACGTATGTTGAAGCTTTACTGCATTTCTTGTTGGGTTGCGTTGGTTTAGTTTTCGGTGTTGGCGATTGCGAAGCTGTTTTCGCGTTTACTGTTAATGGAGTTTTAGAATGCTTACTTTTCGATGATGAAGCGTCCGAGACCTTGGGGGAATCTTTCTTGTTACCTTTCTTGGATGGAATGTATAGTTCATCTCGCAAACCACTAGCTCCCTTTGAACGATCATTTTTTTCATCTTTTATCCTTTCATCCATTGCAGTTAGAAATTCGTTGCTAAGTGCGTGAACAAATTTTCTTTCCAATTCCCTTTGAAAGGCTTCAGCCGCATCATATCCAATCACAGCTTCCGTTCCAACCAAAAGCGCTTCCCTTAGTGTTTCTTGATTTTCTTTCACGGCGTCAACCACAGCTTGAAGAATATTTCGGCCATGTTTTAGAATACCCTTTTGGTTAAGTACTGATCTACAAATCCTATTTAGGATGAGCAGGTAATGTCGCAGTTGTTCTCTAGGTATAAATAATCCTCCAGCATCTCTTATTTTGATCCCTGAGAATAATATCTGTTCTTTCTCCTCATTAGTTTGGCGAAGATTCAGAACTGTGTCATAGAGTAACTTTGCTTCAGCAATCTGTTTGTCGCTCAGACTTTTATTTCCAAGGAAAGATCTTCTTTTGCTCTTTCTCCATATTTGCCCCATACATCCTCCACCAACCGTTATGAGAGATCTCACATACTTCTCGTCATCTTCAATATTAGCTTGAATATCTTCGTCATTATCATCAGTGACAGTATTTGGTATGCTAGAGATTCTACGTTTTTGGCACCAGTAATTTAGAATGCCTTCAGCGTACGCTTGGTACGAGAGTAACAATTCATTGTCATCTATTTGGCCAATGGGCAAAGTTGTCGATTTATAGAAATCCATGTTCTGTCTAACAGATTGTAAAAACATAAAAACGACGAGATCACTTTTCGATTTCGTATCACAGAGTTCTCCTTTCTTCCTTTTACATGGTTTATTTCTATTATAAAGCGAAACAAAGGAACCGTGAATGTGTTGAAGTATAGTGCTTACTAAATTAGCATCTATTAGCTGGTTATGAATGCTAAGAATAGTACTACATTCTCCAAAAATCTTTGGCAACAATATATTAAAACTACTTAAGATATCTAAATACTCTTCTGAGGATAAAACGTCCATTTTATGCTTCTATCTACCAAGCTCAATATCATCACACTATCCAATTCTTACAATTTCAAATACTGCGGATTTCTGGCAGTGCTGCCAACCAACATGGAAAAAAGGTTCTTGAGCCTTATGTTCAGCCTGTATCGGAACCGGAACTCGCGGAGGGATACAATTAACGAGTTTCAGCTAATTGACGCAAGGGGGCGCCGAGCCGGAGAGTATAAGCAGATGACGTGAAAATCAGTTGTTGTCGGATCTAGCTAAATAGCCAAACTTATGTTTAATTATTGTACTTATGATCATATTTATAACGTTGAAAAAAGGATTGTTATTAGGACATTTTTGAGACTTTGATATATTTTATTATCCTTGAAGTATTAAAAAAACGTTTTCGTTTTAATTTATGAAATACAATATTTTGAATTTTTGGTTTTTCATTATTTAACTACGACGTCATCCAACTCATCACTTGACCGATTCTCGTCCTCAGATGACTGAAACATCGAAATTGTTTTCAAAGTGTATAATAACAATCTTTCAAAGGATGGAAAATTTGTAATTTTACTGCAATATAACTTAAGACATTACAAGTATTTTAAAACTTACTCCTGAATTGTGGTTGAAATATTTGGAAATAATAGGGTATTAAGTAAATAATTTATTTTATCTTCTACACTTTCGTCTTTTGCCTCTTTAGAATTACCAAGCTGCAGATGGCACAAGTTGAAATAGTCATCTACAATTCTGAAAGCGTATCCAATTGTAAATCACATAGTCATAAGTTTCAAAATATCTTTTTAACCTCATGAACAATGCTTTTATTCCTTAAAAATCTGGCGCATGACATGACTGAAGACACATCAGAAATGATTGTACAGCTTCACGCGTACAATGCCGCTTTTCCTCTTCTTTTAACGCATTTTCCAAACTACTGACAATAGGTACTGCAATTTCGTTACCTTCTTGAACGTTCTGGGTTTCTTGAATATATTTTGTAGTTGATATTTCTAAAAAAATTTATATTTAAAGTGAGTTTCCCATAAATTTTGAAACTGAACTTGCTTTCGAGTAATCCAAAACTTCGGTTTATTCGATCTTTGTAGTGTCTGTCTTGGTGTTTTGTTTTGGGGTTTGCGGCTTCGGAGCACGAGGAACCATCCTCTTCAAAATCCGATTCATGTGATGAGCTTCTAGATTCTATGGAATCTTCAGAATCGTTGGATTCTTCTTGGTAATTTTAATTAATTCAATTATTAATAAAATATTTTAATTATAATAACGCAATTTACATTAGATGAATTCAACACCAACCAACACAAATGATATTAACTTACCAGATTGGCCAGAGTTAAGAGCACTGGCGGCGATATCCAGGATTTCCTCAACCGTTTTGCCGTGTTTCTGGCATAAATTTTTCAATTTTCCACATTCTTTTCAGGATTTTCTTTTGAAAATTTCCTAAAAGTTACAGTAACTCTCTCATCTTGGATTTCTCTCTCTCATTTCTTTTTTGCTTCTTGAAGCAATTTGGCTAAATTTACTTTCTCTCCAAGTGCCTTTTTAGTCTGTTTTTTTAATTGATCTATTAGTTTATCAACGTCCTATTTTCAGAATTTAAACAAAAGAATATTAACCAAATTTCAACTTGCTAGTGCAATCATATTTGAATGCCAAAATGACCTAATCTGAATGCTTCGTTAGCGTGAATTTTTGAATATCAATATTAGCGTTCAAATATGAACATTTCCTTAACGTGTACAATTGAATACCACTTTAGGCGTTAATATTTGATTGCTAAGGCGTACCACCACAGTGGCAAGGTATTGAACGCTGAAACATTCAATTTCGAATGTTCTTTTTTACTGTGTACCCACAACGAACAGCAAGATGCTAGTGAATTCTTATGGGTTCTCTTGCCAAGACTTTGCGAAGAAATGGAAACTCCTGACTCTAACGCTCTGCGGTAACTATTATGGACAAAGTCGCAAAACGTTACCAAATGCCCCAGCTGTCACCTGGAAAAAATTTCTGGAAACATTATCCAAAGCTGCATTTTCACTCTTCCTTTGCCAAACCTCGGAAAAATTGATTGGAAACTATTAGTCCAAAGGATGAGACCAACAATGATGCCATGCGAAACTTGTAAACGCAGAGAAATTGATGAACGTGATGTATTGATTTCTGCCGGTAAGTACGTATTTCTGTGGTTTCCAAGAGATACTGTAGTAAATGGTCACCCTATTAAGATTTTAACCAAAATATCGGGATTCGAAAATCAGAAAGTGGTTTTAAACCAAAGCGTTTACAAAACTAGGGGCGTGATCATTCATAAAGGTTCTTCTTTAAACCAGGGTCACTATCTAAACTTTATTCGAAAAGATAACAGCTGGTATGAGGTTAGTGACACAACAATCACCAAGCGAGACAGATTCGTCAGTAACTTGACTGACGTCTCAATCATCTTTCTAGAGAAAGTCTCTCTTTTTTAAAGAGAACCCAGCAAAACTGGCGTTGTTCAGAGTGATCAATAAAAAGTGGTAAACTAAGGAAACATAGGAAATTTGCCCCTGAAATACACGCAGATATTGGTGTAAAATGTTACCGAGAAAATAATGAAATTGCAGGAAGAAATTGTAGGGAAAAAACTAGAAAGCAATTGTTGAAAAATAACGGAGATATAAAGGAAAATATAAATTATCTAGCAAATACTCCATTCAAATATTAAGTAGGAACTTTATTATAATTTCATGGTTTCTGAGTTCAACAAAACTAATCAAATGTTATAACTTCACTATTGCGAGTTAAATTCCAGCAATTTTGAAATTCATCCAAGATATAGGAAATAGTTATAGTTATTTAGAAGTTTTATACAAACCCCCAAGAAACTAATTCCCTGGCGTCTATTGCTATTGCTAAATATTCCCCGCAAACGAAGAACGCTTAGGAATATTCCAAAATGTAACTTTTCCGTTTTAATTTCAATATATCATTAACATAGTTCGCAAAATCACCAGCGCCAATTACATCTAGGAACATTAAATTATATAATGCTGCCAAACAAAACAAGGGGATCTAGCTCATAATTAAGCCATATCACTTGTGATCTCTCACCATCCCTGATTCAATCAATTTTCTCTTACTGAAATATCCTCTAGTATACGGGTGAATGGGGGGGAAAATGGAATTATTTTTGAAAAAGCGTAGATATGTAATTTTTTAAATTAATTTAGAGGGAATAGATCGATTAACAGTAAAAATCAGTTGATTGAATCAAATATTGATTAAGGATTAAAGGATTAAAAATATTTAAAAAGAAATTGCAATATCTGAAACTTCAGTCAATTGATAAACCTCACACATATCGTTTGTTTTTTCGGCCTTGGTCCAAACCAAGACGTTTTTTTATAATATCTCTCACTTCAGTCTTAATGTAATTAAATTTTGAATAATTTCATGTTTTTTGAAATGACATACATTTGGGGTTGATCTATTTCTAATAGCTTAAAGAAGTACTTAAGTATCGTTAATTATATGAACTCATATCCAATAACATAGGTTTCGATAAGTATATAATGTTGTACTTTATATATGAAGTTAGTTTAAAAATGACAGTATTTGAAATGTAGAATAAAATTATTTATTTGTTGTGTACACTCTATACTAGGGTTGTAAGTCGGAAAATTTTCCGCGAGCTATATTTTTCCGGAAAATTTTCCGTATTTTTCCGCTACCGGTTTTTCAATTAAAAAGTTAAAACTTTAAAATTTTTCAATTGCCTTTCTTTTGAAAACATTCATTATTTTGTTTTAGGTGAATTCGGAGGGGTAAAAAATTGTCCAAGGGCACAGAGTCTAGTGACCCCTATTCTCTATAGGAAAAGCTCAGTCATTTGCTATCGCTTGCATGCATAGGGTTACTGTTTGCTCTTATAACGATATAAGGCGTTAGAGAGTCGAGACCTAACCGTTAAGAGACCCAAGTGAAACTAAAATTATCAGGCATAAAGGATAGTGATCGTCTGCGTCATTGTAAGGGAAACGAGGTGTTATGTTGTTAATGTTATTAAGTTTGTTAACCCTGTTTAAAGTCACAAATTATGGGAAAATCAACCACTAATATTTGGTGGTACTTTAATAAATCTACTAAAGATGGCAAAACAACCGGAGAATGTTTTAAATCTTTAAAAGTTAGATAAATTGACTCAAAGATCACATAATTGCTAGTTTTATATTTTTCCGATTAGCGGAAAATTTTCCCCGTTTTATTTTTCCGGAAAATTTACAACCCTACTCTATACATACATCAATGAGAATTTTTGAGGAATGCATCATGAGTAGAAGAGCTCGAAGACGATGTCTATAATACTTTTAACGGTGCTAAATCAGCCTCAAGAGAGAGGAAAAGGAGATTGAAGCGGTCAGAGGGAAAGAGCCTAAATAGGATTGTCTAGGCGCGAGCTTGGAAGATTATGGTCATTGTATCTTTTTAACGGAAGTTAGTATGGCCTTAGACAAGTGTGATCCACGTTGCATCGCTGGCAAAGGAAAAATACCCGCCCCCCATTCACCCGTATACTAGAGGATATTTCAGTAAGAGAAAATTGATTGAATCAGGGATGGCGAGAGATCACAAGACGTTTTTTTATAATTTCTAATGGGACCAGCAATACCGCAACACTGATCCGAAAAACCAAGATGGTAATTGTTTGGACCTATCGGGTCAGGACATTGAAGGACCAAACATACCGTGGTGTCACGTGTCGAACGTTAAAGCGACCTTCACCACTATACACACCATGACCTGCTCAAGCTGGCAATCTTTGAAAACTAAACTTTGAGGAACTTCCGGTCTCTTTAGATATACAGGGTCTTTCAGTGTCGCAGCTAAGTAGTAGAATTACAAAAGTTAGTCTCGTTTCCTAGCAAAATGTCGACCTACTCTAACCAGTACAAATTGGACAGCACGTTTATTTTGGCTGAACGTCGCGGTAACGTTCAACAAAAGGCAGTGCTTTATGCCGAAAGGTCTCCACACCGACAACATTTGGGTGCGAGCACCTTCGTGATTTCGGTAGTGCAAGATCGTGAACGTAGAAGAGACTGTATAGTCTGTAATGAGGATAGAGACTTTGACATCGTAGATAGTTTTGAAGCCAATCTCATGTTAGTAGTAGAGCGGTGGAACATGAAATTGTACTAAGCCATTCTGCTGTTCGTGCCTGTTTACAAGGGCATTACTACCAGCATAATCATATCCCCCTACATTAAGCCTTAACGGCAATACCATTAGTCTTACCATGCGTCATGAGTTTAGTGGTTGCAAATATAATGTAAGACACGGACAATCCTCTGAAAGAGTGCCTCAAGCACAATGGTAGACACTTCGAATATTTACGTTGAGTTGTTTACCAAACAGTTTAGAGGTTGCAATTTGAGACCCAGGTTCTAAGAGACTAAGACTAATCGTAGGACTGTGCTTTAATATATTTTGTTGCATTCAGGCATACAATAAAACATGAATTCTAAACATTTATCTACACCCTGTATAATTTAGTATGACATCTCCCGTTGGCAGTATTGGGGGTTTTACATAAAGGAAGCTGTTGGTCTGATCTCGATAAAACTGTATATGCATACAGTGTACGAAACAAATATTTTTCTTCCATATTTCAAATACCGTCGTTTTTAAACTTTTTTCATCAATAAAGTACAACATTATTTGCTTATCGAAATCAATGTTTTTGAATATAAGTTAAATGCAATTAACGATACTTAAGTACTTCTTTAAGCAATTAGAAATAGATCAACCCCAAATGTATGACGGTAAAGCAAAAATAAAATTATTCAAATTTTAATTACAATAAGACTGAAGTGACAGATATTATAAAAAACGTCTTGCCTTGGACCAGATATTATAAAAAACGTCTTGGTTTGGACCAAGGCCGAAAAAACAAACGATATGTGTGAGGTTTATCATTTGACTGAAGTTCAGATATTGCAATTGTTTTAGTTATTTTTATCCATTTAATCCTTAATCAATATTAAATTCAATCAACTGATTTTACTGCTAATCGATCCATTCCCTCTAAATTAATTGAAAAAATTACATATCTACGCTTTTTCAAGAACAATTACATTTTCCGAAAACATTTTATCATGAAATTAATTATTTTGAAGGGATTTCGTGTCGTTGCTCACTAACTTGTAAGCACCTTGACGGACACAGTTTTAATTGTTGCTGGCTTAACAAATTTTCAAGTTTGCACCAAAAAAGTTTAAATCTGTAGTAAGTTTCTGAGAAGACTGATGTTAGAGAAAATATGATAAGAACCTTTTTTCTCAAACTAATTTATAAACTAATGTCGCCTTCTTAAGACAAAGCAACAATGTTTATCCTGTGTGGTTTCGTTTAGTAGGTGGCTCTCTGTAGCACAGGAAAAATATGATATCGGTATAAATATAACCAGCAGTAAGATAAGGGACTAGAATTAAATTGCCCTAGCATTAGTAATTGAGCCTAGCACTAGTGAACAAATTTGACGAATTTATGCCGCTTCCATCGCCAAGTGAAGAGTTTGGTTACCTCGTTAATTCTAGTCCCTTATCTCACTTCTGATATAACCAAAGGGTAAAGATTACATGAAAGGAAATACTTCTCAGTACCAATGACTTGTTATATTCATTTCATGCGGAAATAATATAGGTTTACACATTATTCATTACCAGTTATGCGAAGGTCACACTTTACTCCGACCCCCCTTCCTCTATTTTCCCAATATAAAAAATTTTAAAAGCACCAGTGGTTCAACTGTATGGGTCATCTGAGCCGTCGCAACACACTCAGCCAATAATACCATATAGTTCGAAACCTTTTCACATTAGTGACTCTCCGGACTTGCCCGCCAACCTTAATAACCTAAAACTATAAAACATTCGTGTACATGAATGATTATGATTATGGTTATGGCTTGTCACTCGCTAGCGCCTGAAGGACCGATCACTCAGTGTAATTTGTGAACATTTGTAAGTGAGTAGACCATATTAGAAATTACATACAGAGAAACTAAAACACAACGGTGATGCCGCCATTGGTGCCTTCTCTCTCTCTCTCGCCTAGAAGCACCGCTATAGGCAGAGCGAGTTGACTAGCCTCCTGCCTCTTGTGAACTTTGGCACCGTCTGGCGGTGACCCTTGGTGCGAGGGAGAATACCCCAATGGTGGCCTCGCCCCTGTGTGTTTTCCGAAATGGTCTTTTAGCGTGCTAACATGATTACGCGTAATACTTAACCGGTGTACAAGTAGCGCCAACAATGTAGAAAGGGGTGGTGATGTTTCAAATGAAGACTGAGTTATGACCAAGAAATTCTAAAGCACGGAGAGGGAAATTGCAGTGCAATCCTTTCTTCATAGAGGCGACAATAGAAATGTAGCATTTCGTTTAAATTTTTACATTTTCCTTTCGAATTATGTCAAAGTTCGCTTGCTCTTTTTAGAAAGTCAATAGAATATTTCAAATATTCTATGTTGATATCTCAACACGTACTCCCTTCAAAATAATTAATTTCATGATAAAATGTTTTCGAAAAATGTAATTGTTCTTGAAAAAGCGTAGATATGTAATTTTTTCAATTAATTTAGAGGGAATGGATCGATTAAAAGTAAAATCATTTGATTGAATTTAATATTGATTAAGGATTAAATGGTTAAAAATAACTAAAACAATTGCAATATCTGAACTTCAGTCAAATGATAAACCTCACACATATCGTTTGTTTTTTCGGCCTTGGTCCAAACCAAGCCGTTTTTTTATAATACATCTTTGTTTTGTTTCTGATTTTTTTCATACATTATTATGTTACTTCATTAATACATTGTTATGTTACTTCATTAATACATTGTTATGTTACTTCATTAATACATTGTTATGTTACTTCATTAATACATTGTTATGTTACTTCATTAATACATTGTTATGTTACTTCATTAATACATTGTTATGTTACTTCATTAATACATTGTTATGTTACTTCATTAATACATTGTTATGTTACTTCATTAATACATTGTTATGTTACTTCATTAATACCTTGTTATGTTCTTTTGTCACATTATAGCACTTTAGTCTATTATTACCATTTATATATCACGTTAGTCTTATTATCACATTAATCTATTAATTATTTATCACATTTTCTATTTATAGTATCACTTTGGTTTGTTAATACTGCAACCTAAGTGTGTTGCAAAATTCTTTAAATTTTCTAGTTGGTATTGCCTTGGTAAACATATCAGCAATATTATCATTTGTTCTTATGAATTCAACATTAACAAGACCTTTATTAATACAATCTCTTATAAAATGATATCGGATATCTATATGTTTCGTTCTATTATTCTCTATACTATTTTTAGATAAAGCTATGGTTGCCTGATTATCACAATATATGGTTGGCTTTAATTCATTAGTTCGTAATCTAAAAATATCTACTAATTCGTTTATAATTCTTGATATCCAAATTACTTCTTTCGTTGTCTCTGCTAATGCAATATATTCAGCTTCGGTGCTTGATAATGCGACTATGTCTTGTTCAACAGTTCTCCATTGAACTGGATTATTGCCAACATTTAGTATGAACCCTGTGGTTGATTTACCATCATCTAAATCCATCCCATAGGATGCGTCGGTATAAGCGTCGACCGTTAAATAGCTTAATGCGTTATAATTCAATCCATAAGCATTAGTATCAAATACATATTTCAATACTCTTGTTAAATGATCACAATATATTTTGGCTGGATTTTCCGAGTATCTTGATAAGCTAATTACCGCATGCATTATATCTGGTCTTGTACGTTGTGCTATGTATAGCAATATTCCTATTAGTTGTCGGTATGGAAAGTCTACTCTTTGCCCATCAGGTGGACATTGTCGTTTTGAGAATACAACGCCAACTGGTACCGGTATTTCATAGATTCTGGTTAGTTCCATATCCCATGCTTCTTTTATTTTAGCAATATATCCCTTTTGATGTATATATGCTGTGCCATTCGTGTGAAATTCAAATTCTATCCCAAGAAAATAGTGCAATGGTCCAAGGTTGTTTATTTCGAATTCGGATTCAAGTCTTGTCGTTATTTCCTTCATTACTTGGTTATTTTTAGCAATTATTATGATATCATCTACGTATACTAGTAGTATCCCCTTATCGTCATAATGGTAAATACAATTACAACCTTGTAACTTCTTAAAGTTCAAATCATGTAATGTTTTGTCTAACTGTTCATACCACTGCCTACCGCTTTGTTTTAACCCGTATAACGCCTTGTTTAATTTCCAAACATACTGTTCTTTTCCTGATTGAACAAAACCCTTTGGTTGCCTTAAGTATATATCTTCATTTAAATCGCCATATAAGTATGCATTCTTTACATCTAGTTGTGTATGAGTCCATCCCAAACATAGGATAAATATGATTACGCAAATTCTTACAAGTGCAAAATTGATAACTGGCGCATACGTCGTCGTATAATCTGATCCAAATTCTTGTGAAAATCCTTGGGCTACTAGTCGCGCTTTATGCCGTATAGTTTCGCCGTTTGCATTCTGTTTCAAGGCGTAAACCCATTTCGTTCCAATAATATGTTGGTTTTCTGGTTTCTTCACTAGATCATATACGTTTCGTTTTGCAATTGTTTGTAATTCCATATCCATGGCGTCTTCCCATTTATCTTTGTCTTCACTCTCTATGGCTTCTTCGTACGTCTTTGGAATCGTCATACAATGGAATTCAATATTTCCTAACATATCTCTGGCATATCTTGCCTGCTGTTTTGCCTTAGGCTTAAATGAAAATTTACTCATGTCATGCTGGATCCCTCTTTGGCGTAAACAAGCTTTCACTTCATTATATGATCTCAACCTTTCCTCTTCATCCGTGATGTAGTAGACATCTATTCTTGGCCCAGATGTTCTCGGTACTTCTTTTCTTCGCCATCCTCTTGGTAATTCTAAATCTTCTTCTTTATCTGGGAATCTATCTTCTTTCTTCTGAGGTTCCATGTTATCTTTATGGTCTGGGAAATGAAATGTGACCATGTCGTCTTTCTCCTTGGGCTTCACGTGTTCTTTGTTGGTACGTGTGGGTCTTCGGAATGTGACCCTTTCTTCATCATCATCAGATTCATGGCTAGTTTCTTCCATATTGTCTTCTACAGATTGTTCCATACTGTCCTCGAATTCATCATCAGATGTTTCTTCGGCTTCATCAGCAAATCGTACTGTTTTCTTGGTCTTTGCTGGTTCCAAACACTCTTCATCATAGTGTTCTACTATTTCAACCTTCGCGTTAACTTCCTGTATCCCCAATTTATCTTCGTCAAATGATACATGTTTCAGTTCAATTATCTAGTCTTGATCTGGAAACCATATTCTATATCCTTTAGTTTTGATTGCATACCCAATTAAAACACCAATTCTTGATCTGTTTTGTAGTTTGTTTCTTCTTGGTTTGGGTATCAATGCAAATGCCGTACATCCATATCGTTTAAGGTGTCGTACACTTGGTTTCTTTCCCATCCATCGTTCTAAAGGAACTTGATTTTTAAGTTTGTCATGAGGTAATCTATTGTACAGGTATGTAAACGCCATTGCAGCTTCGCCCCATAATTTCAAAGGTAATTTTGCATCTAACATCGTACGAATGCCTTCTGTTATTGTCCTATTGAATCTTTCCGCGATGCCATTCATTTCTGGAGTGTATGTATTGGTTCTTTCGAGTTTTATTCCCAATTTCTTACTATTATTCTCAAATTGCCTATTACAGTATTCTAAGCCATTGTCTGTTCGTAAGACCTTGATGTCCTTGCCTGTTTGCCTTTCTACGAATCGTTTAAACTCTTGAAATTTGTCGTACGCTTGATCTTTCGTTTCTAATGGTTGTGTGGTTTTAATTTTCTCACTTGTTCGAGACGGATATTTCGCAGCTTTAGATAATCGGCAAGGTTGACAAACGCCTAACTCCCCATCCAATTTAGGTATGCCTTCGACTAAATGCTTGTCGTGTAATTCCTTCAATTTTCTTTCGTTAGGGTGCCCTAATCGTTGGTGCCATCTCATTATATCATGCGTTTGACTTGTTAATGTGCTTATGTGCTGCTTACTATCTTGTTCTGGTTCATCAATATGTACTTTGACATCTGCGACGTATAAATTCTCCTCCGTTAACCTGGCGCTCAGGAAGAATTTCCTCTTCTCATCGTATACCTTTGCTTTTCCATTTTCCACGATAGTCTTGTATCCATTCATATCGAATTTTCTTACTGATAATAAATTTCTATTATACCCTGGTACATGTATGACATCTATCAAATCAATTATTTCCTGTCCATTTCTAATTGATAATGCGACATTTCCTATGCCTACAGCTTTAGCTCCACCTTCAGCTATTTCTACTGATGATTCTATTGGTTTATAGTTTGAGAACCATTCCCTCTTATGGCAAAAATGATGCGAAGCTCCTGTGTCAAATATCCAGGCTTCCTTATCCTTTATCGCTAGTAAGGCTGATGCGAAATGAGCTCGTCTACTTTCATTGTCGCTTGACTGCTTATTTTTCTGTTTATTTGTTTTATTTGACCAACAATCTCTTGCATAATGACCTTTTCTATTGGGCCTCGGCTGATTCAAGTTATTTGGAGTCCTAACTCTACTTCTATGTTGCAAGTGAGATGAATAACCGGCTTGTTCATAATCATCTTCACAATCTTCTCTCCTTTGCCTATCATATTCTGATATTAGCAACTGTTTCACGTTCTTCGGAGTAAAATCTTTATCAGGCCAATGATACGCTAAAGTCTTGATTTGCCTATAGGCTTCTGGTAGTTTATGTAACATTTGGAAGGCTATTTCCATGTCTGATATTTGTAATCCCGCTGCTTTCAAATTATCTGCTATCACTATTAAACTTGCTAAGTGTGTTGCCATTGAGCCACCCTTATATCGACAGCTTATAAATTCTGATCGTAAGTCTGCCATACGCGCTTTTGATTTGGGTTCATATATTCCTGCTAAAATATCCCACGCTTCCTTTGCTGTATCGCACTTCTCTATAATACTCTTGTGGGGGTCATCACAGGCTAATGATAATTTTGATAACGCTTTCTGCGATCTTCTAAGATATGCTGTTTTCGCGTCTTCTGAAGCTGATGCATCTGGTTCTTTTTCTTTTCCATCCAGGAATCCCCATAAACCATAGTCTAATAATGCCATTCGCATATCGCGCTTCCAGGTCTCATAATTGCAATCATTTAATTTTCGAAATGATAGAGCATTGCCCGCGTTGTTAGTCTCTACGTAATCGGCCATTGTAATTATAAATATTCTCTACTTTACTTTACTTAATTTGCCAGCTTATCATGTCATATAATACTCTAATAATAATCTTTAAATGCTTATTAACTCCCTTCTTATTTAACTTCCCTAGTACTCCTTAACTTCTCAAATGGTTTTATGATTGGCTTATTTCTGTTTACAAGCTATGATTCTTACTTAATGGTCTTATTATTATTATTATTAAATTATGGTTAAAATGTTCCATTAAATGTTCATCAGTTCATACTTAGATCACCATTACTATTATACTTACATTATAATTATTATCGAGTACTGTTCAGTCTTAGGTTTCTTCTTTTTATGTGTAACTCACCGCCGTTGTTTGTACTGTTCTTGTCCTCTGTTGTATGGCTTCTTGTTTCTTAAGTCGCTCTTCCTTGGTTGCTTGTTGTGAGCATGTTTTAACTTGTCCAAGACAGTTCCATTCCTCGATTAGCTGACACACTTGGTCTGGGTTTTCTAACCCTAACTTCCACGTTGTACCGGATTACCGCACTGATTTTGACTGCCCCGTTCGTCGTTAAGCCTCGGCTATATACGTTAAATATTTGTTGAATACCGTTAAATACCGCGAACCACGCTCTGCTACCATGTTAAATTAATATTCAAGTAATGACGCCGGATTATATAAAACCATATTAGTTTATTATTATTCAGTTTAAGTTAAGTTAGTCATAGTTCTTCATTTCGGGAAAGCACTCTTACTGTTATTACATACTGGTTATAATTACAAATAGTTGAATATGTCCTACTACAATACTAGGTCTACCTAGCGTTAAACACGAGAGGCACATCCTGAGGGAGACTCACTGGTAGAGAACCGATCGAGAGAGTGTTGCATTATCACTAATTCAGTCTAATCCTAAACTCGGGTTAGGTGCAAAGGTTCTTTATCTCTATCATGTGATTATAGCGAAGATAACTGTTCAGTTCAGTTCCAACAGTCCATATACCAAAGCCTCCCCAGAAAACGCAGCTTACTCTTAGCCTCCCTCTCCTCGAAGGTCGACCAAGCCATTTCCCCCTTAACGGCCGCATGGGCAGTCAAAAAATTACCACCTAAAGCAGCCTTTCCGACAGAGAACTGAGCCTGATCGAGACGGCGATACGTCGTGGCACTCAGACACAGCACCTCATTCGCATAAGTAAGGGCCGGAACCGCCACAACCTTCCACAGCGTCCTCATGACACTATATTTATTGTACGAGTGATAGCCCTTGTGTTTAATGGCTCCAGTCAAGCGATTAGCTTTCGCAGCCAGGTAGGTATCCTGGCTCCCCAGAAATGGCACCCTATTTGTCAATTTGGCCCCCAAATATGTCACCTCCCCTACCTCTAAAAGAGCACCACCTTGAAGGGAAAAGGGAACCGGCGAGTCCCCCATAGGCGCGTTGACAGCCAGAACAACACACTTTTCGGTACTAAAGGTTAACCCGGCAGCGGACGCAAAACAGCCCACAAAAATCCAGAATACCCTGCAAATCCACAAAAATGTCATCAGCGAAGAAACCCCCCGATATCCTGAGTTCCACACTCGAAAGACATGGGCAGATGAAGAGTGCCTGCACCACAATGGTAATCACATTGAACATTTACGTTGAAGTTGATGTGTACCAAACAGATTAGAGGTTGTAATTTGAGGCCCAAATTCCAAGACTAATCGCAAGACTGTGCTTTAAAATTTTCTGTTGCCCCCCCCACTTGACTGGTATGCTAGGTGATATTTCAGTAGAAGAAAATTTATTGAATTAGGGATAGCGAGAGATTGCTAGCGATGTGGCTTAGTTATGGGTTAGACGCCCTTGTTTTATTGGCAACATTATTACATTGAATCATTGACTGTTGCCAGATTAAATTGTTGCTGGTGATTTTGCGAACTATGTTAATGATATATTAAAATTTAAATGGAAAAGTTTCATTTTGACACATTCCTTACCCTAAAGTTTTGTATTTGGAGCCTATTAATGAATTATAGTGATAATGTAATTAATTTTAGTGTTTAATAGGAAAACATTTAGGCTGAAAGAACAACTCGCGTAGTTTGATCTTATTTTAAATTTTCAGTTCAGGGTTATCTATAGTTACCCAAATTAAAACCTATTGTTTTCGATTAATTTCACGTTAAATATGGTTATTACCCTTACCGAAAATACCACCTCTAAAACACGTCTTAGGTTGGGCTGAAGACGTTTTTTAGAGGTTTTTTTTCTGTAAGGGTAAGTTTAAATTAACGGCTTATCTTCTTTTACTAGTGTTATTTCAGTTTATTAAACGAGTTTGAACAAGAAATTCTCCTTAACTGCAAACTTTAGAGGCGTGACTGTTTGACTCTTGCGGAACAATCACTATTTTGCCCCAAAACTTTTAAATATCGCTCCTTTTCAATGGCTCTCTTTTCAAAATGGGAAAAATGTTTTTAAATGACAATTTAATTAATCGTAAGAATTAAACAGGAAAGTGGAGGCTGGGTGAAAGATAAGTGTAGTTTTAATTTTAATTTGTTTGTTTAATTATAAGGTATCCATGAATTTACCCAAAACACATTAATTATACTTGATTGAGTTTAATTTAACGGCTTATCTTGTTTATCTAGTGTGGATTTAGTTTATAATACAAGTTTCAATAAAATATTAACTTTAATTGCAACTACCCTAAAATTTTAATGTATGCGCTTTTGATATATTTTAATGATCATTTAAATTAATTTGAAAGTGAAATAGGAAACATCTGTGGCTGTACGAAAAACATGTGAGGTTTTAATCTTAATTTGAGCGTGGTTCGTGAGAGTGGATTAAGCTTAAAATTTATTTGAATTTTTTACCCTAATTGCAATGTTTAGTGCAGTTTAATATTTTTGCCATATATTCATCGTTATGGTACCCTAAACTTTTGAATTTCGCGGCAATTAATGTACTTTAAAGATAGTTTAAATTAACTTAAGTGTGAAATAGAAAATATTAAGCTTTACCAATGGCTTCTGTAGATTTAATCAAAATTAAAGAGTTTATCCAAAAAATGTATATTTTGGTTTAATTTCACGTTAATTATATTTAATTGAGTTAAAATTAACGTAGGACTGTGTTTTGACAGTGTAAATTTAGGTTATAAAATGAGTTTAAATGTTTACTTCACCTTAATTGCAATTTTTAGTGGAGTTTTCGATTCTCATTTTACACTAAAATTTTGAATTTCGCGCCTATTAAGGTACTTTGGACATAATTTAAATTAGCTTAAGTGTGAAAAAGAAAACATGGGGCTTTACCAGTGGCTTGGGTAGATACAATTTTAATCAAGAACATCATTTAAGAGCTATCCGAGTTTTTATCCAAAAGAAATGTATATTTTGGTTTAATTTCACGTTTAATAATTACGTTGAAATTAACTTGTCGTCAGTGCTCATTAGGCTTATCAAATGACTTTCAACAAATAATTCACCTTAATTCTAATGTTTAGAGGAATGTTCGATTATTTCCAACACATTGCGTTCAATTTTTATCATATCCTGTGCTAGGTTTGTGGTAAAGATTATCTATACAATATGTTAATGAATGATGTTATTCTATAGTTTAGCTTGAATACCAGTAATTAAATCAAATACCTATACAATTCATAGCAATTTAAACCAATAAACAAACGGCAATGTGGACTGTGGAAATAGCAAACAACGTAACCCTCCATTTAATTCTAACGTGGTTACATTGAGAGTATCTGTGATGTAAACATGACAATTATTTGACTAATTAATTTATATAACGACACTGTCTTCCTGGATTAACCAGCACAACTGTTACTTATGAATTAAACAATCCACTGTTGGTAACAAATAGTTTATAAAATGATAACGTAAGATCACAGTATGACTGATTCAAAAGGATCAAAATTGTTTTAACGAATAATCTGGTCCTTCAGGATTTATACCACACACCTTCACAATTAGTAGCATTTTAGTGAGATTAACAAATAATGAAGCCGTTTATCCCTGTCTTCATATGAGAATGTTGAATTAACTGCGCTAACGTAAACACCACTCTTTTAACTGCCTTAGGGAAAACACATTGAAAATTTTGTCATCTTTCCTGTAATATTTTGAAGTTGAATTCTTCACAGAGTGAAAACACTACCCTTGATTTCTAAACCATAATAATTTGGATAGATATGCCATTTTTTACTTAAAACTAGACGCGCCAACAAACTGTCATGAATACAGTATTAAGTAACGTAAAACCTAGGCCCTGGGGTTGGGATTTGTAGCATGAATCGAAGCAGACTACGTATTTTGTAATTCCAAAACAGAGCTGGAAATTAGCTTTCTTATAATCTTTAAAAGGAAAGACACTATAAAGACTATATTACATAGACAAACTAAAATACAACTTAAGCCTTGGCCGTAAAGAACGTCGAAAATCTTACTTTAAATGATATAAAAACTTCTATTAACTGTAATTATTTACCTGAATTACTTTTCTAGACGAAAATTAGACCTGATAACGACGTATTTCTTATTAAGGGTGCTACAGTTAATTAGAAAATACATATAAAGGTGCTCAAGCTCAAAGTAATTTGTTAGCGTCTACTGCTAAGAAATTAGGAAAATCTGCAAGAAAGCCAAAATTTGCAATATGTCAACGTAACTTGTTAGCACCCACAAACCTAGGTCCTTCTAGTTGTCAACGAGAACGAAATGAAGAAATAGGTTTAAGCGCGCTATAAGGTTAGGCTGACTTCTGACCCAAAAGTACTTTTTTGATGTACTTTGTTAATTAGTTAAAGTAAAATACTTAGACAAATAAAAATCGAAACAGGTAAGTTTCTCATTTAAGAAATGCTCGTTAATTTAGAAGTATTCCGAAAACTAACTTCGCTATAGTTTATCCGTATGGCCTGTCTCAATTGCCTTAAAAAACCGAAAATTTTTTAATTCTTTTTCTATGGGACGCTAACCCTAAAAACTGTGAATTTCCTTTAACATTACGGAAGGGTGTCAAGTCATAATCGACTAAAATAGTAATTAAATTATTTAACATTAGTTCTCTCGTAACTTTGTATAATGTTATAGAAACTGCAACGCCAAGGGTCCAAGGCTTTCCGACTCCGAGCAACGCGCCTGCGAAAATGACGTCGCCACGTGAGTCGGACGTGACGGGCATAGTGATCGAGACCGAGTGGAAAGTTCTTCCATTTTGAATCTAGCCAATGGGAGTGCATCGGCATTTCGGCGGGAATTTCTCAATTTTCTCGTAGGCAACGCGTGGAGCGGCGCTTGTCACGTGTGTCTGTGTTGCTCATCTCTCTCTCTCTCTCTCTCTCTCTCTCTCTCTCTCTCTCTCTCTCTCTCTCTCTCTCTCTCTCTCTCTCTCTCTCTCTCTCTCTCTTTGTCATCACTAGGGGTACGTTCAGTAACGAAAATCTCAAAGAAATCGCTGTTTTCTTGATGTTTGGTTGATGGGCTTGAGACGTCACAGTGACGTAAACGGTTTTTGTACGGAAAACTGACATTTTGAAGTTAGCGCTGTTTTCCAAAATGGGGTTGGGAAACGTCTTACTGGCCCTCAAAACCTTACGAAGCGCAAATGGTTCTTGTCCACTATTAACGAGCTCGCAAATAATGAAATTGTTTAAGAAAATTATATCCATTTGAATGGTAGAAGTAGTTTTGTAAAGAAAACTAATACAATTACTGTTGGAATAGCATTATTGGAATTTAATTTTTAAATCCCGCGCCAACAACAGTCAAGCGCTACGTCACGCCATCAAAAAACCATATCGATTAGATGGTTTTTCTGATGAGCAAGCGCTGAGCATCATGACGTCAAAACCGGAAAAGCGAAAAAGCGTACAGTAGTGAAAATCTGGCATCGCTTAGTAAGCGCTGTCATCAAAGAGGGTTACTGAACGTACCCTAGGCTACTAGCTCGGGATGAGAGTTCGAGGCGAAAGGTACATTATTTGTGGGCACTGAATACCGTTATCGGCTTATGTTCAGTTAAAAAAAGAACCCGATAAACTGGAATCATTAATTACTGACTAATTACTTATATTATTTTACTCTCTCTTTGAAATAGAAATGGAGCAACCCCAAACTTGGTATACTTATTTGGAAACGCTTTTGGAGCGCAGTAAAATCTTGTATAGGATTCTATGTAAAAGAATCGCGCAGAAAAAAGTACAAACCAACTTGGGGAAACAACCGGAAAGTTTCCAAGGGAAAATGAGAGAATATCAAATAGAAGGATACGAATGGCTTCTTACGCTGTACGATATGGGAATGAGTGGCATCCTAGCCGACGAAATGGGTTTGGGAAAAACCATCCAAGCAATTGCCTTAATTGCCCGTTTAGTGGAAAGAAATGAAAATGGACCCTTTTTGGTCGTTTCTCCATTATCGACCCATAGTAAATGGTATGCGAATTTAAAAGGTTCGCTCCTAGCGTTAGAACAATTTTGTTTCATGGGCGTAAACGAGATTTAAGATTTGAAATGAAACAAATTCATGAGAGTCACGTCGTCATAACGCATTTTGACTTCATTATAAAACGTTTGCTGAGTCGCGTTGAATGGAGACTTATTATAGTTTGTGAAGGACCATGTTTGAATGATCCAGACCGCGTATTCATCGAGTAATATTATTACTTGTCCCTTTCCTCTCGTCAAATTTCAGGTTCTAACTGGGTGTCGTTTAAAATTATAAGAGCGCTTAAAACGTACAAATGCGAGAGTAGGCTTCTTGAGTGGAACGCCTCTTCCAAACAATGTCGTCGACTTGGTGTCAATTTTGTAATTACTGTTTTCAAATACTTTGACGATCTCCACGTGTAAGTTCTACAAATTGGTGGGAGTTTTGCCCGTGATAAATGACGGACAATGTTTAAAAAGATCCGAAAACTTTCGATACGTCTTCTTTAACGTTTAAAAAATTTCATTGAAATAGGTTTGAATCTCTTTTGGACGCGGCTGCCACCGTCGAGTGAGATGGAGCGATACTTGCCCGGCGAGAACGTGAACATCGCGTTATGATTTCAATCTGTACTCTGCAGCAACTTCTCACGCAATTTTCACTCCGTCGAACCAAAGCCGATGGGAACATAAATTTAACACCAAAAAAAGAAGTTATCGTTTACACTCGTATGAGCCCTTTGCAAGCAGAGTATTACCAAGCCACTCTGGACAATAGCATTAAAAAGGTGTTAAGAGTCAACAAAGAGTCTCATGTCAATCTTCAGGAATTAGAAAGACCGTGCCATACAGAGATAAACTTTAAAACATTCTGCGCAATTGACGATTCTTATGAAGAGGAAATAATGAAAAGGGTGTTCATAGAAACTATGGAAAATGTTAAAAGGTATGATTTTTTAAACTTTTTTAAGGCACAAACCACTCCAATTATAGGCCGATACTTGGTGGCATTTAAGTAGGCAATTCTCTAACTTGTTTCTGCTAGTTTCGTCGAACTTTTCGAACAAATTTTTCGATCACCAATTCTAATTTTGTAACATTTCGAACTTGGTTCATTGTTTGCGAGAAATGTTACCATTACGGTAATCTAATATTCCACTACTTTTAAATAATAAAAATTGTTAAGCCAAATTTGACCCCAATTGGCTTTGTCTCTCGATCACCTGACTCGGCCATCTTAATTGTTAATTTTTATCTTTGGTTTTTGAATCTTTTCGATTGAGCTCATCTTGAAATCAAACTGGTATAAGCTTAACGAAAACAAACAATCGATTTCGAAATCAACGTTTCGTAATTTTTTGAACGTACGAAATGTATATGAAGTTAAAGAATGTCTCAGAGAATTTCCTCCTTTATGAACAATACAAAAGTTTGTTTTAGGCTTATGATAAATTTCGCGCTGGTAGGCCTAGGGGTACAAGCTAGAGGATGACGTAGAAATTCAGTCAAACTTTCTTTTTCTCTCGGCGCGCGTGCTCTGAATTTGCTTCAAATTGTACGTCACAAACGCGCGTACCACTCAATTTCAAGAAGACTTTAAAAGGGTTTTGCCACCATGGATGTACTAATAACTAGCGTTACTGGATTAATCACTCGCACCTTCCATCGTGCATTGAAGAAAGCTCACGCATTGGCTACCAAATTGTAGGGGGTGAGGAGGCGTCGGGTGTTAAAAACACAACTGGAAGTTCTTCGATGGGACAAACGGTAGTCTTTTCCGGTCGTCGGTCATTGGCTGAAATTTGTAGCTGTCTGCTGTTCACAACTTGGCGGGAAAAAATGTAAATACGTAACGCGATATAGCCAATGAACAAAGACCGGAAAAGACTACTGTTTGTCCCATCGAAGACCTTCCGGTCATAAGTTCGTACTTTTCTCGCCAGCCGGCGCTAGGGGTTATGGAGGAAAAACAATGGCCGCGTTTCAGGCTCAGTAATTTATCCAGTAACGCTAGTTATTAGTACATCCATGTTGCCACAGAGTAATGGCAGCTCTCTGCCTTGGACTGTATTAGACAATATGGCAATATAACATAGGTGCCACTACCGCTGTTCATCTCACTTAGTTTCTTGTAGCCTAGTTTTTATCTGACTAATCTAACATTACCGTGGTCTAGCTCATCCTCCTTTTACTTAAGCACACGATATTCACGGCTATTATATAGATCTTACTAATAAAAGCATTTCATCCATTGCAATGTAGAAATGAAAACAGGGCATTGGTGACTAGTCAAATCAATCTGAGCTTGGGCAACCTCATGATGCGATTAAAAAAGATAGTGAAGCATCCGTATCTACTCGAATACCCCTTAACTCGTGATGAGCAATACCTTCTTAGTGAAAACATTGTAAACTGTACACTGTAAAAAAAGGGGGTTCTTCGAGGGCTTTCAATAGAACTCTTACGTTCTAGTTGGAACGCTACAGGTTCCCAGACGTGGTTGAAGGTTCACAGTAGAACAGGAAGGTTCTTAGCAGATCGTATCTAATTAAAAGGGTTCTTGTAATAACGTGTGGGGTTTTAATAGATCCTTGAAGGTTTTTGAAAGAACATTCGGGTTCCTGAAAGATCCTTGAACGTTCTTGAAAGAACATTTGGGTTCTTGCGAGAGCCTTCACGGTTCGTGAGAGAACATTCAGGTTCTCGATAGATCCTTGAGGGTTCGTGAAAGAACATTTAGGTTCTTGATAGATCCTTGAGGGTTCATGAAAAAAATACGGGTTCTTGAAAGATCCTTAAAGGTTCGTGAAAGAATACTGTTAGAAAAAAAGGTTATTCATGGGTATTTGGAAATACCTTGAGGTGTTTATTTACTCTTTTTAGAGTGTTTTGTAACTGAGATGGTGTTTTCTCCGTAAAAAGGTGCTAGTTGACTCTTTACAGGTAATTTGTAAAGGAATTGGCGATTCACTGGTACTTAGAAACACCTTTAGGTTTTATTAACTCTTCCAGGTGTGCTTTAATCTGCAGGGTGTTTTTGTTTCAGCTGGAAGGTGTTCTATCAATGGGTGCTTAGAAAAACGGCACGGTGTTAATTGACCCTTATTGAAATGTTTTTAAACGGAAATATAAGCCGCGTTTACACGAGCTTGCACAACCGTTGCCAACGCATTGGAAACGATTACACAACCGTTTTTAACCGAATCAATTCCGAATCGCATTGTTGTTTGACATAAAACTGTTTGAATGGTGGGGATAAACACCTTTGGGCTTTACTTAACACTTTTTTGCTCATATGGTGTGTTTTTAAGTTAAAGGTTTTTCGATATGAACTTAGATCGTGAAGGGTGAAGAGAGAAATCATCTATTAATTCTACCTGCATAGTGAAACATTCCAAAAATATCCCAAAGATTTTAATAATCAAAATTAATTTATAGTTCTTCGGACTACCTTATACTAAATATTTGAAGGAACTCATACTTATTTTAATTTTTAAGTCATTGGGAAATAATTCTCGGAGAGAGAGAATGTCTTCAAATTAGAGGAATTCATAAAATTACTTGAATTTTCCCTTAACACAGTGACGATGACGTCACGAAGAGGTATAACACTGGACGTGTCTGTGTGTGTGTGTGTGTCTGTCTATCACCGCGTTCGCAGTTGGCAAATCAGAGCAACCGTGTTCGCAATTTCCGGACCGCGTTCGCAGTTAACAGAAATTAGGAAAATTCTACTTCATTACGCTATCTCCACACTTGTCTTTCGTATGGTATATACCACATACACGCAAATCTGTACTTATTGGCTTCTGACAACACCATTAATCTTCTGTGTATACCACATACACGCCAATCTGGAACATTGGCTTCTACTGCATTATCATCGTTGGGGTTAAGATGTACGCGCGATCGGCTACGGTTACGAGAAACGTTTAGCCTCCCAATGGCAGGGCTTCCACCAAATGCTAACGCAATTGCTCTTATTTTTATCATTTGTGAATGAATCGCTTTATATATCCTAAATTTCCAAAAATTGTGAAAACGCTATACGCTAGAAGTCAAACGTCAACAATAGCTATGTTTAAATTCATTTTAAGAATAATGTTTCTTAAAACGGCTTAACTAGAATTAAGGTAAAATACTGACGATTCAAAAAATTAATATCAGTTATATTTATTTAATTATTTAAGATAATCTTCTTTTATTTGGAATGGCACAAGTGAAAGTTTATATAGAACGAGTAATGAAGATTGCATATAAATAGAAACACAAGGTTAATATAAAGCGAGTAGGATTAATTGATCTCTTACAAAATCATAACATTTTCTTATTGCTGAATATTAAATGAAAATATGTTTCGGCATTACGATACCTTTAGTAGTTTTGTAGCTATAAAGCTCTGTTTCATTTCAATATTCCAAGAAATTATTTTATATTAATATTTCAAATTTGGTGTTTACTCTTTAATTCAGCTTTACTACATTTATATATAGTGTAAACTTATACTTCATGGTGAAGTGTTTTTAAAGAGTCACCAAGAGAGAAAAATTGAATATCATTGTCATGATTGCAACCTAACACTGTTAAAATAAGAACCTCTAGGCTCTATGAGGTGGTCATATGCAATAGGGAGTGGGCGTTTGTCAGGGAGGGAAAGAACATCCGACGTCATTTTATACCTCTACTTAGGGGAGCGTTTGTAGGCGCGATGCTGAAATTCCCCCGTCAGGGGGATGGAATCGAGGTTAGAGATATAAGCCTGTGACGTGGCAAGAATGGGTTTGCCCTCTCCCTATAATATATTTCCAACGGATTTGAAACAAACGAGGGTTCTGAGTCAAAATAAATCAGGTTCAGATTTGAACTAAACCGGAGTCAGAGTCGAGCTACACGGGTTCTGGGTTGACTGCAACACTGTTCTTAGGCTAACTCGACAGGGTTAAGAGTCAAACTCGACAGGGTTCAGAGGCAAAATCGATAGGGTTCAGAGTCGAACTACACAGCGTTCTGATTATAACTAAACAGGGTTCAGAGGCAAACTCGACAGGGTTCAGAGTCGAACTACACAGCGTTCGGATTATAACTAAACAGGGTTCTGGGTCGAACTAAACCGGGTTCTGGGTTTAACGCAATACAATTCTTAGCCGTACGAAGCGGGGTTCAGAGTCGAACTCAACACGGTTCTCAGGCAAACTACACATGGTTCCGATTACAACTGAACAAGGTTCTGATGCACACGCCACATGATTCAGGGAGGAACCTAATACGGTTCCAAAAGAAACTAACTTGGTTCAAAGAAAAACCCCAGCTCGGATCGTAGATGAACTCTTTAGGGCTTTAGAGAGAACTCATATCAAAGAGTTCTTTGTAGATCAAAAAAGGGTTTAAAATAGGGGACAAGCGTTAAGAACCCTTTTCTCGGCAAAGTAGAACCTTTTTTTCTTAGAGAGTAGTGGCAAATTAAGGGTTGTTGATTGCTTACTTAAAGAATTGAAGAAGAGAGGGCACAAAGTAAGTTCAAATGACCAGTGGTGCGCGAGTCCCGTTTTTATTTTTTTTTTTTTCGGTTTCGAGCCGCGAGACCGAGTATCAAAACTAATTTCATATCGAGAATCAAGTATTCTGAGAGAGCGGTAGCTCTCTTAGATAAGACTTCATACTGCTCTTAATGTATATGGAGGGGTTTTTGTTTCGATGTAGTTTTTTTTTGCATTTTATTAACTGTTTTGATATAATTCTACAGAACTACAATTCGGGCCCTTAATATGTGGTTAAAATTTCAAAGAGATCCATAAATTAGTTTATTTTATAAAAAAACTAAAGTTGCTAAGGGTGGTTTTCATTTCCATAAAATTAATCACACCTTTTGATGAAAAACAGAAATTTTTCCCATAGAAATAACATGGGAAATTTTTCGAAAAAAACAAATCGGTTACTCGTGATTTAGAAAAACTATACGTTGGTTAGTTTTGGGAACGGTCTTAAATTAAACTTTAAACTAAAATCTAGGATCATTTTTCTTGTTATTAAGAAAAATTTATTTTAAGGATGTTTAATTTTAAATTTTAAAAACGACCCCAATCTGCGATATTTTAGCATGGATACACTGTTTTTATTAGTAAATATCAGCCCGACCAATATTGGCCTTTTTCTATGTATAGTTGCATCATAATAATCCGATTGTTTTTTCTTAATGCATTTTGGTTGAAATGGCCTATCGATAGTGAGATAAGACTGCTTTAATATTGCCGCCGTGACAATATTACCCCGTTTGTGGCCGCCATTTTTTTAAGGGGAAAATTTTTTTAGAGTGGGTCCTTTTTCGTTGTCATTTTCATATGTTTTGAGGATTTGCTCATGGATGGATTTTAAATATAATATAAAGTAAGTTTCAAGCTTTAATATAAGCCTAATTTCATAATTTTCCACCTTTTTATTGTCCCACAATCTATTTCTAAACTTGCCACTTTTTTAAGGCGGTGAAACTCGTGAAATTGCGCTAAGCTTTGGCTTACCGTTAATTTTTGCCATTTAAAAAAATGTTTACCTCTCGTTGGCCGTTACTTCGCCTTCTCGTATCGTCGAATTTTTAAAGTTTAGACTTTGAAAGTAGTGCTTTGTTTTCTTAAATATTACTTAATTTTACAAATTTAAAACGAATTCAATGTTTTTTGTTGATGGGACGCGCCATGTATTTGAATTTCGTTCCCTCGAAACTACCCCCTTTAAGTTACTGGCCGGAGACTTTTTCTTTAACGCCGTCTGTTGACTCTGTTTTCGGTCGCTTCAGCCCGGAAAACAGCTGTAGTGAGAAATGTTATTTACTAAAAATGTATGCGCTCAGTGTGTTGTTGGTTTTGCCTTTTAATGTTCTAATCGTGCTGCGCGTCGAGGTTTACGAATCCAACGTGTGTTGCGAAATGAAAATCAAGAGTGCATACTATATGATCTATGCTTTAAAAGGAATTTGACGGCGAAAGTCAAGCAAAAGAAACGGTATTAGGCCTTGCCAAAAGTTGACTGAGCTATAGTGAGCCTTCGTCAGATTATCACATGTCATGATATAAGAAATTGACCCTCGGATATCTAGGAGATGGTTATAAAGTTACTAATTCTCGATTTTGGAGGTAGATACTGTCTAGTGACACTCAAAGTAACGATTTAATCTTATAAACAGACTACCATCATAAGCCCATATCGTAAATTAACCGATGTTTATATCAAATCTTAATTGAAATACCAATACCCATTTTTTTTATCTCCATGAATGTTAAATATCAACATCAAAAATTATCTACTGAAAGAGATATCTACTTATATTCCATTCAAATTTCTCGCAACATTTCAAATTAACGAGTAGAAATGTGCAAATGAAGTTCAAACCGATTAATTGGGCAAATTGCTATATTGGTCACTGTTACCGATCACAGATAGATTTGCGTCCTTCAGTAGTGTTTATTATGCTTGTGAAATGGTAAGCGAAATCTGTGATTGAAGTTTAAAATAGACATGAGCAAAAAGTGCTTCAAGTCATATCAACTCGATTACCGAATATCTAAATTTGACTAAAAAAGTAGGTTGATACCTCTTTCAGTAGATGATTGATTGATATTTCAGTTTCATTGAGTTTAAAAAAAATTGATTCCACCATTGGTTAATTTACAATATTGACCAATCGACAATCACAAATTTTAATAACTAAATTACAAAAACCGGTTAAACTATCAAATTAAGAGGTTTCTTAACTTTACAAAATTATTACAATCTAACATGCAAAAATCCAAGGCTTAAATACATTTTACTTTTATATTAACCGCTGCAAAAGGATTGACCAATAAACACTAACTAAAATTACGTAATGAAAGAGGAAGTGACGTACATTTGGTTTGGATAAAGGTTTGGCGGGAGATCCAAATGTCGATTTGGATTTGGGTTAGAGAATACGGTTTTAAGCGCCCTATCCAAATGGAACCGATCCAAACGTTTAGATTTGGATTCTCATCCAAATGATTTAGATCCTTAGAGAATAGGGTCCCAGAACAGTTTGACAAACTGTTTAATTTATTAAAAACTTCCTTGAAAAAGTACCCTGTTTCAAGAGAGTCGATTTCTCCAGCTCAAAGATTGGCACTCACATTAAGGTAAGCACAGTTAATTAGTTAATTTTAGTAATTTAATTAATTATACTCATAATTAATTAATTAATTAATTGAATTGTGAAGATATCTGGCTACTGGAAATAGTCTGGTATCAATTGCATACGCTTTTAGAACCGGTATTTCCACGACACACTATATAGTGAAAGAAACGTGCCAAGCTTTATGGGATGTTTTAGGACCCATTTATTTACCCGTAATTATATAGTTCAAACTATTTATAGTTTTCTCTTTACACAATTAATATCACTTTTCAGATGCCTACTGAAAAAACATGGGCTGATGCTGCGGCAAAATACTATGGAATATGGCAATACCCAAATTGCATTGGTGCTGTAGACGGAAAGTACATTTTAATCCAGCAACCCAAAAACACAGGATCCATGTATTATAATTATAAAGTATGAGCACTCGAATTTAAAATAATGTTAATTTAACTTTTTATAGTAAATTTTCTTAACCATTTCTAGGGAACAAACTCTATCAACCTAATGGCGGTAATTAATGCTGATTATAAATCTCTTGCCGTTGATATTGGTGCTTATGGTTAAAGTTCGGATGGGGGGGGGGTGTTTAAAGCTTCAGAAATTGGAAATGCCTTAGAAAAAAATCAATTAAATGTGCCAGGACCAGCGCTTTTGCCAGGTACAATAATACTAGCACCCCATGTCATGGTTGGTGATGACGCATTCCAATTGCGCCCTGATTTTTTAAAACCATACAACCGGGAAGCCCTGGATAATCAAAAACGGGTCTTTAACTATCGGCTCAGTCGAGCAAGGTAACTTTCTTAAATAATCTTTTTAAATCTCTAGATTAAATATGTATAAATGTAATGATTTTTCTCAAAGGAGGTGTAGTGAAAACGCCTTCGGAATATTGGGAGCTAGGTGGCGAATTTTTAGGAGACCAATTATTCTAGCACCAAACAATGTTGATCTGGTCACCAAAGGCGCGGTGGTACTACATAATTATCTAATGACAGAAGAAGCGGTTGTGGATGGACCAAAAAATGTTTACTACTCCCCTGGTTATGTGGAAAATGAATTGTGGAGAAATGAACAATCTAATGCCTTTGCAAATGCACAGTCAACTCGAGCTATGAACAATTTAATGCCTTTGCAAATGTACAGTCAACTCGAGCTAAGAATTTTTAAAAAGACGCTGCTGCCGTTCGCGATCAGTTTGCCGAATATTTCTTTTCAGAAAATGGACAGGTTGAATGACAATGGAATATACCAGGCGTAACCAAACAAGATTCACTCAAAACACTTCGTTAAAATTTAGTAAATAAATTAATAATTGTATTGTGGTTCTGTGAATATATATAAAACGAATTTTTATTAAATACTACTATTTACAATGTATCATGTTATTATTATTCATCGTCTGAGTGAAAGGAAAAGGCTGTTTGAATAAGTTTCAGTTCAAATTGGTTTCGCTTTTCTGCTTTAACTCTCCTGGCAATGTCCGCAATGTACTTCCCAAATCTATCAAATGCGTCCTCTTGTACATTATTAGTACTTTCTGCGACTTTCAACGTAACTCTAAAATTATAGTTCGAAAACAGCCATGTTATTTCATATCGACTTTGGCTTCCCTGACAATGATTACTTGTCAATTTGAGCTATTTGCTCATCAATATCGTCATCTTCAAGGTGTCTTTTCTTTGCTTTGCGCTTGCCGCACACCGGTGGTCAAAAATGAGAATGGGGCAAAGTTTGCGGTTTCAAAATTGATGCTTGTGATGTAGAGGGACATGGGTTTTCTAAATCAATTTGAGGTGGAACCTCAATTTCTTCCCCTTGTTCAGTTTCAAGCGTCCCACCTGCAGCAAGGTCTGAAAGAATCTGAAACACATAAGCAGTTAGTTTATGAAGTTCAGAGTGGTGAGAATTCTTAGGACTCACTTTGGTCGCTTCTGAGTCATTTTTTTGGGCATCCAATTGCAACGGAATCGACGTCCGTTAACAAGGCGTTCAGTCAATCCTTATAAAGGAGGACCGTAGTCACAACGCTAAGTGTTAAAATCATGTTACCCAGGTTCTTTCTTGGATGTGCCGCTTTCGGAGGTCCTTGGTTGGAGACTAAATTTTATCCTTATTTCAAATTAGAAGACATAGCGATAGATCAAAAACTCTTTGAACTTTTATTAACGTAACTTAAACATAAATTAAACATAAATCATAAAAGACGAGTCTGAACCACGCGGTTCAGCAACGGTGACGACTACATTCTGTCCGTGAATGCGACTGCGAATGTGTTCTAACAATATAAAATTTCTCTTTTATTCCTTCCCAGTGGGATGCTAACTCCTTTCCGCAAAAGGGGGAAGGGTGGCAACCGGAAAGAACTAGATGTGTGGGGTCGCGGTAGTTACAAGACGGCAGTGGACTGAGCATAAGCCAAAGGTTTAAAATTTTAAGCTTTCGTCCACTGTCGTCTGCAACGGTTTCTGGGCGAAACCGCTGCACAATTCATCTTGTTTTACCTCAAGTTCTATGTTGCTTGAAAAACTAAATAATAGCAACAAATGTTAAACTTTTATAATATGCAAAAATACAATAGGATTTTTCCTAGAAACCGGTCGATAACAGCAGGAACTACCCAAAAGCGTGAATATTGTCCCCCCCCCTTTGTTTTTTTACTTATGGGTGTGATTTACATACTCTCTTTTTGCAAGTATATCCTTCAAGAACATTTGTTTGAAGTATGGCCACTTCGGTTTTTCAAAATCTTTAGCAAGATCATATCCTGATCCAGATTTTTTAACATTGATTAGTGCTAAAGTGTTGCGAAACTGGTCTCGCAAATACTTCCATTCTTTTTTTGCAAGAATTTCTATGAAAAATGTCATCATAGTCAAACATTATGGTTGCATTAAAAATTACTTCCCTTTTAGCAAGTAGAAAAAGTCTATATTTCTACCTGCTGATATTTAACGGAATTGCACTTACTGACTATATATAGTACTTACTTGAAAAGCCAGTCACTTGGGAAACATGATCCCAAGCTGCATCTACAGCAATATTATCCTTATCTTCCGGTAAACACTTGTTCCATATAATATCGCAGGTTTGAACGGCGCTTATTATTTTTTCTCTTTTGTCAAATATTTGACGCTTTTTTTCATCATTCTCTTTTTTCGTTAATTCTTTTACGGTATTTTCGGAAAACATTTTGAGGCCTTTGCCAAAAACGCCTAAATAATTTCAAAACGTTCACCCCTGCGCCCCCTATTTTGATTGGCTCGCGGCGTCACGTGGTACGGCGCAGAAGCTGAAAGATCAACCTCGGTTTGATCTCGGCGGAAACTTAAGGCTCGTTTACATGTGCGCGAGAAATGGAAAAAGTCGATGCGTAAAGCTGAGAGAGGAGGCGTATTGGGGTTTGCGTTCCCTAGGCGTACCGTTTACAAACAAGCGAGAACTTTTTAAGTCGCGCTTGTTGCTCATACATGAAGCGGGTGTTCCGAATAAGCTCCGATATGCCGTGGTAGATTTTTCAGCTCATGTTTGCTGGTCGCAAAGAGTCACGTGATTTTCCAAGCCAATAATAGCCAAGGACCGAATATCGTTTGATATTTTTCCGTTTGTTTATCTCGCGAAATAAGCCTAGGCACCACCATTGAGAATGTCTTTAAAAGAAAGAAAAGAGCAAGATAAAATTTTTGAAATACGTGTAATCACATTGCCTAATCATTTAAGCTAGACAATTAAAACAACATTATTCTCAAGCCCAAGTAGAGAAAATATATATAAATTATATCAAATAAGGTTAATCCAAAAGGCGAAAATAGCCTTCTTTGTTTCTATATCTCCATATACGATGTACCCACCAACGACGTTCCATTCAATTTTTTTTATAAATGTCGAATGTATTTCAAAAGCAATAGTTTCTTTTTAACAAGAAGCAAACTAACGACAGTCGACGCCATTTTAGTTCTTTACTTCAGACTGAAAGGCAACTCTACAATCTAGGCTCATGCTACCGCCCAGCTCGTATGTAAACGAAGGAGCGGGTGGAGCAGCGGGAACAAACGCTTTTGGCAGACGCGATTTTTTTAGGCGCGAGAAAAAGATTCGACTGTCAACTTCTACTCTCCTCTTTAAGCTTAATTCTCGCTCACATGTAAACGAGCCTTTAAAGCAAGTAGTCCACTAAGCCTTGCGAAACCGAATCGTTAACGTTACGTCACGTATCCAAATACGAACTGAACGCCATCTGATAACATTTCTTAAACGATTCTTTCGGATTTAGGTGATTTACGAACTTAAAACGGTAAAGATACGGTTTCGCAAGGCTAAGTGGACTACTTGCTTAAGTTTAGATCAGAGGTTTAGTAATTATAACCGATCAAAATATAATATTCGTTATCCTGTGTAACGTGAAAACGTGAATCTTGACTGAAATTTAGTAATTTCGTAGAATTTTGCCAATTAGGGTTCTTTCAATACTCGCGAAACCTTTGTGGACGTGGAGTAACTAGTTCAAAAGCTCCCAACCATCCATTTAACTATATGACTGCTTTTCCCCATCAATAACTCTTTGGAAAGATGCGATACGAAAAAGTTTCTCTTTTACATTGTATACTAATAAGATTTACAACCAGAGTTAAAATATATTTCTGTACATAAGCTTATCTTAACACACATTACCAGAGGTTTTCTTTTGAAAATATAAGAACCATTACCAGAGTTGAAAATATCAATATATATATATATATGTGTGTGTTGGTGGTCGCGCCAAACATCAAAAGCGGCGTAAAAGATATGCCGCCAGTAGTTCGAAGAGAAAGAAAGCCCTGCTGGACAGGCACTCTCCTTCAACTACCTAATTTTTATTGCGGGAAAGGGTTCCCTTCGCCCTTGACAATTGGTGTTATAAATTGTCATCGTTGGCTGACCTTTTCGCGGCATGGCTCTAAGGATGCAATTAAGGATTCTTGGAATTGGTGCGCGGTACTCCTATCTTTTAAATAACTAAAAAGCCGTGGAGCTAACAACGATATCATAAAGATGGGATGGACAAAGTGACGCTGCTCTAACGTTCACCAATGGGAATGGACACAAACCACGTGTTTTCGGACTTTCTCGATTTGGAATGGCACCAGCCTTTAACCCCCAAAAGAAAGATATGGTAAAAACCACGGTGTTACACAGAAGAAAGGAGATCTCTTTTTGACCCGAATAAGGGTTTTATCACAAATGCTATCACTATCCTTCACCAAATATTGCCGCTTCTGGGGTTGGCGTCCCTCCACAGCCCGGGTGTACTTGAGGATGGGGCACAGGGAACAAGCGTAGCCCACACCCGACGTTCCTTCTCGGCAACATCACGTGGCCTTTGTAAATATGTTTTCGGAAAACTTGGATTACTTTGGGCTAATTTGGAAAGTGATTGGACTCGTGTTTTTAACAGTGAAGGAAGTTGCTTCTTCAAAATTGGAGATGCACTATCTGAGAAGAAAAGTGCCAATGAAAATGTCGAAGACGATTGTAAATTGGGAAACATTTTGCAACTATCACCGTCGTCCGTTGAACCATCGTTAATTTTATTGATACCACTACCGCCAATCTTGCTAACATTTTCTTACATTCTCAAACGATACTCCGACAAGGAAACTTTCATTTTAGGCGCTGTTGAGACACTAGGCACGGTCATCCTACTAACGGGACTCTTAGGAGTCGTATTAGGTGGAGGCGAACGAAGCCTATTTAACTGAATGCTTATCGCAGTGTCAGTTTTAGGGGCTTGGCTAGTGTCCATTGGCAAAAGAGCGGAGTTAGCGATAACCGCGGTAAGGGTATTTACGCGCAAATCGTCTCTTACGAGAACCTGCGTTGGTCCAGGTTTTGGCATTGGCAAGATTAAACGCTCGTTTCTTGGGAATATGGAATATCGCCTGTACATTTTTCTCCTGAGTTGTTGCGATTTCTTCAACGGGCGAAGTATTAGAAACTAGCGATTTTTGAGATAATGGAGATGGATTGTTTCAGATTTTCAAAGCGGTTGACTCGAGAACCAGTGGTGGTGGTGACTTCAGTGGTTTCGACTAAGGCTAAAACTGTATGAAATGAACGTGGTGGTTCGTGTTATAATGCGCGGGGAGATGCTTGGGTCACAGCGGCATTGTAAAGAGATGGCAAACAATTTTCGATTTTATCACTGGCATTTTCCCACGAGTCAACAACTTCGGTATTGGATATCCAAAGTTGTTTATAAACCAAGATATTTTCATCATCTTGTTCAATGATTTCCTCTTCATTGTTTTTGCAAATTGGTTCGGAGGAAACGAGAACAACAGTTTCGGGTGAAAGTTCTACGTTTGAACAAACGCTAGCACTAGGATTAGCGTATCCCCGACTGACAATGCAAGAAGACGTTGCGAATTTAGAATCTTCTGACACGACTACAATTTCGACTACGATTTGAATTTCTAACAACGCGGAAGCGATGGGAAGTAGTTCAACCAAGTCAGGCCTTCATTCTCCAAGGCTCAACATTTCTTCACTTTGAACAAGATTCGCGCGCATTTTGTGGTGGTATCAAACATACATCACTCGATTTATCCGTGGAAGGGTCAACAATGGTAGAAGTCCTAAGAATCGAGCTATTATTTGCAATGTTATTTTCAAAAACAATGATGTGCTTATTAATAAGGGTTTTATCACAAATGCTGTCACTATCCTTCACCAAATATTGCCGCTTCTGGGGTTGGCGTCCCTCCACAGCCCGGGTGTACTTGAGGATGGGGCACAGGGAACAAGCGTAGCCCACACCCGGTGTCCCTTCTCGGCAACATCACGTGGCCTTTGTAAATATGTTTTCGGAAAACTTGGATTACTTTGGGCTAATTTGGAAAGTGATTGGACTCGTGTTTTTAACAGTGAAGGAAGTTGCCTCTTCAAAATTGGAGATGCACTATCTGAGAAGAAAAGTGCCAATGAAAATGTCGAAGACGATTGTAAATTGGGAAACATTTTGCAACTATCACCGTCGTCCGTTGAACCATCGTTTGTTTTATTGATACCATTACTGCCAATCTTGCTAACATTTTCTTACATTCACAAACGATACTCCGACAATGAAACTTTCCTTTTAGGCGCTGTTGATACACTAGGCACGGTCGTCCTACTAACGGGACTCTTAGGAGTCGTAGTAGGTGGAGGCGAACGAGGCCTATTTAACTGAATGCTTACTGCAGTCTCAGTTTTAGGGGCTTGGTTAGTGTCCATTGGCGAAAGAGCGGAGTTAGCGATAACCGTGGTAAGGGTATTTACGCGCAAATCGTCTCTTACGAGAACCTGCGTTGGTCCAGGTTTTGGCATTGGCAAGATTAAACGCTCGTTTCTTGGGAATATGGAATATCGCCCGTACATTTTTCTCCTGAGTTGTTGCGATTTCTTCAACGGGCGAAGTATTAGAAACTAGCGATTTTTGAGATAATGGAGATGGATTGTTTCAGATTTTCAAAGCGGTTGACTCGAGAACCAGTGGTGGTGGTGACTTCGGTGGTTTCGACTAAGGCTAAAACTGTATGAAATGAACGTGGTGGTTCGTGTTATAATGCGCGGGGAGATGCTTGGGTCACAGCGGCATTGTAAAGAGATGGCAAACAATTTTCGATTTTATCACTGGCATTTTCCCACGAGTCAACAACTTCGGTATTGGATATCCAAAGTTGTTTATAAACCAAGATATTTTCATCATCTTGTTCAATGATTTCCTCTTCATTGTTTTTGCAAATTGGTTCGGAGGAAACGAGAACAACAGTTTCGGGTGAAAGTTCTACGTTTGAACAAACGCTAGCACTAGGATTAGCGTATCCCCGACTGACAATGCAAGAAGACGTTGCGAATTTAGAATCTTCTGACACGACTACAATTTCGACTACGGTTTGAATTTCTAACAACGCGGAAGCGATGGGAAGTAGTTCAACCAAGTCAGGCCTTCATTCTCCAAGGCTCAACATTTCTTCACTTTGAACAAGATTCGCGCGCATTTTGTGGTGGTATCAAACATACATCACTCGATTTATCCGTGGAAGGGTCAACAATGGTAGAAGTCCTAAGAATCGAGCTATTATTTGCAATGTTATTTTCAAAAACAATGATGTGCTTATTAATAAGGGTTTTATCACAAATGCTGTCACTATCCTTCACCAAATATTGCCGCTTCTGGGGTTGGCGTCCCTCCACAGCCCGGGTGTACTTGAGGATGGGGCACAGGGAACAAGCGTAGCCCACACCCGGTGTCCCTTCTCGGCAACATCACGTGGCCTTTGTAAATATGTTTTCGGAAAACTTGGATTACTTTGGGCTAATTTGGAAAGTGATTGGACTCGTGTTTTTAACAGTGAAGGAAGTTGCCTCTTCAAAATTGGAGATGCACTATCTGAGAAGAAAAGTGCCAATGAAAATGTCGAAGACGATTGTAAATTGGGAAACATTTTGCAACTATCACCGTCGTCCGTTGAACCATCGTTTGTTTTATTGATACCATTACTGCCAATCTTGCTAACATTTTCTTACATTCACAAACGATACTCCGACAATGAAACTTTCCTTTTAGGCGCTGTTGATACACTAGGCACGGTCGTCCTACTAACGGGACTCTTAGGAGTCGTAGTAGGTGGAGGCGAACGAGGCCTATTTAACTGAATGCTTACTGCAGTCTCAGTTTTAGGGGCTTGGTTAGTGTCCATTGGCGAAAGAGCGGAGTTAGCGATAACCGTGGTAAGGGTATTTACGCGCAAATCGTCTCTTACGAGAACCTGCGTTGGTCCAGGTTTTGGCATTGGCAAGATTAAACGCTCGTTTCTTGGGAATATGGAATATCGCCCGTACATTTTTCTCCTGAGTTGTTGCGATTTCTTCAACGGGCGAAGTATTAGAAACTAGCGATTTTTGAGATAATGGAGATGGATTGTTTCAGATTTTCAAAGCGGTTGACTCGAGAACCAGTGGTGGTGGTGACTTCGGTGGTTTCGACTAAGGCTAAAACTGTATGAAATGAACGTGGTGGTTCGTGTTATAATGCGCGGGGAGATGCTTGGGTCACAGCGGCATTGTAAAGAGATGGCAAACAATTTTCGATTTTATCACTGGCATTTTCCCACGAGTCAACAACTTCGGTATTGGATATCCAAAGTTGTTTATAAACCCAGATATTTTCATCATCTTGTTCAATGATTTCCTCTTCATTGTTTTTGCAAATTGGTTCGGAGGAAACGAGAACAACAGTTTCGGGTGAAAGTTCTACGTTTGAACAAACGCTAGCACTAGGATTAGCGTATCCCCGACTGACAATGCAAGAAGACGTTGCGAATTTAGAATCTTCTGACACGACTACAATTTCGACTACGGTTTGAATTTCTAACAACGCGGAAGCGATGGGAAGTAGTTCAACCAAGTCAGGCCTTCATTCTCCAAGGCTCAACATTTCTTCACTTTGAACAAGATTCGCGCGCATTTTGTGGTGGTATCAAACATACATCACTCGATTTATCCGTGGAAGGGTCAACAATGGTAGAAGTCCTAAGAATCGAGCTATTATTTGCAATGTTATTTTCAAAAACAATGATGTGCTTATTAATAAGGGTTTTATCACAAATGCTGTCACTATCCTTCACCAAATATTGCCGCTTCTGGGGTTGGCGTCCCTCCACAGCCCGGGTGTACTTGAGGATGGGGCACAGGGAACAAGCGTAGCCCACACCCGGTGTCCCTTCTCGGCAACATCACGTGGCCTTTGTAAATATGTTTTCGGAAAACTTGGATTACTTTGGGCTAATTTGGAAAGTGATTGGACTCGTGTTTTTAACAGTGAAGGAAGTTGCCTCTTCAAAATTGGAGATGCACTATCTGAGAAGAAAAGTGCCAATGAAAATGTCGAAGACGATTGTAAATTGGGAAACATTTTGCAACTATCACCGTCGTCCGTTGAACCATCGTTTGTTTTATTGATACCATTACTGCCAATCTTGCTAACATTTTCTTACATTCACAAACGATACTCCGACAATGAAACTTTCCTTTTAGGCGCTGTTGATACACTAGGCACGGTCGTCCTACTAACGGGACTCTTAGGAGTCGTAGTAGGTGGAGGCGAACGAGGCCTATTTAACTGAATGCTTACTGCAGTCTCAGTTTTAGGGGCTTGGTTAGTGTCCATTGGCGAAAGAGCGGAGTTAGCGATAACCGTGGTAAGGGTATTTACGCGCAAATCGTCTCTTACGAAAACCTGCGTTGGTCCAGGTTTTGGCATTGGCAAGATTAAACGCTCGTTTCTTGGGAATATGGAATATCGCCCGTACATTTTTCTCCTGAGTTGTTGCGATTTCTTCAACGGGCGAAGTATTAGAAACTAGCGATTTTTGAGATAATGGAGATGGATTGTTTCAGATTTTCAAAGCGGTTGACTCGAGAACCAGTGGTGGTGGTGACTTCGGTGGTTTCGACTAAGGCTAAAACTGTATGAAATGAACGTGGTGGTTCGTGTTATAATGCGCGGGGAGATGCTTGGGTCACAGCGGCATTGTAAAGAGATGGCAAACAATTTTCGATTTTATCACTGGCATTTTCCCACGAGTCAACAACTTCGGTATTGGATATCCAAAGTTGTTTATAAACCCAGATATTTTCATCATCTTGTTCAATGATTTCCTCTTCATTGTTTTTGCAAATTGGTTCGGAGGAAACGAGAACAACAGTTTCGGGTGAAAGTTCTACGTTTGAACAAACGCTAGCACTAGGATTAGCGTATCCCCGACTGACAATGCAAGAAGACGTTGCGAATTTAGAATCTTCTGACACGACTACAATTTCGACTACGGTTTGAATTTCTAACAACGCGGAAGCCATGGGAAGTAGTTCAACCAAGTCAGGCCTTCATTCTCCAAGGCTCAACATTTCTTCACTTTGAACAAGATTCGCGCGCATTTTGTGGTGGTATCAAACATACATCACTCGATTTATCCGTGGAAGGGTCAACAATGGTAGAAGTCCTAAGAATCGAGCTATTATTTGCAATGTTATTTTCAAAAACAATGATGTGCTTATTAATAAGGGTTTTATCACAAATGCTGTCACTATCCTTCACCAAATATTGCCGCTTCTGGGGTTGGCGTCCCTCCACAGCCCGGGTGTACTTGAGGATGGGGCACAGGGAACAAGCGTAGCCCACACCCGGTGTCCCTTCTCGGCAACATCACGTGGCCTTTGTAAATATGTTTTCGGAAAACTTGGATTACTTTGGGCTAATTTGGAAAGTGATTGGACTCGTGTTTTTAACAGTGAAGGAAGTTGCCTCTTCAAAATTGGAGATGCACTATCTGAGAAGAAAAGTGCCAATGAAAATGTCGAAGACGATTGTAAATTGGGAAACATTTTGCAACTATCACCGTCGTCCGTTGAACCATCGTTTGTTTTATTGATACCATTACTGCCAATCTTGCTAACATTTTCTTACATTCACAAACGATACTCCGACAATGAAACTTTCCTTTTAGGCGCTGTTGATACACTAGGCACGGTCGTCCTACTAACGGGACTCTTAGGAGTCGTAGTAGGTGGAGGCGAACGAGGCCTATTTAACTGAATGCTTACTGCAGTGTCAGTTTTAGGGGCTTGGTTAGTGTCCATTGGCGAAAGAGCGGAGTTAGCGATAACCGTGGTAAGGGTATTTACGCGCAAATCGTCTCTTACGAGAACCTGCGTTTGTCCAGGTTTTGGCATTGGCAAGATTAAACGCTCGTTTCTTGGGAATATGGAATATCGCCCGTACATTTTTTTATACTCCCTAAGATCAGTGCCTCCAATGATATTAAAACTTAGTATAGCTTCGTGGGAAGCGACTTTTAAAAACGCGGGATTAACCTGTACAGGCGGCAACTGGAAGAAATCTCAAAAAACAAGAACGCAAACCACACCACCGAAAGGCTTGTTCATTTCCCAAAATGAACGTAAGTCAGTAAGACCGAAGGCACCATAGAGATCTCATCGACAATCAAGAGTTTTATTTTCCCAAAGTTTGTTTCATAATGGAAATATTTTCAGAATTGAGGAATCATATTCCGCTGTACGGCCATGATCTACTGCGAACATAAGTAATCTATGCAACGTTAGGCCGTTGACATTTAGGGCTGTCAAGCCCGTGGGAGCGACGATCGCGACGCTACCGGTATTTTTAAAGTGGCGTCTAACGGCGTTGGCGATAGTGACAATAAGAAAGGACTTTCCAGTTCCACCCGGACCAAGGGTATTTTTCTATACATAAAAGTAAAACTAAAACTTCAAGAATGATTTTTAATTTTTTTTCTTTGCCCAAAAGTGGAAGTAAAACTTACGCCAATCAAATGTGGGCTTACAAAAAAGGCACCAACCAGAATAATTTCCTATTTCGCGCGTCACTGCAGCGTCTCAACGTTCAGTAGATTTTGTTAGATGGTAATTCTTGACCTTTAACCTAATCTAGAATCTCACAGACCACTGACCTCGATAACCTTAAGCCTTGGTCTCGAGCTTTTTTCTGAGGCTCGAAAACTTGTCGAGCCTTTCAAAAGTTGCTTATCGAGCTTCGAGCCGAGTACTCGGCTCGATCGAGCTTTCCTATCGAGTACTCGCACAGGCCTAAATTAGAAACTACACTTTTTCATATTTTAACGAAACCAAATAAAATTATTCTGTTCGGAAAACACTCCTCTGCGCTTTTATGGTTTTTTTTGCAACGGTTATACGTAAAAATTATGATTTCGGTATAATGGCCACCTCTAGATGTTTTGGAGGGGCTCGGGCCCCACGGGCCTATAGAACTCTACGCCTATGCTTAATATTATGGAGTTTTTGGAATGATCGGTAGCGTTTGCGTTCTCCCTAACGAGCAATTTTAAATACTTCATCTACTTCAAGTTCATAACTCCTGTGAGTCTAAAGCTAGGTTCTCACTTGACCGAAAATGACGACCGAAAACTTTAGCGCTGCGTCAAAAAAATGAGTTTTACGCAGGCCTTCGACGGCAAGATTTTAGTTCGGTTCACACATACGACCGAATTCCGACAGAAATGGGCGGTCGACCGGTAGTCGCGTGACACGAGTTGAAATTGGGACTCGGAGCCAGAATAACTTAAGCCTTGGCCTTCGATTTTCCCTTGATGGTATCTTAATTTGGGAGCTTACTTCTACCAAATGAAGGTCAGAGAGATTCAAAATACAAACACGACAAGAGCGACTCGCAATCTAATCCAATTTGAGAATTCAGACTCAAAAGTTCATTACATGCAAATGTGGCAATGGCGACTGACTAGTTAAAAAAAACCTCGAAGCGGCGATGAAAAACTCCCCTATTAAGACGTCAACAGAAGCTTCATCCCGAAACGAATTTTGATTGGTTATGAAAATAATTTTACGTCGGCCTCTGCGTCAAAATTAGAACACCAATTCTGTCCGACCGAAAGCTGTTTCGGTCGCGTTCTGCGGAAGATGTTTTACCGCAGAGGTACTTACGCAGTGTTTCCGTCGTGTTTTCGGTCAAGTCGGAACTAAGCTTAAGCGTGCGTGTTTTTTACGTATGTTACTAATGTCTTGAATTCTTCGGATTCTTTATATAATACGTCAATTTGAGTTTTCAATTGTTCATAATGTTGATCTATTGGATCTTTGGTCGTTCCACTTTCCTCTTTAACTAACTTGTAACCGATCTCCACTTCAAGAAGGAAATCTAGCATTTCTACCTTGGATTTTATTATCTCAACATTATCCAAAAGAGGGGGCTTTTTGGTTGGTGCAAGCTATTAACTGGGCTTACTTGTTTTTGACATCTTCATTTTCAAGAAAAGCCAGGAGGTCCGTCAAAACGGAATACACCTGTTCAATTTGTTTTCTCGAAAAGGTTTCTTAATGGCACTTTCTTTAGATCAATTTCAAACTCCAACATGGCCTTCTTCATTTTCTCCACGTCAAAGATAAGGCGAATTGGTTCTTGAATGGCGTTGGGAAGTTTAGATCCAGATCCTACAACCAATGTTTCTTCAGTTCCATTCTCGGCGCCATAGTCAATGTCAAGTGGATACATTTTATTAGGAACCTTTGAGGCAGTGTGGCGAAACTCCCACGGAGTTCCTGTTTTTTCTTCGTAAAGCCATTTGAATTTGGCAACAGCTTCATACTCAGTGGCAAACTGTTCCGTCTTGTTTCCACCAATAGTAGTTCCAACACGTCCTCAGCTCCGAAACACCCAGTAATTGTGTGCTTTGTCTGACTCTAGAAGTTGAAGCTTGTAAAATTAATTAGATCCTTGAGTAATGTCGACTTTTGCGAGAACAGCGTTGAAAGCTCCTTCTTCGTTTTCTAACAAGTGTGTGATGGCTTCAAGATTTGAATCTAGTTCAACAGCTACGCTGCCTTTCAGTGTCAGTTTAACTTTCGTACTCTTTCCAGATGAGAATGTTGAGTCACTTTTTCCTACAGCCGCACTTTTGAGTCTTTTTTCAGCAGCGTGAGAATTAATTCTGTCTTCAGGATTTTCACTCCAACTGGCTATGCTGTATTGTTGGATCATAAGAACTAAACCTCCTTTTTCCAAAGCACTTAAAAAGTCTTCAGATACAACGTGAACATTGTGTTCCTTAGCTTCACGAATTTTCTTGATATTTTTCTCAACATCTTCCTTGGTACTTATAACGCAAGGTGTAGTTTTGTCAATTTGAGAGACAACATTGCCTCCAAATCGGGCTATGGTTTTCTTTAGAGCATCTTTGGAACTTCGAAGATTACCAACTAATACTATTTTAGCATTGTGCAATGGTTGTGGATTTCTCTTGATACCCGAGGTTGATGGCAAATTTTTTGGTGAACTTGGAGTAGGTGCCTTTGTAGGAAAGTAACGGTCTCGCTTTATGTATTTGTAGCTGTTTGAGAATGGATATTCTTCTTTTAGGTTATCTGAAATCTGGAAAGGCTTTCTTCCTGGTAGTTTTGTTACATTTGGACATTTTTTCCTATCGCTTGCATTTCCAGTACAGTGATAACCATCATTTGAGAAAACAAATTGTCCACCGTCACATTATGCGCAAGGTTCAAGAGATCCAAACGTCATGATACCGGAAAGTCTTTGTAGAATTTTGCTGTTTCCTGTAGCAATTATTTGGTCGTTACATTCTAAAAGTTCCACCATTTCTTTTTTTAAGATGATTTTTTTCAAGCGCGTCACGATGTTTATAAATTAACTGAGACTGTTCCTTAAGAATTTGCTTCTCGCCAAGATCTTCTTTAGGGACTTCCTCTTTCTTTATCTTCTTTACTGGAGTCACTTCTATTTTCTTTATTTTTTCTTTGATGGCCTTTTGATCTTCAACACCGAGTGTCTTAAATCCAGGTATTTTAGAGCCATCTTTAAAAAACTCCAAAGTTTCACTCGCTTGTACAAAGCAATCAACGTGATACCACGCTGGAAGTGGACCAAATCGTCTAGCTTTTTCACTCTGTTTGTCAAGTTTAGAAATGCGAACTTGAACTTTTACGATTGTTCCTCCACAACCTTTACAAGAGGACCGATTACTTTTGGCATATTCAGTTCAGAAGTCTTGAATTTCAATGGAGGAGCTTTTTCTCTTTGTTCCTTTATATGGTCAAATCTGCTCGACGTATCTCGTCGAGAAGCACATTATGAGGACTTTTTCGTTATTTTCATATAAAACCGGTGAAAGATTATTTTTGCACTTTTAAGGAAATTCAACCACTAAATAAGACGATATCCATTGAAAATCCGGATCTCCAGCTACCTTCAAAAACTGAATACTCTTTGCTACTGAACTGCTTGTAGTTTGTGCAGCCAAGTTAACTTACATTTTTTGGGTTTTTAAATTTTAAGTTAATTTGTTAGCCAGTGCCAAACCCTCGTATTCTTGATAACTGTGAAGAATGGCGACATATCCCATGTCAATCCGCTAAATAATTACACAAAGGTTCCACTTTTCAGAGAAAATTAAACAAAATTTAAAAACAATGTGACTCGTACTCAGGGGCGGACTGGCGGCGTTTTCGTGAAGTGGGCATTGAACGGTCGCGGCCCCTAAAATTTCATATCTTAGCGGATCCCAATTTCCAAACAGGACCAAAACCGTTCTCCAGCCACATTTTACTTTTACATTATGAGGTGAATTAACCATAAAATCCCGTGACAAATTAACAATTTAAATCTGACTAAATAACATTTAAATGTGACGAATTAGCAATTTTAATTGACAGTAATTAACAATTGTGTGTTTTTTTGATTTTTCAGGGCTCGACATTTCGATAAGTTTGGAAAATTTAAAAGTACAAAATAACGCTATTATGCTAACCACTAAATGTCTGCATTATTATGGCTTTGTAAACGAAAATCGAAAGTAAAAATATTTTTGCTTCTCAACTCATTGACTCATGTCACGTGTACTAGCCACTTTCCTCCCCCTTCCCCACTAAGCCTTTCATAATGTTTTGAAGCTTTTCTCTCTGTGGCTTTATTGGCGTGGGCCGTGGGCCGGTGGGAACCAATTTTTTACGGTTGTAAATTTGTAAAGAGCGGTCGTAAAGTTTATCTTTCGCCTAGGCTGCTAATATCATATAGAAAAAATACAAGTCCAATGGCTTGCATTGCCTTGCAAGTTCATAACCTTCTTCTTGAGCCATCTTCCCCCAATTTACTATCTTTTTGTTTTGAAACTGTTTTTGAATTGATTCAAAATAAAAATTACCAAACAATTAGTACTAAAACATTTAGATAAACGCCACGGCCAGTCGGCGTGGCCGATCGACCGGCCCCCAAAACCCTTATTTTGCCTCCGGCCCCGTGGGATATTGCCCACCAGCCCCCGTGGCCAGTCCGCCCCTGCTCGTACTTCATCAGTTCGTCAGTCAATCAGAACTCTGTAATGCTCCCATAAATTTCTGAAAACTTTTAACATGTTGCAAGCGTCGAGAACGAAGTGTACCCTTTCACCTGGATCAGCTGGGAACTAAAACTGTATCATAACCATGACCATGATCCATTTTAAAGAAGTACAGGAAAACAGCATATGTACCTGGGTAAGGAAAGCTACAATCTATCAAATCTTCCGTTATGATAACTCCAAATGAGAGGGCCATGGTAATGTTACTTCGCAGGCCGTCCCACACAAGAGCAATGCACTTGGCACCCGTTTTGTGAATTTCGAATAAACACTCAGTTACGACATTTTTCAGGAGTGTACTGAGTGTTTAGTTAAGGAGGAAATAGCCAAAAGGCACTTTGCAGTGACCATTTATGGCTGTAGCCATAAAGACCGGGGCTGATGTAGCAATTTGGTCTGAGCCCTGGGTTTTATGGCCTAAACCCAAGTTTACATATCTGAAAAATTGCTTTCTAGTCCACTCGGTGTGCTTTTTAATCGACATTTCATCGAAAGACAGTGCTAATAAAAGCGGATGTTCCAATTTCTTGACTTCGTTTTTAATAAAAGATATGCTTTAGGCAGTAAAGCCAGGCTGACCGTCAATTTGATTCATGCACTTGCGTAGTGTGCTTGAGTGAGGAAGACACAAAAAGAGTGTTAGAAACATCCTCAATCACAGGCTTTAGATTTAAAATTAATAAATTACATTTATGACATTGTATTTACTGAGTTGGTTTTTTCATTGGACGTAACTTTTTTTGTATTAGGTTTACTATTTTGAAAATATTTCACAGATTTACAATTTGGGTCTTTAATGTGTGGTTAAAATTTCTAAAAGATCCATTCATTAGTCTAATTTATAAAAATTAAAGTTTCTAAGAATGGGTTTCATTTCCATAAAATTAATCACACCTTTTTATGAAAAACAGGAATTTTTCCCATAGAAATAACATGGGAAAGTTTTTGAAAAAAACAATCCGGTTATTCGGATTTTAGAAAAACTATCCGTTTGTTAGTTTTGGGAACGGTCTTAAAAGAAAGGTACAGTATTTCTCATTCCGCTAAGCGATTTCCATGGACAATAATTAAGTTTAAGTATTAATTTTGATAATATTTACACCATAACTCGATTTGCTATATTATACCATGGATACACTAGTTTACTAGAAAAAAATTCGCTAGCTCCGCAAAGTTTTAAGTTAAATATTCAAAAGGACGATTTAAATGCAATTGTTTAGTTATTTGGAATAGAGAGCTTTCAGTTGGAGGAGGAGCTTAGTCTCGTGACATAATTTACGCTGCCATATTGGTGGATTTAAAGCAGGAATGAAGCTGAGGCCAACCAATATGGCTACCAGAACAGCGGTACGACTTGGGAGGGTGTGACGTGCTACTATCCCATCTGAAAGCTCTCTATAATGACAATTGGGCCTAAACATGTCAGGGAAAATCGTAATAAAAGTCGGACAAAATCTGAAAAAGTCAGGGAATTTGAATCTTAAAATTTCGTGGTAACCCTGAACAAGTCCAAATTCTAAAGTACCTGACTTTTAAAATAATTAAAAAATCTAAGGTAGTTAACCATAAAAATTTCACGTTAAATAATTTAGTTGCTACACTATTAACTACTCGTCCAAAGTTGATTAACTATTGATTATATTTTTATAAATATGTTTAAAAGTTCGTCTACTCTCGAATATGAAATACTTCCTGTTAAACTCCAATAATTTGTAAATTTAAACGTACAAAATTTACATAACATATGTTTGAACCTATAAATTGAAAATTTTGGACCTATAAATATCCTATAATTTTGGCGTTTCAGACCTATAATATCTATTATTTTTTGTGCACTAAGCGCTGGGAGCCCTGATATGTGCCTTCACTTTTTCTTTTACGCTACAAACCTATAAAGATCGTTTTGTTTGAAAGTACCATTGCTTTAAAAATAAATATCAGATTGCCCACTGCTTTTACTAAGTGCAGAATTATAAATCTTTACACCTTCTCAACAAACTTAATGAAAATGAAGACTGAAGGAACATATATTAATAAAAAAACTGTCTTAGTGGACAAAGACTATAAAAATTAAACGATAAGAGAAGAAAATGGAATGACCGAAGTCGGTTACCGCTACCGTTATCGCACACCACAACGCCGGTACCAGAAGAGTACGTGTTTGCAGTTCAAGATCTCACCAACAATAGTCCTTTCACCTCTCTCGAGCTCGATGCAGCCACTAAACAAGATACTACCGGAGCCTCCGAAATGAACTAGGCCCATTCATGTAAAATTTTATGTGGGGAATATCCAGTTTGTTAAGGAAAATATTTTCACCATAGATGGCGCATAATTGACCGTTGTGACAGGGGTCTTCCTTAAATTATCGTTGATATTTTAGGGGTCAGTTATAAAATTTTTATGATAGGGCAAAGTTTCATTCTAAAATTAACGTAAATGTTTTTAGTGCTATTAATTTTTTATTGCATCTTTGGTTAGATTGTATGGATGACAACAAAATTAAGTATTTTATTTTAGAATTGCTATTTTTAATAAAACGAAACTTGTTGAAGTTGAAAAATCAGTTTTATTTTCATACTATCATAACCTTTCTACATAAAGGTTTACCCTTTTGTTTTTTAACCTTTTCTTTTCGATCTGTTACATCTTTAGCATGGTTGTTTAATAAGGGTCTTAGGAACTTTTCTAAGATGACTTTGGGTAATTTAGGATTTAGACATTCATTTCATTTTAATGAATTTGAAAAACACGGATATATAATATCCATGTAAGTTTGTAAAGTTTTTTGACGAGGGACTAGATTTCGGGATAGTTCAACAAAATCTGAAACTAGCCCCAACAAACTAAAAAATGACTAGGGTATTGTAGACCACCCCGATCTTGCGCTTCGATAAGGGCGTGAAGATTTGATTTGCGCTCACAATCATCCAAAACTAATTTTCCTAAACATTCATGGCAGGTTGTATTTTCCTGGGCAATCTTTACTAAATAACCACCAACTTGAGCAAGAGTGCAGTTTCTTATCGATAATGGAAATTTATCTGTAGGAATACTCATTCAATTATGAAGCAGAATTACGTCATTTACAGTATTTATAGTACTATTTGTGGACAAGCGTTCTATACGGTTTAGAATTCTTTTCGAAAAACCTGGCAGGGCGATGGTGTTTTGAATAACTGATGGACTTCTGGCTAATGTTCCAAGCCTTTGTTGGCGACTAGGAGCTGTCAAAGAACACATATACCGCTCATTATTTAAACACTTCTACCTGTACTTAAAACTTGAAGTCCTTCACAATCACCATCTTTTCCCACGCTTACGTTTGAGTTTCCTGAAGCTTTTATAATCCCTATTTTTAGCGAGTGTTCAATGGCTAGAATACAGGATCGAACCTCTGTTTGATAGTTATATCCACCTAAACCTCTCATGTGACTAAATGTGGCCTCAACAATATCGCTATAGAACTTCCTCGTTAGAACGTAGTGAAAACCCATGTTTAAGAGATGTTTGATGCAATCAACGGTTGACCTAGTCCCATTATGTCCACTCCCAGCAAATCAAATGGCTCAGTAATGGCCGTAGGTTGCATGAGACCTGGACGTTTTCTATTGCGGGCCTTGTGCATATGGCACAAAGGACATCCGCGGACGTATTGGGTAACGTCCTGCCGGAACGATGGCCACCAGTATCTGGCCCGTACTTTGTCGAAGGTACGATCTCGACCTCGATGTCCAGATAGAGGGTGGTGATGAAATAAGCGGATGGCGTCCCGCCGGAACCGCTGTGGCAAATAGATTTTCGCTGGTTGTCTACCATAGGCCTTTCGATACAAGAAATCGTTCTTTAGCTCGTAGTACCGATGTCTTTGAGGATTATCTCCTGATAACTGGACCATGATGTCATTGCTGGCTTGTTCATCTTGTTGGGCTTTTCGCACTTCTTCCAGCGTGAAAGAGTGGTACAATGCGTGACTGGCGGGAGGAGCTAATCCGCTACTGGTTGAGGACGAAGTCGACGTCATTGACGAGGATTCCGCTGGACTGGAATCTTCTGACGAGGACGGTGAAGTCATGTCTTCCAAAGACATGGCTAACAGAGAGACAGGAGCTCTTGATAATGCGTCCGCAACCTTGTTCTCAACTCCCTTCTTGTGTATGATCTTGGAGTCATACGTTTGCAAGTACATTGCCCAACGAACAAGTTGAGAATTTGGTTCTTTCAAAGTGAATAACCACTGTAGTGCTTTGTGATCGGTGATCACAGTGAACTTTATGTTCTCCAAGTATGGCCGGAACTTTCCAACTCCCCAATAGATGGCAAGACATTTCTTTTCCGTCGTGGTATATCTTCGCTGGACGTCGGTCAGTTGTTTACTGGCATAGGCAATAGGTACCTCGACGTCATCTTGAATTTGCGACAGGAAATCTCCAAGTCCGGTGTCGCTAGCATCCGTTGTCAGGATACACGGCAACTTAGGGTTGTAAGCCGCTAAAGCAGTCGCCATGCAGATCGCATCCTTGATGGCCTGGAACGCTTCCTGCTGTTCTTTCTTCCACTGGAACGGAACGTCTTTCTTCTTGAGATGGTTTAACGGGGCAACGATTTTGGAATACTGCAGGATGAATCGAGCGTAAGTCCCGCTTCAGACAGTCGGTGAAAGACATATTCCAAGGCTTGTAAATGGTCAGCCCAAGTACTGGATGGAATTACGATGTCATCCAGATAGACACAGATGGAAAAGTGATGTCCATCCCTGAAGACTTCGTCGATGACTCGTTGAAACGTCGACGGCGCATTGCATAGACCTAACGGAAGTACTTCAAACTCGTACATTCCCGCATGCGTGATAAAAGCAGTCTTCGCTTTCGCTTGCGGATGGAGATGGAGATCTATCAGCCAATAGCCGCTCTTTAAGTCCAGTGCTGTGATGAAATTCGGGGCACCCATTTTTCCTAATAGTTCTTTTATTCGCGGAAGCGGATACGGATCTTTCACGGTCACTTTATTTAAAGCGCGATAGTCAACGCAGAAACGTATCTTTCCGCATTTCTGGTGGACAAGTACCACAGGCGACGCGTAAGGACTAACGGAGGGCTTCACGATTCCGTCGCGGATCATTTCGTGAACATGATCTTCAATTATCCGTCTTTTCTCGTCGCAAACACGATACGCGCGTTGACTAACGGGAACATCAGTGGTAGTATGTATCTCGTGATATACTAAGTTAGTACGTCCCGCTTTTTCCGAAAATAGTTTTGGAAATCGTAATAAGAGAGTTTTTAAGTCTTCCTTCTGAGTAGGACTAAGTGTAGGCGACGCGACAGCATGTTCAACATCCTCTATAATCTGAGGTGTTGGAGTCTTTAACCCAGGGAGATTAAGCAGTGGCGTAACAACGTTTGTTGGGCCCGCCCGCAGCCTGACAATTAGGGCCCCTTCTTGAGTGTCGAGCTTTCAAAAAGTATGAAAGAATCACGAAAGCCACTACTTTTCAATTTCAAAATTTATAGCCATGCGCCTTGTTGCCGCTTTTGACTAAGATTTCTTGCACATACATGGCTCACTCCCCTAAACTCTAATGCAAGGCCTCAACTATTATGGAGAATTTTTAATACAAAAAAGTAGGATTCTCTTCGCCAAATTATAGCATTATATTGGACAGATTAATCAAATTATAGGATTATACAGGACTCATAAATGATTAGAGTTAGATTGTGGATTATTTTATTTTTTTGAAAACGTAAGATTCTTTAAATGAACGTTATATCGCACCTAGAACTAAACAAATGATGAAAGGCTAACAAAGACGTACATTTAGATTTACTTGAAAAAGTGACTATTAATTTAATGAAACGGTAAACCAAAAGAGACCTAAGTGAGTGAAAATTACCAAATCAAGTTATTTAAAAGGGTCAGGTAGAAAGAAATGTTTTCAGGCTCCTGTCCCATTGGACCGAAACCCATTCGCCAGAATCCCATTCTACCGCAGTGTAGCCGAATTTGGCGCTAAATTATTGCAGTAATTTGGTCTAAAAAGCCTCTATAGTTATATTCTTATAAAACTTTTTGGCCAATTTATGTTTTTATATTTTGTACGTAAATACATGAAAAATTAAAGGTCATATTGCACTTATAACTTTTTGGGTACTAATTAAGATTACCCCCCATTTCACCCAATTAACCCAATATTGCATACCCAAAAAGACCCAAATAGAGTAGAATTTGATGGTTTTATTTATTTATTTTTTCATAACATAAGGGATACACATACTTGAATTGTATAACCGCTCCAAAGAGGAAGAGACGTCCTCCTAACCAAATCAAACCTAACATAACAGTAATGTTTTGGAAAAGGCAAATTATTTGAGAATCAATGAAGCTAAACATCAATATTTTGGAAAAGGCGTAACATTGTTAAATGATTTATAACATATTAGTAACCTAACCTAACAGTAATGTTTTGGAAAAGGCATATTATTGGAGAAGTCAATGAAGCTAAACATCAATATTTTGGAAAAGGCGTAACATTGTTAAATGATTTATAACATATTAGTAACCTAACCTAACAGTAATGTTTTGGAAAAGGCATATTATTGGAGAAGTCAATGAAGCTAAACATCAATATTTTGGAAGAGACGAAACATTCTTGAATGTTTTTTAAAATATTACTAACCTAACTTAACCAAACCTAACCTAACGGTAATGTTTTGGAAAAGGCATATTATTGGAGAAGTCAAGGAAGCTAAACATCAATATTTTGGAAAAGGCGTAACATTGTTAAATTATTTATAACATATTAGTAACCTAACCTAATAGTAATGTTTTGGAAAAGGCATATTATTGGAGAAGTCAATGAAGCTAAACATCAATATTTTGGAAAAGGCGTAACATTGTTAATTGATTTATAACATATTAGTAACCTAACCTAACAGTAATGTTTTGGAAAAGGCATATTATTGGAGAAGTCAATGAAGCTAAACATCAATATTTTGGAAAAGGCGTAACATTGTTAAACGATTTATAAAATATTACTAACCTAACATAACGCAACCTAACCTAAAACACCAAAATTAATACAACGGCTATAACATCCAATTTGTAACTCAACCTAACAATGCTATATTTCTCGTTGTGAAATCCTTAATACTGCTGAATTATAAGTTCGCCTTCTAAATTCAGCACCTGCAACGAAATTAATTTAGATTATTATCGATTATTCAGAATTATACCTATTATTCGATTTTAGTAATTTCACCTTCATTATGGAGATTCGAACGAATATTTTCTGCGTGACGATCCGACGCTTTACCACTAGACCATGGTGGGACGCAGACCACTTCGAAATCAAATAAACTAATATTCTAGCTTGGAACTTTCGGTTGAAGGGAATTCGTTCCAAAGGGATTCGATTGAATGGGAAAATATTCCCTTTTTATAGAAAAACGCCATTGGGCTAGATTTTAAAATACTGGCTAGAAATTTTCGGACGAATGGGATTCGTTCCAATGGTATTCGGTTGAATGGGTAGACTCCGTTTTCAGAGATAATAGATTTTCAAAACTCTTTTTTATAATTAAAAATATTTTAAAAATTTTTGCTATAATTTATTTCAATCTTTGGGCTTAGGTCTGAGGCAAAATTCAATTGTGTTATTGGAGTGCAGCTCTTAATGCAAAGTAATTGTTATCATTTCATATAATGACCTTAAAAATTCGTATAAATTCAATTATGTGAGAAGTTAAGGTAAAATAAATCCTGAGCGAGCGAAGCGAGCTCCAGGATTTTTTGATCTGACCAAATGAGATATAACTAATTCAGCGTTTAAAACGTCATACAGTTGGGACTTTAAATAATTACTTTGAAACCTCAAAAATATAGGACTGTATTGGACGATTTGTGAAATTATAGTAAAATTTATGAAATACGGGACAATCAGTCTATAAGCAAAATTTCCAAAGGGCCCCCAAAAGCCAGGGGCCCGCCCGCAGTTGCGGGCTCTGCTCCCCTGTAGTTACGCCACTGAGATTAAGTACGAATGGAAACGTTTTCCGTCAATCTGACACGTTTTTGTACCAAAATCCAAAATCGCCCGATGTTTATACAGGAAATTCTTTCCCAGAATAAAGTCGTTTAGTAGTGAGGGAACTACGTGAAATTCCTGCTTTAGTTTCAATTGTCCTAAGCGGAAGTCTATTCGCGCGCGTCCATTTGTAAAGGTATAACGTCCATCGCCTAACACTATACATTGAGTCTCTTCTTCTTCCGGAAGTACTAAGTCTGGTTTTAAAGTTCTGACTAAATTACGCCACTGATATAAGCTGATAAAACAAGCATCAGCGCCTGAATCTAGTCTAGTCGCGAAAGTCCCATGCGAATACACGGCGTCTATGGCCACGGGAGGATCAACCTCACAGCGACGCACATCCATAGAGCCAATTTCCATAAGGGGCTTTTCATTCTTCGCGCGGCGGGAAGACGATCCCCTTTAGGTCTTCCCGCTTTCGCGTTTTCCGAAGCCAGTCTTTGCGCGAATTCTTGTTTGTCCGGACAGGTTGTGGCATATTGCCCTAAGAGTCCGCACTAATAGCATTCGATTTGACTTAAATCGTTTTGCGCTGGCTTCACCGGCGTAGGAGTCTTTGATCTATTGGCACTACTTGCGTTTGGTTTCGCAACCTTTGATTTCGTGCCTCCCCCCGGCGGTTTAGTTAAAACCGCGGCTGCGGGAGAATTTCTTCTCCCACTGGATTCACGCGGGGTAGACTTTGCCCTTTCGGTAGGATACAATGAGCTAGAAGGGGTCGCTCGTAAAATTTCTTCTGTTACGCGGCCCTTCTCTATGAAGCTGCGCATTGTCCTTATGTTGCCGTTTAAGACATAGATGCGTATTTCGGGGAGGATATTTTTCTTCCAAATACCAACAAGTTCAGAGTCAGTGTACGGAATGCGTAGGGTTTGATTTATCGCGGTAATACTGGCGATATACGCGTCAAAATATACACTTGCAGGTTGTTTAAACTGCTCTATTTCAAGGCGGAGGGATTCCTCCGCTCTTACAGAAAAGAAATAGTCTCTAAACGCGCCTTTCGCTGTACGCCACGTGAGTGCATGATTAGGCCTATTCATGTCTCTGAACCAGATTAATATTTGGGGTAGAAGCTTGATAATGTCATTTCCTGCCATGCTGTGATATTCAGCGAATTCCGTCAAAGTCCGAAGGAATTCCGGCACGCTTTCACCTTCAACACCTTTAAATATTAAGTGAGGGGGTGGTTTTGGCCTATTTTTGCCGGCTGGTCTAGTTCCTATGTTCGCTAACGTAGTCGCAAGTGTTTGAATAGTTTGAATCAAAACATTTGACGCTGCACCTTGCGGTGGCGGCGGCGGAAGTGGGATTCCTCCTGCCGCTTGTCCTTGTCCATGCGTAGGACTAGTACCAAGACTTGGAGGAGGAGTGTTCCTCTTCGGGGGAGTATAGGATCCCGGTAACTGCGCGTTGAGCGCCGCGAACAAAGCTTGCGGATCGGCGGGATTCATGACGCGATAGTTAATGAGTTCAAGCAATGGCACAAGTAATGTTCACAAGTACGCGTTTAAAGAGTAATGTCAGTCTTAACGGATCCTGGCAAGCTCGACACTTTATGTAACCGTAAAATTAGAATGTAGGAAAGGGGGCCTAATTTGACGACTCACAAAGATATTTAAATACAAAACTAGAAAACTAAGAAGTTCCAAGGTTCCCGTTTAAAAGACTTATTGTCCATGACTAACAATATTTACCAGATAATCCATGGCGAAGAAAACGAATTGACACGGAGTAGAGCAAAAATATTTTATATTATATTTTTTATTTAGCGAGTAGAGAAAACAAAAACTGGTCTAGACGCGTACACTGACTAGACTGCTGTTTTACAGATTGTAGGCGGGGGTTTTTATACCCGTGAAAAATGTTTTTTAACAAGGTTGACAGCAGTGGCGCTTAAGGCGCCACTTCGGGACAATTTAACATTATGCAAAATTTAGTATAAAAATACAACATGAGTAAAGCAGACGACGCTGTTTTTCCCCGGGAAGGAGGTTCTGCTTGTGGACGGTTAAAGCCCTATTAATACAGTTGTTGGCGTTGATCCAAAAACTGTTGAAATTATGCGATTGATAGTCGAGTTTTTAATTCCACTATTTCATGCAAAAACCAATGTATTATTGGAATCTGACCACGTTAAAAAATTTGTACATAACGATGTTTTGATTTCAATCGTCTCTAACTATCTCAATAAGAAATGTGAATATAATTCAAATAAATATAGAAATAAAAGACAAGGTTTTCAAAGAGAGTTGTTTGAAATTATGGACAAAGAAGCGGTAACTTTGATTAAGAATAATCATGAATTCGGGAAAGCGACCGACAAAAAGACAAATCTTACAATATTGAAGGAACAAAATTCCAATTCTAAATTTAAGTTATACGACGTAGATAGTATTGCAGAATCAACCTTCACTTCATGGTTGCTGAAACTAGATGTCCAAGAGACTTTGGATATGTACGGACCAGACGTGCTTGCTAATGTCGCGATAATGAGAAAGTGGCGCAATTGTATAATATTCGTACCGAATCAAAACAAGAATATTTCTATGGTTGCTGTTGCATTTTACGACATTTTGTCTGAAAGATTTGGGGACGAAACACAAATAGTGTTAGATCCATTGTATTTCAATAACTTTGCTTATAACGAAACACTAATTTCGCTTGCCACTAGATTTATTACAAATGAACAAACGTATGATACGTTTGAAGCTAAAGATAAAGTAAAAGAAATGAAACGGCAATACATGGAAAAACGTAAAATATTACGATCTACTCAGATCTATGATAATAGAGCTTTTGAAAATGCTACACAAGATAAATGTATATTGTATCGAAACCCAGATCGGTGAAAATGAAGTCATTGGGAATGCTGCACCAGACTGTGGTATATACCGTAGAAATATCCATGGTAAGCTGAAGAACGTAGAGTTAAATGACATTCTTACCACTCTACAAAACATTAAGCACACAGTCTCAAAATCTGAAGGAACCATTGAAAAATGGTATACTCCTATTGGATAGAATCCCGTTGGACCGAATTCAGATTTCTACAAATGTAGCCAAATTTAAAACAATTTATAGCCCAAGGAGCGATTTTCTGCTGAATGAGAATATTTATATGGAAGAGCTTTCGACTGAATGGGATGGGTTTACACATATAAAATCATAGCGTTTTCCTTGAGTTGCCAAGCTCCAGTAGCGCAATGGATTAAGTGATTTGGATGATCAAAGAAGTTAAGCAGCATCGAGTGCCGTCAGTACTTGGGAGGGAGATCTTGTTACGTTAGGTAAGGTTAGGTTAGGGTTAGACAATTTCAAAAATGAAAGTTATTTACTGAAATTTATTGAAGAATGTCATTGGTGAACGTACATATTATTTGCTGCAATATAGAAGTTTAATAAAAATATCAATTTTATTGTCTGGTTAGGTTAGGTTAGTAATATTTTATAATTCATTTAACAATGTTACGCCTTTTCCAAATAATTTGCCTTTTCCAAAACATTACTGTTATGTTATGTAATGTTAGGTTAGGTTAGGTTTGGTTAGGTTATTTTAGGTGAGGTTAGGGTTAGTAGTATTTTATAATTCATTTACGCCTTTTCCAAAATATTAATGTTTAGCTTCATTGACTTCTTAAATAATTTGCCTTTTCCGAAACATTACTGTTATATTAGGTTTGGTTAGGTTAGGTTAGGTCAGTAATATTTTATAATTCATTTAACAATGCTACGCCTTTTCCAAAATATTGATGTTTAGTTTCATTGACTTCTCATATCATTTGCCTTTTCCAAAACATTACTGTTATGTTATGTAATGTTAGGTTTGGTTTGGTTTGGTTAGGTTAGGTTAGGTTAGTTATATTTTATAATTCATTTAATAATGTTACGCCTTTTACAAAATATTAATGTTTAGCTTCATTGACTTCTTAAATAATTTGCCTTTTCCGAAACATTACTGTTATGTTAGGTTTGGTTTGGTTAGGTTAGTAATATTTTATAATTCATTTAACAATGTTACGCCTTTTCCAAAATATTGATGTTTAGTTTCATTGACTTCTCAAATAATTTTCCTTTTCCAAAACATTACTGTTATGTTAGGTTAGGTTTGGTTTGGTTAAGTTTGGTTTGGTTAGGTTAGGTTAGACAATTTCCAACAATGAAAATTAATTACTAAAATTTATTGAAGAATGTTATTGGTGAACATGAATATTATTTGCGGCAATATCAAGAAGTTTAATTAAAAAATCAATTGAAAAATAGGAATGAAAGGAAAATTCATGATTGGAAAACCGCCCAAATTGCGGTATTCGGTCTAATGGGATTCGGTCGAACAAGACATTCGATCCAATGGGATTCGACCCAATGGTAGACAATCTTGAAAAATGGGTACCTCTAATGACACAAAAACCATGGGTGGTATACAAAAAGTAACCACACCACTTATTGAAACCACAATCTCAAAATCCCAAGGACCCATTGAAAAAATGGGTACCTCTAAAGGCACGGGTGGAATACAAAAAGTAACCACTACAGTAAAAAAACTTTGGCCTGGTAAAAATCTTCACGAAAAAGTTATTGTCAGCAATTTAATAGCATCTGATGAAAGCTTACCAGAGGGCCAAAAAAAGGCCTTAAATACTCATTATTTCCCAAAAATTAAAATATTACCACAGGATACAGCTAACAAATACAACTCTTATGAAAAGGAAGGAAGTGGTGGAACTAAAGTGGTTTTACTAGGTGAAAATATTTCTAAGGAAACATTTGGAGTAGATCATTGTGATACCATAAAATCAGTGGAATCTGTTTGTGAAACTGATAGCAATAAAGAGTCTAGCATAGAAATGGTAATTAGAAATGATAACAAAAAACTGGATGAACTTTTCAAGTTTTTTGACTCAGATTCAAAATGTTCCATAAATAACCGTGGTGCTTATCGAACAAATTTTTGCAGTAAACTGGACAACAATGAATTAACAGAAATTCTTAAGTCTGCTCTTTGCGGACAATTAGATGGTAATGTTTACACAACTTCGTTCCCACTAAATGTTAACCCAAAAGGAGGGGACCTTTTTATCTTTAAAGTGGAAAAGGGCAAAGTAAACGAAGTTATACGATCAGACAGGATTATGTGGAGAAAATTCTCAAAATCAAAAAAAGTAACGAAGAGATAAACAGATGTTATTATTATCTGAGGCCTGGGAAAGGTTTAAAATACGATCGTAAGTTTTCCAAGACCACTTATGAGTTAATCAACTCTTCTATTAAAGAATTTGCGGCTATTGCGGTACATTATGGTGGAGATGAAAAATTAGTCCCACGCAAAAAGCACGGAGTAAAAGTCAGTAACAATATTACTGCGCCACAATCAACAACAAATGTTACTCATTTCCCAGAGAATGAAGTTTGTTCGCCGAAAATGCAAAGTGAAGTTCAAGAAATGAATGAAGATGTTTTGTCCATGATAAATAGCACTAGTTCTACAGGAAGAGCGCGTACAAGTGCTGTTTCTGCCAATTGTTTTGCCAATGTTATTGGCTTAGCTATGGGACCATTGAGGGACTTTATTAAAGAAGTTACATATTATGAAGGACAACTTATGATAATTTTTGGGTTTTAGGGTGCTCTTGATAAAGCCAAAACATTGCTTAGAACTACAAGTTCTTCTATTATAAATCAAATTGTCCTTAGTACAATGTGTGAGATGGAAGATTTCGTAATATCAGGTATTTCCATGAGAAACACAGAATTGAAAAGAAACCCTCAGTTCCCAGTGTTATTTATGCTCCATCGAGGCTGATCAACTATTTCTCGAAAATTTTGTTATACCTTTGTTGGGTCTAAAAAGCGTTTGGAAAAAATTTACAATAGTTCACTGTAGAAACGGCTTATCTGACTGCATGACGGCCATTTGCGAAGGTATAAAAATAGAACAGCGCAAGAATCAAGACTTTGAATCTTATGAATTGAACGCCAATTTTAAAAATGATTTGCAGAGTTTTGTAAAAACTCTTAGATTTGACGGTATTATCATGAGTTGCATAATTTTTCAAATAGATATAATGGTTACATTTAATAAAGGTTATGAGAAGTTGGAACAGGCCAAACAATCAATAAATCTTCCCCAGTATGATAGTTTTCCAAGTGAAAATATAGTGGACTTCGTTGTCTCTGGAAAATATCCTAAACTTTTCAAAGCTGTTAAAAACCTAAAAGAAAATACAACAGCTGACGATATGGCCTTGCTGTGCATTGAAAACAATACAGTTAGCTATGAAGGAGTTAGCAAATGCTATTTGGTACGTAATCCCATCGGTGATAAGGTGTACTTAGTGAACTTGGAACAAGATTATTGTACGTGCAATCACTCGCCAAGTGAGAGCAGCGGAACTCTTTCAAGATGAAAATAGGAAACGTTGCGAATTAATAGAGGAAAAAAATGTTCATTACAACCCGAACGAATTGATACGAAAAAGGAAACGGTCATAGAACAAAAAAACTTGAACATTTCTTGTAAAAAGAAAAAAACATGCATGCAGTCAACTCCAGTTAAAAAGTCTAATCTTGAAAATTTTACTTTTGAAGACTCTTTAACAGATTGCATTTTGAAGGATGCAGATTTAAAAGTTGACCTGGAAAGTAAAGATTATTACGAGATCACAACTAATGTTATCAAATCAAATTTAAAGGAGAATAGAAATAAGGACGAAAAAAATGTTTCCTTGTTTACTGTCATAATTTGACTATTGATTTGGAATTATTTGAATGTGAATCAATTTGCCAGGATAACTTCAAAAGCAATTATTTTTGGAAACTCTTTTACCTCAGAAATACATAGACGGTGGCTACTTAGCCAAATCAGTGTTTGTTTTACTGAGATTCATGGGCAGAGAAGATGACTATGTACTTGTAATATCTACTATTTATCAGTATATGTTTTTGCCAGAAATTCAAGAAGACGACAACCTCGTTTTTAATTTCCTTAAAAAACATAATGTACCTGGGTCTCGAAAAAGAGATATAGCAATTTTGTTGCCCCGATGCCCTGGACGCCACGACTGCTGGATGTTACGACTAATTAAGTGTGATTCTCTGGAAATATATGATTCTATACCCCTAACCGAAAATGATAAAGGCACTAAAAGTGAAACACTCGCTATGCACTTCAACAAAATGAGAGAAATAAGTAATGAACATTTTGGAAACGAGGCTTATAGAAAAGTAAAATACATTCATGAAATACTGCCCCTTCAGAATAACAGCTGGGATTGCGGTTTGTATGTACTAGCATATTTTTATTACATTTTGAAAAGGGAACCGCTAGAAAAATGGCGCAGTATAAAAAGTAACAAGGGCCGTAGTTGGATCTATCACATGGTTGAAAAATATAAGCAGCGCGCCCCAACTATACCAGAAGATCAAATATAAATTGAAAGGCTGATTTTTTTTAAATAATTACAAAAAGAGGGAAATGTAGCAATTGAAAATTATTCCTATGAATTGGAAAATTTACTCAAACTAGGAATATGAAAGTACAACGTGACCATCAAACAAGTGGTCTGGTGGAAGATTTTTATAAATACGCATGGCTGGATACTTTCAAACATTTTCAAAAGAAATTTAAAATTGGATTAAAATTTTATATTTTAAAGAACATAGGCCTGCATTGACGCAAATGGATTAACCAGAAATTGAACCTTGTGAAAAGGAAGAACCAATTAAACTAGGCGAAATCTAAAAGTGGCCTTACCCAGCCTAGCTCTCCTTTACAGTCTGGTGCTCTGGCGTTGGCTTAAAAGGCACTTGCAAATTCCTCTACCTCCAACCGCAAAATAATGGTTATGCTTATCCTTTGCCGAGTAATTTTGATAATTGGAAAGCGGAAAAGATCAAAACATCACAAAACACCACCCTTTTTTTACCCAGCCACATGAAACGCCCTTTACATGGTCTAAGTTTTTTCCATAATCGTTTTTGTTATTTTATTTTATTTTTTATCATAGTAACACTGTAATAACTTTAGGAAATCTTTACGGTGCAACTTCACTCTTTTCAACAGAAACCCGGTATCGTTTTCTGTTTCCACGATCATCCATGAAACCTCGTCCACCCGGACTCTGGTCTACTGGCACACTTTGGCTTTGAGAAAAGTGTCGATAAGTTTGCCAGTGTTTTCTCGATCATCTCATCTTGCGCTGATTACTCTATGAAGAACACCTACCATGGCATACGTCACTCGGAGAGGTAAAAACACATCAGCTAGTCAAAACTGAGTTTATGTATGTTTATAGGCATATTTATTGTAAGATTGATTTTTAATGCCATTGTCTCTTTATCTCTGGTGCAAGAAGATTGTTCCGCCTTACAATTGCAATTGAAATCTACTAATCTAGGCTTTAGACAAAGATCATTATAAGGCTATCACTAAAGTGTTTTTACCAATTGCTATCCAAAATGTGTCGACATTCGAAGCAGCCTTGTAACTTTGCAGCTTGTCTCTTGCAACTCCGCAAACCTCTTGAAAAACCAAGCCTTGGGACTCATTATTCAACTTATCTAAAAGCCAGTGATACGCAGGCATAACCATTGATATGATGGGATAATTTGCGGATGAAATTAGATTTGTGGTCACATAAAACTCCTAAAACGTTTAACAATGTTAACAACGTTTCAGAATTATAGTGAATTGAACCTTAAAAATAAAACGTAGGATAAGAAAAGAAATCAAGCAAAAAAAACGATGTCCATATCTCAAAAGTGAGAAGGCGCACGTTCTATATGTCAGTGCTTTCAAAACGGTAGTATATATGATTTAGAACTTGGCATTAGAGCTAGAAGTTTTTCGCGAGAACTAGTGGTTTTGTGCGGGTAATTGTTTTCGTCGGATATGAACACCTTTAGAACACTTAATAACCCTGTCAAGGTTTCCCATTCAGATTAAGTTATGGCAATTATCCGCTAATCTTTATCCGTCTGTGTCAAAGCATCTAACGACTTTAAATGACATTGGATATAATAAATGTTACACGGAGGCTGCTCCAAGATATGTCAATTTTTCCCCACCTGTTTCAAATATAATGCACGGAAAGCATAGCGTAAGTCAAATTGCAACGAGTTTTCACGCCCAGGGACCCTATTCTCTAAGGTCATTTTGGAGAAATTTCGGAGTCATTTCTCCGAATGAAAATAAAACATACTCTGTAAGTACCTCATTCTAATAATCATACGTTGATAACTAGTGTTCGTAAGGGGTAAAAATTTAATCGGGGTCGGGGGCAGGTTATCCCCGAAAAAAAAACAAGTCGGGGTAAGACATCGCATGCTGAAAAATTTTGGAAAAATTAAAAAAAATCGTTAAATTTCAGGGTGTTTGGAAAGAAACTTTATTAATATACAAATATTTGACGCAAAATTTTCGTATCGCACTTACCTAGTGACTCTTAGCTAGTAGGTAAGAAACTGTAAAAAAGCCTAATAAATTCCGACTTTCCGAGCTACGCAGCTACGATTACGATTCCCACGAAAGACCACTGCCATTACAAAAGACGGGGGAGGGCCGCCGATCCACGAGAGGGTGGATGGTGAACTTTGGAATTTTGGTGACTGTTTTTACTGTATTTTGTTTGTTGTTAGTTACCCCCTTGCCCTTTTTTTCATAAAGGAGAAGCGGAGCACTTATTTGAGACGAATGATATGATTTTTTTGGCGCAGGACAAAAAATAATTTGCAAAAAATAACCTAACCAAAATCTAACCCCGAAAAAAACCCCGACTACATTTTACATGTTAGGTACCGGGGTCGGGGGAAAAAGTCGGGGATCCCCGGTTTTCGGGGTCGGGGTCGGGGTCCCCGTACGAACACTAGTGATAACCTCTCCGAATCATTCGACGGCCGAATCGAGCATTCGGAGTTTTTACCGCCTCTCTTCCCTCCATCAATCTTAGATTCGCGGAACTTCCCCCAGAGTTTTATAGTTTTTTCCCATACCTCTTTCTTGGCACCTTGGCTGCGGTTCATATTTTTATTTAGTATCGCTCTTCAGTATTTTCAAACTCGTGCCTCATCACTTGCGATTTTAAGATGGTATTCGCATTGCGATTTACGAGTTCAAAGGGTTTTTCGAGACTTAAATCAAGCGTGGGAGATGGATTATCTCCGTTTAAGGCTAAGTTTTAGGTTAACGCGGGAAATAGTTCTGGAAAGATTTTGTTAAAATTCTGTTTGTATTTGTCCACTAGTCTGGCCAAAGTTCTATGGGTACGCCAATATACGCCATATAAGAGGGGCTATCGACTTTCAGGATGTTTCAGAAATTCTTTAGTGGCTATCTCCTAGACTATATTCCATATTACTTATAAGTTAAGCAGTCCTGAAATTACTAATGCTTCGGAGGACGAGGACGACGGAAATAGCGGCTCTGATCTTCAGTCTTTACCTCGGAAATAGTTAAACCATTTGCTTTGAAATTCAAAGAGTGTGGGAGTGCGCACCACTGCGATTATGGGTGACATATTTTAAGCTATACTGGTGCTGTGAGGAAATATATCGTGGTGTAGTGCAAATGGGAAAAAATGTGGTCGATGGACTAAGTCTAGCAAAGCACTGCAGCTAACTTGGAGCGTCATGTCCAGGTAATGTAATATCCATTAGTAATATTGTAACCCTCAATTGAAATTAACTAAATATGGAGATTCTCCCGAGGGCCATAAAAATGAATTAAAGACAACTTACAGTTTTGATTCCAAAACTTAGAAGAAGAATCTTCTAGAAACTTTATTCAAAAGGGATAAACCCGAACTTATCATTACAGTTCTTAGTAGAGTTAAACAAAACAAAGCGCTCTCCGCGAGGCGACTACGGAATGAATATATAAGTTGAAAAAATCACAGAAGTGTGGGAAGGGAGGAGGAGCGTGTAACATGGAGGCATATATACCCTGCCAGATCCAAAGAGTAGAAACTCCAAGGAATCTGGCAGCCATATTACAATATATTTTCAGATTTATCATTTCCTTTAAAATTTTGATTTATTCGAAAAGAAAACGCACCAAGGCATTTTGAGGAAAAAAGATGGCAGAACGGTCCGGCGAGCAGCTGATGGCTCCAGTCAAGAAAGTAATCAAGTTCAAGGCTGGATCGCCGAATCAATTGAACTACGAAAACGCACTGAGGACCATGGTGGCCAATGACAGTCTACCCTTTTCCACGGTGGACCTACCGGGATTTCAAGAGGTCGTCGCAAGAGGAGGACCTCATGTTACCGTGCCATCTTCGTCGTCGCTGTTACCCGGAGTCAAAAAACTGGTGAAAAACAAACAACCCAAAATTTCTGGTATTTCACATATTTTTGGTCATTCTAGTTTAATAAGGACGAAAAACAACTTGCAGACGTTCGTTGTGGCCAGATTGTCGAACTTATATGCAATTAATCATACTTGAAAATTCGCAGCACCACACCATTGCAATTGGATTTAAAAACGTGGACGAAATGCAGGCACTTTCGTCTGAAAGCAATTGGGCGAAGATTAAGAAGATCCTGGAAGAAAGTGGACTGAAAACGGTTGAAGTAAGTAGAATAAGATCACCACATTCACATGACAGAGCAGGCTAAAAGTCGTGATTGGGTTTCTCAAAGAGCGGGAAGAATTACAGCATCAAAGTAAAAATCAACAAGCAACACCAATGCTTTAAACCCTTCTGAATCTATACTAAAATCTATTTGCCACCCTGATGTTAGTTTTTGGTCAGCAGCCACCGAATGGGGAACTAAAAACGAAGAAAATTCTGTAAAACAATATGATTAGTTTATTATATATAAAATAAAGTTGCTATGGGTGGTTTGCATTTCCGTAAAATTAATCATAGATTTTGACGAAAAACTGGAAATATTCCCATAGAAATAACATGGGAAAAATTTGGAGTAACAGCCAAAGTTTTTCGACCATTTTTTAAAGACTTTTTGTTTGATAGGTCTGAAAACGGTTTTAAAGGAAAGGTTGAACATTAAAATGGTGTCTTTTGAATTTTCATTAAAATCAATTAAGTCTTAGTATGGTTTTTCATAGTTTTAATTACATGCTCTGATTTACGTGGTTTACCCTGAAACTATGGAACTTGCGACTTTTTAGCATGAGTTATGTAGTGTATGAAGCCACTCTTGGACTTTGGTCGTTTTACCGCGGATATAGTCAAATTCTTAGAAAAAATGGGTAGTTTAATGCACATTCTAACTCTTCCCTGTACAGATTAAAGCTAATTAAACTGGATAACAATAAAATAATATTAAACTTCATTACCTTTTAAAGATGATTAAACTAGATTATCATTTAAAATTAATTAAACTAGATTATCATTTAAAATTAATTAAACTAGATTCTAAAAGAAAGATAAATAAACTAGGTTACGACTTTAAGATGTTTAAACTAAATTAAGAATTTACGGTAATTAAACAAGATTACCAATTACGTACTTAAAATAATTTATCAATTAGAAGTAATTAAACTAGACTACCAATTGAAGGTTATTAAACTAGATTACCAATTAGAGGGAATTAATTTAGATCATAATTTAAAGGTAATTAATCTAGATTACCAATTAAGGGTAATTAATCTAGATTACCAATTAAGGGTAATTAATCTAGATTACCAGTTAAGGGTAATTAATCTAGATTACCAATTAAGGGTAATTAATCTAGATTACCAATTAAGGGTAATTAATCTAGAGTACCAATTAAGGGTAATTAATCTAGATTACCAATTAGGGGTAATTAATCTAGATTACCAATTAGGGGTAATTAATCTAGATTACCAATTAGGGGTAATTAATCTAGATTACCAATTAGGGGTAATTAATCTAGATTACCAATTAAAGGTAATTAAACTAGATTACCAATTAGGGGTAATTAATCTAGATTACCAATTAAAGGTAATTAAACTAGATTACTGACCACTGATAATTAAGCTAAATTACCGACGATGGGTAATTAAGCTAAATTACCGACAACTGGTAATTAAGCTAAATTACCGACGACCGGTAGAAAAATCGGATTACAGACGATTGGTTATTAAGCTATGTTAGCGACGACTGGTAATTAAGCTAGGTAAGCGACGACTGGTAGTTAAGGTAGCTTACCGACGACTGGTAATTAAGATAGATTACCGACGACTGGTAATTTAGCCGGATTACCGACAGCTGGTAATTTAGCCGGATTCTCGACGGCTGGTAATTAAGCTAGATTACCGACGACTGGTAATCAGGTAAGATTACCGACAGCCGTATTACCTACGACTGGTAACCCAAAGCCTGTGAAAGAATCAAATTCAACTGATCCTAATACAAAGTCTGTACAAGAAGAAATTCAAACATTTTCAAGCAAAGGTCTGTGAAAACATAAAGATCAAGTATATCCAAGTTAAATATTGTGAAAAAATGCGACTCAAATGCATCTAATCTAGTCAAAGACCTCAATCAAAGTTTAAAAACTAAGGATGTAGACAATGATTTTCCATCTGATGAACCTGAAAGTTATGGTAAACATTGAGATAAAACCAAACGGATTCTTAAGACATCAAAAGGAAGATCTTGTAGAACAAGAGGTGGCAAAAGTACTCCGAGTCTGATGTCAACTAGTTATCCAGCGTCATTTAGTAGGTCTGGACACAATGAAAGTGCGAAAAGGGGAAAAAGGGGGAGATATAGTCAAGTTTTACAACGATCATTATCAGCACTGCCCACACTTTCAAAACCTAGTTCTAGTTCCCACATTAATAAACCAGCTTTGAATATTACCTTTGAAAAAAACGTGACTGGCGCCAAAGATGAACCTGACAACGCAGAGAAATATGACTCGCAGGAAACTATGTGCGCTAAAGAAGTAGAAAATATTTCTAAAACAGAACCAAATCGCGAATCTGATAGTCATTTTCAGATACTGGTGAAAATCGTGAAATGATGCACGTAAAAGTGAAACTAGCTACGTGTATCTTTCCTGAAGTCGAAAAAGCTTTCACTTCGCAACACATTGGCCAAAGATATAACTGGATTCGCTTTATAAAGAAGTTCTATACTTATGTAGGAAATAAACTAGTCGATGGAAAGGTATCTAAGATAATTGTTCTAAAGTGCATTCATTGCAAAGAACTTAAACAAGGATGCAAACTGTTCAACTTTGAACGCCACATAATGGTAAGTTAAAGCCTCCTAAAAAGTAACAGTAAGGCTCACAATTTAATCTTTATGGTAGGGGTGTGCGAATAACACTTTTTGGGTATCGAACCGGTTATCGAATACTAAAAAATTTTCCTTATCAAATACCGAATCGAATAGTTTATTCCAAATCGAATACCGAATAGTTAGGCCTTGGTAAATATTTTACTAACCGATTAATCGTGAATAGTTAAGCCTAGTATTCGCGAATAGTTAACCCTAATACTCGCGAATACTAGGCTTATCTATTCCCGATTAATCGGGTGGTAACCCTTATATTCGCAAATAGTTAATACAAAGCAATGAGAAAAACATTTAGAAGCTCCTAAATTTCAAAATACCTCTCCTCATTGGTGGCCAAGTATTTTTTAAACTTTTCCTAGGCACTTGATGGTAGTTTTTGATGGAGGACAAATAAAATCGGGATGATATTTTTTTAAAATAAGGTGGGTCTCTCTAGTGCCAAGGACCTAAATTTATGGTAGTCGAACTTTAACCGAATAGTCAGTTCGGTATTCGATATTCGTTTCGAATAGTGAAAATGGGCTTATCGAATACCGAATCGAATAATTCGGTTCAGTATTTGATCGAATTATTCGATTGAAACGGTTAACCGCACACCTCTACTTTATGGTGACTCTTTGAAGACTCAACATGAAGCTCTGAAGTACGATAAGGAAAAACAAGCACCGACTCCGAAAATTGATACTTTTTTATCAACACAAAGAAAACGGAAAAGATAGACATACATAGCCCAAGACAAAAGATGTTCAAAACGTTTATGGTAGACAAGGCTGCGGTGGATGGCCTACCTCTTTCTTTCACGGATGGTACAGCTTTCCGGTGTTTCATGAATTACTTCCTCCCAGATGTAAATGTGCAGTCACGTTTCACAGTTGGTCGAGATATATCTAAATATTACACAGAAGCTATTGTCCCTCAACTAAACCAGAAACTGAAAAACCTACCAAGGAAAACAATTCATATTATGATGGATATCTGGACAAGTCGAACTGGGGATGGAATTCTGGGAATTCGGTGCCAGTATGTTTCTAATAAGTGGATAGTGCAATCTTTTACTCTAAAATTTGCCCATTTTCCTTCCCGACATACGGGGGAAGCGATAGCGAAAAAGGTTATTGAGGCTGTTAATGAAAGAAAATTGGAGAGTTACCAGGTAAAAAGCTGAAAAATATGTGCAGTATATGTGTGTTAAAACGATTTTATTCGTAGATTGGCATTATAATGGCCTCAAACATGACAAAAGCGTGCAATATGATAAACATTTTTGACGATCTGAAAGTGGCCGAGGTTCTTGAAGAGCAGGAAGATGCTGAAAAAATGGTTTCTGATGACGATGAACTCGACATTTCGAATGAAGGAGACGCTAGCGATTACTTGGATTACGAACTTTCAGGCAAGTTAACGAACTCAAATTAATAATAGTTGTGAATTTGTGATCAGTAAAAATATTAAAAAGTACTCTAAATTTTAGATTTTGAAGTCCAAGAAGCCACGGAACATTTCATGAGACATGTCGGAGCGTCAAAACTTGAGCGATTGGGTTGTTTAGCCCACTCTATCCAACTATGTGTAAATGCGGCTTTAAAAGCTGACGAAGGTTCAAAGAAAATTATAAAATATTGCAACACTATAGTAGTGTTTTTCCGGAAAAAAATACATTGGGGTCAGAAATTGAAAGAAAGCGCTAAAAAAACGCCATTTTACCAGCACCAACTCGATGGGATGGTCTTTGTTACGAACTAGAACGACTTCAGGATGTAAGTTACATCAGTGTCAAATTTTGTTAACTTATAGAATCATCATTATCTTTCCTTATTCGCAGAGCACATTCTTCTTTCATGTTCAGCAAATCCTCCTCGAGGCTTCATCTGTAGGTGAATCTATACAGCCACCAACATATTTCACCTTGACGAAAATCCGTGACTTATTGGCCATTCTCAAACCTATTCAACTTACAACTTCTATTTTGCAAGGAAATTATCCAACCTCCAATTTGGTTATTATGAGGATTATGCAAACTTTCGAAGCAGTGTATTTAGTACCCAGCACAACAAGCTTCCCAGATTTAAGAGACTTCTTACTTCATGAAATAGCAGAAAGGCTAAGCCCCATCATATCGAACAAAAACCTCCTGATGGCCTCTATTTTAGATCCAAATCAAAAACAGAATATTCAATGGTATGTTTATAAACGAACTTGATCGGGTGCAATTACATTGTCTATTTTGAATATGACAGATAAATTTACAAAACCGATGTGGAAAGATGAATACAACTTTAGAACAATAGACGAAAAATCGGCAATTGATATAATGGAAAAAGAGTACTTAACATTTAAGGAAGCAAATAATGAAAAGAGCTATAAAACTTTCATGAGCACTTCTTCGAGGGAAAAAAATGATTTCGAATACAGCTATGACTATGAGTATTTAGATGAAAAGCTTCCCTTAAAAAACCTTAACCTTACTTCGGAGGCAAACATACTTACTCTATATTAATACAATATTATGAAATAATTTTTATTAAACACATATTGCTGTAGGAAACTCAGTATGTTCACGGCGTAGATCTGCCAGTTAGAAAAGAATATGCGAAAAATGCTCTTCTTGAATATTGCTAAACAAATTAATCAAGATTTCCAATTTTTTTAAAAATGGCTCAAGTGTATCTTGGCATTCCAGCAACAATTGTGAGAGGATGTTTTCAAGTGCATCGGGAATTCAAAGATCAAAACGAGCATCATTATCACCGAGAAGATTGGAGGAACTACTTCTAATAAAAGAACATCGTCGACCCGAGTTGGAAAAAATGTTGACCAAATTCTAAATAAGTTCATTATGTATTTTTGAAATTTTTGAAAAATTAAAAACGTTGAACAAAGTTTATGTAAATTTTTTGGAGTAAAAGTTAAGAAATAAAAACTTAACATGGATATTTTAAAATGCCAACGCGCACTGTAACCTAAGCGACTTAGCTGAGTTAACAATGAATTTGAGCCAAGACCGATGTGAGCTCTAAGTTAAATATTGAGCTCGAACTCTTTAAAACGATGAGCCTGAGCTTAGCCCCATTTTTTAAATTATCAAATTTGAGCCCGAACTGAACTTGAAATATTTAAAGCGATGAGCCCAAGCTGAGCTTGAAATTTTTAAAGCGATGAGCCTGAGCCCGAGCTGGGCTCCATTATTTAAATTATCAAATTTAAGCCCGAGCTAAGACCGGCTCAATAAAAAGTAGTTCTCGCGAGCCCGAGCTGAGCTAGGGGACCCTCGATATAAAAAACGAGAGGTGAGCTGAGCCTTATCCTTGGCACTCAGCTATACTCCCCTCTCTTCTGAAACTACTCTATAAGATAGGCCCGAATGAGAGCCTATACTTTAGACAGACCATTCGGTTAACCTGTGAAATGACGAGGATTCCACTCTTAAGAAAGAGTCAAAATTACCCTTTCACACCAAACGGGACTATCACGCTGCAGTAATAAGCCTATTCTAATTGATAATTTTCTATGATGTATTACATTTATCCTGGTATTTTCATTTTCAAAGTTTATGGGATTTATGTCAGATAGTGGGCTAGTGGCCTTTTTGCGTAAAATAGTTTCGGGATACCGGCCAGACGTTCCCATCCTACAGGTATGGAGGGGTTTGTCTAGAACTTTGGTCGTCTTACGTTTCCAGGGATGGGCATATAGCTCAAAAGTTTGGTTCGAATACGATTCGTATGGAAAATCACTATTCGAAGCCTGATTCGATTAATTGATTAATCGATAAATCAAATATTTTTGAAATAATTGAAAAATACCTCGATTAATTGAAACGTTTTTTCACTCTGTCTTATGGAACTTATACGTAAAACTACCGAGATATAGTGGTCCATTAAAATCAATAAAGTCTAGGGGGAAATAATTAGGATTGCAGAGGGAGAATCGTTGTAATTGGGTGTTGGTTAATGAAATCGACATGTGTAGAACTGTTTAGAAGATATTTAATTACGTAACGTAAGGTTAGTAAAAACAAATGGCTATTCGTCATTTACATACGTAAACCTCATGGTGCACCTCATGGGACTATTTATTAACTATTAAAGTTAATTATAAATGGGGTTGCTGGTACCCTTGTTAACGAATCGTTCAAGCTCAAGTCGTATAGCGTCCATCTCGAGAACGGAAGAATTTCTCCTGACAGTGCGTTGTTAAAGTGGGAGTGTAGTGACCGTACTTAAAACTTTTTATAATTTCGCATCTCGCGAGCGTTTATGTAAGAGAGGGCCAGAAAGATCCTCTTCTCCCCGGTGCTACTATTCAGCTCCCGTTTCAACTCTCAACTGCTTTTCTTGAAATTTTGGTGTCTCGACCATACAGGGCGGAACACACACACTGGAGCAATTATATCCCAACACTTGTCAAAATGTTATTAAAGGAGACACTCTGACGTCCAGGTTTCCTGGCGCCCATTTATGGGTACCAGCATTTACATTTATAAGGAAGGTTCCTCTCTGTAGCGCCGCCTATGCGGTCCACGCAGAGAGAGAACGGACTATATAGTTGATGAGAGCCAAGATAAAATCAGTTCTAAGAACATGCATGAGAAAGTTTTAAAAAGTGGTTCATGACATGGGAACACAATTTAACGGCTTGAAAAGTATTTGCTATTCTGACAAGAGTTTCCCTTTATAATAAAAAATAGAGAGAATGGGTTATTCTCTAGAAGAGCCGGTAGAGTATTCTTATATAGTTTTTCTGAACCAACTTTCTTCGCGCTCGGTTTGGCTAGAGCTCAAATGTGCGTCGCGTCAACTAGTAGTATACAGGGTGTTTCTGATAAGTCTGCCATAAATCAAGGGGCGTGTTCTTTGGGTCAAACTGAGTGGAAAGTGTCAAAGAACATGGGGTGTACAAGAATTTGCAACGAAGATATGGCCCCCCAAACATTGGCCCCTAAAACAAGAAAATATTCGAATATGTAGACTAAAACAAATTCAGCCTTATCAACTTGTTTAGAAATAATGAGACAATTTCAATAGTTTCCCTCTAACATCGTTATTGAACTTTCACCTGGCAGAAGTGTATTAAATGAGTAGAAGTATGCCTACTCTAGTAAAGTAAATTCAAAGTATCATGGTACCTTTCGGTTGGTATTACTTTTATTCTTAACATGGACGTTACAGGTATTGTTCAAAATGTCCACCACCGGCGTTAAGACAAACATGAACCCGTCTTTCGAAAGATTCTTGGACATGTTGGAAGATTCCTGGCCGGTTCCTGATTGTTTGACAACCTTCAATAATTCGTCTTCGCAAGTCTTCCTCATCACGGACTTCATTCTTGTACACGATGTCTTTGAGATGACCCCAAAGATATAAATCACACGGATTTAAATCCGGAGATCTGGCTGGCCACGCAACTGGTCCTCCACGCCCAATCCACCTTAAATTAAACGTAGCATTAAGATGTTCTCTAACTGCACGGCTGAAATGTGGGGGTGCCCCGTCGTGCATAAACCACATGTCACGAAGTACTGCTAACGGTATGTCCTCGAGTAGTTCAGGTAAAGTGTCTCTTAAGAACGTGAGATATGCTTCACCATTTAGTCTGGGTGGAAGAAAATGCGGACCTAGTAAATGATTACCGACAATGCCGCACCATACGTTTAAAGAAAATTGCTGTTGGTGACTTCTAACACTAATTATTGAAGGTTGTCAAACAATCAGGAACATGCCAGGAATCTTCCAACATGTCCAAGAATCTTTCGAAAGACGGGTTCATGTTTGTCTTAACGCCGGTGGTGGACATTTTGAACAATACCTGTAACGTCCATGTTAAGAATAAAAGTAATACCAACCGAAAGGTACCATGATACTTTGAATTTACTTTACTAGAGTTGGCATACTTCTACTCATTTAATACACTTCTGCCAGGTGAAAGTTCAATAACGATGTTAGAGGGAAACTATTGAAATTGTCTCATTATTTCTAAACAAGTTGATAAGGCTGAATTTGTTTTAGTCTACATATTCGAATATTTTCTTGTTTTAGGGGCCAATGTTTGGGGGCCATATCTTCGTTGCAAATTCTTGTACACCCCATGTTCTTTGACACTTTCCACTCAGTTTGACCCAAAGAACACGCCCCTTGATTTATGGCAGACTTATCAGAAACACCCTGTATAAATAAGAGAACGGGATGGGTATGAATTTGCCATAGAGATAACATGGGGTATGATACCCTATGAGAAAATTAACATTGGGTCTCGAATTATCCGAAGCGGCTGTTTTGTGCACCTTGGACGGCACGGAGAGTACGTAAGTTTCACGGTAAAATGAGAACAGAGCGGGGCGGGTATGGACCATAGAAATAACATTGGGAGTATTAATTTTGTCGCCTCATAGTACGGTAGAGGCTGACAAGGGGAGTACGGAGGGTCCGTACATAAATCGACGAAGGGACTGGATTCTTACCGTTTCAGAGTACGGGGGAAGACCGATCTAATTGTATGAAAATTATTTGCCTAATCATCGGTGCTTTCCCTGGTATATTACGGGAGTCATGGTGTCGAGACCGAACGAAGAGTTCTCAAATTTCCCTTCTGAGAGAGGAGAACGTTTTCAGTGTGCTTAAAGTATAAAAGAGGGGGTATTAATTTTGTCGCCTCATAGTACGGTAGAGGCTAACAAGGGGAGTACGGAGGGTCCGTACATAAATCGACGAAGGGACTGGATTCTTACCGTTTCAGAGTACGGGGGAAGACCGATCTAATTGTATGAAAATTATTTGCCTAATCATCGGTGCTTTCCCTGGTATATTACGGGAGTCATGGTGTCGAGACAGAACGAAGAGTTCTCAAATTTCCCTTCTGAGAGAGGAGAACGTTTTCAGTGTGCTTAAAGTATAAAAGAGGGGGTATTAATTTTGTCGCCTCATAGTACGGTAGAGGCTGACAAGGGGAGTACGGAGGGTCCGTAAATAAATCGACGAAGGGACTGGATTCTTACCGTTTCAGAGTACGGGGGAAGACCGATCTAATTGTATGAAAATTATTTGCCTAATCATCGGTGCTTTCCCTGGTATATTTCGGGAGTCATGGTGTCGAGACAGAACGAAGAGTTCTCAAATTGCCCTTCTGAGAGAGAGGAGAACATTTTCAGTGTGCTTAAAGTATAAAAGAGCGTATATTATAAATTCTCCATAGGGATTGTACATACAACATTGACTATAGGGCATATAATGTTTCTAAACAATGGAAAATGAGGATTGTTTTTCATTTCACCGATCCAAGGGTACGGGAGAGGCCGACTAAATATTACGGTTAGTTATTTAGGTACAGTTTTCAAGAACGATCTAAGCTGTATTTTTTAATAACGAAGTATTATATATTGGGTGATGCTAATTATTTAATTTCATTCCTACACATCTCGGAAAACAACTAAAAATGTAAGCGATAATCGTATTAATGTTTTTCCGGAGGCAGTCATTACAAATGTATGTTATAAAATTAAGGTTGGAAGGAAACTCCTGCATAGTTGAAGCAAGCTTTATGAGAGCCAACAACGAATACGTCCTTAAAGATTTGGAGTTTCCCGTTATTAAAACGGGTGAAAGTGGTGTTTATACATTTAGGTCACCTGTCCCCTACAACAAGAACGAGATAAATGTGAAAGACAAGGCTATAAACTCCTGGATCTCTAGACATATTTGCGGGATGCTATGGGACGATGGTGAATACGAATTGGATGACTTAGCTGGAATAGTCGCAAGCATATCGAAGAAAGCACCAATCCTTTAAACTAAAGGGCCAGAAAAACAAGTATATCTTTCCGGACTTTTTGGAAAAACAATAATAAACGTCGAAGATTAAGGGTGTCCCAAGTACAAAGATTTGTCTAATCTGTCTTCAGTAGAGTGTAAATATCACTCTGATAATAAAAATTGCACATTATTCAAAGTGCACCTAATGAAACTATGAAAGGTGTAATTTTTGGTTCAAACCAATTGTTTTTCTTATTTCACAACATGGATTTTCTAAATAGGAATTAATACTTAAACCTATTGTTGGAATGGAAGAAGAGGTTTTATTAGAAAGTGCCTCAACAATTTAAATCGGATTCTTATTCTTTAATTTCAATATGCCGAAAATCAATTTAAAATTTGCCACTATGACGTACACTTAAGATAACAAAATGCATGAAAGGTTTCAAATCCTAACCCCAACACCACCTAAAATTGATTTGGTACCTAATTATATATTTTTTTAAATACCGTGAGAATGTCTAGACTGATTGACCTTTACGTCATCACTGACGTAATTGATCAGTTCTAATTAACGTCATAACAAGAGCGAGAAGCCTCACTTTATCGTAGATCGTATTTCATGACTACAGAGTGAGTCACGTCTTTCACATATATAGAGGATTAGGTATGAAATTTCAGACCTAGCCAATTATCAATCGCGACGAACAAGTAGACAATGTTTTCATGCATTTTATGCTCGAGAGAATTTTCGTTCAAGTTCCTTTTAAATCGCCACGTTCGTGAACAACATGGAAAAACAAAATATGTCTGCCGTGTCTGTAATAACAGTTTTGCCAGATGGTACAGACCAATTCAGCATTCGTGAATTCATCGGAGTTGTCCAGTTTCCCCCACGCCAGGACCATCTTACCTACAACCCATAGACCCCGACTTAGCCACCAACAACCAGGTGGATGACTTTCTGCAAAGTCGCGGTTCTCGAAGACGCCATCGTGAGTTTGCGATATACCCCGCAAACGACAGAAACGGATCCAGAATTAATAAATAAAAAAATAAAATCATCATTAATTAAATACTTGGAAAACAATCTAAGTAAGAAGCGGGGTACAAAGTGGAACATTTTTTTACGTGTGAGATACGTTCGCGAACTGAACGACGGATCGGAAGTCGAAGCATTACCCTATTTCCGAAGCCGAACTCTTCCTTACTATCATATTTAATATCTAACCAAATAGACTCGTGTGTGAAACAAATGGTACAGGCGATGGAGGAATTTCAAGATATGGGCAGTGGATGGACCATAGATCGTATCTTGTTTTTTCAAGTGGATATTATTAGATACATGCCACTGGTTGGTGGTACCTATATAGAGCTCCCCCTGAACTGAATAATCCCGGAAAAGGACTCTTAAATATTAAAACTAATGATCAAAAGTGTTTCTTGTGGTGCATTCTCGCGAAATTAAATCCACAACCTCCAAAATCACATCGCGATGATCAAAATAAATACGTAGCTTTTGAAACGGATTTAGACTGCACCGACATTTGTTTTCCGTTTGAATTAAATCCACTCAAACTAAAAAGGTTTGAAAATAAAAACCATCTGTCAATCAATGTTTTTGGTTACGAAGTTTTTCCTCTCCACGTCAGCGAAAATAAAGCTCCCGAGGATCGACAAATAGACCTACTTTATCTAAAATCCAAAGAAAAGCAACATTTTTGTCTAATTACTGATATTAGCCGACTATTAAGTCATTTCAGAAACTATAACGGAAAATTTTACGTGTACCGTTATTGTTTACATCGTTTCGCGGGAAAAAAACTCGGAACGAAATCATAGAGAACACGTGAAAAACTGTAACTTGCACAGTCCACAACTCTTTAAAATGCCACACAAAAAACCCATCTTGAAATTTGAAAAAATTGATTGGCTTCAGAAGGTAGGAAGTCATTTGGAATTTCCATAAGTTCTTAGTCTTAATAAATTTTTTTAGGTCCCATACGTCATATATGCGGATTTTGAATCTATAATTGACAAAATCCAGACTTGTTACCCAGATTCGTCAATCTCATCAAAGTAGTTAACCATCTAAAATATGGAGTGGAAATTAGGTCATTTAATTGGGTCGCCAGCCTTCTAGCGCGCTAGACTCGCGCGTGTGTACTCGCGTGAGTCTAGTGCGGGGAAACACTGGTTTTTTATCCGGGGGGGGGGGGTTTCTCTGAGTTCGTTTATTGGTCGAGAGTGGGGGTCGCCAATTGATTAGGTCTTTGTTAATTGGTTAAGGGCGTGAACTTCTTTAGTCGTGACGTAATCGCCATATAGAGTTTGTCTGATAAGACAGTACTCTCTTTATCTCGGTTATTAGACTTGAAGAGAGCAGTGACTTCAAATGGATATCTTCTTACACACTATGCGTTATATAGTGACGTATCAACGATTCAAAGGGCGCGAGGATTTCCAATATATGGTCGCGTATCTTTTAGATCAATGCACTATGTATACAATATGTTTCGAACACCGAGTATCTGAAAGTGGGAAAATCGCTCGTGTTACTAAGAAATGCACGATATATGAAGATAAACCTCCTGAACATCAAGATATCGAGTACCAGAATCAGGTGGAAATTTTGAAGCGATTAATATTTGATAATAGTGACATTATTTTGGAGGATTTACATGACGGACTTTTATTTACCCGTTTGGGTCACGGTATAAATCAAAGAAGAGTTAAAGCCCCGGAAACGGATTCACCGGCGCCATTGTGTTTAGAAGAAAAAGCCGAATTTTACGGAAATGACTTAATAAAATGTTTACGGGAAGAATAGAGGAAATTAGGGACTCTCGATAGTATCTACGAGGAATATTTATCCTTTTTATTTCCCGGTAGTCGTTAATGTAATCTTTTCTATAACCGTCAATTGATTAGGTCTTTGTTAATTGTTTAGGGGTTTTTAGGACGTGTCTGTACTTGTCTTTAGTCGTGACGTAATGGCCAGACTTAGATAAGAGAGTGTTCGCTTATGTAGCGTATGTTTACTTATTTATTATCTGTAAACGTCTCGAATTTCACTCGAGACAATTTTCTTTACGTCTACATGTTATCTGTTACTCGGTCATTGCGCTAGAAAGACATTACTATCAGAAAATTGACTAAACAAGATGTCGCGAATAGTTTTAAAGGTATTGACTGATCACGTAATCTTTAACTGTAAAAATTTAGTTTAATTGTACGATTACATATACATTAAATACATAAATAATAAATAAATGAAAAATACAGAAAATAAGATATAATTGAAAAATACATAAAAAGTAAGATATAAAATGAAAATACACAAAATAGATAAGATGAAATATATAAATATGAATAAATTTAAAAAGTAATCTTTAAAAGCAAAGGCCCCTCTGTAACGATTCAATAGGGTATTATTATACCCTATTTTAAACCTTTACAAATACTAATATATACTTACCACCCGCCACGGTGATTTGTATCGGGGTGTCGCGCGTTACTGTAAAAGATTAGTTTACAATTTATAAACGATTCATTAGTTTACTGTTAATTAAAGATGTAATATTTATAAAAGTTTTCTATTTACCGTCAGATAGGTTTAACGTTATCTCGCGATGATCGGCGCCAGGAATCGGAGGTCCTTCCTGAATGACAACAGCCTGGGGTGGTTGTTGAATTCGCTCAAGCGGATCAACGGGAGGAAGGATGTTTGGAGGAGGGGAAGGAGAACCAGGGTATGGGGGAGGAGGGGTTTCGATACGGGGGAGGAGGGGTTTCGATACGGGGCCGGTATTCAGTGTTGACAACGTTACGTAAAATGGGGATGTCTATGTCGCTATCGTCACCCCAATTACTCTCCCACGAATAAGGAGATTCAGCGCCGGCCAAAATTAAATTACGATTGGGTACCAGCGAAACCGGAGCTTCGTCGGGTAAACCCCAATCGACCGAACCCGCGCTGCTCTGAGGTGCCATTTCTTGAGCGTTGAAAAAGACCTCAATTTTTCTAGCTCTTACCAGAGCGCATCTATCTCCGTTATGCGGGAATCGTAAATGGGGGTCATAGACATCTTCCCCTCCCGGCATAATGCGAATTGAAGGGGCACCAAACCTTCCTATATCCACAACCCGGAGGTTTCAAAGAAAAAAATTAAAAAATTCTTTTTGATCTGGCCCTTTTACGTAAACGGTATCACAACCTCGGGTTAATTGTTGAAGTACGGTTCGGATCTCGTCTTGACCGTATTCACCATCGCGCCCCAAACCGGAATGTCTGAGGTTATTAAAAATAATCGTGTTATCCGTTCTACGGAAACACTCCTCGTCAGGAATTTGAAAATTCCTAACGCTACGCTCACCGCTATCGCGTATACACCCAATCTAATAAAATGAAAACACACGTGTAAAGGAAAATTCTAAAATATTAGTTAAGATTTAATACCTCTTTGACTAGAAACCTACAACGTAGGTTCCTTGCGCGACTAAAAACGATCGCAAAGCTCGTGGCGATGAAAATGAGGGACTCCCTATTTTAAAAATATATCTCTTAATCGAGGGTTTAAATCTAATAGAAAATACGTACATTATAAATATTTTAAGTTTTAAAAAATAAAATAATATAAAGATGAGGCGTTAGAAACTATGTGTTACTATTGACTAACCATTTTAAAATTACCGGAAAAATTACATAAATTTTATAGCTTTAAATTTAGAAGAGCTGTAACGGAATTTTCTATGAGTAAAGAGGTGATGTTTAGAGATATATAGTGATGTTGTAGAAACTAAAAGACACTAAGATAAGGGTTACTGTTGTCTAACCATTTTAAAATACTGGAAAAATACTTACATTTTTTGTTGCGAGACTAGAAGAACAAGCTATTGAGTTTATGAAAGTTTTCGTTGTAGAGAATACAAAGGCTTTAACGTTGTATTTATACATATTTCTCACCCATGAGTATACTAGGAGTCCGATAGTAACACGAAACCGTTCAAAGATAATACCCAGCTAGCACAATATGGTCCATTGGCTATCCTTTGGATATGGTTTCTGGATATAGGTCTTATCCTGAGGATGTCCCATATCCAGTACTTGATGTATCCTGGATATTCAAGGGACATCCAAATGTCTTCAAATCTATGTCCTTGGTTTGTCTTTTGGCTGACCATTATGACATCCTAGGGATATGTGGGGGTCATGTAAAGGATATCCATACAATATAATATTACTATCCGTTGGATGCTGTTTCTAGTATAACGGGATATTCACTGGATTTAAAAACAGATATTCTTTGGCTATCCTTGGGAAAAATGTATATTTTATTTCATCTTAAGGTTAATACAGAGGTTACACTTAAGTTTCTTACATACTTAAGTTAAAGCTACACTAGGAAAAACATTAAATTCGCAAAAATTATTTTTAACATTTTTCAACACATATTTTTAAAAATTGGCATGAATTTGAATTGCAATTTATTTTTGATAAATTTAAGTACTATATTTATTTTAAAGAATTTGAATTGCTATATATTTTTGAATTTCACATTTAAACTACTAAAAACTAAATTTATCTTCCAAATATGGATCAAATATTGCTTTTGTTTTGCAATTATGCTTATTATAATATTTTCAATTATATTTGTCAAAATATAGTTTGTTGAGAACACCCTCTTAATTTTTAAGACTAAACTATTTCAACATGGGTAGAAATTCAATTTTGAATTAGTTACTTTATCTCTTAGTAAGTTTTCATTATTTTCAAACTAGGTAAATTATAATATAATATTATAATATTTTCAATTTCCAATCCTCCTTTAAATTTAATGCCTAAAATATTTGACGAAAATAATTCTAGTTTGTTGAGAACAAATTGAGACATACTAATTAAATCATCCACCTAATTTTTAAGACAAAATTATTTCAACATCGGTACAAATTAAATATTAAGTAATAGTAAGTTTTCAAACTAAGCCAATTGTCTATCTTCATAATTATGGACAACAATTATATATATTAAATTTCTTACGTTAGCTAATGAAATATGAAATATGAAAATAAGCACGCATATGCTCGTTTAATTCTTGGTGATTTGCAGTGCGCTGTATTTCTTAGATTATTTTCATCCGAATTCATGAATTAATTTCTGTTTAAAAAGAGAAATTAGAATTAAAATTTGCTCAAATTAATTCGCTAACTCGTATCGTACCTTGATAGTTTGTTCTTCGGTAAATTTCTGTAAAAATCTTGATACAACGTATGCTCCACATGAATTTGCTCCTGATACCATTTTTCTCATGACTGCAAGAGATGAATTTACTTCATTAGAAATAAGTTTCAACCATGAGTGAATATCTCCTAGTTACTCGATCAGGCCGATAAGAATATATCCAGCGAAACAACAATTTGCAGTCCAAGAATTAATTAATAAAGCCCAACCTTACAGTATTATCAGTCATCCTTACACGTACGATGTTAAATAACAAACCAATATTGAGATATTGTCCTATTAGACAAGTTAACGAGCGTGAAAATATTCTGGATATTGAATTATATATCTAAATATATGAATTTGAGGTAGAATAGCGGCAAAACTAGTTTAATATCACATTTTCCTATATCCACGATCGTAATGGCGGCTTGGTCCAACGGAATTTTCTTTTTCAAAATATTATGCGCCAGATGGAGCCTCGGTTTTCTTATTTCGTACTTAGTATGGGGTGCCTTCGAAAGATGGCGCAAGCCCATGATAATCAATAAGGAAACTTTTTTTAATGAAATCATGGAGGAGTACAGGGAGGGCAGACTTAGCCATTGGACTCTTGTGTTAAGTAATTTTTGAAACAACTTACGTACTGCTGCCAGCTGGTTCATTTACGGAAAACTAGTAGTTTGGAAGGAAGGAGGAAGTGGGGGAGCGGGGGAATTCAAAATGGCGGGCGATGCAGGCGATTATAAGGGTCGCTAGTGTAAGCAGGGCTACCAGTCACTTTCCTAAAACATACTGAGTCGGCCCTCCCGGTAATCCTCCTTGATGAAACATTGCCTTTAGGACCAAAGAAACTATTTATTTGTTTATTGGAATCATTAGTCTACGTGGTGCGTGGTCCCAGGCGCGAGGGGGAAGGGGGTTGTGTTATACCTTCAATGCTGCTTTCCCCTCCCCCCGTTCCACTTAACAAGTTGAGCAAGGAAATTGGCTCTATAATAACGCCTACTTTTTCAGGGTTTTTTTTCTCTTGTTCAGACGAGCCTTCTAATAATTACGATCATAAAGTTGTTTTTATCATTTTCAAATATCCTAAAGATTACCCGGAAATTCCATACTTTACCAAGGCAAAAAACCCAAATGAAACGAATTAATTTTAATAATTTATGGTTTAATGCAGAATAAGAACAGTGTTTAAAAGTCGACATTCCATTGAAATACATATGTTCAAACTAAAACAGAGAAGCAGATATTATTTAAACAATATTGAAGTCATTAGTTAGTGAAACAATTATCTTAAACTAAAAGTTGAGAGATCTATAAAGTTCTTTCTATTTTTTTTTTTTTTAATTTTTAGTTCTCAAGTTTTTCTTCTCGCAGTTAAATCTTCAGTTCTTACATTCAATTAGTTAAAGTTCAAATTATTTAGATTTTTTTTCTTGTTAGTTCAAATTATTTAGTTTAATTATTAAAGATTTCAGTTCTTCAGTTCTATTAATTTTTTTCTACAAAATTCAAAAGAGTTTTATGACTATCGTTAATTACTTAAAACAATATGCAGATACATTCGAGAAAATTCCTTTGTTAGATCTAAATTTTTTAACATTAAAAATAGTTACTTCATATTGAAAACATTCTTTGCAATATTATTCAAATTTTTTGTTAGTTTTTAAAATTTTATCGTGTTAAAAAGGTATACTTTAAAATTTTTGACGCAATGAAAAGTATTGAAATTTTTGAAAGAGAGAATGAAAACTCGTTTTGCTTGAGTATGTGCAATACAAAATTCAATGCCTCTGAAAGATTTAAAAAATTTAAAAAAGCTCATAATTAAAACCATCAATTAAATATAAATCTATTTTAAAATTTACAATCACATATTTGGAGGTATTTCTTCAACGTTTCACTATCCATGTGCGTCCATATAGAACATCAGTTAAAAAAATCATTTCATTTTGCTTTTATCCTCCTTTTAATGAGCAAAAGTTTGTTTTCTTAGCAATTGATACTTGATTCTTGAGATTTGATGCGGTCGGAAGCGTGCCTTAGCCTTGACTTAATCTCATTTTCTATCTCACAAGCAGTAGTATCAAAAGTTTTAGTTGAAATAACAGTATCTGAGAAATAAAATTAAGATTTATGAATTAAGGATTGAGGTGAAAAAAATTTTTGAATGATGCTGAAAACAGTTTCTCTCAACTTACCCATAATAACACTAGTGATACGAAGATCGCTGAGCTTTCGTTTTCCTTTCTTACCATTCCAGTTGTAAAGAACTGCGAGTTTGTCAGAGAATGCTTGAGAAAAAACACGCTTCACACTCTCTTTGACATTTCTTCCTCCTATCTGTTGAAGTCCTCGTTGCTGAAATGAAAGGGTGTGTTTGAATGCTATAAATATTCCAATTGTTGTTTCATACCAATTTCTGCTTCTTTTCATCTTCCTTTAAATTTTCTTCAAGCTGCGATAATTGATCCAAGTCTGATAGTGGTAGGCCAAATTCACTAATATCGCTTTCTTTGGCAGGTTCAGAATCAATTACTGGATTTGATGATGATCCTCGTTTGACTAAAACTTCTATCATGCCCAATAAATCTTTCTGATTATATTTTATAATTTCCAAACTTCTAGTAACGTCTTTTACCCAGCCTACGTGTAGAAAAATAAACCAAAAACTAACAGTCTATAAAAAGATTATGTGATATTCAAACTCACTCTCTTTCACCATAACCATCCGGTTCTTTCTGATCAGACTTTCACCTTCATCGTGATGAGAAGCTGTTTAAAAAGTTAATGCTAGATGACTGGCACTAAAAAACTTGATTCGTCACTACTTACTAGGTGCTCTAGTCGCAATAAAACTTGATGACGATGATTTAGACACAGAGTTGCCTTTGTTTCTCGGCGTCTGGAAACCTTATTTATATTTATATTACAAACTTAAATTCATAATTATTAACCGTTCTAATCATAGACATACCTTCATCAGCATTAGAATTAGCTTCGGGTTGAGGTGATTTGGAATTACCCCTTTCTTCGAGGATATCATCATGAGAATCTATACAAAGAGCCAGGGACAAAATAAATTTACAAGTACTAGTTCTAAGGTCAATGCTATAATGATTAACTATATTAATAAGTGGGAGTTTTGATATTATCTTATTTGAGAAAACTTTAATCTTAGACCTTTAATTCCGCAATCTAACACACGGATAACAATTATCGAGGGAAAATGAGCTACTTTCATAAAATACGTTGTCCTTTCTATTTGTAGTGCACTTAAATAAACATTTGAAATAATTATATCACCTTTATCTGCAACAAGTTGACTGTTGCTAGGTTTGCCTAAAATGGTTTTAAAAGAGTTACATTGTTAGTTTGTTGCAGTGCAATTAAATGAATATTTGAAACAATTCTATCACCTTTATCTGGAACAAGTTGACTGTTGCTAGGCTTGCCTAAAATGGTTTTAAAATATTTACTGTGTTGAAGTTAATGACATAATATAAATTTAATACTTTTAAGAATTTCCCCTGCATTTTGTGTTTCATGCGTCTCATCCTTATTGCTTTCATTGCTGGATGCTAAGAATAAATTTCAACATTAAATACATGAATATTTATTATAAATAAACCTAGATTTATTTAAGATGGACTGCTCGTGCTTCGACTCTCAGAAAAAGATATTCAGATTAAAACGAGAATTTACAACAATATTTTTCATGTAATTATAAACTATGTGAAGGAATGGAGGCTACGAAACATTGGACACATATAACCCTCTTTCTTTTTAAGAATTTCCGTTGTGAGAAAATTTAGGTCAAGTTTATTCATTCTTCTTAAAATTTCAGATTTCTGAATTTCTCTACTAGTTTGGTAATATACAAAAAACTGTTTCCCATTGAAAGAAGGAATATATTTAACGTAAACTCTACTGTCCACTATAACAGCGTTCAATTCTTTTACGGCCCTTTTGCTTCTCGCTATTTTAATTGGTTTGATTCGCAAGATTCATAGGCGTTATACAGTCCATTCAAGCTATTACATGGATTTCAATCGCACTAGCTTTAAACCACATTGGTGGAGGGTGTAGCTTGGGCATGCGTTTAGCTAAAGCCCTAAGTAACGAATACAAAATATTTTAACATTACCCTCTGAGTCAGAAAATAACCCATGAGTTGGTTGGTCCATTGGATTTCCAGTTTTTTCTTGCCGAGTCTTTGATACTTCAATTTTATAAACCCATTATAATAAAGTTTTTCAAAGTAGCATTCAATTCCAAAATTACTTACGAGATCTACTTTTAACACCATTTCTCGCATCCCTGGATATGCTTCTGATTTCAGATGCCTTCCCTTTCTTAGAACTTTTTGAAATTCCTGTAATAAAAAGATGTGGTAGTGCATAAATTTAAGATATACTGTACTCTCCTATCATCATAGATTCGGCATGCAATGACTATATATCTCAATTATACATTATTTCAAAGAAACCTGTACCTGAAGAAGCATCCGACAGATTTCGCTTTAATGATAATTTTGGTGGTGACGCAAGCGGTGAATGGATTTCAGGATCATCATCTGTCTCGTCTGAAGAACTTGAATGGTAGCCTCCATTGACTTGGGATTTATTTATTAAAAAATCTGTTTTTCGTTTATTTCTACGCCCACGTCCCAGCTCTTTTTCACTGCTCGACTCATTTATTTCTCTTCTCAATTTTTTCACAGCAACGTCATAGGTTTCTGCAAATAGAGAATTTCAAGCGGATTCTTAATACTTCATATTTGTTAAAAAATCAAATATTTCAAATAAACTAGCGATATACATTTTCCTTCATGTAAATATTTCTTAAAACTCACCACATGTGAACAAAACTTCAACTGGAAATTTTTTCCATTCTTTTTGAGATTGAACCATCCTTTTAACAAGCCTGGTACAATTCTTCTCCTTCCCTGGATAGGAACAAAGCGTTTTTTCAGGGCCATGGCAATCTACCCATTCTTTCGGAACAACGGCAAGCTCGAATGAGCTATCAAATTCCACTAAATAATATCCCTCTGTGGTCATTCTTCTGAAAATAAATAAATTTATATACGTTTAACAAGTTGCATATATGTTAATATAATTGAATCATTTGATTTATGAGAGTATATGCTCCAACTTTAAAGCTAATGTAACGTACTTCTCACTAGTCATGATTTTATCCACGTGACCATACAAGTGCTTATTCATAAAATTAAAAGTATCGATTTTCAAATTTTGGCATGCCTTATCATAAATCATTATTAAATTGCATCTCCAAAAAATACGTACATTTGAAGCGACTGAAAATGGTACAGAAAACAGCAATCTGCAAGTGCACCAAGATAACTGGAAACAGTCTGAATGAATAAAATTGCAAATACAATAAAACTCAAATTCATTGAACATCCTAACCATGCATAGACTACATTTAATTGCAAAAATATCTTGAAACGCGCATTTGTGGCAGTAAATGATAAAATTTTTTATATTGCTATAAATTCTAGTGTATCTTATTGCATGATTTCCTATAGTCCATGCGGTTTCGTCTTAAATAGTTCATAATTAATATTTTTTTATTGATTGTAATATCTTAATAAGTAAAAACGAGTCGCTACCAATAGGATACTTCTGAACCTTGCCAACAATATCTGTTATGTTGAAGGATTTTAAAGTTGTTGCTAGATTACTCGCTTTAACAACACCAGTCAAATCTGAGTTGCAAGGCCGTGTATAGTAGTTCTCTATCTTTTGAAATTGTCTTCCAATAACAATGCCAACTTTTGTGGTCAAAGTTGCTATATTTTCAATAACGATGTAAGAATTGTTAGCTAAATAACAGCAATGATCTCTTGATTTGAGTCCAATCACAAATCCATCTAGCGTACATTTCTTATACTGTTTATCAATGCAATTGTTTGGGGTAAGAAGAGGGCCATTGTTATGCAAAATTTGATATTTCATTTTCTTTAGTGTTATCCCTCCATTTTTCTTTCTGATGTTAGTATCTTCACTAATTCGGTTAATTATCTGTTTCAAAGGACGCCCAGAGTTACTTAGTTTCAATTTCAATGATTGCAAATAGTTTTCAAATTCGAAAGCGCTGAAAGAGTCTAACGGTCCAAACACTGCAGAGTCTTTGGCTAGATGAATTAGTCCATGGACATTGTATGAGACAAGATGCTCACCATACAGCACACTGTAGGTTTTGGTAAAGTAGGCTAGAAGCTCTTCAGCATATTGGTTTAATTCTAAATGTTGCTGATCACAACAAAGTATACGAATAGCCACGTGTAAACTAAGGAAATGTGTGTAATAATTTTTGGGTAGAAATTTCTTCAACACTAGAGGTCCTGAATAAAGCAGAAATTGCCTGAATTCTGTTGCTTTAAAGCGTTTTATATCAACAAGCGAGCGAGGTTTGCGAACAAACTCGGAAGAAGTTACTTCTTGTAATGATGTTAAAATCGTCGACATTTCTTCAACATGAACAGGTGGTAGTTTAAATTTCGCAGTTTTTCCATCAATCCAGGAAACCAGAAGTTTTTTCATAACGCCTAGGCACACTAGGTGCATATAATCTAGCGGAAAGCCGCTTACCATGAGCAAGTTTGGAATCTCTTCTATAATGCTGAACCCTATGTGATGGCTTCTCTGTTCTTTACCACGAAAAGATTCGTTTGTTCGTAAAGGAGCATTTAATTCAGGGAAACAAGTTCTTCCAATGAGATACTTTCCTCTAGTAGTGCACTTGTTACAACCATAAAATCCTGTGTGACCCTTGGTTTGACAAATAAATGAGCGAGCTGGTGTGTCACAGATAAATGCAGAAATTTTTACAGGTATTCGTGGACCACTATTATACAATTCAATCCCTTCATCAATTAATATTTTAGATTCTTCCACTAAAAATTTTAAAAAGGAATTGCAGTCCTTCGGCTTTTCGCAACCATGGTAGATACCGATAACAAATGGACAACTGCCTTTAATAGATTTAAGCTTGCCCAAAATTGGCCAAAATTGACTAAGTGTACTATTTGCTATAGGAATCCCGTCAACATTTATAGAGACATCTGCAATATCTATTCTTATCTCGGGATAGCCACTGCATATGTTTATTATCCCATTTCGAAGACCAAAATGAAAATATTCCCCGGGGCTCACGGGCTCTACAGAAGTAAACCTTGGCGTGCTAAGCAGTGATCTGGAATCACTGGGCAAATCATGGTCATGGAACTCTTCCTTAAGCACTACTAGAAGCTTGTTCAATGTATTTTTCGTGACACGGCAATCTACAGCCCAATAAGCTAATTTCTGGCGAAAGCTAAGCTCATCATTCTTAACCTCCGCTAATTGTTTATTTCCTTCTCCTATATCATCTTCAGGAACCGTTCCTTCTCGCGTTTCGTCAGTTTCCAAGTGAAAAGAGCAAATTTCATTAGATTCGTTTTGAGTATCGTTCAGGACAGATTCTTTCGCCTGGTCTGTATTTGTTACGATTACATTGTAATCTCGCAGAGTATGACACTGACTTTCTCCAGCTATTAAAACACTAGACTCTGAACTCGTAGATGTTTCATCATCAATTAGTGCATCAGCTCTGTGAAGTCTTTGGTGAAAATTGGAGTATATAATTCTAGACCTTTGACGACTTGATAAAATGAACGACGTTTTGTAGTTTTTTTTGGGCATTTTCTACAAAACAAAACCATCAACAGAATTTGAGTAATCAGTTCTTCAAATTAAATTTAAAACGCAACCAGAAAGGGACGACTTGCACTAGCTAAAGCTAGAGATACGTACTTCCCCTATTTACTTTTGCTATGAGGAAACTCCTGCTTAAAACATAACTCTTTCATCGGAATTTTGTCATATTTTTTTACGTGTTATTCGAATCTAATTTTTACATATATTATATTATCAAGTAAGAGCTTTCTTTTGAAACTAATTTCATAAATTTCCATTCATTAGTTTCGCTACAATTGTTATCGAAACATTCGAAGCGGGTAAACTCGAAATTCGGCTTTCAACACATAGTAATGACCAAGGCTTAGGACGTTCCAAGCCGCGAAAGCCGAATTTCGAATTTATCCGCTTCGAAGGTATCGATAACGATTGTAGCGAAACTAATGGTTGGAAAACTATCAAATTAGTTTCAAAAGAAAGCTCTTACTTGATATTACAATATATGTACAATTTTGATTCGAAAAACATCTAATAAAATATAGCTAGATTCCGATAAAAGAGTACCGTTTTAAGCAGGAGTTTCCTCATAGTGACGGTGTTACCGGAGGCGAGCGCCCCTACCCGCAAATTGCCGCACTAGCTACTTTCGTATTAGCATAGACCGGCCGTCGGCCGACCAAATCGTCCCTTATAGCGTTTTCCTTTGGGTCCTCGCGGAGAGCTCCCAAGGAGCAATAAAAATGGTAGTAGTAGTTTCCAGCTTCGTTAAAGACTGTTTTTGAAGAATAGGATCTCCTAGTTTTATTCTTCCATGGGAGCGCTCCGCGAGGACCCAAAGGAAAACGCTATTACAGGCGACGGAGGAGATGATTCAAGTTGGCCTTGGCTATAATAAAGCCGGTGCGCGCGACAATTTTCTCATTAGTTTCTAGCAAGTTGCAACTTTTGAACACCTGGAGTCGCTCGTAGCTGGACTGCAACTTTCAGGCTCTGAGCTGGCGACGATTTAAGGGACCATTCATTAATATGCTATGGCGAGATGGTTTTAAGGGTCATGACTCATGTAATATATAATCTTAGATTATATTGGCGAAAAAATTATTTTTTTTAACTAGGCCTATTTGGGATTATTTGACAATATAGAGAGTGGGGACAATGGTTATATTATAATAAAAAATTACTAGATTTAAAAATTTACGCGTAAACGAGTAATTTGATTAATTGGTTTTATTTCTATATCTTGATAGCCAAGAATTTCCTGCTGGCTGTTTGCCAATAGAACCTAAACACCGTGCGAGACAAAAAACCACTTTCCATTACTGGACAGTGTAGATAGAGTAGTAGCACTCCATGTTAAATACCCATAGATCGTAATACAGTGAGTCAAAGGCAGGGAGGTGCCATCACTCTATTATATGGAAAAACCCCTCGCTTCTTCCCAGGTTGGCTTTAGATCGGCCTCAATTGCAGGATGAGCGATTTATAAGGTGGAAACACGTAGTCCGGTGCCAAAAACATAATTTTTGTTTAAAGTATTCACTTTCGGTTGATAATAGTGTACTTAAAAAGGTGTTTCATAGATAAAAAATTGGTTGCATTCTCAATCTGTAGAGCTCGGCATTATCGAATAAATTATCCGCTTTATTTTATCTTTATCCGAAATCTAGAATTATCCACAGAAGTACCATGTTAAATCGCATTATAACCGCCAGTTTTGTTTGAAATAATCGGTTAATCACTAATTTTCGGATAACGGTTAGATAATGCCGAGCTCTATCAATCAAAGTTAGTTAAATCTTGTAAAAGTCGTTTTAGACGCCCCCTTATAATTGAATTTCAGGCCATGCGCCAACCCTGCACCAACAATCTTCACTTCTATTAGAGGGGGCTTTCATAAAGGTGTTTTCGGGTCTCTATAGAGGGAGTGGGCAGTCCTGTTTGGAAAAATTTCCCAAAAAAATTCCATAATATATCTGAGAGACTGAAATGATGAACGAAGTACAAAGCAATAGAGTGCTGTCAGTTGTGACGTCAGATCCAAGGTTAAACATCACGAGTCTGCCTTTAGCAATGAGCGGCCATGACAGTTACCGTTTTTTCTTTATGGGAAAACAGCATGGGTGACGTCACACCGGCGCTCCTGACAGCACTCTATAATACTACGCATAAATTTTGACCTTCAGGCTTTAAATTTCTTCACTAGTTCGCAACTCCGAGCTTAACAAAACCGCGTTAGTTCCCAAGCTGAGCTCTGCATTATTAACCACTACGATGGGGCTATTAGTTTCATAGGGGATTTGTCACATTAATTATTAAACCAAAACACAATAAAATCTGAGAGGTGGGTGGTATTCTTGGAAATAGCCTTAATTATTTTATATGATCTTTCGAATAAAACCGAAAAATTATAAAATAAAACTATCTGGAAGTGTCTTACCTTCGTATTAATCTGATAATGGAGTGGAACTGTAATAATTCCTGAAGTAGAATTTCGCTCACCAAAAATACAGCTCCGTCAGTTCACGCACTAAAACACAGACGCGCATTACAAATCTGCCGTAACGTTTTATGCACTTGGAATTCTCAGCGAGGATTTTCAATTTAAACTTTTTCGTGAAATAAACCTCGCGGACTTCAAGGAGGACTCGAGGCGCCGGTGTGATCCGCGAGCACTTCACTGTCTTCACAATAGAAATATTGTTGCAAAAATAACCTCTCTCTATCACTGGTAAAAAGTGAGTGACTGAGAGAACCTACACCCCCCCTATGGTGGGAGAGAAGGGGAGTGGATTTTCGGATTTTCCAGTTTTCTCGTCAATTTCAATAGGTGAAAACTCTTAGCATGCACTAGCTACACCAGTGGAGCAATAAAATCTAGAGTCGAAGATTTCTTTACAGTTAAAGCTTTGTGTTTGGTAAATCCATCTCCAAGTTTTATCGCTCCATGCTTGGGCAATAGGTCATGCCACCTTATCCTATCCTGGATCCTATTGTAAGTAAAATGCTTACTATCATTCTGTGGGATCTATAGGAGGGGTCGGACACTACCCAAAAATCCCGTACACTTTCATCGAAATTCCAAAATCTCTAAATATGTTCTATGGGAAATTAACATTGAAATCTTAAAATCCCTCGTAAAAACCGCTTTAAAATCCCAAAATCTCTCTAAAAATTTGAAAATCCCGTACACAGAAACACCATATGTCCGACCCCTCAGATCTAATGATAGTGGCCGCGACGACATGACTAAAGGTTATGGTAGAAAAAGGATAAACTCAGGTGGTTATGAACTTCTAAAAAACTTGTTTAGACCGAGCAGAAAATTTGGTTCTCGGATACCATTTTTTGAAAACGAACAATTCTTAAAAAATACTGGCAAACTATATATTCTCATTAAAATGTTATTGAAGATATTAAAAAGGTTAAAGGAAGAAGATATAATTGGAGGTCTAGTTCGACGAAACTTTTTTAAGTTACACAGCTTATTGCATTTAAGGTGCTTCGTCTACAACTATTTTACAGCAACTAATGCATAACCTGTACTTTCTTTCACATGGCGTAATAAAAGTGGTCAGTTATAAAGTAGAGCAAATTCCGTCGTTTGGCCTACACCAAAACAGAAATAACTAGCATCCGGGGTGTACAAGATTGTACCTTTGACTGTACTAAAGTGATTACGCGTAATCTTTCAAAACCCTGCCCTTGACAGTGCTAAAATGATTACGCGTAATCCGTAATCGGTGTACAGGGGGTTGTCTGCTAAGCTAATTTTCTCATTCTATTTTTGATACAGTTGGTTTACCGTGAAGAACGTCTACAACCATTTGCTTTCGTCAAAGCAATTGCTTTGTGACTTCCTAATTAATTAAACCTTTAAACGGGGTCTACAATAAAACCATTTATACACGGCGCCTATAAAAAATAATATTTGAGGGGCAATTCATTCCCATATATGCCGTAGGTCAAGTCATAGTATAAATGTTTTGTTTGGGGTGTGGGTAAGGGCCTACCAGCCCTGTAGAATATAATCGAAGAGACTAATTTTCATAAATAATATTTATGCTACTCCAATCTATCCGGGTATTTTAAATAAGTTGAAATCAGAATGTGTTTCCCTAAATGGTCTTTGTACCCGCCCTATAAATTATACCAGCATTTTGTTATATTTAAAGAAAAATTTTTAACAGAAAGCCTAAGTTTCCAATAAAACCTTTTTTAACGACTTTGAGATTTATTTTGGGCCCGACGTACGTTGGCCAGAATTAAGATCAAGGTTTAGATAAATCAAACCCGTAAAGGAATTCGGCCTTATTAAAATTTTTATTTGAATTCACTCTCAATAGTCTAGTGCCAAAATATTAATTTAAAAAAAAATCATGCACATTATAGGCTTAAAGTTTGAAACTTGGTACATGCGTACTTAAAAATGTGTTTAGCCGATTAAAGATTGGAGGCATTCTTAATCTGCCACGAGATTTAAGTTAAGCACGATTAAAGTTAGTTAAAACCTGAAAAAAGACGTTTTGTACGCTCCCTTATAATACCCTTAGAATTCCAGGTCGTGCGCCAGCCTCTCTATCTTCTCTCTTCACTTCTATTACAGGGGATTTTCATAAAGGGGTTTTCGAGTTTCTAGGCCTATAAGTTTCCCAAATGGAAAACGTTTATTCACACTTTAATGTCTAGGCTTGTACCATTTTTTCGGTAAATTTCGCTAACTTTCAGTTGGTGATACACACGTTTCATTCCTACCATCCGATTTTGAAAATAGTATGCGAAATTTTAATTCATAATACTATAGAGTAGTGGCACTCCATGTTAACTACCCATAGAGCTTAATACAGTCAAAGGCAAGTAGGTGCCATTACTCTATATTTCGAATATACAGAGAATTGGAATTTTTCATTGGCGTTTGCATTGTCTTTTCTCCGTGAAGACTCCCACCCCTCCATATCCATTCCGTGGCATTTTTCACTGGCTATTTATTATAATCTTTAAAGGTGCGGCTAAATTTTTCGATAATGAGTAGTGGTTAAAGGGATTGTGAAACGATGGGCTTTTAGTTTGACCAGGGCGGTTTTTGTAGTAGTAGGCAGGAGGGTAGGAACGCCCTTCTTCTTAAAGGAGTCAAGGAACTACTGGATAAATAATGGAAAATTTTAAAAGATAGTGGAGGGGCTAATCACTAAACCATTGGCAATGGGAATTGCATTGAATGTTAAAGTAACTCTTCAGATATATTTAAGTGATTTTGGGGTTGAAGACATTTCCAACTCTCTCTTTCCACTTTAACTTCAGTGCAGTATTGTCAGGTCACGTTCCATAAATGGGGGTAGGAAAACGGTAACAGTCGTCAAAGACTAATTATATTTATCTTAAGTGGACAAGCAATTTTTCATTATTTTGAAGTTTTTGAAGATGTATAGATTGGCAACACTGTAAGTTGCACCGTGTTTTCTTTATCGGCTTCATGCTAGTTCCCTCGCGCCCATTCAGAAATTATTTATTTCGGGGAAAAAGGGGTATTTATTTATTTATTTGGACTAGAAATGTACAAGCAAGTCTTAGGCTTTTGAGGTACGGACGGAATGGTTTTAACATGAGAATAGTAAACAAATATTAAGAATTAAATGAACTAAGTGCTTATAGGTAATTAATTAATGATTTTAACATGATAATAGTAAACAAAGATTAAGAATTATATGATCCAAGCGCTTATAGGTAATTAATTAATTTAGGAATTTATGATTTGGACATGAGAGTAGTAAACAAATTTAAGATTTAAACTAACAAAATGCTTGTAGGAATGACTAGTGGATTATAGTACAATTGGAAATGTTGGGAAAGTGCAGCGCGGAACTATGACCTTATAGTGATAGAGATTATTGATTCCGGGAGTGCATTCCAATCAGAGATGACCGAGCTACCAAGGTAGAAGGGGTTCAAGCCCCTTAAACCTGTTTTTGAAACTTTTCCACTCCGTGTGAAATACTAAGAATCAACTGTTTCCCTTCTATTGTAAACCTTCTCTTTCCTTGAATGGGACCCCCTAGCTATGGGGCAAACCAGAAAAGGAAAAAGAAAAAAACAAATAAACTTTTCCAAGATAACGATTGCTATGCACGCCTTAATAGTCACGGCCACATTTGAAAAAGAACCAGAAACGTACTTTCGTTTATAGAGTGCTGTCAGTTGTGACGTCAGATCCAAGGTTAAACGTCACGAGTCTGCCTTTAGCAATGGGCGGCCATGACAGTTACCGTTTTTTCTTTATGGGAAAAAAGCATAGGTGACGTCACATCGGCGCTTCTGACAGCACTCTATAGATCCATCTATTGTTTTGGATTTAGCCGTTCAGAGAAATCGACGACCAATATCTCAGCTGTTTTTTTATGGAAAGGAGCTGCAGCGGTCCCTGGTGTGGGTCCTTGAGCTCGTTGGCTGCCTTGGCATGGTATTTGGCAAGCTGCTAGTTCGATCCTAGTCGGATTTCAAATATTAACGGCTACAAGTCAAAATGCGTTCAGTGCACAAACCACAAAGATTGGTTTTGTACGTATATTCGCACTGAACGTCTGTATGAAAGCCCTAATTTTCAATTTTTCTCCAGAGAAAGTGGGGGTAGGCAATCTTTGGTATTTATGGAACGGAGTAAGGATTCTATATAGAGTGCTTTCAAACGGCTATTTAATTGTGTCGTCATGCACCCACGCTATTTTCCCATAAAGTAATAAAAGGTAACTGTCATGGCCGCCTATTGCCAAAGGCAAACTCGTGAAGTCTATCTATCCCAGGCTCTGACCGTCTGACGTCACAACTAAAAGCTAGCTGGAGTGCTGTCAGAAGCGCCAGTGTGACGTCACCCATGCTGTTTTCCCATAGAGAAAAAATGGTAACTGTCATGGCCGCCCATTGCTAAAGGCAGACTCGTGACGTTTAACCTTGGATCTGACGTCACAACTGACAGCACTCTATTGCTTTGTACTTCGTTCATCATTTCAGTCTCTCAGATATATTATGGAATTTTTTTGGGAAATTTTTCCAAACAGGACTGCCCACTCCCTCATGTTGCTAGTCTTTCTCTGCAGTTTCTTGGCTTACATAAAAAAGATGAGAAATAATTTTGTAATTTATGATCATATGAATTTTATATTAAAAAAATATAATCATTCGTAGCAAACATGAAAATATAGATTGTATAGGGTGTTTCCGCGAGAGTAAAAAGGGAGAAGAAATAGGGGGCGAAAACCGGTTTTCAGGGCATGTCAACATGGCGTCCTAACGTGGCCAGAGCGGGCAGCCGGCAAGGGGAGAGGAAAGGGGGTAGGTAACTTGACGTCACGCGCAAAGACCCTATAGATTCATGGTAGCAAATGTTTAGGAAACAATCCATTTTATTTCCAATTATTTAAACAAGAGAACGTTCATACTATTTTTGTGAAAAAAATCCAATAAACATACTCAAACCTTTTTCATGGTGCCATCTGAAAACGGAGATGTAAATTTGAAATCAATCAAAGTCTATTATCTTATTCAAAATTAAATACTAATAGATTGATGAAAAGTACTTGCAATGAATAAATTTTTTTTTTTTTTTTTTGCTCCTGAGGGGGGATACGAGCTAGGGCTGAATGAAGCCTTACAGCTGCGATTTCTTAGGTTGAAAATTGTGAGGGAAATTAATTAAAGGTTTAAGTGTTGTTTGAGTTTGGTTTTAAATTGCACAAGTGATTTTAGGGAGATAATCTCAGGGGGTAGGGAATTCCAGATGGGGACCAACCGATGGAAAAAAGAGTGCTTCAGTTGATTTTTACGGGCCTGTTGACGAAATAATTTTCTATGGTGACCACGGGTGGGGATAGACGAGGGAGCAGCGGAAAAGAATCTTTGGTCGGGACAATTTAGGATTTTGAATAAACTGATTAGGTCGAGGTAAGACCGACGAGTAGTCAAAGAAGGCCAACCAAGGGTAGATAGCCTACTGTCTCTGGGTTGATGTTTTAGGATACGCGGTAGTCGAGAGAAGGAACCTTGAATGTTGTCTAGTTGTTGAATGTCGAGAGCTGAGTGAGGGTTCCATATTTGGCTACCAAATTCTAGGACTGGGCGAACGTAGCAGTTATAAATCCGGGTCAGAAACTCAGGGGTGATGCCTGGGAAATTGGCTTTGATAGTGGCTAGTAAACCTTTGGCGCGACCACAAGTCTTTCTCACATGGGAATGAAATTTTAGATTATGATCTATTTGGACACCCAGATCTCGACACTCATTAACACGTTTTATGTTTTGCCCGGAAAGAAAATAAGGGGACGGTGAATCTAGGTCTGAAGGGGTATTTTGTAAAGTTAGGACCAATGATTTAGTTTCGTTAAAGAAAAGACCGTTACGTGTCGACCAAACCTCAAGCTTATGGAGATCAGATTGTAGGGTGAGCACGTCAGTATATGAGTCTATCACGCGGAAGATTTTAAGATCGTCAGCAAATAAACAAAGAGGGGATGTTAGGTCATTGGGCAGATCATTGATGTATATGAGGAATAGTAAGGGGCCTAGGACACTTCCCTGAGGAACGCCACTGGTAACAGGTAAGAAGTCACTCAGGGAATCACTAACCCGGACTGCTTGAGAACGATCAAGAAGATACGATTCTAGCCACCGAAGAATTGTATTTGTAACGCCGTAAGCTTGAAGTTTTGCAAGGAGTCGACGGTGGGGAACAGAGTCAAACGCTTTGGCGATATCGAGATATATTACATCAACGCGTTTGGATTGGTCTAAAGCTTCTAGCCAAGTGAAAAGGGCTGATAGGAGATTAGATTCTACAGACTTGCCATTGAGAAACCCATGTTGGAAATTGCTAAGGCGGGGGTTAAGTTGGGCTAATAGTGAAGAGTATAGACATTTCTCAAAGACTTTGCACACAGCCGACGTCAAACTAATTGGGCGATAATTTATCGCGTCATATTTGCTTCCCTTCCCTTTATATATGGGGGTAACATGAGCTACGCGCCAGTCATACGGAAGGGACCCAGAGGTTAGGGAGGAACAAAGAAGGTAATGTAGGGGAAGACAAAGGCTTGAGGCACAGTTTTTAAGTAGACGGTTGGGGATCCCATCTGGTCCAGAGGCACTTTTAATGTCTAATTTAAGCAGGATCTTACGAATGTCATTAGGGTGCGACCTGAATTCAGGCATCGGAGCTGAAAGACTTTCAGGGAGGTGTTCTAAATACGGATCCGAATTATTAAAATTTTTAACTAGTGTTTGATTGAGGCAGTTCGCCATGGCTAAGTTACAATCTGTTTTGTGACCGTTCGTAAGTTTAATATTTAGGCGAGTTGGTATAGCACGAATGTTTTTCCGGACAAAACGATAGAAGGCTCGCGGGTTAGTTTTTAAGTGTTTTAGTTTACGCTTGTATGAGGCTGATTTAGCTTTGAAAAGAAGTAATTTCACAAGTTTGACTTGAGTCTTGTAGAGAGGTTGAAGGTGGTTATACACTAACTGGTTACCAGTGTTGTTGGCACGCTGGAGTTTCTTCCAAAGCCGTTCCTTCTTACGAATGGCACGTTTAGTTGAGGAAGTGATCCAGGGACGTTTGTTGCAGTCAGCGGAGTGGTCATAGAGCGGGACAGCCTCTGACACACATTTGAATAGAGCAGATTTAAAGTAGTGCCAGGCTTCATTAGTTGGGAGGTTTGCCAGGGGTGACCAATCTACGTCAGTTAGCATGAAATTTAGTTTGTCATAGTCTCCACGGGAATAGTTGAAATCATAGTTAAACTTTGGTTTTGGGGGTGGCATCCCAGGCAGAGGAAACTCGACTTGAATGGTTACATGATCACTGCCTCCCACCGGAGGTAGGTCTGTGACAAGGGGCTGGACGTTAGCTTTAGTCAAAACTAGGTCGATAGTACTGAATCCCAGTGTACGTCGTTGACTGTATCGAGTTGGGAAATAGACGCACTGATTTAAAGCTGAGGTGCTTATAGTGTCCAATAAGGCGGCATGGGATGCTGAGGAACCAGGCTCAGGTGACAAGGTTTCCCAGCATATGGCAGGCAGGTTAAAGTCACCAGCAATGAGAACATCCGAGCAGCGAGTACTGACCGACTGTATATCTTCAAGTAACCAGTGTGTAGCTTCCAGTGGGGTATTAGGAGGGCGATAGACACAACCCAAGGTGATCCAAGTAGGGGAGTGTGGTGGTTTAAATTCAACCCATAGCGATTCAGGATGGAGTGGTTGAAAGTCAAGTTTGTGATGAGTGAAGTGTTGACGAAGGTAAACTAGAACACCGCCACCGGGTTTAAGTAGTCTGTCCTGACGGAGCAAGACGTAGCCAGGGAGATTATAAATAGAGTCATCTTGGGTAGGAGTTGCCCAAGTTTCCGTAATACAGATACAGTCAGCTTGCCATTTAGAGGAGAGGGTGCAAAGTTCGTTGCGCTTACCGTAGAGACTCTGGGCATTAAAATAGATGATTTTTAAATGTGAGTTTGGGAGTGACGTAGCAACATGGGACGAGATTGGGTGAGCAGCTAGTTTTTTTGGAAAGAGAGAGCTGGAAGCATCCTTGGTGGATTGAGTGGCACTGTATTAGGATGGGAGAGATGGGCAGAAGTTTGTGATGAGGGAAAGTATTGTGACTGTGAACCGCTTCTAGGAGGTTCCGCGCAGATAATCCTACCCTGGCGGATAAAAAGGCCAGTCTCGCCCTGATGGCGGCGGTGACGTAGCTCAGCGACGAGTCGCCTTCGAGCTTCACGCTGTTCAACCGTGCGGTCAGGTGCGATCGGGTACGCAAATTCACCAAGGCGGCGATAGTAACTGATGTTTTTAACAAAGTACTGACGATGGCTGACAGATTGGAAGGTGAGACGCAAGGGACGGTTTTGACCTTGCTGAAATTGTCCAAGTCTTTTGAGGACAATATGCTCACACTGGGTAGAAGTAAAATCGAGATATTGAAGTGTCTCATATGAAAAGTCACGATCATACATATAGTCATTGTAGTCGGGAACGTTAAAAAGTATGGCACTGTATTTATGGGAATTTGTGGCCGACTGGCCATTAACTTGGTGGTTGAAGGTGCCAGGAGGCGGGTTGGTGCTGTTTGAGTTATGAGAGGAGTGGTTATTAGTCCTGTTTGCCTGAGAGGTATGAATGTGAGGATCTTTAGGGGTCGTTAGATGAGGATCTGCGACTGAGGTTTCATTGTTGGTTGACAAGCTTGATTGAAGCTTCAATATTTCGTCACTCTGGGCTTGTAGTTGTGTTGTAAGAATCTCATTGAATGATTTTAGAGAAGCTATTTCCTCCACAATTTGGTCATTAGGGTTCAAAAGGGGGGGAGCAGTAGCATTCTTGGTAGTGTGAAGCTCTATTTGGAGCTGCTTGCAGCAATCTTCAAGGTCTTGAAGACGAGACAAGGTAGGCATAGTAGGTATAGTAGATTGCAGGTGCTGAAGCCCTGTCTTTAGGGCAGCAATGTCTTCAGCTATCACAGGAGCGGAGGTTGTAAGGGGGTCAACAACCATCTTAGTGGAGGCAAGTTCTTGGGAAAGAGTAGCAATAGCTTTGAGAAGCTTTGGGCCAAGTACGATACAGGACGGGCAGAAAAAAACCAGATTGTCACAGGGGTGAGCATTGTGAAAGTCAAAAAGGTCATCCGAGATATTAACACAAGTGGTGTGGCACCAGGCTTGGCATGCTTCACACTGGAAGGCTTTGTGGTTATCAGCCACCGTTAGTAGGCATGATGTGCATTTGTTGGCGGTCAATTTTGTATTGCGTTTGACAGTAGTGGCGAGGGTCTTTGTAGTGGAGATTGTGAGTTTACTAGGTCGACCCCGTTTCTTTTTTTCAATAGGAGCTTTAAACTGGCTCAAGGAGTTGTCGGGAAGGACACTTGGTGTCAGTGAAAGATTGTCTGACAATGAACCAATTTGGTTTGACATTATTTGCGTAGAGGATGATTGGTTAGTCCCGAGAGAAATATCACTGGAGATTGGTGACGGTGGATCGACAAGATAAATAGGAGGTCCGCCAGAATTAGGAACTTCTTCAGCCTCATGACTAGGGCTATCACAGTTTGCAGTAGTAGTAGTTTGACTTCGAAGTGAAGAAGAGGCATCCCCGCATGAGAAGAGCGGGAATGACTGGTTCCCCTTACGCTTAGGGGATGGAGAGTGTAGTATAACCATGATTAATTTTTAGAGTTTATATCAAACGAAATTGTGACTCATTCTGGCATAATAAAAGGACGAAAAGACCGTTAATGACTTTAGTTCATAGACAGTAGAGTCAGGAGACCGAAAGGAATACTCAACGGGAGTATCATAACATTCAAATGTAGAAAAATAACGGATTTAGCCAAGGCTTAGTTGCTCCGTGATAAAAAACAACTAACACATTGTTTGGGATCATAGCGATGCGATTTGGTTATTCCATAAGTTTTAGATCACATTCACGACAATAGTTCACCCGAAAAAACCGACTTAATTAATAATAATTACGATAATAATTACCGAAAACTAGCAGAGGCCAACATTGACCGTAGCGTACTAGTCAATATCTTGAAGGTACAAAGTTCACCTAAATTAAGAAACGTTAATGAATATTTAAAAGAGTAGTGGCACTAAATGTTAATTTCTCATAGAACATAACGTAGCCAAAGGCAGGGAGGTGCCATTACTCTATAAGTGAATGAAAACATAGGCTTAATTGTAGGTAAAAAATAATTTAAATAAATATGTACGCCTCCTAGCTGGAGCACCATATCGTTAACGTGCGCCGGTCACTAAATATTTAATATTCAGATCCGTCAAGTTTCAGACAAATTAATTTTAAGAGCAGATGTGCAACAAGAATTCAATTGAAAATTAATTATAAAAAATTAATTTAAAAACGAAATGAGATCTTAACCACTGCAGATGCCATGTCAGGAAATGTATATGTACTGACATGTACGCCATCTGGAGTTCCTAGCGTAAACGTGCGTCGGTAAATAAATATTTAATATTCAGATCCGTCAAGTTTCAGACAAATTAATTATAAGAGCATGCAGATCGATATGCTACAAGAATTCAAATGCAAATTAATTATGAAAAATTAATTTAAAAACGAAATGAGATCTTAACCACTGCCATGTCAGGAAATGTATATGTACTGACATGTACGCCATCTGGAGTTCCTAGCGTAAACGTGCGCCGGTCACTAAATATTTAATATTCAGATCCGTCCGGTTTCAGATAAATTATAAGAGCAGATGTGCTACAAGAATTCAAATGCAAATTAATTAATTAATTAAAAAAAATTATTTAAAAACGAAATAAGATCTTAACCAGCACTGCCATCTGCAAGGAAATGTATGCACTTACATATATCACGCAGATGAGTGACGTAAATTAATTGCAGTCTAAATGAATTACTTAAGTCCAATATGTGGTCGCATAGTTATGGTTAGACAAAATAGTATCATTGTCAACCAATTAAAGGGTCGTTAATTTTTGATTTTAAGCCCTACCATCAAATTTAATCTTAATTAATTGTTCAATTACCAATATTTCAGAGAAAGTGCAATTATATTAAAATCATTATTGATTTTTTTAGTTCGTTTAACACACATTGCGGGAGAAAATAAGGAGTTTCAATTAAAATTTAAGTATCATTTAATTTTTTCACATAAATCTGACTTCAGTGGGATATACAAGGGATCGAGGTAAATCTATCTACGATTAACATTCGGTATGAATATCCACGGGAGGTACAAAACACACCATCACTAGGATATCCCACTCGGATCATCTCATGGTCCTCCCAAGTATATATGGTTTTGGGTTTCTTTTTCTGGATGTCCGTGGGATATTCAAGGAATATACAATGAGGATATCCTAAATTCGGGTTATAGGGTGTTTGTACGGATGTCCAACGGATCATATGCGTTTGCTGGGTAGTATAAGTTAGTTATAAAATTTTCGATAGTTAACTGTAACCTTAAGATTTCTCGTGAAGAGTTGGGTAAAAAAGTAAACAAAAACAGATGTGTTTGAAGACTTTGAAAATAAAAGATACGAATGAAATTTAATATTATTGAATCTATACACATGTAATAATGTAAATAAAGACGGTCATCGACGATAGGAAAGAGAGTTATAAAATATCGATAACTAAGTTTATTCCTAAGATCACTATTGAACGATTTATATAAAATGAAAACCAGATGTGTTTGGAGACTTAAAAATAAAAGATACGAATGAAATTTAATATTATTGAATCTATACACTTGTAATAACGTAAATAAAGACGGTCATCGACGATAGGAAAGAGAGTTATAAAATATCGATAACTAAGTTTATTCCTAAGATTACTATTGAACGATTTATATAAAATGAAAACCAGATGTGTTTGGAGACTTAAAAAATAAAAGATACGGATGAAATTTAATATTATAGCGTAAATAAAATACGTTCATCGCGATGGGAAAGAGTTAGTTATAAATTATCACACGCCGATAACTAATTTAATTTTGACCTAAAGGTTATAATTAAACAATTTCGATAAAAAAGTAAAGAGAAGCAGATGTCGTTGAAGTATTAAAAATAAATGATACGAATTTAATATTACTCAATCTATATACATATATTGACGTAGTTAAGTAATATGAAACCGTGTATTATGAGACAGAGGTATTCATACCCCTTACATTAAAGTATAGATCTCTTGGACTTATATCTAGAAAAGATAAAACCCGTATAGTATAAAAGCTCAGACTCAACGTTTGACATTCATTCGTGCCGAAATTACTGCATTAATATCTCGCAGCAAGAAATTTCTATTCCTGAGAATGGTGAGTGCTTTATACTTTTTCAATGAGATTAGAATATTTAGTTTATAGGAAATTGGTATTTCAATAGGCCGAATCAAAGGATACGACACAATCCTGTGACAAAGAAGTAGAGACCTTGTTATCTCAGTCGGGATATAAAAAGGAAGATTGGAAAGATCATATAATAGAATATGGTCGGGATAGATTATTAGGAGTTAAAATATCGTCGTTCAAGGGTACTTTATACATCGATATTAGGAGGTACGCGAAATCAAAGAACCCTCGAAAACCGTTTCCCATCCCTACTAAGGACGGTATATGTATTAAATACGAGAGCGCATTTGAACTGAAATCAATTCTGAACAACGCTCAGGGAGATTGGGGCGCAACGGTATATATGTCAGAAGAACCCATTCAAATAGCCGCCACGCCTGACCGAGAAATAGCCATCTTTAAATACAGAGGACAACCCTATGAGAAGCAGTTCGTAATTAGAGATTCAGACGATCTCCATAACATAATAGTTGCCTTGGAGAAAACAATCAATAGATTTGAAGAACTTTCCCATTAAGAAAAAATGTCGGACACTTCGTCATCCTCAGATGATGAATTTTATCCCATCGATTTATCCACAAAATTTAGACCTGAACAATATTTCAAGATAGATAAAATATCTAATCGAAAATTTAGAAAATATAAGTGTATTACAACAGAATATAATGTTAAATTCCGTAACTTAGAAGAACTAAAATTAACCAAAATCCATGATCAACTTTCCCAAATATTAACATCTCTTATAAACCAAATCACGCAAAATAATGAAGAGTATAACTTAATTAGATTCGCCATAAGCTCCGACGCGTTAGAGAACCTTGTAAATTTAAGATTTATGGCGATAAATGAGTTAACTCCTGATCGATTACTCTCTAGTATCGAAAAGGTGGCTCAGTCCAAACGTAGTCTTTTATTAGAGGGTTCTCTAAAAATTGATGTTATTCTTTTAATGTAATGTTCCAATGACAGGTAGAAAAGCGGTGCATAATCGATCTATAGCTGAACTGGATAAATATATTGACCAAGGTTATGCTTACATACCTATTAGAAATAATGATACTCTATGCGTTTCTAGAGCCTTAACCGTGGGTAAAAGTCCAGCTGATCGAACTTACTTAAAATCAATAGGAAAGCTAAACGAGTTTAATCAATGGAGGTTCCGATTATTAAGAAATGTAGACCACCCTTCCCAAAAAACCGCGGCTTTAGAGTTACACGCATTAGCCGAACTCCCGGAGGGTCCTGTAGATTTATTGGGTGTTCAAAAGTTTCAAAATGCCCTGTCAGATTACCAGATTGTAATTTTTTCCGCAGAAGAGAAGTTTGAGAAAATATTTATAGGTCCTCACAAGGAAAAAAAAAATTTCCTCCTCAAAGTTGGAAATCATATGCATGTTGTACGGTCTTATACCTCAATGTTCGCGGCTAGGGATTATTGTCAATACTGTTTAACCCTATTTTACGGTCCGGAAGAAACATCTAGTCATTCTTGTTCGGAAACGGCTATGTGTTACCGCTGTCAAACAACTGAGGCTTATCACGAAAAAGTCGAGTATAAACTCATAAGATGCGAGGAGTGTAATAGATATTTAAAGGGAACCGAATGTTTTAATAACCATAAGGGAAACGGAACATGTGATTCTTTGAAACGATGCGGAAATTGCGCTCGCGAAATAAAACCAAATCATAAGTGTGATCTAACTTGTAAAAATTGTAAAATTACGCATGAAAAAAATCATTGTTGGGTGATGCCCCTAGATATTGATTATCCTCCTGTTCGTGTTCTATACTTCGATTGTGAAACTATCCCTTTAAATAATGAACACACTCCCGTACTCTTGGTTTCAGCTGCGCAAGAATCCGTTGATTCAAAAGAATTTACCATTCGTGTCTTTAGGGGCTTTGATTGTATAAAGGATTTTATAGACTATCTTTTCCAATGTGAGACAAGCTCTATTAAGAAAGTAAAAGTTGCGCGAATGTTGTTTTCCGATGTAATCTGCTGCGCTCATAACGGGGCAGGGTTCGATTTTTTCTTTATATTCAAAGAAATACTTAGAAGGAATATGGATCCTGAGCCTATCTTCAACGGTTCAAAAATCATGGCACTCTTCTTAAATAATCTAAAGATCAAGTTCATTGACAGCTACCGATTTATTAGCGTCCCCTTAAGGAAATTTCCCTCTACATTCGATCTCGGGGAAGAAAAAAAAGACTATTTCCCGCATCTGTTCCATAATGAAAAAACGTTAGACTATATAGGTCCTATACCCGAGATACATTAATTTGAGCCCGATAATTTTAAAGATAAGGAGCACGCGGATTTTATGAAATGATACTCGGAAAGAAAGGATAAGCCCTATAATCTGAGACAGGAGCTTGAAACATACGCTATTCAAGATGTTAAGGTCCTACAATTAGGAATGGAAAAATTTAGAGAGTTATTTAGGAATGTCTCCGGGGTCGACGTGCTTAACGTAGGTGGTATTACCATAGCGGGAACAGTAACTAATATTTTCCTTCACAAACATCTTGAAAAATACACACTAGGTGTCGTACCTGCAATGGGTTTTCGTGGAAATTTTAGTATCGGAGCCTTAAAGTGTATAGCCTTGGAAGAAAAATTACGAGGGGTAAAATTTCAAACTGCCTTGTCATTGGAAGGGGAAAAAAGGGTGTCAAACTATTTAATAGACGGATATTGTAAAAATCCTGAAATTGTTTTAAACTATAACGGATGCGTTTATCACGGATGTGTAAAACACACAAAACATTACGAGTACAATCCTATAGTTAAAGATCTAAACAGAAATGTCTACGAAAGAACTCTAGACAGGGAAAATTATCTAAAAAAGATTTTACCGAACGCCGAACACCTCAATATTTGGGAATGCGAGTTCAATGAGAGATTACGAGATGATCCTGACGCTAAACTCTATTGTGACAGTTTAAAATTTAAACAACCAATTGGATCCAGGAGTGCCTTGTACGGGGGAAGAAGCGAGTGTATATGTCTGTATTATAAGGCAAAACCGGGCGAGTCTATTCAATACCTAGATATCTGCTCGCTCTATCCTTACGTATGTAAATGGGGCGTATTTCCTAAAGGTCATCCTGAAATTATTACGAAAGACTTCAACTTTGAACCTAATTTTTATTTCGGTCTTATTTCTTGTCGAGTTGTAGCCCCTGAAAATCTATTTTTACCTGTACTTCCTATAAAGACTAAAAAGAAACTTTTCTTTGCTTTGTGTTTAAAATGCGTTGAAACTGAACAATCAGTCTGTACTCATAATTCGGAAGAAAGATCCTTCTGTGGTTGTTGGCCAAGTCCCGAAGTATATCTAGCAGTTAAAAATGGATATAAGATTCTAGAGTTTTTTGAAGTCCAACATTACAAAGACAAGTTTGACAGAAAAGAAAATACCGGTTTATTTGACACTTTCATTGATTGTTACCTTAAAATTAAACCATCTAGTTCAGGTTGGCCTTCGGGAATAGAAAGCGAAGAGCAAAAAGAAGCGTATTTAAAATCAATTTATGACCGAGAAGGAATAGTTATTAATAAAGATGAGATAGTGGACAACCCCACTCTTCGCGCCATTAGTAAGCTATGTCTAAATTCGCTTTGGGGCAAAATGGGTTACAATACGGATAAGAGAAAAAATGTATACATTGACTCTTACGCTGGATTAGTTAAGATAATAACTGATGAAACGAAAGAACTGTTAGACCTGAAACCGGTAAACGATAAAATCTGTTTAGTCAGTTATAAACTAAAAAAAGAATACGCTCCTACCTACTACAAGGGAAGTCCCACGATAGCTTCCTTTGTTAGTTCATTAGGACGTATCGAGTTGTATAATACGATAAGTAAAATGGGTAAGAGGTTTCTTTATTGTGACACCGATTCATGTATAGTTGTAACAAAGGAAGGGGAATATTTACCCCCCTTATCTAGTAATCTAGGGTGTTGGACGGATGAGTTAAAGGGTGAGACGATTCTCGAATTTGTCTCGACAGGGCCTAAGTCGTTCGCTTACCGTACCTCGGACGGTAAATCTGTTATTAAAATGAAAGGTATTACCCTTAACAGAAGAAATGAAGAAATCATTAACTTTGATTCGATTAAAAGTGTTTTATATAGTCCCTCGAAAACTTTGTCGGTCACCGTTCCATTTAATGTTGTAAGACGTAAAGAAACAGCTACACTTTTATTAGGCAATCTAAAGAAAACCTTTGGATATAGTTTCAATGAACGTAGAGTCTTAGAGGATTACACAACACTTCCTTACGGATATTTAAATCATCAAGACCCGTCTGCCACGTCAAATGAGAAAACGGACCACTAAACATCGGGTCACGTTTTCCCACCTTGTTAAAGTGAGAGTGATACCGTACGAAGATCGAGTCAACTACGAGTTCATAGACGATATTAGAGAACGTTTTAAAAATGGAGAACGGGTTAGAGTATCGCCTCCGCTTAGAAACACCGATGACCATTTTACTGGCTGGCCCAAGCAGCTCGGGGAAAACAACGTGGGTAATAAATTTACTCAAATATAAAGACATTATCATGGACAAACCTCCTGATAGAATATTCTATTGCTATAGTGTTTATCAGGACATTTTTGATGAACTGAAACTCTTTTTACCTATTGAATTCCACGAAGGACTAATTCCTAATGATCCTGATTTTTTTGATAAGAGAATAAATAATCTTTTAATCCTAGACGATCTAGCTAACACCTGTACCAAACAGGAGTTTATAAGTAATCTTTTTTGTGTCGGGAGTCATCATTTATCTTTAAGCATCGTTCTGCTGTCTCTAAATGTCTTTAACCCAGGTAAATATTCTAGAAATATATCATTGAACTGTTCTTATATCGTTATGTTAAAAAATCCTAGGGATAATAACCAGGTTCACTATTTAAGTCGTCAGCTTTTTCCTACAGACACCAAACGCCTAACAGAAGCGTACGAAGAGTGTACCGAAAAAGCGTATTCTTATATCTTAATAGATCTAAAACAAAGTACCGATAATAGTTTAAGACTTAGGTCCAATATATTCCCTAATGAAGGACCGATGGTAATCTACGTTAGAAAATAATAATCCATAAAATATAAATCTCAATTTATTTAACCTCATTTCGAGACATGCCTTTACCCGTGTCGGTTAGGAACCAATTACCCTTTTTAAATCTCTTGCGTAAAAGCGGTGTGAAACAAATAAAACTTTTAATATCAAAGTGTACGCGACCCCAATTGGATTGTATAAGCGGTATTTGTTATAATTTGAAGAACGGAGGTATTCCATTGAATCGACATAAAAAGAAAAGACTTCAACGTTACAAAAACGTTATAAGGTATTTATCCAAGAGAGGTTTAAGCGACAAAAAGAGGCGACAGGTGTTAATTAAACAGGTAGGAGGATTCTGGCCGGCGTTGCTTTCAATGTTAATACCGACAATAGCTTCGGTCTTTACTAGATAATGAAAAAGTGCGTTTTAGTACCAGCGGCTTTACTGACGGACAATCAAAAGGAAGTTAACAGTTTAGACAACGCCATTAAAGAGGTACTGAGAAAACCTGGTTCTGCCGAGGAAAAATTGAAGGAGTACCTTTTAACTCTTCAGAAATATTTATCTTTAAAGAGTTTAGCGGAGCCACCAAGCGTTACTATCTTGCCACCTACAACGAGTTCGTCTTTTCCAGCACCCGGAGTGTCGAGTAAAATACAGCCTCTAAGTCCTTCATCCTCGTCTTGGATTCCTCCATCGTGGCCAACCCCTATCCAGAATATACCTATTAATATCTCTACCCCCTCCCAAAATGTCCCTACTAATGTCGCTACCCCTCCCCAAAGTATCCCTTTTAATATCTCCTCGAGTCTGACTACCCCACAGCCTATAATGAGTAGTACAGCAATGGGTCAAACACCGGCGATATCGTTTACTACGCCAGCGTCACTCTCTCGAACGACCAGTATGCCAATTTTAACACCCATGGGACCCGTGGTACCGAAACAGTCCGGGACGTCTCAAACGCCTAGTATACCAGTTTTAACACCCATGGTACCGAATCAGCCCGTGGCAACTCAACAGGCCTTATCAACGAAGGGCGCTTCTGGTTCAAAGTTCCGGAAACTTAACCCTAACGATGATACTTCGCCGAAAAAAAGACTCGCGAAAATTCCATCTACGAAACCAAAACCGTACCCTACACAAGCCAAAATAAAAAAAGATCGCGAAGCTAGCTTGAAAGAGCTTCAAAAGCCCGAATCTAAGATCGAATGGGTAACTTATAGAAAGGCAAAAAAATAACCTTAATAATGATTATTACATTTTATATAAAAGCATCTAACTCATTATATTGAAAAACACGTATCTGATTATATAAAAGCATGTATTTGAGTATATAAAAAATCATGTATCTGATTATATATAAAAGCATGATAATTACAATTTATATAAAAAATTATAATCGAATAATTAATATTTTTATTCTCGCATTCAATACAAATGTATCTGATTATTAAACATTACAACTTTAATATTTTATTGATTACATTTTTCATATCTATGTCTTAACAAGTGCAGGCAGATATTCCATAAAGATATGGCGTCGTTAATCTCCGTTTTATTTTCGTACATTTTCAGAACTCTTTGAAACGAATTTCCCAGACATCTTTGAATAAGGAAGAATATACAATGAGGTCCGCAACAAAGGGAGAACATATTTTGAATTAATTTATCGTTATAGATCCATCTGGACGCGTATTTAACCAGGTTAATTTTATACGTATCCGGGCTCTGCCCGTAGCTGCAGAAAAAATTACCTTCATCGTTTTCAACGTAAATGGCTACCCAATGAAGCCCAGGATCCTCGGCTCTCTCCGTGTTCAGAACAAAACAAAATTTCTTCTTTTTAGGTTTCCTGGGAAGCATGTCTCTAGGAAAAGTACCTAGATAGTAGGGTTTTGTCCTCTGATCGCATGATAATATTTGATTTATTTGTAACGTATTCATAACACTTTAGATAGTTCGTATTCGTAAAACGTTCCTTTAATTATCTCGTTATTTTTGTCTTTAACGACGTATACTGGAGGATTACGGTATAAAACCTTATCAATAATAAAGATCTCTTTAGTAAAGTAGCCTTTATATCCCTTTGAAAAGGCTTTTTCAAATTTACTCAACCTTACTAAATCACCTTCTTTTAGCTTTGGTTTTGTCCCAGGTTTAATGGTACCGAAAAGACGGTACCACACCTTATGCTCATTTTGTAGATTAACATTGACTGGTGCGATACCCGTTGAGCGGTGTATCGAGTGATTGTAAGCCTTAACTATTTTTGGTAACGCACTCAGATAGCTACGAGTATCCGCGCTAGTCATGAATTTGTGTATTTTCTCTTGAACCGTTCTGTTAAATCTCTCGCAGATCGCAATTTTTTTATTCCCGTAAGCTACGTAGTGATGAATACCTTTCTCTTTAAAATATTGCTGAACTGGTTTAGCTAAAAATTCAGAGCCTGCGTCCGTATTTATATTCGTGGGTACAACATCTTTATGTATTATTTTGAAAGCTCTTATAACTTCCGCGGAAGTCTTGTTTTTAATAGGTATAACGTAAGCGTATTTACTCAAAACATCTACATTACTTAACAAATATTTCATACCCTTGTTGTATCTGGAAAGTTTATCTAAAACTATTAAATCAGCCTGATGAGTCTCATCCATAGATGTCACTGTAATTTTGTTGCGAGGAAACTTTAATCGACGATAACGATGAATAGTATAGGTGGGTTGTTTTAATAGAAAACTCTCAACTTCTTTCCTCGAAGACTGAGGAACTCCTTTCGTTAATTTATCCAATCCGGAAAAAGAGGAGGGATTTTCGGGGTCGTAGTACGCGTTTGAGAGAGACATTTTTTCTAAACAAGATCGAAAATGATATCTGATAATATAACGTAGTTGTAGGGTATTATATAAGAGGGAGAGGTACAATTTTCTGGAATATTTTCTAAATAGGGAAAAAAATTGATATATAACGTAGGTATAGGAAACGCAACAATAAGAGTAATTTATATTTTATTCGGTTACTTAAAAATTAACAATACATTGTTTTTAGACCGACAAAATTTCCAAGAATATATTTTAAATAGATACGTCATTAAACACTGGATCATTTAGGACATTACCTTCGGTAGTGGTTGTTCTCTGGCGAATATCTCCTGGTCCCTTGGCACCGTTTATCGAGTAATTTCGATATTAAATTCATTTTGCTCTTCTCCGAGGTAACGCATTCCAACGATTTCAAATCCTCTCGGTATATTTTCAGACGCCTTAGAGTAATCCATGACCCAATACACGCGAGATAAGAGTGATATCTATTTTTTAACCGTACATTAGTTCAGTTTTTAGACCGACAAAGTTTCCGAGAATATCGTTAAATAAAATTGAGACGTCGTCTTCGTAATCTCCGTATCCCTCGACAAAGGATTCTAGAATTCTTTCGTAGTTAAGCAACGTAATAGCTCTAATTAGGTTTTTCTCCACTCTCTCGCTCCAATTAGTATCCGTGGGTAAACAAGTGATATCGTGGGCGATTTCGTTATGACAGCTGATATTTTCGCACGAATCAGTGAAATTAAATAAAATATTGGTCAAACTGTCCAAGATAATCTTCTTCATTATTTCTCTGGCCTCTTCTTTTCGCTTTAATTCGCTACCAATGACATTTTTCAAGTTCTTTAACCTTAACCAACTGTCCTTATTTAATGAAAATCCTTTCGATGTTGAGAATAGAATATTATATCTATTATTCGACCCTCTAATATATTGACGAATATCAACTATTTTTCCTCTCTGACATACGAAGCATTCTAGTTTAACTCTCTGAGTACCGTCAACTAACCAAGTCAGAAATCGTCCTGTTATTCCGTTAAAGAAAGCGTCAATATCCGTTTCAAAAGTCCATATACTATTCCAAATACAACTGTCGAAAGACGCTTCGGTTTTAGTATCGATTCGTTTGACATTGAAGACGGGAAGAATTCCGCTTCCAACGTAAATGTTTTGCTTCTCCGATAGGTAGTGTACTTGATTCATCTCTAACCGGTTATGAGAGAATGCTTCTTAAATCAGAGGTTATATAGAGCCTTTTTACTCGGGATTAAATAACACCGAGCGATCCCTAGTTATCATGATAGAATTTTCGAATTCGGAATAAATTATGCACGTGACATTGTGTGGTAAATTGTTTTTAAATTTCATATTGATACGTAGATTTCCTTGTCGGGGCAAAGAAAGATGACTAGCCCCCGCATTTTCATCCGAGCTTAAATCTAGGCAATACAAAGCGTAACCTTTTTTGTACTCTTCGTACGTGATAAAATTTCCCTTGTTTTTTCTGTATGTGTTTAGAGAGGTGAATAACGACATATACTCTCGAGTGTATAGATTGTTTTCGTAATCAGGCGTAAAGGCTTCCGAAGGATAGGTATCGGTACCGACGTTGACGGATAGGTAATTAAGATCAAAAGTTTCAAAATTAAAGGGATTTAAAGAATGATTACCATTAAAGGCTGAGGTTCGAACTAGACCTATAATTACTCTTTGAGGTATTTTACCTAAGAAGACGTTTTCTCGATTAGCGTCGTTCATTCCAGCTGGAATTGAAAAGGTTTTTACGACTGTTTGATTCAAAGGATAGATGGCGCTGGTTTGCTCTAATACCGTAGCGTGGGCTAACATTATTTCGGGATTTATTTTTAGTCTTTTAACGTACAATGAGGCATTATCGATAACCACTTTATATTTGTTATCAGCGGCTTCTTTCGATATTACGCAAAACTCTGGTTTGGATCGAATAAGCCTAAATCTAACGTCTACATTATTCAATAGGAATCGATTTAAGCGACAAATATCAACGTGTAACGGGGCGTATAAATCTATCGTACTCGATACCTTGGCTCTCTCGGCTCTTCTTAATATCCCATTGGTAGTAAGATTATTATTGGCTGCCACCCAGGCGGAATCGGGATCGATCGGATTATCCTTATAATATAAGGCTAGATTTAGTTGGCTTTCTTTAGCATCTATACCGTAATTTAATAAATTCTCGAGATAAGCGATATAAGGGGCTCCTTGGTTAGGGGACTGAATGCTCGTGTTTCCTAAAAAGACGTCTATTTGGGAAAAGAGGGCGGCGTGTAAAAGATTAACGGGAGCTACTTTTTTTTCAGCCGCTGGTACGTCGGTGCCGTCCAAATGAAGCACCCTGACCTTCAGCCTTAACCTAGTTTTAGAAAGGTCGATATAATGTTCGCTCGTGCCAGGGACAAAAAATTCCAAAGGTCGGAGCTTAAAGGTTGATAACTTTCGTCGCTACTAGTTATAATGTTAGCGTTCAAAGGGGGTGTCGCGAATAGGTCTAATTCCCCCATCATGCCTTCGAATTGGGCCATCTTGTTTTACGATAAAAAATCGACCTTTGATCTACTTTTCTTCTTTCGTATCTTCTGACGTTTCCGTCGAATACCAGACCCGTACTGAGAATTAGCCAGACTATCACCCGCTTTATGAATTAAATTTGAGCCCGCTATTTTTAGATTCCTTTTGAACGCTCTCTTGGGTTCTTCTCCAGCGCTTAAATCTTGAATAAACCTTCCACCAAGTCCTAAAGCTTCTTTACCCACGCTCTTAGCTATCGGTTTCGCTAGAGGAGTTAACATTCTCATCAAAGCTCTAAAAATGCCTCCTAAACCAAATCCTTTCTGCACTAATACACCTGGTGGAGATCCAAGGAACTGTTCCTGATAATAGGAAACGTACCTATTAGGTCGAGACATGTCGTCTAAAGTGAATTTTAATAATGATGCGATCCGATATAAAGGATATAGGAGCGTCGGCTTCGTCTCTAATGTCAATTTTGATAGTTTCAATTTCGTTGGATCTTATAGGATAATAGTCTATAGTATCGTATGTGATAATTTTCTCCGACGTATCGTTTTTAGTGGGAATGACGCGTAGAAGAGGTTTGAAACCAGAGCCTATAAACTGGGGGTATATCAGATCAGTGTAAACGTATAAATATTGACTGACTAAATCCGGTTTGAAGTTGGCGTTTGCAGACCCTAATAGACGATTAGTTTGGTCACCGAATCCTAACATAGAACCTAATTTGTTACGAACGCCTCTAAAAAGCACGGTGCATTCCTTATCAGTCATTATTCGAACGGTACCGTTATCGTTTAACGAGAAATTAAACCGAGATTGATGAGCTTCGGGTATCGCTCTATTCATAGCTTCCAATAGGGTGTCGACACTATAGGGTCCCTCAGGAATCTTTACCGTTACCATACGATTTTGAAGTTTTAAATTTTTTTTCAATTTTATCTCGATATAATTATTGGTGTAGTTTATCGTAATATTTCTAGCTTGTTGAGACAATGGAATGGGACAAATGTATTCCCCAGTAATGTACTCGTCCGTTTCGAATCCTAAAACCTGAGCCAGAGGGCCAGGAGCTAGCCTGGCCTGGTGACCGGCATCGACTGATAATTTAACTCTCTTGATAGGAGGCCCAGTCGGGACTGACATATCTATAACCTGTATTTTCACGGGAAAATTCTGTTTTTCAAGCTGAACGGTTAAGTCACGCACCAGTTTATTCTGCATTGAAAAAAATACGGCGTTTCCATTTTTATCTTTCGAACCTTCGTACTTTTGCGGTATTAACTCTACTCTTCTAATGTCCCAGCCATCATTCGTTAAATATCGTTCAGGTACCTGTATTTCGAAAGAGTTACAGGTATTGTCTATTACGGTTGAAATTTTCGGTGTTAATATTTCCGATAAACCAATTTCCCATTCGTTTGAAAGAATAATTGGTTTACCTAATTTGACCGTGAAAGACGATTGTGAATTATCGGGATATTCATGAGTTTTATCACTTAACAGAGTAACGAAAAAAGAATTGACCGACATAATTGATATTTTATTTAAAAATGAATGAGGATTTACACGTTATCCAGTTTTATTTAGAAATAAAAGATTGAACTCGATGTGATGGTTAGAGCGGGGTTCGATCTCGCGATCTATTGATTGGCGAACAAACGCGCTAACCACTACACCGAGAGCAACCTTAATCGCTTCCTACGTTTTAGAGAAGATTACATTAACATATACTTGGAAATAAAACGGGTAAATGTTCATGATAAAAACTATCGGGAGTACCGAATTTACTCATTTGTTCCTGTATGTATTTTATAAAGTCATTTCCGTAAAATTCAGCTTTTTCTTCTAAACACAATGGCGCCGGTGAATCCGTTTCCGGGGCTTTGGCTCTTGGTTGATTTATACCGTGACCCAATCGGGTAAATAAAAGTCCATCATCTAATTCCTCCAAAATAATGGTACTTCTAGGTAATATGAATCGTTTCAAAATTTCCACCTGATTCTGATACTCGATATCTTTTTCTTGAGGCTCTCAATCTTTAAACATCGGGCATTTCTTCGCAACACGAGCGATTTTCCCACTTTCAGATACTCGGTGTTCGAAACATATTGTATACATAGCGCATTGATCTAAAAGATACGCGACCATATATTGGAAATCCTCGCGCCCTTTGAATCGTTGATACGTCACTATATAACGCATTTTGTAAGATCTCCCTCGGAAGTCACTGCTCTCTTCAAGGCGTTCGTCGAATAACCGAGATAAAGAGAGATCGCTCTCTTATCAAACAAACTCTTATTTAAGTCTGGCGATTACATCACGACTAAAGACCAGTACAGACACGTCCTAAAAACCCCTAAACAATTAATAAAGACCTAATCAATTGACGGTTATAGAATAGATTACATTAACGACTTCCGGGAAATAAAAAGGATAAATATTCCTCGTAGATACTATCGAGAGTCCCTAATTTCCTCAATTCTTCCCGTAAACATTTTATAAAGTCATTTCCGTAAAATTCGGCTTTTTCTTCTAAACACAATGGCGCCGGTGAATCCGTTTCCGGCGCTTTAACTCTTGTTTGATTTATACCGTGACCCAATCGGGTAAATAAAAGTCCGTCATGTAAATCCTCCAAAATAATGTCACTACTATCAAATATTAATCGCTTCAAAATTTCCACCTGATTCTGGTATTCGATATCTTGATGTTCAGGAGGTTTATCTTCATATAACACGAGCGATTTTCCCAATTTCAGATACTCGGTGTTCGAAACATATTGTATACATAGTGCATTGATCTAAAAGATACGCGACCATATATTGGAAATCCTCGCGCCCTTTGAATCGTTGATACTTCACTATATAACGCATAGTGCGTAAGAAGATATCCATTAGAAGTCACTGCTCTCTTCAAGGCGAATAACCGAGATAAAGAGAGCACTCTTTTATCAGACAAACTCTATCTGGCGATTACGTCACGACTAAAGAAGTTCATGCCCCTTAACCAATTAACAAAGACCTAATCAATTGGCGACCCCCACTCTCGACCAATAAACGAACTCAGAGAAACCCCCCCGGATAAAAAACCGGTGTTCCCCCATTCTAAACTCACGCGAGTATACACGCGCGAGTCTAGCGCGCTAGAAGGCTTGCGGCACACTTAAATGATCTAATTAACTCTCCATATTTCGGTGGGTTCACTACTCAGACTGAAGATCCTGATGAGGGGACTTCAAATATTCCGGCGGATGAATCTGTCTTGAACGAGGGCCAGAAAAGATTGGAAGGTCAAGTCTCAACGCTCAGGATTGAAAAAAATAAATTAGAGAGTGAGATCGAAAAATTGAAGCCAGAAAGATCGGAATTAAGCGGATCGAGTGAGACGCCGGACATAAACAGCGCCGGCCCATCGAGCAAGGACATTGACGAGATTGAGGCCCGGGAAAGAGAGCTGGCCCAATTGACGGAGATCATAGACAAACAGAATCGACGCATTTCATCTCTTTTGAGAAAAGAAGAGAAGGGGGAAACCATAAACATTTCTGCGCCGGCGAGTCAAGGTTCACAGATCACCATAGTGGTACCAGGGACAATCGGCGGATCGGTAACCATAAACAACATCAGCACCCCGATAGAACAAAGAAACATAAACCTGGGATCCAACTCTGGAGAAACTAACTTCAACCGTCAATAACTGAAAAGGTAAGATATTCTCGAAATAAACTGAAAAGCCTCAAAGCTATCTTAGAATGCGCTTAAGTTTCTACATCCAATTTAAAGAGGTAGGGGGTCTCTTTCTCTTTGAAATAAGACAAGTTTCATTAACTTAGGTTTAACATTTAACCTCGATGAAAATTTTTATACTAATCGATTGTAATGGTCGAAATGGGCGGGAATTATTTTCTTTTCCCTTTGACGTCGTAATCATGTAAGAGCCAATAATACCATGTAGTTCGAAACATTTAAACATTAGTATACGGTACATGACTCTCCGGACTGGCCGCCAACCTTAATAACCTAAAACTATAAAACATTCGTGTATATGAATGATTATGGTTGTGGCTTGACACTCGCTAGCGCCAGAAGGACCGATCACTCTGTGTAATCTGTGTACATTTATGAGTAGACCATTTTAGAAAATACATACAGAGAAACTGAAACACAAGGCTGATGCCGCCATTGGGGTCTTCTCTCTCTCTCTCTCTCTCGCCTAGAAGCACCGCTACTGCCTGTAGTCAACTTTGTTACCGTCTGGCGGTGACCCTTGGTGCGAGGGAGAATACCCAATGGTGGCCTCGCCACTGTGTGTTTCCGAAATGGTATTTACGCGTGATAAAATGATTACACGTAATACGTTACCGGTATACAAGTAACGCCAACAATGTAGAAAGGGGTGGTGACGTTTCAAATGAAGTCTGAGTTATGACCAAGAAAGTACGAAGAGGGAAATCGCAGTGCAACCTTTCCTTCATAGTCGCGACATTACAAATGTAGCATTTCGATATACGAAATTAAATGTATGAATTCGTGCAACACCCTGGTTTGGCATCCACTTTCAAATATTTACATTTTCCTTTCGAATTATGTCAAAGTTTGCTTGGTCTTTTCAGGCAGAGTGTTTCAAATATTCAATACTGAGCTCTCAATACGTACTCCCTTCAAAATAATTAATTTCATGATAAAATGTTTTTGGAAAATGTAATTGTTCTTGAAAAAGCGAAAGCGTAGACATGTAATTTTTTCAATTAATTTAGAGGGAATAGATCGATTAGCAGTAAAATCAGTTGATTGAATTTAATATTGATTAAGGATTAGATGGATAAAAATAACTAAAAAAATTTGCAATATCTGAACTTCAGCCAATTGATAAACCCCAAAAATATCGTTTGTTTTTTCGATCTTGGCCCAAACCAAGGCGTTTTTTATAATTCTGAGAGAGCGGTCGCTCTCTTAGATAAGACTTCATACTTCTCTTAATGTATAAGGAGGGTTTTTTGTTTGGATGTAGTTTTTTTTGTATTGTATTAATTGTTTTGAAAAAATTCCACTGAACTAAAATTTGGACCCTTAATATGTGGTTAAAATTTCAAAGAGATCCCTCTATTAGTTTTTTTCATAGAAAATAAAGTTGCTAAGGGTGGTTTTCATTTCCATAAAAAAATTAAGACATTTTGGCAAAAAAAGGGAAATTTTCCCATAGGAATAACATGGGAAATGTTTGCTGTGATAGCCAAATGGTCTCGACCATTTTTTGAAGACTATTTATTCGATAGGTCTGAAAATGGTTTTAAATGAAAGGTTGAACATTAAACTGGTGCCTTTCGAAGTTTTATTGAAAACAATTTATATTAAGTACTACTTTTTGTACTTTTAAGCACATACTTAATATTAAGTATTACTTTTTGTACTTTTAAGCACATACTTAAACTTACGACCTTTTATTCTGTTGGACTTACGTGGTTTAATCCTAGCTAAAATCATAAAGAAACGTACTATTGGACTTGCGCTGTTTTACCGCTAATAGAGCGACTGAGCGAAGATTTTTGTTTAGACAACGCGTGTGGGTATGTCGAGCTTAAGGCGAATTTTTTAACTTTTCACATAAAAGAAGGGGTTAATTCGTCCTCATTTTATTTTAATTTCGTAAGTTAAACCTTATTATAATTTAATACAAAAGAATTTAAATTTAGGATTTAGCCCATAATTTTTAAATTCACTGATTTCACTAAGCCTCGGTCAAAATTTAAATACAGCTGATTTTATGCAGAGACTAGAGAGTAGAGACCAATTGGCCGTGTAGCGTACGTTTTAAGGTGTTTCACCTGGTGCCATCGGCCAACGGTAGCCGCTAATTTGGTAATTTGTTTAAATTAAATCAATGTTTGTTGTTTAAAGTAGATTAATGCAAAATACGCACAAGGGTTCGTTCCCTGGTTTCTTGACTGTTGCCACCAGCCACCAGCCAACAGCCAACACTTACCGCTACGAAGATACGTTTTTTACTGGTAAAATAAATGATAGATTCAATCACACTATCACTAAACCCTGTCACCAAATCATACAATATTTTGAAATGACGCTTTTCCAATAATTCTTATAGGTTAACAATTTAAATTTTAATTATTTAGTGCTTATTCTAACATAACCTCAAAACAGTAAACAATGGCCATTTTTCCAACGATAACTGTGCAGATTATATTTGGTGCCACCGATAAACACTATGTAGATCATTTTATTGGTTTAAATTAATGGTAATATAATTGAATAATTAAATCACACGATCACTAAACCCTGTCAACAAACCAACCAATGTTTTTTTTTATCCCGGCTCTTGCAATCATTTTTATTAGGTAACAGTTGCGTTTTTAATTACTATTTATAACCGCTATTTAGAATAAACCTTTTTGTTTAAATTAGATACATTTTTGGTGTTTAAAGTAGATTAATTCAAACTACGCAGAAGGGTTCATTCCCTGGTTTCTAGACTGGTGCCAGCAGCCAACGGTTACCGCTACGAAGATACGTTTTTTGCTGGTAAAATAAATGATAGATTCAATCACACTATCACTAATCCCTGTCTCCAAATCAATATTTTTAATTCAGCCTCTTCCAAGCGCGAAATTACAAATTAAGGCGATGTACAGTGTGTTAATTAATTAATATAAATTTTGGATAAATATGTAACACACTATCATTATTAAATTTCTGAAGAGAGGAAAAAAAGGTTGAAATTATTTTTTTAAAATTTAAAAAGCAAATTTGGCTCAGAAAAAACCCTACGGCAGAAGCCTGTCTTATAAAATGTTTACAAGATGATTCGTTCAAGAATGTCTAGAATTAAGTCGCATAAAAGTAATGAATATTTCACCTAAGTCAGCTGACTTGGCCAGGCAGGGCATAGCCCACTCGATCCATGCTCACGGATGCTGCTCTGCCCTCTGCATCTTGCGTCGTGTTACGCATGATCGAGTGGGCTATGGGCAGGGTTAAAAAATACGGGGCTGCCAGGCTGTCTCTTACACAACAATGATGGCCATTATCCTTTATGAGAAATGCTTCCTTGTCCAGTGGGGGAAATAAGGAGGTGGCACAGGGCAAATGACCAGGGACCACTAAGAAAATTCAAGGGTAACCAGAGTCCAGACATTAACTCAAAAAGTATAATTGTCCAATCCATAAGTTTAGCAGACGACGTGACCTGGTCAATTATTATTAAATAGAGAGCTTTCAGATGGGATTGTAGTACGTCACACCCTCCCAAGTCTTACCGCTGTTCTGGTAGCCATATTGGGTGGTCTCAGCTTCATTCCTGCTTTAAACCCACCAATATGGCAGCGTAAATGATGTCACGAGGCTCATCTCCTTCTCCAACTGAAAGCTCTCTATAGCGCGAGCAGCTTGCGTCCATGAGCGCGGATCGAGTGGGCTATGCTGTCAGGCAGAAACTTTGTCTCAGTTAGACTGCTACAACGAAAACCGAAAACCAGTAACATAAGTCCAAGCCATCATCTGAAAGACTGAAAACGATGACTCTGATTCTTCTGAACTTGAAATATCAGTAGAAATGATTCTAGATAATTCTCAGAGTAATTTTAGTATGAAAATTTGATGTTTTCAGTGATAAATTAATCTCATTCGTGATAACTGATTAACTGGTACCTGAAAGCATTAGTAACTAACTAGCAATATTAGGTCCCTTATGCTTAAGCTCCCCTATATTTATGTTTGTGCTTAGTGCAGATTTTAAAAATGCAACAGTTTCTTAACAATCTTAATTAAAATGAAGACTGAAGGAACAGATATTAATAAAAAATGTCTTCGTGGACAAAGACTAGAAAAAGTAAATGATAAGAGAACAAAATGGAATGACAGAAGTAACAGATATTAAATTTTTTCAGTTTAAAGACATGATTATAAAACATCAATTATTTAAAAAAAATACTTTTCTTCGTTTTTATCACCAAAATTACATTTGCCCAAAAATTTTGAATCATGAATTTTACATTCTTTTCAAAATGGTTCGTGTCAAATCTTTACTATATAACAGATACATGCGACATCGTTTATATTTAAAGCTAGATTTCCAGTGTAGACCATGATAGAATTTTAAATAAGGACCTCCAACCAATCGCGTAACGCCCTGCCTTTTTGCTTTCGCTGTCTATAGACTGCGGAAGCATTGCAATTACCCCTTTCGAATAGGCGTCTTCTCCCCCCTTTCTGCCCCAAATTTTTGCTTTCGCTGTCAATAGACTGCGAAAGCATTGCAATTACCCCTTTCGGCTTGGCGTCTTCTCCCCCCTTTCTGCCCCCAATTTTTCATGTGACCTGGCAGAATCCATCATAAATAAAGTTACTTTCACTTTAAACTTCCCGCTAGAAATTTGAAATTCAGTGACATCTATACGAGGTTCTGTAAATTTTTCACTATTGAAGAATTAATGTTTAGGCACGACCAGGATTTGAACCCCCGACGTCTATATCCACACAGGCACCAGAGTAGAACGCCTTACAAACGGAGCTATTGAGGCTTAGTACCTATCAGCGATTTTTACCAACAGTATCTCACTCTTCCCTCGACGGCAGGGTTAGAAATAAGTTGATGGCACTGGACAAATGACCAGTTTAAAATTTGCCTTGACCAGTTTATTTATTAAATGCTTGAGGGTCTAGTGGTCACCGTGACCTTAATTAAATTGCCCTTCTTTAGTAAAAAATAAATTCCTGGGGCACTGTACCAAGGAGTAGTTTTGATGTATATACAATAAAGGTTTACTTGCAGAAGCCAAACACAACAATTAGTCTCCTGTTATACTACTCCATGGTGGTAAGTAATGATTCAATGAAGAGAACAGAAGGGGAAAGTGACGGAACGCCGTTATCCGGACCGGTTAGCACCAGTGCCTAGTAGACTAGCTGCGATGTGCGTTGTTTTTATGAGTCGTTAGTCTTTCATTGTAAGAGGCTTTAGTGTTTGTAATACAACAAATTTAAGCACTTCAAACCAACAAAATTCTACTTGTATTAAAATGGGAGTGAGATATAGAAATCAATTCATGTAAAACAAATAAACAGCATATAAAACCTAGAACCATTTCAGTGCAGCTCTAACAGTATGTAGAAATATTAAGTGATCGTTGACCAGTTTTTTAATAAAGACCTTTGGGATCTACTGGTCAGATGATCAGTTTAAGAAATTTCCTTATTTCTCACCCTGCTCGACGGGTTAGCTATTTTTTTAGCCAGAAAGAAAGAGAGAGAGGAGGGGGACCACGACCACGTGACTCTCGTTACTAGAGTTTAGAACGGTCAACGACTGCCGCGTCTCAATTTCTTTTTAGTGCAAGGGTGTTTTAAGTATTTATCTGGTGGCACATAGCTGTTAATAGAACTACAAAGGTTGTTTCGCTTTCAGAGCTTTATTCTCTTAACTCTTTACTTTTAATTTTTAAGTGTTCCGACCGACTGAAAAATCGAAACCCTAAGTCCCCGTTCGTCGCGTAACTTATAAGAATCACTCCAATCAATAACAAAGTCACTCAAATTTTTACTTTAGATGAATTCAACGCTTTATTTAATTCCAATCAACTCAATTTCTTTTATTTCAAACTGTTCCTTCACTTTAACTTTTTTTGCATTATTCTCTCCGTGGTATCTAAACCTTTTCCATTTCTATTATTTCCGTGGTACCTAAACCTTTTCCATTTCTATTATTTCCGTGGTACCTATGCCTTTTCCATTTGTATTATTTCCGTGGTACCTAAACCTTTTTCATTTCTATTTTTTCCATGGTACCTAAACCTTTTCCAGTTTCTATTATTTCCAAATTTGCCATTTCCATTCTTTAACTATTATGTCCGAAGACTACAGCTCGCCTAGGTCTGAGCTCCATTTCTTTTATTTTCTTATGTCCAACTAAGGGCTACTAGCATCTTTGTTAGTCCATAAATGACTATTTTTTTATGTCCAACTAAGGGCTACTAGCATCTTTGTTAGTCCATAAATGACTATTTTTTTATGTCCTACTAAGGACCTCTAGCTTGTTCGCTAGCCCTGTTGCAACTTTCTATTTTTCATATGTCCAGCTAAGGACTTCTAGCTTCTCCTCTAGCCCATGACAATCTGATTTTTCTCTTATGTTCAAACGAGGACTCCTAGCTCTTTTGCTAGGTCTCAAAGTTCAATTTTCCATCCCTATATTCTAAGTTCAGTTTTGTTTATACCAAAGCATTTATGGCCAGAGCATCGACCTCTACCCTTAAGATTCTATTCCCTCATTTTATTTTTTATTTTTCTTAACTTTTAACCAATGCACGTTCATATCATATAACACCCTGAATCTTTGAACAGTCCTATCCAAGCTATTCAAGCAAACCGATCGCTTCGGTCGAGGATTCTATTTCAAGTAGTTAAACTTATTTTTCTTACACAATAATATTCGACTAAAGCTATCTATACTGTTTTTCTAGGAACACAAGTAATCCAAAGTTTACAAAAATATATATAACACAAATGAATAAATTGTTGAGATTTTATTGGATTTTTAATGAACGTTTGGTTTGTATTACAAATTTACAGCAGCAGAATCGAGCAATTTTAGGGCAGAATAATTGTCAGCATTTAATAATAATTTAACTTAGCTTTAAAAAGGTTAAAGCCTGGACAAAATGCGTCAAAATAATGATTATATAATCATAAATATTAAAATTTTGATACATGGTTCATACAACTATATTTCTATATTAGTATGAGATCTGCTACTTCATGGAGTATTTTAAAAAGTTTAGTTAAAAGGCGTTGTTAAATTTAAAATGTAATAAATTAAATACTCCATTAAGTAGCAGATATCATTTTAATTTAGAAATATAGTGATTCTAGAATTTTATGAGTATTGTAAAATAAACTGTTCTTCAAAACAGTTCTTCATATATTAAGCTTGAGAAGAATTTTCATTATTTGGTTAAATATTTGTGGATAATGAAATTGAAATGCAGTTTGAAATTAAGTTTAACGGATATGGAATTGCGCAGTTCAAACAATACACCACTTTGACATTACCTAGGGCGCCACAGCGGGCTACTGCGAACTAGTACTTATTAATATGGGCAGAGAAAAAAACCGCGAGGGGTTGCGCTTTTGCTAGTAGGGGTAACAAAGAGCAGTTTTTAGTCTTTCCCTTGCGGCGCTTCGAGCGCGGGGCATCGGGCATGCGCGCAACAGAATGACGAAGTGGTGTATTGTTATGATTAGATATTTTACAACAAAAAGGGTATAAATGCAACATTTTGTAACAAACAGCTAAAATAAAGGACAAGGACGACTCGAGTTCAAATTGAAGTTTAAAACTCATACTGGGTAACTACACACATATTAAAACCCCATTCTGAATGTATGATAAATGTCAGAAATACGACATTGCTTTTTAAGTCACAAATTAGAATGATGGATGGACGACATTTTACTCGAAATAAGCGTTCTTCTGATCTGTTCCACCCTGAATATTTCAAATGCTAAAAGCTCATTTTGTATTTGTTTGCTTTATTTATTTTACATGGGAACATTTTTACGAGAACAGATCCTATAAGATTTCATTTATGAAAATCTGAGCTCCTATTATCCCGAAACGCCGCATTTATACTTTTTCGTTGTAATATGTTTAATCATAACAATTATTTGAACTACGCATTTAAAACCAAATTTCCATATCGATTAAGCTTTATTTCAAACTGCAATACATATAATAATTTGTAATTTCTAGCCCTTTTGGGTTTGAATAGGTGTCCTTGTTTAGCCAAAGATTGTCCATAAATGCAGTCTCTCTAAGGACTGCGAAGCAAAACTCGTTTTTGTATAATAATTGTCCCTTTTTGGGGAGAAACGTTAGTAAATGAAATCGATTAATTCTGGAATTGTCAAACTCAATCCAACTTAGAGTTTGAATGGTCCGAAAGCACAATGCCCTGTATAAAAGGACACACTGCCAAACATACGATCGAACCTCGTGAAACTAGCTGATAATTGTAAATACTCTCAAAGTATTTCATTGTGATAATTTTAACCTTAGCTTTTGCAGGACAAAAAGTAGATCCAAGAGGATTTTGAAAAATCACCTGTCCATAATTTGAGAATATAAAATGGTGTATTTTAGAGCAAGATTTGAAATGAAAATTTTAATAAAATGTACCGCGTGGATTAAAAGGATTTTTTAAAACCTATACAAAAAGATCAACTTAACTTTTCACTACGAGAAATGATATACTTTAACTTTACAGCCTTTGCTAGTTCTGTCAAGTTACGTTATTTAAAAAGTGTACCCCCTTTGATCGAGAAACCTTGGGTCTAACTCGCAAAAATTCACCCACCTCGTAATGTTAAGCTCCAGAGGGATTAAACATACAATTTTGGATTAAGTATAAATAGAAATCTCCTGACGAGATTTTCTTAATTACAGTTTTAAAATAGCAAGCAGACGGTATTTCTACCTGCATTATGTCTGTAAAGGTGGTAAAGTTACACTTCTAAATTGGCAGCTGCATTTCTACTGTTCCATAACTTTTGCAGATCTGTAACATGTGTATGAATGGGGTTAATTTACAGTTTCAAACTAGCAGCTGGTATTTCATCTTTTGCCTCGAGTTTGCAGAATCGCGCTGCATATTTTTGGCAGGATAGAAAATTAACAGTTAATAAACAGAAAATGAAGAAATGGCAACCAATTTGCCGGTCTAGAACTGTTGTGAAATTTTTGCGTTTTTTCAGCTGCGGAAATTGTAGCCATAATTTATATCTATTACAGCGTGGTAGCGGTAACAAAGCTTGTATGCAAAAGAATTACAGCTTAAATTTCCTGTCATTATAGTGACAAATTGGGCAATCTACATACAAATGTTTTTATCCGACAGCTCTTAAGCCCTTAAGCTTTAAAATTATATTTAACTAGCTTGCTAGAAATTGACTACCGTTTAAGGGTCAATTAGAATAAAATTACTTTTTTTATATAAATACTGTTACTTTGTTTCTTCATTTTTGTGTACTGTCGGTAGACCACAGTTTAGAAGCTAATGTAAGTTTCTGAAGTGAGGGAGACGTGCAAGTGCTGGATTACTCAATCCCCAAATAGAATAACAGCCAATTATTCGCAGCTTCTTCGTGCGACGGGATGACTTTTAAACATGCTCTGCTTTGAAACACGGACATAGTTTGAAGAAAAGTTCCAACGTTACTTCTAAGAACGCCGGAATTAAACTTATGATGAAAATGCTGAGCAAGAGACGCACTTCGCTTTCGTTTTTGGTGTAGTCCACGTCTTGGACGTGATTCTCTGTCGAGACGCATTTCGTGTTCATCCACGCGAAGGCTTTATTAATCGCCTCGTCGCACAAGCAGGATGAAGCGGCGTACCGCAAACTGCAAAGAAAAAGGAGAAAATATCGTATAACATCTTATAAACGCAACATTATATGGTCTACTACTATTTATTTTAAATATAATGCTTTTAACTTTGAACATTGAAACCATTACGGGTATTTTGAAGAAACATTCAGATAATTGTTGCTCGGATTTTCTCGCTCTGCAACCCAGCATGCTTGAAAACCATCAAAACATTCTTTATTTGAGTTTTTTTTGTAAGATTACTTATACCAGGAAAACGTAGATTTTTGGAGCCCTTTCTGCTTGAATTAAAGGGAACGAGATGTAGAAACCTTCACCCTTGACGTCATGCATAATGTCTTTGAAATGTTCGAGAACACAAGTAGAATATATCTATGCGGAGTGTCTTACTAAGGAAACACTGATGACTTTAAACCTATTTCTAACTCCCTTTAAGCCTAACGCTCCAGAAATTAATGGCAATACTGGAACAAGGATGACGTATCTCTCGCAAATTCCATTTGCTCGAGGGATAATTACTTTGTCATCACAACCCCTTTGACGACTTGAGCATCATCTCAATATCAAATACAATATCTATGGGGTATCAATATATTGATCGTGGAGAATACTTTGGTAAAGAGGGGAATTAGCTGCTTTTCCCCGCTTTGTTGGAAATTTTATAGTAGAACGCAATTCGCCCCGGAAAGGGGGCTATTTCTGTGGTAAGAGATAGAGCGTTATAACTTTATTACAGGCTTACGTTTGACTAATTCGTTCCAAAGTCTCCTTGTCAATTGTATAATTTCGTGACATCATGAACCCATCGGAATCTGTTTTCAAAAGAAAAGGTGACTGGTAAATTAAGGGACGTCCGTCGTTTTCCCCTTTCATTTCATCCCTACAAAACTTCTCGAGACCAGCCACTTCTTCGTGCCAGTCGATATAAACCAATTCTCCATTCACGACTTTCTTGAAGCGATTGACACCTTTCTTCGGGAAATAATATCTTTTTCGAATTTTCTTTCCATTATTACCAGGTATTCCCTAATTGAATAGGAGATATCATCAAACAGTTCGTTCGCTAGGCTAATGAGAATACGAGGGACAGGACGAGACTTTGTTCAATAAATCATCATAGAAACGTGTTATCTGTCACTCTGTACAAGTATCATTTTTCAATAAAGAGCCATAAAATTACTCACTCTAAAAAAGTCTAGCATGGCATCGGAGCCATGCGTCAAGAATCTGACGTTTTTAACTTTCAGGATGTCGCTTAAATGATTCATTAGAATTTTCTGCCCCACTAAGACATCGGCTGTTATATAGCCCAACACGACAATGTTTAGAACTATCAAAGTCGCGTACCAGATATTCAACAAATGCGCCGAAACCCGGTGGACAGTTTTCACCTCAAAACCTTAAATTAAATTATACGTGTCAACAGAAAAGTTCTAAAAACATTGGTGGTGCTTTGTCACTTTGCTGAAAGAGTGGTGCCAAATACATCCACATGTAAGACCCAAGTTTGTTCACGGAGTGTGTATCTTTAAGAGGAGCGGTAAGCGCGTCACATTTTAGCCCCGAGAACCGATCAGTTTGAGCGTGGTCTGAGGTGTAGCCCAAGGTCGTTTGAGAAAAACAAAATGGCGCGCGTGTTTCGCTTGGGTGGAGACGGTGGGAGAGTAAAAAAGAAGAAAAATGATTTTCATGAGGATCATCACTATGCGAAAAGGTAAGATTTTTATGCCTTTTCTTATTAATTTTGTTGTATTGGATATTAAGTGCCAGTTTTGTTAATTTATAACCTATAGAGGTTCAAATATTTATAAAAATGAGTTAAGCCTTGGCTATGGTTTTAATACCATTTTTACCTTAGTGAATGGAAAACTTTAGTTTAATCATTCTAATATTAAATTAAATTTTTCAAAAGAGAGACAATTGTTGAAAAGACGGAGGCCTTAATTATCGAAGAATATATTGATTTGGAAGTCCCGCTAGACGCGAGTGTGAACGTTTTTCTAGTCAAGAAATCCACGAAAGTGTCCCACTCATCTTTTGCACAACAAAGTGAAACAAAGTCAATTTCAGACTTAGGAGTAAAAAAGAAAAAAATAGAGTCCTGCCAATCAAGTAAGTGTCTGAAGAACATTTATTATTTATTCCTAAAAATGGTATTTATTCCTAAAAATGTGTTATTTATTCCTAAAAATGGTATTTATTCCTAAAAATGGTATTTATTCCTAAAAATTGTATTTATTCCTAAAAATGTATTATTTATTCCTAAAAATGGTATTTATTCCCAAAAATGTATTATTAATTCCGAAAAATTGTATTTCTTCCTAAAAATTGAATCTCTTGTGTGATTAAGCAAATTGACTGGAATAAATATCCTTGTTATGATTAAATGAAATGGCTTTTTTATTTTGACAACAAATGAAAACAAACTATAGGTTATCAATCAACTTGTGTGTTCCCATCTCTGGGAGCTCTTATAATGTCATTTAAATCCTTAAATCTATCAACATTTTGCGCGAAAGGCAATACATCAGGATTTGTGTTACCTCCACAGGAGCCGCGCTGTTTCCCAAACTCTTGCTCTAAACAGTCTTGATTTAGGTGACTTGTTAAAATGAATTTTGCCTTCTTTTTCAGTAAAAATCTTACTATAGCTGGGATTGACTGTGCTGTCATCAATAATCCTTCAACAGTTTCTCTACTTAACACCATCTTATTCTTTTCAGTTGCAGTGAGTGAGGTTCCTAATTTATGCACTTCAGTTTGCCAATCTTGAAAATATTGTATAAATGGCCCTTCAAGCCACTTTAATCTCTCGTCATCTCCACTCTTATATGGGAGCAGGTCAGGGTTTCTCTTGAAAACTCCTTCCTTAAAATGTCTAACGTTCATACAGTCAAAAAAACGATTCATGACACAAATGAAATTAATGGTTTCACTGTATTGGTCACCAAACTCTAATTTAAGTGCATTTGCGACAGTTTTACTGAACACCTGGGCTGCAAGCCTGACTCGCATTCGAGAATGAAAATCCAAATAGACATGGTCTCTGGTGAGTTTTGGAACCAGTTTAACAGTTCGTGGCAAGTGTAGTTCGTATAGTTTAAGAATGTGTGTCCAGTGAATGGGTTGTCCATTTTTATATAAGTTCTTGGTTTTTGTGTGGAAGTTACTATTACTAAAACAATTTCTAGCTGTCTTTATTAAGTGCGGAGGGTCGCATATAAAATAGATATGCCTTTCTTCATCGCACGCAAAAATATTTTTCCAACAGAAGCCAGCATTAATGAAGTTACGGAACATTTTCCGGTTTGCACTCGCTCCATCAGCGATAATGCTAAGAACCTTAATTCCATGAAATTCTAATTTAGATATTGCTTCCAGAACAATCCTATGTAGACTGTCAGTGTCCATATCCTTACATGGAAAGTAGGCAAGAGGGAACTTAAAGTTACCAGTGATGCTCCTAATCATTATTTGAAGGACATGAGTTGCTACTTCGGGTAATTCGCTAGTTTCGTTTCTGATTTGTAAAATTTCATTTCCAGTCTTGTCTAAATTACTGAAACCCACCAACTCCCCAGTACTTTGACGGTAAATAATGTCTTCCTTAATCTTCATTTCATCTAGTATAACCGACGGTATACTCCTATTGGATAGAATCCCGTTGGACCGAATTCAGATTTCTACAAATGTAGCCAAATTTAAAACAATTTATAGCCCAAGGAGCGATTTTCTGCTGAATGAGAATATTTATATGGAAGAGCTTTCGACTGAATGGGATGGGTTTACACATATAAAATCATAGCGTTTTCCTTGAGTTGCCAAGCTCCAGTAGCGCAATGGATTAAGTGATTTGGATGATCAAAGAAGTTAAGCAGCATCGAGTGCCGTCAGTACTTGGGAGGGAGATCTTGTTACGTTAGGTAAGGTTAGGTTAGGGTTAGACAATTTCAAAAATGAATGTTATTTACTGAAATTTATTGAAGAATGTCATTGGTGAACGTACATATTATTTGCTGCAATATAGAAGTTTAATAAAAATATCAATTTTATTGTCTGGTTAGGTTAGGTTAGTAATATTTTATAATTCATTTAACAATGTTACGCCTTTTCCAAATAATTTGCCTTTTCCAAAACATTACTGTTATGTTATGTAATGTTAGGTTAGGTTAGGTTTGGTTAGGTTATTTTAGGTGAGGTTAGGGTTAGTAGTATTTTATAATTCATTTACGCCTTTTCCAAAATATTAATGTTTAGCTTCATTGACTTCTTAAATAATTTGCCTTTTCCGAAACATTACTGTTATATTAGGTTTGGTTAGGTTAGGTTAGGTCAGTAATATTTTATAATTCATTTAACAATGCTACGCCTTTTCCAAAATATTGATGTTTAGTTTCATTGACTTCTCATATCATTTGCCTTTTCCAAAACATTACTGTTATGTTATGTAATGTTAGGTTTGGTTTGGTTTGGTTAGGTTAGGTTAGGTTAGTTATATTTTATAATTCATTTAATAATGTTACGCCTTTTACAAAATATTAATGTTTAGCTTCATTGACTTCTTAAATAATTTGCCTTTTCCGAAACATTACTGTTATGTTAGGTTTGGTTTGGTTAGGTTAGTAATATTTTATAATTCATTTAACAATGTTACGCCTTTTCCAAAATATTGATGTTTAGTTTCATTGACTTCTCAAATAATTTTCCTTTTCCAAAACATTACTGTTATGTTAGGTTAGGTTTGGTTTGGTTAAGTTTGGTTTGGTTAGGTTTGGTTAGGTTAGGTTAGACAATTTCCAACAATGAAAATTAATAACTAAAATTTATTGAAGAATGTTATTGGTGAACATAAATATTATTTGCTGCAATATCAAGAAGTTTAATTAAAAAATCAATTGAAAAATAGGAATGAAAGGAAAATTCATGATTGGAAAACCGCCCAAATTGCGGTATTCGGTCTAATGGGATTCGGTCGAACAAGACATTCGATCCAATGGGATTCGACCCAATGGTAGACAATCATAACCGACACATACTGTTGATGTTCTTCGCGACAACTTGAATTGAGCATTTCTCTGGCCTGAATGAAATTGTCTTTTGTGAAACCTGCTTTTAAACCGACGTGAGAACTATGGTTATACAGTGTTCTCTTTGAAGGAAGTTCAAACATTCCACTAGAAACTATAGCATTGTATGTTGACGAAGATTTTTTGTATAAATGAATTGCCCACTTGATGATTTTTGGGTGCCACCGGCTTTGAGTTTTACTTTTGGTTTTGAGGATAGCTAATTGCTGTTCTACAAAAAGCTTTTTAAATTAATTTTTCGGTAATAATTTCTTCTGCTTTTCTAGTTGCTCGCATATAAATTGGCTATCTTTGTCGCAAAAATACTGCCCAGATTTCTTGCAGTCCATTTTAATCTTATTCCTTATTCGTCGTAGTTTTTTCTGTTGATTACTAAATTTTTGAGACTGATTTTTTAGTTTTTTCAACAGTTCCTTCCTCTGTAAAAATTGAAGTCTTTTCTCCCCACGTCTCGATGGAACAGTCTTATTCTGGCGGCTAATACTGTTAATTAAAACTCTTCGATACCTGGTACAAGAACTGCATAAGTTTCTTGATTCAAAATTGTTTTTGGTTTTTTTTTCTGGCGGCTCTGAACTATTTCACATAAGGAAGAATGCAGCGCATCGTCATATAAATTTATGTTGCCTTCAGTTTTTTCCTTTTTTTGAAAATGATTTATAAGTTCAGCTTGATTAATACCAGAACAGAGAGGAAATTGATCAACAGCAAGCAGCAGCTGAAAAAGCGTGTTTTTGTTCGTAACATCAGGCAGAGATTTCATAAAAGGGTGGCTTGGATCTAGAAATTTTCCATTCAATCTTAATGTCCCTCGAAATTCATGGTCTTTTAAGCGGAAACATTTTGTTATTAGGGCCTTCTCAATATTTTGTTTTGTTAGAGCAATTTCTCCTTCCATAACAATCAGGGTCCAATTATTTGGTATCGGTTTACCGGCGAGAGTTTGAATATTTGCTTGTTTACTAAAGCCAATCCTCGGGCATACATCATTCAAGTTAGAGCTTCGAACCGGTTCTGATGTATTTTGGTCAATAGATGTCGTAGAATTAAAATTTGGTTCAGGATAATTCTTTTGTTCTAGATTTGTGGATTTTTCTACTTTATATAGACAAATCACATCTGACTCCATGTAGTCCATTTGTACATCACTAACTACCATCGCAGGTTCGGGCAAAATTTCAGATACTTCTAATACATATGGTGATTGAGGTTCCTGAAGATTAAGTGACTGTGATGATGACTGGTTCTATTTTAAAAATTCAATGTTATCCATACAATAAAATGAAATCAAATAGCTAATGATATTAGAAATTTTTAGAAACAAACCATAAGATTTCTGGTTTCTGCGGTTTCTTCAAACGGTATTGGATTTGGGTTTTCCACACTTGGACCTTTACCACCCACAAAATGTTCTTCGCATAAATAGTATGTTTTTTTTGTCAATTTCTCAAAGGTTATACGGTCATCAAATCTACCACACGCCTAAATCCACAATTTACACCTGTCAGGCTCTTTTCGAGGCCTTGGAAAAGGTATGAAGTAGGTCTGTATAGTCCGAGGCTTAGTAGAATATATCGCATTTTGGCAGAGAGAGTACATGCATTGCTTAGTTTTAGGCATTTTAATAGCGTAGGATATGTTGCGCGTTAATTCTAAGGTAGAAATCAACAAAATGTAGACTGTAGTTGAAATAAATAGTAAGAAATACTAAGAAACTTTACCTGAATGTCAATGCCTCTCTTCTCTCGTCTCCATTTTGAAATTTTATGGTCACGTGATGCAAACGACCTTGGATTACACCCAGCCAGCCGCTCAAGCTGATCGACACGCGGGAAGAGAACATTTGTACAGTGGAAGGCTAGCGCTTACCGCTCCTCTTAAAGATACACACTCCGTGGTTTGTTTGACTTTTCGAAAGCCTTTGTTAACGCCGAAAGAAGCAAAATGGCGAGAAAAACTAATCCGAGAAACTAAAAAGAATAAAATGTATACTGATAGGTTGAATTGAGAATTGCTGGTATATTTTTCAATAATAAAAACAAAATTAGGACTAGTTTATGCATTCTGTTGTCTTACCCATAAAGGTATCGTTATTATATTCGAAAGAAAAGTATTACGTTGCGTTTGAGAAAGCTGCGAGAACATGGTGACTTTGGAGTAATAGATTTCAGTCGCAAATGTTAATTTTTTCATACGGTTATACGAAATAACGTTCGGAAAGGTCTTCAAGTCAAAACTACCTGGTGAATCCTGAAATAAATGAAGGAAGATATAGTTTCTCTGACTTCCAGACTCACGTGATTGTGTTTGGGTAAAGCTGGTAGTTGTTCTAGGGTTTTTATCCATCTCAAATTATAAGAGTCAGACATTCAACCCTTAAGAGAAAAGCCCTAGAAAAGGTGTTAATGTCTCCCTGTTTACCAGTACTTGATGAGTTAAAAGGTAAGAGTATCTATACGTTATGTATTGTTAAACCCATAACAAAAAGTAGAGAAAAGCACTAGAAAAGGTGTTAATGTCTCCCTGTTTACCAGTACTTGATGAGTCAAAGGTAAGAGTATCTATACGTTATGTATTGTTAAACCCATAACAAAAAGTAGAGAAAAGCAAGTGTGGGTGAACATGATTCTTGTTTCTGACTTGTCATCTGCTGGCTTTATATAATCGCTACAAATATTAAAGTGTAATCAAAAATGTGTAGTCTTACCAATCCGTACACCTGCTGATATGTTAGGCTAAAAATAAAAGAATGCGTATCATTATCCATTATCAGCTATTTTTAAAGCTGTGGCTACATATTTTGCTAGTGCGTTTCGAAAGGCCTCGAGCATGATAAGGAATGTTTTTCAACCGCTTAATTTCCTCAATTTGAAAGGCAACCGACGATACACGGTACGCTAACTCTTCCAAAGGAAAGCGCATAGTAAAGAACGTCTTTTGTTTTGTGTTATCCTATTTAGCTAATCAGGAATACATGGATTTGTTGTTCTTGTTATTGTTCAGGTTATTTTCTGTACCTTTCTGCTTGAATTAAGTGGGAGGAAGGGTAGCGACCGTCCTTCTTGACATCCACTTAACTAGGACCTGAGCTGTGCCACGACTAATGGGATCTATGAGCACAGAGTCCGAATATAAACAAGTTCTATTTACGTGTTCTGAACGAGTACAATTAGAGCCAAGGGTAGTCCTACATGTGTGAATAGCCAATGAAATGCGAGGAAGGAAGAGTGGGCGGTTTAGCAACGCTTAAAGCCATTCCCCTTACCTACTATCAGACATTATTAGGGGGTCTAAAGGCTCTTAAAGATTCCAATAAGAATAAATCTATGTGTTCCTGATCTAATAAGAATCCTAAGTAGTCAGTTATGTTTCTAGCTAGGTTAGATGGAAATTAACCATAATAAATTTATCACAGCTTATATTATCAAGAATATCGCTAAAAATATTTACTTAAGATTCCTCCTTATTGCCATCATGATTTCAGCAATAATTCCACCGTAGTCGTCAATTACGGGTTTAAAAATCTTACTGCGATCAGCTCTCAGATAAATTAAGGGATAAAACTGAAAATCGAGAGAAAACGATCGAAATTAATTTGGCCAAGTTCACTTTTACTTATTTCGCATAAATGTAGAATAAAATCGTCGGTCGAGGAATTAATAATATCAATGGACGGTCCCTTTACGTAGGCCGCGCTATTTCGTATTTAATTTCCTAATAGCTTAGTACTTTTACCGCACTGAGTTAAGAGAAGCTTGTACTCGGATTTAAGTTACATTTCAAAGCGATTTCTCGACCCGTGATCCGCTAAAAGGTTATCTGTATAAAACAACTGTGAACGGTCTTGACGTTCTCTGCCGTATTTTGTAACATTATGGAGCAAACTGGCGATTGATATAAAAGCAACTAGAATTTGCAATTAGTTCCTCGACGGTGCGATTAAGCGATAGGGTACGTATTCATTTAGGCTTTGCATAGAAACTCATTTAAATCGGATAAATGCATCATACCGTGTGTATCGAAAACAGTCGAATAGTTTTAGACCCTTCCATCATGAAATATTGTGCTTGAATCCACTAAGAGCTCAGCCAAAAATTCTGATCCCTTAAATGGCCTTAATGCCGGAACGAAAGGGCAATTCTGCTGTCACTTCTCCTCGCCCAATTTGAATTTCGATCGACAGAGTTAAAACTTAAAAGGCTTTCCTCAGAAAGATTTAAAGTACCACTTTTGGACAAACGATCGAGTGTGTTAGTGATAATGCGCGTCGTTGCACCCGACACACCCTTTTAAGACAATAATACTTTCGCTATTTTTAAAACGAATAAGAAGAAAAACCATTATGGAATTTATACATTCGTAACAACACGGTAAATTCGTTCCGCGTTAACTGAACTGTATTCCTGTTGAATGTAACTTTAATTGATTGGCTAAAATTTCATTATATTCTCTATGAAATGAACATATTCTTGTCGCGTAAAAGGGAATCCTCACGTTAAGCCCCTTATGGTTAAGACTAAAGTAGAGAAAAAAGCGAACGTGCCTAAGGTTGCCTAAGAACGGAAATCACTAAAATCCCAGTCGAGTGAAACGGCGGTAGAGGAAACATCCTCCTAAACGTTATTTTTACCAAGGAGACCAATGCGGAGTAAAATACAATTAATTAAAATTAAAAAAATTAAGCTTTTTTATCATTCAACTGAACTAGTTCTTAAAAAATAAACGATTTACAATGACGGCGGCCCACAATTCTGCATTTTAGTCCGCTTAGGCCCGCTTGATGATGCCCAAAATTCTATACTTTAGTTACCTTAGGCCCCTTTTAGAATTTTAATTATCCCGGGCAAGTTGTTTTAGGTAAACAGTTTGTATTATTAATACACCATTTTTAATTTTTAAGTAATTTTTTTCAAAAATATTTTGTTAAAATCACCTTTAAGCTCCCGTGTACTTCTAGAATTTTGAGAAGAAGGTGATGAAGCTAACTAGCGGGGTGTTTCAAAAAATTCTGTAATTTAGTCAGCTTGGATATTTTGCGTTAGCTTGGATATTTTGCGTTTTTTCATTAATTAAGTGTAAATTATTTAAAATAGCCGAATCATGATGGGAAAAGCCCAATTCAACATATTGAATAATTATTCTTCTTCTCTCTCGATAAGGTCATTTTTACATTTTAAACGCTTAAATTTTAATTATAAAAATCTCATAACACCAAATCAATCCGGAACATAATTGTAATTAGACTAAATATAAAGTATAAACTTGGATATCTATCCTTAGGCAACCTCAAAACAACGGCCATTTGACAAAATTCTGTACTTTTAAACGCGTAAATTTTAATTATCAAGGTCCCCTAACAGTCTAACTTAATACCGAATCCAAACATAATTGTAATTAAGCTAATTAATGAGGTACACCTTTATTTTTTTTGCAACCTCAAAATTACGAAATCCAGGTATGATAAATATTCGACTTTTAAACCGTTTTAAAAAATACAGTCAGCTAGTCTCCAAATACCATATCAATCACGATATTAATTTTCATTAAAACTAATCATTAAATTTCATCCTTTTTATTGCGTCACGATAGAGGTTCGACAAATGCCGGGAGTGCATGCGAGAAATATACCTTCAACTTAACTCCGCCCACGATTCTGTACTTTAGTCAGCTTAGGCCCCTACATTTTACAAATTATCCGAGACTAATTCATGTAATTATTTCAATATAAACAAGTGGTTTTAATTAAAAAAAACTCCCCTTTCCCCCTGTATCTTTCCACTTTATTTTCTCAAGTAATCTTTATTGAAACCACCCTTAGGCACCCGCTGAGTAGGATATATTTTGTCAACGAATAATGAAATCAGATCTTTCAGGCGGGTGATTCGAAAAATTCTGTACTTTAGTCAGCCGATCATATTCGAGTTTTTTTCGTGCAAATCGAACAAATTAATTTAAAAAATCGATTTAGAACGACTAACTATCATGTAAATTATAATTATTGAACTCCTATTTAAAATTTTCGCACCGTTAGGCACCATAAAAAGACTATTTTTCTGCTTTCACCGCTTTAATTTTTATTTTCATGGTCTTCTAAAACAAAACTGATTCCAAAAAAATTGTAATGAAACTACTTATTGAGATAAACTTGGATTTCCATCCTTAGGCAACCTCTAATTTTCAAATAAGAAGACTTCCTTCGAGTTTCAAATTGAAGAATGTTCGTGTGCTTTATTGAACTATTTTTACAAAAAAGACAGTCACTTTCAGTTTCAATTGTTGTTTGATACTTTATTGGACATCCCCTAGCCGTTAAAGGAAGGATGAAGAGGAAAATAAAGTGAATTTTTTGATCGATTTTTCTTATTATAAGAGCATTGCATTATATGCACAGTGAAACATTCAGGAAATACAGTCTCCGAATGATTTTAAAATTCAAATTAGGTTCAGATTTTAAAGATAATTTGAAATAAGCACCACTGACTAATAGCTTAACGCCCTGCCTTCCTCTTAACAAAATTTCCGTTGCACGCTCTATATCTCGCGCCACGATAGTCATATCGCGAGCAACTTTTATTAAATCTCGCGATAAATTTCATTCGGCATGGAGCGTGCCACGAGAATTTTGTCAATAGGAAGGCAGGGCGTTACGCGATGGGTCGGAGGTCATTATTTCAAATTATCCATAAAATGTGAACCTAATTGGAATTTCAAAATCATTCGGAGATATTTCCTGGATGTTTCACAATGCAGAATGGTCTTATAATTAGTAGAAGAGTCAATAAAAAATTATTTGACTTTAATTTCACACTCCCATTAAACACATTCTCAATCGTATTCTAAAAGACAGACATAAACTCTAATGAAATTAGGAGGTAAAGCATTGTAATATTAAAAATAGAGATCCGCCCTGTTCGCTGGTATTTTTTTCTCCGTATGAGTAACCAGCCCTCGTCGTGAGCGGTATTAATATTAATAACCTGATAATTATTCTTGTCTAACTTAAAACATTGTTTTAGTGTATGGTTTCAAGCTCAGCAGGACAATTGCCCAGCCCATACGTCCCGATTCGTGGCAAGATTTCTGGAGAACGAAGGAATTGAAGCTTTGGATTGACCCGCTCTCTCGCCCGACTTGAACCTCGATTTAGTGTTTATGTCTGTCAGTAGTGAACCACCTAAAATATGGAGTGGAAATTAGGTCATTTAATTGGGTCGCCAGCCTTCTAGCGCGCTAGACTCGCGCGTGTATACTCGCGTGAGTCTAGCGGGGGGGGGGAACACTGGTTTTTTATCCGGGGGGGTTTCTCTGAGTTCGTTTATTGGTCGAGAGTGGGGGTCGCCAATTGATTAGGTCTTTGTTAATTGGTTAAGGGCGTGAACTTCTTTAGTCGTGACGTAATCGCCAGATAGAGTTTGTCTGATAAGAGAGTGCTCTCTTTATCTCGGTTATTCGCCTTGAAGAGAGCAGTGACTTCTAATGGAGAATGAGGAGCATCGAAAATATTCCCCGGAATGTCCGCTTGTTAAAGGGTTTTCAACATGTAACATACCTATAAATTGTTCTAACGACGAGTCTGGGAGAGATGTGTCAGTAACGGAGAAATACGTTTCAAGTGCAAACAAATCCAAGACTAAAGAATATTGTAATAATAGATGTTGTATATTGCGGGTTATACAGGTTGGAATCAAATATTCTTTTATAGCTGGAACATATATTATTCTACTTCCTATAACTGTACCTGTAGGAATTATTTTGGGAATGTTGACGATGAACCCAGTAGTTGCGCTTTTTGGTCTCTATCCTTTACTTTTACCATATTCACTATTTCCTGACATATATATAAACAAACGAATATGTCAATGGTGTAGAAAACAAATCAAATTTTGAAATAAAATGTTAAAAACAATGTACTGATTACATCATGATTAAATTCTGCGATAATGAATCCAAAAATTTGGAAATAATTTTAAAAAGTTCCCCTCTATATGGTTAAACGGTTTTTGGACGTGTCTGTACTTGTCTTTAGTCGTGACGTAATCGCCAGACTTAAATAAGAGTTTGTTTGATAAGAGAGCGATCTCTCTTTATCTCGGTTATTCGACGAACGCCTTGAAGAGAGCAGTGACTTCCGAGGGAGATCTTACAAAATGCGTTATATAGTGACGTATCAACGATTCAAAGGGCGCGAGGATTTCCAATATATGGTCACGTATCTATTAGATCAATGCGCTATGTATACAATATGTTTCGAACACCGAGTATCTGAAAGTGGGAAAATCGCTCGTGTTACGAAGAAATGCCCGATGTTTAAAGATAGAGAGCCTCAAGAAAAAGATATCGAGTATCAGAATCAGGTGGAAATTTTGAAACGATTCATATTACCTAGAAGTACCATTATTTTGGAGGAATTAGATGATGGACTTTTATTTACCCGATTGGGTCACGGTATAAATCAACCAAGAGCCAAAGCCCCGGAAACGGATTCACCGGCGCCATTGTGTTTAGAAGAAAAAGCTGAATTTTACGGAAATGACTTTATAAAATACATACAGCAACAAATGAGTAAATTCGGTACTCCCGATAGTTTTTATCATGAACATTTACCCGTTTTATTTCCAAGTATATGTTAATGTAATCTTCTCTAAAACGTAGGAAGCGATTAAGGTTGCTCTCGGTGTAGTGGTTAGCGCGTTTGTTCGCCAATCAATAGATCGCGAGATCGAAACCCGCTCTAACCATCACATCGAGTTCAATCTTTTATTTCTAAATAAAACTGGATAACGTGTAAATCCTCATTCATTTTTAAATAAAGTATCAATTATGTCGGTCAATTCTTTTTTCGTTACTCTGTTAAGTGATAAAACTGATGAATATCCCGATAATTCACAATCGTCTTTCACGTTGAAATTAGGTAAACCAATTATTCTTTCAAACGAATGGGAAATTGGTTTATCGGAAATATTAACACCGAAAATTTCAACCGTAATAGACAATACCTGTAACTCTTTCGAAATACAGGTACCTGAACGATATTTAACGAATGATGGCTGGGACATTAGAAGAGTAGAGTTAATACCGCAAAAGTACGAAGGTTCGAAAGATAAAAATGGAAACGCCGTATTTTTTTCAATGCAGAATAAACTGGTGCGTGACTTAACCGTTCAGCTTGAAAAACAGAATTTTCCCGTGAAAATACAGGTTATAGATATGTCAGTCCCGACTGGGCCTCCTATCAAGAGAGTTAAATTAACAGTCGATGCCGGTCACCAGGCCAGGCTAGCTCCTGGCCCTCTGGCTCAGGTTTTAGGATTCGAAACGGACGAGTACATTACTGGGGAATACATTTGTCCCATTCCATTGTCTCAACAAGCTAGAAATATTACGATAAACTACACCAATAATTATATCGAGATAAAATTGAAAAAAACTTTAAAACTTCAAAATCGTATGGTAACGGTAAAGATTCCTGAGGGACCCTATAGTGTCGACGCCCTATTGGAAGCTATGAATAGAGCGATACCCGAAGCTCATCAATCTCGGTTTAATTTCTCGTTAAACGATAACGGTACCCTTCGAATAATGACTGATAAGGAATGCACCGTGCTTTTTAGAGGCGTTCGTAACAAATTAGGTTCTATGTTAGGATTCGGTGACCAAACTAATCGTCTATTAGGGTCTGCAAACGCCAACTTCAAACCGGATTTAGTCAGTCAATATTTATACGTTTACACTGATCTGATATACCCCCAGTTTATAGGCTCTGGTTTCAAACCTCTTCTACGCGTCATTCCCACTAAAAACGATACGTCGGAGAAAATTATCACATACGATACTATAGACTATTATCCTATAAGATCCAACGAAATTGAAACTATCAAAATTGATATTAGAGACGAAGCCGACGCTCCTATATCCTTTATATCGGATCGCATCATTATCAAAATTCACTTTAGACGACATGTCTCGACCTAATAGGTACGTGTTCTATTATCAGGAACAGTTCCTTTTATCTCCACCAGGTGTATTAGTGCAGAAAGGATTTGGTTTAGGAGGCATTTTTAGAGCTTTGATGAGAATGTTAACTCCTCTAGCGAAACCAATAGCTAAGAGCGTGGGTAAAGAAGCTTTAGGACTTGGTGGAAGGTTTATTCAAGATATGAGCGCTGGAGAAGAACCCAAGAGAGCGTTCAAAAGGAATCTAAAAATAGCGGGCTCAAATTTAATTCATAAAGCGGGTGATAGTCTGGCTAATTCTCAGTACGGGTCTGGTATTCGACGAAACGTCAGAAGATACGAAAGAAGAAAAGTAGATCAAAGGCCGATTTTTTATCGTAAAACAAGATGGCCCAATTCGAAGGCATGATGGGGGAATTAGACCTATTCGCGACCACCCCCCTTTGAACGCTAACATTATAACTAGTAGCAACGAAAGTTATCAACCTTTAAGCTCCGTAACGGATAGTGGACCTTTGGATTTTTTTGTCCCTGGCACGAGCGAACATTATGTCGACCTTTCTAAAACTAGGTTAAGGCTGAAGGTCAGGGTGCTTCATTTGGACGGCACCGACGTACCAGCGGCTGAAAAAAAAGTAGCTCCGGTTAATCTTTTACACGCCGCCCTCTTTTCCCAAATATACGTCTTTTTAGGAAACACGAGCGTTCAGTCCCCTAACCAAAGAGCCCCTTATATCGCTTATTTCGAGAATTTATTAAACTACGGTATAGATGCTAAAGAAAGCCAACTAAATCTAGCCTTATATTATAAGGATAATCCGATCGATCCCGATTCCGCCTGGGTGGCAGCCAATAATAATCTTACTACCAATGGGATATTAAGAAGAGCCGAGAGAGCCAAGATATCGAGTACGATAGCTTTATACGCCCCGTTACACGTTGATATTTGTCGCTTAAATCGTTTCCTATTGAATAATGTAGACGTTAGATTTAGGCTTATTCGATCTAAACCAGAGTTTTGCGTAATATCGAAAGAAGCCGCTGATAAGAAATATAAAGTAGTTATCGATAATGCCTCATTATTCGTTAAAAGACTAAAAATAAATCCCGAAATAATGTTAGCCCACGCTACGGTATTAGAGCAAACCAGCGCCATCTATCCTTTGAATCAAACAGTCGTGAAAACCTTTTCAATTCCAGCTGGAATGAACGACGTTAATCGAGAAAACGTCTTCTTAGGTAAAATACCTCAAAGAGTAATCATAGGCCTAGTTCGAACCTCGGCCTTTAATGGTAATCATTCTTTAAACCCCTTTAATTTTGAAACCTTCGATCTTAATTACCTATCCGTCAACGTCGGTACTGATACCTATCCTTCGGAAGCCTTTACGCCTGATTACGAAAACAATCTATACACTCGAGAGTACATGTCGTTATTCACCTCTTTAAATACATACAGAAAAAACAAGGGGAATTTTATCACGTACGAAGAGTACAAAAAAGGTTACGCTTTGTACTGCCTAGATTTAAGCCCGGATGAAAATGCGAGGGCTAGTCATCTTTCTTTGCCCCGACAAGGAAATCTACGTATCAATATGAAATTTAAAAACAATTTACCACACAATGTCACGTGCATAATTTATTCCGAATTCGAAAATTCTATCATGATAACTAGGGATCGCTCGGTGTTATTTAATCCCGAGTAAAAAGGCTCTATATAACCTCTGATTTAAGAAGCATTCCCTCATAACCGGTTAGAGATGTATCAAGTACACTACCTATCGGAGAAGCAAAACATTTACGTTGGAAGCGGAATTCTTCCCGTCTTCAATGTCAAACGACTCGATACTAAAACCGAAGCGTCTTTCGACAGTTGTATTTGGAATAGTATATGGACTTTTGAAGCGGATATTGACGCTTTCTTTAACGGAATAACGGGACGATTTCTGACTTGGTTAGTTGACGGTACTCAGAGAGTTAAACTAGAATGCTTCGTATGTCAGAGAGGAAAAATAGTTGATATTCGTCAATATATTAGAGGGTCGAATAATAGATATAATATTCTATTCTCAACATCGAAAGGATTTTCATTAAATAAGGACAGTTGGTTAAGGTTAAAGAACTTGAAAAATGTGATTGGTAGCGAATTAAAGCGAAAAGAAGAGGCCAGAGAAATAATGAAGAAGATTATCTTGGACAGTTTGATCAATATTTTATTTAATTTCACTGATTCGTGCGAAAATATCAGCTGTCATAACGAAATCGCCCACGATATCACTTGTTTACCCACGGATACTAATTGGAGCGAGAGAGTGGAGAAAAACCTAATTAGAGCTATTCCGTTGCTTAACTACAAAAGAATTCTAGAATCCTTTGTCGAGGAATACGGAGATTACGAAGACGACGTCTCAATTTTATTTAACGATATTCTCGGAAACTTTGTCGGTCTAAAAACTGAACTAATTTACGGTTAAAAATAGATAGCACTCTTATCTCGCGTGTATTGGGTCATGGATTACTCTAAGGCGTCTGAAAATATTCCGAGAGGATTTGAAATCGTTGGAATGCGTTACCTCGGAGAAGAGCAAAATGAATTTAATATCGAAATTACTCGATAAACGGTGCCAAGGGACCAGGAGATATTCGCCAGAGAACAACCACTACCGAAGCTAATGTCCTAAATGATCCAGTGTTTAATGACGTATCTATTTAAAATATATTCTTGGAAATTTTCTCGGTCTAAAAACAATGTATTGTTAATTTTTAAGGAACCGAATAAAATATAAATTACTCTTATTGTTGCGTTTCCTATACCTACGTTATATATCAATTTTTTTTCCCTATTTAGAAAATATTCCAGAAAATTGTATCTCTCCCTCTTATATAATACCCTACAACTACGTTATATTATCAGATATCATTTTCGATCTTGTTTAGAAAAAATGTCTCTCTCAAACGCGTACTACGACCCCGAAAATCCCTCCTCTTTTTCCGGATTGGATAAATTAACGAAAGGAGTTCCTCAGTCTTCGAGAAAAGAAGTTGAGAGTTTTCTATTAAAACAACCCACCTATACTATTCATCGTTATCGTCGATTAAAGTTTCCTCGCAACAAAATTACAGTGACATCTATGGATGAGACTCATCAGGCTGATTTAATAGTTTTAGATAAACTTTCCAGATACAACAAGGGTATGAAATATTTGTTAAGTAATGTAGATGTTTTGAGTAAATACGCCTACGTTATACCTATTAAAACAAGACTTCCGCGGAAGTTATAAGAGCTTTCAAAACAATACATAAAGATGTTGTACCCACGAATATAAATACGGACGCAGGCTCTGAATTTTTAGCTAAACCAGTTCAGCAATATTTTAAAGAGAAAGGTATTCATCACTACGTAGCTTACGGGAATAAAAAAATTGCGATCTGCGAGAGATTTAACAGAACGGTTCAAGAGAAAATACACAAATTCATGACTAGCGCGGATACTCGTAGCTATCTGAGTGCGTTACCAAAAATAGTTAAGGCTTACAATCACTCGATACACCGCTCAACGGGTATCGCACCAGTCAATGTTAACGTACAAAATGAGCATAAGGTGTGGTACCGTCTTTTCGGTACCATTAAACCTGGGACAAAACCAAAGCTAAAAGAAGGTGATTTAGTAAGGTTGAGTAAATTTGAAAAAACCTTTTCAAAGGGATATAAAGGCTACTTTACTAAAGAGATCTTTATTATTGATAAGGTTTTATACCGTAATCCTCCAGTATACGTCGTTAAAGACAAAAATAACGAGATAATTAAAGGAACGTTTTACGAATACGAACTATCTAAAGTGTTATGAATACGTTACAAATAAATCAAATATTATCATGCGATCAGAGGACAAAACCCTACTATCTAGGTACTTTTCCTAGAGACATGCTTCCCAGGAAACCTAAAAAGAAGAAATTTTGTTTTGTTCTGAACACGGAGAGAGCCGAGGATCCTGGGCTTCATTGGGTAGCCATTTACGTTGAAAACGATGAAGGTAATTTTTTCTGCAGCTACGGGCAGAGCCCGGATACGTATAAAATTAACCTGGTTAAATACGCGTCCAGATGGATCTATAACGATAAATTAATTCAAGATATGTTCTCCCTTTGTTGCGGACCTCATTGTATATTCTTCCTTATTCAAAGATGTCTGGGAAATTCGTTTCAAAGAATTCTGAAAATGTACGAAACTAAAACGGAGATTAACGACGCCATATCTTTATGGAATATCTGCCTGCACTTGTTAAGACATAGATATGAAAAATGTAATCAATAAAATATTAAAGTTGTAATTTTTAATAATCAGATACATTTGTATTGAATGCGAGAATAAAAATATTTATTATTCGATTATAATTTTTTATATAAATTGTAATTATCATGCTTTTATATATAATCAGATACATGATTTTTTATATACTCAAATACATGCTTTTATATAATCAGATACGTGTTTTTCAATATAATGAGTTAGATGCTTTTATATCAAATGGAATAATCATTATTAAGGTTATTTTTTTGCCTTTCTATAAGTTACCCACTCGATCTTAGATTCGGGCTTTTGAAGCTCTTTCAAGCTAGCTTCGCGATCTTTTTTTATTTTGGCTTGTGTAGGGTACGGTTTTGGTTTCGTAGATGGACTTTTCGCGAGTCTTTTTTTCGGCGAAGTCTCATCGTTAGGGTTAAGTTTCCGGAACTTTGAACCAGAAGCGCCCTTCGTTGATAAGGCCTGTTGAGACGCCACGGGCTGATTCGGTACCATGGGTGTTAAAACTGGCATACTCGGCGTTTGAGACGTCCCGGACTGTTTCGGTACCACGGGTCCCATGGGTGTTAAAATTGGCATACTGGTCGTTCGAGAGAGTGACGCTGGCGTAGTAAACGATATCGCCGGTGTTTGACCCATTACTGTACTACTCATTATAGGCTGTGGGGTAGTCAGACTCGAGGAGATATTAAAAGGGATACTTTGGGGAGGGGTAGCGACATTAGTAGGGACATTTTGGGAGGGGGTAGAGATATTAATAGGTATATTCTGGATAGGGGTTGGCCACGATGGAGGAATCCAAGACGAGGATGAAGGACTTAGAGGCTGTATTTTACTCGACACTCCGGGTGCTGGAAAAGACGAACTCGTTGTAGGTGGCAAGATAGTAACGCTTGGTGGCTCCGCTAAACTCTTTAAAGATAAATATTTCTGAAGAGTTAAAAGGTACTCCTTCAATTTTTCCTCGGCAGAACCAGGTTTTCTCAGTACCTCTTTAATGGCGTTGTCTAAACTGTTAACTTCCTTTTGATTGTCCGTCAGTAAAGCCGCTGGTACTAAAACGCACTTTTTCATTATCTAGTAAAGACCGAAGCTATTGTCGGTATTAACATTGAAAGCAACGCCGGCCAGAATCCTCCTACCTGTTTAATTAACACCTGTCGCCTCTTTTTGTCGCTTAAACCTCTCTTGGATAAATACCTTATAACGTTTTTGTAACGTTGAAGTCTTTTCTTTTTATGTCGATTCAATGGAATACCTCCGTTCTTCAAATTATAACAAATACCGCTTATACAATCAAATTGGGGTCGCGTACACTTTGATATTAAAAGTTTTCTTTGTTTCACACCGCTTTTACGCAAGAGATTTAAAAAGGGTAATTGGTTCCTAACCGACACGGGTAAAGGCATGTCTCGAAATGAGGTTAAATAAATTGAGATTTATATTTTATGGATTATTATTTTCTAACGTAGATTACCATCGGTCCTTCATTAGGGAATATATTGGACCTAAGTCTTAAACTATTATCGGTACTTTGTTTTAGATCTATTAAGATATAAGAATACGCTTTTTTGGTACACTCTTCGTACGCTTCTGTTAGGCGTTTGGTGTCTGTAGGAAAAAGCTGACGACTTAAATAGCGAACCTGGTTATTATCCCTAGGATTTTTAAACATAACGATATAAGAACAGTTCAATGATATATTTCTAGAATATTTACCTGGGTTAAAGACATTTTGAGACAGCAGCACGATGCTTAAAGATAAATGATGACTCCCGACACAAAAAAGATCACTTATAAACTTCTGTTTGGTACAGGTGTTAGCTAGATCGTCTAGGATTAAAAGATTATTTATTCGTTTATCAAAAAAATCAGAATCATTAGGAATTAGTCCATCGTGGAATTCAATAGGTAAAAAGAGTTTCAGTTCATCAAAAATGTCCTGATAAACACTATAGCAATAGACTATTCTATCAGGAGGTTTGTCCATGATAATGTCTTTATATTTGAGTAAATTTATTACCCACGTTGTTTTCCCCGAGCTGCTTGGGCCAGCCAGTAAAATGGTCATCGGTGTTTCTAAGCGGAGGCGATACTCTAACCCGTTCTCCATTTTTAAAACGTTCTCTAATATCGTCTATGAACTCGTAGTTGACTCGATCTTCGTACGGTATCACTCTCACTTTAACAAGGTGGGAAAACGTGACCCGATGTTTAGTGGTCCGTTTTCTCATTTGACGTGGCAGACGGGTCTTGATGATTTAAATATCTTTAACATATAAGCCCAAAAACTAGATAAGGAAGGTACTTGCCATTGGAACTTTACATTTTAGAAGAATAACATCAATTTTTAGGGTACCCTCAAGTATAAGATTACGCTTAGACTGCGCCACCTTTTCAATACTAGCTAGTAACCGATCAGAAGTTAATTCATTTATAGCCATGAATCTTAAATTGATAGGGTTCTCTAAAGCGTCAGAGCTCAGGGCGAATCTTATTAAATTATATTCTTCAGCATTTTGCGTAACATGAGTTATGAGAGAATTCAAAATTTGGGAAAGTTGATCGTGAATATTTATTAATTTAAGTTCTTCTAAGTTGCGGAATTTAACGTTATATTCGGTTGTAACGCATCTATATTTCCTAGATACACGGTTTGATGTTTTATCTATCGTATAATATAGCTCTGGTCGAAATTTAGTAGCTAAATCGACTGGTTTAACCTCATCGTCTGACCCTGAAGTGTCCGACGATGAAGTGTCCGACATTTTTTTTAGCGGGAAAAAACTTCAAATCTATATTTCTTTCCGAAAGTAAATGAATACCAATTTTCCCAGAAATTTAATGATCCAATGATAAATATTTAGTACTCACCAATCTTAAAAACTAGTTGATAGTATCGTTATTTCGACACGAATGAATTTCATCCGTTAATGCCGTGCTTTTATATATTTTAACCGTTAGAACTCACCTTCTATTTAGATCTTGGAACAATGTTACGATTAATATCTTCCCCGATAAAACCGTTTTCGAAGAGATGATTATAGAACCGTATGGGAAAAGGAAAAGGCATGGGCGTTACTAACCAATAATAAAACCCAGGCCTTTTCCTTCTCCTCAATGGAACCTTTTCTGCTTACGAGGCTCAAACCGTAAAAATGAATCCATTGTTAAGATATTTAAATAGCACCATGTTGGAGCGGAGCCTGTATGTGATTAACTGTTAGAACGCATCTTCTATTGTAGGTCTTGGAACAGTGTTACGGTTAATGTCTTCCCCGATAAAACCGTATTCGAAGGGATAATTATTTGAGGGACTATGCCAATCAGTAGTTTGTTCGCAATCGTCAGCATCTTTTAATGAGAATAATGGTTGTAAAATGCAGTTGGAACACCAGCTTTTATTATAGTTCCAGATATAATTGCGTAGCACGTCTTTACTATTAACCTGATAGTGATCAGTTACTTGTTCATATTTAGCGTTTAAACAATCGTTTAAACTATGATGAAAATAGCAAGCGGGACATATTCGTCTATAATTTTGCGGGCAACCACAATAGCATATTTTTACGTAATATTGGTAATGTAAATGATTTTGTTCATTTGATAAGAGAAATGGTGGCGTTTCTATCCGGTTGCGATGCACTAGTTCAAATTCTTCGAACGTTAAGGGACTGAATTCGTCGAACACTATTTCTCTCTCTATAGACGATTTTGATATACTTATATCCAAATCTTCGAAAGTTCCAGGTGCTCGATGTTTATCTACTTCGGCGGCTTTAAAAAAGACTGATTCTACGTGTCCCCAAAAGGTTTTCGGTATGAAATTTTTTACATCGTTAAAATTAAAATATCTTTTATTATGAAACTTATATTTAAAAACATGCATCAAATTATTTATAGCGATATCTTGTAAAGACGTTACTTTAACGTCTTCTATTTTTTGTTTTTTTCTCGGGGATTCTATTATATTTTCTTCTTTCATTTCGGTCTCTTACTTTGATTCGCTGTATAAAATAACTATTTCCCTTTTACTAAATTTTCCAGTCCATTTGAAAAGTACAAAGTACTCACCTTTTTATAGAAATGTGTTATCACAAATTGTTACTAAAGTATTTTTTCGGTACGAATGAATCTCGTCCTTTAAGTCTGATCTTTTATACTAAATGAGCGTTGTCTTTTCTAGCTTTAAGTCAAAAATATCTATCCTTTAATGTAAGGGTATGAATAGCTCTTTCTGATTACACTTAAGCGGAGTCATATTACTTATTATCGCTACTGTGGGGGTATGGATTCAATAATATTAATTTTTTAAACCTTCAACCATATCTGCTTCTCTTTAGTTTTATCCAACTAGTTCAAGTGAAACCTTGGGTCAAGATTAAACTTAGTTATAAACAATTTATAAAATTTTCCCATCGCCGATGAACGCCTTTATTTTTTCATCATTATATCTGTACATATACAGTGATATTAAATTTCATCTTTTATTTTTCCAAGTCTTCAACCATATCTCTTTATTTTATCCAACTTGTTCATTTATAACCATAGGGCTAAATTTTGTTATCGACAATTTATAACTAACTTGTCCTATCGCCGACAAAGGCCTTTATTTACGTTATTATATATGATAAATAGGGATTCTCTTCAACACAGCGCTGTCAATACCATTAAACGTATTCGCGACATCTTGTTTAGTCAATTTTCTGATAGTAATATCTTTCTAGCGCAATGACCGAGTAACGGATAATATGTAGGAGTAAAGAAAATCGTCTCGAGTGAAATTCGAGACGTTAACAGATTTTGAATCGTTGATACGTCACTATATAACGCATACTGTGTAAAAAGATCTCCATTAGAAGTCACTGCTCTCTTCAAGGCGAATAACCGAGATAAAGAGATCACTCTCTTATCAGACAAACTCTATCTGGCGATTACGTCACGACTAAAGAAGTTCACGCCCCTTAACCCTTTAACCAATTAAAAAAGACCTAATCAATTGGCGACCCCCACTCTCGACCAATAAACGAACTCAGAGAAACCCCCCCGGATAAAAATCCAGTGTTCACCCCCGCTAGACTCACGCGAGTATACACGCGCGAGTCTAGCGCGCTAGAAGGCTGGCGACCCAATTAAATGACCTAATTTCCACTCCATATTTTAGGTGGTTCACTACTCAGCTGCCAATTTAAAACTTTAATTTGACCTAAATTGACCACTTTTATAGACATGTTACAGGTCTGCAAAAGTGATGGAAAAGTAGAAATTCAGCTACCAACTTAATACTGTAATTTAACCACATTTAGAGAGATATTGCAGGTATTCGAAAGTAGGAAATTCTACCTGCAATATGTCTATAAATGTGGAATAGTTACAGTTTTAAATAGGCAGCTGGATTTCTACTTTTCCATCACTTTTTCAGACTTGTAACATGTCTATAAATATGGTCAAATTACAGTTTTAAATTGGCGGCTGAATTTCTACTTTTCCATCACTTTTTCAGACTTGTAACATGTCTATACATGTAGTCAAATTACAGTTTTAAACTAGCATCTGGTATTTCTACTTTTCTATCACTTTTGCACACCTTTAACATGTCTATAAAAATGGTCAAATTACAGTTTTAAATTGGCAGCTGGATTTCTGCTTTTCCATCACTTTTGTAGACCTGTTACATGTCTATGAATGTGGTCAAATTACAGTTTTAAATTGGCAGCTGGATTTCTGCTTTTCCATCACTTTTGTAGACCTGTTACATGTCTATAAATGTGGTAAAATTGCAGTTTTAAATTGGCAGCTGAATATCTACTTTTCCATAAGTTTTGCAGACCTGTAACATGTCTATAAATGAGGTAAAATTACAGTTTTAAATTGGCATCTGGATTTCTACTTTTCCATCACATTTGCAGGCCTGTAACATGTCTATAAATGTGGTCAAGTTGCAGTTTTAAACTAGCAGCTGGTATTTCTACTTTTTCATCACTTTTGCAAACCTGTAACATGTCAATAAATATAGTCAAATTGCAGTTTTAAATTGGCAGCTGGATTTCTGCTTTTCCATCACTTTTGTAGACCTGTTACATGTCTATGAATGTGGTCAAATTACAGTTTTAAATTGGCAGCTGGATTTCTGCTTTTCCATCACTTTTGTAGACCTGTTACATGTCTATAAATGTGGTAAAATTGCAGTTTTAAATTGGCAGCTGAATATCTACTTTTCCATAAGTTTTGCAGACCTGTAACATGTCTATAAATGAGGTAAAATTACAGTTTTAAATTGGCATCTGGATTTCTACTTTTCCATCACATCTATAAATGTGGTCAAGTTGCAGTTTTAAACTAGCAGCTGGTATTTCTACTTTTTCATCACTTTTGCAAACCTGTAACATGTCAATAAATATAGTCAAATTGCAGTTGGATTTCTACTTTTCCATCACTTTTGCAGATCTGTAACATGTCTATAACTGTGGTCAAATTACAGTTTTAAACTAGCAGCTGTTATTTCTACTTTTGCATCGCGTTTGCAGAATCACGCTGCATATTTCTGCTAGTACAGACAATTAACAGATAATAAACAGAAAATGTAGAAACGGCAGACAATTTGCAGTTTTGAAATTTTTGTTAAATTTTCGCGTTTTTCGAGCTGCAGAAAATGTAGCCTTAATGTATACCTATTACAGCGTGGTAGCGATAAAAAAGTGCGTATGCAGATGAATTACAGCCTAAAATGTTTGTACGGGTTGGGGAAACTTTCTTTGGTGTAGTTTTCCTTCCAGGAGTCGTTTTAGCTGAACTTTGAGCTTTGTTGCTTGACCTTGGAGTCTTTGGATTCATTTTAACTGGACTTGGTGTCCTCAAATCCTTCTTGGCCGGGCTGGGAGTCCCTGAGCCCTTCTTGGCCGGGTTGGGAGTTTTTGAAACCTTCTTGGCCGGGCTGGGAGTTTTTGAAACCTTCTTGGCCGGGCTGGGAGTCTTTGAAACCTTCTTGGCCGGGCTGGGAGTCTTTGAAACCTTCTTGGCCGGGCTCGGAGTCTTTGAAACCTTCTTGGCCGGGCTGGGAGTCTTTGAAACCTTCTTGGCCGGGCTGAGAGTCTTTGAAACCTTCATGGCCGGGCTGGTAGTCTTTGAAACCTTCTTAACAGGGCTGGGAGTCTTTGAAACCTTCTTAACAGGGCCGGGAGTCTTTGAAACCTTCTTAACAGGGCCGGGAGTCTTTGAAACCTTCTTAACAGGGCTGGGAGTCTTTGAAACCTTCTTAACAGGGCCGGGAGTCTTTGAAACCTTCTTAACAGGGCCGGGAGTCTTTGAAACCTTCTTAACAGGGCTGGGAGTCTTTGAAACCTTCTTAACAGGGTTTGGAGTCGTTGAAACCTTCTTAACAGGGCTGGGAGTCTTCGAACCCTTCTTAACAGGGCTGGGAGTACTTTTTCTAGATCTTGGTGTACTGGCTGTAGAAACATCTGAGCTACTACTTAAGTACAGATTCATTGAACTTGATCCAAGAGAACAAATACTCTTATCAAGGAAAACTTGTAAAGGCAAAGAGTTCCTCTTGGGCGATGGGGTTTCTGGAGAGCTACTACTTAAGTACAGATTCACTGAACTTGATCCAAGAGAAAAAAATGCTCTTATCAGAGGAAACTTGTAAAGGCAAAGACTTCCTCTTGGGCGATGGGGTTTCTGGAGAGCTACTACTTAAGTACAGATTAATTGAACTTGATCCAAGAGAAAAAATACTCTTATCAGGGAAAACTTGTAAAGGCAAAGAGTTCCTCTTGGGCGTCGGCGATGGGGTTTCTGGAGAAGGTGAGTTCTTCATTCCGGGTGACAAAGTTTTCCTTCTATTAGCAGAGGCTGGTGACTTAGTTACCCTTTCTTCCAGTATTGGAGTAACGTTAAAACTTTGTTTCCTTTTAGCCTGATGAACTCTTCCAGATGAATCAACCATGGGTGAACCAAAATATTTGGGCGGTTTAGAGACTCGTCTAGGCGTGGTTCCCTTTATGACAGGCGTATTGGCGGGAAGATTCAAGTCAAAACGTTCAGGACTAAAGTAAGGTCCAAATGAAACATTCTTTCTTCTTGAATTTACTTGTCTAACGGATTTTGGGGATTTGATTATCTTCCGTTTTTTAGTTCCAGTTGCGGGAGTTTCAGGCTTAGGGGATTCGGATTGACGCTTTTTATTTTGATTGCTTTTACCACCCACTTTTACAGCTGGTGAAGATACTCTCGATATTCTACTTGGTTTTAATGCTATGGCTTAAGGACGCGGTGTACGAAACGCGGAAGCTGGGGCTTTAGGAGTAGAAGTATCCTTAGGGGTTTCCAAAGATGGTCCTAAAAGATAAGAACTAGTACGGGGCTGAAATTTTGTTTAATTACATATATAAATGCTGTCGGGGCAAACCTTATTTGAAACCTTACCGGAGTACTAGGTGTGCATGTTCTAAAAACAGAGTTGGGTGGGTATTCAAAACGAAAAGATCTATCAGACACAGTCATGATATCCTTATGATTGATATCAGTCCGGCCATTAACTTCTACGCCATTAATCAATGTTCTATTATAGGCATTTACAGAAACCCTCCCATCATCTCCCACAACGATAGCGCAATGTTTTTTAGAAACATTTGGTAATTGTATATGAATATCGCAAGAGTGATCCCTGATTAATTATCAGATATTACATCGACTATTTACGCGACTACAAAGAAAAATTAACTCTTAACATACCTTCCAAACAAACATAACTGGGCCATGAGAGGGAATGTGGTCCCATCAACACCAGTTCGTTTAATTTTCACAATTTTTCCGTACAGCGACAAAATTAGCTTCAATATTAAATTAAATTAGGGAAAATAAGCCCACATAGAAAAATACAATCCGCGCCTAAATTTTAAACGGAAAACGGACGGACCCGGCCCGGGTCGAAAAAAAAATTATCCCGCTCTATCTCTCTCTCTTGTACAAAACGCTGCCCTCCTAAAGCGAGTAGTCCACTTGCGTAACGGTTTCGTTACCGTTTTAAGTTCCTAAATCATCCGAAAGAGGGCGCCCATTATCTAAGTCTAATAGCATCGTTTAAGAAACGCGTTCAGATGGCGTTCTGTTCGTAATTTAAATAATGTCAAGTTTCAAATAGAGATCTGCGTAATGTAGGAGCGTAGAATTTGTGAGTACATAAACAAGGCGATTTAAAAATTTAAGATTATAAAGCGTCAGTTTAAAATTTGGTTTTTAATTGTATAAATTCTTTTAAAATGTGCCGAACAATTTGATTCAAACCAGCTGTGAAAGTACTGGTGATGGACAAGGCTTAGCAGTGGCGGAAGATGAAAGTTAACTTTTCAATGAGGCTTTGATCGAATTAGTTAACAATTTCCAGTTTTATATGACTCGAACCACTCAAACAAAATACCAAAACAAATGCTTGAAGCAAAGGCACTGGATTTTTCAATGTGAAGGCCAATTTTTTTATTTTTGAGATAGCAGACGATCGGGAGACGCTAGGAAAATTAAATGGACGCGCGATTTTTCAAACGATGAAAATACGGCCCTATTTGGATACGTGACGTTACGTTAACCACGGATGTGTATTGAAAAGAGCTAGACCTTATTTGTCCACAAAAACGGGGTATGAATTTTGACCTTCCCTCCAAACCTAGGCGAGCCAATGTAAACAATAAAGATGGCCGCGAGCTACGAACGTTCAGGAGGGTTAAGCCTCGGTCTTTTGTGTGTCGACTTCCGAGTGACGGGAGTTTCTCAACGGTTTGCAAATCTTATTTAAATTTTTATTTTTACTATTATTTCTATTTATATTAATTATAATATGGAAAATATTCAAAGAATTAAGCCCGGAAAGAAGAAAACGGACGCCTTCTTTAAAACACGTGACGTCAGAGATTGTTTACATTGGCTCGGTATGCGCGAAAATTGTGCGTGGAGCACTAGTACGCTTATGTCTAGGCCCTAGAGGCCTAGTCTCTACTCCTTCTACAATACACATCCGTGGCAAGGCTTAGTGGACTACTTGCTTAAGCCTAACTCGACTTACTTGTTGATTCGCGCAAAAAAGAAATACTTAAAATTAATACTTACTCGTAACGATGCTCAAATCACGGAGGATTGCGATAATAACTTCATATACATTTAATACGCGACATAAACCTAAATTAACCGCGATTAAAATTCTCTACCCGCGGTCTTCTATATCGCGAAAAAACCGTTAAAACCTAAGCTTAGAATGTCGAAACTCGAATACTCCATAGCGAAGCGAAAATTTCAAATGGTAAATGGACTATAGTACGCGACGCTAGGGGACCAACCAATAAGAAATCGTCTTAAAGCTACGTGGTATTGAAAATTTTGCGCCAAAAACACATACGCCACTATGGAGTAATAATAAAGGAGACCATTCTGGATAATTTATGGTAATAGTAATGAAAAGGTCCTAAAAAAGAATATTAATTAATTTCAATGAATAAAAAACACGTGGAAAATTATATTTATTCACGTGATTTGTAGCTGCTTTTTATATATAGATATTTAGTTGTTTTTTTTTCATATATATTTTTCCCTTACGACACTTTTTTTTGCCACTACTTATACTTAAAGGAAAATTCCAACTTATCTTTTTTTCTCCGTAAACATATTTTATATACCTTCCAAAACATGAAATCGAAGTCTAAAAATTTTGAAATCGCTTAAATTATTTTAATTAATTTAAATAAGCCCGCCGTGTACCCCGCCGTTTTGGTTTATGACGTCGAACCCCCGGGTTAATAATAATAGCCAATTGCAGGCACAATCGCCAAAATGTCGACTGCTTATAATTAATATAAATGTATCGGACTTGCGACTAAATGTGCGACTCTTTTTTGGAGGCGGGTTCAACCGCCTCTTTTATGATTGGTCGATTTATCTTAATATAGTAGTGCTTTTACGTTGGTCAGACGCGGGCATATGGCGATATAGGGGGTGTTACTGTAAAATTGTCAAGTGAAGGTCTTTGCGGGAAGTAATTACAGAGCGTTAAGAGCCGTTTTTCTCTTACCTTTTTCCATGGAGTATCTTTACTGGATTGGTAATGAAAGATGCCTTAAGTGTAATAATATTGCTCCATGTTGAGAGTCTGTACCTAGCTGTCTCTCGCGCGTTGTTCTATTGCTAAATTGGACATGTACCATTATCCTTAATCCATATAAACTTTATGGTTTTGAAAGGGGTGTGCAGTGTGTCTCTCTACTGATTTACTGAGGGGCTGTTCACTCGGTTCCTATAGATTCAGGCAGACGATAAAGGTTTTTGGCGGGAAATCGGGTTATTCTTATGTTAATCGTCGTTTCTCTCTTAGCAAACTAGTTCACAGGAATTAACTCTAGGTTTTAATTGTAGTTTTAAACGATAATGGAAAAAAAATAATTTAGCATTAAATGCAAAGAAGCTAACTGTAGCTTGTCTTTCAAAACCATTTCTAAATTAAAAATTCATTTGACAATTCGAATTTAAAAACGAAAAATTGGATTTTGAAAATTATGGAGGTAAATAGTAATACGTGTAATAAATGTTCCAGGAATAGTTACGTTAGATTACAGGTTATATTTTATGTTTTATTTTAAATTTGATGTTTTATTGCCTATTTGGGGATGTGACCACAAACTGATCACAGGTAGGCAAGGTTATAGGTCAGGTTGTGTAACAGTCCAATGTACCAAATCCATGTCCATATCAGTTTGCCGCGGCACCGTTTGAAGTTTTCACCTACATTTTGATATTGGTCTATTTTTTTGGTAGGGGGGGGGGCAATCGGTTTGCGCTCTTAATGCTATGAATTTCATGATTTACACTCATGAATTAAAATTCCCTTTGAAAATTTCGATTAAAGGGAGGGTGAAATAAAAATTCCATTGATTTTTTATCGATTCTTCTACTAATTACAAGATCAGTCTGCATAGTGAAACATTCAGGAAATACCAGCACCGAATGATTTTAAAATTCAAATAAAGTTCAGATTTTAAGGATAATTTTAAATAAGGACCTACGACCAATCGCGTAACGCCCTGCCTTCCTCTTAACAAAATTCTCGTGTCACGTTCCGTGTTGAATGAAATTTATCACGAGATTTGATAATCGTGACAATCGTGACGCGGGACATGGATCATGCCACGAGAATTTTGTTAATAAAAAGGCAAGGCGTTACGCGATTGGTCGGCGGTGAAAATTAAAACTTATTCCTGACATCTGAACCTAATTTGAATTTGAAAATCATTCGGAAGTATTTGCAGAATGTTTCATTATGCAGACTGGTCTTGTAATTAATTGGTAGAAGAATTGATAAAAAAATCACTTGATTTTCCACTTCACCCCTTTAAGGGCAATTAATCCAAGGGTCCCGGAACGTTCAGCCATCTTTTCCTTGTGCAACCTTGACCTAATGATGTTTTCTTTCTAATATATGGGGCAAGAAACTGCAATCATCTCCAAATATACCTAGTCGAATATTAGATATTAATAACATAATTTGATAAGTAGTTAAATTGTGACGTTCCTATCTAGCTTTTTTGTCTTGGAAAGTGGAATTTGAAAAAACGCAACACACGCAGTATTTACTTCGTAAAAATGGTAAACCAACTAAAATTGGCACTCCTGAATATTGGTATTGCAATAGAACCGGACACTATGAACCTAATAGTCAAAATCAACGACAACCGAAATCCATGGGCACTTGCAAAATAAATGGACACTGCACAGCTGCTATTCGCGTTATGAAAGTAAACGCGGAGGTTTGCAGTAATCATTACGACCACGAACTTCAGCTTTGCCACATCCAAATCCCAAAACCTGCGAGGGAAATGATAGCGGGAAAACTTACTAATGGAGTTTCAAAGAAAATAATTTTGGACGATTTACGATGTAATATGAAGGACATACAGAGAGAGCATTTAACTCTTCCGAAAGATATCAATAACATCGGCAAAGCTTACGGTCTAAATATTACAGAGTGCCACACTGAGGATCATTTAAGCGTTGAGGCTTACGTTCAAGAGTATTTGGAAAAGAATGACGGCACCATTTTAATCTATAAGAAACAACACGACGAGAAGAACTTCACACCAGCAGACACCATGCACTACGTGGATTTAAAGCCCCCAGATTTTACCCTAGGAATAATGACTCAGTTCCAAAGTAGTTTGCTGCAAGAGTTTGGGAAAAACATTATATGTTTTGATGCAACTCATGGCACAAACGCTTATAGTTTTAAATTGGTGACAGTTCTTGTTGTTGATGAGTTTCGTGAAGGTATACCAGTGGCCTGGTTGATTTCAAATAGAGAGGATGGAGAAGTCCTAAGCATATTTTTCGAAGAAATAAGAAAATCTGCGGGGATAATTGTACCTAAAGTCATCATGTCTGACAAGGCTCCTCAGTATTTTTCAAGTTGGAAGAAAGTAAATGGAGGGGAACCAAAAAAGTTGCTTTGCAAATGGCACGTGTATCATGACATTCGCAAAAAAATATCTATAATTGGGGACAAGGAAGTAGCTTCTTACTTATTTAAAGGAATAGCCATACTTATGGACGAGTTGCATCCGGAAAAATTTGAACTCATGCTTAAAAACTGTCTCTCGGAAATGGAAGAAAACGAAAAAACTGTTGAGTTTGGAAAATATTTCTATAACGAATGGGTTTCTTGTAAAGAAGAATGGGCTGCTTGCTATCGCAAAGGAAGCGAGATCAACACAAATATGTTCTTGGAAGCTTTCCACAAAGTTCTAAAGCATAATTACTTGGAAGGCAAGCAGAACAAACGAGTTGACAAGTGCCATTCCACGTTATTTAAATATGACCGTGACCAAACAGTACAACGCCTTATAAAGATTGAAAAGGGGAAAATAACGTGGAAGTCCACGGCGAACTTCAAAAGACACAAACACGCCATGGATTTGCCTTTGTCTCTCGTAAAACCAATCTCGCAATGCTCTTGGTCCATCGCGAGCGAAGCCACCTTGAAAGACAATGAAACGGACGCTAATGACGATCTGAAGTACATAGTTACTAAGCAGCGAGAAATGTGTGAAAAATGCAACTCCATATGTGTTGCGTGCAACACGTGTATTCACCAATTTACGTGTTCTTGTCCGGATCGATTAATACACACAGTGATTTGTAAGCACATTCACCTATGTATTCGGTACCTTAATCAAAACACCATTGAAGATAAAGACTCCACTCCTAAAGTTTATAGTTACGGAAATGCAGTCTCAGAAAAAGGGTCAAATTATGTGAACAATGAAAAAGGTCCAACTGAAGACATTGATGAAATAAGCGTTCCTACAGACAAAACTTTCCTGATGAAGATTTTGGCAGAATCAAGTGGAAAAGAAAATCTCGAGTTGAAAAAAGAAGCTCTTAAGTCATGTCATTGATTGATGCCATTAAAAAATGTGAAAACAGTGATATTTTAGACGTAGTCACCAAACAGACCAGGTCATCTAAGTCACTCTTAGAAATTCAAACTGCCAAAACCAAAAAAGATAATAAAGCGGATAAACAAATGACAGAGTTCTGGGGAAGAACGTAATAAAAATACAGAATGTCCTCCATAATTAGTTGGCAGATAAACAAAAACGGTTCTTTTCAACAGTGAAGAAAAGAAAGACAAACAATATACGATACGCGAAACCAGATTTAAATGAAAAGGCCTCACTTGTTTTTTATTTGTCACAACCTAACAACGGAGCCAACAGCAGCAAAAATTCTGAATCTGAACATTCTTACTGCAGGTTCAATGCTGCAGATGTGCCTTGCCGTTCAAAACCTATTTCTAAGTTATCAAGATCTTTCGGAAAGGAAAAAAAGAAACAAATTCAGGCGTTCCTCGAGTTCTTCGTGCAGAATAAAGAAAAGGTTGAAGAAACTATTAATGGGACACGTCAACTAGACGAAGAAGACAGCGAGATGATCCCTGAAAATGTTGACGACGACGTAATTAACATCAAAGAAACAACGGTAGAGTTCGTCAAAGAATTCGTTTCGCCAGATGCCTGGCTTGCAATACGTGAAGTATTGAAAAGTAAGAAAGCGGAATGGAAGTGCGGAAAATGCCGTACCGTATCAACGAAAATTAACATAGTGCAATGTGAAGAATGCGATTTGTGGTACCATTGGAATTGTGTAAATTTCACAGAGAACTACCAAAAAAGCACATATTTATGCATTTCTTGTAGACCAATGTGAAAAATAAAGTTCACTTTACCAAAACTGTACTTCAAATGAAACATCCATAGTATATCAAAGCAATCCACAATTTAAAAAAACCGCCTACAAAATCACATTCTCTGGTTGGAATCCTTGCGGGATTTTTTTTTCGGGGTTGGGGTTCCTATTTACATACTAAACTAAGAAAGACGCTTAACACACTAATATAAATAAAATATTAGTTGGGATTGAGGCATACTTGCGTGAGATTAACGTGAAAGTACTAAAATACTAACCAAACTAAGGCATCTTTCATTACCAATCCAGTAAAGATACTCCATGGAAAAAAGGTAAGAGAAAAACGGCTCTTAACGCTTTGTAATTACTTCCCGCTAAGACCTTCTCTTGACAATTTTACAGTAACACCTACTATATCGCCATATGCCCGCGTTGACCAACGTAAAAGCACTACTATATTAAGATAAATCGACCAATCATAAAAGAGGCGGTTGAACCCGCCTCCAAAAAAGAGTCGCACATTTAGTCGCAAGTGTTAATAGGGTGGTTAGATTTATACGGCCTGCAATAAGTTTCGTTGCAGTTGAGTTGAATTAAAACTAAGCGGTTATTTAAAATGGGAGGCGGTTATTTATTTATGGTGAAGGAATGTAACGAAAATTCGCGGAATCGGAAGTAGAATAAGTCGTCGTTTTTAAAATACCAGCTGTACTTAGGCACCAAGGACCAATTGCGTTAGACTTGTTGTCACTGCGTAATAGTGACTTTCGGGAATTATATTAGGGGCTTGCCACGATTATCGAAAACAGCCTTCGTTTTAACAAAGTTTTCCAATTATGTTATTGTAAATTCTTTCGCATTTGGTCATCATTTTTCTCATTGGACAGTTCGTTTTTCACTCATGTTCCCGGTGTTTTTTGGCTACGTAAATTGGTTTTACAATATCTTAGTCCTTCGGCAAAATACCAATTATCTCTAAAAGTAGGCAAAACTATTGAAACGGAACTTTACAAGCAAGAGAGTTGATTGTTCTTCCCATTAGCACGCGATATAATTTACGTTGTTATGGCTGTCGGATGTACGGAACGTTTGGAAGGAACCATTTCTTCATGGAGTAAGGCTGTTGTACGTATAGATCGAAAATTTAACAATCAGAATTTAAAAAAGCTTTGCGAGTGTATGGCTAAATCAAATTTAAAAGGTTTAGGAAATTTTGACTATAACGGAATTCAAATTGAAGCGAATAATACCGTTAACTTAAATTTAGCTAAAGTTAAAGGTACTATGGAAAAATTTCACACGCCAATTTACTTGAAATAAAAATAAATTTAACGGTAACATACTTACTTTTTTATTTACCTTACCTATAAGTACCTGTAATACTTTCTCCGAGTTTCAAAACAAAGGGAACACCACGGTAAATAGTTGCTTTGTAGTTACCTTGTCCAAGTCCCAAAACTAAGGAACCTTCACGGTAACATAGTTGCTTTGTAGTTACCTTGTCCAAGTCCCAAACTAAAGGACCACCACGGTAACATAGTTGCTTTGTAGTTACCCAATCGTAGTCTCTCACTTAAGGGAACAACACGGTAACATAGTTACTTTGTAGCTACCTTCTTCGAGTCCCAAAACTAAGGGAACACCACGGTAACACAGTTACTTTGTAGTTACCTTATCGTAGTGTCTCACTTAAGGGAACACCACGGTAACATAGTTACTTTCTCCGAGTCCATAAAACTAAGGGAACACCACGGTAACATAGTAAACCATAACCTTGGTAAAAAAAATGGTTTCCGTTAATAGAGAGTTTCAGCATCTCCCAAACGCGTACGTATAGCTATGTACCAATGCTTTGTCGAATAGGGATGCTTAATCTCTCTAATAAACAGTTAGCAGGGGAGATTGTCATAAAAAGGGGAGGAAAGGTGAAAGGGGAAAGGAACTACTGGTATAAAAGAGCCGACATTTCTTTGAACGGACTCATTCGCGGCGGTACCAGTCTAGAAGCACGATGACAGAGTTTCTTGAATTAAACCCTTTTTTATTAAAGAAACCTGATTCGTATTGCACAAGAAAAGAATACGAAAGTGAGCCGAAGCCTCATCTAATCGGAAAGCGTAGCAAAACAAGGGAAGGAAAGACGTTTGCAACGATTTTTTTGGAATATTAAGGTTTTTGAAACATTTGAAACATTTATGAATTTGAGGAATATTTAATTCCTAGTAGTTTTATATAGACAAGGGAAGTTGATTGTTAAGAGGGGTCGTCAAGGTTAAGGTAAAGGGGTTATTGGTCCGAGAAAGTTTAGAGGCGCCAGTGTGTCGCGCTCAGGAAGGTTCTCACCCTTTCTTTTCGGTCGGTCCTCTTTTGTGCTCGTCCCGATCTCCCTTGTGTAAATAGCTTTGCCCTTCTCTCTTTATTTCTTATACGTACATATGAAACATTTTAGCAAGCATTGGTATTGTCAAACGCCTTTCATGGTTACTATTTTCGTAAAATGATGTATAGTATGTAGGCCCAAAGAGCTAGGTAATCCGGCGCCGACCGAAGGTCGAGGGGCTACGTGACCCAAGGGTTGAATACCCTGGACATCGACGTCAACTTTTGGCGCGAAAAAAACAACCAATTAAGTTTTTTGGCGCGAAAGCGTGGACGAATGGTGTGCGGTCTTCTGATACGGGTCAGAGACTTTGACCAACTTGATTGGTGACCAACTTCGGCAATAGAAGATCGGTGCACAAAAAACGCGTTGCGAGGTGGCTGAAGAGGCATTCTGGCATTATATTCTGACGATTCTGGCATTATATTCTGACGATTCTGGCTGACGACGATCCTGACGCTGATCCTAAAAAAGAGCGGAGGACTGCCAATTTTCTGGAGATGACAACCTAGCCTCCCGAAGTCCCCGTACTTCAAGTCTAGAAGAATAGCCAAGGCGATGGCCACGCCGTAGCTATTGTTTCAAGAACGCAAGAACGCCAGGAGGATGAAAGTCACCGTTAATGCCCTCATCGACCACCCCTTGCCGTTGCCACCGAACAATGGACGATCGTGAAGCGATAAGTGTTGTTTTGAATTTTTGTTATGTTAAATCGGTTTCGCGGTTCTCGCGCGCGGATATTATTGCTAGGGCGGCACCTGGCTTTATTTAGGTAGGGTAATCATAAGCCTACAAGTAGCATAATTTACTCCTTAAAATGTTAATGTTAATTGGTAATTGAAATATTAAAACTAGACCATTTGCTTGCTAAATACCTTTGTTTTTAATTAATCTCTAACTATGAGCAAGTTAAATAAAGTAGCCTACCTTCCTCTTGGCGGCGGTGCACAATAGGCACCGATGAATAGAAGAAAAAGGGTTGCACTTTTTGGGGGCCCAGCCGGGATTTGCTTTCCAATGACAGAATAACTGTTATGTAAGCAGAATTCACCCTTCTCGTAGTTGTTAGTGTTTAGGGGTCATGTATTCATGAATCGTTGCAAAGATTCATCAAAGTGTTTTCCAGTGTTAGGTCGATCCACGGCTTGTTTCTATTGTTTAGATGAGTATCAGGCTTTAGAGCGTGCTCATAGATATGAGAACAGAGCGTCTAGGGATTTGGCTAGAAAGGGATCGGATAGGGAATTGATGGATAAGGCAGGCACTAGCAACCGTGTAGAAACTGTTGAAAATTTTGAGGACGCTATTGATAGCAGTGGTGACGAGACAATAATAGACACTTCTAACGTAGCGTCAGAAACTCCTGATAGTAACACATTGAGTGACCCAAGTGCCCAAACCGCTGTGTCGGCAGCAACCAGCGTCAGCGCAAATAGTACCCCAGTGAATAGTAATATTAATACCCAATCCCCCTCTAGCGGTAATGTTACAGTACCTAGTGGAATGCAGTTAGTTCCTTCGACCATGTTGGCAGCTATGCAGCAACAGATTCTCGACCTGCAGGATAAATTGCAGCAGTTATCGCAGCCTATAGTTAGTGTTAGTGGAAACCAGGCTTTAGGACCTGTCCCTCCAATACAGGTAGCTTCAGGTGGTAGTGTGGCAGGTAGCGCGTCCCAACAAAGCAGCGCGATAAACTATATAGTACCCCCTACGGCGACCGTCGCTTTGCCGGCTAACGTACCTCCCACAATAAAGCTCCCAAAAATTGTCCCACCGTCTTTTTCGGGGAAACCGTCAGGGTTAAGTGCGAGGGAGTTTTTAGCCAAAGCGAAACAAATTCGTGATTCACAGGGGTTGACTGACTTAGATTTCTTAACATATTGGGCGCCCTCAATGTTTCAAGTGCCCGCGCTAGACTGGTGGAATAGATTGATCCCAAAACCAGATACGTTTGACCAATTTAAAGATATGGTTACTACGGAATTTTCTTTTCCCGTGAATGATTCTTTTTTGAAAGAACAGTTGTACAATCGCAGTCAAAGGGACAATGAACGCGTGGGGGATTACATAGATAGTATGAGGGAAATAATCCTCCAGTTAGCTAAACCCATGGCGATTGAGGATCAGGTGCAAGTAGTGTACCAAAATATTCATCCAGATCTTAGACCCTATTTAGCCTCAAAGGAACACAATACAGCATGGGAGCTTGCAACGCATGCTGCTCGAGTAGAGCATGCTGTAGGTGTTGCAGGGAAGAACACGCGCAAGTTAGAACATAGTCCTAGTTCTCGTAATAATGATAGTTCTCGACCCAAAAATGGGAATGGTCCGGGTAATTTTCGTAGCGGAGCCCATTGTTTTAATTGTAAGGAGACAAGTCATTTGTTACCCCAGTGCCCTACCGTGGTGTGTAAAGAGTGTGAACAAGTCGGTCACATTAAAAAATATTGTCCCAATCGAAATGGGCAGGGAAACGGGAAAAAGGGAGCGCCGGGCAAAGGCGGACCGCTCCCGAACGCGCAATAATTAGATTAAAGACTAGTCCATTCGTCCTTCATGTGTCAGATCCAAAATTGGCTAAAACATTAATTAACATAACATTAGGAGGCATCCCGACTACAGCTTTGGTAGACTCGGGTAGCTCGGTAACTTTCGTTGACAGTAACTTTAATTCGGCTTTTAATCAATTAAAATTTAAAAAGAAACAAGTTAATTTAAAATTCCGTGTAGTTAATGGCAAATATTTTAACGTCAAAGAAGAGGTAGAATTAAAATTTGGACTTCCTGGCAAGCAGATGACACATGAAGCGTTGATATTGGACGGATTAGCATACCCGTGTATAATTGGGCTAGATTTTCTTAGGAAATCGGGTATGATCATAGACTATAGTAAATTAGATTGGTGTTGGAGCGAAAACCCCAGCATCCAATATTACTTTTTAGATACTAGTGACAGTATAGACCTTTGCGAATGTTCCCTGTTTGAGGACGAAAACTTTGACAAAGAAAACGTTGATAAGGCGCTAGACGAAGCCCCCATTTCTGACAAGCAGAGAGAAAGCTTAAGAGAATTGATATACAGATTCAAAGGGGTGTTTTCAGTCCTACCAGGCCGCACGCAGTCGGTCGAGCATTATGTAGATACCGGGGATAGCCTGCCGATAGCTCAGCCCCCGTACCGCTACTCCCCTCACAAGAAAGAACTAATAGAATCTATAGTGAAGGAGATGCTAGAGTTAGACTTGATCGAACCGTGCAATAGCCCCTGGAGTGCGCCCACATTACTAGTTGGTAAAAGTGACGGCAAAATGAGACTGTGTATTGACTATAGAAAATTAAATAGTGTAACTCGGAAAGACGCTTATCCTTTACCGCGTATGGAGGATATTTTGGAGTCTGTTAGGTCGCCGGAGTGTATAACTGTACTGGACATGCGATCAGGCTTTTGGCAGGTCCCACTACATATTGGGAGTAGGGATACCTGTGGCTTTGTAACTCACCAGGGTATTTTTAGGCCAAAGGTGATGATGTTCGGGTTATCAAATGGGCCAGCGACCTTTCAGAGAATGGTCAATAACCTCTTCGCGCATCTTCAGAAAGAAGGCGTCTTTGACTATTTCGATGATATTTACATTATGTCTGATAGTTTTGAGGAACACCTTACGAGTATAGAGGTTTTAGAAATTCTTCAAAAGGAAGGCTTAACAGCTAAGGCATCGAAAACACAGTTTTGTAAAAACAAAGCCCATATCTTGGGACATGTAGTATCAAAGGCGGGAACCGAAGTTGACCCCGCAAAAATAGAAACGATGAAAGCTTACCCTCCACCTAGAACGGTTCGCCAAGTTAGACGGTTCTTAGGGATGACCGGTTTTTATAGACGGTTCATCAAAAAGTTTGCCGAGATAGCGTACCCGTTGACACAATTGACGCATTTAGATGCTAAGTGGGAGTGGGGAGAAAAGCAACAGAAAGCTTTCGAGACGTTAAAAGAAAAATTGTCGGAAGCTCCGATAATAGCCACCCCGGATTTTAAAGTTCCTTTTGTAATGCAAACCGATGCAAGTAATTTTGGGCTCGGTGCGGTACTTTTGCAAAAGGTAAACGGAACGTATAGGGTTATACAGTACGCTAGCAAAGCGTTAGATAAGACCCAAAGAAATTACTCCGTAACAGAGAGGGAGTGTTTGGCTATTGTTTGGGCTGTCGAAAAGTTTCGGGTATATTTGGAAGGAAATCGCTTCGAAATATGGACTGACCACAAAGCTTTAGAGTGGCTCAAAAGTGCTCGCGACCCCACGGGGAAGTTCGCCCGTTGGAGTACTAGATTACAGGCATTCGATTACAAGGTTATTTATATTCCTGGTGATACAAATATCGTAAAGGATGCCTTGTCAAGAATCCCAGAACCTGAAAACCCCGGTGCAGACCACCAAGGGGAAGCCCCAATGGTAGGGGTTGTAGACATAGATAATGGGGAGGATCTCCTTAACTTGGATCGAGAGTTAATTTTAAACGCTCAGAAGGCAGATGCTAGAATTAGCTGTCTTAAGGCATTTTTAGAAGATAGCGAGGTACCAATCCCAAACGATAGTATTAGAAAGTGGGTAAAACAAATGGCCCCACTGTGTCATATTACGAACGACCTTGTATATAAGACGTTAAAGGAGCAAGTGGCAATATTATTGCCATGTAGTTTAATTAAAACGGTATGTGTAGCATGCCACGATTTGAAGACTTCCGGTCACCAGGGAATCACTAAAACCCTTGATAGAGCTAGGCGTTATTTCACCTGGAAAGGGATGACCAAAGACATAACAAAATATGTTAAGTCCTGTAAGGTATGCCAGGAACATAAGAACCCGAATACAAAGGAAGCTGGCTTAATGAAATCCGCTACTCCCCCAGGTCCATGGGAAGTGATCGGTATAGACTTAAAAGGGGAATACCCCCGAAGTAAGAAAGGGAACACATATGTCCTTTTAGTTGTCGATTACGCGACAAAATGGGGGGAAGCACATCCCTTACGTAAAGCGACTGCCAAAAACATAGCCAACAAATTAGTTGACGAGGTTTTCTCGAGATTTGGTGTACCCAAACGCATAGTGAGCGACAATGGTAGCCAATTCTCCGGGAAACTTATGGCTAAAGTTTGCAAAATCCTTGGGATTAAGCAAAGATTTACATCCTATTATAGCCCTCAGGGAAACCTGGCGGAACGATCAATTAAAGACTTAGGAGTAATGATTAAATGTTATGTAGACGAGAGTCACCAGTTATGGGGCGAGGGTCTCCAATAACTAATTATGGCGTCGCGCGCAGCTAAGAATGATTCAACGGGATATACCCCCGCATTTTTGAATTTTGGTAGGGAATTACGGGAGGTACCCATTATGAATATTGATAATGACCAGTTCGATCAGATTCCGAAGTGCAATGAGGTTTCTGCTATTGCTAGAGCTGAGACAATTAATAAGGCCCTACGGAATGCCCAGGAAAAATTGGTAAAAAGCCAAGAAAAGAATGCCAAATATTACAACCTAAAGAAACGTGACTTCCAATTTAAGGAAGGAGATTTGGTCTTGAAGAGAACACATCACCAGTCTTCAAAAGGTGCGAGGTTCTCGGCCAAACTCGCGCGCTATTGGAATGGGCCCTTTAAGATTGAAAAGAAGCTCAGCGCGCTCACATACACACTAGCTCCGGTTGACAAGGGGGCACCCCTGAAAGGTACCTTCCACGTCCGAGAGTTAAAACCGTTCATTGAACGTGAACAGGAAAGTCCATCTCCTGTGGGTCAATATCACTCAAACCCAAGGGCAGCTAGACGGAAAGCGCAAATTATCAGGCCCCCGCCAGATGATAGGTTCCACATGGTTTTAAGGAACCGAAAGTAAAACTGCTGCTAGATTTAGGCTAATTTTTAAGGAAATAAGGGAGCATCAGCCCCCGCGCGATATGGTGTGCTAGAAAGGATCCACTAGTCAACTCCACAGTTTCGTGCCCAAACCCTTAAAGCTCAAGCCTAGTGTATTTTGTTTTATTTTATTTTTTCTCCTATGATATTTATTGTAGTATGGTTTCATTCGACATGTTTCTACCATTGCGGTTTTTAGTGCGTTATTCATTATTAGTGTAGTTTTGTTCGTTAGCTACTGCCTCTAGCCTCTCGGGACGTTCGGCCTTAAGAGGGGGGGGGGAGTGCAACGATATTTTTGGAATATTAAGGTTTTTGAAACATTTGAAACATTTATGAATTTGAGGAATATTTAATTCCTAGTAGTTTTATATAGACAAGGGAAGTTGATTGTTAAGAGGGGTCGTCAAGGTTAAGGTAAAGAGGTTATTGGTCCGAGAAAGTTTAGAGGCGCCAGTGTGTCGCGCTCAGGAAGGTTCTCACCCTTTCTTTTCGGTCGGTCCTCTTTTGTGCTCGTCCCGATCTCCCTTGTGTAAATAGCTTTGCCCTTCTCTCTTTATTTCTTATACGTACATATGAAACAATTTAGCAAGCATTGGTATTGTCAAACGCCTTTCATGGTTACTATTTTCGTAAAATGATGTATAGTATGTAGGCCCATGCATGGTAAAGGCCAGGTCGCCAAAGAGCTAGGTAATCCGGCGCCGACCGAAGGTCGAGGGGCTACGTGACCCAAGGGTTGAATACCCTGGACATCGACGTCAACTTTTGGCGCGAAAAAACCAACCAATTAAGTTGTTTGGCGCGAAAGCGTGGACGAATGGTGTGCGGTCTTCTGATACGGGTCAGAGACTTTGACCAACTTGATTGGTGACCAACTTCGGCAATAGAAGATCGGTGCACAAAAAACGCGTTGCGAGGTGGCTGAAGAGGCATTCTGGCATTATATTCTGACGATTCTGGCTGACGACGATCCTGACGCTGATCCTAAAGAAGAGCGGAGGACTGCCAATTTTCTGGAGATGACAACCTAGCCTCCCGAAGTCCCCGTACTTCAAGTCTAGAAGAATAGCCAAGGCGATGGCCACGCCGTACCTACTGTTTCAAGAACGCAAGAACGCCAGGAGGATGAAAGTCACCGTTAATGCCCTCATCGACCACCCCTTGCCGTTTCCACCGAACAATGGACGATCGTGAAGCGATAAGTGTTGTTTTGAATTTTTGTTATGTTAAATCGGTTTCGCGGTTCTCGCGCGCGGATATTATCGCTAGGGCGGCACCTGGCTTTATTTAGGTAGGGTAATCATAAGCCTACAAGTAGCATAATTTACTCCTAAAAATGTTAATGTTAATTGGTAATTGAAATATTAAAACTAGACCATTTGCTTGCTAAATACCTTTGTTTTTAATTAATCTCTAACTATGAGCAAGTTAAATAAAGTAGCCTCCCTTCCTCTTGGCGGCGGTGCACAATAGGCACCGATGAATAGAAGAAAAAGGGTTGCACGTTCCAGGAACATCCACAAGCACAGTTGAAAAGGAATTTAAGAAATATGAAACGATGGAAGATGAAGAAAAGTATTAGTAATATTATAAATGTAATTTTCTTTCTTATTAAAGAGACCATTTAATATAGCGCTAAGAAAGCAAAGGACAATGCAACGAAGTCTCCATATCTAATTGGAAAGCTAAGTGAAATTTAGAGGAAAAGAAAAAAATCAGCAAGTACTTCGAAAAGTAGAGTCGAAAAGGAATCTAAAAGACTGAAAGCTGAAGAAAAATATAGGTTAACATACTGGGTGTTTCTGGTAAGCATGCCATAAATGGAAGGGCGTGTTCTTTGGGCAGTTTTGAGTCAAAAATATTATATAACGTTTTGCCGTCTGCGCCACCGTCTTCAAGTTATTTCATTAAAACCCAAAGAGAAAAATATCGTTGAACATTTTCGACTCGAAATTGCCAAAAGAACAAGCTCTTCAATTTATCACGTGCTTATCAGAAACACCCTGTTAACTTATTTTATTCTCTTCAGATCGTAAAGAAAACAATTGTACGATCAAAAACACGATAGTTAAATCCTAGAGGACGTCATTACAATTAATGGAACTCCACTTGGAAAAGGACTGACTGGATTGGAGACTTAGAGAAAAATTATTGACTATTGCAAAGACCGGAAAAGTCTAAAAAACCGTACTGCAGTGGCCTTGAGAAAAAAATTTTTAAAAAATATCCAACCAAAATTTAAGGTGTGATAAAGGAACTTTAAAAACTAACAGAAATAGTACATAATTAATTTATTAGAAAGAAAAAGATGAAGAAGCCACGGCGGTAGCTCAATAGACGATGAAAATATATCTTCGGAAGATGAAGAGATGGAAAAACCTAGAAAAAAGTAAGATATAAATGTGTGCCTTTAATTAATTCGTAACGGAATGTGTTCGTTTTAATAAAATAAATCTTAAAATAGGAAAAGTAGAACCGACACTGAGAAAGACGACGAAATTTTTTTAAACGCAGTAAAGGAAATTTGCGGAGATCCTTTTGGAACTTGCATTACATCAAATTATTTATGGGCTGAAATAGCAGAATATTGCAATAAAGAGGACAATTTCAAACCTTGTTCTGCTTCAAGTCTAAGAAGTAGATTCTTGGAGCATATAAAACCGAGATTTATGGTTAGTCAAATCACTCAGTCAACGAAACAAGTTCATTTAAAAAATTTGGTTTTGAAAAGAAATTATTTTTCATCTTAGAACCATAAACTAATAAAACATGACTCTGTAGCCGTTGAAGAAAATTTTACGAAAATGAAGGCTTACCAATCAACCAACCAAGAAAGTCAAACACGGTAGCGACGACAATAATCAAGTAGAAGTGTCGGAGGAAAGTGTTTCAGATGATAACACTGCCCACAATCCTCAACTGAAAGAACGGTCCGAGAAACTAACAAACAATTGGGTATTAATTCTTCGAATGACGCTTCGTTATACCTTATAAATATTGCACTAAAGTAAATATTATACTTCATTTACAAAGTAGCACAGTTTGCAAACTAAATTTTGATTTTAGGTCGTTGCGGATATTTTATTCTCAAGCAAAAACCAATTGAGAATACGTTTCTATGGGCGTAGAAGAAATATATTTTCTTCTACGTTTAAGTGTAAGTAGTCACTATATGCTTTGTGAAATTGAAAGGCATAGAATACAGTAATTTTTATTAATAAATTTAATGAGAATCATTTATCTAATAATTAATCTTTACATCTAGATTTCTCGCATATTTTGTGACTGAATTAGGGCGGAAGAAGACTCGGGCATTAAATAAACGTGAAATGGTATATCGCAAGACGTTTTTTCCTTTAATTTTAATTTTCGCATAAAAATTGATCAATAAAAAATGTAACGTTAGGAAAATAAAACATATAAACCACTACTCGCTTATCCTTCTCTTTATCCATCGGTTTTCCTCAAAACTTTACTTTGTACTTACCATAGTCCTATTTATTTATTTAAAGTAAATAAAATAAAATAAATAAATAAATTAAAATATAATTAAATTAATTAAATAAAATACGATAAATAAGTAATGCGATATAAGTAGGGGTAAGAGAACACTTTTCAGGTGGAAATGAGGTGGGATCTAGGTGGCAAATTTTCACATGTTAAATCCCCATAGACATTAGTATGTGTGAGTGTTTGAGAACAATTGTACTAGAATTCAATGAACAAACTGTTATAGTCTTTGCAAGATAAGATAAGAAAGTTTGATATAAAAGCTACAACCTTTTTAAATGTAAAGTACTCAATTATATTCAACAAAAGGAAAAATATAACTATCTTATTTGTGGGTGATCCGCATTAATTTAATATTATTTTCTGTAAATAGTTAACATGGCCTGCGTTATTGAAAGAAATTTCCTACGGGTGGATGGTGAATCTGTTGTGAAAGAGCTGGCCTTCTATGATACAGAGACCGGAAAAGGAGATGTTTTCCATTTCAAGGAATCTACCCCGTATCATGTAATTACAAGGATAAGCGAACAAAGTCATGGATAATGCAAAACATTTGTGGACTGCAGCGGGAGGATGGTGAAATTCGTCGAGCAGATTTGCCTAAAATAGCCGCCGAAATATCTTAAACTTTTACACCAAGGGAACTGAAAATTGTAAAATATTCTCCAAATTCTTAGGGAAAAAAGTTAGAAATCTAGAGAACGAAGGTTGTCCTAAGTTTAGCCATATCCCCATATACGATAAGAAGCCTCTATGTAGATATCATCCTAAAAGTGTTAATTACGCGCTATATAAATCCTATGAATATGCCAAATACTTTCAGGAACAATTAAAAGAAAAATAAAAGTTTGAACCAACTATTTGTTTTAATCTTATTTACGCAGGTTTTTAGTTTTTCACGATCAACAGGGGTGGTTTTTATTATATTCAGGTGATTTCAGTGTGTTAAGTATTTGTAATCAATAATTTCGTACAAATCGGGTGATTTTTCTTTTCGCCGAACTTGGGTTTTTTTTTATAAATTTAATGTTGTTTATATTGAACCCCACCTCATTTCAAGTGGTATAAATTTAGTATAAAGAGAAGTTATAATTTAAATTTCAAATATTATCTTCTTCTATTGCATCCGAAATATACCATGGCCGACCAAGTAGATATGAACTGTCTCTGTACTTCGATTTTCGATGATAAGTAACAGAATTGCTGGACGACCTGATTTGCCCCCATTTTCATTTAGAACGATGGAATTGATAGTTAAGAAGTATATGAATTGGTTTTGCCGGGAAACGGTGGTTGAGGCGGAAATGGATACATAGACGTACAACTAGCAACTCGTGTATCAATCGCGAAAATCTATGAAAGGATTGGACCTCTGTCCAAGAATTTCATTAAAGTAAGAAATTTGCTTTGCTAATATAATAATTCGCTAGATCAGAAGTTAAACCCTTTCTCTACAGATCGTGGAAAGAGTTGTTGGTGTTGAGGACAAAGAGGACGAAGAATGCGCAAATTTCCTCGCATTTTTCAGGATGAGTGAGGACAACCATTCTAACACCCCTGATCTGTCTACAAGCTCCGAGCAGCCTGCAACCTCTGACATGTCTATAACATCCGACGAGCCTATTAACGACATTCGTAACATAGACGTGAGAGTGGGAGAAAAAAGAAAGAGTCCGGAAAAAAATCTAGGAAAAGGAAAACGCTTATTGAAAATAGCGACTTGGAGAATATTATTGCATCGGAATATTTAATAAAAGAAATGAATAAAATCTAAAATTGCTTTTGAAAAGTGAGTTGGTAAAGACCTACAAAATTGCAAATTTAAAATCGAAAGTTTTACGAATAAGAACAAAAGCTGACGGCTCTAAAGAATTGTTAGTACGTTGGAAAGGTTACAGCTCAGATTTTGAATCTTGGGTGCATGAAATCGATTTAATATGGGTTTTTTTATTACCCTACCCTCTGACTCTTCCACACAATATTTTAAAAATAATGTAACCCTCAATAGTTATTCAACCAAAAAGGGAGCTTCTCCCGAGGGCCATAAAAATAAATCAAAGACAACTTACAGTTAAAATCCTAAAATAGAAGAGTAATCTTCTAAAGTTTTATTAATCAAATTGAAAAGGGATAAACCCGAAATTGTCCTTACAAGTTTAACAGGATTAACGTAACAAAATCGCTCTCTCCGAGAGACGACTACGGAATGGTTTGAGATCGCAGTAAAATCACAGAATTAGAAAAAGGAGGAGGCGCATGTAACATGGAGGCATATATACCCTGCCAGATCCAAGGAGTCGAAACTCCAAAGAATCTGGCAGCCATGTTACATCCCGCTCTTTAGGAACCATGTTTATCACAACAAAAAGGAAAAGGGTTACCCCGAGGAACCCAGAATTTTTGGCAGGGGTTAATATTGAATTTTCATAAAGTTTTTTTTTTCATTGCGTGGTTTCTTTCTCCTTGCGTTCTTCCTCCCTGTGTTTTTGTTCTAATCGGGATAGCCTACGGGCTTCCCTTCTTTTTAAAAAGGCTTTGCTCCTTTGCCCCGGGCAATCAGATACGACATGGTGTCCGATTTTTCGGCATCGCCAACAAATTGCAGTGTTCCAGATCAAAGGATGCTTAGCGTCCGGGATTAGAGAGGAAACTAGTATTTTAGGGAGATTTTGTTTAGGGGTCCATCCCATAGACCCAAAACGCTCCCAATTTTGTTCGTCGTCGTCGACGTTAATGTCCAGGGGGTTCCACTGGCGCGTAGATTTTTCTAGTTCTGGGGTAGAACCTAGCGAGGACTTCCGCCTTAAATTTGTGGAACACCGTAACAGGGGTGTTAACGTCCGTTTGACGGTGAGGTTGGGGAAGATAGCGGGTTAAAGACCACGGGTCAGATTCGACCTGAATTTATGTAGGATATTCCAACGGGTGTAACCCTGAAGAATGGTCCAGAACGGACTGAGGGGAGGCAAACTCCTCCATTTCGTCTTTTGAAATCTTCTAATAGAAGTATATCTTCCTCAAAGGGGCAATATACATACATGTCCTTGCGAGTAGCACGATGAACAGGAATTATTTGGATTAAGAGACCGATTAGGCATGTAGCAATCTTTGGCCTCATGGCCAAGAGCCTTTTCCGGCTCCTTTGGACAATAGTCCTCTAATACCATCATGGATTGCTCCATTTTGCTAATTGGTCTCCTCTGATTCTTTGCTCTCTTTGTCATTCCTTTAGGGAGGTCGAATTCCCAAGGTGAGGAAGGGTAATTGGAAGCCATCTGAAAGTATACAGTACTAGTATTGTCTCTTATTAGCTTGGGAGATAAACTCCCATGGAAAAATAGAGATTGGCTCTCGGGCAAAAGAGAAATCCTCCCTGGTTAGGTTTTTTATGTTATTATTCTGGAGGTAATCTTGGACCTCATAAGGTGACCTTAATCTTTTATTGTCTGGAGGGCGATAATAAATATCGACTTCATTGCCTCCTGGTCTAACCGTTGCCCTTTTGCACACCTCTCGCCGCCATCCCGATCTAAAAGGCTCCAAATAAGCATCGGGTAAGGTAGCCCTATTTAATCGAGGAGTTCTCATGGACTCCGATAACGTGGTCGATGAACTTTCAGACGCACGCAGCGATTGGGATTGCGATTGAGAAATCTGTTCGGGTGCCAAAATCTCCTCCGAAAAGCCAGAAGAAGGTAATTGGTGTAGCTCAGATTCCGCGACTGTTGTTCATGATCAGACGGGGAAGCCTCCCCTGCCGCAGAAGGCGGACTGTCATTAGATGGATGGGTGAGCTGGAAAGCTCGCATATCGTGGTAGGTATGGAGTAGGAGAGGAGGGTCTTAAAATAGGGCCATGCCCGTTTTACTATCAGAGTCAGTAGGGAGATGAGAATCATCTGGGATTGCAGGAGGGATCTGTTGATCTGAATCCTGATCGTCCTGAGGAGGCGACGTAGACGTGGAAGATGATGATGATGATGATGAGGAAGTCTCCGTGGGTAGGGGTGCATGGCCATCATCCGTAGGAGAGCTTGGCTCAGGGTCATCGGCGACTTCTGACTGTGAAGCGGGTGCAATTCCGGCATAGTCAAAGACAGCTACATTTAACCAGTAGAGTTTTAAATGTTCAAGGTTAACTTTCCCTACATTCTGCCCTGAGTTAGCTTCCTCTAACTCATAGACAACGGGAGAATGTTTAGCAACTATTTTAAAGGGACCTGCCCATTTAGGACTGAGTTTTCTCATAATTTGGCCTGTCGTACTTGACAAAGGATGTGTTTCCATCCATACTAATGTTCCTACCTCAAATTCTAGAGGGTCATGGGCGGAGTTCATAGTATTTCTTTTGATGAGCCTTAGCTAATTTAGATAATTCATTACTGAATTCTAATTGTTTCTTAAGAACTTTTAAAGCCTTAGTACGACCAGGGTCAGAATGGGTTCTTCAATTTCTAAATCCCAAGGGAGACGTGGCTCCCGCCCTAAATTCAAAAAGAAAGGGGTTTGCCCGTGGTTTCATGGGTGCAGAATTTATAGGAAATTGAAGAAGGTCTAGGGATTCATCCCATCTCTCATGATGATTCCCTACATAGAATGATATAAGTTCGCCTATTACTCTATTTACTCGTTCGGTGGGATTTCCCTTAGGCGTTTAGGGGGTGGTAAACTTTGGGTTAATTCTTAAAGCTCTACACGTTTGCAGCCAAAATTTCGTCGTAAATTGTACCCCTCTATCACTAAGAATAGCTTTTGGCGCACCCCACCTAGAAATAATAGACTTAAAAGCTTGGACACAAGTCTTAGCTGTAATAGTCTTAAGTGGTATCATTTCCATGAATTTTGTCATGTAATCGACATAGATTATTAAATACTTATAGTGGTCTCTACTATGAGGGAAAGGTCCCATTATGTCGACACTAATTTGGTCCCAAGGACTTGTTATCTCAGAGGGTTGCATTAGCCCTGGCTTTTTCCTATTCCTAGACTTAAATTTTTGGCATAAGGTACATCCTCTAACATAGACCTGGACATCACTAACTATAGTTGGCCACCAATATCTAAATGTAACTTTACTTAGGGTCTTATCTTTGCCCCTGTGAGCTGATAAAGGGTGGTCATGTAATAGCCGCATGGCTTCTAGCCTTAAACGGGGTGGTAAATAAATATTTTCAGGGTAAGTCCTGTAAGGTCTTCTATACAGGGTGTTTCTGGAAAGTCTGGCACAAATTAACAGGCATGTTCCTTGGGCCAAAATGTGTCCGAAAGGTCCTATGACGTTTTGGGGTAAAGCGCTCCGTTGCGACGTTATGGGCTCTCAAAAGTAGGCCGAAAAACAAGGAGATTTTGCAGAATTATAGCACTAGTTTTGTGGTTTTGACCCAATTGTTTTCGATTATTGAGCATAAGGCAATGATAGAAATAAGTTCAAACCTAGTGGAAGACCGTGAACGTGTTAAACGGCCAAAAACGTTATTCCCTTTGTTTTTATTAATGATTGTAATTAAAGGTAAGGAAAGTAGCTCAGATATCGGTTACTTGTTTGTTTAGATGTACTGGTAACTGACCAGTTTTTTATTCTTTATTTCAATTAGACACATTACTTTTTCAAAAATTCGAATGAACCCCATTACTTTTACAATATTAATTCGAATGTAAAAAATGGGCACCATCAACGTTTAAGCAAACTTGCGCGCGTCGTTTGAAAGATTCACGAACACGTTGGAAGATTCCTGGCGTGTTACGGATGCTATCACATCCATATCACACCCACTTTTTGCAACCGAGGCTAAACGGGGAAACGCGACAGTACACTTGAGTATTTGCTACTACCACCAAGATCTGCACCAGAGGCGTCTCCAGGCGAGCTTACGCTCTAACTTGAAGACTAAAATGGGGCGGTGCGCCATCGTGCATGAACCACATTATTTGTCGCAGTCGTAACGGCACGTCTTCTAAAATCTCCGGTAAATTGTCACGCAGAAAGGTCAAGTACGCGTCCCCATTTAGCCACGGTTGCAAAAAGTGGATGTGATGGATGTGATAGCATCCGTAACACGCCAGGAATCTTCGAACGTGTTCGTGAATCTTTCAAACGACGCGCGCAAGTTTGCTTAAACATTGATGGTGCCCATTTTGAACAATTTTTGTAGAGCAATGTAATTGAGTTTCATTCGATTTATTGTAAAATTTAAGGGGTTTATTCGATTTATTGTAAAGTTTAAGGGGTTTATTCGATTTATTGTAAAGTTTTAGGGGTTCATTTGATTTATTGTAAAATTTAAGGGGTTCATTCGATTTAATGTAAAACTTAAGGGGTTCATTCGAATTATTGTAAAAGTAATGTGTCTAATTGAAATAAGAATAAAAAACTGGTCAGTTACCAGTACATCTGGACAAACAAGTAACCGATATCTGAGCTACTTTCCTTACCTTTAATTACAATCATTAATATAAACAAAGGGATTAACGTTTTTGGCCGTTTAACACGTTCACGGTCTTCCACTAGGTTTGATCTTATTTCGATCATTGCCTTAAGCTCAATAATCGAAAACAATTGGGTCAAAACCACAATACTAGTGCTATAATTCTGCAAAATCTCCTTGTTTTTCGGCCTACTTTTAAGAGCCCATAACGTCGCAACGGAGCGCTTTAACCCAAAACGTCATAGGACCTTTCGGACTCATTTTGACCCAAGGGACATGCCTGTTAATTTGTGCCAGACTTTCCAGAAACACCCTGTATAGAAGGTTATTTTTAAGTTCGAACAGCTAATACCTAACTGGGTTAGGTTCTTGCAAGGAATTTATAGTAGAGGAAGCAAAAGGGTAGGGCTGTGCGAGCCTTGAATTTTTGGTTTTGAGTCGAGTCTCGAGTATTGAAATTTTCCCTTATCGAGTATCGAGCCGAGTCTCGAGTAGTTGGAAAATTTGTTTCGAGTATTTATCGAGTAATTGGGAATTGATTTTCTAGTGTTTTCACACTTTCTGTTAATTTATCGCTCTCATAATAGACATTTGGTGTAATTTTGATCATCGACAACTACTTCCATCAATTCCCAGACGGTATTAGTCTTCTTCCCTTTAAATTTAACTAACTTAATCCCTCATTAATATCTTCTTCGGAATCTCATTCCTCACCGAAGTCACTTGTAGCCATTGTTATACTTCGCGCAAAGTTCCAAACGAACCTAAACTTAAAAAAAAAATAAATAAATTAATAAAATAATAATAGTAAACGCGCCTTTAACTGTATTTCATTACTTTTACTTCCACTATTTTACCAGCTAGGAGCTACTACCCTACTACATTGCACTGGCCTTATGATCTAAACTACCCAATGAGCACTAATGTGCGTCTGTTAACCAATAAGCGTTACTTTCTTGTAGATTTTTATAGCTACTACATCCTGTTTTCAGAGTTGAAGGCTTTCCAAAAGCAGGTTCGAGTATTTATCGAGCCTTGGTTTGATACTCGAAACTTTTTCGAGTCTCAGAAAATCTCTTATCGAGTATCGAGCCGAGTACTCGCACAGCACTACAAAAGGGTCTTCCCTTTGTGATTTTCTCACATCTTCCAATGTAAATACTGAATATAAGGCTCTAGGACCTGGAGGACGTATTTAACCTTCAACAGAATCAGTAGAGGACGTTGATGAACTACTACCGGTAGAATTTGAACTTGTACTCGTTGAATCAAGTAGAGGAGCTAAAGTTTATGCTTAAGACGTTTATCGGAGCTCTCGATTAAGCGTCAGCTACTACATTCTCTACTCCATTCTTATGTTTAATTGTAAAATCAAATGTTTGAAGGTACTTTGCCCATTTAACTAGACGAGAATTTGGTTCCCTGATATTAAATAACCACTGTAAAGCCTGATGGTCAGTAAGGACAGTGAATTTCCGACCTTCTAGAAAGGGCCTAAATTTCTTAACTGCCCAACAAATGGCTAAACATTCCTTCTCGCTAGTGGAGTACCTAGTTGCTGTACTAGCGTAAGCTATAGGAACTTCTACATTATCTTGCATTTGGGAAAGAAGGCCACCTAACCCGGCATCACTAGCATCTGTAGTTCTAATGCAAGGGGAATCCCCTCTAAAGGAAGCTAAAGGATGAGCTTTACAAATTTCTTCCTTGATCTTTTCTTACGCCTGTTGCTGTTCGATACCCAAATTATATTTCTGACCTTTTGTTTTAAGTTTATTAATTGGAGCTACTATTTGAGAATAGTGATTAATAAACCGGTTGTGCCAACCTGCCATCCTTAAAAATCTTTGTACTTCCTTAATATTTTTAGGAGGGAATTTCTTAATGGCTTCAATCTCAGCGGGTCAATATGCACTCCTTGTTCATTATCTATGTGACCGAAAATAACTGCTTCTTTTTGAGCGAAACGACACTTCTTCAACTGAAGGGTGAGACCCGCTTCCTTTAATCTATTTAGAAAGTATTCTAAACACGTCAAGTGCTGATCTTGATCCTCACTAAGAGAGATTAAGTCGTCTAAATAGTCAATTAATTGGAAATAATCGGCGTCTCCAAAAATTTCGTCAATTAATCGCTGGAAAGAGCTAGGGGCGTTACAAAGCCCTAAAGAGAGTACATTAAACATGTACTTTCCTATATGAGTCACAAAAGCAGTTTTTGGTCTACTCTTAGGGTGCATTTCTACTTGCCAATACCCTGATTTAAGGTCAAGGGTTGTAATGAATTTAGGTCTTCCCACTCTTGCTAGCATGTCTTCTATATTAGGCAATGGCAGAAATATATGACTTAACACGAAGTTCACTTCAATAATGGTGAGTACCGTGGACATCATCTATGAAGAGAAAACCAAAAAAAACTTTGCAAGAGTGAAGAAGCGTGAATTTTTCCCCCTCCCGACGCGTGCTAGTCGCGAAGAGAAAACTTTTTCCTCTCGAGAGAGAACTGTGATAAATGGCCACTGCCAAGATAATCTGACGTTTCCTAGAAACGGCGGGATTCAACTGTATTTCGCGCAAGTGAGAAGCCGCTGCATAAGATACAACCATGATACGATTGTAAGAAAAGCTCGACCCGGTAGTCACGTGTTCGAAGCCACCAATGAAACAGAGTCATTTCGCGGGAACGCGCGCCTTTATTTCGAGCTTTGGTCTGCTTACAACAGTCGCAGCAGTTGATCATGTCGGCTCTGTAAAACAATCTCTCTAGTTTGATTACCTAATTTAGCTTTAAAATGAATTTGTATAGTAAATCCACTCAATGTAATCTATATACAGGGTGTATCTGAAATGGACGTAGGAGCGAAAGTATTTGGGTTCCTGGGGCCAATATAAGGCGAAACTGTGGTATGACATTTTGTCGTACGCCAACACATTTGGAAGTTACTTGAACCTTACACTTGCTAGTTCGCATAAATCACAGCATGTTGACTTCGTCTAAAACAGTAGGAATTAAGTTCAAGATAGGATGATTATTGCAAATTAGTGGTTGCCAGCTAAAACAAGAAAAGCCTCATAGCCATAAAGTCAATTTTTAAGGAGTAGAAAGTTGTACAGTTGGTGACTCATAACAAACATCATTGAAAAACAACATGTTACGATTAGTTTGTTGAAACAACTGACCGATACTAACGGGAAACTGACAGCGATAAGTAGCGGAAACTAATAAAAAACACCGACATTTTGCTTCATTCTTCAAACAATCGAAAGGTTTCAAAAGCGTTCATTTTGGTTTGTGTTCAAGACTACATATCCGGCGACGTCTTGTTTCCCCTAAATTATCAAATTTAGTTTTTACATGTTTTAAAACACTTTGAACCTTTAAAAGAAGAACCTTTTTTACCGTTTTTATTGGCAATTTTCATAGAATAATTCTAAGGAGTAAGAATGTACATTTTCTTATGGGTAAAATACATTGCATCTCGCATTGCACGTAGGTCACCTGTCGTTCTCAACGCTGGCAGATTGCTACCAGTTAGTAAACTTCATTAGTCTAAAGTTTTAGGGTGGTCTGCAAATCACTATAAAACGTTCGCATGCTACGATACTTCAATCATTTCTCACACAGTTTCTTGTTCAACCATCCGTATTTGTTTTGACTATGGCTAGGTATTAGGTCTCTTCATTATGTGTTGATTTTTATAAGGATTAATTTTACAAATTATGCATTTTACTGCTCAGTTTTAACAGGCGTTGCCCAACATCCCATCCCAAACATTCGCCCACTAACATTTATTCACGAATACCGATTTCGATAAGTTGCAACATTAACCTAATCTTTAAACTAAATGCAACCTTTAGATTGATTGAAGAATGAAGCAAAATGTCGGTGTTCCTTATTAGTTTGCGCTACTTATCGCTGTCTGTTTCCCGTTAGTATCGGTCAGTTGTTTCAACACACTAAATCGTAACATGTTGTTTTGCATTGATGTTCTTTATGAGTCACCAACTGTTCAACTTTCTACTCCTCAAAAATTGACTATAAACTCTATGCCTATGAGGCTTTTCTTGTTTTAGCTGGCAACCACTAATTTGCAATAATCATCCTATCTTGAACTTAATTCGTACTGTTTAAGACGAAGTCAACATGCTGTGATTTATGCAAACTAGCAAGTGTGAGGTTCAAGTAACTTCCAAATGGGTTGGCGTACGACTAAATGTCATAGCACAGTTTCGCCTTATATTGGCCCCAGGAACCCAAATACTTTCGCTCCTACGTCCATTTCAGATACACCCTGTATAATAGCTCCAAAACCTTTATCAAGAACTACAAGGGTAAAATCAACCCAAACTCTAGTAGAAAAACCAAGACTAAATAAAACAAGACGGCCCAAGGGCTCGTAATAGTAGCCATATCGTACGAGTGAATAGCCCCTCTATACCCTACCCTAATGAGTGGATAACCCCTCTATACCTTACCCTAATGAGTGAATAGCGCTATCTTTTTCAATGCTTAAATGATTTACCGTGCATAAAATCAGAGTGAATAGCCCCTCGATTCCCTACTCTAAACAGTGATTAAATTATAACCGTATAATAAATTTACTTATGCTGTAATTCTAATATTCCGGCGAATCGAAGAACAGATAGTTTCTAGTGATAATCCCCTCGATGAGTTTACAACATAGACTTATGCCGATGCACACTTATCGCATCTTATAAATTTCTAACAAGGACTTATGCCCAGAAACTTTTGAAAGAGAAAGTTTAGTTATAGTGATTACGCATTTTAGTGATTATCCCTCGAATTACCTTTAGCAATGCTAAAATGATCAAACGCATAACGCTCATTTAACACTATGTTAGCTCTATCTAAACCCACATTTGAATTAACCGCCAAAACGTTCCTGTCAAACATAACATAGATGACGATAGCTACCGAACGAGAACGAAACACATGAGGGGAAAATCGTTATCTATTTAATTAGCACATACATAAAAAGAAAATAAATATAAAAACCCCAAACATACAAATTCATAAGCATCCGACCCCACAGATAAAAATTCAAAAGTTTCCGACCCCACAGATTAAGAGGTACCCCACCCCACATCACCCCGACATTTTAGAGATAAGAATAAATAATAAAAAACTCGGGGTTTCTATCAAGTCTCTATAGCTCAGTGGTTAGAATGTCTGCCTGTTGCGCCAGTGACCCGGGTTCGCTTCCCGGGTCTGACCTGAAAAAATTTTAATTAAAATTAAATCTCTAACCGAGCCCAGTAACCCCTATGGGTGGGTTGTGGAAATATAAAGTTCCTTTTAAGCTAAAATCTGACGATAACGAAGCGACAACCCCGGCCACTACTACTACTACTACTACTACTACTACGGACGGACGGCTCGGGTCAAACTAAGAGCCTATCGTATACTACGATATGGCTAAAAAACAAGCAGTACTCAGACGGTTATGATAAAAAACCAAAAGTTATTTAGAAATGAAGCTTCTCAGTGTTGCATTATTTCAATTGGCAAACCAAACCTAAAGAAGGAGAACACACACAGTAAGCGTTTAACACTAATAATTGTTTTGGGCAGTTAAATTAATTTTAAATACGTTGAGTTTTTTTCAGACATAGCTACACAAGACTCTTACTTTGAAACTTAGCAAGACCGTTCAAACAAATAATTGTGTAACAGTGGCATTTGAATCAGGCTTTCTAAATAATTCATCCTCAACTGAAGATTTAATTTGCAAGTTCCAGTAGTTAGATCTTAGTTTAAATACTTTTAAAAATAATCGGAAATATGAAATAAGTAACAATTTTATCCATGATATTTTAGTTTTCATCTAATTATAATGGAGAAAATTTATTAATGATCTCAAACTCTAACATGGCCAAGCATTTTCAATCAGATATCGATTTGATTCAAGTGTATATCACAGAAACCGGAAAATACACAACTGCCATACCATTTCGTGCCTTCGAAGTTAAAAATATTTTTCCCATCATTGATTCAAAAGTGATTGTTGATCACGCTAACATTGATGATGTTATACAATTATTATGTGGAAAGCAAGTGGCATTTTGCCCAGGAATTTCTGCAAATTACGAGATAGTCTTGGGACTTTCTAGTGTGGAATCATTTACCAAGCCCTTAACACGGTTACAGTCGAAGTTATGTCCAGTGGTGTACAGAATTGAGAGAAGTTCAAAGAAACTCCATTGTCGAGGCTGCTCTATCGTCGAGAACCATTTTAAATAAAAGAAAAAGAAAGCTTGACTTGACTTCATCATCTAAAGCTAAACGAACCAAGGTAGCCGCTGTCCAATGAAATTGTCCACACCAACTAGCCACAAACAGGATCAGTGTGTGGTAGAACACTATCGCATAATACATCAAAGGACTGTAGTCATGTCCTGTCCTTTCTGTCCGTCAGGATATAATTAAATTGGGACTATCTCCTCCCACTTCTTAAAGTGCAAGAAGAAAAAGTCCAGTCAAACAGTACCGTCCGCCCCGGTGTCTGGCGATCTTAGTGACGACGGTATTGAAGAACCTGAAATAACCTTTTCTCCAGGTCTGAGATTGCTTTGAGACATTTGTGTACTTTCATTTACATCATAATCTGGACTGTCGCAGCACCGTCGTCACAAACATAAGATCGAGTATAGTCAGGATATTCCTGAAAGGAAAGGAAGGCCGTGGTCTCAATCTGAAATCGAGACAGTTGTTCGATTAGGACTCGAGATTCGACGTTCTCATATCGGCACTGTCGCTAATCTAATCAGTACTATGCATGCGCAACTCGGTTCTGGCAATAGAACCGAAGGAGCGAAAGTCAGTTAGATACAAAAGGGCTCTGGCCTTGTTAAGTAAGGTTTCCCACAGTTCGGTTCAAATCGGTTTTGGACTAAAACTGAAACTGAACTGAAACTTTTCAGTTAAGATTTTCAAGAACTGAAACTAAACTGAAATCATCAGTTTAGTTCAGCCAGGAAACCGAACTGATCAGTTCCTTTTTCAGTTATAACTGAACTGAACCGAAAACCCCTTCAGAGATTATCAAGAAGAAAAATACGGTGTCAGAGGCCCAAAATACCCAGATTGTAACTATTAACCGCTAACATTTTCTACTACTAGTATTTTGGAATCGTGAAGTGCCATACCTTAAAAGTCATGTTTATTCCACTAACTACTAATTATTAACATTGTACAATTTAACTTTGACTAACTAATTATGATACCCTTTTTAGTTACTAATTATTGGTATTCTTTTAGCCTGTGTCTCTCTGCAGATGGTCCCAGCTAATCACTGGACTAAAATTAATAGCTTACTTCTATGCGTCATTAAATATACGCGACATAAATGATGAAATATGCGCGACACTAATAAGGTAACTTTACGGGACACATCCACCAAAATATCATACAGCATGCAATACTAAACGATGCCAGTTTTCTATTGTTCTACTAATGTTCGCGGTAACGTATTGATATCGTTTCTCGAGATAGATCGAAAGAGTACTTCAGTTTTTATCAGTTCAGTTTAAGAAATAAACCGAACCGAACTGAAAACAGATCAGACACAAATATCAACTATGCAGACTAGTCTGAGTTGACTAAACGCCCATGTAGTGATGACGATTTAATACAAATCTGTCGCTTGTGCCTTCCTAATTAAAGGAATAAGTCCGAACGCGGGGTTAAGAAAAAAAAACCCGGTAAGAAAAGGGTTCACCGGGCTGCAAATTTAAACCGTCGACTTAAACGTGTGGAAGAATATGCTAAACTCCAGAACCTTTACTGGAAAAACCCCAAACTCGCCTTTGAATCAATTCATGGGGATACTCCGGAGGAGAATAGAGTTACGATGTTGGAGCTTCATCAGGTGTACGATGGTATTTTCCCCTCTGAGTCAATTCCTCCTATAGCTACTGCTGCTGCACCAAAGCGTCAGGTGGAGCGCTTTGTAGACTTGATTATGGAAGCTGAAGTCTCTGGTGCTTTGAAAGATATGAACTCCAAGTCGGCTCCTGGTCTGGATGGCATTACGGTTACCTCTCTTAAAAAGATGAATGTAAAAGTTCTTACATACCTCTATAACAATTTTTTCCACTTTGGTGAAATCCCTAGCGTTCTAAAGGACATGCGTACTACTAAGAAGAAGGCTCCTTTGTCTGGAATCGACTTTCGTCCAATTACTTTGGCGTCAACCATTTTAAGACTCTTTTCAAAAAAGCTGAATAATATACTAACTCGTCTATTTCGCTCCACCCTTCGTCAGGCAGGATTCTGCACTGACTTCGCAACTAATGTCAACACTTTCCTACTTCAGGGGACCATAAAACACCAAAGGTTAAACAAGAGGAACCTATTCCTGAGTGCTATTGACATAACAAAAGCTTTTGATAGTGTGTCCCACCTGTCAATTGCAGAGACTCTAAAAAACGTATATCAGAGTCATAATGGATACGTGTAAGAGGTCTACCACGGAGTTCTACTTGAACGGCCAGACGGATAATATTAAAGTCAAGCTCACGAGAGGAATAAAACAGGGTGATTCTCTCTTGCCTTTCCTTTTTAATCTGGTGTTGGACCCCTGATTAGGGAGTAAAGCGACATTAAGGGTGTGACTTCTGAAAATAACGCCAATCTTTCAATAATGGTGTTCGCTGACGATCTCTTCCTCGTGGCTGATAACCACGTTACGTTGGAGGAATTATATAGGAAATCTATTGACTTCCTTCATAACCACCAGTTACAGGTGAATCCGGCAAAGTGGCAGTATTTCGGTTTTACCTATAATGGAAAACTGAAAAAGAAGTAAAAACCAACTCCCTGACTTGATTGTTGGCGAGCATAAGTTGAGCTAGGTAAACCCGTGGGTTCCTATACCCTACTTGGGGCTAGACCTTTTCTACGATACTGACTGCAAAGTTAATATCAAAGATTTTAGTCAAGAGGCAGCTAAAATCATTAAAAGTGCCCTTAAGCCCAATCAAAAGATGACTCTGATACTCAGTTACCTGGTACCGAAATATGTCTTTAGTGTCTCGGCACTATTATCTCCCTACTCTACATGTTTAGCCTTTTCGAAGGCTCTTCGTATGCTCATTAAATCAATACTTGAAAATGGCACCAAATTCAAAATCTAACCATCGAAACGTTTCGATACTTGAATCGGTTAAGGTACCGGTAATAAGGTTACGTTTATGGTGCTGAACGCACTGCACAGCAGACAACAGTGATACTTGTTTCATTTCAAATTCTACAATGGCACCATGTGGTTGTGTGATTTTTGGAGTTGCTGCGGATCTCGACAAAGAGAGACCAATTTATCGACGTGAAAGAAGCGTTGCCTTTACTTTACCGATGCGGAGTTTTTGCGGCAATATCGCCTAACTAAGGAAAAAGTGAAGGCGTTGTGTAAGAAGTTGGAGCCGGAACTAAAGAAGGATCTCAACCGAGCCTTAAATGTTGTGACAGTCGAGGAGGAGGTGCTTGTCACACTCTGGTTTCACGGTTCAGGCAGTTTTCAACACGCATTGGCAAGTAACTATGAACACGGTATGAGTCAACCTTCTGTGAGCCGAGCTATTGACGATGTGACAAATTCTATACTGAAAGTAATGAGGCATCTTGTAAAATTTCCGAAAAGTGAAGCTGAAGTGGCTGAAGTCAAGGTATGTAGTATTTATCTGGTATGCGTTTACTCTATCCGGCACATATTTGAAAAGAAAATAATCTCATAACAGTTTCAGCACCCTTAAAGTAGTGAAGAGGTTAGGTTGGCATTGTTCATCTTGGAGATGACTAAGTTTGGTTTGGTTTAGAATATGATGCAGAGAAAAACAAAAGTGTTTTTAATTTATGAATAAGTTAAGTGTGTTGTTACGTAATACCAACTTTATTGTCATTTCATAAATGTACTGAAGAAACTGAACATGTTTCATTGGTCAATTATATAGAGGCAACTAAAATTAAGTTCAAACCATGGTAATTACAGGCATCATTTAGAGCCAGGTGTTTTTTCCCTGATGTATTGGGTGCCATTGACTGTACCCACGTACTCATTAAAGCACCAGCAGTAGAGGCGAATGCGCACATGGATAGGAAGGGAAATTATTCCATGAATGTTCAATTGGTAAGTGGTGTTATATTTTTATATGTCAATGCACATATTAATGAACATCTGTTATGTTCCAGGTTTGCGACAATTCAAGACGCATTACTAATGCTATAGCTAATTGGCCTGGAGGTACGCATGACGCATTTATTTGGCGTCATAGTAACATTCTGAAGGATTTCAAGTTGGGTAGAATGCCTCAGGGTTTTCTTCTCGGTGATAGTGGCTACCCACTACAGCCATTCTTGATGACACTGCTACTCCAAGCGGCCAATCCAAATGAAGAACGTTATAATCAACGTCATATGTCAGGTAATTGCATGTGGCACGGCAAATATTTAAATATTGATCAAATGGAAATGACGCTTTTGGGAAAAGCATTGTGAAGGTAGAAGCTAAATCAAATATATTATTAATGTAGGTCGCAATGTCATCGAGCGAGTCAATGGCATATTAAAGAGCCGATTCCGATGCTTGGACTCGTCAGGGGGTGAACTTTGCTACAACCCTAAGAAAGTGGCAAGAACGATCTATGCTTGCTGCATACTCCACAGTTTCTGTTTGGATCAGCCTATGTCTAGAGAATGTGGTAAACTATGTTCATTTATCTTAAACGTTGCAATTATTCATGTACATCATTTTACTATAGCCCTTGTAAGTTGAAGTGCTTGAAAAAATGTTGATGTTATTATTCCAATGTGAAATAATTAGAACATGATTCTCGTTTATTTCCAACAAATTATAATCTGTGGCGTGTCTTTGCAGCTCCACCAAATCAAGCCACTTGTCCACATAATGATAATGACGACGAACACGAAGTAGACAATGCCCTACATGATCATGAATTGCTTCAAGCTGGACGGCTCGTCAGGCAAACATTAATTGGTCTTTAACGGAATGGTATCGTAATTATGGGTATTACCAAAGGTGAACGGATCCTTTTCTCGACCTTGAACCCTTTATTATGACCGCGACGTGAACTCTTTTATGAGCACTCGACCTTGAACCTTTATAAATGACCACGACGTGAGCTCTTTTATGAGCACTCGACCGTGAACCCTTTATTAATGACCACGACGTGAACTCTTTTATGAACACTCGACCTTGAACCCTTTATTAATGACCGCGACGTGAACTCTTTTATGAGCACTCGACCTTGAACCCTTTATTAATGACCACGACGTGAACTCTTTTATGAGCACTCGACCTTGAACCCTTTTTTAATGACCACGACGTGAACTCTTTTAAGAGCACTCGACCGTGAACTCTTTTAAGAGCACTCGACCGTGAACTCTTTTAAGAGCACTCGACCGTGAACTCTTTTAAGAGCACTCGACCGTGAACTCTGTTGTGAGCACGCGTCCGTGAACTCTGTTGTGAACACGCAACTATTATGACCGCTCGACGTGATCTCTTTTATGAACACGCAACTCTATTATGACCGCTCGACCGTGAGTGAACACGCGTTCGTGAACTCTCCGCGAAGACGTGACCATGAGCACTTGTAACTTGTGTCGAAGAGTTCATTGTGGCTTCAGCTAAGCATACAGGACATCTCATCCATGTGCACATTTAACCACAAGGCAGCTGATAATTCACTTTACTTGATGACGCTGCTAGATGCCAGGACATACACCCCTTCACGGGAATATACCTCGAATCGTTAAAATCCATCAGTTTTACTACAATGTCTACAGTATTGTTTGCCACACTTTTGACAAATGAATTAGCAAAAGCCATTGTTGCCTCACAAATGTGAGGTTATACTTAGTGTTGCCTGTCGTATGGATAAGGCAATGGGTATGGAATCAGGTAAAGCTCATCTGCAATGGTCAGATTAATAAATTTAATGTATTAATGTGTTACTTACCAAAAATATAGATATTCGTGAAATGACTGCAGCTCCATCCTGATAATAGGACTTGTAGCGTGAACATCTCTTAGTGGAGAAGGGTGAAGTAATGATAAACGCATCTGTTATGTAAAAGGATAATTATTAATCCCTGGCGTCATATTCAGGTCGTCAAATTGCAATTGCCGAACGCTGTACACTAGCAATACTGGGCTAAATAATATTACGATTTCATTGGCAACAGAACAATGAAGGGAAGTGACTATCATGTCATACAAGTATAACAATTTGTAAGTATTCACCTTGTTTATTAACGACATAGAACAAAAAAGAACGAATAAATGCATACCATAATGACAGTATAATATCGCTTATATCCCATTGGATAGAATCCGTTGGGCAGAATTTCATTCGACAGAAATCCCATTCGGCCGAAAATCCCATTCGAATGAAATCCCATTCGGCCGAAAATCCCATTCGACAGAAATCATATTCGACAGAAATCCCATGCGACAGAAATCCCATTCGGTCGGAAATCCCATTCGACAGAAATCCCATTCGGCCGAAAGTCCCATTCGACAGAAATCCCCTTCGGTCGGAAATCCCATTCGACAGATTGGTCATGTGAATGAAATCATTAAGTACAAGAAGAGAATCCAACCGTACATGGGGCAAGCAGCCATTCTCGTTCTGCCAAGAGCCAACGCTAGAGGTAGTGAACGATGACTGGCGTCGCTTTTTGGCCCAAGCTTGAAGCTGCTGTTAACGACGATTCCGGCTTATTTATGGAATAAATGAATTCGTCTATATCCGATTCCACACACCGAACCTAACCAAACCTAACCAAACCTAACCAAAACTAACCAAACCAAACCAAACCTAACCAAACCAAACCTAAACTAACCTAACCTAACCTAACCTAACCTAACCTAACCTAACCTAAGCAAACCTAACCTAACCTAACCAAACCTAACCTAACCAAACCTAACCTAACCAAACCTAACCTAACAAACCTAACCTAACCTAACCTAACCTAACCAAACCTAGCCTAACCTAACCTAACCTAACCTAACCTAAGCAAACCTAACCTAAGCAAACCTAACCTAAGCAAACCTAACCTAACCTAATCTAACCTAACCTAACCGAACCTAACCTAACCTAACCTAACCTAAGCAAACCTAACCTAACCTAACCTAACCTAACCTAACCTAAGCAAACCTAACCTAAGCAAACCTAACCTAAGCAAACCTAACCTAACCAAACCTAACCTAACCAAACCTAACCTAACCTAACCTAACCGAACCTAACCAAACCTAACCAAACCTAACCAAACCTAACCAAACCTAACCTAACCTAACCTAACCTAACCAAACCTAACCTAACCTAACCTAACCAAACCTAACCTAAGCTAACCCTAGGCCAACCTAGAAAATAAGAATATTTTGGAAAAGGCCCATGTTTATTTTTCAACGACCTTAATTAATTATAAAATGCGAAATCGCACCAATGGGAAATTCGCTCCAACGAGACTTCTGTCCAACAGGAATGGGAAGTCTGCTCAATGGGAATACGATAAAATGCGAAATCGCGCCAATGGGAAATTCGCTCCAACGAGACTTCTGTCCAACAGGAATGGGAAGTCTGCTCAATGGGAATTAGGTCCATTGGGAACAGCCGGCTAGCTTCGGTCAATTAGAACAACTTATTTTTTATTTCGGTCCAATGGAATTTCGTTCCAATGGAATTCTGTTCAATGGTTATATACCATAATATCCCAGAGATTGTAACAAAAGTATGTACAGTTATTCGAAACCATGAAACATAGTGCATGCCCAACGGGTGCTCATTCGCCCAACGAGTAAGACCAGTTTTCGAAATCTCTTAGTTCGCTCTCGTGCCTCTGGGAATGACGTATTTGGTTACGAGCTGTACGATTTCGGGGAGGCTTATTTATATTAGCAATTTCGTCTGTCTCTGAACTTCGTTAGCCGTGATAAAGTTTAGACGTTAGCTATAATTGTTTTACGGTATTTAGGCCTATAGTATAAAATAAATTAACACTTTAAAAAATTAATGACCAATTTAATATAAAAAATTTTTAACAAAAGAAACTTTAATTTTTTAACAATTAAGAAATATTTATTCACAAATTAGGGAACATTTTATTTAATATAAAAAGTTTTTAACAAGAGAAACTTTAATTTTTTTACCAATTTATAAATATTCATTCACAAATTGAGGAACATTTTAATGAGGTCTTTAGTTTTTAATGAGATATTTAGTTATTTTTAATGAGATATTTAGTTTTTTTAATGAGATATAGTTTTTTAACCAACACATTTTGATAAGCAAAACCTTATAAACTCAATTATTTAGTGAGCTTTTTAATTTTTTTATTTTTCTGTCTTTCCTGAGCTTCATTGGTTGTACTCATATTGATAAATTTCATCCTAATCAAGGTTCGCATTTTGATATAACAAAATATAATATCCCTAGGATATAGTGAGATCTTGAGACATATTTGATCTGTAAGATCATTCACAACACACTTGCTTTTTCTTAGAAAGAGCAATTTTGAATCCTGTTCACCTTTATGATATTGGCAAAAATAGTGTTCAAATAATTTGGTATCTTTTAAAAATTGGTTAGAAGGAGCTACAATGGCTCCATAATTTAAATGGGCTACCCAAGAGGGAATACCATAGTCGTGGTCTATCACAGAATCAGTTTGACATTTGAGATCAATATTTGGGTATTTAGCTAAAAACTTATTTGCAACCCAACCTGCAAGATATTGCATTCCTCCCTCTACGTGAGAAGTCAAAACACTGACATTCTCCAGATTCTTATTGGGGGACTCTTGTGATTTTACGCCTGAACATTTTGTAAAACCTTCACTGACTGACACAATTGAACTATTTAAGGTTACATCCAATAGTGAGCTTGTATTTAGAACATGGGTTTTAGAGGTAATAATGGGAGAACCATTATGAAATAGATTAATTCTAGAAAAATGCTTAAAGCCTTTAACTGGAGTAGAAGTATCACAGTTATTGTTCATGGATGAAATTTGAGAATTTTCAATAATACTATCATGGTTAAGTGACTTAGGAACTGATTCTGTATAATCACAGTTTTTCTTTGTCGTATCACAGCTTTCCAATTCATTTCCTCTATTTGTGTCTGGCAAGTTAGGTACTTGAGTTTGTAAGGAGGAACTGTTGAATGACGTTTCAGGTGAATTATTGCGTTTTTGAAGGATTTCTTCATTAGAAATTTCTTCATGTTCAATATCAAAACATGTATCACTTTTACCCTGTAGCAAACGGCAGTATTAACATAGGCCATACTGTTTCTCGAAACCTTGCGGGAAGTGTCTCTCGATACTCTCCCCATGGGTTGACAAACTGGCAAAACCCCTGAACTTGGTAAATTAACTGACGGAATGGCCGATTTTAGCAATGTTTTCTTTGGCTTAGTATTCATAAGTTCAGCTCTGAAGTCTCTTTCATAATCATAAATAGTGAAATGATGCGAACATATTCTGGCATGTTTTACGTTGAAATTGCTTCTCTCATTTATTAGTAAGTTACACTTACTTAACCAAGATTGTCTGATAACATTATCAGAAGGGAATCTATGAAATGAAACATCTTGATTTCTGGTTGACACGAAGTTGTTTTTACATTCAATAACGGCGCATTTAAGAGGCATTTTGATTTTGATCACCTTCCAATCAAAGTTAAGCGAAGCCACGAGAAGCCTTAGCCGAATCCGTCGCAATTTGAAATATCCAATCCGGATGGGTTAAGCCTTTGTTTTTTTGTCAGAAAAAGACTCCGAATGTTGAAGGAACTTGAAGGTGAATTTGATTAGCACATGATCTGATTCGCATCTAGAAATATACCCATTAGATATTATTACAGGTATATTGCAAGAAAATTTAAGAAGCAATTTCAACTTACTCACAATAAATAACTATCTGCTCAAGCCGTTAGGGATAACTGCCGCCGCTCACGTTACTGAAGTTCCCGAACTTCCCGGCTTCCCTCCCGAGAACTCCCGTGATATTGCCGTTACTGCGACTCCAAAGAAGCTGGGCTGTCATCGGATTCAGGTTTTTCAAAGCGACTTCTTGTTCTTCGAAAATCCGTAGCCAACTACGTCACGCGGCAGGGAATACACCGTTTTCTTGCCCCCCGACGATTTTGAAAATTTTCCTCTCTACAAACCGCTTTACAAGCTAACCTAAATAGAGCTTTGCGATTTTACGGACCTTGGTGCATGCCACATTCAGCTAGTCATAAATAATACAATTATGTATAATACTATGATAGAGGAATGCACATGACAATTAAGCAAGTAATTATTAACACTAGATTAAATTACCAGCAATGAGGCTGAGTGCATGCCAAACTGAGCGGGTATTAATCACATTAAGCAAATTGAGCGCGTTATGACACATGAATAACTAAATAATGCGACATTGAGGAGTGTGCAAGAGCTTGTGATTAATAATTATTTATTAACCGATCTGTTATGCGAAATTAAGGTTGTTATGAGTAGTAATAGCATGTAATAAATATTAACAATCGCACGTAATAAATAATAATTGAGAAAAACCAAGTGCATGATAATAAATAATAATTGAGAAAAAGAAAGTGCATGCCAAATTGAGCAAATACAAAATAAAACACAACAAGCAATTATATATTAACCGAGCTGTTATGCCAAATTAAGGTTGTTATGAGTAGTAATAGCATGTAATAAATATTAACAATCGCACGTAATAAATAATAATTGAGAAAAACCAAGTGCATGATAATAAATAATAATTGAGAAAAAGAAAGTGCATGCCAAATTGAGCAAATACAAAATAAAACACAACAAGCAATTATATATTAACCGAGCTGTTATGCCAAATTAAGGGCGTTATGAGTAGTAATAGCATGTAATAAATATTAACAATCGCACGAAATAAATAATAATTGAGAAAAAGAAACCGCATGCCAAATTGAGCAAATACAAAATAAAACATTACAATCAAAAAGGTACATTGAAATTAACACGTGATAGGTTATTGAAGTGCGACGATTTACTCCCTGGCTATTACTCACTAAAACTTCATAACCTCCGTCTGGGCATTCATTGCGTCGGTTTGAGCTTTCAAGGCCTCAGTGTGAGCCATCATCGCTGCAGTGTTGGCATTCAAGGCTGCAGTGTGGGCCGCCATGAACTCAGCTTGGGCTTTTAGGGCCTCTGCCCTTATGCGCTGCTTTTCCCCCTTGTATTTAGCCATGCGTTTCATGGTGGACGTTTGCTGCCTCTCCTCCTCCAATAACGCCTTAGCGGCACTACTCATGTCGTCCCTGAAGGTACGCTTTCTACCTCGCATGCTTGACAGTTCAGCTAAAAAAACGCAACGTTAAGTTCTGATGATCCATGCCCATGACACGCAAACAGCTGGTGAAGTAAGGAGATGATAGACACACTCACCCTTACATGTCCTACATTGCTTATGAGGACCGAGTTTAAAAAGTCACTTACGGGGACATTTAGAAAACGCAATATCTCCTCCGCTTTTATCGTAAAATCGAAAATATATTTCACTTTTATGACTTGTTTCAAATTGCATCTTAAAATGAATTCCAAATATTTTTAAAGGAAACTTTTACATAATTTTCATTACATTCTTTATGGGGACCAAAATCTATGACGTATTTCCGGTTAACTTTGTCCCCGTAAGAATAGCAATACACTAATATTCTCTAAGCTTGAGTTATGGGTAACAAAATGTCTCAATTCAAAAGTAAACGGAATTTAATACGTTAATACGATAAGCATAAGGCGTAATCAAGGATCTGATATTGTCAAGATTCATTTTTAAAACTTAAAAATAATACTTGTATAAATTTAGAAAAATAATAAATAGTAATATGAAACCTCAAGAAACAAACTATTAAAAACTTAAAACTTGGAAACATGATCCACCTACCAAATGTCAAATAAAATTCAATTAAAATGGTATATATCAAAATTTTCATCAAGAACAAAAATCATTAAAAAACGTTGGAACAATGGCCTTATAGAGGATGGTAAAATTCAATTTTAGAAACATTTAAAAAATATATAGGTCCTATTAAAAAGAAAAATTATTTTTAGTGTTTTGTACGATACCTTACGAACTTTCATCATTAGTCCCCGTAAAGTATTTTAAAATCAAAAATTAGACACAAAATGGTGTAAATTTTAAATTTCAAGTAAAAGGTTTTTTTTGAATAATACTATACACGACAACCATCGAAGTTAACTTTTATTCATCCATATAAAAGATAATAAAAAATGTTGGGAATGGGGTCCCCATAGCGGATGTAGTAATTCAAACTTAAACACAAAACGTGATTTACTACAAATTTCAATTTAACAGAAAGACATCAAAAACACGAAGATATTTCTACTTCGTTATACGATATCTAGATAAATCGCATTATTTTTACTAAAAGCAAAAAACATGAAAAACCGTTGGCTCAAAGGTCCCCGTAAAGGGTTTAAAAATCCAAAATTAGACACAAAATGGTGTAAATTTTAAATTTCAAGTAAAGGTTTTTTTTTGAACACGACAACCTTCGAAGTTAACTTTTATTCATCCATATGATAGATAGTAAAAAAATGTTGGGAATGGGGTCCCCATAGCGGATGTATTATTTCAAATTTAAACACAAAATTTACTACAAATTTCAATTGAACAGAAAGACATCAAAAACACGAAGATATTTCTACTTCGTTATACGATATCTAGATAAATTGTATTATTTTCACGAGAAGCAAAAAACATGAAAACCGTTGGCTCAACGACGCAAGCTGCCGCCGCTATAAAAGCAAGGGCGTGGGCTATGCTCATGCTTACGCCTAAGGTCTGTTGGAATAAATAATATAAAAGTAAGGATTGGAAACTTTTCCTGATCCCTGCCTTCCGCAGTATAACAAAAACACCCGAAGACCCAAAAGGATTCAAGAATTAAGGATTTTTGGAAACTGCCTTCCAGTAAACTGTGGTTGCTACATTCCTACTGCCTTGATAGCGGCACGTTTTCTTACTGGAAATTGTTATCGAAACCAAACCCTGACCTACCGACTCCATTCCTTTCTTTTAACTTCTTTGGTTGGAAACTACGTACTACACATCGTGGGAAATATTTCAGAACACAGTGATGCCGTTTTCCATTATAGATATACAAAAAACAAAGCTCCAGATTCACAGTGCTGGATTTTGCTTAAAAAATGCGGGACAAATAGCAGACACCCACTATTTTATGGTGAAGAGCAGTATATATTATAATAAGTTTCAGATAATTTAATGACAATCGAAAACTGCATAAAGCCAATGCTACTATACTTAACGAATATAGACCGATATCAAAAGGGGCGTCAAAGGGGCCGCTATCCTCAGTAAAATGATGGAGAGATTGATCCGGTGAGAAAGGGGGTAATACGTCAGCGGACACTCTGTCTGCTTAAACCCCCTTTTTAAATCGGTCTGTGGAAGATAAGTTTAAAACGTCGCGCTTGCGCAGAGAGAAACATAAACGAGCTTCAGTCTCAACTCAGAAGGTCGGGACGGGGGGGGGTCGAAAGGGCTATAAACTCGTCTCGTTTGCTCTCCGTAACGCGCGCCAGAGAAACAAGATGGCCCCGGCCATATTATGCTTTGCGCGCCCTCTATTGGCTAGAACAGGTATGATTCCGGCAAATATTTTTGGCGGTATTCTCTTTTTCTTTATCAAATATCCTTTCGATTATGAACAAAATCAATTTAGTATGACTTTGGTTTAATGTAAACATCACTGATCATTTTGACCTTAAAATAAATTCTTTAACAATAACAATTACAGTTGTTTTTATATAATACAAACTTTTTTGAATTAGTATTCACAATAAAATCTCTCTAGTGCGGTTTGATAAACTTAATGATAGTTCGACAAAGCACTTTCAACGATTATTTTCAGTTGGAATTTTTTATAAGCAAACATGATAATTTGTAGATTAAATTATAAGCATTAGTATTCGCAACAAAATCGTTCTATTACTCAAATAACCCTTAATAATAAATTGGACCAGGCAGTTTGTAAGGTTCTTTTCACATACAATTTTTGACAAACCAAAATTATTATTTGAAGTTTAAATTTACCTGTAAGCGTTCTTAATAATTTATTTAACTATCTGTTGATTTTAACTTATAATAAGAGTAATCAATTACTTACCATGACTAATCTTAATAGTTTCTTAAATAAATAAAATACATTGATGTTGCAAAGCCACGTAAGTGTTGTTCTAAATGGTATTAATAAATTTAAACCTAATTCCACACGCAAAAAGGGCGGAAAGGCACCCAGCCAGCCTGCCAGCTAGGGTCAGGCCAATACTTTTGCAACTCGAAGCGCAAAAGCAAAAACACAAATAATATCATATGAAGTTCAAGTATCATTTTTTTCCACTTGCTGATAAATAATATCCAATGCCAAAATTCTAAATTCAGTATTCAATCCACAATATATTTAGGTCTAATGGTCAAAATGTAATGAAACTTTAATGAGAGATGTGCTACAATCTATTATATCTAAAAATGGTTAAAAACTTTCAAATTAATTAGTTTTGTCAAAATGATAAATTTAGTACTTTCAGGCCCTTTCCAAGATTAAACATATCGCTTACACATGGCACTAAAAATCCTGTAACTAAACCAAATTACAGGCCATAAAGCTTACAACACATCTAAATGGGAAAGTTCAGAAAAGCCCTTGTGTTTCTACCAAGTAAACGTTACTATGTTAAGAAACTAACTGAAAGGGTGGGGGAAAAGTATTACAATATCAGTTACTGTTGGTAAAAAAACCAGGATCTACTTGAGATATAGTTTTAAATTATACTTAGTTGTCAAGCAGGTCCAAGAAGAAAAAAGCTTCCTCTCAGCGGTACTCTACTTTTTCGATGACATTCTGAAGCTTCTTGCGAGGGAGACCTTTCATTTTAATGCAATAATTTTTTATCAGTATCATTTGGTAACGAACGCAGAACGTTCTCATTATATGTGTTATTCAACTGATCAGGTTTCGCGAGACCTGCCCCTCGGAACGTTTACAAATCTAAGAATATTGGTTCAAGAGGTCTTGGTTTTATAATCTATTACTCTCTAAAAGGCCTGTTTTGGACAAGGATGGGGATGGGTTTCTTTCTTGGAAAATGGTTGTAAGTACTGAATTGTGGATTAAATACTGAATTTACAATTTTCACATTAGAAATACTGAATTTACAATTTTCACATTAGAAATACTGAATTTACAATTTTCACATTAGAAATACTGAATTTACAATTTTCACATTAGAAATTCATTTTTATTCAAATATTTATCCTATTTAATGTAATAGAATAGATTGTTACACACCTCAGGGTGAAATTTCAGGACATTTGGATCAGTAGATCCGAAGATATCATCAGTTTGGCCTTTCTTTAATCTTTCTCAGTATAATAAAACACATTGAAACACACGTCTCACTACAATTTAAGGTCATTTGAATCAATAGGTCAAAGAAAGGATCTGGCAAAAATACCTACCTCCTCCCATAAAACTTAATGTTATTTTTCGGTTCCTTCGAATTTTCTTCAAAAGTCGCGCTTATACATGTAAATCGAATTCTTTGAACTGGGGGTGTAGTTATAAGGAAAAATGGGGGTGGAATGCTCTTAGAGTCGGAATGAAGGCTGGTTATCTAAGTCAGATCTAGGCTCTATTTAGCGCCATCATGTCGGCCTAATTTTAATACATATGCCAAAGTAATTTTAAACTGTTTTGCTCATACATAAAATTTACAATTAAAAAACTAAATTTAATAGATAGTTAACAATGAATAATTATTTCTTCCAAATTGCTAAAATAGTAGTGTACGTAGATGACGCTACAATAGGGAAACGCCGGTAGGCTGCTAGGCATAAAAAAGCGTCTGCAATCAGCAAGGAAGTGAGTTCGAAGATATTTTTTTGCAAATTTTGAAATTTGGTTCATAACTGTTGCGTTTACGAATGGGATGATGATATTGATATTGTTTCTTGATGTCTAGATATTGGTTTTCCTTCTGGTGAGAGAAACATGTACATTTATTTCTAAACTCATTACTTAATGTGAAGTTGTAGTATGAGGTTTTGAATTATCATGTTAACAATGCTTATTTTGATTACGTTTATAAAAATAATATTGAACTTTTTTCTTAAAGTTAATGATCATAAGTGATGATTAGTAATTGATTACTCTTATTAGTTAAAATTAAGAAGTTATTAAATAAATTAACGTTTATAGATAAATTTAAACTTGAAACGATATTTTGTCTTTGGCAAATATGTAACTGAAAAGAATCCAATTAAGAGTTAATTAAATAAACTATCATTATCGTTTTTAGGCAAATTTAAACTTGAAATGATAATTTCATTGTCAAAATTTGTTACTGAAAAGTGAAAAGAACCTTAGAAAGTGCTTGTGCTTCGAAAAATTTATTATTAGGATTATTTGAGTAATCAAACGTTACTAGAAAGATTTAATTGCGCATGCCAATACTAAAATTAAACATTAAATTATCGTTTTTGTTTGTCCAAAATTGTAACGCGCTTAAAGAGAAAAAATAAGTTTTTAGACTTTAGCTTATCTAATCCCAAAACCTAAATTCCCAAATTAAATGTACAGGTATGGTTAACCTCAAAAATGTGTCTGTCTTGAAGCACTTGCAAGTTAATTTAATTAACTTACAATATAAATATCTATTTATTTAATTCGAACACTTACAGAGATGGTAATATCATAAACTTGCTTAGTTACAGAGGTTTCCCTGATACACTCTCCAGAGACTACGGTATTAATTTCTTTTGGTTTACAAATCAAATATCTCTTACTTTAAAAACGTGTTTAGTTTTTATTATATTTCAGAGTTTCCGACGAGTACAATTCCTAAAATTGTTTAGTTTTTATTATATTTCAGAGTTTCCGACGAGTACAATTCCTAAAATTATTTTGTAAACCTTCTAATGCTAAAAACGCGACGAATTTTATAATTGTAGCGCTACCCGTTTTAAACTGCCTATCTACCATTCGCGAATCCGTGTAACTCTTTAGAGATGGGTGATTCTCCAGCACAACCCCCGAAATAAAACCTTGGGACTACAATCTCAATCAAATTTCTTAATTCATCGCACCATTAATTGAACTTTTCAGAAAACCGGGGCTCTAATTCTGAATCCCAATTAATTTTAGCTTCCCAAAGCTCTTGCAAAAGCATTTTGGCTCTTATTGTGAAAGGGCTTATTATTCCCGAAGGATCAAAAATTCGCGCAACGGTCCTTAAAACCCATCTTTAAGTGCATTGTTTGCCTAACATAAATTCCAGTAATGATTCTATATCAAAAGTCAAAAGATCTCGCACGTCATCCCAAGTTAAGCCCAAAACTTTTACGTTTGTTTGATTAGGCAGTTTATGATTTTTTATCACTACCGCAGTTTCGCCTCCATGCCTTGCTCTAATTTCTTTTGAGTTACTATGCGACTTTCTCATGATCATGCCCGCTTCCGCCATTAGGTTTCTGGTGTCTGTTAACAATTTGTCAACTTCCCCTACGTCATTCCCCTGACACAAAATCATCTACATAGAGGTTGCTCAATATAGCTGAACTGGCACGTGGATATTACTTAGAAAGTTTCTGCGCATGAGTTTTAACCGTGCCCGCTAACAAAAACATACTAGCCTTCCCTCCAAAGGAGGCTCTAGTGAAACTTAATTCTATTATTGTCTTATTGTCTGGGCTTTCCAACCCCTTTATCCACAAAAATCTAAAAGCATCTCTATCTTTCTCAATGATTCCTATTTGGTGATAAGCTATTTCAATATGCCCCGTCACCGCTATAAGGTTTTCTCTAAACCTCAATAGAACCTGGAATAGCTCGGGAATCAAGTTTGGACCAGCACCCATGCACTCATTGAGAGACGGCACATTTTTAGCGTGTGATGATCCGTCATTTACAATCCTTTATTTTGTGGTTAAGCTCTCTTCCCTAATATCTCCCCTGTGGGGCATATAATAGAGGGGCCCTTCAATTACATGGTTTTCTGGTATTCGCTCTACTATTTCTGACGCTATTTGCTCTTTAATAATGGCATCGTAAGCCTTCAAATGTTCCTCATTTTTTTCTCAATTTTTCTAACAAATTAAGGGTACGCCTTTTAGCAACTTCATAATTATCGCCCAAATGTTTAACTTTTTCGTTTCACGAAATTCCAACCTCATTCCGCCAGTTGTTACACTGAATTGATTTTTGAAAATCCTTCATTAAGGTATTTTCTTCACTTAATTTGGTTGCTTCTGGTGGGTCTTTAATCCCGATATGCTCTAAATCCCAGAACGATTGCACCTGATCAGACAATAAGTCATCCTCATTTGGTTGCCTAGCACTAACGCTTACGCGCATTACATTTACTGCGTTAACCCCTACAGTGAGAGCTGCTCCTTTTTCGCTGGTTGTCCCATGCAAGGTCCACCCCAGTTTAGTGTTTATTACTACTAAACTATCTGGCAATCTCTCAACTGGCCCTTTGGTTACAGTCGAAAAATAATCCGCTCCTATTAAAATGTCTAAGGGAACTTCTTCGCCCCACTTCTCTTCGCTCTCTCTATCACTTAAAGGATATCCTCACTGTTCCATTTCTCGCGCAATACTTTCACTTGGGACGGAAAACACTCCCCCGCTAATACCAGGAGTTTCTAGGGCCTCAATTTCAACTACTTCTTCGTTCTGCACATGTTTTAAAATCACCTTAACCCTATTTCTGACCATTTTGGTCGGCTCATTACTCTCAAATTTGAATACATCTACGTTTTCCTCGGCAATTTTCTCTACCCCTAGCTCCCTGGAAAGTTTATTATTTATGAAACCGCCGTCGAATAAACAACGGACCTTTAATTCTTTACCATTTGCGCCTAACGCCACCGCTTGAACTGTTTGTAACAAAAGTAGCTTCACTTTACCTTGACCCTCTTGCACCGCGTAGTTTACGTTAATAGCTCTCGAATTTTCTTGATTTTGATTGGGCCTAGTATTGCTATTTTCGCGCCTTTCACCCCTATTCTCATCGCACAGTATCTGGTGATGTTTCCGCTTGCACTTTCTGCACTGTGGTATTTTCCCCCTACATTCATTTGCCTGATGCCCAGACCTCAGAGACAAAAAACAAACTTTCTTGCTAATAACTATGCCTCTTTTCTCACTAACTGGAATTTCATTACAATTGTAATATGGATGCGCACCTTCACAGAAGAGACATTGGCCAGCACCTGAACGCTTCTCTGAAGAAGCTGAAACGCTAAGGGAGGAAGCCGAAGCAACGGAGCTATTTTTTCCCCCACTATATACTGGTTTAGTATGGGTTTTGTCATGATGGGTGTTGCTACTAAATTTTGATTGGTTTCCAGGTCTATGATTAGCTAACGCTCTCTCCTTGCCTTCGACTAGCTTTTTTAAAAAGTTCAAAAGGTCTTTAATTTTCGAACAATCTTGTAGCCCTTCAGGTTCATTTCCAAAACGCTCTAATAAATCTAACGGTAACAACCCCCCCCCCCAAAATGTGCGCCATAAGTTCTCCATCACCTTCGTTAAACATCTCAAGAGCTTCTAAGCTCGCTAATTCAATTTGGCACGTGTCGTGCAGATGCCTCAAGCCCTCAATGTCGCTACTTTTTAATACAGGAGTTAATTTTAAAATATTGTTCATTCTTGTACTAATTAAAATGGTTCGGCGCCCAAAACGCTTTTCCAAATTTTTACTGGCTATTTCATAGCTACCTACGCCTTCTTTGACATTAGCTATGGCGCTTAAAGCCGGTCCCACTAATAGAGATTTTAAATAAATTAGCTTATCTGTCTCTGAGAGTTCTTGGTCTCCTCCAATGGCTCCTTGGTATTGTCCCCAAAATCGCTGCCAATCGTTGAAAACACCGTTGTATTTTTTGATTTCGAGCTGAGGTAATTTCACGTTTCTTCTGCTTTTTGGAAAGTTTTACTCCTGGCTGGCTAAACTCGGTGTGGAACTGCCGCCTTGCTGCCCTTGCTCCATCTTGTCCACGTAACGCTTCGCTCTATCCTTCCAAAGAGTTATTTCGTCCAAGAAATGCTCCACCTCCATAGTTCCTCCTTCAAACTCGTCAGGATCTTGCATCAGGTCAAAGATGGCTTGGTTGAGCGCCGAAAGTTTCTTTTCTCTAGCACCGATTTTAGCTAGATTGTCTTTTAATTGTTCCACGTTTATCACGGGATTTTGTAGCTCGTTTTGAATATCACTCATTGCCGCCTTCATGCTGTTTCTAACCGCCTTTCGCCTAGCGATTTGTTCAGCTAACGCGTCCATTTTCCCGATCTAATACAGTTCAAAAACCTCGATCCTGGGTTTATACGTGCACCAAAATGTGTAACGAAATATAGCTTGGGAGAGCTTTTTTGTAGCGTAGCTCAACGGACTGAAACATCGAGCACGCTCGCGCAATTAAATGCAAGTTAGTTAATTCTAAAATAGCATTAGAGTTTTGGATCGCTTCGGTTTTGGTAAATAAAGATAAGGAGCACGATAAGTTTTTTAAAATTCAACAATGACTGTTTATTACGAAAAATTAACTCAATGATTAAAAAGGGAGAGGTTGAAAAAGTTGCTTTTTTGAAAGATTTACCGTTCGCACTAGTATTTTAACCTTTGTTAGCGCTTGAAAATTTAAGATTAATAACTAAGTTTATTAATTACTCCGCGCTTTAATTATTTTATCTCACCGCGCAATTTAATCCTTTTTGGAAAACGCAATTATTCCTTTTTTGGCGCAATTTATTAACTAATGGTTTAGATCTGGCGCTAAATTTTCTATCTAAACTCGCACTCGCACTATTACTAGGTACATTTTTACTTAGTTTCTATTCTTAGGGCTTGGCGCGCACTTTCTAGCTTACCCTTTTTCTAACTGCTCATGAGAACTTGCTGTTCAAGACTGACTTTTTTATTTTTCTATTATTGACCAATTCAACTAGTGTGGTCCTAGGACGCGCTCTGTCCCTGCGCTCTCTGGGTTGGTTTTTTTTAGTAAACCGGTAGTCTTAGTGACGTACCCAGTTTTTTCCGAAGCTCAAATTTTCCATGCCTTTACAAAATGTTGAAAACAACTTCTATCTTCAAAAAGAACAGCGCGGAAAAATACTTTTTACAATAAAAAAAAACGAAAGCAAACTTAAAATTGAAAGATCCGTAGCCCATGGCACGCTCCATGGAGCCCCAGATTTATAATAGATCGTTCCATTAATTCCAGAAGAGAAGCAAACACTAAAGAGACGGGACCGCCGCCACCTTGCGCAAGGAGCACCGCTCGAGGCAGTACGAATCACCTTCCGCGTGGAGTGAACTCAGGCTCCGTCTGGCGGTGCCTTTTGGAAATAGCCCTAGAGGGCAGCCCAGCCACTGTTAGTTGGTTTCTCCTCAAATGATTAATGGAATGGTCTTTAACAAGCCGGATTTAATCGATAGGAGTATCTTGAAGCAATTTCCTATTGTCCATGGCTTCAAAAAAGTAAAGTTATTATATATACTAGTCCAAACTCCAAAGTGAACATATCACTTTGTAAATTTTCAGACTTCAGAAATACTTTTAAAAGGTTTACACATAATTATGCACTTGGAAATAAATATTAAATAGACACAGTTTGGTCTTTATCTATTCATAATTAAACATTTTTGGTTGCGAAAATGAGAAAAACATAAATGAACATTTTAAGAGCAAAAAAGCAAATATAACTTTTATAATGAGCTCATATGTATTTCAGGCACGTATCTTCTAGTTGACAAAAACGTGTACATTTACTTCGATACCATGACACCTGGGAAAATAGAACGGTGAATTTGACGAACCAAATACCAAGCAGAGTAGAAATTCACTTCAATCGTGGCACATCTAGATATACAACACTGAGAATGGAAAGAGTAGAAATATTTTTTGGTTGGAAAAGGTAAGCTATCATTTTCCAAAGTACTAACTTCAAAAGAACATTTCATTAGTTCCAGCAGAGAAGCAAACACCACCTGGCGCCAAGAAGCACCACTACAGGCAGCGCTAATCCACTAGCCTCCTCCAAAGTATAGTGAACTCTGGCTCCGTCTGGCGTTGCCCATTGGCGCGACGGTGTATTGGTTTCTCTGCTTGTAATTAATGGAATGGTCTTATCGAAATATAAAAGTGTAATTACGTACCTGTTAATTAAGAAACAAGTTAAAACTATATCGGTAAGAAGGCGATAAATTATAAAAGAAATTTAATTATTAAATCATTAAAGTGAAACTTGAATTAATTATTCAATCTAAAAATCATCTTAGTGTGATAATGAAATACTTTATAAATAGGGTACGTAAAAACACGCAGCACTTCGAACAAAAGTGTTGGCTGCTATTTGATATTGTCGAATTATTTCCACAAAAGACGCTATCATAATTTTTAATGGTTTTAAAGTAGAGTGTGTTACAATTAATGCTAAACAATTTTAAAATAGTATAACCATTGATTGAGTTGCTTCAGTGTTAAACATTGGCGGGTTTTCATTGTTAATGTTGGGGTCAACTAAGGCACTGAAATACTACCAGGGAGCACAAATATTTGTGCTCACTGATACTACAGAGTAGTACAGATTGGCAAAGCTATTTAATCGTCTATAATCATGAATCTATCCATCTTCTATTGTTCACGAAATCGTAAGCCTTGGCTCTAAAGTGACTGCTTCTTGTTTAAGCCCGGGGAAAGAAATTTCACCACCTGACTGTTGTCGTCGTTGACTGAGTCTCACCAAAATCTTACACAGAGATTAGACGGCTATTGCTGATATAAATTCATATAACGTGGTGAAATGTCTTTCCTAAAGCATGAAAAAGAAGCCCACAGGCTGGCTTATACGATTTCGCGAACGATAAATCCATGATTATAGACTCCATTGGTGTTTCTAAAATAGCTAAGCCACTCTCTAGTATTTGAGTGCCATAGTTCCGCCCAATATTAACAATGAAAATCGGCCAATATTTTTTATCTACGCCTTGTCTATGAAGGGATTTCCACACTAAGCCTGTGGCGTGTTTACAGGTGGGTCTATACACAATGCATAGAGGGGTGGTGGCTAGCCCCTATGCCACAGCTAATCTACAGCGAACTATACTAACTATTACGGTTAACCTCTGTAAGTTTTGATGGAAAGGAGAAACCGATTTAGACCGCGGAGGAAAACTCCTTTAACAAGCGGGGAGAACCAAGCCAACCAATGGTTATATTATTGTTAAATTATTTTGGGTTGCCTCTAACATCTCTCTTCTTAAAGACCTTCTCTATTCTTTTATTAGGGCTCTTTTTCACATTGAGAGAGCTAATCGTTTGGAACCAGGTTTTTTTTACAAATTTTCTATGGTGTGCTGGTTTTTTGGTGAAGAGTTTTTTTCCGTCTTTAAGGCTCGATAAGATAGAAGTTGAGGGTTTACATATTACTCTTTAAAATTACAACAATAGTATAATATAATATTTTTCTCATCGAAAAGGTGTAGAGATATTATAAAGAGGTTAAAGTTCGTAACAATGATTTCTAGGGCTAGGATTATTTTTTTTAAATTTTTTTAAAGTTTAAAGTGGTTAGTGCTCAGTTTCTTAGAACTGTGACCGGTTATGTTTTAAGAGTATTCCAAGGTATTACCTTAGTTTATAGTTTTAGTTATAATTGTCAACAATATGTTTTCTATTCTATTTTCTAATATTGTTTTTAGTCAGGTACTTTTAATCATTAATTTCTAATACATAATTGGCAGTTCTATTAAGTATTCATTGTGAAAAAAATTCCCAAGTTTACTTGCTATATTTTATAAGTGTTTGAGTATTTTGTTTAAATCTAATCTTGCACCTGATTTTCATTTTGAAGTGGGGGCAAAGAAATGATTCTTCTACCTTTCAAAAAGTCAGAAGCTGTAATTAGTGATCTTATAACAATAACTTACGGGACGAGAATTTATCGAGGCTTCTGCCTCTCTTAATTCTGTCTCCATTTAGATATAATTTAAAAACTCATTTACTACGTTTTTTTAAGTGCTATTTAACTTTTTTTTTCATTTATTTTTGAGGTTTTTTTATAAATTGATTTTTAGAATTTTTTAGAACTCGGTTTAAATTTGAAATATTCGTCAATTAATACGCTCATTAAAATAAAAATTAAAAGTCATGCCTGGAATTTTTCGTTAATTATTATACAAGGGGGTTTGAAGTATAGATTATACGTAATTAAGGGGCCTGGGGTCTTACGGTTGGTTTTTTTTAGTTACAGCCCTATATAATTAAAAGACAGGGGTGTTCCGGTTGTGATTTTTGGATTCGGATTCCGAATCAAAAATTTGCTGATCGGGTATCGGAGCGGTTATCCGATTTTTTTTCTGGTGTCAGAAAAAATGGTTCTCGGGTACCAGTTGGGTATTAAAACTGACATCGAATACCTATCGGGTAAAATCTTTATAATGGATATATGTAAAGCAGAGAAAATTACACAAGGCTAATTAAATAGTTCGAAATATTCTATGAAATTTAATAAATATTTCTAACTTGGAAAGTTGTCCAGTATTATTTTACTGAAATATTCCTATGTGCCAGCTCATTTTAGTCGGTTATGTAGTTTTAGCAGAGGTAAGATGAGACATGAGAGTCTCATCTTACTTCTGGTTTTAGGTATAAGGAACGTCTAGTATGGGCTAGGTGAAATATTTTTCGTCCCCAATCTCAAAATAATTAACAAACAAGTTGGGAAAACCAAAATATTACCTCTCCGTGTCAAGAAGATTATATAAACTTAAGAATCCAATAAAAACGTTATTATGTTTCTGAGTTGGGGTTTCCCATTTTTGTTGTTGTTTTGAAAAATATATCGCAATGCACGGGCCTTGATAGATATAGGAGGCAATGAATGAAATATATCACAATGCACGGGCCTTGATAGATATAGGAGGCAATGAATGAAATATATCACAATGCACGGGCCTTGATAGATATAGGAGGCAATGAATGAAATATATCACAATGCACGGGCCTTGATAGATATAGGAGGCAATGAATGAAATATATCACAATGCACGGGCCTTGATAGATATAGGAGGCAACGAAGGAAATATATCGCATGCACGGGCCTTGGTAGATATATGAGGCAATGATAATCTCTCTCTTTGCACGAGAGGTTTATCTTTAATATTTAAATAAATATAATTATTTTTAATTATTTTAATCTTCAATAATTAACATTAATAATAGTTAAATCGTTTAAAATAAAGTTATACCTATTATCTTCTCAAACTTTGCTAATATTGACGTTTAAAGTGAAGGGTACCCCTCTTGCCCGCTTTTTTCAAATTTGGGGTATATATACGATTCGTTTCCATTATAATAGTAAGGAAAAAGCGCAATTGCGAAAACCTTTGGTGGCGATCCCACCTTAGGGAGGCTAGACGTTTCTCGTAACCCTAGCTGATCGCCGCGTATATCCTAAAACCAAACGATGATAATGGAGTAGAAGCCAATGATACAGATTGGTGTCTATGTGGAATAGACGGAAGACCAGTGGATGGTGGTGTTAGAAGCCAGTGTAAGTGCAGACTGGTGTCAATGTTGGGATTGACAAAGAACAGAAGATGGTGGTGATTAGAAGCCAGTAAGAACAGACTGGTGTCCGTGTGGGATGGACGAAGACCAGAAGATGGTGGTGTGAGAACTCAAGTAGAGGAGCCATTTCCGTGACTGTGAAAGCAGTTCGGAAATGGCGAACACGTTTGCTCCGATACGCAAACTGCGAACGCTGTCACGTGGGTGTAACAACGGACAGACAGACAGACACACACACAGACACACAGACAGACACGGCCGTTACAGAACCTCTCCTGGACTACGTCACACGGAGAGGTAAAAAGAGCTATAACGCATACGATATTTGTTTGAAAACTTAAACGAGTGAATGGGTTCAGTCACCCAAACACAATTACATTGAAATGGTCTATTACAAGAAAAACTTTTGATCAAAAACCTCTCTTTTTACATCCACACGTTGCGAACTGTACGCCTCCTTTCGTTCCAACATTGAGAAATTATTTCTAATATGAGTACAACTGTAGCTAAAGGAATTCCTATATAGAATGGCATGCAAGCTTTCCAAATTATTTCCATGCCAAGTGGACGCAAAGTTTCGGTATTGAATGGGCGGTACAACAGCTTTATAACTTCAAATGCTGGTTTACGTTCAATTGTACTTGCCTGCGCAGTATCGAAAAACATAAGAACTCTGAAAATAAAATAAATTGAGTTTATAAACAGGATACGGACGTGAAACAATTTAGTTAAGCATATGAACATTCCCAATGAACGAAAATTATCATTAGTGAATAGCCCCTCGACGTGCTGCCTTTAACAGTGTTAGAAGACTACACCAATGAACCCCTATCCCTTTTAAAAGAATAAACGAAAATCACCAATGAACGAAAATTGTCTTTAGTGAATAGCCCCCCGACACGCTGCCTTTAACAGAGCTAACCCGTAATCTCTAAGTGACCCTTAATCCCAATCCGTTTTACATCGGCAAGGAGTTTTTAGTGAGAAGCCCCTCGACGCGTTACGTTTAACGGTATTAAGATGATTACCCAGAACCCATAAGTAACCCTTGATCCTTATCCAATTTAAAGGCATCAAAGAAAATCACCTACTATTAACGGTATTAAGATGATTAGGCCTACCCGTAACCCCAAATCCCTAGCCAAATGAAAATCCCCAAGGAACGAAAAATATCACCATAACACTAGCGTAAATAATGCTATAGTCGTAAGAAAATGAATGAATAGCCCCTCTAAGCGCCGGTTTTAACTCTGATAAAACTTTTACAGGTAACCCACATGTAACCATTAATAGACGTACCGAAAATTTCATTGAATGGTCTCTCGTTGAGCTACCATTAACAATTAGCAGTGCTAAAATCAAAGCGGATAGTAGAAACGCTGTGTAATGGGGATATGACTTTTTCGCAAAACACAAAATAGTGAAAAGTTGCTTGTCCATTTAAAAATAAATATTTCGTCTTTGCCAACTTTTACAGTTTTCCTACCCCCATTAATGGAACGATTTATTCTTTATTTCACCATAGTCAATTAGGGAGAGTAATTTCGGCAAATTAGGATTTTAAGCTACATGCACATACATGGCCTATAAGTTTGGCCTGGGTTGTAGATGTTTTTGTTCGTCATTATTGGTTACATATAATAGGTGGTGCTACCTCCTAGTTGCAATGCCAATAAACTATTTTTAATTTAGAAATTTTATGTATTTCCTAAACCGGGAAAAAAACCAGCCTTCAACCAGGGCCCTCCCGACACAAAGCCCGATACTATGCTTTCGTTACCTACTGACGCTTCCTGAGAGAGGGTTGCGTAAATGATAGGAGCGGGCGAAGATTACATATAGCCCCCCTCCCCACCAAAAGCTATGTCCGCCAACAAAATAGCCTGTCCGTACTAACATGATTCTATATAACTATGAATATACAGCTGTATCATATGCCCCTTCTATCATATCGATTTGGTTTTGAGTGTTACCCTCCTAGCTTCGACGCGTTTTCCGTGGCTCTAATAGCCAATCACAAGACTAGAGGAAGTTATGTTGCGAATTTACACACCCACGGACTCCCCTCCCTTCTCCCGCTCCTGACACTAGCAGACACGTGACTAGTGTCTCCTTTCGCTAAGCCCCGCCCAAACCTTATCGAGAGGTTAGACAGACAAGACTTAAGGGCAGAGAAGCTACATGTGATAATAGCCACTTTAATTGATTTATAACTCACAGATTAGGCTAAAAACGGATTTTAAGGCGTTACCTAGAACGAAGGCGGTAACGGTTTTCCAAAGAAGTATGACTTCACGGTACCAGTGGACAGTGTTACCATTCCGCGTTCTTATGGTATCCTGAATTCTTTCTTGGTATCTTATAGACTGTTATGTCACTTTCTTAAACTCAAATTTCTTCATTGGGGTTTAACCATTTTCTCTTTTTTTTCGGGTGACATTTTTACAAGCAAGTTATGTTTATTTTTTGTCATATCAATGAAGTTATGACAAAATTTCAGCCGAAATATATATAAAGAAAAGGGTTAAACTCTGATGGAGAAATTCGCGTTTAAGTTTGTGACGTAACAATCGTTGTTATAAGGAACTGGAGTGTAAGATACAATATACGTACTCAACGTTGAACTCTTCTTTTACAGTAGAACTTTTGTTTTTCCAGAAATGTAGTCCGAGAGGCTTGGCTCTTGAAGCTTGTCCAAAACGAAAGTAATACTGATCTTGTTGCGCAAGAATAATAAGTTTTAACTTAGCGAGTAACAAAATGAAATCTCTCGCATGTCCCACTAATGGCAGTTGCGCATTAAATACTTTTTCAACAAACTCTCGAAATTCTGTAGGATTCTCGTAAAAATGTTTTTCGAGGAATGAAATCTCCATATTGTCTAAAAACCTGCACAATGGTCTTGGCTAAAAATGCATATTAAGCCATTAGAATTAGTCACTGAGAGAAGAAGACTGGACCTCGATAGAGATTCCCTACAAGGAGCACTGCGAATTCACGATGCCTTAGTCATTTTACAAACTAGTAGCAATCCCTTCATTGGTATTTGTGGTTGATTCTCGAGTGTCCTGAACTTGAACTATCTTTGCCCTATTTAAATGCTTGCCTAACGAGTATGGAACAATAAGAACTCGCAATACTGTTCATGAAACCTCGAACTCGAATGCGTCCCTTTGTAGTATGGAGAACAACCGTAACGTTACTTCTATTTAATGCATTACGTAATTTAAGAGTCTATATTATTCGCTATATTGATTTATTTAAGGTATCTCGATTAGCGAGATCTTATTATTTAACTTGGATCATCACCATTTTCAATTTTATTTAACTATTGAATGTTATGCAAGCCACTTAGTAATTCAATCATAGCGCATGCTTCATAGCACAAGTAGAATAATCTTACACCAAGTTCCTATGTAAGATTTTTTGCCGTAGCCTCTGGGTCTGAAAGTTCTGACGTTAAGCTTTTTAAAGTTCCCAACGGAGCTCCCGTGAATGGAGAGGTAAAATTTCTAAAATATTGGCCACGACCGAGAACGAGCTTTAAAAGCAGCGCTCCACAGCGGTGGAGAGTGAAGTTAAACAGGCGGGGTTCATTTATTTTATTTTAAGGGGGGTGGAATTTTTTTAGTGAGACCCAGCTTTCCGCGGCTGATGTTAGTTAGCGCCGAGAAAAAACGTTAGTAGAGAAAAACTTTGGGTGTTCAACTACCATTTACTCTACAGTAAATACATTCGGCCTAGCCTTGGGATATCAAGTTTTAGGAACACTCGAGATGAGACGTTCGTTAGAGAGAACCTGACACACATTACCCTCATTCCTAGGCTGGAAAGCTATGTCCTTTTAGATCATCTCCTTTTGTTCATAGTAATTCAATTATAGCGCATGCTTCATACTAATTCAATTATAGCGCATGCTTCTAAGTAATTCAAGTCCCCTATAGATACACTGAACATTAGCCCTTTAATTTTCTATACGCTACCTACTAGAAAAAGTATGGGTAGCGAACCGGGATAACGTAATGAGGTTAATCCTATTTCTACTCTCCACTTTAGTATTATGTTAGCAAAACATTTTATAGTCCCTCAACTTCGCTACATTCTCACTTCTCAGCTCTTATATGCCTTCTTTTTATGGGTTATTTACAGATTCGTGCAACAACATAATACCACAAAATACCCTCCTACGTAAAAGGGTATATCATACATTCTGTGAATAATGGATAATAAACACGATGAACTTACAACTTTATATGTTCGTTGGGTATAACAAGAGTCTCCTAAAGTATCACCCTTCCAAACCACAAGTTTTTGGTTCTTGTGGGTTTCCAGGTCTTCAATACAATTAATTGGATATGTAATATCCGGAAAAAAGTTAGTTGTAATCCCACTGCTGTACCAAGTTGATAGAAAGAAACATGGACCCCAAATAAACAGCGTCATAATAACAAAAGATATTTTGAACGTTGAACTGTTGCATGCAGGAAACGCTAAATTTTAAGAGAGAAAATATAATAAATCCCAATTTTAAACTTAAGACTCTACTCCTGTTAAACTACTGACTGTAAAATAAGGTACATTTTAAGGTACATTCTTCGAATAGTCGCCAGTTTTCAATAAGACATTTGAGTTTGAACCAAAGTCGCTGAAATCATAATACCAACAAGATGATCCAGTCATATTACACTTTTTACCGCCCTCTAGTGACAAGAATTAGTATTACTATATTCATTATAAGATGACCCCAGCCAGGGAGCACAAATCCAAAGGAGAGTCAAAGATAAAAGGGGGAAGGTACTTTATAACGGCCGGGCACTATGGCTCTTACGCGCACCTACCTCGCGCACAGCCGAGGAGTAAGATGTCACGTGATCCTTTGAGAGGGAAATTCAAAAAGGGTAAACCTGAAAATACGGTTACAGAGAGAGAGGGAATTTGATTTTAGCGGGTAAAATTTCTGGGGACAAGTCTTTATCGGAAAAGTAGTGAAAGTTTCGCCTCATCCTCTCTTAACACAGAAAACTCTTGAGCAATCCTTAAAAATCTCTAGAATTGTTTCTATAAAGTAAATGCCTTCAAAAAAATCTCTCGGACTGTTATTTATAGTGAAAATGTTTCTTAATAATTTTGGTGAAACAAATACATTGGAAAACTTATTGTAGATCGAGTTTATTTAATTATAAGCACTTATAACGTGCTGTAAACATTTACACTTTCGGCCCAAAAAGGTCAGGGAAAACCTGGAAAAGTCAGGGAATTTGGTTCTGAAAATTCCGTAGTCACCCTGTATTATAAACAGATTTATTATTTATTTGTCAATATTGAGAGGTTAGAAATAAAACACTAAAAAGGGTCCTCGGCCGAAATAACGTAAACAAACTTGTGATTTTTTTTCTCTCTCGCGTGCGCCGATTGCGCATGTGCGCCACGCTCTTAGAGAGCCACTGGTACTGGTAACGTTTTTGAAAGGGGGGCTGACGGAGAATTTGGTCTGTCCGGCTCACTGTCCCAGCTAATTTAGAATTTCGGGTTTTTTTTTTCAATGTTTACAAAATAGCATTCCTATTATGAATAAAATCAATCTAGTAGTAAACTGCAGTAACTTACTCATTAGGTTCATTTTAAACTTAACCTACAAAACTTTAATTAATTAAAATAAATAAATTAAATTACAGAACAATATTTATTAAACTAGGGTTGGTATTAGTAAATGTGAACGATTCTATTTTTGCTTTAAAATTTTGTAGGAAATTTTTGGGCGGCTTAAATTCCGTTTAAAAGGGCTCAATTTGTTGACTGAGTATCGATGATTACGATAAAAATCGTATGAACATTGTAGGAATACGTTGATGAAAGATACGAACCTATATACACACCAACTCGGACTAATCAACTTTAGTTTATGCCAATTTTAGGTGTTAGGTTAATACAATACCATCGGGGAATAAGTTTTAGCAAGAGTTACAATAATCCCACGATAGCAAAACTTTAATCGTTAGATAGATCACGTTTTTTGCTATAAAATTGATATTAATATCTGTGGTTTCGATTCGGAATTCGATTTTATAAATAGAGTTGGAAAAAACCTAGTAAAAATTGAAAATGTTTCAATGTTAATTAGAATCCTGTTTTATATATTTTACTAAAAAATAAAATAATAAAAAGGTGTAAGGAATCTACGTTCGGATAATATTAATTTTAAAATAAATCATTGATCAAAAAAGACTCAAATTTCGCGCCATTAGTAAATTTATCAATTTAGCGGTACTTATTGGGCGGGAAAGCGAGAAAACGAGACAGCAGCTGTTATGCGAGGTATGGAAATAAATTGGACTTCTCAACAAATTATTGAACATTTTGACTCGGGTATTGTTTTAACTATATTATTCTATTATCCTATTATCCTATTATCACTTATCACATCTGCGTAAACTTTAATCTAAGTGCATGAATTTAGGCCCTACCTAATGGTAGCTCCTTTCCCAGGGCCTTTTTACCTCTCCGAGTGACGTAGTCCCGTAGAGGTATTACACCGGCCGTATCTGTCTGTCTGTCTGTCAGACCCCACGTGACCGCGTTCGCAGTTTACAAATCGGAGCAAACAATACCCAATTTCCGGAACGCGTTCGCGGTTCACGGAAATTTGGCCATTCATCTACCAACACCAGTCTTTACCAACCGGCTTCTAAGGACCACAATCTGCTAGTCTTTGTCCATCCCAAATGGACACTAGCCTGTACTTGCTGGCTCGTAAGCACCACCATCATCTGTTCTTCTTCAATCCCACATTGACACCAGCTTCTATGCACCACCATCTGCAGGTCTTTGTCCATTCCGGCTTCTTCTCCATCGTTATCGTTTGGTTTTAAGATATACGCGGCGATCGGCTAGGGTTACGAGAAACGTCTAGCCTCCCAATGGCAGGGCTTCCACCATCGATTCACGCGAATGCGTTTTTATCTATTATTATAATGAAAACGAATCGTATATATACCCCAAGATGTGAGGAAAGCGGGCAAGAGGGGTACCCTTCACTTTAATCGTCAATATTAGCAAAGTTTCGAAAGATAATAGGAACAACTTTATATTAAACGATTTAACTATTTTTAAAGTTATTTACTGGCGATTAAAATAATTAATATCATTTATATTTAATTAATTATTTAAGATAAACTTATTTCTATGTAATGACACAAGTGAGAGTTTATATAGAACGAGTAATAAAGATTGCATCCGAATCGAAATACTAAACGCACATCAAAGTTAATATAAAGCGAGTAGGATGACAAGATCTCTTACAAAACGATAACATTTCCTTTTTGCAGAATATTAAATGGAAATATTTTAAATATTTTTCGGCATTACGATTCTTTAAGTAGTTGTGTAGCTATAAAGCTCTGTTTCATCTTAATATTCCAAGAACATCTTTTGATATTAACATTTCAAATTTGGTGTTTACTTTTTAATTCAGCTTTACTACATTTATATATAGTGTAAACGCATTTTTTATTTTCAATATGGATGTTAATTCTTCATCTATCCACAACACTTGAAACGATTGGGTCTGTGAAATAAGATATCCTACATTCAAACTAGAAATGACCTTGTTTCGCCTCCTCTTATATAAGGTGTTAACGGTTCAGAGTGAGCCGAAAGTTAAATACACCCTTCAGTGATACATTTTAGGTTCTCATACAAAGGAAATTGTTAAACATTTACGCCTTTGCTAAAGACTTTGGCAATATTTCGCCAATTTGATTTCCGGTTTTTCTCATTGGCTGGTGGACCTGTTTTTAGAAAGTAAATTCGTCTCGGCTCGGAGAAGTTTAATTTGGTTTCCTCCCATTTGATTATCATTGTTGTTCGCATTTGGGTCCAGTGTTCAGTCACTACCTCCTTCAGTATTTAGGGTCAGGGTGTTTACATTTACCAGCGATTGTTCACATTTGGGGTCCTCTAAGGGGTTTGGGAAATAGGATATTGTTCAAAATTTAAGAGAGTTAACAATTTGGGAAAACCAAAATTTTACCTCTCCGAGGAGGACTACTTACAAACTTATTTACTCAGATATGGAAATGTTTCTTTTTTTATGAACAAATATTGAAATTAAAATTTATGAAACATTAAAGAAGTATACAAAGCATAGCGAGTAAATCAGACGACATTTTACATCCAATAAGGATATACTTATACGCATTAAAAGCATCCGATGGGGAAAAAACGGGAAATGAAGAGATAAAACTTTGGAGAGATTTTACCTTTACGTGTTTGTAAAGGCCCAATTTTCTACACCTCAACTGTATACCCTCTATGTTCAAAGCCATATTCACAACACGGTTCACGTGTAAAAACTATCCTCTCGTTTCACCACAACGATTTTCTTAGCTCGTGAACATGACTGTTAACGTTACATAACACCAAAGCTTATTTGTGGCTAGACGCACTGAAAATAAATGCTCACCATAAAAAGCATGAAAACACGAAGCTACAATCCGATTACGATCAAACCTTTCACTGATCTGGGCTGCGTTCAGCAGAGCTCACCAAAAAAGACAGCGGATTTTGGAAACGGGGATTTGGAAATTTACGAAATAAAATAATATAAAATTTATCTACCCTAGGTCCATCTATTCGCGTTTTAGAACATAGGCTATAATGGGGGGAAAAGGGGTAATATAGGAGGGAAAGGCACTGAAAAAAGGGGGAAAAGTGGGGGTGAAAGGGGTAAAAGTGGGGGTAGTAAATCTTCGGTATAAATGCATAGCTTTTTAGGCCATCAATAGATGGCACTAAAAAGTAACAACTTGGGAAACCAAAATATACCTCTCCAAGTCGAGACAAAATTAAGAGGTTTTTCTTAAATAATTAAATAGCTAAAATTTATATAATTGATATTAATTATTTTAATCATCAGTAATTTTCCTTCACTCTAGATAAATCGTTTTGAGAAACGTCATTCCTAAAATTATTTTAAACAGCTATTGTTGACGTTTGAAATCAAGCATATGCCTCATTAACAATTTTCACCTCCCTGAGTGACGATGACGTCACGGAGAGGTATTACACTGGACGTGTCTGTATGTGACCACGTTATCAGTAGGCAAATACGAGCAAAAGTGTTCACAATATTTGGACCGCGGTCGCCGTTTTAGAAAGCAATATTGGCTTCTACTCCATTATCATCGTTAGGGTTAAGTCGTACGCGGTGATCGGCTAGGATTACAAGAATTTTCGTTTCTTATTATTTTTAACAAGCATGTTTATCAAAACATGACTGCGCCATCTGTGAGCCTCTAATGGAAATAATTACAATTTTTACTTGCTTATTTGCAATCAGAAACATCGTTATGATTTTTATTTCATCCATTAGATTAAAGAGGACTAGAGTTTTTATTTTTTAACTTGCGTATTTTATTTATAACGTTTAAAAAACTATCTTGACAGCTTGTTACACAGATTATTGCAGCAAACGGTAATAAAAAAGTTCAAGTGATTAATAGGTGGCGCCACCCGTATTTCATAAAGATTCATGCTCGACAAAAAGTGTATCGCGAAAACAGATGTATATTGTAGAAGGAGTAGAGACTAGGCCTCTAGGGCCTAGAGATAAGGGTACTAGTGCTCCGCACACAATTTTCGCGCATACCGAGTTTATGTAAACAATATCTGACATCACGTATTTTAAAGAAGGCGTCGTTTTCTTCATTCCCGGCTTAATTCTTTGAATATTTTCCATATTATAGTTAATACAAATAGAAATAATAGTAAAACTATATATTTAAACAAGATTTACAAACACTTGAGAAACTCTTGTCACTCTGACTCGATACTTAAAAAGACCGAGGCTTAACTCTCCTCATCGTCCGTAGCTTACGTCCATCTTTCTTGTTTACATGGGCTCTTTTAGGTTTGGAGGGAGGGTCAAAATTCATACCATCTTTTCACGGACAAATAAGGTCTAGCTTTTTTTAGTAGAGGGGAAGCTACGAGTCTCTACTCCTTCTACAATACAGCTCCGTGGCGAAACGTCGATCTAGAGATCCTACGTTGTGACTAGGTTTAATATATATTCTATGAAATTGAACGATAGTTCCCGCCACGAATCCACGATCACTCAATTGGCTCTAAGCCTTTGCTTACTAAACCACACTAATGGAAATCACAATGCTGTACGCCGGGCCGCCACGAATCCAAGATTCAATCGACTCGCCTTAACTGAGTCTCAGTATTATCTTAAGATAGAACAAGATGGCCCCGGCCATATTAAAGTTTTGCCTGGGCTACCTAAATTTATTGTAAGGTGACCCCGGCCTATATACATTACGGGTTTTTTTCTTCTTTTAAATATCAAATATAATTCCAATTATGAATAAAAATAATATAGCATGATTTTGGGTTATAGATTAATGAAACAAGTAAATAATAAACTTCTGTTCTATGAACTGGAACAGTTTTGTTGATATTTTTGTTGCAAACCTAATATTTGTGGGATAATAGATGTGTATGGGTACGAAAATTATTCATTGATTGCACGCTTATAGCAATATGCAACAAGCGCTTAGAATTACCCCGAGTCATGTTGTCTTGAAACTTGACGCAATAGAAATGAAGTAATTTGCATAAGCCGTAAAGAACAACGCTAGACGTGACACGGGAACGGATGGTGGAGATAAAGAACAGAGAAAATCGTACTGAATAGAAGGCAGGCTTGATAGATATTACCGCCAAAAACAACCTCATTCGTTTTTGTTTATGACGTACTAAGCGCTAATTAATCAGAGAAGCCGGAACCGAAAAAAAACTTACAAAAATCTCATAATATTTGTGCCAAAAAAGTTAATTTAAAAACAATTTCATATATCTTAATTTTGTATAAAACCCCTTTTAGAATTAAAATGGGGTTGAAGGAACGCCCAGCCTGCCAGCCAGGGTCGGACCAATAGTTTTCCCGAACCTCTAAAACGCGCGAAAGTAAAAACTTAGTAAGGAAATAATTTATAATTAAAAGTGTGGTTGATCGGACGCTCAGCCTGCCAGCCAGGGTCGGACCAATACTTTTCCGAACCTCTAAAACTCGCTGACAGGATTGGCAACTCCCTATCTTCGACGGCAGCTTATTCGATATAAAATTAGTTCTAGCTTTGGTTCTCAGCACGAGCAAACCCTGGTTCCTATACTGGAGTGATTTTGCGGTAATCTATAACCTAGTTTTAAGCGTGCTGACAACACACGAAAGAAATATTTCGAGACAAAAGACGAAAAAAATACTAATATTTAGGATTTAAAATCTCGACGTTTTAAATCCTGTAAATCAGTAATTCCATTGTCTGTTGTCTGCACGCACAAACCTACGTTAGTGATCACAATTTAGCCGCTCCAACATAGAAATCTGGGTTTGCGCGTGCTGACAACCAACGCTGGAAAAGATTATATATCGAATACGCTGCCGTCGGAGATAGGGAGTTACCTATCCTCTAAGCGTGAAAACAAATATCCTCACGCACATCACTGCCTTGAATGTACAACAGAAGCATTTTTATGTGACATTTTGAAATTGCGATTAGTAACCGTTAGATGGCTCTTTTCTGGGGCAAATGTTTGCGATAACGAAAGGAAATTCGCACTGCGCAGTCTCGCATGACGTCACGTCCTTCGCTTATGACGGACCAGGGTGGGAAATATGGATTTTTTTAAACTGGACTAAATTACCCATTGAGTTGAGAAAATTACCACTAGAGTGGCCTTTCATCCGCTAGGATATAATCCGATTAACTATATCACGCGCTTGTGACGCCATCCTGGTGCAACCAAGGGAACTAAAAGAAAAGGCGGGAAATTTTACTGATTTCAAGAATACATGTATTTATACATTTCCTATCTAGGCTTCGAGATGGCGACGCCATCGAGTGATAAACTTGGTAGCTGTCCGTCCGTCCTAATGTTTTCAAAAGTGTCCCACGTACCCCAATAGGCAGGTTAACTGAAGGCCACTCAAGTGGTAATTTTCTCAACTCAATGAAATTACCATTTGGACCAAACTTTTCCTGGTTCAGGGCTGCCAGATTCCGCGCCTAGAACGAAAAGTTTCACTAGTGCCACCGTGCGGAGAAAACGCGAAGCTTGTTCTAGGGGAAAAAAATGGCAGGCCTGACGTGATATTTTTAAGTTCCTTAAAATGTGATAGAATTTTACAAAATAAATTGTTTTACAAAATTTCAGGAGTCTTGAGTGCATTATTTATTTGCGTTTTTTTTCACGGGTTTTAACAAGCTTGGGACAATTTTTTGAGAAACATTTAAAATTAATCGTTAGCCAAAATTGGTGTTGATAAATTAATAACAGCAGATACCACACTCTATTTCGACTTCAGTACAGTCTAGTATTACCCTTGTATTAGAAAACTCAGCAAAACATCTGGGCATGCATTTCATAATTTAATTTTTATCTAGCCATTTTATCGCGCATCCGAGAACCGAAACCAACTGCTTAAGAGTTAATTTAAAATGATTTGAGGTCTGAACTTTACTTATTCCAAACAAAGCTGATAGAGCGGTGAATGAAATGCCAAGTTTTAGTTTCATGACTGTCAAAAATACCCTATCTCGAACATTCATTGAGATGCTGTTAATATTTTTAACTATCGCATTAAATAGACCAGTACTTTGTAATCCTGTTAATGAAATTATAGAGGTGGCATTCAATATTCTATTAGAAGCATTAACATAACATGTATGATTTTCCAAGGTGTTGACCATAATGCATTTATCATTGGGGTTTGGAGTGGTGCATTTGTCTGTCGTAGTTTCCTCGGTAGTTTGTTGAACCGCATCAATCCCCAATCTTTCAGCTAGAATTTCTGCGTCTGTTGGCCCATTTATTTCAGCTGTTTCACATGCATGCAAAGTTGGAGATTGTGAGAGTTGATTCCTTTTTTTTCAGTCTTTCCAATCTCCCATTAGCCTTGAACTTTTGTTGATCATGTTTCCTTAACGGGAGTTTTTTGGAAGGAACAGCCAAGGGTCTAAATCTGGGAGGGTAACTTAACTTATCTACAATAACAACTCTTATTATAATTGGTTTTAAATTAATATTATACGCTTAAAACATACCTGAATGTTCATATTTCGGTTGAGGGCGGTAATCCTCTTCTTTAAAATGATGAGAGCTGACAACCATGGACTTGGTGCATGGTTTACCCATTTTTAAATAGTGGTCGGCATTTGGATAGGATAATGTCTGTTTATTTTATCTTTATTCATAATTTGAAATTATCCACGGGAAGTCTATGATTAATGCAATTTAATCACGAATAATTATCTGATTATTATCCATGGATAACTGATTAAACAAAGTTCTGTGGATTATCTTGTCCAAACGCCGACCACTATTTTTAAAGCTATTTCCCATTGTTTCGACAAATTAACGTCGCGTGGAAATTGGTGAAAGCGGACACCACTCATTGTGGCATTATTTTTACACCCATACACGCTGCGATATTTAACCATTGTTTAATTACGTTTAAATAAACAGCAAAACTGACAAAAAGTTAAAAACTAGCCTAATTATCGTTGAGCAGATAGTTGAGTTGTTGATTTAATTTTATAATTATCTTTGAGCAATTCAATTTAATTAACTTTAATTAAACCATGAGTATGTTGATTGCGTTTATCATTAATGGTATTGGCGGAATTAAGTTACATTTAAACACCTGATTAAACTATCATCTTAGACTTTGCCATAAGCAGGCGAAAATCTAGACGGAGTTTGGAGTCTATTTATGACATCTCATGTTGCCCTCTATTGCATCTTTCAACAACTATAGTTATATTTATTACTTAAATAATATAATTTTTTTAAATATAATAATCATATTAGCTAATTATAACTATTTAACTTTAAATGAGTATGTTTCATTGATTTAAATTATATTGCTAAATTAAAAAAATTGGGACGCGCGAAGCGCCGCCGCTTTAAAGCCAGACAGCTCTCTCTCTCGTCTCTCGCTAGTCGCTACAGAAACGCAGAAAGTCGCGGGCATCGGGGAGGGGGGGGGAGTCCAGATCCGGCTTCCTCTCTCTTCTCTAGACTCTAACTTAAGTCGCTTTATACTCTAAGCGACCGTAGGTCGATTGGTAGAGTGTCTGCTGTCTGGCGCCTTCACTGGCGTCTAGTATGGATCAGGACATCGCAGGTTCGCCTCCCAGCACCGTCAGAAAAATAGTTTCAATTGAAATAAAATACGTTACGCCACCTATGAGGTGTAACGTGAACTACGGGTGAATTTCGAGTTGAAAATTCGCGGGAAATTTAAAATTCGAAATGTTTATTTATGACGAAACTCATCAGGTCACAGCAAAAAAAAACCAGCCAGCCAGCAGAGGTCATGGACAAAAGACCAGATGATCGTCGTGCATAGAAGCCAGTAAGTACAGACTGGTGTCCATGTGGGATGGACAAAAGACCAGCTAATGGTGGTGCTTAGAAGCCAGTAGGTACAGACTGGTGTCCATGTGAAATGGACAAAAGACCAGAAGATGGTAGTGTTAGACAGACAATGGAGTAATAGAGGAATAAAATTTTCTAAATTTCCGAGAACTGTAAATGCGGTACGGCAATTGAGAACGCATTTACTCCATTTTCAAACTGTGAACGGATTGGACAGACACACACGCAGACAGATACGTCGAAATTAGAACCTCTCCGTGACATAAGTCTTTGGGAGAGGTAAAAAATAGTTTTTACTTTAAAGCGTGCTAGAACTCCTTCCGAAAGTCCTTGGATTTTATCGGTAGAAGTTCCAATATCTTGCTTACGTTTCCTACAAATGTGGCCCTCAAATGCATTTCCACACCGATTTTGGTGCTAACAGCGTAAATATTGCAGTTTGAGTACAATGTTATTTTATGCCTTTTGTTAAGCCTGATTTTAGGACATTGGCTTAGACACAATGCTATTTTTATCGCCGGCATAGTTAAAGTGTTAGTGACATAATCGAGATAATTTTTAAACCACGTCGCTATTCCTTTAAATTTAAAATTAATGAAATTATTTCAAAACATAAACCCAGTAGCAAGACGAAAGTGAGTCAAAAGCAGACTACGCCCTTAGAGGCGGCATCGTGATTGGCTGCTTGAAGTTCTAGGGGGTAAAAAAAAACAGGACGACCATCAAACGAGGTAGAAAGAAGCGCCAAAGTTAGATTTTGATCCAGCTGTAACCGTAAAATTAAAATGTAGGAAAGGGGGCCTAATTTCACGGCTCACAAAGAAATTAAATTAAAACTAGCAAATTAAGAAGTTCCCAGGTTCCCGTTTAAAGGACTTATTGTCCATGACTAGCAATATTTACCAGGTAATCCATTGTAGAAAGAAAGACGCAGTGTGAGTTTACTGATATGAACTTGAATTTATTGTACCAAAAGAAAAATAGAACACGTCTGAACTGGAGCGCATTACATTAACTGACTGCAACTGACTACTGAGAGAGGCGGGGGTTTTATGCCCGCCGAAATAGTTTTTTACAAATAGTAGCCAGTGGCGCTTAAGCCACCACTTACGTGAAAAAGTATAAACAAAAATTGTCTGAAGCAGACGACGCGAAAGGAGCTGCGGGTGCCACGGTTACATCTATTCTACTTTTTTCTCCAATAAGTACCCCTTTAAAATATTCCTGCAGAATGCAGAAGCCATTTTCTTCGATTTTTAGAGAAAAATAATTGCATAAATATTGTTGACAAATATTTTCGGAAAATGGAATTTAGGTATAGAAAAACGATAATTTTTTTAAAGCAACTGATGTTTTAATATCATGTCTTTAAAACTGAAAATTTTAATAAATGTTACTTCAGGCAGTTAATTTTCTACACTTATCTTTTACTTTTTCGTGACTTTGTCTACAAAGATAGTTTTAATTAATATTAGACTCAGTCTTGATATTAATTAAAATTGTTTAGAAAAATACCTAGTGCTTAAGAATTAGAACAAAAATGCAGACGCTCCTTTTAAATTTTAGAGCGTTGCTCGTCCATTAATTAAATCGTTTGAACTAACTAACCATCAATTATATTAGTATAAATCCTGACGCTAAGTCCAACTCAAAATTGCTTGCCCGTCGTTTTGACATGCACATCACAGGGAAACTTCAGTTATACTATTTGAGTGGCTTAGGACTTAGTTTTCACAGTAGACGCGATAGTTAGAAACGTATTCTCCTTGAGCGTTATCTATTTATATAAGTACTAACAGATGATATGGAAGTTCGCTCTCAGAGAAGCTATTGACGTGCGCACTAACAGACACTATAGACTTGTGCACAAACAAATGTCATAGACTTGTGAGCAAACAAATGTCATAGACTTGTGAGCAAACAAACGTCATAGACTTGTGAGCAAACAAACGTCATAGACTTGTGAGCAAACAAACGTCATAGACTTGTGAGCAAACAAACGTCATAGACTTGTGAGCAAACAAACGTCATAGACTTGTGAGCAAACAAATGTCTTAGACTTGTGAGCAATCAAATGTCATAGACTTGTGAGCAAACAGATGCTATACACTTGCGAGCAAACAGATGTCATAGACTTGTGGGCAAACAAATGCCATACACTTATGAGCAAACAGATGCCATACAATTGTGAGCAAACAGATGCCATACAATTGTGCGCAAACAGATGCCATAGACTTGTGCACAAACAAATGCCATAGATTTGTGCACAAAGAGATGCCATATACTTGTGCAGAAACCGATTTCATATACTTGTGCATACATAGATTCCATAGATCTGTGTACAAACAGATTCCGTAGATCTGAGTACAAACAGATGTCGTAGACTTGTGCACGAACAGATACTCTAGATTTGTGAACAAATATATGCCTTAGACCTGTGTTCAAAGAGATGTCAGAAACCTGTTCACAAAAACATTAAGAGCAGTAAGAAGTCTTATCTAAGAGAGCTACCGCTCTCCTAGAATATGTGTATGCCGCTCTATCCGTATCCGCCCTAGAGTGGTTTTCTCCACGGTTCAATATATAGGGTAAAACTCTTAAGTCCAACAACGTAATAGTATGTACTTAAAAGTACAAAAAGTAATACTTAAAATTAATTGATTTTAATTAAACCTTCAAAAGGCACCAAATCAAGTATTGGACCTTGCATTTAAAATAGTTTTCGGACCTAACGAACGTATAGTCTTCATAAAATCGTCGAGAAACTTTGGCTATCACAGCAAACATTTTCAATGTTATTCCCATCGGTAAATTTCCCTTTTTTTCACAATTAGCAACTTCGTTTTTTTATAAGAAAAACTATTGCCAGGACCTCTTCGAAATTTTAACCACACGTTAAGGACCCGAAGTTCAGTTCTGTGTATTTTTTTCAAAGCAGTAAACTTAATACAAAAAAAGGGTTTCATTTCATTTCTCGAAGCCAAGAACATAGCCTCGTTACCTCAATAGATCGCAATTGTTATAAGCATGAGTGAATCATAAACTAGCTCCCTAGGGAGCTAGTATAGGATTCACTCATGTTATAATTCATATGCTGGGCTATAGATTCCATGTGTATACTCCTTGCTTTTGTTTCTAGAGATTATTCAGCTCTATAGTATCAACAAAAATAAGCCGTCATGCTGGGAAAGCTTTTGATTTAGTTGGGTAAATGGTAACCTATTTGTGATTATAGTTTTTTATAATGAGTGAATGATTCATAATTTTAATTTTAACGAAGGTAGCTTATGATTAAATAGTAATAAAAAATGCATATTCAGGGAAAATAAATGGGGAGATAATATTCCACTTGACTCGGAGAGGTAATATTTTGATTTTTCCAACTTGCAAATAACTCACCTCTCAGTGTTAAAATCCCGAGTACATCCACGCATTTCTTACAGAACATATAAAGAAAACTGCCACTGACGTGACCGGACAAAGATTTTTCCAGAAACCTGAACATGCACAAGTAAAACGCCCAATAAACTGAAAAACCACATGTCCACTGGTAAACCTATTAAGCAAAAAGCCTCTTTAAGCCCCAAACAGTAATATATTACCCAAAATTTATATTTGTCGAACTTTAGTCGAATTGTGCCAAATTCCACAAACCACAATAGTAGAAATTTTCCTATGCGTCGTCTGCTGAAACATTCTAAATGACTTCTGGCTTGGCAATCCGGGATAAAATGGTGTTTCGGCATTTTTCGGCACAATATTGTGGGGTAAAACGTAAAAAAACTAAACTGAAAGTGGCACTTACAGTAAATTATTTATCTAAATCTTTTGTAGAAACTAAATCAACCTTACTGAACTACCCTACTACCCTTTAAGTATAATTAACCTGAAATTAACAAAAATAAAAAGTAATTTGTTAGGTAAGAAAAAGGATAACCACAGGGATAGATTTAATTTTAGAAATACTTCTAAAATTAAATCTATCCCTGATAATTATGATTAAAATGTACAAGACTTGACACCCAACCATAATATTGAACGAAAGATAATCACACCTTTTCAGTAAATTCTCCCTTGAAAAAGCATGGGGTTTTCAAGCCTAAAAATGAATTTTTTTTTGGGTTACAAAAAACATGGATAATCTTTAATTAAACTAACAAATTATGATCATCATTAAAATGCATCGTCGCGAAAATAAATATTTTGGTAAAATAATGTATGTTCGTCAATATTAGCGCTAGGGTATGCGTTTACAACAGTTTTCCTGACTCAGGACGGAAGTAAAACAAGTGAGTCTGAAACCCTTGTTAAAAAAATTCCCTTCCAGCAGTTCTTGGAAGTATTAGGAAAGAAACAATATTGGCATCGTCAAAGAACTCATCCTGTTATTGGAAAACGTTTCAAATTAAAATATTTTCTCTAAACTCCGGCTTTTTGGGTTTGCGAGGGGGGATGGGGAATACGGGCAAGGTAGCTACAATGAGACAATCAGTTTCTCAGGCGGATAGAGCACTATTTATAAAGGCTAGTTTTTTCTGTTAATTATTATAGTTGTCGTTGAAAACTTCTCCGAACCCTTCAATATACCGTGTGGACGATTTCAGACCAACACCTTCGTTTGTGAACAGCCCCCAAACACTTTCAACGGATGACGTCTCCATACTAAATTACAGACCTCTAATACATGCTTGGAATTAAGGTTTTATTGTACGCAAATGGGAAGGTACAAAAGGAATATTGTGGAATATGCCTGATTGAAACAAAATGTTTTACTGAACAGTCCTACGATTAGCCTTAGAACTTTCGCTTCAAATTACAACCTCTAATCTCTTTTTTAAACAGCTGAGCGAAAATGCTCGATGTGTCTACCAGCGTGGTGGAAGCAGGGTGTACCTCGTATGAGCAGTTCCCGGTAGAGCAGTTATCGAAATAGCAACCGCGATTCCAAAAAAACAGCGGTGTTTTTCAAAACTGCTGTTTTAGAAATAGTGGCTGCTGTTTTAGAAATAGCGGCTGCTATTTTGGGAAATAGCAGTGTTTGTGTTGAGTTTTGCGCATTTCTTAACAATACAGTTTTATTCGTTGGTTTCAAAAACTACTTTTTTCTGTGATCATTTAATCAGTAATGTGACCTACTAACGGATCGTGTTTTTGAATTTTTTATAAAGTACAATTAAATATTGTACTATTCTTCAGGCTGTATCAGTTTACAATTCTCATGCCAGGATAGAAAAATTAACCGAGAAAGGTTATTTTATTTCGGAAGTAGATAATTGTAAACAGTAATTTTTTGGAAAAGGCCTAACATTGTTGCACTATTTCCAAATATTACTAACCTAAGTCTAACCAAACGAAACAAAAACCTAACCTGACCTGACCTAATACTATTTAGTTGAAATAATCAACCTTAACCAAACGAAATTATTCATATCTGACCTAGTTATTTTTGAGTTCATATAACTCAGCTGGGCCTGCTTACACAGTAATAATCAACTATCGTTTTTTGCATATCTGTTTTTCTGCTCTTTAGAGAGCTGCTGTAACGGTACGCCGCGTTTACGAGATAGGAGTTCAAATAACCCATCCCAACCAAACATTAAAACGCATTAACACACTAGACCACGAAACTGTTTGTTTGACAACCATTAAAATTCAAACCTAAAGCTGAAATCAATACTAATTAGAGCTCGGCATTATCCATCCGTTATCCGTAAATTAGTGAATAATCGATTATTTATAGATAAATGTTGTGGACATAATTCGATTTAATATACAACTTCTGTTGATAATTCTGGATTATGGATAAAATAACGTGGATAAGGGATAGATAATGCCGATTTCTAATACTTATACCTTCAACAATACGAAACAACGCTCAAGATATAAACGCTGTAATCAAAATGCGCTGAAACGAGAAATGGCTATAATGGCAAACGCGTTTATGAAAAAGCCGTTTTGGACAATGCTGTTTTGATAACACGCCCAATCGATAACATACCAGTTTCATCATCATCCACAGCAGCCTTTAATCTGCTCCAGAAAGAGTTGAATTGAGTTATGTCCCCTCCAAATTTGGCATGTCCAAGCGGGGCAATTTGGTGTTTGTTCTTCTCATGGCACTACACGACCCCGATTGGCAACCGGAAACGGACCCATGTCCCGATGCGCGATTGTTTCCAATCGGTGAAGAGTCGCGTTGTCGACCGAGTGAGCGTGATTTCATCGCGTATTTTTCTCGCGGCGATCACCTCGTTTGATAATGCCTCAACATCATCGATATAGTTTCTTATCTTTTCGTCCAATGCTACGAGTTCTTACTCACGTTGGTTCAACAAAGTCACTTTATCGTCTATTTCATCGCACGAATTTCTATCACCACTCAACAACACTCCAAGTTCTCCGATGAGAGTAGCCACGCTCTCTCTAGCACATCTCCGTATCACCTCCAGTTTCCTTATTTCGTTCTACCGCCTTCTCTCCTGGGTCCGTAGGCTCACCAGCGTCTGCTCCTCGTCGCTTGAGTAGGCGTCCATGCAAGCTCTTTTAGTTTCCACGGTTGTAAGTTTAAGTCCCTGGTACGTCTAGTCGTGGATTTTTATTAATGAGTCCTAATCGGTCCAGCAATTGCGGCAGTGTATATCATTTTACAGTTACGGAATTTATTTTGTTATTTTATCTGGCTTCTTTTAGAGTTCTACCCTATGTCTATTTAGTAGACCTTCTCAATTGTCTCATTTGGAGACCCCTATATCTTATGGAAACCCTTGTGTCTTATGGAGACCCTTGTCTCATTTGGAGACCTACCATTGTCTCATTTGAAGACCTACCATTGTCTCATTTGGAGACTGTCTCTTTTGGAGACCTACCATTGTCTCATTTGGAGACTGTCTCTTTTGGAGACCAACCATTGCCTCATTTGGAGACCAACCATTGCCTCATTTGGAGACCAACCATTGTCTCTTTTGGAGACCTACCATTGTCTCATTTGGAGACTGTCTCTTTTGGAGACCAACCATTGTCTCATTTGGAGACCAACCATTGTCTCTTTTTTAGACCAACCATTGTCTCATTTGGAGACCTACCCTTGCCTTCCTAAAGACCTAAAGTCGCTATAGTCGCCAAACCAGTAGCTATACTTAAGGCTATGAATTAATTTAACAAGTATTGCAAGTTTTAAATATCTTTATTACTACAAAATTTTAGCTAGTCTTTTTCTAATCTGCTCTCTAGCAAAGTTCGGAGAAGAGTGATTCTTTTTGGGCATTATAGCCCATAAGGTTATACAGTTTTTAAAATTGGTTTCCCCTACTTTTTACATGGTTCAACGTACAGATTTTAGGGTAGCTTCTCAACCTTTCAAGTTAATAGGTTACAGGCAAGCGTGAAGGTTTTATTATTTTCTTATCGTTAAAAAAGATACAGATGTAGAAATAGGAGCTTTTACTCTCATTTGTATTGAATAGTAAAGGGAAACTTAAAATCGACACATGTGTGCGAAAAGGGAGCTTTCTCGTTTTTATTGTGTTTAAGATATAACTGAGCCTGTACGGCGACTTTTAACAGTATGCACATTTTGTGTCATTAGGTCCCCTTTCGGGTTTAAAGTGCTAAACAACTTTTTACAAAGAAGAGAAAACTATCCGAGGGATTTAACACAAGCAAAGTAATCTACTTGTATTCTAGCTTCTAATATTTACTACTAACTTTCATGTCTCTATGATACTGCAAAAAACTAACACGTGTTCTGCATATATAACAATTGCCGATCTAATAGAACGTTATCAACAAACCAACAACTTCAAAATGATTCACTTTAATGTACGCAGTGTTAACAAAAACTTCGATGAAATATTGGTTTTTTTAAGTCAAGTAAAAACCACGTTATCAGAATGTTGGCTTAGGGATACAAATATTTCATATTTTAAACTAGAAAACTATAAACTAATCACTACAACAAAATTCAAGAATAAAGCAGATGCACAGATGGTATTTATCAGAAATGAAATGAAATTTACACAGGAAGAAATAACATTACATGATAGTCATTGCTTAAGAGTTGAAATGAAAATTGGAAGCACAACTTTAACCTTTTCACGGTGTATAGATCTCCGAACTCAGACCCCCAATTATTTTTATCCCAACTAGAGAAAGAACTAACTATGGGAAACTAAACACCTTACCTTCCTATGAACCATGGCTCTCAGTGTGTAAATTGCAAGATGTAAATAATGCTTTGAAGGAATTTATCGAGACTGTCAAATTCTATTTTAAACTGGCTAAAAAATCTGAAACCCAAAAAAATAAAATCTAATATAAAAGCCATAAAACCCTGGATAACTTGTGGCCTATTAGAAAGTATAAGGAAAAGAGACGCAATGAAAACTAAACTCAATAAAGAACCTTCCAACTCTCGATTAAATTATCAATTCAAGAAATATAGAAATAAATGCATTCATTAAACTTTCAAAAAAGTTACTTTGCAGCAGAAATAAAAAATGCAGGATTAGATAATGCAAAAATGGGGTCGGCCGTAAATAAGCTATTAAATCCAACTAGAAATGAAAAGACCCCTATAAAATGCATTAAAATTGATCAAAAAATTACTTTATAGATACCGACCCATTAAATATAACAAACAAATTTAATCAATATTTCTCAGAAATAGGTAATAACTTAGCCGCAGCAATAAAGGATAATAGGGACTTATCTCTATTAAAAACGCAACATCCAGACCTCATGGAATGATACCAGAAAAAATAACCAATCATTCTTTATGCATCCTATTGACGAAAAAGGTATTTCAAGCATTATTACCAGCATGGACTTCTGTTATTACAAATTTGAAGAGTAGTAATTCTCGTGGTACAGATGGCCTTAGGCTCTTAGCTCAATATTCTTTAAAGAATGCATACGTAAATCGATAGCACATATTGTAAATTTAAGTATGGAAACTGGTGTCTTCCTAGATTTATGCAAAAGTGCCTTGATTACGCCTATACACAAGGCTGGTGATACTACAATAACGTAGGGAACTATCGACTCATTTCTATTTTACCTACCAAATCTAAAATAATAGAGAAATGCGTCAAAAACAATTAGACGCCTTCCTAGACAAAACAGATGCATTGTCCAGGCGACTATTTGGTTTTCCAAAAAGGGTCTTCTACTCAGGACGCCCTTTACTCTTTTACGAACTTTATTACTGACTCCACTAGATATAAGAAAGTCATCGCTCTTTCCCTATAGACCTAGAAAAAGCTTTTGACACTGTTAGCCACCCATTATTACTAGAAAAACTCACTATGTATGGTATCCGTGGCTTACCACTAAAGTGGTTCACTAGCCATTTATCTGGTCGTACTACGCAGATTAAACTTTATCAAACCATACATGAACCACAGCCATATTCCTTTAGTGTCACTCAGGGCACGGTTTTAGAACCACTATTATTTTTAATTTGTATAAACAGTTTATTAACAACAAACGTATCCGACCACACGATATCCTTCGCTGACGACACTGTCTTGATTTACATCAGTGAAACTTCGAAGGACGAGTATGAAAAAGCCAACCATGGTTTTCACAGAACTAAAATATGGCTTGATATCAATTTATTTATCCTCACCACGAGTAAAACCAACCACATCTATTCTCCCTAACTAATGCAGGTGAAACAAAAATAATTAATTAAAACTGCATACTGAAACCACTTGTCTACTGAATAATGCCTCAGGCTGCTGTAAATGTGCCAAAATATTAAAGGTAGACGAATTTAAATATTTAGGAATAATTGCAGATTAGCACTTTAAATGGAATGACTTTATTGCACAACTAATAAAAAAAATTGAGAAATGCGCTATTCAATCTTAAGCAACTTAGAAGTATTTTAAACAAGACACAAATACGTGTTGTATACTTTGGATTAGTACAATCACAACTGTCATATGGAATTATTTGTTGGGGTAGTGCATGCGGAAATAGCGTAAACATCATTAAGAAACTACAAAACAAAATATCGCAGGTGTCTCGAAAACGACCATGGAGCCACAAAACTAGAGATGTCAAATTACCGTAATTTTTAAAAACCGTAATTTACCGGTAAATTACCGATTGAAATTTTGAGAAAACAAAAATTACCGACTCTCCTGAGCTTACATTCCATTACTTAAAAAAAAGTTTAATTGTGAGGACTATTTGACTATTTTACACGTATTTGCGGCTTTTGCTACCAAGACAGCAGCCGTGGCCTTTCTAATCTGATTTCTAAATAGAGATTCATTAAAACTTAAAGACTAATTTCTAGCGCAACTTTGTAAGTACTGACTAGCGAATAGCGCCTGGTGAGTCATTCTGGAAGTAAACACAGAAATGATTGATCATTTAAGTGTAGAATGAACCTTTAATGCGTAATAAAAATGTTTAATAATTTATCACGGTTATTTACCGCCGTAATTTACCGATAAATTACCATTGTAAAATTACGGTAAGATATAAAACGGTAATTTACGCGGTATTTGGTAAATTACCGGTAATTTACGGACTCACATCTCTACACCCATCACAATCACTCTACAAAGAATTCTCGGTACTTTTTATCTCGAATCTGTTTAAAAAACACGTATTGTTGATCTTTCTAAAAATCGTATAGCAGAAAGAGGAAATAAATATTCGCAATTAAAACAGTCACCTCATGATACTTGTTTCCAGGCAAACTTTCATGTACTAGCACCAAGATATTATACCAGTCAAAAAGAAAGAGGTGCAGAGACACATGACTATACATTCTTTAACACTCTTAGTAACCAATTAATTCATCGTGTAACAAAACATTGTAACAAACTATTGGGTTAGTAATAGTTTAGTTTACCTCGCCGCATGTAGATGGCCCCACAAGCAACTCACCATATCACACACGCGAACAGGGCCGGAAATAAGCATAGGACACTGGACATTGACCAATAAAATTTTAAAATGTCCCATAAATATTTTAAAACCTGAGGGGGTCACTGGACAGTTGAGCAGTAAATTTTTCCGAAGTTTTGATAACTTAAATATGGAGACGCGACACAATTTTTGCGGACTCCAGTGGACAATGTCCTATAAGAAATTTTTCTTATTTCCGGCCCTGCACGCGAAGCGGTGCTTCCATTGAGTCGGACTCAACGCTGAAAATTCAACTGTTCCTCTTGCGAAATTTGAGCGACTTCTTATTTTCGTAAAGGGGGATGCCCACTGGGGTCGCTCGAAATTTCGCGTTCGCTTAAAACACGGATACAGCTTCGTGCTTAAATAACGCGGGTGTAGTTCAAGCGTTTCATGCGACAACCATTCACACTGGAATTTTGCTTCCCGCTGGACTCGCACGAAAATAAAGGGTAATTTTAATTTTGAATAAAAAAGGGGAGAGGGGCAAGGTTAAAATGGGTTAGGGAAATTTTTCTGAAAAGAAAGCAACAAGGGGAGTTTCATAATTTGTTAGTGAATCTCAAGATTACAGATCAAAGGGGTAGATTTTGCAAAGGCTTAAACCAGGAAGGTCATCGTATTCAATGGCTTATAATGATTAAGTTATTTCAACTATTTACGTTTGACTCTGAACCCCTTTGAGATTATTTCGAAAACGGTCGGCCCAAAAATGAAAAAAAAACACAACAAATTTCAGAAAGCCAATTAACCCTTCAGAAAGACTAGCGTGTGCATTAAGGGTAAGTGTTGTATAGGAACATGAGTTAATAATATGTTAGCTCCCTATAAGTTACTCAGGCTCCATAGGCGTAATGTATCCAGCGATTTCTTCTCATTTCGCCCGCGCAGGAAAAAAATCCGAATGTTGCGCTCTCTTGTCGAAAAAACTCACGCTCGTAAGGCTCCTCGACCTCGAGTCGTCGGCTGCTTTATCACTAAGGGAGTGTTTTAGTCGTGAATGTTTAAGTTTTAACAATTTAACATTAAATCATGGCGTTTGTGTCAGTACTGAGACAAAAAAGGAAATCAATGCAATTTGCCGATATTGATAAATAATGCTAAAGATAAGAGTTGTTATTGTGACTTGAAACCAGAAAATTATACAACTGAGCTAAATCCAATCCACTGATCTCTTAACTGTTTTCTTAACCGAGGCTACTGTGCGAAATATTTGGCTGCTTAAATAGCTCCTATATCATTGGCAAGCTTCCAATACACGCGCTTCCGGGGACAAACCGGAAAGAAGAGTAAATAAGATTTTCGTTCACGTGGCGGCCGCAGAGCGTCGCATATAGTTGGGAAGCCGGCGGCGTGGTAGAAAACGCTGGAGTATAAAAATGAATTGCCGAGTAACTTATAGGGAGCTAACATATTATTAACTGATGATAGGAACGAGTATTTGAAAATCGCGCCACGTTTTTGACAGTATCACCATGCCCGAATGTTTCTAGGGGTTGTTACAGGCTAGAAAAAATTTTGTCCCAAAAATTAAATAGTAATTAGCTCAATATGGCTCTACCTTAAGGCTTTAATTAAGTAGATAATATTCTCTCACTAACAGTATTCATTGCCAATGCAATTCCAAAGCGCTTCTCTTTGCGTTGATATTGATGTTTAAAATTATCAATTCTTTAATTAATTAAAACTGTCTTTGTACACAAAGACGCAAAAATGGAAGAGATAAGTGTAGAAAATTAACTGTTTGAAGTAACAGATATTCAAATTTTCATTTTTGAAGACGTGATTATAAAACATCAATTATTTGAAAAAATTTCTTATCTTAGTTTTTTTCACCAAAATTCCTTAAGTAAAATATTTTATCCTCAAACATGTGCATCATTTGAAAAATAGAACACGTATGCATTTTATTTTCTTTTTAAAATTTAGAGTTAGTTTGAGTATTCGGGCCTATAAGGAGAATAAAATGGACAGAAAATCGTTGATAGCAGACAAAATAAAATAAGCATGAAAACTTAACAAAACGTGTTCGTTAATTTTAAAGTTTTCGAAGTTTCAAAAATTGACGTGATGTATATCTCTCAAAAGATCACGATCAAGCTACAGATCCTTTTGACTCTAATAACTACATCACAGTCAAAGGGCGAATGTAATTTTCGGTTCGCAATATTTTCAATTTTAAAATATAAAAATAAATTCTTCTAGCTCTATTTTTCAGATATCCGAGTATTTGAACTTCCTCGAAGCAATTGTTTCTAGAAAATAAAAAGTAGTATTAAGGTAGTTTCTCTGAATTTTTTGTGAAAAAAACTAAGATAAGAAATTTTTTCAAATAATTGATGTTTTATAATCACGTCTTCAAAAATGAAAATTTGAATATCTGTTACTTCAAACAATTAATTTTCTACACTTATCTCTTACTTTTTCGCGTCTTTGTGTACAAAGACAGTTTTTATTAATATCTGTCACTTCAGTCTTAATATGAATTAAAACTGTTTAGAAACTAGTATTTTAAAACGTATACTGAAAAGCAGGCGCTCCATTTAAGTCTTGTGGTGTTGCGCGTATATTAGTTACCACGTTTGAACTAACAAGGCCCTAACCATCTATTATAGAAGTATTTATCTTGATTGCTTCAACGCCCAGTCCAACTCAAATTGCCTTCCCGTCGATTTCACGTGCAAAGCACAGTGGATGCAATAATACAAATAGATTCCGAAGACTCAGGCTAAAAAATTATTACGTAGACCTGTGTACAAAAACAATCTATACACCTGTGCACAAACATATTCCATAGACCTGCGCTGGGTGACCACATTTCCTAAATTTTATAATTTTTCCTATTTTCGGATGTCTTCCTATTAGTTCCTATAATTTCGATAATTTTCCTATATTTTCCTATTTTTTGAAATTGTAGATATTTTGTGCGCTCTCACTTTTGGTTTTGTTATATATCACCAAAGCTATGGAAGCCTCTAAAAATATTTGTCAGGGAAGTCTGTGATGTTTTAAAGTTATAGCATATGTTTCTAAGATTACGTTCCATAAGTATGACACTTCCTATATTTCGAAATGCTAGAGACTTAATGAGAGCTAGTTCGAGAACGACGCGAGAATTGACTACACACGATTCTCTACTCCATCTTCCTATTTAGTCTGTACTAAGCCTTTGACAGGGCCTCATCAGGCGTCGCTTTACGAGAATCTATGACGTTTCATTTACGTCACTTCGAGACAAGCTCTCAGTTTCCAGTGACAAATTTATGTAACATATCTTACGAAATTATGGTTATAATTAAACCAAAGCTCCTTTGTAAATCTTGTCTTATTACTTTCAAAGCATTTGCAACATATATATTGCTATACAAACAGATTCCGGAGATCTGTGCATAGATTCCGTAGCCATGTGCACAAACAAATTGCGTAGACTTGTACACAAGTGGAAGTCACAGGCTTGTGCACAACAGATGTCATAGACATGTTCAAACCAGATTCCATAGTTTTGTGCACAAACAGAAGTCATAGACATGTGCACAAAAAACATTCTATACTTGTGCACATCAAGTTTCCATAGACCTGTGCACAAAAGATTTCATGGAGATGTGCACAAAATATTTCATGGAACTGTGCACAAAACATTATATATGCTTGTGTACATAAAGATTCCATAGACCTGTGTACATAAAGATTTCATACCCATAGCACAAAACTATTCCATAACCATTTGCACAGAAATATTCCCTAGACCTGCGCACAAAATATTTCATAAAACTGTGCTGTTCACAAAACGATTCCATTGACCTATGCACAAAATATTCTATTGGCTTTTGTATAAACATGTGACATAGACCTGTGTACAAAAATATTCCATGGACCTGTGCACAAAAACATGCCTTGGACCTTTTCAGAAACATTCCATACCCATATATGCTCTAAAATATTCCACACCCATTTGCACAAACATTTTCCGTAGACCCGTGCACAAACAGATGCCGTAGACTAGCGCATAAACAGATTCCATAGATTTGCGCACAAATATATTACGTAGACTCGTGCACAAATAGATTCCACAGACTTGTACACAAACAGAAGTCACACGGTTTTGCACAATCCAATGTTATAGACTTGTGCACAACAGATGCTTGTGTAAAAAACTGATTTCATACTTCCTCAAAAAGAGATGTCATCGACATTTGCACAAGAGATTCCGTAGACTTGTGCACATAAAGATTCTTCAGACTTGTGCACAAACATATTTTGTAGACCTGTACACACAGATACCATAGACTTGTGCAAAAATAGATGTCAAATATTTGTGCAAAAACACATACCTTAGACTTTTGCACAAACTGATGCCATAGACTTGTGCACAATCATATGTCCTAGACCGGTGTACAAAACATTCTATAGATTTGTGCACAAACATGAGTCATATACCTGTACACAAAAATATTCCACGGACTTCTGCACAAAAACATTCCATATACCTGTACACAAAAATAATCCATGGACCTCTGCACAAAAACATTCCATATCCCTATGCTCAAAAATGTTCCTTACCCATTTGCACAAAAATATCACGTTCACCTGTGCACAAAACTATCACGTACACCTGTGCACAAAATTATTCGGCATCCATTTTCACAAAATTATTCGGTATCCATTTTCACAAAAATATTCCGTACACCTGTGCACAAAAATATTCCGTACACCTGTGCACAAAAATATTCCGTACACCTGTGCACAAAAATACTCCAAATCCATTTTCACCATAATATTCCATACACCTATGCACAAAAATATTTCGTACACCTGTGAACATAAACAGTTCGTACACCTATGCACAAAAATTTCCGTACAATTGTGCATAAAAATATTCCGTACACCAATGCATAAAAATATTTCGTACACTTGTGCACAAATAGAATCACAGACTTGTGTACAAAGAAATGTCGCACACTTGCGCAAAAAGAGATGTTATAGACATGTGCACATCAGATTCCATAGAGTTATGCACAAACATTTTCAATGCCCCTATGCTCAAACAGATTTCAAACCCTTATGCTCAAAAATATTCCATACCCATTTGCACAAAAATAATACGTAGACCCGTGCTCAAAAATATTCCGTAGACCTTTGCTCAGACAGAAGTCACTCGCGTGTGCACAAACAGATTTCATAGACTTATGAATAAACAGATGTTATAGACTTGTGAATAAACAGATGTTATAGACTTGTGCACAAAGAGATGTTATAGACTTGTTCACACACAGGTGTTATAGACTTGTTCACAAGCAGGTGTTATAGAATTGATCACAAACAGGTGTTATAGACTTGTTCACAAACAGATGATTTAGACTTGTGCACAAACAGATGCTTTAGACTTGTGCACAAACAGATGCTTTAGACTTGTGCACAAACAGATGGAATAGACTTGTGCACAAACAGATGTTTTAGTCTTGTGTACAAACAGATGTTTTAGACTTGTGCACAAACAGATGTTTTAGGCTTGTGTACAAACAGATGTTTTAGACTTGAGCATAAACAAATGTTATTGACTTGCGCAAAAAGAGATGTTTTAGACTTGAGCATAAACAAATGTTATTGACTTGCGCAAAAAGAGATGTCATAGAAATGAGCAAATCAGATTCCATAGACCTGTGCACAAACAGAGGTCGTAGACCTGTGAACAAACAGATGTCGTAGACCTGTGCACAAACAGAAGTCGTAGACCTGTGCAAATAAAGATTTTTCACTTGGACACTAAGATTCTTCAGACTTGTGTGTGCACATAATGATTCTTCAGACTTGTGTGCACATAAAGATTCTTCAGACTTGTGTGCACATAAAGATTCTTCAGACTTGTGTGCATATAAAGATTCTTCAGACTTGTGTGCACATAAAGATTCTTCAGACTTGTGTGCACATAAAGATTCTTCAGACTTGTGTGCACATATAGATTCTTCAGACTTGTGTGCACTTAATGATTCTTCAGACTTGTGTGCACATAAAGATTCTTCAGACTTGTGTGCATATAAAGATAATTCAGACTTGTGTGCACATAAAGATTCTTCAGACTTGTGTGCACATAAAGATTCTTCAGACTTGTGTGCACATAAAGATTCTTCAGACTTGTGTGCACATAAAGATTCTTCAGACTTGTGTGCACATATAGATTCTTCAGACTTGTGTGCACTTAATGATTCTTCAGACTTGTGTGCACATAAAGATTCTTCAGACTTGTGTGCACATAATGATTCTTCAGACTTGTGTGCACATAAAAATTCTTCAAACTTGTACACATAAATATACCATAGACCCATGAACAAAAAATTCCACAGACCTGTGCACAGAAGATCCCATACTCCTATACTCAAAAGGATTCCATGCAGATTTGCACAAAAACATTCCGTAGACCTGTGTAAAACAATATTCCAGAGGCTGTGTAAAACAATATTCCATAGGCCTGTGCACAAAGAGAATTTATACTCCTTTGCACAAAAATATTCTGTAGGTCTGCGCTTAAACAGATTCCGTAGACTTGTACACAAACAGATGTTATAGTTTAGACTCGTGTAAAAATTTAATTACCTATAATTGGTAATTATCTTTAATTGCTTATTTTGTTTAATTAAGTTTAATCTGTACTTCGCAACTAAATTAGTTGGACGCGCAATAGTTATAATGACAATTAAGCTAGCTAATTGCCCTACAAATTTGATTATCCGCAGTAAAACGACGTAAGTCCTAGAATGACTTTCCTTATTACTTAACCCAAGCAAAAAAGTCTTAAGTTCCACAGTTTAAAGGTAAACCACGTAATTCGGAGCAGGTACTTAAAACTATTAAAAACAATACTTAAACTTTGTTTTTCTTAATGAAACAAAAATTGGCGCCCACTTTAAAAATGGGGCTTACATTTAAGACCGTTTTCAAATCTATCAAACGAATAGTTATTTTTGTAAGGGTAGTTACAAAATGGGTAAGTTTGGAAAATTTCCCATGTTATTTCTATGGAGATTCTCTAGTTTTTCGCCAAAATCTGTGATTAATTTTATGGAAATGAAAACCACCCTTAGTAACTTTATGCTTTATAAAATAAACTATTAGGTGGATCATCTTGAAATTTTTACCACATATTAAGGGCCCGGTTTTTAGTTCAGTAGAAAAATTTCGAAACAATAAACTTAATACGAAAAAAGTTAAAACCAATCCAAAAACCTTCCTTATACATTAAAGCCGTCATCAGGCCTTATCTAAGGGAGCTACCGCTCCCTTAGAATAACAGCTGATCGCTACTTCCCGTTCGCCACATCTTTTTTTAAAAATAGGCTCCTCCTACTGCCGAGTAAGAGGCGATGTATGGTAAGCCGGAAAGACATTCATGCTAGTAAATGAATTCATAGTATAGTTTAAGTAATATATAAACAGCCATTTCAAATAACAATATTAAAAAAATCTTTGGAATATCAAAATGAAACAGAGCTTTAAAGCTACAAAAGTACTAAATGCATCATAATTACGAAAAATACTTCCACATATTCACTTTATATTATGGAAAAAGGGAATATTAAGGTTCTGTATGATTTCTTAACACATCAACACAAGGCTAACTGCTAACGCGACGCACTAGTGTAACAATGGACGGACACACACAGACAAAAACATAGACTGCTTTTTAACTCTTTCCGTATTAATTTTGAGTTGAGAAACAAGATTATCTTTAATATTTAAATAAATATAATAATTTTTAATTATTTTAATCTTCAATAATTAACATTAATAAAAGTTAAATCGTTTAAAATAAAGTTATACCTATTATCATGTCAAACTTTGCTAATATTGACGTTTAAAGTGAAGGGTACCCCTCTTGCCCGCTTTCTTCAAATTTTGGGGTATATATACAATTCGTTTCCATTATAATAGTAAGGAAAAAGCGTAATTGCGAAAACCTTTGGTGGCGATCCCACCTTAGGGAGGCTAGACATTTCTCGTAACCCTAGCTGATCGCCGTGTATATCCTAAAACCAAACGATGATAATGGAGTAGAAGCCAATGAGACAGATTGGTGTCTATGTGGAATAGACGGAAGACCAGTAGATGGTGGTGTTAGAAGCCAGAATGTACAGACTGGTGTCCAAGTGGGATGGACAAAGACCAGAAGATGGTGGTGATTAGAAGCCAGTATGTACAGACCGGTGTCCATGTGGGATGGACGAAGATCAAAAGATGGTGGTGATTAGAAGCCAGTAAGTACAGACTGGTGTCCGTGTGGGATGGACAAAGACCAGAAGATGGTGGTGTGAGAACTCAAGTAGAGGAGCCATTTCCGTGACTGTGAAAGCAGTTCGGAAATGGCGAACACGTTTGCTCCGATTTGGAAACTGCGAACGCGGTCACGTGGGTGTAACAACAGACACACACACGGACACACACGATCGTTACAGAACCTCTCCGTGACTTACGTCACTCGGAGAGGTAAAAAGGGACAGAACTTGCACAAAAGAATTTATCCCCATCCGTTTTTATTTTTTACTATAAAGACGTGTCTTAATGGGTTTAGGGGCATGGTCGAATCAGTTGTATTGTTATGAACGGAATCTATTTTCGGATTTATTGCTTTGTTAGTTGGTGACTCTTCCTACCACGAAACATTTAATTGTTTCCAGGTGTTTGCCCCGAAGGCATTATCCTGACAAGTCTCAACATGTTATGTCTTTGTTGCGTTACCCGAAATTAAAGTAATATTTTTAAAATACCAAAATGCAAATTCAACTAAAAATACAGTTACCAGGATGAAAGTAACGGCCACTATTATCCCTGGCTTTGAAAGAGCTTCGCGAATTAACGTCTGCTTAGAAACATCATCCATTACAATCAAACTTTTCATCCCCTTATTTGGGGTATAAATAGCGTCTGATTTGGTACGGACCTCATTTGATTGTTAGACACCGCCAGGATAAGATGAATCGAGAAATTACACGTCTAGAAACGTTTGGCGCATTTGCGAGTACGTTTGTAAAACCGTCAGAACTAGCCCGTCATGGGTTTTACTATTTAAGTTCGGGGACGGACGCTGTTAAATGCCATTTTTGTGACTTAACGCTACGAGGATGGGAACCTAACGACAATGTTTTCGAAGAGCATCAGAAATTCAAGGCAGACTTTCCATTACTTCAAGGATTACCCACTAATAACATGCCTATATTCATCCAAAACCCATTGACTAAAGACATGCCACCAAACAGAAAGTACAGAGATGTCCCTCAAGAAGAGTGGGAGAAAGAAAAAGTCATTCCGCCAACCCAACCCATACCAACAACACTTACTCCGAATGACGATATTGCACTAAGAATTAAACGCGTTAATCTCGAGAAAGCTATAATTGAAATGTTTATTCAAGAACTTTTGCGACATGAAAGTTAGATCCAATTGTTGTAATATATTCCATACCTTATTACGTTTTATAAATTATAAAAGAACCAGTCAAAAACTTGAAATGTAACTCGAAATAAATATAATTTTTTTCCTTAATTTGTTCTTTGTAATACTATTATACCTACTACAGTCTTGACAAAACCTTTTCAGTGGTGATAGTGTAGGGTGTTACTTAGCTTTTCTCAACACATTTCGTGTTAAAAGTAAAACGTTTTTGAACATTTACATTGCATTATACCCACACGAAACGCGTCATTTAAATTTTCTAAAATCCCATAGGAATACATGTGAAATTGAATAGACCATCGCAACGAAAACAGACGTATACATTACATTTTATCAACACGAAACCCGTCATTTGAAAAAAAAACATTTCAAATGTTTAAAGCGTTGAAATAAATTTATCAAAATTATCAAAATCATTCCTATTTTCAGTTTGGTCTGTAAGAGTTCCTCAGAGGGGTGAATGACCTCGGGCCCCTTAGATGCATTGGAATTTATCTTCTTTAATTGGGCCACCCCATCAGTTGGTTTATGACCTTGAAAAGGGGGGGCTGAACTTGAACAAAAGCATCTATTCCCTTTGTCCTTTTGGGGCATTCCAAGAGGTCTATGGCCTTTAAAAGGGGCTGAACTTGAACAAAAGAATTTATTTTGTCAATTCTTTAATTGGACCCCACACCAGGTGATTTAGGACCTTAAAAGGAGGTGTGGACGCATCACTCGCGGTACGTAAAGTTAAACTCAGTCCTAAAATATTGTTAGCGCATGAAGCAGCACTTAATAACGGTACTGCCAAATATAATTTTACGCGCACCGAACTTAAAACTTAAACTAGTATCTAGGCCCTCAGCCTAATCGGGTCATTACGGGAATAGTCTCCAACGCGGCGTTCAAGGGCAGTTACGCTCTGAATCCCTTTAACTTTAAAACTTACGTTTTAAATTTTTTGTCTCTGTACCTCGATAACGAACAAATACCTTCGAAACCGTTGACTCCTGATTTCGGTAAAAACTTTATATACAAGCTTATCAAACATTGTTCGCGGGCATGGGTATTCATTATAAAGACGACGGTAACGATATTACTCCCAACGAGTTTGCCAACGGCTTAACTCTGTACGCTTTTGATCTGACACCGGACCTATCGGCTAGCGAAACAAACCACTGGAACCCCGTTAAGCAAGGACAATTAAGATTGGACATGGGATTCGCTAAACCTTTGCCCGAGGCCGCAGTCAGCATTGTATACGCCGAATTTCAAAACATGATTCAAATCGATAAAAATAGAAACGTAATTGTAGATTATTAAAATGTCAGCAACTACCACCGTAGACTTGATTCTCGCTTTATCAGATACGCCCAACTTTTTGGGTGTTTTCGCGTGAAATAGGTTACCTAAGGTTACCAAATATCCCGCATCGTTAATTATAAATTTAGATCAGCACTATGAAAAGGGGTCTCACTGGGTATCGGTCTTCAAAGACAGACCTCGTGCAGGGTATTATTTCGATAGCTACGGTTTGCCACCATTTCTGCCTAGTATAAGAAGATTTTTATCTTTAAACTGCAGAAAATGGAATTTTGGTAAGCGACATCTTCAGAGGCTAGAAAGTAGCGTATGCGGGCACTATAGTGCCCTCTATCTTATTCATAGAAGTAAGAAGAAAAGTACGAAAACTTTCCTGAAAGCTTTTACAGCAAATCGAAAAATTAACGATATGAAAATTGCTAAACAATTTCAAAATCATATACGACGACTAAAAAAGTGTAAAAGGAACTTATTAACAAACCGTGTGGTTGCCTGGTGGTAATGCGTCCAGCTCTGTGTTGTTTCAACAACATTTGAGTTTCCATTCCAGGGTTCGACTTCCTACCAACGGCGCTTTATTAGTCCGGTATAGAAAAAACATCTTCAGATACGGCTTGAATCAAGTTTAAGGAGGTTTTTTAAATATTTAACCAATTTATTATTAATTTAACTTAAATAAATATGCTATTTTCACGCTAATTAAATGTTTTTTGATTTAAAATCTGATTGTAATTATAATAAGCCTAGAATAACCTAGCATAAGCATATCTTTCAGAATCTACTATAGCATAAGCCTACCAGAATCTACTATAGCATAAGCCTACCAGAATCTACTATAGTATAAGCCTACCAGGATCTACCATAGCATAAGCCTATACCTACAGGTACCAGCCACGTGACGTTATCAAAAATTAGCCGTGACGTCATCAAGAAAACCACCACCAGGTGGCTCAACAAATTTCCGGCCCACACCTTCACGTGACGTCATCAATTCCCCCCCAACACCATCACGTGACGTCATCAATGCCCCCATCTCCCCCAACCCCCGGGATGACGGTATAGAACCAAAAATTTTACCCCCACCCAAGGGGGGGAAGGAAGGGGGGGGGTAAAATTTTTGGTTCTATACCGTCATCCTTACTCTCTCCCGTTTTTTAATTAAAATGCATGGGCTCTACTGGCAACATAACCAGTTTAAAAAAACCTTACTTATTTCACAGTCTGGTCCTCGTCAAAAAGCGTATCTAGCATTTTAAGCCGAAAAATATCAAAGCCAAACAGATTTAACATGTTGGGGGCCGAATCTAAATATCCTAGCCGCCCCAATCTCACGAAATTAGAAAAGCATCCTGGTATTTTGGCCACAAATTCTAATCCCGAATCAAACTATCCTCCTCTATACTTTTGCATTAACAGCGCTTTGTTAATATGCACTTTATGTGTTTCTTATTCTCGCTTATGCCACATAATTGTTTATGGTATTCTAACTCATACCTCTATAGTAAAAGCAATTAACTTAATTAGGCACTTACCAAGCGAAAATGGAATAGATGGTTCCTCCTTTGCTTTATCCGAGTTATTTATGGTGGCTGGAAAATTTCTTCTCTGAATTTAAATTAATTACGCTTATCACTACACCTAACTAAATAGTAAAATCTAACTTGAAATACTAAAATTTTTATTTTATAGGTGATAGGACTATCAACTTTGAGTCTAAATAATCATAAATCCACGGAATAGGATATTAAGATTAACTGAAGCCGAAATCTCCATTTCAGCCTAATTATTCTTCCTTACAAAGTGCCAATAAAACAGAAAATATAATTACTCCATTTGTTGCTATAACCTAAAGCCTAAATAATATACTTGTACGTAATTTTGACATTGTGGAAATTTTAGAAATGGTTTAAGAAAAATAAATCAACTAGTAGTTAAAATACTTTATTTTTAAAACCTTAAAAATAAATTTCAAAATAAAAGCTTACCCAAGAATAATAATCAGTCCTCGCTTTAGTGACTTTTCCGTGGGTTGTTGGAATCTTTTAGGTTTCGCGATTTTGCGGCGTTCCTTGGATGAGGTAGTTCCGCGGACTTCAACAGGTTTTGTTGGTTGATGGACTTCTTCGCGTTTTTCGGATTGTTGAACTTCAGCGGATTTAGCGGGCTGTTGGATTTTATCGGGTTTAGCAGGCTGTTGGGCTTCATCGGGTTTAGCAGGCTGTTGGGCTTCATCGGGTTGAGCGGGCTCTTGGATTTAATCTGTTTTAGCGGGCTATTGAGCTTCATAGGGTATGCCGGGCTGTTGGACTTCATTGGGTTTAGCAGCTTGAGGTGGCATTTTGGAAAGTGATCTTAGTGATTAAATTTTCGTAATTTTCATTAATAGAAGCAGTCCTCAGATTTTTTGGTTTGAGCGTAGACCAAGAGACTGAATCCTTGAAATTATTCACTTACTTTTGGTTAAGCAAAGTATTCAATACTAGTACATCCTCTTGTCCACATTTTCAATATATCACTCTCTTCCGACCTTTTTCTATTGCGCGTTTCCAATTGTGCTGGTTGAGGCGAGCTGCGCCTTTCCTAGCTGCACGTTTCTTTAGAAACAAAGCGTAAATTTCGGGATACTTTGCCTGTAATTGAGAAAAAACATGTAAGCGATTTTCTATTTATATTCAATCCTATCTCGTAATGTTAATCTCTATGGGGTATAACATTCTCATTTCCTTTACGATGAACTAACGCAAAACGTTCGACAGGCCGACGACCGAGTTTATGGCAACCTACTTAACCGAATTAGAATCGGGACAGTTACGAAAGATGACGTTTCAACCTTAGAAAGTAGACTACTTCCGGGTGGGAACAAAATTGAGGTGGCTATGAATCTTTACCTTAAGCTAGTTAAAGAGGGATTTCATCCCATCTGTTTTGGTCATGTGCGATAAGTTCAACTTAAAAATGCTCGAGGAAAGCCGAAAGAAAGTTGAATGCGTTCAATGCTAAGACAAACTAATTGGTTACGACAAAAAAATTACCAAAAACATTGTCAGGAGGCTCAAAATGTTAGACAATGAGCCGTCAAAAACTGGAGATCTAGAGAGCAAGCTGTATCTCTGCGTTGGATCTCGAGTAATGGTTAGGAGAAACATAAATTTTGAAGAAGGTGTCATTAACGGCACCATGGCCATTATAACGGGATTCCAAAAGAACGACAGTGGGAACATCACTGGTATCCGTATAAGAGTAGATCGGGAACCAAGTGACGAGAACAATAAGCCCGACTTTTTAGTCGAGAAAATGAGCGTCAAGTTCTTGCTAATGACCAATTTATACGTGAAACGAACGCAATTTCCGGTAATCTTGGCATACGCCATTACTATACACAAAAGCCAGGGAATGAGTTTAAAATGCGCAGTTATTGATTTGGGATCAAATTTAATTGGAACTGGCACGGCATACGTCGCTTTATCGCAAGTGACTTCCTTGGCCATTTTCCATCTCTTGCAATTAGACCTGAATAAAATTATGGCAGATGGACGAGCCATTGCGGAGTATAACAGGTTGCGTCAAAAACTCAGACGTGATCTGCCACTTATAGAAATAGTCGGGTCCGAAGGAAAGAGAAGTACAAAAAGGCCGACGTCGAGGAGTATTTTAGAAGTTGAAGGAGAGAGATCTGATGAAACGGAAAAGAAAGACCAAATAAAAGGATCAGACTAGGTCTTCAGAGTATAGACATTTTTCCCTTGAAGGGATTTGAAAATGGAGATGGAGTAACGTGCTACGCAAATAGCGTTTTGCAATTGCTGTTACTGATTCCGGAATTAAGGAACATTATTAAAGAGCACAAAGAACCATTGAGCGATAAGCCTATTTTGACTTGCCTCCGTAACACTATTGAGCATGTTGAAAATTCCAATACGAGCTCCTGCGACGATGGTTTCAATTTGCCAACGGCTGTTGGGTTGCCTTTTACCCACAACGAACAGCAAGATGCTAGTGAATTCTTATGGGTTCTCTTGCCAAGACTTTGCGAAGAAATGGAAACTCCTGACTCTAACGCTCTGCGGGAACTATTATGGACAAAGTCGCAAAACGTTACCAAATGCCCCAGCTGTCACCTAGCAAAAAGTTCTGGAAACATTATCCAAAGCTGCATCTTCACTCTTCCTTTGCCAAACCTCGGTATAATTGATTGGAAACTATTAGTCCAAAGGATGAGACCAACAATGATGCCATGCTAAACTAGTCAAAGCAGAGAAATTGATGAACGTGACGTATTGATTTATGCCGGTAAGTACGTATTTCTGTGGTTTCCAAGAGATACTGTAGTAAATGGTCACCCAATTAAGATTTCAACCAAAATATCGGGATTCGAAAATCAGAAAGTGGTTTTAAACCACAGCGTTTACAAAACTAGGGTCGTCATCATTCATATAGGTTCCTCTTTAAACCAAGGTCACTATCTGAACTTTATTCGAAAACATAACAGCTGGTACGAGGTTAGTGATACAACAATCAGCAAGCGAAACAGATTCGTCAGTAACTTGACTAACGTCTCAATCATCCTTCTAGAGAAAGTCTCTCTTTTTTGGGTGTGACTAAAATACTGAACCCTCTGAACCGCTGAATTACTGAACTTGGTACTAAAATCTCTACATGGGTGAAAAACTACCATCCACTCTCATAGAGAATTCAAATAGGAGTAATAAACAAAGGCTTGAATCTCAATGGACTGAATTAAAGTGACTATTTTACTGAACTCTGAACCGCTGAACCCTCTTCATAGGTCCCATATCTTAACATAGTCTGAACTTCGGTGACTATTTTACTGAACTCTGAACCGCTGAACCATATTTAATATTTCAATAGCTTAGCATTGTCTGAACTCGAGTGACTATTTTACTGAACTCTGAACCGCTGAACCATATTTAATTTTTACATAGCTTAACATGATCTGAACTCGAGTGACTATTTTACTGAACTCTGAACCGCTGAACCCAATTTAATATTTCAATACCTTAGCATGGTCTGAACTCGAGTGACTATTTTACTGAACTCTGAACCGCTAAACCCAATTATATTTCAATAGCTTAGCATGGTCTGAACTCGAGTGACTATTTTACTGAACTCTGAACCGCTGAACCATATTTAATTTTTACATAGCTTAATATGGTCTGAACTCGAGTGACTATTTTACTGAACTCTGAACCGCTGAACCCATTTTAATATCTACATAGCTTAACATGGTCTGAACGCGAGCGACTATTTTACTGAACTCTGAACCGCTGAACCCAATTTAATATTTCAATACCTTAGCATGGTCTGAACTCGAGTGACTATTTTACTGAACTCTGAACCGCTGAACCATATTTAATATTTCAATAGCTTAGCATGGTCTGAACTCGAGTGACTATTTTACTGAACTCTGAACCGCTGAACACAATTTAATATTTCAATACCTTAGCATGGTCTGAACTCGAGTGACTATTTTACTGAACTCTGAACCGCTGAACCATATTTAATATTTCAATAGCTTAGCATGGTCTGAACTCGAGTGACTATTTTACTGAACTCTGAACCGCTGAACCATATTTAATTTTTACATAGCTTAAAATGGTCTGAACTCGAGTGACTATTTTACTGAACTCTGAACCGCTGAACCCATTTTAGTATTTACATAGCTTAGCATGGTCTGAACGCGAGTGACTATTTTACTGAACTCTGAACCGCTGAACCATATTTAATTTTTACATAGCTTAACATGGTCTGAACTCGAGTGACTATTTTACTGAACTCTGAACCGCTGAACCATATTTAATTTTTACATATCTTAAAATGGTCTGAACTCGAGTGACTATTTTACTGAACTCTGAACCGCTGAACCCATTTTCATATTTACATAGCTTAGCATGGTCTGAACGCGAGTGACTATTTAACTGAACTCTGAACCGCTGAACCATATTTAATATTTCAATAGCTTAGCATGGTCTGAACTCGAGTGACTATTTTACTGAACTCTGAACCGCTGAACCATATTTAATTTTTACATAGCTTAAAATGGTCTGAACTCGAGTGACTATTTTACTGAACTCTGAACCGCTGAACCCATTTTAATATTTACATAGCTTAGCATGGTCTGAACGCGAGTGACTATTTTACTGAACTCTGAACCGCTGAACCATATTTAATATTTCAATAGCTTAGCATGGTCTGAACTCGAGTGACTATTTTACTGAACTCTGAACCGCTGAACCATATTTAATTTTTACATAGCTTAAAATGGTCTGAACGCGAGTGACTATTTTACTGAACTCTGAACCGCTGAACCCAATTTAATATTTCAATAGCTTAGCATGGTCTGAACTCGAGTGACTATTTTACTGAACTCTGAACCGCTGAACCCAATTTAATATTTCAATAGCTTAGCATGGTCTGAACTCGAGTGACTATTTTACTGAACTCTGAACCGCTGAACCATATTTAATATTTCAATAGCTTAGCATGGTCTGAACTCGAGTGACTATTTTACTGAACTCTGAACCGCTGAACCATATTTAATATTTCAGTTGCTTAGCATGGTCTGAACTCGAGTGACTATTTTACTGAACTCTGAACCGCTGAACCATATTTAATTTTTACATAGCTTAAAATGGTCTGAACTCGAGTGACTATTTTACTGAACTCTGAACCGCTGAACCCATTTTAATATTTACATAGCTTAACATGGTCTGAACGCGAGTGACTATTTTACTGAACTCTGAACCGCTGAACCCAATTTAATATTTCAATACCTTAGCATGGTCTGAACTCGAGTGACTATTTTACTGAACTCTGAACCGCTGAACCATATTTAATATTTCAATAGCTTAGCATTGTCTGAACTCGAGTGACTATTTTACTGAACTCTGAACTGCTGAACCATATTTAATATCTCGTTTCCAAACCTTCTTTTCAAAGCGGTAAGTTCGACAAACGAGTTCACTCCTCCACAAACAAGCATTCTCTCTTCATCGTGCAATTCGTATGGGAACAAATATAGGGGAGCACCACCCGTATTCCGGAGGCGGACTGGCGGCGTTTTGGTGTTGTGGGCATTGTAGGCTCGCGGCCCCCAAAAATGGCTCAAACAGCCCCAATATTGGCGCCGCAGTCAATGATGTTTGGGTGATCGTTTGTCAACGCCTTTCAATTCTCGGGACCCCGATTGACAAACCAAATTTTAAGACCAATTTCTCATGTATTTTAATTCTGAGTTTAGATATTAGTGCAAAGGAAAAAACCGAGCATGGTTTAGATAAATTAATATGAATTTACCACATACTCCTTAGAATTTCCCTTTCTAAAGTCATAATCATTAAAGCTTTCAGAAAATATTTTCATAGTGATGACCTCAATCTGTTTTTAATCATTATAAGTTTGAAAAAGGCTCTTTCGCAGTTAACTTAACACAATGGCAAAGCTAACAAATATTCGTATACAAGAAATAGGTTTGTGTATGCAGAGGAATGAAGAGTATATTTGTAAAGCATACGATAACAACATATAAGGCATCCACTAAAATTAACTCTGGAGCATGAAGATGCACAGTTTCTTAGTTAACTCTTCTGTTTGGCATCGAAACTTGAATGCCTACTAGTTCGTACAGGTAAAAGTTCGTCTTCATGGCTTAGATTGCTTACCACGGAACTAGTATCGCTGACGCAAACTTCTGTTCTTCGATATACGTTTTCAATCGAACACACTGTGGGAAGGTTTTTTATCTCTAGACAAAAAGCACCGTTTGAAGCAGTATGAGTTGGCTAGCCCCCGCGTGTTGTGAACTTGGGGTCCATCTGGCTTTGCTTCTTAGCTCGAGATAAAAACCTTCCCTTCCTGTGTGTTTGCTTCTCTGGAGGAATTTATGGATTTGTCTATTGAAGAACGTGGGGAAAAACGGTTTTGTTAAGCTCGGAGCCGTCAAAGTTTTTGCCTATTAGGCTGGTATTATTACTATGTGCTAATTTCGCCACTTCTCACTATCTCAGATAAATTTTTAAGGAATTTATTGGCAAGCAGGACCGGCCACTCCCTCCTTGGCTTGCGGCCACTAAAGTTAAATTTGCTAACGGCCCCGTGGGATTTTGCCCAACTGCCCAGTCCGCCCCTGCCAAATTCCCATGTTAAGCTATGTAAATATTAAATTGGGTTCAGCGGTTCAGAGTTAAGTAAAATAGTCACTCGAGTTCAGACCATGCTAAGCTATGTAAATATTAAATATGGTTCAGCGGTTCAGAGTTCAGTAAAATAGTCACTCGAGTTCAGACCATGTTAAGCTATGTAAATATTAAATATGGTTCAGCGGTTCAGAGTTGAGTAAAATAGTCACTCGAGTTCAGACCATGTTAAGTTATGTAAAAATTAAATATGGTTCAGCGGTTCAGAGTTCAGTAAAATAGTCACTCGAGTTCAGACCATGCTAAGCTATTCAAATATTATGTATGGTTCAGTGGTTCAGAGTTCAGTAAAATAGTCACTCGAGTTCAGACCATGCTAAGCTATTGAAATATTAAATTGGGTTCAGCGGTTCAGAGTTCAGTAAAATAGTCACCGAAGTTCAGACCATGTTAAGTATGTAAATATTAAATTGGGTTCAGCGGTTCAGAGTTCAGTAAAATAGTCACTCGAGTTCAGACCATGCTAAGCTATTGAAATATTAAATATGGTTCAGCGGTTCAGAGTTCAGTAAAATAGTCACTCGAGTTCAGACCATGTTAAGCTATGTAAATATTAAATTGGGTTCAGCGGTTCAGAGTTCAGTAAAATAGTCACTCGAGTTCAGACCATGCTAAGCTATGTAAATATTAAATATGGTTCAGCGGTTCAGAGTTCAGTAAAATAGTCACTCGAGTTCAGACCATGTTAAGCTATGTAAAAATTAAATATCGTTCAGCGGTTCAGAGTTCAGTAAAATAGTCACTCGACTTCAGACCATGCTAAGCTATTGAAATATTAAATATGGTTCAGCGGTTCAGAGTTCAGTAAAATAGTCACTCGAGTTCAGACCATGTTAAGCTATGTAAATATTAAATTGGGTTCAGCGGTTCAGAGTTCAGTAAAATAGTCACTCGAGTTCAGACCATGCTAAGCTATGTAAATATTAAATATGGTTCAGCGGTTCAGAGTTCAGTAAAATAGTCACTCGAGTTCAGACCTTGCTAAGCTATTGAAATATTAAATTGGGTTCAGCGGTTCAGAGTTCAGTAAAATAGTCACCGAAGTTCAGACTATGTTAAGATATGGGACCTATGAAGAGGGTTCAGCGGTTCAGAGTTCAGTAAAATAGTCACTTTAATTCAGTCCATTGAGATTCAAGCCTTTGTTTATTACTCCTATTTGAATTCTCTATGAGAGTGGATGGTAGTTTTTCACCCATGTAGAGATTTTAGTACCAAGTTCAGTAATTCAGCGGTTCAGAGGGTTCAGTATTTTAGTCACACCCCTCTTTTTTAAAGAGAATCCAGCAAAACTGTCGTTGTTCAGGGTGGTCAATAAAAAGTGGTAAATTAAGGAAACATTGGAAATTCGCCCTTGAAATATACGCAGATTTTGGTGTAAAATGTTACCGAGAAAATAATGAAATTGCAGGGAAAAAACCTGGAAATATTGTGAGGAAAAAACTGGGAAGAAATTGTAGGCAAAAGAATAGAAAGTAATTGTTGAAAAATAACGGAGATAGGAAAATATAAATTATCTAGCAAATACTCCATTCAAATATTAAGCAGGAACTTTATTATAATTTCATGGTTTAAGTGTTCTACAAAACTAATCAAAATCAAATGTTATAACTTCACTATTGCGAGTTAAATTGCAGCAATTTTGAAATTCATCGAAGTTTTAGGAAATAGTTATAGTTATTAAGAAGTTATCCACAAACCCCGAAGAAACTAATTCGCTGGCGTCTATTGCTATTGCTAAATAATCCCCGCAAACGAAGAACGCTTATCCATTTTAATTTCAATATATCATTAACATAGTTCGCAAAATCACCAGCGCCAATTAAATCTAGTAACATTAAATTTTATAATGCTGCCAAACAAAACAAAAGGATCTTGGTTTGGACCAAGGCCGAAAAAACAAACGATATGTCTGAGGTTTATCAGTTGAATGAAGTTTCAGATATTTCAATTTCTTTTTAATATTTTTTATTCCTTTAATCCTTAATTAATATTTAATTCAATCAACTGATTTTTACTGTTAATCGATCTATTCCCTCTAAATTAATTTAAAAAATGACATATCTACGCTTTTTCAAGAATACTTCCATTTTCCGAAAACATTTTATCATGAAATTAATTATTTTGAAGGGATTTCGTATCGATGCGCACTAACTTCTAAACACCTTGACAGACAGAGTTTTAATTCTTGCTCCCTTCACAATTTTTCAAGTTTGCACCAAAAAAGTTCAAATCTGTTGTAAGTTGCTGAGAAGACTGATGTTCAAGAAATTATGATAAATAATTTATTTTGCTCAAACTAATTTATAAACTAATGTCGTCTACTTAAGACAAAGCAACAACCTTGGTCCTGTGTGGTTTCTTTTAGTAGGTAGCTCACCTTTTATCAAGGCTTTTATGCACTGGAAAAATATGATATCGGTATAAATATAGCCAAAGGAAAGGGTAAAGATTACATAAAAAGAAATACTTCTCTGCGGAAATAAAATGCTTGAACACATCATTCCTTACCACTTGTGCCTAGGACCGATCATACAGAAATTACATAAGGAGAAACTAAAACACAGGGAACGATGCCGCCATTGGGGTCTTCTCCCTCTCGCCTAGAAGCACCGCTATAGGCATTGCGAGTTGACTAGCCTCCCGCCTGTAGTGAATTTTGGCACCTTCTGGCGATGGCCCTTGGTGCAAGGAAAAATACCCCAATGGTCGCCTCGCCCCTGTGTGTTTTCCGAAATGGTCTCTAGGCCTGATAAAATGATTACGCGTAATACGTAACCGGTGTACAAGTAGCGCCAACAATGTAGTTAGGCGTGATGACGGTCCAAATCTAGATTGAGTTATGGCCAAGAAGCTTTGAACTTCGGAGAGGGAAACTACAGTGCAACCTGTCCTTCATAGTCGCGACAAAAAATGTAACATTTCGATATTGGAAGTTAAATGTATAAATTCGTGTCCCCAATATATGCATCCACTATTACATATTTACATTTTCCTTTCGAGTTATATCAAATATCGCTTGCTCTTTTTAGACACTTATATTCAATATTCATTCCCAACACGTACTCCCTTGAAAATAATTAATTTCATGATAAAATGTTTTCGGAAAATGGAATTATTCTTGAAAAAGCGTACATATGTAATTTTTTAAATTAATTTAGAGGGAGAAGATCGATTAACAGTAAAAATCAGTTGATTGAATCAAATATTGATTAAGGATTAAAGGAATAAAAATAATTTAAAAAGAAATTGCAATATCTGATACTTCAGTCAATTGATAAACCTCAGACATCGTTTGTTTTTTCGGCCTTGGTCCAAACCAAGACTTTTTTATATAATAGTTATTGAGGGTCTGTCTATAAATAGTCCAGTCCCCAGTCCTCTTAGCCCTATTAAAGAGTTTACGACTGAGCTTGCGAAGCTTGCCAAGTTCCGTATTCCACCAAGGAACGAGCCTCGGCCGGCTGGCAGGCTTCGCCGGACAGTTGTGGTGGTAGGAATTGATAATGGCTTGTTGCATAAGATCAACTGCCAAATCAAATTCCAGCACCGAGGAAAGCTTTGGAGCATTACCTCTGAGTAGGAGGCAAAGTTCCTCCCTGTAGCCGGACCAGTCGGTCCGACGGGGGTTACGCAGTTCCGTCTTAACCGAAGTTGACTTGACCGCGACCGAGAAGCAGATGTGCCTATGGTCCGAGAGAGACGGTTCATTAGACACATGCCAATTAGAAACCGACAGACTGATATTGTCTGTGGCCAGGGTGACATCAATGACCTCCTTTCTGTTAGAAGTAACGAAGGTTGGCTCATTGTGCCTGTTGAGAATATGCAGGTTCGTACCGACCAGATATTCAAGCAGTTCATCACCACGTCTGTTGCAGTCACTACTGCCCCACGTGACATGGTGGGCATTGGCATCACAGCCCAAAATGAGCCTGTCCTCCTGCCTATCACAGCGGTCGACAAGAACGACAACCTCCTGTGGTGGAGGGGAACCCGTGGCATCATGGGGAAAGTAAGCAGACGCCATGATAAGCCCAGTTGCCTCTCCAAAAGAGGAGGGCATTACCTTAATCACAGCAGTATCCCTAGTGAGGTAGTTCGGAAGCGGAAGGATGTCAAGCCCCTTCCTGGTCAGAACACACGCCCTGGGGTTGGGTGAGGTAAAGTCATAAGAGATATTACCTGCATTCTTTAAACCAAGGATTTTACCATTATGAATCCAAGGTTCCTGAATGAGGGCCACATCCAGGCCCTCTAGTTCGAACCTCCGGCATAGAACTGCCGAGGCTGCTTTGCAGTGATGCAGGTTGATCTGGATCACCTTGATGCTCATATCTTAGGAAGAGAGGCGGCCCCGGCTACTGCTTGGCGGTAGCGCGGAGTCCCGATCCAGGACCGGTATCTCCTACGCCTCCACCAGTAGCACCCTCGGCCCCCAACTCCATCCCAGTAACAGGAGCGTAGGTCCTCTCGGTATCAGAGTCCTTCAAAAAGTCGGACTCTGTCCCGAGGTCTATGTCTGGGCTTTCTGGAAAGGATGGCTCTAAATTAATGTCAGCAACATTTGCTGCCAGCTCACCACTCACGCTGGCTGCAGTATTGCCTTCTTCTTCAGAAGCCTCAGAGGCATTCTGGAGAGGGTCCTTTGGCGCAGTCAAGACTTTAAATGTCCCGACATCTACACCAGTAAGGCCCTCGAAGCCGGCTTCCTTGATGACCTCCATGGAGGAGATATCAATTAGGAAGATCCAGCGTCTGGTGCTCTTCTCATCGAACGACTTCAGGCACCGCCAAAAGTAGGTCAGAAACCTACCGTTGTAGGCCTTCAATTGCCGGAGAAGAGCCGCCGGATCAGTGGTGCGACGGTCCTTGGTCCGGAAGGACACCTTGAACGGCTTCGGGAGTTCACTGGCCTTCATCACGGAAAGCCGTGTTCCCCCTATGGCACGCTCATTATGGTGTAGCATCTTCACGAGCCATTCGCTGGTCGCAACATCCCCACATGAATAGATCATGGCCCCAGCCATGATGTGGAAATTGAGAGGACGCGGCAGCGAGCTTCCCGAAGAAAGCTCAGCGTCGAGTGCGTCAAGTATAGCGGCCTGGATGGGAACGACGTCCTCCTCCGTGACCGCATTAGTCGGATAGCCATTTTTAACGATGGCCATCTTGACAATACTGGCGACGTCGCAGTAAGACTTGGTCTTCTTTGACGCCGCAGCTTGTAAGCTAGGCGAGGGATCAGGGTCCTCCGCCCTAGCTCTCTTTCCAGAAAGGGTGGTAGCTTCTCTTGCACCAGGCGTAGACTCCGTACCCGGGACGTTACTCTCAGCACCCGAAGGTACAGGAGTCCCATCTCGGCCCGTATCTCTTGCACCCAGTGCAGAGTTCTGGCCACCTTTTTGGGATTGTTTTCTTCGGCGGTTGGCCTTGCGCCTCCTATTAGCTTCACTCAACCTGGTGGAACCCGATTGAGGAGCAGGAGGTGACTTTTGGCCTTCCGCCGATTGCGGGTGGGTGCTGCCGGAGGCAGCATCACGCCCAGAAGCAGGTTGGGAGTTGCCTCCTTCCCTGAGAGAAGGCTGGGTACCGGTAGAACCGGCTCCATGCCCAGGTTTGTTTTTAGTTTATGTTTTTAATGAATCCATAAAGATCCCAGGAGTAATGAGGCAAGTAAAAGGTCACCACCCGGTAGTCCTCAACCCGGGTGGAAGGCTAATTACAACGGGGTTTCGCCTGGTGCCCCGAGAGGATCGTTTGAGATACCGTAGGTTAACTTCCCCGGTACCACACAGCCCTCAGCACGAAATCTGCACACCTTGGCTTGGGAAGGGCGCGTATCAATTTAGCCCACAAAACGCAGTGGTTGACCAGCTCTCACCACCGAGGAGGTGTGATACAACGCACTGTTGAGGACCCAAGCTGGCGGTCGCGCATGCGAAAGGAAAGGCAGAGCAGCAAGGCAAAGGGGGGGAATTAAGCGCGCCATCCAGCTTGCGTCTCCAACTTCGAGAGAGGAGAGGGTAAGTTACCCTTAAAAACATCCTTGGTTTTTTAATTTCCTTCGTTATTATCTCTCCAAATGACGTATGTCACGGAGAGGTTCTAATTTCGACGTATCTGTGTGTCTGTCTGTTGTTACACCCCAGGGGACCGCGTTCGCAGTTTGAAAGTCGGAGCAAACGTGTTCTCGAATTCCGGACCGCATTTACAGTTCCAGGAAATTTGGAAAATTGTATTCCACCTACAACGGCTACTACTCCATTTCGTGTCTAACACCATCATCCTTTGGTCATTTGCCCATCCCACATGGACACCAGTCTGAACTTACTGGCTTCTAATCACCACCATCATATGCTCATTGTTCATCCCACATGACGCCAGTTTGTACACACTGGCATCCACACACCACCACCCCAGTAACACGAGTGTTCCGCGTTCGAGTCGGTTCGAGGTAGATTCGTCGGTTTATGGTCTAGTCGGTAGTTACGACTAAAGTCCGACTCTTATCCAACTTCAGTTGCCAACTCCGCTTTGCAGTCGGCCGTGAGAACAATAAAATAGAGTTGGCTGATAGTTGTATTTTAAGTCGGTTAATGTAATGAAAGATTAGGTCGGCTGCTCGACTCCTTACCAACTAACACGCGTTTCTATCAAATAAAAGATAATAATATGGGTCTAGAGGTCGACTTATCCGACGGCCTACCGATCACACTGAAAAATTCAGATTTCGTTGTAATGAAGCTTCTTCCGCATTTGAGTCGGTTCGAGGTAGATTCTTCGCTTTATGGTCTAGTCGGCACTTACAACTGAAGTCCGACTCTTATCCAACTTCAGTTACTAGCTCCGTTTTGAAGTCGGCCGTGAGAACAATCAAATATGGTTGGCTGATAGTTACATTTTATGTCGGTTGGTGTAAGAAAGGATTAGGTTGTAACCAGAGCGCGCTATTGATGTCAAAATTGCAACAAGCAACGCCTTGACTAAAAAACTTAGGGCTCAAATATTGATCATACGCGTGAATTGAAAAATTATATTCTCACTTCGCTGATCGATTAAGCTTTACAAAGAGCTTGAAGGGTTGAAGGTAGGAACTGGGTAAACTTAATAGCGAAGTCCACCGACTACACTAGAACACTCTAAGCGCACTCTGGGCCGTGTTTTGTCCGTCACTGAGAACACGAGTGCAACACTCGCCCAGAGTCGCGTTTTCCACTGGCCCCAAAATCCGCCAGAGAATTTCTCTTTCTGAAAAATTCGACGCAGCGACGGTCCTTGAGTGTTTTTATGTTCTTTTATATTAGTTCGGTTTCTTTCACTTTTAACTAATTATAATGGCTGGTTCTTTCGAGTGTTAATTAAGAATGAGAAACAACAACCACGATGTTCGGGTGCCATATTTGTTCTAAGGTTTATTGTAGCCTGCTTTGACTAGTTCGTTAGCGAACCCTAGCGATGAGTAATACAAAAATATTTGACCCGCAAAGTTTAAATAAGTAAAATACAAAACAAGTGTGACGTAGTAGCGTGTTAGATCGTGTTCCACTGACGAAACGTTCTCCGCGAAAACTCTAGTAGGTTAAATCTTCTCAACCTGCAGAGAACAATCTAGTTTTCTTGGCAAGGCCTATTTAAAATGGATGGTCGAGCTTTGCTTGGAAATTCAGAGTAAAAATTGTCGAGAATACATTTCAGGCAACATGAAAATCGTTTAAAAGCGAGGCCTTATTTTTCATTAACCTTTCTTCGTTTCACTGTATAATTTTAAAGCGAATGAGTTCAACTTTTTTGAACCCTTCTTGCTCCCATTAAGGGCCAACTACAAACTGTTTTTCTCATACGCATTTCCAGAAAGCGGACCTGGTAGCAATTCCAATGAGTTACGAATTTGGAATGCGCAACAAAGTTTCCTCGAAATTCATTGTACCAGTCATGTACGCCCATCAAAGATTACTGCCTGCCAAAAATTTGACGTTCAACGCTGCTCCAGTCGGAGCCTTCGACGATTTAAAAACTATTTCCATTGGTGTAAGTATAGAGAGCAGGACGTAAATAACCGTAATTTTACAAATTTTACCGGTAAATTACGTAAATTACCACGGTAATAAGCCTGTTATAATATAAAATACCATAAATTACGGTTATTTTTGTTATTCCATAATTTTAATCGCTAACTTACAGGTAATTTTGCTAGGTGTGGTTATGTAACCAGACCTTGCTTTGCACTGATGATATGTACGTGTGTTTGTTTGTATGTTTGTGGCCGGGGTAAGCCAGGAACAAGTGTGGCTAGATACCGATTAAGCAAAGAAATTCCATAAAAAAGTTACATTGGGACTTTTGTTTGCGTTTGCAGCAGTTAAACTGACTTCGGACGGACGTAAAACTAATTATTCGAGACCACTGCTCCGGGTCTTGGGAGTATTGGTAAACAGCATTGGTATCGCGGTAACCCTCCGATTTGGTTTAATTTGATGGACAGCTGTAGCGAAGCACATTTGTTGAAAGTGTTTCAAATTAAAATATTTTCTCTTTACTACGATTTCAGGGGTTAGCGCAAGAGGGAGATCCGGAATGCGGGAAAGGTAGCTAGTGTGAGAGATTCATTTTTAGGCGCAAAAGGCACTATGTGTGAAGGCTGGGTTGCTGTGTATGTTGGGTAGACGAAAAGACCTTTTCAGCTATGTGTAGTAAGAACTTAATGTACCCCAGCCGAATATTACCTAAACGAGTTAAAAAACACGAATACTGTACTAAATAAGCTCATACGAAACTAACACGCCCCAGTCCCAACCACACCTAGCTGATACGTAAATGTTTTTTCGTGACTTGTTAAAAATTACGGTAATTTCACATCTCTAAGTGTAAGCTCTATTCCTAAACTAGCTTTAAATGATTAGTGTCGCAATTGTGGGTTTCAGAATTAATTGCTTATCTTAATTACTTAACTTTAATTCATGAAAAACAAGGTTATCGTCTACAACTACTAAATAAACATATCATTAAGTTTGTGGGCTGCTAGGAGCCTCCAGCTATAGGGTGGTGTAACCAACATGATTACACCGCGATTTTGAAATCGTTCCCTACATGTATGCTATGACCAAACGTAACGTAAAATTATGAGTTTCGAAATGTCAAACTACTCCAACCAATCAGATTTAGTTGTCGAGGAACGAGTTTCAATTCAGGGAAAACATTTTCCTTCAAATCCAAATTATCTGCAGTTCGTGTAAAATCTTTCTTACAAAATAATGATGTAGAATGGAGTGTATATAAAATATGTAGAATTTTGTCTTCGTGTATATGTTTAAGTATGTGAAGCATATTCAAAAACTCTGCTGTTAGTGCCGGTGATGTTAAGGTTAAGCCCTTTGCTTGAGAGCCATCTATTTATTTGCAAAGTAATTCTTAAACGTTGCTTCTCTGAAAACACTTTTCCAGATTTGGAGCAGGTTGCTTTGCGTCATAAGAGTCTTAACGATGATTGATATCATTCACAAGCGAGTAAAAAGAATTCCAGGATCAACGATATCCATCGCTGCTCAAAAAATCTATCTTTACTTCGGAGCCATTTTGGGAAAAGGTAGAGTCTCCAGAGTCGAAAAATTTATCGGGACGGGCCGGATCGGGCTTTTCAAATTTTGGAAATTAAGGGGCAGTTAGTTACAAATTTTAAAGCGCGCGCCCTGATTCCTATGCCAAGCAGAGCCGCGGTGGTCTAGTGTGACGTCACACAAGCGAATTGTTGGAGAGAGAAAAAATTTCGAAGGGAGTGTGAGCTTTTACCGCAAATCGAAAAATTAACGATATGAAAATTGCTAAACAATTTCAAAATCATATACGACGACTAAAAAAGTGTAAAAGGAACTTATTAACAAACCGTGTGGTTGCCTGGTGGTAATGCGTCCAGCTCTGTGTTGTTTCAACAACATTTGAGTTTCCATTCCAGGGTTCGACTTCCTACCAACGGCGCTTTATTAGTCCGGTATAGAAAAAACATCTTCAGATACGGCTTGAATCAAGTTTAAGGAGGTTTTTTAAATATTTAACCAATTTATTATTAATTTAACTTAAATAAATATGCTATTTTCACGCTAATTAAATGTTTTTTGATTTAAAATCTGATTGTAATAATAATAAGCCTAGAATAACCTAGCATAAGCATATCTTTCAGAATCTACTATAGCATAAGCCTACCAGAATCTACTATAGCATAAGCCTACCAGAATCTACTATAGTATAAGCCTACCAGGATCTACCATAGCATAAGCCTATACCTACAGGTACCAGCCACGTGACGTTATCAAAAATTAGCCGTGACGTCATCAAGAAAACCACCACCAGGTGGCTCAACAAATTTCCGGCCCACACCTTCACGTGACGTCATCAATTCCCCCCCAACACCATCACGTGACGTCATCAATGCCCCCATCTCCCCCAACCCCCGGGATGACGGTATAGAACCAAAAATTTTACCCCCACCCAAGGGGGGGAAGGAAGGGGGGGGGTAAAATTTTTGGTTCTATACCGTCATCCTTACTCTCTCCCGTTTTTTAATTAAAATGCATGGGCTCTACTGGCAACATAACCAGTTTAAAAAAACCTTACTTATTTCACAGTCTGGTCCTCGTCAAAAAGCGTATCTAGCATTTTAAGCCGAAAAATATCAAAGCCAAACAGATTTAACATGTTGGGGGCCGAATCTAAATATCCTAGCCGCCCCAATCTCACGAAATTAGAAAAGCATCCTGGTATTTTGGCCACAAATTCTAATCCCGAATCAAACTATCCTCCTCTATACTTTTGCATTAACAGCGCTTTGTTAATATGCACTTTATGTGTTTCTTATTCTCGCTTATGCCACATAATTGTTTATGGTATTCTAACTCATACCTCTATAGTAAAAGCAATTAACTTAATTAGGCACTTACCAAGCGAAAATGGAATAGATGGTTCCTCCTTTGCTTTATCCGAGTTATTTATGGTGGCTGGAAAATTTCTTCTCTGAATTTAAATTAATTACGCTTATCACTACACCTAACTAAATAGTAAAATCTAACTTGAAATACTAAAATTTTTATTTTATAGGTGATAGGACTATCAACTTTGAGTCTAAATAATCATAAATCCACGGAATAGGATATTAAGATTAACTGAAGCCGAAATCTCCATTTCAGCCTAATTATTCTTCCTTACAAAGTGCCAATAAAACAGAAAATATAATTACTCCATTTGTTGCTATAACCTAAAGCCTAAATAATATACTTGTACGTAATTTTGACATTGTGGAAATTTTAGAAATGGTTTAAGAAAAATAAATCAACTAGTAGTTAAAATACTTTATTTTTAAAACCTTAAAAATAAATTTCAAAATAAAAGCTTACCCAAGAATAATAATCAGTCCTCGCTTTAGTGACTTTTCCGTGGGTTGTTGGAATCTTTTAGGTTTCGCGATTTTGCGGCGTTCCTTGGATGAGGTAGTTCCGCGGACTTCAACAGGTTTTGTTGGTTGATGGACTTCTTCGCGTTTTTCGGATTGTTGAACTTCAGCGGATTTAGCGGGCTGTTGGATTTTATCGGGTTTAGCAGGCTGTTGGGCTTCATCGGGTTTAGCAGGCTGTTGGGCTTCATCGGGTTGAGCGGGCTCTTGGATTTAATCTGTTTTAGCGGGCTATTGAGCTTCATAGGGTATGCCGGGCTGTTGGACTTCATTGGGTTTAGCAGCTTGAGGTGGCATTTTGGAAAGTGATCTTAGTGATTAAATTTTCGTAATTTTCATTAATAGAAGCAGTCCTCAGATTTTTTGGTTTGAGCGTAGACCAAGAGACTGAATCCTTGAAATTATTCACTTACTTTTGGTTAAGCAAAGTATTCAATACTAGTACATCCTCTTGTCCACATTTTCAATATATCACTCAATTCCGACCTTTTTCTATTGCGCGTTTCCAATTGTGCTGGTTGAGGCGAGCTGCGCCTTTCCTAGCTGCACGTTTCTTTAGAAACAAAGCGTAAATTTCGGGATACTTCGCCTGTAATTGAGAAAAAACATGTAAGCGATTTTCTATTTATATTCAATCCTATCTCGTAATGTTAATCTCTATGGGGTATAACATTCTCATTTCCTTTACGATGAACTAACGCAAAACGTTCGACAGGCCGACGACCGAGTTTATGGCAACCTACTTAACCGAATTAGAATCGGGACAGTTACGAAAGATGACGTTTCAACCTTAGAAAGTAGACTACTTCCGGGTGGGAACAAAATTGAGGTGGCTATGAATCTTTACCTTAAGCTAGTTAAAGAGGGATTTCATCCCATCTGTTTTGGTCATGTGCGATAAGTTCAACTTAAAAATGCTCGAGGAAAGCCGAAAGAAAGTTGAATGCGTTCAATGCTAAGACAAACTAATTGGTTACGACAAAAAAATTACCAAAAACATTGTCAGGAGGCTCAAAATGTTAGACAATGAGCCGTCAAAAACTGGAGATCTAGAGAGCAAGCTGTATCTCTGCGTTGGATCTCGAGTAATGGTTAGGAGAAACATAAATTTTGAAGAAGGTGTCATTAACGGCACCATGGCCATTATAACGGGATTCCAAAAGAACGACAGTGGGAACATCACTGGTATCCGTATAAGAGTAGATCGGGAACCAAGTGACGAGAACAATAAGCCCGACTTTTTAGTCGAGAAAATGAGCGTCAAGTTCTTGCTAATGACCAATTTATACGTGAAACGAACGCAATTTCCGGTAATCTTGGCATACGCCATTACTATACACAAAAGCCAGGGAATGAGTTTAAAATGCGCAGTTATTGATTTGGGATCAAATTTAATTGGAACTGGCACGGCATACGTCGCTTTATCGCAAGTGACTTCCTTGGCCATTTTCCATCTCTTGCAATTAGACCTGAATAAAATTATGGCAGATGGACGAGCCATTGCGGAGTATAACAGGTTGCGTCAAAAACTCAGACGTGATCTGCCACTTATAGAAATAGTCGGGTCCGAAGGAAAGAGAAGTACAAAAAGGCCGACGTCGAGGAGTATTTTAGAAGTTGAAGGAGAGAGATCTGATGAAACGGAAAAGAAAGACCAAATAAAAGGATCAGACTAGGTCTTCAGAGTATAGACATTTTTCCCTTGAAGGGATTTGAAAATGGAGATGGAGTAACGTGCTACGCAAATAGCGTTTTGCAATTGCTGTTACTGATTCCGGAATTAAGGAACATTATTAAAGAGCACAAAGAACCATTGAGCGATAAGCCTATTTTGACTTGCCTCCGTAACACTATTGAGCATGTTGAAAATTCCAATACGAGCTCCTGCGACGATGGTTTCAATTTGCCAACGGCTGTTGGGTTGCCTTTTACCCACAACGAACAGCAAGATGCTAGTGAATTCTTATGGGTTCTCTTGCCAAGACTTTGCGAAGAAATGGAAACTCCTGACTCTAACGCTCTGCGGGAACTATTATGGACAAAGTCGCAAAACGTTACCAAATGCCCCAGCTGTCACCTAGCAAAAAGTTCTGGAAACATTATCCAAAGCTGCATCTTCACTCTTCCTTTGCCAAACCTCGGTATAATTGATTGGAAACTATTAGTCCAAAGGATGAGACCAACAATGATGCCATGCTAAACTAGTCAAAGCAGAGAAATTGATGAACGTGACGTATTGATTTATGCCGGTAAGTACGTATTTCTGTGGTTTCCAAGAGATACTGTAGTAAATTGTCACCCAATTAAGATTTCAACCAAAATATCGGGATTCGAAAATCAGAAAGTGGTTTTAAACCACAGCGTTTACAAAACTAGGGTCGTCATCATTCATATAGGTTCTTCTTTAAACCAAGGTCACTATCTGAACTTTATTCGAAAACATAACAGCTGGTACGAGGTTAGTGATACAACAATCAGCAAGCGAAACAGATTCGTCAGTAACTTGACTAACGTCTCAATCATCCTTCTAGAGAAAGTCTCTCTTTTTTAAAGAGAATCCAGCAAAACTGTCGTTGTTCAGGGTGGTCAATAAAAAGTGGTAAATTAAGGAAACATTGGAAATTCGCCCTTGAAATATACGCAGATTTTGGTGTAAAATGTTACCGAGAAAATAATGAAATTGCAGGGAAAAAACCTGGAAATATTGTGAGGAAAAAACTGGGAAGAAATTGTAGGCAAAAGAATAGAAAGTAATTGTTGAAAAATAACGGAGATAGGAAAATATAAATTATCTAGCAAATACTCCATTCAAATATTAAGTAGGAACTTTATTATAATTTCATGGTTTCTGAGTTCAACAAAACTAATCAAAATCAAATGTTATAACTTCACTATTGCGAGTTAAATTCCAGCAATTTTGAAATTCATCCAAGATAAAGGAAATAGTTATAGTTATTTAGAAGTTATATACAAACCCCCAAGAAACTAATTCCCTGGCGACTATTGCTATTGCTAAATATTCCCCGCAAACGAAGAACGCTTAGGAATATTCCAAAATGTAACTTTTCCGTTTTAATTTCAATATATCATTAACATAGTTCGCAAAATCACCAGCGCCAATTAAATCTAGGAACATTAAATTATATAATGCTGCCAAACAAAACAAGGGGATCTAGCTCATAATTAAGCCATATCACTTGTGATCTCTCGCCATCCCTGATTCAGTAAATTTTCTCTTACTGAAATATCCTCTAGTATACGGGTGAATGGGGGGCGGGTATTTTTCCTTTGCCTGCGATGCAACGTGGATCACACTTGTCTAAGGCCATACTTAATTCCGTTAAAAAGATACTATGGCCATAATCTTCCAAGCACGCGCCTAGACAATCTTCTTTAGGCTTTTTCCCTCTGACCGCTTCAATCTCTTTTTCCTCTCTCTTGAGGCTGATTTAGCACCGTTAAAAGTATTATAGACATCGTCTTCAAGCTCTTCTACTCATGATGCATTCCTCAAAAATTCTCATTGATATATGTATAGAGTGTACACAACAAATAAAAAATTTTATTCTACATTTCAAATACTGTCATTTTTAAACTAACTTCATATATAAAGTACAACATTATATACTTATCGAAAACTATGTTATTGGATATGAGTTCATATAATTAACGATACTTAAGTACTTATTTAAGCTATTAGAAATAGATCAATCCCAAATGTATGTCATTACAAAAAACATGAAATTATTCAAATTTTAATTACATTAAGACTGAAGGGACAGATATTATAAAAAAACGTCTTGGTTTGGACCAAGGCCGAAAAAACAAACGATATGTCTGAGGTATATCAATTGACTGAAGTTTCAGATATTGCAATTTCTTTTTAAATTATTTTTATTCCTTTAATCCTTAATCAATATTTGATTCAATCAAGTAATTTTTACTGTTAATCGATCTATTCCCTCTAAATTAATTTAAAAAATTACATATCTACGCTTTTTCAAGAATAATTCCATTTTCCGAAAACATTTTATCATGAAATTAATTATTTTGAAGGGATTTCGTGTCGATACTCTTTAACTTCTAAGCAACGGACACAGTTTTAAGTCTTGCTGCCTTGACAAATTTTCAAGTTTGCACCAAAATAGTTTAAATCTGTTGTAAGTTGCTGAGAAATTATGATAAAGAATTTATTTTGCTCAAACTAATTTATAAACTTATGTCGTCTACTTAAGACAAAGCAACAACCTCGGTCCTGTGTGGTTTCTTCTAATAGGTAGCTCTCATTTTATGCACTGGAAAAATATGATATCGGTATAAATATAACCAAAGGAAAGGGTAAAGTTTACATAAAAAGAAATACTTCTCAGTTCCAATTACTTGTTTTTTCCTGAGGAAGTAAAATGGTTGAACACATCATACCTTACCAGTTTTGCCAAGGACCGATCATACAGAAATTACATAAGGAGAAACTAAAACACGGGCGATGCCGCCATTGGGGTCTTCTCCCTCTCGCCTAGAAGCACCGCTATAGGCAGTGCGAGTTGACTTGCCTCCCGCCTGTAGTGAACTTTGGCCCCTCGCCCCTGTGTGTTTTCCGAAATGGTCTCTACGCCTGATAAAATGATTACGCGTAATACGTAACCGGTGTACAAGTTGCACCAACAATGTAGTAAGGGGTTCCAAATCTAGATTGAGTTATGGCCAAGAAGCTTTGAAGTTCGGAGAGGGAAACTGCAGTGCAACCTTTCTTTCATAGTCGCGACAAAAAAATGTATCATTTCGATATTCGAAGTTAAATGTATAAATTCGCGCCCCCAATATATGCATCCACTATTAAATATTTACATTTTCCTTTCGATTTATATCAAAGATCGCTTCCTCTTTTTAGACACTTCGTATGATAATTCAAATATTCAGTATTCATCCCCCAACACGTACTCCCTTCAAAATAATTAATTTCATGATAAAATGTTTTCGGAAAATGGAATTATTCTTGAAAAAGCGTAGATATGTAATTTTTTAAATTAATTTAGAGGGAATAGATCGATTAACAGTAAAAATTACTTGATTGAATCAAATATTGATTAAGGATTAAAGGAATAAAAATAATTTAAAAAGAAATTGCAATATCTGAAACTTCAGTCAATTGATATACCTCAGACATATCGTTTGTTTTTTCGGCCTTGGTCCAAACCAAGACGTTTTTTTATAATTTATTATGATATCACATCTTAACCAAGATCCTGCGGAACAATTATTTAGTAAACACCGACAGGCATGCAAAGCTGGTTCGAAACCACAGAACCAGCACTCTATAACTTTTGCCGAAATGATTTGAGGCTCCAAATTCTTGAAGAAGGCAAAATTATGGTGCATGGTGCTGGTACCAACAATGAATGACCAAACTAGCTTCGGCGATGGTTTTAAATTCATTTACTATTCTAAACTCTTTGAAGGAACTATTACCATATTCATATTTTTAAAATGATATTCTACAGATCAAAATGAAAACTTAACAATCTGAGATCAGTTGAAATTTCCTATAACATTTTGTTATCACAATTTTTTATGGCTAGCACGTAAATAATTTTAGCTTTGACTTTTTTTTCGCGACTATTCTCTTTGGTGTTTTTATTGCCATCCAATCTCTTCTTTCTTTAATTAAAGCTTATGCAGTTTCTCAATTTGTTTGTGTGCCCGTTTCCTGCAGTGTTGATGAATGTTCTTTTGATACACTTTAGTACTGGTTCTGCTTGTTCTTTAAAAATTCCTGCTTTCTTGCAAATGTTTTCCCATTTGTAGTTGATATTATCATCCAAATTCATTGACTTTAAAGCAAGCTCTCCTTTTTCGGGACATGCTTATCATTGTAAGACCTCAATATATGAGAGTAGATTAGTTCAAGGAATTGGAAAGCTTCTTCTGTAGCATATTTTGACCCATTTAGATTTTGATGGTCAGTTCCACTCTCTTAATTTTCTTGGCACTTTATCTTGATTTTTTCACGTAATGCTTGCCCTATTATTCTAGTAGCTTCAGATTTCTTTGGCTTCAAGAGTTGGTTTATCAAGCTTCCTGTGACCAGTGGTGGGAATTTGGCGATTTCTTCCCTAGACCAACCTTCCCCTTCTTTGACGCAGAGGGCGACACCGGCAAATCCCGCTCACCTTCTCAGAAGCTTTTTGAAAAATTCTCTCCTCTCCCTTCCCGTCCAAGAGTAGGGGTGTTGGAGAGAAGAAAGGGGTGAGTAACTCAGAAAGGCTGAAGGTCTAGGGTTCGAAGTGGTATTCCCCCTTCTCGACTGTAGGTTTCCCCCCTTAGAAGAAAATGTTTCCTTCTTTGTAAAAGAAGGCGCTTGCCTCGGAAGGAAACCTACTATGGTTGGACGAAAGATTCCTAGAGAGGGGACAGCGCCTTCTTTTTCGAGAAGATCTCCTCTTTGGAACCCAATCTTCCTTCTCTTGAAGGGAAGGCCAACGTTAAAGAAGGTAGAGGAAAGAAGAATATTTGCGAATTCACATTTTAGATATAAAATGTTTATTATCTCAGAAAATCAACATTAATTTTTAAGGCAAAAATAAATTAATTGAACTACATTAAAAATATATAAATATATTACAATTATTCAATTCAATTCAATTCAATTCAATTCAAGTCATGTTTATTGCTCTGTCACATAACATACATAGTTGTACTTTTCACAATGTGGCAGAGATGAGAAAAAAAAAGTTTTGTCATGTTATATTAATAAAAGAAAATTTCAGGAATAAAATTGTATTTACAAAATAATAATTTAAAATCATCGTCGGCAATTTATTTGCCCTGTCTTGTTCAATTGCTCCAGTATAACTGATAAAAACAGACACATGCTCATTGTTTTAAGGTGTTCTAGAACGATTTCAATAATTTTAGTTCAATTTTACCACGATCAAAAACGTCTATAATTGTTTTACATTTATTGCATGTTTTTTGCATTCGCATTATTGTATTTAGTCGTGGCTCTCCTTTATAGTAGAAAATATCTTTACACCTTGTATTATTTGTAGGAATTCTTATGTTTATATGTTCGAGAGAATCGCGACAATCAATGTTGTTTTTGAGTATATTTTGAATGAATTTAATTTCAGCAAGTTCTAGTCGGTCTATTATTTTACTTAAATTTAACTGGCGTAAAGCATTTTCATAGCCATAAGTTTTGTTTTTAGAGAAATATGTTTGGTACAGTTCTACAAATTTTCTCTGTATGCGTTCAGCATTTTTAATGTTCGTTTCTGAGCTGCCACCCCAGATAAGATTTCCATATTCCAGTTTGGTTCTAGCTATGGCTACATATAACCGAATAAATACCCTCGGACTCTTAAGATTTCTAGCTATTCTAAAAATTTTATACAGTCTACGAAGGCAGTTTGACCTATTCGATTCTATGTGAGATTGTAAGTAAAGTTTGGCGTCCATTACGATTCCTAAGTCTGTGATAGTGCTGGTCCGTTGGATTATTTCTCCAGAGATATTATATTTGTAAAGTATAGTATTAGTTTTCCGGCTGTAACTGATGACAAATGTCTTCAGGGTGTTTAGGGGAAGCTTGTTATTAATCCCCCAGTCGTTCACTTTCTGAAGTTCTTTGTTTAGGGACTCACAATCCTTGATCGATCTTATTTCCTTAAAGAGCTTATTATCATCGGCAAAGGCTTCGATTTCCGCATTATCTTCTACAATCTTGAAAAGGTCATTTATGAATATGACGAATAGCAATGGACCAAGTGATGAGCCCTGAGGAACTCCTCTCGTGGATTCGTAAAAAATAGTGGTGAGTTTATTATTAACTTTTATGATACTTTCTCTCTTTAATAGGTAACTTTTCAGCCAATTTAGTATGTTGCCTCCTAGTCCGTATTGCTCCAGTTTGAGTGCAAAAAGTCCGTGGTCCATACGGTCGAAGGCCTTACTCAGGTCCATGTAAATGCAATCGACTTGTCCTTGATTTTCAATCAGAGGTGCAGTGTAGTCTAAGAGGCTTATGAGATTAGTACATGTTGATCTTTTTGGACAGAACCCATGTTGTTTGGGGGATAATTCTGGCTCGAACCATTTGCTTATATATTTGTGCATTATAATTTCAAATATCTTGGAAAAAACAGAGATTAGGAATATTGGTCTGTAATTGTTCTCTTTTGCTTTGTTCCCTTTTTTGTAGATGGGCACAACTATTGATCTTTTCCAATTGGTTGGAAATATGCCCTTTTCTAGCGACAAGTTGAAGATATGCAGCAAGACTGGGGCAAAGATCTCAATGCAGCCTTTTATTATAAAAGCAGGGACATAGTCTGGTCCCGTGGATTTTTTTGGTCTAAGTTTCTTTATTGCTTCGTGTACATCTCTATATGTTATTTGCAATGTTCCAAAGTAGTCTGTACTAAGGCTCTCTTTTACTGAAGATCTTTCATGGTTTTGTTGGGTCGTCTGATCCATCTGCCCTGGTTCATCAATGAAGGTGAAGAGTTTTCGGAATATTTCCGCAATTTTCGTGTTATCGGTGATTAATTGGCCATTAACATCCTGTAGTATTAAAGAAGTTTTGTCTCTAGGTTTGAGCCTATCCTGCGTGTATGTCCATAGCTTTTGGGGCTGGTCAATAATTTCCTTGACAGTATTTTCGGCGTGTAATTTCTTGTCATTCCGTAGCAATTTATGACCTTCTTTACGAAGATACCTATACTTTTCAATATCTTCTAGTTTTTTATGCCTTTAATACTTTCTATGGTAATAGTGTTTTCTTCTAAGTATTATTTTTAATTCCTTAGAGTACCAAAATGGGAAATTCTGACTTTTTCTCCCTCCTACAGGGACGCAGCGTTCTATAGTAGTAACCACGTGATCATGTAGGAGCGCTGCTGCAGTATTCACGTCGCGACAATTGGTAACGTCTGTCCAGGTGCGTTTTCTGAACAATTCATACAGTTGCTTGTAATCCCCCTTTTTAAAGTTTAATGGCCTTTGGTCCTGAGATCCAACAATCGTACGCAATGCCTCGAATAAGGTGATAGATATCGCTAAGGGAGGGTGAAAAGTGTCTACGGGCAGTAAGTTTATCAAGTCCTCTTCCACTGTTAAGTTATTATTGTTTGTTAAGGTGAGGTCGAGTATGTTTCCTTTTGAATTTTTTAGAGTGTTTATCTGCGAGAGATTTAATGCGCTAACAAAATCTAGGAAACTTAGCGCTTTCGGTCTAACCATCGAGTTGCAACTGTTGGCGCTTAAGAGATTCCAATCTACGCCCGGGAGGTTGAAGTCTCCAATAATGATGATATTTCCATCGTAGGTATCCAGTTTGGCATATAAGGCTTCTAAATATGTATCGTATTCCTGGCTTGGAATTGTTGGCGCAAAGTAATGATTCCCTATTAGAACATTGGACCTTTTCCTCATAGCGACTTCTATCCAGACACACTCAGTTCTGATTTCCAAATCCTCACGTCTAGTTACGGCTAACCCATTTTTAACAATAGTAATTGCTCCTCCTCCCCTCTTATCTCCACTGAAGCCTTGCTCCCTATCCGCCCTATATGCTGTCATATTTGAGGGTATAAAATCGACGCTGAAGTGCGTCTGGTTTAGATATGTTTCCGTTAAGCATATGATGTCTGAACAATATTTAATAACACATTTCACTTTAAAAAATTTGTTTCACGGGCTGCACGATGGTGGCACTGGTAAGGCGACCATGAGATATAGGATAGAGTCATTCAATCATAGAAATATTTAAGTGTAAATGGTCCAATAGAGCTGTGGTACTACGAAATGTCTCTTGACGTCACACCCACATATCTCTTACCTCGGTTTTTGAATTTTGTAAGAAAAAATAATATTTTTTCCCCGGAAGGGGGATATCAATAAAGTAAGAGATAGAGGATTATGACCATGCGCGTGAGGAAATTGTTTTCACTCTACAGGATTGGCAAATCCCTATCTCGGACGACAGCTTATTCTGAATATACTCTGTTACCACATCGATTGTCAGCACGACCAAAGCTAGATCTCTATGTAACGTAGGTTTATACGTGCTGTCAAGACACCAAAAAATTCAGGATCTTCAGGATTTAAAATATCGGCGAGTTTTTTAGTTAGAGTGCACGGACCTCTATGCCTAATTTTCAAATACTTATGAAATTACTTACAGCCTACTACACGTATTTGAAACTAGAGGTCGGTGCACTTGAGCTAAAAACGCGCGGATATTTTAAATCCTGAAGTTTTTGATCTCTTGAGAGCACGCACAAAGCTAAATTGCATTAATTGCAGCGTGCTGACAACCGATGTTGTAACAAAGTATATTCAGAATAAGCTGTCGTCCGTAATAGGGAGTTGCCTATCCTATAGAGTGAAAACAATTTCCTCACGGGCATTCTTTATCCATAGTTATTACGTTGTCATATATGGGAAAGAAACCACTCTATTGGAAGTCGTCATCTCAGGCCACAGCCGCCACACAATTTAGATTCTAGAATCTAGACTACCAATATTGACGTCAAGTCCCCATAACTAAGCCAATCCCCTCTCGGTACCATTGATTCATTACTACCATAAGTTTATAAAAGCGCTTTCATAAGTATGACAATTCCTATCTTTAATTGATTTGCTTCTGCTTAAACTAAAATTACCTCAACTCGTAAGTCGTAACTGCCACAGAATAAAAATAAGGAACTCGGAACTTCTACTTTCTTATAGACTTATTACTAGCCTTTATGACTACTACTAGTAATTCTATTATTATAACTACAATTAGTAATTCTATTAAAAAATTTCTTTCTTGTCATGTTTAATGTTTTCATAATAACAAAGGAGATCATAAGAAAATAGACACATAGTAAGCGAGAAAAAAATTTCAAAAATTAAAAATTATTAATTGTTCCATCTGTAGTATGGCGATATGTTTAACAAATTTCCCTACTCTGATATTTTCCTGATTTTCCACACTGCCGTTTATAGAGTAGTGTCAGTATGGAAACGTCATAGCTCAGTGTAATCCCCCTACTGGGCGTGTACAGTATCCCCTCTTACAAGAGAGCGCCTAGAGGGAGAGATACACTGTCTACACCCCCTTTCTAACGGTACTGGTCTATTGCTTAACTGAGGCGTCATGGAGAATAAGATTGTGTAAAGTGTGTATCCGATTATCCGTTCATACCCCCCACACCGGTCCTTACCTCTCCGAGTTTCACATTGACGCGTATTGATAATAATAAAGCCGTGGATTGTTGCAAAATTGATTAGCTAAAGGGTTATGGATAACTTATGGTATTAACCAATGGAAAAACGTACAAAACGAAACCAAAATATTTTCAAACAATTGCAAAATTTTTATTTTTTGTTGTATTCTCGGTACATAAGAATGTCTGCTACGTGTTTTACCGAAAGGCAGCTTCTTCTGGCGCGCATTAAAAAACCTGCAATTGAGAACATACGTTCCACATCGGCAGAGGCTGGCGGCACCGCCAAGAATCTTCTTGCCAAAATAGCTAGAGTTGGAAAATCCTCCTCGTGACCTCTCCTATAATCTAAGGCAATGTCAGCCTGTAGACATCTCGGTTGTAAAAGGTATTTTTCCAATTCTCTCATAGGACTGCGTTCATTACATGGTACGGTGGCTTCAAGGTCCAACCTTTTAAACGGCGAGTATGGCTTTGGTTCTGTGTCAAACCTTAGGGGGGATCCTGCGCAGCTTCGAGTAACACACTCTCTCTAATGAAAACGTGTGCGCGTGTCTTTGTCACGCACTTGAAGTTTGGATACAAATTTATCCATACTGGTTGTGTATAAGAACTTCAAGATTTTAAATATTAGTATAAACATGACTTATATACATGTAGTAAATTTATTTTATTAATGTTAATTATGAACATGGAATTGTATTATTGACGTGTCTATAATCAAAGTGAATCAAATTGAATATTATTTTTTAGCAAAATTTAATTCATCAAAGTTGGAAAAGCAAAAAATCAAAATTGTACCATAATAAGAACTGATTTCTGCCTAATTATGTTCGATATTCATAATAAACATGTTCATAGATAATGATACTTACTCTCAAAAAAGTTTTTTGGGGGGTTGGATCGAGGAGAGACGCCATTAAGTAATATGGGTCCTTCAAGATTGATTAAAACCGTTTTTGGAGGTTTTCCAGTAATCCGATCGTTGATTTTTTGTTTCCACAATGAAAAAATCTTGGAAAACGATCAAAAGAACCCCTATAACGCTTGAGGAGAGTGGACCACTCTTCTGAAAGAAGTCTGTTGAGACCTTTAAAGGTCTCAGAATATCGAGGAATTTTTTCGCGTCCTCGACGTCTTCTTCCGTTGGTAACGGACAGTCTATTTTTGATGGACATTTGGCGTCTTTTTTAGCTTTTTTCAAAGCATAAACCATTGCTTTCAACATATTATCCTGGAATATATTTGTTTATTGTAGAAAATATTCTCTACTAGAACTTCCTTGTCTAACTTTTCAAATTGAAGTTAGATAAAAAAACATTCAGAGGTTCGTTCTAGAAAAGATGGACCCTTAAAATAAACTGACCTTGGTATATCGTTCCAATCCAATTAAAACAGCGCCCCAGCGAACACGCCCTATCATTTTCAAATCAACGCCGCTACTTTTTGATTTTAATTCTTCCGTCCATTTAGGCGATTTTCGAAAAAGGTTTATACAGTTTTGGATATTTTCGAGTAACTGTTTCGATCTGTCATTGGCCTTAATGGAATCATTTACAACTAATTGAAGGGAGTGTGCTCTGCAACTTTTTCTCTCCCAACCGTCGTCATCTAACGTTGCCTTTAGTTTTTGGTCTTCCGCTTCAGAATCCGAATCCGAGTCTTGTGCTCCGAAAATTGTCGGCAACGAATTCCAGGCTGGGATAAAATAAAATGTGCACAAGGTGAAATATCTATCAGCCGTGCAAAATTACTATGATTAAAGGGCGCCACAAAAGACTTGCTGGGTGAAAATATTCACCGGCCCGCGGCGGAGCTAGCATCTAACAAAGAGAATACCGCAAGTCTCGGTGGCTCCCCTTTAGGTTACATATAAACCAATTGAATAAAAAAGCGAGTTTTTGTTTACCTTCGTCGAGTTTGTTATCAAAATCTGTTTTGGAATCGCTGCTTTGATTTGATCGTCACAGATTAATAACTTGATGCTTAATATTAAAATTTGTAATTTTACGCTTAATACTTATATCCGCAATTTTATTGTTAATATTGAAATTGTCCTTAATTTTATGCTTCATAATAAAATCCATAGTTTTATGCTTAATACTAAAATCATTAACATAATTCACATATAGGCCTAGGTTTAATATTTCATTAGGGCAGAAAGTTAGTATTTGAACTCAATAGAAAAAACCATAATTGTAATTACTACATACTAGTGACTTAATAAATTGAGAATGTTCACTGATCTTCATCGATTCAATCAAATTCATATTTTCAAACACATAAATTTTTATTTGGTGGAATAACATCATCTACCGATAGTTTCTCGTATTTTATTTCATAGTAGAGCTGTACTACCTTACCTATCAGAACTTCTTTCCCATTGAAAGAAGCCTTAAAACCTTCCGCGGGCTGATTACATCACGGAAGAAAAACAAATTCGCTTCTTGGGCAGTGCCTATTCCCTCCCTCCCCCAAAACGTCCCATCTTTGCCACTATCCCTTCCCATAAAAATAAGGTAAACATCCTTCTCCAGCCAGTTGCCTTCTTTAATTCTAAAGAGATATTTCTTCCCAAAAAAGAAGGCTCACCTCCCTTCTCGAGGGAGTACCTTCCGAATCTTAGAAGGGACGCTCGCGATAGCTAAAGCTCCATTCCATGCATTTTTCGGTCTGGGGAAGGAAGGTAGGGTAGTAGGAAGGAAGTTGTGCCTTCTTTTACCCAATGTTCTTTTCAAAGAAGGCGCACTTCAGCTTCTATAGTGTTGCCCTCTCTTCTACGGAAAAGAAGGGTTAGAAGGCGTGATAGCGCCCTCCTTAAGAAGATTCTTCTTCCCACCACTGCCTGATTCTTGCGTCAGACAATGACAACTTCGTGCCTCATAAAGCTAGATTCCCACTTGACCGAAAAAAACCGGCGCAAGTCATGCAGCATAAAGCTAGATTCCCGCTCGACGGAAAACACGACGGAAACACGGCAGAAAGGGGTTAGACCGAAAAATCTTCACGCCGAGCCCGACGGAATTTCCGTTCAGTCGGGCGTAAGTTGTGTTCTATTTTTTCGGTCGTGTTGGGCGTTACGCCGGTGTCTCAGCCAATGAAATTATCCCACTGACTTCGTCATAAATTTCAAGTGCGCACGCATATGCGAGATAGATTTTATAGAAGCCATTTCTTGTGGTTGACCAAGGCTTAGCTTAAACTTGCTACCAAGAAAGAAAAATGAATCCAATGGAAGTAAAAAGAGATTAGATGTTAATTGGAAAGAATTTAGTGAGGAGGCTAGAAAATGTCCCTTCTTGTACGATCGAAGCGACAAGGGGACAAAGATACCAATTCAGAGTGCGAAAGAGATGTTGTGGAGACTACTCAAATCTGTCACGTGACCCAAAAATATCTACCGCCAAACTAAAAATTCAGTCGTAGTGTGAACGGTCTACCGCCGGACGCCGGCGTAAGTTAAAATTTCTACCGTCGGCTGCGTGATTTCCGCCGGGTTTTTTCGGTCGAGTGGAAATCTAGCTTAAGGAAGAAATTTTACCTTACGCCGTCGTCCGACTGTAGACTGTTCACACTACGACTAAATTTTGAGTTTGGCGGTAGATATTTTTGGGTCACTTGACAGATTAGAGTGGTTTCCATAACATTTATTTCGCACTCTGAATTGGTATCTCTGTCCCATTGTCGCTTAGATCGTACAAGCAAGTATATTTTCTAACCTCCTCAATAAAGATTTCCTTATTAACATCTTACCTCTATATACTTCCATTAGATACATTTCTCTTTCTTCGTGGCATGTTTCCGACCAAAAAAAATACATGGCGGCTATCAATCTATCTAGCGTATGCGTGCACTCTTTAAATTTATGACGTAGTCAGTGGGATAAGTTCATTGGATGAGACACCGGCGTAACGCCGAACACGACCGAAAAATAGAACACAACTCGCGCCCGGCCGAGCGGAAATTCCGTCGGGCTCGGCGTAAAGATTTTTCGGTCGGACCCCTTTCTGCCGGGTCTCCGTCGTGATTTCCGTCGAGTGCGAGTCTAGCTTAAATGTATATTGTAAAACCAGCCCCACTGATGTCAAGTACATTAAACTTAATTTGTTTGAGCGAGTTGCCTCTGTTTCTATCGTGGTAATGGGATGAAATATTTTTGACTGTGACAAATGAGATGAACTTAAATTGACATCATTTAATAATAGAGCTACTTCAATTCGGGGGTAAGGAGAGTTTTTGAGTCGGGGTCTCGACAGTCTCCGCCTATGTGATTTATTGAGCGCGAAATTTAGCATAGAGTTTTACAGTGACCCACAAGGAGGGAGGGTGACTATGACGATGAAACCGTATATATCGATTATCAGACTGATTCGGATGATGAACCAGATGACGTTTAAAATATAACATTTTTGTATCTTTATTTGCATTAAATAATAATTTAACGTTAGAAGGTTTCATTGAATGAGTGTGAAATAAAATGTGCCTGCATAGAGCTATATCAGTTGAAGGGGGAAACGTCACAGTTGGGCCTGCCAATAAACGGAGCCGATTTTCACCCTCCCTCCGTGCGGGCCACTGTAGAACTCTAATCTAAATTTCGCGCAAAATAAGGCACCAAGGCGGGGACTGGCGAAACCCCGCCTCAAAAACTCTCCTTACCCCCGAATTGAAATAGCTCTATTATTAAATGATGCCGATTTAAGTTCATTTCATTTATCACAGTCCAAAGTATTTCACCACATTACCTCGAAAACTTGCTCAAACAAGTTAAGTTTAATGAACTTGACATCAGTGGGGCTGGTTTTACAATATATCACCTGCTACATTTAAGCTAGACTCGCACTCGACGGAAATCACGACGGAGACCCGACAGAAAGGGGTTCGACCGAAAAATCTTTACGCCCATCCCGACGGAATTTCCGCTCGGCCGGGCGCAAGTTGTGTTCTATTTTTCGGTTGTGTTCGGCGTTACGCCGGTGTCTCAGCCAATGAACTTGTCCCACTGACTACGTCATAAATTTAAAGAGTGCACGCATACGCTAGATAAATTGATAGCCGCCATGTATTTTTTTTTGGTCGGAAACATGCCACGAAGAAAGAAAAATGTATCTAATGGAAGAATATAGAGGTAAGATGTTAATAAGGAAGTCTTTATTGAAGAGGTTAGAAAATATACTTTCTTGTACGATCTAAGCGACAATGGGACAGAGATACCAATTCCGAGTGCGAAATAAATGTTATGGAAACCACTCTAATCTGTCAAGTGACCCAAAAATATCTACCGCCAAACTCAAAATTCAGTCGTAGTGTGAACAGTCTACAGCGTAAGGTAAAATTTCTACCGTATGCTGCGTGATTTGCGCTGGTGGGAATCTAGCTTTATGAGGCACGAAGTTGTCATAGTCTGACGCAAGAATCAGGCCGTCAGATTAAACCTAAGCCACGTATTTTCCAGTCAGATTTTATATTCTGTTATTTAGCACGACCAGATCTATCAAACAACACCGGATTCATACATGTACCTCATAAGGTAAGAATTCATACCTCATTCGACCATTTTAACCCCCGTCTGATTTATTGATGGCCCCCTTTGATGACGTCAGATTTCATATATTTGGAATCGCGATTTCCAGTTCTATGATTTGCCACCTTTTTTATTCATGTACCTCATGAGGTAAGAAATCATACCTCATTAGGGTCAAACATGACCCCGCCCCCCCCCTCGAATGCCCCAGCTGTGACGCGTAAGACGGCCAAATCTATTAATGAGCATCAAAACTGAACTCATTCCAATGGTCAGACCTTTTGTACTTTATGAGGTAAGATCCAGGTCACTGGCTCTTGGTCTATCAGTGCTCAGAACACTATAATAATAAGTTGAAAACTAAAATCAGGATCAGATTCCCAAAATACCGTTCAAAATCCCAAAATCCTGGTCAAATTTTTCAATCAAAATCCTAAAATTCTCGTCAAAATTCCAAATTCCCAATCAAAATCCTAAAATCCTCGTCAAAATTCCAAATTCCCGCTCAAAATCGTAAAATCCAGGTCAAAATTCCAAATTCCCAATCAAAATCCTAAAATCCTCGTCAAAATTTCAAATTCCCGCTCAAAATCCTAAAATCCAGGTCAAAATTCCAAATTCCCAATCAAAATCCTAAAATCCTCGTCAAAATTCCAAATTCCCGCTCAAAATCCAGGTCAAAATTCTAAAATCCTAAAATCCATGTCAAAATTCTAAAATCCTGGTCAAAATTTCAAAATCATTTTGAAAATCCCAAAATCCTGAAATCCCGTACACAAAATCGTTCCATGTCCATCCCCTCGGTTGCATTCGATGCACTGTACAGTCTGTACTAGATCATCGGTATGTAACGAATAAAACCCCGCTCTGCTTAATTAACCTATCAGACCTCACGTGACCGCGTTCGCAGTTTACAAATCGGAGCAAACAAATACCCGATTTCCGGAACGCGTTCGCGGTTCACGGAAATTTGGCCATTCATCTGCCAACACCAGTCTTCTAAGGACCACAATCTGCTAGTCTTTGTCCATCCCACATGGACACTAGCCTGTACTTGCTGGCTCGTAAGCACCACATCTTCTGTTCTTCGTCAATCCCACATTCACACTAGCCTGTACTTGCTGGCTCGTAAGCACCACCATCCTCTGTTCTTCATCAATCCCACATTGACACCAGCTTCTATGCACCACCATCTTCAGGTCTTTGTTTATTCTTGCTTCTTCTCCATCGTTATCGTTTGGTTTTAAGATATACGCGGCGATCGGCTAGGGTTACGAGAAACGTCTAGCCTCCCAATGGCAGGGCTTCCACCATCGTTTCACGCGAATGCTTTTTTATCTATTTTTATAATGGAAACGAATCGTATATATACCCCAAAATTTGAAGAAAGCGAGCAAGAGGGGTACCCTTCACTTTAAACGTCAATATTAGCAAAGTTTCGAAAGATAATAGGAACAACTTTATTTTAAACGATTTAACTATTTTTAAAGTTATTTAATGGCGATTAAAATAATTAATATCATTTATATTTAATTAATTATCTAAGATAAACTTATTTCTATGTAATGACACAAGTGAGAGTTTATATAGAACGAGTAATGAAGATTGCATCCGAATCGAAACACTACACGCATATCAAAGTTAATAATAAGCGAGTAGGATGATAAGATCTCTTACAAAACGATAACATTTCCTTTTTGCAGAATATTAAATGTAAATACTTTAAATATTTTTCGGCATTACGATTCTTTTAGTAGTTGTGTAGCTATAAAGCTCTGTTTCATCTCAATATTCCAAGAACATCTTTTATATTAACATTTCAAATTTGGTGTTTACGTTTTAATTCAGCTTTACAACATTTATATATAGTGTAAACACAACTTTTAACTTCACTACTTAATATGGATTTTAATACTTCGGCTTTCCATAAGTGTTGAAGCGATTGGGTATATGAAATAAGATATCCTAGATTTAAACCACAATTGACCTTGTTTCGTGTCCTCCTACAAGAGGTGTTAACGGTTCAGAGTGAGCCGAAAGTTAAATACACCCTTCAGTGATACATTTTAGGTCCTCATTAGAATTATTGAGGATACAAAGGAAATTGTTAAACGCTTAAGCCTTTGCTAAAGACCTTGGCAATATTTCGCCAATTTGAACTTTGTATTTCCGGTTTTTCTCAATGGCTGGTGGACCTGTGTTTAGAAAGCAAATTCGTCTCGGCTCGGAGAGCTTTATTTTGGTTTCCCAACTTGTTTAAAAATACAAAAGAGATTACAAAGAGTATTTCTTAACAAAATGATTAAGTTATTCTTTACGGTCGCGTTTCAACATGTTTGAAAGATGACGTCATTCTTCAAACAATCTCGTCCAAACTCTAAAACCAGAGTTTAAGGAATTCCAGCATTCCCAAGATCAATAAAATAAATAGTACAATAAGTAGTTTTCAGGGGGTTGATCTCTAAGATCTGGGCTCTGGCGTATTCTTGTCAACCTTTGTGTACTTGACTCCATAACAACTCACAACATACAATGGGGATGGGGAGAACGTAGCAACCTCCCGCACCTAATGGTAACGGACCCTTCATTGTGTCAGAGGGAGTTATTTTTCAATCATTTTATTATGCCCTTAAGATCTTTCTTGATCTTCTTCTCCTCCCACCCCCAAGAGAAAAACAATTGTCAACATTTAAGAGAAAAACAATTGTCATCATTTAAGAGAAAAACAATTTTCTACATTTAAAGTAACAATTTAGCAACGTAATTAAAGGCATAATTTCGGAACAGTTTTTAAGAAACAAGTGTCAACTAACAACTCTTAACATTTTGGAGTAAAAATTCTCAACATTTTGGAGTAAAAATTCTCAACATTTCGGAGTAAAAATTCTCAACATTTCGGAGTAAAAATTCTCAACATTTCGGAGTAAAAATTCTCAACATTTCGGAGTAAAAATTCTCAACATTTCGGAGTAAAAATTCTCAACATTTCGAAGTAACAATTCTCAACATTTCGAAGTAACAATTCTCAACATTTCGAAGTAACAATTCTCAACATTTCGAAGTAACAATTCTCAATATTTCGAAGTAACAGTAGGTAATAAATGAGAGAACTATCCCACCTTATACATGACTCCCTATGAGGAATTGTGAATTCTACGGGGGAGTACGCTCATGAGAAAGGACGTAAATCGAATTTCTTGCCGTAAAAGAGAGACTATATTCGGCGAGCGGTTTTGAAGATGTTTCGGGGATTGATAAGATAAAATTTAGACGGTGAATCATGTGGAGTTTTTACCGGTTAATTAGAACGGAGAGTAAGCTATCCCATCTTGCACATGACTCTGTACGACTTATTCTGAAATCTACGGTGGGGGATACACTCGTGAAAAAGGACGTAAAATAATTTCTTGCCGTAGAAAACTGGTTAATTAGAGTGGAGCGTAACCCATCCCATAGGAATTTGCTGACACGTAAATCGAATTTCTTGCCGTAAAAGAGAGACTATATTCGGCGAGCGGTTTTGAAGATGTTTCGAGGATTAATAAGATATAATTTAGACGGTGAATCATGTGGAGTTTGTACCGGTTAATTAGAACGGAGAGTAAGCTGTCCCATCTTACACATGACTCTGTGCGACGTATTCTGAAATCTACGGTGGGGGATACACTCATGAAAAAGGACGTAAAATAATTTCTTGCCGTAGAAAACCGGTTAATTTGAACAGAGTTTAACCCATCCCATAGTAATTTGCTGACAAAGAGCTTTAATGAGTTTTCGTGTCGGTAAAGGAGGTAAAATAATTTCTTATAGTAAAGTGAGACTAAAAAAAGAGGTTTTCGGTAAACGATATTTAATGAAATAACAAATAGTAGGTACTATATAAGGCAACTCATGAGCCAACGAAGTCTTATTCTAATATCCGAAGTCAAACCAAAAACGTAAGCGCTAAATATTTAATTGTTAAGATTTTTAAAATGTGATTTATGTACTTAAATTTTTCTAAATTAATATATAGAAATAAGGAATGACGTGCATCGTAGAGGCTGCTTTTCTCAGAGCGAACAGTAAATTTATTTTGAAAGAAATATGTTACTACGTTGTAGAAACGGGAGAGAACGAGATTTTCACTCTTGAACCACCACACCCTTGGGAGCAACTATCATATGCTGATAAGCGGTTATGCTCTTGGATTTCTAGCAATATCTGCCAATTGAAGTGGGGTGACGGGGAGTTGGAATACTCGAAACTAAACGATGTCGCTGTGATGATATCAAGGAAGGGAAAAACTTTCTACACTAAAGGGTTGCAGAATGCTAAATTTTTAACGGATTTTTTGGGTGTTCAGGTGATAAATCTTGAAGACTTAGGATGTCCCAAATTAACAGAATTAACACACTCAATCTCCACGACTTGTAAATATCATACTGACAAAGCTAACTGCGCACTTTTTAAGGCATACAAACTCTCTCTCTATGTGAAAAATGGTTTCAAGTGGTTTTAAATAAAAAGAATAAAAATAAAATTAATCCGCATTCTCGAGTGAATTATTAACTTTCCCTACTATATAAACCGCAGTTTCTTTTTGAATATTATTACCAACTAAGAAGTTCAGAGAACAACAACAATCAGAAATCAAGATGTCCACACCAAAACCAACTGTATGCGGATTGAAGTATACGGCAGTCATTGGCCCAATATTTGATCGATCGGGGTTGGAAATGGCATTCAAGTATTTGCGGTTCCGAGTTAGGAAGAACCACAGTTGGCAGACTGGTTTCTTCGAAGATGAGGAAAATGGTAGTATAACCGTCCACTTACCCTACCACCCGAACATCGTCAATTGTAAAAACGGACTAGGTTTCGCAGGTGACAACATCACGGTATGTATTTAGTTTTTTTTTCGTACTCTATTAGCATATTTTACAAGACTATCTATACAGATCGAAAAGCTGGTGTTTCCCGTGAGGGGGAGTTTGACGATGATGTTCAGGCGCTAGAGGAGGCCTTCACCCACCCAGCCGGATTTCCATCTGTTCCATCAACATCCACGTTAGCAATTATTGATACTACCACCACTCCAGCGATTCAGAAGTGTCTCGCAAAACTCACACCCGCTGACGGTACTTCCAGCAGTGAGGAACTAATGGACTCAGACTCAGATTTAAAAATAATAATAAAAATATATCTTTGAAATAAATTTGAGAAAACAGAATTTGTGGTTTATTTATATCAATAAGTAGGTACTTAAAATGAATAAATTTAAGTGATTTTCTTAGGGGGGGTTAAGTCTAAAACATATAAATACTCTTATTTTTAACACAGCGGATTCATTGGGAGTTATAATACTGATAATTCACCATGTTTCCGTGTAACATATGGTTAAAACAGTTTTCACGACAATTTAATTTGAATCGACATATACAAGAGCAGCATAAGAATGTAAAATATAGCTGTCTCACTTGCGGGATTTCCTTTGCTCGAAAGGATAGATTGAGGAGACATTCCAAACAACACCCCATTAAATAAAACTCTCTAATATCACGCAATCTCAAAATGTTCTACCGGATGATTTTCAGGAATTTACCGTGTTAGGAGACGCGATTCTTAACGCCAAATACACCCCCTCTAAAGTCTTCACAGATGTCGACTTATTTATGAGCTCCATCGCACCAAGTTTACTGAAATACTTGGAAAACCATTTGAGATTGAAAAAGGCTATCAAATGGTATATTTTATTAAGAGTAAAATATACTAAAGTTCTGAAAAGTGGAGAGGTCGTCGAAGACTTTCCGTACCTTCGATCTAAGACGCAGACTAGCCCCATGCCTCAACTATTACCAAGACTACTTGACATTTGTACTACACAAATTGCAAAAGCGATGGAGGAGTATGAAGGAAAAGGGAGTGGATGGGTGATCGAACGCATAACACTTTTGCAAGTGGATATTATAAAGTATCGCCCCCTAGTCGGAGGGACGTTTATTAAACTACCGAAGGCAATTTAAAATTGTAAAGGTGTTTTAAATATAAAATCGAAAGATGGGAAATGCTTCTTATACTGCATTCTGGCTAAATTACATCCTGCAAAATCAAAGGCTGACAGAGTGGTAAATTACCTCAAATACATTGATGAACTGAACTTTGCAAATATTACCTTCCCCTTCGAATTAAACCCACTGCAACTAAAAAAATTTGAGGAAAAAAACTATCTCTCTATAAATGTATACGCTACGAAAGTGGTGTTTTCCCTCGGTACGTTAGCGAGAACAGAGTTATTGAAACTCGGGATGTAGACCTCCAATTAATATCTAAAAATGGCCGAAATCATTTCTGTTTGAGTAAAAACCTAAGTAGACTATTTTGTGGCTTTACCAAACACAATGGGTCTAGATGTATCTGTCGGTTTTGCTTACACGCTTTTTCAGGAGTCAATTCCAAGCGTAATTACACTGAGCATACTAAAAACTGTAGTGTTCACGAACCACAGCGTGTGAGAACCTCACCTTTGGATGCAGAAGGTAATTATTTAAATACATTTCTTTAGATTATTTTTTTTTAAATTTCGCATTATCTTACAGAAAGCCTACGTTATTTATTGCGATTTCGAGAGTATCTTGAAACCTATTCATACCTGCATACCGGATGTGAATAATTCTTCAACCACAATACTGGATAAGCACATAGCATGGGGGTTTAGTTATGTAGTAGTTGGACCTGAAGGTAAAATGTACACCCTCGAGAAGCATATAAGAACGTCTCATTCATACCTTCTAAAATAATAGGTCAACCCAAAGCACCGGTGACATACAGAGGGATCGATGCTATACAAATTTTCATTGAAAGTCTTCTAATAGAGGAGGGGATTATTGCTGAGGCTTTAAATCAATTTGAACCAATGAATTTAACATCCCTGGAAGAAGCCGAGCATCAGAAGGCTACACGATGCTATCTTTGCGCACAGATTTTAACATCCGTGGATCCTGGTGTTCGCGATCATTGTCACTTCAGTGGTATGAATTTCATACTAATTTAAGTTTATTAATAGTTGTAACATATCTAATCTAATTAAGGGAATTTTCGTGGTACTGCACATCAATCTTGTAATCTGAAGCTATAAAGGTTGGATACGTAATTCCCGTGATCGCCCATAATTTAAGCGGGTGATTATTTTAACCTGTCTTTGATGGAACTGATGCTTTAAAAATTAACCGATTAAACTTTAAATAGGTATGATTTACATCTAATTCTGGCAGGACTCACCCTCGTTGAAGATAAAAGAATCACGTGTATCCCCTCTAATACTGAAACCTACATCAGTTTTAGTATTGGGAGACTACGATTTGTTGACTCAATGAGATTTCTTCCAGCCTCATTGGAAACTCTAGTTTCTAATTTAGCCGCAGGTGGAGCGGAGAAGTTTCACATTCTTAATGCAATATACCCCCCTGAAAAGGTTAAGCTCATGCTGACCTAAATTGCATACTCATATAATTACATGTCTGATATGGAGCGATTCGATGAATGTACCCTACCTTCCCAAGAGGATTTCTTCAACACTCTCACGAACGAACATATTTCCGAGGAGAGATATGAAATTACACGTAATGTTTGGAATGAGTTCAACATTCAAACCCTAGGTACATTACCCTCTAACCAATTTTTCAATTAATAATTTCGACGTTTAATATTTAATCTATTCCTAAGGGAACTGCACGATATTATTATATATTTATATTTCCCACAAATAAGTTCAGCTAGCTAACTGGACCAAGTCATCTTGCGACTTATTGCCACTTATCTAACGCCTTTACAATGCATAGAGGGGTGGTGGCTAGCCCCTATGCCACAGCTAACCGACAGCGCCCTATACTAACTATTACCGTTAACCTCTGCAAGTTTTGATGGAAAGGAGAAACCGGGCTAGACCGCGGAGGAAAACTCCTTTAACAAGCGGGGAGAGAACTTGCAAACTCTACGTAGAAGGATTTCTTCCCAGATTTTCACCCGGTGCCACAGTCCGGGATCGAACCCGAGATCCTCTTGCTGCGAGGCGAAAGCGCTAACCGCTACGCCACCCCACAGTAACCTGCGATTGCCCTCAATTAGCCTCCGTATTCGAACAGTTTAGGATAATGTGTATGGAATATTATAAACTGGACTGTGCTCATGCCTTCACTGGCCCCGATAATTAATTTAATTTTGAAAACAGTACAAAAATGAGTTTCTAAAGCCTCCATACCATAGGTTTTGCATGGGTGGCTGCCTCACTCATGACCAGGGTTAAACTTGATCTAATTTTGGACCCGGATATCCATCTGTTCCTAGGTAATATTCTTCTGAGTTCTATTAAATAGTGTAAAGATATTCTAATAGAGTTAATAATATAGAGAGAGGTATTCGTGGTGGTGTAGCGATGGTGGCTCATAGACATACAGAAGCCAACAACAAGTATCTCCCGGAGAAATTTGACGAATCTAAACCATCCAACTATATATAGTTCATTTGGATGTCAACAATCTCTATGGTAATAAAATCTTATTGTGAACACATTAATTGATGGTAACCGAATTAGCCATATGCTCAACTTCTTTAGGAACAGTTATGGAGTATTATCTTCCTACGAGAAGGTTCAGCTGGGTAAAAACTGAAAATCTCTTAGATTATACGGAGAAGCAAATATTAAATTTGCCAGACGACTCTCCATTTGGATTCATACTATCCGTTGATTCGGAGTACCCAGTTGAACTTCATGAAGATCATAATTGCCTTCCTCTTGCACCGGAATCCAAGCGAATAACTACAGATATGTTTTCAGCATATTATAAGCTTATGATGAAAGAAAATGGTTTGACTTTCAAGGACACGCTACCCATACTTTTAACTGATCTAACCAACAAACGTGGTTACGTTATTCACTATCGAAATTTAAAATACTTCATATCGCTGGGTTTAAAACTGAAACAAGTTAATAGTATTTTGACTTTAGAACAAACCCTGTGTCTTCAACCGTATATTAATTTCAATACTGAGAAGCGAATGAATGCCGTTAATTCCTTTGAGAAAGATTACTTCAAGCTAATGAACAACAGCAATTTTGGTTGGTACTTATTAATATATGATTAAAAACTTAAAAAAAATATTAAGTAACAAATAATAAAAAATGTTTAGTAAAAATGTTTTTAGGGAAAACAATGGAAAATCTACGCAATCGAATAATTTTTCACCTCATTCAAACGCCTGAGATGGCTATCAAGAAAGCATCATCCCCTGCTTTTGAAAGATGCATTGTTTTTCATAAGAACCTTGTTTGTATACAGATGGCTAAAAAATCCTTAACTCTGAACCGTCCAATTTATACTGGTTTTGCTATACTGGATTTATCCAAATTGTTTTTGTAAGATACCTTTTTTCCTTTTAAATGAACCTTGTGAAATCAGTTGAGTTTTTTTCTCTAGATATCAGTTTCACTACGACTTCATAAGAGCCTACTACGGAGAAACGGCAACCCTACTTTTCACGGATACTGATAGCCTGACGTATTCCCCAGTAACACGAGTGTTCCGCGTTCGAGTCGGTTCGAGGTAGATTCGTCGGTTTATGGTCTAGTCGGTAGTTACGACTAAATTCCGACTCTTATCCAACTTCAGTTGCCAACTCCGCTTTGCAGTCGGCCGTGAGAACAATAAAATAGTGTTGGCTGATAGTTGTATATTAAGTCGGTTAATGTAATGAAGGATTAGGTCGGCTGCTCGACTCGTTACCAACTAACATGCGTTTCTATCAAATAAAAGATACCAATAAGGGTCTAGAGGTCGACATATCCGACGGCCTACCGATCACAATGAACATTTCAGATTTCGTTGTAATGAAGCTTCTTCCGCGTTTGAGTCGGTTCGAGGTAGATTCTTCGCTTTATGGCCTAGTCAGCACTTACGACTAAAGTCAGACTCTTATCCAACTTCAGTTACTAGCTCCGCTTTGAAATCGGACGTGAGAACAAACAAATAGAGTTCGCTGATAGTTACATTTTAAGTCGGTTGGTGGATGGAAGGATTAGGTCGGCTGCTCAACGCCTTACCAACTAACATGGGTTTTTATCAATTTACAACAAGGGTCGAGAGGTCGACATATCCGACTACCTACCGATCAATAGGCTTTGCCTCTGTGGTTGCCTGCGGTTTTCTCGCTAAATAAATATTATTATTATTATTATTATTATTATTATTATTATTATTATTATTATTATACTAAACATTTTAAATTTCGTTATTTTAAGAGTAAGAAAATAATATATAGCTCCCTATAAGTATGAAACTCTCCATTTAAGCCAAATAAACAGCATTTTCTTCCATTTCAATTTGTAAAATGTTTCTAATGCCACCTATTAAGAGCTTTTGGCGTTAAAAAGTTAAATATTTGTTTAGAAAATTTTCAAATTTTATATCGTAATTAAATAGTTAAAGGTCTTGAAGTTATTATGATAATTATAACTGATTAAGTACATTGCAAAATTATCATAATAAATTAATAGATGGCGCGAGATTTTGACGAACGAGGCTAGCGCCTACATTGGTACGAGGTAAGGAGTATCTTGTGTCTCTACTTGCGTGGCGATATTTCCCCGGCCCATCGTGCCTTTCGCGGGCACCTTAGGTGACGGCGATGGTTTCGCCCCCCTTTTACTCGTAGTACCGAAACTTCTCCCACGAGGCGTAAAAGCGTAAGCGCGCCAAATTTGGGAGCAAATGCTGTAGTATGAAAATGTACTACGTTTCATATTTTAAGGGAGCTACATATTATTTTCTTATGTTTTAAGACAAATCAAAGATACTTGGATTTGTATTACAAACAAAACATAAAATAAAATTTTAGAATCAACAATATAGTGTAATATGTTTATTCACCTTGATATAAATATAAATCTCTCGTTTTAAGTATCATTTTAAAATCACATTAAAGAAAATGTTACGGTTTACGGCCTATTTTAGCTTTCCCTTAAATTTGCACAAGCCTTTAAAACCGTTTCCACGGTTAATTCAGTGCTACTTCGTTTTCATCGGAGATAACTGCAGTGAACACTAAACATTAAGAGCAGTCATTCATGGCTATCTCCACTTTTCGGAAACCGCCCAAGGTGCGGAATTCGGTCCAATGGGACCTCCCTTCTTTGGTTTCGGTTTAATGGGATTTCGGTCCAATGGGAGGGAATTATTATTTTGAAAGGAGTACGTGTTGAGGGATCAATATTGAATATTTGAAATACTGTGTCTAAAAAGACCAAGCGAACTTTGACATAATTCGAAAGGAAAATGTAAATATTTAGTGGATGCCAAACCAGGGTGTTGCACTAATTCATACATTTAATTTCGTATATTCGAAATGCTACATTTCTAATGTCGCGACTATGAAAGAAAGGTTGCACTGCAATTTCCCTCTTCGTACTTTAGACTTTCTGGGGGGGGGGGTTAAGTTAAGTGTGACCTTCTTCGTTTAACTGGTATTGAATGGAAATGAATATAACAAGCCATTGGTACTGAAACATTTCTTTTTATGTAATCTTTACCTTTACCTTTGGTTATATCAGGAATGTATGGAGGGGCTGGAATGGCTAAGGGGGCTCTCGTTGAACCATTGATGGTGGAAACATAAGGCGAGTCCTTTTTTTTTGAAGTGTAGCTCCTCCCCCTACGTCTGTTAACTGTCTACCGAAGGCGAAAAATGTCATGACTCGATAAAAAAGGCATGTCAAAAGTGACCTTTTAGATTTTTTAACCTTAAATGCGCTGATTCGGCGCGGTTCGCGTTCATATTCGATTCTGTGCCTAGGCAGAGGAACTAGAGTAGAGGGTGGGGAATTATAGCAAAGAAGTTTTTGTGGCAGCCAACGAATTAATGAAAATAATTTAAGTGGTAAATACGATTTTTACGTCAGGCTATGACGTCACTAGCGTAAATTAAGCCACGCCAGTTGTTTCCAAGATCATTTCACGCCGATTAGGATTTGACCTTAGCCATTCCAACCCCTCCATACATTCCTGGTTATATTTATACCGATATCATATTTTTCCAGTGCTACAGATAGCTACTTACTAACAAAAACAACACAGGATAAACGATGTTGCTGTGTCTTAAGTATACGGCATTCGTTTATTAACTAGTCTGAACAACATAAATTTAAATTATCATATTTTTTTAACATCAGTCTTCTTAGCAACTTACCGATTTAAGTTTTTTTTTTGATGCAAACTTGAAAATTTCTCAAGCCAGCAAAAATTAAAACTATGTCCGTCAAGGTGCTTACACGAAATCCCTTCAAAATAATTAATTTCATGATAAAATGTTTTCGGAAAATGTAATTGTTCTTGAAAAAGCGTAGATATGTAATTTTTTCAATTAATTTAGAGGGAATAGATCGATTAACAGTAAAATCAGTTGATTAAATTTAATATTGATTAAGGATTAAATGGATAAAAATAAGTAAAAAAATTGCAATATCTGAACTTCAGCCAATTGATAAACCTCACACATATCGTTTGTTTTTTCGGCCTTGGTCCAAACCAAGACGTTTTTTTATAATATCTGTTACTTCAGTCTTAATGTAATTAAATTTTGAATAATTATGTTTGCTTTACCGTCATACATTTGGGGTTGATCTATTTCTAATTGCTTAAAGAAGTACTTAAGTATCATTAATTACATTTAACTTATATCCAATAACATTGATTTAGATAAGCATATAATGTTGCACTTTATTTATGAAAGAAGCTTAAAAACGACGGTATTTGAAATATGGAAGAAAAATATTTGTTTCGTACACTGTATACATATACAGTGGTGTCGAGATCAGACCAACAGCTTCCTTTATGTACAACCCCCAATACTGCCAACGGGTGATGTCATACTAAATAATACAGGGTGTAAATAAATGTTTAGAATTCATGTCTTATTGTATGCAAGTGACAACGAGTGACAAGGTACAAAAAGAATACTGGAGAAGGCAACAAAATATTTTAAAGCACTGTCCTACGATTAGTCTTAGAACGTGGGCCTCAAACTACAACCTCTTAACTGTTTGGTAAACACCTCAACGTAAATATTCGACGTTTCTATCATTGTGGTTTAGGCACTCTTCCAGACGACTGTCCATGTCTTGCAATACATTTGCAAGCAGTAAACTCATGACGCATGGTAAGACTAATGGTATTGCCGTCTTACGAAATTCTCGTCCGTTAAGGGTTGATGTAGGGGGGTATGATAATGCCGGTAATGATGCCCTTGTAAACTGGCACAAACAGTAGAATGGCTTAGTGCAACTTCTTGTTCCACCGCTCTACTATTAGCATGAATTGGCTTCAAAACGTGCTACGATGTCAAAATCTCTATCATCATTACAGACTATACAGTCTCTTCTACGTTCACGATCTTGCACTACCGAAATCACGAAGGTGCTCGCCAATGTCGGTAAAGGTGCTTCGCACCGGATGTTGTCGGTGTCGAATCCGTTCGGCATAAAACACTGCCTTTAGTTGAACGTTACTGCGACCTTCACCCAAAATAAACATCCTCTCCAATTTGTCCTGGTTAGAACAGGTTGGCATTTTGCTAGGAAACGAGACTAACTACTGTAATTCTACTACCAGGAATGTATGGAGGGGCTGGAATGGCTAAAGGGGCTCTCGTTGAACCATTGATGGTGGAAACATAAGGCGAGTCCTTTTTTTTGAAGTGTAGCTCCTCCCCCTACGTCTGTTAACTGTCTACCGAAGGCGAAAAATGTCATGACTCGATAAAAAAGGCATGTCAAAAGTGACCTTTTAGATTTTTTAAACTTAAATGCGCTGATTCGCCGCGGTTCGCGTTCATATTCGATTCTCTGCCTAGGCAGAGGAACTAGAGTAGATGGTGGGGAATTATAGCAAAGAAGTTTTTGTGGCAGCCAACGAATTAATGAAAATAATTTAAGTGGTAAATACGATTTTTACGTCAGGCTATGACGTCACTAGCGTAAATTAAGCCACGCCAGTTGTTTCCAAGATCATTTCACGCCGATTAGGATTTGACCTTAGCCATTCCAACCCCTCCATACATTCCTGATAACAGTCAATTTAGTTTTTTCCTCGTTCATGTTAATTGCCATTATAATTAACGGCCAAATCACAGTAGCCATTCTTGACTGTTAAAACAACGGTCAAAATGAAGTTCTTTTTGTTGACGGTAACAAGCCATTACATAAAACAGTACAACGTGGAAAAGTGATGAATTTGAAATCGCATTAGTTTCATCAGAAGGTACAAACTCTAAAAAACAAAGGATAACCGTTGAAAAAAAAGTATTCAGTGTAAAAACAGGCGTCAAATATCACTTTTTCTCAACTATGACTCAGCTTTAAAAAATTCATGTGTAGAAATAGATGCCATACTCCACCCTTTTTTCTACAGTAAAAAACATTAAACCAAACAGTTGTTTCTACTGTAGTTAATGTATAATTCAATATAAAATCCGAATCTAATCTTCCTAAAAGCAGTGGATGATTATCCCTGAATGATAAACTCTACAAATAGATCGTTTTGAGAAACGTTATTCCTAAAATAATTTTAAACATAGTTTTTGTTAGCGTTTGACTTCTAGCGTACACCTTTTTCATAATTTTTGTAAATTTAGGGTATATAAGGCAATTGATTAACAATTAGTATATGTAACTAAAGAAGAAAATAATTTACATAAATTAGATATCTTAAATTTTTTTACGTAAAACATCTGTTAATCCTCAAAGTTTATATAGAAGGAGATTTTCTATGTAGTCGACACACTAATTTCATTTCATAGTTTGTATTTAGTAATACAGACGTTGCTTAAATGCATTACAAATCATAGAAACTTTGTCCAAAGTTAATATTTCAGTAAGGATATCTTTAGTTAATAAAGCAAATTTCTCATAAAATATCAAATAGGTGAAGACTATAGAGTAGCACAACTAGATCTTATTTAACAAGTTTATTTGAAGGAAATTAGCATAAACATCATATTTCATAATAAGACTGCAGCTTCTACTCCTTGGTTCATACTCCTAGCTAGTTATTCTTTGTGGTAAGATGTTACGTAACCTTATTGATATTAATATGGTCTTTATCACGAAAATTGGAAATATGGGAAATATTTTTCGGCATAGCGTTGCCTTTAGTAGTTGCGCAGATATAAAGCTCTGCTTTAATTACACATGCCAAGGACATCATTTAATATTCATATTTAAAATGGGGTGTTATCAATTAATTTTAGCTTTACTACATTTATAAATAATCTAAATGCAGATCTTTACAATTAGTAGAGTTCCAATTGTATTGCCGCTTGCATTGTTTGTAAAAAGCAATTTTTGACTTGGAACTTATAAAATGGACCTTGCTCAGCAAGAAATTAATTGTTGACAAGTTTCCTGGGCCGTATTATGGGAGCGAGAGGGGGAGGAATTTTACCCTCCCCAAAGTGTGGTTTTTATTTTCTATCTAAACAACTATTTAAGATAGAAAGAAAAACTCAACGGCAATATGATGTGAATGATTACAGAAAATGCCTGAAATTTTTTCAAGAATGCAATGGCGTTAGTTGGGGGAAGGCAGCAGTTTGTTTCCACCCCCACGTCTTACCATATTCATAAATAGTCAAATATTTCTAATTGTTTCTTTTTGTTTTCCCGTTTTCATTTTAAAATAAAAAAAATTAGACCTGGATTATATTAGAAATATCTATTTTAACCCGCTTGTAATAATAATAAACGTTTGACGCCAGGTTTTGTCTACCCCCACCTAACCATAAGTAATTGCCATAGTAAATGAAATCACTTTGTAGGTGAAATATTTCGTTTAAAAATTGTATGAAAAAACGTAAAAAAACTAAAAAATAGATGAAAGTTAGCAAAACGTAATATTTAATTATCGTTCGAATCGGTGTACGACTCTATCACGAAAGTTTTCGGGACATTGGTGCACTCTTGAGCAAAAATACAGGCGTCAGTGCAGGCTATTCCATTTTTGCGGCAAGAACAATTTCCCTTGCCTCCGCTCTCACAGCCACAAATTACTAAGTCCAGGATGGCTTCTCGGGCTGGAATTTCAAAGCATGGAATTGCTTTGAAGGTGTTAGTTATTGTGTCTTTAGGCCAACCGAACTCTTGCGGGCACGGAATTTCAGGTTTACTATATCTTGCACATTTCCAAATAAAGGTCCTATAATGAGCCCAGAAGCTGTGGGGTTTCATTGCGCCTGTTGTGAGAGGAAGGGCTTCCCCTTGAAATCCGCGCAATGAGTAGAGTTTCCTGCGAACATCTTCAAGACTCTTCTCTTCCTTCTTAGAATTTTGACTTTTCAAGAAGTCAAAAGTCCCTGTTTTTTCATTCTTCAATATTTCACGTTTTGCTCTTGTAAGGCAAGATAAGTAATATTTTAAATCAAATGCAACTGCTGCAAGAGGGTCCTCTGAAGACGTAAGGCAACTAAGTCTGGATCTAATTCCATCATCTGTGATGTTTATCGCGATAAGGTTCAACTGCGAGCCCATGTTGGCTGTAGTTATTTCATGTACCAGTTCCTTTCCTTCTTTTGGAAATAAAATACAAATTTCTTTATTAAATCCTTGGATTCTATTTGCACGTTTTGTTGTCGATTTTGATGTACCATGTTGCCCTAGAAAATAACTCCGCTTATACTACATGAACCCGAGAAAAGCGAACTCATTCTGAAACTATAGATAAGAGATCTTACCCTTTCGAACTGCTGAATCGTTGGCCGCTTTGGCATCTACGTATTTCTTTTGAGATCTTAGGATTTTCTGTTTGCTAGTTAGCTCTTGATAACAATTCTTATGATAACTAATACCCATTTGTAACAACTGAGCAGTTTCTTTCTTTTTGTATAGATCAATTAGTGAACTGAAATTTTTTCCACATTCTGAGAGTAGAGTAGCACTTTCTATTATTTTATGTAAAGAAGCTTCACTCGCGCAACTTAAAATGGATTTATTTAATTTTTGGCAAATTATACATACAGAAAAATCCGTCTCTTTAGCTTGTTGCGCCATCTTATTGCATAAACCATACGAAACATCGCTTCCACTAAACTTTTCCAATTGTTGGTAATAGTTTTAGTTTTTATTATTATTTCTGTGCCATTTTAAATATTGGGTTCCCACGCCAAAATAGTGTTTTCCGACTTTAAACTTTTAGCCCCTAGCTGAAATTTTTATAACTATAATGCCCGAGGAAGCTATAGCCGGAATAGGGATTTTATGATTAGGTCGGGAGTTCGAATTTCAATGCCTATCCAAGAAGTAAAGCTTGCCTTCATTTTATATTGCTTATCTTGTATTTTTTGTTATTCTCTTTTTTGGATTAGTTAAGTGATATTCAATATGTCGCCTGACTTTCGTATAATGACCCTTGCTATACGAGTGTTGCCTACGTAAAGGCTATAACGAAGGCAAAGTTTATTGGAATAAAATTTAAAATGGATTGCAAAATCTGAATAAACAGGAAAAAAACCACGGTTAGGCTGGGGTACCAAATATTTCACCTACAAAGTGATTTTTTTTAATATGGCAATTACTTATGGTTAGGTGGGGGTAGACAAAACCTAGCGTCAAACGTTTATTATTGTTACAAGCGGGTAAAAATAAATATTTCTAATGTAAGGCAGGTCTAATTTATATTATTTTATTTTGCAAACGGGAAAACGAAAAGAAAAAATAGTAATAATTGATTATTTATCAATATGGTAAGACGTGGGAGTGGAAACAAATTGGTGCCTTCCCCCAACTAACGCCACTGCATTCTTGAAACAATTTCAGGCATTTTCTCTAATCATTCAAATTATATGGCCGTTGAGTTTTTGTTTCTATCTTAAATAGTTATTTAGATAGAAAATAAAAACCACACTTTGGGGGGGGGGTAAAGTTCCTCCCCCTCTCGCTCCCATAATACGGCCCTAGAAACTTGTCAACAATTAATTTCTTGCTGAGCAAGCTCCATTTTATATGTTCCAAGTCAAAAATTGCTTTTTACAAACAATGCAAGCGGGAACATATTTTTGGACAATTGAAACCGTACTAACAGTACCTATTCAAATTTGATACATCTTCCGTGAATGTTTTGGCTTTAACCTCTTCATTTGAAGTAACTTCAGAGCATTCATATCCCAAATTAAGCGTTGGGAGATAGGAAGGACTTAAAGGATTATTGCTTGCCTGTTCTCCTATGAAGTGATGGCTACATATTCTGGCATTTCTTGATGGCTTCCATTCCGATGCATCAACACTAATCATCAAATTAACCTTAAGCCTTAGCTTGTTTACAATCATGCTGTAATAGTTTGTAGTCTTTCAAATTTACTTTTTTCGCTTAAGTGCCTTTATCCACTGGTTTCTTTTAAGTATATGAACTCTTTCACAGGGAAATCTGTAAAATTTTGTTCCTTTGTGACACTTGGCGAAGTAGTTTTTACATTTTAAAACAGAGCAAGACATTATAATAATAAAGTCACCTTTCACTGGGTGCGGCCATATTCATAAACATTTTTACCCCATAGTTGTCACAGTCAAAATAACCAAGTTACGCAGAAGCTGACCGCTTGCGGCGCTTTATAAACACTCAAATTGCGTTCAATTACAGGTACCGGGGAGACCGGTTTCTTGTAAAACGTCTCGTAGTGTGGTGTTGCTGAATGCCGCAAACCGTAGGGAAGGGGAATGCTATCCGAATCGGTCTAAAGATAAGACACCGCGCTGTTTTTCTTGCGTTTCCGTGCTTGGCTCCGGCCATCGGTTTTTTTTCGCGGGTTAAGGAATAGGGATAGGTCCCTCGCTTTCGCTGGAGAAAGAAGGCAGCGACCCAAAAACGACGCCATTACCCATTTCATAATTATTTGCGTCCTCAGCTAGACAAGAAGTTGTTGCGACGGTCAAGTAAGCTATTTTTATCTTCTGGCTGGTTTGATAATGCATGCTTTATATTATGTTGTAACGATAAACAACAAAACATATTTTACTAAATCCGAAGGTTCCCTGAAGCTAAACCTCAATTTAGAGTGAATTTGGGTGGACGGCCACGTTACCGTCTTTTCCACTACCACGCCGTCATTGAAGATTCAAGAACGCCATTTTTATTTTTATTACTTCTCTTTCGATTTTATAGGGTGAGTTGAAATTTTAATTCTTAAGTTAGATTTACAATTAAATTTTGAGATTGACCCCGGATATATCGACAATATACACGCTAAGCAAAATGTTTTTAACCAACTCTAGGTTGAACTTGATTGTTAAGACAAAAGTCCTTTGCAACATTTCTCGTGAACTTAAAACAGAGCTCTCGTTAAAGGGGGTTTTGCAGCTCCCCCAGTGTTACCAGGCCTTTGAGAAAAACTAGAAGTTGATTTTGAAATTGACTAACTGTGATCACAAAGGGCCTAAAAATACTGCATGTGAGTTAAAAATGAGACGGGGGGACAAATAATCTCCAGCCCCTTTAGAGAAATCAAAAAACTATTAGGCCTTTACTACAACACTTTTTTTCCTAAGTCTAAATGGAAAATGTCAAAGTGTGTAACTTCTGTAGCTATTATACGAAAGATGATAAAGAGCTATTACAACATAGTGTTCGTAGTCACAAGCATTCAGATAAATTATCTTTTCGTTGCAATATATGTGGGGCATTATTCAAAAATCCAAACTCTTTCCGTAGTCACAAATTTAGAAAACACCAAAATATTAATCAAATTGAAAGAGTTCCAGATAATTTTGAGGCAGCTATTGAATTTGACCCTGGTGCAAGGGGTAATGTACCAGTTCAAAAGTTTATTGAAGCCTCTTACGTTTTGAAGCTTAAAGAAAAACATGGCCTGTCAGACGAAGTTATTGAGGATATTATGACCACTACTTCGGATCTAGTTAAAACTTATAGTGCAGGGAGTATTAGCTTAAATGATAGGCAGTTATTTGGTGGACTTGAAACTGCATACAGAAGAGATTTGTTTTTTAAAGCTGAAATGAATTATGTTGCCTCAGTTTCTTTAATAATTGGTCACTACAATAAGCCGAGTCTTACTCAACCCACTGCAAATACTGCTAAAACGAAAGCAGCAATTGCTTATTACATCCCATTTGTAACATCAGTCAAAAATCTCCTAAAAATGCCCGAAGTTGAGGAAAATCTATTAATTGCCCCAGCTAACCGTAATTGTGATGTAATGGATGATATATTTAGTGGCGAAGAAATGAAACGGAAGTGGGCAGATACAAATCTAGACAATAGCATAAATTTATTGTTTTCATTCTATTTAGATGATTTGGAAATAGCAAATCCTATTGGGGCACATTCAAAAAGGCATAAGGTTACAGTTTTCTATTGGCAACTTTTAAATACACCTCCATATATGAGATCAAAATTGAGTTCCATCCAATTACTCGCGGTTGGCAAACAAAAAGACATAAAGGAATTTGGATTAGATACTTTACTGCATGATTTTAAAAGAGAGATGCAAAATTTTGAAAAAGGTATTAAGTGCATGTTCAATGGCATAGAAAGAGTAGTGAAAGGGAAGTTAGCATTTGTGCTGGGTGATACACTAGCGGCTCAGGAAATTGGTGGCTTTAAGGAAGGCGTGGGTAGCGCTTTCAAATTCTGTAGAACCTGCGAGATTAATAGACCCAGAATAAGAGAATGTATACAAGCAGATACTTTTAGTTTGAGAGATAGTATTGAACACTACGACAGACTACACTCTTTGGCAACTTGCTCCAAAAAAGCAAAAATCTACTGGTCAAAGCAATGGGGTGTAAATAAAAAAAGCCCATTTGCTGAAATTCCAAACTTCGAAGTCACAAAAGATCTCTTGCATGATCCAATGCATGTGCTCCTTGAAGGAGTTGTTAAATATGAAACCAAACTCATGCTTGATTTGTTCATTTATGAATTGAAGCTATTTACGCTTGACAAGTTGAATTATGCTATTCAGTCATTCTCGTATCAGAAGAATGAGTTGGACGTGAAACCTTTCATAATAGAAAAAAAACACTTAAAGAAAAAGGGAGACCTGAAGCAAACAGCATCTGCTATGAAAACGCTGCTTTTTCTAATGCCGTTGTATATTGGTTTAAATGTACCAAAACGTAATCCACACTGGACGAATTTTTTGCGTTTAATTCAAATAACGCAGATTTGTCTTTCTTCTCTTGCTAATAACAACACAGCTAACACACTTGAAAGTCTAATTTCGGAACACAATGAAAACTTCCTAATTCTTTATCCAAATTCCAATGTAACACCCAAAATTCACTATTTGTTACATTTCCCTGACCAAATGAGACGATATGGCCCTTTAAGATTTCATTCGTGCATGCGACTGGAGAGTAAACACTCGTATTTTAAAGGGAAAAAATGGAGATGTTTTAAAGATGTACCAAAAACTATGGCTTTAAAGCACCAACGTTGGTTGTGTTTACAACAAACCAATGGTAGTGGAGGAAAAAATCAGAACTTCCTTGGGGATCTGGATGACGTTAAAGAGGGATATGAATGTGAAATTACTGATGAAATTAAGGCTTTGTTGCGTTTTTTCGATGAAAACGCAATTGATACTGCATCTATGCACGTAAGCTATTACTATTTACTATTTACGGTCACCGCTATGAGAAGGACACTATTTTACTGCAAGACTACACTGAAGAGCATGGTCCCACTTTCATGATTGTGTATGAAGTTGTTACTATAAATCTTAACTGTTATGCCATTTGCCACCAAACCAAAATAGAATATTTTGATAGCCATTTGAACAGATACGTGTTTCAAAGACCTTTAGGCGGACGAAAGTATTTAATTCCAATTAAAAATTTAAAATTCAAATGGCCACAGATAAGTCATTTTACCAGAGGAAAATTTTACGTTATGCTATATAACAGCCCCAATTTAGAGTTCTGTTAATTGAAGGCAAAAACGGTTTACAAAAATAGTTGAGCGTATCAATAGAGATACGGTGACCTAATTGCTAATTGTATTTATGAATATACCTTTCAATGTGCTCTTAAAGTACATTTGGGAAACATTTGACCTAAATGGTATGTGAATAAATATGGGCACACTATTAATATTTTTAAAAACTAAAGCGAGATATTCTGATGAAATGATTTTTATTTGATAGAGTTGAAAAATGTCAACTGTATTCAAAATAATTTCACACGACCGTGAAAAAAAAAGCCGTGATCGCCGAGAATTTTCTAGGTTTCATGAATTCTGGTATGGAAATGTTGCCATAATCCCTAAATATGATTGCAAAACTTTTTTTTATATTTAGCCTGTTCAAAATTATCGTTTCCTTCATCGGACGGAGCTAGAGCAGTTTTAGAAGTTGATGGAACGGAACTTGATGAATGGGATTTGCTGCTGCCATTTGCGAAACAGACAATCATGATACTTGGACCGAATGATTAATTCAAGGATTCGCGGACATCAGCAGTCCATTCCAACCAGAGGGATTATCAGGTTTTTATTGCATGGGTGTTTGTACATTGATATCTTTGTTTAAATCATCTTGTAATGAGAGAAAGACATTTGTGTTTGAAAGACCTTTTCTTTCAGTTATTTTTGATCCATAGGTTTTTTTAATCCGAGTTAAATTACTTTAGGCTGTTTCCTTCAAAGATGCTCAAACAACGGATCCGTGCACAATCTCAAATGTGGAAGTACCGGAACTCGTGATTTCAAGTGGTGGACATCAGGAGTCAGTGTTTACTGACGAAACTCAAAGTAAAATCGTTTGTCAAAATAACGAAGTTACTTCGCAAACTGCAGCATTTAATCCCCAAACGACTGAATTTGTAAGCATTTGTTTTTCACATTGGCATAACTGTGAATATTTAACAGATCTTTATAATACAGAATGCAAAGTTAAGTCTCCCAAAATTTTCGGATTACACCGAAAAACGATTACAAGAAGGAAAACCCATGGGAATAATATCTACCATAGTAAAGGAACTCGCGTATGGATTATTAGCTAAGTACGACATGAAAACACAAGGCGAATACCAAACTGTGGGGAAAATGCTTTTTGCTAAATACCCGTGTAATTATGTTGATAAGACAGCCTATTCACCTTGGGTAAGTGTGAATTAGAAATATTCATTTTATTTATTGTAATAAAGAAAAGATTGTTTTCTTTTTTCAGCAATTTCTTATTAACAAGTTGTCGTCTAAAATTCGGTATATAAGGTGGCTCGAAAACCGCAAAGAACAGTCATTTTCAGGTGAAGTATCCAAAAAACGCAAAAAAAACCCAGCTCAACGAAGAGGCTTTGTGCAGCGTGGAAATTGATATGACAGATGATACGTCACACGAAGATGCAGTACTTGAACTAAAAGTTACATTTAGTGAACGCGAGAAAGATAAACCAAAGCTATTAAAACTAATAAGACAGACGTTTGCCAACAGAAGAAAGCAAATAGCAAAAAATAGTACTAAATTTGAAGAGATGTACACTCAATTTCCACATTTGAGTGATCCAAGCTATGTAAGAAGATTAAGTTGTTGACGCATGTTATTATGTTATGTGACTGAAATAAATTGTTTTCTAGCTTGAAGCTGAACTGGATTTAATCCTCCATTTTCCAAATACGAAGATGCGCTTTATTGGAAATTTTGAGAGAATTGCTCGTCTACTTGATGAAGAATTTGAAATGGTACTATATTCAAATTTTTATTTCATTATTAAATAATTTTTCAGTTAAGTGGCGCGGGGCTGTCATCAAATGACTTTTAAGACGGGGCTGAAAATCTGATAACCAAAAAATAAAGAACAGTATATTATAATTAAACCCAAAAAACATTACGTTTTTTTTAAATATCTTTGACAAAGCTAATTTCTTATTAATTAATAATTCCGAGAGTTGTTGAGCGTCACAAGTAATCAGTCTCTAAGACGCTTAAAAATGTTTTGTTTTTTGAAACTGTTACTTATAATATCGCTTTTGCTTTCAGGATGAGAGTTCTGAATTTGAAAAAACCTGCGCCTTAATTAAGTATTTGGAATTGAACCTTAATGTACCTGCCAGAGTTAAAGGAGCAAAGCCAAAGGGTGGAAAAAAAGATAAAAGGAAAGCTAAAAAAACAGCCCCCTTTTCAATAATAAATATGTCAGATGTATGAATTTTTACTATTTTGATTTCAGTAGTCATTCAACATATATATATTTATATACATTTTCATTATCAGACTTTAGAGGTTGCCAGTAATTTAAAGGATGCACCGCAATTGATTGCAAGAGATGATTGTGAGGGAGAAAAAGAAGTGTTTCTGGTGTATAAGAGTTGCAATATCAAAATCCAGGAACCGCTTGCCGAATGCGTTTTTTACCTACTCGCGTTTTACTACGCGTTCGACTTAAGTTATCCAGCTGTACTAGGGCAAGTCCTTGGATTTTTGCAAGAGTATATTTTACAAGATAACGGGCCAAAAAGCTATTTCGTAAGATCAACCAAATACTTAAAATTTGTAGAAGAGAAAGAAATTGATCAAAAATTTTTGAATCAAGAATAAAACTAGCTACGAGCTTCTAAAAGCTAATCTTAAATGAACTTGTTGTTACCACCTAAACACAGTTTAAGTAGGCATGACTACCACCTAAACACATCTCCAGTAGACAAGACTACAACCTAAACACAACTCGGTTAGGCATGACTACAACCTAAACACAACTCGGTTAGGCATGACTACCACCTAAACACATCTCTAGCAGACATGACTACCACCTAAACACATCTCTAGCAGACATGACTACCACCTAAACACATCTCGAGTAGACATGACTACAACCTAAACACATCTCGAGTAGACATGACTACCACCTACACACATCTCGAGTAGACATGACTACAACCTAAACACAGTTTAAGTAGGCATGACTACCACCTACACACATCGCGAGTAGACATGACTACCACCTAAACACATCTCTAGTAGACATGACTACCACCTAAACACATCTCTAGTAGACATGACTACAACCTAAACACATCTCTAGTAGACATGACTACAACCTAAACACATCTCTAGTAGACATGACTACAACCTAAACACATCTCGAGTAGACATGACAACCACCTAAACACAGCTCAATTAGGCATGACTACCACCTAAACACATTTTGAGTAAACATGACTACAACCTCAACACAGTTCGAGAAGGCACGACTACCAGCTAAACACATCTCGAGTAGACACGACTACATCCTAAACACATTTCGGGTAGGCATGCCTACAACCTAAATGGTTTTTCTCTGAACATGTCTTTCATCTAAATATTTTATTTGGTAACGTGTATAGGTAGGAAACGTGTTTCAAAACGCGTTGCATTTTCCCGTTTAGGAAAATGTTTAGATTCTAAACGTTGTTTTTTCTGTGTATGAAGGCTTCCCAAAAATCCACTCAATAACTACTCCTGACCTCGTGCATAACGGCCAGAAATCTAAAACCTCTCTCACGTGTACTCACTAATACAGCCTAAATCAAAAACTTCACGCGCTTCCTTAATTTATTTTTATCAAATATTGTTACAGCCCTATATCAATTCTCTGTTCGTTTGGTATGATATTTGAATAAATCATGTAAAAATATATAAACACTTGGTTCTCGAAGAACATACCAGATTCACAACATAGGTTTGTGAAGGTTAAATCTGTGGAAACAAATCATATATCATTCTTGAACCAAATAAAGCCAAAGGTATCCCAAAGAGGGCATGTTGACGTTATATACATAGACTTATCAAAATCCTATGACCGCGTATCGCATCCTCTAATACTAAAAAAGCTTCATCCCTGCGGCATAGATGGCAATATGTTATGCTCGAGCCGCAAAAATAAATATGTTATTTAGATATTTTTCAAGCACTAAGTTCGAGACGTACTTCCCAGCGGCATCTCCTATTGCAGGTCTTGGAACACTGTTATGATTAATGTCTTCCACGATAAAACCGTGTTTGAAGGAATGATTATTTCTCGGACTATGCCATTCAGTAGCTTGTTCACTATCATCACTTTCGTCAGTATCTTTTATCAGAATAATTTTTATAAAATGCAGTTCAAACCCCAGCATTTATTATAGTTCTAGATATAACAGCGTCTTTACTATTAATCATGAGAGTGATCAGTTAATTGTTCATACAGTGTGGAAAAGATCAGAGTGCCCACATTTTTTGGACATTTTATAAAAAAAAAACTCGAGAACAATGAGGAAATTGATTGTAGTCCATTTCCCAGACTCATGGCAATTAAATTAAAGAATTCTCTGGCATCCACTAAACAAATCGTTCATGTAGTTTCAAATTAAAACAAAAATGAGAATTTTTAAGAAATCAATACAATAATGTTAACGAAAAATTAGTTTTTGTAAGATATCATAATGTTGCTAGATTAATCCTGCAACAAACAGGAAATTAATGTCCTTCAGCGCAAATGTTCGATGTGTCTACCTTCCTGATGTAGACATTCTTCAAGTCTACTGGCCATTGATTCGCGGGCGTGGCGAAGCATTCCTGGGGTGATGTTGGCAATGGCGATTCTTATTCTGGCTTTAAGGTCGTCGGGTGAATCTGGTTCAGTTGCGTATACCTTTCCCTTGACATAGCCCCAGAGAAAGAAATCTAACGGAGTTAGGTCAGGAGACCTCGGAGGCCAGGGCGTTGGTCCACCCCTACCAATCCATCGGTTAGGGAACTCGTTATTCAGCCACTCTCTTACGGGTACGGCGAAGTGCGGTGGCGCGCCATCCTATTGGAACCACATATCCCTCACTACTGCCAATGGTAAATCATTAATGGCATCAGAAAAATCTTGACGCAAAAACTCCAAGTAACGTTGCCCGGTGATGTTCTCGTCAAAAAAGAATGGCCCAATGATTCTGTCACCAATGATGCCAACCCACACATTGGTTTTCCAACGCACCTGATGGTAATGCTCCCGAAGCCAGTGAGGATTTTGCTGCGACCAATAGTGAAGGTTATGTCGGTTGACTGTTCCATCTCGATGGAATGTAGCTTCGTCAGAGAACATAACCTTGCTAAGGAAACCTGGGATTTCTTCATCGAGGAACAGCATTGCCATACAAAAGTCCTGACGCCTAAGATAGTCATCCCCTGTTAACGCTTGGTGTAGGTGAATTCGGTAAGGATGGAATCGGTTCGGATTAAAAATCGACAGAACTGTACGATGGCTGATGCCACACTCGTCTCCTACCGCTCTAATGCTGGTGTGAGGGTCGGCTTCGAACGTTGCCACAATGTCCATCTCTCGGACTTCGTTTCCAACTATCCGGTCAAACCTACGTTGACGTCGTTGAACCGTAAAGCTACCTTCTGCTTGTAGGTTAGCTTACCAAAAGTCCTTTGAGCAGGTGGCCTTCGGTTCGGAAAGCGTTCGGTGTACAAAATAACTGCCAGGCGAGAATTTCCTCGGCATTCACCCATAACGTAAAACATATCGGACTTTTCGCGATTAGTAAAACGCGCCATCATAACGAAACACCAAGCTTATTGTCGTACGTGGGGCACTTTCCGAAGTAAACTACCGTGAGATAACCTCGTATTTACGGCCTAGAGGTCACAAACCTAAAAAGTAACCCTTAATGCACATTGGCCCCTGTTATCAGCCGCGATAGTTATGCCCTCCATGGCAGTAGGTGTTTTTGTTGTCGTTAAAAAGACATTAATTTCCTGTTTGTTGCAGGATTAATCTCGCAACATTTATGATAAAAAACCAATTTTTCTTTAACATTATTGTATTGATTTATGAAAATTTCGCATACGAGGTTATCTCACGGTAGTTTACTTTGGAAGTGTGCCCCACCTACGAATTCAATTAGTGTTACGTCACGCGGCTTTTTCGCCAACTAGTAAAAAGCGTACGACGACATGTTGTTTTTTACTCAACAAGAATTCACCTTATAAATAGTAAAGCAGTTTTCGTAATCATCACTTCTCGCTTGAATGTTAATGGCTAAGTCTTACGAATTGTCATACCCAGTAACCGCGTTGTGCAAATTGTGCCTAATCTTTTAATGAACATAATAAAGTGTTAAGTTTTACCTGCGCCTTTTTCACTGCCGCTTCACGATACGACAATTAGCTTGGTGCTTCGTTATGATGGCGCGTTTTACTAATCGCGAAAAGTTCGATATGTTTTACGTTATGGGTGAATGCCGAGGAAATTCTCCCCTGGCAGTTATTTTGTACACTGAACGCTTTCCGAACCGAAGGTCACCTGCTCGAAGGACTTTTGGTAAGCTAACCTACAAGCAGAAGGTAGCTTTACGGTTCAACGACGTCAACGTAGGTTTGACCGGATAGTTGGAATCGAAGCCCGAGAGATGGACATTGTGGCAAGGTTCGAAGCCGACCCTCACATCAGCAGTAGAGCGGTAGGAGACGAGTGTGGCATCAGCCATCGTACAGTTCTGTCGATTTTGCATCCGAACCGATTCCATCCTTACCGAATTCACCTACACCAAGCGTTAACAGGGGATGACTATCTTAGGCGTCAGGACTTTTGTATGGCAATGCGGTTCCTCGATGAAGTAATGCCAGGTTTCCTTAGCAAGGTTATGTTCTCTGACGAAGCTACATTCCATCGAGATGGAACAGTCAACCGACATAACCTTCACTATTGGTCGCAGCAAAATCCTCACTGGCTTCGGGATTCGGGAGCATAACCATCAGGTGCGTTGGAAAACCAATGTGTGGGTTGGCATCATTGGCGACAGAATCATTGGGCCATTCCGTTTTGACGAGAACATCACCGGGCAACGTTACTTGGAGTTTTTGCGTCAAGAGTTTTCTGATGCCATTAATGATTTACCATTGGCAGTAGTGTGAGATATGTGGTTCCAACAGGATGGCGCGCCACCGCACTTCGCCGTACCCGTGAGAGAGTGGCTGAATAACGAGTTCCCTAACCGATGGATTGGTAGGGGTGGACCAACGCCCTGGCCTCCGAGGTCTCCTGACCTAACTCCGTTAGATTTCTTTCTCTGGGGCTATGTCAAGGGACAGGTATACGCAACTGAAGCAGATTCACCCGACGACCTCAAAGCCAGAATAAGAATCGCCATTGACAACATCACCCCAGGAATGCTTCGCCACGCCCGCGAATCAATGGCCAGTAGACTTGGAGAATGTCTTCATCAGGAAGGTAGACACATCGAACATTTGCGCTGAAGGACATTAATTTCCTGTTTGTTGCAGGATTAATCTTGCAACATTATGATATCTTACAAAAACTAATTTTTCATTAACATTATTGTATTGATTTCTTAAAAATTCTCATTTTTGTAATAATTTGAAACTACATGAACGATTTGTTCAGTGGATGCCAGAGAATTCTTTAATTAAATTGCCATGAGTCTGGGAAATGGACTACAATTAATTACCTCATTGTTCTCGAGTTTTTTTTTATAAAATGTCCGAAAAATGTGGGCACTCTGATCTTTTCCACACTGAAGAAGAAGTCACCCTGTGCTTACAGTTTTTTATGAGAAATAGGAGTGTTACATTTACCCCACTGGGTAACGCTGAAGCGCTTCATAGGACATGAATCTGTGGAAGATGGCATACCTTCTTTAGTAATAAATCGACTACAAGAGGAGTTTTCTAAGCTTACTGATGAGCACGAGAAAATAGAATCACTTGTTATGGATGAGATAGCTATACAATCTAAATTGATATACGAGAGTTATCTCGATTAGTCCTTCGGTTCTACAAATAAATCACAAAATCCTAACACCGATGGAAATCAATTGGCTACGCACCTTCTATGTTTTGTCTTTCAAGGGCTGTCAACTAATTTTCGTATGCCATTAGGTTATTTTTATACAGCAAATTTATCGGGAAAAGAACTCTATGAACTAGCACTAAATGTAATTAAAGCGATTGAAAGCACAGGATTTGTAGTCTTGAGGATAGTAGCTGATAATGCCAAAACAAACACCACTGCATTTACTCATTTTGGAAATGGCTCACTATCCCACTCAGTTCCACATCCAAATGATCCAGAAAGAAAGCTATTCATCGCATTTGATCAAAGTCATATCTTAAAAAAATCTCAGGAACCAGTTTCTCGCCAGGGAGTTTCTTTTTATTGGCTGCGTTATTAAGTCAGAATTTATAAGGGAAACTTGGTCAAGCCAGTGAGATTTTTGACAAGAAAGGTGGTTTATCCCACTAACTTTGAGAAGATGAACGTATTGAGGGCTGTGCAAATATTTTCAGAACCACTGACTGCAGCCTTAAAAACCATCTTAAAACTCCATTTATGTGATAAAGATTTCCAAAAAGATTTGGAAGTAACAATATACTTTATGGAAATGGTGTTCAAGTGGTATCAAATTCATGACATTTCGAATCTCACGCATCGAATTCATTCAAGGAATGAAAATAAAATGCATTTTTATAACATCAATGACGAGCGTTTGGAATGGCTTGAGTACGAGTTCCTTCAATTTACTAACCAAATCCAGGACAACGACTGCAATCAAATGTAGAAACTTACAAAAGAAACATTCCAAGCATTGACAATTACAACCAAGTCCACAGTAGCCTTAATCAGGTATCTTCTTGAAGGTGGTTTTCACTACGTGCTGACGAGAAAGTTTTCAAGCGATATAGTTGAACTCACTTTTTGCCATATCCGCGGCTCAGGAGGCTATAATGACCAAATGGATGCCCGGCTATGTACTTTAGCCATCGAACAACATTTGAAATTAGGAATTCTTAAAGCATCCAAGAATGGAAACTGCAGGGAAACTTTGACCTCGAAAGAAGTTTTGCCCCCAGTTTCAGTCATAAAAATTGGTACTAGAGAAATTGCCGAGATTGAAAGTATTGCTGATATTGAATTAACGAATTGCCAGTCACATCTTTTAACTTTGATAGAAACAGCCAATCGAAATGGTAAGATTTCATATGGCTTTTCAACTGCGAAATTTTAATCCTAGACGATGATTTTGAACTGTAATTCATTAGAACCCTGTCAAGTCACTATGCGGAACTGTGCTGTCGCTCTCATTGGTGGATATATAGTGCGAATTGCTGAGGAGCATACCGAATGCTGGAATTGTCTGGAAAAACTAATCCAGCCCAATTCTCAGGGCCCCATATTTTCTCTCATAAAAGCTCAGGATCATGGAGGGTTGAAATACCCTTGTAAACGTTCAATAACTTTGATGAAATTGGTTTTAGACTTTGTGCAGTCAAGTTTGAAGCATTTTCCAAGAAGAAATACCTTGAAAATATACGTTCGGGTCATCCTTCCTTTTTTTAAAAAACCACTGGCATGTGATGAGCAGTGTAAGAACCCTAATCTTTCTAAACTTTTGTTAGAAAAATTTGATAGACCTCTGCTGTACAACTATGCGAGAGATGAAACTGACTGTAAGGCAAAGTTTAAAAAATTGAATTCAAAACCTCAAAATAGAAAAGTTATCAAAGTTTAGAAGACTCTATATTTGTTTTGTGGATTCAGCTACAAAATAGTTAACTTTTTAGGTCTAAAGTTCCTTTAAAACTAAACGTGATATTAGCTAAAACCGAAAGTGATATTAGCTAAAATCGAAATAGATATTAAGTGATAACTAAACAAACAAAATGTGATTATTTTTTTTTAAAATAAACTGAGTCATTTAAACAATGTGATAATAATGGAAAAATCCTTCATAATTAAAATTAATATTTCAAAAACATTCCTTGGAAAATATATTTTGGTTGACTTATTAACTTTTTTAAATACTAGCCGTTACCCGCGGCGTCGCTCGCGTGTAATAAGAACTTCCATCTAAAATGATATAAAGAATGTGTAGATTTTACTGATGACTAATACTTTTTTAGCACCCTAGGAGTGAAGGCACTCGGCGTTGCCCGTCAGCCTGTCGGGACATTTTTTATTATTTTTCACGCGGACATAATTCCAGAAAGAAGGGTTTTTAAGTTTTTGGCCGCCATTTAAAAAGATGGCAACAAATTGAACCCAAAATACCATTCAGCCCGTCTATAGGTTAAAGGAAATCATTGTACTTAATATTTGTGAAATCGGTTGAAACGCGCGGACTTTATTGCATAGAGAAAATTTTCTTACATTTCTGGGCGCCATTTTAAAAGATGGCGAAAAATCGAACCCGAAAGACCATTCAGCCCGTCTTAAGGGCAAAGCAAACCAGTGTACTAAATATTTGTGAAATCGGTTGAAATGCGCGTACTTAATTGCATAGAGAATATTTTTTACATTTCTAGGCGCCATTTTTTAAGATGGCGGCGGATTGGAAAAATCTTTCTTAATACGCGCCTACTACTTCCTGCAAATTTTCAGCCTTCTCGGGCAAGCGGTTTGGGCTGGGCGTTGATTATCAGTCAGTCTGTCAGTCAGTCAGGACTTTGATTTATATAGATATAGAAAAACCATACTCTAACAACCTTTCTTTAGAAACGACCCCCGATTTAAAGAGACGAAGAAGCGCCATCTATCAACCACACAAGTCAAATATATATGGGTGAGAGGGCCCCCCCCCCTTCGAAGTGAACGTGCATGGGCCTTGTATATAGCGTCGGTAGTGGCTTAGGGATAAAGTTTGGCGCATAGTTATGAAGGGTAAAACCCAAATAACTGTTCCCAGATTTCGAGGACCCGAAGTCTGTTGAAATGATATTGACTCCAAAGTTTCAATATCTAGTGCGATATCATTTTTCATTTTGGAGATCTAATCATTATACAAATTTGGAATAATACTTTTTGAAAATGTTAAAGGGATACTTTCTTTTAATTTCATTGCAATAAATCCCTATAAGGTTAATTTATTTCGATAAATAGACAAATAAGGATTCTGAAAATATATATGTTTTTATAATTTAGTTTAATTAATGATTTTTAAATTACGATTAAAAGATCCAAAATGCTCTTGTTTTGCGATCATGAGGGCACCTGGTGACACAGAGTCGAACCACCGAAAAACGTCACTAGTTCGTCTCTACCAATTTCGACGTCATAAGTCTCTAAGGCTCCGTAGTGTTTATCCTACTGGTAGGGGGATTCGTTCTGTGAACGCAGTATGATACAGATTGACGGGAATTGGTATGGCTGCACACCAAATTCTTCTACTTCAGAAGAACTACCCTCAGATTCGTTTACTATAAATTGTTCCGAATTTTCTGAATCCAAAGAATCAGAGTTCGAACTTTCATCCTCAGATTCAGGACCGGAATGATCAGAAATGCTTTCTCGTCTGACATTCTTAAGCATATAAGCAGACGACGATTCACCAGGCAAGCTGACCTAGATTCTCGTTCCTACTACTTTTTACTCCTTAAACGACAGTTTTCATTCCAACTACAACCAACCAATCAGAGGCCGAACTTTACCTACGTAGGTAATGGGTTGAAAATGGTGGCCGATTTTAAATCTGGCGTTCAAAATTTTAATTTTTATTCACGTTTATTTTAATTAATAAATATTTCTCGCGATTTCTACTGACCCCCATGTTTTTAGGGGTGGTTAATTTATAGAAAACCAATGTTAGTGTGACCAACTCAGATAAATCCGATTCTATCCCTTTAAGGTTCTAGAGTTTTCATAAGGTCTTTGAAACGCAAATCTTCCACAATGGTATAAGGTTGAAAATAAAGTGCTATCATTCTGGCGATTTTTGACGTAATTAATGCTGATTTTGGGTGATCTGACGAATAAGTAGCATTTTTTTAGATGGCGTCTTTAAGTTTCGGCTGGAAGTTTTAAACATGAGGGACCCCTTCTTGGTTTTCCAATGAATCAAGTTTTTTTATGGTGACTTTTCAAGTGGTTTATCATAGGTGAGGTAGTTCCTCGGTTTTGCTTAAGACAAATGACGCAAAAATTGCAAGTAACGATGGTGAGATTGTCTGCATCAAGAGTAAAATATTGCCAAATTTTACTGTGTGTTCTTTGACACTTGTGAAGGTACATTTGTTGCTCCAAGTGCAACAGATGGGATAGGTGGTTTCTTTAAAGTTTTTGCTTAGCTTGGAGCTAGTGGTTTGTAATTATTGAAACTTGGTAGAGATTAGTGTAGCTGTTTTTGCTCCAAAGTAGCTTTTGTCATAAAAGAAAGACTTTATTGACATATTTGCCCCTTGTGATGCTTTATTGGTTGATGAAGTTTTCAGTTGAAGTTGTTCTACTTCATCTTGATCAGCAGATGAGGATGGTGGTTTAATTGATGATGATTCGGCTGATGGTTTAGCAATAGTTTGTGGAGATATGGATATTCTGTATGTACACGAAATTATTCTCTTAGTATTACTAAATTTTCTATTCATTTTTATCTTAGATTGGTCGCAAATGACTCTCAGATAAATCTGTTTCATTGCATGATGTTCTAGGCAGCTGAAAAAAAATAGAACCAGAGCTGCAGCTTGTTTGGTATATTGGAATATTATTCTCAGCTTCAACACTCAAGTGTGGTTTCTTTATTGGCACTACATCACGTGATCCAGATTCTTCGTTCGCAACACTGATTTCAAGTTCATCATCTTGTTTTAGGTCAGGATCCATAGTAATAGTATTGGGTATTTCATTATCAGACGTCATAAGTTCTTCAAAATAATTGTTGTTGCCTTGATGGTTTGCAACGAACCCTACAGAGTTTTGATCATGAACAGGAAATTAGGCGATATTTTCATTTTAAAATGCACCTGTAGATATTTTGTTTTTTTCCGAAATTAGAATAAACTGGGTTTCACAACTAATTTAACCGTAACAAGGATTAAACACTTACTTTTAATGTTGTTTTGCCAATTTCTCATAAGTTCCAATGCAAACTTAGCCAAGTCTAGGCCTGTAGCTCGAATTCCCAAAACATCGGCCGCTATTTCAAAACCATCAGTTCTGAACCACGCCGCTCTTTTTGTGTGTTTCTAGTTTCGGAACTGCCTATACAAAGTGCAGTCGATTAAATGGGGAGATAACAGCCCAGCGTGGCGTTTCGAAGAAGGAAAACGGTGGCACATTAAGACTTATTTACTCTTAATATCACAACCTTCATGGAAATATTTTAATCGTAACAAATTCAGCAACGTCTTCTGTTGTCCTTGATCTCTTCAAAAATGATATTCACAACGACCTTCGAAATATTAAATAGCGGCAATTGGAGAACTTTCCTTTCTGGTACATTCCATATTTCGAAGTAGAGGCTTTTTTTCGCAATGATAGCGTTCTTTTACGACAGATTTAATGACGTACATTAAGTATTGCACTAGCAATTTCCCCACCATTTCGAATCTAGCTAATTGTTGGTTCCATTACAGAAGCAATAGTGATCGATAGAAATTGGCACTAAATTGCACTATGCATGGTTTTTAAAATTTTGAATCAATTTCTGTTTATTCCTTTGGTAGCTAAAAGTTTAAATCTTTCAAGCAAATTTCTCAATAATTTCAGTTCTGGTTAAGTTTTGCTCTAAATAAAAATGAGGTAAGGTTAAGTTGAAAGAAAATGATCCCGTTTTCTAACTATAAAAATAATGAATGATATCTTATATCAAAATATTAGCATTCTATTTGTTTTAAAAACAAGGACTACTGTGCGGCCCGTGAATAAATATAAAATTTTGCACGAAGGAAATTGCACGATTTTGCATTGTATTGATCGGATTTAAATTGCTACCTTTAACATAGAAGGTGGCAGGATTATTCCCTAATGCACGGAGAACATTAATGTTAAATTTGGATATGAATTAAAAATCGGCAAAGGTACAAAAACTTTCAACAGTGAGCAGCTTAAGTAAAGTTAGTAATTTATCGTATTTATAATCATGGTCTCTAAAAATATTGTACGAACTTTATCTGGACACTATCTATTCAGTGTGGAAGATACGGGGCGCAACCCAGCTATAGAGATCAAACTAGGCTTAAATTAAACATACGGAAGTGCTTAAGGAATCTAATTTTTTCTTAAGTTTCAGGGACACCGCTAGGGTGCGTCGACAACGGTTTACAAAGGCATGGATATGATCCTGGAATAATAAACGGCTATCGATGATGGTACTAAGATCCTTCTTAACGAATTTTCTCGAAATTGCTAGCGAATCTAGGACGTATTCTGAAGGAGGGACTAGTACGCCACTAAGGCCTATAATTATGGTAGCCACTGTTAAGGCGAGGAGGTTGGTTTTTACGATCTGTCTCCTTTTTTTATGAAGATTCTCTCAACCTGTGAATATTTGATTGATTGATTGTGTCGGCTTATAGTTTTGTGAACTTATAAATTAAGAAAATAAATTATTTCACAGTAATGGCTTATTTTATTCTGATTGTAATAAAACTAATCACAATTAATAATAATATAATTGATCTGAGTTTATTTGTAAATCCTGAATTACAACTTGCCATAGACACTTTTCACAGTGATACAGGACTATTAATTTAGTAATTACGAGGTTTTCAACCTCGATCTTGATTTACATTTTTACACTTTGTTTTCTTATCCTAAAAATTCTTTCAGATTATCGTCCAAATATCTTATTTATAGATGATACATTTCAACGCCTTTAAAAAGAATGATACCTTTTAAAATTAATCAATTAAAATTAATTGCGCTTCCAAATTAGTTTAAATTTAAAAAAGGTCATTTACATTGTTTGTATCTACAGCTTTAAAATATAATGATTTAAAACGAGTCTTTTTCTATTCCAACAGGTCTATTTTCTGTATCGCCTTAGGGCAATTAGTATAAGCATTTTGTATTCTTTTTATGGGATTTAATAAGGCCTTGTTTGAATTTCCTACGTAAAAAAGCTTAAAATCGCGGAGATAGTTTCGCAGAAAGTGATAATGTATTTTTTCTAACAAAGTTTTACCATCTATATGAGAATCTAAAAGCTTATTTAAAAACCTCATATCCAGGTACGATAATCGTTAAAAGACTTTGTTCATTCAAAATATCAATATAGTTATAGCGGCCGTGTTTAAGGAACTTTTTGTACAGAATTTGAATAAATTTTATGTTGTATACGTTCTAAGCTTAGTAGTAAGTAATTGCTACATCCCGACCATACTTGAGAGGCATACTCTATTTTCGATCATACTAATGACACATATAGTTGTTTTAATATTCGTTTGGAATCTAAAGTTATGGCTATTTTTGTTATTGCCCATAAAATCATGAGGCAATTGCTCTTTGTCTTGGTTATTTGGTCTTTAAAGTGATTCTGAGATCTTTGGTTGAAGTATCTCTTGGAATGTAGGTTCCGTTAATCGAGTAATTGAACTTGATCCAATTAGTTTTTCTCGTGTACCTAACAACATTACTCTTCGTGGCGTTCAATGGAACATCACATCCGTATTTTATCATGTTTAAAAACACTCATATTTAAGTAAGAATGGTGTTAAGGTTTGCAACACGTTATGTTTAGGTTCAAAATGTGTTGATCGCTTGTCATATCTGGTATTTAAATATGTTTAAGGTGGTATATGTCATGTTATTATATTATAATGCTTAGTAACAAGACGTGTTTACACGATTATATGCCTAGTTGTTTAACATGTTTTCAGGATTACATGTTTAGGTTTTAAACATGACTAAGCTAAAGCTTAGCTTCCTATCTTGTTTAAGGGTTTATAAGCTTAGTTTTAAAGATATTTGCAGGTTTATCTTGAAAAATTTTGAATAGTGTTACGACGTGCGTCGATTTAAATACATAGGTTGAAATAATTCCTGCGAAATAAGATACATTGTTTTCAGAAAAACCCGTGCCGCTTCTAGTGGGTAAACAGAAAATTTCCATTGAACTTCAAATTAGCTTTATTTAAACACATCAGTAGCATTGCGCCGAATCCCTTTCGACCGTAAAACCCTCACTTTGGCGGATTTTATTTTTTTATTTTTTTTTTCTAAGCTTGGTCTAGGAAGGGATATCCACACTAAGTCAACTACGATGCTGTCCAATGGGACAATCCCATCGCACCGAAAAACCCGCGCTTTGGGTTTTTCCCGATGGAATGTAAATTAAATTAACTTAAAACAATTTCCGGCCTACGTAAAATGAACACTAGATGCAAACATTTTCTAAATTATTATTTTAGAACTAAGGATTATAAGAGCAAAATAGTAGTAAATCAGCAATACATGACATAAAATCAATTGCTAATATTGATTTATTTTTTATGTTATATTCTTTATGAAAATACTTTAAGCCAGCCGTTTTACTGTACTTGAAGTGTATAACTGCCCCAAAGATTAAGAGACGTCCTTCTAACCAAGCCAAACCACACCTAACCGAACAGTAATGTTTTGGAATAGGCATATTATTTGAGAAGTCAATGAAGATAAACATCAATATTTTGGAAAAGGCGTAACAATGTTAAATGATTTATATAATATTACTAACCTAACCTTGATTTGAAAAAAAAAAGTTTTTTTGGACGAAAGTGTTTTTGTTTAATGCTTAACCCGAGTCCAATTTTCACTTTTTACCTCTCCGAGTGACGTATGTCACGGAGAGGTTCTAATTTCGACGTGTCTGTCTGTCTGTCTGGGTGTCTGTGTGTGTGTCTGTCTGTTGTTGACTTACACCCCAGGGGACCGCGTTCGCAGTTTTCAAATCGGAGCAAAGGTTTTCCCAAATTCCGGACCGCATTTATAGTTCCCGGAAATTTGGAAAAGTGTATTCCACCTACCATAGCTATTATCCATTACCTGTCTAACACCACCATCTTCTGGCCATTTGTCCATCTCATATGGACACCAGTCTTTACCCACTGGCTTCTATAGTCCACCATCTTCTGGTCTTTGTCCATCCCACATGGACACCAGTCTGTACACCTGGCTTCTACTCCATCATCATCCCTAAGGTTAAGACATACGCGGCGATAGGCCAGGGTTACGAGAAACGTCCGGCCTCCCTAAGGTGGGGCTTCCACCAAAGGTTCACGCAATTGCGCTGTTCTTATTCATAGCTGCGATTCGAAACCCTTATATACTACCTATTTTAGTAAGGCGAAGCAACCGGCGTATGCTTAATTTCAAACGCCAATATTAGTCAAGTCTCTCAAGAATGTTTAATTGTTCTTTTTTAAAACGTTGTAACGTTCAATAAGGCGAATAACTAACGAAGAAAATATTAAATATTAATTATATTTATTTTAATATTTAAGATAATCTTGTTTCTCAATTCAAAATTATTACGGAAAAAGTTAAAAAGCAGTCTATGTTATTGTCTGTGTGTGTCCGTCCGTTGTTACAGTAGTGCGCTGCGTTAGAAGTTCGTTTTGTTTTGATGTGTAAAGAAATCCTACAGAACCATAATATTCCCTTTATCCTTAATATAAAGTGAATATGATGAAATATTCTTCGTAATTATGATGCATTTAGTGCTTTTGTAGCTTTAAAGCTCTGTTTCATTTTGATATTCCAAAGATTTTTTTTAATATTATTATTTGAAATGGCTGTTTATATATTACTTAAGCTATACTACATCTGTATATAGAATAATCCTTGGTTTAGTGATTTCATGAAGAAAGCGCCGGCGGGTATATCTAGTATTACTTGAAATAAGCTTAGTGAAATATAGAGTAAATAATTGAGGCCTGAGGTGAAGTAAACTTTGGGTTTTGATTTTCGTGTCTGAAATGAAGAGACATTAACGGTTCAGAGTGAGCCGAAAGTTAAATACACTCTTAAATAATCAGGTTAAGATTTTATAATAGAAGAAAAGATCATGGTGGCAATTAGATTAGTAGGGCTAAGCTACAGAGTTTTTATTCTCTTTATGGTGCGCATTGACTATCAGTGCGTCTAGCTACAATTTTGCTTTGGTATTATTTAACGTTAACACTCATGTTGGCAAACTCAGAATATTGTTGAGGTGAGACGAGACGATAGTGTTTACACTTCTAACCAGTTGTGAATGTAGCTATCAGAATATAGGGTAAACAGCTGAAGCGTAGACTTCATTTCCTGTTCTTTTTGCCATTAAAAGATTTCCATGTGTCCAAGATTTATCCTTATTGGATGTAAAATGTCGTCTGCTTTACTGTATATTCGCTGTGCTTGGAATACTGCTTCAATATTTCGTAAATTTTTACTTCAAAAAAGAGAAATAATTCCATATCTAGGTAAATAACTTTGTAGTAGTAGACCTCTTGACTCGGAGAGGTAATATTTGTGTTTTCCCAACTTGTTCTGTATACTATTATATTATATATTTAGAAAACACGGTGTTGAAAACTTCCCGCGGTCGTTTTTTTTATTATCATCTTGTTGCATAGTTGTCAAATAGTGGCGCTTCCAAGGCAGTACGAATGTATTGAAAACGCAATGGACTTTTGAGGTCTCTTAATTCGACAAATACCGTCGTTTGAATTGTAAATATCAACACCCACGGCTGGGCTAAATTCATTAGAAATTTTGGCGGGATTCGGACTAATGGAATTCTGCGCAATGGGAATATACCTATTTAAACAAATCTAGCCGACCAGTTGGAAATGTTGTTCTATTATTAAAGCCAAGAAAGCTTATTTATTCTTCATGTCGAACCATCACTTTAAACATATATTTTGCTCAAAATTTGAGTAAAGGAAGTCCTTTTCTCAATAGAAAATGAAAGTCATTGTGGCTTACATTATTAATATAGCCAGAAGGTGTGAGATTATTCACCTTGTGGTAAAATATACCTCCACTTTTTAATTGTTTTTCTATAATATAATTCTTCATAAAATAAAGGTTTAAAAAATTAAAACCATATACCAACGTATTAAAAACATGTTACATTAAATAACACCTGGAAAACGTTGATGTTTAGCTTAGTGTTAATATTATTCTGTGTTTACCTCTTAAACGTGATAAAATAAGAAGTGTTTCTATTTGCAACACATTTTAAGGATCCTTAGAGAAACAGAGATGTAATTAGACATCAACATTGAAGAAATAAACATTACCTCTCACCAATGTTTAACTTTATAACATGTTCAGATGTTGCAAACCTAAACACTTTTTTTTCTGTGTATCTGAGGGCATTGCTCCTAATCCCTTGAGTACCTTTTTCTGGGGCAATCTTGTGGATTGAACGTTTTTCTGAGATTTTTCTGTGGATTTGGTGTTTTTCTGAGGTTTCCCTGCTGTTTGGGCAATCGTCTGGGAATGACTGGCTTGGAAGTAAGCCTTCGGCTTAAGTAATCGGTTAGATTTTCCATCATGTGAGGGATTTAGCGAATTCGTGGTCGTCAAGTTATTCGGAGGAAACGGTGGCATTTCATAAGTGTAAGCACCGGGTAACTTGCTTAGTGCTTGATAGTATGAGCTAGTGGCATCGGACGGTGTGGCTTGGTCAAGGATTTGTATTTCGTCTGACCTTTCTGGCTCCAATGATGCAATATGTCGCCCCAGTTTTTCTTCCAAAGTACAAAGACTCTCTTTGAAGGCAATTTCCAGAGCTTCGATTTTACCGGTAAAGTCGTCAAATAAGGATTCCCTCAGCTTGTCAATGTTGTTTCGTAGTATGGTTTGAATTAAGTCCTGTTGGCTGTCGTTATTAGAAGCCAGTGTATCTTCGATGATTTGCAGAGAAGGAACTGTGGTAAGTTCTTGTCTGATACTTGCTATGCTGTTATTGGTTTCTTGACGTAAAGCCTCTAGCTCTTTGGATTTGGAGGCTAAAGCTTGTTCTAGTTCTTCTAATTTATTAGCCAAGGCCTTACATTGGCAAGGGTTGAGAGCTCTGCTTCTGCATTTCTTGCAAAGAAAGAAGCGCCTTGCTTCTGTTGCTTTTATGTCAACACATGTTAAATGAAAATATTGCAGGCAATGATCACACGTTACCATGCTAGTCCTACTTTGTTTTTCGTCCTTTCTGTTGTATTTGCAGCCAATTCTAAGGCAGTATTTCACCGCTGAATCTGTACCGGGATTTGAATTACCGGCATTGCGTCCGTTGGTAGGGGTATTCTCAGCCATTGGTTTTTATTTTTATATACACGCGAGGTTGTTTGTAAAATACAATAAATACTTGAAGTAATTAAAACCAATCAGTTAAAATCGTTAAGTAAAATCCGAAACTAAAACTTTCCGAATCTAAAATCGGGGCTGCCGAGGCTTAAATCACGGAGCGACTGTACTAAAACTAAAGAACGTATAGTTTATTTCTGAGAGACTAAATCCTGCATTGTAACTGATTTATATAATACTTCTCTTCGAGAGAAGTGTACCGCAAAGCGGAGTAATTGTAACGTGATTCTTCCCAACATCATTTTACATTTGGAGTGCACAAGGTTACTCAACCGAATCACATACGCGATAAAGCATTACTCTCTTAGCGCTGAACTTTTGCCAAGGCACATGCGCTTGTGGATTTTTGTCCCACGTCAAGACAATCAAGGTTTGTGGGTTAATTCCCGGGGATTTAGTACCAAACAGTTATAGAATTTACCTCACGGTGCGATGCCCATCTGAAGTTTGATGAGCAGGAAAGCAAACAAAAATTGGTGAGCCAGGGAAGAATCATGTTACATAACTAAAGTGTTAAGAGGATGCATAGTGTCATCCTTCTTCTATTACACCCTTCTTCTTTTAACCATAACTCTTGTTTCAGATATTTTATGTTTGAGTGCTAGAACACGGCTTTATTCTTGTGCTTTACTATATTGTCACTTGGTGTCGTTGCTGAGGGTGTTACACATCCGTTTTCAACCTCTTTCACCAGCCAAACAAGATAGGTAATTTTGTTTCTAATGAAATGTCATCTGATTCAAGTAAGTTAATATTTTTTCGAATATCTATACACTGTAAAAAATAACCGTACTGTCTAGTACCTTTAAAGGTATTTTTCAATGCATCCCCAGACGTACCTATAAAAATACTACAAAATACCGTTGTGTAAAGGTACTCTGAAATACCTCTTGAAGAACGTACTTTTGAGGACTATGAGGTATTGTGTTATCCCGTAATGGGTATCATTTAAACCTCAACAATGGTCGGAATAAAACTTTAAAATTGTGAAAGGTACTCCTTATTACCGAAAGGGGTACCTTTCAACACCCAAATAGGTTTGAAAATATACTTTTAAAGGTATTTTGTGCTACCGCATTAGGTGTGAAATAAATCCCACATGCATGTCTAAATTATACTTTCGTGCCATCAAAAATATTTGCGGCACATTTGAAACTGGTAAACTTTTCCTTAATTACCGCGGGCTTGAAAAATTTTCAGACATGGTAAGCAATACACCACTTCGATGTAAGAGAGACGGAAAGACAGGAGAGTAATATTTTCCTTCCATCTCAACTTTTAGTGTCTGTGTTGTGGGCTTTCGGGATGAGGGTAAAATTTTGCCTTCCATCTCGCCTTAAGTGTCTGCGCCGTAGGTTTGCGGGGTCGTGAGAGTTCGCATAGTAAGCAAGGGATCAACCACCCAAGACTTCCCGATCCTAAATTTAGCTCCCCCTTGTTAAGGAAGGTGTGATACTGTTATAGTGTAAAGGTAATTCAGAATTACATATACATGGATATTTTTTGAATGGCGACTGAAGGCGTAAGCTCGGATTCAAACCTTTATATTAACTATGTATGCCTTATATCATAATTGTATTGCCTTTAAATGATGTAACGTATGCTAGTGCATATAGCTGTCAAAGAAAATAATTAATAATAATTATATGTAATTAAATATTTAAGAAAAACCACTAGCTAGAAAACTTGAGATTGAAATTTAAATCTCTGGTTGAAAACCACTACCCTATTCTACCCTACCGAACCTATTCTTTATTGTTATTAATCCAATAGAGATTTCTTCTACGCTGCCATTACTAGTGCTACTGGTAAAGTAAACAGTTAGTGTTAGAGAGTTTGGGCTAGAAGTATTATATCATGTATTTTACTTTAGTAGTGTTAGTTATAATCAGCACGCCGGAACTAAAAACTCCCTCTAAAGGAGTCTGTTAAGTCCTTTTCTACTTCCAGGGTACGATAACATACCATCAGAAGCGCTGAAACTCTAAAAGGTTTCATTATATACCTTATATTTCCAAAGTACCTCCTTCGAAATCATTTAATACCCGCACTGTGAAGCAACTAATAGAATACGTTCATGGGTACTAAAAAAGTCGTGGAGGTATTTTATAGTACCTTCAAAATACCTTTATTTTTAACAGTGTTCATTTTTTTCATCCACTGTGTAAAACCTGCTTAACCATTTTAGTATCATTCGGTATAAGGCTATCACACCTTTATGCATTTCCAACAATCGCATATGTAAAATGGCACCATAATCCGTGGAATGCTACGGTCCGTTATCAAATACGTCGGTACAAATTGAAGTCTCCTTTCCTGTTGGCCGTCGATGGTCCTTTGTAAACGCCCTTTTCTGTGTAAAGCCTTTAAATGGTGCCTTGCAAGGCTTCGCCTATGGCAAATGCCACAGTATAAACCCTTATTTCGGCGCAATTTTCACCACTCTTGTCACGTTCTCGGCTTTTCCGGCAAAGAAAGCCAGAAAAAGGCGCGAAATCCCGATGGAAAAGACGCCTCCCCCAATTATTTTCCCAAGAAAAAAAACCTAAGAGAAAAATCTTTCAAATCCCATGGGTTTTTTCTCGTTGACGCCCAAGGGTCAAATTTTTCATTACTTTATTTACCCATCGCTTAAGGACGTTAAAAGTGGGATCAAGTTATCAGTCTTTTCAAGACGTCAAATTGAAAACAAATCACCTTACTTCGTTCGCTTTCAATTTCTTCGCACGCCACCGACATTCAGTTATAGCGAGTGAACGGTGTACTTGAAAAATATATCCTTTACCGTCCTTTACTTTGAAAAGTACGATATTTATTGTGCTTTCTCATATTCAGGCCTTGAAGAGACCCGTGGCCGCGGCGTAATGTAGAATTCGTTCCACCGTAATGGAAGAGTCCCACGAGGGTTCCACAGTGTGTGAATCAAAGTGATCTAATCTGAGTGAGGCGAAGCAATCGCACTCGCACAGTATGTGAGAGGGAGTTTCTTCCTTCTCCCGGCACGACCTGCAGAGAGGGTCGTCAGCAAGGCCCATCAGATGGAGATGCCTATTGAGCCGACAGTGTCCGGTCAAAAGACCGGTGGCCAGCCTAATATCCCATCCGCTGAGCGCAATAAGGTCCCTAGCCTGAGACCAGCAGGGGCCATTGACAAACTGTTTCGTCTGTCTCTGGCCCTCCATCTTAAACCATAGCTGATTTTGAGTGACAGTTAACCTGCCAGGCATACTTCGTCTAGCGTACCCGTAGGGGATGGGGACGACCGGCGCCGGTTCCAAGAATTTTGCGTCCGCCCCACTTTTCGCAAATCTACCGGCGCGCTCATTGCCATGCTGTCCGCTATGCCCCGGCACCCAATACAACAGGACCCTGTTGCGGGACGCCAGTCGGCAAGCATATCAAGGCAGCTGCGCACCAGTTGAGAGGTAATCTCACACTGGTTCAGCGTTTTCAAGGCGGCCTGACTGTCAGAGTAAATTCTCACAGTCCGTCCGGTACACACTTTATTGATGCAGCAGTCCGTGCAATAACAGATCGCGGCAATTTCCACCTGGAACACACTTGCGTATGAGCCCAGACTCTCTCAGAAACCGTGTAGCGGTTCAGCTACTGAGCCTACACACTTACATAAATTCGGCTTACCGTTTAGGTTCCGGTCGATTGAGCTTATGACTTGGCCTATATCATAAAATATTTTGAGTCTCCTCACTTGAGGGCGCACTATTGCAGTCCTTGCGCGCCCCCTTGTGAGGATAGACCGAACTACTGAGATTTCTATATATAGTCAAAGCAATAGAGAGTTAGTTGGCTAATGAGCAGTGAGAGAGCTAGATAGTAGTCAGGTCAACTGACGTAGTCCAAGGGAATCGGTCGACACCCGTCAAGTTAATATCTGCTTTTCGGCGAGGTTGAGGGTTCGGTTACCACGACCCTCTAGTAGGTTTAGTGAGTTCTCGCGAGCTACGTATACTAGGCCCGCTTACTTCGAAGACCGTCACACATTCAACACAATATGGCTCTTCATACCTCGGTGAGTGTAATTCTTAATAAATAAGAAGAAACCCTATGGCGCTACCCCCAATTATGACTTGGCATTGTACATACTTCATAGATTAACTTTATTTAACATTACGTATTTATTTATCATTTTTGTAAAAACATTTATTACTAACAAATTAATAACCTGGACAATAAAAAGAATTCAAGCAATTAATTCCTATCTTGAGTTAATTATTTCACCTTGTAACCCGCTTTTTAGCCCAATCAGTTACAGGGGAGAAATAATTGGCGAGCTTGCCAGGACCTGTTAGTTTTTTTTTAATTTTAACATTATCTAATTTTTATATAGATGTCGCTAGGTGAAAGTCCCCACTTGTCAATGAAGTCACTGCGTGGATCTTGAAAATGTATAATCAAAAAATGTCCCCAGATACAAGGTAGGAAGACTGTTTAGGTCCCCACTTGTAAACCTGAAATCAGCTCAAAATTTAAGTGTTAAGCCTTTAATAGGTCCGATTACCTAAATTTCATTATAATAATCAATATTTAAACTATAGAATTAAAATATACATGAAATTAGAAAATGTGTGTTTAAAAGACCCCACTTGTCTGTTGAAATGACTGTGAAGGTCCCCACTTGTAAATTTATCGAGTGTGAAAAATGAAATTGAAATACCTGATGGAACCATATAGGCTTCGACACTAATACAAAATCTAATAATTTATACACAAATGTCCCCAGATATAAGGTTAGAAGACTGTTTAGGTCCCCACTTGTAAACCTGAAATCAGCTCAAAACTTGAAGTGTTAAGCTAGAAATAGGACTGATTACTTAAATTTCATTCTGATAATCAATATTATAACTATAAAATTAAAATATACATGAAAAGAGAAAATGTGTGTTTAAAAGACCCCACTTGTCGGTTGAAATGACTGTGAAGGTCCCCACTTGTAAATTTATCGTGTGAAAAATGAAGTTGAAATACCTGATGGAACCATATAGGCTTCGACACTAGTACAAAATCTAATAGTTCATACACAAATGTCCCCAGATATATTGTAGGAAGACGGTTTAGGTCCTCACTAGTAAACCTGAAATTAGCTCAAAACGTAAGTGTTAAGCTAGAAATAGGACTGATTACTTAAATTTCATTCTTATAATCAATATTTTAACTATAAAATTATAATATACATGAAATTTGAACATTTGTAATTAAAAGACCCCACTTGTCTGTTGAAATGACAGGGAAGGTCCCCACTTGTAAATTTATCGAATGTGAAAAATGAAATTGAAATATTTGATGGAACCATATAGGTTTTGACACTAATTCAAAATCTAATAATTTATACACAAATGTCCCCAGATATAAGGTAGGAAGACGGTTAAGGTCCCCACTTGTAAACCCGAATTTAGCTCAAAACGTAAGTGTTAAGCTAGAAATAGGATTGATTACTAAAATTTCATTCTGATAATCAAAATTTTAACTATAAAATTATAATATACATGAAATTTGAAAATGTGTGTTTAAAAGACCCCATTCGTCAGTGGAAATGACAGTGAAGGTCCCCACTTGTAAATTTATCGAGTGTGAAAAATGAAATTGAAATACTTGATGGAACCACATAGGCTTTGACACTAATTCAAAATCTAATAGTTCATACACAAATGTCCCCAGATGTAAGTTAGGAAGACGGTTTAGGTCCCCACTTGTAAACCTGAAATTAGCTCAAAACGTAAGTGCTAAGCTAGAAATAGGACTGATTACTTAAATTTCATTCTTATAATCAATATTTTAACTATAAAATTATAATATACATGAAATTTGAACATTTGTGTTTAAAAGACCCCACTTGTCTGTTGAAATGACAGGGAAGGTCCCTACTTGTAAATTTATCGAATGTGAAAAATGAAATTGCAATATTTGATGGAACCATATAGGCTTTGACACTAATTCAAAATCTAATAGTTCATACACAAATGTCCCCAGTTATAAGGTAGGAAGACGGTTTAGGTCCCCACTTGTAAACCTGAAATTAGCTCAAAACTTAAGTGTTTAGCTTGAAATAGGACTGATTACTTAAATTTCATTCTGATAATCAAAATTTTAACTATAAAATTATAATATACATGAAATTTGAAAATGTGTGTTTAAAAAAAATCATTTGATTAAAATCAAGTATTTATTTTTACTTTTAAAAAATGTGTTCTAAGATTCCAAGAAGTAGGTTAAGAAACTCGAGAAGAAACTTAACTAGAAAAGACCTAAAATTAAAAATAATCATGTTTTTGGTATATTTCAGTTTAAGGTTTTCCCAGAACTCCAGTTTGTCTTGCTGGAAAGGCTGGGAAATGAAATAGCGGTCAAGCTAGTCTTTCTATATAATCATTTGAATAGTAGCAATATCCCATAGCTGCTTAAATGTCATGATTATTTTGCTTTTGGTTAATTTTGACTCAAAAGTTTTCATGTTGGTAATTTACTATCTAGTAATTCAATAAAAATCAAAAAAATAAAATAAATCAATTAAAATCCAAAAAATCCGATTTAAATAAAAAAAAATCAACAACCCAGGCTGAAATAGAACGATGTATCTCTAAAGGGACCGGAAAACGCCCTATTCTTGTGCAAAACCAAAACCGAACGCTCTCTAGCATAGCATCAGGGGAAGGGATGGTGGCTGTGAATTTGAGAACAGTCAAGACAATTCGGTTTTTTTATGATTCTTCATAAACCTATTAAAAATTATTTAACGACAGTGGTCGTTCCTTTTTTATTTTTTAAAAAACAAACGTGCTATATTGAGGGGTCTTCCCCGTTTTCCGGTCCATTTAGAGATCCAGCGTTCATGGGCTGAAGAAGTCGCGCCCCGCTCTCGTGAAGAAAGACTTCCAAGAGAGGAGCTCGAGATTTCTAACAGGGCTGGGAAAAGGGGGAAAAACTAACCCCCCATCCATGGAGGTTAAAGAAGTTCTTACCCCAGCAGAGACGTACGCTTTACCAGCTATTGTAATTGTTATTTCTTACGATAATTTAATGGACTTCCGCGATTAATTAATTTTAAGTCATGTCAACGCAAACTCGTAGATATTTTAGCAACTGTTTAAAGCTTTATATTGTCATCATTATATTTAGCGATGGGGTAAATACTTCTATTATATCCCTTTGGATATGAAGGGAAAGTATATAAATTCCAATTCCATTTAGTTCAGCTCACGCATCAGGAGTTACTTTGGAATGCTTTAAACGAAAAAAATCCCTAGGTCTGAGTGTGTATTTCTGTTTGTATGTATCATCCGGGCCTGTAGTTGGATTCATCTTCTTTACGTCACATTCGACCAAGAGAGCAATCACACTCAACATGTACAGAACAATTAGACTGGCGAAAGCCGGAGCCAAAGTTTTCAGGTTAGAGGTCAAATTCTTGATGATTTGATCTTTGTTGCTTTCATTCTCAAGGCAAAAATTGGTCAACCATACGAATTCGCTACGAATATCATGACCAGTTTCCAGAAAAGTTTGCAATCTGTCAGTAATTAATTAACTATTTTAAGAGCTAATGAGTTAATTAGATTTTCATCAATTAGGGTATGTCTTAATTATATTTTATGTAACCATAAGGGTCTTGTTTTGGTACCTTTGAACGAATATTTCTCTGCCTTCCAATGATGCGTTTTGCGAAAATAGATAGGAGAAGGGTTGTTCCATGAAAATCTCCCCGTAGTTGACTGCCTCTAGCTGTTTATACCAGAAACAGTGACGTCGCATTACCGTAGAATAGGCTATAAACGCTACATTTTCGTTCGCTTTGAATACTTCCTTTTCATTAAACCCAGACTCTTTCAGTTTCATAACCCTTTCCAGATAATCGTCGTAAAAATCATGGAAAAATTTCTGGAAATGCATAATATTTATGATTCGACCTTATCTAAAGAAAAGTGTCAAAAGTGATCGGTGATCTGCATCGGAATTATTATTATTATTTGACTGTCTTAAGAATTTTTAATGGGCTTAAAACGTCTGAAAAGAAGAGATCATGTAGAAAGGGAAAACATAATAGTAGAGAGATGCTATAATATTGTGATTTACCAGCGGAATTAATATTTCTTCAAAGACATAGTGACATACTTTCATGTAGCGTTTAATGTGAAAATCATCTTGGACGAAGACCTTCATGTTGGGCTCCTTCATTAAGTCGTCGAGAGTATAGATTTTTGGGGATGATTGGTAAACGTGGTACGAATACACATTGGCTTTTGTTATTGACACAAATAACACGATTGCGATCCCCAGAGAACCTACGTGTTTCAATGTGAAATGACTTTCGTTTTAAGCAGAATATATTCAAGTCTAACATTATTCAAAAACGTTTAGGTAAAATGCAAACTCTTGCCTATTTGCTTTTTTCCAAGGGTTGTTCCCAATTGTGCTAGTTTCCAATACAAAATTTTGACAAGTAGAGCCCACAAGAGTAAAATGAGCAAAGCCTGATAATTATTTTCGGGTTTAATTTTACGGGTCAGGTTCATTATCAAAATTTTATACCCCATAAGCGGTACTGTTAAACATTCTGGTGACTTTAACATCTTCCTGTCGAAAGTATTTGACCAAAAACGTGTAATATGTGAATTGGATGGGTAGTCCCAGTTGATAACCAGTAATTTATGCTTTATTAATATGGATATCCCACCAATAGTTAGTTAAATCATATCTCAAGTCGGTATTCTGAAAAAAAGTAAACGCCTAGAGTTTAATTGGTCGGAAATGTGCCGAAGATTATTCAATATTCAAAAATAATATTTTTTTGTCCGTACTTCGTGAAAAACTCGTAAACTCTTTAAACTCTTTCCTTACAAAGAAATGAAATTAAAATTCGACTTTTACTTACGAGATTTCCAGCGTCAGGAATTAATTGAAGCTTATTACTGTAATTAATCGAAATTAAAATCAGGAAGCTTATTTAATTACTGCATGCATTTACGTTTTGAAATTGGTTAAAAATTCCGCTACAACAGAATAATATTTAGAAACAGGTTTGAAATTGAACTCGCCCGTATTTTCCATGACGAATGCCTGAAAACTGAAATTTTATCCTTGGAATATAAATGTCGTTATATAAATCACTTTCTCTAGTGTCTTGGAAGCGATCAATTTTTGCAAATGATAATTTTGAAACCTTACCTTATCCAGGGCCATTCTCAAGGTTACATTGGAAAATAACATATTGAATATAGTTGATTACGTTACGCGATAACGCCAAATTATTTGAGTAATATTGATATATTATATTACGTTATTTGATGTTCCCAGACAATTTGTTATTTAGCTTCGAAATTTGGCGAAAATGTGCGAGTTGTCATTTTCCACGGAGACGAGATCTGAAAATTTAATGTCATGGGAGTCTGTTTGTTTTTCGAAATGACGATGTCGATCGTTACTTGATTTTAAGGTGTGCCTACGTTTGCCAACTTTTGGCCAAGTGTATACTCTACAGTATGCTGTAGCGTATTGAGGCACAATGTCAAAAAGCGTTAGAATTATAATGACCATTATCAAGCGCGCACAAATACGTGAGAATGTAAACTGCTATCATAGAGGATATAAAGAAGAGGAATGGACAGTTGTTGTATTCAGTTATCGTAAAAGTTTTTGCAGCAAATTAAGGTACTTGGTTTCTTGGTGGTTACCTTGCTTTGTTTAAATATCACTCTCCACCCCCACATATATACAGTTAAGAAGGTGACATTTTCAACCACTAAAGACATGTATTGTACAGAGAAGGTATTGAACCCAAATAGAAAAATCGGAATTGAATAGTAAATATTTGGCGAGATATTCCCTTTTATATTGGTAAAGGCTAAAGTGACTACTCCTCTTCTTTATATCCTCTATGCGCTATTAAGGCTCTGATTTAGCAATCTAAGTAAAAGGATACTGGCACGCTATCTGACTCCATTTCCCCTCGAATGACACGGATAGTTCAACAAAATACAAGACAATTAGCGTTGATACATATTCGATCGACGCGACTAGAACAAGTTGGGAAACCAAAATAAACCTCTCCAAGTCGAGACGCAATTAAGGGGTTTTTCTTAAATAATTAAATACATATAATTGATATCCGTTATTTTATATCTAGTTGAATCGTTTTGACAAATTTTATTCCCTAAATCATTTTAAACATAGCTAATGATGACGTTTGAATTCAAGCGTATACCTCTATTACAATTTTTAAAAATTTAGAGTATTTATGGCGATTGATTCTCAATAAATTAGTAGGAAACCCGCAATTACGTGAAACTTTGGTGGAAGCACTGCCATTGGGAGACTAGGCGTTTCTTCTAACCCTAGCCGATCGCCTCGTATTTCTTAATCCTAACGATGGTAATGGGAAACGAAAAATTGCTTTCTGTGAACTCCGATTTGGGAACTGCGAAAGCGGTGACTGACACACACACCCTGACACGTCCAGTGTCATATCTCTCCGTCACGATATCGTCACTTGGAGATGTAAAAACATTTTATCGGCCCAGGACAATTTATCCAAGTTTCGTGAGTTTACTGGGGTCACCACCCGCCTATTTAAAAAAGCGCCCCCTCAGGTCTAAGAACTCTGGGATTTTCACCGTTCTCTGCATGGATTGTTTGTCATTAATCTTGCGGATGGTTTGATATTCCATTTGGGTTAGGAGAATATGCGAAACTTTGTTAAATTCTATGTAAATTGAGGTGCTCTGTCCCTATTCCGCGAGGTACATGTTTCAAACATCCCACCGGGGAATATAAACCAGTCTGGTCACATTTCCTAAAACTAGGGATCCACTTAACAGCATCATGAAAGGATTTTCAGCTTCAGTCACATTTAAGTTATTTACCATCGCTTTCAAGTACATTTTAGAGATATGATGTAACTGTTATTCCTTATGTTAGTCATTTCACAGTAATTTTTAATTGATATTTATTCATTTGACAACGTTTTCAAAAAGCTTTGATTAGACTAACGACACTTTTATCCGCTTTCTTAGTCATATTAGTTTGCTTTCAATTGAAAGTTTTCATTTCACAGCGTTTTCAAACGCATTTTAGTAAATTAACAACACTTTCGGCCACTTTTTGAACATTCAACTTCATTATCAGTTTTATTTTAGTAATATAATAACAATATCAAACACATTTAAGTCGAATAGCGGGACTTTTATTAGACTTTAAACAGAACTTAAACCTATTTTTTTGTTTTGCCAATACTTACAATTGTACTTTAGTCATTTCATGAACGTCTTACTGCTTTTAGTTCCTTTGAATGCGATTTAATACACATTTTAGTAATTTAACAACACTTTGATCTACCGTCTTAGTCATATTAGTTCGCTTTCAATTAGAGAGCTGCAAAATGAAAATATTAAACTCCAACTCCTTCCAACTCCAAGGCAATACGCAACAATGACTCCAATTCCTCCCAATGCCATAATCAAAAGTTTCAACTCCGCAGAACTCCGCCAAGCGAAATGTAAAACTCCTCCCAACTCCTTCCATGAAAAATAAAATTTCTTAAACTCCTCCCAATTCCTTCCATGAAAAATAAAATTTCTTAAACTCCTCCCAATTCCTTCCATGAAAATTAAAATTTCTTAAACTCCTAGCTTCGTCCATTAAAATCTTTCTAGTTTCTAGTCTTTGGAAGATTTATTCACTCTTTAGAATTGGAAAAATAGAAAGTTGTAGCTCATTAGTTTTCTTTCAAATTTGGCCTGAGATTGATATCACGAGTATAAAAATTATGATTTTCAAATAAGGAATAATATTTACTCATAAAATTCTTCTAGACATTAAAACTTAAGATTTGGGGAAAAAGGCGCTACGCGTTGTCGTTGAGTCATATTTTAGGCTTAGTTTCTTAAATTAGCTATTTAATTAAAATCGGACTGATTCGCTTCGCAAATGCTATTTTGAAGGACAAGACCATGAACTTCACGAATCAAGAAATATTAACACTAGAGTCCATTCTGTTATTAGTTGTGCCTGCCAATATTCCTACTGCCTTACTTTAATATGCCTCAAAGCTAGAAAGGAGACTCTTGTCAATGGGTTTAAGAGAAAAGGAAAGCGCCCGCGGCCCCACTGTGTGAGAGACTCACTGAGGGGACGTGTCACGGTGGGTAAAGGGTGAAAAAAGAATTTCGTACGAAGCTTCTGAAGACAAACAACGCTAAACTCCGCTATTCCAACTCCGTAGATTTCCATGTTTTAAGATAATTTTCCAATGCCTCCCAACTCCGCAATTATAATTATCATTATTCCCATTGCCTCCCAACTCCGCACACGAAAACTTCCACTGCCACCCAACTCCAATTTTATCTCAGAAAAACATTTCCAACTCCTGGAGTTCGCATCGCTTAAACGCGAAACCCAGCGGGTTTCGGAGTTCTTCCACGGAGTTGCAGCTCTCTAATTAAAATCCGTCATTTTATGCATAATATTAAAATCGTTAATTTAATTCACATATAGGCCTAGGTTTAATATTTCATTTGGACAGAAAGTTAGTAAGTGCAATCAGTACAAAAAGCACAATTGTAATTACAACAATGTTCGGTAATCATCGTCGATTCAATCAAATTCAAATCTTCCCAAAACATAATTTTTAGCCACATCGTATGATGTACATCTACGATGAGGCTCTTAGTTTGATCTGCCCTGTTGTTCTTGTAGTAGTAGTAGGGGTGTCACAGTAGCGCCTTTGGCAGTATAAAATTTTTCGATCGTCATTGAAGGGAAAGTGAAAGGGAGATAATTGTGGTGAAGTTGATATTTTTCGTTCGTCTACTTAAAAGGAAGGGAATTATGATAATTAGGTTAAGCCATATACTCCCCCTTAAAAATTACTCTCGCCCGTCGACAAAAGAGTTTCACGCTCCCCTATTTCAACATTCAAAGAAATCGAGGGAAAGTTTGAAAGCAAAAGCAAGTATTTTCTGACGTTTTTTTAGAATGGTCTTAAGGCACCGGGATATTACAATTATTTTGTGTTTTACCGAATTCTTTCCCTTTCAATCGCTTCTGGCCATAAGTTCATGTTAGACACTTATAAGATGCGAAATTTAAGAGTCGGCATAAGTCCATGTCATAAACTAAAGCTTTCTGTACGTGTAATAATCGAGCGTTAAGTACGTAATGTTAAAATTTATAGGAAGCGATAAGTGTGAATAGGAAGCGATAAGTGTGAATCGGCATAAGTCTAAGTTGTTAACTCATCGAGGGGATAATCACTAAAATTATCTGTTCTTCGATTCGCCGGAATATTACAATTACGGCATAAGTAAATTTATTAGGGTAAAAATTTTATCACTGTTTAGGGTAGAGCATCGACTCCATCAAGGGGCTATTCGCTGTGATTTTATGAATTGTAAATCATTTAAGAATTGTGAGATAGCGCTATTCACTCATCAGGGTAAGGTATAGAGGGGTTATCCACTCATTAGGGTAGGGTATAGAGGGGCTATTCACTCGTACGATGTGGCTACTATTACGAACCCTTGGGTCGTCTTGTTTCTTTGGTGGAGTGACACCATCTACCGATAGTTTCTCTAATTTGTATTTTATAATAGAGCTGTACTACCTTACCTATTATAACTTATTTCCCATTCAAAGAAGCCTTTAAATCTGCGGGCTGATCACATCACCGAAGAAAAATAAACTTCCCTTCTTGGGCAATGCCCTTTCCCTCCCCCACAAAAAACTCCCTTCTTTCGCACTGTCCCTTCCCAAAAAAAGAAGGTAAACATGCATCTCGAGCATGTTGCCTTCTTTAATTCTAAGAGGAAATTTTTTTCCCAAAAAAGAAGGCTCACCTCCCTTCTCGAGGGAGTACCTTCCGAATCTTAGAAGGGGGGTTCGGTGAAGTTGAAGCTCCTTCCCAGGCATTTTTTGATCTGGGGAGGCTAGTAGGAAGGGAATTGCGCCTTCTTCTACCCAAGCTTCTTTTCAAAGAAGGCGCCCTCTGCTTCTATATTGCCGCCCTCTCTTCTACGGAAAAGAGGGGTATAGAGGGCGCGGAGGCGCCCTCTAAGGAAGACTCTTCTGAAGATTCCCACCACTGCTTGTCAGTCGTTGGTTCCAGTTCCCTGATGGTTTTCACTATTGCTGGGTCGACTTGTAAGCCGTCGTGAGTGACGACGTTTCCTAGGTACGTTATGCGTGGCACCGCTAGTTGTACTTTCTCTGAGTTAAACTTTAGGCCGCATTTTCTTGCTTGCTCCAAGACTTGATATAATGCCTTCATGTGATCTGATTCGTCTTTTCCGTAGATAAGGAAATCATCTGTGGCAATCTGTTTGTTTTTTATTCCCGCAAACGTTTCATTCATCACGCGCTGGCAGTATTCTGAAGCCGTTGCGACACCGAATGGTAGTCGAGTAAAGCGGTATTTTCCGAACGGAGTTGCGAATGTGCAGAGGTAGGACCTGGCCGTTGTGAGTACTATGTGCCAGAATGCGCACATTGCATCCAGTACTGTGAATAGTTTCGCTTCCGCTAGTTCCGCAAATATCTCCATGGCTGTTGGCATAGGATAGTTGTCCCGCTTTAATGCCTTGTTTAAATTGCGGGGATCAATGCAGATTCTGAGTTCTGGTTCTTTGGCTGTCCCTTCTTTTTGGGGTTTAAGGACCACTACCATTGGGTGTGCACTCAGTTGGCTCTTTCACTTGGACGATGATTCCGTCTTTTTCCATTTCGTGTAGTTTCTTCTGTACATGGTGTTTTAGGTGAATCGGGATTTTCCGTGCGAGCACTGATGTGGGAGTTGCTCCCGGCTTCAGCTGCATATGGTACTGTCCTGGTAAATTCCCTATCGAGTCGAAGACATCCGCGTATTGTGCGTTGTGCCATCAACGCTTGTGGTGTTAGGTTTTGAAGGTGTTGGGGCATATCTTCTGTGTCTATCATTCTTATCTCCTTTGCTTTGTGCAGGAGATGGCTTCCTAGTCGTGCGATTAGACCAAGTTACTGGGCATTGTTACCTCCTATGATTGGTGTGCGATACGTGGGGGTAATGTAGAAAGTAGTTTTTAGTTTCGCTATGGTGGAGGAGCAAGCAAGTTCAGTTGTACCCAATATGTCCACGTTATGACCTGAGTAGGCCTTTATTATGTGCATTGCCGGTTGTATGGGTGGTGGATGTGTTAAGGATTCGTATATCTGCTTAGGCAGCACATTGACTTGAGAACCCGTGTCAATTTTGAAGGTTACCGTTGTATCTTCGATCTGTAGAACGGTTTTCCATGTGTCAGATTGTTCCCGGCGACCTAATATTTCCGGCATGGTCGCGAATAATGTAAGGGAATTTAGGTGGAGATGATCTTCGTCATATTCTTGTGGTTTGTCCCATTGATTTGGCAATTGCTGGTATTCCTCGTGTGCTGGTATACTTCTGTATTCTTGCGGCGTATATGCTTCCAGTTCATCTACCGCGCGACACACCGTGGCCCAATGGTTTGCTTTCCCACATGTACGGCAAGTAGTGCCTTGAGCAGGGCATGATCTTGGCTGATGTTCCAAACCGCACCGTGGGCACCTGTTTCGGTAGCTTGCATTATGGTTGGACCTTGGGCCCTGGGATTCTGCCCGTGTGCGTGATCTGTGTTGTGGTTGGCGCCCCTGATAGGTGGCACTGAATGATCGTCTGCGAAAGCTGGAATGGCCTTGTCTGTGAAATGGTCTTCCCCTTTTGTCTATGGGTATCGTGGTTTTATGTGAAGATTGCGTCAAGTTGTGTGTTATGGTGATCGTCGTGGCTGGCGTACGTTGATTTTGTGGGATTGATTGCTTGTGATTGTATTAGGGATGTCTCTTCAGCCTGGGCGATGGCAATGGCCTCCGCCAGTGTTGGTTCGTCAATCTTGAATAGTCTTCTTTGTACTTCCGAATTGTTTTTGCCGATTAATATTTGTGTTGCAATGAGGGAATCTTTTAGGTCCTTTAGGCCTGCGTTTGCTGCCGTTGTTTGTAATTGGAGGAGGTAGGAGTCAAACGGTTGCTGAGGTGCTTGTCGGCTTGTGAATAATTAAATCTGGCCATGCTTTTGCTCTGGTACGGTTTGTAATAGGCGTCGAATGCATCATATATCATGGCCAGTGTTCTATTCTCTGCAGTAACTTCACTGAGAAAAATATGTTCAGTGAAAAAAACAGAAAACTTCTGGCAGCACGTGATGCCAGAAAATATCAGTAAAAATAACAGCAACTACGGTTTTCTCGATTTTCAGAACGGTTCTGTAAAAATTATAGGTTATTCGTTTTTCTCCAAAACAGAAGTTTTTATGTCAATTTTACAAGTTAAAACTGTAACCATATTCTGTAGTTTTTACAGAAATAACTATGAATGCAACAGTTTTGATCTGTATTGAAAATCTGTAATTCTTACAGAAAAACTGTTTTGATCTGAAATAATGGTCTGTGGTTTATACAGAAATAACTGTGTGGATCGGTTTTGAAAATCTGCATTATTTACAGATATAACTGTTTTTATGTGGAATTAAGTACTGTGGTTTTTACAGAAATAACTGTATAGATCTAAAACTAATGTCTGTGGTTTTTTCAGAAATAACTGTATATGTCAGCTTTTAAAATGTGTAATAATTACAGAAACCCGTGTAAAGTCCATCGTTTTATTGGTGTTAAAAATCTGATGATTTTACAGAAACATTTGTATATTACTTTTTTGGGGTGCGTTCAATATCAGTACTTTAAACAGATGATATGATATATTTAACAGAATTATTCAGTGTTGAACCTGTAAATTTCACAGAAATGTCAGATCAAAATCACTGTTTTGCACGTTAACTCAATTTGCATCATTCAATGCAAGATTAATGTCTCCAATATTTGCAGAAACATTGTTTTTATTACTTGTAGGGCTATAAAATTCAAAAATTTTATCTAAGAACATTACACCCAAAGAATTAAAGACATACCGATTGTAGCCTGATTATATCCTGTGATGTGGGAACTTATTCATTGATTCCGTGAATTTCGGTAAAAGTCATTTTTGAAAACGAGTTCCCTTTGATAACGATTCATTATTTTATAAATTAAATTTTTTTTAATATATGCAAAATTTTAATAAAAGTAAAGGCCAAACCTTTAAAAATTACAATGACTTTAAAATCCTTCAAAGCCAGCCAAACTCGAAAATATTTTTTAATCAAAAACATAATTTTTGGACTTACACCCTTTGCGATTTTCTGGGTTAATCTTCGCGGTGCATCTAAAGGAAAAATAATTAAATGATTAATATTAAATTAACAACAGCTTTTAACTACAAACTCTGAGTGCCAAAAAAGAGAAATCTTGCAGAAAAACAGGTTTTCAATGTGAGATTTTTGGTTTTCTACCTTTTTAAAAACTATATTAACATGGATTTCAATACACAATAAGGGAAAAATATGAAAAAGACGATTTTATACCTTTGGATTAATTCCTTATCTGTGCTCGCTTTTTCTGGATACTCGATATTTAAAACGAAATACAATCCAAAGAACGGTAAAATTCTCGTTGTTAGGTGTAATCATTCACGACATTTTGAAGACGGACAAAAAATTTTGGTTTCAGCTTCCTAGACTTTCACTTGACCTGTTCTGAAGGCAATAATGGCTGATATTTTTTAAGCGGCATTTGAATTTCCGTAAAAAGTAAAGAAAAACCTATCTGGCCAAGGGGTTGCAATATTAGGGTCTATTTTAATATAAACAATGCAAATATGTATAGCTTACTTGTTTAGTTGGCACTCGTTATGACGCAATAATCAAGGTGGTATTTCTATATTAATCATAGTCTGTAAACAAACATAAACATAAATTTGCGTTTTGGTTCTATAATAAATTCAATATATAAATGATCTAGGCTTTATCTCCTTATTTTTAAAGAAAAACTGTTTAATTAACTCCAAAGATAAGTAACCGATTTATGGATTTTCAATTGTCTTCTATTAAAAATAAACAGCAAAATTCACCTTTTATAACTAGATCATTTATCATACAGAATGCTGAAATGTATTTAACTTACTTGTTCAAATTGTGGAATCTCACTTAATGGGCGCTGGTAAACGAGGTAATATAATACTCAGTAAGTCGCGTTTCATTTCTGGCTCTAAGAACCACACCTGCATTACCCGCGTGGAGACCGTAGATATCGAACCTGTCCAAAAAAACCCGAACTCGACCGCGCACAATGGAAACTTTCTAGCCCAGAGGGAAGTGACAAAAAAGGGTTAAAGTCTCTCTCTTGACCCAGCGGAGCCTCCTAGTTTTTTCCAAAGAATTTCCCCCTCCTGGGGTTGCGGTTATTTTCCATTCTAAAGGTGGGGGCCGGTGAACTCTCTCTCGAATCCACGTGCACTCGTTTTTTAGCATTATTAAGTTCTTACACTTTATCTCTCGGGACCAAATGAGCTAATATAAAAATTCACTAATTTGTAGAATATTTACTAAATCTTATAGAAAATGCACTCTAAATATAAACATCTCATGAACCAAAAATGTATAGTCTAGTCCCCTACACGATGAGTTAAAAAATTAAATTGACTAAAAAAAGATGCATTTTTCACCTGTTACTTCAATTATATGCATTGATTTGCATCTCGTCGAAACTTTGGGTTTAGACTATATATTTAAAAGCTATACCCGTTCACAAAGCTATATTTATTACACATAAACCGACAAGGTGGAATTTGAAGATTTGCAACTCGAAAATTATATATTAGTTAAACCATAAATGATAGGAGCTATTTTAAAATTAGGTCTAGTATTTTTACTGTCAAACAGAGGTCGATTATTTTTGAGTTCACCATTGGTTAAAGAAGTGGGAGCAATTAAAAATTACAGAAAATAGTCTGTCAAAATTAATGTAGAAATTATGGGTTTACCTGTAGTTTTTCCAAAATAGATACCGTAAAATTTGGGGGAAAAAGTGAATGAAACATTAAAGAATCAAATCTTTTAGTTTTTGCAGTTTTGAACATTATTAAAGGTTTCCGGTAACACACGTATCTGAAAATTATACATAGAACATACTTTGCTTGTTTAATCGCCAATAAACTGTAGTTTTCACAGTTTGCTAGTAACGTTAACAAAGTAATGGTAGCACAATATCTGTAAAATTTACAAACGGCATCTGTTTTACCAATCAAATACGCAAATCTGTCATATTCACAATTTCGGACTAAAACTAACAGATAATACCATGAAGGTACAGAAAATATCTGCAATACCTCCAAAACAGTCATTCTGTGTAATTTTTTTCCAAAATTTACAGAATGCATCTGTTTTACCAATCAAATAAGTAAAGCTGTATTTTTCACAGATACTTCTATAAAATATTTTTTGTAAAATATACAGTAAATGCCTGCAATGCCTATCGAGCAGTCACCCTGTAAAACATTTCTGTGGAATTCACCGATCAAAACTGAGGATCCAAAATTACAGAAACGAATGTGTAATTTTTACAGTTAGAATTAGAAATACCAGTTCAATCAGTGAAATATACAGATGTTTTCCGTAAAATAGTAGAAACGATTTTACTGTGTTTCTATTTCTGCAGAAAAACTCCGTTAATATTTTTTACATTTCAATATTGTAAAATACTTCTGTTCAAACTACAGAAATTTCTCTCAGTGTTGAAAGGGGAGTGTTTTATATATCGTGTAGCCTTCCATACCAATGACGTGTAGAAATACGTTGCGTTGATGAGCCTGGTCCTCTTCTGAGAGCTTGGAGGCCGTTTGTTCCACTGTCCGAACAGCCCCTTTAAGGGTAGAAGTAAATGAATTAATCAATGAAGGGCGAGCTGCAGCGCCAATAGGTATAAACATCCTTTAATCGAGCAATAAAATTAATGGTTAAATTATAAGTGCGCCCAGCCCCAACTTGTCTTACCCAGTGACAGATTATGAACAAGACACTGTATGCACGTGTTTAGAGGGCCCCCCTTAAGATCTGGCCTGTCATATCGCATTGGGCCCCGAGTGCCTATGGGCCCCCCGAGGGTGTTGATCCGGCACTAGTCTTACTCGTTAACTCGTTTTCACGAACGCAAATTTCAAAATCCGCGGGCTCTGCCATGAAAACAAAAATTCCTTACAGGGTGAGTCTCATTTTAAAATACATTATTTAGATCCAATTTAATGAGGTTTCTCTATAAAATAAGATAAATTTTGTTAAATAAGAAGGTAATAGAGCTATCTCAGTTGTGACGTCAGTGGGCGGCCATGTTTGGTTCCGCTTTGGTCACACTAAGGTATAGAATTTTACGATTGGAATAAGACTCACTCTTTTCTGAAGAACAAGCGACCCACCGTTATGTTTGTTCTTCATGGTTGACTCGCGTGTTTTAGTGTTTTGGTTATTCCAATTTTAAAAAGATAAATATTTTCCCTTTCGCGTCTGACATTTTTAATCATGGTTTATTTGTTTTTATTTCAAAATATTTAGTTTTATTTTATTTACCCTTTTGCCCACGAAAGCAATCATGAAATTCCAATCACTCAATAAAAGCTACAAGAGTTCTCGCAAGTTTTTCTCCATTTCGATTTGAACCCTCGCAACCGTTCAGTGAGCGAGAGTAAACGCATGGTTTTCCTCATTAAAACTCATGTACATGTTGACCGAACCAGTTCGGCTCGAGTTTCCGGAGAAGCGACATTTTTAAAATAACCTACGTAGTTTAATACGTCCTACGTGGACTAATCTAGTTAGCAGGTTAATTAAAAGCCTTAACATAAACGTCACCAAACCCCAATGATACAAATAATCAAGTTGTAAACACGCCCTTGTTCTTGTTAATTTTTATTAATGATCTTTAGATTTATTATATGAACATAGGAAATGATATTCATGGAACTCGGCGGTGTCATTGGAGAGGGGCATTGTGATTCCGGAATCTAGACATGACTCATTTCCCACTTTGAATATTTTGTTACATTTTGGTTCAATTTTTATCGCTTACTAATTTGGGAGACTTCGAAGCGCGGGGCTTATTATTCTCACGTTGATTTTATGCGTGAATTCAGCTACTTTCCAGCATTATTCGCTGGCAATTAAAAGACCATTTCCGATTTCGTTATTAATGAGAGGGAAAGGCACGGGGTTAAAACTCAGCCCTGGTCGCTGGTCTTAGTACTAGTACAGTGGTATACACGAACCACACTAGGCATCGCGTCTGCGCGGTGACGCTGGTTGACTCTTATCGTGCATGACTCGCGAACAAAGAGAAAAAACGCCCATGTCTAGGGTTATCCGATCCTAAGTTCTAATACTTCAAATTGTAAACGATAGGATTTACGTGGGTCAACAATCAATAAAAAATGGCGCTGAACGTAACTGAGTTTCTTGGAAATGACGGATATTTCAAATACAGGTGGCCGATTTTCATTTTCCAATCGTAATTTAGTTAATGTCTATTCTACAATTACTATCTATTATTGCAGTTACGGGAATGGAACTCCCGTAAACATCTTGACAAAAGAGGTGAGTTTATCTACAGCCGGTGGCGTTAATAAATAGCTTCTCTCGGTGACAGTTACTCTCTCATTTCTTGACAGGAACATTGGCATGAAAAAACCAATAGAGACTGGTATATGTTCATGGCGGAATATTTACAACGATTCTTCAACATGAAGTAAATGTCATCATTCAAACCAATAATTGGGAATATAAAATATAGGAATATAATAGAATAAATTTTAATCAAAAAGAAATTAGTAATTAGTTACCTCATTTTAATCATACGGATATTTCTGTATCGTTCTGTTTGACTCGATTAATTGTTTACGGAGATTAGTAATCGAATTTTTCTTTCAATGGTATTAGAACCAGAGTCAAAAAACAATTACTTTTCGCACACACACACCTTCACACTAAATATTGATTTAATTTCGAAGATTTCAAAAACGAATATCAACCAGCTTAAGGAGTATAAATTCTCATTGACCACAATTATTTTTCCACTGTGACTTTCAGGGTGAATTTCCAAGAGCATGTAGTTAAGTACCGTGACTTTTTAAATACCTTCTTCGATAAACCTTCTTTCTTTCACGTAAGTGATTTTAAAATTTAATCAAGTTCGGAAGTACAAAGTATTATCATTTAACGCTTACATTGAATTTAGAAAGCGCACATTATCATGTATGACCTGGTAGGCTCAGTTTTCGATCAAGGTCGACTGGACCATTTCACCCCGTCTCCGCCCTGTGGCATTCTCAAAACAATTGTCGTGTCCCAACCCCAAGTGACAGTCACGTCCACTTCCTGGTCCTTCTTAAATATGGACACCGACGTAAACGACGCTTATTAAGAAGTTAAGCTCGAGTCATTGAACTATATTCTGCGTTCAATTAGGTGGAGATTTTAACGGTGTCAACCTTGGTCCTTCTGTCGCTTTTGCTCGTCGTTCACTCCATCGTAACCAACAAGTACAAACTGTTGCCCACCATGAAGACTGTCAAAAACCTGGCTCTTGAATCCCTGGAAAATGTTTGGGACAACGCGTCGCTCTTGTGCGCCGAAGGTAAGAGATTAAGTGAAAAGAATTCACTCTTCCGAGAGCCAGTTTCGTACTTGGATTGTGATCCTCTTCATTACGAAAAATGGCCGGCTCTTTAATCGGGCATTCGAGCTAACGTCGTAATTTCCTTCCGTAGCGATTCCCTTCGTTTTGCCCCAAATTACTTGTCGTCTGCTGGCCGCGTCGTGGATGATCTGCGCCACTTTCATTCTCTTTTTCTTGGGTTGTTTCATGCGGACGGAATTCACGACAGAAAGCTACAATCCCGTTGATTCTCTCTCGGACTTGATCAAATCGAGAATTCCACCTGTAATGATAAGATATGCCACTGCTGTGTATCTGGAAAATTTGGTACATATCTAGCCTTCTTGGAGACAAGTTCTCTATTCTTCAGAGGTCACTGTCTTGTATCTTTAGTCAAAACACGACCCAGTTGTTAAGGAATGGTTCGACGCACTCAATCCAAAGGAAATGTTTTACGACTCGCCACCGGATTTAAATTCAATTCAGGCCTTAGTTCCCGTTATTTCTGGAAAGAAAGCCATGATCGTGCAGGACACTCAGCTGCCCGGTATGATCAGCTCTTCGAAATCGAACGAATTCTTGCTGGACAATGGAGGACTTCATTTTTCGCGAGACGGTATTTCTCTCAACTACTTATACCTCGTTTTCAACACCTCTTGGATGAGAGAAAGTCCGCAAATCGAAAAAACGTCCAATTGAGGTCAGTCTAAATTTTATCAAAGCAATGTTTAACAGTCTTGACAATTGAATGTCGTATCGCAGCGTGGCACCCATTTTCGAAATGCAAATTTTCAAATATCACGACTTACAATTGCATTATAAAATTGAACGGATTACATGGAAGAGACCGTTGAAAGACGCGGTTGCCTTGGATTTGAGTAGCGTCAGTGTTTCTTTCTACTTTCTTCTCATGCTGTTGTCAACGACCGTCGCCGTTCTCATAACCGAAATAATCTTCAACTTATTCTATTAAACGACGAAAATTAAATGCTTCGGTAGACAAAATTGGAAATTCTCTAAAATACAAAATACTTCGAAATCACTCCATTTTACCTCGCACTTAAATTGTACTCTTTTAACTTGTATAGAGCCTGTTACGCACTTAAGATCATATCAATTAAAACTGGCAAATGAGGTGTCGAGTCGGAGTCACGCGAGGTTTACTCGTAACAATTTGACGTCATATTTATGACCATTCCGACTCGTTTACACTGAAAAAGTGAAGTTATAACTTCAAAAAAAAGCACAAACAAAATTAAAATTTCTAGCAAATTATACGTAGAAACAAATAAAACTTTGCTATTCAAAGCCAGAATGTAACTTATAATCGATATTAAGACGACTGAATGAAGGTAGGTAGGGAGCCAAGTAAGTTATGGGTATTAAATTTGCTCTCATAAAAAGAAATACTATAGACAAATTCTTATATCACAAACAGTGAAACCATGACACGGGGGCGAGGCCTACATTGGAGTACCCCGTCTCCCTCTCGCCAAGAAGCAACGCCAGAGGGCCGGAGTTCACCCGAGTTCACTACAGGCGGAGGAAAGCTAACCAACTCGCACTACCAACTCTGGAGGATAAATACCCCTATGGTGGCCCCGCCCCTGTGTCTTAGTTTCTCTGTTTGTAATAAATGAATATGTCTATTAGCAATAAATAAACGCGACCCGTATTTATTTTCAACTAACTCCATTACGAGGAAACAATGTAACTAATTTGATATGAAAAGTCGACCTTGACTGTTTACCGGGTATTTAAAAGCTAAACTATTTTTTTTCATTATTCATGATTAAGTTGAGAGAGTCTGAGTGTTTAACGTCAGAGTTTTGTTCTTGCTTAAAAGCAAGCGCGATTAATTAACTAGTTTTGCTGTTATTATTACTAGAGAACAATGGAAAATTTATCACCACCCACCTCTGTAGAGAGTTTGAACTTTGAAGCCTTCAGTAGTAGCTCTCTAGTGACAAGAATTAGTATTACTATATTCATTATAAGATGCCCCCAGCTAATTTAGAATTTTGGGGGTTTTTTTTCATTGTTTAAAAAATAGCATTCCTATTATAAATAAAATCAATCTAGTAATAAACTACAGTAACTTACTCATTAGGTTCATTAACCTACAGAACTTTATCTTAATTAAATTACAGAATAATATTTATTAAACTAGGGTTGGTACTGGTAAATGTGAACAATTCTATTTTTTCTTTAAAATATTGTAGCTAATTTTTGGGCGGCTTAAATTCCTTTTAAAAGGGCTCAATTTGTAGATTGAATATCGAGGATTACGATAAAAATGGTCCAAATATTGTAGGAATACGTGGATGAAAGATATGAACCTATATACACACCATATCGGACTAAACAACTTAAGTTGATGCCAATTTTAGGTGTTGCTTAATACAATACCATTGGGGAATAAGCTTCAGCAAGAGTTACAATAATCCCATGATAACAAACCTTTAATCGTTAGATAGATCACGTTTTTCTCTATAAAATTGATATTAATATATGTGGTTGGGAAATATGTCAAATGGAAGTGGGAAAATCCACTTTCTAACATTGGCAACACTAATTTAAAGTTTTGGTCATGGCTAAACGAACCGCTATTTTACTCTTTTATTGTTTTAAAGCTATTTTGAGACGTTATCTCTCAAAAGTAATTAATGTAATGATAAAATGTTTTGGGGGAAGTGAATTGTGCCCGAAAAACCGAGATAAGTAACTTTTTGAAATTGATTACCAGGAAAATAAGTTATTTCAACGGAAAACGGTAATTTTTTCTTAAGCATGCCTTTAAGTTGCAATTAAAAAGAATAATTAATATCCGAACCTTAAGTCAAGGATTAACCTTCGTCTTATCGATACTTTTTTAAGTCTTGGTTCTAATCAAGACATTTTTGATTAATATCTGCCACTTCAGTCTTAATTGTTTATTAATTTTTTTTAATGTTGAAACTGGGGTTGGTTTTAGACATTATTTCATCGCGTATTCCCTCAGTAATAGGAAATTGAGAGTTCAAAATAACGGGGGTCTGGGGTCCGTTTACCGAGACCCCAAAATGGCGAGCGGCGTGTCAGTGGTCTTTTTACGGCAATACTCTCGAACCCCAAACCGTACTTTTAGTCAAAACATGAACTCTAAAATTTCACCGTAAAATCAAAAATTTCAACGCCATGATAATTCTTCGCAAGTACCGATAGCATTTTATCAGCCAACGACATAAAATCACCCCCAATTCGAACGACGAACCCAAGAGAGCGAAAATTTTCCCGGGAATTTGGTATATCCATAAGCGGTAGCGTGAAAAGTTTATTTCTCGAGATAATTTATAAATCGATTGTTTATTTATTGAAATGGAATTAATACAGTAAAGGGTGGAAGAATGGTTTTCAGATATTGCAATGGGGCTCTGTAAAATTTCAAACTAATGTGAAAAATCTTATTGACCCCTTTGGGTGTAAAGTAAACAAACGGGGGTATAAAAGAGAAGAGAAATGCGGTAGGACGGTATTAGTGATCAAGTTGGCCTGCCGATGTAAGTAACATCTTATAACAGCAATATCATTAGAACTGTTATTGAAACTTTACACTAATAGAACTTAAAATGATGAACTGTACGGAAAAGACATGCATTCTTGAGGTCAGCTTCCTACGGGCAAAGAACGGATATATCTTAAAGGAATTGGCGTACTAAATCGATGGAACTAATGAAACTGGGGTGTTCGTTTTTAAACCACCGTTTCCATACAACCAACAGACTCCCCGAGAAAAAAGGACAAATTCCTGGATTTCTAGGAATATTTGAGCCCTGGAGTGGGATGACGGAGACTATGAGTATAGCGACATTCCCCATATTTTTAAGGAGATTAAGGGTGTAGCCAGCGTTTATTGGACGAAGGGACTTGAAAAGTTGACTATACTCTCGAAATACCTCGGGGTTGAGGTGGAAAACGCCCGAGTCTTTGCTTTGTCCCAAATTAAAGAATTGCACAAAAAGCCCCAATTTAAATTGTAAATACCACGGAGATCACGTCCATTGTTGTTTATTTAATGCATATAAGTTACACTTATGGATAAAAAGTAATTGAAGTGTTTGTACACCAATTGAAAATAAATTTAAAAAAACATAAGGCGAGTCCTTTTTTAGATCATTTCACGCCGATCAGGATTTGACCTAGCCACTCCAACTCCTCCATACATTCCTGAGCATATAAATTACACTTATGGATAAAAAATAATTAAGTGTTTGTACACCAATTGAAAATAAAATTCATATCTGGAAGTAATTCCCTTAAGTTCACTATTATTTGGTAGAAATAGCTTTTTCAAATTTCTTACAAGCACCATTCCTTCCAACTACGTAAAGTAAAAGAAACAAGTTGGGAAAACCAAAATATTACCTCTCCGAGTCAAGAGGTCTGCTACTACAAACTTATTTACCGCGATATGGAATTATTTCTCTTTTTTGAAGTAAAAATTTACGAAATATTGAAGCAGTATTCCAAGCATAGCGAATATACAGTAAAGCAGACGACATTTTACATCCACTAAGGATAAATCTTGGACACATGGAAATCAGTCAATGGGGAAAAGAACAGGTAATGAAGTCTACGCTTCAGCTGTTTACCGTATATTGTGATAGCTACATTCACAACTGGTTTGCAGTGTAAACACTATAGTCTCGTCTCACCTTAACAATATTCTTAGTCTGCCAACATGAATGTTAACGTTAAATAACACCAAAGCTAAATTGTAGCAAGACGCACTAATAGTCAATGCGAACCATAATGAGAACAAAAAGTCTGTAGCTAATACCCGTTTACCATTAGCCCTTTTACTATTCTAATTGCCACCATGATCTTCTCTTCTATTATAAAATCTTAACCTGATTATTAAAGAGTGTATTTAACTTCCGGCTCACTCTGAACCGTTGATGTCTCTTCGGTTCTGACACGAAAATCAATGCCCAAAGTTTACTTAACCTCAGGCCTCAATTATTTACTCTTTGTTTCACTAAGCCCATTGCGGATAATACTTGATATACCCGCCAGAGTTTAGGTGTTAGTTTTCTTCATGAAATCACTAAACCAAGGATTATTCTATATACAGATGTAGTATAGCTTAAGTAATATATAAACAGCCATTTCAAATAACAATATTAAAAAAAATCTTAGGAATATCAAAATGAAACAGAGCTTTAAAGCTACAAAAGTACTAAATTCATCATAATTACGAAAAATACTTCCACATATTCACTTTATATTATGGAAAAAGGGAATATTAAGGTTCTGTATGATTTCTTAACTCATCAACACAAGGCTAACTGCTAACGCGACGCACTAGTGTAAAAATGGACGGACACACAAAGACAAAAACATAGACTGCTTTTTAACTCTTTCCGTATTGTAACCCTCCGTATGATAATTTAACTAATAGTCCAAAATAAGAAGACAATTCGTCTTTAGTTTATTAACGATAACAACTAAGGGATAATGATCCCGTAACCCAACTTGGTTAATACAATATAACTCCGTATCAATGTTACAAAAGGAGAGAACTAGTCTCTTCAACAGTCAACTGTAGAACTGATAACACAACTGATAACATATTCTATATTACAACTGTGGAAGGGGGAGTGGCTTGTAACATGGAGGCTAGATGCCCTGCCAGAACCAAGGAGTGGAAGCTCCAAAGATTCTGGCAGCCATGTTACATCCCCCCCCTCTTTAGGAACTTGTTTATAATACAAAAATATAGAATAGAAAACATTTTTTTTTTTCAGTTTAGGGTTACCCCGAGGAACCCTTAAATTCATTAGCAGGGGTATAGGAAATGATTTTATCTTCATTGGTGATGAATGAGTTTCTGTTCAATCTTGATACTCGAAGGGCCTCCCTTTTACCGTGATATTAGGCTCTCCTTCCGGAGGATCAAAGTATGTGGGTAGTGGACGTCCTCCTTCGGTCATCTAACATTAGATATATTAGTAATTTCTTTTCGTTGCTTGGGAAATAAATTCCCAAGGGAAAACAGAGATTGGTTCTCGGGTAAAACAGAAATATTCCCTTTTTAGGTTCTTAATGTTATTATTGTTAAGGTAAACTTGAACCTCATAAGGGGACCTTAACCTTTTATCATCATCAGGAGGTCGATAGTAGATGTCTACTTCATTACCTCCGGGCTGAACCGTCGCACTCTTACATACCTCTCGACGCCATCCCAATTTAAAAGGTTCTAAATAAATATCGGGTAATGTAGCCCTATTTAAACGAGGAGTTCTCATTGATTCCGACAACGAGGTCGATGAGCTATCAGACACACGCTGTGATTGGGATTTAGATTGAGGTGTCTGTTCATGGGTTGATATTTCTTCTGTAGAAATAGAATTCGGTTCAGGAGGTACTATTTCCTCCGAAAAACCAGAAGAGGGAGAATGCTGTAACACCGGTTCCTGTACTGATTGTTCAGAAGACGTTGATTTGTCTTCCGGTGTTCGAATTGCTTCTGAAAAACTGGATGTTGACGTATGTAGCTTATTTACCACGACTGATTCACGATCAGACGGGGAAGCCTCCCCTGCCGCAGAAGGCGGGTTATCGTTAGAGGGATGATCGAGCTGAAAAGCCCTCATATCATGATAGGTAAAAAGGAGGAGAGGAGGGTCTTCAAAAAGGGCCATGCCCGGTTCACTATCAGAATCTGTAGGTTGATGTGCATCATCTTGAACTGCAGGAGGGATCGGTTGATCCTCTGCTTGATCTTCTATTGTACTTGATGTCGAGGCTTGAGGGACATCGGGAATTGCAGGAAGAATCGGTTGATGAACTTCCTGACCGTCCTGGGATGACGGTGATGTAGAAGATGATGTTGATTCAGATGAAGTAGTTGAAGAAGTCTCCGCAGATTGGTGGTGCGCGCTACCACCATCCGGAGGAGGACTAGATTCGATTTCATCAGCGACTTCTGATTGAGAAACGGTGGCATTTCCGGCATTGTCGAAGACAGCTACGTTAGTCCAATAAAGTTTAAGATGTTCTAGGTTAACTTTCCCTACGTTCTGCCCTGAGTTAGCGTCTTCTAACTCGTAAACAACGGGAGAGTGTTTTGCAACTATCTTAAAGGGACCTGCCCATTTAGGACTAAGCTTTTTCATGAGCTGACCTATCGTACTTGATAAAGTGTGAGTTTCCATCCATACTAAAGTTCCAACCTCAAATTCTAGAGGGTCATGACGAAGGTCATAATACTTCTTTTGATGTGCTTTAGCTAACTTAGACAATTCATTACTGAATGCTAATTGTTCCTTAAGAACCTTCAAAGCCTTATCACGACTGGGGTCATCATTGTCCTGAATGGGTTCTTCAATATCTAAATCCCAAGGGAGACGTGGCTCCCGCCCTAAATTCAAAAAGAAAGGGGATCTACCCGTTGTTTCATGGGGTGCGGAATTTATTGCGAATTGAAGAAGGTCAAGGGATTCATCCCATCTATCATGGTGATTCCCTACATAGAATGATATTAATTCGCCTATTACTCTATTTACTCTCTCAGTGGGATTTCCCTTAGGAGTATAGGGGGTGGTAAACTTTGGGTTTATTTTAAAAGCTCTGCACGTCTGCAGCCAAAGTTTTGAAGTAAACTGTACCCCTCTATCACTGAGAATAGCTTTTGGAGCTCCCCACCTAGTGATAATAGACTTGAAAGCCTGTACACAGGTCTTAGCAGTAATAGTTTTAAGCGGAATCATTTCCACAAACTTAGTCATGTAATCGACAAAAACTATCAAATATTTGTAGTGATGTCTACTTTGAGGGAATGGTCCCATTATGTCGACACTAATTTGATCCCAAGGACTTGTTATTTCTGAGGGTTGCATTAGCCCTGGCTTTTTCCTGTTTCTAGCCTTAAATTGTTGGCATAGAGTACACCCTCTAACATAATCTTGGACGTCACTAATTACAGTGGGCCACCAATATCTATAAGTAACTTTACTAAGGGTTTTATCTTTGCCCCTGTGAGCTGATAAAGGGTGGTCGTGTAACAACCTCATAGCTTCTAGCCTTAACCGAGGAGGTAAATAAATCTTTTCAGGATGATTCCTGTACGGTCTTCTATAAAGAAGATCATTCTTTATTTCAAACATTTTATTCCCAACTGGGTTAGGTCCTTGCAAGGAATTAATAATAGGGGACGCAAATGGGTCTTCCCTTTGAGATGTTCTGACATCTTCTATCGTAAAAACTGAGTATAAGGATCTAGGACCTGGAGGACGTATTCGACCTTCAACAGACTCACTAGAGGAAGTTGAAATACTACTACTACCGGTAGAATTTTGACTAGTACTACTACTAGTTTGATCTAAATTAGAAGTAGAATTAGAAGTAGAAGAACTGAAGTTTATGCTCAAAACGTTAATCGGGGCCCTCGACAAAGCGTCAGCTACTACGTTTTCTACTCCTTTTTTATGTTTTATGGTAAAATCAAAAGTCTGAAGGTACATTGCCCATTTGACTAGACGAGAATTGGGTTCCCTTATGTTAAACAACCACTGTAGAGCCTGATGGTCAGTGAGGACAGTGAATTTACGACCTTCTAGAAAGGGCCTAAACTTTTTGACAGCCCAACATGTGGCTAAACACTCCTTCTCGCTAGTGGAGTACCTTGTTTCAGCATCTTTTAGCCCTGTACTAGCATAAGCTATAGGGACTTCTATATTATCCTGTATTTGGGAAAGAAGGGCACCTAACCCTGCATCACTAGCATCGGTAGTTACGATGCACGGGGAATCCCTTCTAAAGGAAGCTAAGGGGTGAGCCTTACAAATGGCTTCCTTAATTTTTTCGAACGCCTGTTGCTGTTCGAATCCCCAAACAAATTTCTGATCCTTCCTTTTAAGCTTATTAATAGGAGCTACTATTTGGGAGTAGTGGCTAATAAACCTATTATGCCAACCTGAATCTTTGAACTTCCTTAATATTTTTAGGAGGAGGAAATTTTTGAATGGCTTCTATCTTAGAAGGATCTATATGCACCCCTTTTTCATTTACAATGTGACCAAATATGGTAGCTTCTTTCTGAGCGAAACGACATTTCTTTAACTGTAGGGTGAGACCCGCTTCCTTTAATCTATTGAGGACATATTCTAAACACGTTAAGTGTTGGTCCCAATCTTCGCTAAGCGAGATTAAATCGTCTAAATAGTCTATTAATTGGAAGTAATCTGCGTCCCTAAAGATCTCGTCAATTAAACGCTGAAAGGAGCTAGGGGCGTTACATAGCCCAAAAGGGAGTACATTAAATTCGTACTTTCCCATATGAGTCACGAAGGCAGTTTTTTCTCTGCTCTTAGGGTGCATTTCCACCTGCCAATACCCTGATTTAAGGTCAAGGGTTGTAATGTACTTAGGTCTTCCAACCCTAGCTAACATGTCCTCTATATTAGGCAAAGGATAAGGGTCCTTGATGGTAACTTGATTTAGTTTTCTGTAATCAATACAAAACCTATAGGGTTTACCCCGTTTTGTTTGATCAACTAAAACTACGGGCGAAGCCCAAGGAGATACTGAGGGTCTAATTATCCCGTCATCTAACATTTCCCTTACATGTTGTTCTATTATTTTCCTTTTCTGGTCATTAACTCGATAAGGCTGAGATTTGATGGGCGGACTAGTACCCGTGTGAATCTCATGGAATACTAGTCCTGTTCTTCCTACTTTATCAGAAAACAACTCAGGGAATTTCAATAAAAGGGTTTCTAGTTGATGACGTTGTTCCTCAGTAATAGGGGCTGCGGAAACTGCGTCCCTAATATTCTCTACAATCTCCTTATCTATTGGATTCTTTTCTGATTGAATTGAAAAAGGGATCCTTAAGTTACCCACTAAGCATTGAGATGACTCAAAATCTAATTTGACCCTGTTTTCTTCAAGAAAATCTTGACCCAATATAAAGTCACTATTAAGGGAAGGAACTATGTAGAACTTAAATTTGAATTGTCTCTCACTGTCAATTGACTTAAGAGTAAATTCTAACTCGTGAGAACCTTTTGTAAACGTATAACGGCCGTCGCCCCAAACTACACAGTCTAATTTTTCATCTTCAGGTAATTCTGAAGAATTTCTATGTTTACAAATTTTCTGCCACTGGTCAAGACTAACAAAAGAGGCATCGGCCCCGCTATCTAATTTAGCGTGAACTGTCGCGTGTTCAAAAGTAACAGGAATTGTAACCCTTTTATAAACTGAACCTTTCTTGACTGATTCAATCCTTAAGGGAAACGCGACACGCTTCTTGTTAGGAGAATTTATTGGGCACCGGGAGAGGGACCACGTGGGACCTCTCCCGTCTGGGCTTCCCCCGACTGGATAATCTTTGAGTATGGACAGTCAGGTGCAAGGTGACCAGGTTCCTGACAACTGTAACAGGTGATCGTACGTGTAGAGGGGTAAGACAAGGCCAACTGACGACCAGGGGACTTAGATCTCTGATTATAATATCTATTATAAGATCGCTGACCTCTATTTGAAGTATTTTGAGCTCTTACTTGCGATCTCGAGTCTAAGGGTTTCAAGGGATATTCCCATTTAGGATGTGATGGGGAAGTAGGACAAGGGCTTTGACAATGCCCGGGGGAACACTGATTATGGGCAGAGCCTTTATTAGCTGGGCAAGAAGACTCAGCTTTAACCTTAGGTTTAGGGGGTGACTTCCTCTTTTCCCTTTTCTCAGCATTCTTTTTCCTGACTTCAATATCCTTTTCTATAGTTTTACAAGAATTCCTTAATTGTTCCATAGTGGTAAATTGTAAGAAAAGGAGGGGAGTTCTAAGCTCGTCCTTTAAATTACTCTTTATTATAGGAACTAATTCCTTTTCGGAGAGGGGATGAGTCATCCCTAGATTCAGCTTCATAACTTCCCCGAAGAAATCCTCTACCGACTCCTTATCTTTCTGACTTCTATGGTTAATTTCTATCTTAAGCTTAGAGTCAGCTTCGGAATCTCTAAACTGAACCTTAAAATGTCTCTTAAACGTATAAAGTTAAATGAGGATGGGAAGGTCTTAAGCTACACATTTCGTCATATTGACGGACTAAATCCCTGTACCAATACAAGGCACGTCCTCTTAAAAGGAGAGGCAATGCAGCTAACCTTTCTTCATTCGATAGCTTGTGAAATTTAGCATACTCCTCAAAAGCAGCTAAAAATTCAGTGGCATTATCGTTAGACGATCCCATAAAGGCTAACCTTTCTGGCGGTTCAATAGGGACTTTTCCCGTTTGAGGAGTTGAACCTCTATTTATTAACATGGGTAGATCCCTAACTAACCTATCAGAACTAGTAGCTAGAGCTTTTTGTATTGCTACATTTTGGTTAGAATTATCTGCCAATGTTCGTAGTAAAGGTAACATAAAGGCTCTCAATTCTTCCTCAGTCATATTAGATGGGACTTGTTGAGACGGAGAGGTTTGGGTTCCTATTGTTCTGACACTAGGATTAGGTAGTGTATTAGCAAAACTAACTTTAGGCTTAACATTTGTGGACTCTGATTTGGAAGGAACAAGGGAATCAATCCCAGTTTGAGGAGGGAAATTAGAGGGAGTTGAACTTCCCTTAGGGGCAGAATTACTATTTTGAGGGGATAGTTGGTAAGAGGAGACTTCCGATTCTGAAGAGGAGGCCGTCCTCTTTCGTGTATCTGAATCCTCCTCGTCTTTCTCATCCTCAATTCGAAGAATCCTGTTGAAATCCTCCAAAAGATTATCTGTCTCTGGCGGTGCTAGCATGTCGCCATCGTCTTCCGTTGACGTAAACAGATCCTCCTTTGATTGTTCTTCCCTTTTCTTTAATATTAAATCTTCCTCCTCATCCTCCGATGGTCGAGGCGACCTCCATGTATTATTGTCCGAGTAAGCCATAATTTAATTTAAATTGTACAATAATAATAATTTAACAACTTCAGTTTATACCAAATACACAAGTAAGTTATCTAACTTCAATACATCTATTACAAAGATAATCTTAATTTTAATTAATTTATTTACTTTAATTATGATTTGTTTAGATTAAAATAATTTAATTATCTTTAATAATTTATCATCGTGGAAGCCGAGGCTTAGCACCACGTGAGGGGCGGATATACCGACAATGACAAACAGCTTATACGGGACTGACCGAGGCTTAGTCGAGTCCCTGTTCGGGCGCCATTTTATGTAACCCTCCGTATGATAATTTAACTAAGGGAGATAGACTCCCGAGGGCCATAAAAAAGAATTAAAGACAACTTACTTTAATAGTCCAAAATAAGAAGACTATTCGTCTTTAGTTTATTAACGATAACAACTAAGGGATAATGATCCCGTAACCCAACTTGGTTAATACAATATAACTCCGTATCAATGTTACAAAAGGAGAGAACTAGTCTCTTCAACAGTCAACTGTAGAACTGATAACACAACTGATAACATATTCTATATTACAACTGTGGAAGGGGGAGTGGCTTGTAACATGGAGGCTAGATGCCCTGCCAGAACCAAGGAGTGGAAGCTCCAAAGATTCTGGCAGCCATGTTACAGTATTAATTTTGAGTTGAGAAACAAGATTATCTTAAATATTAAAATAAATATAATTAATATTAAATATTTTCTTCGTTAGTTGTTCGCCTTATTGAGCGTTACATCGTTTTGATAAAGAACAATTAAACATTCTTGAGAGACTTGACTAATATTGTCGTTTGAAGTGAAGCATACGCCGGTTGCTTCGCCTTACTCAAATAGGTAGTATATAAAGGATTCGAATCGCAGCTGTAGATAAGAATATCGCAATTGCGTGAACCTTGGAGGAAGACCCCTCCATTGGAAGGCTAGACGTTCCTCGTAACCCTAGCTGATCGCCGCGAATGTCTTAAACCAAACGATGACGATGGAGTTAGAAGCCAATGAGACAGATTGGTGTCTATGTGGAATAGACGGAAGACCAGCAGATGGTGGTGTTTAGAAGCCAGTATGTACAGACTGGTGTCCATGTGGGATGGACGAAGACCAAAAGATGGTGGTGATTAGAGGCCAGTATGAACAGACTGGTGTCCAAGTGGAATGGACGAAGACCAGAAGATGGTGGTGATTAGAACCCAGTAAGTACAGACTGGTGTCCATGTGAGATGGACGAAGACCAAAAGATGGTGGTGATTAGAAGCCAGTAGGTACAGACTGGTGTCCATGTGAGATGGACGAAGACCAAAAGATGGTGGTGATTAGAAGCCAGTAGGTACAGACTGGTGTCCGTGTGGGATGGACAAAGACCAGTAGATGGTGGTGTGGGAACTCAAGTAGAGGAGCCATTTCCGTGATTGTGAATGCAGTTCGAAAATGGAGAACACGTTTGCTCCGATTTGGAAACTGCGAACGCGGTCACGTGGGTATAACAACAGACACACACACAGACACCCAGACAGACAGACACACACGATCGTTACAGAACCTCTCCGTGACATACGTCACTCGGAGATGTAAAAACGGTTCAAAATTTAGTCCTTTATAAATACATATAAATTTGCCAAATTAGTACATTTTCGATATTATTATGAAATAACAATGTACTTATCTTTGACTGGGTTCGAACCTACAACATTTCACTCCATAGTACAACCGCTGTAACCACTGGACTATCGGATCGCTGAAACCTCTAGTTTTTAGCCACTTCGTAGTATACGATGAGGCTCTTAGTTTGACCCGAGCCGTAGTAGTAGTAGTAGTAGTAGTAGTAGTAGTAGTAGTACTTGTGGCCGGAGTTTTCGCTTTCGTTATCGTTATTTTTTAGCTTTAAAGAAACTCCACATTACGACAACCCACCCATAGGGGTAACTGGGCTCGGTTAGAGATTTAATATTAATTAAAAATTTTTCGAATCGCAGCCGGGAATCAAACCGGATCGCTCACGCAGTAGACAGACATTCTACCTCTGAGTCATAGAGACTTGATTTAATCCCCGAGTTTTTATCCTTATATGTTATCTCTAAAATGTGGGGGTGATGTGGGGTGGGGTAACTCTTAGTCTGTGGGGTCGGATGCTTTTGGATTTTTATCTGTGGGGTCGGATAGTTATGAATTTCTATGTTTTATATTTATTTTCTTTTTATTTATGTGCTAATTAAATAGATAACGATTTTCCCCGTTTCCTACCGCGCTCTTCAAGTGTTTCGTTCTCGTTAGGAACTTTGACTATAATGAAAAATTTCAAAAACAAAACAAAAAGGTTACCCCGAGGAACCTTGCAATTATTGGCAGGGGTAGGTATATGGTATCACAAGTATCAAAAAAAAGTTTTTTTTTTCATTCTGGAGCGAGGTCCTTTCTTTGTTCGTCTTATCTCTTGTTTGCCAAACGGGCCAATCGCCGAGCTTCCCTCCTTTCCAATGCGGCTTTACTCCGCTTGCCGGGGCAGTCTGACACAACGTGATGACCTACTTTGCGACAACGCCAGCAGATAGAAGTGGTCCAGAGGGTGTTTCGCATCGAGCAATTTTTGAAGGGATTAATATTTTTGGAGGGTTTTTGGGGTCCACCCCATCGATCCAAAGCGCTCCCAACGCAATTTATCCTCATTATCCTCATCATCAGTATCTTCCAGAGGAATCCATTGGCGTGGTATTTTGTCTGTTTTCGAGGCGGGTTCGTCCTTGATGATAGCTGCTTTAATTTCGTGAACCACTATTAGAGGTTTTTTAACTTCCGTGTGTTGAGGAGGAATTAGAAGAAACGGCGTTAACGACCAAGGGTCATTGTTGCCCTGAGTTAAGGAGGGAGGTGTAATCGGGTAAAACCCTAGGGACTGGTCCGGGACCGACTGAGGAACTGTAATTCTTTCCATTTCCTCTCTGGGATCTTCTAACACCAAATTATCTTCGTCATCTTCTTGGAACGGGAAAGAATTAGCAATATGTCCTGGTGTATAGCATTTCGAGCATGAATCAGTCGAGTCCAGATATTTGTTGGGCATATAGCAATCGTTTGCGACATGGCCATGATCGTTGCAGTTGCGACATATAGGGATTTGATCTTGTTCCTTCGGGCAATATCCCTCCAAAATCCTTACGGATTGCTCCGTCTTACTCAGTAGTTTTGGATTCTTCTTACGCATGTTCAATTCTTTTGGAAGGTCGAATTTCCAATTAGAAGCCATCTGCAAGTAAACAATATTAATATTGTCTCTTATTGGCTTGGGAGATAAAATCCCATGGGAATATAGAGATTGGCTCCCGGGAAAAACAAAAACGTTCTCTAGTTAGGTTCGGGACGTTATTATTATTAAGGGAAACTTGGACCTCATATCTCGACCGTAATCGTTTATTATCAGGAGGTCGATAATAGATATCAACTTCATTACCTCCAGGCTGAACCGTCGCCCTCTTACACACCTCTCGTCGCCATCCCACTTTAAAAGGTTCTAAATAAATATCGGGTAATGTGGCCCTATATTTCTTCTGAAAGAGTAGAAATCTGTTCAGGAGGTACCTAGTATCAGCAGTTACCAAAAGAGCAGTTCCCGAAGTAGCAGCCGCGATTCCATAAAAATAGGGGCGTTGTTCAAAACTGCTTATTTAGAAATAGCAGCTAAACTAAAGTTTTTAACATCTTAACCCTACAGTTTGCTTTACATATTAAGTAATAGATCATCATATAATTACCTCACCTAGTTTTTACTCCGCGTGGTTATGTAATAACCAACGGATACCCAGTTATTTAGTAAGTTAGATAGTTCGTTAGTATAATGCATGCTAAAAGGCAGTGCAAGAGATTCCATGGATTATTGTAATCATAAAGGGGACTGGTAAAAGTAACAACTTTGATAGTTCAAAAATCGTGGCGCGAGGACGGTTTGGAAGTTAAATATAAGGCTGGGATTCTGAAAGGAATTGTGAAACGTTTTTACAAGAGTTTGAAGAAGTGTAGGGTCATTTTTAAACTTATACTGGAAATGAGGAAATGCGCACTGTTTGATAGTCCCGTATGGGTAAATATTGTTCTTGACTCACCAGTTTTACGACTTTAGATCCAGTTTTCTTACACATATACATGTATAGAATGCGGGCCTTGCTATAGAATAATTTCGGTAGAGAGGGGGAGTGAACTGTGTATCCCATGTGTTGGAGGCAACTATAGGGAATACTATTTGCCTTCGGAAGGGGGATAGCACTAAGGTAAGAGATAGAGGGTTATGACGTTGCCATAGATGGGAAAGAAATTACTCAACTTAGGGAACCACGGTTATCAGGATCGCTATAGGGACTTGGCAGTACTACGTCACAACAATGAAACGTAGCAAATTTGGTTCAGGTTTTCGAAAATGCTATTCTTTTATATTTGCTATCTTGTGTCCCTATAGTTAATTTACTGATTTCTTAACTCGGACGTTTGTCAAAAGCCGAACTCGATTCTGTGTCGAATATTCTTTACCAACCCCACCGCGTTTTGTTACTGATGATGCTGTTTATGCTGCTTAAAGTACAAATCAACAAAGAAATCGTCTCGCTTATTACCCATAATCTTTTGGAAAAATATTCCTTGTAAGTATAAATTTATTTTTACTGACTATTACAGATACGTGTAGCTTCATAAAACCACGCCTTTTCATCTTTTAAATATCCACCCTCCCATCTTGAAACGGCTAAGAATCTTGTAAGGAAATATCCCCTTTTGGAAGATTCACCTGGTTGTTGCTTTGTATGTTTTACGTATGTGTAATATTGTTAAAAATAAATGGATATATGGGGTTTGATATTAAATATATTTTTTAAGAAATTCGGAGAAAAAAGGTCTCTACCAAGTTTAAGAACTTTATGAGAGGTATAAAAGGGGTAAATTAGGTAGATTAAATTAGAAAACGTTACGCCCACAAGAGACGTGCTGAAGATACAGAGGAAGGAGAAGAGGGAGATGTCTTTGGAGAATCCGTTGAAGAGAGCACCCAGAGAATTAAAGATGATAGGGTTGAGAGTATGGTCCAGAACAGTGGTGAGAATAATGTTCAGATTGAGGATATCGTTGAAGGTAGCGTTGAGCTTATCATTGAGAATAATATTGATGTCAACGAAACTCAGGGAACCATAGTTAATGTCTCTGTAATAGTGAGATGTAAAACTGAGACTGAGAAGACTCTAGACACAACTATACAACCTGCTAGAGAGTCAAGTGCAGGTTCACCAACGGTTGTCGATTCCTCGGAACATGCCAGTGTTAACGAGGCTTCTAAACGCGGTTTTATGAACAGTCAGTGGATAAAGACATTAAAAATAAAATGTCTATGAGAAGACTACCACCTCCAATATTAAAGTGGTCAAACATTTTCAGCAAACGAATAAACAGATTTCAAAAAAGATGAAGAAGGCGAAGAGAAACGTTGATGTAACATTGGTTATGTCATTTACACCCACCAAAAACTATATACTCAATTCTCGCGTTTACTGATTGGTGTTTCGAGGACAGTTCGAATTTCCAATTTTTTGGGTCTCAGCAAGTTTAGTCCTACACATCAGAATAGCAAGCGGGTCTAGTGGGCAGTTATCTGCTACTACTTATAGATGGACGATTCACTTGTAGACTTTGGGGATGAAAGATCCATTCTAGAATGGATCGGGCATTCTTTAATCTTTACACGGCAATTCAGAATAAAGCCGAAATAAAAGATATGTTAAATGTATCCAAACTTCAAAATGCTCGGCTGGTATATTTGGTCATATGAATAATTTAAAGCTATTGGTCTCATTACATAAAATTCTAATTCTAATTATTAGTTTCGAATAATATAAGCTTAACCTCAATATCACGCGACATTTAAATCTTTAGATTTAGCAAAATCATCTGAAATGTACTGTTTTCAATTTCACTTTTATGCCTATAGATCCGTCGCCTTCTAAAATTACTATTGATTAGCTTTGACACTTCATTCCTTATATGGGATTCCCTTAACTAAATAAAATCATTGGGAAATCTTATTGCTGACTTAAAGAGACGACTGATGTATTCTCTACCACTAAATGGCTTTATTGCTCTATAGTTAATTTTTAATTTTACATACACCTTATTGAACAGAAATCAAAGCTCGCCGACACCTGTAATAGTTTTGGATTCCGATGAAATTGACGAGGCAGATGAACTCGAATTAAGCTCTTTCATTAAAAAGTAAGTAATTTTGGTGGCGATAGATGTTTGTTTGAATATTATATAATGTCAAACCGTTCATAAAGTACAATGTTTCGAAATAGTTATTTAAGTTCACAGTTTAGGATCCGCCTTAAACACCGTCAAAGATTAGAAATTAATATTCTATTCCTTCCTTAATTTTCAAGTAACGAAGAAATGTTTGATGTGGTTGCTGGTGGCGCTGAGTCGTCAACTGAAAAAACCGAGAACATTGCAATTCACCACCCAAACACTCCTTGTGAAGGAGCTGAAAAGGCTGGTATGAACAAAGAACCAAGTAAAAATTCGTTAAACGAAGAAGATAAAGATGACTTTTCAAGCGGAAATGATATTGAATGCAAGGTTTTACAAAGATATTAGATGCCTTTTTTAATACCAGGGGCAAATGCCTAGTCAATGACGTGATGGAGCAATATCAAAGAAAGCCATAAGAAAAGAGAGAAGCGGCTAATTCAAAATGCGACATTTGTACTCATCACTACGAAAGAAAATCCTAGCAATGATTTAAGTTTCCTGGATAATGATCCACATAGAGATATCTTTTTGTAATTTACAAAACAAAATTTCATTAGTCACTGTGATAAAAAAACTAATTAATACTAGTAAAGAAAACAAACCAAAGAAAAGTAAGAATAAAGCTCAGATGCAAAATGAAGAGGTGTCCATCGTATTAACTTCGGGCTTATCAGGACTAAGTGGCCTTCTTAAGCCAAGTTCCTCCAAAGTTTCATTTTTTGATTAAAGCAATTTAAAGAAGACTACCACTGCAAAAGCCCCTTTCCCCAAAGAAAGGAGAGAGGTCACCAACAAAGAAAAAAACTAGTCTTTCACTCTCAAATAAATAACAGGACTGTTCGTCGTAATTTAATAAATTGTGATAATTTAATTTCCCAAGATGTACCAATTAATGTTCCTCGAAGTGGAAGCTACCCTATTAATGACTAAAAGCAAGTTTGTAATATTCCTAGTGATTATTTTTATTATTTAAACTGTGATAATAAAATGTTTCAGGTAATTGATTAATTACTTTTGAACAACTTTCATTTGGGCTATCCATTTCTATTTATTTTGTGTTGCCTCCAATAGCCTCAAGTATAATCCCCTTCAATGATTTTTACCTCTCCGACTGACGTTTGTCACGGAGAGGTTCTAATTTCGACGTGTCTGTCTGTTGTTACACCCCAGGAGACCGCGTTAGCAGTTTGCAAATTTGAGCAAATGTGTTCTCAATTTCTGGACCGCATTTACAGTTCCCGGAAATTTGGAAAATTGTATTCCACTAAGACGAGCTATTACTCAATTGTATGTCTAAGGACTCATTTTCATAGGCGCGAGTTGCGTGAAAATATCGAGCGAAAGCGACAAAAAAATAAAAAAGTACGCTTCAGCTATAACGAGACCATTTTCTTTCAGGACAGAAATGCTCGCTTTAGATAGAACCGTCTTTGCTAAAGCGCGAAAGTCGCGCTAGAACGATTTAAGCTTTGAATAGATATTTTCCGCTAAAGCGAAGAGAGAACGCGGTCTCGATGTGTCAATGGCCAATCACTTTTTATTGGAGGTGGAGCTAAGGAAATTCAGCGAAATTCAATCAATTATAAAAAACTAAAACAAAAAATAGAGGAATAAAGTTGGGTTCAAAATGGGAGGAAAGAAAAGCTATTAAAAGAAATAAGAAATATAGAGCCTCCCTGGGAAGAAGTAGAATTTGCAGTTTCTTAAGCAAGTCAGTTTAGTAGGTAAGTGTATTTAAACCCTTATTTAACTTCTAGCTTCTATGAAAAGAAATAAGCTAAAAAGGAAAGAGAAAGCTTGCGCGACATCGTTTGTAAGCGTGGTTTTTTGGGCCGCGCGTTTTCAAACTTGCGAAGCGTGAGCGTTTTCGAATTTTCTAGCTTCTATGAAAACGAGCCTTAACACCACCATCATTTGGTCTTTTGTCCATCCCACATGGAAACCAGTCTGTACTTACTGGCTTCCAAACAACACCATCATCCGGCCTTTTGTCTATGCCACATGGACACCATTCTCTATTTACCCGCTTCTGAACACCACAAAGATCTGGTCTTTTTGTCCATCCCACAAGGACACCAGTCTGTTCTTACTGGCTTCTAAACACCACAATCTTCCAGGTATTGTCATACCTATTTCATACACTGTTAAAAATAAGGGTTTGTTGAAGTTCTCAAAAAGGAATACTTTCAAAAAATAAACCCTTTGCTTAACAATTTATAACCCCAAGGGTGCTAAAAATATTTTTAAACCCTCTAAACAATACCCTTTTTACATATAAACCCCGAAGGGTTTAAAATAGGGGCATTTTATTAATCTAATCCTTTTCTATTCCTTTAAGATTAATGGTTTTATAAAGGTTTTATTAATTTTTAAACCTTTTTCAAGCCGTCTTAAGTCCTTTATTTTAAAGTTCCAAAAAACAACATTTACAGTTAAAACTGTTTAAAATCCTTTTCGATACAATACTTTTGATGGTATTTTAAAGGCTTTTATACATTTAATCCTTTTTTAAAACATTTCAATTCCTTTATTTTCAAAGACATGATACAAAGGACAGTTACAAGGGAAAAAGTCACGCTTTTGAAATTATATTTAAAACGATCTTTATTCCATTTTACTCGAAAAATGGATAATAATAAATGCATTAACTTTCGATATTTTTATGGTCACCCGAAACTCAATCATTTAATTTTAAATTAAATTTAAATTTACATTAGAACTATGTGATATTAAAATCGGTTTATATCAAACGTAGCAAAGACACTGAGAAATGGTGGAGACAACACCGAATTCCTGAGCAGATAAACTAGCATCAAAAACCTACTTAAACCATTAAAAAACCAAAGATAAATTGTTTTCATTTTAACATACGAGCTCGAAGTGGCGAATGTGCATTGTATAGCAATACTCTACTCCCGACGCAAACCCCCCCCCCATAATAGGGGTATCCACTCCTTTCTTGCTCCACGGCCTTCCACACCTCAAAATCCGGCCCCGATTATTTTCACACTATGCATATGTAAACGCTTTTGCCTTATTTAACAAATTTTCTCTAGAAATCTATAGAATGTTTTTGAGACTACAAAGTCCATACCTGTCCACCATCGCTTGGGCTCAGCTAAGCTCACGTTACTTTATAGAAATTGACAACGAGCTCACCTCAAGCTCAAAATTGAAACAATGTTTCCTTAGAGCTCAATGTGAGCTCAAGCTCAGTTAGTTTTTATAAATGAGCTCGCCTCGGGCTCTGGTTCATTCGCATAATTTTGATGGGCTAAGCTCGAGCTCAAGCTCTCTCTAATATCTTTCGCGGGCTCAGCTCGGGCTCAAAATTGATAGAATTTAAGGCTCACCTCGAGCTCGGGCTCATTCAATTTAGTAAGCTCAAGCTCGAGCTTGGTCTCATATTTCCGGAGAATATTTCTTTCAAACAGTGTAGATGTTGAAATAAATAATTTTGCAGCTATTTTTACGCGATAAATGCAAAACTACAATACATATTTACTATCCAAATGACTTGCACTACATTTGTATTAAAAAAATTTCAAAACTTCATCTACCAATGAGTTACGCTAGTTTCTGTTGGCACTGAATACGGCGCTGAGCCAAGCTGAGCGCAGTCTCAAAACAGTGAGCGCCCTTTCAAAATGAGCTGTCTCATAGTTTTCAGTTGGCCTCGCTCGAGCTCAGGAAAGCCAAAACATTTGTAAGAGAGCTCAGCGCAAGCTCTCGTTGATTTTACAGTCGAACCTGGGCTCAGCTCAAGGCTCACTTTGTTTGTGACGTATTGTGAGCCCGGGCTCAAGCTCAGAAAACTTTTTCATAAACTTTCGGGCTCGGCTCGGGCTCGTGACTTAATCAATTATTTCGAAGAGCCTCGCTCAATTCGCGCTCGGGCTCGCTAAATTGAGGTGAGCGCGGACAGCTATGCTACAAACTACTTTTATCCCAAACAGCGGATCGCAAAGTTATGAAATCTTTTCCTCTCAGATTGCAAGAGTCATGCATTACGTGGTAGTTCTCGTTTCCACACATTTTAAAACACCAGCTAGATTCCTCTGGCAGTGATATTTCGTAACAGTGCAAATCTGTATTAAAATGTGTTGCTTTATAAATTTGCCCCGCTAAATATACAAATCCGTTAACTGAAAATATAAACTCAATTTTCATGAATTCTGTTACGGTTTCTCCCTTGACGTTTTCAACTAAAAAGCAATACAGGGTATAAGTGACATTGTTGTATGTCACGGTTTTTAACGAATAAAAGGGATTTGGTAGATTTTGAGGGAATATTTCTTGTAGTTTTATAGGCAATTGCTTTTTATCTAAGAATTTTCCCATAGAGGTTTGTTGTATTCCAGGAATGCTTTCTGAAAGCCAGTTATAACATTGGTAAAACTGATGTCTAATAGATAGGGTTTTAGTCACATTGATTGTATTACGCGTCTTTTGAATTAGTGATTTAAAGTAGCTATGTTTACTTTCGAATCTCATGCACGAGATTGGATACAAAGGACCATATTGTTTAATAGCTGAAGGATAGTGAATTAAGTAATGGAATTTAGGTGTCAGTAACCCGGTGCCAAAGGTTTCACGAACACTTATTAAAAATTCCTCAATTAAAACCTGAAGACGAGGGATACATTCAAGTGCGCAGCTAGGGGAAAATAAGATATCGCAAATCTTTCTCAAATATAAATAAATCTTCCAGTACTCACTTTGAAAATCAATACATTCGTGAAAAATAAATGGAAATACCCGGAATAAACAAAATACCTCACTGGCTGTACCTTTCAAATTCCCGGGGCCTGTAATGGCACTTCTATTTTGTGTTTCCGGCCGATTAGATTCAGTCTTTCCATAATGGAAATTTTGGATTTTTTCATTAATAGCAGTAATTGATATTAATTTGCCATTTAAAAGCGCTTTTAAGCCACATTTTAAAATTGCTGGTATAACCCCTTCCAGTATGTCATGCATAATATCTGGTGGCATTTGTTTCGTGATGTCAAAATAATCAAGATGCATAAGATGGCTCTCAAATCTAACTCCGTATATTGAGCCTTCCCTCGGATCATGGGCCACGTGATTCAAGTGGTATTTATGACGTGGTAGTGATCTAAGTGTGACGGCGCTCTCTTTAGTTTTGTTATATATCTCTTTACGATGTGTCATACAAAAGCGACAAATTCGTCCTTCTCCAAAATTGCAATTAAATCCACATAAATCATGTAAACCCAGGTTGTCGCCACTGAATATAGAAACAAAGCCGTAAATAGTTTTTTCTAAAGAATCAATATAAATCCCTTGTTTTGAGAGAACATCTAAATCAAAAAGAAGGGGCTTCAGAACTTCTTCCCAACCGTATTCTTTAAGGTCAACTGATTTAACTAATAGTATCAAGTGAATGTCACTTATTTTCGAGCGATGCTTTGCTTCTTGGTTTAAAATTGAAAAATAGCACACCATAATTTTCTTCTTCCCTCGCTTAGAGGACAGAGGGTCACAGACCTCAAATTCGTCAACATAAATTTGTAGTTGAATTGTTTCTGTATCAAAGGTTTCTGAACCTCGTGTAATATTTTTCGATAGTTCTCCTTGCAAAAAATGGGAAATACTATCTTTTGCTCTTCCCTCTAAATCTACATGCTTTTCAAACTCATTTTCCCTTGAATATATTTTCTCTAATACCTTTAACAGTGGAACGTAATGAAACTTTTTATTGCCTTCACTCCTAGAGAAACTTATTTCCATAGGCTCGATTAATCCCAGTTGTGTCTTACAAGCCGAATGAACTTTATATTTTATATAGGTGGGGTGGCGTAGCGGTTAGCGCTTTGGCCTCGCAGCAAGAGGATCCCGGGTTCGATCCCGGACTGTGGCACCGGGTGAAAATCTGGGAACAAATCCTTCTGCGTAGAGTTAGCAAGTTCTCTCCCCACTTGTTAAAAGGAGTTTTCCTCCACGGTCTAACCCGGTTTCTCCTTTCCATCAAAAACTTGCTGAGGTTAACGGTAATAGTTAGTATAGGGCGCTGTAGGTTAGCTGTGGCATAGGGGCTAGCCACCACCCCTCTATGCATTGTAAAGGGACCCACCTGTAAATAAGTCGCGAGTTGACTTAGTGTGGATATCCCTTCCTAGACCAAGCTTAGATTATTATTATTATTATTCTTATTATTATTAATTAAGACTTTCAAAAGCTGTGTGTACTGTATCAATTGTCTTGCTGAAGTCGATTTCATTCAAAGAAATGTTTTTATTCGTAAGTTCTTGTTGTAATTGTTGGGTTTGCAATTCCAAAAGATGAAGGGAAAACTGTAGCAAATCATTTGAAAAACCCTCAACTACAGAAGTAGGGGGAATATGCCGTTCCCAGTGCAGGTACAGTGGAAGGCAGGGGAGGATGGGAGGATTGGAGGATGGGAGGATTGGAGGATGGGAGGATGGGAGGATTGGAGGATGGGAGGATGGCAAGATGGCGGGAGAGAAAACGTAAACCTTTTGATTGACTCACCCCTCTCTCAGACCGGTAAGAGGGCGTTTATGATTGACTCACCCCTCTCATCCCCGCACCTGCAAGGGGTGTTTTTGATTGACATGTCAATGAAGCGTGTTCGATTCTCGGATGTGGAAGTACATACATTGGAGTATGAAGAAAGGGTGAATTATGATTTAAGAAATAAACAGTATTTTAATATGTTAATTAGATTAAAATTTGAACCATTAATTTCTCCGGTATTAATCAAATGGTTAAGGGGGTATGAAACTCCAGATGACGTTGGGGGAAAATAAAGAATCCCAGTAAAAACCCAGCTCTACCGATTATTCTAGATCATTCCAGAAAATTAAAAATACCCCTTAAAACCCAGGTTTATATCATGGCGTTATTACCAATAATGCTCAGCCAAAGCTAGAATGACGTATTAGATGATGGTATAGCTAAAGTGTATAAAAACCGAGACCCCAAGTTAGAGGACCATCGCGTATTCTGTAAGGGAGAGGAAAAGTGTTTCTTTTTGTTGAACATTATTAATCGGGAAGTTATAGACTTGAATGGAGTGGGATGTCCCAAAGCCAACGAAATCGAGGATGATGGACCCATGATTACATGCATGCTTAGACATAAAACTGTCCGTAATAATAAGAGGTATTTGTGTGCACTTTCTAAATGTATATTATTTTTCGAGTGGCTTTATAATCACAAGGATATTGTAAATAGTCAATTAGGGTATGAATAAATCGAATGAAACAACATCAATAAAACGTCTTTAATTGTAAACGTAGGCATCCTCCAAATAGCCTAATGATTCAGTTAAGATAAACCGATTTATATGGTTTAAGACCGTCCGGTCAAACTCAAGTAATTGCGCCGCCACCTCAGCATCAACTTCGGGGTTCACCGTACGGGCGTCCCTCCTCCGAATAAATATCTCGTAAACAGCAGCCGCAACACTTAGGAAAATGAAAATAATCGAACAAATTATGAAAGTATAATTGATAATTATGTTGAAAACTAATTAAGTACCTGAAACCGTCACAATTAGGGGTTATATACGCATCATTCGGGATGTACTTCAAATGATGTGCATCTCTCTCCGGGCTAAATAAAAAATGTAAATAAATACTCATCTCCTTGTACCAGAAGTAAATAATAGGGGGAAGCACGGATTTCTAGCTCCCTGCGAAACACTATGAGATACGTACTTCACCCTATTTAGTTATGCCTATACTATTTATATAATTAGCAACACGTACATGGGGTGCATCTGCTCGGCGGTGATGTCTTCCAACTTTAGCGTGAGATCCTCAACCCCCGCAATTATAATGCTGGGCATCATCAAACCCCGGATGTTAGCGATAATTCTAATATTGTAATTTTATTAGTACTATTTAACAAACTAATTATAACACCCTGTTTATTTACTTAAATCCATCGCAATTCATTACTTTAACGATGAATTGTGGTGTGGGATTACAGTCGTAATCGTCTAAAGCACCTCTATTAAGTTCAAAATAAAATCAGACCTAAATAACGCGTATAATGATACTATTATAAAAAAAATTACTTACAAGTCCCCCACGCTCAAAATTGGAAGTGTGTCTTCACTATCTCCCGCCTCCTCCACCACCACATTAACTTCCTCGTTAACTTCAACATTATAATCGAGTTCATCACCACTAATTTCCTCCAAAAAAATAATTACACTTTCATCGTCACTAATATCTTCCACGTCTTCTCCCTGGTTATATATTTCAACCGGGAACGCATCCGAAATCGGTAAATCTTCCGCTACCATCTTAAAATTAAGATACTTGAAAAAGAAATTTAGGTGAACTTTACTCAAGGAGTGAAAATAAACGTTGTGGCCAAATTTTTAAAAATTGTCCCTATCCTCGTGTGTAATAGTATGAAAACCTCTAACCCTCCCACGAATTTTCCCCGAAACCGTAGCATGAATTCAAACAATTAGTATGAATTGTAGAGTTAAAAACTCTACAGTTGCTAATCCCTAACCCCTTGTGGGGATATCCGAAAAACCCCGAAACGATAAGAAATCAAACATCTTTAAATAGGTGAATGCACACTTGCTTGAATTATATTGCTAACTGAAAGGATACGGTACAGAAAAAGAGTACGTATCCGACCCCTCGTTTCGAACCACCCTGGCGACGAAGCCGCGTACGTCATCATCTAGCTGGACTTCCCACGTCGATTTAACTTCTCGACCTAGAGGTTAAACATCCTCGACCTATGGCACATATCACGCTTGGAAATCAGGTGGTAGCCCGCCGATGGGCAAGGTATTAAGAGAATCGTACCTATTACTATGGTTTAAGATGGGGGAGTTTGGTTTTTTTAAAGTAAAGCGTAGTTTTGACAGAGGGAGTTGACACGTCGAGGAATCATGTTGAGTTTACACTACCTAGAAAGTAATCCGAATTGGGATGAAGTTGTCAATCACCTCAATACAAATACGATGCTCTTTTCGTATTACACCAAGTTTGAACCAAGTGAGATGGATGACGTCAATGTGAATTCCGTAATACCGTGTTATATTGCGACGTAAAAACTTTAAAACCTGGAAAACACACGTAGAAAGACACTGTTAAGGTTGACAATATTTTTAGCCCATGATAAAATTAGGAAAGGAAGACCAGGCATAAGCAACGCTGGGAAAGATTAAAAAACCCGTGAAATACGTGAAGAATTGAAGAATTTAAAAACAAATAAAACGAGTTGCTAAAAGGGTAAAACGTTGCCGAAAGTGTTAAATGACTAAATCTTGGTTGAAAGTGTTGTTAAATAACTAAATCTTGGTTGAAAGTGTTGATAAATGACTAAATCTTGGTTAAAAGCGTGAATAAATGACTAAATCTTGGTTGAAAGTGTTGATAAATGACTAAATCTTGGTTAAAAGCGTGAATAAATGACTAAATCTTGGTTGAAAGTGTTGATAAATGACTATATCTTGGTTAAAAGCGTGAATAAATGACTACATCTTAGTTGAAAGTGTTGTTAAATGACTATATCTTGGTTGAAAGTGTTGTTAAATAACTAAATCTTGGTTGAAAGTGTTGATAAATGACTAAATCTTGGTTAAAAGCGTGAATAAATGACTAAATCTTGGTTGAAAGTGTTGATAAATGACTAAATCTTGGTTAAAAGCGTGAATAAATGACTAAATCTTGGTTGACAGTGTTGATAAATGACTATATCTTGGTTAAAAGCGTGAATAAATGACTACATCTTAGTTGAAAGTGTTGTTAAATGACTATATCTTGGTTGAAAGTGTTGTCAAAAGAATAAAAAGTCGTTAGAAAGGGTTGATAAATGAGAAGATTATGGATGAATGTGTTGATAAATGACTAAAAAGGTAGCCGAAAATGCCGTTAAATCACTAAAACATTAATGAAAATGTCGTTAAATGACTATAGTGTGATAGAAAAAGATGTCAAATGATTAAAAGTGGTAGAAATTGTCGTTCAATGACTTAAATATGAATGAAAATGTGAATAAACGACTATAATATTAAAGAAAACGATGCTAAATGACTGAAAAGAGCTTTGAAGTGTTGTTAAATGACTTAAAAGGGCTAGAAAGTGTCGTTAAATGACCAAACTGTGGTTTGATGAAAATTTAGTTAAGTGCCTGAAAATGTTGTTCAAAGACTAAAAAGTGGTTGGAAGTGTTGTCAAATGAGTAAAAAGTAGTTGTATGGGTTGTTTATTGAATAAAAAGTGGTGGAAAGTGTTATTAGATGAATAAAAGTGGATTGATTGTGTTGTTAAACGAATAAAAAGTGTTTGAAAATGTTGTTCATAGACTAAAATGTGGTTGACAGTTTTGCTAAATAAGAAAAAAGTGGTTCAAAGTGTTGTTAAATAAATTAATCGTGGTTGAAATTGTTGTTAAATGAATAAAAAGCCGTTAGGTTGATAAATGAGAAAATGATGGATGAGTGTGTTGATGTACGACTAAAAAGTGGTCGAAAGTGTAGTTAAACCACTATAGTATGATAGAAAATGATGTTAAATGACTAAAAATAGTGGTAGGAAGTGTCGTTCAATGACTTAAATATGAATTAAAATGTGAATAAATGACTATAATATAAAAGAAAATGATGCTAAGTGACTGAAAAGCGATTTTAAGTGTCGCTAAATTAATAAAAAGTGGAAGAAAATTTAGTTAAATGAACATTGAGTACCTGAAAGTGTTGTCAAATGAGTAAAACGTAGTTGCATGTGTTATTAAATGAATACAATGTGGTGGAAAGTGTTATTATATGAATGAAAGTGGGTTGATTGTGTTGTTAGACGAATAAGAAGTGCTTGAAAATGTTGTTCAAAGACCAAAAAGTGGTTGACAGTTTTGTTAAAAATAAAAATGCTTCAAAGTATTGTTAATTAAATTAATCGTGGTAGTTTGATAAATGAGAAAATGATGGATGAGTCTGTTGATAAACGACTATAAAGTAGTCGAAAGTGTAGTTAAAGCACTACAGTGTGATAGAAATTGATGTTAAATGACTAAAAATGGGTTTGAAGTGTCGTTAAAAGACTTAAAATGGGTTTGAAGTGTCGTTAAAAGACTTAAAATGTTGTTGAAAGTGTCGTTAAATGATTAAAATGTGAAAGAAAATGTCGTTAAATAACTAAAATATGAATGAAGATGTGGTAAAATGACTATAATATAGAAGAGAATGATGCTTAATGACTGAAAATCGGTTCGAAGTGTCGTTAAATGACAAAATGTGGTTGAATGTGTCGGTAAATTAATAAAATGTTTTTAAAATGCCGTTAAATGAACAATAATTACCTGAAAATGTTGTTTAAAAACTAAAACTTGGTTCACAGGTTTGTTAAATGAGTAAAAAGTAGTTGCAAGTGTCGTTAATTGAATTAAAAGTGGTTGAACGTGTCATAAGAGGAATTAAAGAGAGTTGAATGTGTTGTTAAACGAATAAAAAGAAGTTGAAAATGTTGTTCAAAGTCGAAAAAAAAAGTGGTTGACAATTTTGTTGAATGACTTAAAAGTGGTTGAAAGTGTTGTTAAATAATCAAATAGTAATTGATAGTGTTGCAAAATAGCCAGATAGTGTTTGAAAGTGTTGTTAAATAACCAAATGGTGATTGAAAGTGTTACTAGATGATTAAAAAATGGTTAAAGTGTTGTTAAAGGAAAGAAAACTGAGGGGGGGGGTTTGAGAGTGTTGTTAAATAATTAAGGCGCGATTAATTGATAAATGTCCTACCTCGGGCGCTCTGGCGCTGAACATAGCTGTATGTGTAAAAGATACGAAAAGCCAGTTAAATTTAGAAATTCCGTCATTTTCGGTTCTGTGTAATAAGAAACAAAAACATAAATAAGAAAAAAATTCTACCATGATTCTAAACATAGAATATACGGATATGAAGATACGGCAGTGTGTACGTGAATGGTCGAATTTATCGTATCATAGAGAGACTCAGATCCAAAGATAAGGCTTTTTACAATTCTTCAAATTGCCCTCAAGATTTTTAAATAGGTCATGTGAGAACCAATTTACTCTAAATTATTTTTTTTTACCTTTGCCCACGTTGTACCACGCCCTTAAGTGTTACATTATAGCATTTTTACATAAGCCTTGACTTAACCCTCTGTAAACTATCACCCTTCTATGTACATTAACGTAATTATAAACGTCTAGATCGATTTAACCAGTTCTAATCAGATATTTTGTATAAGGGGTAAAAATCTTTCTTTTTGATGGGCATCTTCCACCTAAACATCACTAATTTAAATAGTGATGAAGTCGTCGGAGATGGAAACGTTAAAGATTTCTATCAACAAAATATGGTTGAAAACGTTGTTAAATACTAAATTTCATTAAAAAGCGCGGATAGATGACAAATGTTTATTAAAAAAAATTCGGTTGTATAACCAATTTCAATAAGAAGTTCTGCTTTTTGAATAATATTTGCTTTAAACTCTTTTTAAATGAGTAACAATTGTTGTTAATCGAGGATAAAGTTGTTAACAAAAGATTAAATAGTGGTTAAAAGTTTTGATTAATGAGAGAAATGGTTGGAGTGTTGATAAATGACTTTAAAGTGGCTGAAAGTTTCGTTCCATGACTAAAACTTGGTTAAAGTGTAGTTAAGTGAGAAAAATATGGTTGAAACTGTTGTGAAGTGAAAAATATGCTATTGAAAGTGATGAAAAATAACTTAAAACTGTTCAAATTGTTTTAAAACGACTAAAACATATAGGACGAAAGTTATTTCAATGATTTTAGGCATGTATAAATGGAGCATACAAAAACATCTCAACAACGAGTGAATTTTGATCACACGAATACAACGAGAAATTGGTCCATTAACGTAACAGATGTGGACTACCTAAAAAAACATTTGAGTTAAATCAAGATTAAATGATATTATAACCAAACATTGGGTGCATCACGACGTTTCGAGGAGATTTTTGACAGTTGATTTTAGTCAAAACCTATTGGCGAGAATTTAACATTTGGTAAACTTGTTTGCAATATTAACCAAGGCTTTGAATGCAGAATTTATCAAGCCTAGACTATTTTATCAGTAAAAGTCTACTCAAGACAAACTACCTTATCAGTTTGATAAATACAAATTTCATTGGCGGTAACGTTGAAATCGCGAAGCATACCAAAAAGCTCAACCCTTTTATCAGTATCATATTCTTTTCTAAATTACGGTGAAATTTCAAAATATACGTAGTTTCTCTAGAGTTTATAATACCAGAGTCACTGGATTGAAGGGGCTCCGAACTCTTGACCGGGGCGGGGCCGGGGAAAAACGAAAATATACATGTGTCGGCCCGCTCCCGGTCAAGAGTTCGGAGCCCCTTCAATCCAGTGACTCTGGTATTGGAGTTTAAAGCAAATATTATTCAAAAAGCAGAACTTCTTATTGAAATTGGTTATACAACCGAATTTTTTTTAATAAACATTTGTCATCTATCCGCGCTTTTTAATGAAATTTAGTATTTAACAACGTTTTCAACCATATTTTGTTGATAGAAATCTTTAACGTTTCCATCTCCGACGACTTCATCACTATTTAAATTAGTGATGTTTAGGTGGAAGATGCCCATCAAAAAGAAAGATTTTTACCCCTTATACAAAATATCTGATTAGAACTGGTTAAATCGATCTAGACGTTTATAATTACGTTAATGTACATAGAAGGGTGATAGTTTACAGAGGGTTAAGTCAAGGCTTATGTAAAAATGCTATAATGTAACACTTAAGGGCGTGGTACAACGTGGGCAAAGGTAAAAAAAAATAATTTAGAGTAAATTGGTTCTCACATGACCTATTTAAAAATCTTGAGGGCAATTTGAAGAATTGTAAAAAGCCTTATCTTTGGATCTGAGTCTCTCTATGATACGATAAATTCGACCATTCACGTACACACTGCCGTATCTTCATATCCGTATATTCTATGTTTAGAATCATGGTAGAATTTTTTTCTTATTTATGTTTTTGTTTCTTATTACACAGAACCGAAAATGACGGAATTTCTAAATTTAACTGGCTTTTCGTATCTTTTACACATACAGCTATGTTCAGCGCCAGAGAGCCCGAGGTAGAACATTTATCAATTAATCGCGCTTTAATTATTTAACAACACTCTCAAACCCCCCCCCCCTCAGTTTTCTTTCCTTTAACAACACTTTAACCATTTTTTAATCATCTAGTAACACTTTCAATCACCATTTGGTTATTTAACAACACTTTCAAACACTATCTGGCTATTTTGCAACACTATCAATTACTATTTGATTATTTAACAACACTTTCAACCACTTTTAAGTCATTCAACAAAATTGTCAACCACTTTTTTTTCGACTTTGAACAACATTTTCAACTTCTTTTTATTCGTTTAACAACACATTCAACTCTCTTTAATTCCTCTTATGACACGTTCAACCACTTTTAATTCAATTAACGACACTTGCAACTACTTTTTACTCATTTAACAAACCTGTGAACCAAGTTTTAGTTTTTAAACAACATTTTCAGGTAATTATTGTTCATTTAACGGCATTTTAAAAACATTTTATTAATTTACCGACACATTCAACCACTTTTTGTCATTTAACGACACTTCGAACCGATTTTCAGTCATTAAGCATCATTCTCTTCTATATTATAGTCATTTTACCACATCTTCATTCATATTTTAGTTATTTAACGACATTTTCTTTCACATTTTAATCATTTAACGACACTTTCAACAACATTTTAAGTCTTTTAACGACACTTCAAACCCATTTTAAGTCTTTTAACGACACTTCAAACCCATTTTTAGTCATTTAACATCAATTGCTATCACACTGTAGTGCTTTAACTACACTTTCGACTACTTTATAGTCGTTTATCAACAGACTCATCCATCATTTTCTCATTTATCAAACTACCACGATTAATTTAATTAACAATACTTTGAAGCATTTTTATTTTTAACAAAACTGTCAACCACTTTTTAGTCTTTGAACAACATTTTCAAGCACTTCTTATTCGTCTAACAACACAATCAACCCACTTTCATTCATATAATAACACTTTCCACCACATTGTATTCATTTAATAACACATGCAACTACGTTTTACTCATTTGACAACACTTTCAGGTACTCAATGTTCATTTAACTAAATTTTCTTCCACTTTTTATTAATTTAGCGACACTTAAAATCGCTTTTCAGTCACTTAGCATCATTTTCTTTTATATTATAGTCATTTATTCACATTTTAATTCATATTTAAGTCATTGAACGACACTTCCTACCACTATTTTTAGTAATTTAACATCATTTTCTATCATACTATAGTGGTTTAACTACACTTTCGACCACTTTTTAGTCGTACATCAACACACTCATCCATCATTTTCTCATTTATCAACCTAACGGCTTTTTATTCATTTAACAACAATTTCAACCACGATTAATTTATTTAACAACACTTTGAACCACTTTTTACTTATTTAGCAAAACTGTCAACCACATTTTAGTCTATGAACAACATTTTCAAACACTTTTTATTCGTTTAACAACACAATCAATCCACTTTTATTCATCTAATAACACTTTCCACCACTTTTTATTCAATAAACAACCCATACAACTACTTTTTACTCATTTGACAACACTTCCAACCACTTTTTAGTCTTTGAACAACATTTTCAGGCACTTAACTAAATTTTCATCAAACCACAGTTTGGTCATTTAACGACACTTTCTAGCCCTTTTAAGTCATTTAACAACACTTCAAAGCTCTTTTCAGTCATTTAGCATCGTTTTCTTTAATATTATAGTCGTTTATTCACATTTTCATTCATATTTAAGTCATTGAACGACAATTTCTACCACTTTTAATCATTTGACATCTTTTTCTATCACACTATAGTCATTTAACGACATTTTCATTAATGTTTTAGTGATTTAACGGCATTTTCGGCTACCTTTTTAGTCATTTATCAACACATTCATCCATAATCTTCTCATTTATCAACCCTTTCTAACGACATTTTATTCTTTTGACAACACTTTCAACCAAGATATAGTCATTTAACAACACTTTCAACTAAGATGTAGTCATTTATTCACGGTTTTAACCAAGATATAGTCATTTATCAACACTTTCAACCAAGATTTAGTCATTTATTCACGCTTTTAACCAAGATTTAGTCATTTATCAACACTTTCAACCAAGATTTAGTCATTTATTCACGCTTTTAACCAAGATTTAGTCATTTATCAACACTTTCAACCAAGATTTAGTTATTTAACAACACTTTCAACCAAGATTTAGTCATTTAACACTTTCGGCAACGTTTTACCCTTTTAGCAACTCGTTTTATTTGTTTTTAAATTCTTCAATTCTTCACGTATTTCACGGGTTTTTTAATCTTTCCCAGCGTTGCTTATGCCTGGTCTTCCTTTCCTAATTTTATCATGGGCTAAAAATATTGTCAACCTTAACAGTGTCTTTCTACGTGTGTTTTCCAGGTTTTAAAGTTTTTACGTCGCAATATAACACGGTATTACGGAATTCACATTGACGTCATCCATCTCACTTGGTTCAAACTTGGTGTAATACGAAAAGAGCATCGTATTTGTATTGAGGTGATTGACAACTTCATCCCAATTCGGATTACTTTCTAGGTAGTGTAAACTCAACATGATTCCTCGACGTGTCAACTCCCTCTGTCAAAACTACGCTTTACTTTAAAAAAACCAAACTCCCCCATCTTAAACCATAGTAATAGGCACGATTCTCTTAATACCTTGCCCATCGGCGGGCTACCACCTAATTTCCAAGCGTGATATGTGCCATAGGTCGAGGATGTTTAACCTCTAGGTCGAGAAGTTAAATCGACGTGGGAAGTCCAGCTAGATGATGACGTACGCGGCTTCGTCGCCAGGGTGGTTCGAAACGAGGGGTCGGATACGTACTCTTTTTCTGTACCGTATCCTTTCAGTTAGCAATATAATTCAAGCAAGTGTGCATTCACCTATTTAAAGATGTTTGATTTCTTATCGTTTCGGGGTTTTTCGGATATCCCCACAAGGGGTTAGGGATTAGCAACTGTAGAGTTTTTAACTCTACAATTCATACTAATTGTTTGAATTCATGCTACGGTTTCGGGGAAAATTCGTGGGAGGGTTAGAGGTTTTCATACTATTACACACGAGGATAGGGACAATTTTTAAAAATTTGGCCACAACGTTTATTTTCACTCCTTGAGTAAAGTTCACCTAAATTTCTTTTTCAAGTATCTTAATTTTAAGATGGTAGCGGAAGATTTACCGATTTCGGATGCGTTCCCGGTTGAAATATATAACCAGGGAGAAGACGTGGAAGATATTAGTGACGATGAAAGTGTAATTATTTTTTTGGAGGAAATTAGTGGTGATGAACTCGATTATAATGTTGAAGTTAACGAGGAAGTTAATGTGGTGGTGGAGGAGGCGGGAGATAGTGAAGACACACTTCCAATTTTGAGCGTGGGGGACTTGTAAGTAATTTTTTTTATAATAGTATCATTATACGCGTTATTTAGGTCTGATTTTATTTTGAACTTAATAGAGATGCTTTAGACGATTACGACTGTAATCCCACACCACAATTCATCGTTAAAGTAATGAATTGCGATGGATTTAAGTAAATAAACAGGGTGTTATAATAAGTTTGTTAAATAGTACTAATAAAATTACAATATTAGAATTATCGCTAACATCCGGGGTTTGATGATGCCCAGCATTATAATTGCGGGGGTTGAGGATCTCACGCTAAAGTTGGAAGACATCACCGCCGAGCAGATGCACCCCATGTACGTGTTGCTAATTATATAAATAGTATAGGCATAACTAAATAGGGTGAAGTACGTATCTCATAGTGTTTCGCAGGGAGCTAGAAATCCGTGCTTCCCCCTATTATTTACTTCTGGTACAAGGAGATGAGTATTTATTTACATTTTTTATTTAGCCCGGAGAGAGATGCACATCATTTGAAGTACATCCCGAATGATGCGTATATAACCCCTAATTGTGACGGTTTCAGGTACGTACACCCGCCATCAATTATAGCGTTAACCTTTTGAAACTTGCAAGTGCTCTACAGTTCATCCATCAATGACTGTGTTGAAAAAGTGATTACGCGAATCCCTTAAATTAATTTCTCATTCTAGAGAGTCCCTTTTTCCTACTTTTCTTATTTTGAAAAGGTTTAACACCTTGTAAACTATATACTCATTCAGAGGCTTGGAAGGAACCTAAATTTCTACTACAAAACTTGTTTTTCAATTTTAATTTAGATTCCTTTTAAGGATATAATTAACTATAGACATAAAACGATAACACAAGTGCCTGATATATTATATCATCTCCAACCAAATCATTGTAGGTTTCTTCACTCATAAGTTGTAATTTCAAGGCTTCTTATGAGTTTCCTAATTTTTTAAGTTTCCGAACATTTTCGCCGTCTACAAGGGCACATACGATAGTCTCCATAATTTAAATGTTAAAAACACGGGTTAATTCTCTAAAGACAAATATATTGTTCGCCAATCGCTTGAACACAGATCAAAAAGTGAAACGATTCCTACCGACAACCAAAAACCAAATGCCGATGCAAAAGCAACCAAACCTTGTCGACACTCCTTCGGTACTGTATTTGAGGTGGCACAAAAGTTTATAATGTACGCCTTAGAGCGGTCAAAAAGAGGGCCGCTTCGACATTTTAACTTGGCTGACCGCTTATTACTAGTGCTGGGCGGATCCGATTACTTGGAAATATCCGATTACCGATTACGATTACTAAGTAAAGTAATCGATTACCGATTACTTTTAACGATTACTCTCAAGTTTAAAGCGACACCTATATTTGAAATTAACGTCACCCGTATAATGCTAGAGACATTATTTAAATGCATGTTAAATGTATACAAAACACAATTTTAGGTGCTGATTCTGCTCAAAAAAATTCATAACAAATATTTTTAAACTTCCAACTTTCAAGGTCATTTTTAAATTCAAGTTTTGACAAAACGATTTAACGGAATAGAAAATGTTTTTAAGGTGTAGTTCCAATATAATTTGGCGGCCCACTAGTCTGAAAGATATCCCGTCTCCCCCACCTCCCAGAATGCGGGATCCGAGTCCGACAGTCCGACTACGATTACTTAAAAAAGATTCGAAACATTTCCGAAATGTGTTCGATAAAGATCCGAGCTCGGAACTTCGGATCCAAACTAGGAGTTGGAGTTAGATCCGAAAAAAATAATCGTTGAAAGTAATCGTCAGGGACTCATAGAGATCCGAATACCGAATCCTGGCGACTACTTTAAGAAGTAACCGATTACTCGATTACTAGTAATCGGATCCGCCCAGCACTACTTATTACTGGAAGTCTAAGTATAAGAAGTACAAGGGGTAGTAACTGTGACAGGCCCTTTCTTCGTAGGAGAAAAACAGAAATGCCGAGGGGATGTGTCATTTATTTGGTATTGAAGTAAATTCAGATTTTTTTTCGGGAATAAACAAATAAAGTATGGATGTAAATATTTTATCTTGCAGGGTTGGGGAAATCACTTCTTGTTCTGATTTTAATTCCCCTTCATTTAACTGATCCACAGGCAAGATTCCTATTTATTTAACTAATAGCTGTTAAATAAAATGGCTTGATAATTAACATGAAAACATTACCTTTAATCTTTAATAATTTCAAAATAAGTGAGGCTTGGCCGTCGCTGATTTTTCTCACTTTCTTGAATTCCTTTTTTAATGCAAGTTTCCTCTTTTTCTGTTTTGTGATTTCTATTTGGGTCTGTTGGTTGAGCTCTGCACGTGCAAAAACATTGACTGTTGTCAACATATTCTACTACGGATTTACACTTTCTAGAGACCTTTTAATTGGCCATTCTCATTTTCAAGATGTTTAATTTTTACCATTTGTTGAGAAACTGTTTTCTTGTAACTTTCTATCTGAACAAGATAGCTAGGCCGTTCATAGTCTTCGTCATCCAAAGACAAATTCAAAGAATCAAGAGTAAAGTTTTTCGTCATTTTCTTTATTAAATCGCGTTTATTTATAAAATAAGTTTAGATAAACTATGAAGTTTCCGTTATTGCAGTTCCACTGAATCCCCGCAATGAATTATACATTCCGAAGTTTTGTTGTAGGCCACAAGGGCTCTTTCCTATTTCCAGTTCCTATTTCTAGTTAGTACCCCCTTTTACGAAAACCGTACCGAATCTAAAGATGTACACAGATAAGAAAAAAGGCGTTACTGTGCGTGGCTGTTACCAGCTCTCTCCTCCCTGCTGTTACTAAAAATTCTTGGAAAGAGTGCAGTTTCAACCAGTTCTAAGAATCCTTTCCGTGACACAAAGGTATTGGTAACCTTGGAGGCTTACTGACGTTCTCTATTCATAGGATGAAAATGCAGTAACACTATGGTCTTTCGAACGTTACAATAGAGTAACCTCCATGGCTCCTAGCTTAAAAAACTCAAAACCAATATAGTCACCTTGAAATAAGGAGAAAATTTATCAGACTTTCCTCTGAATCTTTGTGATCTGTTCTGAGTGACAAAAACTGAGTTATTGTACCTGATAAAATATGAAATACCGTTGCTTTATGTGTCGTTTCTACTCAAAGCGTTTTTCGTGGCTCTTAAGTCATATTAAAAATACTCATGAAAGTCAGAAAGACTTCAATATGGTGTGTGGTTTAGATGGTTGTGGAAGAAGTTTTAGAAGAATTGATACGTTTCGAAAACATGTTGCTAAATATCATAAACAAGTGATTGAACAAGATAAAGGTAGAAACGAATTTTCTTGTCAAGACGAAATAGTAAATACAGAACTACCTGAACAAGGATATGACAATGATAACAAAACTCGAGAGGAACCAATTTTCGAACCGAATGAGAGATTTGAAAATAATTTAAAACCGGTACATATTAGAGACACTATAATTAAGATACTGCTCAAATACAGAGAGGGGCATCAGCTTCCATATTCTGTAAGTAGGGGGTAAATGCCGTTCCCAGGGCAGGTACAGTGGAAGGCAGGGGAGGATGGGAGGATTGGAGGATGGGAGGATTGGAGGATTGGAGGATGGGAGGATTGGAGGATGGGAGGATGGCAAGATGGCGGGAGAGAAAACGTAAACCTTTTGATTGACTCACCCCTCTCTCAGACCGGTAAGAGGGCGTTTATGATTGACTCACCCCTCTCATCCCCGCACCTGCAAGGGGTGTTTTTGATTGACATGTCAATGAAGCGTGTTCGATTCTCGGATGTGGAAGTACATACATTGGAGTATGAAGAAAGGGTGAATTATGATTTAAGAAATAAACAGTATTTTAATATGTTAATTAGATTAAAATTTGAACCATTAATTTCTCCGGTATTAATCAAATGGTTAAGGGGGTATGAAACTCCAGATGATGTTGGGGGAAAATAAAGAATCCCAGTAAAAACCCAGCTCTACCGATTATTCTAGATCATTCCAGAAAATTAAAAATAACCCTTAAAACCCAGGTTTATATCATGGCGTTATTACCAATAATGCTCAGCCAAAGCTAGAATGACGTATTAGATGATGGTATAGCTAAAGTGTATAAAAACCGAGACCCCGAGTTAGAGGACCATCGCGTATTCTGTAAGGGAGAGGAAAAGTGTTTCTTTTTGTTGAACATTATTAATCGGGAAGTTATAGACTTGAATGGAGTGGGATGTCCCAAAGCCAACGAAATCGAGGATGATGGACCCATGATTACATGCATGCTTAGACATAAAACTGTCCGTAATAATAAGAGGTATTTGTGTGCACTTTCTAAATGTATATTATTTTTCGAGTGGCTTTATAATCACAAGGATATTGTAAATAGCACAATTAGGGTATGAATAAATCGAATGAAACAACATCAATAAAACGTCTTTAATTGTAAACGTAGGCATCCTCCAAATAGCCTAATGATTCAGTTAAGATAAACCGATTTATATGGTTTAAGACCGTCCGGTCAAACTCAAGTAATTGCGCCGCCACCTCAGCATCAACTTCGGGGTTCACCGTACGGGCGTCCCTCCTCCGAATAAATATCTCGTAAACAGCAGCCGCAACACTTAGAAAAATGAAAATAATCGAACAAATTATGAAAGTATAACTGATAATTATGTTGAAAACTAATTAAGTACAGTCGCCGCAATTAAAAACTTTCTCTCTCGCGACGTCTTGTTTCAATCATAAGCCGCAAATTATTGTTCTGATACAATGGGTATAAAAAAACGTATCTTATATTGTTGTTTCAATAAATTTTTTACTAAGCGTTTTTTTTTCACTCTCCACTTTCCATTTCCAACTGCTAAATAGGGGGTTTTGAATGATTGGGATGATTTTAAAGAGAAGGTGAACAGTTGAGCATAGCTCGTCCGAATTACCGAATGACATTCCAGTAAAGAGAGAGTGATGTTAATTGCAATTTTCTGAATAAACGTCCCCCACGGAATCAATGCCTTGAGCCATATTTTTATGGATAGAGATCCCCTTTAATGTTGCACAAATATATAATCAACAATTGTGGAATGAAACTTCAAATTTTCTTCCGGTGAAGATATGGCTACGGGTGCGACATTCTGTTCCACTATGGTTCGCAAATGCCAGGGGGTGGAGAAAGATTTCTATCTAGATTAGTGGGCGATTCTTGATGTCAGTTTCAACATAAGTCTGCACGAACGTTTGGTTGAAAACGGCGCATTTCGGAGAGAACCATCTAGAAATTCAATGGCCAACCAATTCCCTCAATATGTCACCCATTGAAAACCGCTTGGTGGAGGAAATACAGGTTCACTGAAAAGGAGAATACCCACATTCAAAGCATAGCATGGGTCACAAGTGGTGCCTACATTTGAGGAAGTGGTTGTGTTCATTGTATTCAACTAATTGGGATTCGCCATAACGAAGATGACGAACCTTTCTCAAGAAACACTTTATTTACAATGCGAAATTAGCATTATACTAAAGTTCCACTACTCTTAGCAGTGTATCCGATGGCAAATTATGGTGTTTTTGAGAATCAATGGAATCTGCTGAGCTGCACGAAGTATTAAATCCTTGAAGGTTAAGTAAGGACGCAATGTAGAGTGTGTATATATTTTATTGAGAACTACCCAACCAACATAACAAGTTAAATAAAGAATAAAGACACTTTGCTAATTACTATCGAACATTTATTCTTAATTATGAACATGGTTAGGATAAATACATTTATGCGTTTTCATTTTAAATTTCATTATGCGATTAATATTTGATCATCTTACCGTTGGCGTTTACAACCTGTTGCATTCTCTGCGGCATTGATGAAAACAGATTGTTTATATAATCGGGCCGCTCACCAACCTCTTCCCATGCGGCCTGGATGATGGTGAAAAGTTCGTCCTTATCATTGGGAATTATATTGTTCTGGGATACAATCCTTTTCATAATCGCCCAGACGTTTTCGATTGGAGATAAGTCCGGTGAATTTCTTGGCCAGTTCATTAGATCTATTTCCGGATGATTCAGGTCTTGGCTAGCCGCTTATGGTGAGAATGGGCGATTGACCGACAAACCAAGACCTGGAACTCCACGCGTTACCACTGCAGAAGAAGACGACGTTATTGCTGCTCTTGTTGTGAATAATCCTACCACCACTGTTCAATCTGTAAAATCCATCATGGAATTGGAAGCGTCGGAAACAACGATTAGAAACCGATTACGTGACGTTGGGCTACACAGTCGTATCGCCGCGGAGAAGCCATATCTCAAACCAGAGCACGAACAAGAACGCCTAGCATTTGCGCGCGCTCACTTGCACTGGAGGAACGAATGGGATGAAGTTGTCATCAGCGACGAATCAACATTTTGTTCATCTACGGACCATCACGTAAGAGTGTGGAGAGAGAAAGGGACCCGATATGATGCGGCTAACATTCATTCAATCCGGAATAGCGGACGGTTTTCTGTGCCAGTGTGGGGTTATATTTCAAAACATGGAATTGGCACCTTAGCACGAATAGAAGGGCACCTAAATTCCGATAAGTATATTGATGTATTGGAACATACGTTTTTCCCTCATGTTGTAGACAATCATTTTCCGGACGGTAAATTTATATTTCAACAAGATAATTCGAGTATACACAAGTCACGTGCAACCATGGCGTATTTGAAGGAGAATCATCCGGAAATAGATCTAATGAACTGGCCAAGAAATTCACCCGACTTATCTCCAATCGAAAACGTCTGGGCGATTATGAAAAGGATTGTATCCCAGAACAATATAATTCCCAATGATAAGGACGAAGTTATCACCATCATCCAGGCCGCATGGGAAGAGGTTGGTGAGCGGCCCGATTATATAAACAATCTGTTTTCATCAATGCCGCAGAGAATGCAACAGGTTGTAAACGCCAACGGTAAGATGATCAAATATTAATCGCATAATGAAATTAAAAATGAAAACGCATAAATGTATTTATCCTAACCATGTTCATAATTAAGAATAAATGTTCGATAGTAATTAGCAAAATGTCTTTATTCTTTATTTAACTTGTTATGTTGGTTGGGTAGTTCTCAATAAAATATATACACACTCTACATTGCGTCCTTACTTAACCTTCAAGGATTTAATACTTCGTGCATCTCAGCAGATTCCATTGATTCTCAAAAAGACCATAATTTGCCATCGGATACACTGCTAAGACTAGTGGAACTTTAGTATAATGCTAATTTCGCATTGTAAATAAAGTGTTTCTTGAGAAAGGTTCGTCATCTTCGTTATGGCGAATCCCAATTAGTTGAATACAATGAACACAACCACTTCCTCAAATGTCGGCACCACTTTGTGACCCATGCTATGCTTCGAATGTGGGTATTCTCCTTTTCAGTGAACCTGTATTTCCTCCACCAAGCGGTTTTCAATGGGTGACATATTGAGGGAATTGGTTGGCCATTGAATTTCTAGATGGTTCTCTCCGAAATGCGCCGTTTTCAACCAAACGTTCGTGCAGACTTATGTTGAAACTGACATCAAGAATCGCCCACTAATCTAGATAGAAATCTTTCTCCACCCCCTGGCATTTGCGAACCATAGTGGAACAGAATGTCGCACCCGTGGCCATATCTTCACCGGAAGAAAATTTGAAGTTTCATTCCACAATTGTTGATTATATATTTGTGCAACATTAAAGGGGATCTCTATCCATAAAAATATGGCTCAAGGCATTGATTCCGTGGGGGACGTGTATTCAGAAAATTGCAATTAACATCACTCTCTCTTTACTGGAATGTCATTCGGTAATTCGGACGAGCTATGCTCAACTGTTCACCTTCTCTTTAAAATCATCCCAATCATTCAAAACCCCCTATTTAGCAGTTGGAAATGGAAAGTGGAGAGTGAAAAAAAACGCTTAGTAAAAAATTTATTGAAACAACAATATAAGATACGTTTTTTTATACCCATTGTATCAGATCAATAATTTGCGGCTTATGATTGAAACAAGACGTCGCGAGAGAGAAAGTTTTTAATTGCGGCGACTGTACCTGAAACCGTCACAATTAGGGGTTATATACGCATCATTCGGGATGTACTTCAAATGATGTGCATCTCTCTCCGGGCTAAATAAAAAATGTAAATAAATACTCATCTCCTTGTACCAGAAGTAAATAATAGGGGGAAGCACGGATTTCTAGCTCCCTGCGAAACACTATGAGATACGTACTTCACCCTATTTAGTTATGCCTATACTATTTATATAATTAGCAACACGTACATGGGGTGCATCTGCTCGGCGGTGATGTCTTCCAACTTTAGCGTGAGATCCTCAACCCCCGCAATTATAATGCTGGGCATCATCAAACCCCGGATGTTAGCGATAATTCTAATATTGTAATTTTATTAGTACTATTTAACAAACTAATTATAACACCCTGTTTATTTACTTAAATCCATCGCAATTCATTACTTTAACGATGAATTGTGGTGTGGGATTACAGTCGTAATCGTCTAAAGCACCTCTATTAAGTTCAAAATAAAATCAGACCTAAATAACGCGTATAATGATACTATTATAAAAAAAATTACTTACAAGTCCCCCACGCTCAAAATTGGAAGTGTGTCTTCACTATCTCCCGCCTCCTCCACCACCACATTAACTTCCTCGTTAACTTCAACATTATAATCGAGTTCATCACCACTAATTTCCTCCAAAAAAATAATTACACTTTCATCGTCACTAATATCTTCCACGTCTTCTCCCTGGTTATATATTTCAACCGGGAACGCATCCGAAATCGGTAAATCTTCCGCTACCATCTTAAAATTAAGATACTTGAAAAAGAAATTTAGGTGAACTTTACTCAAGGAGTGAAAAAAAACGTTGTGGCCAAATTTTTAAAAATTGTCCCCATCCTCGTGTGTAATAGTATGAAAACCTCTAACCCTCCCACGAATTTTCCCCGAAACCGTAGCATGAATTCAAACAATTAGTATGAATTGTAGAGTTAAAAACTCTACAGTTGCTAATCCCTAACCCCTTGTGGGGATATCCGAAAAACCCCGAAACGATAAGAAATCAAACATCTTTAAATAGGTGAATGCACACTTGCTTGAATTATATTGCTAACTGAAAGGATACGGTACAGAAAAAGAGTACGTATCCGACCCCTCGTTTCGAACCACCCTGGCGACGAAGCCGCGTACGTCATCATCTAGCTGGACTTCCCACGTCGATTTAACTTCTCGACCTAGAGGTTAAACATCCTCGACCTATGGCACATATCACGCTTGGAAATCAGGTGGTAGCCCGCCGATGGGCAAGGTATTAAGAGAATCGTACCTATTACTATGGTTTAAGATGGGGGAGTTTGGGTTTTTTTAAAGTAAAGCGTAGTTTTGACAGAGGGAGTTGACACGTCGAGGAATCATGTTGAGTTTACACTACCTAGAAAGTAATCCGAATTGGGATGAAGTTGTCAATCACCTCAATACAAATACGATGCTCTTTTCGTATTACACCAAGTTTGAACCAAGTGAGATGGATGACGTCAATGTGAATTCCGTAATACCGTGTTATATTGCGACGTAAAAACTTTAAAACCTGGAAAACACACGTAGAAAGACACTGTTAAGGTTGACAATATTTTTAGCCCATGATAAAATTAGGAAAGGAAGACCAGGCATAAGCAACGCTGGGAAAGATTAAAAAACCCGTGAAATACGTGAAGAATTGAAGAATTTAAAAACAAATAAAACGAGTTGCTAAAAGGGTAAAACGTTGCCGAAAGTGTTAAATGACTAAATCTTGGTTGAAAGTGTTGTTAAATAACTAAATCGTGGTTGAAAGTGTTGATAAATGACTAAATCTTGGTTAAAAGCGTGAATAAATGACTAAATCTTGGTTGAAAGTGTTGATAAATGACTAAATCTTGGTTAAAAGCGTGAATAAATGACTAAATCTTGGTTGAAAGTGTTGATAAATGACTAAATCTTGGTTAAAACCGTGAATAAATGACTACATCTTAGTTGAAAGTGTTGTTAAATGACTATATCTTGGTTGAAAGTGTTGTCAAAAGAATAAAAAGTCGTTAGAAAGGGTTGATAAATGAGAAGATTATGGATGAATGTGTTGATAAATGACTAAAAAGGTAGCCGAAAATGCCGTTAAATCACTAAAACATTAATGAAAATGTCGTTAAATGACTATAGTGTGATAGAAAAAGATGTCAAATGATTAAAAGTGGTAGAAATTGTCGTTCAATGACTTAAATATGAATGAAAATGTGAATAAACGACTATAATATTAAAGAAAACGATGCTAAATGACTGAAAAGAGCTTTGAAGTGTTGTTAAATGACTTAAAAGGGCTAGAAAGTGTCGTTAAATGACCAAACTGTGGTTTGATGAAAATTTAGTTAAGTGCCTGAAAATGTTGTTCAAAGACTAAAAAGTGGTTGGAAGTGTTGTCAAATGAGTAAAAAGTAGTTGTATGGGTTGTTTATTGAATAAAAAGTGGTGGAAAGTGTTATTAGATGAATAAAAGTGGATTGATTGTGTTGTTAAACGAATAAAAAGTGTTTGAAAATGTTGTTCATAGACTAAAATGTGGTTGACAGTTTTGCTAAATAAGTAAAAAGTGGTTCAAAGTGTTGTTAAATAAATTAATCGTGGTTGAAATTGTTGTTAAATGAATAAAAAGCCGTTAGGTTGATAAATGAGAAAATGATGGATGAGTGTGTTGATGTACGACTAAAAAGTGGTCGAAAGTGTAGTTAAACCACTATAGTATGATAGAAAATGATGTTAAATGACTAAAAATAGTGGTAGGAAGTGTCGTTCAATGACTTAAATATGAATTAAAATGTGAATAAATGACTATAATATAAAAGAAAATGATGCTAAGTGACTGAAAAGCGATTTTAAGTGTCGCTAAATTAATAAAAAGTGGAAGAAAATTTAGTTAAATGAACATTGAGTACCTGAAAGTGTTGTCAAATGAGTAAAACGTAGTTGCATGTGTTATTAAATGAATACAATGTGGTGGAAAGTGTTATTATATGAATGAAAGTGGGTTGATTGTGTTGTTAGACGAATAAGAAGTGCTTGAAAATGTTGTTCAAAGACTAAAAAGTGGTTGACAGTTTTGTTAAAAATAAAAATGCTTCAAAGTATTGTTAATTAAATTAATCGTGGTAGTTTGATAAATGAGAAAATGATGGATGAGTCTGTTGATAAACGACTATAAAGTAGTCGAAAGTGTAGTTAAAGCACTACAGTGTGATAGAAATTGATGTTAAATGACTAAAAATGGGTTTGAAGTGTCGTTAAAAGACTTAAAATGGGTTTGAAGTGTCGTTAAAAGACTTAAAATGTTGTTGAAAGTGTCGTTAAATGATTAAAATGTGAAAGAAAATGTCGTTAAATAACTAAAATATGAATGAAGATGTGGTAAAATGACTATAATATAGAAGAGAATGATGCTTAATGACTGAAAATCGGTTCGAAGTGTCGTTAAATGACAAAAAGTGGTTGAATGTGTCGGTAAATTAATAAAATGTTTTTAAAATGCCGTTAAATGAACAATAATTACCTGAAAATGTTGTTTAAAAACTAAAACTTGGTTCACAGGTTTGTTAAATGAGTAAAAAGTAGTTGCAAGTGTCGTTAATTGAATTAAAAGTGGTTGAACGTGTCATAAGAGGAATTAAAGAGAGTTGAATGTGTTGTTAAACGAATAAAAAGAAGTTGAAAATGTTGTTCAAAGTCGAAAAAAAAGTGGTTGACAATTTTGTTGAATGACTTAAAAGTGGTTGAAAGTGTTGTTAAATAATCAAATAGTAATTGATAGTGTTGCAAAATAGCCAGATAGTGTTTGAAAGTGTTGTTAAATAACCAAATGGTGATTGAAAGTGTTACTAGATGATTAAAAAATGGTTAAAGTGTTGTTAAAGGAAAGAAAACTGAGGGGGGGGGGGTTTGAGAGTGTTGTTAAATAATTAAAGCGCGATTAATTGATAAATGTCCTACCTCGGGCTCTCTGGCGCTGAACATAGCTGTATGTGTAAAAGATACGAAAAGCCAGTTAAATTTAGAAATTCCGTCATTTTCGGTTCTGTGTAATAAGAAACAAAAACATAAATAAGAAAAAAATTCTACCATGATTCTAAACATAGAATATACGGATATGAAGATACGGCAGTGTGTACGTGAATGGTCGAATTTATCGTATCATAGAGAGACTCAGATCCAAAGATAAGGCTTTTTACAATTCTTCAAATTGCCCTCAAGATTTTTAAATAGGTCATGTGAGAACCAATTTACTCTAAATTATTTTTTTTTACCTTTGCCCACGTTGTACCACGCCCTTAAGTGTTACATTATAGCATTTTTACATAAGCCTTGACTTAACCCTCTGTAAACTATCACCCTTCTATGTACATTAACGTAATTATAAACGTCTAGATCGATTTAACCAGTTCTAATCAGATATTTTGTATAAGGGGTAAAAATCTTTCTTTTTGATGGGCATCTTCCACCTAAACATCACTAATTTAAATAGTGATGAAGTCGTCGGAGATGGAAACGTTAAAGATTTTTATCAACAAAATATGGTTGAAAACGTTGTTAAATACTAAATTTCATTAAAAAGCGCGGATAGATGACAAATGTTTATTAAAAAAAATTCGGTTGTATAACCAATTTCAATAAGAAGTTCTGCTTTTTGAATAATATTTGCTTTAAACTCTTTTTAAATGAGTAACAATTGTTGTTAATCGAGGATAAAGTTGTTAACAAAAGATTAAATAGTGGTTAAAAGTTTTGATTAATGAGAGAAATGGTTGGAGTGTTGATAAATGACTTTAAAGTGGCTGAAAGTTTCGTTCCATGACTAAAACTTGGTTAAAGTGTAGTTAAGTGAGAAAAATATGGTTGAAACTGTTGTGAAGTGAAAAATATGCTATTGAAAGTGATGAAAAATAACTTAAAACTGTTCAAATTGTTTTAAAACGACTAAAACATATAGGACGAAAGTTATTTCAATGATTTTAGGCATGTATAAATGGAGCATACAAAAACATCTCAACAACGAGTGAATTTTGATCACACGAATACAACGAGAAATTGGTCCATTAACGTAACAGATGTGGACTACCTAAAAAAACATTTGAGTTAAATCAAGATTAAATGATATTATAACCAAACATTGGGTGCATCACGACGTTTCGAGGAGATTTTTGACAGTTGATTTTAGTCAAAACCTATTGGCGAGAATTTAACATTTGGTAAACTTGTTTGCAATATTAACCAAGGCTTTGAATGCAGAATTTATCAAGCCTAGACTATTTTATCAGTAAAAGTCTACTCAAGACAAACTACCTTATCAGTTTGATAAATACAAATTTCATTGGCGGTAACGTTGAAATCGCGAAGCATACCAAAAAGCTCAACCCTTTTATCAGTATCATATTCTTTTCTAAATTACGGTGAAATTTCAAAATATACGTAGTTTCTCTAGAGTTTATAATACCAGAGTCACTGGATTGAAGGGGCTCCGAACTCTTGACCGGGGCGGGGCCGGGGAAAAACGAAAATATACATGTGTCGGCCCGCTCCCGGTCAAGAGTTCGGAGCCCCTTCAATCCAGTGACTCTGGTATTGGAGTTTAAAGCAAATATTATTCAAAAAGCAGAACTTCTTATTGAAATTGGTTATACAACCGAATTTTTTTTAATAAACATTTGTCATCTATCCGCGCTTTTTAATGAAATTTAGTATTTAACCACGTTTTCAACCATATTTTGCTGATAGAAATCTTTAACGTTTCCATCTCCGACGACTTCATCACTATTTAAATTAGTGATGTTTAGGTGGAAGATGCCCATCAAAAAGAAAGATTTTTACCCCTTATACAAAATATCTGATTAGAACTGGTTAAATCGATCTAGACGTTTATAATTACGTTAATGTACATAGAAGGGTGATAATTTACAGAGGGTTAAGTCAAGGCTTATGTAAAAATGCTATAATGTAACACTTAAGGGCGTGGTACAACGTGGGCAAAGGTAAAAAAAAATAATTTAGAGTAAATTGGTTCTCACATGACCTATTTAAAAATCTTGAGGGCAATTTGAAGAATTGTAAAAAGCCTTATCTTTGGATCTGAGTCTCTCTATGATACGATAAATTCGACCATTCACGTACACACTGCCGTATCTTCATATCCGTATATTCTATGTTTAGAATCATGGTAGAATTTTTTTCTTATTTATGTTTTTGTTTCTTATTACACAGAACCGAAAATGACGGAATTTCTAAATTTAACTGGCTTTTCGTATCTTTTACACATACAGCTATGTTCAGCGCCAGAGAGCCCGAGGTAGGACATTTATCAATTAATCGCGCTTTAATTATTTAACAACACTCTCAAACCCCCCCCCCCTCAGTTTTCTTTCCTTTAACAACACTTTAACCATTTTTTAATCATCTAGTAACACTTTCAATCACCATTTGGTTATTTAACAACACTTTCAAACACTATCTGGCTATTTTGCAACACTATCAATTACTATTTGATTATTTAACAACACTTTCAACCACTTTTAAGTCATTCAACAAAATTGTCAACCACTTTTTTTTTCGACTTTGAACAACATTTTCAACTTCTTTTTATTCGTTTAACAACTTTCCACCACATTGTATTCATTTAATAACACATGCAACTACGTTTTACTCATTTGACAACACTTTCAGGTACTCAATGTTCATTTAACTAAATTTTCTTCCACTTTTTATTAATTTAGCGACACTTAAAATCGCTTTTCAGTCACTTAGCATCATTTTCTTTTATATTATAGTCATTTATTCACATTTTAATTCATATTTAAGTCATTGAACGACACTTCCTACCACTATTTTTAGTCATTTAACATCATTTTCTATCATACTATAGTGGTTTAACTACACTTTCGACCACTTTTTAGTCGTACATCAACACACTCATCCATCATTTTCTCATTTATCAACCTAACGGCTTTTTATTCATTTAACAACAATTTCAACCACGATTAATTTATTTAACAACACTTTGAACCACTTTTTTCTTATTTAGCAAAACTCTCAACCACATTTTAGTCTATGAACAACATTTTCAAACACTTTTTATTCGTTTAAGAACACAATCAATCCACTTTTATTCATCTAATAACACTTTCCACCACTTTTTATTCAATAAACAACCCATACAACTACTTTTTACTCATTTGACAACACTTCCAACCACTTTTTAGTCCTTGAACAACATTTTCAGGCACTTAACTAAATTTTCATCAAACCACAGTTTGGTCATTTAACGACACTTTCTAGCCCTTTTAAGTCATTTAACAACACTTCAAAGCTCTTTTCAGTCATTTAGCATCGTTTTCTTTAATATTATAGTCGTTTATTCACATTTTCATTCATATTTAAGTCATTGAACGACAATTTCTACCACTTTTAATCATTTGACATCTTTTTCTATCACACTATAGTCATTTAACGACATTTTCATTAATGTTTTAGTGATTTAACGGAATTTTCGGCTACCTTTTTAGTCATTTATCAACACATTCATCCATAATCTTCTCATTTATCAACCCTTTCTAACGACTTTTTATTCTTTTGACAACACTTTCAACCAAGATATAGTCATTTAACAACACTTTCAACTAAGATGTAGTCATTTATTCACGCTTTTAACCAAGATATAGTCATTTATCAACACTTTCAACCAAGATTTAGTCATTTATTCACGCTTTTAACCAAGATTTAGTCATTTATCAACACTTTCAACCAAGATTTAGTCATTTATTCACGCTTTTAACCAAGATTTAGTCATTTATCAACACTTTCAACCAAGATTTAGTTATTTAACAACACTTTCAACCAAGATTTAGTCATTTAACACTTTCGGCAACGTTTTACCCTTTTAGCAACTCGTTTTATTTGTTTTTAAATTCTTCAATTCTTCACGTATTTCACGGGTTTTTTAATCTTTCCCAGCGTTGCTTATGCCTGGTCTTCCTTTCCTAATTTTATCATGGGCTAAAAATATTGTCAACCTTAACAGTGTCTTTCTACGTGTGTTTTCCAGGTTTTAAAGTTTTTACGTCGCAATATAACACGGTATTACGGAATTCACATTGACGTCATCCATCTCACTTGGTTCAAACTTGGTGTAATACGAAAAGAGCATCGTATTTGTATTGAGGTGATTGACAACTTCATCCCAATTCGGATTACTTTCTAGGTAGTGTAAACTCAACATGATTCCTCGACGTGTCAACTCCCTCTGTCAAAACTACGCTTTACTTTAAAAAAACCAAACTCCCCCATCTTAAACCATAGTAATAGGTACGATTCTCTTAATACCTTGCCCATCGGCGGGCTACCACCTGATTTCCAAGCGTGATATGTGCCATAGGTCGAGGATGTTTAACCTCTAGGTCGAGAAGTTAAATCGACGTGGGAAGTCCAGCTAGATGATGACGTACGCGGCTTCGTCGCCAGGGTGGTTCGAAACGAGGGATCGGATACGTACTCTTTTTCTGTACCGTATCCTTTCAGTTAGCAATATAATTCAAGCAAGTGTGCATTCACCTATTTAAAGATGTTTGATTTCTTATCGTTTCGGGGTTTTTCGGATATCCCCACAAGGGGTTAGGGATTAGCAACTGTAGAGTTTTTACCTCTCCGAGTGACGTATGTCACGGAGAGGTTCTAATTTCGACGTGTGTGTGTGTCTGTCTGTGTGTTTGTCTGTTGTTACACCCACGTGACCGCGTTCGCAGTTTCCAAATTGGAGCAAACGTGTTCGCCATTTCCGAACTGCTTTCACAGTCACGGAAATGGCTCCTTTACTTGAGTTCTCACACCACCATCTTCTCGTCTTTGTCCATCCCACACGGACACCAGTCTGTACTTACTGGCTTCTAATCACCACCATCTTTTGGTCTTCGTCCATCCCACATGGACACCAGTCTGTATTCATTGGCTTCTAATCACCACCATCTTCGGGTCTTCGTCCATTCCACTTGGACACCAGTCTGTACATACTGGCTTCTAATCTCCACTATCTTTTGGTCTTCGTCCATCCCACATGGACACCAGTCTGTACATACTGGCTTCTAATCACCACCATCTTCTGGTCTTCGTCCATCCCACTTGGACACCAGTGTGTACATACTGGCTTCTAAACACCACCATCTACTGGTCTTCCGTCTATTCCACATAGACACCAATCTGTCTTATTGGCTTCTAACTCCATAGTCATCGTTTGGTTTAAGACATTCGCGGCGATCAGCTAGGGTTACGAGAAACGTCTAGCCTCCCTAGGGTGGGTTGTCCACCAAAGGTTTTCGCAATTGCGGTTGTTCTTGCTTTTAGCTGTAGTTCGACACCCTTATATACTACCTATTTGAGTAAGGTAATGCAACCAGCGTATGCTTCATTTCAAACGCCAAAATTAGTCAAGTCTCTCAAGAATGTCTAATTGTTCTTTATCAACGCGATGTAACGCTCTATAAGGCGAACAACTAACGAAGAAAATATTTAATATTAATTATATTTATTTTAATATTTAAGATAATCTAGTTTCTCAACTCAAAATTAAAACGGAAAGAGTTAAAAAGCAGCCTATGTTTTAGTCTGTGTGTGTCCGTCCGTTAGTGCACCGCGTTAGCAGTTCGCTTTGTTTTGTGGAAAGAAATCCTACAAAACCTTAATATTTGGTTTTCTCATAATATATTATTAATATATGGAAATATTTTTCGTAATTTCGATGCCTTTAGTGGTTTTGTAGCTATAAAGCTCTGTTTCATTCTGATATCCCAAGAATATTTTTTATTATTATTATTTGAAATCGATGTTTATATATTACTTAAGCTATACTACATCTGTTTATAGCATAATTCTTTCTAAAGTGATTTCAAGAAGAACGCAACTATATTGGGCAAATGAACTTTTATTTGTCATTAGGCCTAGTGAACCAAAAAGTAAACGCTTGGGTTTGGTTTTCGTTTCTGTAATACAGAGACATTAACGGTTCAGAGTGAGCCGAAAGTTAAATACACTTTTAAATAATTAGGCTTAGACTTTATAATCATGGTGGAAATCTGGGCCGCGTTCAGCAGAGCTCAGCGCTGTCAGGCGCTGTTAGCAGTGTCATCCAGAACGGGATTTTGTTATTGAATTTTGACGTCACGGTGCTCAGTGAGCCAGCGCGGTCTTCAAGGAAAATAGTCGGGTTTTTGGATAACGTGACGTAAAACGCGTAGTTCTCAGCTTGGCGAAAAAGCATGGAGGAATTAATACAAATAGCTCTTGCTGATTCTGATGGGACTATAGCTATTTAATTGGCGTGAAACAAGTTGATCACGCGAGAGCGGCGAGAAGTTTAAGAGACATGTTAGTTTCTATGTTTAATTATAAAAGTTGTTCTTATCTATCTCCATAAATATGTTATCATACAATTTTTGTTAAGCCTTTGTACCTTGCACGCTTTATTGCGCTAGCTTCATTTTTAAAAGACCGATGACCGGAGAAAAGCTATGACGACAGATCTCACCAGAAAACGTTTTCCAAAATCCGCTGTCTTTTTTGGTGAGCTCTGCTGAACGCAGCCCAGATCAGTGAAAGGTCTGATCGTAATCGGATTATAGCTTCGTGTGTTCATGCTTTTTATGGTGCGCATTTACCTTCAGTGTGTGTAGCCACAAATTAGCTTTGGTGTTATGTAACTTTAATCGTCATGTTGACAAACTAAGAAAATTGTTGAGGTGAAAGGAGAGGATAGTGTTTACATGGCAACCCTGTTGTGAATATGGCTTTGAACATAGAGGGTATACAGTTGAGGAGTAGCAAATTGGGCCTTTACAAATACGTAAAGGTAATATCCCTCCAAAGTTTTATCTCTTCATTTCCCGTTTTTCCCCCATCGGATGATTTTAATGTGTACAAGTATATCCTTATTGGATGTAAAATGTCGTCTGATTTACAGTATATTTGCTATGCTTTGTATACTGCTTTAATATTTCATAAATTTTAACTTCAGTATTTGTTCATAAAAAAAAGAAACATTTCCATAACTGGGTAAATAAGTTTGTAGGTAGTCCTTCTCTTGACTCGGAGAGGTAATATTTTGGTTTTCCCAACTTGTTAACTCTACAATTCATACTAATTGTTTGAATTCATGCTACGGTTTCGGGGAAAATTCGTGGGAGGGTTAGAGGTTTTCATACTATTACACACGAGGATAGGGACAATTTTTAAAAATTTGGCCACAACGTTTATTTTCACTCCTTGAGTAAAGTTCACCTAAATTTCTTTTTCAAGTATCTTAATTTTAAGATGGTAGCGGAAGATTTACCGATTTCGGATGCGTTCCCGGTTGAAATATATAACCAGGGAGAAGACGTGGAAGATATTAGTGACGATGAAAGTGTAATTATTTTTTTGGAGGAAATTAGTGGTGATGAACTCGATTATAATGTTGAAGTTAACGAGGAAGTTAATGTGGTGGTGGAGGAGGCGGGAGATAGTGAAGACACACTTCCAATTTTGAGCGTGGGGGACTTGTAAGTAATTTTTTTTATAATAGTATCATTATACGCGTTATTTAGGTCTGATTTTATTTTGAACTTAATAGAGGTGCTTTAGACGATTACGACTGTAATCCCACACCACAATTCATCGTTAAAGTAATGAATTGCGATGGATTTAAGTAAATAAACAGGGTGTTATAATTAGTTTGTTAAATAGTACTAATAAAATTACAATATTAGAATTATCGCTAACATCCGGGGTTTGATGATGCCCAGCATTATAATTGCGGGGGTTGAGGATCTCACGCTAAAGTTGGAAGACATCACCGCCGAGCAGATGCACCCCATGTACGTGTTGCTAATTATATAAATAGTATAGGCATAACTAAATAGGGTGAAGTACGTATCTCATAGTGTTTCGCAGGGAGCTAGAAATCCGTGCTTCCCCCTATTATTTACTTCTGGTACAAGGAGATGAGTATTTATTTACATTTTTTATTTAGCCCGGAGAGAGATGCACATCATTTGAAGTACATCCCGAATGATGCGTATATAACCCCTAATTGTGACGGTTTCAGGTACTTAATTAGTTTTCAACATAATTATCAATTATACTTTCATAATTTGTTCGATTATTTTCATTTTCCTAAGTGTTGCGGCTGCTGTTTACGAGATATTTATTCGGAGGAGGGACGCCCGTACGGTGAACCCCGAAGTTGATGCTGAGGTGGCGGCGCAATTACTTGAGTTTGACCGGACGGTCTTAAACCATATAAATCGGTTTATCTTAACTGAATCATTAGGCTATTTGGAGGATGCCTACGTTTACAATTAAAGACGTTTTATTGATGTTGTTTCATTCGATTTATTCATACCCTAATTGACTATTTACAATATCCTTGTGATTATAAAGCCACTCGAAAAATAATATACATTTAGAAAGTGCACACAAATACCTCTTATTATTACGGACAGTTTTATGTCTAAGCATGCATGTAATCATGGGTCCATCATCCTCGATTTCGTTGGCTTTGGGACATCCCACTCCATTCAAGTCTATAACTTCCCGATTAATAATGTTCAACAAAAAGAAACACTTTTCCTCTCCCTTACAGAATACGCGATGGTCCTCTAACTTGGGGTCTCGGTTTTTATACACTTTAGCTATACCATCATCTAATACGTCATTCTAGCTTTGGCTGAGCATTATTGGTAATAACGCCATGATATAAACCTGGGTTTTAAGGGGTATTTTTAATTTTCTGGAATGATCTAGAATAATCGGTAGAGCTGGGTTTTTACTGGGATTCTTTATTTTCCCCCAACGTCATCTGGAGTTTCATACCCCCTTAACCATTTGATTAATACCGGAGAAATTAATGGTTCAAATTTTAATCTAATTAACATATTAAAATACTGTTTATTTCTTAAATCATAATTCACCCTTTCTTCATACTCCAATGTATGTACTTCCACATCCGAGAATCGAACACGCTTCATTGACATGTCAATCAAAAACACCCCTTGCAGGTGCGGGGATGAGAGGGGTGAGTCAATCATAAACGCCCTCTTACCGGTCTGAGAGAGGGGTGAGTCAATCAAAAGGTTTACGTTTTCTCTCCCGCCATCTTGCCATCCTCCCATCCTCCAATCCTCCCATCCTCCCATCCTCCCATCCTCCAATCCTCCCCTGCCTTCCACTGTACCTGCACTGGGAACGGCATATTCCCCCTACTTCTGTAGTTGAGGGTTTTTCAAATGATTTGCTACAGTTTTCCCTTCATCTTTTGGAATTGCAAACCCAACAATTACAACAAGAACTTACGAATAAAAACATTTCTTTGAATGAAATCGACTTCAGCAAGACAATTGATACAGTACACACAGCTTTTGAAAGTCTTAATTAATAATAATAAGAATAATAATAATAATAATCTAAGCTTGGTCTAGGAAGGGATATCCACACTAAGTCAACTCGCGACTTATTTACAGGTGGGTCCCTTTACAATGCATAGAGGGGTGGTGGCTAGCCCCTATGCCACAGCTAACCTACAGCGCCCTATACTAACTATTACCGTTAACCTCAGCAAGTTTTTGATGGAAAGGAGAAACCGGGTTAGACCGTGGAGGAAAACTCCTTTTAACAAGTGGGGAGAGAACTTGCTAACTCTACGCAGAAGGATTTGTTCCCAGATTTTCACCCGGTGCCACAGTCCGGGATCGAACCCGGGATCCTCTTGCTGCGAGGCCAAAGCGCTAACCGCTACGCCACCCCACCTATATAAAATATAAAGTTCATTCGGCTTGTAAGACACAACTGGGATTAATCGAGCCTATGGAAATAAGTTTCTCTAGGAGTGAAGGCAATAAAAAGTTTCATTACGTTCCACTGTTAAAGGTATTAGAGAAAATATATTCAAGGGAAAATGAGTTTGAAAAGCATGTAGATTTAGAGGGAAGAGCAAAAGATAGTATTTCCCATTTTTTGCAAGGAGAACTATCGAAAAATATTACACGAGGTTCAGAAACCTTTGATACAGAAACAATTCAACTACAAATTTATGTTGACGAATTTGAGGTCTGTGACCCTCTGTCCTCTAAGCGAGGGAAGAAGAAAATTATGGTGTGCTATTTTTCAATTTTAAACCAAGAAGCAAAGCATCGCTCGAAAATAAGTGACATTCACTTGATACTATTAGTTAAATCAGTTGACCTTAAAGAATACGGTTGGGAAGAAGTTCTGAAGCCCCTTCTTTTTGATTTAGATGTTCTCTCAAAACAAGGGATTTATATTGATTCTTTAGAAAAAACTATTTACGGCTTTGTTTCTATATTCAGTGGCGACAACCTGGGTTTACATGATTTATGTGGATTTAATTGCAATTTTGGAGAAGGACGAATTTGTCGCTTTTGTATGACACATCGTAAAGAGATATATAACAAAACTAAAGAGAGCGCCGTCACACTTAGATCACTACCACGTCATAAATACCACTTGAATCACGTGGCCCATGATCCGAGGGAAGGCTCAATATACGGAGTTAGATTTGAGAGCCATCTTATGCATCTTGATTATTTTGACATCACGAAACAAATGCCACCAGATATTATGCATGACATACTGGAAGGGGTTATACCAGCAATTTTAAAATGTGGCTTAAAAGCGCTTTTAAATGGCAAATTAATATCAATTACTGCTATTAATGAAAAAATCCAAAATTTCCATTATGGAAAGACTGAATCTAATCGGCCGGAAACACAAAATAGAAGTGCCATTACAGGCCCCGGGAATTTGAAAGGTACAGCCAGTGAGGTATTTTGTTTATTCCGGGTATTTCCATTTATTTTTCACGAATGTATTGATTTTCAAAGTGAGTACTGGAAGATTTATTTATATTTGAGAAAGATTTGCGATATCTTATTTTCCCCTAGCTGCGCACTTGAATGTATCCCTCGTCTTCAGGTTTTAATTGAGGAATTTTTAATAAGTGTTCGTGAAACCTTTGGCACCGGGTTACTGACACCTAAATTCCATTACTTAATTCACTATCCTTCAGCTATTAAACAATATGGTCCTTTGTATCCAATCTCGTGCATGAGATTCGAAAGTAAACATAGCTACTTTAAATCACTAATTCAAAAGACGCGTAATACAATCAATGTGACTAAAACCCTATCTATTAGACATCAGTTTTACCAATGTTATAACTGGCTTTCAGAAAGCATTCCTGGAATACAACAAACCTCTATGGGAAAATTCTTAGATAAAAAGCAATTGCCTATAAAACTACAAGAAATATTCCCTCAAAATCTACCAAATCCCTTTTATTCGTTAAAAACCGTGACATACAACAATGTCACTTATACCCTGTATTGCTTTTTAGTTGAAAACGTCAAGGGAGAAACCGTAACAGAATTCATGAAAATTGAGTTTATATTTTCAGTTAACGGATTTGTATATTTAGCGGGGCAAATTTATAAAGCAACACATTTTAATACAGATTTGCACTGTTACGAAATATCACTGCCAGAGGAATCTAGCTGGTGTTTTAAAATGTGTGGAAACGAGAACTACCACGTAATGCATGACTCTTGCAATCTGAGAGGAAAAGATTTCATAACTTTGCGATCCGCTGTTTGGGATAAAAGTAGTTTGTAGCATAGCTGTCCGCGCTCACCTCAATTTAGCGAGCCCGAGCGCGAATTGAGCGAGGCTCTTCGAAATAATTGATTAAGTCACGAGCCCGAGCCGAGCCCGAAAGTTTATGAAAAAGTTTTCTGAGCTTGAGCCCGGGCTCACAATACGTCACAAACAAAGTGAGCCTTGAGCTGAGCCCAGGTTCGACTGTAAAATCAACGAGAGCTTGCGCTGAGCTCTCTTACAAATGTTTTGGCTTTCCTGAGCTCGAGCGAGGCCAACTGAAAACTATGAGACAGCTCATTTTGAAAGGGCGCTCACTGTTTTGAGACTGCGCTCAGCTTGGCTCAGCGCCGTATTCAGTGCCAACAGAAACTAGCGTAACTCATTGGTAGATGAAGTTTTGAAATTTTTTTAATACAAATGTAGTGCAAGTCATTTGGATAGTAAATATGTATTGTAGTTTTGCATTTATCGCGTAAAAATAGCTGCAAAATTATTTATTTCAACATCTACACTGTTTGAAAGAAATATTCTCCGGAAATATGAGACCAAGCTCGAGCTTGAGCTTACTAAATTGAATGAGCCCGAGCTCGAGGTGAGCCTTAAATTCTATCAATTTTGAGCCCGAGCTGAGCCCGCGAAAGATATTAGAGAGAGCTTGAGCTCGAGCTTAGCCCATCAAAATTATGCGAATGAACCAGAGCCCGAGGCGAGCTCATTTATAAAAACTAACTGAGCTTGAGCTCACATTGAGCTCTAAGGAAACATTGTTTCAATTTTGAGCTTGAGGTGAGCTCGTTGTCAATTTCTATAAAGTAACGTGAGCTTAGCTGAGCCCAAGCGATGGTGGACAGGTATGGACTTTGTAGTCTCAAAAACATTCTATAGATTTCTAGAGAAAATTTGTTAAATAAGGCAAAAGCGTTTACATATGCATAGTGTGAAAATAATCGGGGCCGGATTTTGAGGTGTGGAAGGCCGTGGAGCAAGAAAGGAGTGGATACCCCTAATATGGGGGGGGGGGGTTGTGCGTCGGGAGTAGAGTATTGCTATACAATGCACATTCGCCACTTCGAGCTCGTATGTTAAAATGAAAACAATTTATCTTTGGTTTTTTAATGGTTTAAGTAGGTTTTTGATGCTAGTTTATCTGCTCAGGAATTCGGTGTTGTCTCCACCATTTCTCAGTGTCTTTGCTACGTTTGATATAAACCGATTTTAATATCACATAGTTCTAATGTAAATTTAAATTTAATTTAAAATTAAATGATTGAGTTTCGGGTGACCATAAAAATATCGAAAGTTAATGTATTTATTATTATCCATTTTTCGAGTAAAATGGAATAAAGATCGTTTTAAATATAATTTCAAAAGCGTGACTTTTTCCCTTGTAACTGTCCTTTGTATCATGTCTTTGAAAATAAAGGAATTGAAATGTTTTAAAAAAGGATTAAATGTATAAAAGCCTTTAAAATACCATCAAAAGTATTGTATCGAAAAGGATTTTAAACAGTTTTAACTGTAAATGTTGTTTTTTGGAACTTTAAAATAAAGGACTTAAGACGGCTTGAAAAAGGTTTAAAAATTAATAAAACCTTTATAAAACCATTAATCTTAAAGGAATAGAAAAGGATTAGATTAATAAAATGCCCCTATTTTAAACCCTTCGGGGTTTATATGTAAAAAGGGTATTGTTTAGAGGGTTTAAAAATATTTTTAGCACCCTTGGGGTTATAAATTGTTAAGCAAAGGGTTTATTTTTTGAAAGTATTCCTTTTTGAGAACTTCAACAAACCCTTATTTTTAACAGTGTATGAAATAGGTATGACAATACCTGGAAGATTGTGGTGTTTAGAAGCCAGTAAGAACAGACTGGTGTCCTTGTGGGATGGACAAAAAGACCAGATCTTTGTGGTGTTCAGAAGCGGGTAAATAGAGAATGGTGTCCATGTGGCATAGACAAAAGGCCGGATGATGGTGTTGTTTGGAAGCCAGTAAGTACAGACTGGTTTCCATGTGGGATGGACAAAAGACCAAATGATGGTGGTGTTAAGGCTCGTTTTCATAGAAGCTAGAAAATTCGAAAACGCTCACGCTTCGCAAGTTTGAAAACGCGCGGCCCAAAAAACCACGCTTACAAACGATGTCGCGCAAGCTTTCTCTTTCCTTTTTAGCTTATTTCTTTTCATAGAAGCTAGAAGTTAAATAAGGGTTTAAATACACTTACCTACTAAACTGACTTGCTTAAGAAACTGCAAATTCTACTTCTTCCCAGGGAGGCTCTATATTTCTTATTTCTTTTAATAGCTTTTCTTTCCTCCCATTTTGAACCCAACTTTATTCCTCTATTTTTTGTTTTAGTTTTTTATAATTGATTGAATTTCGCTGAATTTCCTTAGCTCCACCTCCAATAAAAAGTGATTGGCCATTGACACATCGAGACCGCGTTCTCTCTTCGCTTTAGCGGAAAATATCTATTCAAAGCTTAAATCGTTCTAGCGCGACTTTCGCGCTTTAGCAAAGACGGTTCTATCTAAAGCGAGCATTTCTGTCCTGAAAGAAAATGGTCTCGTTATAGCTGAAGCGTACTTTTTTATTTTTTTGTCGCTTTCGCTCGATATTTTCACGCAACTCGCGCCTATGAAAATGAGTCCTTAGACATACAATTGAGTAATAGCTCGTCTTAGTGGAATACAATTTTCCAAATTTCCGGGAACTGTAAATGCGGTCCAGAAATTGAGAACACATTTGCTCAAATTTGCAAACTGCTAACGCGGTCTCCTGGGGTGTAACAACAGACAGACACGTCGAAATTAGAACCTCTCCGTGACAAACGTCACTCGGAGAGGTAAAAATCATTGAAGGGGATTATACTTGAGGCTATTGGAGGCAACACAAAATAAATAGAAATGGATAGCCCAAATGAAAGTTGTTCAAAAGTAATTAATCAATTACCTGAAACATTTTATTATCACAGTTTAAATAATAAAAATAATCACTAGGAATATTACAAACTTGCTTTTAGTCATTAATAGGGTAGCTTCCACTTCGAGGAACATTAATTGGTACATCTTGGGAAATTAAATTATCACAATTTATTAAATTACGACGAACAGTCCTGTTATTTATTTGAGAGTGAAAGACTAGTTTTTTTCTTTGTTGGTGACCTCTCTCCTTTCTTTGGGGAAAGGGGCTTTTGCAGTGGTAGTCTTCTTTAAATTGCTTTAATCAAAAAATGAAACTTTGGAGGAACTTGGCTTAAGAAGGCCACTTAGTCCTGATAAGCCCGAAGTTAATACGATGGACACCTCTTCATTTTGCATCTGAGCTTTATTCTTACTTTTCTTTGGTTTGTTTTCTTTACTAGTATTAATTAGTTTTTTTATCACAGTGACTAATGAAATTTTGTTTTGTAAACTACAAAAAGATATCTCTATGTGGATCATTATCCAGGAAACTTAAATCATTGCTAGGATTTTCTTTCGTAGTGATGAGTACAAATGTCGCATTTTGAATTAGCCGCTTCTCTCTTTTCTTATGGCTTTCTTTGATATTGCTCCATCACGTCATCGACTAGGCATTTGCCCCTGGTATTAAAAAAGGCATCTAATATCTTTGTAAAACCTTGCATTCAATATCATTTCCGCTTGAAAAGTCATCTTTATCTTCTTCGTTTAACGAATTTTTACTTGGTTCTTTGTTCATACCAGCCTTTTCAGCTCCTTCACAAGGAGTGTTTGGGTGGTGAATTGCAATGTTCTCGGTTTTTTCAGTTGACGACTCAGCGCCACCAGCAACCACATCAAACATTTCTTCGTTACTTGAAAATTAAGGAAGGAATAGAATATTAATTTCTAATCTTTGACGGTGTTTAAGGCGGATCCTAAACTGTGAACTTAAATAACTATTTCGAAACATTGTACTTTATGAACGGTTTGACATTATATAATATTCAAACAAACATCTATCGCCACCAAAATTACTTACTTTTTAATGAAAGAGCTTAATTCGAGTTCATCTGCCTCGTCAATTTCATCGGAATCCAAAACTATTACAGGTGTCGGCGAGCTTTGATTTCTGTTCAATAAGGTGTATGTAAAATTAAAAATTAACTATAGAGCAATAAAGCCATTTAGTGGTAGAGAATACATCAGTCGTCTCTTTAAGTCAGCAATAAGATTTCCCAATGATTTTATTTAGTTAAGGGAATCCCATATAAGGAATGAAGTGTCAAAGCTAATCAATAGTAATTTTAGAAGGCGACGGATCTATAGGCATAAAAGTGAAATTGAAAACAGTACATTTCAGATGATTTTGCTAAATCTAAAGATTTAAATGTCGCGTGATATTGAGGTTAAGCTTATATTATTCGAAACTAATAATTAGAATTAGAATTTTATGTAATGAGACCAATAGCTTTAAATTATTCATATGACCAAATATACCAGCCGAGCATTTTGAAGTTTGGATACATTTAACATATCTTTTATTTCGGCTTTATTCTGAATTGCCGTGTAAAGATTAACGAATACCCGATCCATTCTAGAATGGATCTTTCATCCCCAAAGTCTACAAGTGAATCGTCCATCTATAAGTAGTAGCAGATAACTGCCCACTAGACCCGCTTGCTATTCTGATGTGTAGGACTAAACTTGCTGAGACCCAAAAAATTGGAAATTCGAACTGTCCTCGAAACACCAATCAGTAAACGCGAGAATTGAGTATATAGTTTTTGGTGGGTGTAAATGACATAACCAATGTTACATCAACGTTTCTCTTCGCCTTCTTCATCTTTTTTGAAATCTGTTTATTCGTTTGCTGAAAATGTTTGACCACTTTAATATTGGAGGTGGTAGTCTTCTCATAGACATTTTATTTTTAATGTCTTTATCCACTGACTGTTCATAAAACCGCGTTTAGAAGCCTCGTTAACACTGGCATGTTCCGAGGAATCGACAACCGTTGGTGAACCTGCACTTGACTCTCTAGCAGGTTGTATAGTTGTGTCTAGAGTCTTCTCAGTCTCAGTTTTACATCTCACTATTACAGAGACATTAACTATGGTTCCCTGAGTTTCGTTGACATCAATATTATTCTCAATGATAAGCTCAACGCTACCTTCAACGATATCCTCAATCTGAACATTATTCTCACCACTGTTCTGGACCATACTCTCAACCCTATCATCTTTAATTCTCTGGGTGCTCTCTTCAACGGATTCTCCAAAGACATCTCCCTCTTCTCCTTCCTCTGTATCTTCAGCACGTCTCTTGTGGGCGTAACGTTTTCTAATTTAATCTACCTAATTTACCCCTTTTATACCTCTCATAAAGTTCTTAAACTTGGTAGAGACCTTTTTTCTCCGAATTTCTTAAAAAATATATTTAATATCAAACCCCATATATCCATTTATTTTTAACAATATTACACATACGTAAAACATACAAAGCAACAACCAGGTGAATCTTCCAAAAGGGGATATTTCCTTACAAGATTCTTAGCCGTTTCAAGATGGGAGGGTGGATATTTAAAAGATGAAAAGGCGTGGTTTTATGAAGCTACACGTATCTGTAATAGTCAGTAAAAATAAATTTATACTTACAAGGAATATTTTTCCAAAAGATTATGGGTAATAAGCGAGACGATTTCTTTGTTGATTTGTACTTTAAGCAGCATAAACAGCATCATCAGTAACAAAACGCGGTGGGGTTGGTAAAGAATATTCGACACAGAATCGAGTTCGGCTTTTGACAAACGTCCGAGTTAAGAAATCAGTAAATTAACTATAGGGACACAAGATAGCAAATATAAAAGAATAGCATTTTCGAAAACCTGAACCAAATTTGCTACATTTCATTGTTGTGACGTTAAAATAGGAAGTGTAAATATAGATAAAAATTAAAAACCAAAGATCAGTCAATTCCCATAAATAAATCAAATTAAAAAGCTGTAACGGAATGCCCCCTTCTAGTTTAATTCTGGCCGGTCGTAGCGGGGGATTCCGTCACAGGACGTTCAGGTAGCCCTAAATTGACTAGGGGCACCGCGTAACAACGTTAAATTTAAGAGTGTAGGCCTATTCCGTTAACTTTATCCCGTTTGGAGACTTAATAAAACAAAATTACTCATACCTTCGGCTCATATTCTTGATAATTAGAAAAGCTCCTCTATTTGAAAATTGATATGAAAACTCTACGAGGGACGGATCAGTGCGATCCAAAATTTTCGCGTTCGCGTGGCGCGGCACCAGAGTTCTCCCTTCCGAAGATTTGACGAGAATAGACTGCTTTATTTTTTTTACGGCGTCCGCTTTTTATGGCTTGAAATTATAAAAAAAGAAAGGTGGGGGAGAGAAGAAACAAAAGGAAGGAGGTGACATAGACGGCGGAGGGCTGAACATATTCCAAGGAATATGTTCGACCTTCAGTCGTCTGCAACGGTTTCGGGGAGGAATAAGTGAAAGGAAGTTGCCAGCTTGGCCCGGGGAAAAGGTTACTGGGGTGTTTAGAAAAATTGTTATTTTTCTTAATAGGCGATGCGGAAATTGAATATACCGTTTTGAAGGTCCTACTGAATGAACTTTCTTGGCAGTGGCGTAACGACGTTTGTTGGGCCCGCCCGCAGCCCGAAAATTAGGGCGACCTTTCAAAAAGTATGAGAGCGTCACTTGACGTTTAATATTACTACTTTTCCCTTTCATAATTTATAGTAATGAACGTTGTCGCCGCTCTCGACTAAGAGTTCTCGCACATTCATGGCTCACTACCATAAACTGCAATGCCGGGCAAAAACTCTTTTAGAGAGTTTTGTAATACAAAATGGACTCGCTTCCCAAAATTATAGCATTATATAGGACCAGGAGCAGATGACAAAGGAGTCTCGGACTCTAGCTTCCACAATGTAGAGGGCAATGTGAACCGCGTACGTCACAGCCCCATTTATATACATTGTTTTAGGTCATAAAAACTGATAAGAGCTGATAAAAAATGCATGGCTAAAATGACGTAACTCTATGACATAACTCTACAGAAAGCATCGCATTTTTGAATCAAATAAGAAGCTAAATGAAAAATGCGAAAATTATGAACTTTTGTTAAATGCAAATCAAAGTGAAGAACTATTAAAAGCAACGGAAATTATTAAAAAGAACTTTCCATAGGAGCTTGACGAGATCTTAAACCAAACCCAGAAACTAGGGATACTTTGAGAGAAGTTTGGGAAAATAATTGTGTCCAAGATAAGGAAAAAGACATAAGATTTTGCGTAGGATCAGTCATGCAATTGTAAGTTAGATAGTTGTTATTAATAACTTTAATATTTAATTTGAAATTATTTTGAAATGTGATATTTCTTAAAATTAAAGGTAATGGAAAGAAGAGCAACAGATGGAGCATCATAACTTACAGAATAGGTAAATATTTGCGAATAGAAGTGGATAACAGAATCAGAATGAAAATTACTTTCATTACCTAGCCCTTGCAATAGCTTGCAGAAGCCGAGCCGCGTACGAAGCCTTAAGAAGTTTTGGTATTCTTAGTTTACCAAGCTGGAGGAGTTTGCAAAGAAAAATGTCGAAGCATTTAGATGGTCCTGGAATTAACTTTGACTACATGAAAGAACAGCAACAAAATTATGAGGAGTTTGTTAATAAAGAAATAGCAGTGGAAGTCACATACTGCTCAAGATTAAATAGGAATCAGTGAAACAAGGAAAGTATTTTCGTAAGATTTTATAACGATTTGAATAGGTTACAAATAAATGAGAATTTAATCTAGTCGTTGGGTATGGAAATATATTTGATTCTAAATCGATTTTACATACTGGAAATAACTGGGATTTGAAACTTGTGTTTGGTTCTTATATCTGGGATTTAAACCTCTGTTTTGGGAACTGGGAATATCGGGGATTTGTAACCAGGATTTTGGGAACTGAGAATATCAGTGATGTAAAACCAGCAAGGTTGGCCAAATTAAAAATTGGCAATTTAGAATTACAATTACTAAAAACAATTGTAATTTGTAATCCAATCACATTTTTCTGAACTTAATTATAATTTGTATTTTAGTTACATTTTTCTCAATTTAATTGTAATTTAACAAATATTGTAATTTGTAATTGACATTTTTAAAACGTTGTAAAAGTAATTCAGTTATATTTGTCAATTACAATTTCAAAATATCTTAACAAATGTTGATGTAGTACGAATCAGATTTTTTGACTGAAATGTATCATCGTAAGTGGGTATGAATTTTATAAAGCATAAAGCTAGGTTGAATAGCTTCTTCGCAGTGTAAGGTACATTTGAATTCAAAAAAGAGTAAAACATTTCTCACAGTAGCTCATGGCGTTCGAGGAGAGGGTAAGTTACCCTTAAAAAAAACCTTGGTTTTTTAATTTCCTTCTTTATTATCTCTCCGAATGACGTATGTCACGGAGAGGCTCTAATTTCGACGAGTCTGTGTGTCTGTCTGTTGTTACACCCCAGGGGACCGCGTTCGCAGTTTGCAAGTCGGAGCAAACGTGTTCTCGAATTCCGGACCGCATTTACAGTTCCAGAAAATTTGGAAAATTGTATTCCACTCACACCGGCTATTACTCCATTGCGTGTCTAACACCATCATCCTTTGGTCATTTGCCCATCCCACATGGACACCAGTCTGAACTTACTGGCTTCTAATCACCACCATCATCTGCTCATTGTCCATCCCACATGACGCCAGTTTGTACACACTGGCTTCTACACACCACCATCTTCTGGTCTTTTGTCCATCCCACATGGACACCAGTCTGTACATACTGGTTTCTACTCCATCTTCATTAAGGTTAAGACGTACGCGGCGATTGGCTATGGTTACGAGAAACGTCTAGCCTTCCAATGGCGGGGTCTTCCTCCAAAGGTTTTACGCAATTGCGATGTTCTTATCTACAGCTGCGATTCGAATCCTTTATATACTACCTATTTGAGTAACGCAAAGCAACAGGCGTATGCTTCAATTCAAACGTCAATATTAGTCAAGTCTCTCAAGAATGTTTAATTGTTCTAATTTAAAACGATGTAACACTCAAAAAGGCGAACAACTAAAGAAGAAAATATTAGATATTAATTATATTTATTTTATTATTTAAGATAATCTTGTTTCTCAATTCAAAATTAATACGGAAAGGGTTAAAAAGCAGTCTATGTTTTTGTCTGTTTGTGTCCATCCGTTTTTTATCCGTATTTATTGACGAGCTAGGGCGTGGAACGCTTTACAGCTCCAGGAGCGAAGTGAACAATATAATAACAATATACAAAACAAGTTGGGAAAACCAAAATATTACCTCTCCGTGTCGAGAAGGTTATATAAACTTAAGTACCCAATGAAAACGTCGACCTTTTCGCCCTCATCCTTTCCCGCGCTTTGCGCTTCCGCATTTCATCCTTACTCTCAACATTATCTTCCTCCATTTTACATACAAAAATCAAATACTCACAAAAAGAAGCGGCAAAAACCTGCTGGCTCTTTACAACCACTTAGATTGACTGAATATCCAATTCCCAACAACAATAATATACCGGTAGTTTAATTGACAACCTACTAGCATCGAAATTCTCATTAAGAATGGCTCCCGCGGATAAAAAAGGGCAATTTTCAACTAGAAGGGCGTTATCTCGTTAGATTTGAAAAATATCATTTGTTTTTTTACCAATGCCTAACCGTTTGGATTTTTTTAAAGCAATCTTAGCATCAAAAAATATTTTTTGATAGAAAATAAATGTTTTATATTCTTATTAAGAATAAAACAAGAGGATAAAAAACGTCTGTCCTCTCGTAATTTTTTAAGCTTTTATCATGATTACTCTATACAACAGTAACAAGGAGTATAAACCCATTAGTGGAAGCAGTATTTTTTTTCCGAAACAATCTCGCTTATGTTTATCCTCTCTAGACTTCGCTAAAAACGTATTACTCCTACGTAAAATATAAGCGTCGATTAAAATAAGAAAAACATGTCGCACGTCATTAGTCGTGTGATCATTCATAATGTAATATAGTTTCTTCGATGAAGGTCTGAAAAACTGTGTATTAATAGATTCAACACACCTGCTTTTTCGTAATACCAAAAGTAGATAGATCCATAAAAACAAAAAGTTTATATCGGCAATCTTTGACTCTGACATGTATTTTGTAGAACCCCCTTTTAACTCAGAACCGTTTCAACCCCCCCTATAGATAGAGCTGGTTTCGCGGACTTACACAAGGGAACATGCGTAAATCGGCTTAAAATATAGTTCGAAAAGACGAACTTCTTGGTAACATTACGCGACTCGTGTTGTATCGGGTTGCCGCTTGCCAGAGCTCGGAGCCAGCTAGGTTGCTAACGACAATTTCTTGTTAGTTATTAGTCGTGTTTACCACTTGATAAAAGGATTAAAATGCCCCGAAAGAAAAGTAATTCAAATTTTAAAAACCAGCAAACACAATGTAACACCCTAATTAAAAATATACGCGAGATTGGTGTACAAGTTCATATAGACCCGCTGGAAAGCAAAGGCTTAACGTCCAAAGAAATTCAAACTGAGTCTTGTTTTAATTGTTTTAACGTGTCGACTCAATCAGAGATATTTGGATTTAAAGTTCCCTCAGAGAAATGGGACGAAATAAATAGTTTTCAACGTTTGAACCTCTCCGAAAATACACGTAAGAGAAAACTGTTTGCTGATAAAGGAACCTGCATATCCGATGAAGATTTTTACCCAAAACGAGCGCTTCTCCAAAATCAAACCAAACCACAATGTCTGTCAAAATCATTTGATGCTGAGCGTCCTGAATTTACCCTTCCTCTAGCTTTATCAGCTATAAAATGCTTTGTTGAAACTACTTTTAATAACGGTAAGAAACATTCTTCATTATTGTATACATTGACGGAGACCTGACTTCTCTTATATCACACAGTTGAAATTGGTATGAAACATGTAAAAAGCCATGATGGCTTAGTAGATTCTATGGAGATTTACCACAAAAAAGGATTATTGGATGTAGGATCATATTACGATGCTCCAAGACGGTTGCTATTTTCATCCAGAGGGACGTTATTGATATCAACACTTTTCAAGAGTGCGGAAGAATTAAACTACTACCATTTTGAAAATCAAACGCTAAATACTTCAGTAGTGACTGACGCTATTTCCTCCTTGATTGAAAACTACGTTTTTTGTGCAGGAATAGATAAGGTACGATAAATTAGGTGTTCGATTTAATAGTTTTTCAGTTTTATTAAAACAACTTGTTGTAAAATAGGGGAATTCAGTTGGAATGGAAGGTACTAAAAATCTTGAGAAGTTTGTTTATCCGTTCGAAAGATACCAGTCTTCTACTTGCTTAACATGGTTCAAGCCACATCCAATGCCTCCAAGGAAAACATTGCGAACAAGGTTTACCAATGTTCTAATTGCCGCAGTCCTAGCAGGTAAAAACTTACTTGCGTGCAATAAATCTTTACATTTATAATTGTTAATATACAATGAATTTCCAATGTCAGGTATACGTTGGAGTACCGAAAGTAGAAAGAACAGACTACCCCAAAAACCAAACTAAAGCGACAGTCACCTTCATCAAGATGTAGGATTAGTGTTCTTACTCCAAAATCAAAGCGTAAAAGATTGTTGGAAAGCAAACGTCAACGCTCAGTTTTAACTCAAAAAGTGAACAATCTTGAAAAAAGGCTACTTGAAACAAGCTTTGAACTGAATAAAGACCAAGATGAACAGATGACCAAAGTTGTTGCTGAAATAAACCTTAAAGGACGAAAAGAACTAGATGAAATTTTTCATATAGCAATGATGAAAAATAAAACCATGGGACTGGCTTTAAAAAAAGCGTGGGAGTTAAATAGTAAACCAGCGCACAAAAATGATTTCTTGAATGACCAAGACAAGTAAAAACGGCTCCCAAGGCAACAGATGGAGTCCCCTTACTTACAGACTGGCACTTAGTGTCTATTCTCGCTCACCTGCGGCGTACGAGGCTCTTTCATCCTTTGATTTTTTACAGTTACCAAGCATCCATACTTTAAAAGGCAAAGTTCGACAGATTGAAAGTAAAGCGGGAATAGACCTCGTACATCTTAAGAAGGAATCGAAGAGGTTTGATGAATTTGTAGACAATCACCCTGAATATGGAAACCCTATCAAAGAAGGTGCGCTTATTTTTGACGAAGTAAAAATCATTGGAAAGTTAATTTGGAATTCGAAAAATGGAGAATTCATGGGAGCTGCTATGGATCCAAGTGAATATACATCTTTGGAAGATTTGTATAAAGTCAACAAGGTTTCTGAGGTTTTGGAAGCACAAAACGCTTTACAGTACCTGTGGCGATGCACCACTACATCATACGACATCATAGGCCCATATTTCATGTTTTCTAAGCCAGTAACCCACGCAGCCATTACAAGCACACTTCTGAAGACAATTTTTGCATTCCATTCTGTGGGTTTGGCAATAGGGCTATTAGTTTGCGATGGAGGAAGCAGCAATATGGCTTCGTTAAGGCAAAGCTTAGGGTTCACTAAGGCGCTTGAACCTTCTGTAAATGACGATGGATCGTACGACTTTCAGTTTAGCACAAAGGTACGAAATTGGTGTACCAAGGACAGGTGGATTTATTGGATGGTATGTCCGAGCCACCAACTCAAGAATATGGTTAACGCCCTGCATCATTCCCAGTCTGAAGGAACTAGAGATTTTACCAAAAATGGTGTTAGATTTGGTTGGGAGCAAATCAACCAAATGAAAAAAGAGAAGATGACAGAAGGGACAGTGACGAATTGGTGCAAGTTAAGAGGCTTCAGCAATCCCACATAGAACGAGATTCCTGGACGAAGCTAAATGTAACTCCCGCAAGGATCATGCAGCAAATGGAAGTTTTGGGGGAATTGTACAATTATGCAAACCCAATGTTTGAAGACGTCCCAGTTGACAAGTCAAATGTAATGGCTTGTTACGCATATTTGAAGGCGTGTAATGAAATATTCGAAGAAGGTTTGCTCTCTAAGCAGCCTGTTTCTAATGTAGACTCACCTCCTATACAGTCCATGCTAAAGGGACTAAAATATTTCGAAGAATGGGCTAGTGAAAGGATGGGAGATAATGAAAAGATGACCAAAAATTCCAAGTTTCTCGCGTGGCAAACGTTTGAGCTATTGAGAATATCAATTTATGGGTTCATTGACTATATAAAAGATTTCACAGCTCGGCATCCTTCTAAATATATTTATCCTGTACGGATTAACGGTTCGGCAGTGGAAACTCTTTTCAGCCAAATGAAGTATGTGACAGCTGGGAAACTAACGAGTATAAACTATAGCAGCGCACGAAGGGCCTTATTGATTAAGGGATGCACAAAAACTTCACAAAATGCAGAGGCGTCTTACCGCAAAGTTGGATTAGACATATGTGAAAAATAAGGAAAAAACATATTTTTACGCTATTTGTGACAACGGCAGGCCAGTCACACGTAACCTTATCCTCGTAGGATATAAAAGAGGTACAATTAGCACTAAAACTAATAAAAAATATCAAAAATATCAAATTATGCGGTTTAAATTAGGCCTAGCAATTACCGTTTGTAATTGCTTTCTAGAGTATTAAATGATTGTTTGATGTTATTATCACAAATATGTTACATTTTATTGGGGTCATTTGTAGTTGCATTTTTGCCCTTTCCTTTCTTTTTCTGCCCTTTGCTTGTTTTGATTATTGGTGCTTTCTTTGTCACAGTGACTGTCTTTTTAGCAGATTGTTTTTTCATACCGTATAACATACAACGCAAATTTTGGCCCCCAACCCCTCTCATTCCTTTCTTCTCATTTCTGCGGCGTATATCCCCTCTTATTAAATCTGCTATTTTTGCGTGTGTCAATTTCCTCTGAAATACTACTCTAAATGTTTCTAACTGGCTTTCTGTAAATTTGTTCTCTACAACTTCTGGAATTTTTGACACAATGGCGTGAAACTCGGTCTTTAGCGTATTATCCTCTTTGACAGCTTTTGTGGTTTCCTCTAAAAATAACATAGTCATTTGGTTATGGGCTAATTATTTACGTAACAACGTGTACATTTAGTTCTACTTACTAATTACTTTACCAGGGTAAGGACTACTTGTCCAATACCTGTATTGGTCAACAACATTTTTAATGAGTCGTGAAACAAATGGTATTAATGTGAGTTTCGCAATAAACAAACCACCTTTGTTTATCATTTTTATGACATCAGGAATATCACCAACAGATTGTTCTGAATTTCTAATTGATAATGCAATTTTATATAGCAGATGCGCATTGTCTCTTTGTTTTTGACTAAGTGGTTTCTTGCCCTTTTTAATTTTTTTAAGTACTTGCATGCCTTCTTTATTTACTTTCCAAATTTCACCCATAACCCCGCCTACAAGCCTGTTCATACTGTATAGTCTATCTGTTTTTAGGTGTCGCAATTTACTTTTCTTAGCCTGATTGACGCTAATCTCTTCTTCGTAAGGCCTCTTTTGTGAAAAGAGTGCATCAACTTTGTTTGAAACATGATTTTCTAAATCATCGATCCGTTTATTTCTACCTTGAAGTTCAATAACGCGCCAACCAATCCACTGAATAACATTCATTAGTTCACATTCGTATTCCGTATTATATTTTATAATAGGATCCACTCCATCTTTTGAAAATACTAGTTGGTTCACCCAATTGCACCATGCATATAAAAAGGAAGAATATCCTCCTCTTGATTTATCATGTTTCGAGTATAAAAACTCGTATTGGGTTAGCATGCCCTCAATAACTTTTTTTAAACTGCCCGAATCCCTCATAAGTTCAATTTGTTTTAACCTTTTTCCAGACTCGTCAGTTTGAAAAAATTCGTTAGATTGAAAATCTTTTAAAATTAAATCTACATCAACGTTTGGTTCCATTTTGACACTAAGCCTAGGCGTAAACAAATACCCACGTGTTTTTTGAAAGACGCGCAGACGATAAAATTGATAGTGCTAAGGACTGCCGTTTGGATCGCCACCAGCGACATGTACTACTTTAGAAGAAATCGATAAACCTATGACGTGAGAAAGCTCAATGCTTATTGGTTAGTACGTGTAGGGGGTGAGAGGAGGATCTATCACATCTGATATTACAGGGATTGTACAGCCAAAGGCTAGCTAGCATTGCCGATATAAACTTTTTGTTTTTATGGATCTATCTACTTTTGGTAATACCGCTTCATTGCAATAAACAATTTGTGGTATTTCTACAAATAATGAACAATAACAGCATACGCATTGCAGTGTTTTCGGTAAGTAATGATTCCTCCATACAATAAACTAAAATAGCGTTATATGGGTCGTTACATAATAGATAGGAGGCGACGGGCCTACGTTATTGTGTTATCAATATTAGGGCTTATGAAGATAATTTAAATGGGTTTTATAAAGAAAGAAAGTAGTACCGGAGCCTCCGAGATATCTAGGCCCATGCATGTCGATTTTTACGTGGGGAAATATCCAGTTTCATAGAGGAAATATTTTTACCCTTTGTGTGTACGAGGTGGCGCTTTAATGACCGTTGCGACCGGGGTCTTCCATAAATTATCGATGACATTTTAGGGGACAATTATAAAACTTTTATGAAAGAGAAAGGTTTCACCTTTAAATTAACGTAATTTTTTTAGGGGCTATTCACTTTTTATTGAATCTATTGGTTAGATTGTATGGACAAAAAAGTAATTATGAGATTTTAACATCGTTGTTTTTTTAGTAAAACAAAACTTCTTGAAGTTGCTAATTCACAGTTTTTATATACCATTAGAGGATTTTTTACCCCTTCAAAACCTTTCATTTTTTTAACCTTAACATTTTTATCCTTTACTTCTTTGGAATGATTTTTTAATAAAGGTCTTCGGAAATTTTCAAAAACATTTTTTTAACTATCCGCGACCTCGGCTTCACCTCTCTACTTCTATACCTTGCCCTAATATTGTAGCAGTCGACGGGGCCATGAGGCTGAACTTGTTTATTTTACGGTGCTGAAAGCGCCACCAAGCGGGAAAACACGGCGAATTAAATTAGTCAAAAAATATTCTCGCTTCGCTACATGCATGGGCCTAGATATCTCGGAGGCTCCGGTAGTACGAAAATAGACCTAATGTGGGTTTAGTTTTCTACATCGAAAAAGGTGTTCGCTAGAAGTACACAATAGCTATGTTTAAAATAATTTTAGGAATAACTTTTCTTAAAACGACTTAACTAGAATTAAGGTAAATTGCTGACGAGTAAAATAATTAATATAAATTATATTTATATAATTATTTAAGAAAAACCTCTTAATTGGGTATATAGCGCTCGTCTCGACTTGGAGAGGTTTATTTTGGTTTTTCAACTTGTTTCATTTCAAATTTGATGAAGTTAAACTTTGAATTACGTGTGCGTCTAAAGTGGGCGCATGTCATTTGATTTTTAAGGAAACGTTCAGGCATAATAAAAAATAGAAGAGGAAATATTAACAAAATAAATGATCTCTTGAAATAATTAGCCTTTACTTCGGCAAATGTTCAACATCAATATTTCAGAAAAGGAATCTAGTTTTTGCAACTATATTTTGGGAAAAGCGACAAATTATTGGGAAGGTACCAAACGTCAACATTAATCTTTTAGAAAAGGATTCTAGCTGTTGCAACTATATTTTAGAAAGGGCGTCTAGTTATTTGAGCAATATTTTGGAAAAGGCGGCAAATTATTGGGGAATTAGCAAATGTCTTAGAAAAGCCGTCTAATTATTTCAGCCATATTTTGGAAAAGTCGGCAAATTATTGGGTAATTAGCAAATGTCAACATCAATATTTTAGAAAAGCCGTCTAGTTATTTCAGCCATATTTTGGAAAAGGCGGAAAATTATTGGGTAATTAGCAAATGTCAACATCAATATTTTAGAAAAGCCGTCTAGTTATTTCAGCCATATTTTGGAAAAGGCGGCAAATTTTTGGGTAATTAGCAAATGTCAACATCAATATTTTAGAAAAGCCGTCTAGTCATTTCAGCCATATTTTGGAAAAGGCGACAAATTATTGGGTAATTAGCAAAGGTCAACATCAATCTTTTAGAAAAGCCGTCTAGTTATTTCAGCCATATTTTGGAAAAGGCGGCAAATTATTGGGTAATTAGCGAACGTCAACATTAATATTTTAGAAAAGGCGTCTAGTTATTTCAGCCATTTTTGGAAAAGGCGGCAAATTATTGGGTAATTAGCAAACGTCAACATCAATATTTTAGAAAAGCCGTCTAGTTATTTCAGCCATATTTTGGAAAAGGCGGCAAATTATTGGGTAATTAGCGAACGTCAACATTAATAATTTAGAAAAGGCGTCTAGTTATTTCAGCCATTTTTGGAAAAGGCGGCAAATTATTGGGTAATTAGCAAACGTCAACATCAATATTTTGGAAAAGGCGTCTAGTTATTTCAGTCATATTTTGGAAAATGCGGCAAATTATTGGGTAATTAGCAAACGTCAACATCAATATTTTGGAAAAGGCGTCTAGTTATTGCAACTATATTTTGGAAAAGGTGCCTATTTTTCGGCAATTTGATAAATGTAAACAGCAATATTCTAGAAAGGCGTCAAATTATTTGTGAATTTGTTAAGTTTGAATGGAAAATTTTCGAAGGGTGTTTAATTATTCAGCAATTTGCTAAATGTGAAGGGCAATATTTCGCAAAAATGTGTCGAAGTATTCGGCAATTTTATAATTGTAATCAATCACATTTTGAGAGGTTTCAAACCCTTGGACAATTCGAAATGTGAAGGGCAATATTTTGGAGCATGTGTCACATTATTCCGGGATGTAACGAAATGTAAATAGAGTACTAGGGAGGAACTCAATGGTATGCAGTAATTTGTGGCACTTAGAGTTACTCGAGAAACACCACTTGGAGGTGGCCACACGTCGTTTCACTTTAATCTAAATCAGGAATAATTTACACCTTTTCCAAAATATCGTCCTTCACATTTATCAAATTCCCAAATAATTTGACACCTATTCAAAAATATTGACCTTCACTTTTATCAAATTCCCAAATAATTTGACACCTTTTCCCAAATATCGTCCTTCACTTTTATCAAATTCCCAAATAATTTGACACCTTTTCCAAAATATCGTCCTTCACATTTATCAAATTCCCAAATAATTTGACACCTTTACCCAAATATCGTCCTTCACTTTTATGAAATTCCCAAATAATCTGACACCTTTTCCAAAATATCGTCCTTCACTTTTATGAAATTCCCAAATAATCTGACACCTTTTCCAAAATATCGTCCTTCACATTTATCAAATTCAGAAATAATTCGACACCTTTTCCAAAATATCGTCCTTCACATTTATCAAATTCCCAAATAATTTGACACCTTTTCCCAAATATCGTCCTTCACTTTTATCAAATTCCCAAATAATTTGACAGCTTTTCCAAAATATCGTCCTTCACATTTATCAATTTCAGGAATAATTCGACACCTTTTCCAAAATATCGTCCTTCACATTGATCAAATTCACGAATAATTTGACACCTTTTCCAAAATATTGACCTTCACATTTATCAAATTCCCAAATAATTTGACACCTTTTCCAAAATATTGACCTTCACATTTATCAAATTCCCAAATAATTTGACACCTTTTCCCAAATATAGTCCTTCACTTTTATTAAATTCCCAAATAATTTGACACCTTTTCCAAAATATCATCCTTCACATTTATCAAATTCCCAAATAATTTGACACCTTTTCCAAAATATCGTCCTTCACATTTATCAAATTCCCAGAAAATCTGACGGCATTTCGCAAAATTTCAAAGATTTCCCCAAAACATTTCACTTTTTCTCGCATTATTTTTCCGTTCTTTTATCAGAAATGAAGGGTTTCCGTAAGCTTAAAAAACTCCATATATATAACTCCGGCGCGAGTACAGTCGCGATCAAAAGTTTCCGGCCGTTTTCATTCGGTCGCCATTTTTTTCCTATAATAGCTAGAGCGACGAGTAAGACGTTTTTGGAAAGGCTGAACCCTTGAAAACCCGATGCCATCGAAATTAATAGAAAATCTTGAAAGGAGCACGAGCAACACATGAATGTGTAAATTATCGCCAAATGACGTCACGAAATATTTCTTCGAATTTGTTGTGGTTGGTCTCATTTTATGCATAACGTTACCCAGAAACCGAATCTGTTTTCAAAATTAAAATCGGATTTGAACTTCAAAGGTTATTAAGGAAATAGTGACGCAAAAAATCACTTTTTCATTAATTATAATTAAATTAGAGTCAACCCTACTATGCTGTAAGCTATAGCTGGGAAAAACAAGTTGGACCACACCGTATTAAAATTTAGCTTCACCCTAGAACGTGAACTTATACAATTGTAATGGAAATGTTCACTAGTTGTCAAATCGCGGATATTTGTTTAGACATGTGAAGGTGAAGGGTAGACTAATGGGAGACGTCTGGAAACTTGAATTTCGTTTCGGTGGCGCTTATTCACGTTTTCGACATTAAAGTCTCAAAGAGTCATGTTGGTAGGTGATTCGCAAATTTGAGAATCATCCACGCTTTGGATGACTGAAGGAGAATTGAGTGCTTACCGATTCATGATCGACATTGTTTCATAATGGCTGGTTGCTGGTCGGGGTTTCTAGACAGCCGGACAGAATCTGAATGATTTTGTTTGGGTGACTACTGTTCAATAACAGTGATAGAACTGGACAGGGCGAATGTTTATAGAATGGTGTAATTGACGAAGGTCGTTTAATGTCGGGGTTGGGCAGGGAATGTGGAGTTGTGGCTGATATTGATCCTCAGCATGACAAAATATGCACACAGCAACGTTGAACTACCTCATTGCCAGCTTTTTTGCCTGTGAAAACTACAAGGTAGGACACGTGTGACACGTGATATTATTTAAGCAGACAGTGTCTGTGTTCATTTGGACAACCGCCATTTGCTTTTGGAGCGCCTAGAATGTTGTTGCAAAAAGATAGGGCAAAATTTGTATACCCGCGCCTTCAAGTTTACTTGCCATATCAACAAGAAAAGTCGAAAGCACTCACTCACTGTGTTTGTAACGCGTAAGAGAATTTAGAAATAAGAGAGAAGCAACGGTTTTAGGTTTTTACCGGCTTTACGTGTTTTTCTCTTCGCATTGAGTTCCGATTTTAATTACCTCTCCGAGTGACGTATGTCACGGAGAGGTTCTAATTTCGACGTGTCTGTGTGTGTGTGTGTCTGTCTGTTGTTATTGACTTACACCCCAGGGGACCGCGTTCGCAGTTTGAAAATCGGAGCAAACGTGTTCTCAATTTCCGGAAATTTCGAAAATTTTATTACACTTACAGGCTATTACTCCATTGCCTGTCTAACACCAACAGCCTCTGGTCTATGCCCATCCCACATGGACACCAGTCTGTACACATTGGCTTCTAATCACCACCCTCTTATGGTCTTTGTCCATCCTACATGGACACCAGTCTGTACACACTGGCTTCTAATCACCACCGTCATCTGATCTATGTCCATCCCACATGGACACCAGTCTGTACTTACTGGCTTCTAACACCACCATCTTCTGGTCTTTGTTTTTGTCCATCCCACATGGACACCAGTCTGTACACCTGGCTTAGAATCACCACCGTCATCTGATCTATGTCCATCCCACATGGACACCAGTCTGTACTTACTGGCTTCTAACACCACAATCTTCTGGTCTTTGTTTTTGTCCATCCCACATGGACACCAGTCTGTACACCTGGCTTCTACTTCATCGTCTTTCTTAAGGTTAAGACATACGCGGCGATCGGCCAGGGTTACGAGAAACGTCTGGCTTCCCATTGGTGGGGCTTCCACCAAAGGTTCACGTAATTGCGCTGTTCTTATCCATAGCTGCGATTCGAAACCCTTATATACTACCTATTTGAGTAAAGCGAAGCAACCGGCGTATGCTTCATTTCAAACGCCAATATTAGTCAAGTCTCTCAAGAATGTTTAATTGTTCTTTATCAAAACGATGTAACGCTCAATAAGGCGAACAACTAACGAAGAAAATAATTAATATTAATTATATTTATTTTAATATTTAAGATAATCTTGTTTCTCAACTCAAAATTAATACGGAAAGAGTTAAAAAGCAGTCTATGCTTTTGTCTGTGTGTGTCCGTCCATTGTTACACTATTGCGTCGCGTTAGCAGTTAGCCTTGTGTTGATGTGTTAAGAAATCATACAGAACCTTAATATTCCCTTTTTCCATAATATAAAGTGAATATGTGGAAGTATTTTTCGTAATTATGATGCATTTAGTACTTTTGTAGCTTTAAAGCTCTGTTTCATTTTGATATTCCAAAGATTTTTTTAATATTGTTATTTGAAATGGCTGTTTATATATTACTTAAGCTATACTACATCTGTATATAGAATAATCCTTGGTTTAGTGATTATATGAAGAAAATTAAGACTGAGACTCCGGCGGATATATCAAGTATTATCCGCAATAGGCTTAGTGAAACAAAGAGTAAATAATTGAGGCCTGAGGTGAAGTAAACTTTGGGCTTTGATTTTCGTGTCTGAAATGAAGAGACATCAACGGTTCAGAGTGAGCCGAAAGTAAAATACACTCTTAAATAATCAGGTTAAGATTTTATAATAGAAGAAAAGGTCATGGTGGCAATTAGAATAGTAAAAGGGCTATTGGTAAACGGGTAGTAGCTACAGACTTTATATTCTCTTTATGGTGCGCATTGACTGTTAGTGCCTCTAGTTACAATTTAGCTTTGGTGTTATTTAACGTTAACATTCATGTTGGCAAACTAATAATATTGTTGACGTGAGACGAGACGATAGTGTTTACACTGCAAACCAGTTGTGAATGTAGCTATCAGAATATACGGTAAACAGCTGAAGCGTAGACTTCATTTCCTGTTCTTTCCCCATTGACTGATTTCCATATGTCCAAGATTTATCCTAATTGGATGTAAAATGTCGTCTGCTTTACTGTATATTCGCTATGCTTGGAAAACTGCTTCAATATTTCGTAAATTTTTACTTCAAAAAAGAGAAATAATTCCATATCTAGGTAAATAAGTTTGTAGTAGTAGACCTCTAGACTCGGAGAGGTAATATTTTGGTTTTCCCAACTTGTTTTTTTTTGCCTTAGACAATATAAGGAAGGAATAGCAGAAAGACCAATTTTTTAAAGGTTTACTGTTAATTTCAACCTCTCGCGGCTTATACAACTCTTCTGCTGGAAAACGACTCTTATACTTCTTAAGAAACTGTGTTTCACGTTTTTACCAGTGGGCAGCTGTCCGAATCGAGCAGGGCGGCTGAGCCGCTCCCAAACAAATTACCTTGAAAGATAATGGGCCTATTTCATGTTTTTATAGTTTGACCTTTCAGGAACAGTACGAATCTGTTTGAAAGAGTATAGTGTTGAATTGCCTCTAGATGGGGTAGATTTCCCTTTTCGAAGCCCGATTTTTCCTCGTTAATCTTTACTATTTGCTTACTAAATTTTCAATTGTTAGGCAACAACTAGTCTGTTGTCAAAGCTACTTGAATTAAGGATATAGATTAATTTCAAAAGAAGGTTCGCATGCGTTTGCAGAGTTGTCGGATTAAGTTTCCGCTGGTGTAGTATTCCTCTTTCAAAACGGATCCCTTCTTACAAGTCAGTGGCGGCTCCTTTTTACCCGCCTTTCAATGTTTATCAGTAGGGTGTTTTCGTGGTTCAATGATTAGAAGAAACGGTGATAATAACGTTGGCCGAATCGAACTCAATTCGGTTTTGGCAGAATTTAATGTGGCCGCAATATAATTATATTGCAAATGTGTAAAATCAGTTTGGTGGAATCTGTTTTAATTAATTAATTCCGATTCTGTGGGCATGATTTATTTATATATAGACCGAAAAAATAACACAGTTGGAAAATAATGACAATGTTTATTCAATTTTATTTTGTTTTCTACTTCAAAGATAATCATTCGGCACATTTTAAAGGAATCAGTGTTAATAATTAACTATTATTACAATTTATACTTAATATTGTGACCAGTAACCGCCATTATCGAATACTTCTCTTACTCGATTGGGCATTGATTCATTGTAGGATTGGAATAATTCCTCATTCAGCTTTAGATCTCGCCAAGCATTTTGCACAGACTCCAACAACTCTTGGACATTTCTCACGTTTCTGTGATCAATAACACGAACCATTTCCACCCAAAGTTTCTCATTTGGATTCATGTCGCATCCATTAGCAGGCCAATTCATGACTTTCAAATAAAATAAACCATTAACTACAAGGTCGCAATGTCCGATCGAATTGAAATAAGGCGTCAGATAGTAGAGTTGCATCAACAAGGATTTTCAAATAGATTAATTGGAAGGCAGTTGAACGTTTCTCGCGCTGCAGTAGCTACGTGGGTAGATAGATGCCGCAACAATGAGTTTATTGGCGGGGTGGACTTGGAACGCGCCGGAAGACCTAAGGTTTTGTCTGCCAGAGATTCGCGTCGTCTAGTCAGAACCAGTAGAGCGCAACCATTTCTGACAGCCAGAGGCCTGCGAACGGAACTAGAACTCCAAGCGTCCTTACCAACTGTGAGAAGGGAGTTGATCAGGCATGACCTTCACGGACGCATTGCCTGCAAGAAAGAGAAGTTAAGCGCAGAAAACCGACGAGGGAGACTAGAATTTGCACGATACCATTTAAACTGGACACCCGAGCAGTGGGCGCGAGTGACATTCACGGATGAAAAAAGCTTCGTTGTCGGGCACAATGGCCAGGTAATGAGTGTTTTTAACGAGTTATTAGAATAATAGTTTAAGCATTCGTCAATATTTTATATTTAAGATCCGGGCTAGAAGACCAATCGGTACTCGCTTGAACGAACCACACGTAACCGAGGTTCCGTAAACTGTTTGGGCTGGCTATCGGCAGCTAACTCCGGATGTCTTGTTCACATCCAAGGGAGAAATACCGCGCAACGATATGTCGAGTTATTGGAGAACGATGGCCTTCCAAGCATCCTGGAAAGGTTTCTGAACGGGGACGTCGACTTTATGCACGACAGAGCCCCGATTCACACGGCAAGAATCGCAACCCAAGCATTGGAAAGGCTTAGGGAAATCCATGGATTTAGAGTAAGTTATGTTGTTTACTTTTGTAAGTATTTAAATCATTTGAACATTGCGACCTTGTAGTTAATGGTTCATTTTATTTGAAGGTCATGAATTGGCCTGATAGGGATGTGAAATGAATCCAATTGAGAATCTTTGGGCGGAAATGGTTCGTGTTATTGATCACAGAAACGTGAGAAATGTCCAAGAGTTGTTGGAGGCTGTGCAAAATGCTTGGCGAGATCTAAAGCTGAAGGAGGAATTATTCCAATCCTACAGTGAATCAATGCCCAATCGAGTAAGAGAAGTATTCTATAATGGCGGTTACTGGTCACAATATTAAGTATAAATTGTAATATTAGTTAATTATTAACACTGATTCCTTTAAAATGTGCCGAATGATTATCATTGAAGTAGAAAACAAAATAAAATTGAGTAAAAATTATCATTATTTTCCAACTGTGTTATTTTTTCTGTCTATATTTAAATAAAGCATGCCCACAGAACCGGAATTAATTAATTAAAACAGATTTCACCAAACTGATTGTGCACATGTTCAATATAAATATATAGCGGCCCCATTAAATTCTGCCAAAACCGAATTGAGTTCGATTCGGCCAACGTTATTATCGCCGTTTCTTCTAATCATTGAACCGCGAAAATACCCTACTGATAAACATAGACAGGCGGGTCAAAAGGAGCCGCGACTGACTTGTAAGAAGAGATCCGTTTTGAAAGCAGAATACTACACTCTAAAAAATAAGCGTTCAATAGGGTTCAAATTTGAACTGTACGATCCTTCGTTGAACATTTGCTGTTCAGAGGCTCATTAGATTTCAAAAAGCGTTCACGCTGCATCTTTTTAAAGATAAGCGTTCAACGTAGAACACATAATAATCGGCCTGGTGGGGTTTTCTAAGAAACCCAGGAAAGGGAGGTGTCACGGAGTGTTTAAAATAATTCGACCCCTATCACCAATATCCCCCCTCTTGAAAAGAAATGTAAAAAGGGGTGTACTACCCCGTTCTTCCCATTGGAAATGTGACCCTCTCCATTCCCTCGAGCCTTCATCCCACGTCACGCGGTCCAGGTTACCACTGAAAAAAAACTGAACTGCAAAAAAACCCGTATTTGTAAAATATGCCCTCGTGGCATTAAAACCGAGGGGTCGAACATAATGTACAAACACGTACGTTCTGGATATACTTCCCGGAATACTCGAATATGATTTTAATTATGCCTATTATAGCCACATAAAAGTAAATTCTCCTACAACCACACGCCCTAAATTTACTTTCTGTCCGACCCCTCGATAGACCGAGTACAAAGACCCTTAACCCTTTGAAGGCTTTCCCCCTTCAGTGGACGAAGGGGATGGGCCAGGTTCGGTTCTTTGTGTGTTTGTTAAGTGGTAAACGGTTACTAAAAATTTCCACTGTGCTTCGCGATGTTTTCGAAAAGCGGTTTAAAACGGTTTTACTACAGTACGCTATGCAAACCGATGATTTCAATCTGATGATCCATTGAAAAGTCTATATAAAAATTGTTTTATTGAAGATATAATTCAGGTATGTAATATTTTATTTTATTTTCTAGCTAATTAAGGTATTAAAACTTAAAATGAGTAAAATTTAATTGGACAATAGGGCTATTTGAATATAACGGAGCTCAAAGCCACTATAAATTCTACCAATTAGCTGAACCAGTCACTTTTTGTAAAGGTCCTGTGTTAAGAGATAACGCCTAAGTGTTTTTTCAGTAATAAACAGAAAAAATGTCCATAATAATATTATTTTTCACCTTGAGCTCTTGTTTAAAACACTTCTAATTAACGTGGTCATTTAGCTAGTGCTAAATTTCAAAATATAATTAAAAATCATTAATAAATAAAGAAAAACCCTAGTACTGGTAAATCGAACCTTTCCTACTGGTACTTTTCCTAAGTTACCCCCTCCCCCAATAGCGTGGAGTCGCGCCTTAATGTCGAAAAAACCGGGCTATTGTGGCTCAAAGAAAAAGTTTTTAAAATGAATGAAGTTTTAGGTTTATTATATATATATATACTATTAATTTTATGGACAACTTTGAGTTGACAATTTTCTTGGATATTTTCCTTAAGCGCCACCGTTTACAAGTTGTGATCAGTATTTTGCGTATGAACCGTTAAATTAGCATTATCTTTCAGTGCTCTACTTAAATTTACGGGACCATCCCTAATCATAACTCGTAAATAATTGTCCCTAAGTCAAAATGTCAAAGAAAAGTTTCGACTCAAAATCGTCTTTTGAAAAACGGTATTTGGTCGAAACACCCTGTATATGCTCTTTTAAATATATATAAAAACTCTCCATTATAGGTTGAACTTCTCGACCATTTTTTTAATTTGGAAAATGGACTGGCAATATCATGTAATGTATAAGAAAAAATAATTATATTTAACTGCAAGGAAAGCTGTACACGAACTAATTTACTACAAATTTTTGGAAATTTATTTGAAATTGATGTTAAGGTGGTCCAAATATCTTATTCTCAATGACATTCAAGAATTTATCATACCGCAAATGGATTTAAATTAAATCCATTAAATCTCTAATGAGGACTTCAGTAAGTTTGACATGTAAGTTAATAGCCATGATATCAATTCACTCTTCCATTCTAGTCGGACCATACTCGGAATATTTTTAGATGTCCAAAAGGTTTGACTACTCCAGAATCTGTTTAGCTCTAATTACTAAACACAAGTTTCTAAAACATCGACTTCCCAACACCAGTGGCTACGTAAATTATGCATATAATTATGCCACGAAGGTTCTAGTATAGTAATTAAAACTAATTATTCTAAGGGACTGGTAATAAAATATGAATTATCTTTTATTAGATGAATTCGTTGAAAATGAAATTTCGTCATGAAAGGATGCAAATGGGAAATTTAGTCGTTCGAGCTATGAAGTTCCTACAGAAAGTTGTTCTTCTTCAATTTATAACAAATTATAGATTTATAACGGATAATTTTATTCTGTAATTTACTTTGGTAAATCAAATAAAGTGGATTGAAATTCTAGAAAATCTTAGGTTTTTATGTTATGCATTCTACTTTTCTTTAAACTATTTTCAAAAGCACACTTTTTTCAATATTAAACCTTAAATATGGGTTCGAAATTCCGCAAAATCATTCAATTTTAAACGCTGTATATCTGCTCAATAAAGCACCTACTCGTTCACTGTGGAACGAAAAATGCGAGTTCGAGGTATACCAATATCATTCTGTGTTGAACGCTAAATATCGGTTCAATCCACATAAATACTGTTTAGAATTGAACGCTAATTATGAATTCAAAATACACCAATTTCGTTCAAACATGAACGTTAAATATTTGGTCAAAATAAATCGGTTTCGTTCAATATTGAACGTCCATAGAACGTTCGAGATTTCTCAGTAACGTTCAAAGTTGAACGTTAAATGTGCGTAAAAGATATAACAATTTCGTTCAGTACTGAACATTTTAAACTCAATCCAAAAAACACTTGCGTTCTTAAATGAACCCTAGATTCGCATATAGTATGGAACATTTGTGTTCTTGAAAGAACAAACTCCTGGCGTTCAAATGAACCCCTTAACCTTTACAATAATTCGAATTGAACCCATTAATTTTACAATAATTCGAATCGAACCCATTAATTTTACAATAATTCGAATTGAACCCATTAATTTTACAATAATTCGAATCGAACCCATTAATTTTACAATAATTCGAATCGAAGCCATTAATTTTACAATAATTCGAATCGAACCCATTAATTTTACAATAATTCGAATCTAACCCATTAATTTTACAATAATTCGAATCGAACCCATTAATTTTACAATAATTCGAATCGAACCCATTAATTTTACAATAATTCGAATTGAACCAATTAATTTTACAATAATTCGAATCGAACCCATTAATTTTACAATAATTCGAATCTAACCCATTAATTCTACAATAATTCGAATCGAACCCATTAATTTTACAATAATTCGAATCGAACCCATTAATTTTACAATATTTCGAATCGAACCCATTAATTTTACAATATTTCGAATCGAACCCATTACATTTACAATATTTCGAATCGAACCCATTACATTTACAATATTTCGAATCGAACCCATTACATTTACAATATTTCGAATCGAACCCATTACATTTACAATATTTCGAATCGAACCCATTACATTTACAATATTTCGAATCGAACCCATTACATTTACAATTATTCGAATCGAACCCATTACATTTACAATTATTCGAATTGAACCCATTACATTTACAATTATTCGAATTGAACCCATTACATTTACAATAATTCGAATTGAACCCATTACATTTACAATAATTCGAATTTCCCCCTGCTGTGTTGGTCTAAACATTAGGGTAGTTTTCAACGTCAGAAGTTGTAGGTTTTTTACAGACGGCTTAAATGTGTGTACCTTAACGTGCTTCATGGCGTACGCGCGCAAGTTTGCTTAAACGTTGATGGTGCCCATTTTGAACAATGTAATTGGGTTTCATTCGAATTATCGTGAAAGTAATGGGGTTCGATTCGAATTATTGTAAAAGTAATGGGGTTCGATTCGAATTATTGTAAAGGTAATGGGTTCAATTCGAATTATTGTGAATGTAATGGGTTCGATTCGAATTATTGTAAATGTAATGGGTTCAAATCGAATTATTGTGAATGTAATGGGTTCAATTCGAATTATTGTAAAAGTTAAGGGGTTAGATTCGAATTATTGTAAAGGTTAAGGGGTTCATTCGAATTATTGTAAAGGTTAAGGGGTTAGATTCGATTTATTGTAAAGGTTAAGGGATTAGATTCGATTTATTGTAAAGGTTAAGGGATTAGATTCGATTTATTGTAAAGGTTAAGGGGTTAGATTCGATTTATTGTAAAGGTTAAGGGGTTCATTCGAATTATTGTAAAGGTTAAGGGGTTCATTCGAATTATTGTAAATGTTAAGGGGTTCATTCGAATTATTGTAAAGGTTAAGGGGTTAGATTCGATTTATTGTAAAGGTTAAGGGGTTCATTCGAATTATTGTAAAGGTTAAGGGGTTCATTCGAATTATTGTAAAAGTAATGTGTCTAATTCAAATAAAGACTGGTCAGTTACCAGTACATCTGAACAAACAAGTAACCGATATCTGTGCTACTTTCCTTACCTTTAATTACAATCATCAATAAAAACAAAGGGATTAACGCTTTTGGCCGTTTAACACGTTCATTGTCTTCCACTAGGTTTGAACTTATTTCGATCATTGCCTTATGCTCAATAATCGAAAACAATTGGGTCAAAACCACAATTCTAGTGCTATAATTCTGCAAAATCTCCTTGTTTTTCGGCTTACTTTTGAGAGCCCATAACGTCGCAACGGAGCGCTTTACCCCAAAACGTCATAGAACCTTTCGGACTCCTTTTGACCCAAGGAACATGCCTGTTAATTTGTGCCAGACTTTCCAGAAACACCCTGTATAATACTTTTGTACCAACAATATTTCACTATCTTTGCTTTAAAGGAAAATTTGAAGAATTTATGATTCATCTTGAGTTTAACTGTGAAATTTTCATACCTGAGATGGCGAATTTTCGTCTTTTTTCTTTTAATGAATATTAAAAAACTTCCTCAACCAAACGCACGAAAAATGATTACAATTTTTGATATAAACCTGTTTAAATAAAATGTTAATAAAATCCCATATTGTGTCTAATTGTGACTATTTACACCTGTTATATGGACCCTTCTTCCAATGGGTTTTTATGTTTTTGCTTTAGATAAAAACTGGATAATTTCCGAAGGTATCGTATAACACACTAGCTGTTATTCCCGCAGCGTCGCTCGCTTGTAATAAGAACTTCCATCAAAATGATATAAAGAATGGCTAGATTTTACTGATTCGACTAAAATTTTTGTAACACCCTAGGAGCGAAGGCCCGTCAGAACATTTTTTTATTACTTTTCAAGCGGACATTATTCCATAAATAAGGGTTTTTAAATTCTTGGCCGCCATTTAAATAGATGGCAATAAATGGAACCCAAAAGACCACTCAGCCCGTCTATAGGTTAAAGGAAACCAGTGTACTAAATATTTTCAAAATCGGTTGAAACGCGCGGACTTTGTTGCATAGAGAAGATCTTTTACATTTCTGTTCGCCATTTATTAATATGGCGGAGGATAGGAAAAATCTTTCTTAGTACGCGCCAACTACTTATGAGTAACGTTTCTGCAAATTTTCAGCCTTCTAGGGCAAGTGGTTTTGGGCTGGGCGTTGATTATAAGTCAGTCAGTCAGGACTTTGATTTATATAGATATAGATATAGATTAAAAGAGCCTCGAATATTTGATATCTACCTGTCCTGTTTCATTGAAATGCATAATACATCTCATTTTTGTTTAATTTTGAACTCTTATATCTACTATGGGGAGCCTTTTTCAAACGGTTTTTCATTATGTTTCTAGTTAGTAGTCTTTGTAAGTAAATAAAATCAATTTTCGATATATCCCTGTTGAATTGTAATTTTAATATCACCCATTTTACACTATTTTACAGGTGAATAGTAAACTTCGTAAGGTGTCGTATCTAACATTTTTAATATATACTTTTTTAATTGAAATTTATAATTTGCAACATTTTGTGTCTAATTTTGGATTTTAAGCCCTTTACGGGGACCCTTGACCCAACGGTTTTTCATGTTTTTTACTTTAGGTGGAAATAATACCATTCCTTAAGGTTTCGTATAACGCAGTAGCAAGAGCTTTGTACTTTTGATATAATTTAAATTTGTGATAAATAAAATTTGAGTTTAAAATTGAGTTACTACATTCGCTGTGGAGACCCTTTTTCCAACGGTTCTTTGTCATTTTCCTTGTGGATGAATAATAGTAAACTTCGTAAGGTATGATGTCTAAAAGTTTTGATATATACCATTTTAATTGAAATTTATAACTTACACCATTTTGCGTCTATTTTTGGATTTTAAGCCCTTTACTGCGACCTTTGACCCAACGGTTTTTCATGCTTTTTGCTTTAGGTGAAAATAATGCAATTTTTTGAGATATCGTATAACGAAGTTGAAATAGCTTCGTGTTTTTGATATCTTCCTGTTTAATTGATATTTGTGATAAATAAAATTTTCTGTTTAAATTTGACTTACTACATCCGCTATGAGGACCTTTTTTAACGCTTTTCCATTATTTTTCTTTTGGTTGAATAAAAGTAAACTTGGTTAGGTGTCGTAACTAAGATTTTTGATATATAATGCATTATATATAAGGGCAGTGCGAGCCTTGATTTTTTGGTTTTCGAGCTACATGTTCAAAATATGGTTTCGGGCTTTTATCGCGCCTTAAATTTCTATGGCGAGCCTTAACGACATTCAATTTTAGCTCTTAAATTTCAATGCTACTGTTTTATACATCCAATTACTTTAATTAGGAAAGAAAACTATTAAGTCGTAAATATAACAGATAGACTTTTTTGACTATAAATACACTTGAATCATATTATCACTTATTAAAAGTACTTACGTGAACTGACAATCGCATTGATAATTCAATTCAATCGAATTTTTCTATACCCAAAACGGGCCAAAAGTAAAAGTAAAAATAAAACTCCAATTACTTTATATTTTTTTCTACGCACAAAAGTGGAAGTAATATTTACACCAGTCAAATGTGGGCTTGCAAAAAGGATACGAGCCTTACCAAAAAAAAAAACCAGAATAATTTTCTTCTTCGCTGCGCTTGGGCTATCAGGCAGTAATAGTGCAGCAATAAATGCAATATATATATATATAAAAAACTGCAACTCGGTAACCAGCTGGCTAAAATATAGCAGAATCGGGGTCAGCGCTGCCTCTGCTAATTGTAGTCCAGTTGAAGCCCTCTCACTGACTTATGCCCGTACAAAACTTTTCTATGAAATTTCCATAAAAATATATAAAATTTAATAGAGTGTAGTGCGTAAAGGGCTCTATTCCAATTGATATTTCTATTGACTTATCTATAAACTTTCTATATCTTCATTTTATAGATTTTATATAAAACAAAAACCATGCGTTTTTCTGTAAGTGTTATGTTAATATTCTATAAGCATATTATATAGAAATTTTATAAATTATGTTAACTTATTTTCCACAACTTTCTATACGATTTTTGCTAATTTTCTATTAAAGTTTTCAGAAAATCTTGTAAAGGCGTTTGAATTGTGATTCTACTGTTTTCTACAATACCTTAATGGAAAGTCTATACAATGTATATATTGTACAATTTATACAGATTCTTAACATAAATTTATAATATGATTTACTTTTCTACTTAATGATCGCTCCAGCCCACTTTCAGTTCGCTACACACTGTAGAAGCTAGAGGTTTAAAAATGGTCTCTCATGGTTTAAACTAAAACATCATACCAGTAATAGTTTAAATTTAGGTGTATTATGGTTTGAAAATTGATTCAGTCAAAATTAACCAAAAATTGTTTGTCCATAAAGCTAGATTAAACCAACAATGTTCTGGAATTAGACATGGAACCGTTATGTTCTACTATCAGACCCTTTAACTAATGTTCTGCTTTCAGAATATGATTCAGAAATGTACCGATTTTAAACTATATCTCGTTAATTTTCCGTCTTTAAACCATATTCTGTTAATGTCCTAATAATAGAGGTTAAGTTTAAATGTTCTAGAATGAGAATGAAAAATTTACTATTCTGATATCAGAATTAAAGTTTAAACGTTCAAACAGCACCTATGATAGCTTTCTAATTAGGTGTAATACCCCGAGGCTCTTTCTACTGCCCGTTCACTTAAGGAGAATAATCCTTACTATAAACCCAGTGCCCGGTTAAGATGGGATGAATGAATGTAATGAAAACTTGTCTGTTCTGCAGGATTCTTAGGGCACTGCAGTACTCCATGTAACAATGATCTACATTAAGTAATACACGTTGGTACAAGTGCACTTAATCATGCAATAAACCAAAGCGGCTGAAGACCACTGACAGGTATCTCAACCCATACTACAGTCTACTTACAGCCCTTTTGCAACTCACTTACAGCTAATCACTGAAGTACCATTGGAAGCACCGTTAGAGTTGTTCTATCCCTTTCAGGGCCCTCATGTAAACGAAAAGATGCAAGATCGCATAGAAGTGTCTTTATAGTGATAAGCTTTAATTAAAAAACTTTACGTAATTTAACCTATTTTTGCCCTATACCGATCATTTTAATTGGCTGACAGATATTACCTGCAGAAATTTAGCACAGCTTCATAAAGTCTGTTTTTAAGATACAGCATCTTATTTTAATTTATTTTATTTTTATTACAGATGTATTTGTTGTTATTCCAGTCAATGAGATTTGCAAACTCCTTCCTACTGAGCTTGAGTGCATCTATATTATGGCATATCACATGGGCTACCATTACAGTTTGATTTCAGTCATGTTGTAGTATCATCAATTTGACTTATTTGCAAAGCTTTTCCAACCATCGAACAGCGTTAATTTGAAAATGGTCCAAAGAAACATTGAATTTACAACATTTTAATATCTGCAGCTAAATGGTTACTTTCGCAGATAGTTTAAGTCAGTTAAGCTGAACTAGCAGCTGTAGTGCGGCTCTTTATCAACTTTAGCAGAAAAATGCAGATCGATTTTTTAGCTAAATAATTTGCGGGATGAGTCTGCAGTCAAATGTAGTCTAGGTTCAGAGAAGGTCCAGCCAACTATTCTAAACACAGCTATAGTTTACACCTTATTAACAGTCCCAAATTTATGTTCTGGAACGGTTTTCCATAACCTATGTTTTTGATTCAATTTAGTCATATTCGTAAGGTATCGCATAACGCACAAAAACTAACCTCATACTTTTGATATATACCTGGTTTTTCATGTTTTTTAGTTTCGATGAGTCTTGATAATTTCTTAACGTATTAAATAATTATAAACGTATTAAATAATTATAAATTAGAATCGTAATCAGAGATTCATTTATTTGAAATAGAGAATATATCGCATTTCGTGTTTTATTTCACTTCCTTGAGCTTTTTGTGGTCTTTGCTTTAGATGAAAATTATACACAATAATACATATACATACAAAATACGAATTTTTTTCGCATCTTCCTAATTCATTGGACTTAAAAATCAATCCAACATGTTTTTGGTGTGAATTTTTAAATTCGATTTTGGGACCCTTTTTCTTAATGACTTTGGAAGTTTTTTTGCGTTTGATGAAAATTCTTAAAATTCCAAATGGAGATGTTGAGCTCTCTGATGAAATTACTCAACAAACATTACTTCCTGGAGTCAATGATCGAAATTATGTAAAACTGGGAAAGAAAAATTGACAATATTACTATTAATGAGGAAGTTTATTGCTTATGTGGATTCCGAGGAACCGCTTCAAATTAAGAGTGTAGTCCCACCCGAATATGTTAAGGGATACATTTCTATCGAAACTTACAAACGCACGTCAAACGAGCCATCAAAGGTATAGGCAATCTCAGAATTGGACAATATGCTGACACTATGGTGCCCATTATAGAAATGAGGGATGTTTTGAGGGTGACCAAGGACCAGGTTCAACTTAAACCTAAACAATAAGTTCGATTTAAAAGAATTATCTATAGACTCGAGTTTTTGATATATACCTTTATAATTGAAATGTATAATTCATCCCATATTGTATGTAATTTTCAATTTTTACATCTGCTATGTGGCCCCTCGTTCTAACGTTTCTCCATAATTTTTTTCGGTATGGTCCCATTTCTCCCAATTCTGTGTTTCCCAAAATACATTTTTATCCCAAAATTTCCGATTCCCAGTTCTCCCAATCTTATATTTCCCAATCGGAATTTTAATCCCAAACTATTCAATTCTCATTTCTCCCAATCGAATGGTTTCGTCTAATATTTTATGCTGCAAAGGGTTGCTTTCAAAACGACTTTGATTATTTTTAATGCGAATAGGTTAGGATAGGTTAGGTTAGGTTAGGTTAGGTTAGGTTAGGTTAGGTTTGGTTAGGTTTGGTTAGGTTAGGTTTGGTTAGGTTTGGTTAGGCTAGGTTAGGTTTGGTTAGGTCAGGTTAGGTTAGGTTAGGTTAGGTTAGGTTAGGTTAGGTTTGGTTTGGTTAAGTTTGGCTAAGTTAGGTTTGGTTAAGTTTGGTTAAGTTTGGTTTGGTTTGGTTTGGTTAAGTTAAATAATTTTCCTACCAATTAATGTGAAGTGTTATTCTAAATGTATTATATTTTTCTGTTAGATCCATGAGAAAGTTCGTGTTTTATAAATAATTTAACTATGGTACGCCTTTTCCAAAATATTGATGCTTAGCTTCATTGACTTCTCAAATAATATGCCTTTTCCAAAACATTACTGTTATGTTATGTTGGGTTAGGTTTGGATAATAATATTTTATAAATCATTATGCTATGGTACGCCTTTTCTAAAATATTGATGTATAGCTTCATTGACATCTCAAATAATATGCCTTTTCCTAAACATTACTGTTATGATAGGTTAGGTTTGGTTTGGTTAGGTTAGGTTAGTAATATTTTATAAATCATTTAACAATGTTACACCTTTTCCAAAATATTGACGTTTAGCTTCATTGACTTCTCAAATAATATGCCTTTTCCAAAACATTACTGTTATGTTATGTTAGGTTAGGTTTGGTTTGGTTAGGAGGACGTCTCTTCCTCTTTGGAGCGGTTATACACTTCAAGTAAGTGTATCCCTTATGAAATGAAAAAATATATAAATAAAACCATCAAATTCTACTCTATTTGAGTCTTTTTGGGTATGCAATATTGGGTTAATTGGAATAGGAGAACTAAGAATTGGGTGTTTTAAATTGGGTGAAACAGGGGGTAACCTGTTCGACCACTAAACAGAAAATACAAGATTCAGGAGGAAAGAATAAAACAACTAAAAAGGGAACTGGATGCGGGGAGAAAAACTCCATTTGAATATTTCGAAATCATAAAATGGAAATTCAAACTAAACTGAATATGTAAAACATATCATTGTTAATAAAACAAAAAAATTATCTTTGAATTTATTAACATATGTTTTATGCTGAATTGGGAGAAAAGAAATTGGGGGAAAAGATATAGTGTTGGGTCAAATGGGATTGGGAGATATGGGAATTGGGAGAAACGGTTTGGGTTAAATGGGAGTAAATCTTTTTTTCGATTAAAATACGTGAGCTTCGTAAGGTTTAGGGTATCGCAAGTACGTTGAATTTTTGGTATCTACCTATTTTTTTTCGATTAAAATACGTGAGCTTCGTAAGGTTTAGGGTATCGCAAGTACGTTGAATTTTTGGTATCTACCTATTTAATTAAAATTTACAATACATACAATTTTTTGTTTCATTTTGACTTTCTTCATCCGGTATTAGGACCTCTTTTCTAACGGTTTTTCATTATATTTCTTATTAAGGTGTCGTACAAAGCACTAAAATTTACCTATCATTTTTGATATATACAATTTTCTTTGAAATAAAAAGAAAATTCTATTTTGGCTTTTTAAATCCGCAGTGGCAACCTTAGTTCCAAAGATTTTTCATGTTTTTTTAGTTTCTATTAATCTAGATAATTTCTTAAGTTATCAGGTATTGCACTACGTAAGAATCGTAATCCAGTTATACATATGTTTTTCTAAATTGAGAATAAATCACACTTTGTGTTTTATTTTAGTTTTTACATTTGATATGGGGACCTTTTTTCTTACAGGTTTTCGTGGTCTTGCTTTAGATGAATATCACACTTAATCAAGCCAGGTATTTCTTCTATCTTCCAAATTCATTAGACTTAAAATCAATCGAAAATGTTTTTGGTGTTGAGGTTTTACATTCGATTTTGGGACCCTTTTCTTCATGATTTTTAAATTTTCTTTTTTGAAAATTATTAAATCTCCTAAGGTAAAACGCACTGAAAATAGCCTCGAATTTAATATATAAACATATTAAATTGAAATTTCAAATAATTCCATATGAAATCTATTTTAGTATTTGGATCAAGCTAGATAATTTCTTAAGATTCCGAATCATGCAGTAAATTAGAATCATAATTTAGATATAATGTTTAATTTAAATCTGGAATAAATCTGGATCTGTTTTTAACTTTCACTTTTTATCTCCAGAATCAACGGTTTTTAGTTTTTTCATAATGCTATGCACAGAAATTTGAAATTTTGTTTCAAAGGTATAAAACATTTAATATAGCCTTGTATTTTCAATATCTTATTTACTTGAAATCCAGAAATGTTCCATCTCGTCTCTAACTGTTTACGTCCGTTATGCTGATCGTTGTTCCAAGGGTTTTCATATGTTTTAAGATTAACTAAATAGATGGCCAATGGTGTACTTAAAATAGGCTAAAATTTTTGATATATACCTCTATTTTTCAAATTGAGAATTAATCCCTTTTTGTGTTTAATTTTGACTGTTTATACGCGTTATGAGGACCCTTGTTATAACGGTTATACAATTTTTCGTCTAAAATTTCACGAGCTATCTCCTATTACACTTAAAACCCCTCGATTTTTTGAGGGATTCTAAAATTATTATTATTATTAATAAATCCAATTTTATGTTTAATTTGTCACTAATATGGGAAAATTCATTAACAATTTTCAAGTGGTTTTTTTCTCTGTTTAAAGGGAATTTCAAAAGTGATAATAGGATTGAAGTGTATTTATAGTCAAAAAAGTATATCTGTTATATTTACGACTTAATAGTGTTCTTTCCTAAGAAAAGTAATTAAATGTATAAAACAGTAGCATTGAAAATTAAGAGCTAAAATTGAAAGTCGTTAAGGCTCGCCATAGAAATTTAAGGCGCGATAAAAGCCCGAAACCAGATTTTCAACATGCAGCTAAAGGCTTGATGCTGCATAAGAAACTCGAGACTCGGCTCGAAGTTCGAAAACCGAAAATAGAGAGGCGGGAGGCTCGACTCGAAACCAAAAAATCAAGACTCGCACAGCTCTTATATATAGTACATTATTTATCAAAAATCTTAGTTACGACACCTAACCAAGTTTACTATTATTCAACCAAAAGAAAAATAATGAAAAAGCGTTAAAAAAGGTCCTCATAGCGGATGTAGTAAGTCAAATTTAAACAGAAAATTTTATTTATCACAAATATCAATTAAACAGGAAGATATCAAAAATACGAAGCTATTTCAACTTCGTTATACGATATCTCAAAAATCGCATTATTTTCACCTAAAGCAAAAAACATGAAAAACCGATGGGTCAAAGGTCCCCGTAAAGGGCTTAAAATCCAAAATTAGACACAAAATGGTGGAAATTATAATATTCAATTAAAAAGGTATATATCAAAACTTTTAGACATCATACCTTACGAAGTTTACTATTATTCATCCACAAGGACAATAATAAAGAACCGTTGAAAAAAGAGTCCTAGCAGCGGATGTAGTAAGTCAAATTTAAACTCAAATTTTATTTATCACAAATTTAAATTAAACAGGTAGATATCAAAAATACAAAGCTCTTGCTACTGCGTTAAACGAAACCTTAAGGAATGGTATTATTTCCACCTAAAGTAAAAAACATGAAAAACCGTTGGGTCAAGGGTCCCCACAAAGGGTGTGAAAATCCAAAATTAGACACAAAATGGTGCAAATTATAAATTTCAATTAAAAAAGTATATATTTAAAATTTTAGATACGACACCTTACGAAGTTTACTATTCACCTGAAAAATAGCGTAAAATGAGTGATATTAAAATTACAATTCAACAGGGATATATCGAAAATTGATTTTATTTACTTACAAAGACTACTAACTAGAAACATAATGAAATACTTCTTGAAAAAGGCTCCCCATAGTGGATATAAGAGTTCAAAATTTAACAAAAATGAGATGAATTATGCATTTCAATGAAACAGGACAGGTAGATATCAAATATTCGAGGCTCTTTTAATGTGTTATACGATACCTTCGGAAATTATCCAGTTTTTATCTAAAGCAAAAACATAAAAACCCATTGGAAGAAGGGTCCATATAACAGGTGTAAATAGTCACAATTAGACACAATACGGGATTTTATTAACATTTCATTTAAACAGGTTTACATCAAAAATTGTAATCATTTTTCGTGCGTTTGGTTAAGGAAGTTTTTTAATATTCATTAAAAGAAAAGAGACGAAAAATCGCCATCTCGGGCATTAAAATTTCACAGTTAAACTCAAGATGAATCATAAATTCTTCAAATTTTCCTTTAAAGCAAAGAAAGTGAAAAATAGTTGGTACAAAAGTATTATAGATGTAATAAGTCAAATGAAACACAAAATATAATTTTTATATGCATAAAAAACCTTTCTTTTAAAAAATTGTTCTGGAAAGATTTAATTCTTGATTAGAATATCGAACCGAATTTTTTCCTCCCAACCCATTAAGCTATATTATATAATATTCACGAAAATTCTATTTTTGGCTATAAAAAAATTTTAAATATTATTGCGGGAGTGAAAAGGGATTCAAGCTGAATTGATATTTCTCTTTGCAAGAGAAGACTCCCAATTTTTAGCTTCCACATTTCATTTTTTCTCTGGCGCGCGTAACGGTGAGCAAACGAGACAAGTTTATAGCCCTTTCGCCCCCCCCCCGTCCCGACCTTCTGAGTTGAGACTGAAGCTCGTTTATGTTTCTCTCGGCGCAAGCGCGACGTTTTAAAAATATCTTCCGCAGACCGATTTAAAAAGGGGGGTTGAGCAGGCAGAGCGTACTCGTTCCCGCTGACGTTGTACCCCCTTTCTCACCGGATCTATCTCTCTATCAGTCTACTGAGGATAGCGGCCCCTTTGACGCCCCTTTTGAAATCGGTCTATAATTGGTTAGTACCGTAGCATTGGCTTTATGCAGTTTTCGATTGTCATTAAATTATCTGAAACTAGGAGAGTGGAACCTCTCTTACATAAGACTTCATACAGCCTTTAATGATTAATGAGGTGTTTTTTGATTGGTTTTAACCTTTTTCGTATTATTTTTACTGTTTTTAAAAAAATCTATAGAACATCAACCCGGACTCACACTATGTGGTTATAATTTCTAAGAGATCCATCTAATAGATTATTTTATAAAAAGTCAATTTGCTAAAGGTGGTTTTCATTAACATAAAATAAATCAGCCTTTTTGGAAAAAAAATTCGAAACTTCCAATTGAAATAACATGGGATTTTTTATAGAAAAAAGCCAAATTCTGGACCGTATATTCCAAAAATTATAAATTCCTTAGGATTCAAAACGTTTTTAAATAAACATAAGATCTTTATATTAGGTCCTTTTCTACTTTTCATTCAGAAACTTTATGTTAAGTATATTTAGTTTTAATTTTTCAAAAATACCTCGATTTACGATTTTTTCAATGATGCCCTGTTTTATTAGAAATTGACAGCACATTCGAAACTCGCATTTTTAGCGTTTAGTGGCTGAAAACAAATTTGAGTAATTCTATTTAAAGTTTTATGGATGAAATACTCTATAGAAAGTTAAGTAAGCTTGAATCCAAGCGCTGTCTGTTCGCGAGTCGATAACCTCGGTTGAAATCTAATTAATTTTCTTTAAGAATACAGCTCTGCACAAGTCTATGGCATTAAACTAAGGAGTAACATTGATGTTTTACTGTTTACGACAAACAACGAAATTCTGATCATAGGGGACACGAACTGTAACCTCAAAGCCACCACGCTATCGGCAAAGGCAAGACTACCTCTCAATACACTGGGGAATTTCATACAAATGATAACGTCCCCGATCAGAATTACCCTAAACTCAACAAGTTTGATTGATCATATTTATGTAAATCACCCGGAAAGAAACACAGAGGTCATAGTAAAGGCATGTGGAGCATCTGACCACGACCTGACATGGGTCATCAGGAAGAAAATGAGTATAAAACTTCATAAGAAAATTACCTCCACCAGTAACTATAAGAAAATAAATATGACGAAATTCGTTCAAGAACTCCATAAAAAATTAAACAAGGCTGAGGAATCCATTGACAGCCCAGAAAGGAGCCTACAGGTGTTACAAACTGAAATAATTATTCACCTGGAAAAGCATGCTCCGCTAAGAGGAAAATATGTATTTACTAAAAGCGCCCCGTGGCTAACCTCAAATATAAAACATCATATTCACATAAGAGACAAATTCAAGACAAAGACAAGAACAGTATACCATGCTCATAAGTAAAAGTACCAGAATATGTACAGGAAACAGACAAACTTGGTCAACGCTCTTATCCATAAAGAGAAGACAAGATACTTCAAAATTAAAATTGGAATCGGCAGTAATGAAACGACCAATATTTGGTAAACCATTAAGCCATAACTCAAGCAAAAGAATACCAAACCTATAACGGAGATGGAATACAAGGCCAATAAAAACAAAGATCCAGAAACTGTGGCAAACATGCTTAACGAATGCTTTATGAACATAGCAGGGAAACTGCTAAACATGAAGAGTGTATCAAGATGATAGCTAAAGTGCAAAAATTTGACTCACTTACAGCTGCCAGCGCAAAAGCTAATATTACATCTCTGCAACATAATTACCACCTAGAAGTGCTGAAATTCGAGAACAGAATAAAAATGAGTTATTACCCTGACTTTATTCAAGGATGGTTTCAAACAACAAATAATAACGAAAAAACTCGTGGCACAACAAATAACTTCCATACGGAAAACTTCTCCAGATATAGAAATAAAAGCTTGAAGCATAAGGGTATAGAGCTCGAGAATAGACTCCCAATGGACATCAAACAAAAACAATCTTACAAACTTGTTATAGATAAGATAAACAATTATTTGAACAATCTTACTAGTCTTGAGTAATAGCAGAAAAATTAGAGCTTTTCTCTTTTTAATTTTAAAATCTTAACGTGAACTTCGAGGGTTGTCGTGTATAAAATTATTTAAAAAACCTTTGTAATAGAAATTTATAATTCACACCATTTTCCGTCTAATTCTGTATTTTTAAATCCTTTACGGGGACCTTTGACGCAACGGTTTTTCATGTTTTTTGCTTCTAGTGAAAATAGTGCGATTTATCTAAATATCGTATAACGAAGTAGAAATATCTTCGTGTTTTTGATGTCTTTCTGTTAAATTGAAATTTGTAATAAATCACATTTTGTGTTTAAATTTGAATTACTACATCCATTATGGGGACCCTTTTCTTAACGTTGTATTATTATTTTTCATATAAATGAATAATAGTAAACTTCGTAAGTTGTCGTATCTAAAATTATTTAAAAACCTTTATAAATGAAATTTATAATTAACACCATTTTGTGTCTAATTTTGGATTTTTAAATCCTTTACGGGACCTTTGAGCCAACGGTTTCTCATGTTTTTTGCTTTTGGTGAAAATAATGCGATTTAATTAGATATCGTTTAACGAAGTAGAAATATCTTCGTGTTTTTGATGTCTTTCTGTTAAATTGAAATTTGTAATAAATAACATTTTGTGTGTAAATTTGAATTACTACATCCGCTATGGGGACCCCATTCCCAACGTTGTTTTACTATCTATCATATGGATGAATAAAAGTTAACTTCGATGGTTGTCGTGTATAGTATTATTCAAAAAAACCTTTTACTTGAAATTTAAAATTTACACCATTTTGTGTCTAATTTTTGATTTTAAAATACTTTACGGGGATTAATGATGAAAATTAGTAAAGTTCGTGAGGTATCGTACAAAACACTAAAAATAATTTTTATTTTTATTAGGGTCTATATATGTTTTAAATGTTTCTAAAACTGAATTTTACCATCCTCTATAAGGCCATTGTACCAACGTTCTTTAATGATTTTTGTTCTTGATGAAAATTTTGATATATACCATTTTAATTGAATTTTATTTGACATTTGGTAGGTGGATCATGTTTCCAAGTTTTAAGTTTTTAATAGTTTGTTTCTTGAGGTTTCGTATTACTATTTATTATTTTTCTAAATTTATACAAGTATTATTTTTAAGTTTTAAAAATGAATCTAGACAATATCAGATCCTTGATTACGCCTTATGCTTATCGTATTAACGTATTAAATTCCGTTTACTTTTGAATTGAGACATTTTGTTACCCATAACTCAAGCTTAGAGAATATTAGTGTATTGCTATTCTTACGGGGACAAAGTTAACCGGAAATACGTCATAGATTTTGGTCCCCATAAAGAATGTAATGAAAATTATATAAAAGTTTCCTTTAAAAATATTTGGAATTCATTTTAAGATGCAATTTGAAACAAGTCATAAAAGTGAAATATATTTTCGATTTTACGATAAAAGCGGAGGAGATATTGCGTTTTCTAAATGTCCCCGTAAGTGACTTTTTAAACTCGGTCCTCATAAGCAATGTAGGACATGTATGGGTGTGTTTTTATGTTTGTAATGTCTTAAGAGCTTCATTCTTATGGTAAGGTAAAAATTTCATTTGTAAATTCTCTTAACATTAGAGATGCTGAGAAAAAACTATAGAAAATTGCTCAAAATTAGTCATTTTTGATCAATGATTACTCTTGAACGCGCAAGTGAATTGAGACGCGCTTTTCTTTAAAATGTAGTGCAAATGTTATACTATAGAAATACCTTGAAGGATATTTGCGGTTTTGTCTGGTCTTCAAACAGTTGGTGTTCCGAAGTCAAAAAAAAGGAGGAACGAAATATGCAAAGAGTTGAACGGCGCACTTACAAATCATACAACATCTTTATGCAATCTATAAGTGAAACATTAAAACTCTAGATGAAACAGAATATGTTTATTAAATTTAGAGTACAGGTTGGTATGATAAGACTATATTCCCGAACCCAGTAATCCTACAGAAATTGGAAACGTGGAAGAACATAAAATAGAAGATACACGCTTTCTGCCGAATTTCGATTATATCAGTTTGAAAACCGAGTGAAAAACGGATATGAATAAACTGATTACGAATAAACTGTCATAGTCTTATCACACCAATATGTACTGTAAGTTTAATAAACATATTGATTTTCATCTTGAATTATAGTGTTCCCCTTTTTGTTGGCATAAAGGTGCTGTATGTTTTGTAAGTGCGTCGCTCAACGTTTTGCATATTTCGATCCTCTTTTTTGGACTTTGGAACACTAACTGTTAAAAGACCAGCCAAAACCGCAAATATCATTCTGGGTTTTTATAGTATGATATTTGCACCTTATTTTAAAGAAAACCGCGTCGCAATTCACTTGTGCGTTAAAGAATAATCATTGATCCAAAATAACCCATTTTTTGTAATTTTTAATCGTTTTTTCGCTGTGTATTAAATAGTAAGTGATATTTACTAATGAAACTTTTAACTTACCATAACAATGAAGCTCTTTAAACATTAAAAACGTCAAATCACGCTTAAAACTACCAGGAGGCCAACTTGGCCACCAGATGGCGCACCCAAAAATTATTTAGTTTGGTAACGTCCTCGATTTCAGTGGATGTGAAACATGTTTAAATATTGTCATTATGAGGCTCGTGGAATTTTTGCGAAAATATCGGTCCTTTGCAGGGTTGTTGATTTTTTTGATTTAAATCGGATTTTTTTTTATTTTAATTGATTTATTTGATTTTTTTGATTTTTATTGAACTAATAGATAGTAAATTACCAACATGAAAACTTTTGAGTCAAAATTAAGCAAAAGCAAAATAATCATGACATTTAAGCAGCTATTGGATATTATTACTATTCAAATGCTTGTATAAAAAGACTAGCTTGACCGCTATTTCATTTCCTAGCCTTTCCAGCAAGACAAACTGGAATTCTGGGAGAAACTTACATTGAAATATACCAAAACCACGATTAATTTTAATTTTAGGTCTTTTCTAATTAAGTTTCTTCTCGAGTTACTTAAACTACTCCTTGGAATCTTAGAAAACATTTTTTAAAAATAAAAATATATTATTGATTTAAATCAAATAATTTTTTTAAAAAAAATCGCTTGATTTAAATCATGATTTAAATCAGTGATTTAAATCAAACTGATTTAAATCAAACAACCCTGGTCCTTTGTAACATAGTGGATCTGCTCTTTTTACTTGTCAATTTTTGATTGTTTGTGTAGGTTTGTAAATGAAGGACATAATATAAAGTAAAAAATAATGTCAATTTTTATTTTAATTACTAATCACAATTAATAATGAAAAAGTCTGCAGACAAACTCCCACCCCCCAATTATTTAAATTAGAGAAAATATATATATATACAAATATATTTTACAACTTTAAAATTTACTTAAGATACCCATAAGGGGTTGTGGTGTAGTCTGGGAAAACTCTAACTTTGTCGACGATTACTTGATATGTTTTAGTTTGATCAATTGTAATTAAAGTGTGATTAGGTAATCGTCGAATTTTGGGGGCCAATTGGTAATTGTACGGAGTTCATTTCTGGTTGCCCTTGGTTGTTTACACCTAATAATTTTTTCATAATATCAAAGTTTACGTGGTTTTCTGTTGACGAATTTAAAAAGAAACCTTTAACTTTAATTGTGTTGGTGATTTTTTCTGTTGCAGGATCGTATATGTTCATAGAATAATTTTTTGCCCCTGCGCTTCCAAACTCACAAGTATATGCGTCTTTGCCGTAAGGTTCTAACTCATTCTTTAACTCACCAAGATAATCTCCTGTGGGGAGTATAGGGACTCCATCTGGCGAGAGGTAAATCAGGCTGTCCGTATCCATATAAAAACATAGGTCTCGAACCATTTCGAGATGTTTTAAAAGGTGAAGGCGTGCCATAGTTCTTGTATAGCACGCTATAATTACATTTCTATGCTTGTGAGCGATCTCGTTTTCCGCAATATCTTCTGATTTGACGAGAATAGGTTTGTCATTTAATGTCAATAGAGTTTTGACCTCTTTGTCAGGGTTAAGCAGTAACTCGTATAGAGTCTTGGCGTCTTTTATTATATCTGTTGTGCACGTGTCGGGTGGTTTGTCCGAACTTGCCCCAAAAAGAGCTTACAAAGTCATCGCAACCCCTCATTCTTTTCTATTTTATCTATGTCTAAATCGATCCCTTCAACTTCTTTGTAATTTTTGACATAGTTTTCTTTGTCTTCCTGGGTGACGGAATCAGCAGAAAACCGCGAGCAAAGGTTTTATATTCAAGGAAGGCGTTTACATAGTCTTTAAAAAGACCGCCTTGTTTGGTCTCGGGGTCGTATTGTGTTACCTGGTACGACCAAGCTTCATACATTTGAGTGATTTTGTATCCTCGTTCTACGGCGTAGCTCAACTCATCGGTTACCCAAGTGCCCCGCAGTTCTCTTTGATCAGGTGTGTGGGTGCAGTCCTCTTGGAATAGACTTTTGCAACATAGGGGAAAGGTCAACTTCACGTTTATGCTAGCTGGCAAAATCGGATGTACTAGATTTTGGGCCGGAAGTACGTCGCATTTGAGAAGCCCATCAAATGAGAAGATGTCGGGCAAATTATCCAAAATAATTTTAGGGTGTCCGATAGGGATTTTTCCCGTTTTGTTGACGAAAGGGTACAAACCCGTAAAATCCACGTAGTGCATTTTCTCTGTTCCCGTTGTTTTATGATACAGTTTGTTAGCACAGCAGCGTCCGCCGAAGAAAGCGTCGCGAGGGTTTCACCTTTTTGAGGTTTTAACACGAATATCACTCCGTCTTAACAAGTCATTAATTTCGGGGTTATTTGTTTTGTCTTGTTGCCACTCACGGAACATTCCCATTTGACGTTAACTTTACATTTTAGTGACTCTAGTTTGCTAATTTTTATCTCAGTTTTTGAGTACCTGGTGTTTAACGTTTCAGTAGGGTCGCCATGCAAGATCTTGTTTCTAATGATGGGAAAGTGTATTTTACATCCATGATAATAGCAGCCCATGTATTCAAACACTTCTTTGTTGATCGGGCCATAGCCATCTACCTTCATGGTCTGTATTTTAACTTCCTTACCCCTAAAAGAGGATTGAATGTGGATATTTCTCTCATCAGATGTCCATTCAAGCCATTCAATGGCGCCTAAAGACTGGTTCTCACCAAGTCTGTAGTAGTTTGAGGGAATGATACTAATGGTATTCGATTTAAGATAATTTTTCCTGAAAACGTAAGAACAATCGCCAGGGAGAGTAACAGAACCGCAATTAAAAGGATCTACGCTAGTAACTTTAAGTAAAAGGGACCGAAAGGTAAAACATCATAGAAAGAGAAGTAGAGTATCGTTTTTACAATAATAATACAACTCATTTAAGAAGTTGAACCTTTTCTCTTTACTGACTTCTGAGTTGTACCATTTCTTAAAGGTGTCCAAGTTTTTCCTTGTAAAGTACTGGCAACCGTAAGCCTCTGCATGGGGTAAAGTATTTTCTAACACGAAGTTTGTCTCTTCCTGTCTGTCTATATCGAACGCGTGATCAACTACGTTGAAAAGAAAATGGGGAAAGTACCCTTTGGCGGCATTGGGGTGGCCAAAAGTGGCGGGGAACTTAGATAAAGCTACGGGGATAAAATTGTAAGAGTCGAGGAATAACAGATTAGAGAGTTTCATTTCTAAAATGCACGTACCGTTAATTTTCAGAGTTTCGAGGACAAATTTATCGTCCCTGATTGACAATCTCTGTAATTAATAATTGATTGTCGTAATTGCTACCAAAATGGGACAGTACGATAACTTTTTTCACGTCGTATAAACTAATTAAATAATCCTTGAATAGAGCTATGGGGTTTTCCGCCTGAGAAACCTTGTTTTCGCGGTCCAAATTGGTTGCATTTGATACAATTAAAATCTAGAGAAGTTTCGTCTATACATGCTTCGCAAACAGAGATGCTAACACATAATATGGCTTGATGTTCGTAGGCACCCAACTTTTCCTGACATACTTTCGTTTGTATGCATTCAACGTCAAAGAAAATGTACATTAGTTCGGGTTAATTACGGCGTGCTTTTTTCTAAGGGATAACCTGAATGTAACATAAATGGTCGCTGTGTTGGTGTTTTCCACATACATGACAGAACATTTTCCGGCATGTGTGTCTAGCAGTACGTTTTTTTATAGTTAGATGAGACCAGGATGATTTAAACAACAGTTTTATTCAAAATATTTTAAAACTTAAAATTTTAAACTCTTTTTTATTATTAACTCCTTATACAGAGGTTCGCGAGAACGTGTTTAACGATACAAGTAATTTTTCGTTCTGAATATTTTGGAGAGTTCGGTCCTCTCCCTCCACAAGAATTTTTGGGTATTTTGGTTAGTCATGGGTTTTAACAATTTTCTTTCTATAGATATTTTTCTTGGTAAAATTTTAGTGCATTATAAATCAAGTTTGACAATTTTATTTTCTAAGGTACAATTTTTAAAGGGTTGTTAAAGTACTAGTTTTAAAGGTGTTATGAAAGTAAGCAAAATTTATTACAGAGTAAACATTTAACGAAAATATAAAGACAATAAAAATTTTCTTTATTGGAACTTTAGGAGTTCCAACATCCCCCCCCCCGCTAAAAAGCTAGCGTTGATTGCTCGCTCATTGTATTAAACTTATAATTAAACTTTTATTTCAAGTGGACAAAGTAAATTAATAGGTCTACGTATGGTAGAACCGTGTGGTAATTTCACTACACATGATCTCAGTTTTTCCATCGCGTCCGCGAAACGTTTCTTTTATACGCGCAATTCGCCATAATTGTCTCGGTTGATTTTCGTCCTTAACTAAAACTACGTCGCCTTCTTTTAATTCGTTGTCAACTTGGCTGCCTTCTACTTTATGCGCGGATGATAAATGCAACAAATATTCTTTCTCCCACTTGTTCCAATATTTGTCAATTAAACATTCTCTATATTCGTATCTTCTTCTCAAGTCTTCTCCTTTCGTAGTTTTATTCTGATGCGATTTAAATTGTCGAGACGGTAGGGTTGTTTGTCGACTTCCTACTAAAAAGTGCGCGGGTGTAAGGGGGTAGGGTTCCCCTACATCATCTTTGACGTAAGTTAACGGCCGCGAATTTAAGATCGCTTCCACTTCGGTAATAACTGTTGAAAGTTCTTCAAAGGTCAAGAATGAATTTCCCAATATTTTTCTAAGAATGACTTTGACTAAGCCCACTAAGCGCTCCTACCACCCACCGTACCAAGGGGCTTTTTCCACAATGTATTTCCACTTGATTCTTCTATCTCCCAAGTAATCTTTTACTTTCCCTTTATCTAAATTTTTCAAAGTGAATTCAATTCTTTTTCCGCTTTTTTAAATGTTAGTGCATTGTCAGTATAAATGATTGACGGAATGCCTCTTCTCGAAATAAACCTCCTCAGAGAAAGCAAAAAAACACTCGGTGGACAAACTAGATACTATTTCCAGGTAGTGGCGCATGTATAGAGTGCAATATAAGATTTTAACTTTTTCTTGTTTTTCTTTCACAAATATTGGGCCTGCAAAGTCTATGCCCGTTATTTCAAAGGCTTGAGACTTGAAAACTCTATCTCTTGGTAGAGGCGCTGTTTCTTCTGTTTTTGGTTTAACTTTCCTTTTCTTACAAACTAAACAATGCTTGATGATTTTCTTAGTTAGTTGACGAACTTTGTTGATCCAAAATTGTTCTCTCACTTGTGTAAGTGTATCTGCTACTCCAGAGTGTAAGGTTAATAAATGCGCTCTTCTTATTTGTAAGTTCGTATATATATAGCTTGCTTGGCTATGTTTCTAGAATATTTTAATGATTCCAAACGTTGTTGCCGAAATCTAGTAGCGACTTATTCGACGGTAAAGCATGGTTTTCACTTGGCGTAAATCACGAATTTTCGCCCGACGTCAAGCGACGACCGAAAAAAAAACAGTTACGCTGGACAGATTTTACGTTGAGTGTGGCGATATTAGCTTTCCATATTTTCGGCCACGTTAAACGTTAAGGCTCTGCGCGAGCCAATCAGCAATAAGCTAGAGTCGTGACGTAATTTTCCATCACGCGTGTTCAGAAGAGGCCGTACGCGGTCCGCCATGTTTTTATTTATTCCGTTGCTAATAGAGTCAGTAGCTAGTACAAATCCCTGAGAATGCCGAAGTTCAATGCTGAAAGGTTTATTGAAGAGGTTAGGAACAATAAAAATCTGTATGATATTAGAAACAAAGATTGCAAAACAGAAAGACAATAGATGGGCCGCAATTAGTGCAATGTTCAGTTTATCTGTTAAGCCTTGGTTCCATTATTTGCGGGAACTACGCTAAGTGAAAACGCTATAACGCTTGGCGACAACGTAAAAAGCAAATCTGACGTTTGACGTCCTACTGCAAAGTAGTTTTTTTCGGTCAAGTGAAAACCACGCTTTAAGTGACCTTGCTCCCGCCCGCGCTCTTGTAGTAGCTTTTGTTAAAATTCTTTCAAAGACATTTTAACGTTCGGGCCTGACTTCGGTGTTTTAGGGATGAGCCCTTATTAGAAATCATTGTGTAGTTCAGTTTATTTAAATTTAAGGGATCATCCTTAAAATACTTCAATCTGAACTTGTAAACAGTGACCCGGACGGAAAAATGTAATAGAAGTTATACATTTCGACTCAAAATTGATTTCCCAAAGAACATCCCCAGGCTTAATTTATGCATGCAGAAACACCCTGTATAGTTTATGGTCAGAAAAAGGAACCGTCTTTTAGTTTCGAAAGGGCGTATGAAATTTTATATCTAAAGTTTCGAAAGGTATGCCATTTACGCAAACAAACTCGATTAGATAAACGTTATAGCCCCTCAATTTAGGTCTTTAATTGATATTTGTTAAGGGCCTTTGTAGAAATTATTTTAACTCTGATCTGGGGTGTTAGTCAAAAAGCCAACATTTAGGGGTAAATTTTCTAACGTATTTCTTAGGCGGTGGCAGCTAAGAGGAGAGAATAGATATCGTTACAAACAGAAGTGAGATGAGACTTGAAGTACTGAGCTAACCAAATTCTTCACTTGGCGAAAGTGAATATGCTTGATAACACACCAACGGTTGGCCCTCTCGTAGCGGTTTCTGAATTTTCCCTCCAAAACGTGAGACGCTCGCGGTGGTAGACGGCCGAACTAGATTCAAGCACCAGCGTCCGTGTTCCGCGGCTTTAGATATAGGGGAAGTGGGTAGGATATATTTTGGAACTCGACCAATTTTTTTCCCTCTAGTGTAGGCGCCATCCTCAATTTTCTTCACTAGTGCCAGGATCTACTACTACTAGAGCTCTTTACTTCTAGTCTCATCTTACTTCTGCTGCAACTAAGACCCGTACATAACGTTTTGGTTTTTAAATACATCATTAACCAGAAAAGTAAACCAAATAATCAAGCTGTGCTAAATTATTCAAACCTCTTTGTATGATTTAGAGATGGATCCAGGTCCACGGTGGCGTACCGAATATGCCAAAAGTAGCAGGTCATCATTCAAAAGCTATAAAAGCAGCATAGCTAAAGATGAGCTAATAATGGCGGCAATTGTTCGGTCACGAATCTTTGATGGAAAGGTAAATATCAAAATTGAGCATCTGATGACGCGAGTAGCATTAATTTCTTATTGTGGAAACAGGTTCCAAATTGGTACCATTTTCAGTGCTTTTTTTTCAAAGTTTAAAGTGTCAACTGAGGCTGACATCTCACACTTTGAGGCTTTACTTTGGGAAGATCAAGAGAAAATGAGGAGTAAAATTTCGAGTGGGTCTCAATCAGCACCTGCTGCTTCAAGCAAAAATCCATCTAAAGGAACAAAGAGAAAAAGCTCTTCCATTGAAATTCAAGACTTCTCAACTGAATATGCCAAAAGTAATCGGTCCTCTTGTAAAGGTTGTGGAGAAACAATCGTTAAAGATCAAGTTCGCATTTCAAAACTTGACAAACAGAGTGAAAAAGCTAGACGATTTGGTCCACTACCAGCGTGGTATCACGTTGATTGCTTTGCACAAGCGAGAGAAACTTTGGAGTTTTTTGAAGATGGCTCTAAAATACCAGGATTTAAGACACTCGGAGTTGAAGATCAAAAGGCCATCAAAGAAAAAATAAAGAAAATAGAAGTAACTCCAGTAAAGAAGATCAAGAAAGAGGAAGTCCCTAAAGAAGATCTGGGCGAGAAGCAAATTCTTAAGGAACAGTCTCAGTTAATTTATAAACATCATGACGCGCTTGAAAAAAATCATCTAAAAAAAAAAGAAATGGTGGAACTTTTAGAATGTAACGACCAAAAAATTCCTACAGGAAACAGCAAAATTCTACATGGACTTTCCGATATCATGACGTTTGGATCTCTTGAACCTTGCACAGAATGTGACGGTGGACAATTTGTTTTCTCAAAGATGGTTATCACTGTACTGTAAATGCAAGCGATAGGAGCAAATGTACAAATGTAAAAAAACTACCAGGAAGAAAGCCTTTCCAGATTCCAGATGACCTAAAAGAGGAATATCCATAATTAAACAGCTACAAATACATAAAGCGAGACCGTTACTTTCCTACAAACGCACCTACTCCAAGTTCACCAAAAAATTTGCTATCAACCTCGGGTATCAATAGAAAGCCACAACCATTGGACAATGCTAAAATAGTATTAGTTGGTAATCTTCGAAGTTCCAAAGATGCTCTGAAGAAAACCATAGCCCAATTTGGAGGCAATGTTGTCTCTCAAATTGACAAAACTACACCTTGCGTTATAAGTACTAAGGAAGATGTTGAGAAAAATATCAAGAAAATTCGTGAAGCTAAGGAACACAATGTTCACGTTGTATCTGAAGACTTTTTAAGTGCTTTGGAAAATGGAGGTTTAGTTCTTATGATCCAAAAATACAGCATAGCCAGTTGGGGTGGAAAACCTGAAGACAGAATTTATTCTTACGCTGCTGAAAGAAGACTCAAAAGTGCGGCTGTAGGAAAAAGTGACTCAACATTCTCATCTGGAAAGAGTACCAAAGTTAAACTGACAGCGAAAGGCAGCGTAGCTGTTGAACTAGATTCAAATCTTGAAGCCATCACACACTTGTTAGAAAACGAAGAAGGAGCTTTCAACGCTGTTCTTGCAAAAGTCGACATTACTCAAGGATCTAATTCATTTTACAAGCTTCAACTTCTAGAGTCAGACAAAGGAAATAATTACTGGGTGTTTCGGAGCTGAGGACGTGTTGGAACTACTATTGGTGGAAACAAGACGGAACAGTTTGCCACTACGTATGAAGCTGTTGCCGAATTCAAAAGGCTTTACGAAGGAAAAACACGAACTCCGTGGGAGTTACGCCACACTGCCTCAAAGGTTCCTAATAAAATGTATCCACATGACATTGACTATGGCGCCGAGAATGGAACTTTAGAAAACTGGTAGTAGGATCTGGATCTAAACTTCCCAACGCCATTCAAGAACAAATTCGCCTTATCTTTACGTGGAGAAAATGAAGAAGGCCATGTTGGAGTTTGAAATTGATCTAAAGAAAGTGCCATTAAGAAACATTTTCGAGAAAACAAATTGAACAGGCGTATTCCGTTTTGACGGACCTCCTGGCTTTACTCGAAAATGAAGATATCAAAAGCAAGAAAGCCCAGCTAATAGCATGCACGAACCAAAAAGCCCCCTCTTTTGGATAATGTTGAGATAATAAAATCCAAGGTAGAAATGCTAGATTTCCTTCTAGAAGTGGAGATCGGTTACAAGTTAGTTAAAGAGGAAAGTGGAACGACCAAAGATCCAATAGATCAACATTATGAACAATCGAAAACTCAAAATTGAAGTATTATATAAAGAATCCGATACGTAAAGAACACGCACGCTGAGACTCACAGGAGTTATGAACTTGAAGTAGATGAAGTATTTAAAATTGCTCGTCAGGGAGAACCAAACGCTACCGACCATTCCAAAAACTCCATAATAGAAAGCTACTATGGCATGGTTTCAGAACCACAAACATGGCGGGTATCTTGTCTCAAGGCCTTCGTATTGCTCCACCAGAACCTCCGGTTACTGGTTACATGTTTGGAAAAGGAGTTTACTTTGCAGATATGGTACTACTCATAGCCTTTTAATAAAGAGTTAAATTATAGGTTGTTAACTTCAAATATTTGATTCGTTTACGTCTCTAAAAGTGCCAATTACTGTCACGTCAGTCGAGACATGGAAGAACTACGCGAGATGGAATAGCGACGAAGATAGCGGAGCCTCTACAAGAAATGAAGCGAATGACGTAGGAGAGCTCTCCAAGATAGTGGGAACACAAAATTCGGTCTGCGCAATATTCGCGCGCCTCTGATTTGCTATTGGTTACAGCAGTTAACGTTGATGTTTAAAGCCGAGGCAGCGCCGAACCGTCCATCTCTCGAAACTTGGTGAGAATAGCGTAAACCTTGTTCACTAAAATTTGAAATTGAACTGGCGCGCGCCAACCGACGCTCGCAGCCTTTCCACGTACCCACCTTTAGGAAGGGAGGAGGAATCTAAAGGGGGTATTCAAGTTTTTGGACGACAGGTTTCTCAAAACTAGGGGGCTGTTCCATCTCGCCTAGTTCTTCCGTGGTCGAGACAACAACACCGGGTTGTTGCTCCTCTGCGAAGTTGCTTTAGGAAATATGCTTGAGCTACCTCACGGAAAATTTATTGAAAAATTACCTCTTAATACACATAGTACGAAGGGAATTGGACAAACCTTTCCAGATCCTGAGAAAAGCATTGTCAGAAATGATGTGGAGATCCCATTAGGGCCCCAGTTAAAGCTAAAATTAACTCAGCTTACTCCACAACGAGTTCATTGTCTATGATGCGGCGCAAATAAATATTAAGAACCTTTTAAAAATGAAGTTCTGTTGGAAGATCAGTTGAACCGAATAAAACATATAGGTTATTTAATTAATGCAAAACGTTTATTTACGAACATAATAATACTGTTAAAGACCAGACTGGATTTTGGGTAGGATATACCTTAAGTTCTTAGTAGTACGTGATTACAATCAGATGTCCATACCCCCCTCTCAGTATTTTCAATGAATATTTAAAAACTAACAAATTTTAGACGACGCTAATGAAACTAATTAATTACGGGAAAACAAACGCACCGCAGCATATCGTTTCCGACAATAAGAGGGCAGAGAAAGACGCGCGCACTCCGCGCAGGCACTCTGTTTATCATGCCTCTAAGTAGAGAAATGGCTGCTACTCCTATGGCAACAGTGTTTGTCTGGCTCCCTTTAATGAAACCCTATACTCTCTCCGTATCATTTATCACCTAATTTCAATACATTATTGTACTGCCTAGCCTAGCGTTTCTTTATCCCTTTTAGAATGTTTCGGGACTGAAACCGCCTCTATCTCATGAGAGAGAGAGAGGGATTTGGGGTTGCTTAAGTTAAATTCGTTCCCCTCCAATGCCTGCCTATACGAAACGTAAAAATTCCCTTATTCCATTGGATGATTTTTTCACGTGACCCATTTAGTAATCGTCTGGACCGCTTGGTGGCTGCACCGCGACAGAAATTTCAAAACTTTCTCTCTTCGGATCTTAGCGCTATACGAGTTCTGCCGTCACAGTAGCCTGCGAAAGATGTCCAGTCGTAACCCATGTTTGTGTACTTAGAGGTGTGATAGACTTATGGTTCACAATAATGAAATTAAAAGGATTCTGCTTGTAACCAATTTCATTTAATTAAATAATTAATAAATACTGCTAAAATTAAATACCAAAGCGGCAAGATACACTGCATATTTTTGGAATCATTTTTGAATTTGTATAGCTTGCTTGGCTATGTTTCTAGAATATTTTAATGATTCCAAACGTTGTTGCCGAAATTTAGTAGCGACTTATTCGACGGTAAAGCATGGTTTTCACTTGACCGAAAAAAACTACTTTGCAGCTGGACGTCAAACGTCAGATTTGTTTTTTACGATGTCGCCCAGCGCTATAGCCTTTTCACCTAGCGTAGTTCATGCAAATAATGGTACATCTATTCTCTTTCTTTTTTGCAATCTTTGTTTCTAATATCATACAGATTTGTATTGTTCCTAACCTCTTCAATAAACCTTTCAACATTGAACTTCGGAATTCTCAGAGATTTGTACTAGTTACTGACTCGATTAGGAACGAAGTAAATAAAATGACAGCTTCTTCTGAACACGCGTGGTTGAAAATGACGTCAGGAGTCAGGAATCTATTATTTCTGATTGGCTCCCGTATACCTATTTCTCGGCTTCTCGCGTGAAAAAACGTTCGCGGACTTTATCGCGACTTTTTTACTAAATATTTTATCGGTTTCCTATAACCTACTGATCTAAGGGGTCTTTTTACGCGGGATCGGTTTCCGGTATCTAGACTAAAACTATTAGAAAAATTACCCTTCTGCATGTTTTTTTTTTAAATAAAAAAGAAACTCGGTTTTTTTCTCATATCTGGTGGATTTTAAAAAAGGAAACTAAAGTGTAAAAGACAACGGCACGCAGTGTTCCTAAGTGGTCTCCCTCCCAAGTACTGACTGCGCTTGACGTTGCTTAACTACAACGATCGGACAAGAACCGGTGTTTTCAGCGTGATATGGCCGTTGCCGAGAACTTTAGTTAATTATTCGAATTTAAAACTAATTAGACAAATTATCCTTCTCCATGTTTTTAAAAAATAAAAAAAAAGAAACTCTGTTTGCTTTTCTCATATCTGGTGGATTTTAAAAAAGGAAACTAAAGTGTAAAGGACAACGGCACGCAGTGTTCCTAAGTGGTCTCCCTCCCAAGTACTGACTGCGCTCGACGCTGCTTAACATCGGTGATCGGACGAGAACCTATGTTTTCAGCGTGATATGGCCGTTGTCGAGAACACTAGTTAGTTATTCGAATTTAAAACTAATTAGACAAATTACACTTCTCAATGATTTTAAAAAATAAAAAAAGAAACTCTGTTTGCTTTTCTCATATCTGGTGGATTTTAAAAAATGAGACTAAAGTGTAAAAGACAACGGCACGCAGTGTTCCTAAATGGTCTTCCTCCCAAGTTTTGACTGCGCTCGACGCTGCTTAACTTCGGTGATCGGACGAGAACCGGTGTTTTCAGCGTGATATGGCCGTTGCCGAGAACACTAGTTAGTTATTCGAATTTAAAACTAATTAGACAAATTACCCTTCTGCATGTTTTAAAAAAATAAAAAAATAAATTCTGTTTGCTTTTCTCATATCTGGTGGATTTTAAAAAATGAGACTAAAGTGTAAAAGACAACGGCACGCAGTGTTCCTAAATGGTCTTCCTCCCAAGTTTTGACTGCGCTCGACGCTGCTTAACTTCGGTGATCGGACGAGAACCGGTGTTTTCAGCGTGATATGGCCGTTGCCGAGAACACTAGTTAGTTATTCGAATTTAAAACTAATTAGACAAATTACCCTTCTGCATGTTTTAAAAAAATAAAAAAATAAATTCTGTTTGCTTTTCTCATATCTGGTGGCTTTTAAAAAAGGAAACTAAAGTGTAAAAGACAACAGCACGCAGTGTTCCTTAGTGGTCATCCTCCCAAGTTTTGACTGCGCTCGACGCTGCTTAACTTCGGTGATCGGACGAGAACCGGTGTTTTCAGCGTGATATGGCCGTTGTCGAGAACACTAGTTAGTTATTCGAATTTAAAACTAATTAGACAAATTACACTTCTCAATGTTTTTAAAAAATAAACTCCGTTTCCTTTTCCCATATCTGGTGGATTTTAAAAAAGGAAACTAAAGTGTAAAGGACAACGGTACGCAGTGTTCCTAAGTGGTCTCCATCCCAAGTACAGACTGCGCTCGACGCTGCTTAACTTCGGTGATCGGACGAGAACCGGTGTTTTCTGCGTGTTATGGCCGTTGCCGAGAACGCAAGTTAATTATTCGAATTTAAAACTATTTAAAGCAGCATTCTATAAAGTGGGATGTCTAGTAGGTTTTTTATGGTAGATAAAACCCGTGGGCTTTTTTCGGCTTTGGTTTATTTTGTTTATTCCAACTAAGGTTTCTAGCTGGTTATGCATTTTCTGATGAAAAGGTGATATATAACAGGCAGGCATTCTTCTGCTATCTGCTATTTTACTCTTCTGTTTCTTGCTGTGGAAAACCAAGGATAAGATTACGTTCAAAAGGACAACATTTGACGTTTCCGAAATGATTCTGTTGCTCTTGGAAATTCTTTTCACATTTTTTGCAAAATGTAATAATAAATATTGAAAGATAAATAGAATTTTCTTACAGTTTTAACACTGCTAATTATAACGAAATAGAATTTCAGCTCTCAGCAGACTTTCTAAGAACCTTCCTTATAATAATTTTCTTGGCTACTGGGAACCCTTCTTTTGACCTTCGAAATGTCTGGACAAATGAAAACAAATTTCGCAATTAAAGAATATTTGGTAGTTACGCGCTTAAATGACGTTTTAAACATGACGACTAAACGGGTAGGTTTGAACTTCATTGATTTCTATTCTGAGACTATATTTGATCCTATAAATTCATGAATATGGTCCTGTATGATCCCATAATTTCATGACTCAGGTCCTATAAAATCCAATAATTTCATGAATCCTGTCCTAAATAATCCTATAATTTCATGAATCTTGTCTTATATAATACTATAATTTCATGAATCTTGCCCTATATGATCCGATAAATTCATGAATCTGATCCTATATGATACTATAATTTCATGAATCTGGTCCTATATGATCCTTTAATTTCATGAAGCTGGTCCTATATGATCCTATAATTTCATGAATCTGGTCCTATATAATCCTATAATCTCATGAATCTGGTCCTATATATCCTCTAATTTCTTAAATCTTGGCCTATATACCTTGTACTTTCTTAAATCTGGCCCTATATGATCCTATAATTTCATGAATCTTGTCCTTATAATCTATATAATCCTATTATTTCATTAATCTTGACCTTATAATCTATATAATCCTGTAATTTCATGAATCTCGTCCTATATGATCACATAATTTCATGACTCTGGTCTTGTAAAATCCAATAATTTCATGACTCTGGTCTTGTAAAATCCAATAATTTCATGACTCTGGTCTTGTAAAATCCAATAATTTCATGACTCTGGTCTTGTAAAATCCAATAATTTCTGAATCTGGTCTTGTAAAATCCAATAATTTCATGACTCTGGTCTTGTAAAATCCAATAATTTCTGACTCTGGTCTTGTGAAATCCAATAATTTCATGAATCCTGTCCTAAATAATCGTATTATTTCATGAATCTGGTGATATAAAATCCTATAATTTCATGGATCAGATCCTATAATTTCATAATTCTGGTCCTATATGATCCTATAATTTCATGAATCTGATCCTATATATTGTTATAATTTCATGAATCTGGTCCTATATGATCCTATAATTTCATGAAATTTGTCCTATATGATCCTATAATTTCATGAATCTGGTCCTATATAATCCTATAATTTCGTGAATCTGGTCCTATATAATCCTATAATTTCATAAATCCGGTCCTATATAATCCTATAATTTCATGAATCCGGTCCTATATAATCCTATAATTTCATGAATCTGGTCCTATATGATCCTATAACTTCATGAATCTGGTCCTATATGATCCTATAATTTCATGAAGCTGGTCCTATATGGTCCTATAATTTCATGAATCTGGTCCCATATGATCCTATAATTTCATGAAGCTGGTCCCATATGGTCCTATAATTTCATGAAGCTGGGCCTATATGATCCTATAAGTTCCTGAATCTAGTCCTATATAATCCTATAATTTCATTTATCTGGGCCTATATGATCCTATAATTTCATGAAGCTGGTCCTATATTATGCTATAAGTTCAAGAAGCTGGTCCTATATAATCCTATAATTTCATAAATCTGGTCCTATATAATCCTATAATTTCATGAATCTGGTCTTATATGATCCTATAATTTCGTGAAGCTGGTCCTATATGATCCTATAAGTTCCTGAATCTGGTCCTATATGATCCTATAATTTCATGAATCTGGTCCTATATAATCCTATAAGTTCATGAATCTGGTCCTATATGATCCTATAAATTCATGAATCTGGTCCTATATGATCCTATAATTTCATGAAATTTGTCCTATATGATCCTATAATTTCATGAATCTGGTCCTATATAATCCTATAATTTCATGAATCTGGTCCCATATAATCCTAGAATTTCATGAATCTGGTCCTATATAATCCTATAATTTCATAAATCCGGTCCTATATAATCCTATAATTTCATGAATCCGGTCCTATATAATCCTATAATTTCAGAAATCCGGTCCTATATAATCCTATAATTTCATGAATCCGGTCCTATATAATCCTATAATTTCATGAATCTGGTCCTATATGATCCTTTAATTTCATGAAGCTGGTCCTATATGATCCTATAATTTCATGAATCTGGTCCTATATGATCCTATAATTTTATGAAGCTGGTCCTATATGGTCCTATAATTTCATGAATCTGGTCCCATATGATCCTATAATTTCATGAAGCTGGTCCCATATGATCCTATAATTTCATTTATCTGGGCCTATATGATCCTATAATTGCATGAAGCTGGTCCTATATTATGCTATAAGTTCATGAAGCTGGTCCTATATGATCCTATAATTTCATAAATCTGGTCCTATATAATCCTATATTTTCATAAATCTGGTCCTATATAATCCTATAATTTCATAAATCTGGTCCCATATGATCCTATAATTTCATGAAGCTGGTCCCATATGATCCTATAATTTCATGAAGCTGGTCCTATATGATCCTATGAGTTCCTGAATCTAGTCCTATATAATCCTATAATTTCATTTATCTGGGCCTATATGATCCTATAATTTCATGAAGCTGGTCCTATATTATGCTATAAGTTCAAGAAGCTGGTCCTATATAATCCTATAATTTCATAAATCTGGTCCTATATAATCCTATAATTTCATGAATCTGGTCTTATATGATCCTATAATTTCGTGAAGCTGGTCCTATATGATCCTATAAGTTCCTGAATCTGGTCCTATATGATCCTAATTTCATGAATCTGGTCCTATATGATCCTATAATTTCATGAAGCTGGTCCTATATGGTCCTATAATTTCATGAATCTGGTCCCATATGATCCTATAATTTCATGAAGCTGGTCCCATATGATCCAATAATTTCATGAAGCTGGTCCTATATGATCCTATAAGTTCCTGAATCTAGTCCTATATAATCCTATAATTTCATTTATCTGGGCCTATATGATCCTATAATTTCATGAAGCTGGTCCTATATGATCCTATAATTTCATAAATCTGGTCCTATATAATCCTATATTTTCATAAATCTCGTCCTATATAATCCTATAATTTCATAAATCTGGTCCTATATAATCCTATAACTTCATGAATCTGGTCTTATATAATCCTATAATTTCGTGAAGCTGGTCCTATATGATCCTATAAGTTCCTGAATCTGGTCCTATATGATCCTATAATTTCATGAATGTGGTCCTATATAATCCTATAAGTTCATGAATCTGGTCCTATATGATCCTATAAATTCATGAATCTGGTCCTATATGATCCTATAATTTCATGAATCTGGTTCTATATGATCCAATAATTTCATGAGTCTGGTTCTATATCAGGGATGTCCAACTTTAATTCACGGTGGGCCGAATTGAAAATTGAAACGATCAAGCGGGCCACATAATCAAAAATTCACCTTTTTTTTATTTATTTGATAAATTTTACAATTATTTTTTACTAGTTTTAGTGAGAAACGTGACATTCCTTTTGTTTAATTATCTCATAAATATTGCAGTTTCAATGCACTCTTTCACTCTTTCACCATTAGAAAATGGCTTCGACTTTTTTACTAATATTTTTGGTATTTTGAAGCTAGCTCTCACATCAGATTCAGCCGCATTGTTTGACTTTGTTCACTTATTAAGTTAGCTTTCCACTCTTTAATAGCATCATCTCGAATTTGTTCCGTTATATTTCCATATTTTTTTTTACTCCAAAAAAAAAACCTTGTAAACTTAAGCTGACTCATGGACCCATCTGGAAAGCAACTGTATCCCAGTTGAGATGACACTCCAATAAAGCCATTTTATTATTATTATTTTCAGAATGCTTCGAATCAGTGTCTGTTAATATTGTATTCTTTCACTACAGCAACTGAATCCTTGCATATTAACTTAAGCAAACTGGCCTACCTTGAACAGAAACAAATAAGTAGTTGTACATACATTTTTCTTGAAAAACGCGATAACTCTCGTTAGGCTTTTTTATTGAGAACTTTAAGCCATATTTTAACTCTCAACGAAACAGAAACCAAAACTAAACCTTGAAAATCAGACGAAAATGTCAAAATGGGCTGGAAATAATTTTTTTTAGGCAAATGAGAAAAGTGTGAAATTAGTAGCATACCATCATCTGGTGACAGTAATTAAACTTCGAATTTCTAAATATAGCTTTTATATAAAAACTTCTTTGTTAAAACTTATTTATTGTCCTAATACAGATTGTCATTCATCCTATGGTGGGCCATCAGAACTTATATTTGGGCCCGTAGAATTACTGTGACGGGCCACTGATACCATTAAATTGTTCACTCAACTGGGGCCAAATTAAAAAAACTCGGCGGGCCAAAAGTGGCCCGCGGGCCCGTAGTTGGACATCACTGTTCTATATAATCCTTTAGCAAAAACCACAAAAACGTATAAAGCGTTCAAGCTAGGTAGAAAGTCGTCACTATTCAACGTTGTTTAAGTTTAACAGACTATATGCTCGTGAAAACAGAAATTTACTAGGTACACATACTTGCTCATAACCCTACACCAAAATTTGCTAAGTTTTGAAATAATAAAAGCAAACATTTCATATTGACACCCAAGCAACGCTCCTGTTGTACTTTTCTACACTTGCTCATTCGGTAAAAAGGTTAAATTCAACTCAAACAAGGTTTTGTTTGATGAATAGCAATGTTAATGGATAAAGTTAAAACTGATATTTTCCTGGTGGCCTGGTTTCTCATTTGTAACACAACAAGAGTAAGTTTGTCTTTTCAATCGTATTTCTAGGCGTTTCCATGTAAAATATGATTTTCACCGACTTGCTTCTTATATTTTGAAACTTAAATAGATGTAGCCCCTTGTAAACCTAAATTGTGTCAATATATAATTTAAGAGGTATAATTTTTCGTTTAATTACAAAAAATTGAAAGTGAAATCAAATTTGAAATATTGATACAATGCTAAGAAGTAAATATCGATTCCTTTGCTAATAAATAAATTTAAAATAATAATTTTTAGCCAAATACAAAGATTTCAAAATCAAATGTAATTAAATTGATCGAACTGAAACACTTATATTTAATTTCGTTACTTATAATTCGATCGAAAACTGTAAAAAATATATAAGCATATCAGAAATGTTGTTTTAGCATAAAGTTTTATCGTAACATGGTTTATAATGAAGTGCAAAGAAGTATTTTGTTAGCTTAGACCTTGCACAAACACAGAAGGCTGTATATAAAAATTTATTTGAAAATATAGCTCTGGAACGTCGAGCGTAGCTCAAACCAGAACCCTGAAACATTTTAAATAATGTAAAAGGGTGGAAACCTTCGGCGGCGATCATTTTAGATACTCTAACGAGTAAGTGTCCAGACAGGTTGCCATACTATGTTAATCTAGTAAAATCTTTGAAGCCGAAGTCTTTTTGAAAGCCATTTTCTTTAGTATCAATCATGTCTGGATCAATTGAACTTGGCGTGCTACTTGATGCGGTAAAAATATATTTGCTTTTTTTGTGAACTTCAAAACACTCGAAACAAATTCTTTTGAAGCGTATACGAATTGTAGCCTGTAGTCACTGAAATGTTTACAATACAGCAATATCTGTCAATTAAAGGAAATCTATTTATAATATTTAATAAGACTAAATACACAAAAAATATGATTCTATAGAGTTATTAAAAAATTTTTAACTTTCATTTAGTATAAACGTTAGTGTTTATGTTAATATACTCGTAGTCTCTTAGTCGAGCACAGCAATATAAACCGAGGATGCCGATTTCCGCACAATTTTATGGCCCGTTTGCGCACAGTTTTTACGTCGAAATTTTAGTTCACCATTTTTTTACCATAACCCATTTCCGCAAAGATTTGGTATCGTTCCTTTCAACCGAATTCCCAATGGACCGAAATCCCATTCGACCGAATATCCCGCAATGATTTTAGATTTCCAGCCCAATGGCTATATTCCCGATGGACCGAAATCCCAATCGTCCGAATATGCCCCTAAAAATACATGAATATAACTTGAAACACTGTAGCCGTCAGCGATTCGGTGGTGTAGTGGATACGATGTTGGACTGCGAAGCGATAGGTTGTTGGTTCAAATCTCCGAAAGGTATGTTAATAATATTAAAAGTAAATGTTTCGTGATACTAATTAAAACGCTCACTTTCATTCCTTTCAAGGCAAGAGATATATAGAATTAATAAACAAATTGTGCTTAAAATGAAGTACAGTCTTAATGGTAGTTCCATCAATGTCTTTAAATTAAAATTTTAATATTTTGGTTTCGGGTGGGTTGGGTTAGGTTAGGTTAGGTTTGGTTTGCTTTGGTTTGGTTCCAATAAAACGTTGACACCTTTTCCAAAATATGCTCCTTTAATTAGCTACCACCTTTTCCAAAATATTCTCCCTTTAAATAGCTACCACCTTTTCCAAAACATTCTCCTATTAATTAGCTGCCACCTTTTCCAAAAGATTTTCCTATTAATTAGCTCCCACCTTTTTCAAAATATTCTCCTATTAATTAGCTACCACCTTTTCTAAAATATTCTCCTATTAATTAGCTGCCACCTTTTCCAAAATATTCTCCTTTAATTAGCTACCACCTTTTCCAAAATATTCTCCCTTTAAATAGCTACCACCTTTTCCAAAACATTCTCCTATTAATTAGCTACCACCTTTTCCAAAACATTCTCCTACTAATTAGCTGCCACATTTTCCAAAATATTCTCCTTTTAATTAGCTACCACCTTTTCTAAAATATTCTCCTATTAATTAGCTGCCACCTTTTCCAAAATATTCTCCAATTAATTAGCTGCCACCTTTTCCAAAATATTCTCCAATTAATTATCTGACATCTCTTCCAAAATATTTCTATTATTGCTAATAAATTGTTTTAATACTCATATAAATAATCTTTTTACCTCCAAAGAAGGTTGGGTTGGGTTAGGTTAGGTTAGGTTACGTTTGGTTAGGTTAGGTTAGGCTAGGGTACGTGAGGTTCGCCGTAATTAAAACGTAGTTAAAATAAGTGCAGTAATACATTTTCAACTCACATTTATTTTAACAATAATAAGTTGTGAAATTAAAAATATATTTAATGCAAAACCACACAGTATGTCTTCTTCCAGTTCAATAGAATTTCGGTCCAATGGGACTATAATAAAATCGCACCTTTGGCTACGTTCGGTCGAATGGGACCCCAAAAAAAACCCCCTTCTGTCGAATGGGAATTCGGTTCAATGGGACCAAAGCAAAGATTTAGGGTTAAATTTGGTTCGGCTAGGGTTAGGTTTAGGATAGATTAGATAAATTGCAATATCACTATCGACATAGAAAAGTACTGATATACGTGAGCATGCAAAAAGTATCTTTGTTAAAAAACAAGAGTAGCAGATGCATTTTTTAATTTCCTTTGTAAAAAATGCATTAAAAATAAATCTATCGTTAAATAGCTTCGACAATTTTATGATCCTTGAACCTCACACTTGGGCTGTAATCGGTCCCATGTGCCAGCAACATGATTTTAGTTGTTTTACAAGTGATCAGCAAGAAAATAAAAATGTTTTATTTCCAAACTGTGCGGAAAGGAGTTATGTAAAATTGTCCGAAAATGAATTAGGCAAAATTGTGAGGAAACGGGCCGCCACCATATAAAATTTTCAAATTTTACACTGTTAAAAACTGTCTCGCCAAACAACTTCTATTCAAAGATTCTGGTTCCTTGATGATAAAACTCAGAAAATTATGAGTTCATATCCATCTATTATGGATGAAGAATCATCTGAAAAAATGTGAAATTTGTAGTTCTTTTTACCAAGAATTACCGCAAGTTTTTAAAATTATCAATGGAAAGGTGCTATTTTAAGGAAGCTCGAGATAGAATAACAAGCATGCCCCCCCCGGTACAAAAATTTACGGCTGCATTTTGCTGTTAAGTAGATTTTTTTATAATCTGTAATATATTGCAAATAAACTGAAATATTCTGGAATAATATTGGAATAAACCTGAAAAAGGTTCAACTTCAGACAAAATTAAGATGCATTTCAGAGAGCAATGCAGAACATTTTAGACGTTTTGCAGAAAAATTATCTTCCGTTGGAAACTGAGTTCAGCAGTATACAAAATTTAGTATATAAAATAGCTAACTTACAGCTAGAAAACAGAGGGGAAATAGTAACTCCCGTAAGAAATCAAGATGTTTGTAGGCTCATTACAGGTACCTTCCTAATATTTTGTATGCAAGTTACAGTCGGAAATTTCTAAGTTTGTAGGATAATTGCAGGCGTGTTTCGGATACCTTTTAGGATAATTTCAGGCGTGTTTCAGATGCTTTTCAGGATCATTACAGCCGCGTTTCAGATACTTTGTAGGATAATTGCAGGTGCTTTTCAGATAATTTTTAGGAAAGTTGCAGGCGCATGTCAGATAGTTTTCAGAATAAATGCAGGCGCTTTTCAAATACTTTGTGGGAAAATTGCAGGCGCGTTTCAGATACTTTTCAGGATCATTACAGGCGCGTTTCAGATACATTGTAGGATAATTGCAGGTGCTTTCAGATAATTTTCAGAACCATTACAGGCGCGTTTCATATACTTTTCAGGATCATTGCAGGCGCGTTTCAGATACTTTGGAGGATAATTGCAGGTGCTTTTCAGATAATTTTTAGGAAAGTTGCAGGCGCTTTTCATATACTTTGTAGGAAAATTGCAAGCGCGTTTCAGATACTTTTCAGGATCATTACTGGAGCGTTTCAGAAACTTTTAAGGACCATTACAGGCGCGTTTCAGATACTTTTAAGGACCATTACAGGCGCGTTTCAGATACTTTTAAGGACCATTACAGGCGCGTTTCAGATCCTTGTAGGATCATTGCAGGTGCTTTTCACATAAATTTTAGGATAATTGCAGGTGCTTTTCATATAATCTTTAGGATAATTGCAGGTGCTTTTCATATAATCTTTAGGATAATTGCAGACGCGTTTCAGATACTTTGCAGGATAATTGCAGACGCGTTTCAGATACTTTGTAGAATAATTCCAGGCGTGTTTCAGATACTTCGCGTTTCAGATAATTTGCTGGGTCATTGCAGGCGCGTTTCAGATATTTTGTAGGATAATTGCAGACGCGTTTCAGATACTTTGCAGGGTCATTGCTGGCGCGTTTCAGATACTTTGCAGGGTCATTGCTGGCGCGTTTCTTGTAGTGTTGAAATTTTGGAATTTCATTTTTATAAAATGAATTTTTACCTCTCCGAGTGACGATGACGTCACGGAGAGGTATAACTTTATACTTGTGTTTGTGTATCTGTCAACGCGTTCGCAGTTGGAAAATCGGAGCAAACGTGTTTGCAGAAAGATACATTGGCTTCTACTCTTCTATCTTCGTTAGGGTTATAATAGGGTTATGAAGAGCGGTTTGATAGCTGTGGAAATTTTCTAGACATTAAACATCTCCTGTTTAATCTTTTGTTTGATTTTTTTCTACTTCTGCAACGATTTTGCAGACGTGCAAATAAAATTCTTTCCTATAAGCTCTAAAAATATCTATTCGTACTCTTACAGTTTTAGAATAACTGGCAGACGGATATCTACTTTTAAATACCTGCAATATGTCTATAAATTTGGTCAAATTATAGTTTTAAATTGGCAGAGGGATTTAAACTTTTCCATCACTTTTGCAGATCTGTAACGTGTCTATAAGTGTGGTCAAATTACAGTTCTAAACTAGCAGCTATCATTTCTACTTTAGCATCGCGTTTGCAGAAAAGCGCTGCATATTTCTGCCAGTATAGATAATTAAAAATTAAAAAACATAAAATGTAGAAATGGCAGACAATTTGCAGTTCTGGAATTGGATTAAAATGTTCGCGTTTTTCGAGCTGCAGAAAATGTAGCCTTAATGTTTACAGCGTGGTAGCGATAAAAAACGTGAATGCAGCTGAATTACTGCTTAAATTTTTTGTACGGGCCTGCAAATTTTTGTGATGCAAGCATGAAAGCCTACTGCGAAGTGATTTATATATGTTATGTTTTAAGCATGGAATAATTCCTCTAAGGAATCTATATATTCAGAAAGTGATTTCGGTTTCGGATCACCAGAAAGGACACCTACTGAAAACACATCTCGAACAATACCATGCTTAAAACTAAACACGCCGATCAAAATTGGCCAAAATTAGTGGTTGAGCTAGCAGTCAAAGGAATACAATCAATGCTTGTTGCAAATAAAATGGATTCGTGGTCTAGCCCGGTTACTCCTTTCTATCAAAATTTGCAGAGGTTAACGGTATGGAGCATAGGAGCTAGCCACCACCCTTCTATTAACTGTAAAGGGACCCACCAGTAAACAAGCCACAGGCTTAGTGTGACTATCCCTTCTTAGACAAAACTTTATTATTATTAGAGATTGTTATTTTTACTTGGTTAGTGTTATTAATATCAGAACACCGAAGTTATAAACTTTTTCTGAATCGTTTAATATCCGCAATGTGAGCAAACTGATTGAATATGTTCATGGGAACTAAAAACGTTGTGAAGGTATTTTGAAGTACCTTAGATGTGCCTTCTTCTAAATAGTGTACATCAGGGTTGGAAATAAGACAGGTTTACAAGTCCAAAACCAGTTTATTAATTGCTCGGACCAGTTTATTTATTCCAAAAGTTGGGGTCAGTGGTCCCAGGGACCACTTTATTAATTATGGTTTTTGGAAAAAATAGATGGTGGGACCAGTTTATTAATTCGGGGTTCCTTATTAGAATTTTTCTAGCTCAACACATTTTCTACCAATTCTACTCATAGGTAGTTAGTACTCCTTGGCTACAACTTCCCTACAAAAGTTTTGCGGTCTATTGACTATTGATCTTGTCTAGCGTCTATACTCTAGAATGAGTCTCTTGCAGTCGACAGTCTAGACCATGGCAGTACTAGTTGTCAGTAGTCGTATTAGGCAGTAGTGTATGGTCACATTACAGGATTTTGATCTGGCTTACTGATAGCGAGAGAAGGGGTACGTTCAGTAACCCTCTTTAATGGCAGCGCTTACTAAGCGATGTGAGATTTTTCCTACTGATTTTTCGCGTTTCCGGTTTTGACGTCATGATGCTCAGCGCTTGCCCATCAAAAAAACCATCTAATCGATATGGTTTTTTGATGGCGTGACGTAGCGCTTGACTGTTGAACACTTGGCAGACGAAAAGTTGGCGCGGGATTTGAAAATTAAATTCCAACAATGTTATTCCTACAGTAATTGTATTAGTAATTTAGTTTTCTTTACAAAACTACTTCTACCATTCAAATAGGCATACTTTTCTTAAACAATTTCATTATTTGCGAGCTCGTTTATAATTAAAAAGAGCCATTTGCGCTTCGCAACGTTTTGAGGGCCAGCAAGACGTTTCCCCAACTCCTATTTCTAAAACAGCGCTAACTTCAAAATGTCACTTTTCCGTTCAACAGCCTTTTACGTCACTGTGAGGTCTCGAGCCCATCAACCACACATCAAGAAAACAGCGATTTCTTTGAGATTTTCGTTACTGAACGAACCCAAGATATTGCCACCGAATTTATGTAAAATGCAATAAGGAATAAGGATAGTTCAGAAAAGGATTAAGAACTTCAAATATCATTAGACATGTTGATTGATATATAGTGGCAACTAGTTGAAAAACTGTGATAAGAAATAAAAGTTAACTGTTTTTAATTTTGATGCGCTACTTTTTCCTACACTAAAAAATTCAAAATCAATTAGAATTTTCTGCTTCTTTACTTTTGTGTCTATACGTGCTTTTTATTGTCACCATTTTAGAAATTTAATTTATAGTGGGACCGGTAAATTAATAATTAATGCGAGGGTCACTGGTCCCAAGGACCAGTTTAATAATTCCAACATGAGGGGGTCGCTGGTCCCGAGGACCACTTACAAAATTCACCTTATTTCCAACCCTGGTGTACATCTAATTGAAATTATTCTGTTAGCCATTTTGTCAACGTACCTTGGCGGATTTTGTGAGAAGAGGCTAGACTAGTCACTATGCATGACGAATTTCATCTCTCTGCACCTTAAACTTTGCCCACGCCTAGGAACTCGTGTTGCTACCAGTCAATATAATCACAGTTAGAAAGACTTCAGAATTGTGAGGAGTGACGGATACTTAATACCGGCATAGACGCTGTAAATGGTTATTTTCAATATTGAATTGATACTTTATGAGGAGTTTATTCTTCTAAATTTATTACTCGATGTTAAGAAAATATGTACCAAAAACAAATTATAAGTCCAAGTAGGGCAATGTTATGAGAAAATCATATTTAAAATGAGTTGTGTATTTTAAAATTAATCCTATAGAAATCATTAGTAGAAACTAGTAGATAGGAAGTGTCACTTTGGGGTCATGGCGTCAGTGTGGCAGATCTGCCACATGATCTGGCACTCGTAAATATGGCGCCAATGAATCAAATATGGCGTCAATGAATCAAACATGGCGCCCACGGAATTTTTCTTCTTATGGCGCCAGTGAATCAAACATTTTTCCCCCCAATATTGTTTTGGCGTCAATGAATCAGACATGGCACCAGTAAATCAAACATTTTTCCCCCAATATTGTTGTGGCGTCAATGAATCAGACATGGCACCAGTAAATATGGCGTCAATGAATCAGACATGGCACCAGTAAATATGGCGTCAATGAATCAGACATGACGTCCACCATATGTTTTTTTCGGAAAATCTTCCTATGGTGCCAGTGAATCAAACACAACGTCACATTTTCCCTGGCGGGGGAAAAACCCGACACCCCCTGACACCATGTTGACTTTGTGAATGGCGTGGAAATTGTAGGAGAAATACCATGGTGTGGCTGGGGAAATACGTGAAGTAGTTTAACTGGTTTAATAATAAACATTTTTAAATTCGGCGTTCTGTAGGCAGATGCTTACGTGAAATATTTTGTGTTTCTAATTTTTTTTGGTTGGCCTATCTTAAATCTTATAACACCCATAAAATATTAATTTTATTAATTTTTACTATTAAAAACAAAAAATTTCTCTTATCATATTATATTATTATTTGAACTGATAAGGGAAATAAACTCTATATCCAAAACTTTGTCTCACATTGCCAACAGTAAAGTGAACTTTCGATCTGATAAGAGAACCAATAATGATTTGAAATGATAAAAGCATATGCCTCGATTTACCCATTCTTTCACATACATGTCGAGGAAATGAACAAATATTTGATCTTCCTAAAAGTATGGATTAACAGTAAATAGAAAAGATGGCAATTGTATCTCCTAAACACAAACAAAATCAAATTCAAACCATAGTAAACAATGATAAAAGGGTAAAACTCATTTCAAAATCATCGGTAAATTTCCTCCGAGCTTGAGCAAGCAAAGGTTAAATTGATAAGTGCAGAAGTGAACTAATTTCAGAAATATGGCGGGTAGACTTTCGAACTACCCACGCTTTAGTCCATGCGTTTAATTCATTTCTAAAGTCAACATGATTAGAGAAAACTTTCATATTAGTGTTCAAACCTTCCCTATTATTGTTCATACTTTCCCTATTAATGTTCCCATCCCGATATGAACACCAGATACTAGTGATGTCATCCTTAAAACAATGTTTAGATATTAATAAACCTACTTTCTATTGATTAAAGACATTTATTCCGATAGCACCGTATCATAAATATCTTTATCATGTTTATACAATGAGCAAATATCGGATATCATAATAAAGCGGAATAAAATTAAATCAAATACCCTCTATTTTATTTGGTGAATCTATAGATAAAAATATTTGTAGGATAAAGCAAGATACAGATCTTAGATTCTATCCCTAAGCACTTTGTCAAAAGTGTATCGAAATGGGAGAATATGCGATTTAAAGTGTTGTGAACCTACCAAACTACAATAAAAAGTGGTGGAAAATAATTGAAAAGATAAACAAAATACTATTTAAAGTGATGGAGAATGATAGAAAAGATGACGAGAATAATACTGAAAGCTACACTATTTCTGTTCAGAGTTTCACTATTTCTGTTCGGTGTTTCACTATTTCTGTTCGGTTTTTCACTATTTCTGTTCGGTGTTTCACTATTTCTGTTCGGTGTTTCACTATTTCTGTTCGGTGTTTCACTATTTCTGTTCGGTGTATCACTACTTCTGTTCGGTGTTTCACTATTTCTGTTCGGCGTTTCACTATTTCTGTTCAGTGTTTCACTATTTCTGTTCGGTGTTTCACTATTTCTGTTCGGTGTTTCACTATTTCTGTTCGGTGTTTCACTATTTCTGTTCGGTGTTTCACTATTTCTGTTCGGCGTTTCACTATTTCTGTTCAGGGTTTCACTATTTCTGTTCGGTGTTTCACTATTTCTGTTCGACGTTTCACTATTTCTGTTCAGTGTTTCACTATTTCTGTTCGGTGTTTCACTATTTCTGTTCAGAGTTTCACTATTTCTGTTCGGAGTTTCACTATTTCTGTTCAGTGTTTCACTATTTCTGTTCAGTGTTTCACTATTTCTGTTCGGCGTTTCACTATTTCTGTTCGGCGTTTCACTATTTCTGTTCAGTGTTTCACTATTTCTGTTCGGTGTTTCACTATTTCTGTTCGGCGTTTCACTATTTCTGTTCAGTGTTTCACTATTTCTGTTCGGTGTTTCACTATTTCTGTTCAGAGTTTCACTATTTCTGTTCAAAGTTTTTACTCATTATGTTCAAAGTTTCACTCTTTCTGTTCAAAGTTTCCCTATTGTTTAAAGTTTCACTTTTTATGTTCAAAGTTTCACTCTTTCTGTTTAAAGTTTCAGTCTTTATGTTCAAATTTTCACTATTTCTGTTCATATTTTCACTATTTCTGTTCAATGTTTCACTATTTATGTTTTAAGTTCACCATTTATGTTTAAAGTTTCACCATTTATGTTTTAAGTTTCAATATTTATGTTTAAAGTTCCACTATTTATGTTCAAAGTTTCACTCCTTATGTTTCACTCTTTCTGTTCTAGGTTTCACTCTTTCTGTTCTAGGTTTCACTCTTTCTGTCCTAGGTTTCACTCTTTCTGTTCTATGTTTCACTCTTTCTGTTCTATGTTTCACTCGTTCTGTTCTATGTTTCACTCTTTCTGTTCTATGTTTCACTCGTTCTGTTCTATGTTTCACTATTTCTGTTCTATTTTTCACTCTTTCTGTTCAAAGTTTCACTCTTCCTGTTCAAATTTTCACTCTTCCTGTTCTATGTTTCACTCTTTCTGTTCAAAGTTTCACTCTTTCTGTTCAAAGTTTCACTCTTTCTGTTCTATGTTTCACTCTTTCTGTTCTATGTTTCACTCATTCTGTTCTATGTTTCACTCTTTCTGTTCTAGGTTTCACTCTTTCTGTTCTAGGTTTCACTCTTTCTGTTCTAGGTTTCACTCTTTCTGTTCTATGTTTCACTCTTTCTGTTCTATGTTTCACTCTTTCTGTTCTATGTTTCACTCTTTCTGTTCTATGTTTCACTCTTTCTGTTCTCGGTTTCACTCTTTCTGTTCTAGGTTTCTCTCTTTCTGTCCTATGTTTCACTCTTTCTGTTCTATGTTTCACTCTTTCTGTTTTATGTTTCACTCTTTCTGTTCTATGTTTCACTCTTTCTGTTCTATGTTTCACTCTTTCTGTTCTATGTTTCACTCTATCTGTTCTATGTTTCACTCTTTCTGTTCTATGTTTTACTCTTTCTGTTCTAGGTTTCACTCTATCTGTTCTAGGTTTCACTCTTTCTGTTCTAGGTTTCATTCTTTCTGTTCTATGTTTCACTCTTTCTGTTCTAGGTTTCACTCTTTCTGTTCTAGGTTTCACTCTTTCTGTCCTATGTTTCACTCTTTCTGTTCTGTTTCACTCTTTCTGTTCTATGTTTCACTCGTTCTGTTCTATTTTTCACTCTTTCTGTTCTATTTTTCACTCTTTCTGTTCAAAGTTTCACTCTTCTTGTTCAAAGTTTCACTCTTCCTGTTCTATGTTTCACTATTTCTGTTCAAAGTTTCGCTATTTATGTTAAAATTTTCACTCTTTATGTTCAAAGTTTCACTCTTTATGTTCAAAGTTTCACTCTTTCTGTTCAAAGTTTCACTCTTTCTGTTCAAAGTTTCACTCTTTATGTTCAAAGTTTCACTCTTTATGTTCAATGTTGCACTCTTTCTGTTCAAATCTTCACCATTTATGTTCAAAGTTTCACTATTTATGTTCAATTTTTCCCTGTTTCTGTTTAGACATTTCTTATTTCTGCTGAAACGTTTTTTTATTACTGTTCAAACTTTTCCTATTTGTGCTGATACGTTTTTTATTACTTTTCAAACTTTTGTTGTTCCTGCTGAAACGTTTCAAACTTCTTATTTTGTTGCAAGTTTATCTATCCTTTTTCCTCAAGCTTTTCATGTTTCTGTTCTAATTTTTATTATTTCGGCGATTTAATTCCTTTTTCCGAAATTCTACATCGCTTTACTAATTTCTATGGTTTTGAAATCGAATTTCAATGTTCCATAACCAAAATTCCGATGTGATATAAATGTGATGAACACCTTATTACCTAATAATGTATGAATTCCTAGAATATAAACGTCTTACTCTTAATCGGAATACATTAATTTATGATTTAGATAAATTCCTAATCCAACTGCAAAAGTTTATATGGAAAACGAATTTTCAAGGTGAAAGATACGTAGTGTAAAACGGATGATTTCAAAGTTCAGACTAAATAACAGAAAATCAATGAAACACCATCTCCTCATTAACATTAATTTATGTTTTGATATTATTGCAGTTTGGTTTCTAATATGTTTATAGGTATTAACGTTACAGAAAACGCTTTCAAATGACAGAATTCCGATTAAGTTTTCTTCACAAGGAACTAAAAAAGTGGTTGAAAGTGACATGAAGTGTCTATAATTCATTTTATAGTATCGGCAAAACACTAAAAATTGGTTAAAGTTTCGATAAATGTTTAGTAAACGTTTCGTTATTCGACTTAAATATATCCGATATTGTTAATATATGACTATTATAAAACAGATAATGAAGTTGAATGACGAAAAAGAGGTCGAAAGTGTTGTTAATCTACTGAAATTCAGATGAAACTGATGTGAAATGAAAGCATTCGATTGAAAGCGAACTAATACGACTAAGAAAGTGGATCAAAGTTTTGTTAAACTACTAAAATGTGGTTCAAATCACATTCAAAGGAACTAAAAAGCAGTTGAACGTTCATGAAATGACAAAAGTACAATTGTAAGTAATGTGTTTAATATTTCTACAAATTTTACAAGGGTATAAATACTTCTCGCAGATCTCAACAGTGTGTGAAATTTGATCACACGCATGTTACCAGTAATTGGTCCATTAACGTAACAAATGTGGATGATTACCAAGAAATAAACCCATTTGATTTCAATCGTGATTTGATACTATCATAACCAAAACTTCGGTTTATCACGACGTTTCGAGGAGACCTTTAGACACTTAATACTAGTCAAAACCTATTGGTGAGAAATTAACAATTGCTAAACTTGTTTGCAATATAAACCAAGGTTTTGAACGCAGAATTTATCCCAGTCTGTTTATTTTAGCAGTAAAGATCTTCTCAAGACACACATTCTTATCAGTTTGATAAATGGAAATTTCACCGGTGATAAATTATAAAGTGCAACGTCTAGTAAATCCGCATCTCTTTTATCGGTATCATCGTCTTTTCGATGTTACGTTGAAATTTAAAAATATCAAACTGATAAGAAAGTGTGTCTTGAGAAGATCTTTACTGCTAAAATAAACAGACTGGGATAAATTCTGCGTTCAAAACCTTGGTTTATATTGCAAACAAGTTTAGCAATTGTTAATTTCTCACCAATAGGTTTTGACTAGTATTAAGTGTCTAAAGGTATCCTCGAAACGTCGTGATATACCGAAGTTTTGGTTATGATAGTATCAAATCACGATTGAAATCAAATGGGTTTATTCCTTGGTAATCATCCACATTTGTTACGTTAATGGACCAATTACTGGTAACATGCGTGTGATCAAATTTCACACACTGTTGAGATCTGCGAGAAGTATTTATACCCTTGTAAAATTTATAAAAATAGTAAACACATTACTTACAATTGTACATTTGTCATTTCATGAACGTTCAACTGCTTTTTAGTTCCTTTGAATGTGATTTGAACCACATTTTAGTAGTTTAACAAAACTTTGATCCACTTTCTTAGTCGTATTAGTTCGCTTTCAATCGAATGCTTTCATTTCACATCAGTTTCATCTGAATTTTAGTAGATTAACAACACTTTCGACCTCTTTTTCGTCATTCAACTTCATTATCTGTTTTATAATAGTCATATATTAACAATATCGGATATATTTAAGTCGAATAACGAAACGTTTACTAAACATTTATCGAAACTTTAACCAATTTTTAGTGTTTTGCCGATACTATAAAATGAATTATAGACACTTCATGTCACTTTCAACCACTTTTTTAGTTCCTTGTGAAGAAAACTTAATCGGAATTCTGTCATTTGAAAACGTTTTCTGTAACGTTAATACCTATAAACATATTAGAAACCAAACTGCAATAATATCAAAACATAAATTAATGTTAATGAGGAGATGGTGTTTCATTGATTTTCTGTTATTTAGTCTGAACTTTGAAATCATCCGTTTTACACAACGTATCTTTCACCTTGAAAATTCGTTTTCCATATAAACTTTTGCAGTTGGATAAGGAATTTATCTCGAGTTCTAAATCTCACTATACTAAAGTAATTTAAAATCATAAATTAATGTATTCCGATTAAGAGTAAGACGTTTATATTCTAGGAATTCACACATTATTAGGTAATAAGGTATTCATCACATTTATATCACATGGGAATTTTGGTTATGGAACATTGAAATTCGATTTCAAAACCATAGAAATTAGTAAAGCGATGTAGAATTTCGGAAAAAGGAATTAAATCGCCGAAATAATAAAAATTAGAACAGAAACATGAAAAGCTTGAGGAAAAAGGATAAATAAACTTGCAACAAAATAAGAAGTTTGAAACGTTTCATCAGGAAAAACAAAAGTTTGAAAAGTAATAAAAAACGTATCAGCGCAAATAAGAAAAGTTTGAACAGTAAGAAAAAAACGTTTCAGCAGAAATAAGAAATGTCTAAACAGAAACAGGGAAAAATTGAACATAAATAGTGAAACTTTAAACATAAATAATAGAACAGAAAGAGTGAAACATAGAACAGAAAGAGTGAAACCTAGAACAGAAAGAGTGAAACCTAGAACAGAAAGAGTGAAACATTGAACAGAAAGAGTGAAACATTGAACAGAAAGAGTGAAACATAAGACAGAAAGAGTGAAACATAAGACAGAAAGAGTGAAACATAAGACAGAAAGAGTGAAACCTAGAACAGAAAGAGTGAAACATAGAACGGAAAGAGTGAAACATAGAACGGAAAGAGTGAAACATAGAACGGAAAGAGTGAAACATAGAACGGAAATAGTGAAACCTAGAACAGAAAGAGTGAAACATAGAACAGAAAGAGTGAAACCTAGAACAGAAAGAGTGAAACATAGAACAGAAAGAGTGAAACCTAGAACAGAAAGAGTGAAACATAAGACAGAAAGAGTGAAACATAAGACAGAAAGAGTGAAACATAGAACAGAAAGAGTGAAACATAGAACAGAAAGAGTGAAACATAGAACAGAAAGAGTGAAACATAGAACAGAAATAGTGAAACATAGAACAGAAATAGTGAAACATAGAACAGAAAGAGTGAAACATAGAACAGAAAGAGTGAAACATAAGGCAGAAAGAGTGAAACATAAGACAGAAAGAGTGAAACATAGAACAGAAAGGGTGAAACATAGAACAGAAAGAGTGAAACATAGAACAGAAAGAGTGAAACATAGGACAGAAAGAGTGAAACCTAGAACAGAAAGAGTGAAACATAGAACAGAAAGAGTGAAACCTAGAACAGAAAGAGTGAAACATAGGACAGAAAGAGTGAAACCTAGAACAGAAAGAGTGAAACATAGAACAGAAAGAGTGAAACATAGGACAGAAAGAGTGAAACCTAGAACAGAAAGAGTGAAACATAGAACAGAAAGAGTGAAACATAGGACAGAAAGAGTGAAACCTAGAACAGAAAGAGTGAAACCTAGAACAGAAATAGTGAAACCTAGAACAGAAAGAGTGAAACCTAGAATAGAAAGAGTGAAACCTAGAACAGAAAGAGTGAAACCTAGAACAGAAAGAGTGAAACCTAGAACAGAAAGAGTGAAACCTAGAACAGAAAGAGTGAAACCTAGAACAGAAAGAGTGAAACCTAGAACAGAAAGAGTGAAACCTAGAACAGAAAGAGTGAAACATAGAACAGAAAGATGAAATTAGTTCACTTCTGCACTTATTAATTTAACCTTTGCTCGCTCGCGCTCGGAGGAAATTTACCGATGATTTGGAAATGAGTTTTACCCTTTTATCATTGTTTAGTATGGTTTGAATTTGACTTTGTTTGTGTTTAGGTGATACAATTGCCATCTTTTCTATTTGTTTTTAATCCATACTTTTAGGAAGATCAAATATTTGTTCATTTCCTCGACATGTATGTGAAAGAATGGATAAATCGAGGGATATGCTTTTATCATTTCAAAATCATTATTGGTTCTCTTATCAGATCGAAAGTTCACTTTACTGTTGGCAATGTGAGACAGAGTTTTGGAAATAGAGTTTATTTCCCTTATCAGTTCAAATAATAATATATTAAGATAAGAGAAAGAGTTTATTTCCCTTATCAGTTCAAATAATAATATATTAAGATAAGAGAAATTTTATGTTTTTAATATTAAAAATTAATAAAATTAATGTTTTATGGGTGTTATAAGATTAAAGATAGCCAATCAAAAAATTAGAAACACATTAAGTCAATTCAATTGTTGTATTAATCATTTCAGTTTAAGATGTTCCCATTAAGAGGGGGCGCCTGATTCGCTGACGCCATAGGACGACACGACATTGACGTCATAGCAGGATTGTGGGAAAAATGTTTGATTCACTGGCGCCATAAGAAGAAAAATGCTGTGGGCGCCATGTTTGATTCATTGACGCCATATTTACTGGTGCCAGATCATGTGCCAGATCTGGCACACTGACGCCACTGTCCCATTGACGCCATATTTACTGGTGCCATCTGGCACTGTCTGACGCCAGTGGCTCAAAGGTGACACTTCCTATCTACTGTTACCTCGATACTTCTAGTCCCTTATCTTACTTCTGATATAACCAAGGGTAAGGGTAATGATTACTTAAAAACAAATACTTCTCAGTACCAATGACTTGTTATATTCATTTCCTGCGGAAATAATATGCGTATACACATCATTCATTACAGGTTATGCGAAGAAGGTCACGCTTAACTCCGACCCCCCCCCCTTCCTCCATATTCTCAATATATACAATTTTTCAGTCACCAGTGGTTCCAGTGTATGTGTCATCTGAGCCGTCGCAACACACTCAGCCAATATTATCATATAGTTCGAAACCTTTTCACATGAGTGAACGGTACATGACTCTCCGGACTTGCCCGCCAACCTTAATAACCTAACACTATAAAACATTCGTGTACATGAATGATTACGGTTGTGGCTTGACACTCGCTAGCGCCTGAAGGACCGATCACTCAGTGTAATCGGTGTACATTTGTAAGTGAGTGGACCATTTTGGAAATTACATACAGATAATTAAAACACAATGGTGATGCCACCAATGAGGTCCTCTCTCTCTCTCTCTCTCTCTTGCCTAGAAGCACCGCTATAGGCAGTGAGAGTTGACTAGCCTCTTGCCTGTAGTGAACTTTGGCACAGTCTGGCGGTGACCCTTGGTGTGAGGGAGAATACCCCAATGGTGGCCTCGCCCCTGTGGGTTTTCCGAAATGGTCTTTATGCGTACTAAAATGATTACGCGCAATAGGTAACCGGTGTACAAGTAGCGCCAACAATGTAGAAAGGGGTGGTGACGTTTCGAATGAAGACTGAATTATGACCAAGAAATTCTAAAGCACTGAGAGGGAAATTGCAGCGCAATCTTTTCTTCATAGAGGCGACAATAGAAATGTAGCACTAGCATTTCGATTAAAGAAATTAAATGTATTAATTCGTGCAACACCCTTGTTTGGCATCCACTATTAAATATTTACATCTGGGAGCACGGCAGTGCTCCCAGCCAAGTCGAGCACTGACATCCTTTTCTCGAAGCAACTCGCGGCACTTTTAAGTCCACTGTAACTTCGTGATGGATATAGGTAAAAGCAAAAACGGATTTATGCACTAAGAACGTGGGATCATAGCTTTAGCCTCTGGTACCATCCTCGCATACTTTATTGAGAAACTTCGTCTGCTTATATTTTGACTCCACCCACAAATTCTGTATATAGCGACTATTTTTGTGGTTAAATATTTTTTCCGAAATTGCGCCAGTGGCAAAAAAGCAAAGTGGACAACAATGGGAAAACAACTCCCGATTTAGTGGAATTAAGTTTTAAAGTTAAGAATATAAATAATTGATGTTTCTTTTTTAAGCATCTAGTTTTTCTTTCTTTATATATTTAACCACGAAAATAGAGATATACAGAATTTGTGGGTGGAGTCAAAATATAAGCAGACGACGTTTCTCAATAAAGTATGCGAGGATGGGTAGTGAATTTGCTACCTTCAACGTTCTTCTCACATAAATCCGTTTTTGGTAAAAGTCTGAAATTTTGCTTGCCGCGAGGACTGTCAATCCTAGCTATAGTTTCCAAATTTCAAGTTCCTACCCTATATACTTTTCGAAATATCGCAGGTGAAATTTACCTTATTTTGTCACTCACTCACTCACTCACTCACCGATCATCAAAATTCTAAGGTACTTCTAGAGGAGATAGAAACTTAAAACTCATGATTTAGTTTTCATTTATTTGATAAAGCACAGAAAAATTAAAACATCCCGAAATTTTTATAAAGTTGCTCTTTAGTTCTTGTTATTAAAACTAGATGGCGCTGTCGTCTTTTCAACAGAAATAATGTGGGTTGTTGATGAAAGGACGTAACGGTCTAAAGTTAACCGAAAGTTAAATACATATTAAAGCTAATAACAGTAGTAGTTTAAAAGAAATGTGTCGTAACTGATGCTACGTTCCTTTATTAGGATATAGCGTACAATCTTTTTGGCTGGGGGTCGAAATGGGTAATTCAGCGTAAATATTGACAAACATTAGCAAACGAAGTATAACGAGAGGGTCTTGTTTTAATTTAACTGCCGAAGTAGAGGGTCTACAAAAAGAAGTGAGATCCTATGAAAAACATTAACATGTACAAAAATGGGCCAAGCCTCGCCTCGTGCCCTCTCCGCCGTAAAACGTTCTGAGACCCCATGTAGAGCCAAGTCTGTCATTTTCTTCTTATTCAATCGCCAATTGAAGAATTATGTTATAAATTAAGTCCTTTTCCTAATTAATAACCAATATTCTTTGACTATCATTATTATACATCTCTGTTCGTATCAAAAATATCGTGACTTGGCAATCGCTTGTAATAGCCCCTTCCAAAAAGTTTTTAAAAAAAGTTCTCAGTCTGAGTCAGTTCAGTTCTTTCTCTTTAGGGTTCGCTAAAAACATTTAAAAACCAAAGTTTTGCCGGAAGCTTTTAACACCAAAAAATATGGCGTCTTCTTCATAGCTCAAATACGAGTGTAGGCTGTAGCTGATTTTAGGAAGAACATTTGCGCTAGTTAAGCTCGTCCACGAAAGAATTATATCCATTGAATATATCTTTAGGTATACTATATTTTAAAATATTATTTGGTTAAAATTTACGATTAATTATACCGAATCTAATGTGCATTTAAACAATTATCAATTAAGCCTTGGCTTTCATTCTAAACCATCTTTAACCATGGTTGGTAGATACTGTTGCATACCACTATGCAAATCTGCATCACTTAAGAATAGAACCGTAACCTTTAGCCCTTTTCCGAGAGACTTGACCCTACGTAAAGAGTGGATTCAGGTGATTGAAAGAAATGTCTCAGATAGTTTAAATTTGTCAGAGAAATGTCCTTGGAGTATTCCTACGAGAAGGGTTTTTGGTCTGAAGCATCAAGTACTTTGCGGGTATCATTTTGACAAGTCTGGGAGAAAAGGTTATCATAATAAGATACCGAAGTATTTTGATGTTCTTTTTGACACAATAACACCAATCGCATACCATGAGATTGAAATATCTAATCAAACTGGAGCCAAGTCCTTGCCACAAATTAATTTGAACAACCAAACTGAATTTAATGCAAATTTTCCTGTTGAATCTCGTGCAAATGGTAAAATATTTTAAACTTAAGTATTTCTGTCAGTGCAATTTGGTTTACTCTCATAGTACAACATGACTACTTTCTCGTGGATGACAGCTCCTCTCTTGCTGAAATGATTAAAAAACTTCAGGGTGAAAACTTTAAACTCCAATGCAAAGTGGATGAGCAGGCTCAAACACTATTTGAAGTAACGTCGTCACTCGCAGCATTGAAGATCGAAAATTCTAAACTCAACGAATATGTTTTAAAAAGCAATATGACTGAGTTCGAAAAACTTAAAACTGGCTTGAAAGAAGAAATATTGTCTTTGCAAGAAAAGTTTTCCTCTGCCACTAAAGAAAACGTGGAGCTAAAAAATAGAATAACTAATTTCGAAAAACAAGGAAACAAAGCGATTTTCTTTGAAGAGTGTATCACATTCACCAGATATGTTAAACTTTTACACTGGCTGTAATAGCTTTGAAGTATTCGAAGATATATTTAGCATAATAGAGCCCGATTTAAACGAGATTTCATTGTATGGTTCTGGACAGAAACGCAAGAATAAAAGAGAGTGCCACAAAATGCGTGGAAGGCCAATGGCATTATCTTTTCAAAATCAGTTATTTTTAGTACTTTGTCGCTTGAGAGCCGGGTTACTAGAACAGGACCTAGCTTACCGATTTAAAGTTTCCGTTTCAACTGTTTCGCATATTTGTTTGACTTGGTTTGACTTACTAGAAAAGCGCTTGACTAACTATAAAATATGGCCTTCTCGAGCACTAATAGACAAATATATGCCAGAAGAGTTTAAAGATAAATTTCCCAATACTAGAGTAATAATTGATGCGACAGAGTTATACATTGAGAAACCAAGTGATTATAAATCCCAGAGTGACACGTGGTCCTCATACAAGACACACAACACTGCCAAAGCCCTTATCGGAATTACACCCAATGGATTTGTAAGTTTTGTGTCAGATTTGGCCCCAGGACGAATTTCCGATGTTGAGTTAACCCAAGATAGTGGGATACTAAAACTTTTGGAGGCTGGGGATTCGGTTATGGCTGACCGAGGATTTTTAATTAAAGAAATGCTTGCCGAAAAGGGTGTTACACTCAATATTCCACCCTTTTTGCATGGAAAACCTCAACTTAACGAGAAGGAAGAAATATATACAAGAGCTATTGCTAGTGTACGCATACACGTAGAACGGGTTATAAGTGGTATTAAAGACTACCACATTTTAAGCTCTATTTTTCCTAATTCCATGCATAATCAACTAAACAAAGTTTGGAAAATCTGTGTGTATTTGTTAAATTTTTGTAATGAGCCGCTACTAGACAGAAAGTCACAAATAATTAATGAGACAATGGAACATTTGTAAATCTTTTAAATTGTACTCTCCTGTGCTGTTTAATAAAAATATTAAATCACAAGTTAATAACATTTCAGGTACTTTTAAAATTTCTTATGATTGAATAATGAAAGCTTAAAAACTAAAAACATGTAAAAATGACTACATAACTTTATACTAAAATAGTCAGGTACTGATAACATTGCTTATGTTTTTTTTTTGAGATCATTGTTTTGATTTTTCTAGTTTTTCAAGATATTTTATACCATGTTCAGCGTAAAATTTTAGCAAGCTAGGAAGAATCTTTTTTTGGAAAAAATTGCTATCAAATTTGATGCGATCACAAAATGGCTTACTATCACCGCAATCTACTATTAAATCACACCATTTTAAGCCTGTTAATCCTAATTGCCCTTGAATTTGGTAGTAATGGTTATGGGTGTGGTCCAAATCTATGATTCCATTTTCATCCTTCTTCAGAAATTTACTTGTTGGTTCTTTTGAATCAATAGCTTCGACTATACTAATTCCCTTTTCTTTACACTTGGCCAAGGTTTTAATTTCTAGTAGGCCGTAACCAACATCTTTTTCGTAAACTAATCTATCTGGGGAAGCACCTAACATGGGGAGGGTTGGATTAATGCAGAGCCCAGTCGAATAAGTTTGCGTATTTGGGCGAATAGATTTATATTTTTCTGTGGCAAATTTTTCATTACGCAACCCTTCCTGGACATACCTATTGTTTGATAAATTGGTGCCTTTGAATATACTTTTTAGGAAAGATTCATTAATTTCTTTTCGGCGTTTACAGATGGGACCAAACTGGGAGGCTGTAAGTCTATTAGTTCGTTCGCTGTTCCATAGGGAACAGTTTGACTGTTCTCTTGTATCACATTCTAATCTAATGGCAGTGACTAGTGTAATTTTTAAGTCGCTTGAGGTTACAGCAAGGGTGCGTGTAACTAGTTCATTTAAACTATCATCTAACGTTATCAAACTTACAGGCAATGATATCTGGGGGGCAAAACTTTCCAAAATAACATTTGGATTTTCTACTACGACTGGTACACTTACATTAGGAATGAAATTATTTTCACTTTGTATATCACATAGGAAAACCCTTCTGTTTCCACGTTTAAATCTATCACAGACCTTTTCCATGCGTTTTTGCATGCTATCACAATCTTCAAGAGTTCCAAAGTTACTTAAAGATGAAAAACTTTGTTGTTTTACTTGTCTTTCCTTCAGTTTTTCACTGCAGTTTCCGGGCGTGTGCTTAAGGAAGTGTAGCTCAGAAAATTTGATAGTTGAAAGGTTCTTTTGAGTATTTGGAACTCCCCATGCTCGGGCTTTTGCTGTGCAAGCGAGGCTATCAGGAATAAAGACTCGGCCGTCTCGCTTACAATCTGGCAAATACCATAAACAGGCTCCTACATGTTTGCAGGCACCTCCTTCGCCAGCTTTGCACCCACACCAAGAACAATCCACTAAACCTGAGGCCATATTTAATTGTATAGCCACATCATAATGCATATGTAAAGTGAAACTCGCTTCTACTTTGCTCTTGACATAACAAGATGAAGAAGATTCTTTGAAAGCTTTTTTCGTAGCCCCAGCGCTTAAGAAAACTTCAGCTACTTTGCTGGCTTTGAACATTCGATATCCTTGTGGAAGGTGTTTCTTAGCTTTTAAATTACTATGAAGCTTCAAAATTGAAGTCTCGTCAAAGCGACATGGTAAAACTTTCAAAAGTTTTGTCCAATTTCCTATTGGCAAAGGCAATTTCTTGTTCGTAGATTTTTTCTTTAAACTCTTACTCAACCTAATTAAAAATAAGATTATCAATTCTCCGATCTAAATATAAAATTGGTATAAAATTATTTGGGATTAACTTACTTGGGTGATTTAGAAACTTGGTCCAATCCGTCCATCTTAACACTTTCAAATTAAGCCTAGGCTTGCCTAGCTCTCTAACTTCTAACGGCCCCTACAAACAGGAAGTAGTTTCCCCGCATAGCCTAGTTCACAAACTAGATATGACGTTTTTTAGCCCCAAGTGCGCGTGCGCGAAGAACTTAAATAACAAGATGCACAAGGCAGTCAAAATTTTTGGAAGGGGCTATTACCTTATAAACGTGTGCATAGGTTTATGCATAACTCGCCTTATAAACTTGTAAATAGGGTTATGCATAACTCACCATATAAACTTGTTTGTACATAGGGTTATGCATGACTCTTCTTATAAACTTGTGCATATCCCCTCGACCATAAACTATTTAGTGAATATCCCTTCAATTGTTTTAAAATCAGCAACGATTTAGTGAATATCCCCTCGACTTCCTTTTAATATTACTTACCTGCGATTGCCAAGTCACGATATTTTTGATACGAACAAAGATGCATAATTATGATAGTCAAAGAATATTGGTTATTAATTAGGAAAAGGACTTAATTTATAACATAATTGTTCAATTGGCGATTGAATAAGAAGAAAATTACAGACTTGGCTCTACATGGGATCTCAGAACGTTTTACGGCGGAGAGGGCACGAGGCGTGGCTTGGCCCATTTTTGTACATGTTAATGTTTTTCATAGGATTTTCCTTTCCAATTATGTCAGAGTTCACCTGCTCTTTTTAGAAAGTCAGTAGAATATTTCAAATATTCAACATTTACACCTCAACACGTACTCCCTCCAAAATAATTAATTTCATGATAAAATGTTTTCGGAAAATGTAATTGTTCTTGAAAAAGCGTAGATATGTAATTTTTCAATTAATTTAGAGGGAATGGATCGATTAACAGTAAAATCAGTTGATTGAATTTAATATTGATTAAGGATTAAATGGATAAAAATAACTAAAACAATTGCAATATTCATTAAGATTTTGCTCTGTCTTTCATAATTCCGCGCGGATATTGGCTACAAAGTAGAAACTAATTAGAGTAAAAGACAATTAGTCTCAGCTGTAGCATAACAAAATGATATTGTTAAGCCTATTCTGTAATGCAGATTACATTAAATAAATACCCATAATAGATTTTGCTCTGAATTTCATAATTGGCTACAAATTAAAAAATAATTAAAATCGAGTTGAACACTAATTACAGCTGTAAAAGGACCAAATAATAGATTTCTATAAGGCTATTCTGTAATGAATGTAAACTATATTACAACATGATATTCGCTAAGCCTTTGTCATTAAACGCCGCGGATATTAGGCCTAACTTTTAATATATAAATCCAAAATTTCATGGAACTTTTAGGCTTTATTAAAATTTGTACATTAACACAAACAAATTGTCAGTATTTAAGAAAAAAACAACCCCCTAACAACTGTTAAGTAACAACTTCAGTCTTTGGCTACAACACCCGAGGTAGCTTTTGACAACTTGGCAGTTGGCACTCTTTGGTGAATTTTAAGGCACTTAATTTTACGTGTTAAGACTTATTAACTTGACTTGTTAAGCTGATTGGGCGAAAGTTCTCCTTCTCAAGACGGCTCCCTTTCTTATGGATTGGAGTGACATCCGCGGTTTTCCAGTTCACCGGAACAGTACCCGTAGAGAAAGAACGATTGAACACCATGGCTAATGGACCGCAAAGGAGAGCAGCCGTAGATCTTAAAAGATACGGGTGTAATTCATCGGCGCCGGGAGATTTCGAGGCATCGATAGAAGAAAAGTGATGGAACACATCCTGGACAGTACAGACGAAAGAGTTCAAAGTACAGCAATCAAGTGGCTCTCCTCGTAAAGAGGGCACAGCAGAAACATCCACGACTTTAGATGAGACCCCCGCGAAATAAGCGTTTAACAATTCCGGGTTGGATGTCAATGAGCCATCAGAACACCGTAATTGCGAGATGGAGAATTTGCACGAACGTTTATTTTTAATGTAACTGTAGAAAGCTTTAGGGTTGGTTTTTATCATGGAAGTTAACCTCGCATCCTTTCTTCGCTGGGCCTTCCTGGCGGCATTTGTGTAACCATTTCGGGCCTTTTTGTAACAGTCATACGCTTGTTCAACGAGAGTATTGGCAGCATTCCGCTTTTTTAGTCTTGAATAGCGTGCCCAAGTTTGTTTCTTATAGTCATATGATTTTGTCGAACTTACGTTAAAAAAGGTGGACGAGCCGATGATATTTTGCGGTATGGAATATAATGCGAGATTCCTCGACTTAGAGTTGAACAAAACTTCGACCAGCATGCATCAAGAGTTTGATTTTTGGAAACATCTAACCAGTCTTGATTTGATAAATAAACGCGAAAACTGTCATAGTCGCCCTTGAAATAGTCACGTGTGAGTCTAGTGATGGGACTGGACGAAAACACCGGAAATGCGCAATTAAATGTCAAAACATCATGATCGCTGGACGCGATGGGCGACTGGTGAGATAGATTGTAAACAAGCAAGTGATCCGACACTAGTAAGAGATCCAAGATGCTGGGTGTGGTACTGGTTGTTCCCGCGCGGGTGGGTTCAACGACTAGTTGATGAAGATTTAGATCCTGAACCCGTTCTAAAAACGCTTTCGTTGCCAAAGTTTCTCAACAGAGCGAAGTAAAGTTCGACCACTCAATTTTTGGATAATTAAAATCGCCCAAAATCAAAAGTTTGCATTTCTTCATCAAACTGTAGTCGTTGGCAATGGTAAGGACAAGGCGGACTTGCAAGAGACTGTCCTTGTCATTAGTGCAAAGCACTGTTAAAAAGTCAAGACCAAGTGTTGAAGACCATAAATTATCCTGATTCGATGGAATAATAGAAATGGCTTCGGTAAGATAGTCTTTGTGTATAAAAAGAGCTACACCGCCACCATTAGCTGCGGCAACACGATCCCGTCGAAACAAGTGAAATTTGGGAATAGATCTCTCACTATCCAAAATGTCCGGCTTCATCCCCTTTTCAGTTTTAGCTACTATTTTCGCGTCGTGTAAGCAAATCAGATAGGATAATTCAGCGAACGCATATTGACCGCGTAGACTTCGTATATTCGTATATAGTATGACAGAAGATGCCCGGAGACTGTTTGTGGTATTCGTAGAGTTAATTTTTATCGGAAGCAAGGCTTGAGAGTGCTTGATAGATGTAGAAGTGACTGGCCTAGAAAACTCAGTTGACTGTAAAGGAACAGGTATTGGAGTTTCAAGAGCGTCTAGTTTTTTTGTTGAAAATGTGGTACGTGGCCGAACGGAGTAAGAAACGAACGGATTGGATGAACTTGCGATGGAACGTAGAGCGGCGCCGGGATACTAGTTGGTAAAGAGCAAGCTTGATGAGCAACGCATTGAGAAGATCGCATTGGCTGAACAGGTGTTATGGTAGGTGAATTTATGTCATACGACGAAGGATGACTAGAGTCAGGAACAAGGCCGGTACGGCGTGGAGCTGATGGCGGAACCTGAACAATTTGGCCTTTCCGTATACCAATATTGGTCTCTCCCTGGCTTCTGCGTCGACGAAGTTCAGAAACCAGGTCTCTATTACGTTGGTGCTGAGCCTCTGTCCGATCAGGGATTGCGACGAAGTCAGTTTGTGCTTTAATACGCATTTCAGCGACTCCACTACAGAAGTATTGACGATCCCTAACGGTGTTGAAGCGAAAGAGGAGCGGACGTGGTTTCTTAACTAATGGGTCAAAACGACCGAGGCGCCGAAATTCAATCAAACTTATTTCACGTAAGGAGAATCCTAAGTCATGCAAGAGCCCTCTACAGAAACTACCTAGATTGACATCAGACGAATCCGGTATATTAAATATTAGGGCGTTTTTCTTCCTGTACAAAATTTCATCCGGTTTGCGGGAATCATTGGGCCCGGGCGGTCTTGAGACAATGAGGAAAATAACCGACCATCGTGCTTGGGAGTCCTACGCTTAGGGCTTCGTAAAGCAGAGACACGGCTTGTTTCAGGGTTTGTGCGTACATCGGAGGAAGAACTCGAGTGACCAGAATTCCCACGAACATCGAAAGCGTGCTGCCCAGAACCTGACTTGGAAGACGTGACATCAGCTTGTAGGTGGGAGTCATGGTTCATTAACTTAGTCATCTTCTCTTGGTCTGTTAAAAGTTCACGGCTGGCATTGGAGTTGGACTCGCATTTCGATCCGATCGAATGGAGTTCGTGCTTGAGGGAAACAACGAGTGAGCGAAACTCGGATACCGTAGTAGTGGTGGCGATGTTTCGGTCACAATGGGTATGCTCTTCTACAAAGCGAGTGTTGGAGTTACATTGACTTCTCAGTACAGAGAAGTCTTTCTTGAGAGAGTGAACGTCAGAAGAGATTTCTTGCAGACGCTCAAAGGAATCAGACTGAAATGAGTCCAGTGTCTGTCGCAGATCTTGAAAATTAGACTTCGATGAAAGTTCGTCTTGTGATGGTGGGACGACTGATGAGAGAAGTGCATCAATACGCATAATTTCCTCTGAATTCCGGGTGAATAAAACTCGAAGATTGGGTGCTATTGTCAAGCATGTAGGACACATGAAATTGAAATGTTTAGCTTGAGATACGTCCAGATGTCTCAGTGCCAAAGACAACGAATCAGGTAGGTTCACGCAAATGGTGTGGGTGAAGCTTTCGCAAAGTCCACAAGAGAAAGAAGGTTGACTAGCAGAAACAATATCGTGACAAACGCAGCAGAGGGAGGTCAAGGCAGAAGACTCGCCGACTGACGAGTTGAGAACATCAGTGAAATCGGCGTCTACATTCGGTACATCAATTACTTTCAAGGTATCGTCAACCACAATCGTTTTAAGGGTAGCTTGAGGGAGACAGGACTCGGCACAAGGAGTTTCAAAAGTCGTAGAGGTCTCATGAGAGAGTACACTGTTAAAAATAACCGTTTCTTCCTGTTGAATTAACATCCAATACCAGATATTACCGTTGGATTAACAGGATATTTACTATAAGCAACAGTAAAAATGTAATAATTTTATTAACTATACATTTAGCAGTAAATATTCAATAAATAACAAGAAAGTTTCTGTTATCTTAATATACCGTTCCATCAACAATAAAGTAATAGTAAAAATACTGTCGATTAAAAATACTGTAAAATCAACACTAAGTAATAGTGGAAACATTGTCGTTTAGAAATATCGTAACATCAACAATAAATTATCAGTGATCAACTGTGAGGATGCTGTTAGGTTAGGAATAATATATCAACATTGGTATTCTTTGCATTGGGTTTTGTACTACCCCAAATGAAATAAATTCAAATAAGTTCACCTTTTTTCTCTGTTAGGATATTATTTACTATTATTTATTTATTATTACAATTGACGACATTGGACAACAACTAAGCGTAACAAATCGGATTAACCAGCATTCTTCCGCGTAATTCAGTGATGCCAGATTGAGGGAAATTTCCCATATCTAGGGAAGTTTATTTTACTTGTATTGGATTTATTTCCTATAAAATCATTGAAATAAAAAATTACTTATCTCAGATTTTTCAACAAGAATTTCATTTTCCTAAAACTTTTTATCTAGAAATTTATTTTTACATCTCCGAGTGACGATGACGTCACGGAGAGGTATTATACTGGACGTGTCTCTGCGTCCGTCAGTCTGCCACCGCGTTAGCAAATCGGAGCAAACGTGTTCGCAGTTTCCGGACCGCATTCGCAGTACACAGAAATTCGAAAAACTTTACTTCATCGCTATATTTATCTTACTTAACGTCAATCGTTAACTAGCCGTTATAACTTCAACTGCTGGCGAACTCCTTCGCCCAATACCAATAAATATTTATTGGATTCTAACAACAACACCATGCTCTAGTCTTTCGTCTATACCAAATAGACACCAATCTGCAACATTAGCTTCTACTGCATCTACGTCGTTAGGTTTAAGATGTACGCGGCGAGCGGCTAGGGTTACGAGAAATGTTTAGCCTCCCAATGGCAGGGCTTCCACCATAGTCTCACGCATATGCTCATTTGCTTATACCTCACTGTGAATCGATCACCTTATATACCCTAAATTCACGAAAATAATGAAAAAGGTGTTCGCAGGAAGTCAAACGTTAACAATAGCTATGTTTAGAATTATTTTAGGAATTAAGTTTCTTAAACCGACTTCACTATAATTAACGTAAAATAATGACGATTAAAATATAATATCAGTTACATTTATTTAATTATTTAAGAAAACCCCTTTCTTTGGAATGACACAAGTGAGAGTTTATATAGCACGAGTAATGAAGATTGCATCTGAATCGAAACACTATACGCGTATCAAAGTTAATATAAAGCGAGTAGGATGAAAAGATCTCTTACAAAACCATAAACATTTTTTTTGCAGAATATTAAATGAAAATCTATTAAATATGTTTCGACATTTAGATTCTTTTAGTAGTTGTGTAGCTATAAAGCTCTGTTTCATTTCAATATTCGAAGAACATCTCTTGATATTAATATTTCAAATTTTGTGTTTACTTTTTAATTCAGCGTTAATGCATTTATATATAGGATAAACGTAAAATTTAACTTTGATAGTTTCAATGGATGTTAACGCTTATTATTTTAGTAACTGTTGTTCGAAGCGGATCCATGAATAAAGAATTCCTTGGGCTAAAGCAAAATTAGCCTTGATTCATCTTCTCCTTGAGGAGGTCTTTACGGTTCAGAGTGAGCCGAAAGTTAAATACTCATTTAAATTATATATTTTAGGCCTTTAATGGAAATAATGAGGATATATAGTAAAGGATTAGACACTCTAACCTTTACAAATGAACTGAAGGCAAGATCTTGCCAGATTTGTGATTTTTATTTCCTGTTAAAAAATAGTAGGAAGGAAGGCAGAATTTCACGTTGGCACACCAGTAACGTTCCAGTAAAACTAACCTTACTTCACTTGTGCATGGAGCAAGTTCTTAATTGCAAGATTTCCGTGAAAAATAACGTTGTGGTCATTTTATTTTAAAATAAATGTAGAAATCCGGTACAATTTACTGTTGACACCACAGTAACGTTTCTGTTAAACTAACTAAACTATAATTGTACATATATCAGGTTTTTAATTGCAAGTTTCACGATAAAATTAATGTTGATGTTAACGGTAAAAAAATCTGTAATTTAACGGTAACTTTCCTGGTAATTTTCTGCCAGTAAAATTTCAGTAATTTCAACAGTAATTTTTTACAGTGTATATATCTTTAGTATACATTAGTAAAAACTATAATAAAACATTAGTTGACCTATTATTGCTCTACAGCTGTACGGCACCATCGCTTATCTGTGATATCGCCAAAAGGTTTTAACCTGAAACCATTAAGAAGATGTTACTAGCAGAGTATGGCAGACAAACACTGAAGGAACAAGAAAAAAACGTGAAAAGAATGTTGAGGCTTTAATAACGCGACCAAAAGTAGCCAAGATTATGACTACTGTAAACTCATTTCTCGGAAAATGTAATAATTGTGGAAAGGTCGGTCACAAGTCAGTGGATTGTCGTAAACCAAGAGAAAAGAAAGCCTTGGGAGAAGCAAGAAACCTGAGATGGAAGGCATGACAACTTCTGCATTTAGTACAACCAGTTTAACAAAAGACTGGACTATGGATTCAGCTGCTACAAAACATTTTTGCTACCAGAGAGATTGGTTTGACACCTTTACTCCATGCAAGGCATAAGCAATGGTTGGCGAAGGAACATGTATTATAGAAGGTCGTGGCGACATTTGGATACAAATGAATATTTAAGGAAATAACATATTTCATTTACGGAATGTACTTTATACGTCAGGCATAGGAAGAAATTTGATCAATTAGGCTACACGGGTATACAAAAACCTGAGAATTATACAGGATATTTTCGCATTTGAAGCACCATTATCCAAGGACCATTTTATACCCTTGATGCTAAAGTGATAGAGCTACAGAAGGTGAAATCGAAGTTCCATTCTGGGAGAGGTGTGTCAAATCTTGTCAACAAGATATTATATAAAACAACTTGGACCAATTCAAAGACTATTAGGAGTTGAATTCGAAGTGGAAAAATATGTATCAATGAAACTTCGCCTCTCGAACTACATTCACGAAGTCTGCCGGAAATTCGGTGTCACAGCAGAAGAACCGGTTAGTTTACCAATCCCTCCATCCATAACATTAACAAGAAAGAAGATTCCGGTGATTACGGAAGAAAAGGAGAAAATGGTTGATATACCATATGAATCTCTAAATGGATGTTTGCTATTTATTGCTCAGAGGACGAAACCAAAAACATTATTTGCTGTAACAGCTTTGTCGCAATATAGTAGCAGTCCGGGTTACTCTCATTGGATGAGACTTCGGCAACTAACTAGATATCTACTCACAAGAGCGAATATTGGATTAAGATACAAGAATGATTTGGAAACAAATCTGACAGTATACAGTGATAGCCATTGGGGATTTGATATCGATACAAGGGTATCTCAAAGTGGATATGTAGTATTCATTGGATCGTCCGCTATCTCATGGAGGTCAGTAAAACAAAAATCAGTATCCCTATTGAATATGGCCGTCGAATATGTCTCAGTATCAGAGGCACCGAAAGAAATTCTTTGGATTCTACCAATGTTGACAGAACTGAAATCCTTTAACATATCAGTTAAGCAACCAACACTTGTTTGTCATAATCAATCAGCAATCTACGTTTCGCGAAAAACGTGGAAAATCAAAGAACCAAACACATCGACATCAAGTATCATTTCATAGTAGAAAACGTAGAAGACAGAATATTTTATTTGCGTTATGTTCCATCGAAGTTTAACCGGGCTGATATTTTTACAGAATTGTTGCACTAAAATACCTTTCAAAACGGTGTTAAAATGTTACATTTGTGTCAAGTTCAAATAGAGAGAGTGTGAAAAAAATAGCTTATAAGATTAGGCTTTAATTGATTTGAACTTAACTGATATTAGGAACGTTGGCTGTTTGGACTTTTGACCCAGGGGGTTAGGAGTAAACAAAAGACCACGGACTAGTCACTTGTAGTTTGTACGTGTTAGGGTTAATATGTTTCATTCATTACTCAAATAAAGTATTGTTTATTGTTACTTAGACATTATCATTTCTTCAATTCGATTCAAATTAATAACATTAACATCAATCTATTATTGGACAATTTACCTTGGTGTGACGAGGGCCGTCATTTCTAGAGAAACACCAACTATACATAATAGCGTTTCCTAACTCTTTTATCTTATCAATTAAAGGCTCTCTGCAGTTAAAATTTTGGCATTTTTTGCCATAAGCCTTTTCTACAAGGGCACTCAAGCCTTTTAAATTAACGATCACCAGGTTTGAATTCAGGATTTCTTCTGCGAATGAGTCTGTGTTCCTTACGTCAGCTGGTTCTTTTAGAATGTCAAAGCTGATTTATTAATTGAAATGAAATCAAATTACATAAAACCTTTTTACATTTTCATCTATGATTAAATCATCGAAAGACTCATCATTTTCTTCATCACTTAAAAGACCAAATATACAAACTATCTGGCATATGTGAATATCATTACATTTTGGGTTTCGTCTTCTTCAGTGAATTTATTAGTGAAATTTAGGGGGTCATCTCCTTTTTGACGTCTTATAATGGGATAAAACTACTTAGTTGGATTTCACACCAAATTTACAAATATTTGCTTACTCTTCATCTTCTTCACATGGGACCTCCGATACAGGTTCTAGCATACTTGGCTTATCCTCACAAATCGCCTTTGCCATTCTTAAAAGATATATAATTAGCAAGCTGAAATTAGTTTTCAATAATCTTCGAAATTTTAAATCAAACGGAAGAAAAACAGATTTACATGTTAATTTTCTAAAAAGTAACTAGTGGCTAAAAAATAGCATTGAAAACAAGCACTGTCAGTGCTCAGTGATACAATTTCCCGCCAACTTTCAGTAGCAGACGGTTGTTGAATAAATAAAAAATGCCGGTCAAATTTTAATAGCCAATCAGGTGGTACGTACAAAGTAGTATAGCTTATTTTTGCCAGAAACATCTAGAGTAAATAATACACAACTCAATATACATATACAATAATACATATCTCCTTAAATATAAAAATTCAATAAATTTTTGATCTACCATCAAGTCTTCTCATTTAAAATAAAGCTAAAGTTAGTCTGCAACAATGGACCAAAGATATCGGCACAACCAAGACAGAACCTGGGTAACATGCTAGTTTTTACTCTGTGTGGTAATGTATTAACCAACGGAGAAATGGGCTAATACCCAGTTAGTTTGTGGGTCATTATTTCCATTTTCGACAAATGTCGCTGCTCACTAGTGGCGGATTTTAATGAAACTTTTTTGTGGGTAGATTTCACTGAAATAGTTGAAAGGTTGCTGAATGTTAACTTCTAGCATTTCAATGACTCTGTTCTGTATACAATTTTGTTGAGATATTGACCAACTTATGAATAAAATTTTTTGGATTGAAAAAGTGCGTTGAAGGAATTGAAAATGTTTAAAACGCATTTAATAAATAGCAGATAGCACTTCTTAAACTCATTTCTCAGTTCTGAAAGTAAATTTTCAGCCGTTTTCAACTTGTCTGCAAACACTGCTATTTACTTTCTAGAACAGTCCAGTTTTCCAATATTCGGCAGACACATTGATGTAGTGCTAGTCAACGTGTAGCTGCTGGTTTTAATATTTTTCTTTTCAACATTTAAAAAACTCTTGCATTTCACTTAATTGCACACATCGGTTTGCCGAGCCACAAACATATGTGGCAATGGTTCTAAGAAGGTATTCTAGTGAACGTGGTAACTGTTCACAAGCTTTAGAAGCAACCAGAGCTGATGAGTGATAAACGCACTTTAACAGAGTTGCATTAGGAACGTTCTGTTTATTACGCGAAAAAAATTTGTTGCGTTCACCAACTATCACATTGGCACCATCTGGTGCCACCCCTTAAGGCTCATTTACATGCACGATTGTATCTTGTAAAAACCGGATTTTGCTTGAACTATTTTAAATATTTTCTGCACAAGCTCAAGCGCGGCCATTTACATGACTACTTGTAGCTTCGCTTGTTCCTTGGTTTGGTTTTAAACAAGCTCAGCCTGAAACCAAAACGAGTTTGGTTTTTTTCTAGCAAGCACCAAAAACGCTATCCATCAATAATTTTGACAAAATTTTAACAGGATATTTGTTACATACCTGGCCTCCTTGAAATGGCAAATGTACCAAATTGACGTTATGAATATCAAACGCATATTTGTAAAATTAGTCTTAAGAAAAGTTTGAAACATTAGGCTTAACCAGGAGTTCATAATAACTCCCCTTCGGGGGGGAAGTACGAAACTGTTTAAAAAGCCCGTACCAACAAAGTTTCGCCGTAAAGCTCAGCGGATTCATACACCGCTTAACTCCCAAAGAAATAGTTACCCCAACTTTTAGCGTCCACGTGCCTTAACTTTCACACTTCCGTTTTAGCACTTTTTTTATCTTGTGATTTTGGGAGCTATAATGGCTCGCGTCGGTGTCTGTCGCCGCGGTGGAAATTAAGCCTTGGCTAAGAAGTTTTTCGATGGTTTCTAGTTTTCTACAAAACATTGAAACCATCGTCATTAATGTTTTGTGATATGTGTGAGTGACAATTCCGGCGTTAAATTAGAAAGGTTTGGACAAATTTATTCCCAGTATCTTTAATATAAGAATTCCATCGTGTTTCTACGTCCACCATAGTCGCCATTTTTCTTAACGACGGAGATCCCAGCCAACGGAAGTTTTGGAACCAAAACCAAGGAGCATAGATACCATTACAATCTACTGTGAAGTTGTATGTCCCTCAGCAGGCTAGTCCTTTCAATCCGCAACGACAAAATCTTGTTCTTCGCGATTTTTAGCATTATCTCTATGGCCAGTTTCGTACTCCTCCCCCCGAAGGTGGGTTATTATGAACTCCTGGCTTAACGAAAATCTGAGCAATTTCAAGTTATATCTTAAAATATATTTTTGAAAGCATGTAAATCAAAATGCTTGAAGCTTGCGCTTGAGCTTGTAAAAACGTAAATAAAAATATCTCGAGCTCTGTCACTAGCAAAAAGTTCACGCACAAGCAGAAATTTAGAAACCATGTAAATCAGCCTTTAGAAAATTTCTATGGGGATGTTAAACTTTGATATAAAAGCACATAAATCTTCTCGACTGAGCACTCCGTGGCATACAAGAGAATTAATTCAAGTAATTCAGTTCACATTCTCCTGTTGACGGTGAAGCGTAATGGACTAGTAAACAAATAAATTTTGATGATGAAATGTCTGTGCTCGCAACCACCAATATCGAGTATGGCACTTCATGAAGATAGTTTATAGTTTCTTCAGTTTCATTTTGGCTACGACATTTTTAGTTTTTCAAGTGCATTTGGTTGAATCAAAATAGTTCCTTTTGAAAGCGGTGTTAAGTGGTTAGTCGTTAACAACGGTACATAATGGTCAGCAAAGAAACTTTTTTCTCATTTTGTTTAATGTTTTCATTCAACTGGTTCTTCTCACCTTGCTTTGAGAAAATATTTCATAAATAACTTTCCATGTCTTTGATTCAGCACTTGTGTTCATAACCCAAAGCATGTTGAAAAAGATCGCTTTTCTAAAAACCAAGCATAACTTTACAAACAATAAAAACATTTCAATGGATTACCAACAACAGTTTTAAACCAGCCTTTAAAAGTATCCTCTTTCATTCACCGAACACTGAATTTCTTGATGTGGATTTTGGGTTTTTCTTCTTCGATCAATTTTCCCCTTTCAAACTTTTTGTGTAGATGCCATGACTGAAGTTATATCACACGAGGCTAAGAAATTGAAGAGAAATATTTCTTGTTGAATACTACTACTTATTATTAATAAGACGTAACATCATTTAAACGTTAAGCCTAAAAACCAATTGCCTTAGGTACCTTTTGTACAAGAGACATTGCGGGAAAAGGTAGGGCTGTGCTAGCCTTGATTTTGCTCGTGTTTGATTTCGATATGAATGATCGAAAAATACCAAAGTCGAATTCTGTAACTTTTTTTCGACCAAATTTGTTTGATTCGCAATTGAAATCTGATTTAGATATGGAAATCAAATTCGACAGGGTAGTCTCCGGTGAATTGGCTTTCGTTATCTATTTTGACCATTCACAGCACTCGGTAGCCGCCTCATTTGAGCAGACGACGTTTCAAGAGAGAACATTTCAACTTAGGTCTGTTTATTGTAGCAGAAACGGCTGCGATCAATTTTGCACGGATTGAGTTAATTTATCTCACGTTCGATATTGATAGAAGAAGAGATTTAAGAAGGTAGAGGGTCACTAGGGATCGCTCCAACGCCTTTGAACTCTCGGGTATATACTTTAGGCGTTAATACAGGCTTGAGAAACATATAGTGTTGAAGTTGTGCAGGGAATTTTGGGGCCTTTATCTAGGCAAAGAAGGTCGAATTTGGATGTTGATTGCAAGGTTTGCATTTTCAGTTTCTAAATTTCAAAAAATAGACTTAATATAATAGTTTTATTTTGGATTTTAATTGCTCGTCGTTTCTATGCTGTTGGCTTATTTTAGATTTTAATTGCTCTTCGTTTCTATGCTGTAGGCTCATAACAACTATGTGTTCGGGGACCGTCCATAAACTACGTCACACTCTTATGGGGGGAGGAGGTTTCTAAATTTTTGACGGTCCGTGACAAAGGGGAGGGAGGGGTTCTTCGATGCGAGACGTCACATTTAGCATTGATTTTGTTACGAAGTCAGTAAGAGGGCGATTGGCTCTCTTATGTTATAGAAGAAGAAAGACAACATTCCATAGTCCACCGTTACAATAATTTACCAAAATTGTTATTCCATCATCGCTTAAATAGTAGAAAATTTAAGCAATTATCTACTATTTACACCTTTTTATAGTCAATTTAATTAGCGCATTTAAAATAGACAGCGTAAACACTCTTATGTCTCTGATTATTCGCCCCTATTATTTGTGAGGATGAATCAAATCCCCTGCCGATTGAAATGGTTTCGTTTCTTTGGCAAATTTTCTAAATCTCAAGCTTGATAAGTCTGTTTTCGGTGACAGTGTCGAAACCTAAAAAGTGTGCCCCTTTAACTAAGCTTTATGGAACTTTTTTGAAGCTTATAAAAAGCTCATCCAGACATTAAAATTCTAAAGGTCAATCAGAGGGAAAAAGCTTAAAACGGAAGAGAACTTGAATTTTCAGCCGAGCAAAATATTTCTGAGAGGGCGGCATATCACTCAAGAAATTAATGAAATTAAATTTGTAAATTAAGACAAATCATAGTGCGGAGGGGGGGGGTTAAAGAAATGTGACGTGGTTTTTAGGGGAGGGGTCTGAGAAAGGCGTGACGAAGCGTGATCTAGGGGGACGGGGGGTCAGAAAATGCTTTTTTTCGCGTCACGTAGTATATGGACGGTCCCAATTTTAACATACAACATTACGAAAGTTTCAAAGACTTGGAAAACTAAATTTTTACTGAAAAACAATTATTTAGTTGCCGGTGCATTTTTTACAAAAAAAAGCTTTATCAATGTCTGCTTCCTTAAAGAGAGCGCACGCCCAATGGTACCAGACTTTGCAGGATTCGCATTCAACCATATTCACATTAGAGTTTATTTTGGGACACAATCCACATTTCCAGTTTTCACGTTTCATTTGAATGATTTGATCAACCGCAACTACGGAGTCGCTTGTAAGATAAGATTTTGAGAACTGTACAATTTCTTCAGTTTCGTTAATTACATCGTCCGAAACTTTTTCAGGATCAGCTTCAATCTCTTCCTCTTGGATCTTTCCTGACCCAGAAATTGCTTGCGTAACTTTGTCTTTATCGACGAAATACGACAGAAATCTTTCAATATTTTTTTCTTTTGTATGCTAAAATTACTTGCTAGTTTGGTCATTTTCTTTCGTTTTTCCGTTGGGTTTTCAACTAAAATTTCACGAGAAATTGGAGAAGCGGTATAAGAGTGATCATTTTTATCATGCACATCTTTAATTCGACCATCTTGGGTTAAATGACTGATTAAAGATGCTTTCTCTACAGTATCTGACATTGGCATTATTTCTCGTCTTGACAGTGGAAAAGAACCTATTTTGTTTCTCAATATTCTTGTTATGTGGTGTACGTTTATTTGACGTGACAGTGTTCTCGCATGAAGATGTAGATCCAGGCAGTTCTGAAACTGCAGAAAAACGCAAAGCTTCCTTAGACCTTGAAAAATTTATTACCAGGAGAGCCTTCGTAGATTTTATCTGTTTTCTCACGGTTTCTATGATATCATCGTTCTGGCAATTTCTTACAGCCCCACATAGAGACATTATATCTGCAATCAGATCTTCCTTTTCCTTTTCGAGAGTCTCTTTTTTATTCGATTCGGCTAAAAGATTCACTAGAAAATTCTTGTCAGTGGGTTGTTGTCTTTCATTTCGGGTTGCGTCTACCAACGTATCACTAAGTAGTTCGCCTGTTATTGCACTTGACGTAGGCTCTACGATTCCACTGGAACTTCCTTCACTTTCTGAAATTGGGGCTACTTCAGACAGCATGATGTTAACAAGGTGGATGTGTTTACATATGTTTGTGTTAATTTGACCGTCCGGGCAAGTGCAAGAGAAAGTGTGCACGCATATTTTGCAAACGCTGCAAGTAGAAAAGCATTTGCAGATGATGTCATCTTTTGTCACCGTGTACTTCAGATTATCAAAAGCGTCGCTTTCCGTATCTTTCAAGCTTTCTTCACTCGTCACTTCCCAAATTGATCTTCCAGTTTCTTTGACCAGAGTCTTTGGTAGGTTCATAGCGTGATTGTGTCTCTTAAAACCTTCCGTCGATTTCTTTGTAATCTTTCCTTTCGTCAGTTTGATGAACCTTTGATGAGCTTGGCTTCGGTCGTAATCCAATAAGTTTGCGAGACATCGGTCTAGTCTCTTGTTTTGCTTTCCATCAAGGAACTTGTATTTAAATACCTTGTGGAACGCTTCTAAATACATATTTGTATTTATTTCGGAACCAATTCGATAACACGAAGCCCATTCTTCCTTGCAAGAAACCCATTCTTTTTCAAAATAGTTCCCAAATGTTTCGGTTTTATCGTTTTCTTCCATTTCTCTTAAGCTCGTAGCAAGTATCTTCTCAAATTTTGATTGATCTAAAGGTCCGTCCACACTATGGCTTTTTTTCGCGTCGCAAGCTACGTAACGCTCGCGCGCGCGGTACGTCGCTTCGCTCGGATCGTTTACACTATAGAAGTTCGCTAAGGTATACGCCCTCGTTTTGACAAACTTCGCAACATATCCGAGAGCTTCAATGGCTGAATGTTATATCCGGGTTAACTTCAGACATTAATAAATAATAAAACTGAGAAGGGGGTTAGTCTTTATATAAGTGAAGTTTTGGAATTAAATTATGTTAATTACCAACTCTTTTTCTCTGCAAAAACTTCGCGAACCCATATTCTTCTTCTCGTGCATTTTCTTTTCCGGTGATTAAGTAATATAAATACAAAAATAGTTGTTGATTTCCACTCGTTTACGAGAAACATTAGGCCTTTTAACCGGAGACATATTTGTTTTCGTGAAAATATCTCGAATACACTGCGTCTGCGCCAACCAGGAGACCTCTTGATTGGCTGCGAGGCTGCAATCCTTGCGAAAATCTTTGACACGCCAAAGATTTTCGCGAGGTTTGCAAGGCCTTGCGAGCTGGGCTTTGGCGCGAATTTCTGTAGTGTAAACGATCCGAGCGAAGCGACGTACCGCGCGCGCGAGCGTTACGTAGCTTGCGACGCGAAAAAAGCCATAGTGTGGACGGACCTTAACTCGTCTATAAGTAGCGGTAATCCTTTGAACAAATGAGAGGCTAATTCTTTGTACGGAATTAGTGATAATTTTTTCCTGATGTCGTGATAGACGTGCCATTTGCATAGAGGTTTTTTAGTATTACCACCAAATACATTCATCCAACTGTTATTGTATTGAGGGGCTTTATCCGTCATGATGTATTTTGGAATGATTGAAGTAGTGTGTTTCTTGATTTTCGAAAAAAAAAATCTTCAATATTTCGCCATCTTCTCTGTTGGAAATTAGAAATGCGACAGGTACGCCTTCTTTAAATTCGTCAATTACTAGTACTGTTATCAGTTTAAAATGATATCCATTTGTCCCATGTTTGGCATCCAAGCATACAATATTTTCTCCAAATTCTCTAAACATTTTCTTCTGAAATTTGGTCATAATGGCTAAAACAAAGTCCGATTTCGCCAAACCAAATACTTCATATTCGGGAATATTATTTCGGTTTCCGTGTTGTTTTTTGTAAAGAAGTATAATGCCACTTTTTGAAGCTCTTCCTGGACGTAAGCATCTACACTGATATGGTCTTCTCGATGTTTTTCGAACGTATTAATTCCATAAGATTTGCATATATTATTCAAATCCTTTTTTTGTGCAATATGTTTTCGTTTAGTGACATCCATATTACTGTTACGAATATCATCTAGGACCTTTTTCTTAGACACTCCTCCAAACTTAGCAGCGATTATTTGCTTTTCATTTTTCGAAATTCTTAAATGGCATAGGTCATTTTCGTGACCATAATGTGACTTACATCCAACAAGTGAAACTGTACTATTGCAAGTAGATACTGAGACTTCGAGTATCGCTGTACAGTTACCGTTTATTTTAGAGCTTCCCATTGATTTTGCTAGACGTTGGCCATTTGAATTAGATTGATACTGCCCTGATCTATTACAGTACCAATATTCTACCTTGCAATGTTTTCTCTTGCCTGTTTTGTCTTTCAAATATTGCGTAGCCTCTTTTCATTCTTCCTCTTCCTTCCATATCAAAAGGTCTAACGGGAATACCATGCTTTGTTATGCACAAAAATTATGGCGTTGAAATTTTTGGCGCAAATGAATGGTTAATAAAAAAAGGCAAGTGGGAAATTTGAACCTAACCTAACTTAAAGGGCTCCTTCGGACCCTTAGACACATTGCCCCGCGGATTTCCATCCAAAAATTTATTTTTATTTTGCTGATCATCTGTTGGACGTACAAAAAGGTTTTGCACCAATTGCTATTGTGAAAAAGGTAGTATTATGATTATAAGCATTTATTTACTATCGGCTTTTAGAAATAACTTCGCTATTCCAGAAACGCTTCCCCAGATTTTATGTGAAAGCGAAGAAGAATTCATGGCCTGAACCGAAGGTAATGCAAATTTTCCTTCCCATTTACAGGCTATAATAATAATAGGGTTTTTATAGTTAAAGAAATATCCCAATTCTTGAAAAATGAGCAGAGTATTATTGGCTACGGTAATAAAAAAATTCCGGTTTCTGGTCTGATTGAGGAAACAGTTTACATGGGGCCAGTTCTCAAACATTTTAAGCAGTTATCGTAAGTGATAAAGTATCGTTTCAGTCTCGCAAGATAAAAATACCGACCAACAAACATTAAATAAATTAGTGTTTATTTAATTTAATAATTTTTTATTCACGAGCATGATAGCTTAACAAAAGGCTGGTTGTTAAGTTTTCCCTCTAACTAAAGACTGTCAAATTTGAATTTGTTTTATATGCACGAACGGAATCATGAGAAATCCAAAGCTTTAGTTAAAGGTACAATGACACCAAGACTAATTGGGTATTTAGGTCTCATGCTCTCATAGAACGCGCGGGATTGACACTACCCCTCTAATCGCTAAGTTATCGTTTCTGTGAGGATATTCTTCCTCAAATTAGGGATATTGAAAATGAAGCCAAACAGCATAATCATGAACCATGCTGATTTCCATGTTTATACTTAATATTTTCTATAATATTTCTAGATGCTGTGTGACGGTTTGTATTCATTTCATATTCTCAGTTGTAGAAAAGAATAAAAGGGATGGAAGTATTATTCAGGAAATTCTCCCTCAAATTGGGGATATTGAGCATGACGAATATTCAATACCCGCTTGTGAACCCACTGGCCCAGCTGATTGCTCTGGTTAATACATATTAACATATCAAAATTAGTTAAACGAAGATTATATTAAAGTATTTCGTCTGGATTTGTGTTGGAAAAAGGTAGAGTGATGCAGTATTAATCGTAAGTAATTTTTCCGAAAAACTTAAGTGGACTCGAACGTACCAACGTTAACGCTACGGTTCGGAAACCCGGCACGCTAGGGCTGCGCCACCGAATTCTTACAGAGCGCATTGCTTTCATAACATAAATGCTGGGATAGACAAATCCATCTCGAGTCTAGGCGCGTTTGCGGCGTTTCGCGCTAAGAGAGAAAAATTAAATAATCGCCCACTACCACGTTAATATGACGTTAAGTCGGCCTCAAAGTCACGTCTGAAGCTTACAGTTCTTTTCCTAAAACCTTATCAGTCTTGAATGTAGAGAGAAACGAATTAGCAGGCAAAGTTCACCATGAGTTAACCAATGATATCGACTCGTCTCTTGAAAACTCGTCTGCTACTCTGCTTAGTTAAGTGAGCAGTCCACGTTTACAAGTGAGATTAATGATAACTTTATAAATAATGATGTAGTTTAATTAAGTTTAAAATTAACCGATTGAAGAAGTTACAATAGTTCAATATATATTATTCTGTATTTTAATTAAGATTAAAATAAATATATATTCACGAGTGAGATTGATGATAATTATAAATAATGATGTTTCATGTAAGTTAATTGAGGAATTTACTTTAGATTAATTAATATTATACTTTAATTTAATTAATATTATACTTTAATTTAATTAATATTATACTTTAATTTAATTAATAATATACTTTAATTTAATTAATAATATACTTTAATTTAATTAATAATATACTTTAATTTAATTAATAATATACTTTAATTTAATTAATAATGTACTTAAATTTAATTAATATTATCATGATACTATTGTTTATGATAACTTTACAAATAATTATGTAGTTTAGTTAAGTTTAAAACTAACCGATTGAGGAAGTTACTATAGGGTTGGTACTGGTAATTGTGAACACTTTTTGCAAATCTTTGAATAACTTCCGTGGAGCTAACGTTAGACACCAGAAACTTTCAGGATATGAAATATGATTCTTTAGACACAATTCGCTGTTTTCAGCTTTTTAACTCTCTTAAATTTTGCACAATATCAATATCCTATTTCCCAATACCCTTAGAGGACCCCAAATGTGAACACCCTGACCCTAAATACTAAAGGAGGTAGTGACTGAACACTGGACCCAAATGTGAACAACAATGATAATCAAATGGGAGGAATAAAAAAGGCCCTGGGAAACGACAGGGTTGCCACAGTACCTGGAAAATCTGGAAAAGTCTGGGAATTTAAAAATGGGCCGAAAAGGTCAGGGAACAGTCTGGGAATTTAAAAATGGGCCGAAAAGGTCAGGGAAAAGTCAGGGCATTTTAAAAATTTCAGCAAAGTCAGGGAAAAGTCAGCGAATTTGATTTTAGTGGGTAAAACTTCTGGGAATAAGTCTTTATTGAAAGAGTAATGAAAGTTTCTCCTCATGCTCTCTCAACACAGAAAACTCTAGATTAATCCTTAAAAATGTCTAGAATTGTTTTTGTAAAGTAAATGCTCTCTTAGACTGTTATTTATAGTTAAAATGTTTCTTTTTTGTTTTGTGCAACAAATATATGGGAAAACTTAATGTAGAGAGTTTATTTAATTATAAGCACTTAAAACGTGCTGTAAACATTCACACTTTCGGCCTAAAAGGTCAGGGAAAATCTGAGAAAAAGGTCAGGGAAAACCTGGAAAAGTCAGGGAATTTGGTTCTGAAAATTCCGTGGCAACCCTGAAGGAGCTACCATTACGTAGGGCCATGAATTTATTTATTAACATGAATATATATCTGCATTGACTAGTTAAACTACATATTCAGGGATGGGAGGGGCTTAGTTTGCGTGACGTCAGAAAATTTCCGGCGGTTTGTTTTTAAAGCTAAAGCTCTTGTCATGCGAAAGGCTAATTATGCTTGTCAATTGATCAACTACCGCATTAATTTTACCTTCAACAGTTGGAAAAAAACAGCATGATCAATTCTCACCATTTCAGATGTTGCTAGTTAATTGTCAACCGTTTCATTTTTTATGGCCAAGGCTTAGCACTTTACCAACAGTTTTCAGTTTTAGATTAGGGAAAACATTGTTCGCACTTTATATAATTTCCTTTCAAAGATCAAAATCACTTTCGGACATCGTGTTGAGATATTTATTCACGTATCGGCGATCATTTTTAATATTCAGTTGACGCATTTTGGTAAACCTAACCGAAAATTTTATCCCTCATACAATTTTGTTAAGCTGGTCGTCTGCTGTTTGAACTTCCAGATGCCTCGATTTTGATTGGCTACCGCGATGACGTTAAACGCGTATGTAATTGAAAGGTCCCTCCCATCCCTGAATAACATGAAAGAAAGGCTAATGATACACATATATATTCATGTTAATAAATAAATTCATGGTAGGGCCTAAATTCATGCACCTAGATTAAAGTTTACGCAGATGTGATAAGTGATAATAGGATAATATAGTTAAAACAATACTCGAGTCAAAATGTTCAATAATTTGTTGAGAAGTCCTATTTATTTCGATACCTCGCATAACAGCTGTCTCGTTTTCTCGCTTTCCCGCCCAATAAGTAGTGGTAGCTACCGCCCTCTTACCGCTAAATTGATAAATTTACTAATGGCGCGAAATTTGATTCTTTTTTGGGTCAATGATGTATTTTAAAGTTAATATTATCTGAACGTAGATTCCTTACACCACTTTTACTTTTTATTTTTTAGTAAAATAGCTTAAAAAGTATTCTAATTAACCTTGAAACGTTTGCAATTTTTACTTGGTTTTTTCCAGCTCTATTTTTGAATCGAATTCCGAATCGAAACCACAGATATTAATATCAATTTTATAGCAAAAAACGTGACCTATCTAATGGTTAAAAGTTTGTTATCGTGGGATTATTGTAACTCTTGCTAAAGCTTATTCCCCGATGGTATTGTATTAAGCAACACCTAATATTGGCATCAACTTAAGTTGATTAGTCCGAGTTGGTGTGTATATAGGTTCGTATCTTTCATTCACGTATTTCTACAATGTTCATACCATTTCTATCGTAATTCTCGATATTCAATCTACAAATTGAGCCCTTTTAAAAGAAATTTAAGCCGCCCAAAAATTAGCTACAAAATTTTAAAGAAAAATGGAATCGTTCACATTTACCAGTACCAACACTAGTTTAATAAATATTATTCTGTAATTTAATTAAGAAAAAGTTCTGTAGGTTAACTTTAAAATGAACCTAATGAGTAAGTTACTGTAGTTTATTACTAGATTGCTTTTATTCATAATAGGAATGCTATTTTATAAACAATGAAAAAAAAACCCGAAATTCTAAATTACTTGTGGTCATCTTATAATGTATACAGGGTGTTTCTGAAAAGTCCATCACAAATTAAGGGGCGTGTTTATGGGACCAAACTGAGCGGAAAGTACCAAAGAACATGGGGTGTACAACATTTTGTTACGGAGATATGGCCTTCCAAACATTCGCCCCTAAAACAAGGAAATATCCAAAAATGAGGAGTAACACTTAAGACCGACTAACCAGCTTGTTTAAAATTACTAGACAATTTCAATAGCCTTTGATTTCTACCTTTACTAATCAGAAGCGTATAAATGAGTAGAAGTATGCCTACGGTGGTAATGTAAAATTAATCCCAAGTGACATGATGTTTCAAGATCTTCCCAGCACCAAGTAAAATGGTTCTGATTGAAGGGACTTTTATTAGCACAGCGTAAACAACGTTATTTTCAGGAATTAGTCCAAATGTCCACGGGCGGCATTACAAAAACGAGGCAGTCTTTCGAATGATACTTGGACATGTTGGAAGATCCCTGGCTTGTTCCTGTTATCTCAAACCGTAAAAAGCTACGCAAATCTTCATCATCACGGACAACACTCTTGTACGTTAGGTATGACCTTGAGAAAACCTAAAAGGACATCTCGAATGTATTTGAAAAACCCATCTCCAATTAAGGGGCGTGTTGTTTGTTTCCAACAGAGTAAACTCGCCCAGAAAACAATTACAATGCAGAGCCACGTTTCGGCGTTAATGGCCCACAAAGGTGGTCCCAAACAAAAGAACAAACTTTAATTTGTTTCGTTCAGTAAGTGTTTCATGTGTCATAGATAAAACGCCATGATTAATGCACGAAGAAAATGAATTTATTGACAAGTTTTAACATTTAATTGCAACTAGTTACAAAAATTGTTCAAAGTGTTCACCACCCGCGTTAAGGCACACATTAGCACGTCTTACAAATGATTCCCTTACACGTTGAAAAATGCCTGGAGTTTCGCGAATTGTTTGACAGCCGTGAATTATTCGTCGACGTAGCTCTTCAACATCGGGCACTTCAGTCTGATAAACTAAGTCTTTCAGGTGGCCCCAAAGAAAGAAATCACAAGGGTTCAGATCGGGTGATCGAGCAGGCCACTCCACAGGTCCACCTCGACCTAACCACCGCAAAGGGAAGGTCGCGTTAAGATAATTTCGGACCGCGATGCTGAAATGTGGTGGTGCACCACATTCTGTTTACCAAACCTAAGGGTACGTCTTCGAGTAGTTCCGGTAAATCGTCCCGTAAGAACTGCAAGTAAGCCACACCGTTTAACCTGGGCTCTAGGAAATATGGCCCAATTAAATTGTCACCCACAATACCACACCACACGTTTAAACTGAATTGTACTTGGTGACTTCTAACGCAAGTTGCGTGGGGGTTTAGCTGGGACCATTGATGTTTATTATGTAAGTTAATAATACCATCCCGTGAAAAGTTAGCTTCGTCAGTAACCAACAAATCCCGTGGGAAATCGATATCGTTTACTTTAGCCAGAAACCACTGACAAAACGCCGTGCGTCGTGGGTAGTCCGCTGGATTCAAACCTTGAACTTTTTGAACATGGAAAGGATGAAACCGGTGGCTTCTGAGGATTTTCCACACGAGCGTGTGGTTTACGCCTAATCGGCGACCAACTTGGCGGGTACTTGATTCAGGCTCGTCCTCGAAAATGGTGAGAACTTCGTCTTCTACGGCCTCTGGGATGGCTCTCGCTCTAGGTTGAGGTCCAGCCGGTTGGATTCGTCCATCTTGCCTCAAACGTCTGTCCACAGCCTCGAACGTCAGTCGATTTGGTAGTCGCCTCTGCGGAAATCTTTCCTGATACAAGCGTACAGCTGCAGCGGCATTCCCCTCGGCTAGTCCATACATTAGGTGCATATCCGCATATTCGGCATTTGTGAAGAAAGGCATTGTAACAGACTTCGTTGAATTATGAGTTTAATAAAACAAACACATGTACGTGAAACCTCTTTTATTCCTTTCTTAAAAAACATAGTGCTCTGTTTTAGTGCTCTGTTTTTTAAGAATAGGCGAAGTTCTCACTATTTTCGAGGACGATCCAAAAACAAGCAGCCGCCAATTGGTTTGCTGATTAAGAAAAAACCACACGCAACTTGTGTTAGAATTCACAAAGTACAATTCAGCTTAAACGTGTGGTGTAGTATTGTGGGTGACAATTTAATTGGGCCATATTTCCTAGAGCCCAGGTTAAACGGTGTGGCTTACTTGTAGTTCTTACGGGACGATTTACCAGAACTACTCGAAGACGTACCCTTAGGTTTAATAAACAGAATGTGGTTCATGCACGATGGTGCACCACCACATTTCAGCATCGCGGTCCGAAAACTTGTCAATAACATTTTCTTTGTGCATTAATCATGGCGTTTTATCTATGACACATGAAATACTTACTGAACGAAACAAATTAAAGTTTGTTCTTTTGTTTGGGACCACCTTTGTGGGCCATTAACGCCGAAACGTGGCTCTGCATTGTAATTGTTCTCTGGGCGAGTTTACTCTGTTGGAAACAAACAACACGCCCCTTAATTGGAGATGGGTTTTTCAAATACATTCGAGATGTCCTTTTAGGTTTTCTCAAGGTCATACCTAACGTACAAGAGTGTTGTCCGTGATGATGAAGATTTGCGTAGCTTTTTACGGTTTGAGATAACAGGAACAAGCCAGGGATCTTACAACATGTCCAAGTATCATTCGAAAGACTGCCTCGTTTTTGTAATGCCGCCCGTGGACATTTGGACTAATTCCTGAAAATAACGTTGTTTACGCTGTGCTAATAAAAGTCCCTTCAATCAGAACCATTTTACTTGGTGCTGGGAAGATCTTGAAACATCATGTCACTTGGGATTAATTTTACATTACCACCGTAGGCATACTTCTACTCATTTATACGCTTCTGATTAGTAAAGGTAGAAATCAATTGTTCGATTAAAGGCTATTGAAATTGTCTAGTAATTTTAAACAAGCTGGTTAGTCGGTCTTAAGTGTTACTCCTCATTTTTGGATATTTCCTTGTTTTAGGGGCGAATGTTTGGAAGGCCATATCTCCGTAACAAAATGTTGTACACCCCATGTTCTTTGGTACTTTCCGCTCAGTTTGGTCCCATAAACACGCCCCTTAATTTGTGATGGACTTTTCAGAAACACCCTGTATAGTAATACTAATTCTTGTCACTAGAGGGCTACTACTGATGGCTTCAAACTCTCTACAGAGGTGGGTGGTGAGAGATTTTCCATTGTTCTCGAGTAATAATTACAGCAAAACTAGTTAATTAATCGCGCTTGCTTTTAAACAAGAACAAAACTCTGACGTAAGCACTCAGACTCTCTGAACTTAATCATGAATAATGAAAAAAAAAACATAGTTTAGCTTTTAAATACCCGGTAAACAGTCAATAAATAATGTTGTGTTACAAACTATTAAACCTTAGGTCGACTTTTCATATAAAATTAGTTGCGTTGTTTCCTCGTAATGGAGTTAATTGAAAATTATCACGGGCCGCGTTTATTTATTGCTAATAGACATATTCGTTTATTACAAACAGAGAAACTAAAACACAGGGGCGAGGAAACTATAGGGGTATTTATCCTCCAGAGTTGGTAGTGCGAGTTGGTTAGCCTCCCTCCGCGTGTAGTGAACTCGGGTGAACTCCGGCAGTCTGGCGTTGCTTCTTGGCGAGAGGGAGACGGGATACCCCAATGGAGGCCTCGCCCCGTGTCAAGGTTTCTCTGTTTGTGATATACGAATTTGTTTATAGTTTTTCTACGTATGAGAGCAAATTGAATACCCATAACTTACTTGGCTCCCTTCATTCAGTCGTCTTAATATCGATTATAAGTTACATTCTGGCTTTGAATAGCAAAGTTTTATTTGTTTCTACGTATAATTTGTTAGAGATTTTAATTTTGTTTGTGCTTTTTTTGAAGTTACAACTTCACTTTTTCAGTGTAAACGAGTCGGAATTGTCATAAATATGACGTCAAAGTGTTACGAGTAAACCTCGCCTGACTCGACACCTCATTTGCCAGTTTTAATTGATATGATCTTAAGTGCGTAATAGGCTCTATATAAGTTAAAGAGTACAATTTAAGTGCGAGATAAAATGGAGTGATTTCGAAGTATTTTGTATTTTAGAGAAATTCCAATTTTGTGTAGCGAAGTATCTAATTTTCGTCGTTTAATCGAATAAGTTGAAGATTATTTCGGTTATGAGGACGGCTACTGTCGCTGACAACAGCGTGAGAAGAAAGTAGAAAGGAACACTGACGCTACTCAAATCCAAGGCAACCGCGTCTTTCAACGGTCTCTTCCATGTAATCCGTTCAATTTTATAATGCAATTGTAAGTCGTGATATTTGAAAATTTGCATTTCGAAAATAGGTGCCACGCTGCGATACGACATTCAATTGTCAAGACTGTTAACCATTGCTTTGATAAAATTTAGACTGACCTCAGTTGGACGTTTTTTTCGATTTGCGGACTTTCTCTCATCCAAGAGGTGTTGAAAACGAGGTATAAGTAGTTGAGAGAAATACCGTCTCGCGAAAAATGAAGTCCTCCATTGTCCAGCAAGAATTCGTTCGATTTCGAAGAGCTGATCATACCGGGCAGCTGAGTGTCCTGCACGATCATGGCTTTCTTTCCAGAAATAACGGGAACTAAGGCATGAATTGAATTTAAATCCGGTGGCGAGTCGTAAAACATTTCCTTTGGATTGAGTGCGTCGAACCATTCCTTAACAACTGGGTCGTGTTTTGACTATAGATACAAGACAGTGACGTCAGAAGAATAGAGAACTTGTCTCCAAGAAGGCTAGATATGTACCAATTTTCCAGATACACAGCAGTGGCATATCTTATCATCACAGGTGGAATTCTCGATTTGATCAAGTCCGAGAGAGAATCAACGGGATTGTAGCTTTCAGTCGTGAATTCCGTCCGCATGAAACAACCTAAGAAAAAGAGAATGAAAGTGGCGCAGATCATCCACGACGCGGCCAGCAGACGACAAGTAATTTGGGGCAAAACGAAGGGAATCGCTACGGAAGGAAATTACGACGTTAGCTCGAATGCCCGATTAAAGAGCCGGCCATCTTTCGTAATGAAGAGGACTACAATCCAAGTACGAAACTGGCTCTCGGAAGAGTGAATTCTTTTCACTTAATCTCTTACCTTCGGCGCACAATAGCGACGCGTTGTCCCAAACATTTTGAAGGGATTCAAGAGCCAGTTTTTTGACTGTCTTCATGGTGGGCAACAGTTTGTACTTGTTGGTTACGATGGAGTGAACGACGAGCAATAGCGACAGAAGGACCAAGGTTGACACCGTTAAAATCTCCACATAATTGAACGCAGAATATAGTTCAATGACTCGAGCTTAACTTCTCAATAAGCGTCGTTTACATCGGTGTCCATATTTAAGAAGGACCAGGAAGTGGACGTGACTGTCACTTGGGGTTGGGAAACGACAATTGTTTTGAGAATGCCACAGGGCGGAGACGGGGTGAAACGGTCCAGTCGAACTTGATCGAAAACTGAGCCTACCAGGTCATACATGATAATGTGCGCTTTCTAAATACATTGTAAGCGTTAAATGATAATAATTTGTACTTCGGAACTTGATTAAATTTTAAAATCACTTACGTGAAAGAAAGAAGGTTTATCGAAGAAGTTATTTATAAAGTCACGGTACTTAACTACACGCTCTTGGAAATTCACCCTGAAAGTCATAGTGAAAAGTAATTGTGTTAAATGAGAATTTATACTCCTTAAGAGGGTTGATATTCGTTTTTTGAAATCTTCGAAAATAAATCAATATTTAGTGTGGTGTGTGTGCGAAAAGTAATTGTTTTTTGACTCTGGTTCTAATACCATTGAAAGAAAAATTCGATTACTAATCTCCGTAAACAATTAATCGAGTCAAAGAGAACGATACAGAAATATTCGTATGATTAAAATGAGGTAACTAATTATTAATTTCTTTTTGATTAAAATTTATTCTTTTTTATTCCTATATTTTATATTCCCAATTATTAGTTTGAATAATGACATTTACTTCATGTTGAAGAATCGCTGTAAATATTCCGCCATGAACATATACAAGTCTCTATTGGTTTTTTCATGCCAATGTTCCTGTCAAGAAATGTAACTGTCAACGAGAGAAGCTATTTATTAACGCCACCGGCTGTTGATAAACTCACCTCTATTGTCATGATGTTTACGGGAGTTCCATTGGCGTAACTGCAATAATAGATAGTAATTGTAGAATAGACATTAACTAAATTACAATTGGAAAATGCAAATCGGCCACCTGTATTTGAAATATCCGTCATTTCCAAGAAACTCAGTTACGTTCAGCGCCATTTTTTATTGATTGTTGACCCACGTAAATCCTATCGTTTACAAATTGAAGGATTAGAACTTAGGAGTGGATAACCCAAGACATGGGCGTTTTTTCTCTTTGTTCGCGAGTCATGCACGATAAGAGTCAACCAGCGTCACCGCGCAGACGCGATGCCTAGTGTGGTTCGTGTATACGGTATACGACTGTACTAGTACTAATACCAGCGACCAGGGCTGAGTTTTAACCCCGTGCCTTTCCCTCTCATTAATATCGAAATCGGAAATGGTCTTTTAATTGCCAGCGAATAATGCTGGAAAGTAGCTGAATTGACGCATAAAGTCAACGTGAGAATAATAAGCCCCGCGCTTCGAAGTCTCCCAAATTAGTAAGCGATAAAAATTGAACCAAAATGTAACAAAATATTCAAAGTGGGAAATGAGTCATGTCTAGATTCCGGAATCACAATGCCCCTCTCCAATGACACCGCCGAGTTCCATGAATATCATTTCCTATGTTTATGTAATAAATCTAAAGAACATTAATAAAAATTAACATGAAAAAGAGCCTGTTTACAACTTGATTGTTTGTATCATTGGGGTTTGGTGACGTTTAAGTTAAGGCTTTTAATTAACCTGCTAACTAGATTAGACCACGTAGGATGTATTAAACTAAAAGAGTATGATCAATACTTAATAGGTGATTTTAAAAATGTCGCTTCTCCGGAAACTCGAGCCGAACTGGTTTGGTCAACCTGTACATGAGTTTAAATGAGGAAAATCATGCGTTTACTCTCTCTCACTGAACGGTTGCGAGGGTTCAAATCGAAATGGGGAAAAACTTGCGAGAACTCTTGTAGCTTTTATTGAGTGATTGGAATTTCATGATTGCTTTTGTGGGCAATCGGGTAAATAAAATAAAACTAAATATTTTGAAATAAAAACAAATAAACCATGATTAAAAATGTCAGACGCGAAAGGGAAAATGTTTATCTTTTTAAAATTGTTATAACCAAAACACTAAAACACGCGAGTCTACCATGAAGAACAAAAATAACGGTGGGTCGCTTGTTCTTCATTAAAGAGTGAGTCTTATTCCAATCGTAAAATTCTATACCTTAGTGTGACCAAAGCGGAACCAAACATGGCCGCCCACTGACGTCACAACTGAGATATCTCTATTACCTTATTATTTAACGAAATTTATCACATTATATAGAGAAAACCTCATTTAATTGGATCTAAATAATGTATTTTGAAATGAGACTCGCCCTTTAAGGAATTTTTTACCTCTCCGAGTGACGTATGTCACGGAGAGGTATTACACTGGACGTGTGTGTGTGTCTGTGTGTGTGTGTGTCTGTCACCGCGTTCGCAGTTGGGAAATCGGAGCAAACGTATTGTTAGTTTCCGGACTGCGTTCGCAGTTCACAGAAATTCGGAAAACTGTCGCTACTTGATGGCCTCTAACACCACCATGCACTAGTCTTCCGTCTATACCACATAGACACCAATCTGCAACATTGGCTTCTAAATTCACCATCAACTGGTCTTTCATCTATACCACATAGACACCAATCTGCAACACTGGCTGTTACTCTATCATCGCTGTTATGGTTAAGATTTACGCGGCGATCAGCTAGGGTTACGAGAAACGTCTAGCCTCCCTAAGGTGGGATCACCACCAAAGGTTTTCGCAAATGCGCATTTTCTTATTATTTACTGGGAGACGATTGCTATATATACCCTAGATTTCCAAAACTTTGGCAAAGGCAGTACGCTAGCGGGGAAACCAAAATAATAGTTTAAGTTCAAACGATATTACGAATAAAGTTTCTTAAAACGATGTAAGTATAACTAAAGCAAATATCTGACGAAGATAATAATTAATATCAAATAAATTTAAGAAATTGTTTAAGAAAAACCTCTATCAATCAAAAATTTCTAGTCAAATTTTATATAGGACGAGTAATGAAGATTGCGTACGAAGTCGAAACACTATACACATTTCATAGTCAATATAGAGAGAGTAAAAAAGACGTTACTCCATTGTATTACAAACCACGGAAACTCTTTTGCAAAGCTAATATCGGACAAGTAATGATAACGTTAGTTAATAAAAAACTGAGTAATAAGGATACAGCTTCCACTCCATGTTTCATATTTTATAATCCTTCCTTGTCTTAGTATTCGAGATAATCCTGTTTCTCAACACAGAATTAATACGGAAAGAGTAAAGTAGAAGTCTATGTATTTGTCTGTGTGTGTCCGTCCATTGTTACACTAGTGCGTCGCGTTAGCAGTTAGCCTTGTGTTGATGTGTTAAGAAATCATACAGAACCTTAATAGTCCCTTTTTCCATAATATAAAGTGAATATGTGGAAGTATTTTTCGTAATTATGATGCGTTTAGTACTTTTGTAGCTTTAAAGCTCTGTTTCATTTTGATATTCCAAAGATTTTTTTTAATATTGTTATTTGAAATGGCTGTTTATATATTACGTAAGCTTTACTACATCTGTATATAGAATAATCCTTGATTTAGTGATTTCATGAAGAAAACTAAGACCTAGACTCCAGCGGGTATATCAAGTATTATCCGCAATAGGCTTAGTGAAACAAAGAGTAAATAATTGAGGCCTGAGGTGAAGCAAACTTTGGGCTTTCATTTTCGTGTCTGAAATGAAGAGACATCAACGGTTCAGAGTGAGCCGAAAGATAAAACACTCTTAAATAATCAGGTTAAGATTTTATATTAGAAGAAAAGATCATGGTGGCAATTAGAATAGTAAAAGGGCTAATGGTAAACGGGTAGTAGCAACAGACTTTTTATTCTCTTTATGGTGCGCATTGACTATTTGTGCGTCTAGCTACAATTAAGCTTTGGTGTTATTTAACTTTAACATTCATGTTGGCAAACTAAGAATATTGTTGAGGTGAGACGAGACGATAGTGTTTACACTGCAAACCAGTTGTGAATGTAGCTATCAGAATAAACGGTAAACAGCTGAAGCGTAGACTTCATTTCCTGATCTTTTCCCTATTGACTGATTTCCATGTGTCCGAGATTTATTCTTATTGGATGTAAAATGTCGTCTGCTTTACTGTATATTCGCTATGCTTGGAATACTGCTTCAATATTTCATAAATTTTACTTCAAAAAAGAGAAATAATTCCATATCTAGGTAAATAAGTTTGTAATTTTATTTAAAATGCGAAGCACGGGCTTGTGGCGTAATGGATAACGCGTCTGCCTTCGAAGCAGAAAATTCCAGGTTCGAGTCCTGGCAAGCTCGGTATTACCATTTAAAGATGATTATTAGAGTATAACGGAAGGGAAATTTATAAAAATTAATGCTTCAATATCATTTTTGTCAACCTCTAACGGGCTTGTGGCGCAAAGGATAACGCGTCTGCCTACGGAGCATAAGATTCCAGGTTCGAGTCCTGGCAAGCTCGGTATTAACATTTAAAGATGATTATTAGAGTATAACGGAAGGGAAATTTATAATATTGCAATGCTTCAATAGCATTTTGAACAGCCTCTAACGGGCTTGTGGCGCAATGGATAACGCGTCTGCCTACGGAGCAGATGATTCCAGGTTCGAGTCCTGGAAAGCTCGGTATTAACATATAAAGATGATTTTTAGAGTATAACGGAAGGGAAATTTATAATATTTCAATGCTTCAATATCATTTTGATCAACCTCTAACGGGCTTTTGGCGCAATGGATAACGCGTCTGCCTACTGAGCAGAAAATTCCAGGTTCGAGTCCTGGCAAGCTCGGTATTACCATTTAAAGATGATTATTGGAGTAAAAAGGAAGGGAAATTTATAATATTTCAATGCTTCAATAGCATTTTGATCAACCTATAACGGGCTTGTGGCGCAATGGATAACGCGTCTGCCTACGGAGCAGAAGATTCCAGGTTCGAGTCCTGGCAAGCACGTTGTTTATTTTCGTTAAAGATCTTTTATGCGTCATAAAGAATGCATAAATACAATGTATGGAAATTTTATTTGTAATACGAAGCAAGGGCCTGTGGCGTAATGGATAACGCGTCTGCCTTCGAAGCAGAAGATTCCAGGTTCGAGTCCTGGCAAGCTCGGTATTAACATTTAAAGATGATTATTAGAGTATAACGGAAGGGAAATTTATAATATTTCAATGCTTCAATTTCAGTTTGATCAACCTCTAACGGGCTTGTGGCGCAATGGATAACGCGTCTGCTTACGGAGCAGAAGATTCCAGGTTCGAGTCCTGGCAAGCTCGGTATTACCATTTAAAGATGATTATTGGAGTAAAAAGGAAGGGAAATTTATAATATTTCAATGCTTCAATAGCATTTTGATCAACCTATAACGGGCTTGTGGCGCAATGGATAACGCGTCTGCCTACGAAGCAGAAAATTCCAGGTTCGAGTCCTGGCAAGCTCGGTATTACCATTTAAAGATGATTATTGGAGTAAAAAGGAAGGGAAATTTATAATATTTCAATGCTTCAATAGCATTTTGATCAACCTATAACGGGCTTGTGGCGCAATGGATAACGCGTCTGCCTTCGAAGCAGAAAATTCCAGGTTCGAGTCCTGGCAAGCTCGGTATTACCATTTAAAGATGATCATTAGAGTATAACGGAAGGGAAATTTATAATATTTCAATGCTTCAATATCATTTTTGATCAACCTCTAACGGGCTTGTGGCGCAACGGATAACGCGTCTGCCTACGGAGCAGAAGATTGCAGGTTCGAGTCCTGGCAAGCTCTTTGTTTATTTTCGTAAAAGATATTTTATGCGTCATAAAGAATGCATAAATACAATGTTTGGAAATTTTATTTATCATACGAAGCAAGGGCTTGTGGCTTAATGGATAACGCGTCTGCCTTCGAAGCAGAAGATTAAAGGTTCGAGTCCTGGCAAGCTCGGTATTACCATTTAAAGATGATTATTAGAGTATAACCAGAAGTGGTATGAGACTAGAAGTACTGAGCTAACCAAATTCTTCACTCGGCATTAGTGAAAAGACTTGATAACACAAGAACGGTTGGCCCTCTAGTAGCGGTTTCTGAATTTTCCCTCCAAAACGGTGAGACGCTCGCGGTGGTAGACGGCCGAACTAGATTCAAGGAGCCGGGTCCGTGTTTGGCCGCTTTAGGTTGAGGGGAAGGGGATAGGAAATGTTTTTGGAACTCGACCAATTTTTCTCTTTCTAGTTTTAGCGCGTGGGAAGCGGAATAAAATCCTCAAATTTGTTCACTAGTGCCAGGATCTACTATCAATGCTAGAGCCCTTCACTTCTAGTCTCATACCACTTCTGGTATAACGGAAGGGAAATTTATAAAAATTAATGCTTCAATATCATTTTTGTCAACCTCTAACGGGCTTGTGGCGCAAAGGATAACGCGTCTGCCTACGGAGCAAAAGATTCCAGGTTCGAGTCCTGGCAAGCTCGGTATTAACATTTAAAGATGATTATTAGAGTATAACGGAAGGGAAATTTATAATATTGCAATGCTTCAATAGCATTTTGAACAGCCTCTAACGGGCTTGTGGCGCAATGGATAACGCGTCTGCCTACGGAGCAGATGATTCCAGGTTCGAGTCCTGGAAAGCTCGGTATTAATATATAAAGATGATTTTTAGAGTATAACGGAAGGGAAATTTATAATATTTCAATGCTTCAATATCATTTTGATCAACCTCTAACGGGCTTTTGGCGCAATGGATAACGCGTCTGCCTACTGAGCAGAAAATTCCAGGTTCGAGTCCTGGCAAGCTCGGTATTACCATTTAAAGATGATTATTGGAGTAAAAAGGAAGGGAAATTTATAATATTTCAATGCTTCAATTTCAGTTTGATCAACCTCTAATGGGCTTGTGGCGCAATGGATAACGCGTCTGCCTACGGAGCAGAAGATTCCAGGTTCGAGTCCTGGCAAGCTCGGTATTACCATTTAAAGATGATTATTGGAGTAAAAAGGAAGGGAAATTTATAATATTTCAATGCTTCAATAGCATTTTGATCAACCTATAACGGGCTTGTGGCGCAATGGATAACGCGTCTGCCTACGGAGCAGAAAATTCCAGGTTCGAGTCCTGGCAAGCTCGGTATTACCATTTAAAGATGATTATTGGAGTAAAAAGGAAGGGAAATTTATAATATTTCAATGCTTCAATAGCATTGTGATCAACCTCTAACGGGCTTTCACACTTTAATTACCATTGATCAAACTAAAACATATCAAGCCGTCGTCGATAAAGTAAGAGTTTTTCCCGACTACACCACGACCCCTTATCTTAAGTAAATTTGTAAAATTAATTTGTTTATATAATTTTTGTATTTTTAATTAATTGGGGTTTTGTCTGCAGACATTTTTTGTGTATGTTAATTGCGATTAGTTTTATTACGATTAGAATAAATTTGTCAATAATAATTTTCACTTTATATTATGGTCTTTATTCCTACAAAACCATCTTTTATTATAAGCCTATACAATCAATCAAATACTGACAGGTAAAAAGAGGAGATCGAAAAAACCTGACTCCTCCCCCTTGAGTGGCCGCCATCTTGAATTACTCCAAACTGGCTTTACCCTCTCTCACGGATCACGTGGACACGCAGAACGCTAGGAGGGGCCTTGAGCATATCACGACAGATCCGCTCACACTCCTGTTTTTTACTATTATTCAAAACTATTGTTCGTCCTATTTTGACATTCGGTTCCTTAAGCTATAGCCAGACTTGTAAAACTAATCTAGAAAAATTGGAATCGGTACAAGGAAAATTTATCTTTTACTATAAGACGTATTTCACGAATCTGAAAACTTACCATTACGACGAAGTGCTACTGTCATTACAACTAGAAATACTACAGTTGGTTTTATTAAAATTTGACATAATATTTTTGTCTAAAATCATAAATCATAAAGTTACCTGTACGGATATTTTGGATCAGATAAGCTTTAATGTATCGAACTGTAACACTAGAAGTCGTTTACTATTTTACAAGAACTTGAAAGTCAACCCAATAAATAGGATGATGACTAATTATAACGACTTTGGTAACTCTTTAGACTTGTTTAATGGTGTTCTCAACTTAAAGAAAACTAAAATCGATGGTACTAGAACGTAATATCTTAAGATAATTTTAGTTATTTAGAGTTATCTTAATGTATACTTAATTTTAACATATATAATTTATTGTATCCCCTACGGACGAATTCCATATTGGAAAGTTTTGTTTTTTTTCTGGTTTTAACTTAATTTAATTTTACACTGTGCACAACCTTGTAGGTACTTTTGTATTGTTGCTGTGTACATTAAAGAATTATTATTATTATTATTTATTTAGACACGGATGATTTTTGAAAATTAAAACCAATCTGACATAAGTGTTGTTCTTATCTTTTTTCCACGTCGCCTAAAGTCTAACTAGTATGCGTATTGGTTATTTCAGTTTTTAAAGGGAGAGCAAACTGTGATGGGAATGTGGTTTCGTTGAGTAATTTTAAAGAGGATTGTAGTTTCACAATGAGTCTGTTAAACGTTTTTAAAATTACCAGAAATAAGCCTACCAGATGTGTGAATATAGATAGGTTTTACTGGTAAAATGTATACAATACTGCGGCCCTTTTTCGTGAGTGTTTATTCTGTTAAAGGGAAATTAGTATTTCAATAGGTAATGTTTCATGAAAACTTCTCTATTCTCGAGTTTTTTCCTTATTCAAATTTACATCCAAAAAGATAGCAATGAAAGGCTATTAATATAACAATATGGGAAGTATGAGCGGCCGTGTATACGATGTCCATTAAACGAGAAATTTCAACAACTTTTGCATGAAGTCGAAATTTTTCAAGATGATGATTGGTCTGACAAATGGGGTTATAAATTTTATTGAGTCATACGATATTTTGAATATCGCGCGGCAGGAGACCGGTATGGTTTTTTCTCTTTATCTAACGCCCGTGTCTCGCGAAGTTTCAAAAGCGAATCTTATTTCAATTTGTTCGAGCCTAAAATACAGTTGAAAAATATTTGTAATATTTATTGAAAGTTTCAACAAATTATATTTTACATACGTCCAAGTCGGTGAGTATGGATTTGTGCATAGACACATTAAGAGTTTATAGATTAGAATCTATCAAAAAATTCTTAAATATTTCAATGTCTTAATTTCTTAACATGTTTTGCTGGTCCGGTCGGGTAGGGTTATCATACCGTCTACCCGGGTTAACATTTTTATTATCTTCAATAGGGCAGGGTTTGACCCGGGTATGCTTTTTTTGTGATCTTCAATAGGGCAGGGTCGGGGCCCGGGTAGGCCTTTTTGAGATCTTCAGTAGCGCAGGGTCTGAAAAAGATTTTTCTAAATGCGCGGTCCGACCCAACAATTTAGCGTTGCCAAAAATTCAACTCAGTCTAACGATTTTTTGTGGGGCAGTGGTAGGAGGGTGCGTCAAACTTCGCCTTACTCAGACTAGATCACTTTGATTCACATACTGTGGAGCCCTCGCGGGTCTCTTCCATGACGGCGGAACGAATTCTACGTTACGCCACGGCCACGGGTCTCTTCAAGGCCTGAATATGAGGGTGCAAAATATGCCTCTGGCATCGGTGCTAGGGCGTGAGCCCCCTCCCCCAATAATAATAATTATAATAATACCAACGCTAACGCTACCGATCAGAAAACCTGTTTGCTACCACTGAGTTACAGATACATACACAGAGTGGTTTTTAAAAAAAGATGCGTTAAATCTTGCAAAAGAGAGAAATTCAATAATCGTCCACTGTCAAGTTAATATGATGTTCAGTTAGCCACGTCTGAAACTTAAAGTCAATTTGATCACTGTGAAACGTAGCGCATCGAGGGGCTATTATCTCATACTTTCATTTCGTTCTGTTAAGGTTTACATGTGGATTACAGGTACAGGTAATATTTTTAGGAATGGTTATGGAAAGCGCATCTATGGGCAATTCACTTAAGTTTTCGGTAAGTACAAAACAGTACAATGTGGCTACTATTACGAGCACTGCCTTTGGGCCATTTGTTAAATACAAGTTTTAGGGCTTGATAACCTGAAAGACAACATTTTGCAAATTACCAAAAGTATTGAACTAAATTTAAAATTCTTTTTAAAAATTTATTTAAATAATTAAAACTATGGTGACTAACTGCAATATTTTAAAACATCAAATTGAAGCAAAGTTTTTGATAAGTGCGTAATTGCATCTTATTTAGTGTTTAATCTATAAAACGTTTTGTACTATCGGATTTAATAAAATCAAATAATTTAATTAGTTAAAACATCAAACTGTAGAAAATTGTTTCCGTTTCTCACTAAAGTAGATGAAATCATGTAAAATTTTCTCGTGTAAACGGAACATAGTTTTTTGTAAAACACAAAAATAACACTGAATACATTTCTGGAACCCCTTGAAGGATCGTCTCTTTCTTTTTAGGCAAGGGATAATGTTTCAGAATATGGTTTTAGATTTACTGCAATATACTTTATGATTTTTCAACCTTAGATTGATTTGTGAGCACGCGAATTTTGGAAAATAACGCAAAAATATATTGATAGTAAAGCCAAGTTTATTTCAAACACACGTCTACGTAAAAGATGGGGATACGGGTTCCATAGGACTTTGGGTAGACTAGTGAGAAAATAAAACTTAATCTTATCCAAATCTTTTCTAAAAATCGAAGCCATCAGCGTATTCGGTAATATTCGCCTTGAAAGATGCGCATTCAATGTTAAAAGATGGCGACGATTCCGAGATTTATTGGAGCTCTTGAAAGCCTCACCCCCCACCACAGATTTGTATAAATCTCGGCGCAAAGGTATCTCAGTACATGCTTATAATATTCACAAAGTTTGGATTTGTAGGAACTAGTGGTATGGATGTAGCAGATGAATAAAGAATTCGACGTTTCCTTAAATGAATAAACTAATTATGAACATCCACGCCTGGTGGGGTGCACCACTAAAAGTGTGGCTGTAGCGCACAATTCACTATTCAAGCAAACTTCCTTTTTATTAGCAGTGTAGTAGTAGTTGGTAAATATGTAAGAGGGAAAAATTCTCTCTTGTTTTACAAGATATTTGCGAGTGTTTTTTAACGAATGGTTAATTCTGTTTCCCATTGGTTGCTAGCAATTTATCACCCTCAAGTACTATTTAGGGAGACCAATTATTGCATTATTAATGAAACTTCCATTCTCTCTGATATAGAAAAGCAACACTGTCATACCTTTGTGGGCATACAATACAATACCTATTGTCCAGTTTATTGCAGAGACATTCTAATCAATGCATATTATCTAGTTTTTTTAAAAAAGGAGAGGCAAGAATTTTACGAACTTGCTCTTCGAGATGATACTTAACATTTGAAATACACGACCGGTTATTATCATCAACAACAACCATAAAGTATCCATACAGTATAACCACGATAATGATTCTGGTCGTTAAAGTAGCGAACATTGGGGAAATTACCAAATGCAAACACTGGTGTCCACCATTAAATTATGAAACAACGATTAACGGTCGTTCCTAGCTAGCATACATATAATTCACTGTACTGTTTTTCTTAAATTTTCCCAATATTATTCGGTACACAAAGATAAGCTACTTTCAGATTTCAGCCGTTATTGTTATCTGTTTGCTATCGGAACTTACGGTTTGAAAATGATCGATTTACTCGTTCCTCACGAAAGCTTAACCTACGTTAATGCACGTTTTATGCACTAGTTTACATTAAAGCAAAATTTAAACAAACATGCTTTTCTCTTACTTTTTGTATAAGCGGACAATAAAAATAGTTGGGTGAATACACATTATATCCATAAACCATCGTAATGAACGTCTGATTTAGGACACACAAGACAAAAGTGAACTGATCTAGGACTATCTTCATTTTTGTTAGGTCCTATTAATACTTGGAATTTACCTGCGTTATCTAATGGTTCTGGTGACCGTATTTTGTACCAATGATATTGACCCTTATGGATATAGTGCACCACTGAAATGCCAGACTTGTTTATTAAGGCCGGTTGATTAGCTTTTCAGACAATCGAGTTTAAGTTTAACACGTACTAAACATGACTAGTATAGCGAAAACCGGTAAAAATGCATCAAAATCTATTTTTTGTCCTCTAAGTTAAAGGGATAGAATCAATCTTTTGACTACTAATGAAAAGCTTTCTTTTTTTTAAATCAGATAGAACCTAAAATTACGTTTTCAAGAATATATAGATATTGATAGTTTTAATAACTTAACTATTTTTAACTAATTTTTAAAAGTATTAGATTTCGGCGCCGTTCCGATCACTGCCCCCTCTACAGGCGTTTGCAAAAACAGAGCGAAAAAACTAAATTACTCCCGCGACTTTCCTCTCGCTCGGAGGTACAGTAGATTTACTCCTAAAAGTAGTTTTCATACTATTCTGCATTTTCGCCAAATTAATATAACTCATTTCGATACGGGGTTGCTTTGAAAGTTATAAAGGAAGGTAAATAGTTTCACTGTAATTTTGGTGTTCAAAGTAGTAGTTTTACTATGTTTAATTAAAATTAAAAATATGTTAAAGCTTAGATTAGGGCCATTAGGCTAAAATATGGCGATACCATTATTATACATGGAAGCTAAGCCTTTGCCAAAATAGCGCAAAAATGTGGTTTTTTGGACATTACCTGTAACAGTTTTGACAAATCTCTATCATCCTTACTCTACAACGTAACCGAGAGTTAAGAGAACAAAGGATAATAAACATGAAAAATCAGAATTATGTTTACAAAGGTCTTCTCAAATATGCGCCGTTTCCCCAGTGATAGTGAAAGTGAAAAGCTACTATACAGTGGTCTAGAGCTCCCTTCATTCTCCTATTTCCAAACAACCAATGAATCTAGAGACATTTGCAACGTCATAGTGTGAAAAACAAGTTGGGCGGTATTTCGTGGCTAGTTTGAATTTCAAAATATCTAACGTACTTTTCTTAATTTTAAACGTTTTAATTCGATTTTTTTTGGCACACATAATTTTAGGCACATTTTTTTACCTAAAACTGCCCTCATCTTGTACTAGTCGGAAAACATTGAACCTATCCCTTTAATAAAAATGAAAAACACTATAATGTTGTTCGTTCATATAAGTATCACCATGGTGACCTAAAATTTACAGATTGTACAACAGTTACGGTAATTCATTGGAGAAACGCACCTCCAAATACTTAACAGCCAAATTAATTGCAATCTCATCAATTGGTAGCAAAAAACATACCAAGTGGAACTGTAATGGTGTAAAATGGTCTTTATTTGTCTAAGATAGGCCTACCAATCTACTTCCCATAGCGAGATTTAGAAGGATTATATTTGTGGCAATTGGGAATATATAGCCCTCACCCAGACGACTCCATTATAGCTTCCTACTGGAATTTTAACGGTGTTAATTGGCCTTTTATTGGTTCAAAGCACCAAGATTAAAACAGTGTTAAATTTGTCGCAATTGGGAATTTATGGTCATGAATTCTCCAACACGATTCCATTTGACCTTCTTATTGGAATTTTAATAGTGTTAAATGGCTTTTAATTGGTCTTAGCCACCAATCTACCTCCCATAGCCAGATTAATAGGGAATTTATAGGTATTAGTTTGAATTCAATTTGCAACAATACGTTCCCAGGCGGTTCGATAATGGAAACTTTTAACCAATTGATACATAATACCTTTCTCATAGACCAATACGTTTCCACCTAATCAGGGTTCGTACACGACATGGAAAACCTGGAAAAGTTAGGGAAATAGAAAATGGCACCAAAAGGTCAGGGAAAAGTCAGGGAAAATGAGATTGGGGCCAAAAAGTCAGGGAAAAGTAAGGGAAATTGAAAATTTGCCCATAAAGTTGGAAATAATTCTGTTGCTTAAAGTTCTGTTAGGAAAAATTTAGTTTGTGTGCAAAATATAAGTAGATGATAGCGCGAGCAGCTTGCGTCGTGATCGAGTGGGCTATGACTAGGCACACACTCTAGTGACTAGTAGCGACCCTCTAAGGTGGTGGCGGCGGCAGCAACATGGAATGAGAGTCTCATGGAGTATCGAATTGGCGGGTGCGCGTACGCCGCAGGCATGCCGCGCCGTTTTATTGTTGTCATGACCGAAGTTTAACTGTAAGTTCAATTTGTTACTCAAATTTCATACACAATAAATTTGAAATATTAAAGCAAAATAAACCTGTATATGTTCTTAAGTATAATCTAGAATTTTCATCATGATTAGGAGTATAAATATAACCAGTGTTGTTTCAACCAAGGCTTAAATTTTATATCAAAGCTCTTTTAACATTTTAAAAAAATATAAAAAATTTTTGACTTAAATTACGAAGGACTCCTATGTAAACCAGACCTTGGTCTTATAGGAATATCCTAATAAAGCTTTATTTATTAAGGTTTCTACCATGTCATCAAAGAAAACTATTTTTAAAAATGATTGGCTCAATCCCGATTTACACCCGGAATATCAAATTTGGCTTCAGTCTGTAAAAGTTGATGCAATTAAAGCATCTTGCAAAATTTGTAACAAGACATTTACACTGAGCAATATGGGAGTACAAGCTATAAAAAGTCACGCTGCCGGTCCTTAGCACATCAAAAATGTACAAAGTGCTACCCAGAGACAAGTGGGAATCTCTTCCTTGTTTAAATCAATGACCCAGGAAGAATCCCCTAGCACATCAACTGAAGTTTCTGTACAGAACCAAACTGTGACTGAAACTGAGTCAGAGTCGTCTGCACAAGGGCAGTCATCAATAACAGGCTATCTCCTCAAAGAAAAAGTAACCTCTGCTGAAATACTGTGGGCATTACGACTAGTGCAAAAGAGGCAGTCATTTCATTCTTTAAATGAAGACGGTGATCTTTTTGAAAGAATGTTCCCAGATAGCAAGATTGCAGAAGAATTTGCTATGAAGGAGAAGAAAGCGAAGTACGTCATAACATACGGTTTAGCTCCGTATTTTCAAGATCGACTTAAAAACATTTGGAAGAAGTTGAAACTTTTGTAGTATGCTTTGACGAAGCATTAAACAAGGTATCTCAGAGAGGCCAAATGGACACCCACATTAGATTTTGGGATAATGTTCGTGGCCAGGTTTCAACCAGATATTTTAATTCAGTATTTATGGGTCACGCTACAGCTAAAGATATTCTTGCCAAGTTTAAAGATGGTATTTCTCCCTTGAAAACGGAGAACATTCTACAAATAAGTATGGATGGCCCTAATGTGAACTGGTCATTTTTGACCTCATTAAGAGATGAAAAAGAGGTAGAGCCCAGCGATCGGAAAATTTTAGACTTGGGATCTTGCGGGTTGCATGTCTTAAATGGAGCGTTGCAAACTGGACATAAGTTTGTTAAATGGGATGTAACCCCTTTCCTAAGAGGAATATATTATTTGCTGAAGGACACCCCAGCTAGACGAGCTGATTATACATCTGTTACGGGGTCGACAATCTTCCCACAAACGTTTTGCGCCATAAGGTGGGTCGAAAATGCCAAGTGTGCAGAAAGGGCCATTCAAATCTATCAAGATATTAAGAAATACGTCTCTTCTGCTAAATGGCCATCAAATATATCTGTTACCAATGTTAAGAACGGAGTGAGTGACCCTTTGATGCTTCCTAAATTGGCATTTTTCAAAACCATTGCCAGTGATTTGGAGCCTTTTTACGTCGCTTTCAATCTGATCTGCCGCTTGGACCGTATTTGTACCCTGCACTTTTAGAGGTGGTTAACGTTTTGTTGAGAAGATGCGTTACTCCAGCTGTTATTGAAGTGCAAATTCAATAGGTAAACTTCTCAACATCGACTTGTCAAACAACGAAAACTTGTTAGCCCCAGTTAAGGTTGACATCGGTTTTGGAGCGTCTGCACAGTTAGCTAAGGCCAACGGTATCAGCGAAAAACAAAAACGGGAATTTCAAATGCAATGCAGAGATTTTGTAACAGCTACAGCCAAGAAAATTTTGGAACGTTCCCCATTGAAATATAGCCTTGTTAAAGGGATCTCATCTTTAGACCCAGAACTAATATCGAAAAAGCCTAAATCGCGCAAGAAAGATTGAAAATTTGCTTGAAAGCATTGTTTAGCAGTAATTGGATTGAAGAAAGTCGCAGAAAAAGCTCAGCAGCAATTTTCCACTTTTTGCAAAGCATCAAATTCAAAAAGTGAATTGAAAGTCATATTTGAAAAATTTCTTAAAGAACCAAAACAAGGTGAAGAAAAAAGACTTGATAACTTCTACTCCGACACGATGTCAGAATCTAAGTACAAAGATCAATGGAACGTTTGTAAACTAGTTTTAACATTTTCCCATGGCAACGCCAGTGTAGAAAGTGGCTTTTCCATCAATAAGGGAATGTTGGTGGAAAATTTACACGAAGATTCACTGAAAGCCTTGCGTCACGTTAGTGATGGTACTTCCGCTTCTGGTGGTCTAAACCAAGTTGACGTAGATAAGAATATGCTCAGATTTGTCAAAGGGGCTCGCACCAATTATGAATGTGCACTTAAAGAAAAAGTCGAAAACGATGAAAAAATTAAAAAAGTTAAAGAACTGAAGAAAAGAAAACTCAGCGAACTAAAAGAATTAAAAGCGAAAAACAAAAGATGGCACTCACTCGTTCATTAGAAGACGAGGAACTTAACAAGAGCATAAGAAAACTAGAGATGGAAGTATTAAATTAAAAAAATGGTTGTGGTGTGTCCTAAAGTTCCTAAACCTTTGTGATAATCAATTTAAAATGTGATAAATTTGATCTCAAATGCCGGTTAAGTTCAAAATTACTCAATTGTTACATTTGTAAACCAAAATATAGTCATTTTTAAATATATTTTCGTCATATCTCTATATAATTAATCTGTGTGAATTTTCATAAATGGTCAGGGAAATTCATGAAAAATGGTCAGGGAAAACCTGGAAAAGTCTGGGAAATTCATTTCTAAAATTTTGTACTAACCCTGCTAATGATCGATTGGTGACCAATTTATTTTTTCGTAAGCGTATAGCATATCGCATCACGTAAAATATCTGCTAGAGCATGGGTTTCGGCTAGAGAGAGAAAGGCTGCTGTAGAAGGGGTAAGACAGTATTATTTTCCCTCCTTGAATCCCCCTAAAAAACTGACTAGCAAGAGGGTAAGTAAAGAATCGAAAAAAGGGACTTCTTTTGCCTAGCCGTGGGAAACGGATGGGAGGAAGGGGAGAACTGAAAACCACTAAAGAAAACACTGAGTTGCAAGCTCTCACACCTAGGCGACAGTACTTTTTCTTAGGGCTGTGCGAGCCCTGACTTTTTGGGTTCGAGCCGAACCTCGAGCCTTGTTTTTTTCGGTTATCGAGCTTCGAGCCGAGGCTCGAGCTAGGGCTGTGCGAGCCCTGACTTTTTGGGTTCGAGCCGAACCTCGAGCCTTGCTTTTTTCGGTTATCGAGCTTCGAGCCGAGCCTCGAGCTAGGGCTGTGCGAGCCCTGACTTTTTGGGTTCGAGCCGAACCTCGAGCCTTGCTTTTTTCGGTTATCGAGCTTCGAGCCGAGCCTCGAGCTAGGGCTGTGCGAGCCCTGACTTTTTGGGTTCGAGCCGAACCTCGAGCCTTGCTTTTTTCGGTTATCGAGCTTCGAGCCGAGCCTCGAGCAAGGGCTGTGCGAGCCCTGACTTTTTGGGTTCGAGCCGAACCTCGAGCCTTGCTTTTTTCGGTTATCGAGCTTCGAGCCGAGCCTCGAGTTAGGGCTGTGCGAGCCCTGACTTTTTGGGTTCGAGCCGAACCTCGAGCCTTGCTTTTTTCGGTTATCGAGCTACGAGCCTTAAGCTGCATGTTCAAAATCTATTTTCGAGCTTCTATCGAGCCTAAAATTTCAATGGCGAGCCTAAACGACTTTCAATTTTAGTTCTTAATTTGGAATGATATTCCTTTACACTTTCAATTACTGGCCTTAGTAAAGAAAAAACCCTATTATTTCGCAAATATAACAGATAAACTTTTATTTGACTATAATTAAACTTGAATCCTATTATTAAAAATCGAAATTACTTACGTACACTGACAATCGCATTGATAATACAAACCAAGCGTATTTTTCTATACATAAAACTAAAACTTCAAAAATGATTTTTCATTTTTTTCTTTGCCCAAAAGTGGAAGTAAAACTTTCTTAATCAAATGAGGGCTTACAAAAAGCCATCAACCAGAAAAATTTCGTATTTGGCGCGTCACTGCAGCGTCCCAACATTCAGTAGATTGTGTTAGATGGTAATTCTTGACCTTTAACCTAATCTAGAATCTCACAGACCACTGACTGAACCTCGATAACCTTAAGCCTTGGTCTCGAGCTTTTTCCGAGGCTCGAAAACTTGTCGAGCTTTTCAAAAGTTGCTTATCGAGCTTTCGAGTCCTATCGAGTACTCGCGCAGGCCTAAGTTTTCCAATACCCTAGTAGCACAAAAGTGACTAGTTGTGAGCGAGACCAAAGAACTTGGAAAATATAAGTCCCCTAGAATTACACAGCCACGCTCGAATTTTTCACTTTCCAAGCCCACTTTTTTTAAACGGTAACTTTATCATAAAGCTTGAGACGAAATAATTATCAGTCGTCTGCTTTGCTGAAGCTCAATTTATATCATTTGCTTATGAATTTGGGCGCATAGACGCGGTAATGAAACTGTTTTTAAATATCGTGTTTCTAAACAATATTTATTGTGAAAACTAAGCCTATAATATTAAGACTCATTCCTTTTTATAGGGGGAATTTTTTTAGTAGGATAGTAGTAAAAATAGTAGTTAGTATGTGGAAAAGCAAAACCTATTATGGAGAAAATAGTATGAATTGCTACTTTGTGCCCACTAACCATAAATTACCGCCTTTTCCAAAATATTGCTCTTTTACTGTCTTTTATCCGTGAAAAGAGGCGCATACTTGGCCTTTCGTGAATAAACAGGAAACAAAATGGGGTAATACATTGGCCTTTTAACTAATTGTGAGGCCAGTACATATATCCCAACATGCGAAACGAAACCAAGGACGATTACACGGGCCTCTTGTGGTGGCCTACTTAAAACGCCAGTAGAGAATTAATATGCAGAAATGAACTACGGATAATTACATGGGTCTCTTATCTATGTTTTTATAGTCGGATACTTGAGAAGTTGGTGCACTATTAAATGAAAACAAGAAGTGGAGCTGTGTAAAGAAAATAATTAAAGCAATGTATAAAAGTAGAATTAATAAAATATATTTACTATAAGAGATATACTGGAAATATTAAAATAGATATTCCAACTGATCACATTTGAATGGTTTTTCCCCAATGTGAATGCGTTGATACACTTTTCAAAGTTCAGGAATATGTGATATTGCTATAATGCATTGATAACTGAGAATTTTATATACTACAACATTACAGTAATGGCGGAAGACGGGGTACGCTCGGATTCAAACCTTAATATTAATTAATGCGCGATTCAAATCTTAACGGTATTGATTTATAACGGTGTAAGGTATCTTATTTAATATATTTGTTGGGCAAAATAGTTTATTTTAAGCATATCAATTTAAATATTCAAGAAGAGGTGGTCAATAAAATACCCCGAAATTATTTATTTACATCCTTATCAGTACCATAAGAAAAACGTTTTACCTCTCAGAGTGACGTATGTCACGGAGAAGTTCTTATTTCGACGTGTCTGTTTGTTGTTACAACCCAGGAGACCGCAGTTTGCAAATCGGAGCAAATGTGTTCTCAATTTCCGGACCGCATTTACAGTTCCCGGAAATTTGGAAAATTGTATTCCACTTACAACGGCTATTGCTCCAATGTCTGTCTATCACCACCATCCTCTGGTCATTCGTCCATCCCACACGGACACAAGTCTGTATTTAATAGCTTCTAAATACCACCATCATCTGGTCATTTGTCCATCCCACACGGACATCAGTCTGTTAGCTTCTAAATACCACCATCATCTGGTTTTTTGTCCATCCCACATGGACACCATGCTCGTCAATTGAATGAAGCAAACAAAAAGAAACATTTTTATTTTTCCGCGTATTTTTACATTCCTCAATTGAACATTTTTTGCCCATTTTATACTTGCACACTTTAAAATTAGCACAAGAAAGTGTTTTTCTCAACAAAAAATATATGAAAATTCTAGATATGCATCACAAACATAGATGGCGCTACTGTCTAATTATAAAGTGTACTTGTTGAAAAAACCGGGCGCGCAAAGCGGAGAATTTATGTGTAATTCTAGGGGGCTTATATGTTCCAAGTTCTTTGAGCGAGACTAATAAATATTAACAGTATAACTCGCAACAGACAACTTTCCTTCTAAAGACTTAAGCAGGGTGAGAAAAAAGTAAAATTTTTAAAGTGGTCATTTAATCAGTAAAGCCCAAGGGTTTTAATTAAAAAACTGGTCAATGATCACTTAATATTTCTACATACTGTCTGAGCTACAAGGAAACTGTTCTAGGTTTTATATACTGTTTATTTGTTTTATATGTATTAATTTTTATATCCCACAAAAACGTTAGTTTATATTTGTTAAAAAAATTAAAATTGGAACAAATTTAATTTTCATATTTCAGAATAAAAATAATTGCACTTCTGACTAGAGATCCTTGCACTTAACATTATTATTATTAAGATTGTATGACATATAATGTCAGAAAAATCGTTGTCATCATCTGATAATAACAATGCTTATTTTGTTTTCATTGTAGCTGCTTTAGGTTTTCTTTTTTTGTATCGGCAATTGACAGAATTTAGTTATAAATTTAGAGCAGGCTGATAGTCAAATCTTTTATGGAAACATGTTCCATTTTAGTACGAATAGAATTTTCCAGAAATGAAGTGCTTAAATTTGCTCTGAGAGAATTCTTTGTTGTATTTCACACACAAAAGTCTCTTACAATGAAAGTCTAACGATGCCTAAGTACAACACATATCGCAGCAAGCCAACTAGGCTTGCTAACCGGCCCAGTCCGGATAACGGCGTTCAGTCACTTTCCCCAAGCTTTTCCCTTCCATTCTTCATTGGATCACTGCTTACAAGCAATACTTCACCATGGAGTAGTGCCCAGGAGACTAATTGTTTTGTTACTCTTCTCCAGAGAAAATTTTATTATATATACATCAAAACTACTCCTGTGTACCGGAACAGGAAAATTTGGTCTCGCCGAATTGGTCACGCCATTTTGGTCTCGCCGATTTGGTCTCGAGACTAATTGGTCTCACCGATTTGGTCTCGGTACTATTTGGTCTCGTGACTTTTTGGTCTCGGGACTATTTGGTATCGTGACTTTTTGGTCTCGGGACTATTTGGTATCGTGATTATTTGGTCTCGGGACTATTTGGTATCGTGATTATTTGGTCTCGGGACTATTTGGTATCGTGATTATTTGGTCTCGGGACTATTTGGTATCGTGATTATTTGGTCTCGGGACTATTTGGTATCGTGATTATTTGGTCTCGGGACTATTTGGTATCGTGATTATTTGGTCTCGGGACTATTTGGTATCGTGATTATTTGGTCTCGGGACTATTTGGTATCGTGATTATTTGGTCTCGGGACGGTTTGGTCTCGTGATTATTTGGTCTCGGGACGGTTTGGTTACCTAATTAGTTGCCTCCTTTTCCAAAGCAATTGTCCCAATAATTCGTTGCCACCTTTTCCAAAATATTCTCCTATTAATTAATTGCCACCTTTTCCTAAATATTCTCCTATTAATTTAATTAGCTGCCACCTTTCCAAAATATTCTCCTATTAATTAATTGCCACCTTTTCCTAAATATTCTCCTATTAATTTAATTAGCTTCCACCTTTTCCAAAACATTCTCCTACTAATTAGCTGCCACCTTTTCCAAAACATTCTCCTACTAATTAGCTGCCACCTTTTCCAAAACATTCTTATACTAATTAGCTGCCACCTTTTCCAAAACATTCTCCTACTAATTAGGTGCCACCTTTTCCAAAACATTCTCCTACTTATTAGCTGCCACCTTTTCCAAAGCAATCGTCCCAATAATTCGTTGCCACCTTTTCCTAAATATTCTCCTATTAATTAGCTGCCACCTTTCCAAAATATTCTGCTATTAATTACTAGCTGCCACTTTTTCCAAAACATTCTCCAACTAATTAGCTGCCACCTTTTCCAAAACATTCTCCTACTAATTAGCTGCTACCTTTTCCAAAACACTCTCCTACTAATTAGCTGCCGACTTTTCCAAAATATTCTCCAATTAATTAGTTGCCACCTTTTCCAAAGCCATCGTCCCAATAATTCGTTGTCACCTTTTCCAAAATATTCTCCTATTAATTAGTTGCCACCTTTTCCTAAATATTCTCCTATTAATTAGTTGCCACCTTTTCCAAAATATTCTCCAATTAATTAGCTGCCACCTTTTCCAAAACATTCTCCTATTAATTAGCTGCCACCTTTTCCAAAACATTCTCCTATTAATTAGCTGTCACCTTTTCCAGAACATTCTCCTACTAATTAGCTGCACCTTTTCCAAAACATTCTTATACTAATTAGCTACCACCTTTTTCAAAACATTCTCCTACTAATTAGCTGCCACCTTTTCCAAATATTCTCCAATTAATTAGCTGCCACCTTTTCCAAAATATTCTCCCATTAAATATCTGACATATTTTCCAAAATATTTCTATTATTGCTAATAAGTTGTTCGTGGTAAGAGGTGGGCTTTAAATAATCTTCTTACCTCCAAACAACGTTGGGTTGGGTTAGGTCCAGAGACACATTTGTCCCGAGACCCAATTGTCCCGAGACCCATTTGTCCCGAGATCCAATTGTCCCGAGACCCAATTGTCCCGAGATCCAATCGTCCCGAGACCCAATTGTCCCGAGACCCAATCGTCCCGAGACCCAATCGTCCCGAGACCCAATCGTCCCGAGGGCCATTTGTCCCGAGGGCCATTTGTCCCGAGACCCATTTGTCCCGAGACCCATTTGTGCCGAGACCCATTTGTGCCGAGACCCATTTGTGCCGAGACCCATTTGTCCCAAGACCCATTTGTGCCGAGACCCATTTGTCCCGAGACCCATTTGTGCCGAGACCCATTTGTCCCGAGACCCATTTGTCCCGAGACCAAATCGGCGAGACCAAAACGGCGAGACCAAATCGACGAGACCATAACGGCGAGACCAAATTGTCGCGTACCGCCTGTGTACAGTGCTCTGGGAATTTATTTTATTACTAAATAAGGGGCATTTAAAAGGTGGTCACGGTGACCACTAGAACCCCAGGCATTTAATAAATAAACTGGTCAAGGCAATTTTTAAACTGGTCATTTGCCCAGTGCCACCGACTTATTTCTCACCCTGGCACCAACGCTAAACCAAGGCACCATTGCGTGCTTCGGAGGAGGCGGAGTCTATTTATCCTTTTTTGTGGCTTCAACTAGTGTTCGTTCTGGTGGAGTCACGAGATAAGTGTTTACTTTAAAAATTCGAAATCAAAATTATGGGGATGAAAAGCCCCGAACACACGGTATTACTGTCGCCATACGTTGCCAAATCTATGCTAGAGAGACCTTGAAAAGTGGGACCAATACTCATGCGGGGGAGAATACTCGTGCGAGGGGGGGATTCTCCCCCGCATGTGTAAAAATGGGTGTACCTCGTATGAGCAGTTCTCGAAATAGCAACCGCGATTCCAAAAAACAGCGTTGTTTTTCAAAGCTGCTGTTTCAGAAATAGCGGTTGTTATTTTGGGGAATAGCAGTTTTTGTGTTGAGTTTTGCGCATTTTTTAACAACACAGTTGTATTCGTTGGTTTCAAAAATTACCTTATTCTGTGATCATTTTATCAGTAATGTGACCTACTAACGGATCGTGTTTATGATTTTTTTAAAAGTATGTACATTTAAATGTTGTACTATTCTTCAGGCTGTACCAGTTTACAATAATTTGGAAAAGGCATTTTATAATTCGAGAAAGGTTATTTTATTTCGGAAGTAGATAATTGTAAACATTATTTTTTTGAAAAGGCGTAACATTAGAGAGTTTAAGCATCCCCTAAACGCGTACGTGTAGCTACCTTCCACAGTGCATTAGACCAATGCATTGTCAAAGGTGGCTACACGTACGCGCATAGGGGATGCTTAAACTCTCTATTGTTACACCATTTCCAAAATATTACTAACCAAGTCTAACCAAACCAAAAAAAACCTAACCTAACCTGACCTAATACTATTTAGTTGAAATAATCAACTTTAACCTAACCAAATGATCCGTATCCGACCTAGTTCTTTTTGAGTTCTTATAACCCAGCTGGGCAAGCTTACACCATAATAAACAACTATGGTTTTTCGCATATCTGTTTTTCCGCTCTTTAGAGAACTGCTGTAACGGTACGCCGCGTTTACGAGAACCGCTGTATCGGTAATTGCTGTAATGGATAAACAGCCAACCTCTATTTAGAGAACTGTTGTTATGAGGACCGCTATTATGAAATCCGCTCATAAGGGAACTGCTAATGTGAAGGCTTCCCGAAGAATTGATAGCCACGATAGACAAAATAACAGTAGTTTGTTGCGCATTAACTAATTTGACACCGTCAGTTGTTTCGATTAAATGAGGGAACATTAAAATTAAAACATTTTTCACATTTTTTTCAAAACAATTCTATAAAACGTTTATCACAATTTGTAATCAGAGGTCAATAAATAATCACATATTGAGATAGTTGTTACGTAATTGAAACTAATCACATGTTGATTACATTTACTATAGGAACTTGTTTCATTTAAAGTGGTTATTTTTATTTCAAAAATTTATCACATTAATTAGGAACTAGTTTGCATTTTCAGTGGTCCTTTTTAATCACAAATCTATCAAATTAATTAGAAAGTATTGTTAACATTTTCATTGGTTTTTTTACCCTCTTTTGAGCATTGTTTACAAACCATTTCCATTTGGAATTCTCTTTAATTTCAAACAATGAACATGAAACCATTTAACGGAAAATATTTGAGATTCACAGCAAATCATTGACCCTGATTCAGGCTCTTTACAGTAGCACCATGTCTCATTTTCATCGTCACTACTTTTTACTTCATCTTTTTCGTTCCGACATCCAACTATATTTGTTTTTCCACCCTTATTTTCTTTGCTTTTATCCATCTTGCCTAGACTTTCTCCTTCATCTTCTTTTCTATATTTCTTGTTTGGGTTATTATTCATCGTCGATTTCTTTACAACGTTCTCATCCAAAATAGTGTGATACTGATTTAGTGAAAATCTTTTGCTCGGAGATAAAATAGCAGAGCTAACAGGTATGGCGTTGGTGAACGTTCTATTGCTAGAAGAGGTCGAATCTCCCGTTTTTTTCTTTTGCTTTTGGACATCTTGGTTTTCTTCTCTTTTTTCCCTCTCTTCCTCTTCGGATCGTTTGGTTTATGAAAAGGATCATCAGTAAAATATTTACCGACTAATTGGGGTAAAATAGCTTTTGTAAACAAGTTTTCTGCCTTTGACCGTTCAGATTCCCAAAAGACCTCATCGGGGAATACTCTGTCGATGCAGAAATCCACATTTGTCCATACGCAAAAGTCTACATAGAGGCTTTCACTTACAAACATTTGGGCCTGTACTTGAGAGTAATGTTCGTGGTTTCTGTTAATTTTTGAGTGCTCAGTTAGGCAGAATTTTGGTCTACAAAACCCTTCCTTGTAGGGTTCGTCCTTTAAAGAATAGGGACATTTCTCTTTGAGTATTCCCTTGCCACAACAATCGCCAGAAACTAAACCATCAGGAGACACCCCGAGGAAAGGGAATTTTGGATTTTGAAAAAGGCTGGCAATTTCTAATTTAAAGTTTATGTGCTTTACTTGCATTTCTTTTACATATTCCTTTCTCATAAATTCCTTATTAGCGATACCCCACTTAGTAGCATTACTCTCGAACTTGTGGGCATTTTGGTAGCAAATGATTGATATTAGTGATGCAGATGGTTTTCCGGACAGGCTCTATAAAAATTATAAGCCTTAATCCTACCTTCCCGAAAATGATTCCGTATTTTGCTTTTGCCTTGCAGTTTACTATTATCCTGAACCTTCTGGGCTTGTTCTGAGGTAAAGTCAATGTTTATACTTTCACAATGTTTTACGAGATCGTGCAAAGATAGTCACTTTGTTTTTTCATCAAAGAGCTCAGTTAAAAGTATAGGGAATATATTGCGATTAGTACTGAAATACGACGCCTTCATACCATTACGAAATAATCTGTCGACAAGTCTTTCATGTTCAGCGTTAGTCACCAGTGGTACTGAGTTTTGATATAATTCACAAAATTTTGGTTTGGATGAGTTATCACTTAAAAACAGTGCAGACCTTCCACGGTATCTTTAAGGCCAACATCTGAGTCCAAATGTTTTCTTCTTGCTGTGGCAGAGCAAACATCCAGTTCGAAAATTGGCACGTACAGAACATCCCTCATGAAGGGGACTGACCAATATGCTTTAACCCCAGTAACGTTTTTTCCCGAAATCTAACTGCATATTCTACGTAAATTAGTAAGGCTTCAACGTGGGAGCAACTTTCGTCCAACCCAGCTATACAATTGCGATGTCCACTGGTTATGGACAAGTTATTGGCATTGAGAATTACCCACGGTTTAAGCGGTGGCTCATATAATCTTGAGAGTGCATAACCTATTGAGAATAAATACGGTGAATAACAGTTCACTTTAAGAAAAAAGCAACTTACTTACAATGCCTTTGATAAGTATGTGAGCATCGAACGGCTTCACCATTACCTCTCTTACAAACCCGCTAACAAATTGGTTATAACCCGTTAAACTCCTGTAATTTTTCAATTGCTCCTTACTATAGCGCAATATAGCTTCGATAAAATAGCAATAAATATCAGAAAATGTAACCGGTGGCAGGTATTGAAACGTTTCATGTTGATCAGGCTTGACTACCTTAAAATCTTTGTTTTTTCAAAAAATATTGGTCTACATTTTTGATGTACGCAATTTTTTCTTTGTATCTACTTTTAACATGTGCCTCTAAACTATTAAAATAATCTGACGTTTCCATGTTGTTGGTCAATGACTAACTAATATGGCGGCCCTTCTTTCCAATCAACTAAACATTACAAAGACAACACATTTTCCTAGTTGCAAGTCCCCGAGTAAAGGTAGAACGTTTTTTATCCATAAGCAGACAATAAAATTCCGCCCCCCTAACTGATACTACTCTATTATTTATTTCCCCTTCTCTCTTATGAGAAAATAGCTAAGTGCACGGCGTTGCACGGGTAAGGTTTTTTTTTTAATTTAATGTGATTTTGTAACAAAAAGCTTTAGCCAGCGACTTTGCACATGTTAATCCAATTACATATACACTATCAAATCTGTAGTTAATAGTATTTTAATATTGCGGAATTTCAATACAAATATTTCCAAATAAAAACGTTTTTTATTACGACAATTTTTGTGACAAAGCTTCGAAAACGGTCGGACCTAAATCCACTACCTTTTACAAACTTTCACTTGCAGCCTTGGGCCATTGCAAAGTTTTGGTGGGTTAAGATTCCGCAACAACATCACTGCAGCGCCTACTAAAACAAGCTTGTGGGAAGGGAGGCCAGGAGGGTTCAGTTTGTTCAGAAACTACACTGCATAATGGACGGCATCATCTGTTCGCAATACCGAGTCAATAGACGTCTACTCTATTTCTGTTCCTTCGAAAGACTTAAGTAAGACGTCGTTAATGGTGGCAGCATTGTAATTTTTGGGCGTCAATATGGCACGCTCACACAGCCATTCCATGGACTTCTTATGGATATTAGTTATGTCAGAATAAATTTTCGCAGTGAGGTCTGTGAGGGTTTTCACTACTGATCCCAGGCTTGTAGGTATTGTCATCTTCCCTTTGGACTCGGGATAGTTTCCGTCTCCTATTTCGAGTAAAAGTTCAGAGAATAGCCCAGCAGAGGAATCACCCCTCAAATGGACCCTCAAAATTCTTCCTGAGAGACACTTTACAAATCAGAGGCCAAAGATACGACGCTTTGAGGCACGCCTTAACCTCGTCAGCTAGAGTTCCTCTTGGCAATACCGGCAGAGTTTGGCGAAAGTCTCCCGCCAACAACACAGTGACACCTCCCATCAAACCGTCGTTGGCCCTGATGTCTTTGAGAGTTCTGCTAAGAGCCTCAAAACTCCTTTGTGCGCCATAGTACTTTCGTCCCATACTATGAGCTTGCAGTCTCGCAATACTTGGGCGGTGGTGCTTTGCTTTGTGATATTACACATGGGAGTTTCAGCATAAATGTGATTGAGTGGCAGCTTAAATGCAGCGTGAGCCGTCTTACCTCCTTCTAAAAGCGTAGCAGCGATGCCAGAGGAAGCGACAGCCAAAGCAATGCCACAACCACTTCGAATCTTAGCTAAGAGCAAGGTAATGACTAATGTCTTACCGGTACCACTAGGAGCATCGAGGAAAAAACCTGCCCATCGCCTGTCTCAACGCTCGCTATTATTTTCGAATACAGAGCCCGTTGCTCATGGGGCAATAAAGGCTCATTCTTCAGCACTTCTTGTTCCAAAGCTTTAACGTCATAGCTCGTCTCCCTCAGATAATCCCTGTTCCCAAAGGCTTCTGGAGATCATGTTGGTCGAGTCAAGCCATACTGTGCTAAATCTTTTCCTCCCAAAGCCAATACTGGGTCTTCAATCTGCACCAAGCATCGGTTGTATACTTCGCCCATTACGTGCTGCGCGTTGCTTAGCAAATTCCTCTCCACTTGCCGAATAATATCTTCTGAGAGATAATCTTTGTTGAACTTGTTCCAAAGACTTTGAGAATCGGGGAGTTGACAGAACACCAACATCATAGTAAAGAGTTCCCGCAGTTTTAAGGGAGACTGACACAAGGCAGCTTCCTAAAAGGTAGTGTCCCAGTGTTTTCCATCATTCAATAAGCCAAGTGCGTTACTTGCACTTTGGAATGTGTAATGGATGATACTGTTCACGGCCTTGAGGTCAGAGAAAGACATCGGGCCACGCACTTCATGTAGTAGTAGTCGGAGGTGATAGCATTCGGTGTTGTTCGGGTGGACAGTGTACACCCTTCCCAGTGCGCGATCCTTCCTCACTCCTGGCCAGCCGACGACATTCTTCCCTCGCTTCCTTCTTGAGAACTTGTTGCTTTTGTAGACAGAGTAAGAACCAACCTCTGAGTATAGGAGTGTTTTTGAAAAAGCGTCAATTTTGCACAGGCCGAAGAATGCCAAAAGTGTTGTCCGAGGAGGATTTCTGATTCTGTCGGCAAGGTTGTTGTCGGTGAAGTACACTCGCTGTCCATTCTCAAGGTGAAGAGCCAGATGTAAGACAGTTGGATACCTTCCATGTATGGGGAACCCCCAAATCCTCCAAAAAGCCTCAGAGCTACTGATGTATACCTCCCACTGTCATATAATTTCACCTCATGCCTAGCATTTTCTATTGCAAATGCAGCCTGATCACTGCCCATGTTGATGAACTTACAAATATATTTGATGCTCCTGACAGAGTTGCAAAACTCGACAATGATGTGAGCATTGAACGTACCTGACAATACAGGGTTATAGGGCACCACCAAGCGGTTGTCTAGCTCGATAACATTAACATTGAGTTGAATTATTTGTAAATACCTAACATTAACATTTATCGAGAAGCCACCATCTTCAGCACACCTTCTGTATTGCTGGTATCCATCGTCAAATGTCTGGGTGTCCTTCAGAAGCCGTCGGGGGTACCTTTTGCTGCAGTTATTTACTTTCATACAGGACGAATTCAAATTGAAGGCTCCACAGGGACCGTGAATCATGTTGGCCTTGAAGATGTCATGAAGGATAGGGTCTTGTTTAGGATGAGGTATTTCGGCACAGATGACTTTGTCAATCATGTCAGGAGAGTAAATAATAATAATAATAATCTAAACTTAACCACGGTAAGATGTGGATGTGTGGCAGACCCCACTTTTGCCACTCCACAGAGTACATAAAGCACGTTACCGTCCCAAATAGATTTCACTTGTCTAAGAGAGACGTCATTCTTTTCACAATAATATGGAACACCCTCGCTATGATGTCGTGGCGATCGTGAGGCTTTTACCCAGGCAACTGTGCATCAGTGATATCTTTCCACTTGGGATTACACGTGAAAGTGATGAAGAGATCAGGACGGCCGTAGTGGCGAACGTATGTCATGGCGTCTTGAGTTCGTTCATGCATGTATCGTGGTCCCCCAGTGAAGGATGAAGGGTGCACCACCATCTGACCCAGCTCACCAGGATCAGAATCCTGCCTTCCTACGGCATCCCTGAGGTGAATATAACTGTCTGCCCTCAGCTGCGCCTGGTTATTCCTTATGTAGTTTAAGACATGTTCTTTGAAGGGTAGTTTGATACGTTAAGGATCGTGGACACTGCATTCAGATTCTTGTGAGCGGTAGTTAATCTCGCCTTTGTACCCAGTAAAACCGTTGAAACATTAATGGCAGAAGAACGATTTACCATTGTGGTTTGTATAACCCACTAAAAGATTGCTCAAACTTTTTATTAAACAAAAATGTTGATTCTCTTCGTCTGCGATATATAAGGGGTTAATTCTACACTCTTTCGGTGCCTTAAAGTCTTTGACATATCGTGGGAAAAGACCATCTTCATAAGCGAACAAATTAATCGATAAATTATTTTTCACTTCAGAATATTAAGTTTCCACGTGTTGATAACCAATCGAAATCAAATGTTGAAACAATCTAGTTCATTTTCAAATGGTTTGTAATTATTGACACGATAGGCATGGTCTTCGCTGGCGTTTAGGTGGTCTAAGACACTCCATAGGAAACACTTTCTATCGGCAGATTTTATTTTAACTACCGCTTTTGTACAATAGTTTTTTAGGTAGTACCGCCAACCAAAGGAAAATATTTTAATTATGTCAACTTGAAGGAATTCGATATTTCGGATTTTGAAACCGTTTCCCATTTCTTGAAATTCCTCCATGGCTAAAGTGATTTGATCCACTCCCATGTTAATTTGAATGGGAAACTCTTCAGGTGATAGTGTTTTGAAGCTTTTACTCATATTAAGTGGTCCTTAAAGCTTGGTCCTTATTGAACTCGTGCTCGCATGTTCGCGCCTTCGTCTATTCGCATCTTCGCAACAGATCACGAAAAACATTTGCACTTCTGTTCTGATACAATCAAACATTTTGCTTTTCCCATTCTGAGAGCCTATAAAGTTTGAGCAATCTGCCCTTCTCCATCGACGTTGTCCAAAGAGAAAAACGAAACTGATCGCCCCAGCCTTCCTCTCGTCTATGATTGGTGCTTTACTCGCGAAGGCGTGAAACTCGTGGCTAAGTCGCAAGAAATTTGTAACTTCGCGAGATGAGGACGCAAAGTAGCGAAAACCCAATGTGAACAGTAGCGCGATCTTGCAACAAGCAAAGCGAAGATGCGAACTCGCAAAGTGTGTCAGTCTGGATAGGCCTTAAGCTTCCACTATCAGAAAACTAATATATCCGAGTGAAATGGAATTTGAATGACGCGAGTAAATAATACGTTTTTCATTTTTCTGAAGAGCTTTTGTTTTACTATAAAGAGAGGTTTAGTCTACATATTTCATTTATCTCATATTCTACGCCACTCAACGAGAATCATGACGGAAACTAATGCAGTTGATATGAGTGTGACAGCAGTTGTACTCCGGTTTTCACTGATAAGTACCGGAACTCGTGAGTAGTCCAACTTACCGCCGTTTTCCTTCAGGATGATGGAAATATTTGTTAAAAAGTACAGTAATTGGAACTGTCGCGCGCTTGTAGTTGAGAAGGAAAAGGGGTACATCAACGTTCATTTAGCACCGCACTTATCCATAGAAAAAATATTTAATAGGATTGGGTTTCTATCCAAACATTTTATTAAAAAAAGATACTTTTCTATAATAATATTAATTGTAAATGGACTAGTAGAAATATTTAGATCTTTCTTCACAGATCGAGAAAAAAGAGTCCCAGGTGTTGAGGATGCAGAGGAGGAAGAATGAAAAATATGCTCGAATTTTTCAAGAGTGGGGAGTTACCATCTACTCCTACCCAACATGCAACACAAGTAAACGATGATGCCACTCCAACCCCTATCCGGTACCCAACAGCTAGCAACGGAGACGACGTTAAAGTTGGGGAACACCCGAAACGCCTCCTTGAGAAGTGTCACCACGTCTTTAAACGTATCAATAAAGGTCTTGGTAAGGTGGTATTCGACAGCCAAACCCTTTTAGGTTGGGTTGAATGAACCTACATAGAACCTGTTCCGGGGCACATTTCTCAGTTGTCTTTAATCTTACGGTCTTGAAATGTTCGCAACTCCACACGTTTTGTTTCCGAACCAGTGAAAAACCATGATGATCCCAGGGTGTTATCAGTTTCAAAGAATGATAAAATGTCATCCTTGCTAGCGTAGAGTTTGTGGAAATCTGATTCGTGTAGGATGAGTCCAGTAGAACTTTTAACCCCAGTCGTACACCTAACTTCGGTGCAATCTCGATCACTTTCTCCTCTGAGAGGGGAAACAAAACTAGAGCAGACATTCTGTTCAATAGGGAAAAGAAACACTAAGATTTTACCAATAAGAAACATTCGTGTAAATTATCTAACTATTTCAAATAATATATCGTTTAATTAGTATAGCTTAAATTTATTTGAATTAAAAATAAAGTATTATTTACTCACATCATTGAGATTCCTTTTTACTCGAATATGTAACTTATGTTAGTTTTCCGATAGTGGAAGCTTATATACCAATAATTTTCGATAATTTTATATTACAATAGATAAGTTACCACCGCTTTTTGGTCTAGTTCTCTCACCCTTGCTAAACGTGTTTTTCACCGCTTTTTGATCTAGAACTCTCAACCATGTTAAATGTCTAAGGGATTTTAACATGGATAATATTTTCACCGCCGCTCCACCGCTCTTCCACCGTGCCCCACCGCAATTCCCACCGCTTTTTTGATCCAGCTCTCTCAATTTTCTACTTCTAGCGGAGCCTCTACGAGAAATGAAGCGAATGACGTATGAGAGCTCTCCGAGATAGTGGAACCAGAAAATTTGGTCTTTGCAATATTCCCGCGCCTCTGATTTGTTATTTGTTACAACTATTAACGTTGACGTTTAGAGCCGACGCAGCGCTGAACCGTCCAACTCGCGAAACTTGGTGAGAGTAGCGTAAGTCTTGTTCACTAAAATTTCAAATCCCACCTTTAGGAAGGAAGGAGGAATCTAAAGGGGGATTCAAGTTATTTATTGGAAAGTATATATTGAACATGAAGCAAAAACCAAAAGAACATCCATCCTGTTACCATGGTTACCACTCTAGATTAGAGTTTTCAAACGATCGCAACCTAGAAAGGTCACAAACAAGTTCTATCGGGAGCCCTTCCTCATAAAAATATGTTTGTGTTGTTAACCAGACCTTATAGTAAAAGTATTTTTAAATAACGTATCGAGTGACTAGTCGCTTTAGAAGTCCCACTGCAAAGGGCAGGGATTTCAGTTTTACATGTAATACTTTCAGTACGGTCAAAAATAAAGCCGTGTACAACTGTACACACATTTCATTTCTAATGTTTTTACCCGTAATCGGTATACAGGGACTGGTAAAGTGACTGGTCTATCGCTAAATTATTTACCAATAATTCACTTAAAACATATGAAAATTGGAATGTCACAGAGGAATTCGTTGAATTCGCTTCAAAATTAACAAATTCACTGATGAATTCGGTGAATTCACTTCTAAATTTACGAATTCACAGATGAATTCAGTGGTATCATTGACTCCCTCAGGGTGACGACGGATAATTTTGAAATCCTTTAAAGGAATTATAGAAAATTTCATCGTGAAATGTAGGAAAATGACCTTATAGGTATTTAGGCAAAATTTCATATTGAAGGGCCAAAGTACATTTTAAATGAGACTTGGCCTTTAATCATAAAAAGCCATAGAAAATATTTACAGACCAATCTCATTCAACGTATTCATATTAGAGAAATTAAAATGATATTTATAAAGAAAAAAATTTCAAAGGCCTAAAAATATTGGAAACACTTGCCTCATTGCTGCTGTTGTCGATATTCTTTTCCACGTCGCTATTAATATCACTGTTTTGTTCCTCATTACTTATGTTGTATCTGTTGTTGTCGTTCTTCTGGACCTCATCACTATTTTTATCACTGTTGCTGTGCTCGTCGCTGTTCTTAATGTTCTCATCACTTTGGTCTGTTTCCTCCATGTTTTCTGCGTTATCTCTCGCTCCATCGTATACTTTCCCATCTATCTGTAATTTAACATCCTTTTGATCCGCCCATGCTTGGGCCAATAAGTTAATGATATTTTTTCTTTTCGAAAATATATCTTGACTTGACGTTGAAGCCACATCGCATATCTTTGTTGACATCCACATGATTCCGGCGCTGTATTTTGCTTGTTTTTTTTTAAGAAAACTTCTTGACTTAGAATAGCTGCTTTCGATGTAATTCCCTCTACCCATCTCTTTTTGCAAAGGCGAGGAGTAACCATTTCTTGACTAAACAGCTCTTTGTTTTGTTGTTTTCGCACGCAAAATATATGAATACATGGTATTTGTAGCATCGTGAAACTTGAACACGAACAAGTATTTCCGTCAGAGACAGCATCAGCGTGGCTTTGCTTTTAACGATGAAGTTTTTTCAATTGTCAATAGGGTAGCAATCGGCAATAGTGACACCTTTTAATAAGTTTTTCGTTATTCTGTCTATCATCTTCGGTACACACAATTCAGCAACTACTTTACTGGCGTGGTGGACGTCTTTGTCGTTCGTGTCTATTTTTTGAAATTTTGTCTTGGTTTTAGCTTTGAAATTTTGTCTTTGTTTTAGCTTTGAATTTTTCGAAATCATGCTGATTTTAAATAATATGATACAAGAGTTTAAGATCGGTGTAGAACTCGTCTAGGGGTGCGTTTCTACGGCATACGCTTTAAATTTTCTGATTAAGCGATTCCAGGCGGTTATTTGTTGTATCTCCTAAATAAAAGTGTTGTCTTCGGTAGCACATCACCCACATTTCCTTTATAGACAACCAGTTGTCCTGAAGATACTTGACGAACGCTGGTACAGTTGCTAACCGTTCATCACGGAGCATGCACTCAACGTTTTCTTTGTAAATATCTTCCGAGAATGAATAAGCAATTTTTGGGCATATTCCTTAGTTGCTAGTTCCACTACCTTTGGCAATTTTAACAAATTCTAGGAGAACGGTCGCTCTCTTAGATAAGACTTGATACTGCCTCTAATGCTAAAGGAGGGTTTTTTGATTGACCGTAACTTTTTTCGTATTGTGTTCGCAGCTTTGAAATTTTGCCAGTGAACTAAAATTCGGGCCCTAATTTTGTGGTTAAAATTTCAAAGAGATCCAACTAATAGTTAATTCTATAAAGAATAAAGTTGTTAAGGATGGTTTTAGAATCCATAAAATGAATCCAACATTTGGTGAAAAATACTATATTCTTCCATAGAGATAACATGGGATTTTTTTGAAAAATGACGTTAATTGCGATTGTGTATAAAGAAAACTATTCATTCGTTACGTTTGGGAGCCATCTTTAATGAAAGATAATAGTCCATAGATGTGCCTTCCCTTAGTTTCATTAAGATAAATTAAGTTTAAGTATTGATTTTTATCATTATTAACACATACTTTGACTTACGTTGTTTTGGGTATTGGAACTACGGCGCTTTACCACTGTTAGAGACACGCATTTTAGTACTCAATTTTATATTGGACTTACGACGTTTGTGTCGTGATTGACGCCGTTAGCGGGATATTAAGCAAGAAAAACATGGCGTTTGAGCTGTCGGTTAAAATTAAAATATTGGATTTGTAATTAAACTGGAGGCTAATTAGGTCTGATTTTTATTGTTTTCACAACAAAAAACGTCAATGAAATTTACTAAAATTAATTTTAAATTTAAAAGCCAACAGAATATTTTATTATTAACGAATTTCGCTAAGCTAATTTCGTTAAGCCTCGGTCAAGGTAGCGTTGCCGTTATGTTGATGTTATAGGAGTCCCTATAGGCAACATTAACTTCGGTTGAGATAAAAGCCAGACATTACGAATACTGTTGGTATGTTCAAATTAATTATTAATCTTACTGGTAGATCAATTAATTACTACATTATTATCTGTGAAAGCTAGGACACATCAATCAGCTGTAGTGGTAAATTTTACACCTTGATGATGAACCCTCCGTTGGCTGAACGCTAGCGACAACTTTTCAAGGGAAATAATGACAAACAGAACTGTATATAGTCTTTTATTTAATAACATTTTATATTCGCATTATGAAAATTTAAATTTTGTATTAAACGTGCAAAAGATTGCTTTTCATTGGTTCTCTAACATGTTTTCTTAATTTTCGACATACTGACGTAGCTTTTGTATTTTGAGGGCGCGTTTTTTTAAAGGCGTTTATAACACGATGTATAGTTAAAATTATATTTCTTTTGGCTTATGTTTAATGTGTAACACATATCGTTCAGTGTTGCAGTGGTTCTGCAACTAAGTCTTCAAAGTTTCTGAAATTATCGTTGGTAAATATCAAAGAAACGAAAGTGTTCATTTTCAAAAATTGTTTCAAACTAACACTCAGAGGTCTTGGTTCTGGTTTTAAGGGGATCCATTCTCAGGCTCTTTATTTCATAACGTCTTTTTGTTTGGTTAATTAACATACATTTTGGTTAAATATGTAATACACTAGTTTTTGGTAAGTTTCAGAAATTAACGGAGCCAATGACAAACAGATGGATTTAATAGCTTTCATTTCAACATAATTATAACCATATAGATTTAACTTTTTTCGATTCAAATTAAGAGAGGAGAGCGCCAGTATACGGTAATTCAAGATGGCGGCCACTCAAGGGGGAGGAGTCGGTTTTTTCCCGGTCTCCTCCTTTTACCTGTCAATATTTGATTGATTGTATAGGCTTATAACAAAAGATGGTTTTGTAGGAATAAAGACCATAATATAAAGTAAAAAAGTTATTTTATTTTCTTTAAAAGTATAGGTTCTAATATTAAAGATATTTTTTCAATTTTCATTTTAAAATGCATTTGATTTATTCTAAAATAATTCCTTCTATCTTCGTAAGGAAGAAGATAAATTTTAATATTATTTTTAAATCTTACGTAAGTCATTAAGCCTTTCTTTGATATACAACGCGTTAAGTTGTTTTCTAACGTAGAGTTCCAAAACTAATCTTTCGAGATCTTTAGTCTTGACTTTAAAGGTATGATAAGTTTCTTCCGTGTTTTCTTGAGGTTTTTCAGACGTTTTTTTCTTCAGTCTTGACGTTTATATTTTTGGTGTACGTCTCTGTTTCATCAATGGTAAAGGGTATGTTTTTAGTAGGCCCACCTCGGATAAAATTACACTTAGGGAAATGTTTTAAATGTTCTTCGTAAGGATTATCGGTCGGTTTCCAGGCTAGTAAAATCCCAGTTAAGGGGCAAGGCCTATTTACAGCTAGTTCGTCCAAATTCCAGCGAAGTGATTCAGGATCCATCTTGATGTTACGAGATCTAAAGTTCGAATGCGATATTCTGTTTTTTTTCTCTTGTTATTTTATACTAAATTTCTCTACATCTTTGCAGCTCGGAGTTCATGATGCTGAATGAATATGATGAAAGGATTATTTGAGTTATATCCCCCTAAATTTACTACCCCCTTTTTTACCTTCCCCCTCAAATTCCTTAATATACGAAATAAAAGTAAACAGTGTTAAAAAAAGGGTGACACATTTATTTTTTAAAAATACAAAAGAGATTACAAATATTATTTTCTAACAAAAGGATAAAGTTAATCTTTACGGGCGCGCTTCAACATGTTTGTAACAATGACGTCATTTTTCAAGCAATCTCGTCCAAACTGTCTCATGAATGATTTGTGGCTCTTTCTTTTTGTTCTTTGTATTATATACATAATACAATATAGTCCGCATGTCGAACTTGACAAGTTTTGAAGTCTTCTTTTGTTAAAGGACCATTTTCTAGAATTTCTCTTAACAAATTCTTTAATCGAGGGGAGAAAGTTCCCTAAAGCCAGTGAGTCAAAGTAATACCCCCTTCTGTTTCCATCAAAGTAGACGCAAATGCAGTGGGACACGTCTTTATTTTAATATTATTTTTAAATCTTACGTAAGGCATTAAGTTTTTTCTTTAATATACAAGGCGTTAAGTTGTTTTCTAACGTAGAGTTCCAAAACTAATCTTTCGAGATCTTTAGTTTTGACTTTAAATATATGATACAATGTATTTCTTCCGTGTTTTCTTGTGGTTTTTCAGGTGTTTTTTCTTCGGTCTTGATTTTTATATTTTTGGTGTGCGTCTTTGTTTCATCAATGGTAAAGGGTATGTTTTTAGTAGGCCCACCTCTGATAAAGTTGCATTTAGGGAAATGTTTTAAATGTTCATCGTAAGGATTATCGGTCGGTTTCCATGACCATTTCACATTATAAACAATTTAATTCTAATTGTAATAAAACTAATTACGATTTGGCACTTTGACCATCCTTCAAGTCGGCTTGGAATTTGATGATCCGATAATTTTAAATTGCAAACTGTTCCAAGTTTCTAATCCTATAATATTTTACCCCGTTAAGTCCCTAATTTTAACTGTAAATCAATCTCAATGTAGAAACATCCGGAACCGAAAAATATTACGCTGCTGTTAAGAACAATATCAAGCTTATTAAGGATTTTTCGTTTAATGTTCAAGGCTACGACCAAGAAAGGTGTGAATGTCGAATTAACTAAAATTAAGGCAATGATACGTGCTGTTACAGGGGGAACTGGTTTGAACGAAGGACCTCTCGATCTGCAGTCGAATGCTCTACCACTGAGCTATTCCCTCTTGTTCATAACCGTAATAACTAATTAACTAAAATAAAGGCAATGATCCGTGCTGTTACAGGGGGAATTCTGGTTTGAACCAAGGACCTCTCGATCCAGAGTCGAAAGCTCTACCACTGAGCTATTCCCTCTTGTTTATAACCGTAATGACTAATTAACTAAAATAAAGGCAATGATCCGTGCTGTTACAGTGGGAACTCTGGTTTGAACCAAGGACCTCTCGATCTGCAGTCGAATGCTCTACCACTGAGCTATTCCCCCTTGTTCCTAACCGTAAAGTCTATTTAACTAAAATAAATGCAATGATCCGTGCTCTTACAGGGGGAACTTGAGTGATAACCAATACACCATAGATACGTGGTAACACAACAGATCTTGCTAAATTATGTCCTATCAAGATTGTTAAAACGTGTATCTACCAGGGTTCGAACTTGGGATCTTCCGCGTGTTAGGCGGACGTGATAACTACTTCACCATAGATACGTGGTAATACTGAGTTTTTTAAGAGAGATCGCCAGCACCCATTTTGCCTGCCACCGGATCGCAAACACCCATTTCGCCTGCCACCGCATCGCCAGCACCCATTTCGCCTGCCACCGCATCACCAACATCTTCTTTGCCTGCCACCGCATCGCCAGCACCCATTTTGCGTGCCACCCGATTGCCAAGACACATTTCGCTTGCCACCGCATCGCCAACACCCATTTCGCCTGCCATCGGACCGCCAACACCTTATTTCCTGCCATCGGACCGCCAACACCTTCATTTCCTGCCATCGGACCGCCAACACCTTCATTGCCTGCCACCGGATCGCCAGCACCCATTTCGCCTGCCACCGGATCGCCAACATCTTTTACGCCTGCCACCGGATCGAGAGCCCCCATTTTGCCTGCCACTGGATCGACAGCACCTATTTTGCCTACCACCGGATCGCCAACATCTTCTCCGCCTGCCATCGGATCGCCAGCCCCCATTTTGCCTGCCACCGCATCGTCAGCACCCATTTCGCCTGCCACCGGATCGCTAACACCCATTTCGCCTGCCACCACATCGACAACATCTTCTTCGCCTGCCACCACATCGACAACATCTTCTTCGCCTGTTACCAGATCGCCAGCACCCATTTTGCCTGCCATCGGATCGCCAGCACCCATTTCGCCTGCCACAGGATCGCCAACATCTTTTCGCCTGCCACAGGATCGCCAACATCTTTCCGCCTGCCACAGGATCGCGAACATCTTCTTCGCCTGGCACCGGATCGTCAGTACCCATTTCGCCTGGCACCGGATCGCCAACACCCATTTCGCCCGCCACCGCATCGCCAACATCTTCATGGCCTGCCACCGCATCGCCAACATCTTCTTGGCCTGCCACCGCATCGCCAAGATCTTCTTCGCCTGCCACCGTATCGCCAGCACCCATTTCGCCCGCTACTGCATCGCCAACATCTTCTTCGCCTGCCACCGGCCAACACCCACTTCGCCTTTAAAGATTAATGTTTTTCGCGGATGAAATAGAACCGATACCATAAACCTTTCTTCTCTCAAAAGACTCATAGTTTTTGAAAGATTTGTCCGAAAGGTTCCAAACCAAATAGATTTAATTTTTTTTAGATTGTTGAACAATTTCGTTAGTAAGAAAATAACTTTAAGGACAGTTCGGTCTTCGGCAGCAAGATGACGTTCTTTGTGAATTGTATGAATACGCCATAGGAGAGAAGGGATCAAAAGAAAGTAGAGAACAATCCATGGAGGCTTACAAGTTCTTAAGAGCCTGTAATCAGCCTTTTGAATATGGTTTTTTGGCCAAGAAAATTATTGACAGTGAGGTGTCTGAAGTTATGAAATCAATCTATATGGGATACAGTTATTTTGAAGAATGGATTTTGGAAAACTTTCAGATAGGCCTGATTATAATTTCAAAAGCCCTCGTCAAGAAAGATTTCTCTCTTGGCAAACTTGGGATTTATTAAGAATTTCAGTTTTTGGTCTCAAATACTTGGTGAAGGACTTTTTCCTAAGGTATCCCACTCACTTCTTATCACCAATCAGAATTAATGGCAGTTACATCGAAAGCTTATTTTCTCAAATAAAATATGCAACTGGAGGAAAAGTGACTTCTTTAAATTACATTTCTGGACTGAAGTCTACCCTAGTTCGCAAGAATGTGTATGGAAGCCACCGTGGAAACAAAGATTATAGGGATCAAATGTTATACATTAGAGAATATGAATTGTAATTTGAAGTTTCGCTATACAGGGTGTTTCTGGAAAGTCTGGCACAAATTAACAGGCATGTTCCTTGGGTCAAAAGGAGTCCGAAATGTCCTATGACGTTTTGGGGTAAGTAGGCCGAAAAACAAGGAACTCTTGCAGAATTATAGCACTAGTATTGTGGTTTTGACCCATTTGTTTTCGATTATTGAACATAAGGCAATGATCGAAATAAGTTCAAACCTAATGGAAGACCGTGAACGTGTTAAACGGCCAAAAGCGTTAATTTCTTAGTTTTTATTAATGATTGTAATTAAAGGTAAGGAAAGTAGCTCAGATATCGGTTACTTGTTTGTTCAGATGTACTGGTAACTGACCAGTCTTTTATTCTTTATTTCAATTAGACGCATTACTTTTACAATAATTCGAATGAACCCCTTAAATTTTACAATAAATCGAATCTAACCCCTTAAATTTTACAATAAGTCGAATCGAACCCCTTAAATTTTACAATAATTCGAATCGAACCCCTTAAATTTTACAATAATTCGAATCGAACCCCTTAAATTTTACAATAATTCGAATCGAACCCATTAATTTTACAAAAATTCGAATCGAACCCATTAATTTTACAATAATTCGAATCGAACCCCATTACTTTTACAATAATTCGAATGAAACCCAATTACATTGTTCTACAAAAATTGTTCAAAATGGGCACCATCAACGTTTAAGCAAACTTGCGCGCGTACGCCATGAAGCACGATAAGGTACACACATTTAAGCCGTCTGTAAAAAACCTACAACTTCTGACGTTGAAAACTACCCTAATGTATAGACCAACACAGCAGGGGGAAATTCGAATTATTGTAAATGTAATGGGTTCAATTCGAATAACAGTAAATGTGATGGGTTCAATTCGAATAATTGTAAATTTAATGGGTTCGATTCGAATTATTGTAAAATTAATGGGTTCGATTCGAATTATTGTAAAATTAATGGGTTCGATTCAAATTATTGTAAAATTAATGGGTTCGATTCAAATTGCAACGTTTAGTGAAGTTTACCATTTTTGCCAGTCATTATTTTACCCTAAACTTTTGAATTTCGCGCCAATTAATGTACTTTAAACATAGTTGAAATTAACTGAAGTGTGAAATAGAAAACATTGGGATTTTCCAACGGCTTGGGTAGTTTCAATCTTAATTAAACAGTTTATTTAAAAGTTATTTGAGCTTTTAATCCAAAAAATGAATATTTTTGGTTTAATTTCACGTTAATTATATTTAATTGAGTTAAAATTGACGTAGGATTGTGTTTCGGCAGTGTACATTTAGGTTATAAATGACTTACAATATATACTTAACCTTAATTGCAATTTTTAGTGGGTTTTGAATCTTATTTTACCTTAAACTTTCGAATTTTGCGCCTATTAATGTACTTTAAAGATAATTTAAATTAAGTAAGTATGAGATAGAAAACATGGGGCTATACTAACAGCTTGTGCAGTTTTAATCTTAATTAAGTATTTTATTTCAAAGTTACTCGAGTTCACATCCAAATATGTATATTTCATATTTAAATTCACGTTAATTATACTTAATTAAGTTGAAATTAATGAAGGATTGAGTTTTGGCAGTGTTGATTTATCTTATAAAATGAGTTTCAAATCACATTAATTGTAAAGTTTAGAAGAGTTTTTCATTCTTGCCAACACAATGTGTTAAATTTTTATCATACCACGTGCTAAATTTGCGGTAACATAAAGATCATCTCTAACATATGTTAATGAATGATGTGATTCTATAGTTTAGCAACTTTGGCTTCAATAACCGTAATTAAATTAAATACCTAAACAATTCATAGCAATTTAGACAAATAAACAAACGGCACTGTGAACTGTGGAGATAGCGAACAACGTAACCCTCCGTTGCTGACGTGGTTACGTTGGAAAAATCTGCGCTGATTTAAACATGGAAATTATTTATAACGACACTGTCCTCCTGGATTAATCAGCACCACTGTTACTTATATTTATGAAATAACAAAATCCACTGTTGGTAACAAATAGTTAAACTGCGCTAACGTAAACACCACGACTCTTTTAACTGCCGTAGGGAAAACATATTCAACTTTTTGTCATCTTACCAGTAGTATTTTGAAGTTTTCGATCTTTTTACAGGGTGAAAAGCACTATCTTTATTTCAACACCTTAATAATTTGAATAGGTATGCCATTTTTTACATCAAATTGGAAGCGCCCACGGTAAATACAGCATAAAAAACCTAGGGTTAACCCGGTTAGGCTATGTTTCTCGCATAAACTTGAGCAGACTATATACAGGATTCCAAAACAAATGAGAGCCGGAAATCAGCCTTTTGTGCCGGGAGAGTGACGCACTCCTGTAAGCCAAGCGTCTGGGCGGCAAAGTTTGAGGGAATAAGACACATGTCGGCGATCCTACCCTATAGGGTGCCGACTGCCCCGTGTCCGCCGGAGGTGACTTGACCCCCACACCCCGTCCGTCACCTCCCAAGTTAACCTCATTTACTTTACCTGCTTATACACATCCTGAACCCCTACTAATCACATCCTTGCCGCGGTCCACTGACCCACTCGCAATGAAACCTCAAAAAAATCAGCCTTTTTAATAATCTTCAAAGAGGAAAGACACTATACGAGACTATAATTACTAAAATAGGGTAATGGCAGCCCTCTGGCTTAGACTCTATTAAGCACTATGGGGAAATAACATGGGGTGCCATTAGTCTATACAACTCAAGCCTAGGCCGTAAAGAACGTCGAAAAATTTACTTCAAAAGATATAAAAACCTCTATTAACTGTAATTATTTACTTGAATTAATTTTTTGGACCTGATATCAATGTATTTGTTCTTAAGGGTGTTATAGATAATTAGCAAATCCAATCAAAGGTGTTCAAGCTCGGACAAAATACCAAAGTAATTAATTCTAGTTGCCTTACTGTCGTCTGCTATGAAATAAGGAATTTTCCACATAAAAGCAATCGTTTGAAATATATCAACGTAACTTGTTAGCACGCAAAAACCTAGGCCGTTCTAGTTATCAACGAGAACGAAAAAGGGGAAATGACTTTGAACGCGCTAGAAGGTTAGGCTGACTTCTGACCGAAAAGTAATTTTTTGACGTACTATCTTAATTAGTTAAATTACAAAAATTAGAATTCATTAATTAAATAACAAAACAGGTAAGTTTCTCATTTAAGAAATGCTCGTTAATTTAGAAGTATTCCGAAAACAAACTTCGCTATAGTTTTTCCGTATGGCCTGTCTCAATTGCCTTAAAAAATGCTTTAACATTACGGAAGGGTGTCAAGTCATATCTACAAGTGCCTTCCGGCCCTGTAGAATTAAGCCCCCACAGGCAAGAATCAAATCCTAGATATTTCCAGCTCCCAACGGCAGGTATCAAATTCCAGATATTTCCAGCCCCCAACGGCAAGTTTAATATCCAAGATATTAGCAGCCCCCAACGGGACGTGATCAAATCCCAGAATTTTGCAGCCCCCAAAGGCAGGTTTCAAATCTAAGATATTAGCAGCCCCCAACGGCAGGTGATCAAATCCCAGATTTTAGAAGCACCCAACGGCAGGTGATCAAATACCAGATATTAGAAGCTCCCAACGGCAGGTGATCAAATCCCAGATTTTAGAAGCCCCCAACGGCTGGAATCAAATCCCGAATATTCCCCTCCAACAACGGCATGTATCAAATCCCGAATATTCCCCTCCAACAACGGCATGTATCAATTCCCAGATATTCACAGCCCCCAACGGTACGTTTCAAGCCTCAGATATTCACAGCCCCCATCGACAGGTTTCAAATTTCAGATTTTAGAAGCCCCAAACGGAAAGTATCAAATCCCAGATATTTCCAGCAACCAACGGCAGGTATCAAATCCCAGATATTTCCAGCTCCCAACGGCAGGTATCAAATCCCAGATATTTCCATCTCCCAACGGCAGGTATCAAATCCCAGATATTTCCAGCTCCCAACGGCAGGTATCAAATCCCAGATATTTCCAGCCCCCAACGGCAAGTTTCAAATCCCAGATATTTCCAGCAACCGCAACGGCAGGTATCAAATCCCAGATATTCCTAGCCCCCAACGGCAAGTTTTATATCCAAGTTATTAGCAGCCCCCAACAGCAGGCTCCAAATCCCAGATATTAGAAGCCCCAACGGCACTAGATCAAATCCCAGATATTAGCAGCCCCCAACGGCACGTGATCAAATCCCAGATATTAGAAGCCCCCAACGGCAGGTATCAAATCCCAGATATTTCCAGCTCCCAACGGCAAGTTTACTACCCAGATATTAGCAGCCCCCAACGGCAGGTTTCAATTCTTAGATATTAGCAGCCCCCAACGGCAGGTGATCAAATCTTAGATATTAGCAGCCCCCAACGGCAGGTGATCAAATCTTAGATATTAGAAGCCACCAACGGCAGGTGATCAAATCTCAGATATTAGTAGCCACCAACGGCAGGTGATCAAATCCCAGATATTAGAAGCCCCAACAACAGGTGATCATATCCAAGAATTATTAAGCCCCCAACGGCAGGTATCAAACCCCGGATATTTCCAGCTCCCAACGGCAGGTATCAAATTCCAGATATTGCCAGCCCCCAACGGCAAGTTTCAAATCCCAGATATTAGCAGCCCCCAACGGCACGTGATCAAATCCCAGATATTAGCAGCCCCCAAACTAATTTTATAGAAACGTCGTCTGATTATTCCCATAGTTAGACTTGAAATTTTTCAAACAACAAGATTATTGTTTTTGACAGGGAATTGTATACCCAACATTTGTTTAATGCCACTTATGGTACAAGAATTTGTACTTTTAACGGGTTGAAAAACATACTAAACGAGTTTGATTTGAGATATCGCGTATACAATTTGAACCATACTTTCATTCTAGCCCAATCAATCAAACAGCCTCCGTTCAAATAATTGTCTAGTTTTGACCGAGAAAGCTAAAGACGTGTCCAAGGTGGAATTTGGTACGAATACAATTGATGAGGCGTGTCAAACGCAAGAAACATAACGTCATTATGGCGAAAAAACCACCCTACGTAATTGGATAGGGAGCAAATAATGGCTAAGCAAGCAGCTTTAAATATAAAGAACAAAGTTCTAAATCTTAAAAAATCAATCATTGTTGAGGAAAATTAACGGCTCCATTCAAAAAAATGGTGTTGAATTAAGCGCTGAAGAGAATGAAGAAATAATAGAAACAATAGCAGAAAATCCTTTTAAAACTCCTTGAAAGTGCCAAAGATTTTTCCTTCAACAGCAGCTCCTCTTTCCTAGTTCCAAAAGCTCCAAACCCAAAAAGTAACACCCCATTATTATTCATTGGTGCATTTTTCTTACAAACGAGTCGTTACGAGAGGTATTAGGATTCCAGCTCGAAGGACCTTATACAACTATTCAAAAGATCTAAGAGCTGACAGTGGAATTAAGAAAGAGACCATTTAAGAAATGAGAGACGCAATGAAGTATGAAACTCATAAAGACCACTAAAAATACTTCTCGATTATGATCGATGAAATGAGTATTAAACAGGACCTTATTTACCGTGTTAGCACAGGAGAGATTTTTGTCTTACTAATTCCAATGATAGTCAGAACAAGATAAGAAAGTTAGTTGAAGAAGTTAATGATATCCAAGAAAAAGCACCAAAATTAGCCACGCACGTTATGTAAATAATGATAAGAAGTTTAACTGGGAACTTCAAGTATCCTTAAGCATATTTATGTTCTGATACAATGAAAGCTGATGAGATATTAAGTATCTTATGGGAAGCTATAGAAAACTTGGAGCTTGGACGCTTGAAAATTCTAAGTGTAGTCTGTGACAAAGCGGGCATTAACCAAAAGTTAATCAAAATGGCCAGCTGCTCTAGTGATGAAAACCCTTCTGAAATTGGGTACGAGACCAAAAATCTTTATTCAAAAGGTGACTACATATATTTCTACTCCGATGTCCTACAGCTCTTGAAAACTTTGCGAAACGGACTAGAAACAAGACAACTTTAACTCCAAAAATACAAGGCTGCTTAAAAAAATGGAAAACATTTACTATGGTCGCACGTACAAAATACATTTAAAAGAGATACCAAGTTATACTCTGGATTGGAACTTGCCCCAAAAAGTTAAATATGATCACGTGTTTCTATCATCATTTTCAAGACTGAAAGTTAACTACGCTGCTCAAATTTTAAGCAAGACAATGGATGTGGCCATGAAAAGGCTTGTTGGTGAAGAAGCCTCTGAAACCATAAAATTCATAGAACTGGTAAATCATTTCTTTTACGCTGTTAATGCCCGGTCCGTGATTTTTAGGCGCCGCCACTTAGGCGCTGGTTATTTAGGCGCCGCCATTTAGCCGCCAAGACAATTAGACGCCGTGACATTTAGGCGTCGTGACATTTAGGCGCCGCGACATTTAGGCGCCGCGACATTTAGTAGCCGTGACATTAAGGCGCCGTGACATTTAGGCTCCGCGACATTTAGGCGTCGAGACATTTACGTGCCAATAATTTTTCCATTATTACTTCTAAAAATCCGTAATGACCACTCAATTTGGCAACCCGTGTATTGTCCCTGTGCGTCACTGCATGACTATGTTCGAAACCCCCATTAAAGAACACGAAACCTTACTTGTTTTTACAAAACAATCCTAAAATAATAAAAAAAAACATAACCTAACCTAACCTGAGTTGGGAAGTCAATGACAATAAACAACAATATTTTGGAAAAGGCATATTATTTTGGAAAGTCAAAGAAGATAAAAAATAATTTGGAAAAGGCATATTATTTTCGGAAGTCAAAGAAGATAAACAATAATTTGGAAAAGGCATATTATTTTGGGAAGTCATTGAAGATAAACAACAATATTTTGGAAAAGGCATATTATTTTGGGAAGTCAATGAAGATAAACAACAACATGGTTGAACTCTGATGTCAGTTGAGTAAAAAGAATATAAGCCTAGAAGTACTTGTCATGTTCATTTATTAAATATCTCAAATCTTTCACGAAAATTTTACGGCAATGTCTCGGCGCCTAATTGTCTCGGCGCCTAAATGTCTCGGCGCCAAATTGTCGCGGAGCCTAAATGTCTCGGTGCCAAATTGTCACGGAGCCTAAATGTCTCGGTGCCAAATTGTCGCGGAGCCTAAATTTCGCGGCGCCTAACTGTCCCGGCGCCTAAGTGGCGGTGCCTAAATGACCGGCGCCTAAATGTCCCGTTCCGGTTAATGTCAGAAATTTGACTGAAGGAAAACATAACATGGACTGCTTCCAGGATCCTTATGCAAGTGTCAATGATTGGAGATTTAAATAGCTAAAAGAAACCTTACCATATTTTATTAGTGGGAGGCTGAGGTTAAAGCTTTGGTACTGGTAAAAGGTTTTTGTCAAGTCAAAAATGTTGTTTAGTTCAGAAGGGTTTGATTTTTTAGCTTGGTTTCCAGGAAGAATTGTAGGCTATATATATTTTTCTGGCATCATCCTTTTTCAACAACATTTTTAAATTGTTTTTTTTTTGCAATTTCGTTGCTAATTAGCCTACTATTAAGGTGCATTTTCATGCTCGCTAGTAGCGGATAGATTTAGCGCAAGCGTTCAAATTGCACCGGTTTTTCTAGCCAGAATATTTAAGTTTCCCTTCCGCTAAGCTCTGCTTGAATTTCATACTTGCTGACACAGCAGACAGTGCGGAGAGGCACTCGGAATTTTCAGTGTCTCTTAAGAAATGACGGTGGCACCAAATTGCTTGCTAAGCGGACGCGAACAAGGCTTAAGCCTCCTCTATTTTCTGCTCTTCCTCCAAACATTCATTTGCGGAAAGTACAAGCCTTTCCTTAAATGGTAAGGCTCTTTTCCTGCTTTGCTTAGGCTGTGGCTCAGCTATAAGAAAGTTTACACGTGTTATCAATCCGACACAAAGGAAGGCCGTGCATACAGTAACAATAGCAAGAAAGTATGTAATATATAAACAAGATGGCCCCGGCCAGATTACACTTTTGCGCGCCCTCTAGTGACTAGAATTAGTATTACTATATTCATTGACCCCGGCAAATTTAAAATTTTCGGGTTTTTTTCCATTGTTTATAAAATAGCATTCCGATTATGAATAAAACCAATCTAGTAAGAATTTGGTTTACAGTTTAATTAAATAAGTAATTAACAAAATCTGTTCTATGAGTGAACTGGAACCTAATATTTGTACTCAGACTAGTTGATTCTCTTTCTCTGTATTCTGGATTCAAACGAAGCCTTCTCATCTTTTCCGCTGATGTTTCTTTCATATTAGATGCCATTTCTGAACTCTCGTATTTGTAAAACAGCCGAGTTAAACAGGCACAAAGTCTATTTTGATTTCAGACCGTTGAAAATGTCCTAACTTAGTTCATGACTTGTTAGATATCCAGAAAAACAATCTTGGTTTACGCGTAAATAGGCCTAACAAATAATGATATATGACAAAACTACCTGTTCAAAATTTCCATCCCACCCCTTCGCGTGTGTGATAGGGTTTTTGAAACGTGGCGCCCCTTTCGGCGAGCGAAAGAGCTATTCAATCTGAACAAAAAATAAATACCGGAATGTTTCATCTTGCAAATATTTTAATTCTCTGTTAATAAACATCTCTTTATTTTACAAACACTTTTCCTGCCATTAATTAATACGGAAATTAATAAAAATTAATAAAATATAAAACGTCCCCGGCGGGATTTGAACCCGCGTTGTCTCCCTCCCAAGTACTGACCGCGCTCAAAGCTGCTTAACTTCCAGTGTTAACATGGGGTTAGTAATATTTTAGTTTACCTCGCCCCATGTAGATGGTGCTACAAGCAACTCACCCTATCACAATCACAGGCGCGAAGGGGCGCTTCCATTGAACCCGAATTAAAGCTGAAAATTCAACTGTTCCTCTTGTATCTCTATGTTCGCAAGAGAACAAAGGAAAGGAACTTCAAAGCAGTGATGCAAGTTGGGAAAAATTAAATTTCCCTTTCTAACCCTTAAAATTTCCCTTTTTGGACCAAAATTTCCCTAGTTCAGGGCTGCCAGATTCCGCGCCTAGAACGAAAAGTTTCACTAGTGCCACCGTGCGGAGAAAACGCGAAGCTTGATCTAGGGGAAAAAAATGGCAGGCCTGAGACCTGCATCAGCGGCAGTGAATGTGACGTTTGATAATTCAGTCCCAAATGAAAATTAGTGCTCGAAATTTCTTGCAATGGATAAACCACAATTTTCAGAAGAGAATATTTTCAAAAAAGGAAAGTGTTGAAAACCTAATCACCCTAATATTAACCAAATTAGTTATGTAAACTCTTAATCCTTGTTCATAAAATGAGTATAAAATTGGTAATACTGTTTTCGTTTTGTTTAGTACCTGTTGCTCTCTCTATTGTCAAAATTGCTACGCGTATTACACGTATTTTCCAAAAGATCCTACTGAAAAAATTCGAAAAGCTCTTAAGTCAAACTTTAAGGGAAATGAATTCACACAGTATGGAATTATAAACGAAAAAAACTCTTGTTGTTTTAAAGGGATAGAACCAAGTTTTTTCATTTAGTATAAACTGCATTTGGTTACATATAAAAAAGTATGCCTAAAATTATGTGGTGTACGCAAAAAGTCTTAAAAAAATTTTAATTACGGAAAAAGAACGTTATAAGTTTAAAAATTTAAACTATACATGGTCACCCGCCAACTTGTTTATACCCGTTGTTTCGTCAGAACGGGATGCGATCCTATTGGTAGGGAAAAACTGGAATGCTTCCACCGATTTTAGCTTCTGCAGTAGGATTTTTTGTTACTTTTTGTACTGTAGTCTGCTTCAGAAGCAAAATGTCAAATTCTAGCGGTGCTGAGCTGGAACTCTCGGATTCTGGTGATAGCATTAGTGATAATAGTTTTTCAGCGTCAGATTTATCAGATAGTTTAGAATCTGATCAATCTAACATTATTAACGAATCGAATGAGAACGATTCATCTTCTGAGAGCGATCATGAAGTGTTCGGACTGCAACCCTACCAGTTTGAACCCTTGGCTCAGGAACCTGAACTTGGCCAAGTAGGCGATCAAGCCCCAATGGAAGTTGATAATCCCCGCCTTCACAACACTGATTGGTAATAATATGATTTTAATGTTCAATTATTAGAGATTCAAGCATCCGAGCCCCATCTTTATAAATGAATGTTTCTTCAACAGGTGTAATTGTGGGTTTTGTTTTGTCATGCCAACAGTGGAGGAAAGTTTTTGTTGCCGAGAAGAGCTTCCTAATCAACGATTAATTGATGCAATTGGAGAATTTAATTGTATTATTGAAACCGAAACTTTTAATGACATAATGAGGCGAAACATTTTAAATATTCTATTTGATGAGTTCCGAGAAAATAATTATCAGCCTGCTGAGGACGAGATAAATCCGTAAGTTTTATTTGAATATGTTTCTAAGAAAGTTTTATTCACACACATGTTCAAAACTATTAATTGTGGTCTCGTTTTATAGTACCTATAGATATTTGATTTATAGACTATATACTAGATGGATATACAGAGTTTTGGGAAAACGAGTGAGACGCCCAATTCCAAGTTGCGCTGTTAATAGGATTCGACGAGAATATCCATCAGATATTTATCAAGGTTTTACGGAACCTGGCCCAGCTTGAAGGGTTATTTTTTACCCCAAGAAATAAATTTTGTACAACATACTATATTAAATTTTTGTAAATATTATTTTATTAAATGAAAACTAATGTGAAAACCGTCTTGCAGTTTTAAATGCTTCCACAGCTGCTTCTTTATCTGGGTGGGGAAAGTCTGCTGATAATGGCCTTGGTATTTCAGCTTGAGTAGCAAGGCTCTCATTGCGACCTTCTTCGTAAGAATGTTCGCACTTTGTGAGTAGTGTTTGAAAGAGTTTTTCAGCGTATGCTAAGAAATAATTACATTTTTAAATTAAAATTTGATGGCAATGACTGATATTTCTTACCAAAGGTCGATGCTTGCATGATTGGTTTTACAGAAAAGTCACCTTTTTTGAACTTTGGGAAATATATATTCCATCTTAGGTTACCAATTTTCGTAGTGGCTTGGATTTTGTCAGAGTTTTCATTATAATGTAGAGCCGCTAATAACATTCTTACAATAGAAATTTAAAAATTAAAATATATTTAAATTAATAATGAAACATTTCGAGTGAGACGTTTTGTTCAGGGTTGACACAGGTCAGAAAAACTGGATAACTATGAGATTTTCAATCTTAAAAATTTGTGCCAACCCTGTTATTTACAAAATTAGTCCTTAATTTCTGGATAGCCTAGACATACCTGCCTTCCATCCCTAAGTACGAGTGATGAGTGTTTTTTGGGGCAAAATGGATTAATACGGAATTATACGCTTCTACACTAGAAGTCTGGGTTTCCGGGGATATTTGTAATATGTCTTTTTCAAAAAGACAAATTATTTTTTTAAATTTCTCATATACTACTGTTCCTGTAAAATTAGATTTTAATCAGAAACGTCAAATGATTTTCTAAACCGGATAATACCTGGAATAAGCCATTCTCTTTTTTTCTCATCCAAAGCCAGATCACAATGCGTGCATTTTGAAAAGGGCCTGCCATGGCCTCGATGAATATTTGCAACATGCCGTAACACTGACATAAACTTTGCTTGAATGAGTTTAGCATTCCCCTTACTAGAGGTGGCACTCCAGTACATATGATTTTGCACGCTCTTGTTCCACTCATCCAAAACTTTGAACTCTTTTGTGGCTGCGGCATGAATTTTTTTCTTCACAGCTAAGGTTAGGATAAGTTGTAGGTTTAGTGAATAGGTAGAAATAATCATTCTTACATTTATCCATGTGCCAACAGTCAAATAAATGTTTAATTTTTGGATGGAATTCTTTCAGGAAAGATCGAATTTGAACGTGGCGGTCAGTAACTATGGATGCAATCTTCAGTCCAGCATTTAGAAGGAAAGCTATACCCCGCTTTAAGCCTTCAAGTACTTCAGTACTCTATAATTTACACAGTTGGTTTCAAATATATCTTTTTATTTCTCCTTTCCATTATTTCTTACTTGCACAAGAACCAAATGAATAATTTTCTTAATTTGACTTTCAAAAAAGACATACGTCCCATATTTAGCACTAAAACCTGGTGAATCTGCATCTCCTCCAAGCTTCATCTTTTTATTTTTTAAAGAATTTAAAATTTTAGCTTGCTCCTCGTGCCAAACCTGTATTAGTGAAGTTAACCAAATTAATATTTACAATTATTCTTAATTTTTAGTATGTCAATTTATTTTTAACACACTTGTCGAATAGTCTGGAGCAAAAAACTTTGTTGAATCCGAAAAAATGTCGTCCTACTGATGCTCTGTATGCGAGCAAATGCTAGCATCCGCAGCGTCTGGGTGGGATTAAGGCCAGAAAACAAGATAGATGCTGCAATGATGATGTTTCCTAGTGGTTTCTGTCCTACCATAGGTTGACTTTTCCAGCTATTAGTGTGCCCTCTTTGACAAGTGGCATTTACTGTAACCATCGACCCATAGTTACTAGTTGTTACGGTACATGGCAGAAGGCATTGAAAACAGAAATGAAAGAGCTGCAGGAGAGCACTCTCAAATACAATAAATTTTTTCTCAGTCATGGCAGTCGCGGTGTCGAGGTTGAAATTTCTAACCCTGTAAATATACAATTAGTAGTTTGCGTAACAAAAATTTAATATTATAGATAACACATACTCTTTAATATCATCTTTCGGTAACTCAGAGGGTGTATAACTAATATCCAAGGGATTTATGTCCGCTCCTTCATCAATTTCCTCATTCAAGAATCTTTTAACCTCTTGACTTCCGCTAATGTCAGGCAGCTCTTCCTCAAATGTGCCAGTACTTTGAAAATCTGTTTGACATGCCATGTCATTGACAGTTAACTCAGTTTGGGATTCTGGTTAGTTAAATGTTTAGCTGATACTAGATATTCAAATTAAAATCAATATAATACGGCCTACCAGCATTTCTTCCTAGTCTAGTAGACGTTTGCATTCCAGCATCCTTAGCAAAACCCATTAATTTGAGTGGCAAACACTGAATATATTGATCTCGAGTGGCCTGTAATATTATTATTAATTCATGCCTTAATATGAAAAGTTACTAGGAAAAAAGCTCAGTCTTGATAAAAGCATACCTCTGTTCTACGTTTTTTCGGAGGATTTTTAGAGGCCATCGCAAGTTTGGATAGTTGGGTTAAATCGCAACTTTCAACAAAAAACTAGATGTTTCAAACACAAAATGACTTCCCTTAGAAGAATTCAACTTAAAAAATTGACGGGAACCCCTTCAAAACACAATAATTAAAATGAAACCACGATAATTGAAATCAAAACACAATCAGCCATTACCGGAATTGGAATGTAGAAACCGGATCAAGATGAAAAATACTGTTAGTAGGAAATCTCCCAAACCTACTACGGCTTACAGGGAAAGGGTGGTGGTGGGTAAGGGAACAACGTCATTTTGACGTAAAATCGAGTTTACGCCACTTTCCCTGTAGCTGGCAGTAGCGTCGAAAATATAAATATTTGAACTTAATTTGAAAATTAATACTAAAAGCATGTAGAGTTATATATATATTTTTGGATTCCCCGTTTCATAATAAATTTGTTTCAACAATTGGTTTCCTGATCGATAACCCTTAATTAAGTCGATTCTATCCCTTTAAAAAGAGTCTAATTTAAAAGTAACGAAGATTGGTTTTGAAGTCAACCCTTCATATCCATTCTTGGGGTGTTCCACTGACGGTCTAGTCAACGATAATTTGGTCTAGGGCTGTGCGAATAGTGCTTTTTCAAACAGAATCGAATACGAATCGAATAGTAAATCTCCTATTCAAAATCCGAATCGAGTACTCGTTCAAACGATTATTACTCGTTTATCAAAAATTCTGGTTCGAGTACTCGTTTTTTTTCGATTAATCGGTTTTACCAGACGAATATTCGTTTTTAAGCGATTAATCGTTTTCTAAATACACCTAGCAGTACTAGTTTTTTAAAAGAGTACTCGAAAATTTTAATACTCGGTTTTATCAGACGGATATTCTTTTCAAAGCAATTAAACGTTTCTTAATACAGTCTAAAAATATTGTAGTTCCACATAGAATGGATTTTTTCCTAAGACTGAGTAATTGGTGAGAGAAAAACAAAACATCGCGAATTGCGCATTCGCAATGAAATTCCATAAACAAAACAGCTTCATATATGTCATGTGACCACAGTCGCTCCCATTTCCAATCGAATACTCGTTTTCTATTCGAATTTAGCCCCTTGGAAGCGATTATTCGGTTTAGGGAGCTGTATTCGTATGTAAATCGGTTATTCGAATTTCTTTTCGAATAATAGTTTCTTAATTCGAATACTCGTTTTTCTCCAAATGGCAAATTCGATTCGTCGAATCGAATAATCGATTCGAATTTAACGAATACTATTCGAAAATTCGTGTATTCGCACAGCCCTAAATTGGTCGAAATGAAGTGTCCAGTCATTGGTGAAAAAGGAAACTTAGAAACAATCCTCAAGAAAACTCCTTACGTAATCAAGAAGGACGGAACATTTTCTTTGAAACCCTAACAAATGTATTATGGGCAAGTGCAACTTAGTTTGGCCCTTTTAGGACTTCAAAGTTGTCATTATGTAATTTATTCTAAACTGGAAGATGATTGTTTTGTTATTGATGTGCCTAAAGACGAAAATTTTTTTAGCAATCTTTTGCCAAGATTACAAATTACTTATTTCAAAAGGTTTTTTTTTTGCTTATTTTAATTACTACATTCCAAATTATTTGAAATGGAATAAAAAGAACGGAATGTAATGGCGCAAATAAGACTGAAGTGATATTTTATTTTTTTAAGTTCCTTAAAATGTGATAGAATCTTACAAATTTATTAAATAAAATTGTTTTGCAAAATTTCAGGAGTCTTGGATGCATTATTTATTTGCATTTTTTTCACTGGTTTTAACAAGCTTGGGACAATTTTTTGAGAAACATTTAAAAATTATCGTTAGCCAAAATTGGTGTTGATAAATTAATAACAGCAGATACCACGGTGATCACTGAACTAGCATAGGGAAATAAATTAAAAGGCAATTTTTTATTTAAACAATTAAAAGCTCTCATTCTACCTATCGTTCTCTCAACATGCACTCTCGCAGCAGCTATTTTGGAATTTCGCAAAACTTCTTCCCTTGTAAATTGCTTTTTCTTCTTTAGAAAGTGTGGTTTTATTAGTTCTAAACCACGCTCGTTGCAAAGATCTTCTATGGCAAACCCCTTGTTAACCATAATCCCATCTATAAACCCTTCACAGATGTCCAATATTTTACTTTCAGACGTTACTTGTTGGTCGGAACATCTTCCACAAAAAGCTTTGCTGACAAATGTTATAACACCGGAAGGTGCGATAGCGACCAACAACTTAATCGTGTTCCTTCCTTTGTAGTGAGAGTACGTTTTTATTCTGCATTGAAGACACACGGGTCTCTCTATTTCGACTTCAGTACAGTCTAGTATTACCCTTGTATTAGGAAACTCAGCAAAACATCTGGACATACATTTCATAATTTCATTTTTATTTAGCCATTTTATCACGCATTCGAGAACCGAAACCAACTGCGTAAGAGTTAATTTAAAATTATTTGAGTTCTGAACTTTACTTATTCCAAACAAAGCTGATAGAGCGGTAATTGAAATGCCAAGTTTTAGTTTTATGAGTGTCAAAAAAATACTAGTGATGCCTCGAATATTCGGTTACTATTCGGCATTCGGCCTATTCGGCCATTTTTTCGTATTCGGTATTCGGCCGAATTTTTCGTAATATTCGGCCGAATACCGAATCTCCAATCATGAAGGAAAAAAACGGAAAAATTACTCAAAAATTATGTATTTCAATAACAATTTTTACTTTAATATTTATAATCTACCAGTGGTAAGTTGTGATGAATAAAAAAAGCATATAGTGACACGATCTACTCGCAAATGAACCAAAAACCTAAAGACGCTATAGACGGGTCCTATAGTGTTAAAGAGAGCGCGTTGAAAAATCGTAACTTCTCCCTTTTCATTCCCTCCTTCCCGAGTTTATCACCAACGTTGAAAGCTTCCGCGCAGGCGGGCTGTAGCAGAGAAGGTAGAGAGCGGATCTAAATCTAAACAGTGTATCCCTCTCTCTGCTTGCGCGCCAATATTGCGCAGAGCAGTAATCGCGTTACAGCTAGTGCCGAGAGGAGAGGAGAGTTTTCCCACGTGACCCTACATTTCGCGTAGCCGTCTGCCTATTCACCTCACCTTTCCATACCCTTCTTCTTCCATGATCAGACCTGTCCCATTGCGGTCCGTGCGGGGGATGTACGTATTTCGCGGAACGGGTTACAGATCATAACCGGTTTCGCGCGAGTTGCACATATCTCACGCCCGAATATTCGGTGCTTCGGCCGAGAGCATGGCCGAATATTCGGTATTCGGTATTCGGCAAAATCAATATTCGCGGCATCACTAGTACATTTTACTGATTCGACTAATATTTTTGTAGCATCTTAGAAGCGAAGGCACTCGGCGTCGCCCATCAGCTCGTCGGGACATTTTTTATTACTTTACACACAGACATTCTATAAAGAAAGGTTTTTAAATATCTGGCCGCCATTTAAAATGATGGCATCAAATCGATCCCGAAAGACCATTCAGCCCGTCTATAGGTTAAAGGAATCCAGTGTACTAAATATTTGTGAAATCGGTTGAAACTCGCGGACTTTCTTACAAAGAGAAGATTTGTTACATTTCTGGGCGCCATTTATGAAGATGGCGGCGGATTGGAAAAATCGTTCCTAGTACGCGCCTACTACTTACGAGTAACGTTCCTCCAAATTTTCAGCCTTCTGGGGCCAGCGGTTTTGGGCTGGGCGATGATTATCAGTCAGTATGTTTTGTCAGTCAGGACTTTGATTTATAGATGTATAATTAAAAAAATAGGAAAAGACAAGAGAACTACTCTTGAAAAAATAGCAAAATATAGGTTGCAAATGCTTTGAAAGTAATAAAACAAGATTTACAAAGGAGCTTTGGTTTAATTATAACCATAAGTTCGTAAGATATGTTACATAAATTTGTCACTGTAAACTGAGAGCTTGTCTCGAAGTGACGTAAATGAAACGTTATAGATTCTCGTAAAGCGACGCCTGATGAGGCCCTGTCAAAGGCTTAGTACAGACTAAATAGGAAGATGGAGTAGAAAATCGCGTGTAGTCAACTCTCGCGTCGTACTCGAACTAGCTCTCATTAAGTCTCTAGCATTTTGAATTATAGGAAGTGTCATACTTATGGAACGTAATCTTAGAAACGTATGTTATAAATTTAAAACATCACAGACTTCCCTGACAAATATTTTTAGAGGCTTCCATAGCTTTGGTGATATATAACAAAACCAAAAGTGAGATCGCACAAAATATCTACAATTTCAAAAAATAGGAAAATATAGGAAAATTATCGAAATTATAGGAACTAATAGGAAGACATCCGAAAATAGGAAAAATTATAAAATTTCGGAAATGTGGTCACCCAGCGCAGGTCGATGGAATATGTTTGTGCACAAGTGTATAGATTGTTTTTGTACACAGTTCTACGTAATAATTTTTTAGCGTAAGTCTTCGGAATCTATTTGTATTATTGCATCCACTGTGCTTTGCACGTGAAAACGACGGGAAGGCAATTTGAGTTGGACTGGGCGTTGAAGCAATCAAGTTCAAACGCGCAACACCACAAGACTTAAATGGAGCACCTGCTTTTCAGTATACGTTTTAAAATACTAGTTTCTAAACAGTTTTAATTCATATTAAGACTGAAGTGACAGATATTAATAAAAACTGTCTTTGTACACAAAGACGCGAAAAAGTAAGAGATAAGTGTAGAAAATTAATTGTTTGAAGTAACAGATATTCAAATTTTCATTTTTGAAGACGTGATTATAAAACATCAATTATTTGAAAAAATTTCTTATCTTAGTTTTTTTCACAAAAATTTCAGAGAAACTACCTTGATACTACTGTTAATTTTCGAGAAACATTTGCTTCGAGGAAGTTCAAATACTCGGATATCTGAAAAATAGAGCTAGAAATATTTATTTTTATATTTAAAAATTGAAAATATTGCGAACCGAAAATTACATTCGCCCTTTGACTGTGATGTAGTTATTAGAGTCAAAAGGATCTGTAGCTTGATTGTGATCTTTTGAGAGATATATACAACACGTCAATTTTTTGAAACCTCGAAAACTTCAAAATAAACGAACACGTTATGTTAAGTTTTCATGCTTGTTTTATTCTGTCTGCATCAAAAATTTTCTGCCCATTTTATTCTCCTTATAGGCCCGAATACTCAAACTAACTCTAAATTTTAAAAATAAATAAAATGCATACGTTTTCTACTTTTAAAATGATGCACATGTTTAAGGATAAAATATTTAACTTAAGGAATTTTGGTGAAAAAAACTAAGATAACAAATTTTTTAAAATAATTGATGTTTTATAATCACGTCTTCAAAAATGAAAATTTGAATATCTGTTACTTCAACCAATTAATTTTCTACACTTATCTCTTACTTTTTCGCGTCTTTGTGTACAAAGACCGTTTTTATTAATTTTACTAAGACTTCGTTACCTGACACTCATCTGTTGGAACCGTGGAAAAAATCCGTAGCCCACGGCACGCTCTCCACGGGGCCTTAGACTAATAATAGACCATTCCATTAATTCCAAAAGAGTAGCAAACACTACAGAGGACCGCCCTCCCCTGGCGCCAAGGAGCACCGCTAAAAGCAGTACGAATTAGATGGCCTCCCGCGTGCAGTGAACTCGGACTCCGTCTTACGGCGCCTTTTGGAAATAACCCTAGAGAGCAGCCCATCCCCTGTAAGTTGGTTTCTCCTCAAATAGTTAGTGGAATGGTCTTTAACAAGCCGGAGTTAATCGATAAGAGTATCTTAAAACAAATTGCTATAGTCCAAGGCTTCAAAAAAGTATAGTTAATATAAATACTACTTCAAAGTGAACATATCACTTTAGAAATTTTCAGACTTCAGAAATACTTTTAAAAGGCTTACACTTAATTATGCACTTGAAAATAAATAGGAGATTGATACAGTTTGGTCTTTATCTATTCATAATTAAACATTTTTGGTTGCGAAATGAGCAAAACATAAATGAACATTTTAAGAGCCACAAAGAAAATATAACAATTACAATGAGCTCATATGTATTTCAGGCACGTATCTTCTAGTTGACAAAAACGTGTACATTGACTTCGATACCATGACACCTGGCAAAATAGAACGGTGAATTTAAAGAAACAAATACCAAGCAGAGTAGAAATTCACTTCAATCGCGGCACATCTAGATATACAACACTAAGAATAGAAAGTTCAGAAACATTTTTTGGTTGGAAAAAGTAAGCTTTCATTTTCCAAAGTACTGACTTCAACAGAACATTTCATTAGTTCCAGCAGAGAAGCAAACACCACCTCGCGCCAAGAAGCACCACTAGAGGCAGCGCGAGTAGGCTAGCCTCTATCTAACGTGTAGTGAACTCGGGCTCCGTCTGGCGCGATGGTGTCTTGTTTTATCTGCATGATATTAATGGAATGGTTTTATCTCCATTTATTTCTTTTTTGAGGTTTTTTATTAATTTTTAGGGTTCTTTGCGCATCGTTACAATATTAAATGGTCGTTAATATATATGCTTTTTCCAGCACAAAATCTTAAGTTCGTGTTTGTGCATTCCGCTAATTCTTATACGAGGGGGTTTGAAGTATTTGTTGCGTAATCGTGGCACATCTAGATGTATAACGCTGAGAATGGAAAGAGCAGAAACATTTTTTGGTTAGAAAATGTAAGCTATCATTTTCCAAAGTACTGACTTCAAAAGAACATTTCATTAGTTCCAGCAGAGAAGCAAACACCACCTCGCGCCAAGAAGCATCACTAGAGGCACCGCTAATTCGCTATCCTCCTCCAAAGTATAGTGAACTCCGGCTCCGTCTGGCGTTGCCCATTGGCACGACAGTGTATTGATTTCTCTGCTTGTAATTAATGGAATGGCCTTATCTCCATATAAAAATGTAATTACGTACCTGTTAATTAAGAAACAAGTTGAAACTATATCGGTAAGAAGGCGATAAATTATAAAAGAGATTTAATTATTAAAACATTAAAGTGAAACTTGAATAAATTATTCAATCTAAAAATCATCTTAGTGTGATTTATGAAATACTCTACAAATATGATACATAAAATCATGCAGCACACCAAAAACAAAAGTGTTGAGTACTATTTGTTATTGTCGAATTATTTCCACAAAAGACTTTATCATGATTTTTAATGGCTTTAAAGTAGAGTGTGTTACAATTAGGACTAAATAACTTTACACGTTGCCTACGGAATAAGAATTAAGGCCAGTTCAAGCTTGGCTGAAGGTGTTGGACTTTAACCTATCGGGAAGAATCGTTCTTTGATATATTTCCTCGCGTGCTGGCTCTTTTTGCTATCCTTCTTTAAAGGGGTCATTCATAAAATTAAACTTGCTTTGGTTCATTGAGGTTTTAAGAATTTTATTATTGTTCTTAGATTTTATCTTGCAGAACTATATTGCAGACATGTAGATGTATTCTGATTTAAATAACACGAAATATAAATATAATAATTTTACTAGTGAATCGACAATCGTACACAGCGCGAGAACAAAAGCCGAATAGCTTTCTGGGAAACGAACGCCAACCAGATTTCCTTATGAAAGACCCCCCACCTTTTTTAAAACGGTTTTACATTCTATTCGTCTCTTTATAGTTAACACATTATATGTTGGAGAAAGCAGTCAAAACGGGTGAGAAGAGGATAGGAAAGAAATCCACCCCTTCAGCTTCGGGCGTGTTGCTTCAAGTCAGTCTGCCTATAGCGCGTCGGCTCGGCGGGAAAAAATTCAAATCGTAGCGTCGCGTGACCAAAGGGATAGCAAAGAGCGCACCTAGCGGATATTAAAGGCGAACTAAAATGTCAGAAATACAGTCTGAAAACCCTACGGAGAACTGGCCTTAATTCTTATGCCGTTGGCAACGCTTTACAATAGATAGTTTACAAATATGGTGGATTCATACCATTTACATCATAAGGCCAGGCTACCTGGCGGACAAAACCAGAAGGGTTTCTGTCCTCCAGGTAGCCAAGCCTTCTGGTGTAAATGGTATGAATCCACCATGTTAGAAAACTATCAATAGTATAACCATTGGTTGACTTGTTTCAACAATAAAAATTGGCGGATTATTAATATTGGGGTGAACCATGTCACTCAAATATTACAGAGTTAAAAATTTCCCTCTCTCCATAAATGTCGGCCGAGCATGTAAAATTATTTTTTCCACGGAAAACGCCGCGAGATTCTTGAGAACTCTGCGGCGCCAAAATGTACCAATACTAATTTCTATCGTTCGTGAAATCGTAAGCCTTGGTTCTAAAGAGCCAGCATGTCTGCTTCTTCTACGAGCTTATTAGCTTAATTATTGGAAAAGAAATTTCACCACGTGACTGATGTCGTCAATGACTGAGTCTCACCCAAATCTTGCACGGTGAATAGACGACGATATAAATTCATTTATATAACGAAAGGAATAACGTGGTGATATTTCTTTCCCAAGCTTGAGGAAGTAGCAAACATTTCTGGCTCTTTAGAGCCAAGGCCTACAATAGATTCATGATTATGGACGCTACTGGCCTTCCTCAACTAGCTAAGCCACTATCTAGTATTTGAGTACCATTCAATATTAACAATGAAAAGAGGTCAATGTTTAGTGTTGAACCAAGGAAACCAATGGCTATACTATTGTAAAATTATTTTGGGTTTCCTCCAAATTTTCTTTTCTTAAAGACCTCACTTTTCGGTGCTAAGTCCATTAAGTTTTCTTGGGTTACGGACCTGGTTTTTTTTACTAACTTTCTATGGTGTGCTGCTTTATGGTGAACTAATGGGTTTTTGGTCTTTAAGGTTCGATAAGATAGAAGTTGGGGTTTACATACATTACGCTTTAAAATTACAATAATAGTTTTAAATAATATTTTTCTTATCGAAAGGTGGAGAAGTATTATAAAGAGGTGAAAGTTTGTCTCAATGATTTCTAGGGCTAAGATTATTTAGTTATACATTATTTTTAAGATTAAGTGTTTAGTGTTCAGTTTCTTAGCACTGTGGCCGGTTATATTTTAGTAGTATTCCAAGGTACGACCTTATTTTTCAGTTTTAGCAAGAGAAAATAGAAGAGAGTATAATACTTGGCTCAAAATTAAACTTAGGCCCTGCTTTCTTTAGGAAAATAGCGCTACTCTTGGGATTCTGGGAGAGGGTGCCGCTCCCCTCTAAGCTCATAGTCTGTTTTGAGGGGACTTAATGCTGTGAGGAGGCTATCCTGGGAGGGGGGGTCTTAAAGCTAGAGCGGAAGAAATCTAACCCCTCAAACGAGGCACAGCACGCGGAGGCAGAAGTATTATACTCTCATCTATTTTCTCATGGTTACATTTTTCAACAATTTGTTTTTTAAACCATAATGTACAGTGAAAAAAATTCCAAAGTTTGGTTGCTATTTTTTTATAAATGTTTGAGTATTTTCTTTAGTTTTAATATAGTAGCTGACTTTCATTTTGAAATCGGGGCAAATAAGTTACTCTTCTGCCAGTGAAAAAGTCAGCCGCTGTAATTAGTGATACTTATAACAATAACTTACGGGACGAGAATACATCACGGCTTTTGCTTCGCTTAATTCTGTCTCCATTTAGAATTAAGTTAAAAACGCATTTCCTACGTTATTTTTAAGTGCTATTTTAGGGCTTTTTAACGATTTTTAATTTAATTTTGAAATTTTTTATAGATTATTTTTTTAGGCTTCTTAGAACAGGGTTCGAATTTGAAATATTCATCAATTTAAACGCTCATTTGAATAAAAATTAAAAGTTCTTGCCTGTTACTTCTCGTTAATTCTTATACAAGGCGGTTTGAAGTATTTGTTTCGTAATTAAGGGGCCTGGGGTCTCCCGAATTGTTTCTTTTTGTTACTAGGGAGGGGCGGTTTCAAAAATGGACTGGGTTTTTTGTTATTGTTTTTGTTTTAGACACTATATGGTTAAATCTCAGATTAATAACCCCTGGATATGAAAGGAAATAGGGAGGCATACTTGAATAGGGCAGCGGCATCTCTAGCGCCCTTATAGTCAAAACTTGGAAAAAAGTTACCCCAAAAAGACTCTGAAAGCGCGTGACCGCGTCTGCTACTCCATACTTTTATAAGCCTCGGCTGTTTTTTATCCGCGGTTCCCGTTTCTTTTTCTCTTCTCATCCCGGTACCTGGTCCAGAGGTTTTGGTCACTAAATTAGGTAGGTTAAGTACCAGCTTGGTACTATTAATTGGGTTAGGATTCTGTTTCGCTGGTTCAATCTCAACGAAATGTTTTGAGCAAATCCAGTACGTTTTCAATTTGTTATTTTTGTCCCTCTCTAACAAGTTTTTTATGCTAAAGTCTGGGCGACCACAAGCCTTAACCCTTTCTTTACAATGATCAAAATGAATCCTTGAACTTGGAAATTTAAAGAACCTCACGTTCTTCATGTTTGGTTTATCACTATACCTGTAATCACTCTTACAACTTGCGTAAGAACAGCGTTTGCTAGGCATTTTTTGAAAATAATGTTTTTAACTTAATATCGAAGACACAAAAAAAACCGTTTACGTTTACTAGGCCTTGCCGGTACAACCGTACAATTCAAACTGCGTCGTCTGCATGGGGTGACAAAGTTCTACGTTTTGCCGTCTGAGGGCGCCACGTGGCGATACTATTTGAAAACGCCCGGTTTTGCTTGCCTTTCATATCCAGGGGTTATTAATCTGAGGTTAAATGATAGGGGTTTCGGGTATCGGGCGGGTACCCAAATTGTTTTCGGGTAATAAAATAACTAGGCCAACTAGGCTTATCCTTGTTGGATATCAATTGGATATTAAAACTAACAACGAATACTGATCAGGTAAAAAAATTATAATGGTCTTTTTTTCAAGCAAAGAAAATTACACAAGACTACCAACATAGTATATTCCATGAAATTTGATAAATATAAATTCGTCCAATTTTCACTGAAATAATCTACAGTGCCAGCTCGTTTTAATCTGTTATGTAATTTTATGTGTAGAACCTCTAGTGAGGGCAATTTAAAATATTTTTCGTTCTCAATCTAAAACTAATTAACAAAAAAGAGCTATAACGCATACGATTTTTGTTTAATGACTTGAACGAGTGAACGGATTCAGTCACTCAAACATAATTTCCAGCAAACGTTTTTCCATTTCTGGCATCTGAACGACGACAAATATCTTTTAGTATCCTATACATATTTCAACTACGAGTGTCACTATCGCCAATGCGAGTAATCCAAAGTATAGCTTTGATGCTTCAAAAATGATTTGTATGCCAAGTGGACTCCAAGCATTGTCAGTTTGCGCTGGCTGCTCAAATACCTTTCTTATAGAAAACGACTGTTTGCCTACTACTGGGATTTCCTGGCCAGTTTCATGAAATGCAAGTGCCCTGAAATACAATTTTTATTCGTTTAGCTGAAGAAATAAGCCCATACCCTCATTTAAGCTTTGTAAGCTTGGAATGCTTATGTAAAGCAACAAAGACATTCAGTCTGTCTGGCTAGCTGTTATGACATGAATGAAGGGCTCCTAAAACTAAAGTGATGGGATTTCGGATTTTTTTTCACTCACTCATTACAGTTTATTAAAGGAATAGCGACGTGGTTTAAAAATTATCTCAAATCTAAAGAGAACCTTACTTTTTTGAGAGTTTAAACTCTTCTGCTTCCAAAATTATGCTTGATAAATATTTAAATATGAGGGAAAACAGAAAAAACACCTCGAAAACTTAAATTTTGGGGGGCAAAAGTAAATTTGCGAAGAAGATTTTCGGCGGGTTTTTCTCCTTAATACGTCACTCACGGCATTTCGCGGAAAAGCCAAGCGCGAGCACCCGAGTCTACTAATGCCGCGCGAATCTGAACAAAATAGGCTTAACGCGGCGACACTAACAGGTGTCACGTGAGCGACATCTAGAGAGATAATTTCTCCTTACTACGTCATCAACGAAACAAAATTTTAACTAGGCCTTTTCTAAACACAATACTTCGATTGCAATTTTATAAATTGCTACGAAACCAAATAAAAAAGTAAACATATCATAATAAACTAGATTTTTCAAGGATTGTTTTCGCATTTTAAGTTTGTGGATGATGAAAATTATGTCACTAACACTTCAATATAGAAATTTCATATAGGCATATACTTGGTGGTGCCATAAGAAAATAATATATAGCTCCCTAGAGATGGTGGTGCTCAAGGTATGTCCACACTATCGATTTTTCGTACGCTTTGCCAAGGATGATGGGGGAGGATGCGAAATCTGAGAGAAATAGGCGAGCTAACTGTGGAACGGCTCAGGTTGGGTGGGACGCCAAAAATGGGGGAGGAATGGTAGGACTCAATTGTATTTGGTCAAGGACTACAGACCAACAATTACAATTGAGTCGGACTATTCCTCCAGGCGACGGAGGAGATGATCTAAGTTGGCCGTGCTCTACGGCTCGCTCCCGCAAGCGTCAATGTACCGGACCCCATTCCACCGTCCACGGAACGGAGGGGTATGAGAAAAGAGGCGGGTCATAGCGACAGAGATTAAAAGGAATTACGTATTTTTCGTAGTCCCCGTCAGCAACGTCATCAAAACGTAGTTTAAGTGAGCCAATAAGATAACTTAAAATTTTCGTTACGTGTTGGAGGAAGGGGCTCTATGCTGGGCTATAAGTCGGACTGAACTAAATACTTCTACTTCTAAAATTAAATCTATTCCCGCTGGAAGCAAATGCTGTAGTATAAAAATGTAGTAGATCAAATAATATATCCCTAACGAATATGGTTCTTTTATTTTTAATTATGTTTTTTCGAAATAATATAAATGTATATAGATGTATTATATCATAAGCGGATATTATTATCCGCTTATAATTTTATACATAATTTACACAAATACAGTTAAAATATGTCTAGATTGAGCCCCCTATTGATCAGTGTTAATCATAGACTCGATCACGTGATTGAAGACCTTTAATTATTCGATGCCTAGCTGCGAGCAAAGCGAAAATGTTCGAAAAATCGAAGATTGGTTTTAGAACAGGCGTACGAACGAATTTGTTGTGCGTGGTCAAGCAACTAATTCGCTAAGGAAAAAAATACCGAAGTCAGGGCTCCCACCAAAATCTTAAAAAAAAAATAGGGAAATAGGGTATTTTTCAGGAAAGAAATAGGGTGAAATAGGCACCGAATTTTTTAAACTAGGGACCAAATAGGAACCAAAATGAGATCTTTATTTGAACTTAATATTTTTACAAAATGACTTTAAGTCAGATATTTGTATTTGTAAAAATATTTTATCACAAAACTGACTTAGTATTTGCTTATTACAATTTTATCATGAATTATCCACACTTAACAATCAGTCTTTTTTCGTTTTTCTACGAAATAAGAAATGATGTCAGTTTTTCTTTTATTTATTGTTTTCATTAACTGACAGGTTTCACTTGCTTGTGCAGAACATGCTGCTCGCTTTTTTGTTTTGGTGTCAATCATTGACTGCGCTAAGCTTATTTCTCATAAATCCTTATTCTTTAGGGCTTTCTTCAGCCGATCATTTGCTTCGATTAAAAATTTATCAGAAAGATGCTCATTTTTTACCAGTTCTTTTTGCTTTTCAATAAGTTGAGCTTCTAGGGTCTTTATATTTTGGCATTTTTTTCAGCTGCTCTTCTTTTTTCATTTGATTTTAAGCTTCCTCCGAGTTTTCTTTATGTTTTCGTTGGGCCGCAATTTTCAATTCCTTTTCTTTTTCTAAAGTAGCTTGTAGTTTTGATTCGCACTACAAGCTAATTTTAAAAGAGTTTTGGTAATTGGTACCAGATCCGGCTTATTTTGGAATTGTTTTAATCCACATGATACGATTAGTCGCGCATTCAAAGTCTTAACAGACATAGACGCTTTGTCGTCGGTTAAGATTCGGCTTGATTTCGAAAATCCTCGTTCCTCATCTGCACTTCCATGTGATAAGGTTAAACTTGCTTTAATAACCACTGTTAAATTTCGATACTTTCGCCTATCCCATTTTTAATATCGAAATAATAATTCCAATAATTTTCAATTCTTTGGGTGTTTACCCAGGAAGGAGATTCTTCTTCGAATTGCAATAATTTCCATTCGTCAAGGAGAATATCAGTAGGAAATTAAATCGTTACTGCTTCGCTGCTTCGTTCTTTCAATTGGTTGAAGACAGAGAAAGTGTTTCAATATGCTTTGTGAAATTGGAGTCTTTTTCATAATATACTTTGACGCCTCAATGTAACAATTCTGAACGCTGACGAGGAACTCTAGTTGGTTTTTTTCAGATACCTTGAGCAAGCATTCCCGAACCATCTCGCCACGTTCCATTTCCTCCCTAGAAAGTTGATTAGCTACATCACTGACTAGCTTCTCACCATATTTCGTTACAGCTTTCAAAACATCTTTCTTGAGAAAACGACCCAGAATGGTTAGAAGCAAGCTTCTTATTTGGTAATAAAGAACGTGAATAAGAGGCTCCTCTCGTTGAAGGTGACCCGTGAATTTTGTAAAATTTTTGGCCAGTGATATCACAAAATACAGCCTGGCCTGCATTGTTGTGTTCTTTATAGCTTGAAGAATTGTTTTGTACTTTTGCATTTTCTTTGAATGTAGGTTGATTTTTCGGCAAAAAAACAAGGATGTATTTTTCTATGGCTGGCCACAGAAAGATTACCCGTTCCGCTGCAGGTTCAAGAGTAAGCCATCGTGTTGGAACATGCTTGATCAAAGACCTGACTTTTAAACCCATTTCTGCTTGGATTTTTTCGAAGTCCTCACACATTGTTGGAGTGTTTTTGAAAAAATAGAATAGAGACAATACAATCAAATTCGGACGAATTTTCATGAAGTTGTTCAAGGCCTTTAAGAAAAGCGTTGTGCATTGTATGGATACTACAAGTACCCACATCCATCAGCCCACGATTTCTGTCTACCTTCATTTTTTAATTAATTGCTCTCCAAACAGTTTTGCTGACATTTGGACCATCACTTCCGATCATTAGCAAATGACTGATTGGTAACTGAGCATTGTTTATCGCCTGTAATATGTTCTTTGATAGTTGTTCTTCTTTGGCATGGCCCATGAAAATGGTTTCAAGATGACTGACCACGACTAGATTTTGGGACTTGGACCAATATTTGAGTGCAATTTAAAGTTCTTTCTTGCCTTCAGCATTAGTTGTTTCATCGGACTGAATTGCAAAATAAGCACCTTGTGAGTCATTTAACATCATTTCTCTAAAATACGGGCCCAGCGCCTCACCTACTAAGTAGCTTAATTTTGTTTCACCCATTGAGAAATGATTAGGAACGGTTTCACCAAACATGGCTCTGAAAGTTTCTTCGATTCCGTTGCATGATGCCGCAGACCAATTACAGCTGACATTTTTCTAAGCCCAGATAATTTCTGCCTTTCTAGCACGTTCAGAATCACTTAATTTCAGTATCATATTAGTTGCTTTTCCATCACACTGGCTTGTTGTTGTAGTTAAATGTAGTTGACTATCATCAAGCTTGGCCTTAGAATTTTCCCTGTGTATAATTGTGTCCGCGTGTTGTTGTAGACATTGGAATCCCTTAGCATAGCTGAATGATGCCATACATACAATACAGTAAGCCCGTTTATCATCTTCTTTCTTACACCAAAGAGATACAACGTGTCCATTTCCATCGGTTTTTTTAAGCCAGTCATTAGAAAACTTGCACTTTCCCATAATTAATGCAAACTGAAACCGCGGTCTTCCTGAAACGGGTACTATGCTGTGCTTCAGCCTTCAGCCAACGTCCCAAACTCCCAATTTTAGTTTTAGTTCTGCTTTGTAACAGACTCAGTTCCTAGTTTAGCGCCATCTGCCAAAGTAGGCCGATAAAAAAAATTCGCCTCTAAGTTGTTTTTCCCTCAGTAGTACTGGATTTTGGAATTCAAGTCAGTTCGGTTCGGCTCATATTTTTCTCGATTCTTCTTAAAATCCTCTGAAATTTTTGTTTTCACTATTTTTAGTTGTCGTCTGCTAGGAGTCCTTGTTGTGATCAACAAAACAGTTATGGATTATCACCTTTCTAATTGTAAGTTAAGATGTTAATTATCAGTTTCAAAATAGAGGCTAAGCCTCGGACACGCCGGCCTGCAGCTCTAAACGAATTACGAGTATATTATAATACTACGAGAAGAGTCGTGACCCGTCTGCTTTATCCAGAAAAATACTTAAAACCTTATTTCCCTTCCTGATCGGAAATAATTGAAAAAAATGTGGCAACACGTTGTTTTTTACGGCCAACTAGTTATGGCGTTATTAGTATAAAACGCTATACGAAATTGGCCACATATTCTGACCAATCATAAAGAACCACACTTTTGAGCCTCTCGAGATGGTGTGTATTGTAGTAAAAACAACTAGTAGGCGAATATTTTTATCCTATTGACTAGGCGCGGGAAATATAAATGTGTAAATTGGACTTTGGGTTGAAAATTATAAGCTGATGGCACATTAAACTAGGAATATTGTGATTTAGGGACCAAATCACAATTTTATGGTGGTTTAGGGACCTCAAAAAAAGTAGGGGTTTTTAGGTATTTTAGGGACATGGTGGGAGCCCTGCCATGGGCGATCTAGGCTGAAACGTTCCTTACCTTCGTTCTGCAATATCGGTACGACATTCATTTCGATTCTAGAGTGGAAATAGTTCGCTTTCTCGAGCTTTCTACGGCTTGCCTTAATGGCTTATTGTTATGGCGAAAAAGATGTATAGTATGAAAGTGGTCGTGCTGTGGGAGAGAGAGACCAATTAGCTAGTTTTGTGAATGTTGATCGCATTGTTTACACAAGTATTGGAAGGAGAAAGTGATCGGTGAAACCACCGATGTAGTTTGGAAGAAAGTTACAAAACCATGTAGAAGTACCTCGAAGCAATTAACTTATTATAAAAAAGGTATTGGTTTGAACAAAGGCCGAAAAAACAAACGATATGTGTAAGGTTTATCAATTGGCTGAAGTTTCAGATATTGCACTTTTTTAATTATTTTTATCCATTTAATCCTTTATCAATATTAAATTCAATCAACTGATTTCAATATTAAATTCAATCAACTGATTTCAATATTAAATTCAATCAACTAATTTCAATATTAAATTCAATCAACTGATTTCAATATTAAATTCAATCAACTGATTTCAATATTAAATTCAATCAACTGATTTCAATATTAAATTCAATCAACTGATTTCAATATTAAATTCAATCAACTGATTTCAATATTAAATTCAATCAACTGATTTCAATATTAAATTCAATCAACTGATTTTACTGTTATTCGATCCATTCCCTCTAAGTTTATTGAAAAAATTACATATCTACGCTTTTTATCATGAAATTAATTATTTTGAAGGGAGTACGTGTTGAGATCTCAGTACTGAATATTTGAAATACTCTGTCTAAAAATACCAAGCGAACTTTGACATAATTCGAAAGGAAAATGTAAATATTTAATAGTGGATGTCAAACCAGGGTGTTGCACGAATTTATACATTTAATTTTCGTATATCGAAATGCTACATTTCTAATGTCGCGAATAGGTTGCACTGCAATTTCCCTCTCCGTACCTTAGAATTTCTTGGTCATAACTCAGTCTTCATTTGAAACGTCAACACCCCTTTCTACATTGTTGGCGCTACTTGTACACCGGGAAAATATTACGCGTAATCATTTTAGCACGCGTAAAGACCTTTTCGAAAAACACACAGGGGCCAGGCCACCATTGGGTATTCTCCCTTCCACAAAGGGTCACCGCCAGATGGTAACAAAGTTGACTACAAGCAGGAGGGCTGAGGTTGCTAGTCAACTCGCTCTGCCTATAGCAGTGCTTGTAGGCGAGAGAGAAGACTCCAATGGCGGCATCACACCTGTGTTCTAATTCTGTGTATGCAATTTCTAAAATGGTCTACCCACTTAGCAATGTACACCGATTACACTGAGCGATCAGTCCTTCAGGCGCTAGCGAGTGTCAAGCCACAACCATAATCATTCAAGTATGTACACGAATGTTTTATAGTTTTAGGTTGGCCGGAAGTCCGGAGAGTCATGTACCGTTCACTAATGTGAAAGGTTTTCGACCTATATGGTAATATTGGCTGGGTGTGTTGAGACGGCTCAGATAACCCATACACTGGAACCACTGGTGATTGTAAATTTTCATTTATTGAGTAAATGGAGGAAGGGGGGGGATAAATTCCTTGCCATGTTTTCTTGAACATCAGTCTTCTCAGCAACTTACAACAGATCTAAACTTTTTATGGTAAAAAACTTGATAATTAAATTCAAAATTTGTTTCATTCTTTTTAACTCTTGGTAAGCTGGAACAGCATGCACTAACAGTGACGGATAAAAAAAATTGTACCCTCCTCTAGTTCGTCAAATGTTAAAGGAAAAGTTCAGGTAGCCTACCATTATACCTTACAAGAAGGGCGTTTTTATAAATATGAAAGGAAAAATATATAAAAAAATGATCTCTCATTTAAAAATAATTAGCTTTTAATTAGTCTCAAAAACGAGGACTACTACGCTGCAGTTGGTTTTGTTGCGTCAGCTAAATCGAAACACTTAACCCCAACAGGATTGGTTGAATTCTCACAGGCTTAGAGAGGTAAGAGGTTCGATTTAGCAGACCCCACTAAACCTATTTGCTTCGTAGTAGACCTCGTTTTTAAGATTAACTAAATGCTAATTATTTTGTTACAAGAGATAATTTTTTTATGCTTTTCTTTTTGTATTTAAAAAAACCTTTATTTTAAGATATAATGTTATGTTACGCGAACTTTTACTTTAATAGGCAAAAGAGCAAAAGACAGGGAATAGGAGATAAGCGTAAAAGCGTTTCTTCATCCCATTTTTCATTCCTCTAGATCCCCTTACTTTGAAAGAGTTTACGTATTTTTTTGCTAATACAATATTTTTTAATTTTTCCGCCCATCGATAGATGGCGTAAAAATTTATGTTGAGCATAAACGAGAGTTTAACTCCTCCTTCGTTTCGTCTTCGTCACACCGCTTATTGGACGACGTCGAAAACCCCGCCTTAATTTTCACCCTCAGCTGGCAGTCAACTCTACCTTTAGAATATGTATAGAGTACGCAAACAGAAGAGAAATTGCAGAGCTCTTCGTAGCCTAGTGGGTAAATCGATCGACTGTTTTTTCCTCGTGGATTGTTTTGAAGCCGAGGGTCGCGCGTTCAAATCTTCCTTGAAATTTTGGTTAAAAATTTATATTTATTTTAAGCTATTTAATTCATTTACAAAATATTATTTTAAATTATTTATTTTAAATAATATGAAAAAATAATATTTTAAATAGTAATTTAAAATATAATTTAAATATATATTTTGGAAAATGCCAGGTGTTGATTTCGCCAAAATATACGAGATGTCGCCAGTGTTTCCACTTTGCGGCGAAAGCGAGATAAGCTATTTTTTAATTTTATTTCATATTTATTGCTTTATTATAATAGGAGATAGGACTCATAATCTGTGCTTAATTTATACGAGGTGTGGCGGAAAAATTGTAATGGTCCCCTTGGTCCCCTTGTTATTCTTCCGATTAATCCCGCCTTTCAAAAGTCTGAATTGGCATTAAAACATTTTTTGTAACAGTGAGTTAAGCTTGGATTATAATTTGTAAAGATAGTTTCCTCTGAAACCAACCTCGATTTTTAATAAAATTTTATATTGGTAATGAAAAATAAACATATTATTGATCTTCTTCAGTTGTGTCAAAATTCTCGACTACGTAAAAAATCTAATATTCGTGAGTAAATCTCTATTCCATGATTTCCATCATCGGAAGTGAGATCAATGGAATTCAGAAGTTCTCCATGAATTGCATCACCAGGATAAAAAGCACACTCGTCAACAATAACATTGTTGTCACTTTCAACGGGAATGCTGGAAATCTCATCCACTCCGTATAACAAAGGGTCGTTAACGTATTCAAAATCAGCATTTTGAATGTCTAATTCATTCATGGTTGACATACTCCAAAGTTGAATAGGCGAGTAAGAATTTTCAGTGCTTAAGGAATGGTGGTTCCAAGCATCGGTCAGCGATCTACTTGATCTTCGAATTCTCGGTAAGAATACCAAATGTAACGCGTATAAGTGCATTTCATTGTCGGCATCAAGGTAGCCTTCATCTTGCATAAACCGGAAAATACCTTTAAAATAGGATGACACTAGACGATTTACTTCACGCCAAAGCCGTTCTATACGTTGGTTATGCACAGATAGACCTGTTATAAAGCTACCTCTATCCAAGCCACGATTATTCAACATAAATCTAGCAACTTCAATGTTCTCCATGCCCTTGTCTCCTCGAACCCTTAGAGGCAATCCATAAGACCTGACGCCCTCTTCAAAAACACCCAAAACACTGCTCGCTCTGTTGTTAGAGAAGCATTGCAAATAAATTAAGTATCTACTGTATCCGTCGATGCATCCGTGAAACACGAGTCTCCAAGCTATCAATTTATGGTTTGAATCCATATGCCTGTAAATAAAATCTTATCAGGATGCCCTCAATTCATATTTTCGCGTCTACGACTTGAAGTTTTCACTTACCAAAGAGCATTAGCTCCTTGAACATTGTATCTTCGTCTTGGGATAAGATTTCGTCGTCTAAGAGCTCTTCCCACAGGGTCTAATATATTTAGTCGCTCTCTCACTCTCCATCGTTGCACTCTTAATCTCGAGCTTCGCAAGGCACCAATAACGTACGTTTCTCCAATGTTGGGATTATTATTTAATATATTTGTAATAAATTGGTCAAGTTGGGCATCTGTTATAGGTTCGTAATTTTCACTTTCCAGGCCAAGATAAGAACGGTGTCGCTGAAGTGTTCGAACTGTTACTCCAAGAAATGACGCTACTCTCACCCACGACAAACCGAGTGTACTTCGACAAAATTCTATCTGCTCAATAGATAATTGATATCGCGGCCTTCCTACAGTGCATTCTCGCAAAACAGGGCAAATGTAAGGTTCTTCTACTTCCTCCCTAGTGTTTATAATATCCTCCATTTCGTTAACCAAAGAAGCAAATCCTTTATATACTACTTGAACTAAGTTAAGAAGGACGCCATTTGGATCGGGATTACGTTGAACAGAGGTTAAAATTGCTTCCAAAACTCTGCAGTGGCCTTGTAGTCTACGATGATTTATTTCAACAACATTAATATCCATTGAATAACGGTGTCGCAAACATTGCTCGTAAGCGTGTCTTAATTCACGAATGTAGTTCTCAACTTCGTTACAATTAAAATGTAAACAGAAAACAATGATTACTAAACCTAATCTAAAAAATACAGACTTCATTTTGAATAATTTTGTTTCTAAGAGATACCAATATTGTGACTTTCTGCTATTTTAAAGAACAGAAGACTGGGACGAGCTAACAAAAAAATTTCCACGCTTCAATTTTACCTTCCCCTCTATCTGTTGACCCCCACAATCCCACCCGGAGATTGAACAAGTGTCACTCTTGACCACCAACTTTCGACTAATATATATCACTTTTCGACTAATATATATATAACTTTTCGACTAATATATATATAACTTTTCGACTAATATATAACTTTTCGATTAATATATATATAACTTTTCGACTAATATATATATAACTTTTCGATTAATATATATCGCTTTTCGACTAATATATATCACTTTTCGACTAATATATATATAACTTTTCGATTAATATATATCGCTTTTCGACTAATATATATCACTCTTCGACTAATATATATATAACTTTTCGATTAATATATATCACTCTTCGACTAATATATATCACTCTTCGACTAATATATATCACTCTTCGACTAATATATATCAGTTTTCGACTGATATATATCGGATTTCGACTAATATATATCACATTTCGACTAATATATATCACATTTCGACTAATATATATCACATTTCGACTAATATATATCACATTTCGACTAAGATATACCAGTTATTTAGACGAATTTTGTCCGGTTTGGCGCCCCATAGGATAAGTCTTTATTGAAAGAGTAATGGAAGTTTCACCGCTCATCCTTCCCCTAAAGCCGATTTCTTGGAACGCCTATAGAGGGAAATATTTTCTTGATAGACCGGTTTGTTGGGTTGGCGCCGGGGGATGAGGAATGCGGGCACGCTAGCTAAAAAGAGAGTTTGATTTTGATACGGAAAGGTCACTGTGTGTAAAGGCTGGGTTGCTGTTATTAATTACATCTCCTGATCCTCCAATCTATCTATATATCTATATAAATCAAAGTCCTGACTGACTGACTGATAATCAACGCCCAGCCCAAACAACTTGCCCTAGAAAGCTGAAAATTTTCAGGAACGTTACTCATAAGTAGTAGGGGCGTACTAAGAAAGAATTCCCCCAATCTGCCGCCATCTTAATAAATGGCGCCCAGAAATGTAAAGAATCTTCTCTATGCAGCAAACCGATTTCGCGAATATTTAGTACACTGGTTTCCTTTAACCTATAGACGGGCTGAATGCGGTCTTTTGGGTTCGATTTGTTGCCATCTTTTTAAATGGCGGCCAGAAATTTAAAAACACTACTTTACGGGATAATGTCCGCGTGTAATGTAATAAAAAATTTAATGACGGGCTGACGGGCAATGCCGAGTGCCTTAGCTCCAAGGGTACTACTAAAATATTAGTCATCAGTAAAATCGACCCATTCTTTATATCATTTTGATGGAAGTTCTTATTACACGCGAGCGACGCCGCGGGTAACAGCTAGTATATAAATGTATAAAGAAAAAGACAGACATACCTCGGCAGTTAATGAACCAGTCACTTTTTCATTTTCCAAAGGCCGCGATTGTAAAGTTATGATTTGTCGTTGACTGGGATTTTTTAAAAGCTCTTCCACACTAACAATTCCCAAAGCACGAAAATTCTCTCAAGAAATTAATTGGATTAAATTAAATTTTCGGGTACCCGCACACCCTGTGTGTAAATGGTACTTACCTCCAGCTGGTTTGGATTTATCATATATTTCGTAAAGTACTTCCGCCGAGGAATTTTTCAAATTACTTTATTGAAAGAATTAAATATTATTAGGTTATTTAAATTAATTATTCGAAATAGTAGGGTTCATACAACTTTTGGGAAACAAATTTCCTGAGTTTTCCAGGTTTTCCAGAATATGGAGCAAATGTTAATGAAGGAGGGGGGCAAATAGGACTATAACATAATAAAAGGACATCCCGGCCCGTATCTCTAGTAGAACCAGAGTTATGAGACTCCAAAGTTGGGTGTAATGTTAATCCTATGGAGGGAATGTTTATGAACATTTTGCTTAATTACTCGGCCCCTGTTTGACGAAATCCCAACTTTTCAGCATCGTTGGATAGGGGGCAAATAGGGCTATAACATACTCGAAGGACATCCCCGTATCTCTAATAGAACCAGAGTTATGAGCCTCCAAAGTTGGGTGTAATGTTAATCCTACGGAAGGGATGCTTATGAACATTTTGCTTAATTATTCGGCCCCTGTTTGTCGCAAATTTTCCTGAATTTTTCTAAAAATTCCAAATTTCCCTGAGGTTTTTTTCAACTACTTATATCCCTGATTTTTTCCGATTTGTATGAACCCTGAATACGTATAGCGGATTCAATTTGACTGCTCTGAAATCGCTGGCGGACTAGAACTATTACATCAATGAGAGCAGCTATATCATTCATGAATTAAATAGAGAAATAAATCACGAAATATTTCCGAAGCAGCTTCAGTTTTTTCTCAGACCACCTAACCCATGGACAGGCAAGTGAATTGGGAGCTAGGTTTGCTTAGAGCAACGCCTGACACTAGCGCTGTGGCGGCCCATGTTAAAAGTTTTTCACCAAACCCTGGTAAAATTCGCCCCATTTCGTCTTTTGAGGAGTAGAGTCAAGGATTAACTAACGCTTGGGATTGTTCATTCCCCCTAAAAGATTAAACATGAATGTTCCAAACGCCCCCTAACAACAGCTACTATCCCTAACAGGAAGTTAAAAGAAAATTGGACCATATATCACGTGTCCTATGACGTCAAAATTGCAATCCTGCCTAAGTTGGACGCCGACATCTTTTAAATCCGCAAAAACGATTTATTTTGCCTAGAGATGGCGCTATATCTACATCAGTTTTTGTCCAATAAATTGGGGGAATGAAGAGGGGAATCAAGGAATAATTCGGAACATGAAGTTGGCGATAGCATTACATGGGAAACACGGTTAGTGAACAATCCCTAGCGTTAGTTAATCCATGGTAGAGGTCTCCACTCACCGATTTGGGGAGAAAATCTGACTAAATTATAAAAGCGAGTTGAATTTTATTATTTATTTTAGCGTCTCTCTTTCTCATTAAAGATTAATAAACCGTCTATCAACTTAGTTTTTGTAAATATCACTCTGGTATTGTTTTAATATAAAGTCTGTTTAACATTAAGCCTTGGCTAAAAAATATCCGGAATCGTTACAGAGGAATTTTTCTTTACGGGACAACATTTGGCGATAAATTGCGGCGGTCGGTAGACGCGTGAGGGCGCGTGCTACGCATTGCCATTTGTTAACGAGGGTTTAACATGGCTTTGCCTGTCCATGCCCGGTTAGGTGCAGTCTGAGATTTGAATATCAAATTGCTCGCTTTAACTTTTCCGCCCGTCAATAAATGGTGCGCAAAATTAAAAATGGATGACCCGAAATTTTTCAGAGTCCAGGGTTGCCACTGAATTTTCAGAACCAAATTCGCTGACTTTTCAAGGTTTTCCCTGACCTTTTTCTGAGATTTTCCCTGACCTTTTTCTGAGATTTTCCCTGACCTATTTCTGAGATTTTCCCTGACCTATTTCTGAGATTTTCCCTGACCTATTTCTGAGATTTTCCCTGACCTATTTCTGAGATTTTCCCTGACCTTTTTCTCAGATTTTCCCTGACCTTTTTCTCAGATTTTCCCTGACCTTTTTCTCAGATTTTCCCTGACCTTTTTCTCAGATTTTCCCTGACCTTTTTCTCAGATTTTCCCTGACCTTTTTCTCAGATTTTCCCTGACCTTTTTCTCAGATTTTCCCTGACCTTTTTCTCAGATTTTCCCTGACCTTTTTCTGAGATTTTCCCTGACCTTTTTCTGAGATTTTCCCTGACCTTTTTCTGAGATTTTCCCTGACCTTTTTCTGAGATTTTCCCTGACCTTTTTCTGAGATTTTCCCTGACCTTTTTCTGAGATTTTCCCTGACCTTTTTCTGAGAGTTTCCCTGACCTTTTTCTGAGATTTTCCCTGACCTTTTTCTGAGATTTTCCCTGACCTTTTTCTGAGATTTTCCCTGACCTTTTTCTGAGATTTTCCCTGACCTTTTTCTGAGATTTTCCCTGACATTTTTCTGAGATTTTCCCTGACATTTTTCTGAGATTTTCCCTGACCTTTTTCTGAGATTTTCCCTGACCTTTTTCTGAGATTTTCCCTGACCTTTTTCTGAGAATAGGCACCTCGACGTCATCTTGGATTTGCGACAGGAAAGCTCCAAGTCCAGCGTCGCTAGCATCCGTTGTCAGGATACACGGCAACTTAGGGTTGTAAGCCGCTAAAGGAGGCGCCATACAGTTCGCATCCTTGATGGCCTGAAACGCTTCCTGCTGCTCTTTCTGCCACTGGAACGGAACGTCCTTCTTCTTGAGATGGTTTAACGGGGCAACGATTTTTGAATACTGCGGGATGAATCGTGAGTGCCATCCCGCCATGCCCAGAAATCTTTGGATTTCTTTCAGGTTCTTTGGGACGGGAAAGTCTACTATAGCCCTAGTCTTGGAGGGATCAATGTGGATCCCTCGTTCATTGACAATATGCCTTAACACGGTCGCTTCGCTTCGCTTTGCGCAAAGCGACATTTCTTAGTCTGAAGCGTAAGTCCCGCTTCAGACAGTCGGTGAAAGACATATTCCAAGGCTTGTAAATGGTCAGCCCAAGTACTGGATGGAATGACGATGTCATTCAGATAGACACAGATGGAAAAGTGATGTCCATCCCTGAAGACTTCGTCGATGAGTCGTTGAAACGACGACGGCGCATTGCATAGACCGAACGGAAGTACTTCAAACTCGTACTACCCGCGTGTGTGATGAAAGCAGTCTTCGCTTTCGCGTGCGGATGGAGATCTATCTGCCAATAGCCGCTCTTCTAGTCCAGGGAGCCTATTCTCTAAAAATCTAAATCATTTGGACGATGATCCAAATCTAAACGTTTGGATCGGCTCCATTTGGATAGGGCGCTTAAAACCGTATTCTCTAACCCAAATCCAAATCGACATTTGGATCTCCCGCCAAACCTTTATCCAAACCAAATGTACGTCACTTCCTCTTTCATTACGTAATTTTACTTACTGTTTATTGGTCAATTCTTTTGCAGCGTTTAATATAAAAGTAAAATGTTTTTAAGCCTTGGGTTTTTGCATGTTAGATTGTAATAATTTTATAAAATTAAGAAACCTCTTAATTTGATAGTTTAAGCTTATTAGGCCTAATTAATATTAAGTGGGAAATTAATTTGAATGAAAAATAGGTGGATATCTTTTATTAATTGGGAAATAATGCACACATTTTTACATTTGAATTTTAGAAGCTAAGTTATTATTTATTTTGTGTATATAAAATTCAGCGTTAATTTCACTAAGGCAATAAATTAATTACCAACGAGGAATTAACTAGTACATATGTTTAATATTAGAATTTAATTGTTTCAAAACTAATAAAGTTTTGAACCGGTTTTTGTAATTTAGTTATTAAAATTTGTGATTGTCGATTGGTCAATATTGTAAATTAACCAATGGTGGAATCAATTTTTTTTAAACTCAATGAAACTGAAATATCAATCAATCATCTACTGAAAGAGGTATCAACCTACTTTTTTTTTAAAAGAAGGTAAATAGGGATTAGATGGCTTGCTGCTTCAAACAAGACTTTTAATCATGAAGAGAATATTTTGTTAATTTTGGTCAAATTTAGATATTCGGTAATCGAGTTGATATGAATAAAGCCCTTTTTGCTCATGTCTATTTTAAACTTTAATCACAGATTTCGCTTACCATTTTACAATCATAATAAACACTACTGAAGGACGCAAATCTATGTGTGATCGGTTACGGTGACCAATATAGCAATTTGCCCAATTAATCGGTTTGAACTTCATTTGCACATTTCTACTCGTTAATTTGAAATGTTGCGAGAAATTTGAATGGAATATAAGTAGATATCTCTTTCAGTAGATAATTTTTGATGTTGATATTGATATTGAAGATTCATGGAGTTAAAAAAAAATTATTAAGCTTTGATATCAACATCGGTTAATTTACGATATGGGCTTATGATGGTAGTCTGTTTATAAGATTAAATCGTTACTTTAAGTGTCACTAGACAGTATCTACCTCCAAAATCGAGAGTTAGTAACTTTATAACCATCTCCTAGTCACAGGATATCCGAGGGTCAATTTCTTATATCACTGACATGTGATAATCTGAGGAAGGCTTACTATAGCTGTCAACTTTTGGCAAGGCCTAATACCGTTTTGCTTGACTTTCGCGGTCAAATTCCTTTTAAAGCATATATCATATAGTATCCACCCTTGATTTTCATTTCGTAACACACGTTGGATTCGTAAACCTCGACGCGCACCACGATTAGAAACATTAAAATGCAAAAACAACACACTGACTGCATACATTTTTAGTAAATAACATTTCTCTCTACAGCTGTTTTCGGGGCTGACAGACGGCGATAAAAAAAGCCTCCTCCCCGTTAAAGGGGGTGTCTTCGAGGGAACGAAATTCAAATTCAAGGCGCGTCCCTTGAATTCGTAAATACCGACGTTTAACGCAATTATAATATTGAAATCTTATACAATTAAGTTAAATTTAAGATAACAAAGCACTACTTTCAAAGTCTAAACTTTAAAAACACGACGATAAGAGAAGGCGAAGTAACGGGCAACGAGAGGCAAACATTTAAATGGCAAAAATTAACTGTAAGCCAAGGCTTAGCGCAATTTCACCGCCTTAAAAAAAGGGCCAAGTTTAGAAATAGATTGTGGGACAATAAAAAGGTGGAAAATTATGATATTAGGCTTATATTAAAGCTTGAAACCTACTTTATATTATATTTAAAATCCATCCATAAGCAAATCCTCAAAAAATATGAAAATGACCACGAAAAAGAACCCACTCTCAAATTTTTTCGCCTTAAAAAAAATGGCGGCCACAAACGGGGTGAAAAAGGCGAAAAGAGCTATCCAAATGACGATTTGGCCGGCCATTTGGCTTGCCAAATGTTTGGATAGGGTTTGAACCAAATGAAAAGGGATTTGGAGTTACAGAATACGGATTAGTGTCATTTGGGGATGAGCCGACCCCAAATCCAAATCATTTGGATTAGGAACGATCCAAATGTAGTTAGGGAATAGGGTCCCAGTGCTGTTATAAACTTCGGGGCACCCATTTTTCCTAATAGTTCTTCTATTCGCGGAAGCGGATACGGATCTTTCACGGTAACTTTATTTAACGCGCGATAGTCGACGCAGAAACGTATCTTTCCGCATTTCTGGTGGACAAGTACCACAGGCGACGCGTAAGGACTAACGGATGGTTTCACGATTCCGTCGCGGATCATTTCGTGAAGATGATCTTCAATTATCCGTTTCTTCTCGTCGCTTACACGATAAGCGCGTTGACTAACGGGAACATCGGTAGTAGTGTGTATCTCGTTCGTACGTCCCGCTTTTTCCGAAAATAGTTTTGGAAATCGTAACAATAAAGTTTTTAAGTCTTCCTTCTGTTTAGGACTTAGTGTAGGCGACGCGACAGCTTGTTCAACATCCTCGATAATCTGAGGTGTTGGAGTCTTTAACCCCGGGAGGTTAAGCACGAAGGGAAAAGTTGTTCCGTCAATCTGACAAGTCTTTGTGCCGAAGTCCAAAATGGCACGATGTTTATAGAGGAAGTTTTTTCCCAAAATAAAATCGTTTGGCAATGACGGAACGACGTGAAACTCTTGCGTTAGTTTCAACTGTCCTAAGTGGAAGTCTATTCGCGCGCGTCCCTTCGTGAAAGTATAACGTCCATCGCCTAACACTATACACTGAGTCTCTTCTTCTTCCGGAAGTACTAAGTCTGGTTTTAAAGTTCTGACTAAATTACGCCACTGATATAAGCTGATAAAACAAGCATCAGCGCCTGAATCTAGTCTGGTCGCGAAAGTCCCATGTGAATACACGGCCTCTACCACCACGGGAGGATCAACCTCACAGCGACGCACATCCATAGAGCCGACTTCCATAGGGGGCTTTACTTTCTTCTTTGCGCGGCGGGAAGACGTTCCCCTTTTGGTCTTCCCGCTTTCGCGTTTCCCGAAGCGTGCTGCGGCGCGACTTCTTGTTTGCTCGGACAGGCGGTAGCATAATGCCCTAATAATCCGCACTTATAGCATTCTGCGCGACTTAAATCGTTTTGCTCTGTCTGAGCCGGTGTAGGTCTATTGGAAATTCTTGCGTTCGGGGTCGCAACCTTTGATGTCGCACCTCCCCCCGGCGGTTTTGTTAAAACCGCGGCTGTGGGAGAATTTCTTCTCCCACTGGATTTACGCGGGGTAGACTTCGCACTATCTCTAGGATACAATGAGCTAGAGGGGGTCGCTCGTAAAATTTCTTCGGTTACGCGGCCCTTTACTATAAAACTGCGCATTGTCCTTATGCTATCGTGAAAGACATGGATGCGTATTTCGGGGAGGATATTTTGCTTGCAAATACCGACCAGTTCAGAGTCAGTATACGGAACGCGTAGATTCTGATTCATCGCGGTAATACTCGCGATGTACGCGTCAAAAGATACATCGGCGGGTTGTTTAAACTGAGCTATTTCTAGGCGGAGGGATTCCTCCTTTGTACCGAAAGAAATAGTCTCTAAACGCGCCTTTCACTGTACGCCACGTAATTGTTTAGTTAGGCCTATTCAAGTCTCTAAACCAGATTAATGCACGGCCTTTTAATATTTGGGGGAGAAGCGCGATAATGTCAGATCCTGACATGCTGTGATAATCCGCGAATTCCGTCAAAGTCCGAAGGAATTCCGGCGCGCTTTCACCTACAACACCACTAAATATTAAGTGAGGGGGCGGTTTTGGCCTACTTTTGGCGGCTGGTCTAGTGCCTACATTTGCTAACGCAGTTGCTAGAGTTTGAATAGTTTGTAGCCAAATATTTGACGCTGCACCTTGCGGTGGCGGCGGCGGAGGTGGGATTCCTCCAGCCGATTGTCCTTGCGAAGGACTAGTACCGAGGCTTGGAGGGGGAGTGATCCACCTCGGGGGAGTATGGGATCCCGGTAACTGCGCGTTAATCGCGGCGATTAAAGCATGCGGAGCGGCAGGATTCATGACGCGACAGTTAATTAGTCAAGCAATGGCACAATTAATTGTCACAAGTACGCGTTAAAGCACAATTGGTAATTGTTAGGCGTAACGAGTCCTGGCAAGCTCGCCACTTTATGTAACCGTAAATTGTAAACGTAGGAAAGGGGTCTAATTTACTCGGCGCATAAAGATATTTAAATAAAAACTAAGAAGCCCAGGTTACCCGTTTAAAGATCTTATTGACCATTACTTAATAATTAACAGATAGTTCATTTGTTGTAGGAAGAATAACGCAGTTGTAGACTAATAACAATACTTCGAATTTATTTAATAAAAAAGAAACACGTCCGAACTTGGTCGCGTTACAATTCTGACTGACGGCTGAGACTGACCGATCTTACAGCGGCGGCGGGGGTTTTTATCCGCCAAAATATATTTTTTAAACAAAAAGAGCTAGTGGCGCTTAAGGCGCCACTCGTGTGAAAAATTGTACATAAAACAAGAAAAGTGAGGAAGCAGACGACGTTGTTGGGGTGGCTTATTCGTTCGATGTGACTTCGTGTGATTTTACCTTTGCGCGGCAAGCAATATCGCGAGAACCGTGGGAAACGGTACGAGACGCCCATTGACTTTCTTCTCTCTCACACAGGGTCCTATGGGGACTTTCGTCGTCGTCCTGGAGACGAACGACGCCCCGTATCTTTCAGCGCAAGTTCCAGCCACCATCATGATGTCCGCCCCTTTCCCGCTAATTTCGTTCGGGGCATTGCGGCTACTTCAGCGCCGCCAGGGATATCGTTTAGCGGATTGGCAAGTCTTCGCCTTCCGCCAAAGATGGCCTAATAGTCCCCCGGACCTGCTCCTAGCCCAAGGGCCAACCTTGCGGATCTCGAGGGTGGGGGCTGATACGTCCGCTGCCATATCCCCATAAATCTTCCAAGAAGAGCGGTCAATTCTCGTTTTGGACCTCTTCGGATTAAGGCAGCTAAGGGCAATGATCTGCCCTTGTCTACGTTGTGAGGGTCTACTCTTCGCGCCGTGCGTGACGCGCGCCTTGGACGCCCCTCCTCGGGGTTTTATCGTCGCGGCGGCAGATACTGCCGCCGCAGAGGTCCAGACCGACCCCGTCCCACACAACAACCAAGAAGCCCAAGCCGATCTAATCCATCCGAGAGAAGCCAAGGAGCAATATGAGGCGGCTCTGAACTGGACCCCTCCGGAACCTCTCGCGGCGGCCTTCGTGCCAACCGCCGCGCCGCCGCCGGCTGCCGCCGCACCTGCTGCCATTCCAGAGCCGCGGGTCCGCCCCTCCGATTTTGGTCGGGTCTCGTCGATCCAGAACGTCATGGCCGCAAATCCGATCCGAGGTCGAGGGAGTCGGCCCGACGTGACGCCACCAATTGGGGAGAGGTCGTGGTCGAGGGCTCTTCTTTCCCCGCCCTGTGCCAGCCACGAGTCCATAGGCGGCCACCGCCCCGGATAGCGGCCAAGGGACTTCAGCGGCAACACCGCCACCACCCGCGGCTTCCACGGGCCGCCCAACCAGCGCCGCGCCTCCAAATATGGTACCGGACGAGCGGTACACCCTCTGTCGCCGTTGCCAAGTGGGACGTCACCACGAACGGAACTGTTTCAAGCCACGGCCCAAACGGAGCGAGGCGTACAAGGCCCGCCGCCGCCAGTGAGCCAAGACGGACAGCGCGGCCTCAGCCGCCCGAAGATCGCCGGAGCAGCGGGAGCCGGAGTCCGACTCATCATAAGCAGACGACTTTTTCCGGGGGGGGGGAGGATGTAACGATGACCTCCACGTTCCTCCGAAGTCGTCTGCTTCATCTATTTTTTATTTATGGTTACAATGTCTCTCACAAGTGGCGCCTTAAGCGCCACTAGCTCCTTGTAAAAAGATGAAAAAACTAAAATTTGAAAGGGATAAAAACCCCCACCGCCACCTTCTAAAGGCAGAAGTTTTTGTAACGCGAACAAGTACGGACGTGTCTTTTGTTTTGCCAAAATAAATATTGTAATCTAGTTCTATCTCTCTGCGTTATTCTTCCTACAACGATGGACTACTTGGTAATTTTAAAGTCATGGTCAATAAGACCTTTAAACGGGTAACCTGGGAATTTCTTTAATTCTTAGTTTTAATTAAATATCTTTATGCGCCACGAAATTGGGCCCCTTTCTTAGTTTTAAATTTTACGGTTACCAACCCTAGGGTTAGTCCCCCTATTATCGGACACATTTTAAAACATTATGGTTAAATGTAAGGAAATCACAGAAAACCTTTGAAAAGTTTATGAAATATATATTTTGAACGTTTCTGCACCTAATGGTATAGAAATAATTCAAAAAGAACGATGTAATGTTGTCCCAATCATGGATTTTATTCGGCAAGTATCGTACCCTATTATCGGCTATTTGGATGTTGATTCGGACACCCATGTTCCATTTATCGGACGCCTATACATCCAACTCGGACACTGGGATCTCAGAATCGGACAGTGGGTCTTTGTAGCCCGGACACTGGGATCTCAGTATCGGACAGTGGGTCTTCGCTATCGGACACTGGGATCTCAGAATCGGACAGTGGGTCTTTGCTATCGGACACTGGGATCTCAGAATCGGACAGTGGGTCTTCGTTATCGGACATTTGGATCTCTGTATCGGACAATGGTTCCTCAATTGGAATACCAATTTTTTTTTAACAATAAAAGACCCGTGAAAATTGTTACTTCTCTGACACTTCTGGATCCATTCTGAACATCACTAACCGCTTTAAGCATTAAATATTTACAATCCCTCTAAGCCTACGTTAAATATTTGTCTTTAAAACGTGTTTGAAAGCTGTCCGATAATAGGTTTTCTACATTAGATACGATTCGCGTTTTATTTTCATGTAAAGAAACCTAGAACTAACTGTTAAAGTAGCAATTTATAGAAAAAGATTCGGGCTTTACAGCCATACACATAACTTATAGTTGGCTTCTATTTATATACCTCAAAACACGATTTAAAAATGGGGGGAAGAATTTTTCCGGCCCCTCAATTAGTTTTAATTAATCAAAAAAATTGGATATCTGGTTCGTTCGCGCTTTCCTCCTCTGACATCGCGCCCCTTCTCTGTTTTTACATGCAACATACAGATTTCGACACCCTCTTTAAAACTAGGTAACTTACAGTGTTCCTTTTTTCCCCGGCAGTTTTATAAACAACTTTTTAAAAATGTGTCCGATAATAGGAGCGTCCGATAATAGGGGGACTAACCCTACCCCTCATCTAACCTAAACTCATAATTAACCTAAACCCAATATTTACCTTAATCCAAACCTCCCCCTTCTACTGAGGAGACAGGCTCTGCTTGAGATTAAGGACATGGTGGTCAAGCTCAACCCGTAAAGGTTGTTCAAGGGGAAAATGGACAGACGACCACCATTATTAAATCTCTTTAGATTATAGTGGACAGTTCATTCTCCCTTTGAGTATCTTCTGGCAGTTCTTTCTCGTGGTTCCTTTCACATTCCCTTCATCTGGAATTGTTGTCGACCACTGTCCCGACAACTGGACACCACCTTCTTCCCCCGACTAAACGGTGTCCGCGAAAGAGTCTTCCCTCTTCTACACTTTGACCACAAACGACCTTTGATCTTCTTCATCATGGGACTGCCTTCCAGTGAGTCACCAACTTCCGTTATTCATTTCCTCAGTTCGGGATTGAACAATTTGCTATTTTCAACTTATTAGTCTTTATTTATTTTGAACAATTTGACGAATTGGCGCCATTTTGAATTTATTACTCTTCATTTATTTTGAACAATTTGACGAATTGACCCCATTTGCAATTTATTAGTCTTCATTTATTTTGAACAATTTGACGAATTAGTGACGAGATTCACGAACAATTAAAACCATTTACGGATTTCAAAATATTTATATGAGTTTTCAACATTTTATTAATTTGTGTCGCGAGTCTTGGCGAACTTTTTCAAGAACTTCCCGTGTAAGGTTTCGCGATAATTTCGGACCAAATAAATCAATCATTTCGAATCAAACTTTTCGCCGAATATTTCAACTTTGTAAATAATTTATTAACCTTTTTTATTCGCAAATGCAACGAAAACTTTATTTTCCGTTCGTTTTAAAAAATGTCCATCGAACTCTAATGGGCATTTTCAAGAACTAAAGAATCAGATTATTTGCGAAATTTATTCATGCAACTTTTTCTCATGAATTTACGAGTTTTTTCTATGAAAATTAAATTATATATTTTTTGTAACGATTAAATTTAATTTTAAAGAGATATGAGAGCAAAAATCGAAACTTTAAATTTGGTTTCAAATAAGAAGATCAGTGTTTAATGTTTCAATTATTTGAAAACCCTTAATTTATCGTTGTTGAAATTGAGCTCTATTTCCCCCTTTAGTTTCCTGGGATTTTCCAAATTATTCCAGGACTTTTTGAATAATCGTGGAATTAATTATTTCCAATGTTATTTTTTAACCTTAATTTTTGGTGAAATTATAAATTTAATTTTGTCAATTTTAAACTTAATGTCCTTGCCCCTAACCTAATCTTAATTTGGCAAGGGACGGACCTATTCTTCCAATTAATAAAAAAAGTGTCTTTGATAACAAAGCCTTGAAAATTAAAAGATAAGTGGTCAAAATTATTTGTCTTAAAGGAATAGCGACCTGGTTTAAAACTGATGTCAAATCTAAAGAAAAACTTACTTTTTTGAGAGCTTAAACTCTTCTGATTCCAAAAATATGCAGCTTTACACTCGGTTTTCACTGGGCGTTTTTCATGCGTTTTTCGCAAAATTCTGCGGAAAAGGAAATGTTTTTCCTCTTTTTTGGCGAATTTCGCGATTTTGCGTTGCGGGTCCTTTTTCTATTTTTGCGAATTTTCCCGAGCCGCGTTTTTTTTCCGTAGGCACAAACCAATCATTGAGGGTATGCTAGTCACGTGGTTAACACTGAACGTGTGTTTACTAGGGAGCCGCCATTTTGAAATTTGCGGTGTTTGACCGAGGCTTAACCTGTTTACCATCATTTGATTAGAGAACTGTGATGTTATTTAAATATTAAAATGAATAGAAGTAGATAGAAAGTACCGATTTGGGGACATGGCGTCAGCCAGTGCCAGATGGCACATGATCTGGCACCAATAAATATGGCGTCAATGGACGCCCACGGAATTTTTCTTCTTATGGCGCCAGTGAATCAAATATTTTTTCTCACAATCCTGCTATGACGTCAGTGAATCAATCATGGCGTCAATGTTAGGCTTAAGCGTCATATCCGACAACGCGGTAAATAACCCTTGTCATACACGCGGTTTAAACGCCATGTCGACTTGTGCGAGCTACCTCACTGGCGTCAGTGTGTCAAATCTGGCACATGATCTGGCACCAGTAAATATGGCGTCAATGAATCAAACATGGCGTCCACAGCATTTTTCTTCTTATGGCACCAGTGAATCAAACATTTTTCTCACAATCCTGCTATGACGTCAATGACGTGTCTTCCTTTGGCGTCAGTGAATCAGGTTTATATTCAAATTTAATACTATATAACTAAATATATATGCATATTCCAAATTTTAGGAGTTATTTCAACTTTATATCCGAATTTAATACTTCTAAATATAAACTTTAGAAATTATTTCAACTTAAACCAATTTCTCTTATTGATAGGCATATTTCAGGGATAGGAAATGTAAATACGAGGTTGGTGAACGGGAATGGAGAAACTCGGATGGTAAATAAACGGTCTATGTCAATAATTAGAAATCATGATAAGCGCTTGTATGAAAGAGGTTAGTGTCGACTCGACATGGGATGATAGTTGGGGTTGCAATGTTTGTTTATGCTAGGAAACTTGTAAGTAAACAAACTAGATTGAAACTTGGCGTGTATTTCGAAACATGGCGCGGCTCTCATCGTGACGTCAATGGGAAAACCCATATGATAGTTCAGACATAGATTAAACGGACGACACCGCAATGTTTGTTTATGCTACGAAACGTGTAAATAAACAAACTAGATTGAAACTTGGCGCGAATTCCGAAACATGGCGCGGTATTAATTTTTATTATTAAAAACATAAAATTTCTCTTATCATAATGTATTTTTAATTTGAACTGATAAGGGAAATATACTCTATGTCCAAAACTCTGTCTCACATTGCCAACAGTAACGTGAACTTTCGATCTGATAAGAGAACCAATAATGATTTTGAAATGATAAAAACATATGCCTCGATTTATCCATTCTTTCACATACCTGCCGAGGAAATGAACAAATATTTAATCTTCCCAAAAGTATGGATTAACAGTAAATAGAAAAGATGCCAATTGTATCTCCTAAACACAAACAAAATCAAATTCAAACCATACTAAACAATGATGAAAGGGTAAAACTCCATTCAAAATCATCGGTAAATTTCCTCCGAGCGTGAGCAAACAAAGGTTAAATTGATAAGTGCAGAAGTGAACTAATTTAAGAAATATGGCGGGTAGACTTTCGAACTAGCCACGCTTTAGTCCATGCGTTTAATCCACTTCTAAAGTCAACATGATTAGAGCAAACTTTCCTATTAGTGTTCAAACCTTTCTGTTCAAAGTTTCACTCTTTCTGTTCAAAGTTTCACTCTTTCTGTTCAAAGTTTCACTCTTTCTGTTCAAAGTTTCACTCTTTCTGTTCAAAGTTTCACTCTTTCTGTTCAAAGTTTCACTCTTTCTGTTCAAAGTTTCACTATTTCTATTCGGTGTTTCACTATTTCTGTTCGGTATTTCACTATTTCTGTTCGGTGTTTCACTATTTCTGTTCGGTGTTTCACTATTTCTGTTCGGTGTTTCACTATTTCTGTTCGGTGTTCCACTATTTCTGTTCGGTGTTTCACTATTTCTGTTCGGTGTTTCACTATTTCTGTTCGGTGTTCCACTATTTCTGTTCGGTGTTCCACTATTTCTGTTCGGTGTTCCACTATTTCTGTTCGGTGTTTCACTATTTATGTTCAGAGTTTCACTATTTCTGTTCAGAGTTTCACTCTTTCTGTTCTAGGTTTCACTCTTTCTGTTCTATGTTTCACTCTTTCTGTTCTAGGTTTCACTCTTTCTGTCCTAAGTTTCACTCTTTCTGTCCTAGGTTTCACTCTTTCTGTTCTATCTTTCACTATTTCTGTTCGGTGTTTCACTATTTCTGTTCGGTGTTTCACTATTTCTGTTCAGTGTTTCACTATTTCTGTTCGGTGTTCCACTATTTCTGTTCGGTGTTTCACTATTTCAGTTCAGTGTTTCACTATTTCTGTTCGGTGTTCCACTATTTCTGTTCGATGTTTCACTATTTCTGTTCGATGTTTCACTATTTCAGTTCGGTGTTTCACTATTTCTGTTCGGTGTTTCACTATTTCAGTTCGGTGTTTCACTATTTCTGTTCAGAGTTTCACTATTTCTGTTCAGAGTTCCACTATTTCTGTTCAGAGTTTCGCTATTTCTATTCAGTGTTTCACTATTTCTGTTCGGTGTTCCACTATTTCTGTTCGGTGTTCCACTATTTCTGTTCGGTGTTTCACTATTTCAGTTCGGTGTTTCACTATTTCAGTTCGGTGTTTCACTATTTCTGTTCGGTGTTTCACTATTTCTGTTCGGTGTTCCACTATTTCTGTTCCGTGTTTCACTATTTCTGTTCGGTGTTTCACTATTTCTGTTCGGTGTTTCACTATTTCTGTTCGGTGTTTCACTATTTCTGTTCGGTGTTTCACTATTTCTGTTCGGTGTTTCACTATTTCTGTTCGGTGTTCCACTATTTCTGTTCGGTGTTTCACTATTTCAGTTCAGTGTTTCACTATTTCTGTTCGGTGTTCCACTATTTCTGTTCGATGTTTCACTATTTCTGTTCGATGTTTCACTATTTCTGTTCGGTGTTTCACTATTTCTGTTCGGTGTTTCACTATTTCTGTTCGGTGTTTCACTATTTCTGTTCGGTGTTTCACTATTTCTGTTCGGTGTTTCACTATTTCTGTTCGGTGTTCCACTATTTCTGTTCGGTGTTTCACTATTTCAGTTCAGTGTTTCACTATTTCTGTTCGGTGTTCCACTATTTCTGTTCGATGTTTCACTATTTCTGTTCGATGTTTCACTATTTCAGTTCGGTGTTTCACTATTTCTGTTCGGTGTTTCACTATTTCAGTTCGGTGTTTCACTATTTCTGTTCAGAGTTCCACTATTTCTGTTCAGAGTTTCACTCTTTATGTTCAAAGTTTCACTCTTTATGTTCAAAGTTTCACTCTTTATGTTCAAAGTTTCACTCTTTCTGTTCGGTGTTTCACTATTTCTGTTCAGAGTTTCACTATTTCTGTTCAGAGTTCCACTATTTCTGTTCAGAGTTTCGCTATTTCTATTCAGTGTTTCACTATTTCTGTTCGGTGTTCCACTATTTCTGTTCGGTGTTTCACTATTTCTGTTCGGTGTTTCACTATTTATGTTCAGAGTTTCACTATTTCTGTTCAGAGTTTCACTCTTTCTGTTCTAGGTTTCACTCTTTCTGTTCTATGTTTCACTCTTTCTGTTCTAGGTTTCACTCTTTCTGTCCTAAGTTTCACTCTTTCTGTCCTAGGTTTCACTCTTTCTGTTCTATCTTTCACTCTTTCTGTTCTATGTTTCACTCTTTCTGTTCTATGTTACATTCTTTCTGTTCTAGGTTTCACTCTTTCTGTTCTAGGTTTCACTCTTTCTGTTCTAGGTTTCACTCTTTCTGTTCTAGGTTTCACTCTTTCTGTTCTATGTTTCACTCTTTCTGTTCTATGTTTCACTTTTTCTGTTCTAGGTTTCACTCTTTCTGTTCTAGGTTTCACTCTTTCTGTTCTAGGTTTCACTCTTTCTGTCCTATGTTTCACTCTTTCTGTCCTATGTTTCACTCTTTCTGTCCTATGTTTCACTCTTTCTGTTCTATGTTTCACTCTTTCTGTTCTATGTTTCACTCTTTCTGTTCTATGTTTCACTCCTTCTGTCCTAGGTTTCACTCTTTCTGTTCTAGGTTTCACTCTTTCTGTTCTAGGTTTCACTCTTTCTGTTCTATGTTTCACTCTTTCTGTTCTATGTTTCACTCTTTCTGTTCTATGTTTCACTCTTTCTGTTCTATGTTTCACTCTTTCTGTTCTATGTTTCACTCTTTCGGTTCTAGGTTTCACTCTTTCTGTTCTAGGTTTCACTCTTTCTGTCCTATGTTTCACTCTTTCTGTCCTATGTTTCACTCTTTCTGTCCAATGTTTCACTCCTTCTGTTCTATGTTTCACTCCTTCTGTTCTATGTTTCACTCTTTCTGTTCTATGTTTCACTCTTTCTGTTCTAGGTTTCACTCTTTCTGTTCTATGTTTCACTCTTTCTGTTTTAGGTTTCACTCTTTCTGTTCTAGGTTTCACTCTTTCTGTTCTAGGTTTCACTCTTTCTGTCCTATGTTTCACTCTTTCTGTTCTATGTTTCACTCTTTCTGTTCTATGTTTCACTCGTTCTGTTCTATGTTTCACTCTTTCTGTTCTATTTTTCACTCTTTCTGTTCAAAGTTTCACTCTTTATGTTCAAAGTTGCACTCTTACAGTTCAAATCTTCACCATTTATGATTAAAGTTTCACCATTTATGATTAAAGTTTCACCATTTATGTTTAAAGTCTCACCATTTATGTTCAAAGTTTCACCATTTATGTTCAAAGTTTCACCATTTATGTTTAAAGTTGCACTATTTCTGTTCAAAGTTTCACTATTTATGTTCAAGGTTTCACTCTTTCTGATCAAAGTTTCACTCTTTATGTACAAAGTTACACTATTTCTGTTCAAAGTTACATTCTCTCTGTTCAAAGTTTCACCATTTATGTTTAAAGTTTCACTATTTATGTTCAAAGTTTCACTATTTATGTTCAATTTTTCCCTGTTTCTGTTCAGACATTTCTTATTTCTGCTGAAAGGTTTTTTTATTACTGTTCAAACTTTTCTTATTTGTGCTGATACGTTTTTTATTACTTTTCAAACTTTTGTTGTTCCTGCTGAAACGTTTCAAACTTCTTATTTTGTTGCAAGTTTATTTATTCTTTTTCCCCAAGCTTTTCATTGTTTATGTTCTAATTTTTATTATTTCGGCGATTAAAATTACTTTTTCCGAAATTCTACATCGCTGTACTAATTTCTATGGTTTTGAAATCGAATTTCAAAGTTCCATATCCAAAATTCCCATGTGATATAAATGTGATGAATACCTTATTACCTAATAATGTATGAATTCCTAGAATATAAACGTCTTACTCTTAATCGGAATACATTAATTTATGATTTTAAATTACTTTAGTATTGTGAGATTTAGAACTCCAGATAAATTCCTAATGCAAATGCAAAAGTTTACATGGAAAACGAATTTTCAAGGTGAAAGATACGTAGTGTAAAACGGATGATTTCAAAGTTCAGACTAAATAACAGAAAATCAATGAAACACCATCTCCTCATTAACATTAATTTATGTTTTGATATTATTGCAGTTTGGTTTCAAATATGTTTATAGGTATTAACGTTACAGAAAACGTTTTCAAATGATAGAATTCCGATTAAGTTTTCTTCACAAGGAACTAAAAAGGTGGTTGAAAGTGACATGAAGTGTCTATAATTCATTTTATAGTATCGGCAAAATACTAAAAATTGGTTAAAGTTTCGATAAATGTTTAGTAAACGTTTCGTTATTCGACTTAAATATATCCGATACTGTTAATATATGACTATTATAAAACAGATAATGAAGTTGAATGACGAAAAGAGGTCGAAAGTGTTGTTAATCTACTGAAATTCAGATGAAACTGATGTGAAATGAAAGCATTCGATTGAAAGCGAACTAATACGACTAAGAAAGTGGATCAAAGTTTTGTTAAACTACTAAAATGTGGTTCAAATCACATTCAAAGGAACTAAAAAGCAGTTGAACGTTCATGAAATGACAAAAGTACAATTGTAAGTAATGTGTTTAATATTTCTATAAATTTTTCAAGGGTATAAATACTTCTCGCAGATCTCAACAGTGTGTGAAATTTGATCACACGCATGTTACCAGTAATTGGTCCATTAACGTAACAAATGTGGATAATTACCAAGAAATAAACCCATTTGATTTCAATCGGGATTTGATACTATCATAACCAAACCTTCGGTATATCACGACGTTTCGAGGAGACTTTTAGACACTTAATACCAGAAGCCGATTAGGCTTTACACATGAAGTACGTAACAGGTGCCTGGGAGAGCTACACGATATTCTCTAAGCTCCTAGGAAAGAACCTCCCCTTACGCGGAGGAACAAAATTCGGTAACGCGGCTCTTTCGGATCCTTCGATCCTTCCGCCTTGAGAACCAATTTACCTGGTACGTAAATTAGGGAACTGCTATAAAGACAGAGTAGGGTGTCTAAAATATTCTTTAGATAAAACTATTCACAATACCAAAGATTATTTGGGAGTAAGGAACAAAGATCTTATCAATCTGGGTAGCTTTTGCTTGGACTATTTAAGACGCCGTTTTATCTGTTTTTTTACGAGGAATTTTCTCTGTTCTCGCGGTTACGGCGAGCTCAGCCGCCGGCGGCTCGGGAATCGGGATACCGCTGATACCTAGCCAAGGCTTAATTTAGGGTAGTTTTCGAGAGCTATTTTTTGTTGAAATTAAAAAAAATCTTATAATATTTAGTTGAAGACTTAATTAATTAAACTTGAGCTTTAAAACGTTGAATATAATATAACGACTAACGAACGATTACGGTATTTTGCCTTCCGAGCTTTCCGGTTATGTCGACGGCGAGGTCGAGTCGAGGTCCCATGCAAGAAAATAGTAATAGCCGTCGCCGATTGGTCTGGCATTAAAGCGGCTATCTACGGTTAGGGGCTTATGATTGGTTAAAACCTTTTTTTTTCGTCTGCTTAGTTTTACTTCGGGAATGTCATGAAATCCATGGCCAAAGCTATGGAAAAGTGGGACTTACGTACTTTATGTGTGAAGCATAATCCGCTTTTGTTAATACTAGTTAAAACCTATTGGTGAGAAATTAACAATTGCTAAACTTGTTTGAAATATAAACCAAGGTTTTGAACGCAGAATTTATCCCAGTCTGTTAATTTTAGCAGTAAAGATCTTCTCAAGACACACAGGCCGCCTAATAAAACACGCGCCGGGGAGAAAAAAACGCGTGTGGCGGCCCTCTCCCGGTCTTGAGATTGGCAGCCTTGACACATCCATCCAATGTCTGTGCTACATCATTCTCTATTGAACCTACGCGTGTCCGTCTGTTTTTGCATTGGAGTTTTTCTGTTCCAAAGTGGTTAAATGATATTTTTAAATTTCAACGTAAGATCGAAAAGGCGATGATACCGATAAAAGAGATGCGGATTTATTAGACGTTGCACTTTATAATTTATCACCGGTGAAATTTCCATTTATCAAACTGATAAGAATGTGTGTCTTGAGAAGATCTTTACTGCTAAAATAAACAGACTGGGATAAATTCTGCGTTCAAAACCTTGGTTTATATTTCAAACAAGTTTAGCAATTGTTAATTTCTCACCAATAGGTTTTAACTAGTATTAAGTGTCTAAAGGTCTCCTCGAAACGTCGTGATATACTGAAGTTTTGGTTATGATAGTATCAAATCCCGATTGAAATCAAATGGGTTTATTTCTTGGTAATTATCCACATTTGTTACGTTAATGGACCAATTACTGATAACATGCGTGTGATCAAATTTCACACACTGTTGAGATCTGCGAGAAGTATTTATACCCTTGAAAAATTTATAGAAATATTAAACACATTACTTACAATTGTACTTTTGTCATTTCATGAACGTTCAACTGCTTTTTAGTTCCTTTGAATGTGATTTGAACCACATTTTAGTAGTTTAACAAAACTTTGATCCACTTTCTTAGTCGTATTAGTTCGCTTTCAATCGAATGCTTTCATTTCACATCAGTTTCATCTGAATTTCAGTAGACTAACAACTCTTTCGACCTCTTTTTCGTCATTCAACTTCATTATCTGTTTTATAATAGTCATATATTAACAATATCGGATATATTTAAGTCGAATAACGAAACGTTTACTAAACATTTATCGAAACTTTAACCAATTTTTAGTATTTTGCCGATACTATAAAATGAATTATAGACACTTCATGTCACTTTCAACCACCTTTTTAGTTCCTTGTGAAGAAAACTTAATCGGAATTCTATCATTTGAAAACGTTTTCTGTAACGTTAATACCTATAAACATATTAGAAACCAAACTGCAATAATATCAAAACATAAATTAATGTTAATGAGGAGATGGTGTTTCATTGATTTTCTGTTATTTAGTCTGAACTTTGAAATCATCCGTTTTACACTACGTATCTTTCACCTTGAAAATTCGTTTTCCATGTAAACTTTTGCAGTTGCATTAGGAATTTATCTGGAGTTCTAAATCTCACAATACTAAAGTAATTTAAAATCATAAATTAATGTATTCCGATTAAGAGTAAGACGTTTATATTCTAGGAATTCATACATTATTAGGTAATAAGGTATTCATCACATTTATATCACATGGGAATTTTGGATATGGAACTTTGAAATTCGATTTCAAAACCATAGAAATTAGTACAGCGATGTAGAATTTCGGAAAAAGTAATTTTAATCGCCGAAATAATAAAAATTAGAACAGAAACAATGAAAAGCTTGGGGAAAAAGAATAAATAAACTTGCAACAAAATAAGAAAAGTTTGAAACGTTTCAGTAGGAACAACAAAAGTTTGAAAAGAAATAAAAAACGTATCAGCAGAAATAACAAAAGTTTGAACAGTAATAAAAAACCGTTTCAGCAGAAATAGGAAATGTCCGAACAGAAACAGGGAAAAATTGAACATAAATAGTAAAACTTTGAACATAAATAGTAAAACTTTGAACATAAATAGTGAAACTTCAAACATAAATAGTGAAACTTAAAACATAAATAGTGAAACTTTAAACATAAATAGTGAAACTTTAAACATAAATAGTGAAACTTAAAACATAAATAGTGAAACTTAAAACATAAATAGTGAAACTTTAAACATAAATAGTGAAACTTAAAACATAAATAGTGAAACTTAAAACATAAATAGTGAAACTTTAAACATAAATAGTGAAACTTTATACATAAATAGTGAAACTTTAAACATAAATAGTGAAACTTAAAACATAAATAGTGAAACTTTGAACATAAAGAGTGAAACTTTGAACATAAAGAGTGAAACTTTGAACATAAAGACTGAAACTTAAACAGAAAGAGTGAAACTTTGAACGTAAAGACTGAAACTTTAAACAGAAAGAGTGAAACTTTGAACATAAATAGTGAAACTTTGAACATAATGAGTAAAATTTTGAACATAAATAGTGAAACTTTTAACAGAAAGAGTGAAACTTTTAACATAAATAGTGAAACTTTGAACATAAATAGTGAAACTTTGAACATAAATAGTGAAACTTTTAACAGAAAGAGTGAAACTTTTAACATAAATAGTGAAACTTTGAACAGAAAGAGTGAAACTTTGAACAGAAAGAGTGAAACTTTGAACAGAAAGAGTGAAACTTTGAACAGAAAGAGTGAAACTTTGAACATAAATAGTGAAACTTTTAACAGAAAGAGTGAAACTTTGAACAGAAATAGTGAAACTTTGAACAGAAAGAGTGAAACTTTGAACAGAAAGAGTGAAACTTTTAACAGAAAGAGTGAAACTTTGAACAGAAAGAGTGAAACTTTGAACAGAAAGAGTGAAACTTTGAACATAAATAGTGAAACTTTTAACAGAAAGAGTGAAACTTTGAACAGAAATTGTGAAACTTTGAACAGAAAGACTGAAACTTAAACAGAAAGAGTGAAACTTTGAACGTAAAGACTGAAACTTTAAACAGAAAGAGTGAAACTTTGAACAATAGGGAAACTTTGAACAGAAAGAGTGAAACTTTGAACATAAAGAGTGAAACTTTGAACATAATGAGTAAAACTTTGAACATAAATAGTGAAACTTTAAACAGAAAGAGTGAAACTTTTAACATAAATAGTGAAACTTTGAACATAAATAGTGAAACTTTGAACATAAATAGTGAAACTTTTAACAGAAAGAGTGAAACTTTTAACATAAATAGTGAAACTTTGAACAGAAAGAGTGAAACTTTGAACAGAAAGAGTCAAACTTTGAACAGAAAGAGTGAAACTTTGAACAGAAAGAGTGAAACTTTGAACATAAATAGTGAAACTTTTAACAGAAAGAGTGAAACTTTTAACAGAAATAGTGAAACTTTGAACAGAAAGAGTGAAACTTTGAACAGAAAGAGTGAAACTTTTAACAGAAAGAGTGAAACTTTGAACAGAAAGAGTGAAACTTTGAACAAAAAGAGTGAAACTTTGAACATAAATAGTGAAACTTTTAACAGAAAGAGTGAAACTTTGAACAGAAATAGTGAAACTTTGAACAGAAAGAGTGAAACTTTGAACAGAAAGAGTGAAACTTTGAACAGAAAGAGTGAAACTTTGAACAAAAATAGTAAAACTTTGAACAGAAAGAGTGAAACTTTGAACAGAAAGAGTGAAACTTTGAACAGAAAGAGTGAAACTTTGAACAGAAAGAGTGAAACTTTGAACAGAAATAGTAAAACTTTGAACAGAAAGAGTGAAACTTTGAACAGAAAGAGTGAAACTTAAAACATAAATAGTGAAACTTAAAACATAAATAGTGAAACTTAAAACATAAATAGTGAAACTTTGAACAGAAAGACTGAAACTTAAACAGAAAGAGTGAAACTTTGAACGTAAAGACTGAAACTTTAAACAGAAAGAGTGAAACTTTGAATATAAATAGTGAAACTTTGAACAATAGGGAAACTTTGAACAGAAAGAGTGAAACTTTGAACATAAAGAGTGAAACTTTGAACATAATGAGTAAAACTTTGAACATAAATAGTGAAACTTTAAACAGAAAGAGTGAAACTTTTAACATAAATAGTGAAACTTTGAACATAAATAGTGAAACTTTGAACATAAATAGTGAAACTTTTAACAAAAAGAGTGAAACTTTTAACATAAATAGTGAAACTTTGAACAGAAAGAGTGAAACTTTGAAAAGAAAGAGTCAAACTATGAACAGAAAGAGTGAAACTTTGAACATAAATAGTGAAACTTTTAACAGAAAGAGTGAAACTTTTAACATAAATAGTGAAACTTTGAACAGAAAGAGTGAAACTTTGAACAGAAAGAGTCAAACTTTGAACAGAAAGAGTGAAACTTTGAACAGAAAGAGTGAAACTTTGAACATAAATAGTGAAACTTTTAACAGAAAGAGTGAAACTTTTAACAGAAATAGTGAAACTTTGAACAGAAAGAGTGAAACTTTGAACAGAAAGAGTGAAACTTTTAACAGAAAGAGTGAAACTTTGAACAGAAAGAGTGAAACTTTGAACAAAAAGAGTGAAACTTTGAACATAAATAGTGAAACTTTTAACAGAAAGAGTGAAACTTTGAACAGAAATAGTGAAACTTTGAACAGAAAGAGTGAAACTTTGAACAGAAAGAGTGAAACTTTGAACAGAAAGAGTGAAACTTTGAACAAAAATAGTAAAACTTTGATCAGAAAGAGTGAAACTTTGAACAGAAAGAGTGAAACTTTGAACAGAAAGAGTGAAACTTTGAACAGAAAGAGTGAAACTTTGAACAGAAATAGTAAAACTTTGAACAGAAAGAGTGAAACTTTGAACAGAAAGAGTGAAACTTAAAACATAAATAGTGAAACTTAAAACATAAATAGTGAAACTTTGAACAGAAAGACTGAAACTTAAACAGAAAGAGTGAAACTTTGAACGTAAAGACTGAAACTTTAAACAGAAAGAGTGAAACTTTGAATATAAATAGTGAAACTTTGAACAATAGGGAAACTTTGAACAGAAAGAGTGAAACTTTGAACATAAAGAGTGAAACTTTGAACATAATGAGTAAAACTTTGAACATAAATAGTGAAACTTTAAACAGAAAGAGTGAAACTTTTAACATAAATAGTGAAACTTTGAACATAAATAGTGAAACTTTGAACATAAATAGTGAAACTTTTAACAAAAAGAGTGAAACTTTTAACATAAATAGTGAAACTTTGAACAGAAAGAGTGAAACTTTGAAAAGAAAGAGTCAAACTATGAACAGAAAGAGTCAAACTTTGAACAGAAAGAGTGAAACTTTGAACAGAAAGAGTGAAACTTTGAACATAAATAGTGAAACTTTTAACAGAAAGAGTGAAACTTTGAACAGAAATAGTGAAACTTTGAACAGAAAGAGTGAAACTTTGAACAGAAAGAGTGAAACTTTTAACAGAAAGAGTGAAACTTTGAACAGAAAGAGTGAAACTTTTAACAGAAAGAGTGAAACTTCGAACATAAATAGTGAAACTTTTAACAGAAAGAGTGAAACTTTGAACAGAAATAGTGAAACTTTGAACAGAAAGAGTGAAACTTTGAACAGAAAGAGTGAAACTTTGAACAGAAAGAGTGAAACTTTGAACAGAAATAGTAAAACTTTGAACAGAAAGAGTGAAACTTTGAACAGAAAGAGTGAAACTTTGAACATAAATAGTGAAACTTTTAACAGAAAGAGTGAAACTTTTAACATAAATAGTGAAACTTTTAACAGAAAGAGTGAAACTTTTAACATAAATAGTGAAACTTTGAACAGAAATAGTAAAAATTGAACAGAAAGAGTGAAACTTTGAACAGAAAAAGTGAAACTTAACACATAAATAGTGAAACTTAAAACATAAATAGTGAAACTTAAAACATAAATAGTGAAACTTTGAACAGAAAGACTGAAACTTAAACAGAAAGAATGAAACTTTGAACGTAAAGACTGAAACTTTAAACAGAAAGAGTGAAACTTTGAATATAAATAGTGAAACTTTGAACAATAGGGAAACTTTGAACAGAAAGAGTGAAACTTTGAACATAAAGAGTGAAACTTTGAACATAATGAGTAAAACTTTGAACATAAATAGTGAAACTTTAAACAGAAAGAGTGAAACTTTTAACATAAATAGTGAAACTTTGAACATAAATAGTGAAACTTTGAACATAAATAGTGAAACTTTTAACAAAAAGAGTGAAACTTTTAACATAAATAGTGAAACTTTGAACAGAAAGAGTGAAACTTTGAAAAGAAAGAGTCAAACTATGAACAGAAAGAGTCAAACTTTGAACAGAAAGAGTGAAACTTTGAACAGAAAGAGTGAAACTTTGAACATAAATAGTGAAACTTTTAACAGAAAGAGTGAAACTTTTAACATAAATAGTGAAACTTTGAACAGAAAGAGTGAAACTTTGAACAGAAAGAGTCAAACTTTGAACAGAAAGAGTGAAACTTTGAACAGAAAGAGTGAAACTTTGAACATAAATAGTGAAACTTTTAACAGAAAGAGTGAAACTTTTAACAGAAATAGTGAAACTTTGAACAGAAAGAGTGAAACTTTGAACAGAAAGAGTGAAACTTTTAACAGAAAGAGTGAAACTTTGAACAGAAAGAGTGAAACTTTGAACAGAAAGAGTGAAACTTTGAACAAAAAGAGTGAAACTTTGAACATAAATAGTGAAACTTTTAACAGAAAGAGTGAAACTTTGAACAGAAATAGTGAAACTTTGAACAGAAAGAGTGAAACTTTGAACAGAAAGAGTGAAACTTTGAACAGAAAGAGTGAAACTTTGAACAAAAATAGTAAAACTTTGAACAGAAAGAGTGAAACTTTGAACAGAAAGAGTGAAACTTTGAACAGAAAGAGTGAAACTTTGAACAGAAAGAGTGAAACTTTGAACAGAAATAGTAAAACTTTGAACAGAAAGAGTGAAACTTTGAACAGAAAGAGTGAAACTTAAAACATAAATAGTGAAACTTAAAACATAAATAGTGAAACTTAAAACATAAATAGTGAAACTTTGAACAGAAAGACTGAAACTTAAACAGAAAGAGTGAAACTTTGAACGTAAAGACTGAAACTTTAAACAGAAAGAGTGAAACTTTGAATATAAATAGTGAAACTTTGAACAATAGGGAAACTTTGAACAGAAAGAGTGAAACTTTGAACATAAAGAGTGAAACTTTGAACATAATGAGTAAAACTTTGAACATAAAGAGTGAAACTTTAAACAGAAAGAGTGAAACTTTTAACATAAATAGTGAAACTTTGAACATAAATAGTGAAACTTTGAACATAAATAGTGAAACTTTTAACAAAAAGAGTGAAACTTTTAACATAAATAGTGAAACTTTGAACAGAAAGAGTGAAACTTTGAAAAGAAAGAGTCAAACTATGAACAGAAAGAGTCAAACTTTGAACAGAAAGAGTGAAACTTTGAACAGAAAGAGTGAAACTTTGAACATAAATAGTGAAACTTTTAACAGAAAGAGTGAAACTTTGAACAGAAATAGTGAAACTTTGAACAGAAAGAGTGAAACTTTGAACAGAAAGAGTGAAACTTTTAACAGAAAGAGTGAAACTTTGAACAGAAAGAGTGAAACTTTTAACAGAAAGAGTGAAACTTCGAACATAAATAGTGAAACTTTTAACAGAAAGAGTGAAACTTTGAACAGAAATAGTGAAACTTTGAACAGAAAGAGTGAAACTTTGAACAGAAAGAGTGAAACTTTGAACAGAAAGAGTGAAACTTTGAACAGAAATAGTAAAACTTTGAACAGAAAGAGTGAAACTTTGAACAGAAAGAGTGAAACTTTGAACAGAAAGGGTGAAACTTTGAACAGAAAGAGTGAAACTTTGAACAGAAAGAGTGAAACTTTGAACAGAAAGACTGAAACTTTAAACAGAAAGAGTGAAACTTTGAACATAAATAGTGAAACTTTGAACAATAGGGAAACTTTGAACAGAAAGAGTGAAACTTTGAACATAAAGAGTGAAACTTTGAACATAATGAGTAAAACTTTGAACATAAATAGTGAAACTTTAAACAGAAAGAGTGAAATTTTTAACATAAATCGTGAAACTTTGAACATAAATAGTGAAACTTTGAACATAAATAGTGAAACTTTTAACAGAAAGAGTGAAACTTTTAACATAAATAGTGAAACTTTGAACAGAAAGAGTGAAACTTTGAACAGAAAGAGTGAAACTTTGAACAGAAAGAGTGAAACTTTGAACAGAAAGAGTGAAACTTTGAACATAAATAGTGAAACTTTGAACAGAAAGAGTCAAACTTTGAACAGAAAGAGTGAAACTTTGAACAGAAAGAGTGAAACTTTGAACATAAATAGTGAAACTTTTAACAGAAAGAGTGAAACTTTTAACAGAAATAGTGAAACTTTGAACAGAAAGAGTGAAACTTTGAACAGAAAGAGTGAAACTTTTAACAGAAAGAGTGAAACTTTGAACAGAAAGAGTGAAACTTTGAACAAAAAGAGTGAAACTTTGAACATAAATAGTGAAACTTTTAACAGAAAGAGTGAAACTTTGAACAGAAATAGTGAAACTTTGAACAGAAAGAGTGAAACTTTGAACAGAAAGAGTGAAACTTTGAACAGAAAGAGTGAAACTTTGAACAAAAATAGTAAAACTTTGAACAGAAAGAGTGAAACTTTGAACAGAAAGAGTGAAACTTTGAACAGAAAGAGTGAAACTTTGAACAGAAAGAGTGAAACTTTGAACAGAAATAGTAAAACTTTGAACAGAAAGAGTGAAACTTTGAACAGAAAGAGTGAAACTTAAAACATAAATAGTGAAACTTAAAACATAAATAGTGAAACTTAAAACATAAATAGTGAAACTTTGAACAGAAAGACTGAAACTTAAACAGAAAGAGTGAAACTTTGAACGTAAAGACTGAAACTTTAAACAGAAAGAGTGAAACTTTGAATATAAATAGTGAAACTTTGAACAATAGGGAAACTTTGAACAGAAAGAGTGAAACTTTGAACATAAAGAGTGAAACTTTGAACATAATGAGTAAAACTTTGAACATAAAGAGTGAAACTTTAAACAGAAAGAGTGAAACTTTTAACATAAATAGTGAAACTTTGAACATAAATAGTGAAACTTTGAACATAAATAGTGAAACTTTTAACAAAAAGAGTGAAACTTTTAACATAAATAGTGAAACTTTGAACAGAAAGAGTGAAACTTTGAAAAGAAAGAGTCAAACTATGAACAGAAAGAGTCAAACTTTGAACAGAAAGAGTGAAACTTTGAACAGAAAGAGTGAAACTTTGAACATAAATAGTGAAACTTTTAACAGAAAGAGTGAAACTTTGAACAGAAATAGTGAAACTTTGAACAGAAAGAGTGAAACTTTGAACAGAAAGAGTGAAACTTTTAACAGAAAGAGTGAAACTTTGAACAGAAAGAGTGAAACTTTTAACAGAAAGAGTGAAACTTCGAACATAAATAGTGAAACTTTTAACAGAAAGAGTGAAACTTTGAACAGAAATAGTGAAACTTTGAACAGAAAGAGTGAAACTTTGAACAGAAAGAGTGAAACTTTGAACAGAAAGAGTGAAACTTTGAACAGAAATAGTAAAACTTTGAACAGAAAGAGTGAAACTTTGAACAGAAAGAGTGAAACTTTGAACAGAAAGACTGAAACTTTAAACAGAAAGAGTGAAACTTTGAACATAAATAGTGAAACTTTGAACAATAGGGAAACTTTGAACAGAAAGAGTGAAACTTTGAACATAAAGAGTGAAACTTTGAACATAATGAGTAAAACTTTGAACATAAATAGTGAAACTTTAAACAGAAAGAGTGAAATTTTTAACATAAATCGTGAAACTTTGAACATAAATAGTGAAACTTTGAACATAAATAGTGAAACTTTTAACAGAAAGAGTGAAACTTTTAACATAAATAGTGAAACTTTGAACAGAAAGAGTGAAACTTTGAACAGAAAGAGTGAAACTTTGAACAGAAAGAGTGAAACTTTGAACAGAAAGAGTGAAACTTTGAACATAAATAGTGAAACTTTTAACAGAAAGAGTGAAACTTTTAACAGAAATAGTGAAACTTTGAACAGAAAGAGTGAAACTTTGAACAGAAAGAGTGAAACTTTTAACAGAAAGAGTGAAACTTTGAACAAAAAGAGTGAAACTTTGAACAGAAAGAGTGAAACTTTGAACATAAATAGTGAAACTTTTAACAGAAAGAGTGAAACTTTGAACAGAATTAGTGAAACTTTGAACAGAAAGAGTGAAAATTTGAACAGAAAGAGTGAAACTTTGAACAGAAAGAGTGAAACTTTGAACAGAAATAGTAAAACTTTGAACAGAAAGAGTGAAACTTTGAACAGAAAGAGTGAAACTTAAAACATAAATAGTGAAACCTAAAACATAAATAGTGAAACTTAAAACATAAATAGTGAAACTTTGAACAGAAAGACTGAAACTTAAACAGAAAGAATGAAACTTTGAACGTAAAAACTGAAACTTTAAACAGAAAGAGTGAAACTTTGAACATAAATAGTGAAACTTTGAACAATAGGGAAACTTTGAACAGAAAGAGTGAAACTTTGAACATAAAGAGTGAAACTTTGAACATAATGAGTAAAACTTTGAACATATATAGTGAAACTTTAAACAGAAAGAGTGAAACTTTTAACATAAATAGTGAAACTTTGAACATAAATAGTGAAACTTTGAACATAAATAGTGAAACTTTTAACAGAGAGAGTGAAACTTTTAACATAAATAGTGAAACTTTGAACAGAAAGAGTGAAACTTTGAACAGAAAGAGTGAAACTTTTAACAGAAAGAGTGAAACTTTGAACAGAAAGAGTGAAACTTTGAACAGAAAGAGTGAAACTTTGAACAGAAAGAGTGAAACTTTGAACAGAAAGAGTGAAACTTTGAACAGAAAGAGTGAAACTTTTAACAGAAAGAGTGAAACTTTGAACAGAAATAGTGAAACTTTGAACAGAAAGAGTGAAACTTTGAACAGAAAGAGTGAAACTTTGAACAGAAAGAGTGAAACTTTGAACAGAAATAGTAAAACTTTGAACAGAAAGAGTGAAACTTTGAACAGAAAGAGTGAAACTTTGAACAGAAAGAGTGAAACTTTGAACAGAAAGAGTGAAACTTTGAACAGAAAGAGTGAAACTTAAAACATAAATAGTGAAACTTAAAACATAAATAGTGAAACTTAAAACATAAATAGTGAAAATTTAAACATAAATAGTGAAACTTTGAACAGAAAGAGTGAAACTTTGAACAGAAAGAGTGAAACTTAAAACATAAATAGTGAAACTTAAAACATAAATAGTGAAACTTAAAACATAAATAGTGAAACTTTAAACATAAATAGTGAAACTTTGAACAGAAAGAGTGAAACTTTGAACGTAAAGACTGAAACTTTAAACAGAAAGAGTGAAACTTTGAACATAAATAGTGAAACTTTGAACAATAGGGAAACTTTGAACAGAAAGAGTGAAACTTTGAACATAATGAGTAAAACTTTGAACAGAAATAGTGAAACTTTGAACATAAAGAGTGAAACTTTGAACATAAGGAGTGAAACTTTGAACATAAAGAGTGAAACTTTTAACAGAAAGAGTTAACTTTTAACATAAATAGTGAAACTTTGAACATAAATAGTGAAACTTTGAACATAAATAGTGAAACTTTGAACAGAAAGAGTGAAACTTTGAACAGAAATAGTAAAACTTTGAACAGAAAGAGTGAAACTTTGAACAGAAAGAGTGAAACTTTGAACAGAAAGAGTGAAACTTTGAACAGAAAGAGTGAAACTTAAAACATAAATAGTGAAACTTAAAACATAAATAGTGAAACTTAAAACATAAATAGTGAAAATTTAAACATAAATAGTGAAACTTTGAACAGAAAGAGTGAAACTTTGAACAGAAAGAGTGAAACTTAAAACATAAATAGTGAAACTTAAAACATAAAGAGTGAAACTTTGAACATAATGAGTAAAACTTTGAACATATATAGTGAAACTTTAAACAGAAAGAGTGAAACTTTTAACATAAATAGTGAAACTTTGAACATAAATAGTGAAACTTTGAACAGAAAGAGTGAAACTTTGAACAGAAAGAGTGAAACTTTGAACAGAAAGAGTGAAACTTTGAACAGAAATAGTAAAACTTTGAACAGAAAGAGTGAAACTTTGAACAGAAAGAGTGAAACTTTTAACAGAAAGAGTGAAACTTTGAACAGAAAGAGTGAAACTTTGAACATAAATAGTGAAACTTTTAACAGAAAGAGTGAAACTTTGAACAGAAATAGTAAAACTTTGAACAGAAAGAGTGAAACTTTGAACAGAAAGAGTGAAACTTAAAACATAAATAGTGAAACTTAAAACATAAATAGTGAAACTTAAAACATAAATAGTGAAACTTTGAACAGAAAGACTGAAACTTAAACAGAAAGAGTGAAACTTTGAACGTAAAGACTGAAACTTTAAACAGAAAGAGTGAAACTTTGAATATAAATAGTGAAACTTTGAACAATAGGGAAACTTTGAACAGAAAGAGTGAAACTTTGAACATAAAGAGTGAAACTTTGAACATAATGAGTAAAACTTTGAACATAAATAGTGAAACTTTAAACAGAAAGAGTGAAACTTTTAACATAAATAGTGAAACTTTGAACATAAATAGTGAAACTTTGAACATAAATAGTGAAACTTTTAACAAAAAGAGTGAAACTTTTAACATAAATAGTGAAACTTTGAACAGAAAGAGTGAAACTTTGAAAAGAAAGAGTCAAACTTTGAACAGAAAGAGTGAAACTTTGAACAGAAAGAGTGAAACTTTGAACAGAAAGAGTGAAACTTTGAACATAAATAGTGAAACTTTTAACAGAAAGAGTGAAACTTTGAACAGAAATAGTGAAACTTTGAACAGAAAGTGTGAAACTTTGAACAGAAAGAGTGAAACTTTTAACAGAAAGAGTGAAACTTTGAACAGAAAGAGTGAAACTTTTAACAGAAAGAGTGAAACTTCGAACATAAATAGTGAAACTTTTAACAGAAAGAGTGAAACTTTGAACAGAAATAGTGAAACTTTGAACAGAAAGAGTGAAACTTTGAACAGAAAGAGTGAAACTTTGAACAGAAAGAGTGAAACTTTGAACAGAAAGAGTGAAACTTTGAACAGAAAGAGTGAAACTTTGAACAGAAAGAGTGAAACTTAAAACATAAATAGTGAAACTTAAAACATAAATAGTGAAACTTAAAACATAAATAGTGAAAATTTAAACATAAATAGTGAAACTTTGAACAGAAAGAGTGAAACTTTGAACAGAAAGAGTGAAACTTAAAACATAAATAGTGAAACTTAAAACATAAAGAGTGAAACTTTGAACATAATGAGTAAAACTTTGAACATATATAGTGAAACTTTAAACAGAAAGAGTGAAACTTTTAACATAAATAGTGAAACTTTGAACATAAATAGTGAAACTTTGAACATAAATAGTGAAACTTTTAACAGAGAGAGTGAAACTTTTAACATAAATAGTGAAACTTTGAACAGAAAGAGTGAAACTTTGAACAGAAAGAGTGAAACTTTTAACAGAAAGAGTGAAACTTTGAACAGAAAGAGTGAAACTTTGAACAGAAAGAGTGAAACTTTGAACATAAATAGTGAAACTTTTAACAGAAAGAGTGAAACTTTGAACAGAAATAGTAAAACTTTGAACAGAAAGAGTGAAACTTTGAACAGAAAGAGTGAAACTTAAAACATAAATAGTGAAACTTAAAACATAAATAGTGAAACTTAAAACATAAATAGTGAAACTTTGAACAGAAAGACTGAAACTTAAACAGAAAGAGTGAAACTTTGAACGTAAAGACTGAAACTTTAAACAGAAAGAGTGAAACTTTGAATATAAATAGTGAAACTTTGAACAATAGGGAAACTTTGAACAGAAAGAGTGAAACTTTGAACATAAAGAGTGAAACTTTGAACATAATGAGTAAAACTTTGAACATAAATAGTGAAACTTTAAACAGAAAGAGTGAAACTTTTAACATAAATAGTGAAACTTTGAACATAAATAGTGAAACTTTGAACATAAATAGTGAAACTTTTAACAAAAAGAGTGAAACTTTTAACATAAATAGTGAAACTTTGAACAGAAAGAGTGAAACTTTGAAAAGAAAGAGTCAAACTTTGAACAGAAAGAGTCAAACTTTGAACAGAAAGAGTGAAACTTTGAACAGAAAGAGTGAAACTTTGAACATAAATAGTGAAACTTTTAACAGAAAGAGTGAAACTTTGAACAGAAATAGTGAAACTTTGAACAGAAAGAGTGAAACTTTGAACAGAAAGAGTGAAACTTAAAACATAAATAGTGAAACTTAAAACATAAATAGTGAAAATTTAAACATAAATAGTGAAACTTTGAACAGAAAGAGTGAAACTTTGAACAGAAAGAGTGAAACTTAAAACATAAATAGTGAAACTTAAAACATAAAGAGTGAAACTTTGAACATAATGAGTAAAACTTTGAACATATATAGTGAAACTTTAAACAGAAAGAGTGAAACTTTTAACATAAATAGTGAAACTTTGAACATAAATAGTGAAACTTTGAACATAAATAGTGAAACTTTTAACAGAGAGAGTGAAACTTTTAACATAAATAGTGAAACTTTGAACAGAAAGAGTGAAACTTTGAACAGAAAGAGTGAAACTTTGAAAAGAAAGAGTCAAACTTTGAACAGAAAGAGTCAAACTTTGAACAGAAAGAGTGAAACTTTGAACAGAAAGAGTGAAACTTTGAACATAAATAGTGAAACTTTTAACAGAAAGAGTGAAACTTTGAACAGAAATAGTGAAACTTTGAACAGAAAGAGTGAAACTTTGAACAGAAAGAGTGAAACTTTTAACAGAAAGAGTGAAACTTTGAACAGAAAGAGTGAAACTTTTAACAGAAAGAGTGAAACTTCGAACATAAATAGTGAAACTTTTAACAGAAAGAGTGAAACTTTGAACAGAAAGAGTGAAACTTTGAACAGAAAGAGTGAAACTTTGAACATAAATAGTGAAACTTTTAACAGAAAGAGTGAAACTTTGAACAGAAATAGTAAAACTTTGAACAGAAAGAGTGAAACTTTGAACAGAAAGAGTGAAACTTAAAACATAAATAGTGAAACTTAAAACATAAATAGTGAAACTTAAAACATAAATAGTGAAACTTTGAACAGAAAGACTGAAACTTAAACAGAAAGAGTGAAACTTTGAACGTAAAGACTGAAACTTTAAACAGAAAGAGTGAAACTTTGAATATAAATAGTGAAACTTTGAACAATAGGGAAACTTTGAACAGAAAGAGTGAAACTTTGAACATAAAGAGTGAAACTTTGAACATAATGAGTAAAACTTTGAACATAAATAGTGAAACTTTAAACAGAAAGAGTGTAACTTTTAACATAAATAGTGAAACTTTGAACATAAATAGTGAAACTTTGAACATAAATAGTGAAACTTTTAACAAAAAGAGTGAAACTTTTAACATAAATAGTGAAACTTTGAACAGAAAGAGTGAAACTTTGAAAAGAAAGAGTCAAACTTTGAACAGAAAGAGTCAAACTTTGAACAGAAAGAGTGAAACTTTGAACAGAAAGAGTGAAACTTTGAACATAAATAGTGAAACTTTTAACAGAAAGAGTGAAACTTTGAACAGAAATAGTGAAACTTTGAACAGAAAGAGTGAAACTTTGAACAGAAAGAGTGAAACTTAAAACATAAATAGTGAAACTTAAAACATAAATAGTGAAACTTAAAACATAAATAGTGAAAATTTAAACATAAATAGTGAAACTTTGAACAGAAAGAGTGAAACTTTGAACAGAAAGAGTGAAACTTAAAACATAAATAGTGAAACTTAAAACATAAAGAGTGAAACTTTGAACATAATGAGTAAAACTTTGAACATATATAGTGAAACTTTAAACAGAAAGAGTGAAACTTTTAACATAAATAGTGAAACTTTGAACATAAATAGTGAAACTTTGAACATAAATAGTGAAACTTTTAACAGAGAGAGTGAAACTTTTAACAGAGAGAGTGAAACTTTTAACATAAATAGTGAAACTTTGAACAGAAAGAGTGAAACTTTGAACAGAAAGAGTGAAACTTTGAACAGAAAGAGTGAAACTTTGAAAAGAAAGAGTCAAACTTTGAACAGAAAGAGTCAAACTTTGAACAGAAAGAGTGAAACTTTGAACAGAAAGAGTGAAACTTTGAACATAAATAGTGAAACTTTTAACAGAAAGAGTGAAACTTTGAACAGAAATAGTGAAACTTTGAACAGAAAGAGTGAAACTTTGAACAGAAAGAGTGAAACTTTTAACAGAAAGAGTGAAACTTTGAACAGAAAGAGTGAAACTTTTAACAGAAAGAGTGAAACTTCGAACATAAATAGTGAAACTTTTAACAGAAAGAGTGAAACTTTGAACAGAAATAGTGAAACTTTGAACAGAAAGAGTGAAACTTTGAACAGAAAGAGTGAAACTTTGAACAGAAAGAGTGAAACTTTGAACAGAAATAGTAAAACTTTGAACAGAAAGAGTGAAACTTTGAACAGAAAGAGTGAAACTTTGAACAGAAAGAGTGAAACTTTGAACAGAAAGAGTGAAACTTAAAACATAAATAGTGAAACTTAAAACATAAATAGTGAAACTTAAAACATAAATAGTGAAAATTTAAACATAAATAGTGAAACTTTGAACAGAAAGAGTGAAACTTTGAACAGAAAGAGTGAAACTTAAAACATAAATAGTGAAACTTAAAACATAAAGAGTGAAACTTTGAACATAATGAGTAAAACTTTGAACATATATAGTGAAACTTTAAACAGAAAGAGTGAAACTTTTAACATAAATAGTGAAACTTTGAACATAAATAGTGAAACTTTGAACAGAAAGAGTGAAACTTTGAACAGAAAGAGTGAAACTTTGAACAGAAAGAGTGAAACTTTGAACAGAAATAGTAAAACTTTGAACAGAAAGAGTGAAACTTTGAACAGAAAGAGTGAAACTTTTAACAGAAAGAGTGAAACTTTGAACAGAAAGAGTGAAACTTTGAACAGAAAGAGTGAAACTTTGAACATAAATAGTGAAACTTTTAACAGAAAGAGTGAAACTTTGAACAGAAATAGTAAAACTTTGAACAGAAAGAGTGAAACTTTGAACAGAAAGAGTGAAACTTAAAACATAAATAGTGAAACTTAAAACATAAATAGTGAAACTTAAAACATAAATAGTGAAACTTTGAACAGAAAGACTGAAACTTAAACAGAAAGAGTGAAACTTTGAACGTAAAGACTGAAACTTTAAACAGAAAGAGTGAAACTTTGAATATAAATAGTGAAACTTTGAACAATAGGGAAACTTTGAACAGAAAGAGTGAAACTTTGAACATAAAGAGTGAAACTTTGAACATAATGAGTAAAACTTTGAACATAAATAGTGAAACTTTAAACAGAAAGAGTGAAACTTTTAACATAAATAGTGAAACTTTGAACATAAATAGTGAAACTTTGAACATAAATAGTGAAACTTTTAACAAAAAGAGTGAAACTTTTAACATAAATAGTGAAACTTTGAACAGAAAGAGTGAAACTTTGAAAAGAAAGAGTCAAACTTTGAACAGAAAGAGTCAAACTTTGAACAGAAAGAGTGAAACTTTGAACAGAAAGAGTGAAACTTTGAACATAAATAGTGAAACTTTTAACAGAAAGAGTGAAACTTTGAACAGAAATAGTGAAACTTTGAACAGAAAGAGTGAAACTTTGAACAGAAAGAGTGAAACTTTTAACAGAAAGAGTGAAACTTTGAACAGAAAGAGTGAAACTTTTAACAGAAAGAGTGAAACTTCGAACATAAATAGTGAAACTTTTAACAGAAAGAGTGAAACTTTGAACAGAAATAGTGAAACTTTGAACAGAAAGAGTGAAACTTTGAACAGAAAGAGTGAAACTTTGAACAGAAAGAGTGAAACTTTGAACAGAAAGAGTGAAACTTTGAACAGAAAGAGTGAAACTTTGAACAGAAAGAGTGAAACTTAAAACATAAATAGTGAAACTTAAAACATAAATAGTGAAACTTAAAACATAAATAGTGAAAATTTAAACATAAATAGTGAAACTTTGAACAGAAAGAGTGAAACTTTGAACAGAAAGAGTGAAACTTAAAACATAAATAGTGAAACTTAAAACATAAAGAGTGAAACTTTGAACATAATGAGTAAAACTTTGAACATATATAGTGAAACTTTAAACAGAAAGAGTGAAACTTTTAACATAAATAGTGAAACTTTGAACATAAATAGTGAAACTTTGAACATAAATAGTGAAACTTTTAACAGAGAGAGTGAAACTTTTAACATAAATAGTGAAACTTTGAACAGAAAGAGTGAAACTTTGAACAGAAAGAGTGAAACTTTTAACAGAAAGAGTGAAACTTTGAACAGAAAGAGTGAAACTTTGAACAGAAAGAGTGAAACTTTGAACATAAATAGTGAAACTTTTAACAGAAAGAGTGAAACTTTGAACAGAAATAGTAAAACTTTGAACAGAAAGAGTGAAACTTTGAACAGAAAGAGTGAAACTTAAAACATAAATAGTGAAACTTAAAACATAAATAGTGAAACTTAAAACATAAATAGTGAAACTTTGAACAGAAAGACTGAAACTTAAACAGAAAGAGTGAAACTTTGAACGTAAAGACTGAAACTTTAAACAGAAAGAGTGAAACTTTGAATATAAATAGTGAAACTTTGAACAATAGGGAAACTTTGAACAGAAAGAGTGAAACTTTGAACATAAAGAGTGAAACTTTGAACATAATGAGTAAAACTTTGAACATAAATAGTGAAACTTTAAACAGAAAGAGTGAAACTTTGAACATAAATAGTGAAACTTTGAACATAAATAGTGAAACTTTGAACATAAATAGTGAAACTTTTAACAAAAAGAGTGAAACTTTTAACATAAATAGTGAAACTTTGAACAGAAAGAGTGAAACTTTGAAAAGAAAGAGTCAAACTTTGAACAGAAAGAGTCAAACTTTGAACAGAAAGAGTGAAACTTTGAACAGAAAGAGTGAAACTTTGAACATAAATAGTGAAACTTTTAACAGAAAGAGTGAAACTTTGAACAGAAATAGTGAAACTTTGAACAGAAAGAGTGAAACTTTGAACAGAAAGAGTGAAACTTAAAACATAAATAGTGAAACTTAAAACATAAATAGTGAAACTTAAAACATAAATAGTGAAAATTTAAACATAAATAGTGAAACTTTGAACAGAAAGAGTTAAACTTTGAACAGAAAGAGTGAAACTTAAAACATAAATAGTGAAACTTAAAACATAAAGAGTGAAACTTTGAACATAATGAGTAAAACTTTGAACATATATAGTGAAACTTTAAACAGAAAGAGTGAAACTTTTAACATAAATAGTGAAACTTTGAACATAAATAGTGAAACTTTGAACATAAATAGTGAAACTTTTAACAGAGAGAGTGAAACTTTTAACATAAATAGTGAAACTTTGAACAGAAAGAGTGAAACTTTGAACAGAAAGAGTGAAACTTTTAACAGAAAGAGTGAAACTTTGAACAGAAAGAGTGAAACTTTGAACAGAAAGAGTGAAACTTTGAACATAAATAGTGAAACTTTTAACAGAAAGAGTGAAACTTTGAACAGAAATAGTAAAACTTTGAACAGAAAGAGTGAAACTTTGAACAGAAAGAGTGAAACTTAAAACATAAATAGTGAAACTTAAAACATAAATAGTGAAACTTAAAACATAAATAGTGAAACTTTGAACAGAAAGACTGAAACTTAAACAGAAAGAGTGAAACTTTGAACGTAAAGACTGAAACTTTAAACAGAAAGAGTGAAACTTTGAATATAAATAGTGAAACTTTGAACAATAGGGAAACTTTGAACAGAAAGAGTGAAACTTTGAACATAAAGAGTGAAACTTTGAACATAATGAGTAAAACTTTGAACATAAATAGTGAAACTTTAAACAGAAAGAGTGAAACTTTTAACATAAATAGTGAAACTTTGAACATAAATAGTGAAACTTTGAACATAAATAGTGAAACTTTTAACAAAAAGAGTGAAACTTTTAACATAAATAGTGAAACTTTGAACAGAAAGAGTGAAACTTTGAAAAGAAAGAGTCAAACTTTGAACAGAAAGAGTCAAACTTTGAACAGAAAGAGTGAAACTTTGAACAGAAAGAGTGAAACTTTGAACATAAATAGTGAAACTTTTAACAGAAAGAGTGAAACTTTGAACAGAAATAGTGAAACTTTGAACAGAAAGAGTGAAACTTTGAACAGAAAGAGTGAAACTTTTAACAGAAAGAGTGAAACTTTGAACAGAAAGAGTGAAACTTTTAACAGAAAGAGTGAAACTTCGAACATAAATAGTGAAACTTTTAACAGAAAGAGTGAAACTTTGAACAGAAATAGTGAAACTTTTAACAGAAAGAGTGAAACTTCGAACATAAATAGTGAAACTTTTAACAGAAAGAGTGAAACTTTGAACAGAAATAGTGAAACTTTGAACAGAAAGAGTGAAACTTTGAACAGAAAGAGTGAAACTTTGAACAGAAATAGTGAAACTTTGAACAGAAAGAGTGAAACTTTGAACAGAAAGAGTGAAACTTTGAACAGAAAGACTGAAACTTTAAACAGAAAGAGTGAAACTTTGAACATAAATAGTGAAACTTTGAACAATAGGGAAACTTTGAACAGAAAGAGTGAAACTTTGAACATAAAGAGTGAAACTTTGAACATAATGAGTAAAACTTTGAACATAAATAGTGAAACTTTAAACAGAAAGAGTGAAATTTTTAACATAAATCGTGAAACTTTGAACAGAAAGAGTGAAACTTTGAACAGAAAGAGTGAAACTTTGAACAGAAAGAGTGAAACTTTGAACAGAAATAGTAAAACTTTGAACAGAAAGAGTGAAACTTTGAACAGAAAGAGTGAAACTTTGAACATAAAGAGTGAAACTTTGAACATAATGAGTAAAACTTTGAACATATATAGTGAAACTTTAAACAGAAAGAGTGAAACTTTTAACATAAATAGTGAAACTTTGAACATAAATAGTGAAACTTTGAACATAAATAGTGAAACTTTGAACATAAATAGTGAAACTTTTAACAGAGAGAGTGAAACTTTTAACATAAATAGTGAAACTTTGAACAGAAAGAGTGAAACTTTGAACAGAAAGAGTGAAACTTTTAACAGAAAGAGTGAAACTTTGAACAGAAAGAGTGAAACTTTGAACATAAATAGTGAAACTTTTAACAGAAAGAGTGAAACTTTGAACAGAAATAGTGAAACTTTGAACAGAAAGAGTGAAACTTTGAACAGAAAGAGTGAAACTTTGAACAGAAAGAGTGAAACTTTGAACAGAAATAGTAAAACTTTGAACAGAAAGAGTGAAACTTTGAATAGAAAGAGTGAAACTTTGAACAGAAAGAGTGAAACTTTGAACAGAAAGAGTGAAACTTTGAACAGAAAGAGTGAAACTTAAAACATAAATAGTGAAACTTAAAACATAAATAGTGAAACTTAAAACATAAATAGTGAAAATTTAAACATAAATAGTGAAACTTTGAACAGAAAGAGTGAAACTTTGAACAGAAAGAGTGAAACTTAAAACATAAATAGTGAAACTTAAAACATAAATAGTGAAACTTTGAACAGAAAGAGTGAAACTTTGAACGTAAAGACTGAAACTTTAAACAGAAAGAGTAAAACTTTGAACATAAATAGTGAAACTTTGAACAATAGGGAAACTTTGAACAGAAAGAGTGAAACTTTGAACATAATGAGTAAAACTTTGAACAGAAATAGTGAAACTTTGAACATAAAGAGTGAAACTTTGAACATAAGGAGTGAAACTTTGAACATAAAGAGTGAAACTTTTAACAGAAAGAGTTAACTTTTAACATAAATAGTGAAACTTTGAACATAAATAGTGAAACTTTTAACAGAAAGAGTGAAACTTTTAACATAAATAGTGAAACTTTGAACATAAATAGTGAAACTTTGAACAGAAAGAGTGAAACTTTGAACATAAATAGTGAAACTTTTAACAGAAAGAGTGAAACTTTGAACAGAAATAGTAAAACTTTGAACAGAAAGAGTGAAACTTTGAACAGAAAGAGTGAAACTTAAAACATAAATAGTGAAACTTAAAACATAAATAGTGAAACTTAAAACATAAATAGTGAAACTTTGAACAGAAAGACTGAAACTTAAACAGAAAGAGTGAAACTTTGAACGTAAAGACTGAAACTTTAAACAGAAAGAGTGAAACTTTGAATATAAATAGTGAAACTTTGAACAATAGGGAAACTTTGAACAGAAAGAGTGAAACTTTGAACATAAAGAGTGAAACTTTGAACATAATGAGTAAAACTTTGAACATAAATAGTGAAACTTTAAACAGAAAGAGTGAAACTTTTAACATAAATAGTGAAACTTTGAACATAAATAGTGAAACTTTGAACATAAATAGTGAAACTTTTAACAAAAAGAGTGAAACTTTTAACATAAATAGTGAAACTTTGAACAGAAAGAGTGAAACTTTGAAAAGAAAGAGTCAAACTTTGAACAGAAAGAGTCAAACTTTGAACAGAAAGAGTGAAACTTTGAACAGAAAGAGTGAAACTTTGAACATAAATAGTGAAACTTTTAACAGAAAGAGTGAAACTTTGAACAGAAATAGTGAAACTTTGAACAGAAAGAGTGAAACTTTGAACAGAAAGAGTGAAACTTTTAACAGAAAGAGTGAAACTTTGAACAGAAAGAGTGAAACTTTTAACAGAAAGAGTGAAACTTCGAACATAAATAGTGAAACTTTTAACAGAAAGAGTGAAACTTTGAACAGAAATAGTGAAACTTTTAACAGAAAGAGTGAAACTTCGAACATAAATAGTGAAACTTTTAACAGAAAGAGTGAAACTTTGAACAGAAATAGTGAAACTTTGAACAGAAAGAGTGAAACTTTGAACAGAAAGAGTGAAACTTTGAACAGAAATAGTGAAACTTTGAACAGAAAGAGTGAAACTTTGAACAGAAAGAGTGAAACTTTGAACAGAAAGACTGAAACTTTAAACAGAAAGAGTGAAACTTTGAACATAAATAGTGAAACTTTGAACAATAGGGAAACTTTGAACAGAAAGAGTGAAACTTTGAACATAAAGAGTGAAACTTTGAACATAATGAGTAAAACTTTGAACATAAATAGTGAAACTTTAAACAGAAAGAGTGAAATTTTTAACATAAATCGTGAAACTTTGAACAGAAAGAGTGAAACTTTGAACAGAAAGAGTGAAACTTTGAACAGAAAGAGTGAAACTTTGAACAGAAATAGTAAAACTTTGAACAGAAAGAGTGAAACTTTGAACAGAAAGAGTGAAACTTTGAACATAAAGAGTGAAACTTTGAACATAATGAGTAAAACTTTGAACATATATAGTGAAACTTTAAACAGAAAGAGTGAAACTTTTAACATAAATAGTGAAACTTTGAACATAAATAGTGAAACTTTGAACATAAATAGTGAAACTTTGAACATAAATAGTGAAACTTTTAACAGAGAGAGTGAAACTTTTAACATAAATAGTGAAACTTTGAACAGAAAGAGTGAAACTTTGAACAGAAAGAGTGAAACTTTTAACAGAAAGAGTGAAACTTTGAACAGAAAGAGTGAAACTTTGAACATAAATAGTGAAACTTTTAACAGAAAGAGTGAAACTTTGAACAGAAATAGTGAAACTTTGAACAGAAAGAGTGAAACTTTGAACAGAAAGAGTGAAACTTTGAACAGAAAGAGTGAAACTTTGAACAGAAATAGTAAAACTTTGAACAGAAAGAGTGAAACTTTGAATAGAAAGAGTGAAACTTTGAACAGAAAGAGTGAAACTTTGAACAGAAAGAGTGAAACTTTGAACAGAAAGAGTGAAACTTAAAACATAAATAGTGAAACTTAAAACATAAATAGTGAAACTTAAAACATAAATAGTGAAAATTTAAACATAAATAGTGAAACTTTGAACAGAAAGAGTGAAACTTTGAACAGAAAGAGTGAAACTTAAAACATAAATAGTGAAACTTAAAACATAAATAGTGAAACTTTGAACAGAAAGAGTGAAACTTTGAACGTAAAGACTGAAACTTTAAACAGAAAGAGTAAAACTTTGAACATAAATAGTGAAACTTTGAACAATAGGGAAACTTTGAACAGAAAGAGTGAAACTTTGAACATAATGAGTAAAACTTTGAACAGAAATAGTGAAACTTTGAACATAAAGAGTGAAACTTTGAACATAAGGAGTGAAACTTTGAACATAAAGAGTGAAACTTTTAACAGAAAGAGTTAACTTTTAACATAAATAGTGAAACTTTGAACATAAATAGTGAAACTTTTAACAGAAAGAGTGAAACTTTTAACATAAATAGTGAAACTTTGAACATAAATAGTGAAACTTTGAACATAAATAGTGAAACTTTTAACAGAAAGAGTGAAACTTTGAACATAAATAGTGAAACTTTTAACAGAAAGAGTGAAACTTTGAACAGAAATAGTGAAACTTTGAACAGAAAGAGTGAAACTTTGAGCAGAAAGAGTGAAACTTTGAACAGAAAGAGTGAAACTTTGAACAGAAATAGTAAAACTTTGAACAGAAAGAGTGAAACTTTGAACAGAAAGAGTGAAACTTTGAACAGAAAGAGTGAAACTTTGAACAGAAAGAGTGAAACTTTGAACATAAAGAGTGAAACTTTGAACATAATGAGTAAAACTTTGAACATATATAGTGAAACTTTAAACAGAAAGAGTGAAACTTTTAACATAAATAGTGAAACTTTGAACATAAATAGTGAAACTTTGAACATAAATAGTGAAACTTTTAACAGAAAGAGTGAAACTTTTAACATAAATAGTGAAACTTTGAACAGAAAGAGTGAAACTTTGAACAGAAAGAGTGAAACTTTAAACAGAAAGAGTGAAACTTTTAACATAAATAGTGAAACTTTGAACATAAATAGTGAAACTTTGAACATAAATAGTGAAACTTTTAACAGAGAGAGTGAAACTTTTAACATAAATAGTGAAACTTTGAACAGAAAGAGTGAAACTTTGAACAGAAAGAGTGAAACTTTGAACAGAAAGAGTGAAACTTTGAACAGAAATAGTAAAACTTTGAACAGAAAGAGTGAAACTTTGAATAGAAAGAGTGAAACTTTGAACAGAAAGAGTGAAACTTTGAACAGAAAGAGTGAAACTTTGAACAGAAAGAGTGAAACTTAAAACATAAATAGTGAAACTTAAAACATAAATAGTGAAAATTTAAACATAAATAGTGAAACTTTGAACAGAAAGAGTGAAACTTTGAACAGAAAGAGTGAAACTTAAAACATAAATAGTGAAACTTAAAACATAAATAGTGAAACTTTGAACAGAAAGAGTGAAACTTTGAACGTAAAGACTGAAACTTTAAACAGAAAGAGTAAAACTTTGAACATAAATAGTGAAACTTTGAACAATAGGGAAACTTTGAACAGAAAGAGTGAAACTTTGAACATAATGAGTAAAACTTTGAACAGAAATAGTGAAACTTTGAACATAAAGAGTGAAACTTTGAACATAAGGAGTGAAACTTTGAACATAAAGAGTGAAACTTTTAACAGAAAGAGTTAACTTTTAACATAAATAGTGAAACTTTGAACATAAATAGTGAAACTTTGAACATAAATAGTGAAACTTTTAACAGAAAGAGTGAAACTTTTAACATAAATAGTGAAACTTTGAACATAAATAGTGAAACTTTTAACAGAAAGAGTGAAACTTTGAACATAAATAGTGAAACTTTTAACAGAAAGAGTGAAACTTTGAACAGAAATAGTGAAACTTTGAACAGAAATAGTGAAACTTTGAACAGAAAGAGTGAAACTTTGAGCAGAAAGAGTGAAACTTTGAACAGAAAGAGTGAAACTTTGAACAGAAATAGTAAAACTTTGAACAGAAAGAGTGAAACTTTGAACAGAAAGAGTGAAACTTTGAACAGAAAGAGTGAAACTTTGAACAGAAAGAGTGAAACTTTGAACATAAAGAGTGAAACTTTGAACATAATGAGTAAAACTTTGAACAGAAATAGTAAAACTTTGAACAGAAAGAGTGAAACTTTGAACAGAAAGAGTGAAACTTAAAACATAAATAGTGAAACTTAAAACATAAATAGTGAAACTTAAAACATAAATAGTGAAACTTTGAACAGAAAGACTGAAACTTAAACAGAAAGAGTGAAACTTTGAACGTAAAGACTGAAACTTTAAACAGAAAGAGTGAAACTTTGAATATAAATAGTGAAACTTTGAACAATAGGGAAACTTTGAACAGAAAGAGTGAAACTTTGAACATAAAGAGTGAAACTTTGAACATAATGAGTAAAACTTTGAACATAAATAGTGAAACTTTAAACAGAAAGAGTGAAACTTTTAACATAAATAGTGAAACTTTGAACATAAATAGTGAAACTTTGAACATAAATAGTGAAACTTTTAACAAAAAGAGTGAAACTTTTAACATAAATAGTGAAACTTTGAACAGAAAGAGTGAAACTTTGAAAAGAAAGAGTCAAACTTTGAACAGAAAGAGTCAAACTTTGAACAGAAAGAGTGAAACTTTGAACAGAAAGAGTGAAACTTTGAACATAAATAGTGAAACTTTTAACAGAAAGAGTGAAACTTTGAACAGAAATAGTGAAACTTTGAACAGAAAGAGTGAAACTTTGAACAGAAAGAGTGAAACTTTTAACAGAAAGAGTGAAACTTTGAACAGAAAGAGTGAAACTTTTAACAGAAAGAGTGAAACTTCGAACATAAATAGTGAAACTTTTAACAGAAAGAGTGAAACTTTGAACAGAAATAGTGAAACTTTTAACAGAAAGAGTGAAACTTCGAACATAAATAGTGAAACTTTTAACAGAAAGAGTGAAACTTTGAACAGAAATAGTGAAACTTTGAACAGAAAGAGTGAAACTTTGAACAGAAAGAGTGAAACTTTGAACAGAAATAGTGAAACTTTGAACAGAAAGAGTGAAACTTTGAACAGAAAGAGTGAAACTTTGAACAGAAAGACTGAAACTTTAAACAGAAAGAGTGAAACTTTGAACATAAATAGTGAAACTTTGAACAATAGGGAAACTTTGAACAGAAAGAGTGAAACTTTGAACATAAAGAGTGAAACTTTGAACATAATGAGTAAAACTTTGAACATAAATAGTGAAACTTTAAACAGAAAGAGTGAAATTTTTAACATAAATCGTGAAACTTTGAACAGAAAGAGTGAAACTTTGAACAGAAAGAGTGAAACTTTGAACAGAAAGAGTGAAACTTTGAACAGAAATAGTAAAACTTTGAACAGAAAGAGTGAAACTTTGAACAGAAAGAGTGAAACTTTGAACATAAAGAGTGAAACTTTGAACATAATGAGTAAAACTTTGAACATATATAGTGAAACTTTAAACAGAAAGAGTGAAACTTTTAACATAAATAGTGAAACTTTGAACATAAATAGTGAAACTTTGAACATAAATAGTGAAACTTTGAACATAAATAGTGAAACTTTTAACAGAGAGAGTGAAACTTTTAACATAAATAGTGAAACTTTGAACAGAAAGAGTGAAACTTTGAACAGAAAGAGTGAAACTTTTAACAGAAAGAGTGAAACTTTGAACAGAAAGAGTGAAACTTTGAACATAAATAGTGAAACTTTTAACAGAAAGAGTGAAACTTTGAACAGAAATAGTGAAACTTTGAACAGAAAGAGTGAAACTTTGAACAGAAAGAGTGAAACTTTGAACAGAAAGAGTGAAACTTTGAACAGAAATAGTAAAACTTTGAACAGAAAGAGTGAAACTTTGAATAGAAAGAGTGAAACTTTGAACAGAAAGAGTGAAACTTTGAACAGAAAGAGTGAAACTTTGAACAGAAAGAGTGAAACTTAAAACATAAATAGTGAAACTTAAAACATAAATAGTGAAACTTAAAACATAAATAGTGAAAATTTAAACATAAATAGTGAAACTTTGAACAGAAAGAGTGAAACTTTGAACAGAAAGAGTGAAACTTAAAACATAAATAGTGAAACTTAAAACATAAATAGTGAAACTTTGAACAGAAAGAGTGAAACTTTGAACGTAAAGACTGAAACTTTAAACAGAAAGAGTAAAACTTTGAACATAAATAGTGAAACTTTGAACAATAGGGAAACTTTGAACAGAAAGAGTGAAACTTTGAACATAATGAGTAAAACTTTGAACAGAAATAGTGAAACTTTGAACATAAAGAGTGAAACTTTGAACATAAGGAGTGAAACTTTGAACATAAAGAGTGAAACTTTTAACAGAAAGAGTTAACTTTTAACATAAATAGTGAAACTTTGAACATAAATAGTGAAACTTTTAACAGAAAGAGTGAAACTTTTAACATAAATAGTGAAACTTTGAACATAAATAGTGAAACTTTGAACATAAATAGTGAAACTTTTAACAGAAAGAGTGAAACTTTGAACATAAATAGTGAAACTTTTAACAGAAAGAGTGAAACTTTGAACAGAAATAGTGAAACTTTGAACAGAAAGAGTGAAACTTTGAGCAGAAAGAGTGAAACTTTGAACAGAAAGAGTGAAACTTTGAACAGAAATAGTAAAACTTTGAACAGAAAGAGTGAAACTTTGAACAGAAAGAGTGAAACTTTGAACAGAAAGAGTGAAACTTTGAACAGAAAGAGTGAAACTTTGAACATAAAGAGTGAAACTTTGAACATAATGAGTAAAACTTTGAACATATATAGTGAAACTTTAAACAGAAAGAGTGAAACTTTTAACATAAATAGTGAAACTTTGAACATAAATAGTGAAACTTTGAACATAAATAGTGAAACTTTTAACAGAAAGAGTGAAACTTTTAACATAAATAGTGAAACTTTGAACAGAAAGAGTGAAACTTTGAACAGAAAGAGTGAAACTTTAAACAGAAAGAGTGAAACTTTTAACATAAATAGTGAAACTTTGAACATAAATAGTGAAACTTTGAACATAAATAGTGAAACTTTTAACAGAGAGAGTGAAACTTTTAACATAAATAGTGAAACTTTGAACAGAAAGAGTGAAACTTTGAACAGAAAGAGTGAAACTTTGAACAGAAAGAGTGAAACTTTGAACAGAAATAGTAAAACTTTGAACAGAAAGAGTGAAACTTTGAATAGAAAGAGTGAAACTTTGAACAGAAAGAGTGAAACTTTGAACAGAAAGAGTGAAACTTTGAACAGAAAGAGTGAAACTTAAAACATAAATAGTGAAACTTAAAACATAAATAGTGAAAATTTAAACATAAATAGTGAAACTTTGAACAGAAAGAGTGAAACTTTGAACAGAAAGAGTGAAACTTAAAACATAAATAGTGAAACTTAAAACATAAATAGTGAAACTTTGAACAGAAAGAGTGAAACTTTGAACGTAAAGACTGAAACTTTAAACAGAAAGAGTAAAACTTTGAACATAAATAGTGAAACTTTGAACAATAGGGAAACTTTGAACAGAAAGAGTGAAACTTTGAACATAATGAGTAAAACTTTGAACAGAAATAGTGAAACTTTGAACATAAAGAGTGAAACTTTGAACATAAGGAGTGAAACTTTGAACATAAAGAGTGAAACTTTTAACAGAAAGAGTTAACTTTTAACATAAATAGTGAAACTTTGAACATAAATAGTGAAACTTTGAACATAAATAGTGAAACTTTTAACAGAAAGAGTGAAACTTTTAACATAAATAGTGAAACTTTGAACATAAATAGTGAAACTTTTAACAGAAAGAGTGAAACTTTGAACATAAATAGTGAAACTTTTAACAGAAAGAGTGAAACTTTGAACAGAAATAGTGAAACTTTGAACAGAAATAGTGAAACTTTGAACAGAAAGAGTGAAACTTTGAGCAGAAAGAGTGAAACTTTGAACAGAAAGAGTGAAACTTTGAACAGAAATAGTAAAACTTTGAACAGAAAGAGTGAAACTTTGAACAGAAAGAGTGAAACTTTGAACAGAAAGAGTGAAACTTTGAACAGAAAGAGTGAAACTTTGAACATAAAGAGTGAAACTTTGAACATAATGAGTAAAACTTTGAACATATATAGTGAAACTTTAAACAGAAAGAGTGAAACTTTTAACATAAATAGTGAAACTTTGAACATAAATAGTGAAACTTTGAACATAAATAGTGAAACTTTTAACAGAAAGAGTGAAACTTTTAACATAAATAGTGAAACTTTGAACAGAAAGAGTGAAACTTTGAACAGAAAGAGTGAAACTTTAAACAGAAAGAGTGAAACTTTTAACATAAATAGTGAAACTTTGAACATAAATAGTGAAACTTTGAACATAAATAGTGAAACTTTTAACAGAGAGAGTGAAACTTTTAACATAAATAGTGAAACTTTGAACAGAAAGAGTGAAACTTTGAGCAGAAAGAGTGAAACTTTGAACAGAAAGAGTGAAACTTTGAACAGAAATAGTAAAACTTTGAACAGAAAGAGTGAAACTTTGAACAGAAAGAGTGAAACTTTGAACAGAAAGAGTGAAACTTTGAACAGAAAGAGTGAAACTTTGAACATAAAGAGTGAAACTTTGAACATAATGAGTAAAACTTTGAACATATATAGTGAAACTTTAAACAGAAAGAGTGAAACTTTTAACATAAATAGTGAAACTTTGAACATAAATAGTGAAACTTTGAACATAAATAGTGAAACTTTTAACAGAGAGAGTGAAACTTTTAACATAAATAGTGAAACTTTGAACAGAAAGAGTGAAACTTTGAACAGAAAGAGTGAAACTTTGAACATAAATAGTGAAACTTTTAACAGAAAGAGTGAAACTTTGAACAGAAATAGTAAAACTTTGAACAGAAAGAGTGAAACTTTGAACAGAAAGAGTGAAACTTAAAACATAAATAGTGAAACTTAAAACATAAATAGTGAAACTTAAAACATAAATAGTGAAACTTTGAACAGAAAGACTGAAACTTAAACAGAAAGAGTGAAACTTTGAACGTAAAGACTGAAACTTTAAACAGAAAGAGTGAAACTTTGAATATAAATAGTGAAACTTTGAACAATAGGGAAACTTTGAACAGAAAGAGTGAAACTTTGAACATAAAGAGTGAAACTTTGAACATAATGAGTAAAACTTTGAACATAATGAGTAAAACTTTGAACATAAATAGTGAAACTTTAAACAGAAAGAGTGAAACTTTTAACATAAATAGTGAAACTTTGAACATAAATAGTGAAACTTTTAACATAAATAGTGAAACTTTGAACAGAAAGAGTGAAACTTTGAAAAGAAAGAGTGAAACTTTGAACAGAAAGAGTCAAACTTTGAACAGAAAGAGTGAAACTTTGAACAGAAAGAGTGAAACTTTGAACATAAAGAGTGAAACTTTGAACATAATGAGTAAAACTTTGAACATATATAGTGAAACTTTAAACAGAAAGAGTGAAACTTTTAACATAAATAGTGAAACTTTGAACATAAATAGTGAAACTTTGAACATAAATAGTGAAACTTTTAACAGAAAGAGTGAAACTTTTAACATAAATAGTGAAACTTTGAACAGAAAGAGTGAAACTTTGAACAGAAAGAGTGAAACTTTAAACAGAAAGAGTGAAACTTTTAACATAAATAGTGAAACTTTGAACATAAATAGTGAAACTTTGAACATAAATAGTGAAACTTTTAACAGAGAGAGTGAAACTTTTAACATAAATAGTGAAACTTTGAACAGAAAGAGTGAAACTTTGAACAGAAAGAGTGAAACTTTGAACAGAAAGAGTGAAACTTTGAACAGAAATAGTAAAACTTTGAACAGAAAGAGTGAAACTTTGAATAGAAAGAGTGAAACTTTGAACAGAAAGAGTGAAACTTTGAACAGAAAGAGTGAAACTTTGAACAGAAAGAGTGAAACTTAAAACATAAATAGTGAAACTTAAAACATAAATAGTGAAACTTAAAACATAAATAGTGAAAATTTAAACATAAATAGTGAAACTTTGAACAGAAAGAGTGAAACTTTGAACAGAAAGAGTGAAACTTAAAACATAAATAGTGAAACTTAAAACATAAATAGTGAAACTTTGAACAGAAAGAGTGAAACTTTGAACGTAAAGACTGAAACTTTAAACAGAAAGAGTAAAACTTTGAACATAAATAGTGAAACTTTGAACAATAGGGAAACTTTGAACAGAAAGAGTGAAACTTTGAACATAATGAGTAAAACTTTGAACAGAAATAGTGAAACTTTGAACATAAAGAGTGAAACTTTGAACATAAGGAGTGAAACTTTGAACATAAAGAGTGAAACTTTTAACAGAAAGAGTTAACTTTTAACATAAATAGTGAAACTTTGAACATAAATAGTGAAACTTTGAACATAAATAGTGAAACTTTTAACAGAAAGAGTGAAACTTTTAACATAAATAGTGAAACTTTGAACATAAATAGTAAAACTTTGAACATAAATAGTGAAACTTTTAACAGAAAGAGTGAAACTTTGAACATAAATAGTGAAACTTTTAACAGAAAGAGTGAAACTTTGAACAGAAATAGTGAAACTTTGAACAGAAATAGTGAAACTTTGAACAGAAAGAGTGAAACTTTGAGCAGAAAGAGTGAAACTTTGAGCAGAAAGAGTGAAACTTTGAACAGAAATAGTAAAACTTTGAACAGAAAGAGTGAAAATTTGAACAGAAAGAGTGAAACTTTGAACAGAAAGAGTGAAACTTTGAACAGAAAGAGTGAAACTTTGAACATAAAGAGTGAAACTTTGAACATAATGAGTAAAACTTTGAACATATATAGTGAAACTTTAAACAGAAAGAGTGAAACTTTTAACATAAATAGTGAAACTTTGAACATAAATAGTGAAACTTTGAACATAAATAGTGAAACTTTTAACAGAAAGAGTGAAACTTTTAACATAAATAGTGAAACTTTGAACAGAAAGAGTGAAACTTTGAACATAAAGAGTGAAACTTTGAACATAATGAGTAAAACTTTGAACATAAATAGTGAAACTTTAAACAGAAAGAGTGAAACTTTTAACATAAATAGTGAAACTTTGAACATAAATAGTGAAACTTTTAACATAAATAGTGAAACTTTGAACAGAAAGAGTGAAACTTTGAAAAGAAAGAGTGAAACTTTGAACAGAAAGAGTCAAACTTTGAACAGAAAGAGTGAAACTTTGAACAGAAAGAGTGAAACTTTGAACATAAATAGTGAAACTTTTAACAGAAAGAGTGAAACTTTGAACAGAAAGAGTGAAACTTTGAACATAAAGAGTGAAACTTTGAACATAATGAGTAAAACTTTGAACATATATAGTGAAACTTTAAACAGAAAGAGTGAAACTTTTAACATAAATAGTGAAACTTTGAACATAAATAGTGAAACTTTGAACATAAATAGTGAAACTTTTAACAGAGAGAGTGAAACTTTTAACATAAATAGTGAAACTTTGAACAGAAAGAGTGAAACTTTGAACAGAAAGAGTGAAACTTTGAACATAAATAGTGAAACTTTTAACAGAAAGAGTGAAACTTTGAACAGAAATAGTAAAACTTTGAACAGAAAGAGTGAAACTTTGAACAGAAAGAGTGAAACTTAAAACATAAATAGTGAAACTTAAAACATAAATAGTGAAACTTAAAACATAAATAGTGAAACTTTGAACAGAAAGACTGAAACTTAAACAGAAAGAGTGAAACTTTGAACGTAAAGACTGAAACTTTAAACAGAAAGAGTGAAACTTTGAATATAAATAGTGAAACTTTGAACAATAGGGAAACTTTGAACAGAAAGAGTGAAACTTTGAACATAAAGAGTGAAACTTTGAACATAATGAGTAAAACTTTGAACATAAATAGTGAAACTTTAAACAGAAAGAGTGAAACTTTTAACATAAATAGTGAAACTTTGAACATAAATAGTGAAACTTTTAACATAAATAGTGAAACTTTGAACAGAAAGAGTGAAACTTTGAAAAGAAAGAGTGAAACTTTGAACAGAAAGAGTGAAACTTTGAACAGAAAGAGTGAAACTTTGAACATAAATAGTGAAACTTTTAACAGAAAGAGTGAAACTTTGAACAGAAATAGTGAAACTTTGAACAGAAAGAGTGAAACTTTGAACAGAAAGAGTGAAACTTTTAACAGAAAGAGTGAAACTTTGAACAGAAAGAGTGAAACTTTTAACAGAAAGAGTGAAACTTCGAACATAAATAGTGAAACTTTTAACAGAAAGAGTGAAACTTTGAACAGAAATAGTGAAACTTTGAACAGAAAGAGTGAAACTTTGAACAGAAAGAGTGAAACTTTGAACAGAAAGAGTGAAACTTTGAACAGAAATAGTGAAACTTTGAACAGAAAGAGTGAAACTTTGAACAGAAAGAGTGAAACTTTGAACAGAAAGAGTGAAACTTTGAACAGAAAGAGTGAAACTTTGAACAGAAAGACTGAAACTTTAAACAGAAAGAGTGAAACTTTGAACATAAATAGTGAAACTTTGAACAATAGGGAAACTTTGAACAGAAAGAGTGAAACTTTGAACATAAAGAGTGAAACTTTGAACATAATGAGTAAAACTTTGAACATAAATAGTGAAACTTTAAACAGAAAGAGTGAAATTTTTAACATAAATCGTGAAACTTTTAACAGAGAGAGTGAAACTTTTAACATAAATAGTGAAACTTTGAACAGAAAGAGTGAAACTTTGAGCAGAAAGAGTGAAACTTTGAACAGAAAGAGTGAAACTTTGAACAGAAATAGTAAAACTTTGAACAGAAAGAGTGAAACTTTGAACAGAAAGAGTGAAACTTTGAACAGAAAGAGTGAAACTTTGAACAGAAAGAGTGAAACTTTGAACATAAAGAGTGAAACTTTGAACATAATGAGTAAAACTTTGAACATATATAGTGAAACTTTAAACAGAAAGAGTGAAACTTTTAACATAAATAGTGAAACTTTGAACATAAATAGTGAAACTTTGAACATAAATAGTGAAACTTTTAACAGAGAGAGTGAAACTTTTAACATAAATAGTGAAACTTTGAACAGAAAGAGTGAAACTTTGAACAGAAAGAGTGAAACTTTGAACATAAATAGTGAAACTTTTAACAGAAAGAGTGAAACTTTGAACAGAAATAGTAAAACTTTGAACAGAAAGAGTGAAACTTTGAACAGAAAGAGTGAAACTTAAAACATAAATAGTGAAACTTAAAACATAAATAGTGAAACTTAAAACATAAATAGTGAAACTTTGAACAGAAAGACTGAAACTTAAACAGAAAGAGTGAAACTTTGAACGTAAAGACTGAAACTTTAAACAGAAAGAGTGAAACTTTGAATATAAATAGTGAAACTTTGAACAATAGGGAAACTTTGAACAGAAAGAGTGAAACTTTGAACATAAAGAGTGAAACTTTGAACATAATGAGTAAAACTTTGAACATAAATAGTGAAACTTTAAACAGAAAGAGTGAAACTTTTAACATAAATAGTGAAACTTTGAACATAAATAGTGAAACTTTTAACATAAATAGTGAAACTTTGAACAGAAAGAGTGAAACTTTGAAAAGAAAGAGTGAAACTTTGAACAGAAAGAGTCAAACTTTGAACAGAAAGAGTGAAACTTTGAACAGAAAGAGTGAAACTTTGAACATAAATAGTGAAACTTTTAACAGAAAGAGTGAAACTTTGAACAGAAAGAGTGAAACTTTGAACATAAAGAGTGAAACTTTGAACATAATGAGTAAAACTTTGAACATATATAGTGAAACTTTAAACAGAAAGAGTGAAACTTTTAACATAAATAGTGAAACTTTGAACATAAATAGTGAAACTTTGAACATAAATAGTGAAACTTTTAACAGAGAGAGTGAAACTTTTAACATAAATAGTGAAACTTTGAACAGAAAGAGTGAAACTTTGAACAGAAAGAGTGAAACTTTGAACATAAATAGTGAAACTTTTAACAGAAAGAGTGAAACTTTGAACAGAAATAGTAAAACTTTGAACAGAAAGAGTGAAACTTTGAACAGAAAGAGTGAAACTTAAAACATAAATAGTGAAACTTAAAACATAAATAGTGAAACTTAAAACATAAATAGTGAAACTTTGAACAGAAAGACTGAAACTTAAACAGAAAGAGTGAAACTTTGAACGTAAAGACTGAAACTTTAAACAGAAAGAGTGAAACTTTGAATATAAATAGTGAAACTTTGAACAATAGGGAAACTTTGAACAGAAAGAGTGAAACTTTGAACATAAAGAGTGAAACTTTGAACATAATGAGTAAAACTTTGAACATAAATAGTGAAACTTTAAACAGAAAGAGTGAAACTTTTAACATAAATAGTGAAACTTTGAACATAAATAGTGAAACTTTAAACAGAAAGAGTGAAACTTTTAACATAAATAGTGAAACTTTGAACATAAATAGTGAAACTTTTAACATAAATAGTGAAACTTTGAACAGAAAGAGTGAAACTTTGAAAAGAAAGAGTGAAACTTTGAACAGAAAGAGTCAAACTTTGAACAGAAAGAGTGAAACTTTGAACAGAAAGAGTGAAACTTTGAACATAAATAGTGAAACTTTTAACAGAAAGAGTGAAACTTTGAACAGAAAGAGTGAAACTTTGAACATAAAGAGTGAAACTTTGAACATAATGAGTAAAACTTTGAACATATATAGTGAAACTTTAAACAGAAAGAGTGAAACTTTTAACATAAATAGTGAAACTTTGAACATAAATAGTGAAACTTTGAACATAAATAGTGAAACTTTTAACAGAGAGAGTGAAACTTTTAACATAAATAGTGAAACTTTGAACAGAAAGAGTGAAACTTTGAACAGAAAGAGTGAAACTTTGAACATAAATAGTGAAACTTTTAACAGAAAGAGTGAAACTTTGAACAGAAATAGTGAAACTTTGAACAGAAAGAGTGAAACTTTGAACAGAAAGAGTGAAACTTTTAACAGAAAGAGTGAAACTTTGAACAGAAAGAGTGAAACTTTTAACAGAAAGAGTGAAACTTCGAACATAAATAGTGAAACTTTTAACAGAAAGAGTGAAACTTTGAACAGAAATAGTGAAACTTTGAACAGAAAGAGTGAAACTTTGAACAGAAAGAGTGAAACTTTGAACAGAAAGAGTGAAACTTTGAACAGAAATAGTAAAACTTTGAACAGAAAGAGTGAAACTTTGAACAGAAAGAGTGAAACTTTGAACAGAAAGAGTGAAACTTTGAACAGAAAGAGTGAAACTTTGAACAGAAAGAGTGAAACTTTGAACAGAAAGACTGAAACTTTAAACAGAAAGAGTGAAACTTTGAACATAAATAGTGAAACTTTGAACAATAGGGAAACTTTGAACAGAAAGAGTGAAACTTTGAACATAAAGAGTGAAACTTTGAACATAATGAGTAAAACTTTGAACATAAATAGTGAAACTTTAAACAGAAAGAGTGAAATTTTTAACATAAATCGTGAAACTTTTAACAGAGAGAGTGAAACTTTTAACATAAATAGTGAAACTTTGAACAGAAAGAGTGAAACTTTGAGCAGAAAGAGTGAAACTTTGAACAGAAAGAGTGAAACTTTGAACAGAAATAGTAAAACTTTGAACAGAAAGAGTGAAACTTTGAACAGAAAGAGTGAAACTTTGAACAGAAAGAGTGAAACTTTGAACAGAAAGAGTGAAACTTTGAACATAAAGAGTGAAACTTTGAACATAATGAGTAAAACTTTGAACATATATAGTGAAACTTTAAACAGAAAGAGTGAAACTTTTAACATAAATAGTGAAACTTTGAACATAAATAGTGAAACTTTGAACATAAATAGTGAAACTTTTAACAGAGAGAGTGAAACTTTTAACATAAATAGTGAAACTTTGAACAGAAAGAGTGAAACTTTGAACAGAAAGAGTGAAACTTTGAACATAAATAGTGAAACTTTTAACAGAAAGAGTGAAACTTTGAACAGAAATAGTAAAACTTTGAACAGAAAGAGTGAAACTTTGAACAGAAAGAGTGAAACTTAAAACATAAATAGTGAAACTTAAAACATAAATAGTGAAACTTAAAACATAAATAGTGAAACTTTGAACAGAAAGACTGAAACTTAAACAGAAAGAGTGAAACTTTGAACGTAAAGACTGAAACTTTAAACAGAAAGAGTGAAACTTTGAATATAAATAGTGAAACTTTGAACAATAGGGAAACTTTGAACAGAAAGAGTGAAACTTTGAACATAAAGAGTGAAACTTTGAACATAATGAGTAAAACTTTGAACATAAATAGTGAAACTTTAAACAGAAAGAGTGAAACTTTTAACATAAATAGTGAAACTTTGAACATAAATAGTGAAACTTTTAACATAAATAGTGAAACTTTGAACAGAAAGAGTGAAACTTTGAAAAGAAAGAGTGAAACTTTGAACAGAAAGAGTCAAACTTTGAACAGAAAGAGTGAAACTTTGAACAGAAAGAGTGAAACTTTGAACATAAATAGTGAAACTTTTAACAGAAAGAGTGAAACTTTGAACAGAAAGAGTGAAACTTTGAACATAAAGAGTGAAACTTTGAACATAATGAGTAAAACTTTGAACATATATAGTGAAACTTTAAACAGAAAGAGTGAAACTTTTAACATAAATAGTGAAACTTTGAACATAAATAGTGAAACTTTGAACATAAATAGTGAAACTTTTAACAGAGAGAGTGAAACTTTTAACATAAATAGTGAAACTTTGAACAGAAAGAGTGAAACTTTGAACAGAAAGAGTGAAACTTTGAACATAAATAGTGAAACTTTTAACAGAAAGAGTGAAACTTTGAACAGAAATAGTAAAACTTTGAACAGAAAGAGTGAAACTTTGAACAGAAAGAGTGAAACTTAAAACATAAATAGTGAAACTTAAAACATAAATAGTGAAACTTAAAACATAAATAGTGAAACTTTGAACAGAAAGACTGAAACTTAAACAGAAAGAGTGAAACTTTGAACGTAAAGACTGAAACTTTAAACAGAAAGAGTGAAACTTTGAATATAAATAGTGAAACTTTGAACAATAGGGAAACTTTGAACAGAAAGAGTGAAACTTTGAACATAAAGAGTGAAACTTTGAACATAATGAGTAAAACTTTGAACATAAATAGTGAAACTTTAAACAGAAAGAGTGAAACTTTTAACATAAATAGTGAAACTTTGAACATAAATAGTGAAACTTTTAACATAAATAGTGAAACTTTGAACAGAAAGAGTGAAACTTTGAAAAGAAAGAGTGAAACTTTGAACAGAAAGAGTCAAACTTTGAACAGAAAGAGTGAAACTTTGAACAGAAAGAGTGAAACTTTGAACATAAATAGTGAAACTTTTAACAGAAAGAGTGAAACTTTGAACAGAAATAGTGAAACTTTGAACAGAAAGAGTGAAACTTTGAACAGAAAGAGTGAAACTTTTAGCAGAAAGAGTGAAACTTTGAACAGAAAGAGTGAAACTTTTAACAGAAAGAGTGAAACTTCGAACATAAATAGTGAAACTTTTAACAGAAAGAGTGAAACTTTGAACAGAAATAGTGAAACTTTTAACATAAATAGTGAAACTTTGAACATAAATAGTGAAACTTTTAACATAAATAGTGAAACTTTGAACAGAAAGAGTGAAACTTTGAAAAGAAAGAGTGAAACTTTGAACAGAAAGAGTCAAACTTTGAACAGAAAGAGTGAAACTTTGAACAGAAAGAGTGAAACTTTGAACATAAATAGTGAAACTTTTAACAGAAAGAGTGAAACTTTGAACAGAAATAGTGAAACTTTGAACAGAAAGAGTGAAACTTTGAACAGAAAGAGTGAAACTTTTAACAGAAAGAGTGAAACTTTGAACAGAAAGAGTGAAACTTTTAACAGAAAGAGTGAAACTTCGAACATAAATAGTGAAACTTTTAACAGAAAGAGTGAAACTTTGAACAGAAATAGTGAAACTTTGAACAGAAAGAGTGAAACTTTGAACAGAAAGAGTGAAACTTTGAACAGAAAGAGTGAAACTTTGAACAGAAATAGTAAAACTTTGAACAGAAAGAGTGAAACTTTGAACAGAAAGAGTGAAACTTTGAACAGAAAGAGTGAAACTTTGAACAGAAAGAGTGAAACTTTGAACAGAAAGAGTGAAACTTTGAACAGAAAGACTGAAACTTTAAACAGAAAGAGTGAAACTTTGAACATAAATAGTGAAACTTTGAACAATAGGGAAACTTTGAACAGAAAGAGTGAAACTTTGAACATAAAGAGTGAAACTTTGAACATAATGAGTAAAACTTTGAACATAAATAGTGAAACTTTAAACAGAAAGAGTGAAATTTTTAACATAAATCGTGAAACTTTGAACATAAATAGTGAAACTTTGAACATAAATAGTGAAACTTTTAACAGAAAGAGTGAAACTTTTAACATAAATAGTGAAACTTTGAACAGAAAGAGTAAAACTTTGAACAGAAAGAGTGAAACTTTGAACAGAAAGAGTGAAACTTTGAACAGAAAGAGTGAAACTTTGAACATAAATAGTGAAACTTTTAACAGAAAGAGTGAAACTTTGAACAGAAATAGTAAAACTTTGAACAGAAAGAGTGAAACTTTGAACAGAAAGAGTGAAACTTTGAACAGAAAGAGTGAAACTTTGAACAGAAAGAGTGAAACTTTGAACATAAAGAGTGAAACTTTGAACATAATGAGTAAAACTTTGAACATATATAGTGAAACTTTAAACAGAAAGAGTGAAACTTTTAACATAAATAGTGAAACTTTGAACATAAATAGTGAAACTTTGAACATAAATAGTGAAACTTTTAACAGAGAGAGTGAAACTTTTAACATAAATAGTGAAACTTTGAACAGAAATAGTGAAACTTTGAGCAGAAAGAGTGAAACTTTGAACAGAAAGAGTGAAACTTTGAACAGAAATAGTAAAACTTTGAACAGAAAGAGTGAAACTTTGAACAGAAAGAGTGAAACTTTGAACAGAAAGAGTGAAACTTTGAACAGAAAGAGTGAAACTTTGAACATAAAGAGTGAAACTTTGAACATAATGAGTAAAACTTTGAACATATATAGTGAAACTTTAAACAGAAAGAGTGAAACTTTTAACATAAATAGTGAAACTTTGAACATAAATAGTGAAACTTTGAACATAAATAGTGAAACTTTTAACAGAGAGAGTGAAACTTTTAACATAAATAGTGAAACTTTGAACAGAAAGAGTGAAACTTTGAACAGAAAGAGTGAAACTTTGAACATAAATAGTGAAACTTTTAACAGAAAGAGTGAAACTTTGAACAGAAATAGTAAAACTTTGAACAGAAAGAGTGAAACTTTGAACAGAAAGAGTGAAACTTAAAACATAAATAGTGAAACTTAAAACATAAATAGTGAAACTTAAAACATAAATAGTGAAACTTTGAACAGAAAGACTGAAACTTAAACAGAAAGAGTGAAACTTTGAACGTAAAGACTGAAACTTTAAACAGAAAGAGTGAAACTTTGAATATAAATAGTGAAACTTTGAACAATAGGGAAACTTTGAACAGAAAGAGTGAAACTTTGAACATAAAGAGTGAAACTTTGAACATAATGAGTAAAACTTTGAACATAAATAGTGAAACTTTAAACAGAAAGAGTGAAACTTTTAACATAAATAGTGAAACTTTGAACATAAATAGTGAAACTTTTAACATAAATAGTGAAACTTTGAACAGAAAGAGTGAAACTTTGAACATAAAGAGTGAAACTTTGAACATAATGAGTAAAACTTTGAACATAAATAGTGAAACTTTAAACAGAAAGAGTGAAACTTTTAACATAAATAGTGAAACTTTGAACATAAATAGTGAAACTTTTAACATAAATAGTGAAACTTTGAACAGAAAGAGTGAAACTTTGAAAAGAAAGAGTGAAACTTTGAACAGAAAGAGTCAAACTTTGAACAGAAAGAGTGAAACTTTGAACAGAAAGAGTGAAACTTTGAACATAAATAGTGAAACTTTTAACAGAAAGAGTGAAACTTTGAACAGAAAGAGTGAAACTTTGAACATAAAGAGTGAAACTTTGAACATAATGAGTAAAACTTTGAACATATATAGTGAAACTTTAAACAGAAAGAGTGAAACTTTTAACATAAATAGTGAAACTTTGAACATAAATAGTGAAACTTTGAACATAAATAGTGAAACTTTTAACAGAGAGAGTGAGACTTTTAACATAAATAGTGAAACTTTGAACAGAAAGAGTGAAACTTTGAACAGAAAGAGTGAAACTTTGAACATAAATAGTGAAACTTTTAACAGAAAGAGTGAAACTTTGAACAGAAATAGTAAAACTTTGAACAGAAAGAGTGAAACTTTGAACAGAAAGAGTGAAACTTAAAACATAAATAGTGAAACTTAAAACATAAATAGTGAAACTTAAAACATAAATAGTGAAACTTTGAACAGAAAGACTGAAACTTAAACAGAAAGAGTGAAACTTTGAACGTAAAGACTGAAACTTTAAACAGAAAGAGTGAAACTTTGAATATAAATAGTGAAACTTTGAACAATAGGGAAACTTTGAACAGAAAGAGTGAAACTTTGAACATAAAGAGTGAAACTTTGAACATAATGAGTAAAACTTTGAACATAAATAGTGAAACTTTAAACAGAAAGAGTGAAACTTTTAACATAAATAGTGAAACTTTGAACATAAATAGTGAAACTTTTAACATAAATAGTGAAACTTTGAACAGAAAGAGTGAAACTTTGAAAAGAAAGAGTGAAACTTTGAACAGAAAGAGTCAAACTTTGAACAGAAAGAGTGAAACTTTGAACAGAAAGAGTGAAACTTTGAACATAAATAGTGAAACTTTTAACAGAAAGAGTGAAACTTTGAACAGAAATAGTGAAACTTTGAACAGAAAGAGTGAAACTTTGAACAGAAAGAGTGAAACTTTTAGCAGAAAGAGTGAAACTTTGAACAGAAAGAGTGAAACTTTTAACAGAAAGAGTGAAACTTCGAACATAAATAGTGAAACTTTTAACAGAAAGAGTGAAACTTTGAACAGAAATAGTGAAACTTTTAACATAAATAGTGAAACTTTGAACATAAATAGTGAAACTTTTAACATAAATAGTGAAACTTTGAACAGAAAGAGTGAAACTTTGAAAAGAAAGAGTGAAACTTTGAACAGAAAGAGTCAAACTTTGAACAGAAAGAGTGAAACTTTGAACAGAAAGAGTGAAACTTTGAACATAAATAGTGAAACTTTTAACAGAAAGAGTGAAACTTTGAACAGAAATAGTGAAACTTTGAACAGAAAGAGTGAAACTTTGAACAGAAAGAGTGAAACTTTTAACAGAAAGAGTGAAACTTTGAACAGAAAGAGTGAAACTTTTAACAGAAAGAGTGAAACTTCGAACATAAATAGTGAAACTTTTAACAGAAAGAGTGAAACTTTGAACAGAAATAGTGAAACTTTGAACAGAAAGAGTGAAACTTTGAACAGAAAGAGTGAAACTTTGAACAGAAAGAGTGAAACTTTGAACAGAAATAGTAAAACTTTGAACAGAAAGAGTGAAACTTTGAACAGAAAGAGTGAAACTTTGAACAGAAAGAGTGAAACTTTGAACCGAAAGAGTGAAACTTTGAACAGAAAGAGTGAAACTTTGAACAGAAAGACTGAAACTTTAAACAGAAAGAGTGAAACTTTGAACATAAATAGTGAAACTTTGAACAATAGGGAAACTTTGAACAGAAAGAGTGAAACTTTGAACATAAAGAGTGAAACTTTGAACATAATGAGTAAAACTTTGAACATAAATAGTGAAACTTTAAACAGAAAGAGTGAAATTTTTAACATAAATCGTGAAACTTTGAACATAAATAGTGAAACTTTGAACATAAATAGTGAAACTTTTAACAGAAAGAGTGAAACTTTTAACATAAATAGTGAAACTTTGAACAGAAAGAGTAAAACTTTGAACAGAAAGAGTGAAACTTTGAACAGAAAGAGTGAAACTTTGAACAGAAAGAGTGAAACTTTGAACATAAATAGTGAAACTTTTAACAGAAAGAGTGAAACTTTGAACAGAAATAGTAAAACTTTGAACAGAAAGAGTGAAACTTTGAACAGAAAGAGTGAAACTTTGAACAGAAAGAGTGAAACTTTGAACAGAAAGAGTGAAACTTTGAACATAAAGAGTGAAACTTTGAACATAATGAGTAAAACTTTGAACATATATAGTGAAACTTTAAACAGAAAGAGTGAAACTTTTAACATAAATAGTGAAACTTTGAACATAAATAGTGAAACTTTGAACATAAATAGTGAAACTTTTAACAGAAAGAGTGAAACTTTTAACATAAATAGTGAAACTTTGAACAGAAAGAGTGAAACTTTGAACAGAAAGAGTGAAACTTTAAACAGAAAGAGTGAAACTTTTAACATAAATAGTGAAACTTTGAACATAAATAGTGAAACTTTGAACATAAATAGTGAAACTTTTAACAGAGAGAGTGAAACTTTTAACATAAATAGTGAAACTTTGAACAGAAATAGTGAAACTTTGAGCAGAAAGAGTGAAACTTTGAACAGAAAGAGTGAAACTTTGAACAGAAATAGTAAAACTTTGAACAGAAAGAGTGAAACTTTGAACAGAAAGAGTGAAACTTTGAACAGAAAGAGTGAAACTTTGAACAGAAAGAGTGAAACTTTGAACATAAAGAGTGAAACTTTGAACATAATGAGTAAAACTTTGAACATATATAGTGAAACTTTAAACAGAAAGAGTGAAACTTTTAACATAAATAGTGAAACTTTGAACATAAATAGTGAAACTTTGAACATAAATAGTGAAACTTTTAACAGAGAGAGTGAAACTTTTAACATAAATAGTGAAACTTTGAACAGAAAGAGTGAAACTTTGAACAGAAAGAGTGAAACTTTGAACATAAATAGTGAAACTTTTAACAGAAAGAGTGAAACTTTGAACAGAAATAGTAAAACTTTGAACAGAAAGAGTGAAACTTTGAACAGAAAGAGTGAAACTTAAAACATAAATAGTGAAACTTAAAACATAAATAGTGAAACTTAAAACATAAATAGTGAAACTTTGAACAGAAAGACTGAAACTTAAACAGAAAGAGTGAAACTTTGAACGTAAAGACTGAAACTTTAAACAGAAAGAGTGAAACTTTGAATATAAATAGTGAAACTTTGAACAATAGGGAAACTTTGAACAGAAAGAGTGAAACTTTGAACATAAAGAGTGAAACTTTGAACATAATGAGTAAAACTTTGAACATAAATAGTGAAACTTTAAACAGAAAGAGTGAAACTTTTAACATAAATAGTGAAACTTTGAACATAAATAGTGAAACTTTTAACATAAATAGTGAAACTTTGAACAGAAAGAGTGAAACTTTGAAAAGAAAGAGTGAAACTTTGAACAGAAAGAGTCAAACTTTGAACAGAAAGAGTGAAACTTTGAACAGAAAGAGTGAAACTTTGAACATAAATAGTGAAACTTTTAACAGAAAGAGTGAAACTTTGAACAGAAATAGTGAAACTTTGAACAGAAAGAGTGAAACTTTGAACAGAAAGAGTGAAACTTTTAACAGAAAGAGTGAAACTTTGAACAGAAAGAGTGAAACTTTTAACAGAAAGAGTGAAACTTCGAACATAAATAGTGAAACTTTTAACAGAAAGAGTGAAACTTTGAACAGAAATAGTGAAACTTTGAACAGAAAGAGTGAAACTTTGAACAGAAAGAGTGAAACTTTGAACAGAAAGAGTGAAACTTTGAACAGAAATAGTAAAACTTTGAACAGAAAGAGTGAAACTTTGAACAGAAAGAGTGAAACTTTGAACAGAAAGAGTGAAACTTTGAACAGAAAGAGTGAAACTTTGAACAGAAAGAGTGAAACTTTGAACAGAAAGACTGAAACTTTAAACAGAAAGAGTGAAACTTTGAACATAAATAGTGAAACTTTGAACAATAGGGAAACTTTGAACAGAAAGAGTGAAACTTTGAACATAAAGAGTGAAACTTTGAACATAATGAGTAAAACTTTGAACATAAATAGTGAAACTTTAAACAGAAAGAGTGAAATTTTTAACATAAATCGTGAAACTTTGAACATAAATAGTGAAACTTTGAACATAAATAGTGAAACTTTTAACAGAAAGAGTGAAACTTTTAACATAAATAGTGAAACTTTGAACAGAAAGAGTAAAACTTTGAACAGAAAGAGTGAAACTTTGAACAGAAAGAGTGAAACTTTGAACAGAAAGAGTGAAACTTTGAACATAAATAGTGAAACTTTTAACAGAAAGAGTGAAACTTTTAACAGAAATAGTGAAACTTTGAACAGAAAGAGTGAAACTTTGAACAGAAAGAGTGAAACTTTTAACAGAAAGAGTGAAACTTTGAACAAAAAGAGTGAAACTTTGAACAGAAAGAGTGAAACTTTGAACATAAATAGTGAAACTTTTAACAGAAAGAGTGAAACTTTGAACAGAATTAGTGAAACTTTGAACAGAAAGAGTGAAAATTTGAACAGAAAGAGTGAAACTTTGAACAGAAAGAGTGAAACTTTGAACAGAAATAGTAAAACTTTGAACAGAAAGAGTGAAACTTTGAACAGAAAGAGTGAAACTTAAAACATAAATAGTGAAACTTAAAACATAAATAGTGAAACTTAAAACATAAATAGTGAAACTTTAAACATAAATAGTGAAACTTTGAACAGAAAGAGTGAAACTTTGAACGTAAAGACTGAAACTTTAAACAGAAAGAGTGAAACTTTGAACATAAATAGTGAAACTTTGAACAATAGGGAAACTTTGAACAGAAAGAGTGAAACTTTGAACATAATGAGTAAAACTTTGAACAGAAATAGTGAAACTTTGAACATAAAGAGTGAAACTTTGAACATAAGGAGTGAAACTTTGAACATAAAGAGTGAAACTTTTAACAGAAAGAGTTAACTTTTAACATAAATAGTGAAACTTTGAACATTAATAGTGAAACTTTGAACATAAATAGTGAAACTTTTAACAGAAAGAGTGAAACTTTTAACATAAATAGTGAAACTTTGAACATAAATAGTGAAACTTTGAACATAAATAGTGAAACTTTTAACAGAAAGAGTGAAACATTGAACATAAATAGTGAAACTTTTAACAGAAAGAGTGAAACTTTGAACAGAAATAGTGAAACTTTGAACAGAAAGAGTGAAACTTTGAGCAGAAAGAGTGAAACTTTGAACAGAAAGAGTGAAACTTTGAACAGAAATAGTAAAACTTTGAACAGAAAGAGTGAAACTTTGAACAGAAAGAGTGAAACTTTGAACAGAAAGAGTGAAACTTTGAACAGAAAGAGTGAAACTTTGAACATAAAGAGTGAAACTTTGAACATAATGAGTAAAACTTTGAACATATATAGTGAAACTTTAAACAGAAAGAGTGAAACTTTTAACATAAATAGTGAAACTTTGAACATAAATAGTGAAACTTTGAACATAAATAGTGAAACTTTTAACAGAAAGAGTGAAACTTTTAACATAAATAGTGAAACTTTGAACAGAAAGAGTGAAACTTTGAACAGAAAGAGTGAAACTTTAAACAGAAAGAGTGAAACTTTTAACATAAATAGTGAAACTTTGAACATAAATAGTGAAACTTTGAACATAAATAGTGAAACTTTTAACAGAGAGAGTGAAACTTTTAACATAAATAGTGAAACTTTGAACAGAAAGAGTGAAACTTTGAACAGAAAGAGTGAAACTTTTAACAGAAAGAGTGAAACTTTGAACAGAAAGAGTGAAACTTTGAACAGAAAGAGTGAAACTTTGAACATAAATAGTGAAACTTTTAACAGAAAGAGTGAAACTTTGAACAGAAATAGTGAAACTTTGAACAGAAAGAGTGAAACTTTGAGCAGAAAGAGTGAAACTTTGAACAGAAAGAGTGAAACTTTGAACAGAAATAGTAAAACTTTGAACAGAAAGAGTGAAACTTTGAACAGAAAGAGTGAAACTTTGAACAGAAAGAGTGAAACTTTGAACAGAAAGAGTGAAACTTTGAACATAAAGAGTGAAACTTTGAACATAATGAGTAAAACTTTGAACATATATAGTGAAACTTTAAACAGAAAGAGTGAAACTTTTAACATAAATAGTGAAACTTTGAACATAAATAGTGAAACTTTGAACATAAATAGTGAAACTTTTAACAGAGAGAGTGAAACTTTTAACATAAATAGTGAAACTTTGAACAGAAAGAGTGAAACTTTGAACAGAAAGAGTGAAACTTTGAACATAAATAGTGAAACTTTTAACAGAAAGAGTGAAACTTTGAACAGAAATAGTAAAACTTTGAACAGAAAGAGTGAAACTTTGAACAGAAAGAGTGAAACTTAAAACATAAATAGTGAAACTTAAAACATAAATAGTGAAACTTAAAACATAAATAGTGAAACTTTGAACAGAAAGACTGAAACTTAAACAGAAAGAGTGAAACTTTGAACGTAAAGACTGAAACTTTAAACAGAAAGAGTGAAACTTTGAATATAAATAGTGAAACTTTGAACAATAGGGAAACTTTGAACAGAAAGAGTGAAACTTTGAACATAAAGAGTGAAACTTTGAACATAATGAGTAAAACTTTGAACATAAATAGTGAAACTTTAAACAGAAAGAGTGAAACTTTTAACATAGATAGTGAAACTTTGAACATAAATAGTGAAACTTTGAACATAAATAGTGAAACTTTTAACAAAAAGAGTGAAACTTTTAACATAAATAGTGAAACTTTGAACAGAAAGAGTGAAACTTTGAAAAGAAAGAGTCAAACTTTGAACAGAAAGAGTCAAACTTTGAACAGAAAGAGTGAAACTTTGAACAGAAAGAGTGAAACTTTGAACATAAATAGTGAAACTTTTAACAGAAAGAGTGAAACTTTGAACAGAAATAGTGAAACTTTGAACAGAAAGAGTGAAACTTTGAACAGAAAGAGTGAAACTTTTAACAGAAAGAGTGAAACTTTGAACAGAAAGAGTGAAACTTTTAACAGAAAGAGTGAAACTTCGAACATAAATAGTGAAACTTTTAACAGAAAGAGTGAAACTTTGAACAGAAATAGTGAAACTTTGAACAGAAAGAGTGAAACTTTGAACAGAAAGAGTGAAACTTTGAACAGAAAGAGTGAAACTTTGAACAGAAATAGTAAAACTTTGAACAGAAAGAGTGAAACTTTGAACAGAAAGAGTGAAACTTTGAACAGAAAGAGTGAAATTTTGAACAGAAAGAGTGAAACTTTGAACAGAAAGAGTGAAACTTTGAACAGAAAGACTGAAACTTTAAACAGAAAGAGTGAAACTTTGAACATAAATAGTGAAACTTTGAACAATAGGGAAACTTTGAACAGAAAGAGTGAAACTTTTAACATAAATCGTGAAACTTTGAACATAAATAGTGAAACTTTGAACATAAATAGTGAAACTTTTAACAGAAAGAGTGAAACTTTTAACATAAATAGTGAAACTTTGAACAGAAATAGTAAAACTTTGAACAGAAAGAGTGAAACTTTGAACAGAAAGAGTGAAACTTTGAACAGAAAGAGTGAAACTTTGAACAGAAAGAGTGAAACTTTGAACATAAATAGTGAAACTTTTAACAGAAAGAGTGAAACTTTTAACAGAAATAGTGAAACTTTGAACAGAAAGAGTGAAACTTTGAACAGAAAGAGTGAAACTTTTAACAGAAAGAGTGAAACTTTGAACAAAAAGAGTGAAACTTTGAACAGAAAGAGTGAAACTTTGAACATAAATAGTGAAACTTTTAACAGAAAGAGTGAAACTTTGAACAGAATTAGTGAAACTTTGAACAGAAAGAGTGAAAATTTGAACAGAAAGAGTGAAACTTTGAACAGAAAGAGTGAAACTTTGAACAGAAATAGTAAAACTTTGAACAGAAAGAGTGAAACTTTGAACAGAAAGAGTGAAACTTAAAACATAAATAGTGAAACCTAAAACATAAATAGTGAAACTTAAAACATAAATAGTGAAACTTTGAACAGAAAGACTGAAACTTAAACAGAAAGAGTGAAACTTTGAACGTAAAAACTGAAACTTTAAACAGAAAGAGTGAAACTTTGAACATAAATAGTGAAACTTTGAACAATAGGGAAACTTTGAACAGAAAGAGTGAAACTTTGAACATAAAGAGTGAAACTTTGAACATAATGAGTAAAACTTTGAACATATATAGTGAAACTTTAAACAGAAAGAGTGAAACTTTTAACATAAATAGTGAAACTTTGAACATAAATAGTGAAACTTTGAACATAAATAGTGAAACTTTTAACAGAGAGAGTGAAACTTTTAACATAAATAGTGAAACTTTGAACAGAAAGAGTGAAACTTTTAACAGAAAGAGTGAAACTTTGAACAGAAAGAGTGAAACTTTGAACAGAAAGAGTGAAACTTTGAACATAAATAGTGAAACTTTTAACAGAAAGAGTGAAACTTTGAACAGAAATAGTGAAACTTTGAACAGAAAGAGTGAAACTTTGAACAGAAAGAGTGAAACTTTGAACAGAAAGAGTGAAACTTTGAACAGAAATAGTAAAACTTTGAACAGAAAGAGTGAAACTTTGAACAGAAAGAGTGAAACTTTGAACAGAAAGAGTGAAACTTTGAACAGAAAGAGTGAAACTTTGAACAGAAAGAGTGAAACTTAAAACATAAATAGTGAAACTTAAAACATAAATAGTGAAACTTAAAACATAAATAGTGAAAATTTAAACATAAATAGTGAAACTTTGAACAGAAAGAGTGAAACTTTGAACAGAAAGAGTGAAACTTAAAACATAAATAGTGAAACTTAAAACATAAATAGTGAAACTTAAAACATAAATAGTGAAACTTTAAACATAAATAGTGAAACTTTGAACAGAAAGAGTGAAACTTTGAACGTAAAGACTGAAACTTTAAACAGAAAGAGTGAAACTTTGAACATAAATAGTGAAACTTTGAACAATAGGGAAACTTTGAACAGAAAGAGTGAAACTTTGAACATAATGAGTAAAACTTTGAACAGAAATAGTGAAACTTTGAACATAAAGAGTGAAACTTTGAACATAAGGAGTGAAACTTTGAACATAAAGAGTGAAACTTTTAACAGAAAGAGTTAACTTTTAACATAAATAGTGAAACTTTGAACATAAATAGTGAAACTTTTAACAGAAAGAGTGAAACTTTTAACATAAATAGTGAAACTTTGAACATAAATAGTGAAACTTTGAACATAAATAGTGAAACTTTTAACAGAAAGAGTGAAACTTTGAACATAAATAGTGAAACTTTTAACAGAAAGAGTGAAACTTTGAACAGAAATAGTGAAACTTTGAACAGAAAGAGTGAAACTTTGAGCAGAAAGAGTGAAACTTTGAACAGAAAGAGTGAAACTTTGAACAGAAATAGTAAAACTTTGAACAGAAAGAGTGAAACTTTGAACAGAAAGAGTGAAACTTTGAACAGAAAGAGTGAAACTTTGAACAGAAAGAGTGAAACTTTGAACATAAAGAGTGAAACTTTGAACATAATGAGTAAAACTTTGAACATAATGAGTAAAACTTTGAACATATATAGTGAAACTTTAAACAGAAAGAGTGAAACTTTTAACATAAATAGTGAAACTTTGAACATAAATAGTGAAACTTTTAACAGAAAGAGTGAAACTTTTAACATAAATAGTGAAACTTTTAACATAAATAGTGAAACTTTGAACAGAAATAGTGAAACTTTGAACAGAAAGAGTGAAACTTTAAACAGAAAGAGTGAAACTTTTAACATAAATAGTGAAACTTTGAACATAAATAGTGAAACTTTGAACATAAATAGTGAAACTTTTAACAGAGAGAGTGAAACTTTGAACATAAATAGTGAAACTTTGAACAGAAAGAGTGAAACTTTGAACAGAAAGAGTGAAACTTTTAACAGAAAGAGTGAAACTTTGAACAGAAAGAGTGAAACTTTGAACAGAAAGAGTGAAACTTTGAACATAAATAGTGAAACTTTGAACAGAAAGAGTGAAACTTTGAACAGAAATAGTGAAACTTTGAACAGAAAGAGTGAAACTTTGAACAGAAAGAGTGAAACTTTGAACAGAAAGAGTGAAACTTTGAACAGAAAGAGTGAAACTTTGAACAGAAAGAGTGAAACTTTGAACAGAAAGAGTGAAACTTTGAACAGAAAGAGTGAAACTTTGAACAGAAAGAGTGAAACTTTGAACAGAAAGAGTGAAACTTTGAACAGAAAGAGTGAAACTTTGAACAGAAATAGTAAAACTTTGAACAGAAAGAGTGAAACTTTGAACAGAAAGAGTGAAACTTTGAACAGAAAGAGTGAAACTTTGAACAGAAAGAGTGAAACTTTGAACAGAAAGAGTGAAACTTTGAACAGAAAGAGTGAAACTTAAAACATAAATAGTGAAACTTAAAACATAAATAGTGAAACTTAAAACATAAATAGTGAAACTTTAAACATAAATAGTGAAACTTTGAACAGAAAGAGTGAAACTTTGAACGTAAAGACTGAAACTTTAAACAGAAAGAGTGAAACTTTGAACATAAATAGTGAAACTTTGAACAATAGGGAAACTTTGAACAGAAAGAGTGAAACTTTGAACATAAAGAGTGAAACTTTGAACATAATGAGTAAAACTTTGAACATATATAGTGAAACTTTAAACAGAAAGAGTGAAACTTTTAACATAAATAGTGAAACTTTGAACATAAATAGTGAAACTTTGAACATAAATAGTGAAACTTTTAACAGAGAGAGTGAAACTTTTAACATAAATAGTGAAACTTTGAACAGAAAGAGTGAAACTTTGAACAGAAAGAGTAAAACTTTTAACAGAAAGAGTGAAACTTTGAACAGAAAGAGTGAAACTTTGAACAGAAAGAGTGAAACTTTGAACAGAAAGAGTGAAACTTTGAACAGAAAGAGTGAAACTTTGAACAGAAATAGTAAAACTTTGAACAGAAAGAGTGAAACTTTGAACAGAAAGAGTGAAACTTTGAACAGAAAGAGTGAAACTTTGAACAGAAAGAGTGAAACTTTGAACAGAAAGAGTGAAACTTTGAACAGAAAGAGTGAAACTTTGAACAGAAAGAGTGAAACTTTGAACAGAAAGAGTGAAACTTTGAACAGAAAGAGTGAAACTTAAAACATAAATAGTGAAACTTAAAACATAAATAGTGAAACTTAAAACATAAATAGTGAAACTTTAAACATAAATAGTGAAACTTTGAACAGAAAGAGTGAAACTTTGAACGTAAAGACTGAAACTTTAAACAGAAAGAGTGAAACTTTGAACAGAAAGAGTGAAACTTAAAACATAAATAGTGAAACTTAAAACATAAATAGTGAAACTTAAAACATAAATAGTGAAACTTAAAACATAAATAGTGAAACTTAAAACATAAATAGTGAAACTTTTAACATAAATAGTGAAACTTTGAACAGAAAGAGTGAAACTTTGAACAGAAAGAGTGAAACTTTTAACAGAAAGAGTGAAACTTTGAACAGAAAGAGTGAAACTTTGAACAGAAAGAGTGAAACTTTGAACATAAATAGTGAAACTTTTAACAGAAAGAGTGAAACTTTGAACGGAAAGAGTGAAACTTTGAACATAAATAGTGAAACTTTTAACAGAAAGAGTGAAACTTTGAACAGAAAGAGTGAAACTTTGAACATAAATAGTGAAACTTTTAACAGAAAGAGTGAAACTTTGAACAGAAATAGTGAAACTTTGAACAGAAAGAGTGAAACTTTGAACAGAAAGAGTGAAACTTTGAACAGAAAGAGTGAAACTTTGAACAGAAAGAGTGAAACTTTGAACAGAAAGAGTGAAACTTTGAACAGAAAGAGTGAAACTTTGAACAGAAAGAGTGAAACTTAAAACATAAATAGTGAAACTTAAAACATAAATAGTGAAACTTAAAACATAAATAGTGAAACTTTGAACATAAATAGTGAAACTTTGAACATAAAGAGTGAAACTTTGAACATAATGAGTAAAACTTTGAACATAATGAGTAAAACTTTGAACATATATAGTGAAACTTTAAACAGAAAGAGTGAAACTTTTAACATAAATAGTGAAACTTTGAACATAAATAGTGAAACTTTTAACAGAAAGAGTGAAACTTTTAACATAAATAGTGAAACTTTGAACAGAAAGAGTGAAACTTTGAACAGAAAGAGTGAAACTTTAAACAGAAAGAGTGAAACTTTTAACATAAATAGTGAAACTTTGAACATAAATAGTGAAACTTTGAACATAAATAGTGAAACTTTTAACAGAGAGAGTGAAACTTTTAACATAAATAGTGAAACTTTGAACAGAAAGAGTGAAACTTTGAACAGAAAGAGTGAAACTTTTAACAGAAAGAGTGAAACTTTGAACAGAAAGAGTGAAACTTTGAACAGAAAGAGTGAAACTTTGAACATAAATAGTGAAACTTTTAACAGAAAGAGTGAAACTTTGAACAGAAATAGTGAAACTTTGAACAGAAAGAGTGAAACTTTGAGCAGAAAGAGTGAAACTTTGAACAGAAAGAGTGAAACTTTGAACAGAAATAGTAAAACTTTGAACAGAAAGAGTGAAACTTTGAACAGAAAGAGTGAAACTTTGAACAGAAAGAGTGAAACTTTGAACAGAAAGAGTGAAACTTTGAACAGAAAGAGTGAAACTTTGAACAGAAAGAGTGAAACTTTGAACAGAAAGAGTGAAACTTTGAACAGAAAGAGTGAAACTTAAAACATAAATAGTGAAACTTAAAACATAAATAGTGAAACTTAAAACATAAATAGTGAAACTTTGAACATAAATAGTGAAACTTTGAACATAAAGAGTGAAACTTTGAACATAATGAGTAAAACTTTGAACATAATGAGTAAAACTTTGAACATATATAGTGAAACTTTAAACAGAAAGAGTGAAACTTTTAACATAAATAGTGAAACTTTGAACATAAATAGTGAAACTTTTAACAGAAAGAGTGAAACTTTTAACATAAATAGTGAAACTTTGAACAGAAAGAGTGAAACTTTGAACAGAAAGAGTGAAACTTTAAACAGAAAGAGTGAAACTTTTAACATAAATAGTGAAACTTTGAACATAAATAGTGAAACTTTGAACATAAATAGTGAAACTTTTAACAGAGAGAGTGAAACTTTTAACATAAATAGTGAAACTTTGAACAGAAAGAGTGAAACTTTGAACAGAAAGAGTGAAACTTTTAACAGAAAGAGTGAAACTTTGAACAGAAAGAGTGAAACTTTGAACAGAAAGAGTGAAACTTTGAACATAAATAGTGAAACTTTTAACAGAAAGAGTGAAACTTTGAACAGAAATAGTGAAACTTTGAACAGAAAGAGTGAAACTTTGAGCAGAAAGAGTGAAACTTTGAACAGAAAGAGTGAAACTTTGAACAGAAATAGTAAAACTTTGAACAGAAAGAGTGAAACTTTGAACAGAAAGAGTGAAACTTTGAACAGAAAGAGTGAAACTTTGAACAGAAAGAGTGAAACTTTGAACATAAAGAGTGAAACTTTGAACATAATGAGTAAAACTTTGAACATATATAGTGAAACTTTAAACAGAAAGAGTGAAACTTTTAACATAAATAGTGAAACTTTGAACATAAATAGTGAAACTTTGAACATAAATAGTGAAACTTTTAACAGAGAGAGTGAAACTTTTAACATAAATAGTGAAACTTTGAACAGAAAGAGTGAAACTTTGAACAGAAAGAGTGAAACTTTTAACAGAAAGAGTGAAACTTTGAACAGAAAGAGTGAAACTTTGAACAGAAAGAGTGAAACTTTGAACATAAATAGTGAAACTTTTAACAGAAAGAGTGAAACTTTGAACAGAAATAGTGAAACTTTGAACAGGAAGAGTGAAACTTTGAACAGAAAGAGTGAAACTTTGAACAGAAAGAGTGAAACTTTGAACAGAAATAGTAAAACTTTGAACAGAAAGAGTGAAACTTTGAACAGAAAGAGTGAAACTTTGAACAGAAAGAGTGAAACTTTGAACAGAAAGAGTGAAACTTTGAACAGAAAGAGTGAAACTTTGAACAGAAAGAGTGAAACTTAAAACATAAATAGTGAAACTTAAAACATAAATAGTGAAACTTAAAACATAAATAGTGAAACTTTAAACATAAATAGTGAAACTTTGAACAGAAAGAGTGAAACTTTGAACGTAAAGACTGAAACTTTAAACAGAAAGAGTGAAACTTTGAACATAAATAGTGAAACTTTGAACAATAGGGAAACTTTGAACAGAAAGAGTGAAACTTTGAACATAAAGAGTGAAACTTTGAACATAATGAGTAAAACTTTGAACATATATAGTGAAACTTTAAACAGAAAGAGTGAAACTTTTAACATAAATAGTGAAACTTTGAACATAAATAGTGAAACTTTGAACATAAATAGTGAAACTTTTAACAGAGAGAGTGAAACTTTTAACATAAATAGTGAAACTTTGAACAGAAAGAGTGAAACTTTGAACAGAAAGAGTGAAACTTTTAACAGAAAGAGTGAAACTTTGAACAGAAAGAGTGAAACTTTGAACAGAAAGAGTGAAACTTTGAACAGAAAGAGTGAAACTTTGAACAGAAAGAGTGAAACTTTGAACAGAAATAGTAAAACTTTGAACAGAAAGAGTGAAACTTTGAACAGAAAGAGTGAAACTTTGAACAGAAAGAGTGAAACTTTGAACAGAAAGAGTGAAACTTTGAACAGAAAGAGTGAAACTTTGAACAGAAAGAGTGAAACTTTGAACAGAAAGAGTGAAACTTTGAACAGAAAGAGTGAAACTTAAAACATAAATAGTGAAACTTAAAACATAAATAGTGAAACTTAAAACATAAATAGTGAAACTTTGAACATAAATAGTGAAACTTTGAACATAAAGAGTGAAACTTTGAACATAATGAGTAAAACTTTGAACATAATGAGTAAAACTTTGAACATATATAGTGAAACTTTAAACAGAAAGAGTGAAACTTTTAACATAAATAGTGAAACTTTGAACATAAATAGTGAAACTTTTAACAGAAAGAGTGAAACTTTTAACATAAATAGTGAAACTTTGAACAGAAAGAGTGAAACTTTGAACAGAAAGAGTGAAACTTTAAACAGAAAGAGTGAAACTTTTAACATAAATAGTGAAACTTTGAACATAAATAGTGAAACTTTGAACATAAATAGTGAAACTTTTAACAGAGAGAGTGAAACTTTTAACATAAATAGTGAAACTTTGAACAGAAAGAGTGAAACTTTGAACAGAAAGAGTGAAACTTTTAACAGAAAGAGTGAAACTTTGAACAGAAAGAGTGAAACTTTGAACAGAAAGAGTGAAACTTTGAACATAAATAGTGAAACTTTTAACAGAAAGAGTGAAACTTTGAACAGAAATAGTGAAACTTTGAACAGAAAGAGTGAAACTTTGAGCAGAAAGAGTGAAACTTTGAACAGAAAGAGTGAAACTTTGAACAGAAATAGTAAAACTTTGAACAGAAAGAGTGAAACTTTGAACAGAAAGAGTGAAACTTTGAACAGAAAGAGTGAAACTTTGAACAGAAAGAGTGAAACTTTGAACATAAAGAGTGAAACTTTGAACATAATGAGTAAAACTTTGAACATATATAGTGAAACTTTAAACAGAAAGAGTGAAACTTTTAACATAAATAGTGAAACTTTGAACATAAATAGTGAAACTTTGAACATAAATAGTGAAACTTTTAACAGAGAGAGTGAAACTTTTAACATAAATAGTGAAACTTTGAACAGAAAGAGTGAAACTTTGAACAGAAAGAGTGAAACTTTTAACAGAAAGAGTGAAACTTTGAACAGAAAGAGTGAAACTTTGAACAGAAAGAGTGAAACTTTGAACATAAATAGTGAAACTTTTAACAGAAAGAGTGAAACTTTGAACAGAAATAGTGAAACTTTGAACAGGAAGAGTGAAACTTTGAACAGAAAGAGTGAAACTTTGAACAGAAAGAGTGAAACTTTGAACAGAAATAGTAAAACTTTGAACAGAAAGAGTGAAACTTTGAACAGAAAGAGTGAAACTTTGAACAGAAAGAGTGAAACTTTGAACAGAAAGAGTGAAACTTTGAACAGAAAGAGTGAAACTTTGAACAGAAAGAGTGAAACTTAAAACATAAATAGTGAAACTTAAAACATAAATAGTGAAACTTAAAACATAAATAGTGAAACTTTAAACATAAATAGTGAAACTTTGAACAGAAAGAGTGAAACTTTGAACGTAAAGACTGAAACTTTAAACAGAAAGAGTGAAACTTTGAACATAAATAGTGAAACTTTGAACAATAGGGAAACTTTGAACAGAAAGAGTGAAACTTTGAACATAAAGAGTGAAACTTTGAACATAATGAGTAAAACTTTGAACATATATAGTGAAACTTTAAACAGAAAGAGTGAAACTTTTAACATAAATAGTGAAACTTTGAACATAAATAGTGAAACTTTGAACATAAATAGTGAAACTTTTAACAGAGAGAGTGAAACTTTTAACATAAATAGTGAAACTTTGAACAGAAAGAGTGAAACTTTGAACAGAAAGAGTGAAACTTTTAACAGAAAGAGTGAAACTTTGAACAGAAAGAGTGAAACTTTGAACAGAAAGAGTGAAACTTTGAACAGAAAGAGTGAAACTTTGAACAGAAAGAGTGAAACTTTGAACAGAAATAGTAAAACTTTGAACAGAAAGAGTGAAACTTTGAACAGAAAGAGTGAAACTTTGAACAGAAAGAGTGAAACTTTGAACAGAAAGAGTGAAACTTTGAACAGAAAGAGTGAAACTTAAAACATAAATAGTGAAACTTAAAACATAAATAGTGAAACTTAAAACATAAATAGCGAAACTTTAAACATAAATAGTGAAACTTTGAACAGAAAGAGTGAAACTTTGAACAGAAAGAGTGAAACTTAAAACATAAATAGTGAAACTTAAAACATAAATAGTGAAACTTAAAACATAAATAGTGAAACTTTTAACATAAATAGTGAAACTTTGAACAGAAAGAGTGAAACTTTGAACAGAAAGAGTGAAACTTTTAACAGAAAGAGTGAAACTTTGAACAGAAATAGTGAAACTTTGAACAGAAAGAGTGAAACTTTGAACATAAATAGTGAAACTTTTAACAGAAAGAGTGAAACTTTGAACAGAAATAGTGAAACTTTGAACAGAAAGAGTGAAACTTTGAACAGAAAGAGTGAAACTTTGAACAGAAAGAGTGAAACTTTGAACAGAAATAGTAAAACTTTGAACAGAAAGAGTGAAACTTTGAACAGAAAGAGTGAAACTTTGAACAGAAAGAGTGAAACTTTGAACAGAAAGAGTGAAACTTTGAACAGAAAGAGTGAAACTTTGAACAGAAAGAGTGAAACTTAAAACATAAATAGTGAAACTTAAAACATAAATAGTGAAACTTAAAACATAAATAGTGAAACTTTAAACATAAATAGTGAAACTTTGAACAGAAAGAGTGAAACTTTGAACGTAAAGACTGAAACTTTAAACAGAAAGAGTGAAACTTTGAACAGAAAGAGTGAAACTTAAAACATAAATAGTGAAACTTAAAACATAAATAGTGAAACTTAAAACATAAATAGTGAAACTTTTAACATAAATAGTGAAACTTTGAACAGAAAGAGTGAAACTTTGAACAGAAAGAGTGAAACTTTTAACAGAAAGAGTGAAACTTTGAACAGAAAGAGTGAAACTTTGAACAGAAAGAGTGAAACTTTGAACATAAATAGTGAAACTTTTAACAGAAAGAGTGAAACTTTGAACAGAAAGAGTGAAACTTTGAACATAAATAGTGAAACTTTTAACAGAAAGAGTGAAACTTTGAACAGAAAGAGTGAAACTTTGAACATAAATAGTGAAACTTTTAACAGAAAGAGTGAAACTTTGAACAGAAATAGTGAAACTTTGAACAGAAAGAGTGAAACTTTGAACAGAAAGAGTGAAACTTTGAACAGAAAGAGTGAAACTTTGAACAGAAAGAGTGAAACTTTGAACAGAAAGAGTGAAACTTTGAACAGAAAGAGTGAAACTTAAAACATAAATAGTGAAACTTAAAACATAAATAGTGAAACTTAAAACATAAATAGTGAAACTTTAAACATAAATAGTGAAACTTTGAACAGAAAGAGTGAAACTTTGAACGTAAAGACTGAAACTTTAAACAGAAAGAGTGAAACTTTGAACATAAATAGTGAAACTTTGAACAATAGGGAAACTTTGAACAGAAAGAGTGAAACTTTGAACATAAAGAGTGAAACTTTGAACATAATGAGTAAAACTTTGAACATATATAGTGAAACTTTAAACAGAAAGAGTGAAACTTTTAACAGAGAGAGTGAAACTTTTAACATAAAGAGTGAAACTTTGAACATAATGAGTAAAACTTTGAACATAAATAGTGAAACTTTGAACATAAATAGTGAAACTTTTAACAGAGAGAGTGAAACTTTTAACATAAATAGTGAAACTTTGAACAGAAAGAGTGAAACTTTGAACAGAAAGAGTGAAACTTTTAACAGAAAGAGTGAAACTTTGAACAGAAAGAGTGAAACTTTGAACAGAAAGAGTGAAACTTTGAACAGAAAGAGTGAAACTTTGAACAGAAATAGTAAAACTTTGAACAGAAAGAGTGAAACTTTGAACAGAAAGAGTGAAACTTTGAACAGAAAGAGTGAAACTTTGAACAGAAAGAGTGAAACTTTGAACAGAAAGAGTGAAACTTAAAACATAAATAGTGAAACTTAAAACATAAATAGTGAAACTTAAAACATAAATAGCGAAACTTTAAACATAAATAGTGAAACTTTGAACAGAAAGAGTGAAACTTTGAACAGAAAGAGTGAAACTTAAAACATAAATAGTGAAACTTAAAACATAAATAGTGAAACTTAAAACATAAATAGTGAAACTTTTAACATAAATAGTGAAACTTTGAACAGAAAGAGTGAAACTTTGAACAGAAAGAGTGAAACTTTTAACAGAAAGAGTGAAACTTTGAACAGAAATAGTGAAACTTTGAACAGAAAGAGTGAAACTTTGAACATAAATAGTGAAACTTTTAACAGAAAGAGTGAAACTTTGAACAGAAATAGTGAAACTTTGAACAGAAAGAGTGAAACTTTGAACAGAAAGAGTGAAACTTTGAACAGAAAGAGTGAAACTTTGAACAGAAATAGTAAAACTTTGAACAGAAAGAGTGAAACTTTGAACAGAAAGAGTGAAACTTTGAACAGAAAGAGTGAAACTTTGAACAGAAAGAGTGAAACTTTGAACAGAAAGAGTGAAACTTTGAACAGAAAGAGTGAAACTTTGAACAGAAAGAGTGAAACTTAAAACATAAATAGTGAAACTTAAAACATAAATAGTGAAACTTAAAACATAAATAGTGAAACTTTAAACATAAATAGTGAAACTTTGAACAGAAAGAGTGAAACTTTGAACGTAAAGACTGAAACTTTAAACAGAAAGAGTGAAACTTTGAACAGAAAGAGTGAAACTTAAAACATAAATAGTGAAACTTAAAACATAAATAGTGAAACTTAAAACATAAATAGTGAAACTTTGAACAGAAAGAGTGAAACTTTGAACATAATGAGTGAAACTTTGAACAGAAATAGTGAAACTTTGAACATAAAGAGTGAAACTTTGAACATAAGGAGTGAAACTTTGAACATAAAGAGTGAAACTTTTAACAGAAAGAGTGAAACTTTGAACAGAAAGAGTGAAACTTTGAACAGAAAGAGTGAAACTTTGAACATAAATAGTGAAACTTTTAACAGAAAGAGTGAAACTTTGAACAGAAATAGTGAAACTTTGAACAGAAAGAGTGAAACTTTGAACAGAAAGAGTGAAACTTTGAACAGAAAGAGTGAAACTTTGAACAGAAATAGTAAAACTTTGAACAGAAAGAGTGAAACTTTGAACAGAAAGAGTGAAACTTTGAACAGAAAGAGTGAAACTTTGAACAGAAAGAGTGAAACTTTGAACAGAAAGAGTGAAACTTTGAACAGAAAGAGTGAAACTTAAAACATAAATAGTGAAACTTAAAACATAAATAGTGAAACTTAAAACATAAATAGTGAAACTTTAAACATAAATAGTGAAACTTTGAACAGAAAGAGTGAAACTTTGAACGTAAAGACTGAAACTTTAAACAGAAAGAGTGAAACTTTGAACATAAATAGTGAAACTTTGAACAATAGGGAAACTTTGAACAGAAAGAGTGAAACTTTGAACATAAAGAGTGAAACTTTGAACATAATGAGTAAAACTTTGAACATATATAGTGAAACTTTAAACAGAAAGAGTGAAACTTTTAACATAAATAGTGAAACTTTGAACATAAATAGTGAAACTTTGAACATAAATAGTGAAACTTTTAACAGAGAGAGTGAAACTTTTAACATAAATAGTGAAACTTTGAACAGAAAGAGTGAAACTTTGAACAGAAAGAGTGAAACTTTTAACAGAAAGAGTGAAACTTTGAACAGAAAGAGTGAAACTTTGAACAGAAAGAGTGAAACTTTGAACAGAAAGAGTGAAACTTTGAACAGAAAGAGTGAAACTTTGAACAGAAATAGTAAAACTTTGAACAGAAAGAGTGAAACTTTGAACAGAAAGAGTGAAACTTTGAACAGAAAGAGTGAAACTTTGAACAGAAAGAGTGAAACTTTGAACAGAAAGAGTGAAACTTAAAACATAAATAGTGAAACTTAAAACATAAATAGTGAAACTTAAAACATAAATAGCGAAACTTTAAACATAAATAGTGAAACTTTGAACAGAAAGAGTGAAACTTTGAACAGAAAGAGTGAAACTTAAAACATAAATAGTGAAACTTAAAACATAAATAGTGAAACTTAAATAATAAATAGTGAAACTTTTAACATAAATAGTGAAACTTTGAACAGAAAGAGTGAAACTTTGAACAGAAAGAGTGAAACTTTTAACAGAAAGAGTGAAACTTTGAACAGAAAGAGTGAAACTTTGAACAGAAAGAGTGAAACTTTGAACATAAATAGTGAAACTTTTAACAGAAAGAGTGAAACTTTGAACAGAAATAGTGAAACTTTGAACAGAAAGAGTGAAACTTTGAACAGAAAGAGTGAAACTTTGAACAGAAAGAGTGAAACTTTGAACAGAAATAGTAAAACTTTGAACAGAAAGAGTGAAACTTTGAACAGAAAGAGTGAAACTTTGAACAGAAAGAGTGAAACTTTGAACAGAAAGAGTGAAACTTTGAACAGAAAGAGTGAAACTTTGAACAGAAAGAGTGAAACTTAAAACATAAATAGTGAAACTTAAAACATAAATAGTGAAACTTAAAACATAAATAGTGAAACTTTAAACATAAATAGTGAAACTTTGAACAGAAAGAGTGAAACTTTGAACGTAAAGACTGAAACTTTAAACAGAAAGAGTGAAACTTTGAACAGAAAGAGTGAAACTTAAAACATAAATAGTGAAACTTAAAACATAAATAGTGAAACTTAAAACATAAATAGTGAAACTTTGAACAGAAAGAGTGAAACTTTGAACATAATGAGTGAAACTTTGAACAGAAATAGTGAAACTTTGAACATAAAGAGTGAAACTTTGAACATAAGGAGTGAAACTTTGAACATAAAGAGTGAAACTTTTAACAGAAAGAGTGAAACTTTGAACAGAAAGAGTGAAACTTTGAACAGAAAGAGTGAAACTTTGAACATAAATAGTGAAACTTTTAACAGAAAGAGTGAAACTTTGAACAGAAATAGTGAAACTTTGAACAGAAAGAGTGAAACTTTGAACAGAAAGAGTGAAACTTTGAACAGAAAGAGTGAAACTTTGAACAGAAATAGTAAAACTTTGAACAGAAAGAGTGAAACTTTGAACAGAAAGAGTGAAACTTTGAACAGAAAGAGTGAAACTTTGAACAGAAAGAGTGAAACTTTGAACAGAAAGAGTGAAACTTTGAACAGAAAGAGTGAAACTTAAAACATAAATAGTGAAACTTAAAACATAAATAGTGAAACTTAAAACATAAATAGTGAAACTTTAAACATAAATAGTGAAACTTTGAACAGAAAGAGTGAAACTTTGAACGTAAAGACTGAAACTTTAAACAGAAAGAGTGAAACTTTGAACATAAATAGTGAAACTTTGAACAATAGGGAAACTTTGAACAGAAAGAGTGAAACTTTGAACATAAAGAGTGAAACTTTGAACATAATGAGTAAAACTTTGAACATATATAGTGAAACTTTAAACAGAAAGAGTGAAACTTTTAACATAAATAGTGAAACTTTGAACATAAATAGTGAAACTTTGAACATAAATAGTGAAACTTTTAACAGAGAGAGTGAAACTTTTAACATAAATAGTGAAACTTTGAACAGAAAGAGTGAAACTTTGAACAGAAAGAGTGAAACTTTTAACAGAAAGAGTGAAACTTTGAACAGAAAGAGTGAAACTTTGAACAGAAAGAGTGAAACTTTGAACAGAAAGAGTGAAACTTTGAACAGAAAGAGTGAAACTTTGAACAGAAATAGTAAAACTTTGAACAGAAAGAGTGAAACTTTGAACAGAAAGAGTGAAACTTTGAACAGAAAGAGTGAAACTTTGAACAGAAAGAGTGAAACTTTGAACAGAAAGAGTGAAACTTAAAACATAAATAGTGAAACTTAAAACATAAATAGTGAAACTTAAAACATAAATAGCGAAACTTTAAACATAAATAGTGAAACTTTGAACAGAAAGAGTGAAACTTTGAACAGAAAGAGTGAAACTTAAAACATAAATAGTGAAACTTAAAACATAAATAGTGAAACTTAAATAATAAATAGTGAAACTTTTAACATAAATAGTGAAACTTTGAACAGAAAGAGTGAAACTTTGAACAGAAAGAGTGAAACTTTTAACAGAAAGAGTGAAACTTTGAACAGAAAGAGTGAAACTTTGAACAGAAAGAGTGAAACTTTGAACATAAATAGTGAAACTTTTAACAGAAAGAGTGAAACTTTGAACAGAAATAGTGAAACTTTGAACAGAAAGAGTGAAACTTTGAACAGAAAGAGTGAAACTTTGAACAGAAAGAGTGAAACTTTGAACAGAAATAGTAAAACTTTGAACAGAAAGAGTGAAACTTTGAACAGAAAGAGTGAAACTTTGAACAGAAAGAGTGAAACTTTGAACAGAAAGAGTGAAACTTTGAACAGAAAGAGTGAAACTTTGAACAGAAAGAGTGAAACTTAAAACATAAATAGTGAAACTTAAAACATAAATAGTGAAACTTAAAACATAAATAGTGAAACTTTAAACATAAATAGTGAAACTTTGAACAGAAAGAGTGAAACTTTGAACGTAAAGACTGAAACTTTAAACAGAAAGAGTGAAACTTTGAACATAAATAGTGAAACTTTGAACAATAGGGAAACTTTGAACAGAAAGAGTGAAACTTTGAACATAATGAGTAAAACTTTGAACAGAAATAGTGAAACTTTGAACATAAAGAGTGAAACTTTGAACATAAGGAGTGAAACTTTGAACATAAAGAGTGAAACTTTTAACAGAAAGAGTTAACTTTTAACATAAATAGTGAAACTTTGAACATAAATAGTGAAACTTTGAACATAAATAGTGAAACTTTTAACAGAAAGAGTGAAACTTTTAACATAAATAGTGAAACTTTAAACATAAATAGTGAAACTTTGAACATAAATAGTGAAACTTTTAACAGAAAGAGTGAAACTTTTAACATAAATAGTGAAACTTTGAACAGAAAGAGTGAAACTTTGAACAGAAAGAGTGAAACTTTGAACAGAAAGAGTGAAACTTTGAACAGAAAGAGTGAAACTTTGAACATAAAGAGTGAAACTTTGAACATAATGAGTAAACCTTTGAACATATATAGTGAAACTTTAAACAGAAAGAGTGAAACTTTTAACATAAATAGTGAAACTTTTAACATAATTAGTGAAACTTTGAACATAAATAGTGAAACTTTGAACATAAATAGTGAAACTTTTAACAGAGAGAGTGAAACTTTTAACATAAATAGTGAAACTTTGAACAGAAAGAGTGAAACTTTGAACAGAAAGAGTGAAACTTTTAACAGAAAGAGTGAAACTTTGAACAGAAAGAGTGAAACTTTGAACAGAAAGAGTGAAACTTTGAACAGAAAGAGTGAAACTTTGAACATAAATAGTGAAACTTTTAACAGAAAGAGTGAAACTTTGAACAGAAATAGTGAAACTTTGAACAGAAAGAGTGAAACTTTGAACAGAAAGAGTGAAACTTTGAACAGAAAGAGTGAAACTTTGAACAGAAATAGTAAAACTTTGAACAGAAAGAGTGAAACTTTGAACAGAAAGAGTGAAACTTTGAACGTAAAGACTGAAACTTTAAACAGAAAGAGTGAAACTTTGAATATAAATAGTGAAACTTTGAACAATAGGGAAACTTTGAACAGAAAGAGTGAAACTTTGAACATAAAGAGTGAAACTTTGAACATAATGAGTAAAACTTTGAACATAAATAGTGAAACTTTAAACAGAAAGAGTGAAACTTTTAACATAAATAGTGAAACTTTGAACATAAATAGTGAAACTTTGAAAAGAAAGAGTCAAACTTTGAACAGAAAGAGTCAAACTTTGAACAGAAAGAGTGAAACTTTGAACAGAAAGAGTGAAACTTTGAACATAAATAGTGAAACTTTTAACAGAAAGAGTGAAACTTTGAACAGAAATAGTGAAACTTTGAACAGAAAGAGTGAAACTTTGAAGAGAAAGAGTGAAACTTTTAACAGAAAGAGTGAAACTTTGAACAGAAAGAGTGAAACTTTTAACAGAAAGAGTGAAACTTCGAACATAAATAGTGAAACTTTTAACAGAAAGAGTGAAACTTTGAACAGAAATAGTGAAACTTTGAACAGAAAGAGTGAAACTTTGAACAGAAAGAGTGAAACTTTGAACAGAAAGAGTGAAACTTTGAACAGAAATAGTAAAACTTTGAACAGAAAGAGTGAAACTTTGAACAGAAAGAGTGAAACTTTGAACAGAAAGAGTGAAACTTTGAACAGAAAGAGTGAAACTTTGAACAGAAAGAGTGAAACTTTGAACAGAAAGACTGAAACTTTAAACAGAAAGAGTGAAACTTTGAACATAAATAGTGAAACTTTGAACAATAGGGAAACTTTGAACAGAAAGAGTGAAACTTTGAACATAAAGAGTGAAACTTTGAACATAATGAGTAAAACTTTGAACATAAATAGTGAAACTTTAAACAGAAAGAGTGAAATTTTTAACATAAATCGTGAAACTTTGAACATAAATAGTGAAACTTTGAACATAAATAGTGAAACTTTTAACAGAAAGAGTGAAACTTTTAACATAAATAGTGAAACTTTGAACAGAAAGAGTGAAACTTTGAACAGAAAGAGTGAAACTTTGAACAGAAAGAGTGAAACTTTGAACATAAATAGTGAAACTTTTAACAGAAAGAGTGAAACTTTTAACAGAAATAGTGAAACTTTGAACAGAAAGAGTGAAACTTTGAACAGAAAGAGTGAAACTTTTAACAGAAAGAGTGAAACTTTGAACAAAAAGAGTGAAACTTTGAACAGAAAGAGTGAAACTTTGAACATAAATAGTGAAACTTTTAACAGAAAGAGTGAAACTTTGAACAGAATTAGTGAAACTTTGAACAGAAAGAGTGAAAATTTGAACAGAAAGAGTGAAACTTTGAACAGAAAGAGTGAAACTTTGAACAGAAATAGTAAAACTTTGAACAGAAAGAGTGAAACTTTGAACAGAAAGAGTGAAACTTAAAACATAAATAGTGAAACCTAAAACATAAATAGTGAAACTTTGAACAGAAAGAGTGAAACTTTGAACAGAAAGAGTGAAACTTTGAACAGAAAGAGTGAAACTTTGAACAGAAAGACTGAAACTTTAAACAGAAAGAGTGAAACTTTGAACATAAATAGTGAAACTTTGAACAATAGGGAAACTTTGAACAGAAAGAGTGAAACTTTGAACATAAAGAGTGAAACTTTGAACATAATGAGTAAAACTTTGAACATAAATAGTGAAACTTTAAACAGAAAGAGTGAAATTTTTAACATAAATCGTGAAACTTTGAACATAAATAGTGAAACTTTGAACATAAATAGTGAAACTTTTAACAGAAAGAGTGAAACTTTTAACATAAATAGTGAAACTTTGAACAGAAAGAGTGAAACTTTGAACAGAAAGAGTGAAACTTTGAACAGAAAGAGTGAAACTTTGAACATAAATAGTGAAACTTTTAACAGAAAGAGTGAAACTTTTAACAGAAATAGTGAAACTTTGAACAGAAAGAGTGAAACTTTGAACAGAAAGAGTGAAACTTTTAACAGAAAGAGTGAAACTTTGAACAAAAAGAGTGAAACTTTGAACAGAAAGAGTGAAACTTTGAACATAAATAGTGAAACTTTTAACAGAAAGAGTGAAACTTTGAACAGAATTAGTGAAACTTTGAACAGAAAGAGTGAAAATTTGAACAGAAAGAGTGAAACTTTGAACAGAAAGAGTGAAACTTTGAACAGAAATAGTAAAACTTTGAACAGAAAGAGTGAAACTTTGAACAGAAAGAGTGAAACTTAAAACATAAATAGTGAAACCTAAAACATAAATAGTGAAACTTAAAACATAAATAGTGAAACTTTGAACAGAAAGACTGAAACTTAAACAGAAAGAGTGAAACTTTGAACGTAAAAACTGAAACTTTAAACAGAAAGAGTGAAACTTTGAACATAAATAGTGAAACTTTGAACAATAGGGAAACTTTGAACAGAAAGAGTGAAACTTTGAACATAAAGAGTGAAACTTTGAACATAATGAGTAAAACTTTGAACATATATAGTGAAACTTTAAACAGAAAGAGTGAAACTTTTAACATAAATAGTGAAACTTTGAACATAAATAGTGAAACTTTGAACATAAATAGTGAAACTTTTAACAGAGAGAGTGAAACTTTTAACATAAATAGTGAAACTTTGAACAGAAAGAGTGAAACTTTGAACAGAAAGAGTGAAACTTTTAACAGAAAGAGTGAAACTTTGAACAGAAAGAGTGAATATTTGAACAGAAAGAGTGAAACTTTGAACATAAATAGTGAAACTTTTAACAGAAAGAGTGAAACTTTGAACAGAAATAGTGAAACTTTGAACAGAAAGAGTGAAACTTTGAACAGAAAGAGTGAAACTTTGAACAGAAAGAGTGAAACTTTGAACAGAAATAGTAAAACTTTGAACATAAATAGTGAAACTTTTAACAGAAAGAGTGAAACTTTTAACATAAATAGTGAAACTTTGAACAGAAAGAGTGAAACTTTGAACAGAAAGAGTGAAACTTTGAACAGAAAGAGTGAAACTTTGAACAGAAAGAGTGAAACTTTGAACATAAAGAGTGAAACTTTGAACATAATGAGTAAAACTTTGAACATATATAGTGAAACTTTAAACAGAAAGAGTGAAACTTTTAACATAAATAGTGAAACTTTGAACATAAATAGTGAAACTTTGAACATAAATAGTGAAACTTTTAACAGAGAGAGTGAAACTTTTAACATAAATAGTGAAACTTTGAACAGAAAGAGTGAAACTTTGAACAGAAAGAGTGAAACTTTTAACAGAAAGAGTGAAACTTTGAACAGAAAGAGTGAAATTTTGAACAGAAAGAGTGAAACTTTGAACATAAATAGTGAAACTTTTAACAGAAAGAGTGAAACTTTGAACAGAAATAGTGAAACTTTGAACAGAAAGAGTGAAACTTTGAACAGAAAGAGTGAAACTTTGAACAGAAATAGTAAAACTTTGAACAGAAAGAGTGAAACTTTGAACAGAAAGAGTGAAACTTTGAACGTAAAGACTGAAACTTTTAACAGAAAGAGTGAAACTTTTAACAGAAATAGTGAAACTTTGAACAGAAAGAGTGAAACTTTGAACAGAATTAGTGAAACTTTGAACAGAAAGAGTGAAAATTTGAACAGAAAGAGTGAAACTTTGAACAGAAAGAGTGAAACTTTGAACAGAAATAGTAAAACTTTGAACAGAAAGAGTGAAACTTTGAACAGAAAGAGTGAAACTTAAAACATAAATAGTGAAACCTAAAACATAAATAGTGAAACTTAAAACATAAATAGTGAAACTTTGAACAGAAAGACTGAAACTTAAACAGAAAGAGTGAAACTTTGAACGTAAAAACTGAAACTTTAAACAGAAAGAGTGAAACTTTGAACATAAATAGTGAAACTTTGAACAATAGGGAAACTTTGAACAGAAAGAGTGAAACTTTGAACATAAAGAGTGAAACTTTGAACATAATGAGTAAAACTTTGAACATATATAGTGAAACTTTAAACAGAAAGAGTGAAACTTTTAACATAAATAGTGAAACTTTGAACATAAATAGTGAAACTTTTAACAGAGAGAGTGAAACTTTTAACATAAATAGTGAAACTTTGAACAGAAAGAGTGAAACTTTGAACAGAAAGAGTGAAACTTTTAACAGAAAGAGTGAAACTTTGAACAGAAAGAGTGAATATTTGAACAGAAAGAGTGAAACTTTGAACATAAATAGTGAAACTTTTAACAGAAAGAGTGAAACTTTGAACAGAAATAGTGAAACTTTGAACAGAAAGAGTGAAACTTTGAACAGAAAGAGTGAAACTTTGAACAGAAAGAGTGAAACTTTGAACAGAAATAGTAAAACTTTGAACATAAATAGTGAAACTTTTAACAGAAAGAGTGAAACTTTTAACATAAATAGTGAAACTTTGAACAGAAAGAGTGAAACTTTGAACAGAAAGAGTGAAACTTTGAACAGAAAGAGTGAAACTTTGAACAGAAAGAGTGAAACTTTGAACATAAAGAGTGAAACTTTGAACATAATGAGTAAAACTTTGAACATATATAGTGAAACTTTAAACAGAAAGAGTGAAACTTTTAACATAAAGAGTCAAACTTTGAACAGAAAGAGTGAAACTTTGAACAGAAAGAGTGAAACTTTGAACATAAATAGTGAAACTTTTAACAGAAAGAGTGAAACTTTGAACAGAAATAGTGAAACTTTGAACAGAAAGAGTGAAACTTTGAACAGAAAGAGTGAAACTTTTAACAGAAAGAGTGAAACTTTGAACAGAAAGAGTGAAACTTTTAACAGAAAGAGTGAAACTTCGAACATAAATAGTGAAACTTTTAACAGAAAGAGTGAAACTTTGAACAGAAATAGTGAAACTTTGAACAGAAATAGTGAAACTTTGAACAGAAAGAGTGAAACTTTGAACAGAAAGAGTGAAACTTTGAACAGAAAGAGTGAAACTTTGAACAGAAATAGTAAAACTTTGAACAGAAAGAGTGAAACTTTGAACAGAAAGAGTGAAACTTTGAACAGAAAGAGTGAAACTTTGAACAGAAAGACTGAAACTTTAAACAGAAAGAGTGAAACTTTGAACATAAATAGTGAAACTTTGAACAATAGGGAAACTTTGAACAGAAAGAGTGAAACTTTGAACATAAAGAGTGAAACTTTGAACATAATGAGTAAAACTTTGAACATAAATAGTGAAACTTTAAACAGAAAGAGTGAAATTTTTAACATAAATCGTGAAACTTTGAACATAAATAGTGAAACTTTTAACAGAAAGAGTGAAACTTTTAACATAAATAGTGAAACTTTGAACAGAAAGAGTGAAACTTTGAACAGAAAGAGTGAAACTTTGAACAGAAAGAGTGAAACTTTGAACACAAATAGTGAAACTTTTAACAGAAAGAGTGAAACTTTTAACAGAAATAGTGAAACTTTGAACAGAAAGAGTGAAACTTTGAACAGAAAGAGTGAAACTTTTAACAGAAAGAGTGAAACTTTGAACAAAAAGAGTGAAACTTTGAACAGAAAGAGTGAAACTTTGAACATAAATAGTGAAACTTTTAACAGAAAGAGTGAAACTTTGAACAGAATTAGTGAAACTTTGAACAGAAAGAGTGAAAATTTGAACAGAAAGAGTGAAACTTTGAACAGAAAGAGTGAAACTTTGAACAGAAATAGTAAAACTTTGAACAGAAAGAGTGAAACTTTGAACAGAAAGAGTGAAACTTAAAACATAAATAGTGAAACCTAAAACATAAATAGTGAAACTTAAAACATAAATAGTGAAACTTTGAACAGAAAGACTGAAACTTAAACAGAAAGAGTGAAACTTTGAACGTAAAAACTGAAACTTTAAACAGAAAGAGTGAAACTTTGAACATAAATAGTGAAACTTTGAACAATAGGGAAACTTTGAACAGAAAGAGTGAAACTTTGAACAGAAAGAGTGAAACTTTGAACAGAAAGAGTGAAACTTTGAACAGAAAGAGTGAAACTTTGAACAGAAAGACTGAAACTTTAAACAGAAAGAGTGAAACTTTGAACATAAATAGTGAAACTTTGAACAATAGGGAAACTTTGAACAGAAAGAGTGAAACTTTGAACATAAAGAGTGAAACTTTGAACATAATGAGTAAAACTTTGAACATAAATAGTGAAACTTTAAACAGAAAGAGTGAAATTTTTAACATAAATCGTGAAACTTTGAACATAAATAGTGAAACTTTGAACATAAATAGTGAAACTTTTAACAGAAAGAGTGAAACTTTTAACATAAATAGTGAAACTTTGAACAGAAAGAGTGAAACTTTGAACAGAAAGAGTGAAACTTTGAACAGAAAGAGTGAAACTTTGAACATAAATAGTGAAACTTTTAACAGAAAGAGTGAAACTTTTAACAGAAATAGTGAAACTTTGAACAGAAAGAGTGAAACTTTGAACAGAAAGAGTGAAACTTTTAACAGAAAGAGTGAAACTTTGAACAAAAAGAGTGAAACTTTGAACAGAAAGAGTGAAACTTTGAACATAAATAGTGAAACTTTTAACAGAAAGAGTGAAACTTTGAACAGAATTAGTGAAACTTTGAACAGAAAGAGTGAAAATTTGAACAGAAAGAGTGAAACTTTGAACATAAAGAGTGAAACTTTGAACATAATGAGTAAAACTTTGAACATATATAGTGAAACTTTAAACAGAAAGAGTGAAACTTTTAACATAAATAGTGAAACTTTTAACATAATTAGTGAAACTTTGAACATAAATAGTGAAACTTTGAACATAAATAGTGAAACTTTTAACAGAGAGAGTGAAACTTTTAACATAAATAGTGAAACTTTGAACAGAAAGAGTGAAACTTTGAACAGAAATAGTGAAACTTTGAACAGAAAGAGTGAAACTTTGAACAGAAAGAGTGAAACTTTGAACAGAAAGAGTGAAACTTTGAACAGAAATAGTAAAACTTTGAACAGAAAGAGTGAAACTTTGAACAGAAAGAGTGAAACTTTGAACGTAAAGACTGAAACTTTAAACAGAAAGAGTGAAACTTTGAATATAAATAGTGAAACTTTGAACAATAGGGAAACTTTGAACAGAAAGAGTGAAACTTTGAACATAAAGAGTGAAACTTTGAACATAATGAGTAAAACTTTGAACATAAATAGTGAAACTTTAAACAGAAAGAGTGAAACTTTTAACATAAATAGTGAAACTTTGAACATAAATAGTGAAACTTTGAACATAAATAGTGAAACTTTTAACAAAAAGAGTGAAACTTTTAACATAAATAGTGAAACTTTGAACAGAAAGAGTGAAACTTTGAAAAGAAAGAGTCAAACTTTGAACAGAAAGAGTCAAACTTTGAACAGAAAGAGTGAAACTTTTAACAGAAAGAGTGAAACTTTGAACAGAAATAGTGAAACTTTGAACAGAAAGAGTGAAACTTTGAACAGAAAGAGTGAAACTTTTAACAGAAAGAGTGAAACTTTGAACAGAAAGAGTGAAACTTTTAACAGAAATAGTGAAACTTTGAACAGAAAGAGTGAAACTTTGAACAGAAAGAGTGAAACTTTTAACAGAAAGAGTGAAACTTTGAACAGAAAGAGTGAAACTTTGAACAGAAAGAGTGAAACTTTGAACATAAATAGTGAAACTTTTAACAGAAAGAGTGAAACTTTGAACAGAAATAGTGAAACTTTGAACAGAAAGAGTGAAACTTTGAACAGAAAGAGTGAAACTTTGAACAGAAAGAGTGAAACTTTGAACAGAAATAGTAAAACTTTGAACAGAAAGAGTGAAACTTTGAACAGAAAGAGTGAAACTTTGAACGTAAAGACTGAAACTTTAAACAGAAAGAGTGAAACTTTGAATATAAATAGTGAAACTTTGAACAATAGGGAAACTTTGAACAGAAAGAGTGAAACTTTGAACATAAAGAGTGAAACTTTGAACATAATGAGTAAAACTTTGAACATAAATAGTGAAACTTTAAACAGAAAGAGTGAAATTTTTAACATAAATCGTGAAACTTTGAACATAAATAGTGAAACTTTGAACATAAATAGTGAAACTTTTAACAGAAAGAGTGAAACTTTTAACATAAATAGTGAAACTTTGAACAGAAAGAGTGAAACTTTGAACAGAAAGAGTGAAACTTTGAACAGAAAGAGTGAAACTTTGAACACAAATAGTGAAACTTTTAACAGAAAGAGTGAAACTTTTAACAGAAATAGTGAAACTTTGAACAGAAAGAGTGAAACTTTGAACAGAAAGAGTGAAACTTTTAACAGAAAGAGTGAAACTTTGAACAAAAAGAGTGAAACTTTGAACAGAAAGAGTGAAACTTTGAACATAAATAGTGAAACTTTTAACAGAAAGAGTGAAACTTTGAACAGAATTAGTGAAACTTTGAACAGAAAGAGTGAAAATTTGAACAGAAAGAGTGAAACTTTGAACAGAAAGAGTGAAACTTTGAACAGAAATAGTAAAACTTTGAACAGAAAGAGTGAAACTTTGAACAGAAAGAGTGAAACTTAAAACATAAATAGTGAAACCTAAAACATAAATAGTGAAACTTAAAACATAAATAGTGAAACTTTGAACAGAAAGACTGAAACTTAAACAGAAAGAGTGAAACTTTGAACGTAAAAACTGAAACTTTAAACAGAAAGAGTGAAACTTTGAACATAAATAGTGAAACTTTGAACAATAGGGAAACTTTGAACAGAAAGAGTGAAACTTTGAACAGAAAGAGTGAAACTTTGAACAGAAAGAGTGAAACTTTGAACAGAAAGAGTGAAACTTTGAACAGAAAGACTGAAACTTTAAACAGAAAGAGTGAAACTTTGAATATAAATAGTGAAACTTTGAACAATAGGGAAACTTTGAACAGAAAGAGTGAAACTTTGAACATAAAGAGTGAAACTTTGAACATAATGAGTAAAACTTTGAACATAAATAGTGAAACTTTAAACAGAAAGAGTGAAATTTTTAACATAAATCGTGAAACTTTGAACATAAATAGTGAAACTTTGAACATAAATAGTGAAACTTTTAACAGAAAGAGTGAAACTTTTAACATAAATAGTGAAACTTTGAACAGAAAGAGTGAAACTTTGAACAGAAAGAGTGAAACTTTGAACAGAAAGAGTGAAACTTTGAACATAAATAGTGAAACTTTTAACAGAAAGAGTGAAACTTTTAACAGAAATAGTGAAACTTTGAACAGAAAGAGTGAAACTTTGAACAGAAAGAGTGAAACTTTTAACAGAAAGAGTGAAACTTTGAACAAAAAGAGTGAAACTTTGAACAGAAAGAGTGAAACTTTGAACATAAATAGTGAAACTTTTAACAGAAAGAGTGAAACTTTGAACAGAATTAGTGAAACTTTGAACAGAAAGAGTGAAAATTTGAACAGAAAGAGTGAAACTTTGAACAGAAAGAGTGAAACTTTGAACAGAAATAGTAAAACTTTGAACAGAAAGAGTGAAACTTTGAACAGAAAGAGTGAAACTTAAAACATAAATAGTGAAACCTAAAACATAAATAGTGAAACTTTGAACAGAAAGAGTGAAACTTTGAACAGAAAGAGTGAAACTTTGAACAGAAAGAGTGAAACTTTGAACAGAAAGACTGAAACTTTAAACAGAAAGAGTGAAACTTTGAACATAAATAGTGAAACTTTGAACAATAGGGAAACTTTGAACAGAAAGAGTGAAACTTTGAACATAAAGAGTGAAACTTTGAACATAATGAGTAAAACTTTGAACATAAATAGTGAAACTTTAAACAGAAAGAGTGAAATTTTTAACATAAATCGTGAAACTTTGAACATAAATAGTGAAACTTTGAACATAAATAGTGAAACTTTTAACAGAAAGAGTGAAACTTTTAACATAAATAGTGAAACTTTGAACAGAAAGAGTGAAACTTTGAACAGAAAGAGTGAAACTTTGAACAGAAAGAGTGAAACTTTGAACATAAATAGTGAAACTTTTAACAGAAAGAGTGAAACTTTTAACAGAAATAGTGAAACTTTGAACAGAAAGAGTGAAACTTTGAACAGAAAGAGTGAAACTTTTAACAGAAAAAGTGAAACTTTGAACAAAAAGAGTGAAACTTTGAACAGAAAGAGTGAAACTTTGAACATAAATAGTGAAACTTTTAACAGAAAGAGTGAAACTTTGAACAGAATTAGTGAAACTTTGAACAGAAAGAGTGAAAATTTGAACAGAAAGAGTGAAACTTTGAACAGAAAGAGTGAAACTTTGAACAGAAATAGTAAAACTTTGAACAGAAAGAGTGAAACTTTGAACAGAAAGAGTGAAACTTAAAACATAAATAGTGAAACCTAAAACATAAATAGTGAAACTTAAAACATAAATAGTGAAACTTTGAACAGAAAGACTGAAACTTAAACAGAAAGAGTGAAACTTTGAACGTAAAAACTGAAACTTTAAACAGAAAGAGTGAAACTTTGAACATAAATAGTGAAACTTTGAACAATAGGGAAACTTTGAACAGAAAGAGTGAAACTTTGAACATAAAGAGTGAAACTTTGAACATAATGAGTAAAACTTTGAACATATATAGTGAAACTTTAAACAGAAAGAGTGAAACTTTTAACATAAATAGTGAAACTTTGAACATAAATAGTGAAACTTTGAACATAAATAGTGAAACTTTTAACAGAGAGAGTGAAACTTTTAACATAAATAGTGAAACTTTGAACAGAAAGAGTGAAACTTTGAACAGAAAGAGTGAAACTTTTAACAGAAAGAGTGAAACTTTGAACAGAAAGAGTGAATATTTGAACAGAAATAGTAAAACTTTGAACATAAATAGTGAAACTTTTAACAGAAAGAGTGAAACTTTTAACATAAATAGTGAAACTTTGAACAGAAAGAGTGAAACTTTGAACAGAAAGAGTGAAACTTTGAACAGAAAGAGTGAAACTTTGAACAGAAAGAGTGAAACTTTGAACATAAAGAGTGAAACTTTGAACATAATGAGTAAAACTTTGAACATATATAGTGAAACTTTAAACAGAAAGAGTGAAACTTTTAACATAAATAGTGAAACTTTTAACATAATTAGTGAAACTTTGAACATAAATAGTGAAACTTTGAACATAAATAGTGAAACTTTTAACAGAGAGAGTGAAACTTTTAACATAAATAGTGAAACTTTGAACAGAAAGAGTGAAACTTTGAACAGAAAGAGTGAAACTTTTAACAGAAAGAGTGAAACTTTGAACAGAAAGAGTGAAACTTTGAACAGAAAGAGTGAAACTTTGAACATAAATAGTGAAACTTTTAACAGAAAGAGTGAAACTTTGAACAGAAATAGTGAAACTTTGAACAGAAAGAGTGAAACTTTGAACAGAAAGAGTGAAACTTTGAACAGAAAGAGTGAAACTTTGAACAGAAATAGTAAAACTTTGAACAGAAAGAGTGAAACTTTGAACAGAAAGAGTGAAACTTTGAACAGAAAGAGTGAAAATTTGAACAGAAAGAGTGAAACTTTGAACAGAATTAGTGAAACTTTGAACAGAAAGAGTGAAAATTTGAACAGAAAGAGTGAAACTTTGAACAGAAAGAGTGAAACTTTGAACAGAAATAGTAAAACTTTGAACAGAAAGAGTGAAACTTTGAACAGAAAGAGTGAAACTTAAAACATAAATAGTGAAACCTAAAACATAAATAGTGAAACTTAAAACATAAATAGTGAAACTTTGAACAGAAAGACTGAAACTTAAACAGAAAGAGTGAAACTTTGAACGTAAAAACTGAAACTTTAAACAGAAAGAGTGAAACTTTGAACATAAATAGTGAAACTTTGAACAATAGGGAAACTTTGAACAGAAAGAGTGAAACTTTGAACAGAAAGAGTGAAACTTTGAACAGAAAGAGTGAAACTTTGAACAGAAAGAGTGAAAATTTGAACAGAAAGACTGAAACTTTAAACAGAAAGAGTGAAACTTTGAACATAAATAGTGAAACTTTGAACAATAGGGAAACTTTGAACAGAAAGAGTGAAACTTTGAACATAAAGAGTGAAACTTTGAACATAATGAGTAAAACTTTGAACATAAATAGTGAAACTTTAAACAGAAAGAGTGAAATTTTTAACATAAATCGTGAAACTTTGAACATAAATAGTGAAACTTTGAACATAAATAGTGAAACTTTTAACAGAAAGAGTGAAACTTTTAACATAAATAGTGAAACTTTGAACAGAAAGAGTGAAACTTTGAACAGAAAGAGTGAAACTTTGAACAGAAAGAGTGAAACTTTGAACATAAATAGTGAAACTTTTAACAGAAAGAGTGAAACTTTTAACAGAAATAGTGAAACTTTGAACAGAAAGAGTGAAACTTTGAACAGAAAGAGTGAAACTTTTAACAGAAAGAGTGAAACTTTGAACAGAAAGAGTGAAACTTTGAACAGAAAGAGTGAAACTTTTAACATAAATAGTGAAACTTTTAACAGAAAGAGTGAAACTTTGAACAGAAATAGTGAAACTTTGAACAGAAAGAGTGAAACTTTGAACAGAAAGAGTGAAACTTTGAACAGAAAGAGTGAAACTTTGAACAGAAATAGTAAAACTTTGAACAGAAAGAGTGAAACTTTGAACAGAAAGAGTGAAACTTTGAACAGAAAGAGTGAAAATTTGAACAGAAAGAGTGAAACTTTGAACAGAATTAGTGAAACTTTGAACAGAAAGAGTGAAAATTTGAACAGAAAGAGTGAAACTTTGAACAGAAAGAGTGAAACTTTGAACAGAAATAGTAAAACTTTGAACAGAAAGAGTGAAACTTTGAACAGAAAGAGTGAAACTTAAAACATAAATAGTGAAACCTAAAACATAAATAGTGAAACTTAAAACATAAATAGTGAAACTTTGAACAGAAAGACTGAAACTTAAACAGAAAGAGTGAAACTTTGAACGTAAAAACTGAAACTTTAAACAGAAAGAGTGAAACTTTGAACATAAATAGTGAAACTTTGAACAATAGGGAAACTTTGAACAGAAAGAGTGAAACTTTGAACAGAAAGAGTGAAACTTTGAACAGAAAGAGTGAAACTTTGAACAGAAAGAGTGAAACTTTGAACAGAAAGACTGAAACTTTAAACAGAAAGAGTGAAACTTTGAACATAAATAGTGAAACTTTGAACAATAGGGAAACTTTGAACAGAAAGAGTGAAACTTTGAACATAAAGAGTGAAACTTTGAACATAATGAGTAAAACTTTGAACATAAATAGTGAAACTTTAAACAGAAAGAGTGAAATTTTTAACATAAATCGTGAAACTTTGAACATAAATAGTGAAACTTTGAACATAAATAGTGAAACTTTTAACAGAAAGAGTGAAACTTTTAACATAAATAGTGAAACTTTGAACAGAAAGAGTGAAACTTTGAACAGAAAGAGTGAAACTTTGAACAGAAAGAGTGAAACTTTGAACATAAATAGTGAAACTTTTAACAGAAAGAGTGAAACTTTTAACAGAAATAGTGAAACTTTGAACAGAAAGAGTGAAACTTTGAACAGAAAGAGTGAAACTTTTAACAGAAAGAGTGAAACTTTGAACAAAAAGAGTGAAACTTTGAACAGAAAGAGTGAAACTTTGAACATAAATAGTGAAACTTTTAACAGAAAGAGTGAAACTTTGAACAGAATTAGTGAAACTTTGAACAGAAAGAGTGAAAATTTGAACAGAAAGAGTGAAACTTTGAACAGAAAGAGTGAAACTTTGAACAGAAATAGTAAAACTTTGAACAGAAAGAGTGAAACTTTGAACAGAAAGAGTGAAACTTAAAACATAAATAGTGAAACCTAAAACATAAATAGTGAAACTTTGAACAGAAAGAGTGAAACTTTGAACAGAAAGAGTGAAACTTTGAACAGAAAGAGTGAAACTTTGAACAGAAAGACTGAAACTTTAAACAGAAAGAGTGAAACTTTGAACATAAATAGTGAAACTTTGAACAATAGGGAAACTTTGAACAGAAAGAGTGAAACTTTGAACATAAAGAGTGAAACTTTGAACATAATGAGTAAAACTTTGAACATAAATAGTGAAACTTTAAACAGAAAGAGTGAAATTTTTAACATAAATCGTGAAACTTTGAACATAAATAGTGAAACTTTGAACATAAATAGTGAAACTTTTAACAGAAAGAGTGAAACTTTTAACATAAATAGTGAAACTTTGAACAGAAAGAGTGAAACTTTGAACAGAAAGAGTGAAACTTTGAACAGAAAGAGTGAAACTTTGAACATAAATAGTGAAACTTTTAACAGAAAGAGTGAAACTTTTAACAGAAATAGTGAAACTTTGAACAGAAAGAGTGAAACTTTGAACAGAAAGAGTGAAACTTTTAACAGAAAGAGTGAAACTTTGAACAAAAAGAGTGAAACTTTGAACAGAAAGAGTGAAACTTTGAACATAAATAGTGAAACTTTTAACAGAAAGAGTGAAACTTTGAACAGAATTAGTGAAACTTTGAACAGAAAGAGTGAAAATTTGAACAGAAAGAGTGAAACTTTGAACAGAAAGAGTGAAACTTTGAACAGAAATAGTAAAACTTTGAACAGAAAGAGTGAAACTTTGAACAGAAAGAGTGAATATTTGAACAGAAATAGTAAAACTTTGAACATAAATAGTGAAACTTTTAACAGAAAGAGTGAAACTTTTAACATAAATAGTGAAACTTTGAACAGAAAGAGTGAAACTTTGAACAGAAAGAGTGAAACTTTGAACAGAAAGAGTGAAACTTTGAACAGAAAGAGTGAAACTTTGAACATAAAGAGTGAAACTTTGAACATAATGAGTAAAACTTTGAACATATATAGTGAAACTTTAAACAGAAAGAGTGAAACTTTTAACATAAATAGTGAAACTTTTAACATAATTAGTGAAACTTTGAACATAAATAGTGAAACTTTGAACATAAATAGTGAAACTTTTAACAGAGAGAGTGAAACTTTTAACATAAATAGTGAAACTTTGAACAGAAAGAGTGAAACTTTGAACAGAAAGAGTGAAACTTTTAACAGAAAGAGTGAAACTTTGAACAGAAAGAGTGAAACTTTGAACAGAAAGAGTGAAACTTTGAACATAAATAGTGAAACTTTTAACAGAAAGAGTGAAACTTTGAACAGAAATAGTGAAACTTTGAACAGAAAGAGTGAAAATTTGAACAGAAAGAGTGAAACTTTGAACAGAAAGAGTGAAACTTTGAACAGAAATAGTAAAACTTTGAACAGAAAGAGTGAAACTTTGAACAGAAAGAGTGAAACTTTGAACAGAAAGAGTGAAAATTTGAACAGAAAGAGTGAAACTTTGAACAGAAAGAGTGAAACTTTGAACAGAAATAGTAAAACTTTGAACAGAAAGAGTGAAACTTTGAACAGAAAGAGTGAAACTTAAAACATAAATAGTGAAACCTAAAACATAAATAGTGAAACTTAAAACATAAATAGTGAAACTTTGAACAGAAAGACTGAAACTTAAACAGAAAGAGTGAAACTTTGAACGTAAAAACTGAAACTTTAAACAGAAAGAGTGAAACTTTGAACATAAATAGTGAAACTTTGAACAATAGGGAAACTTTGAACAGAAAGAGTGAAACTTTGAACATAAAGAGTGAAACTTTGAACATAATGAGTAAAACTTTGAACATATATAGTGAAACTTTAAACAGAAAGAGTGAAACTTTTAACATAAATAGTGAAACTTTGAACATAAATAGTGAAACTTTGAACATAAATAGTGAAACTTTTAACAGAGAGAGTGAAACTTTTAACATAAATAGTGAAACTTTGAACAGAAAGAGTGAAACTTTGAACAGAAAGAGTGAAACTTTTAACAGAAAGAGTGAAACTTTGAACAGAAAGAGTGAATATTTGAACAGAAAGAGTGAAACTTTGAACATAAATAGTGAAACTTTTAACAGAAAGAGTGAAACTTTGAACAGAAATAGTGAAACTTTGAACAGAAAGAGTGAAACTTTGAACAGAAAGAGTGAAACTTTGAACAGAAAGAGTGAAACTTTGAACAGAAATAGTAAAACTTTGAACATAAATAGTGAAACTTTTAACAGAAAGAGTGAAACTTTTAACATAAATAGTGAAACTTTGAACAGAAAGAGTGAAACTTTGAACAGAAAGAGTGAAACTTTGAACAGAAAGAGTGAAACTTTGAACAGAAAGAGTGAAACTTTGAACATAAAGAGTGAAACTTTGAACATAATGAGTAAAACTTTGAACATATATAGTGAAACTTTAAACAGAAAGAGTGAAACTTTTAACATAAATAGTGAAACTTTTAACATAATTAGTGAAACTTTGAACATAAATAGTGAAACTTTGAACATAAATAGTGAAACTTTTAACAGAGAGAGTGAAACTTTTAACATAAATAGTGAAACTTTGAACAGAAAGAGTGAAACTTTGAACAGAAAGAGTGAAACTTTTAACAGAAAGAGTGAAACTTTGAACAGAAAGAGTGAAACTTTGAACAGAAAGAGTGAAACTTTGAACATAAATAGTGAAACTTTTAACAGAAAGAGTGAAACTTTGAACAGAAATAGTGAAACTTTGAACAGAAAGAGTGAAACTTTGAACAGAAAGAGTGAAACTTTGAACAGAAAGAGTGAAACTTTGAACAGAAATAGTAAAACTTTGAACAGAAAGAGTGAAACTTTGAACAGAAAGAGTGAAACTTTGAACGTAAAGACTGAAACTTTTAACAGAAAGAGTGAAACTTTTAACAGAAATAGTGAAACTTTGAACAGAAAGAGTGAAACTTTGAACAGAATTAGTGAAACTTTGAACAGAAAGAGTGAAAATTTGAACAGAAAGAGTGAAACTTTGAACAGAAAGAGTGAAACTTTGAACAGAAATAGTAAAACTTTGAACAGAAAGAGTGAAACTTTGAACAGAAAGAGTGAAACTTAAAACATAAATAGTGAAACCTAAAACATAAATAGTGAAACTTAAAACATAAATAGTGAAACTTTGAACAGAAAGACTGAAACTTAAACAGAAAGAGTGAAACTTTGAACGTAAAAACTGAAACTTTAAACAGAAAGAGTGAAACTTTGAACATAAATAGTGAAACTTTGAACAATAGGGAAACTTTGAACAGAAAGAGTGAAACTTTGAACATAAAGAGTGAAACTTTGAACATAATGAGTAAAACTTTGAACATATATAGTGAAACTTTAAACAGAAAGAGTGAAACTTTTAACATAAATAGTGAAACTTTGAACATAAATAGTGAAACTTTTAACAGAGAGAGTGAAACTTTTAACATAAATAGTGAAACTTTGAACAGAAAGAGTGAAACTTTGAACAGAAAGAGTGAAACTTTTAACAGAAAGAGTGAAACTTTGAACAGAAAGAGTGAATATTTGAACAGAAAGAGTGAAACTTTGAACATAAATAGTGAAACTTTTAACAGAAAGAGTGAAACTTTGAACTGAAATAGTGAAACTTTGAACAGAAAGAGTGAAACTTTGAACAGAAAGAGTGAAACTTTGAACAGAAAGAGTGAAACTTTGAACAGAAATAGTAAAACTTTGAACATAAATAGTGAAACTTTTAACAGAAAGAGTGAAACTTTTAACATAAATAGTGAAACTTTGAACAGAAAGAGTGAAACTTTGAACAGAAAGAGTGAAACTTTGAACAGAAAGAGTGAAACTTTGAACAGAAAGAGTGAAACTTTGAACATAAAGAGTGAAACTTTGAACATAATGAGTAAAACTTTGAACATATATAGTGAAACTTTAAACAGAAAGAGTGAAACTTTTAACATAAATAGTGAAACTTTTAACATAATTAGTGAAACTTTGAACATAAATAGTGAAACTTTGAACATAAATAGTGAAACTTTTAACAGAGAGAGTGAAACTTTTAACATAAATAGTGAAACTTTGAACAGAAAGAGTGAAACTTTGAACAGAAAGAGTGAAACTTTTAACAGAAAGAGTGAAACTTTGAACAGAAAGAGTGAAACTTTGAACAGAAAGAGTGAAACTTTGAACATAAATAGTGAAACTTTTAACAGAAAGAGTGAAACTTTGAACAGCAATAGTGAAACTTTGAACAGAAAGAGTGAAACTTTGAACAGAAAGAGTGAAACTTTGAACAGAAAGAGTGAAACTTTGAACAGAAATAGTAAAACTTTGAACAGAAAGAGTGAAACTTTGAACAGAAAGAGTGAAACTTTGAACGTAAAGACTGAAACTTTAAACAGAAAGAGTGAAACTTTGAATATAAATAGTGAAACTTTGAACAATAGGGAAACTTTGAACAGAAAGAGTGAAACTTTGAACATAAAGAGTGAAACTTTGAACATAATGAGTAAAACTTTGAACATAAATAGTGAAACTTTAAACAGAAAGAGTGAAACTTTTAACATAAATAGTGAAACTTTGAACATAAATAGTGAAACTTTGAACATAAATAGTGAAACTTTTAACAAAAAGAGTGAAACTTTTAACATAAATAGTGAAACTTTGAACAGAAAGAGTGAAACTTTGAAAAGAAAGAGTCAAACTTTGAACAGAAAGAGTCAAACTTTGAACAGAAAGAGTGAAACTTTGAACAGAAAGAGTGAAACTTTGAACATAAATAGTGAAACTTTTAACAGAAAGAGTGAAACTTTGAACAGAAATAGTGAAACTTTGAACAGAAAGAGTGAAACTTTTAACAGAAAGAGTGAAACTTTGAACAGAAAGAGTGAAACTTTGAACAGAAAGAGTGAAACTTTGAACATAAATAGTGAAACTTTTAACAGAAAGAGTGAAACTTTGAACAGAAATAGTGAAACTTTGAACAGAAAGAGTGAAACTTTGAACAGAAAGAGTGAAACTTTGAACAGAAAGAGTGAAACTTTGAACAGAAATAGTAAAACTTTGAACAGAAAGAGTGAAACTTTGAACAGAAAGAGTGAAACTTTGAACAGAAAGAGTGAAAATTTGAACAGAAAGAGTGAAACTTTGAACAGAATTAGTGAAACTTTGAACAGAAAGAGTGAAAATTTGAACAGAAAGAGTGAAACATTGAACAGAAAGAGTGAAACTTTGAACAGAAATAGTAAAACTTTGAACAGAAAGAGTGAAACTTTGAACAGAAAGAGTGAAACTTAAAACATAAATAGTGAAACCTAAAACATAAATAGTGAAACTTAAAACATAAATAGTGAAACTTTGAACAGAAAGACTGAAACTTAAACAGAAAGAGTGAAACTTTGAACGTAAAAACTGAAACTTTAAACAGAAAGAGTGAAACTTTGAACATAAATAGTGAAACTTTGAACAATAGGGAAACTTTGAACAGAAAGAGTGAAACTTTGAACAGAAAGAGTGAAACTTTGAACAGAAAGAGTGAAACTTTGAACAGAAAGAGTGAAACTTTGAACAGAAAGACTGAAACTTTAAACAGAAAGAGTGAAACTTTGAACATAAATAGTGAAACTTTGAACAATAGGGAAACTTTGAACAGAAAGAGTGAAACTTTGAACATAAAGAGTGAAACTTTGAACATAATGAGTAAAACTTTGAACATAAATAGTGAAACTTTAAACAGAAAGAGTGAAATTTTTAACATAAATCGTGAAACTTTGAACATAAATAGTGAAACTTTGAACATAAATAGTGAAACTTTTAACAGAAAGAGTGAAACTTTTAACATAAATAGTGAAACTTTGAACAGAAAGAGTGAAACTTTGAACAGAAAGAGTGAAACTTTGAACAGAAAGAGTGAAACTTTGAACATAAATAGTGAAACTTTTAACAGAAAGAGTGAAACTTTTAACAGAAATAGTGAAACTTTGAACAGAAAGAGTGAAACTTTGAACAGAAAGAGTGAAACTTTTAACAGAAAGAGTGAAACTTTGAACAAAAAGAGTGAAACTTTGAACAGAAAGAGTGAAACTTTGAACATAAATAGTGAAACTTTTAACAGAAAGAGTGAAACTTTGAACAGAATTAGTGAAACTTTGAACAGAAAGAGTGAAAATTTGAACAGAAAGAGTGAAACTTTGAACAGAAAGAGTGAAACTTTGAACAGAAATAGTAAAACTTTGAACAGAAAGAGTGAAACTTTGAACAGAAAGAGTGAAACTTAAAACATAAATAGTGAAACCTAAAACATAAATAGTGAAACTTTGAACAGAAAGAGTGAAACTTTGAACAGAAAGAGTGAAACTTTGAACAGAAAGAGTGAAACTTTGAACAGAAAGACTGAAACTTTAAACAGAAAGAGTGAAACTTTGAACATAAATAGTGAAACTTTGAACAATAGGGAAACTTTGAACAGAAAGAGTGAAACTTTGAACATAAAGAGTGAAACTTTGAACATAATGAGTAAAACTTTGAACATAAATAGTGAAACTTTAAACAGAAAGAGTGAAATTTTTAACATAAATCGTGAAACTTTGAACATAAATAGTGAAACTTTGAACATAAATAGTGAAACTTTTAACAGAAAGAGTGAAACTTTTAACATAAATAGTGAAACTTTGAACAGAAAGAGTGAAACTTTGAACAGAAAGAGTGAAACTTTGAACAGAAAGAGTGAAACTTTGAACATAAATAGTGAAACTTTTAACAGAAAGAGTGAAACTTTTAACAGAAATAGTGAAACTTTGAACAGAAAGAGTGAAACTTTGAACAGAAAGAGTGAAACTTTTAACAGAAAGAGTGAAACTTTGAACAAAAAGAGTGAAACTTTGAACAGAAAGAGTGAAACTTTGAACATAAATAGTGAAACTTTTAACAGAAAGAGTGAAACTTTGAACAGAATTAGTGAAACTTTGAACAGAAAGAGTGAAAATTTGAACAGAAAGAGTGAAACTTTGAACAGAAAGAGTGAAACTTTGAACAGAAATAGTAAAACTTTGAACAGAAAGAGTGAAACTTTGAACAGAAAGAGTGAAACTTAAAACATAAATAGTGAAACCTAAAACATAAATAGTGAAACTTAAAACATAAATAGTGAAACTTTGAACAGAAAGACTGAAACTTAAACAGAAAGAGTGAAACTTTGAACGTAAAAACTGAAACTTTAAACAGAAAGAGTGAAACTTTGAACATAAATAGTGAAACTTTGAACAATAGGGAAACTTTGAACAGAAAGAGTGAAACTTTGAACATAAAGAGTGAAACTTTGAACATAATGAGTAAAACTTTGAACATATATAGTGAAACTTTAAACAGAAAGAGTGAAACTTTTAACATAAATAGTGAAACTTTGAACATAAATAGTGAAACTTTGAACATAAATAGTGAAACTTTTAACAGAGAGAGTGAAACTTTTAACATAAATAGTGAAACTTTGAACAGAAAGAGTGAAACTTTGAACAGAAAGAGTGAAACTTTTAACAGAAAGAGTGAAACTTTGAACAGAAAGAGTGAATATTTGAACAGAAATAGTAAAACTTTGAACATAAATAGTGAAACTTTTAACAGAAAGAGTGAAACTTTTAACATAAATAGTGAAACTTTGAACAGAAAGAGTGAAACTTTGAACAGAAAGAGTGAAACTTTGAACAGAAAGAGTGAAACTTTGAACAGAAAGAGTGAAACTTTGAACATAAAGAGTGAAACTTTGAACATAATGAGTAAAACTTTGAACATATATAGTGAAACTTTAAACAGAAAGAGTGAAACTTTTAACATAAATAGTGAAACTTTTAACATAATTAGTGAAACTTTGAACATAAATAGTGAAACTTTGAACATAAATAGTGAAACTTTTAACAGAGAGAGTGAAACTTTTAACATAAATAGTGAAACTTTGAACAGAAAGAGTGAAACTTTGAACAGAAAGAGTGAAACTTTTAACAGAAAGAGTGAAACTTTGAACAGAAAGAGTGAAACTTTGAACAGAAAGAGTGAAACTTTGAACATAAATAGTGAAACTTTTAACAGAAAGAGTGAAACTTTGAACATAAATAGTGAAACTTTGAACAGAAAGAGTGAAACTTTGAACAGAAAGAGTGAAACTTTGAACAGAAAGAGTGAAACTTTGAACAGAAATAGTAAAACTTTGAACAGAAAGAGTGAAACTTTGAACAGAAAGAGTGAAACTTTGAACAGAAAGAGTGAAAATTTGAACAGAAAGAGTGAAACTTTGAACAGAAAGAGTGAAACTTTGAACAGAAATAGTAAAACTTTGAACAGAAAGAGTGAAACTTTGAACAGAAAGAGTGAAACTTAAAACATAAATAGTGAAACCTAAAACATAAATAGTGAAACTTAAAACATAAATAGTGAAACTTTGAACAGAAAGACTGAAACTTAAACAGAAAGAGTGAAACTTTGAACGTAAAAACTGAAACTTTAAACAGAAAGAGTGAAACTTTGAACATAAATAGTGAAACTTTGAACAATAGGGAAACTTTGAACAGAAAGAGTGAAACTTTGAACATAAAGAGTGAAACTTTGAACATAATGAGTAAAACTTTGAACATATATAGTGAAACTTTAAACAGAAAGAGTGAAACTTTTAACATAAATAGTGAAACTTTGAACATAAATAGTGAAACTTTGAACATAAATAGTGAAACTTTTAACAGAGAGAGTGAAACTTTTAACATAAATAGTGAAACTTTGAACAGAAAGAGTGAAACTTTGAACAGAAAGAGTGAAACTTTTAACAGAAAGAGTGAAACTTTGAACAGAAAGAGTGAATATTTGAACAGAAAGAGTGAAACTTTGAACATAAATAGTGAAACTTTTAACAGAAAGAGTGAAACTTTGAACAGAAATAGTGAAACTTTGAACAGAAAGAGTGAAACTTTGAACAGAAAGAGTGAAACTTTGAACAGAAAGAGTGAAACTTTGAACAGAAATAGTAAAACTTTGAACATAAATAGTGAAACTTTTAACAGAAAGAGTGAAACTTTTAACATAAATAGTGAAACTTTGAACAGAAAGAGTGAAACTTTGAACAGAAAGAGTGAAACTTTGAACAGAAAGAGTGAAACTTTGAACAGAAAGAGTGAAACTTTGAACATAAAGAGTGAAACTTTGAACATAATGAGTAAAACTTTGAACATATATAGTGAAACTTTAAACAGAAAGAGTGAAACTTTTAACATAAATAGTGAAACTTTTAACATAATTAGTGAAACTTTGAACATAAATAGTGAAACTTTGAACATAAATAGTGAAACTTTTAACAGAGAGAGTGAAACTTTTAACATAAATAGTGAAACTTTGAACAGAAAGAGTGAAACTTTGAACAGAAAGAGTGAAACTTTTAACAGAAAGAGTGAAACTTTGAACAGAAAGAGTGAAACTTTGAACAGAAAGAGTGAAACTTTGAACATAAATAGTGAAACTTTTAACAGAAAGAGTGAAACTTTGAACAGAAATAGTGAAACTTTGAACAGAAAGAGTGAAACTTTGAACAGAAAGAGTGAAACTTTGAACAGAAAGAGTGAAACTTTGAACAGAAATAGTAAAACTTTGAACAGAAAGAGTGAAACTTTGAACAGAAAGAGTGAAACTTTGAACGTAAAGACTGAAACTTTTAACAGAAAGAGTGAAACTTTTAACAGAAATAGTGAAACTTTGAACAGAAAGAGTGAAACTTTGAACAGAATTAGTGAAACTTTGAACAGAAAGAGTGAAAATTTGAACAGAAAGAGTGAAACTTTGAACAGAAAGAGTGAAACTTTGAACAGAAATAGTAAAACTTTGAACAGAAAGAGTGAAACTTTGAACAGAAAGAGTGAAACTTAAAACATAAATAGTGAAACCTAAAACATAAATAGTGAAACTTAAAACATAAATAGTGAAACTTTGAACAGAAAGACTGAAACTTAAACAGAAAGAGTGAAACTTTGAACGTAAAAACTGAAACTTTAAACAGAAAGAGTGAAACTTTGAACATAAATAGTGAAACTTTGAACAATAGGGAAACTTTGAACAGAAAGAGTGAAACTTTGAACATAAAGAGTGAAACTTTGAACATAATGAGTAAAACTTTGAACATATATAGTGAAACTTTAAACAGAAAGAGTGAAACTTTTAACATAAATAGTGAAACTTTGAACATAAATAGTGAAACTTTTAACAGAGAGAGTGAAACTTTTAACATAAATAGTGAAACTTTGAACAGAAAGAGTGAAACTTTGAACAGAAAGAGTGAAACTTTTAACAGAAAGAGTGAAACTTTGAACAGAAAGAGTGAATATTTGAACAGAAAGAGTGAAACTTTGAACATAAATAGTGAAACTTTTAACAGAAAGAGTGAAACTTTGAACAGAAATAGTGAAACTTTGAACAGAAAGAGTGAAACTTTGAACAGAAAGAGTGAAACTTTGAACAGAAAGAGTGAAACTTTGAACAGAAATAGTAAAACTTTGAACATAAATAGTGAAACTTTTAACAGAAAGAGTGAAACTTTTAACATAAATAGTGAAACTTTGAACAGAAAGAGTGAAACTTTGAACAGAAAGAGTGAAACTTTGAACAGAAAGAGTGAAACTTTGAACAGAAAGAGTGAAACTTTGAACATAAAGAGTGAAACTTTGAACATAATGAGTAAAACTTTGAACATATATAGTGAAACTTTAAACAGAAAGAGTGAAACTTTTAACATAAATAGTGAAACTTTTAACATAATTAGTGAAACTTTGAACATAAATAGTGAAACTTTGAACATAAATAGTGAAACTTTTAACAGAGAGAGTGAAACTTTTAACATAAATAGTGAAACTTTGAACAGAAAGAGTGAAACTTTGAACAGAAAGAGTGAAACTTTTAACAGAAAGAGTGAAACTTTGAACAGAAAGAGTGAAACTTTGAACAGAAAGAGTGAAACTTTGAACATAAATAGTGAAACTTTTAACAGAAAGAGTGAAACTTTGAACAGAAATAGTGAAACTTTGAACAGAAAGAGTGAAACTTTGAACAGAAAGAGTGAAACTTTGAACAGAAAGAGTGAAACTTTGAACAGAAATAGTAAAACTTTGAACAGAAAGAGTGAAACTTTGAACAGAAAGAGTGAAACTTTGAACGTAAAGACTGAAACTTTAAACAGAAAGAGTGAAACTTTGAATATAAATAGTGAAACTTTGAACAATAGGGAAACTTTGAACAGAAAGAGTGAAACTTTGAACATAAAGAGTGAAACTTTGAACATAATGAGTAAAACTTTGAACATAAATAGTGAAACTTTAAACAGAAAGAGTGAAACTTTTAACATAAATAGTGAAACTTTGAACATAAATAGTGAAACTTTGAACATAAATAGTGAAACTTTTAACAAAAAGAGTGAAACTTTTAACATAAATAGTGAAACTTTGAACAGAAAGAGTGAAACTTTGAAAAGAAAGAGTCAAACTTTGAACAGAAAGAGTCAAACTTTGAACAGAAAGAGTGAAACTTTGAACAGAAAGAGTGAAACTTTGAACATAAATAGTGAAACTTTTAACAGAAAGAGTGAAACTTTGAACAGAAATAGTGAAACTTTGAACAGAAAGAGTGAAACTTTGAACAGAAAGAGTGAAACTTTTAACAGAAAGAGTGAAACTTTGAACAGAAAGAGTGAAACTTTTAACAGAAAGAGTGAAACTTCGAACATAAATAGTGAAACTTTTAACAGAAAGAGTGAAACTTTGAACAGAAATAGTGAAACTTTGAACAGAAATAGTGAAACTTTGAACAGAAAGAGTGAAACTTTGAACAGAAAGAGTGAAACTTTGAACAGAAAGAGTGAAACTTTGAACAGAAATAGTAAAACTTTGAACAGAAAGAGTGAAACTTTGAACAGAAAGAGTGAAACTTTGAACAGAAAGAGTGAAACTTTGAACAGAAAGAGTGAAACTTTGAACAGAAAGACTGAAACTTTAAACAGAAAGAGTGAAACTTTGAACATAAATAGTGAAACTTTGAACAATAGGGAAACTTTGAACAGAAAGAGTGAAACTTTGAACATAAAGAGTGAAACTTTGAACATAATGAGTAAAACTTTGAACATAAATAGTGAAACTTTAAACAGAAAGAGTGAAATTTTTAACATAAATCGTGAAACTTTGAACATAAATAGTGAAACTTTGAACATAAATAGTGAAACTTTTAACAGAAAGAGTGAAACTTTTAACATAAATAGTGAAACTTTGAACAGAAAGAGTGAAACTTTGAACAGAAAGAGTGAAACTTTGAACAGAAAGAGTGAAACTTTGAACACAAATAGTGAAACTTTTAACAGAAAGAGTGAAACTTTTAACAGAAATAGTGAAACTTTGAACAGAAAGAGTGAAACTTTGAACAGAAAGAGTGAAACTTTTAACAGAAAGAGTGAAACTTTGAACAAAAAGAGTGAAACTTTGAACAGAAAGAGTGAAACTTTGAACATAAATAGTGAAACTTTTAACAGAAAGAGTGAAACTTTGAACAGAATTAGTGAAACTTTGAACAGAAAGAGTGAAAATTTGAACAGAAAGAGTGAAACTTTGAACAGAAAGAGTGAAACTTTGAACAGAAATAGTAAAACTTTGAACAGAAAGAGTGAAACTTTGAACAGAAAGAGTGAAACTTAAAACATAAATAGTGAAACCTAAAACATAAATAGTGAAACTTAAAACATAAATAGTGAAACTTTGAACAGAAAGACTGAAACTTAAACAGAAAGAGTGAAACTTTGAACGTAAAAACTGAAACTTTAAACAGAAAGAGTGAAACTTTGAACATAAATAGTGAAACTTTGAACAATAGGGAAACTTTGAACAGAAAGAGTGAAACTTTGAACAGAAAGAGTGAAACTTTGAACAGAAAGAGTGAAACTTTGAACAGAAAGAGTGAAACTTTGAACAGAAAGACTGAAACTTTAAACAGAAAGAGTGAAACTTTGAACATAAATAGTGAAACTTTGAACAATAGGGAAAATTTGAACAGAAAGAGTGAAACTTTGAACATAAAGAGTGAAACTTTGAACATAATGAGTAAAACTTTGAACATAAATAGTGAAACTTTAAACAGAAAGAGTGAAATTTTTAACATAAATCGTGAAACTTTGAACATAAATAGTGAAACTTTGAACATAAATAGTGAAACTTTTAACAGAAAGAGTGAAACTTTTAACATAAATAGTGAAACTTTGAACAGAAAGAGTGAAACTTTGAACAGAAAGAGTGAAACTTTGAACAGAAAGAGTGAAACTTTGAACATAAATAGTGAAACTTTTAACAGAAAGAGTGAAACTTTTAACAGAAATAGTGAAACTTTGAACAGAAAGAGTGAAACTTTGAACAGAAAGAGTGAAACTTTTAACAGAAAGAGTGAAACTTTGAACAAAAAGAGTGAAACTTTGAACAGAAAGAGTGAAACTTTGAACATAAATAGTGAAACTTTTAACAGAAAGAGTGAAACTTTGAACAGAATTAGTGAAACTTTGAACAGAAAGAGTGAAAATTTGAACAGAAAGAGTGAAACTTTGAACAGAAAGAGTGAAACTTTGAACAGAAATAGTAAAACTTTGAACAGAAAGAGTGAAACTTTGAACAGAAAGAGTGAAACTTAAAACATAAATAGTGAAACCTAAAACATAAATAGTGAAACTTTGAACAGAAAGAGTGAAACTTTGAACAGAAAGAGTGAAACTTTGAACAGAAAGAGTGAAACTTTGAACAGAAAGACTGAAACTTTAAACAGAAAGAGTGAAACTTTGAACATAAATAGTGAAACTTTGAACAATAGGGAAACTTTGAACAGAAAGAGTGAAACTTTGAACATAAAGAGTGAAACTTTGAACATAATGAGTAAAACTTTGAACATAAATAGTGAAACTTTAAACAGAAAGAGTGAAATTTTTAACATAAATCGTGAAACTTTGAACATAAATAGTGAAACTTTGAACATAAATAGTGAAACTTTTAACAGAAAGAGTGAAACTTTTAACATAAATAGTGAAACTTTGAACAGAAAGAGTGAAACTTTGAACAGAAAGAGTGAAACTTTGAACAGAAAGAGTGAAACTTTGAACATAAATAGTGAAACTTTTAACAGAAAGAGTGAAACTTTTAACAGAAATAGTGAAACTTTGAACAGAAAGAGTGAAACTTTGAACAGAAAGAGTGAAACTTTTAACAGAAAGAGTGAAACTTTGAACAAAAAGAGTGAAACTTTGAACAGAAAGAGTGAAACTTTGAACATAAATAGTGAAACTTTTAACAGAAAGAGTGAAACTTTGAACAGAATTAGTGAAACTTTGAACAGAAAGAGTGAAAATTTGAACAGAAAGAGTGAAACTTTGAACAGAAAGAGTGAAACTTTGAACAGAAATAGTAAAACTTTGAACAGAAAGAGTGAAACTTTGAACAGAAAGAGTGAAACTTAAAACATAAATAGTGAAACCTAAAACATAAATAGTGAAACTTAAAACATAAATAGTGAAACTTTGAACAGAAAGACTGAAACTTAAACAGAAAGAGTGAAACTTTGAACGTAAAAACTGAAACTTTAAACAGAAAGAGTGAAACTTTGAACATAAATAGTGAAACTTTGAACAATAGGGAAACTTTGAACAGAAAGAGTGAAACTTTGAACATAAAGAGTGAAACTTTGAACATAATGAGTAAAACTTTGAACATATATAGTGAAACTTTAAACAGAAAGAGTGAAACTTTTAACATAAATAGTGAAACTTTGAACATAAATAGTGAAACTTTGAACATAAATAGTGAATCTTTTAACAGAGAGAGTGAAACTTTTAACATAAATAGTGAAACTTTGAACAGAAAGAGTGAAACTTTGAACAGAAAGAGTGAAACTTTTAACAGAAAGAGTGAAACTTTGAACAGAAAGAGTGAATATTTGAACAGAAATAGTAAAACTTTGAACATAAATAGTGAAACTTTTAACAGAAAGAGTGAAACTTTTAACATAAATAGTGAAACTTTGAACAGAAAGAGTGAAACTTTGAACAGAAAGAGTGAAACTTTGAACAGAAAGAGTGAAACTTTGAACAGAAAGAGTGAAACTTTGAACATAAAGAGTGAAACTTTGAACATAATGAGTAAAACTTTGAACATATATAGTGAAACTTTAAACAGAAAGAGTGAAACTTTTAACATAAATAGTGAAACTTTTAACATAATTAGTGAAACTTTGAACATAAATAGTGAAACTTTGAACATAAATAGTGAAACTTTTAACAGAGAGAGTGAAACTTTTAACATAAATAGTGAAACTTTGAACAGAAAGAGTGAAACTTTGAACAGAAAGAGTGAAACTTTTAACAGAAAGAGTGAAACTTTGAACAGAAATAGTGAAACTTTGAACAGAAAGAGTGAAACTTTGAACAGAAAGAGTGAAACTTTGAACAGAAAGAGTGAAACTTTGAACAGAAATAGTAAAACTTTGAACAGAAAGAGTGAAACTTTGAACAGAAAGAGTGAAACTTTGAACGTAAAGACTGAAACTTTAAACAGAAAGAGTGAAACTTTGAACATAAAGAGTGAAACTTTGAACATAATGAGTAAAACTTTGAACATAAATAGTGAAACTTTAAACAGAAAGAGTGAAACTTTTAACATAAATAGTGAAACTTTGAACATAAATAGTGAAACTTTCAACATAAATAGTGAAACTTTTAACAAAAAGAGTGAAACTTTTAACATAAATAGTGAAACTTTGAACAGAAAGAGTGAAACTTTGAAAAGAAAGAGTCAAACTTTGAACAGAAAGAGTGAAACTTTGAACAGAAAGAGTGAAACTTTGAACAGAAAGAGTGAAACTTTGAACATAAATAGTGAAACTTTTAACAGAAAGAGTGAAACTTTGAACAGAAATAGTGAAACTTTGAACAGAAAGAGTGAAACTTTGAACAGAAAGAGTGAAACTTTTAACAGAAAGAGTGAAACTTTGAACAGAAAGAGTGAAACTTTTAACAGAAAGAGTGAAACTTCGAACATAAATAGTGAAACTTTTAACAGAAAGAGTGAAACTTTGAACAGAAATAGTGAAACTTTGAACAGAAATAGTGAAACTTTGAACAGAAAGAGTGAAACTTTGAACAGAAAGAGTGAAACTTTGAACAGAAAGAGTGAAACTTTGAACAGAAATAGTAAAACTTTGAACAGAAAGAGTGAAACTTTGAACAGAAAGAGTGAAACTTTGAACAGAAAGAGTGAAACTTTTAACAGAAAGAGTGAAACTTTGAACAAAAAGAGTGAAACTTTGAACAGAAAGAGTGAAACTTTGAACATAAATAGTGAAACTTTTAACAGAAAGAGTGAAACTTTGAACAGAATTAGTGAAACTTTGAACAGAAAGAGTGAAAATTTGAACAGAAAGAGTGAAACTTTGAACAGAAAGAGTGAAACTTTGAACAGAAAGAGTGAAACTTTGAACAAAAAGAGTGAAACTTTGAACAGAAAGAGTGAAACTTTTAACAGAAAGAGTGAAACTTCGAACATAAATAGTGAAACTTTTAACAGAAAGAGTGAAACTTTGAACAGAAATAGTGAAACTTTGAACAGAAATAGTGAAACTTTGAACAGAAAGAGTGAAACTTTGAACAGAAAGAGTGAAACTTTGAACAGAAAGAGTGAAACTTTGAACAGAAATAGTAAAACTTTGAACAGAAAGAGTGAAACTTTGAACAGAAAGAGTGAAACTTTGAACAGAAAGAGTGAAACTTTGAACAGAAAGACTGAAACTTTAAACAGAAAGAGTGAAACTTTGAACATAAATAGTGAAACTTTGAACAATAGGGAAACTTTGAACAGAAAGAGTGAAACTTTGAACATAAAGAGTGAAACTTTGAACATAATGAGTAAAACTTTGAACATAAATAGTGAAACTTTAAACAGAAAGAGTGAAATTTTTAACATAAATCGTGAAACTTTGAACATAAATAGTGAAACTTTGAACATAAATAGTGAAACTTTTAACAGAAAGAGTGAAACTTTTAACATAAATAGTGAAACTTTGAACAGAAAGAGTGAAACTTTGAACAGAAAGAGTGAAACTTTGAACAGAAAGAGTGAAACTTTGAACACAAATAGTGAAACTTTTAACAGAAAGAGTGAAACTTTTAACAGAAATAGTGAAACTTTGAACAGAAAGAGTGAAACTTTGAACAGAAAGAGTGAAACTTTTAACAGAAAGAGTGAAACTTTGAACAAAAAGAGTGAAACTTTGAACAGAAAGAGTGAAACTTTGAACATAAATAGTGAAACTTTTAACAGAAAGAGTGAAACTTTGAACAGAATTAGTGAAACTTTGAACAGAAAGAGTGAAAATTTGAACAGAAAGAGTGAAACTTTGAACAGAAAGAGTGAAACTTTGAACAGAAATAGTAAAACTTTGAACAGAAAGAGTGAAACTTTGAACAGAAAGAGTGAAACTTAAAACATAAATAGTGAAACCTAAAACATAAATAGTGAAACTTAAAACATAAATAGTGAAACTTTGAACAGAAAGACTGAAACTTAAACAGAAAGAGTGAAACTTTGAACGTAAAAACTGAAACTTTAAACAGAAAGAGTGAAACTTTGAACATAAATAGTGAAACTTTGAACAATAGGGAAACTTTGAACAGAAAGAGTGAAACTTTGAACATAAAGAGTGAAACTTTGAACATAATGAGTAAAACTTTGAACATATATAGTGAAACTTTAAACAGAAAGAGTGAAACTTTTAACATAAATAGTGAAACTTTGAACATAAATAGTGAAACTTTGAACATAAATAGTGAAACTTTTAACAGAGAGAGTGAAACTTTTAACATAAATAGTGAAACTTTGAACAGAAAGAGTGAAACTTTGAACAGAAAGAGTGAAACTTTTAACAGAAAGAGTGAAACTTTGAACAGAAAGAGTGAAACTTTGAACAGAAAGAGTGAAACTTTGAACATAAATAGTGAAACTTTTAACAGAAAGAGTGAAACTTTGAACAGAAATAGTGAAACTTTGAACAGAAAGAGTGAAACTTTGAACAGAAAGAGTGAAACTTTGAACAGAAAGAGTGAAACTTTGAACAGAAATAGTAAAACTTTGAACAGAAAGAGTGAAACTTTGAACAGAAAGAGTGAAACTTTGAACAGAAAGAGTGAAACTTTGAACAGAAAGAGTGAAACTTTGAACAGAAAGAGTGAAACTTAAAACATAAATAGTGAAACTTAAAACATAAATAGTGAAACTTAAAACATAAATAGTGAAACTTTAAACATAAATAGTGAAACTTTGAACAGAAAGAGTGAAACTTTGAACGTAAAGACTGAAACTTTAAACAGAAAGAGTGAAACTTTGAACATAAATAGTGAAACTTTGAACAATAGGGAAACTTTGAACAGAAAGAGTGAAACTTTGAACATAATGAGTAAAACTTTGAACAGAAATAGTGAAACTTTGAACATAAAGAGTGAAACTTTGAACATAAGGAGTGAAACTTTGAACATAAAGAGTGAAACTTTTAACAGAAAGAGTTAACTTTTAACATAAATAGTGAAACTTTGAACATAAATAGTGAAACTTTGAACATAAATAGTGAAACTTTTAACAGAAAGAGTGAAACTTTTAACATAAATAGTGAAACTTTGAACATAAATAGTGAAACTTTGAACATAAATAGTGAAACTTTTAACAGAAAGAGTGAAACTTTGAACATAAATAGTGAAACTTTTAACAGAAAGAGTGAAACTTTGAACAGAAATAGTGAAACTTTGAACAGAAAGAGTGAAACTTTGAGCAGAAAGAGTGAAACTTTGAACAGAAAGAGTGAAACTTTGAACAGAAATAGTAAAACTTTGAACAGAAAGAGTGAAACTTTGAACAGAAAGAGTGAAACTTTGAACAGAAAGAGTGAAACTTTGAACAGAAAGAGTGAAACTTTGAACATAAAGAGTGAAACTTTGAACATAATGAGTAAAACTTTGAACATATATAGTGAAACTTTAAACAGAAAGAGTGAAACTTTTAACATAAATAGTGAAACTTTGAACATAAATAGTGAAACTTTGAACATAAATAGTGAAACTTTTAACAGAAAGAGTGAAACTTTTAACATAAATAGTGAAACTTTGAACAGAAAGAGTGAAACTTTGAACAGAAAGAGTGAAACTTTAAACAGAAAGAGTGAAACTTTTAACATAAATAGTGAAACTTTGAACATAAATAGTGAAACTTTGAACATAAATAGTGAAACTTTTAACAGAGAGAGTGAAACTTTTAACATAAATAGTGAAACTTTGAACAGAAAGAGTGAAACTTTGAACAGAAAGAGTAAAACTTTTAACAGAAAGAGTGAAACTTTGAACAGAAAGAGTGAAACTTTGAACAGAAAGAGTGAAACTTTGAACATAAATAGTGAAACTTTTAACAGAAAGAGTGAAACTTTGAACAGAAATAGTGAAACTTTGAACAGAAAGAGTGAAACTTTGAGCAGAAAGAGTGAAACTTTGAACAGAAAGAGTGAAACTTTGAACAGAAATAGTAAAACTTTGAACAGAAAGAGTGAAACTTTGAACAGAAAGAGTGAAACTTTGAACAGAAAGAGTGAAACTTTGAACAGAAAGAGTGAAACTTTGAACATAAAGAGTGAAACTTTGAACATAATGAGTAAAACTTTGAACATATATAGTGAAACTTTAAACAGAAAGAGTGAAACTTTTAACATAAATAGTGAAACTTTGAACATAAATAGTGAAACTTTGAACATAAATAGTGAAACTTTTAACAGAGAGAGTGAAACTTTTAACATAAATAGTGAAACTTTGAACAGAAAGAGTGAAACTTTGAACAGAAAGAGTGAAACTTTTAACAGAAAGAGTGAAACTTTGAACAGAAAGAGTGAAACTTTGAACAGAAAGAGTGAAACTTTGAACATAAATAGTGAAACTTTTAACAGAAAGAGTGAAACTTTGAACAGAAATAGTAAAACTTTGAACAGAAAGAGTGAAACTTTGAACAGAAAGAGTGAAACTTAAAACATAAATAGTGAAACTTAAAACATAAATAGTGAAACTTAAAACATAAATAGTGAAACTTTGAACAGAAAGACTGAAACTTAAACAGAAAGAGTGAAACTTTGAACGTAAAGACTGAAACTTTAAACAGAAAGAGTGAAACTTTGAATATAAATAGTGAAACTTTGAACAATAGGGAAACTTTGAACAGAAAGAGTGAAACTTTGAACATAAAGAGTGAAACTTTGAACATAATGAGTAAAACTTTGAACATAAATAGTGAAACTTTAAACAGAAAGAGTGAAACTTTTAACATAAATAGTGAAACTTTGAACATAAATAGTGAAACTTTGAACATAAATAGTGAAACTTTTAACAAAAAGAGTGAAACTTTTAACATAAATAGTGAAACTTTGAACAGAAAGAGTGAAACTTTGAAAAGAAAGAGTCAAACTTTGAACAGAAAGAGTCAAACTTTGAACAGAAAGAGTGAAACTTTGAACAGAAAGAGTAAAACTTTGAACATAAATAGTGAAACTTTTAACAGAAAGAGTGAAACTTTGAACAGAAAGAGTGAAACTTTGAACAGAAAGAGTGAAACTTTTAACAGAAAGAGTGAAACTTTGAACAGAAAGAGTGAAACTTTTAACAGAAAGAGTGAAACTTCGAACATAAATAGTGAAACTTTTAACAGAAAGAGTGAAACTTTGAACAGAAATAGTGAAACTTTGAACAGAAAGAGTGAAACTTTGAACAGAAAGAGTGAAACTTTGAACAGAAAGAGTGAAACTTTGAACAGAAAGAGTGAAACTTTGAACAGAAAGACTGAAACTTTAAACAGAAAGAGTGAAACTTTGAACATAAAGAGTGAAACTTTGAACATAATGAGTAAAACTTTGAACATAAATAGTGAAACTTTAAACAGAAAGAGTGAAATTTTTAACATAAATCGTGAAACTTTGAACATAAATAGTGAAACTTTGAACATAAATAGTGAAACTTTTAACAGAGAGAGTGAAACTTTTAACATAAATAGTGAAACTTTGAACAGAAAGAGTGAAACTTTGAACAGAAAGAGTGAAACTTTTAACAGAAAGAGTGAAACTTTGAACAGAAAGAGTGAAACTTTGAACAGAAAGAGTGAAACTTTGAACATAAATAGTGAAACTTTTAACAGAAAGAGTGAAACTTTGAACAGAAATAGTAAAACTTTGAACAGAAAGAGTGAAACTTTGAACAGAAAGAGTGAAACTTAAAACATAAATAGTGAAACTTAAAACATAAATAGTGAAACTTAAAACATAAATAGTGAAACTTTGAACAGAAAGACTGAAACTTAAACAGAAAGAGTGAAACTTTGAACGTAAAGACTGAAACTTTAAACAGAAAGAGTGAAACTTTGAATATAAATAGTGAAACTTTGAACAATAGGGAAACTTTGAACAGAAAGAGTGAAACTTTGAACATAAAGAGTGAAACTTTGAACATAATGAGTAAAACTTTGAACATAAATAGTGAAACTTTAAACAGAAAGAGTGAAACTTTTAACATAAATAGTGAAACTTTGAACATAAATAGTGAAACTTTGAACATAAATAGTGAAACTTTTAACAAAAGGAGTGAAACTTTTAACATAAATAGTGAAACTTTGAACAGAAAGAGTGAAACTTTGAAAAGAAAGAGTCAAACTTTGAACAGAAAGAGTCAAACTTTGAACAGAAAGAGTGAAACTTTGAACAGAAAGAGTAAAACTTTGAACATAAATAGTGAAACTTTTAACAGAAAGAGTGAAACTTTGAACAGAAATAGTGAAACTTTGAACAGAAAGAGTGAAACTTTGAACAGAAAGAGTGAAACTTTTAACAGAAAGAGTGAAACTTTGAACAGAAAGAGTGAAACTTTTAACAGAAAGAGTGAAACTTCGAACATAAATAGTGAAACTTTTAACAGAAAGAGTGAAACTTTGAACAGAAATAGTGAAACTTTGAACAGAAAGAGTGAAACTTTGAACAGAAAGAGTGAAACTTTGAACAGAAAGAGTGAAACTTTGAACAGAAAGAGTGAAACTTTGAACAGAAAGACTGAAACTTTAAACAGAAAGAGTGAAACTTTGAACATAAAGAGTGAAACTTTGAACATAATGAGTAAAACTTTGAACATAAATAGTGAAACTTTAAACAGAAAGAGTGAAATTTTTAACATAAATCGTGAAACTTTGAACATAAATAGTGAAACTTTGAACATAAATAGTGAAACTTTTAACAGAAAGAGTGAAACTTTTAACATAAATAGTGAAACTTTGAACAGAAAGAGTGAAACTTTGAACAGAAAGAGTGAAACTTTGAACAGAAAGAGTGAAACTTTGAACAGAAAGAGTGAAACTTTGAACATAAATAGTGAAACTTTTAACAGAAAGAGTGAAACTTTGAACAGAATTAGTGAAACTTTGAACAGAAAGAGTGAAAATTTGAACAGAAAGAGTGAAACTTTGAACAGAAAGAGTGAAACTTTGAACAGAAATAGTAAAACTTTGAACAGAAATAGTGAAACTTTGAACATAAAGAGTGAAACTTTGAACATAAGGAGTGAAACTTTGAACATAAAGAGTGAAACTTTTAACAGAAAGAGTTAACTTTTAACATAAATAGTGAAACTTTGAACATAAATAGTGAAACTTTGAACATAAATAGTGAAACTTTTAACAGAAAGAGTGAAACTTTTAACATAAATAGTGAAACTTTGAACATAAATAGTGAAACTTTGAACATAAATAGTGAAACTTTTAACAGAAAGAGTGAAACTTTGAACATAAATAGTGAAACTTTTAACAGAAAGAGTGAAACTTTGAACAGAAATAGTGAAACTTTGAACAGAAAGAGTGAAACTTTGAGCAGAAAGAGTGAAACTTTGAACAGAAAGAGTGAAACTTTGAACAGAAATAGAAAAACTTTGAACAGAAAGAGTGAAACTTTGAACAGAAAGAGTGAAACTTTGAACAGAAAGAGTGAAACTTTGAACAGAAAGAGTGAAACTTTGAACATAAAGAGTGAAACTTTGAACATAATGAGTAAAACTTTGAACATATATAGTGAAACTTTAAACAGAAAGAGTGAAACTTTTAACATAAATAGTGAAACTTTGAACATAAATAGTGAAACTTTGAACATAAATAGTGAAACTTTTAACAGAAAGAGTGAAACTTTTAACATAAATAGTGAAACTTTGAACAGAAAGAGTGAAACTTTGAACAGAAAGAGTGAAACTTTAAACAGAAAGAGTGAAACTTTTAACATAAATAGTGAAACTTTGAACATAAATAGTGAAACTTTGAACATAAATAGTGAAACTTTTAACAGAGAGAGTGAAACTTTTAACATAAATAGTGAAACTTTGAACAGAAAGAGTGAAACTTTGAACAGAAAGAGTAAAACTTTTAACAGAAAGAGTGAAACTTTGAACAGAAAGAGTGAAACTTTGAACAGAAAGAGTGACACTTTGAACATAAATAGTGAAACTTTTAACAGAAAGAGTGAAACTTTGAACAGAAATAGTGAAACTTTGAACAGAAAGAGTGAAACTTTGAGCAGAAAGAGTGAAACTTTGAACATAAAGAGTGAAACTTTGAACATAATGAGTAAAACTTTGAACATATATAGTGAAACTTTAAACAGAAAGAGTGAAACTTTTAACATAAATAGTGAAACTTTGAACATAAATAGTGAAACTTTGAACATAAATAGTGAAACTTTTAACAGAGAGAGTGAAACTTTTAACATAAATAGTGAAACTTTGAACAGAAAGAGTGAAACTTTGAACAGAAAGAGTGAAACTTTTAACAGAAAGAGTGAAACTTTGAACAGAAAGAGTGAAACTTTGAACAGAAAGAGTGAAACTTTGAACATAAATAGTGAAACTTTTAACAGAAAGAGTGAAACTTTGAACAGAAATAGTAAAACTTTGAACAGAAAGAGTGAAACTTTGAACAGAAAGAGTGAAACTTAAAACATAAATAGTGAAACTTAAAACATAAATAGTGAAACTTTGAACAGAAAGACTGAAACTTAAACAGAAAGAGTGAAACTTTGAACGTAAAGACTGAAACTTTAAACAGAAAGAGTGAAACTTTGAATATAAATAGTGAAACTTTGAACAATAGGGAAACTTTGAACAGAAAGAGTGAAACTTTGAACATATAGAGTGAAACTTTGAACATAATGAGTAAAACTTTGAACAGAAAGAGTGAAACTTTGAACATAAAGAGTGAAACTTTGAACATAATGAGTAAAACTTTGAACATAAATAGTGAAACTTTAAACAGAAAGAGTGAAACTTTGAACATAAAGAGTGAAACTTTGAACATAATGAGTAAAACTTTGAACATATATAGTGAAACTTTAAACAGAAAGAGTGAAACTTTTAACATAAATAGTGAAACTTTGAACATAAATAGTGAAACTTTGAACATAAATAGTGAAACTTTTAACAGAAAGAGTGAAACTTTTAACATAAATAGTGAAACTTTGAACAGAAAGAGTGAAACTTTGAACAGAAAGAGTGAAACTTTAAACAGAAAGAGTGAAACTTTTAACATAAATAGTGAAACTTTGAACATAAATAGTGAAACTTTGAACATAAATAGTGAAACTTTTAACAGAGAGAGTGAAACTTTTAACATAAATAGTGAAACTTTGAACAGAAAGAGTGAAACTTTGAACAGAAAGAGTAAAACTTTTAACAGAAAGAGTGAAACTTTGAACAGAAAGAGTGAAACTTTGAACAGAAAGAGTGACACTTTGAACATAAATAGTGAAACTTTTAACAGAAAGAGTGAAACTTTGAACAGAAATAGTGAAACTTTGAACAGAAAGAGTGAAACTTTGAGCAGAAAGAGTGAAACTTTGAACATAAAGAGTGAAACTTTGAACATAATGAGTAAAACTTTGAACATATATAGTGAAACTTTAAACAGAAAGAGTGAAACTTTTAACATAAATAGTGAAACTTTGAACATAAATAGTGAAACTTTGAACATAAATAGTGAAACTTTTAACAGAGAGAGTGAAACTTTTAACATAAATAGTGAAACTTTGAACAGAAAGAGTGAAACTTTGAACAGAAAGAGTGAAACTTTTAACAGAAAGAGTGAAACTTTGAACAGAAAGAGTGAAACTTTGAACAGAAAGAGTGAAACTTTGAACATAAATAGTGAAACTTTTAACAGAAAGAGTGAAACTTTGAACAGAAATAGTAAAACTTTGAACAGAAAGAGTGAAACTTTGAACAGAAAGAGTGAAACTTAAAACATAAATAGTGAAACTTAAAACATAAATAGTGAAACTTTGAACAGAAAGACTGAAACTTAAACAGAAAGAGTGAAACTTTGAACGTAAAGACTGAAACTTTAAACAGAAAGAGTGAAACTTTGAATATAAATAGTGAAACTTTGAACAATAGGGAAACTTTGAACAGAAAGAGTGAAACTTTGAACATAAAGAGTGAAACTTTGAACATAATGAGTAAAACTTTGAACAGAAAGAGTGAAACTTTGAACATAAAGAGTGAAACTTTGAACATAATGAGTAAAACTTTGAACATAAATAGTGAAACTTTAAACAGAAAGAGTGAAACTTTTAACATAAATAGTGAAACTTTGAACATAAATAGTGAAACTTTGAACATAAATAGTGAAACTTTTAACAAAAAGAGTGAAACTTTTAACATAAATAGTGAAACTTTGAACAGAAAGAGTGAAACTTTGAACAGAAAGAGTGAAACTTTGAACAGAAAGAGTAAAACTTTGAACATAAATAGTGAAACTTTTAACAGAAAGAGTGAAACTTTGAACAGAAATAGTGAAACTTTGAACAGAAAGAGTGAAACTTTGAACAGAAAGAGTGAAACTTTTAACAGAAAGAGTGAAACTTTGAACAGAAAGAGTGAAACTTTTAACAGAAAGAGTGAAACTTCGAACATAAATAGTGAAACTTTTAACAGAAAGAGTGAAACTTTGAACAGAAATAGTGAAACTTTGAACAGAAAGAGTGAAACTTTGAACAGAAAGAGTGAAACTTTGAACAGAAAGAGTGAAACTTTGAACAGAAAGAGTGAAACTTTGAACAGAAAGACTGAAACTTTAAACAGAAAGAGTGAAACTTTGAACATAAAGAGTGAAACTTTGAACATAATGAGTAAAACTTTGAACATAAATAGTGAAACTTTAAACAGAAAGAGTGAAATTTTTAACATAAATCGTGAAACTTTGAACATAAATAGTGAAACTTTGAACATAAATAGTGAAACTTTTAACAGAAAGAGTGAAACTTTTAACATAAATAGTGAAACTTTGAACAGAAAGAGTGAAACTTTGAACAAAAAGAGTGAAACTTTGAACAGAAAGAGTGAAACTTTGAACATAAATAGTGAAACTTTTAACAGAAAGAGTGAAACTTTGAACAGAATTAGTGAAACTTTGAACAGAAAGAGTGAAAATTTGAACAGAAAGAGTGAAACTTTGAACAGAAAGAGTGAAACTTTGAACAGAAATAGTAAAACTTTGAACAGAAAGAGTGAAACTTTGAACAGAAAGAGTGAAACTTAAAACATAAATAGTGAAACCTAAAACATAAATAGTGAAACTTAAAACATAAATAGTGAAACTTTGAACAGAAAGACTGAAACTTAAACAGAAAGAGTGAAACTTTGAACGTAAAAACTGAAACTTTAAACAGAAAGAGTGAAACTTTGAACATAAATAGTGACACTTTGAACAATAGGGAAACTTTGAACAGAAAGAGTGAAACTTTGAACATAAAGAGTGAAACTTTGAACATAATGAGTAAAACTTTGAACATATATAGTGAAACTTTAAACAGAAAGAGTGAAACTTTTAACATAAATAGTGAAACTTTGAACATAAATAGTGAAACTTTGAACATAAATAGTGAAACTTTTAACAGAGAGAGTGAAACTTTTAACATAAATAGTGAAACTTTGAACAGAAAGAGTGAAACTTTGAACAGAAAGAGTGAAACTTTTAACAGAAAGAGTGAAACTTTGAACAGAAAGAGTGAAACTTTGAACAGAAAGAGTGAAACTTTGAACATAAATAGTGAAACTTTTAACAGAAAGAGTGAAATTTTGAACAGAAATAGTGAAACTTTGAACAGAAAGAGTGAAACTTTGAACAGAAAGAGTGAAACTTTGAACATAAATAGTGAAACTTAAAACATAAATAGTGAAACTTAAAACATAAATAGTGAAAATTTAAACATAAATAGTGAAACTTTGAACAGAAAGAGTGAAACTTTGAACAGAAAGAGTGAAACTTAAAACATAAATAGTGAAACTTCGAACATAAATAGTGAAACTTTTAACAGAAAGAGTGAAACTTTGAACAGAAATAGTGAAACTTTGAACAGAAAGAGTGAAACTTTGAACAGAAAGAGTGAAACTTTGAACAGAAAGAGTGAAACTTTGAACAGAAAGAGTGAAACTTTGAACAGAAAGACTGAAACTTTAAACAGAAAGAGTGAAACTTTGAACATAAAGAGTGAAACTTTGAACATAATGAGTAAAACTTTGAACATAAATAGTGAAACTTTAAACAGAAAGAGTGAAATTTTTAACATAAATCGTGAAACTTTGAACATAAATAGTGAAACTTTGAACATAAATAGTGAAACTTTTAACAGAAAGAGTGAAACTTTTAACATAAATAGTGAAACTTTGAACAGAAAGAGTGAAACTTTGAACAGAAAGAGTGAAACTTTGAACAGAAAGAGTGAAACTTTGAACAGAAAGAGTGAAACTTTGAACATAAATAGTGAAACTTTTAACAGAAAGAGTGAAACTTTGAACAGAATTAGTGAAACTTTGAACAGAAAGAGTGAAAATTTGAACAGAAAGAGTGAAACTTTGAACAGAAAGAGTGAAACTTTGAACAGAAATAGTAAAACTTTGAACAGAAATAGTGAAACTTTGAACATAAAGAGTGAAACTTTGAACATAAGGAGTGAAACTTTGAACATAAAGAGTGAAACTTTTAACAGAAAGAGTTAACTTTTAACATAAATAGTGAAACTTTGAACATAAATAGTGAAACTTTGAACATAAATAGTGAAACTTTTAACAGAAAGAGTGAAACTTTTAACATAAATAGTGAAACTTTGAACATAAATAGTGAAACTTTGAACATAAATAGTGAAACTTTTAACAGAAAGAGTGAAACTTTGAACATAAATAGTGAAACTTTTAACAGAAAGAGTGAAACTTTGAACAGAAATAGTGAAACTTTGAACAGAAAGAGTGAAACTTTGAGCAGAAAGAGTGAAACTTTGAACAGAAAGAGTGAAACTTTGAACAGAAATAGAAAAACTTTGAACAGAAAGAGTGAAACTTTGAACAGAAAGAGTGAAACTTTGAACAGAAAGAGTGAAACTTTGAACAGAAAGAGTGAAACTTTGAACATAAAGAGTGAAACTTTGAACATAATGAGTAAAACTTTGAACATATATAGTGAAACTTTAAACAGAAAGAGTGAAACTTTTAACATAAATAGTGAAACTTTGAACATAAATAGTGAAACTTTGAACATAAATAGTGAAACTTTTAACAGAAAGAGTGAAACTTTTAACATAAATAGTGAAACTTTGAACAGAAAGAGTGAAACTTTGAACAGAAAGAGTGAAACTTTAAACAGAAAGAGTGAAACTTTTAACATAAATAGTGAAACTTTGAACATAAATAGTGAAACTTTGAACATAAATAGTGAAACTTTTAACAGAGAGAGTGAAACTTTTAACATAAATAGTGAAACTTTGAACAGAAAGAGTGAAACTTTGAACAGAAAGAGTAAAACTTTTAACAGAAAGAGTGAAACTTTGAACAGAAAGAGTGAAACTTTGAACAGAAAGAGTGACACTTTGAACATAAATAGTGAAACTTTTAACAGAAAGAGTGAAACTTTGAACAGAAATAGTGAAACTTTGAACAGAAAGAGTGAAACTTTGAGCAGAAAGAGTGAAACTTTGAACATAAAGAGTGAAACTTTGAACATAATGAGTAAAACTTTGAACATATATAGTGAAACTTTAAACAGAAAGAGTGAAACTTTTAACATAAATAGTGAAACTTTGAACATAAATAGTGAAACTTTGAACATAAATAGTGAAACTTTTAACAGAGAGAGTGAAACTTTTAACATAAATAGTGAAACTTTGAACAGAAAGAGTGAAACTTTGAACAGAAAGAGTGAAACTTTTAACAGAAAGAGTGAAACTTTGAACAGAAAGAGTGAAACTTTGAACAGAAAGAGTGAAACTTTGAACATAAATAGTGAAACTTTTAACAGAAAGAGTGAAACTTTGAACAGAAATAGTAAAACTTTGAACAGAAAGAGTGAAACTTTGAACAGAAAGAGTGAAACTTAAAACATAAATAGTGAAACTTAAAACATAAATAGTGAAACTTTGAACAGAAAGACTGAAACTTAAACAGAAAGAGTGAAACTTTGAACGTAAAGACTGAAACTTTAAACAGAAAGAGTGAAACTTTGAATATAAATAGTGAAACTTTGAACAATAGGGAAACTTTGAACAGAAAGAGTGAAACTTTGAACATATAGAGTGAAACTTTGAACATAATGAGTAAAACTTTGAACAGAAAGAGTGAAACTTTGAACATAAAGAGTGAAACTTTGAACATAATGAGTAAAACTTTGAACATAAATAGTGAAACTTTAAACAGAAAGAGTGAAACTTTGAACATAAAGAGTGAAACTTTGAACATAATGAGTAAAACTTTGAACATATATAGTGAAACTTTAAACAGAAAGAGTGAAACTTTTAACATAAATAGTGAAACTTTGAACATAAATAGTGAAACTTTGAACATAAATAGTGAAACTTTTAACAGAAAGAGTGAAACTTTTAACATAAATAGTGAAACTTTGAACAGAAAGAGTGAAACTTTGAACAGAAAGAGTGAAACTTTAAACAGAAAGAGTGAAACTTTTAACATAAATAGTGAAACTTTGAACATAAATAGTGAAACTTTGAACATAAATAGTGAAACTTTTAACAGAGAGAGTGAAACTTTTAACATAAATAGTGAAACTTTGAACAGAAAGAGTGAAACTTTGAACAGAAAGAGTAAAACTTTTAACAGAAAGAGTGAAACTTTGAACAGAAAGAGTGAAACTTTGAACAGAAAGAGTGACACTTTGAACATAAATAGTGAAACTTTTAACAGAAAGAGTGAAACTTTGAACAGAAATAGTGAAACTTTGAACAGAAAGAGTGAAACTTTGAGCAGAAAGAGTGAAACTTTGAACATAAAGAGTGAAACTTTGAACATAATGAGTAAAACTTTGAACATATATAGTGAAACTTTAAACAGAAAGAGTGAAACTTTTAACATAAATAGTGAAACTTTGAACATAAATAGTGAAACTTTGAACATAAATAGTGAAACTTTTAACAGAGAGAGTGAAACTTTTAACATAAATAGTGAAACTTTGAACTGAAAGAGTGAAACTTTGAACAGAAAGAGTGAAACTTTTAACAGAAAGAGTGAAACTTTGAACAGAAAGAGTGAAACTTTGAACAGAAAGAGTGAAACTTTGAACATAAATAGTGAAACTTTTAACAGAAAGAGTGAAACTTTGAACAGAAATAGTAAAACTTTGAACAGAAAGAGTGAAACTTTGAACAGAAAGAGTGAAACTTAAAACATAAATAGTGAAACTTAAAACATAAATAGTGAAACTTTGAACAGAAAGACTGAAACTTAAACAGAAAGAGTGAAACTTTGAACGTAAAGACTGAAACTTTAAACAGAAAGAGTGAAACTTTGAATATAAATAGTGAAACTTTGAACAATAGGGAAACTTTGAACAGAAAGAGTGAAACTTTGAACATAAAGAGTGAAACTTTGAACATAATGAGTAAAACTTTGAACAGAAAGAGTGAAACTTTGAACATAAAGAGTGAAACTTTGAACATAATGAGTAAAACTTTGAACATAAATAGTGAAACTTTAAACAGAAAGAGTGAAACTTTTAACATAAATAGTGAAACTTTGAACATAAATAGTGAAACTTTGAACATAAATAGTGAAACTTTTAACAAAAAGAGTGAAACTTTTAACATAAATAGTGAAACTTTGAACAGAAAGAGTGAAACTTTGAACAGAAAGAGTGAAACTTTGAACAGAAAGAGTAAAACTTTGAACATAAATAGTGAAACTTTTAACAGAAAGAGTGAAACTTTGAACAGAAATAGTGAAACTTTGAACAGAAAGAGTGAAACTTTGAACAGAAAGAGTGAAACTTTTAACAGAAAGAGTGAAACTTTGAACAGAAAGAGTGAAACTTTTAACAGAAAGAGTGAAACTTCGAACATAAATAGTGAAACTTTTAACAGAAAGAGTGAAACTTTGAACAGAAATAGTGAAACTTTGAACAGAAAGAGTGAAACTTTGAACAGAAAGAGTGAAACTTTGAACAGAAAGAGTGAAACTTTGAACAGAAAGAGTGAAACTTTGAACAGAAAGACTGAAACTTTAAACAGAAAGAGTGAAACTTTGAACATAAAGAGTGAAACTTTGAACATAATGAGTAAAACTTTGAACATAAATAGTGAAACTTTAAACAGAAAGAGTGAAATTTTTAACATAAATCGTGAAACTTTGAACATAAATAGTGAAACTTTGAACATAAATAGTGAAACTTTTAACAGAAAGAGTGAAACTTTTAACATAAATAGTGAAACTTTGAACAGAAAGAGTGAAACTTTGAACAAAAAGAGTGAAACTTTGAACAGAAAGAGTGAAACTTTGAACATAAATAGTGAAACTTTTAACAGAAAGAGTGAAACTTTGAACAGAATTAGTGAAACTTTGAACAGAAAGAGTGAAAATTTGAACAGAAAGAGTGAAACTTTGAACAGAAAGAGTGAAACTTTGAACAGAAATAGTAAAACTTTGAACAGAAAGAGTGAAACTTTGAACAGAAAGAGTGAAACTTAAAACATAAATAGTGAAACCTAAAACATAAATAGTGAAACTTAAAACATAAATAGTGAAACTTTGAACAGAAAGACTGAAACTTAAACAGAAAGAGTGAAACTTTGAACGTAAAAACTGAAACTTTAAACAGAAAGAGTGAAACTTTGAACATAAATAGTGACACTTTGAACAATAGGGAAACTTTGAACAGAAAGAGTGAAACTTTGAACATAAAGAGTGAAACTTTGAACATAATGAGTAAAACTTTGAACATATATAGTGAAACTTTAAACAGAAAGAGTGAAACTTTTAACATAAATAGTGAAACTTTGAACATAAATAGTGAAACTTTGAACATAAATAGTGAAACTTTTAACAGAGAGAGTGAAACTTTTAACATAAATAGTGAAACTTTGAACAGAAAGAGTGAAACTTTGAACAGAAAGAGTGAAACTTTTAACAGAAAGAGTGAAACTTTGAACAGAAAGAGTGAAACTTTGAACAGAAAGAGTGAAACTTTGAACATAAATAGTGAAACTTTTAACAGAAAGAGTGAAATTTTGAACAGAAATAGTGAAACTTTGAACAGAAAGAGTGAAACTTTGAACAGAAAGAGTGAAACTTTGAACATAAATAGTGAAACTTAAAACATAAATAGTGAAACTTAAAACATAAATAGTGAAAATTTAAACATAAATAGTGAAACTTTGAACAGAAAGAGTGAAACTTTGAACAGAAAGAGTGAAACTTAAAACATAAATAGTGAAACTTAAAACATAAATAGTGAAACTTAAAACATAAATAGTGAAACTTTAAACATAAATAGTGAAACTTTGAACAGAAAGAGTGAAACTTTGAACGTAAAGACTGAAACTTTAAACAGAAAGAGTGAAACTTTGAACATAAATAGTGAAACTTTGAACAATAGGGAAACTTTGAACAGAAAGAGTGAAACTTTGAACATAATGAGTAAAACTTTGAACAGAAATAGTGAAACTTTGAACATAAAGAGTGAAACTTTGAACATAAGGAGTGAAACTTTGAACATAAAGAGTGAAACTTTTAACAGAAAGAGTTAACTTTTAACATAAATAGTGAAACTTTGAACATAAATAGTGAAACTTTGAACATAAATAGTGAAACTTTTAACAGAAAGAGTGAAACTTTTAACATAAATAGTGAAACTTTGAACATAAATAGTGAAACTTTGAACATAAATAGTGAAACTTTTAACAGAAAGAGTGAAACTTTGAACATAAATAGTGAAACTTTTAACAGAAAGAGTGAAACTTTGAACAGAAATAGTGAAACTTTGAACAGAAAGAGTGAAACTTTGAGCAGAAAGAGTGAAACTTTGAACAGAAAGAGTGAAACTTTGAACAGAAATAGTAAAACTTTGAACAGAAAGAGTGAAACTTTGAACAGAAAGAGTGAAACTTTGAACAGAAAGAGTGAAACTTTGAACAGAAAGAGTGAAACTTTGAACATAAAGAGTGAAACTTTGAACATAATGAGTAAAACTTTGAACATAATGAGTAAAACTTTGAACATATATAGTGAAACTTTAAACAGAAAGAGTGAAACTTTTAACATAAATAGTGAAACTTTGAACATAAATAGTGAAACTTTTAACAGAAAGAGTGAAACTTTTAACATAAATAGTGAAACTTTGAACAGAAAGAGTGAAACTTTGAACAGAAAGAGTGAAACTTTAAACAGAAAGAGTGAAACTTTTAACATAAATAGTGAAACTTTGAACATAAATAGTGAAACTTTGAACATAAATAGTGAAACTTTTAACAGAGAGAGTGAAACTTTTAACATAAATAGTGAAACTTTGAACAGAAAGAGTGAAACTTTGAACAGAAAGAGTGAAACTTTTAACAGAAAGAGTGAAACTTTGAACAGAAAGAGTGAAACTTTGAACAGAAAGAGTGAAACTTTGAACATAAATAGTGAAACTTTTAACAGAAAGAGTGAAACTTTGAACAGAAATAGTGAAACTTTGAACAGAAAGAGTCAAACTTTGAGCAGAAAGAGTGAAACTTTGAACAGAAAGAGTGAAACTTTGAACAGAAATAGTAAAACTTTGAACAGAAAGAGTGAAACTTTGAACAGAAAGAGTGAAACTTTGAACAGAAAGAGTGAAACTTTGAACAGAAAGAGTGAAACTTTGAACATAAAGAGTGAAACTTTGAACATAATGAGTAAAACTTTGAACATATATAGTGAAACTTTAAACAGAAAGAGTGAAACTTTTAACATAAATAGTGAAACTTTGAACATAAATAGTGAAACTTTGAACATAAATAGTGAAACTTTGAACATAAATAGTGAAACTTTTAACAGAGAGAGTGAAACTTTTAACATAAATAGTGAAACTTTGAACAGAAAGAGTGAAACTTTGAACAGAAAGAGTGAAACTTTTAACAGAAAGAGTGAAACTTTGAACAGAAAGAGTGAAACTTTGAACAGAAAGAGTGAAACTTTGAACATAAATAGTGAAACTTTTAACAGAAAGAGTGAAACTTTGAACAGAAATAGTGAAACTTTGAACAGAAAGAGTGAAACTTTGAACAGAAAGAGTGAAACTTTGAACAGAAAGAGTGAAACTTTGAACAGAAATAGTAAAACTTTGAACAGAAAGAGTGAAACTTAAAACATAAATAGTGAAACTTAAAACATAAATAGTGAAACTTTAAACATAAATAGTGAAACTTTGAACAGAAAGAGTGAAACTTTGAACGTAAAGACTGAAACTTTAAACAGAAAGAGTGAAACTTTGAACATAAATAGTGAAACTTTGAACAATAGGGAAACTTTGAACAGAAAGAGTGAAACTTTGAACATAAAGAGTGAAACTTTGAACATAAAGAGTGAAACTTTGAACATAATGAGTAAAACTTTGAACATATATAGTGAAACTTTAAACAGAAAGAGTGAAACTTTTAACATAAATAGTGAAACTTTGAACATAAATAGTGAAACTTTGAACATAAATAGTGAAACTTTTAACAGAGAGAGTGAAACTTTTAACATAAATAATGAAACTTTGAACAGAAAGAGTGAAACTTTGAACAGAAAGAGTGAAACTTTTAACAGAAAGAGTGAAACTTTGAACAGAAAGAGTGAAACTTTGAACAGAAAGAGTGAAACTTTGAACAGAAAGAGTGAAACTTTGAACAGAAATAGTAAAACTTTGAACAGAAAGAGTGAAACTTTGAACAGAAAGAGTGAAACTTTGAACAGAAAGAGTGAAACTTTGAACAGAAAGAGTGAAACTTTGAACAGAAAGAGTGAAACTTAAAATATAAATAGTGAAACTTAAAACATAAATAGTGAAACTTAAAACATAAATAGCGAAACTTTAAACATAAATAGTGAAACTTTGAACAGAAAGAGTGAAACTTTGAACAGAAAGAGTGAAACTTAAAACATAAATAGTGAAACTTAAAACATAAATAGTGAAACTTAAAACATAAATAGTGAAACTTTTAACATAAATAGTGAAACTATGAACAGAAAGAGTGAAAATTTGAACAGAAAGAGTGAAACTTTTAACAGAAAGAGTGAAACTTTGAACAGAAAGAGTGAAACTTTGAACAGAAAGAGTGAAACTTTGAACATAAATAGTGAAACTTTTAACAGAAAGAGTGAAACTTTGAACAGAAATAGTGAAACTTTGAACAGAAAGAGTGAAACTTTGAACAGAAAGAGTGAAACTTTGAACAGAAAGAGTGAAACTTTGAACAGAAATAGTAAAACTTTGAACAGAAAGAGTGAAACTTTGAACAGAAAGAGTGAAACTTTGAACAGAAAGAGTGAAACTTTGAACAGAAAGAGTGAAACTTTGAACAGAAAGAGTGAAACTTTGAACAGAAAGAGTGAAACTTTGAACAGAAAGAGTGAAACTTAAAACATAAATAGTGAAACTTAAAACATAAATAGTGAAACTTAAAACATAAATAGTGAAACTTTAAACATAAATAGTGAAACTTTGAACAGAAAGAGTGAAACTTTGAACGTAAAGACTGAAACTTTAAACAGAAAGAGTGAAACTTTGAACATAAATAGTGAAACTTTGAACAATAGGGAAACTTTGAACAGAAAGAGTGAAACTTTGAACATAATGAGTAAAACTTTGAACAGAAATAGTGAAACTTTGAACATAAAGAGTGAAACTTTGAACATAAGGAGTGAAACTTTGAACATAAAGAGTGAAACTTTTAACAGAAAGAGTTAACTTTTAACATAAATAGTGAAACTTTGAACATAAATAGTGAAACTTTGAACATAAATAGTGAAACTTTAAACAGAAAGAGTGAAACTTTTAACATAAATAGTGAAACTTTAAACATAAATAGTGAAACTTTGAACATAAATAGTGAAACTTTTAACAGAAAGAGTGAAACTTTTAACATAAATAGTGAAACTTTGAACAGAAAGAGTGAAACTTTGAACAGAAAGAGTGAAATTTTGAACAGAAAGAGTGAAACTTTGAACAGAAAGAGTGAAACTTTGAACATAAAGAGTGAAACTTTGAACATAATGAGTAAAACTTTGAACATATATAGTGAAACTTTAAACAGAAAGAGTGAAACTTTTAACATAAATAGTGAAACTTTTAACATAAATAGTGAAACTTTGAACATAAATAGTGAAACTTTGAACATAAATAGTGAAACTTTTAACAGAGAGAGTGAAACTTTTAACATAAATAGTGAAACTTTGAACAGAAAGAGTGAAACTTTGAACAGAAAGAGTGAAACCTTTAACAGAAAGAGTGAAACTTTGAACAGAAAGAGTGAAACTTTGAACAGAAAGAGTGAAACTTTGAACATAAATAGTGAAACTTTGAACAGAAAGAGTGAAACTTTGAACAGAAAGAGTGAAACTTTGAACAGAAAGAGTGAAACTTAAAACATAAATAGTGAAACTTAAAACATAAATAGTGAAACTTAAAACATAAATAGTGAAACTTTAAACATAAATAGTGAAACTTTGAACAGAAAGAGTGAAACTTTGAACAGAAAGAGTGAAACTTTGAACAGAAAGAGTGAAACTTTGAACAGAAAGAGTGAAACTTTGAACAGAAAGAGTGAAACTTTGAACAGAAAGAGTGAAACTTAAAACATAAATAGTGAAACTTAAAACATAAATAGTGAAACTTAAAACATAAATAGTGAAACTTTAAACATAAATAGTGAAACTTTGAACAGAAAGAGTGAAACTTTGAACATAAATAGTGAAACTTTGAACATAAATAGTGAAACTTTTAACAGAGAGAGTGAAACTTTTAACATAAATAGTGAAACTTTGAACAGAAAGAGTGAAACTTTGAACATAAAGAGTGAAACTTTGAACATAATGAGTAAAACTTTGAACATATATAGTGAAACTTTAAACAGAAAGAGTGAAACTTTTAACATAAATAGTGAAACTTTTAACATAAATAGTGAAACTTTGAACATAAATAGTGAAACTTTGAACATAAATAGTGAAACTTTTAACAGAGAGAGTGAAACTTTTAACATAAATAGTGAAACTTTGAACAGAAAGAGTGAAACTTTGAACAGAAAGAGTGAAACCTTTAACAGAAAGAGTGAAACTTTGAACAGGAAGAGTGAAACTTTGAACAGAAAGAGTGAAACTTTGAACATAAATAGTGAAACTTTGAACAGAAAGAGTGAAACTTTGAACAGAAAGAGTGAAACTTTGAACAGAAAGAGTGAAACTTAAAACATAAATAGTGAAACTTAAAACATAAATAGTGAAACTTAAAACATAAATAGTGAAACTTTAAACATAAATAGTGAAACTTTGAACAGAAAGAGTGAAACTTTGAACAGAAAGAGTGAAACTTTGAACAGAAAGAGTGAAACTTTGAACAGAAAGAGTGAAACTTTGAACAGAAAGAGTGAAACTTTGAACAGAAAGAGTGAAACTTAAAACATAAATAGTGAAACTTAAAACATAAATAGTGAAACTTAAAACATAAATAGTGAAACTTTAAACATAAATAGTGAAACTTTGAACAGAAAGAGTGAAACTTTGAACATAAATAGTGAAACTTTGAACATAAATAGTGAAACTTTTAACAGAGAGAGTGAAACTTTTAACATAAATAGTGAAACTTTGAACAGAAAGAGTGAAACTTTGAACAGAAAGAGTGAAACTTTTAACAGAAAGAGTGAAACTTTGAACAGAAAGAGTGAAACTTTGAACAGAAAGAGTGAAACTTTGAACATAAATAGTGAAACTTTTAACAGAAAGAGTGAAACTTTGAACAGAAAGAGTGAAACTTTGAACAGAAAGAGTGAAACTTTGAACAGAAATAGTAAAACTTTGAACAGAATGAGTGAAACTTTGAACAGAAAGAGTGAAACTTTGAACAGAAAGAGTGAAACTTTGAACAGAAAGAGTGAAACTTTGAACAGAAAGAGTGAAACTTTGAACAGAAAGAGTGAAACTTAAAACATAAATAGTGAAACTTAAAACATAAATAGTGAAACTTAAAACATAAATAGTGAAACTTTAAACATAAATAGTGAAACTTTGAACAGAAAGAGTGAAACTTTTAACAGAGAGAGTGAAACTTTTAACATAAATAGTGAAACTTTGAACAGAAAGAGTGAAACTTTGAACAGAAAGAGTGAAACTTTGAACAGAAAGAGTGAAACTTTTAACAGAAAGAGTGAAACTTTGAACAGAAAGAGTGAAACTTTGAACAGAAAGAGTGAAACTTTGAACATAAATAGTGAAACTTTTAACAGAAAGAGTGAATCTCTGAACAGAAATAGTGAAACTTTGAACAGAAAGAGTGAAACTTTGAACAGAAAGAGTGAAACTTTGAACAGAAAGAGTGAAACTTTGAACAGAAATAGTAAAACTTTGAACAGAAAGAGTGAAACTTTGAACAGAAAGAGTGAAACTTTGAACAGAAAGAGTGAAACTTTGAACGTAAAGACTGAAACTTTAAACAGAAAGAGTGAAACTTTGAACATAAATAGTGAAACTTTGAACAATAGGGAAACTTTGAACAGAAAGAGTGAAACTTTGAACATAATGAGTAAAACTTTGAACAGAAATAGTGAAACTTTGAACATAAAGAGTGAAACTTTGAACATAAGGAGTGAAACTTTGAACATAAAGAGTGAAACTTTTAACAGAAAGAGTTAACTTTTAACATAAATAGTGAAACTTTGAACATAAATAGTGAAACTTTGAACATAAATAGTGAAACTTTTAACAGAAAGAGTGAAACTTTTAACATAAATAGTGAAACTTTGAACATAAATAGTGAAACTTTGAACATAAATAGTGAAACTTTGAACATAAATAGTGAAACTTTTAACAGAAAGAGTGAAACTTTTAACATAAATAGTGAAACTTTGAACAGAAAGAGTGAAACTTTGAACAGAAAGAGTGAAACTTTGAACAGAAAGAGTGAAACTTTGAACAGAAAGAGTGAAACTTTGAACATAAAGAGTGAAACTTTGAACATAATGAGTAAAACTTTGAAAATATATAGTGAAACTTTAAACAGAAAGAGTGAAACTTTTAACATAAATAGTGAAACTTTGAACATAAATAGTGAAACTTTGAACATAAATAGTGAAACTTTTAACAGAGAGAGTGAAACTTTTAACATAAATAGTGAAACTTTGAACAGAAAGAGTGAAACTTTTAACAGAAAGAGTGAAACTTTGAACAGAAAGAGTGAAACTTTGAACAGAAAGAGTGAAACTTTGAACATAAATAGTGAAACTTTTAACAGAAAGAGTGAAACTTTGAACAGAAATAGTGAAACTTTGAACAGAAAGAGTGAAACTTTGAACAGAAAGAGTGAAACTTTGAACAGAAAGAGTGAAACTTTGAACAGAAATAGTAAAACTTTGAACAGAAAGAGTGAAACTTTGAACAGAAAGAGTGAAACTTTGAACAGAAAGAGTGAAACTTTGAACAGAAAGAGTGAAACTTTGAACAGAAAGAGTGAAACTTTGAACAGAAAGAGTGAAACTTTGAACAGAAAGAGTGAAACTTAAAACATAAATAGTGAAACTTAAAACATAAATAGTGAAACTTAAAACATAAATAGTGAAACTTTAAACATAAATAGTGAAACTTTGAACAGAAAGAGTGAAACTTTGAACAGAAAGAGTGAAACTTTGAACATAAATAGTGAAACTTTTAACAGAGAGAGTGAAACTTTTAACATAAATAGTGAAACTTTGAACAGAAAGAGTGAAACTTTGAACAGAAAGAGTGAAACTTTGAACAGAAAGAGTGAAACTTTTAACAGAAAGAGTGAAACTTTGAACAGAAAGAGTGAAACTTTGAACATAAATAGTGAAAATTTTAACAGAAAGAGTGAATCTTTGAACAGAAATAGTGAAACTTTGAACAGAAAGAGTGAAACTTTGAACAGAAAGAGTGAAACTTTGAACAGAAAGAGTGAAACTTTGAACAGAAAGAGAAACTTTGAACAGAAATAGTAAAACTTTGAACAGAAAGAGTGAAACTTTGAACAGAAAGAGTGAAACTTTGAACAGAAAGAGTGAAACTTTGAACAGAAAGAGTGAAACTTTGAACAGAAAGAGTGAAACTTTGAACAGAAAGAGTGAAACTTTGAACAGAAAGAGTGAAACTTAAAACATAAATAGTGAAACTTAAAACATAAATAGTGAAACTTTAAACATAAATAGTGAAACTTTGAACAGAAAGAGTGAAACTTTGAACAGAAAGAGTGAAACTTTGAACATAAAGAGTGAAACTTTGAACATAATGAGTAAAACTTTGAACATATATAGTGAAACTTTAAACAGAAAGAGTGAAACTTTTAACATAAATAGTGAAACTTTGAACATAAATAGTGAAACTTTGAACATAAATAGTGAAACTTTTAACAGAGAGAGTGAAACTTTTAACATAAATAGTGAAACTTTGAACAGAAAGAGTGAAACTTTGAACAGAAAGAGTGAAACTTTTAACAGAAAGAGTGAAACTTTGAACAGAAAGAGTGAAACTTTGAACAGAAAGAGTGAAACTTTGAACATAAATAGTGAAACTTTTAACAGAAAGAGTGAAACTTTGAACAGAAATAGTGAAACTTTGAACAGAAAGAGTGAAACTTTGAACAGAAAGAGTGAAACTTTGAACAGAAAGAGTGAAACTTTGAACAGAAATAGTAAAACTTTGAACAGAAAGAGTGAAACTTTGAACAGAAAGAGTGAAACTTTGAACAGAAAGAGTGAAACTTTGAACAGAAAGAGTGAAACTTTGAACAGAAAGAGTGAAACTTTGAACAGAAAGAGTGAAACTTTGAACAGAAAGAATGAAACTTAAAACATAAATAGTGAAACTTAAAACATAAATAGTGAAACTTAAAACATAAATAGTGAAACTTTAAACATAAATAGTGAAACTTTGAACAGAAAGAGTGAAACTTAAAACATAAATAGTGAAACTTAAAACATAAATAGTGAAACTTAAAACATAAATAGTGAAACTTTAAACATAAATAGTGAAACTTTGAACAGAAAGAGTGAAACTTTGAACGTAAAGACTGAAACTTTAAACAGAAAGAGTGAAACTTTGAACAGAAATAGTGAAACTTTGAACAGAAAGAGTGAAACTTTGAACAGAAAGAGTGAAACTTTGAACAGAAAGAGTGAAACTTTGAACAGAAATAGTAAAACTTTGAACAGAAAGAGTGAAACTTTGAACAGAAAGAGTGAAACTTTGAACAGAAAGAGTGAAACTTTGAACAGAAAGAGTGAAACTTTGAACAGAAAGAGTGAAACTTTGAACAGAAAGAGTGAAACTTTGAACAGAAAGAGTGAAACTTTGAACAGAAAGAGTGAAACTTAAAACATAAATAGTGAAACTTAAAACATAAATAGTGAAACTTAAAACATAAATAGTGAAACTTTAAACATAAATAGTGAAACTTTGAACAGAAAGAGTGAAACTTTGAACAGAAAGAGTGAAACTTTGAACATAAATAGTGAAACTTTTAACAGAGAGAGTGAAACTTTTAACATAAATAGTGAAACTTTGAACAGAAAGAGTGAAACTTTGAACAGAAAGAGTGAAACTTTGAACAGAAAGAGTGAAACTTTTAACAGAAAGAGTGAAACTTTGAACAGAAAGAGTGAAACTTTGAACATAAATAGTGAAACTTTTAACAGAAAGAGTGAATCTTTGAACAGAAATAGTGAAACTTTGAACAGAAAGAGTGAAACTTTGAACAGAAAGAGTGAAACTTTGAACAGAAAGAGAAACTTTGAACAGAAATAGTAAAACTTTGAACAGAAAGAGTGAAACTTTGAACAGAAAGAGTGAAACTTTGAACAGAAAGAGTGAAACTTTGAACAGAAAGAGTGAAACTTTGAACAGAAAGAGTGAAACTTTGAACAGAAAGAGTGAAACTTTGAACAGAAAGAGTGAAACTTAAAACATAAATAGTGAAACTTAAAACATAAATAGTGAAACTTTAAACATAAATAGTGAAACTTTGAACAGAAAGAGTGAAACTTTGAACAGAAAGAGTGAAACTTTGAACATAAAGAGTGAAACTTTGAACATAATGAGTAAAACTTTGAACATATATAGTGAAACTTTAAACAGAAAGAGTGAAACTTTTAACATAAATAGTGAAACTTTGAACATAAATAGTGAAACTTTGAACATAAATAGTGAAACTTTTAACAGAGAGAGTGAAACTTTTAACATAAATAGTGAAACTTTGAACAGAAAGAGTGAAACTTTGAACAGAAAGAGTGAAACTTTTAACAGAAAGAGTGAAACTTTGAACAGAAAGAGTGAAACTTTGAACAGAAAGAGTGAAACTTTGAACATAAATAGTGAAACTTTTAACAGAAAGAGTGAAACTTTGAACAGAAATAGTGAAACTTTGAACAGAAAGAGTGAAACTTTGAACAGAAAGAGTGAAACTTTGAACAGAAAGAGTGAAACTTTGAACAGAAATAGTAAAACTTTGAACAGAAAGAGTGAAACTTTGAACAGAAAGAGTGAAACTTTGAACAGAAAGAGTGAAACTTTGAACAGAAAGAGTGAAACTTTGAACAGAAAGAGTGAAACTTTGAACAGAAAGAGTGAAACTTAAAACATAAATAGTGAAACTTAAAACATAAATAGTGAAACTTAAAACATAAATAGTGAAACTTTAAACATAAATAGTGAAACTTTGAACAGAAAGAGTGAAACTTTGAACGTAAAGACTGAAACTTTAAACAGAAAGAGTGAAACTTTGAACATAAATAGTGAAACTTTGAACAATAGGGAAACTTTGAACAGAAAGAGTGAAACTTTGAACATAATGAGTAAAACTTTGAACAGAAATAGTGAAACTTTGAACATAAAGAGTGAAACTTTGAACATAAGGAGTGAAACTTTGAACATAAAGAGTGAAACTTTTAACAGAAAGAGTTAACTTTTAACATAAATAGTGAAACTTTGAACATAAATAGTGAAACTTTGAACATAAATAGTGAAACTTTTAACAGAAAGAGTGAAACTTTTAACATAAATAGTGAAACTTTGAACATAAATAGTGAAACTTTGAACATAAATAGTGAAACTTTTAACAGAAAGAGTGAAACTTTTAACATAAATAGTGAAACTTTGAACAGACAGAGTGAAACTTTGAACAGAAAGAGTGAAACTTTGAACAGAAAGAGTGAAACTTTGAACAGAAAGAGTGAAACTTTGAACATAAATAGTAAAACTTTGAACAGAAAGAGTGAAACTTTGAACAGAAAGAGTGGAACTTTGAACAGAAATAGTAAAACTTTGAACAGAAAGAGTGAAACTTAAAACATAAATAGTGAAACCTAAAACATAAATAAAGAAACTTAAAACATAAATAGTGAAACTTTGAACAGAAAGACTGAAACTTAAACAGAAAGAGTGAAACTTTGAGCAGAAAGAGTGAAACTTTGAACATAAAGAGTGAAACTTTGAACATAATGAGTAAAACTTTGAACATAAATAGTGAAACTTTAAACAGAAAGAGTGAAACTTTTAACATAAATAGTGAAACTTTGAACATAAATAGTGAAACTTTGAACATAAATAGTGAAACTTTTAACAGAGAGAGTGAAACTTTTAACATAAATAGTGAAACTTTGAACAGAAAGAGTGAAACTTTGAACAGAAAGAGTGAAACTTTGAACAGAAAGAGTGAAACTTTGAACATAAATAGTGAAACTTTGAACATAAATAGTGAAACTTTGAACAGAAATAGTGAAACTTTGAACAGAAAGAGTGAAACTTTGAACAGAAAGAGTGAAACTTTGAACAGAAAGAGTGAAACTTTGAACAGAAAGAGTGAAACTTTGAACAGAAAGAGTGAAACTTTGAACAGAAAGAGTGAAACTTTGAACAGAAAGAGTGAAACTTTGAACAGAAAGAGTGAAACTTTGAACAGAAAGAGTGAAACTTAAAACATAAATAGTGAAACTTAAAACATAAATAGTGAAACTTTAAACATAAATAGTGAAACTTTGAACAGAAAGAGTGAAACTTTGAACAGAAAGAGTGAAACTTTGAACATAAAGAGTGAAACTTTGAACATAATGAGTAAAACTTTGAACATATATAGTGAAACTTTAAACAGAAAGAGTGAAACTTTTAACATAAATAGTGAAACTTTGAACATAAATAGTGAAACTTTGAACATAAATAGTGAAACTTTGAACATAAATAGTGAAACTTTTAACAGAGAGAGTGAAACTTTTAACATAAATAGTGAAACTTTGAACAGAAAGAGTGAAACTTTGAACAGAAAGAGTGAAACTTTTAACAGAAAGAGTGAAACTTTGAACAGAAAGAGTGAAACTTTGAACAGAAAGAGTGAAACTTTGAACATAAATAGTGAAACTTTTAACAGAAAGAGTGAAACTTTGAACAGAAATAGTGAAACTTTGAACAGAAAGAGTGAAACTTTGAACAGAAAGAGTGAAACTTTGAACAGAAAGAGTGAAACTTTGAACAGAAATAGTAAAACTTTGAACAGAAAGAGTGAAACTTTGAACAGAAAGAGTGAAACTTTGAACAGAAAGAGTGAAACTTTGAACAGAAAGAGTGAAACTTTGAACAGAAAGAGTGAAACTTTGAACAGAAAGAGTGAAACTTTGAACAGAAAGAGTGAAACTTAAAACATAAATAGTGAAACTTAAAACATAAATAGTGAAACTTAAAACATAAATAGTGAAACTTTAAACATAAATAGTGAAACTTTGAACAGAAAGAGTGAAACTTTGAACGTAAAGACTGAAACTTTAAACAGAAAGAGTGAAACTTTGAACATAAATAGTGAAACTTTGAACAATAGGGAAACTTTGAACAGAAAGAGTGAAACTTTGAACATAATGAGTAAAACTTTGAACAGAAATAGTGAAACTTTGAACATAAAGAGTGAAACTTTGAACATAAGGAGTGAAACTTTGAACATAAAGAGTGAAACTTTTAACAGAAAGAGTTAACTTTTAACATAAATAGTGAAACTTTGAACATAAATAGTGAAACTTTGAACATAAATAGTGAAACTTTTAACAGAAAGAGTGAAACTTTTAACATAAATAGTGAAACTTTGAACATAAATAGTGAAACTTTGAACATAAATAGTGAAACTTTTAACAGAAAGAGTGAAACTTTTAACATAAATAGTGAAACTTTGAACAGACAGAGTGAAACTTTGAACAGAAAGAGTGAAACTTTGAACAGAAAGAGTGAAACTTTGAACAGAAAGAGTGAAACTTTGAACATAAATAGTAAAACTTTGAACAGAAAGAGTGAAACTTTGAACAGAAAGAGTGGAACTTTGAACAGAAATAGTAAAACTTTGAACAGAAAGAGTGAAACTTAAAACATAAATAGTGAAACCTAAAACATAAATAAAGAAACTTAAAACATAAATAGTGAAACTTTGAACAGAAAGACTGAAACTTAAACAGAAAGAGTGAAACTTTGAGCAGAAAGAGTGAAACTTTGAACATAAAGAGTGAAACTTTGAACATAATGAGTAAAACTTTGAACATAAATAGTGAAACTTTAAACAGAAAGAGTGAAACTTTTAACATAAATAGTGAAACTTTGAACATAAATAGTGAAACTTTGAACATAAATAGTGAAACTTTTAACAGAGAGAGTGAAACTTTTAACATAAATAGTGAAACTTTGAACAGAAAGAGTGAAACTTTTAACAGAAAGAGTGAAACTTTGAACAGAAAGAGTGAAACTTTGAACAGAAAGAGTGAAACTTTGAACATAAATAGTGAAACTTTTAACAGAAAGAGTGAAACTTTGAACAGAAATAGTGAAACTTTGAACAGAAAGAGTGAAACTTTGAACAGAAAGAGTGAAACTTTGAACAGAAAGAGTGAAACTTTGAACAGAAAGAGTGAAACTTAAAACATAAATAGTGAAACTTAAAACATAAATAGTGAAACTTAAAACATAAATAGTGAAACTTTAAACATAAATAGTGAAACTTTGAACAGAAAGAGTGAAACTTTGAACAGAAAGAGTGAAACTTTGAACATAAATAGTGAAACTTTGAACATAAATAGTGAAACTTTGAACAGAAAGAGTGAAACTTTTAACAGAAAGAGTGAAACTTTGAACAGAAAGAGTGAAACTTTGAACAGAAAGAGTGAAACTTTGAACATAAATAGTGAAACTTTTAACAGAAAGAGTGAAACTTTGAACAGAAATAGTGAAACTTTGAACAGAAAGAGTGAAACTTTGAACAGAAAGAGTGAAACTTTGAACAGAAAGAGTGAAACTTTGAACAGAAAGAGTGAAACTTTGAACAGAAAGAGTGAAACTTAAAACATAAATAGTGAAACTTAAAACATAAATAGTGAAACTTAAAACATAAATAGTGAAACTTTAAACATAAATAGTGAAACTTTGAACAGAAAGAGTGAAACTTTGAACAGAAAGAGTGAAACTTTGAACATAAAGAGTGAAACTTTGAACATAATGAGTAAAACTTTGAACATATATAGTGAAACTTTAAACAGAAAGAGTGAAACTTTTAACATAAATAGTGAAACTTTGAACATAAATAGTGAAACTTTGAACATAAATAGTGAAACTTTTAACAGAGAGAGTGAAACTTTGAACAGAAAGAGTGAAACTTTGAACAGAAAGAGTGAAACTTTGAACAGAAAGAGTGAAACTTTTAACAGAAAGAGTGAAACTTTGAACAGAAAGAGTGAAACTTTGAACAGAAAGAGTGAAACTTTGAACATAAATAGTGAAACTTTTAACAGAAAGAGTGAAACTTTGAACAGAAATAGTGAAACTTTGAACAGAAAGAGTGAAACTTTGAACAGAAAGAGTGAAACTTTGAACAGAAAGAGTGAAACTTTGAACAGAAATAGTAAAACTTTGAACAGAAAGAGTGAAACTTTGAACAGAAAGAGTGAAACTTTGAACAGAAAGAGTGAAACTTTGAACAGAAAGAGTGAAACTTTGAACAGAAAGAGTGAAACTTTGAACAGAAAGAGTGAAACTTTGAACAGAAAGAGTGAAACTTAAAACATAAATAGTGAAACTTAAAACATAAATAGTGAAACTTAAAACATAAATAGTGAAACTTTAAACATAAATAGTGAAACTTTGAACAGAAAGAGTGAAACTTTGAACGTAAAGACTGAAACTTTAAACAGAAAGAGTGAAACTTTGAACATAAATAGTGAAACTTTGAACAATAGGGAAACTTTGAACAGAAAGAGTGAAACTTTGAACATAATGAGTAAAACTTTGAACAGAAATAGTGAAATTTTGAACATAAAGAGTGAAACTTTGAACATAAGGAGTGAAACTTTTAACAGAAAGAGTTAACTTTTAACATAAATAGTGAAACTTTGAACATAAATAGTGAAACTTTGAACATAAATAGTGAAACTTTTAACAGAAAGAGTGAAACTTTTAACATAAATAGTGAAACTTTGAACATAAATAGTGAAACTTTGAACATAAATAGTGAAACTTTTAACAGAAAGAGTGAAACTTTTAACATAAATAGTGAAACTTTGAACAGAAAGAGTGAAACTTTTAACATAAATAGTGAAACTTTGAACAGACAGAGTGAAACTTTGAACAGAAAGAGTGAAACTTTGAACAGAAAGAGTGAAACTTTGAACAGAAAGAGTGAAACTTAAAACATAAATAGTGAAACTTAAAACATAAATAGTGAAACTTAAAACATAAATAGTGAAACTTTGAACAGAAAGAGTGAAACTTTGAACAGAAAGAGTGAAACTTTGAACAGAAAGAGTGAAACTTTGAACAGAAATAGTAAAACTTTGAACAGAAAGAGTGAAACTTTGAACAGAAAGAGTGAAACTTTGAACAGAAAGAGTGAAACTTTGAACAGAAAGAGTGAAACTTTGAACAGAAAGAGTGAAACTTTGAACAGAAAGAATGAAACTTAAAACATAAATAGTGAAACTTAAAACATAAATAGTGAAACTTAAAACATAAATAGTGAAACTTTAAACATAAATAGTGAAACTTTGAACAGAAAGAGTGAAACTTAAAACATAAATAGTGAAACTTAAAACATAAATAGTGAAACTTAAAACATAAATAGTGAAACTTTAAACATAAATAGTGAAACTTTGAACAGAAAGAGTGAAACTTTGAACGTAAAGACTGAAACTTTAAACAGAAAGAGTGAAACTTTGAACAGAAATAGTGAAACTTTGAACAGAAAGAGTGAAACTTTGAACAGAAAGAGTGAAACTTTGAACAGAAATAGTAAAACTTTGAACAGAAAGAGTGAAACTTTGAACAGAAAGAGTGAAACTTTGAACAGAAAGAGTGAAACTTTGAACAGAAAGAGTGAAACTTTGAACAGAAAGAGTGAAACTTTGAACAGAAAGAGTGAAACTTTGAACAGAAAGAGTGAAACTTTGAACAGAAAGAGTGAAACTTAAAACATAAATAGTGAAACTTAAAACATAAATAGTGAAACTTAAAACATAAATAGTGAAACTTTAAACATAAATAGTGAAACTTTGAACAGAAAGAGTGAAACTTTGAACAGAAAGAGTGAAACTTTGAACATAAATAGTGAAACTTTTAACAGAGAGAGTGAAACTTTTAACATAAATAGTGAAACTTTGAACAGAAAGAGTGAAACTTTGAACAGAAAGAGTGAAACTTTGAACAGAAAGAGTGAAACTTTTAACAGAAAGAGTGAAACTTTGAACAGAAAGAGTGAAACTTTGAACATAAATAGTGAAACTTTTAACAGAAAGAGTGAATCTTTGAACAGAAATAGTGAAACTTTGAACAGAAAGAGTGAAACTTTGAACAGAAAGAGTGAAACTTTGAACAGAAAGAGAAACTTTGAACAGAAATAGTAAAACTTTGAACAGAAAGAGTGAAACTTTGAACAGAAAGAGTGAAACTTTGAACAGAAAGAGTGAAACTTTGAACAGAAAGAGTGAAACTTTGAACAGAAAGAGTGAAACTTTGAACAGAAAGAGTGAAACTTTGAACAGAAAGAGTGAAACTTAAAACATAAATAGTGAAACTTAAAACATAAATAGTGAAACTTTAAACATAAATAGTGAAACTTTGAACAGAAAGAGTGAAACTTTGAACAGAAAGAGTGAAACTTTGAACATAAAGAGTGAAACTTTGAACATAATGAGTAAAACTTTGAACATATATAGTGAAACTTTAAACAGAAAGAGTGAAACTTTTAACATAAATAGTGAAACTTTGAACATAAATAGTGAAACTTTGAACATAAATAGTGAAACTTTTAACAGAGAGAGTGAAACTTTTAACATAAATAGTGAAACTTTGAACAGAAAGAGTGAAACTTTGAACAGAAAGAGTGAAACTTTTAACAGAAAGAGTGAAACTTTGAACAGAAAGAGTGAAACTTTGAACAGAAAGAGTGAAACTTTGAACATAAATAGTGAAACTTTTAACAGAAAGAGTGAAACTTTGAACAGAAATAGTGAAACTTTGAACAGAAAGAGTGAAACTTTGAACAGAAAGAGTGAAACTTTGAACAGAAAGAGTGAAACTTTGAACAGAAATAGTAAAACTTTGAACAGAAAGAGTGAAACTTTGAACAGAAAGAGTGAAACTTTGAACAGAAAGAGTGAAAATTTGAACAGAAAGAGTGAAACTTTGAACAGAAAGAGTGAAACTTTGAACAGAAAGAGTGAAACTTTGAACAGAAAGAGTGAAACTTAAAACATAAATAGTGAAACTTAAAACATAAATAGTGAAACTTAAAACATAAATAGTGAAACTTTAAACATAAATAGTGAAACTTTGAACAGAAAGAGTGAAACTTTGAACGTAAAGACTGAAACTTTAAACAGAAAGAGTGAAACTTTGAACATAAATAGTGAAACTTTGAACAATAGGGAAACTTTGAACAGAAAGAGTGAAACTTTGAACATAATGAGTAAAACTTTGAACAGAAATAGTGAAACTTTGAACATAAAGAGTGAAACTTTGAACATAAGGAGTGAAACTTTGAACATAAAGAGTGAAACTTTTAACAGAAAGAGTTAACTTTTAACATAAATAGTGAAACTTTGAACATAAATAGTGAAACTTTGAACATAAATAGTGAAACTTTTAACAGAAAGAGTGAAACTTTTAACATAAATAGTGAAACTTTGAACATAAATAGTGAAACTTTGAACATAAATAGTGAAACTTTTAACAGAAAGAGTGAAACTTTTAACATAAATAGTGAAACTTTTAACAGAAAGAGTGAAACTTTTAACATAAATAGTGAAACTTTGAACAGACAGAGTGAAACTTTGAACAGAAAGAGTGAAACTTTGAACAGAAAGAGTGAAACTTTGAACAGAAAGAGTGAAACTTAAAACATAAATAGTGAAACTTAAAACATAAATAGTGAAACTTAAAACATAAATAGTGAAACTTTGAACAGAAAGAGTGAAACTTTGAACAGAAAGAGTGAAACTTTGAACAGAAAGAGTGAAACTTTGAACAGAAATAGTAAAACTTTGAACAGAAAGAGTGAAACTTTGAACAGAAAGAGTGAAACTTTGAACAGAAAGAGTGAAACTTTGAACAGAAAGAGTGAAACTTTGAACAGAAAGAGTGAAACTTTGAACAGAAAGAATGAAACTTAAAACATAAATAGTGAAACTTAAAACATAAATAGTGAAACTTAAAACATAAATAGTGAAACTTTAAACATAAATAGTGAAACTTTGAACAGAAAGAGTGAAACTTAAAACATAAATAGTGAAACTTAAAACATAAATAGTGAAACTTAAAACATAAATAGTGAAACTTTAAACATAAATAGTGAAACTTTGAACAGAAAGAGTGAAACTTTGAACGTAAAGACTGAAACTTTAAACAGAAAGAGTGAAACTTTGAACAGAAATAGTGAAACTTTGAACAGAAAGAGTGAAACTTTGAACAGAAAGAGTGAAACTTTGAACAGAAATAGTAAAACTTTGAACAGAAAGAGTGAAACTTTGAACAGAAAGAGTGAAACTTTGAACAGAAAGAGTGAAACTTTGAACAGAAAGAGTGAAACTTTGAACAGAAAGAGTGAAACTTTGAACAGAAAGAGTGAAACTTTGAACAGAAAGAGTGAAACTTTGAACAGAAAGAGTGAAACTTAAAACATAAATAGTGAAACTTAAAACATAAATAGTGAAACTTAAAACATAAATAGTGAAACTTTAAACATAAATAGTGAAACTTTGAACAGAAAGAGTGAAACTTTGAACAGAAAGAGTGAAACTTTGAACATAAATAGTGAAACTTTTAACAGAGAGAGTGAAACTTTTAACATAAATAGTGAAACTTTGAACAGAAAGAGTGAAACTTTGAACAGAAAGAGTGAAACTTTGAACAGAAAGAGTGAAACTTTTAACAGAAAGAGTGAAACTTTGAACAGAAAGAGTGAAACTTTGAACATAAATAGTGAAACTTTTAACAGAAAGAGTGAATCTTTGAACAGAAATAGTGAAACTTTGAACAGAAAGAGTGAAACTTTGAACAGAAAGAGTGAAACTTTGAACAGAAAGAGAAACTTTGAACAGAAATAGTAAAACTTTGAACAGAAAGAGTGAAACTTTGAACAGAAAGAGTGAAACTTTGAACAGAAAGAGTGAAACTTTGAACAGAAAGAGTGAAACTTTGAACAGAAAGAGTGAAACTTTGAACAGAAAGAGTGAAACTTAAAACATAAATAGTGAAACTTAAAACATAAATAGTGAAACTTTAAACATAAATAGTGAAACTTTGAACAGAAAGAGTGAAACTTTGAACAGAAAGAGTGAAACTTTGAACATAAAGAGTGAAACTTTGAACATAATGAGTAAAACTTTGAACATATATAGTGAAACTTTAAACAGAAAGAGTGAAACTTTTAACATAAATAGTGAAACTTTGAACATAAATAGTGAAACTTTGAACATAAATAGTGAAACTTTTAACAGAGAGAGTGAAACTTTTAACATAAATAGTGAAACTTTGAACAGAAAGAGTGAAACTTTGAACAGAAAGAGTGAAACTTTTAACAGAAAGAGTGAAACTTTGAACAGAAAGAGTGAAACTTTGAACAGAAAGAGTGAAACTTTGAACATAAATAGTGAAACTTTTAACAGAAAGAGTGAAACTTTGAACAGAAATAGTGAAACTTTGAACAGAAAGAGTGAAACTTTGAACAGAAAGAGTGAAACTTTGAACAGAAAGAGTGAAACTTTGAACAGAAATAGTAAAACTTTGAACAGAAAGAGTGAAACTTTGAACAGAAAGAGTGAAACTTTGAACAGAAAGAGTGAAAATTTGAACAGAAAGAGTGAAACTTTGAACAGAAAGAGTGAAACTTTGAACAGAAAGAGTGAAACTTTGAACAGAAAGAGTGAAACTTAAAACATAAATAGTGAAACTTAAAACATAAATAGTGAAACTTAAAACATAAATAGTGAAACTTTAAACATAAATAGTGAAACTTTGAACAGAAAGAGTGAAACTTTGAACGTAAAGACTGAAACTTTAAACAGAAAGAGTGAAACTTTGAACATAAATAGTGAAACTTTGAACAATAGGGAAACTTTGAACAGAAAGAGTGAAACTTTGAACATAATGAGTAAAACTTTGAACAGAAATAGTGAAACTTTGAACATAAAGAGTGAAACTTTGAACATAAGGAGTGAAACTTTGAACATAAAGAGTGAAACTTTTAACAGAAAGAGTTAACTTTTAACATAAATAGTGAAACTTTGAACATAAATAGTGAAACTTTGAACATAAATAGTGAAACTTTTAACAGAAAGAGTGAAACTTTTAACATAAATAGTGAAACTTTGAACATAAATAGTGAAACTTTGAACATAAATAGTGAAACTTTTAACAGAAAGAGTGAAACTTTTAACATAAATAGTGAAACTTTGAACAGACAGAGTGAAACTTTGAACAGAAAGAGTGAAACTTTGAACAGAAAGAGTGAAACTTTGAACAGAAAGAGTGAAACTTTGAACATAAATAGTAAAACTTTGAACAGAAAGAGTGAAACTTTGAACAGAAAGAGTGGAACTTTGAACAGAAATAGTAAAACTTTGAACAGAAAGAGTGAAACTTAAAACATAAATAGTGAAACCTAAAACATAAATAAAGAAACTTAAAACATAAATAGTGAAACTTTGAACAGAAAGACTGAAACTTAAACAGAAAGAGTGAAACTTTGAGCAGAAAGAGTGAAACTTTGAACATAAAGAGTGAAACTTTGAACATAATGAGTAAAACTTTGAACATAAATAGTGAAACTTTAAACAGAAAGAGTGAAACTTTTAACATAAATAGTGAAACTTTGAACATAAATAGTGAAACTTTGAACATAAATAGTGAAACTTTTAACAGAGAGAGTGAAACTTTTAACATAAATAGTGAAACTTTGAACAGAAAGAGTGAAACTTTTAACAGAAAGAGTGAAACTTTGAACAGAAAGAGTGAAACTTTGAACAGAAAGAGTGAAACTTTGAACATAAATAGTGAAACTTTTAACACAAAGAGTGAAACTTTGAACAGAAATAGTGAAACTTTGAACAGAAAGAGTGAAACTTTGAACAGAAAGAGTGAAACTTTGAACAGAAAGAGTGAAACTTTGAACAGAAAGAGTGAAACTTTGAACAGAAAGAGTGAAACTTAAAACATAAATAGTGAAACTTAAAACATAAATAGTGAAACTTAAAACATAAATAGTGAAACTTTAAACATAAATAGTGAAACTTTGAACAGAAAGAGTGAAACTTTGAACAGAAAGAGTGAAACTTTGAACATAAATAGTGAAACTTTTAACAGAGAGAGTGAAACTTTGAACAGAAAGAGTGAAACTTTTAACAGAAAGAGTGAAACTTTGAACAGAAAGAGTGAAACTTTGAACAGAAAGAGTGAAACTTTGAACATAAATAGTGAAACTTTTAACAGAAAGAGTGAAACTTTGAACAGAAATAGTGAAACTTTGAACAGAAAGAGTGAAACTTTGAACAGAAAGAGTGAAACTTTGAACAGAAAGAGTGAAACTTTGAACAGAAAGAGTGAAACTTTGAACAGAAAGAGTGAAACTTAAAACATAAATAGTGAAACTTAAAACATAAATAGTGAAACTTAAAACATAAATAGTGAAACTTTAAACATAAATAGTGAAACTTTGAACAGAAAGAGTGAAACTTTGAACAGAAAGAGTGAAACTTTGAACATAAAGAGTGAAACTTTGAACATAATGAGTAAAACTTTGAACATATATAGTGAAACTTTAAACAGAAAGAGTGAAACTTTTAACATAAATAGTGAAACTTTGAACATAAATAGTGAAACTTTGAACATAAATAGTGAAACTTTTAACAGAGAGAGTGAAACTTTTAACATAAATAGTGAAACTTTGAACAGAAAGAGTGAAACTTTGAACAGAAAGAGTGAAACTTTTAACAGAAAGAGTGAAACTTTGAACAGAAAGAGTGAAACTTTGAACAGAAAGAGTGAAACTTTGAACATAAATAGTGAAACTTTTAACAGAAAGAGTGAAACTTTGAACAGAAATAGTGAAACTTTGAACAGAAAGAGTGAAACTTTGAACAGAAAGAGTGAAACTTTGAACAGAAAGAGTGAAACTTTGAACAGAAATAGTAAAACTTTGAACAGAAAGAGTGAAACTTTGAACAGAAAGAGTGAAACTTTGAACAGAAAGAGTGAAACTTTGAACAGAAAGAGTGAAACTTTGAACAGAAAGAGTGAAACTTTGAACAGAAAGAGTGAAACTTTGAACAGAAAGAGTGAAACTTAAAACATAAATAGTGAAACTTAAAACATAAATAGTGAAACTTAAAACATAAATAGTGAAACTTTAAACATAAATAGTGAAACTTTGAACAGAAAGAGTGAAACTTTGAACGTAAAGACTGAAACTTTAAACAGAAAGAGTGAAACTTTGAACATAAATAGTGAAACTTTGAACAATAGGGAAACTTTGAACAGAAAGAGTGAAACTTTGAACATAATGAGTAAAACTTTGAACAGAAATAGTGAAACTTTGAACATAAAGAGTGAAACTTGGAACATAAGGAGTGAAACTTTGAACATAAAGAGTGAAACTTTTAACAGAAAGAGTTAACTTTTAACATAAATAGTGAAACTTTGAACATAAATAGTGAAACTTTGAACATAAATAGTGAAACTTTTAACAGAAAGAGTGAAACTTTTAACATAAATAGTGAAACTTTGAACATAAATAGTGAAACTTTGAACATAAATAGTGAAACTTTTAACAGAAAGAGTGAAACTTTTAACATAAATAGTGAAACTTTTAACAGAAAGAGTGAAACTTTTAACATAAATAGTGAAACTTTGAACAGACAGAGTGAAACTTTGAACAGAAAGAGTGAAACTTTGAACAGAAAGAGTGAAACTTTGAACAGAAAGAGTGAAACTTTGAACATAAATAGTAAAACTTTGAACAGAAAGAGTGAAACTTTGAACAGAAAGAGTGGAACTTTGAACAGAAATAGTAAAACTTTGAACAGAAAGAGTGAAACTTAAAACATAAATAGTGAAACCTAAAACATAAATAAAGAAACTTAAAACATAAATAGTGAAACTTTGAACAGAAAGACTGAAACTTAAACAGAAAGAGTGAAACTTTGAGCAGAAAGAGTGAAACTTTGAACATAAAGAGTGAAACTTTGAACATAATGAGTAAAACTTTGAACATAAATAGTGAAACTTTGAACATAAATAGTGAAACTTTTAACAGAGAGAGTGAAACTTTTAACATAAATAGTGAAACTTTGAACAGAAAGAGTGAAACTTTTAACAGAAAGAGTGAAACTTTGAACAGAAAGAGTGAAACTTTGAACAGAAAGAGTGAAACTTTGAACAGAAAGAGTGAAACTTTGAACAGAAAGAGTGAAACTTTGAACAGAAAGAGTGAAACTTTGAACAGAAAGAGTGAAACTTAAAACATAAATAGTGAAACTTAAAACATAAATAGTGAAACTTAAAACATAAATAGTGAAACTTTAAACATAAATAGTGAAACTTTGAACAGAAAGAGTGAAACTTTGAACAGAAAGAGTGAAACTTTGAACATAAATAGTGAAACTTTTAACAGAGAGAGTGAAACTTTTAACATAAATAGTGAAACTTTGAACAGAAAGAGTGAAACTTTGAACAGAAAGAGTGAAACTTTGAACAGAAAGAGTGAAACTTTTAACAGAAAGAGTGAAACTTTGAACAGAAAGAGTGAAACTTTGAACATAAATAGTGAAGCTTTTAACAGAAAGAGTGAATCTTTGAACAGAAATAGTGAAACTTTGAACAGAAAGAGTGAAACTTTGAACAGAAAGAGTGAAACTTTGAACAGAAAGAGAAACTTTGAACAGAAATAGTAAAACTTTGAACAGAAAGAGTGAAACTTTGAACAGAAAGAGTGAAACTTTGAACAGAAAGAGTGAAACTTTGAACAGAAAGAGTGAAACTTTGAACAGAAAGAGTGAAACTTTGAACAGAAAGAGTGAAACTTTGAACAGAAAGAGTGAAACTTTGAACAGAAAGAGTGAAACTTAAAACATAAATAGTGAAACTTAAAACATAAATAGTGAAACTTAAAACATAAATAGTGAAACTTTAAACATAAATAGTGAAACTTTGAACAGAAAGAGTGAAACTTTGAACAGAAAGAGTGAAACTTTGAACAGAAAGAGTGAAACTTTGAACATAATGAGTAAAACTTTGAACATATATAGTGAAACTTTAAACAGAAAGAGTGAAACTTTTAACATAAATAGTGAAACTTTGAACATAAATAGTGAAACTTTGAACATAAATAGTGAAACTTTTAACAGAAAGAGTGAAACTTTGAACAGAAAGAGTGAAACTTTGAACAGAAAGAGTGAAACTTTGAACAGAAATAGTAAAACTTTGAACAGAATGAGTGAAACTTTGAACAGAAAGAGTGAAACTTTGAACAGAAAGAGTGAAACTTTGAACAGAAAGAGTGAAACTTTGAACAGAAAGAGTGAAACTTTGAACAGAAAGAGTGAAACTTTGAACAGAAAGAGTGAAACTTTGAACAGAAAGAGTGAAACTTAAAACATAAATAGTGAAACTTAAAACATAAATAGTGAAACTTAAAACATAAATAGTGAAACTTTAAACATAAATAGTGAAACTTTGAACAGAAAGAGTGAAACTTTGAACAGAAAGAGTGAAACTTTGAACAGAAAGAGTGAAACTTTGAACATAATGAGTAAAACTTTGAACATATATAGTGAAACTTTAAACAGAAAGAGTGAAACTTTTAACATAAATAGTGAAACTTTGAACATAAATAGTGAAACTTTGAACATAAATAGTGAAACTTTTAACAGAAAGAGTGAAACTTTGAACAGAAAGAGTGAAACTTTGAACAGAAAGAGTGAAACTTTGAACAGAAATAGTAAAACTTTGAACAGAATGAGTGAAACTTTGAACAGAAAGAGTGAAACTTTGAACAGAAAGAGTGAAACTTTGAACAGAAAGAGTGAAACTTTGAACAGAAAGAGTGAAACTTTGAACAGAAAGAGTGAAACTTTGAACAGAAAGAGTGAAACTTTGAACAGAAAGAGTGAAACTTAAAACATAAATAGTGAAACTTAAAACATAAATAGTGAAACTTAAAACATAAATAGTGAAACTTTAAACATAAATAGTGAAACTTTGAACAGAAAGAGTGAAACTTTGAACAGAAAGAGTGAAACTTTGAACATAAATAGTGAAACTTTTAACAGAGAGAGTGAAACTTTTAACAGAGAGAGTGAAACTTTTAACATAAATAGTGAAACTTTGAACAGAAAGAGTGAAACTTTGAACAGAAAGAGTGAAACTTTGAACAGAAAGAGTGAAACTTTTAACAGAAAGAGTGAAACTTTGAACAGAAAGAGTGAAACTTTGAACAGAAAGAGTGAAACTTTGAACATAAATAGTGAAACTTTTAACAGAAAGAGTGAATCTCTGAACAGAAATAGTGAAACTTTGAACAGAAAGAGTGAAACTTTGAACAGAAAGAGTGAAACTTTGAACAGAAAGAGTGAAACTTTGAACAGAAATAGTAAAACTTTGAACAGAAAGAGTGAAACTTTGAACAGAAAGAGTGAAACTTTGAACAGAAAGAGTGAAACTTTGAACGTAAAGACTGAAACTTTAAACAGAAAGAGTGAAACTTTGAACATAAATAGTGAAACTTTGAACAATAGGGAAACTTTGAACAGAAAGAGTGAAACTTTGAACATAATGAGTAAAACTTTGAACAGAAATAGTGAAACTTTGAACATAAAGAGTGAAACTTTGAACATAAGGAGTGAAACTTTGAACATAAAGAGTGAAACTTTTAACAGAAAGAGTTAACTTTTAACATAAATAGTGAAACTTTGAACATAAATAGTGAAACTTTGAACATAAATAGTGAAACTTTTAACAGAAAGAGTGAAACTTTTAACATAAATAGTGAAACTTTGAACATAAATAGTGAAACTTTGAACATAAATAGTGAAACTTTTAACAGAAAGAGTGAAACTTTTAACATAAATAGTGAAACTTTGAACAGAAAGAGTGAAACTTTGAACAGAAAGAGTGAAACTTTGAACAGAAAGAGTGAAACTTTGAACAGAAAGAGTGAAACTTTGAACATAAAGAGTGAAACTTTGAACATAATGAGTAAAACTTTGAAAATATATAGTGAAACTTTAAACAGAAAGAGTGAAACTTTTAACATAAATAGTGAAACTTTGAACATAAATAGTGAAACTTTGAACATAAATAGTGAAACTTTTAACAGAGAGAGTGAAACTTTTAACATAAATAGTGAAACTTTGAACAGAAAGAGTGAAACTTTTAACAGAAAGAGTGAAACTTTGAACAGAAAGAGTGAAACTTTGAACAGAAAGAGTGAAACTTTGAACATAAATAGTGAAACTTTTAACAGAAAGAGTGAAACTTTGAACAGAAATAGTGAAACTTTGAACAGAAAGAGTGAAACTTTGAACAGAAAGAGTGAAACTTTGAACAGAAAGAGTGAAACTTTGAACAGAAATAGTAAAACTTTGAACAGAAAGAGTGAAACTTTGAACAGAAAGAGTGAAACTTTGAACAGAAAGAGTGAAACTTTGAACAGAAAGAGTGAAACTTTGAACAGAAAGAGTGAAACTTTGAACAGAAAGAGTGAAACTTTGAACAGAAAGAGTGAAACTTTGAACAGAAAGAGTGAAACTTAAAACATAAATAGTGAAACTTAAAACATAAATAGTGAAACTTAAAACATAAATAGTGAAACTTTAAACATAAATAGTGAAACTTTGAACAGAAAGAGTGAAACTTTGAACAGAAAGAGTGAAACTTTGAACATAAATAGTGAAACTTTTAACAGAGAGAGTGAAACTTTTAACATAAATAGTGAAACTTTGAACAGAAAGAGTGAAACTTTGAACAGAAAGAGTGAAACTTTGAACAGAAAGAGTGAAACTTTTAACAGAAAGAGTGAAACTTTGAACAGAAAGAGTGAAACTTTGAACATAAATAGTGAAACTTTTAACAGAAAGAGTGAATCTTTGAACAGAAATAGTGAAACTTTGAACAGAAAGAGTGAAACTTTGAACAGAAAGAGTGAAACTTTGAACAGAAAGAGAAACTTTGAACAGAAATAGTAAAACTTTGAACAGAAAGAGTGAAACTTTGAACAGAAAGAGTGAAACTTTGAACAGAAAGAGTGAAACTTTGAACAGAAAGAGTGAAACTTTGAACAGAAAGAGTGAAACTTTGAACAGAAAGAGTGAAACTTTGAACAGAAAGAGTGAAACTTAAAACATAAATAGTGAAACTTAAAACATAAATAGTGAAACTTTAAACATAAATAGTGAAACTTTGAACAGAAAGAGTGAAACTTTGAACAGAAAGAGTGAAACTTTGAACATAAAGAGTGAAACTTTGAACATAATGAGTAAAACTTTGAACATATATAGTGAAACTTTAAACAGAAAGAGTGAAACTTTTAACATAAATAGTGAAACTTTGAACATAAATAGTGAAACTTTGAACATAAATAGTGAAACTTTTAACAGAGAGAGTGAAACTTTTAACATAAATAGTGAAACTTTGAACAGAAAGAGTGAAACTTTGAACAGAAAGAGTGAAACTTTTAACAGAAAGAGTGAAACTTTGAACAGAAAGAGTGAAACTTTGAACAGAAAGAGTGAAACTTTGAACATAAATAGTGAAACTTTTAACAGAAAGAGTGAAACTTTGAACAGAAATAGTGAAACTTTGAACAGAAAGAGTGAAACTTTGAACAGAAAGAGTGAAACTTTGAACAGAAAGAGTGAAACTTTGAACAGAAAGAGTGAAACTTTGAACAGAAAGAGTGAAACTTTGAACAGAAAGAGTGAAACTTTGAACAGAAAGAGTGAAACTTTGAACAGAAAGAGTGAAACTTAAAACATAAATAGTGAAACTTAAAACATAAATAGTGAAACTTAAAACATAAATAGTGAAACTTTAAACATAAATAGTGAAACTTTGAACAGAAAGAGTGAAACTTTGAACGTAAAGACTGAAACTTTAAACAGAAAGAGTGAAACTTTGAACATAAATAGTGAAACTTTGAACAATAGGGAAACTTTGAACAGAAAGAGTGAAACTTTGAACATAATGAGTAAAACTTTGAACAGAAATAGTGAAACTTTGAACATAAAGAGTGAAACTTTGAACATAAGGAGTGAAACTTTGAACATAAAGAGTGAAACTTTTAACAGAAAGAGTTAACTTTTAACATAAATAGTGAAACTTTGAACATAAATAGTGAAACTTTGAACATAAATAGTGAAACTTTTAACAGAAAGAGTGAAACTTTTAACATAAATAGTGAAACTTTGAACATAAATAGTGAAACTTTGAACATAAATAGTGAAACTTTTAACAGAAAGAGTGAAACTTTTAACATAAATAGTGAAACTTTGAACAGACAGAGTGAAACTTTGAACAGAAAGAGTGAAACTTTGAACAGAAAGAGTGAAACTTTGAACAGAAAGAGTGAAACTTTGAACATAAATAGTAAAACTTTGAACAGAAAGAGTGAAACTTTGAACAGAAAGAGTGAAACTTTGAACAGAAATAGTAAAACTTTGAACAGAAAGAGTGAAACTTAAAACATAAATAGTGAAGCCTAAAACATAAATAAAGAAACTTAAAACATAAATAGTGAAACTTTGAACTAAAAGACTGAAACTTAAACAGAAAGAGTGAAACTTTGAGCAGAAAGAGTGAAACTTTGAACATAAAGAGTGAAACTTTGAACATAATGAGTAAAACTTTGAACATAAATAGTGAAACTTTAAACAGAAAGAGTGAAACTTTTAACATAAATAGTGAAACTTTGAACATAAATAGTGAAACTTTTAACAGAGAGAGTGAAACTTTTAACATAAATAGTGAAACTTTGAACAGAAAGAGTGAAACTTTTAACAGAAAGAGTGAAACTTTGAACAGAAAGAGTGAAACTTTGAACAGAAAGAGTGAAACTTTGAACATAAATAGTGAAACTTTTAACAGAAAGAGTGAAACTTTGAACAGAAATAGTGAAACTTTGAACAGAAAGAGTGAAACTTTGAACAGAAAGAGTGAAACTTTGAACAGAAAGAGTGAAACTTTGAACAGAAAGAGTGAAACTTTGAACAGAAAGAGTGAAACTTAAAACATAAATAGTGAAACTTAAAACATAAATAGTGAAACTTAAAACATAAATAGTGAAACTTTAAACATAAATAGTGAAACTTTGAACAGAAAGAGTGAAACTTTGAACAGAAAGAGTGAAACTTTGAACATAAATAGTGAAACTTTGAACAGAAAGAGTGAAACTTTTAACAGAAAGAGTGAAACTTTGAACAGAAATAGTGAAACTTTGAACAGAAAGAGTGAAACTTTGAACAGAAAGAGTGAAACTTTGAACAGAAAGAGTGAAACTTTGAACAGAAAGAGTGAAACTTTGAACAGAAAGAGTGAAACTTAAAACATAAATAGTGAAACTTAAAACATAAATAGTGAAACTTAAAACATAAATAGTGAAACTTTAAACATAAATAGTGAAACTTTGAACAGAAAGAGTGAAACTTTGAACAGAAAGAGTGAAACTTTGAACATAAATAGTGAAACTTTGAACAGAAAGAGTGAAACTTTTAACAGAAAGAGTGAAACTTTGAACAGAAAGAGTGAAACTTTGAACAGAAAGAGTGAAACTTTGAACATAAATAGTGAAACTTTTAACAGAAAGAGTGAAACTTTGAACAGAAATAGTGAAACTTTGAACAGAAAGAGTGAAACTTTGAACAGAAAGAGTGAAACTTTGAACAGAAAGAGTGAAACTTTGAACAGAAATAGTAAAACTTTGAACAGAAAGAGTGAAACTTTGAACAGAAAGAGTGAAACTTTGAACAGAAAGAGTGAAACTTTGAACAGAAAGAGTGAAACTTTGAACAGAAAGAGTGAAACTTTGAACAGAAAGAGTGAAACTTTGAACAGAAAGAGTGAAACTTTGAACAGAAAGAGTGAAACTTAAAACATAAATAGTGAAACTTAAAACATAAATAGTGAAACTTAAAACATAAATAGTGAAACTTTAAACATAAATAGTGAAACTTTGAACAGAAAGAGTGAAACTTTGAACAGAAAGAGTGAAACTTTGAACATAAATAGTGAAACTTTTAACAGAGAGAGTGAAACTTTTAACATAAATAGTGAAACTTTGAACAGAAAGAGTGAAACTTTGAACAGAAAGAGTGAAACTTTGAACAGAAAGAGTGAAACTTTTAACAGAAAGAGTGAAACTTTGAACAGAAAGAGTGAAACTTTGAACATAAATAGTGAAACTTTTAACAGAAAGAGTGAATCTTTGAACAGAAATAGTGAAACTTTGAACAGAAAGAGTGAAACTTTGAACAGAAAGAGTGAAACTTTGAACAGAAAGAGAAACTTTGAACAGAAATAGTAAAACTTTGAACAGAAAGAGTGAAACTTTGAACAGAAAGAGTGAAACTTTGAACAGAAAGAGTGAAACTTTGAACAGAAAGAGTGAAACTTTGAACAGAAAGAGTGAAACTTTGAACAGAAAGAGTGAAACTTTGAACAGAAAGAGTGAAACTTAAAACATAAATAGTGAAACTTAAAACATAAATAGTGAAACTTTAAACATAAATAGTGAAACTTTGAACAGAAAGAGTGAAACTTTGAACAGAAAGAGTGAAACTTTGAACATAAAGAGTGAAACTTTGAACATAATGAGTAAAACTTTGAACATATATAGTGAAACTTTAAACAGAAAGAGTGAAACTTTTAACATAAATAGTGAAACTTTGAACATAAATAGTGAAACTTTGAACATAAATAGTGAAACTTTTAACAGAGAGAGTGAAACTTTTAACATAAATAGTGAAACTTTGAACAGAAAGAGTGAAACTTTGAACAGAAAGAGTGAAACTTTTAACAGAAAGAGTGAAACTTTGAACAGAAAGAGTGAAACTTTGAACAGAAAGAGTGAAACTTTGAACATAAATAGTGAAACTTTTAACAGAAAGAGTGAAACTTTGAACAGAAATAGTGAAACTTTGAACAGAAAGAGTGAAACTTTGAACAGAAAGAGTGAAACTTTGAACAGAAAGAGTGAAACTTTGAACAGAAAGAGTGAAACTTTGAACAGAAAGAGTGAAACTTTGAACAGAAAGAGTGAAACTTTGAACAGAAAGAGTGAAACTTTGAACAGAAAGAGTGAAACTTAAAACATAAATAGTGAAACTTAAAACATAAATAGTGAAACTTAAAACATAAATAGTGAAACTTTAAACATAAATAGTGAAACTTTGAACAGAAAGAGTGAAACTTTGAACGTAAAGACTGAAACTTTAAACAGAAAGAGTGAAACTTTGAACATAAATAGTGAAACTTTGAACAATAGGGAAACTTTGAACAGAAAGAGTGAAACTTTGAACATAATGAGTAAAACTTTGAACAGAAATAGTGAAACTTTGAACATAAAGAGTGAAACTTTGAACATAAGGAGTGAAACTTTGAACATAAAGAGTGAAACTTTTAACAGAAAGAGTTAACTTTTAACATAAATAGTGAAACTTTGAACATAAATAGTGAAACTTTGAACATAAATAGTGAAACTTTTAACAGAAAGAGTGAAACTTTTAACATAAATAGTGAAACTTTGAACATAAATAGTGAAACTTTGAACATAAATAGTGAAACTTTTAACAGAAAGAGTGAAACTTTTAACATAAATAGTGAAACTTTGAACAGACAGAGTGAAACTTTGAACAGAAAGAGTGAAACTTTGAACAGAAAGAGTGAAACTTTGAACAGAAAGAGTGAAACTTTGAACATAAATAGTAAAACTTTGAACAGAAAGAGTGAAACTTTGAACAGAAAGAGTGAAACTTTGAACAGAAATAGTAAAACTTTGAACAGAAAGAGTGAAACTTAAAACATAAATAGTGAAGCCTAAAACATAAATAAAGAAACTTAAAACATAAATAGTGAAACTTTGAACTAAAAGACTGAAACTTAAACAGAAAGAGTGAAACTTTGAGCAGAAAGAGTGAAACTTTGAACATAAAGAGTGAAACTTTGAACATAATGAGTAAAACTTTGAACATAAATAGTGAAACTTTAAACAGAAAGAGTGAAACTTTTAACATAAATAGTGAAACTTTGAACATAAATAGTGAAACTTTTAACAGAGAGAGTGAAACTTTTAACATAAATAGTGAAACTTTGAACAGAAAGAGTGAAACTTTTAACAGAAAGAGTGAAACTTTGAACAGAAAGAGTGAAACTTTGAACAGAAAGAGTGAAACTTTGAACATAAATAGTGAAACTTTTAACAGAAAGAGTGAAACTTTGAACAGAAATAGTGAAACTTTGAACAGAAAGAGTGAAACTTTGAACAGAAAGAGTGAAACTTTGAACAGAAAGAGTGAAACTTTGAACAGAAAGAGTGAAACTTTGAACAGAAAGAGTGAAACTTAAAACATAAATAGTGAAACTTAAAACATAAATAGTGAAACTTAAAACATAAATAGTGAAACTTTAAACATAAATAGTGAAACTTTGAACAGAAAGAGTGAAACTTTGAACAGAAAGAGTGAAACTTTGAACATAAATAGTGAAACTTTTAACAGAGAGAGTGAAACTTTTAACATAAATAGTGAAACTTTGAACAGAAAGAGTGAAACTTTGAACAGAAAGAGTGAAACTTTGAACAGAAAGAGTGAAACTTTTAACAGAAAGAGTGAAACTTTGAACAGAACGAGTGAAACTTTGAACATAAATAGTGAAGCTTTTAACAGAAAGAGTGAATCTTTGAACAGAAATAGTGAAACTTTGAACAGAAAGAGTGAAACTTTGAACAGAAAGAGTGAAACTTTGAACAGAAAGAGAAACTTTGAACAGAAATAGTAAAACTTTGAACAGAAAGAGTGAAACTTTGAACAGAAAGAGTGAAACTTTGAACAGAAAGAGTGAAACTTTGAACAGAAAGAGTGAAACTTTGAACAGAAAGAGTGAAACTTTGAACAGAAAGAGTGAAACTTTGAACAGAAAGAGTGAAACTTTGAACGTAAAGACTGAAACTTTAAACAGAAAGAGTGAAACTTTGAACATAAATCGTGAAACTTTGAACAATAGGGAAACTTTGAACAGAAAGAGTGAAACTTTGAACATAATGAGTAAAACTTTGAACAGAAATAGTGAAACTTTGAACATAAAGAGTGAAACTTTGAACATAAGGAGTGAAACTTTGAACATAAAGAGTGAAACTTTTAACAGAAAGAGTTAACTTTTAACATAAATAGTGAAACTTTGAACATAAATAGTGAAACTTTGAACATAAATAGTGAAACTTTTAACAGAAAGAGTGAAACTTTTAACATAAATAGTGAAACTTTGAACAGACAGAGTGAAACTTTGAACAGAAAGAGTGAAACTTTGAACAGAAAGAGTGAAACTTTGAACATAAATAGTAAAACTTTGAACAGAAAGAGTGAAACTTTGAACAGAAAGAGTGAAACTTTGAACATAAATAGTAAAACTTTGAACAGAAATAGTAAAACTTTGAACAGAAAGAGTGAAACTTAAAACATAAATAGTGAAACCTAAAACATAAATAAAGAAACTTAAAACATAAATAGTGAAACTTTGAACAGAAAGACTGAAACTTAAACAGAAAGAGTGAAACTTTGAACGTAAAGACTGAAACTTTAAACAGAAAGAGTGAAACTTTGAACATAAATAGTGAAACTTTGAACAATAGGGAAACTTTGAACAGAAAGAGTGAAACTTTGAACATAAAGAGTGAAACTTTGAACATAATGAGTAAAACTTTGAACATGAATAGTGAAACTTTAAACAGAAAGAGTGAAACTTTTAACATAAATAGTGAAACTTTGAACATAAATAGTGAAACTTTGAACATAAATAGTGAAACTTTGAACATAAATAGTGAAACTTTTAACAGAGAGAGTGAAACTTTTAACATAAATAGTGAAACTTTGAACAGAAAGAGTGAAACTTTGAACAGAAAGAGTCAAACTTTGAACAGAAAGAGTGAAACTTTGAACAGAAAGAGTGAAACTTTGAACATAAATAGTGAAACTTTTAACAGAAAGAGTGAAACTTTGAACAGAAATAGTGAAACTTTGAACAGAAAGAGTGAAACTTTGAACAGAAAGAGTGAAACTTTTAACAGAAAGAGTGAAACTTTGAACAGAAAGAGTGAAACTTTGAACAGAAAGAGTGAAACTTTGAACAGAAAGAGTGAAACTTTGAACAGAAAGAGTGAAACTTTGAACAGAAAGAGTGAAACTTTGAACAGAAAGAGTGAAACTTTGAACATAAATAGTGAAACTTTTAACAGAAAGAGTGAAACTTTGAACAGAAATAGTGCAATTTTGAACAGAAAGAGTGAAACTTTGAACAGAAAGAGTGAAAATTTGAACATAAATAGTGAAACTTTTAACAGAAAGAGTGAAACTTTTAACATAAATAGTGAAACTTTGAACATAAATAGTGAAACTTTGAACATAAATAGTGAAACTTTTAACAGAGAGAGTGAAACTTTTAACATAAATAGTGAAACTTTGAACAGAAAGAGTGAAACTTTGAACAGAAAGAGTGAAACTTTGAACAGAAAGAGTCAAACTTTGAACAGAAAGAGTGAAACTTTGAACAGAAAGAGTGAAACTTTTAACAGAAAGAGTGAAACTTTGAACAGAAAGAGTGAAACTTTGAACAGAAATAGTAAAACTTTGAACAGAAAGAGTGAAACTTTGAACAGAAAGAGTGAAACTTTGAACAGAAAGAGTGAAACTTTGAACAGAAAGAGTGAAACTTTGAACAGAAAGAGTGAAACTTTGAACAGAAAGAGTGAAACTTTGAACAGAAAGAGTGAAACTTAAAACATAAATAGTGAAACTTAAAACATAAATAGTGAAACTTAAAACATAAATAGTGAAACTTTTAACAGAAAGAGTGAAACTTTTAACATAAATAGTGAAACTTTGAACACAAATAGTGAAACTTTGAACATAAATAGTGAAACTTTTAACAGAAAGAGTGAAACTTTTAACATAAATAGTGAAACTTTGAACAGACAGAGTGAAACTTTGAACAGAAAGAGTGAAACTTTGAACAGAAAGAGTGAAACTTTGAACAGAAAGAGTGAAACTTTGAACATAAATAGTAAAACTTTGAACAGAAAGAGTGAAACTTTGAACAGAAAGAGTGAAACTTTGAACATAAAGAGTGAAACTTTGAACATAATGAGTAAAACTTTGAAAATATATAGTGAAACTTTAAACAGAAAGAGTGAAACTTTTAACATAAATAGTGAAACTTTGAACATAAATAGTGAAACTTTGAACATAAATAGTGAAACTTTTAACAGAGAGAGTGAAACTTTTAACATAAATAGTGAAACTTTGAACAGAAAGAGTGAAACTTTTAACAGAAAGAGTGAAACTTTGAACAGAAAGAGTGAAACTTTGAACAGAAAGAGTGAAACTTTGAACATAAATAGTGAAACTTTTAACAGAAAGAGTGAAACTTTGAACAGAAATAGTGAAACTTTGAACAGAAAGAGTGAAACTTTGAACAGAAAGAGTGAAACTTTGAACAGAAAGAGTGAAACTTTGAACAGAAATAGTAAAACTTTGAACAGAAAGAGTGAAACTTTGAACAGAAAGAGTGAAACTTTGAACAGAAAGAGTGAAACTTTGAACAGAAAGAGTGAAACTTTGAACAGAAAGAGTGAAACTTTGAACAGAAAGAGTGAAACTTTGAACAGAAAGAGTGAAACTTTGAACAGAAAGAGTGAAACTTAAAACATAAATAGTGAAACTTAAAACATAAATAGTGAAACTTAAAACATAAATAGTGAAACTTTAAACATAAATAGTGAAACTTTGAACAGAAAGAGTGAAACTTTGAACAGAAAGAGTGAAACTTTGAACATAAATAGTGAAACTTTTAACAGAGAGAGTGAAACTTTTAACATAAATAGTGAAACTTTGAACAGAAAGAGTGAAACTTTGAACAGAAAGAGTGAAACTTTGAACAGAAAGAGTGAAACTTTTAACAGAAAGAGTGAAACTTTGAACAGAAAGAGTGAAACTTTGAACATAAATAGTGAAACTTTTAACAGAAAGAGTGAATCTTTGAACAGAAATAGTGAAACTTTGAACAGAAAGAGTGAAACTTTGAACAGAAAGAGTGAAACTTTGAACAGAAAGAGAAACTTTGAACAGAAATAGTAAAACTTTGAACAGAAAGAGTGAAACTTTGAACAGAAAGAGTGAAACTTTGAACAGAAAGAGTGAAACTTTGAACAGAAAGAGTGAAACTTTGAACAGAAAGAGTGAAACTTTGAACAGAAAGAGTGAAACTTTGAACAAAAAGAGTGAAACTTTGAACAGAAAGAGTGAAACTTAAAACATAAATAGTGAAACTTAAAACATAAATAGTGAAACTTTAAACATAAATAGTGAAACTTTGAACAGAAAGAGTGAAACTTTGAACAGAAAGAGTGAAACTTTGAACATAAAGAGTGAAACTTTGAACATAATGAGTAAAACTTTGAACATATATAGTGAAACTTTAAACAGAAAGAGTGAAACTTTTAACATAAATAGTGAAACTTTGAACATAAATAGTGAAACTTTGAACATAAATAGTGAAACTTTTAACAGAGAGAGTGAAACTTTTAACATAAATAGTGAAACTTTGAACAGAAAGAGTGAAACTTTGAACAGAAAGAGTGAAACTTTGAACAGAAAGAGTGAAACTTTTAACAGAAAGAGTGAAACTTTGAACAGAAAGAGTGAAACTTTGAACAGAAAGAGTGAAACTTTGAACATAAATAGTGAAACTTTTAACAGAAAGAGTGAAACTTTGAACAGAAATAGTGAAACTTTGAACAGAAAGAGTGAAACTTTGAACAGAAAGAGTGAAACTTTGAACAGAAAGAGTGAAACTTTGAACAGAAAGAGTGAAACTTTGAACAGAAAGAGTGAAACTTTGAACAGAAAGAGTGAAACTTTGAACAGAAAGAGTGAAACTTTGAACAGAAAGAGTGAAACTTAAAACATAAATAGTGAAACTTAAAACATAAATAGTGAAACTTAAAACATAAATAGTGAAACTTTAAACATAAATAGTGAAACTTTGAACAGAAAGAGTGAAACTTTGAACGTAAAGACTGAAACTTTAAACAGAAAGAGTGAAACTTTGAACATAAATAGTGAAACTTTGAACAATAGGGAAACTTTGAACAGAAAGAGTGAAACTTTGAACATAATGAGTAAAACTTTGAACAGAAATAGTGAAACTTTGAACATAAAGAGTGAAACTTTGAACATAAGGAGTGAAACTTTGAACATAAAGAGTGAAACTTTTAACAGAAAGAGTTAACTTTTAACATAAATAGTGAAACTTTGAACATAAATAGTGAAACTTTGAACATAAATAGTGAAACTTTTAACAGAAAGAGTGAAACTTTTAACATAAATAGTGAAACTTTGAACATAAATAGTGAAACTTTGAACATAAATAGTGAAACTTTTAACAGAAAGAGTGAAACTTTTAACATAAATAGTGAAACTTTGAACAGACAGAGTGAAACTTTGAACAGAAAGAGTGAAACTTTGAACAGAAAGAGTGAAACTTTGAACAGAAAGAGTGAAACTTTGAACATAAATAGTAAAACTTTGAACAGAAAGAGTGAAACTTTGAACAGAAAGAGTGAAACTTTGAACAGAAATAGTAAAACTTTGAACAGAAAGAGTGAAACTTAAAACATAAATAGTGAAACCTAAAACATAAATAAAGAAACTTAAAACATAAATAGTGAAACTTTGAACAGAAAGACTGAAACTTAAACAGAAAGAGTGAAACTTTGAGCAGAAAGAGTGAAACTTTGAACATAAAGAGTGAAACTTTGAACATAATGAGTAAAACTTTGAACATAAATAGTGAAACTTTAAACAGAAAGAGTGAAACTTTTAACATAAATAGTGAAACTTTGAACATAAATAGTGAAACTTTGAACATAAATAGTGAAACTTTTAACAGAGAGAGTGAAACTTTTAACATAAATAGTGAAACTTTGAACAGAAAGAGTGAAACTTTTAACAGAAAGAGTGAAACTTTGAACAGAAAGAGTGAAACTTTGAACAGAAAGAGTGAAACTTTGAACATAAATAGTGAAACTTTTAACAGAAAGAGTGAAACTTTGAACAGAAATAGTGAAACTTTGAACAGAAAGAGTGAAACTTTGAACAGAAAGAGTGAAACTTTGAACAGAAAGAGTGAAACTTTGAACAGAAAGAGTGAAACTTTGAACAGAAAGAGTGAAACTTAAAACATAAATAGTGAAACTTAAAACATAAATAGTGAAACTTAAAACATAAATAGTGAAACTTTAAACATAAATAGTGAAACTTTGAACAGAAAGAGTGAAACTTTGAACAGAAAGAGTGAAACTTTGAACATAAATAGTGAAACTTTTAACAGAGAGAGTGAAACTTTTAACATAAATAGTGAAACTTTGAACAGAAAGAGTGAAACTTTGAACAGAAAGAGTGAAACTTTGAACAGAAAGAGTGAAACTTTTAACAGAAAGAGTGAAACTTTGAACAGAAAGAGTGAAACTTTGAACATAAATAGTGAAGCTTTTAACAGAAAGAGTGAATCTTTGAACAGAAATAGTGAAACTTTGAACAGAAAGAGTGAAACTTTGAACAGAAAGAGTGAAACTTTGAACAGAAAGAGAAACTTTGAACAGAAATAGTAAAACTTTGAACAGAAAGAGTGAAACTTTGAACAGAAAGAGTGAAACTTTGAACAGAAAGAGTGAAACTTTGAACAGAAAGAGTGAAACTTTGAACAGAAAGAGTGAAACTTTGAACAGAAAGAGTGAAACTTTGAACAGAAAGAGTGAAACTTTGAACAGAAAGAGTGAAACTTAAAACATAAATAGTGAAACTTAAAACATAAATAGTGAAACTTAAAACATAAATAGTGAAACTTTAAACATAAATAGTGAAACTTTGAACAGAAAGAGTGAAACTTTGAACAGAAAGAGTGAAACTTTGAACAGAAAGAGTGAAACTTTGAACATAATGAGTAAAACTTTGAACATATATAGTGAAACTTTAAACAGAAAGAGTGAAACTTTTAACATAAATAGTGAAACTTTGAACATAAATAGTGAAACTTTGAACATAAATAGTGAAACTTTTAACAGAGAGAGTGAAACTTTTAACATAAATAGTGAAACTTTGAACAGAAAGAGTGAAACTTTGAACAGAAAGAGTGAAACTTTTAACAGAAAGAGTGAAACTTTGAACAGAAAGAGTGAAACTTTGAACATAAATAGTGAAACTTTTAACAGAAAGAGTGAAACTTTGAACAGAAATAGTGAAACTTTGAACAGAAAGAGTGAAACTTTGAACAGAAAGAGTGAAACTTTGAACAGAAAGAGTGAAACTTTGAACAGAAATAGTAAAACTTTGAACAGAAAGAGTGAAACTTTGAACAGAAAGAGTGAAACTTTGAACAGAAAGAGTGAAACTTTGAACAGAAAGAGTGAAACTTTGAACGTAAAGACTGAAACTTTAAACAGAAAGAGTGAAACTTTGAACATAAATCGTGAAACTTTGAACAATAGGGAAACTTTGAACAGAAAGAGTGAAACTTTGAACATAATGAGTAAAACTTTGAACAGAAATAGTGAAACTTTGAACATAAAGAGTGAAACTTTGAACATAAGGAGTGAAACTTTGAACATAAAGAGTGAAACTTTTAACAGAAAGAGTTAACTTTTAACATAAATAGTGAAACTTTGAACATAAATAGTGAAACTTTGAACATAAATAGTGAAACTTTTAACAGAAAGAGTGAAACTTTTAACATAAATAGTGAAACTTTGAACAGACAGAGTGAAACTTTGAACAGAAAGAGTGAAACTTTGAACAGAAAGAGTGAAACTTTGAACAGAAAGAGTGAAACTTTGAACATAAATAGTAAAACTTTGAACAGAAAGAGTGAAACTTTGAACAGAAAGAGTGAAACTTTGAACATAAATAGTAAAACTTTGAACAGAAATAGTAAAACTTTGAACAGAAAGAGTGAAACTTAAAACATAAATAGTGAAACCTAAAACATAAATAAAGAAACTTAAAACATAAATAGTGAAACTTTGAACAGAAAGACTGAAACTTAAACAGAAAGAGTGAAACTTTGAACGTAAAGACTGAAACTTTAAACAGAAAGAGTGAAACTTTGAACATAAATAGTGAAACTTTGAACAATAGGGAAACTTTGAACAGAAAGAGTGAAACTTTGAACATAAAGAGTGAAACTTTGAACATAATGAGTAAAACTTTGAACATGAATAGTGAAACTTTAAACAGAAAGAGTGAAACTTTTAACATAAATAGTGAAACTTTGAACATAAATAGTGAAACTTTGAACATAAATAGTGAAACTTTGAACATAAATAGTGAAACTTTTAACAGAGAGAGTGAAACTTTTAACATAAACAGTGAAACTTTGAACAGAAAGAGTGAAACTTTGAACAGAAAGAGTCAAACTTTGAACAGAAAGAGTGAAACTTTGAACAGAAAGAGTGAAACTTTGAACATAAATAGTGAAACTTTTAACAGAAAGAGTGAAACTTTGAACAGAAATAGTGAAACTTTGAACAGAAAGAGTGAAACTTTGAACAGAAAGAGTGAAACTTTTAACAGAAAGAGTGAAACTTTGAACAGAAAGAGTGAAACTTTGAACAGAAAGAGTGAAACTTTGAACAGAAAGAGTGAAACTTTGAACAGAAAGAGTGAAACTTTGAACAGAAAGAGTGAAACTTTGAACAGAAAGAGTGAAACTTTGAACATAAATAGTGAAACTTTTAACAGAAAGAGTGAAACTTTGAACAGAAATAGTGAAATTTTGAACAGAAAGAGTGAAACTTTGAACAGAAAGAGTGAAACTTTGAACATAAATAGTGAAACTTTTAACAGAAAGAGTGAAACTTTTAACATAAATAGTGAAACTTTGAACATAAATAGTGAAACTTTGAACATAAATAGTGAAACTTTTAACAGAGAGAGTGAAACTTTTAACATAAATAGTGAAACTTTGAACAGAAAGAGTGAAACTTTTAACAGAAAGAGTGAAACTTTGAACAGAAAGAGTGAAACTTTGAACATAAATAGTGAAACTTTTAACAGAAAGAGTGAAACTTTGAACAGAAATAGTGAAACTTTGAACAGAAAGAGTGAAACTTTGAACAGAAAGAGTGAAACTTTGAACAGAAAGAGTGAAACTTTGAACAGAAATAGTAAAACTTTGAACAGAAAGAGTGAAACTTTGAACAGAAAGAGTGAAACTTTGAACAGAAAGAGTGAAACTTTGAACAGAAAGAGTGAAACTTTGAACAGAAAGAGTGAAACTTTGAACAGAAAGAGTGAAACTTTGAACAGAAAGAGTGAAACTTAAAACATAAATAGTGAAACTTAAAACATAAATAGTGAAACTTAAAACATAAATAGTGAAACTTTTAACAGAAAGAGTGAAACTTTTAACATAAATAGTGAAACTTTGAACACAAATAGTGAAACTTTGAACATAAATAGTGAAACTTTTAACAGAAAGAGTGAAACTTTTAACATAAATAGTGAAACTTTGAACAGACAGAGTGAAACTTTGAACAGAAAGAGTGAAACTTTGAACAGAAAGAGTGAAACTTTGAACAGAAAGAGTGAAACTTTGAACATAAATAGTAAAACTTTGAACAGAAAGAGTGAAACTTTGAACAGAAAGAGTGGAACTTTGAACAGAAATAGTAAAACTTTGAACAGAAAGAGTGAAACTTAAAACATAAATAGTGAAACCTAAAACATAAATAGAGAAACTTAAAACATAAATAGTGAAACTTTGAACAGAAAGACTGAAACTTAAACAGAAAGAGTGAAACTTTGAACGTAAAGACTGAAACTTTAAACAGAAAGAGTGAAACTTTGAACATAAATAGTGAAACTTTGAACAATAGGGAAACTTTGAACAGAAAGAGTGAAACTTTGAACATAAAGAGTGAAACTTTGAACATAATGAGTAAAACTTTGAACATAAATAGTGAAACTTTAAACAGAAAGAGTGAAACTTTTAACATAAATAGTGAAACTTTGAACATAAATAGTGAAACTTTGAACATAAATAGTGAAACTTTTAACAGAGAGAGTGAAACTTTTAACATAAATAGTGAAACTTTGAACAGAAAGAGTGAAACTTTGAACAGAAAGAGTCAAACTTTGAACAGAAAGAGTGAAACTTTGAACAGAAAGAGTGAAACTTTGAACATAAATAGTGAAACTTTTAACAGAAAGAGTGAAACTTTGAACAGAAATAGTGAAACTTTGAACAGAAAGAGTGAAACTTTGAACAGAAAGAGTGAAACTTTTAACAGAAAGAGTGAAACTTTGAACAGAAAGAGTGAAACTTTGAACAGAAAGAGTGAAACTTTGAACAGAAAGAGTGAAACTTTGAACAGAAAGAGTGAAACTTTGAACAGAAAGAGTGAAACTTTGAACAGAAAGAGTGAAACTTTGAACATAAATAGTGAAACTTTTAACAGAAAGAGTGAAACTTTGAACAGAAATAGTGAAATTTTGAACAGAAAGAGTGAAACTTTGAACAGAAAGAGTGAAACTTTGAACATAAATAGTGAAACTTTTAACAGAAAGAGTGAAACTTTTAACATAAATAGTGAAACTTTGAACATAAATAGTGAAACTTTGAACATAAATAGTGAAACTTTTAACAGAGAGAGTGAAACTTTTAACATAAATAGTGAAACTTTGAACAGAAAGAGTGAAACTTTGAACAGAAAGAGTGAAACTTTTAACAGAAAGAGTGAAACTTTGAACAGAAAGAGTGAAACTTTGAACAGAAAGAGTGAAACTTTGAACATAAATAGTGAAACTTTTAACAGAAAGAGTGAAACTTTGAACAGAAATAGTGAAACTTTGAACAGAAAGAGTGAAACTTTGAACAGAAAGAGTGAAACTTTGAACAGAAATAGTAAAACTTTGAACAGAAAGAGTGAAACTTTGAACAGAAAGAGTGAAACTTTGAACAGAAAGAGTGAAACTTTGAACAGAAAGAGTGAAACTTTGAACAGAAAGAGTGAAACTTTGAACTGAAAGAGTGAAACTTTGAACAGAAAGAGTGAAACTTAAAACATAAATAGTGAAACTTAAAACATAAATAGTGAAACTTAAAACATAAATAGTGAAACTTTAAACATAAATAGTGAAACTTTGAACAGAAAGAGTGAAACTTTGAACGTAAAGACTGAAACTTTAAACAGAAAGAGTGAAACTTTGAACATAAATAGTGAAACTTTGAACAATAGGGAAACTTTGAACAGAAAGAGTGAAACTTTGAACATAATGAGTAAAACTTTGAACAGAAATAGTGAAACTTTGAACATAAAGAGTGAAACTTTGAACATAAGGAGTGAAACTTTGAACATAAAGAGTGAAACTTTTAACAGAAAGAGTTAACTTTTAACATAAATAGTGAAACTTTGAACATAAATAGTGAAACTTTGAACATAAATAGTGAAACTTTGAACATAAATAGTGAAACTTTGAACATAAATAGTGAAACTTTTAACAGAAAGAGTGAAACTTTTAACATAAATAGTGAAACTTTGAACATAAATAGTGAAACTTTGAACATAAATAGTGAAACTTTTAACAGAAAGAGTGAAACTTTTAACATAAATAGTGAAACTTTGAACAGACAGAGTGAAACTTTGAACAGAAAGAGTGAAACTTTGAACAGAAAGAGTGAAACTTTGAACAGAAAGAGTGAAACTTTGAACATAAATAGTAAAACTTTGAACAGAAAGAGTGAAACTTTGAACAGAAAGAGTGGAACTTTGAACAGAAATAGTAAAACTTTGAACAGAAAGAGTGAAACTTAAAACATAAATAGTGAAACCTAAAACATAAATAGAGAAACTTAAAACATAAATAGTGAAACTTTGAACAGAAAGACTGAAACTTAAACAGAAAGAGTGAAACTTTGAACGTAAAGACTGAAACTTTAAACAGAAAGAGTGAAACTTTGAACATAAATAGTGAAACTTTGAACAATAGGGAAACTTTGAACAGAAAGAGTGAAACTTTGAACATAAAGAGTGAAACTTTGAACATAATGAGTAAAACTTTGAACATAAATAGTGAAACTTTAAACAGAAAGAGTGAAACTTTTAACATAAATAGTGAAACTTTGAACATAAATAGTGAAACTTTGAACATAAATAGTGAAACTTTTAACAGAGAGAGTGAAACTTTTAACATAAATAGTGAAACTTTGAACAGAAAGAGTGAAACTTTGAACAGAAAGAGTCAAACTTTGAACAGAAAGAGTGAAACTTTGAACATAAATAGTGAAACTTTTAACAGAAAGAGTGAAACTTTGAACAGAAATAGTGAAACTTTGAACAGAAAGAGTGAAACTTTGAACAGAAAGAGTCAAACTTTGAACAGAAAGAGTGAAACTTTGAACAGAAAGAGTGAAACTTTGAACATAAATAGTGAAACTTTTAACAGAAAGAGTGAAACTTTGAACAGAAATAGTGAAACTTTGAACAGAAAGAGTGAAACTTTGAACAGAAAGAGTGAAACTTTTAACAGAAAGAGTGAAACTTTGAACAGAAAGAGTGAAACTTTGAACAGAAAGAGTGAAACTTTGAACAGAAAGAGTGAAACTTTGAACAGAAAGAGTGAAACTTTGAACAGAAAGAGTGAAACTTTGAACAGAAAGAGTGAAACTTTGAACATAAATAGTGAAACTTTTAACAGAAAGAGTGAAACTTTGAACAGAAATAGTGAAATTTTGAACAGAAAGAGTGAAACTTTGAACAGAAAGAGTGAAACTTTGAACATAAATAGTGAAACTTTTAACAGAAAGAGTGAAACTTTTAACATAAATAGTGAAACTTTGAACATAAATAGTGAAACTTTGAACATAAATAGTGAAACTTTTAACAGAGAGAGTGAAACTTTTAACATAAATAGTGAAACTTTGAACAGAAAGAGTGAAACTTTGAACAGAAAGAGTGAAACTTTTAACAGAAAGAGTGAAACTTTGAACAGAAAGAGTGAAACTTTGAACAGAAAGAGTGAAACTTTGAACATAAATAGTGAAACTTTTAACAGAAAGAGTGAAACTTTGAACAGAAATAGTGAAACTTTGAACAGAAAGAGTGAAACTTTGAACAGAAAGAGTGAAACTTTGAACAGAAATAGTAAAACTTTGAACAGAAAGAGTGAAACTTTGAACAGAAAGAGTGAAACTTTGAACAGAAAGAGTGAAACTTTGAACAGAAAGAGTGAAACTTTGAACAGAAAGAGTGAAACTTTGAACTGAAAGAGTGAAACTTTGAACAGAAAGAGTGAAACTTAAAACATAAATAGTGAAACTTAAAACATAAATAGTGAAACTTAAAACATAAATAGTGAAACTTTAAACATAAATAGTGAAACTTTGAACAGAAAGAGTGAAACTTTGAACGTAAAGACTGAAACTTTAAACAGAAAGAGTGAAACTTTGAACATAAATAGTGAAACTTTGAACAATAGGGAAACTTTGAACAGAAAGAGTGAAACTTTGAACATAATGAGTAAAACTTTGAACAGAAATAGTGAAACTTTGAACATAAAGAGTGAAACTTTGAACATAAGGAGTGAAACTTTGAACATAAAGAGTGAAACTTTTAACAGAAAGAGTTAACTTTTAACATAAATAGTGAAACTTTGAACATAAATAGTGAAACTTTGAACATAAATAGTGAAACTTTGAACATAAATAGTGAAACTTTTAACAGAAAGAGTGAAACTTTTAACATAAATAGTGAAACTTTGAACATAAATAGTGAAACTTTGAACATAAATAGTGAAACTTTTAACAGAAAGAGTGAAACTTTTAACATAAATAGTGAAACTTTGAACAGACAGAGTGAAACTTTGAACAGAAAGAGTGAAACTTTGAACAGAAAGAGTGAAACTTTGAACAGAAAGAGTGAAACTTTGAACATAAATAGTAAAACTTTGAACAGAAAGAGTGAAACTTTGAACAGAAAGAGTGGAACTTTGAACAGAAATAGTAAAACTTTGAACAGAAAGAGTGAAACTTAAAACATAAATAGTGAAACCTAAAACATAAATAGAGAAACTTAAAACATAAATAGTGAAACTTTGAACAGAAAGACTGAAACTTAAACAGAAAGAGTGAAACTTTGAACGTAAAGACTGAAACTTTAAACAGAAAGAGTGAAACTTTGAACATAAATAGTGAAACTTTGAACAATAGGGAAACTTTGAACAGAAAGAGTGAAACTTTGAACATAAAGAGTGAAACTTTGAACATAATGAGTAAAACTTTGAACATAAATAGTGAAACTTTAAACAGAAAGAGTGAAACTTTTAACATAAATAGTGAAACTTTGAACATAAATAGTGAAACTTTGAACATAAATAGTGAAACTTTTAACAGAGAGAGTGAAACTTTTAACATAAATAGTGAAACTTTGAACAGAAAGAGTGAAACTTTGAACAGAAAGAGTCAAACTTTGAACAGAAAGAGTGAAACTTTGAACAGAAAGAGTGAAACTTTGAACATAAATAGTGAAACTTTTAACAGAAAGAGTGAAACTTTGAACAGAAATAGTGAAACTTTGAACAGAAAGAGTGAAACTTTGAACAGAAAGAGTGAAACTTTTAACAGAAAGAGTGAAACTTTGAACAGAAAGAGTGAAACTTTGAACAGAAAAAGTGAAACTTTGAACAGAAAGAGTGAAACTTTGAACAGAAAGAGTGAAACTTTGAACAGAAAGAGTGAAACTTTGAACAGAAAGAGTGAAACTTTGAACAGAAAGAGTGAAACTTAAAACATAAATAGTGAAACTTAAAACATAAATAGTGAAACTTAAAACATAAATAGTGAAACTTTAAACATAAATAGTGAAACTTTGAACAGAAAGAGTGAAACTTTGAACAGAAAGAGTGAAACTTTGAACATAAAGAGTGAAACTTTGAACATAATGAGTAAAACTTTGAACATATATAGTGAAACTTTGAACAGAAAGAGTGAAACTTTGAACAGAAAGAGTGAAACTTTGAACAGAAAGAGTGAAACTTTGAACAGAAAGAGTGAAACTTTGAACATAAAGAGTGAAACTTTGAACAGAAAGAGTGAAACTTTGAACAGAAAGAGTGAAACTTTGAACAGAAAGAGTGAAACTTAAAACATAAATAGTGAAACTTAAAACATAACTAGTGAAACTTAAAACATAAATAGTGAAACTTTAAACATAAATAGTGAAACTTTGAACAGAAAGAGTGAAACTTTGAACAGAAAGAGTGAAACTTTGAACATAAATAGTGAAACTTTTAACAGAGAGAGTGAAACTTTTAACATAAATAGTGATACTTTGAACAGAAAGAGTGAAACTTTGAACAGAAAGAGTGAAACTTTGAACAGAAAGAGTGAAACTTTTAACAGAAAGAGTGAAACTTTGAACAGAAAGAGTGAAACTTTGAACATAAATAGTGAAGCTTTTAACAGAAAGAGTGAATCTTTGAACAGAAATAGTGAAACTTTGAACAGAAAGAGTGAAACTTTGAACAGAAAGAGTGAAACTTTGAACAGAAAGAGAAACTTTGAACAGAAATAGTAAAACTTTGAACAGAAAGAGTGAAACTTTGAACAGAAAGAGTGAAACTTTGAACAGAAAGAGTGAAACTTTGAACAGAAAAGTGAAACTTTGAACAGAAAGAGTGAAACTTTGAACAGAAAGAGTGAAACTTTGAACATAAATAGTGAAACTTTGAACATAAATAGTGAAACTTTTAACAGAGAGAGTGAAACTTTTAACATAAATAGTGAAACTTTGAACAGAAAGAGTGAAACTTTGAACAGAAAGAGTGAAACTTTTAACAGAAAGAGTGAAACTTTGAACAGAAAGAGTGAAACTTTGAACAGAAAGAGTGAAACTTTGAACATAAATAGTGAAACTTTTAACAGAAAGAGTGAAACTTTAAACAGAAATAGTGAAACTTTGAACAGAAAGAGTGAAACTTTGAACAGAAAGAGTGAAACTTTGAACAGAAATAGTAAAACTTTGAACAGAAAGAGTGAAACTTTGAACAGAAAGAGTGAAACTTTGAACAGAAAGAGTGAAACATTGAACAGAAAGAGTGAAACTTTGAACAGAAAGAGTGAAACTTTGAACAGAAAGAGTGAAACTTAAAACATAAATAGTGAAACTTAAAACATAAATAGTGAAACTTAAAACATAAATAGTGAAACTTTAAACATAAATAGTGAAACTTTGAACAGAAAGAGTGAAACTTTGAACGTAAAGACTGAAACTTTAAACAGAAAGAGTGAAACTTTGAACATAAATAGTGAAACTTTGAACAATAGGGAAACTTTGAACAGAAAGAGTGAAACTTTGAACATAATGAGTAAAACTTTGAACATAAAGAGTGAAACTTTTAACAGATAGAGTTAACTTTTAACATAAATAGTGAAACTTTGAACATAAATAGTGAAACTTTGAACATAAATAGTGAAACTTTTAACAGAAAGAGTGAAACTTTTAACATAAATAGTGAAACTTTGAACATAAATAGTGAAACTTTGAACATAAATAGTGAAACTTTTAACAGAAAGAGTGAAACTTTTAACATAAATAGTGAAACTTTGAACAGACAGAGTGAAACTTTGAACAGAAAGAGTGAAACTTTGAACAGAAAGAGTGAAACTTTGAACAGAAAGAGTGAAACTTTGAACATAAATAGTGAAACTTTGAACATAAAGAGTGAAACTTTGAACAGAAAGAGTGGAACTTTGAACAGAAATAGTAAAACTTTGAACAGAAAGAGTGAAACTTAAAACATAAATAGTGAAACCTAAAACATAAATAGAGAAACTTAAAACATAAATAGTGAAACTTTGAACAGAAAGACTGAAACTTAAACAGAAAGAGTGAAACTTTGAACGTAAAGACTGAAACTTTAAACAGAAAGAGTGAAACTTTGAACATAAATAGTGAAACTTTGAACAATAGGGAAACTTTGAACAGAAAGAGTGAAACTTTGAACATAAAGAGTGAAACTTTGAACATAATGAGTAAAACTTTGAACATAAATAGTGAAACTTTAAACAGAAAGAGTGAAACTTTTAACATAAATAGTGAAACTTTGAACATAAATAGTGAAACTTTGAACATAAATAGTGAAACTTTTAACAGAGAGAGTGAAACTTTTAACATAAATAGTGAAACTTTGAACAGAAAGAGTGAAACTTTGAACAGAAAGAGTCAAACTTTGAACAGAAAGAGTGAAACTTTGAACAGAAAGAGTGAAACTTTGAACAGAAAGAGTGAAACTTTGAACAGAAAGAGTGAAACTTTGAACAGAAAGAGTGAAACTTTGAACAGAAAGAGTGAAACTTAAAACATAAATAGTGAAACTTAAAACATAAATAGTGAAACTTAAAACATAAATAGTGAAACTTTAAACATAAATAGTGAAACTTTGAACAGAAAGAGTGAAACTTTGAACAGAAAGAGTGAAACTTTGAACATAAATAGTGAAACTTTTAACAGAGAGAGTGAAACTTTTAACATAAATAGTGAAACTTTGAACAGAAAGAGTGAAACTTTGAACAGAAAGAGTGAAACTTTGAACAGAAAGAGTGAAACTTTGAACAGAAAGAGTGAAACTTTGAACATAAATAGTGAAACTTTGAACATAAAGAGTGAAACTTTGAACAGAAAGAGTGGAACTTTGAACAGAAATAGTAAAACTTTGAACAGAAAGAGTGAAACTTAAAACATAAATAGTGAAACCTAAAACATAAATAGAGAAACTTAAAACATAAATAGTGAAACTTTGAACAGAAAGACTGAAACTTAAACAGAAAGAGTGAAACTTTGAACGTAAAGACTGAAACTTTAAACAGAAAGAGTGAAACTTTGAACATAAATAGTGAAACTTTGAACAATAGGGAAACTTTGAACAGAAAGAGTGAAACTTTGAACATAAAGAGTGAAACTTTGAACATAATGAGTAAAACTTTGAACATAAATAGTGAAACTTTAAACAGAAAGAGTGAAACTTTTAACATAAATAGTGAAACTTTGAACATAAATAGTGAAACTTTGAACATAAATAGTGAAACTTTTAACAGAGAGAGTGAAACTTTTAACATAAATAGTGAAACTTTGAACAGAAAGAGTGAAACTTTGAACAGAAAGAGTCAAACTTTGAACAGAAAGAGTCAAACTTTGAACAGAAAGAGTGAAACTTTGAACAGAAAGAGTGAAACTTTGAACAGAAAGAGTGAAACTTTGAACAGAAAGAGTGAAACTTTGAACAGAAAGAGTGAAACTTAAAACATAAATAGTGAAACTTAAAACATAAATAGTGAAACTTAAAACATAAATAGTGAAACTTTAAACATAAATAGTGAAACTTTGAACAGAAAGAGTGAAACTTTGAACAGAAAGAGTGAAACTTTGAACATAAATAGTGAAACTTTTAACAGAGAGAGTGAAACTTTTAACATAAATAGTGAAACTTTGAACAGAAAGAGTGAAACTTTGAACAGAAAGAGTGAAACTTTGAACAGAAAGAGTGAAACTTTTAACAGAAAGAGTGAAACTTTGAACAGAAAGAGTGAAACTTTGAACATAAATAGTGAAGCTTTTAACAGAAAGAGTGAATCTTTGAACAGAAAGAGTGAAACTTTGAACATAAATAGTGAAACTTTGACCAATAGGGAAACTTTGAACAGAAAGAGTGAAACTTTGAACATAATGAGTAAAACTTTGAACAGAAATAGTGAAACTTTGAACATAAATAGTGAAACTTTGAACATAAATAGTGAAACTTTGAACATAAATAGTGAAACTTTTAACAGAAAGAGTGAAACTTTTAACATAAATAGTGAAACTTTGAACATAAATAGTGAAACTTTGAACATAAATAGTGAAACTTTTAACAGAAAGAGTGAAACTTTTAACATAAATAGTGAAACTTTGAACAGACAGAGTGAAACTTTGAACAGAAAGAGTGAAACTTTGAACAGAAAGAGTGAAACTTTGAACAGAAAGAGTGAAACTTTGAACATAAATAGTAAAACTTTGAACAGAAAGAGTGAAACTTTGAACAGAAAGAGTGGAACTTTGAACAGAAATAGTAAAACTTTGAACAGAAAGAGTGAAACTTAAAACATAAATAGTGAAACCTAAAACATAAATAGAGAAACTTAAAACATAAATAGTGAAACTTTGAACAGAAAGACTGAAACTTAAACAGAAAGAGTGAAACTTTGAACGTAAAGACTGAAACTTTAAACAGAAAGAGTGAAACTTTGAACATAAATAGTGAAACTTTGAACAATAGGGAAACTTTGAACAGAAAGAGTGAAACTTTGAACATAAAGAGTGAAACTTTGAACATAATGAGTAAAACTTTGAACATAAATAGTGAAACTTTAAACAGAAAGAGTGAAACTTTTAACATAAATAGTGAAACTTTGAACATAAATAGTGAAACTTTGAACATAAATAGTGAAACTTTTAACAGAGAGAGTGAAACTTTTAACATAAATAGTGAAACTTTGAACAGAAAGAGTGAAACTTTGAACAGAAAGAGTCAAACTTTGAACAGAAAGAGTGAAACTTTGAACATAAATAGTGAAACTTTTAACAGAAAGAGTGAAACTTTGAACAGAAATAGTGAAACTTTGAACAGAAAGAGTGAAACTTTGAACAGAAAGAGTCAAACTTTGAACAGAAAGAGTGAAACTTTGAACAGAAAGAGTGAAACTTTGAACATAAATAGTGAAACTTTTAACAGAAAGAGTGAAACTTTGAACAGAAATAGTGAAACTTTGAACAGAAAGAGTGAAACTTTGAACAGAAAGAGTGAAACTTTTAACAGAAAGAGTGAAACTTTGAACAGAAAGAGTGAAACTTTGAACAGAAAGAGTGAAACTTTGAACAGAAAGAGTGAAACTTTGAACAGAAAGAGTGAAACTTTGAACAGAAAGAGTGAAACTTTGAACAGAAAGAGTGAAACTTTGAACATAAATAGTGAAACTTTTAACAGAAAGAGTGAAACTTTGAACAGAAATAGTGAAATTTTGAACAGAAAAGTGAAACTTTGAACAGAAAGAGTGAAACTTTGAACATAAATAGTGAAACTTTTAACAGAAAGAGTGAAACTTTTAACATAAATAGTGAAACTTTGAACATAAATAGTGAAACTTTGAACATAAATAGTGAAACTTTTAACAGAGAGAGTGAAACTTTTAACATAAATAGTGAAACTTTGAACAGAAAGAGTGAAACTTTGAACAGAAAGAGTGAAACTTTTAACAGAAAGAGTGAAACTTTGAACAGAAAGAGTGAAACTTTGAACAGAAAGAGTGAAACTTTGAACATAAATAGTGAAACTTTTAACAGAAAGAGTGAAACTTTGAACAGAAATAGTGAAACTTTGAACAGAAAGAGTGAAACTTTGAACAGAAAGAGTGAAACTTTGAACAGAAATAGTAAAACTTTGAACAGAAAGAGTGAAACTTTGAACAGAAAGAGTGAAACTTTGAACAGAAAGAGTGAAACTTTGAACAGAAAGAGTGAAACTTTGAACAGAAAGAGTGAAACTTTGAACTGAAAGAGTGAAACTTTGAACAGAAAGAGTGAAACTTAAAACATAAATAGTGAAACTTAAAACATAAATAGTGAAACTTAAAACATAAATAGTGAAACTTTAAACATAAATAGTGAAACTTTGAACAGAAAGAGTGAAACTTTGAACGTAAAGACTGAAACTTTAAACAGAAAGAGTGAAACTTTGAACATAAATAGTGAAACTTTGAACAATAGGGAAACTTTGAACAGAAAGAGTGAAACTTTGAACATAATGAGTAAAACTTTGAACAGAAATAGTGAAACTTTGAACATAAAGAGTGAAACTTTGAACATAAGGAGTGAAACTTTGAACATAAAGAGTGAAACTTTTAACAGAAAGAGTTAACTTTTAACATAAATAGTGAAACTTTGAACATAAATAGTGAAACTTTGAACATAAATAGTGAAACTTTGAACATAAATAGTGAAACTTTTAACAGAAAGAGTGAAACTTTTAACATAAATAGTGAAACTTTGAACATAAATAGTGAAACTTTGAACATAAATAGTGAAACTTTTAACAGAAAGAGTGAAACTTTTAACATAAATAGTGAAACTTTGAACAGACAGAGTGAAACTTTGAACAGAAAGAGTGAAACTTTGAACAGAAAGAGTGAAACTTTGAACAGAAAGAGTGAAACTTTGAACATAAATAGTAAAACTTTGAACAGAAAGAGTGAAACTTTGAACAGAAAGAGTGGAACTTTGAACAGAAATAGTAAAACTTTGAACAGAAAGAGTGAAACTTAAAACATAAATAGTGAAACCTAAAACATAAATAGAGAAACTTAAAACATAAATAGTGAAACTTTGAACAGAAAGACTGAAACTTAAACAGAAAGAGTGAAACTTTGAACGTAAAGACTGAAACTTTAAACAGAAAGAGTGAAACTTTGAACATAAATAGTGAAACTTTGAACAATAGGGAAACTTTGAACAGAAAGAGTGAAACTTTGAACATAAAGAGTGAAACTTTGAACATAATGAGTAAAACTTTGAACATAAATAGTGAAACTTTGAACATAAATAGTGAAACTTTTAACAGAGAGAGTGAAACTTTTAACATAAATAGTGAAACTTTGAACAGAAAGAGTGAAACTTTGAACAGAAAGAGTCAAACTTTGAACAGAAAGAGTGAAACTTTGAACAGAAAGAGTGAAACTTTGAACATAAATAGTGAAACTTTTAACAGAAAGAGTGAAACTTTGAACAGAAATAGTGAAACTTTGAACAGAAAGAGTGAAACTTTGAACAGAAAGAGTGAAACTTTTAACAGAAAGAGTGAAACTTTGAACAGAAAGAGTGAAACTTTGAACAGAAAAAGTGAAACTTTGAACAGAAAGAGTGAAACTTTGAACAGAAAGAGTGAAACTTTGAACAGAAAGAGTGAAACTTTGAACAGAAAGAGTGAAACTTTGAACAGAAAGAGTGAAACTTAAAACATAAATAGTGAAACTTAAAACATAAATAGTGAAACTTAAAACATAAATAGTGAAACTTTAAACATAAATAGTGAAACTTTGAACAGAAAGAGTGAAACTTTGAACAGAAAGAGTGAAACTTTGAACATAAAGAGTGAAACTTTGAACATAATGAGTAAAACTTTGAACATATATAGTGAAACTTTGAACAGAAAGAGTGAAACTTTGAACAGAAAGAGTGAAACTTTGAACAGAAAGAGTGAAACTTTGAACAGAAAGAGTGAAACTTTGAACATAAAGAGTGAAACTTTGAACAGAAAGAGTGAAACTTTGAACAGAAAGAGTGAAACTTTGAACAGAAAGAGTGAAACTTAAAACATAAATAGTGAAACTTAAAACATAAATAGTGAAACTTAAAACATAAATAGTGAAACTTTAAACATAAATAGTGAAACTTTGAACAGAAAGAGTGAAACTTTGAACAGAAAGAGTGAAACTTTGAACATAAATAGTGAAACTTTTAACAGAGAGAGTGAAACTTTTAACATAAATAGTGATACTTTGAACAGAAAGAGTGAAACTTTGAACAGAAAGAGTGAAACTTTGAACAGAAAGAGTGAAACTTTTAACAGAAAGAGTGAAACTTTGAACAGAAAGAGTGAAACTTTGAACATAAATAGTGAAGCTTTTAACAGAAAGAGTGAATCTTTGAACAGAAAGAGTGAAACTTTGAACAGAAAGAGTGAAACTTTGAACAGAAAGAGTGAAACTTTGAACAGAAAAGTGAAACTTTGAACAGAAAGAGTGAAACTTTGAACAGAAAGAGTGAAACTTTGAACAGAAAGAGTGAAACTTTGAACAGAAAGAGTGAAACTTAAAACATAAATAGTGAAACTTAAAACATAAATAGTGAAACTTTAAACATAAATAGTGAAACTTTGAACAGAAAGAGTGAAACTTTGAACAGAAAGAGTGAAACTTTGAACATAAAGAGTGAAACTTTGAACATAATGAGTAAAACTTTGAACATATATAGTGAAACTTTAAACAGAAAGAGTGAAACTTTTAACATAAATAGTGAAACTTTGAACATAAATAGTGAAACTTTGAACATAAATAGTGAAATTTTTAACAGAGAGAGTGAAACTTTTAACATAAATAGTGAAACTTTGAACAGAAAGAGTGAAACTTTGAACAGAAAGAGTGAAACTTTTAACAGAAAGAGTGAAACTTTGAACAGAAAGAGTGAAACTTTGAACAGAAAGAGTGAAACTTTGAACATAAATAGTGAAACTTTTAACAGAAAGAGTGAAACTTTAAACAGAAATAGTGAAACTTTGAACAGAAAGAGTGAAACTTTGAACAGAAAGAGTGAAACTTTGAACAGAAATAGTAAAACTTTGAACAGAAAGAGTGAAACTTTGAACAGAAAGAGTGAAACTTTGAACAGAAAGAGTGAAACATTGAACAGAAAGAGTGAAACTTTGAACAGAAAGAGTGAAACTTTGAACAGAAAGAGTGAAACTTAAAACATAAATAGTGAAACTTAAAACATAAATAGTGAAACTTAAAACATAAATAGTGAAACTTTAAACATAAATAGTGAAACTTTGAACAGAAAGAGTGAAACTTTGAACGTAAAGACTGAAACTTTAAACAGAAAGAGTGAAACTTTGAACATAAATAGTGAAACTTTGAACAATAGGGAAACTTTGAACAGAAAGAGTGAAACTTTGAACATAATGAGTAAAACTTTGAACATAAAGAGTGAAACTTTTAACAGATAGAGTTAACTTTTAACATAAATAGTGAAACTTTGAACATAAATAGTGAAACTTTGAACATAAATAGTGAAACTTTTAACAGAAAGAGTGAAACTTTTAACATAAATAGTGAAACTTTGAACATAAATAGTGAAACTTTGAACATAAATAGTGAAACTTTTAACAGAAAGAGTGAAACTTTTAACATAAATAGTGAAACTTTGAACAGACAGAGTGAAACTTTGAACAGAAAGAGTGAAACTTTGAACAGAAAGAGTGAAACTTTGAACAGAAAGAGTGAAACTTTGAACATAAATAGTGAAACTTTGAACATAAAGAGTGAAACTTTGAACAGAAAGAGTGGAACTTTGAACAGAAATAGTGAAACTTAAAACATAAATAGTGAAACTTTAAACATAAATAGTGAAACTTTGAACAGAAAGAGTGAAACTTTGAACGTAAAGACTGAAACTTTAAACAGAAAGAGTGAAACTTTGAACATAAATAGTGAAACTTTGAACAATAGGGAAACTTTGAACAGAAAGAGTGAAACTTTGAACATAATGAGTAAAACTTTGAACATAAAGAGTGAAACTTTTAACAGATAGAGTTAACTTTTAACATAAATAGTGAAACTTTGAACATAAATAGTGAAACTTTGAACATAAATAGTGAAACTTTTAACAGAAAGAGTGAAACTTTTAACATAAATAGTGAAACTTTGAACATAAATAGTGAAACTTTGAACATAAATAGTGAAACTTTTAACAGAAAGAGTGAAACTTTTAACATAAATAGTGAAACTTTGAACAGACAGAGTGAAACTTTGAACAGAAAGAGTGAAACTTTGAACAGAAAGAGTGAAACTTTGAACAGAAAGAGTGAAACTTTGAACATAAATAGTGAAACTTTGAACATAAAGAGTGAAACTTTGAACAGAAAGAGTGGAACTTTGAACAGAAATAGTAAAACTTTGAACAGAAAGAGTGAAACTTAAAACATAAATAGTGAAACCTAAAACATAAATAGAGAAACTTAAAACATAAATAGTGAAACTTTGAACAGAAAGAGTGAAACTTTGAACATAAATAGTGAAACTTTGAACAATAGGGAAACTTTGAACAGAAAGAGTGAAACTTTGAACATAAAGAGTGAAACTTTGAACATAATGAGTAAAACTTTGAACATAAATAGTGAAACTTTAAACAGAAAGAGTGAAACTTTTAACATAAATAGTGAAACTTTGAACATAAATAGTGAAACTTTGAACATAAATAGTGAAACTTTTAACAGAGAGAGTGAAACTTTTAACATAAATAGTGAAACTTTGAACAGAAAGAGTGAAACTTTGAACAGAAAGAGTCAAACTTTGAACAGAAAGAGTGAAACTTTGAACAGAAAGAGTGAAACTTTGAACAGAAAGAGTGAAACTTTGAACAGAAAGAGTGAAACTTTGAACAGAAAGAGTGAAACTTTGAACAGAAAGAGTGAAACTTAAAACATAAATAGTGAAACTTAAAACAAAAATAGTGAAACTTTAAACATAAATAGTGAAACTTTGAACAGAAAGAGTGAAACTTTGAACAGAAAGAGTGAAACTTTGAACATAAATAGTGAAACTTTTAACAGAGAGAGTGAAACTTTTAACATAAATAGTGAAACTTTGAACAGAAAGAGTGAAACTTTGAACAGAAAGAGTGAAACTTTGAACAGAAAGAGTGAAACTTTTAACAGAAAGAGTGAAACTTTGAACAGAAAGAGTGAAACTTTGAACATAAATAGTGAAGCTTTTAACAGAAAGAGTGAATCTTTGAACAGAAATAGTGAAACTTTGAACAGAAAGAGTGAAACTTTGAACAGAAAGAGTGAAACTTTGAACAGAAAGAGAAACTTTGAACAGAAATAGTAAAACTTTGAACAGAAAGAGTGAAACTTTGAACAGAAAGAGTGAAACTTTGAACAGAAAGAGTGAAACTTTGAACAGAAAGAGTGAAACTTTGAACAGAAAGAGTGAAACTTTGAACAGAAAGAGTGAAACTTTGAACATAAATAGTGAAACTTTTAACAGAAAGAGTGAAACTTTTAACATAAATAGTGAAACTTTGAACATAAATAGTGAAACTTTGAACATAAATAGTGAAACTTTTAACAGAGAGAGTGAAACTTTTAACATAAATAGTGAAACTTTGAACAGAAAGAGTGAAACTTTGAACAGAAAGAGTGAAACTTTTAACAGAAAGAGTGAAACTTTGAACAGAAAGAGTGAAACTTTGAACAGAAAGAGTGAAACTTTGAACATAAATAGTGAAACTTTTAACAGAAAGAGTGAAACTTTGAACAGAAATAGTGAAACTTTGAACAGAAAGAGTGAAACTTTGAACAGAAAGAGTGAAACTTTGAACAGAAAGAGTGAAACTTTGAACAGAAATAGTAAAACTTTGAACAGAAAGAGTGAAACTTTGAACAGAAAGAGTGAAACTTTGAACAGAAAGAGTGAAACTTTGAACAGAAAGAGTGAAACTTTGAACAGAAAGAGTGAAACTTTGAACAGAAAGAGTGAAACTTTGAACAGAAAGAGTGAAACTTAAAACATAAATAGTGAAACTTAAAACATAAATAGTGAAACTTAAAACATAAATAGTGAAACTTTAAACATAAATAGTGAAACTTTGAACAGAAAGAGTGAAACTTTGAACGTAAAGACTGAAACTTTAAACAGAAAGAGTGAAACTTTGAACATAAATAGTGAAACTTTGAACAATAGGGAAACTTTGAACAGAAAGAGTGAAACTTTGAACATAATGAGTAAAACTTTGAACAGAAATAGTGAAACTTTGAACATAAAGAGTGAAACTTTGAACATAAGGAGTGAAACTTTGAACATAAAGAGTGAAACTTTTAACAGAAAGAGTTAACTTTTAACATAAATAGTGAAACTTTGAACATAAATAGTGAAACTTTGAACATAAATAGTGAAACTTTTAACAGAAAGAGTGAAACTTTTAACATAAATAGTGAAACTTTGAACATAAATAGTGAAACTTTGAACATAAATAGTGAAACTTTTAACAGAAAGAGTGAAACTTTTAACATAAATAGTGAAACTTTGAACAGACAGAGTGAAACTTTGAACAGAAAGAGTGAAACTTTGAACAGAAAGAGTGAAACTTTGAACAGAAAGAGTGAAACTTTGAACATAAATAGTAAAACTTTGAACAGAAAGAGTGAAACTTTGAACAGAAAGAGTGGAACTTTGAACAGAAATAGTAAAACTTTGAACAGAAAGAGTGAAACTTAAAACATTAATAGTGAAACCTAAAACATAAATAAAGAAACTTAAAACATAAATAGTGAAACTTTGAACAGAAAGACTGAAACTTAAACAGAAAGAGTGAAACTTTGAACGTAAAGACTGAAACTTTAAACAGAAAGAGTGAAACTTTGAACATAAATAGTGAAACTTTGAACAATAGGGAAACTTTGAACAGAAAGAGTGAAACTTTGAACATAAAGAGTGAAACTTTGAACATAATGAGTAAAACTTTGAACATAAATAGTGAAACTTTAAACAGAAAGAGTGAAACTTTTAACATAAATAGTGAAACTTTGAACATAAATAGTGAAACTTTGAACATAAATAGTGAAACTTTGAACATAAATAGTGAAACTTTGAACATAAATAGTGAAACTTTTAACAGAGAGAGTGAAACTTTTAACATAAATAGTGAAACTTTGAACAGAAAGAGTGAAACTTTGAACAGAAAGAGTCAAACTTTGAACAGAAAGAGTGAAACTTTGAACAGAAAGAGTGAAACTTTGAACATAAATAGTGAAACTTTTAACAGAAAGAGTGAAACTTTGAACAGAAATAGTGAAACTTTGAACAGAAAGAGTGAAACTTTGAACAGAAAGAGTGAAACTTTTAACAGAAAGAGTGAAACTTTGAACAGAAAGAGTGAAACTTTGAACAGAAAGAGTGAAACTTTGAACAGAAAGAGTGAAACTTTGAACAGAAAGAGTGAAACTTTGAACAGAAAGAGTGAAACTTTGAACATAAATAGTGAAACTTTTAACAGAAAGAGTGAAACTTTGAACAGAAATAGTGAAATTTTGAACAGAAAGAGTGAAAGTTTGAACAGAAAGAGTGAAACTTTGAACATAAATAGTGAAACTTTTAACAGAAAGAGTGAAACTTTTAACATAAATAGTGAAACTTTGAACATAAATAGTGAAACTTTGAACATAAATAGTGAAACTTTTAACAGAGAGAGTGAAACTTTTAACATAAATAGTGAAACTTTGAACAGAAAGAGTGAAACTTTGAACAGAAAGAGTGAAACTTTTAACAGAAAGAGTGAAACTTTGAACAGAAAGAGTGAAACTTTGAACAGAAAGAGTGAAACTTTGAACATAAATAGTGAAACTTTTAACAGAAAGAGTGAAACTTTGAACAGAAATAGTGAAACTTTGAACAGAAAGAGTGAAACTTTGAACAGAAAGAGTGAAACTTTGAACAGAAAGAGTGAAACTTTGAACAGAAATAGTAAAACTTTGAACAGAAAGAGTGAAACTTTGAACAGAAAGAGTGAAACTTTGAACAGAAAGAGTGAAACTTTGAACAGAAAGAGTGAAACTTTGAACAGAAAGAGTGAAACTTTGAACAGAAAGAGTGAAACTTTGAACAGAAAGAGTGAAACTTAAAACATAAATAGTGAAACTTAAAACATAAATAGTGAAACTTAAAACATAAATAGTGAAACTTTAAACATAAATAGTGAAACTTAAAACATAAATAGTGAAACTTTGAACAGAAAGAGTGAAACTTTGAACGTAAAGACTGAAACTTTAAACAGAAAGAGTGAAACTTTGAACATAAATAGTGAAACTTTGAACATAAAGAGTGAGACTTTGAACATAAGGAGTGAAACTTTGAACAGAAAGAGTGAAACTTTGAACAGAAAGAGTGAAACTTTGAACAGAAAGAGTGAAACTTTGAACAGAAAGAGTGAAACTTTGAACAGAAAGAGTGAAACTTTGAACAGAAAGAGTGAAACTTAAAACATAAATAGTGAAACTTAAAACATAAATAGTGAAACTTTGAACAGAAAGAGTGAAACTTTGAACGTAAAGACTGAAACTTTAAACAGAAAGAGTGAAACTTTGAACAGAAATAGTGAAACTTTGAACATAAAGAGTGAGACTTTGAACATAAGGAGTGAAACTTTGAACAGAAAGAGTGAAACTTTGAACAGAAAGAGTGAAACTTTGAACAGAAAGAGTGAAACTTTGAACAGAAAGAGTGAAACTTTGAACAGAAAGAGTGAAACTTTGAACAGAAAGAGTGAAACTTAAAACATAAATAGTGAAACTTAAAACATAAATAGTGAAACTTAAAACATAAATAGTGAAACTTTAAACATAAATAGTGAAACTTTGAACAGAAAGAGTGAAACTTTGAACAGAAAGAGTGAAACTTTGAACATAAAGAGTGAAACTTTGAACATAATGAGTAAAACTTTGAACATATATAGTGAAACTTTAAACAGAAAGAGTGAAACTTTTAACATAAATAGTGAAACTTTGAACATAAATAGTGAAACTTTGAACATAAATAGTGAAACTTTTAACAGAGAGAGTGAAACTTTTAACATAAATAGTGAAACTTTGAACAGAAAGAGTGAAACTTTGAACAGAAAGAGTGAAACTTTTAACAGAAAGAGTGAAACTTTGAACAGAAAGAGTGAAACTTTGAACAGAAAGAGTGAAACTTTGAACATAAATAGTGAAACTTTTAACAGAAAGAGTGAAACTTTGAACAGAAATAGTGAAACTTTGAACAGAAAGAGTGAAACTTTGAACAGAAAGAGTGAAACTTTGAACAGAAAGAGTGAAACTTTGAACAGAAATAGTAAAACTTTGAACAGAAAGAGTGAAACTTTGAACAGAAAGAGTGAAACTTTGAACAGAAAGAGTGAAACTTTGAACAGAAAGAGTGAAACTTTGAACAGAAAGAGTGAAACTTTGAACAGAAAGAGTGAAACTTTTAACAGAAAGAGTGAAACTTTGAACAGAAAGAGTGAAACTTTGAACAGAAAGAGTGAAACTTTGAACAGAAAGAGTGAAACTTTGAACAGAAAGAGTGAAACTTTGAACAGAAAGAGTGAAACTTTGAACATAAATAGTGAAACTTTTAACAGAAAGAGTGAAACTTTGAACAGAAATAGTGAAATTTTGAACAGAAAGAGTGAAAGTTTGAACAGAAAGAGTGAAACTTTGAACATAAATAGTGAAACTTTTAACAGAAAGAGTGAAACTTTTAACATAAATAGTGAAACTTTGAACATAAATAGTGAAACTTTGAACATAAATAGTGAAACTTTTAACAGAGAGAGTGAAACTTTTAACATAAATAGTGAAACTTTGAACAGAAAGAGTGAAACTTTGAACAGAAAGAGTGAAACTTTTAACAGAAAGAGTGAAACTTTGAACAGAAAGAGTGAAACTTTGAACAGAAAGAGTGAAACTTTGAACATAAATAGTGAAACTTTTAACAGAAAGAGTGAAACTTTGAACAGAAATAGTGAAACTTTGAACAGAAAGAGTGAAACTTTGAACAGAAAGAGTGAAACTTTGAACAGAAAGAGTGAAACTTTGAACAGAAATAGTAAAACTTTGAACAGAAAGAGTGAAACTTTGAACAGAAAGAGTGAAACTTTGAACAGAAATAGTAAAACTTTGAACAGAAAGAGTGAAACTTTGAACAGAAAGAGTGAAACTTTGAACAGAAAGAGTGAAACTTTGAACAGAAAGAGTGAAACTTTGAACAGAAAGAGTGAAACTTTGAACAGAAAGAGTGAAACTTAAAACATAAATAGTGAAACTTAAAACATAAATAGTGAAACTTAAAACATAAATAGTGAAACTTTAAACATAAATAGTGAAACTTAAAACATAAATAGTGAAACTTTAAACATAAATAGTGAAACTTTGAACAGAAAGAGTGAAACTTTGAACGTAAAGACTGAAACTTTAAACAGAAAGAGTGAAACTTTGAACATAAATAGTGAAACTTTGAACAATAGGGAAACTTTAAACAGAAAGAGTGAAACTTTTAACATAAATAGTGAAACTTTGAACATAATGAGTAAAACTTTGAACAGAAATAGTGAAACTTTGAACATAAAGAGTGAAACTTTGAACATAAGGAGTGAAACTTTGAACAGAAAGAGTGAAACTTTGAACAGAAAGAGTGAAACTTTGAACAGAAAGAGTGAAACTTTGAACAGAAAGAGTGAAACTTTGAACAGAAAGAGTGAAACTTTGAACAGAAAGAGTGAAACTTAAAACATAAATAGTGAAACTTAAAACATAAATAGTGAAACTTAAAACATAAATAGTGAAACTTTAAACATAAATAGTGAAACTTTGAACAGAAAGAGTGAAACTTTGAACAGAAAGAGTGAAACTTTGAACATAAAGAGTGAAACTTTGAACATAATGAGTAAAACTTTGAACATATATAGTGAAACTTTAAACAGAAAGAGTGAAACTTTTAACATAAATAGTGAAACTTTGAACATAAATAGTGAAACTTTGAACATAAATAGTGAAACTTTTAACAGAGAGAGTGAAACTTTTAACATAAATAGTGAAACTTTGAACAGAAAGAGTGAAACTTTGAACAGAAAGAGTGAAACTTTTAACAGAAAGAGTGAAACTTTGAACAGAAAGAGTGAAACTTTGAACAGAAAGAGTGAAACTTTGAACATAAATAGTGAAACTTTTAACAGAAAGAGTGAAACTTTGAACAGAAATAGTGAAACTTTGAACAGAAAGAGTGAAACTTTGAACAGAAAGAGTGAAACTTTGAACAGAAAGAGTGAAACTTTGAACAGAAAGAGTGAAACTTTGAACATAAATAGTGAAACTTTTAACAGAAAGAGTGAAACTTTGAACAGAAATAGTGAAATTTTGAACAGAAAGAGTGAAAGTTTGAACAGAAAGAGTGAAACTTTGAACATAAATAGTGAAACTTTTAACAGAAAGAGTGAAACTTTTAACATAAATAGTGAAACTTTGAACATAAATAGTGAAACTTTGAACATAAATAGTGAAACTTTTAACAGAGAGAGTGAAACTTTTAACATAAATAGTGAAACTTTGAACAGAAAGAGTGAAACTTTGAACAGAAAGAGTGAAACTTTTAACAGAAAGAGTGAAACTTTGAACAGAAAGAGTGAAACTTTGAACAGAAAGAGTGAAACTTTGAACATAAATAGTGAAACTTTTAACAGAAAGAGTGAAACTTTGAACAGAAATAGTGAAACTTTGAACAGAAAGAGTGAAACTTTGAACAGAAAGAGTGAAACTTTGAACAGAAAGAGTGAAACTTTGAACAGAAATAGTAAAACTTTGAACAGAAAGAGTGAAACTTTGAACAGAAAGAGTGAAACTTTGAACAGAAAGAGTGAAACTTTGAACAGAAAGAGTGAAACTTTGAACAGAAAGAGTGAAACTTTGAACAGAAAGAGTGAAACTTTGAACAGAAAGAGTGAAACTTAAAACATAAATAGTGAAACTTAAAACATAAATAGTGAAACTTAAAACATAAATAGTGAAACTTTAAACATAAATAGTGAAACTTAAAACATAAATAGTGAAACTTTGAACAGAAAGAGTGAAACTTTGAACGTAAAGACTGAAACTTTAAACAGAAAGAGTGAAACTTTGAACATAAATAGTGAAACTTTGAACATAAAGAGTGAGACTTTGAACATAAGGAGTGAAACTTTGAACAGAAAGAGTGAAACTTTGAACAGAAAGAGTGAAACTTTGAACAGAAAGAGTGAAACTTTGAACAGAAAGAGTGAAACTTTGAACAGAAAGAGTGAAACTTTGAACAGAAAGAGTGAAACTTAAAACATAAATAGTGAAACTTAAAACATAAATAGTGAAACTTTGAACAGAAAGAGTGAAACTTTGAACGTAAAGACTGAAACTTTAAACAGAAAGAGTGAAACTTTGAACAGAAATAGTGAAACTTTGAACATAAAGAGTGAGACTTTGAACATAAGGAGTGAAACTTTGAACAGAAAGAGTGAAACTTTGAACAGAAAGAGTGAAACTTTGAACAGAAAGAGTGAAACTTTGAACAGAAAGAGTGAAACTTTGAACAGAAAGAGTGAAACTTTGAACAGAAAGAGTGAAACTTAAAACATAAATAGTGAAACTTAAAACATAAATAGTGAAACTTAAAACATAAATAGTGAAACTTTAAACATAAATAGTGAAACTTTGAACAGAAAGAGTGAAACTTTGAACAGAAAGAGTGAAACTTTGAACATAAAGAGTGAAACTTTGAACATAATGAGTAAAACTTTGAACATATATAGTGAAACTTTAAACAGAAAGAGTGAAACTTTTAACATAAATAGTGAAACTTTGAACATAAATAGTGAAACTTTGAACATAAATAGTGAAACTTTTAACAGAGAGAGTGAAACTTTTAACATAAATAGTGAAACTTTGAACAGAAAGAGTGAAACTTTGAACAGAAAGAGTGAAACTTTTAACAGAAAGAGTGAAACTTTGAACAGAAAGAGTGAAACTTTGAACAGAAAGAGTGAAACTTTGAACATAAATAGTGAAACTTTTAACAGAAAGAGTGAAACTTTGAACAGAAATAGTGAAACTTTGAACAGAAAGAGTGAAACTTTGAACAGAAAGAGTGAAACTTTGAACAGAAAGAGTGAAACTTTGAACAGAAATAGTAAAACTTTGAACAGAAAGAGTGAAACTTTGAACAGAAAGAGTGAAACTTTGAACAGAAAGAGTGAAACTTTGAACAGAAAGAGTGAAACTTTGAACAGAAAGAGTGAAACTTTGAACAGAAAGAGTGAAACTTTTAACAGAAAGAGTGAAACTTTGAACAGAAAGAGTGAAACTTTGAACAGAAAGAGTGAAACTTTGAACAGAAAGAGTGAAACTTTGAACAGAAAGAGTGAAACTTTGAACAGAAAGAGTGAAACTTTGAACATAAATAGTGAAACTTTTAACAGAAAGAGTGAAACTTTGAACAGAAATAGTGAAATTTTGAACAGAAAGAGTGAAAGTTTGAACAGAAAGAGTGAAACTTTGAACATAAATAGTGAAACTTTTAACAGAAAGAGTGAAACTTTTAACATAAATAGTGAAACTTTGAACATAAATAGTGAAACTTTGAACATAAATAGTGAAACTTTTAACAGAGAGAGTGAAACTTTTAACATAAATAGTGAAACTTTGAACAGAAAGAGTGAAACTTTGAACAGAAAGAGTGAAACTTTTAACAGAAAGAGTGAAACTTTGAACAGAAAGAGTGAAACTTTGAACAGAAAGAGTGAAACTTTGAACATAAATAGTGAAACTTTTAACAGAAAGAGTGAAACTTTGAACAGAAATAGTGAAACTTTGAACAGAAAGAGTGAAACTTTGAACAGAAAGAGTGAAACTTTGAACAGAAAGAGTGAAACTTTGAACAGAAATAGTAAAACTTTGAACAGAAAGAGTGAAACTTTGAACAGAAAGAGTGAAACTTTGAACAGAAATAGTAAAACTTTGAACAGAAAGAGTGAAACTTTGAACAGAAAGAGTGAAACTTTGAACAGAAAGAGTGAAACTTTGAACAGAAAGAGTGAAACTTTGAACAGAAAGAGTGAAACTTTGAACAGAAAGAGTGAAACTTAAAACATAAATAGTGAAACTTAAAACATAAATAGTGAAACTTAAAACATAAATAGTGAAACTTTAAACATAAATAGTGAAACTTAAAACATAAATAGTGAAACTTTAAACATAAATAGTGAAACTTTGAACAGAAAGAGTGAAACTTTGAACGTAAAGACTGAAACTTTAAACAGAAAGAGTGAAACTTTGAACATAAATAGTGAAACTTTGAACAATAGGGAAACTTTAAACAGAAAGAGTGAAACTTTTAACATAAATAGTGAAACTTTGAACATAATGAGTAAAACTTTGAACAGAAATAGTGAAACTTTGAACATAAAGAGTGAAACTTTGAACATAAGGAGTGAAACTTTGAACAGAAAGAGTGAAACTTTGAACAGAAAGAGTGAAACTTTGAACAGAAAGAGTGAAACTTTGAACAGAAAGAGTGAAACTTTGAACAGAAAGAGTGAAACTTTGAACAGAAAGAGTGAAACTTAAAACATAAATAGTGAAACTTAAAACATAAATAGTGAAACTTAAAACATAAATAGTGAAACTTTAAACATAAATAGTGAAACTTTGAACAGAAAGAGTGAAACTTTGAACAGAAAGAGTGAAACTTTGAACATAAAGAGTGAAACTTTGAACATAATGAGTAAAACTTTGAACATATATAGTGAAACTTTAAACAGAAAGAGTGAAACTTTTAACATAAATAGTGAAACTTTGAACATAAATAGTGAAACTTTGAACATAAATAGTGAAACTTTTAACAGAGAGAGTGAAACTTTTAACATAAATAGTGAAACTTTGAACAGAAAGAGTGAAACTTTGAACAGAAAGAGTGAAACTTTTAACAGAAAGAGTGAAACTTTGAACAGAAAGAGTGAAACTTTGAACAGAAAGAGTGAAACTTTGAACATAAATAGTGAAACTTTTAACAGAAAGAGTGAAACTTTGAACAGAAATAGTGAAACTTTGAACAGAAAGAGTGAAACTTTGAACAGAAAGAGTGAAACTTTGAACAGAAAGAGTGAAACTTTGAACAGAAATAGTAAAACTTTGAACAGAAAGAGTGAAACTTTGAACAGAAAGAGTGAAACTTTGAACAGAAAGAGTGAAACTTTGAACAGAAAGAGTGAAACTTTGAACAGAAAGAGTGAAACTTTAAACAGAAAGAGTGAAACTTTGAACATAAATAGTGAAACTTTGAACAATAGGGAAACTTTAAACAGAAAGAGTGAAACTTTGAACAGAAAGAGTGAAACTTAAAACATAAATAGTGAAACTTAAAACATAAATAGTGAAACTTAAAACATAAATAGTGAAACTTTAAACATAAATAGTGAAACTTTGAACAGAAAGACTGAAACTTTAAACAGAAAGAGTGAAACTTTGAACATAAATAGTGAAACTTTGAACAATAGGGAAACTTTGAACAGAAAGAGTGAAACTTTGAACATAATGAGTAAAACTTTGAACAGAAATAGTGAAACTTTGAACATAAAGAGTGAAACTTTGAACATAAGGAGTGAAACTTTGAACATAAAGAGTGAAACTTTTAACAGAAAGAGTTAACTTTTAACATAAATAGTGAAACTTTGAACAATAGGGAAACTTTGAACAGAAAGAGTGAAACTTTGAACATAATGAGTAAAACTTTGAACAGAAATAGTGAAACTTTGAACATAAAGAGTGAAACTTTGAACATAAGGAGTGAAACTTTGAACATAAAGAGTGAAACTTTTAACAGAAAGAGTTAACTTTTAACATAAATAGTGAAACTTTGAACATAAATAGTGAAACTTTGAACATAAATAGTGAAACTTTTAACAGAAAGAGTGAAACTTTTAACATAAATAGTGAAACTTTGAACATAAATAGTGAAACTTTGAACATAAATAGTGAAACTTTTAACAGAAAGAGTGAAACTTTTAACATAAATAGTGAAACTTTGAACAGACAGAGTGAAACTTTGAACAGAAAGAGTGAAACTTTGAACAGAAAGAGTGAAACTTTGAACAGAAAGAGTGAAACTTTGAACAGAAAGAGTGAAACTTTGAACAGAAAGAGTGAAACTTTGAACATAAATAGTAAAACTTTGAACGTAAAGACTGAAACTTTAAACAGAAAGAGTGAAACTTTGAACAGAAAGAGTGAAACTTTGAACAGAAAGAGTGAAACTTTGAACAGAAAGAGTAAAACTTTGAACATAAATAGTGAAACTTTTAACAGAAAGAGTGAAACTTTGAACAGAAATAGTGAAACTTTGAACAGAAAGAGTGAAACTTTGAACAGAAAGAGTGAAACTTTGAACAGAAAGAGTGAAACTTTGAACAGAAATAGTAAAACTTTGAACAGAAAGAGTGAAACTTTGAACAGAAAGAGTGAAACTTTGAACAGAAAGAGTGAAACTTTGAACAGAAAGAGTGAAACTTTGAACAGAAAGAGTGAAACTTTAAACAGAAAGAGTGAAACTTTGAACATAAATAGTGAAACTTTGAACAGAAAGAGTGAAACTTTGAACAGAAAGAGTGAAACTTTGAACAGAAAGAGTGAAACTTTGAACAGAAAGAGTGAAACTTTTAACAGAAAGAGTGAAACTTTGAACAGAAAGAGTGAAACTTTGAACAGAAAGAGTGAAACTTTGAACAGAAAGAGTGAAACTTTGAACAGAAAGAGTGAAACTTTGAACAGAAAGAGTGAAACTTTGAACATAAATAGTGAAACTTTTAACAGAAAGAGTGAAACTTTGAACAGAAATAGTGAAATTTTGAACAGAAAGAGTGAAAGTTTGAACAGAAAGAGTGAAACTTTGAACATAAATAGTGAAACTTTTAACAGAAAGAGTGAAACTTTTAACATAAATAGTGAAACTTTGAACATAAATAGTGAAACTTTGAACATAAATAGTGAAACTTTTAACAGAGAGAGTGAAACTTTTAACATAAATAGTGAAACTTTGAACAGAAAGAGTGAAACTTTGAACAGAAAGAGTGAAACTTTTAACAGAAAGAGTGAAACTTTGAACAGAAAGAGTGAAACTTTGAACAGAAAGAGTGAAACTTTGAACATAAATAGTGAAACTTTTAACAGAAAGAGTGAAACTTTGAACAGAAATAGTGAAACTTTGAACAGAAAGAGTGAAACTTTGAACAGAAAGAGTGAAACTTTGAACAGAAAGAGTGAAACTTTGAACAGAAATAGTAAAACTTTGAACAGAAAGAGTGAAACTTTGAACAGAAAGAGTGAAACTTTGAACAGAAATAGTAAAACTTTGAACAGAAAGAGTGAAACTTTGAACAGAAAGAGTGAAACTTTGAACAGAAAGAGTGAAACTTTGAACAGAAAGAGTGAAACTTTGAACAGAAAGAGTGAAACTTTGAACAGAAAGAGTGAAACTTAAAACATAAATAGTGAAACTTAAAACATAAATAGTGAAACTTAAAACATAAATAGTGAAACTTTAAACATAAATAGTGAAACTTAAAACATAAATAGTGAAACTTTAAACATAAATAGTGAAACTTTGAACAGAAAGAGTGAAACTTTGAACGTAAAGACTGAAACTTTAAACAGAAAGAGTGAAACTTTGAACATAAATAGTGAAACTTTGAACAATAGGGAAACTTTAAACAGAAAGAGTGAAACTTTTAACATAAATAGTGAAACTTTGAACATAATGAGTAAAACTTTGAACAGAAATAGTGAAACTTTGAACATAAAGAGTGAAACTTTGAACATAAGGAGTGAAACTTTGAACAGAAAGAGTGAAACTTTGAACAGAAAGAGTGAAACTTTGAACAGAAAGAGTGAAACTTTGAACAGAAAGAGTGAAACTTTGAACAGAAAGAGTGAAACTTTGAACAGAAAGAGTGAAACTTAAAACATAAATAGTGAAACTTAAAACATAAATAGTGAAACTTAAAACATAAATAGTGAAACTTTAAACATAAATAGTGAAACTTTGAACAGAAAGAGTGAAACTTTGAACAGAAAGAGTGAAACTTTGAACATAAAGAGTGAAACTTTGAACATAATGAGTAAAACTTTGAACATATATAGTGAAACTTTAAACAGAAAGAGTGAAACTTTTAACATAAATAGTGAAACTTTGAACATAAATAGTGAAACTTTGAACATAAATAGTGAAACTTTTAACAGAGAGAGTGAAACTTTTAACATAAATAGTGAAACTTTGAACAGAAAGAGTGAAACTTTGAACAGAAAGAGTGAAACTTTTAACAGAAAGAGTGAAACTTTGAACAGAAAGAGTGAAACTTTGAACAGAAAGAGTGAAACTTTGAACATAAATAGTGAAACTTTTAACAGAAAGAGTGAAACTTTGAACAGAAATAGTGAAACTTTGAACAGAAAGAGTGAAACTTTGAACAGAAAGAGTGAAACTTTGAACAGAAAGAGTGAAACTTTGAACAGAAATAGTAAAACTTTGAACAGAAAGAGTGAAACTTTGAACAGAAAGAGTGAAACTTTGAACAGAAAGAGTGAAACTTTGAACAGAAAGAGTGAAACTTTGAACAGAAAGAGTGAAACTTTAAACAGAAAGAGTGAAACTTTGAACATAAATAGTGAAACTTTGAACAATAGGGAAACTTTAAACAGAAAGAGTGAAACTTTGAACAGAAAGAGTGAAACTTAAAACATAAATAGTGAAACTTAAAACATAAATAGTGAAACTTAAAACATAAATAGTGAAACTTTAAACATAAATAGTGAAACTTTGAACAGAAAGACTGAAACTTTAAACAGAAAGAGTGAAACTTTGAACATAAATAGTGAAACTTTGAACAATAGGGAAACTTTGAACAGAAAGAGTGAAACTTTGAACATAATGAGTAAAACTTTGAACAGAAATAGTGAAACTTTGAACATAAAGAGTGAAACTTTGAACATAAGGAGTGAAACTTTGAACATAAAGAGTGAAACTTTTAACAGAAAGAGTTAACTTTTAACATAAATAGTGAAACTTTGAACAATAGGGAAACTTTGAACAGAAAGAGTGAAACTTTGAACATAATGAGTAAAACTTTGAACAGAAATAGTGAAACTTTGAACATAAAGAGTGAAACTTTGAACATAAGGAGTGAAACTTTGAACATAAAGAGTGAAACTTTTAACAGAAAGAGTTAACTTTTAACATAAATAGTGAAACTTTGAACATAAATAGTGAAACTTTGAACATAAATAGTGAAACTTTTAACAGAAAGAGTGAAACTTTTAACATAAATAGTGAAACTTTGAACATAAATAGTGAAACTTTGAACATAAATAGTGAAACTTTTAACAGAAAGAGTGAAACTTTTAACATAAATAGTGAAACTTTGAACAGACAGAGTGAAACTTTGAACAGAAAGAGTGAAACTTTGAACAGAAAGAGTGAAACTTTGAACAGAAAGAGTGAAACTTTGAACAGAAAGAGTGAAACTTTGAACAGAAAGAGTGAAACTTTGAACATAAATAGTAAAACTTTGAACGTAAAGACTGAAACTTTAAACAGAAAGAGTGAAACTTTGAACAGAAAGAGTGAAACTTTGAACAGAAAGAGTGAAACTTTGAACAGAAAGAGTGAAACTTTGAACATAAATAGTGAAACTTTTAACAGAAAGAGTGAAACTTTGAACAGAAATAGTGAAACTTTGAACAGAAAGAGTGAAACTTTGAACAGAAAGAGTGAAACTTTGAACAGAAAGAGTGAAACTTTGAACAGAAATAGTAAAACTTTGAACAGAAAGAGTGAAACTTTGAACAGAAAGAGTGAAACTTTGAACAGAAAGAGTGAAACTTTGAACAGAAAGAGTGAAACTTTGAACAGAAAGAGTGAAACTTTAAACAGAAAGAGTGAAACTTTGAACATAAATAGTGAAACTTTGAACAATAGGGAAACTTTAAACAGAAAGAGTGAAACTTTGAACAGAAAGAGTGAAACTTAAAACATAAATAGTGAAACTTAAAACATAAATAGTGAAACTTAAAACATAAATAGTGAAACTTTAAACATAAATAGTGAAACTTTGAACAGAAAGACTGAAACTTTAAACAGAAAGAGTGAAACTTTGAACATAAATAGTGAAACTTTGAACAATAGGGAAACTTTGAACAGAAAGAGTGAAACTTTGAACATAATGAGTAAAACTTTGAACAGAAATAGTGAAACTTTGAACATAAAGAGTGAAACTTTGAACATAAGGAGTGAAACTTTGAACATAAAGAGTGAAACTTTTAACAGAAAGAGTTAACTTTTAACATAAATAGTGAAACTTTGAACAATAGGGAAACTTTGAACAGAAAGAGTGAAACTTTGAACATAATGAGTAAAACTTTGAACAGAAATGGTGAAACTTTGAACATAAAGAGTGAAACTTTGAACATAAGGAGTGAAACTTTGAACATAAAGAGTGAAACTTTTAACAGAAAGAGTTAACTTTTAACATAAATAGTGAAACTTTGAACATAAATAGTGAAACTTTGAACATAAATAGTGAAACTTTTAACAGAAAGAGTGAAACTTTTAACATAAATAGTGAAACTTTGAACATAAATAGTGAAACTTTGAACATAAATAGTGAAACTTTTAACAGAAAGAGTGAAACTTTTAACATAAATAGTGAAACTTTGAACAGACAGAGTGAAACTTTGAACAGAAAGAGTGAAACTTTGAACAGAAAGAGTGAAACTTTGAACAGAAAGAGTGAAACTTTGAACAGAAAGAGTGAAACTTTGAACAGAAAGAGTGAAACTTTGAACATAAATAGTAAAACTTTGAACGTAAAGACTGAAACTTTAAACAGAAAGAGTGAAACTTTGAACATAAATAGTGAAACTTTGAACAATAGGGAAACTTTGAACAGAAAGAGTGAAACTTTGAACATAAAGAGTGAAACTTTGAACATAATGAGTAAAACTTTGAACATAAATAGTGAAACTTTAAACAGAAAGAGTGAAACTTTTAACATAAATAGTGAAACTTTGAACATAAATAGTGAAACTTTGAACATAAATAGTGAAACTTTGAACATAAATAGTGAAACTTTGAACATAAATAGTGAGAGAGTGAAACTTTTAACATAAATAGTGAAACTTTGAACAGAAAGAGTGAAACTTTGAACAGAAAGAGTCAAACTTTGAACAGAAAGAGTGAAACTTTGAACAGAAAGAGTGAAACTTTGAACATAAATAGTGAAACTTTTAACAGAAAGAGTGAAACTTTGAACAGAAATAGTGAAACTTTGAACAGAAAGAGTGAAACTTTGAACAGAAAGAGTGAAACTTTTAACAGAAAGAGTGAAACTTTGAACAGAAAGAGTGAAACTTTGAACAGAAAGAGTGAAACTTTGAACAGAAAGAGTGAAACTTTGAACAGAAAGAGTGAAACTTTGAACAGAAAGAGTGAAACTTTTAAAAGAAAGAGTGAAACTTTGAACAGAAAGAGTGAAACTTTGAACAGAAAGAGTGAAACTTTGAACAGAAAGAGTGAAACTTTGAACAGAAAGAGTGAAACTTTGAACAGAAAGAGTGAAACTTTGAACATAAATAGTGAAACTTTTAACAGAAAGAGTGAAACTTTGAACAGAAATAGTGAAATTTTGAACAGAAAGAGTGAAAGTTTGAACAGAAAGAGTGAAACTTTGAACATAAATAGTGAAACTTTTAACAGAAAGAGTGAAACTTTTAACATAAATAGTGAAACTTTGAACATAAATAGTGAAACTTTGAACATAAATAGTGAAACTTTTAACAGAGAGAGTGAAACTTTTAACATAAATAGTGAAACTTTGAACAGAAAGAGTGAAACTTTGAACAGAAAGAGTGAAACTTTTAACAGAAAGAGTGAAACTTTGAACAGAAAGAGTGAAACTTTGAACAGAAAGAGTGAAACTTTGAACATAAATAGTGAAACTTTTAACAGAAAGAGTGAAACTTTGAACAGAAATAGTGAAACTTTGAACAGAAAGAGTGAAACTTTGAACAGAAAGAGTGAAACTTTGAACAGAAAGAGTGAAACTTTGAACAGAAATAGTAAAACTTTGAACAGAAAGAGTGAAACTTTGAACAGAAAGAGTGAAACTTTGAACAGAAATAGTAAAACTTTGAACAGAAAGAGTGAAACTTTGAACAGAAAGAGTGAAACTTTGAACAGAAAGAGTGAAACTTTGAACAGAAAGAGTGAAACTTTGAACAGAAAGAGTGAAACTTTGAACAGAAAGAGTGAAACTTTGAACAGAAAGAGTGAAACTTAAAACATAAATAGTGAAACTTAAAACATAAATAGTGAAACTTAAAACATAAATAGTGAAACTTTAAACATAAATAGTGAAACTTAAAACATAAATAGTGAAACTTTAAACATAAATAGTGAAACTTTGAACAGAAAGAGTGAAACTTTGAACGTAAAGACTGAAACTTTAAACAGAAAGAGTGAAACTTTGAACATAAATAGTGAAACTTTGAACAATAGGGAAACTTTAAACAGAAAGAGTGAAACTTTTAACATAAATAGTGAAACTTTGAACATAATGAGTAAAACTTTGAACAGAAATAGTGAAACTTTGAACATAAAGAGTGAAACTTTGAACATAAGGAGTGAAACTTTGAACAGAAAGAGTGAAACTTTGAACAGAAAGAGTGAAACTTTGAACAGAAAGAGTGAAACTTTGAACAGAAATAGTGAAACTTTGAACAGAAAGAGTGAAACTTTGAACAGAAAGAGTGAAACTTAAAACATAAATAGTGAAACTTAAAACATAAATAGTGAAACTTAAAACATAAATAGTGAAACTTTAAACATAAATAGTGAAACTTTGAACAGAAAGAGTGAAACTTTGAACAGAAAGAGTGAAACTTTGAACATAAAGAGTGAAACTTTGAACATAATGAGTAAAACTTTGAACATATATAGTGAAACTTTAAACAGAAAGAGTGAAACTTTTAACATAAATAGTGAAACTTTGAACATAAATAGTGAAACTTTGAACATAAATAGTGAAACTTTTAACAGAGAGAGTGAAACTTTTAACATAAATAGTGAAACTTTGAACAGAAAGAGTGAAACTTTGAACAGAAAGAGTGAAACTTTTAACAGAAAGAGTGAAACTTTGAACAGAAAGAGTGAAACTTTGAACAGAAAGAGTGAAACTTTGAACATAAATAGTGAAACTTTTAACAGAAAGAGTGAAACTTTGAACAGAAATAGTGAAACTTTGAACAGAAAGAGTGAAACTTTGAACAGAAAGAGTGAAACTTTGAACAGAAAGAGTGAAACTTTGAACAGAAATAGTAAAACTTTGAACAGAAAGAGTGAAACTTTGAACAGAAAGAGTGAAACTTTGAACAGAAAGAGTGAAACTTTGAACAGAAAGAGTGAAACTTTGAACAGAAAGAGTGAAACTTTGAACAGAAAGAGTGAAACTTTGAACAGAAAGAGTGAAACTTAAAACATAAATAGTGAAACTTAAAACATAAATAGTGAAACTTAAAACATAAATAGTGAAACTTTAAACATAAATAGTGAAACTTTGAACAGAAAGACTGAAACTTTAAACAGAAAGAGTGAAACTTTGAACATAAATAGTGAAACTTTGAACAATAGGGAAACTTTGAACAGAAAGAGTGAAACTTTGAACATAATGAGTAAAACTTTGAACATAAAGAGTGAAACTTTTAACAGAAAGAGTTAACTTTTAACATAAATAGTGAAACTTTGAACAATAGGGAAACTTTGAACAGAAAGAGTGAAACTTTGAACATAATGAGTAAAACTTTGAACAGAAATAGTGAAACTTTGAACATAAAGAGTGAAACTTTGAACATAAGGAGTGAAACTTTGAACATAAAGAGTGAAACTTTTAACAGAAAGAGTTAACTTTTAACATAAATAGTGAAACTTTGAACAATAGGGAAACTTTGAACAGAAAGAGTGAAACTTTGAACATAATGAGTAAAACTTTGAACAGAAATAGTGAAACTTTGAACATAAAGAGTGAAACTTTGAACATAAGGAGTGAAACTTTGAACATAAAGAGTGAAACTTTTAACAGAAAGAGTTAACTTTTAACATAAATAGTGAAACTTTGAACATAAATAGTGAAACTTTGAACATAAATAGTGAAACTTTTAACAGAAAGAGTGAAACTTTTAACATAAATAGTGAAACTTTGAACATAAATAGTGAAACTTTTAACAGAAAGAGTGAAACTTTTAACATAAATAGTGAAACTTTGAACAGACAGAGTGAAACTTTGAACAGAAAGAGTGAAACTTTGAACAGAAAGAGTGAAACTTTGAACAGAAAGAGTGAAACTTTGAACAGAAAGAGTGAAACTTTGAACAGAAAGAGTGAAACTTTGAACATAAATAGTAAAACTTTGAACGTAAAGACTGAAACTTTAAACAGAAAGAGTGAAACTTTGAACATAAATAGTGAAACTTTGAACAATAGGGAAACTTTGAACAGAAAGAGTGAAACTTTGAACATAAAGAGTGAAACTTTGAACATAATGAGTAAAACTTTGAACATAAATAGTGAAACTTTAAACAGAAAGAGTGAAACTTTTAACATAAATAGTGAAACTTTGAACATAAATAGTGAAACTTTGAACATAAATAGTGAAACTTTGAACATAAATAGTGAAACTTTGAACATAAATAGTGAGAGAGTGAAACTTTTAACATAAATAGTGAAACTTTGAACAGAAAGAGTGAAACTTTGAACAGAAAGAGTCAAACTTTGAACAGAAAGAGTGAAACTTTGAACAGAAAGAGTGAAACTTTGAACATAAATAGTGAAACTTTTAACAGAAAGAGTGAAACTTTGAACAGAAATAGTGAAACTTTGAACAGAAAGAGTGAAACTTTGAACAGAAAGAGTGAAACTTTTAACAGAAAGAGTGAAACTTTGAACAGAAAGAGTGAAACTTTGAACAGAAAGAGTGAAACTTTGAACAGAAAGAGTGAAACTTTGAACAGAAAGAGTGAAACTTTGAACATAAAGAGTGAAACTTTGAACATAATGAGTAAAACTTTGAACATATATAGTGAAACTTTAAACAGAAAGAGTGAAACTTTTAACATAAATAGTGAAACTTTGAACATAAATAGTGAAACTTTGAACATAAATAGTGAGACTTTTAACAGAGAGAGTGAAACTTTTAACATAAATAGTGAAACTTTGAACAGAAAGAGTGAAACTTTGAACAGAAAGAGTGAAACTTTTAACAGAAAGAGTGAAACTTTGAACAGAAAGAGTGAAACTTTGAACAGAAAGAGTGAAACTTTGAACATAAATAGTGAAACTTTTAACAGAAAGAGTGAAACTTTGAACAGAAATAGTGAAACTTTGAACAGAAAGAGTGAAACTTTGAACAGAAAGAGTGAAACTTTGAACAGAAAGAGTGAAACTTTGAACAGAAATAGTAAAACTTTGAACAGAAAGAGTGAAACTTTGAACAGAAAGAGTGAAACTTTGAACAGAAAGAGTGAAACTTTGAACAGAAAGAGTGAAACTTTGAACAGAAAGAGTGAAACTTTGAACAGAAAGAGTGAAACTTTGAACAGAAAGAGTGAAACTTAAAACATAAATAGTGAAACTTAAAACATAAATAGTGAAACTTAAAACATAAATAGTGAAACTTTAAACATAAATAGTGAAACTTTGAACAGAAAGACTGAAACTTTAAACAGAAAGAGTGAAACTTTGAACATAAATAGTGAAACTTTGAACAATAGGGAAACTTTGAACAGAAAGAGTGAAACTTTGAACATAATGAGTAAAACTTTGAACAGAAATAGTGAAACTTTGAACATAAAGAGTGAAACTTTGAACATAAGGAGTGAAACTTTGAACATAAAGAGTGAAACTTTTAACAGAAAGAGTTAACTTTTAACATAAATAGTGAAACTTTGAACAATAGGGAAACTTTGAACAGAAAGAGTGAAACTTTGAACATAATGAGTAAAACTTTGAACAGAAATAGTGAAACTTTGAACATAAAGAGTGAAACTTTGAACATAAGGAGTGAAACTTTGAACATAAAGAGTGAAACTTTTAACAGAAAGAGTTAACTTTTAACATAAATAGTGAAACTTTGAACATAAATAGTGAAACTTTGAACATAAATAGTGAAACTTTTAACAGAAAGAGTGAAACTTTTAACATAAATAGTGAAACTTTGAACATAAATAGTGAAACTTTGAACATAAATAGTGAAACTTTTAACAGAAAGAGTGAAACTTTTAACATAAATAGTGAAACTTTGAACAGACAGAGTGAAACTTTGAACAGAAAGAGTGAAACTTTGAACAGAAAGAGTGAAACTTTGAACAGAAAGAGTGAAACTTTGAACATAAATAGTAAAACTTTGAACAGAAAGAGTGAAACTTTGAACAGAAAGAGTGGAACTTTGAACAGAAATAGTAAAACTTTGAACAGAAAGAGTGAAACTTAAAACATAAATAGTGAAACCTAAAACATAAATAAAGAAACTTAAAACATAAATAGTGAAACTTTGAACAGAAAGACTGAAACTTAAACAGAAAGAATGAAACTTTGAACGTAAAGACTGAAACTTTAAACAGAAAGAGTGAAACTTTGAACATAAATAGTGAAACTTTGAACAATAGGGAAACTTTGAACAGAAAGAGTGAAACTTTGAACATAAAGAGTGAAACTTTGAACATAATGAGTAAAACTTTGAACATAAATAGTGAAACTTTAAACAGAAAGAGTGAAACTTTTAACATAAATAGTGAAACTTTGAACATAAATAGTGAAACTTTGAACATAAATAGTGAAACTTTGAACATAAATAGTGAAACTTTGAACATAAATAGTGAAACTTTTAACAGAGAGAGTGAAACTTTTAACATAAATAGTGAAACTTTGAACAGAAAGAGTGAAACTTTGAACAGAAAGAGTCAAACTTTGAACAGAAAGAGTGAAACTTTGAACAGAAAGAGTGAAACTTTGAACATAAATAGTGAAACTTTTAACAGAAAGAGTGAAACTTTGAACAGAAATAGTGAAACTTTGAACAGAAAGAGTGAAACTTTGAACAGAAAGAGTGAAACTTTTAACAGAAAGAGTGAAACTTTGAACAGAAAGAGTGAAACTTTGAACAGAAAGAGTGAAACTTTGAACAGAAAGAGTGAAACTTTGAACAGAAAGAGTGAAACTTTGAACAGAAAGAGTGAAACTTTGAACATAAATAGTGAAACTTTTAACAGAAAGAGTGAAACTTTGAACAGAAATAGTGAAATTTTGAACAGAAAGAGTGAAACTTTGAACAGAAAGAGTGAAACTTTGAACATAAATAGTGAAACTTTTAACAGAAAGAGTGAAACTTTTAACATAAATAGTGAAACTTTGAACATAAATAGTGAAACTTTGAACATAAATAGTGAAACTTTTAACAGAGAGAGTGAAACTTTTAACATAAATAGTGAAACTTTGAACAGAAAGAGTGAAACTTTGAACAGAAAGAGTGAAACTTTTAACAGAAAGAGTGAAACTTTGAACAGAAAGAGTGAAACTTTGAACAGAAAGAGTGAAACTTTGAACATAAATAGTGAAACTTTTAACAGAAAGAGTGAAACTTTGAACAGAAATAGTGAAACTTTGAACAGAAAGAGTGAAACTTTGAACAGAAAGAGTGAAACTTTGAACAGAAAGAGTGAAACTTTGAACAGAAATAGTAAAACTTTGAACAGAAAGAGTGAAACTTTGAACAGAAAGAGTGAAACTTTGAACAGAAAGAGTGAAACTTTGAACAGAAAGAGTGAAACTTTGAACAGAAAGAGTGAAACTTTGAACAGAAAGAGTGAAACTTTGAACAGAAAGAGTGAAACTTAAAACATAAATAGTGAAACTTAAAACATAAATAGTGAAACTTAAAACATAAATAGTGAAACTTTAAACATAAATAGTGAAACTTTGAACAGAAAGAGTGAAACTTTGAACGTAAAGACTGAAACTTTAAACAGAAAGAGTGAAACTTTGAACATAAATAGTGAAACTTTGAACAATTGGGAAACTTTAAACAGAAAGAGTGAAACTTTTAACATAAATAGTGAAACTTTGAACATAATGAGTAAAACTTTGAACAGAAATAGTGAAACTTTGAACATAAAGAGTGAAACTTTGAACATAAGGAGTGAAACTTTGAACATAAAGAGTGAAACTTTTAACAGAAAGAGTTAACTTTTAACATAAATAGTGAAACTTTGAACATAAATAGTGAAACTTTGAACATAAATAGTGAAACTTTTAACAGAAAGAGTGAAACTTTTAACATAAATAGTGAAACTTTGAACATAAATAGTGAAACTTTTAACATAAATAGTGAAACTTTTAACAGAAAGAGTGAAACTTTTAACATAAATAGTGAAACTTTGAACAGAAAGAGTGAAACTTTGAACAGAAAGAGTGAAACTTTGAACAGAAAGAGTGAAACTTTGAACATAAATAGTAAAACTTTGAACAGAAAGAGTGAAACTTTGAACAGAAAGAGTGAAACTTTGAACAGAAAGAGTGAAACTTTGAACATAAATAGTAAAACTTTGAACAGAAAGAGTGAAACTTTGAACAGAAAGAGTGGAACTTTGAACAGAAATAGTAAAACTTTGAACAGAAAGAGTGAAACTTAAAACATAAATAGTGAAACCTAAAACATAAATAGAGAAACTTAAAACATAAATAGTGAAACTTTGAACAGAAAGACTGAAACTTAAACAGAAAGAGTGAAACTTTGAACGTAAAGACTGAAACTTTAAACAGAAAGAGTGAAACTTTGAACATAAATAGTGAAACTTTGAACAATAGGGAAACTTTGAACAGAAAGAGTGAAACTTTAAACAGAAAGAGTGAAACTTTTAACATAAATAGTGAAACTTTGAACATAAATAGTGAAACTTTGAACATAAATAGTGAAACTTTTAACAGAGAGAGTGAAACTTTTAACATAAATAGTGAAACTTTGAACAGAAAGAGTGAAACTTTGAACAGAAAGAGTGAAACTTTGAACAGAAAGAGTGAAACTTTGAACAGAAAGAGTGAAACTTTGAACAGAAAGAGTCAAACTTTGAACAGAAAGAGTGAAACTTTGAACAGAAAGAGTGAAACTTTGAACATAAATAGTGAAACTTTTAACAGAAAGAGTGAAACTTTGAACAGAAATAGTGAAACTTTGAACAGAAAGAGTGAAACTTTGAACAGAAAGAGTGAAACTTTGAACAGAAAGAGTGAAACTTTGAACAGAAAGAGTGAAACTTTGAACAGAAAGAGTGAAACTTTGAACAGAAAGAGTGAAACTTTGAACAGAAAGAGTGAAACTTTGAACAGAAAGAGTGAAACTTTGAACAGAAAGAGTGAAACTTTGAACAGAAAGAGTGAAACTTTGAACATAAATAGTGAAACTTTTAACAGAAAGAGTGAAACTTTGAACAGAAATAGTGAAATTTTGAACAGAAAGAGTGAAACTTTGAACAGAAAGAGTGAAACTTTGAACATAAATAGTGAAACTTTTAACAGAAAGAGTGAAACTTTTAACATAAATAGTGAAACTTTGAACATAAATAGTGAAACTTTGAACATAAATAGTGAAACTTTTAACAGAAAGAGTGAAACTTTGAACGTAAAGACTGAAACTTTAAACAGAAAGAGTGAAACTTTGAACATAAATAGTGAAACTTTGAACAATAGGGAAACTTTGAACAGAAAGAGTGAAACTTTGAACATAATGAGTAAAACTTTGAACAGAAATAGTGAAACTTTGAACATAAAGAGTGAAACTTTGAACATAAGGAGTGAAACTTTGAACATAAAGAGTGAAACTTTTAACAGAAAGAGTTAACTTTTAACATAAATAGTGAAACTTTGAACATAAATAGTGAAACTTTGAACATAAATAGTGAAACTTTTAACAGAAAGAGTGAAACTTTTAACATAAATAGTGAAACTTTGAACATAAATAGTGAAACTTTGAACATAAATAGTGAAACTTTTAACAGAAAGAGTGAAACTTTTAACATAAATAGTGAAACTTTGAACAGACAGAGTGAAACTTTGAACAGAAAGAGTGAAACTTTGAACAGAAAGAGTGAAACTTTGAACAGAAAGAGTGAAACTTTGAACATAAATAGTAAAACTTTGAACATAAGGAGTGAAACTTTGAACAGAAAGAGTGAAACTTTTAACAGAAAGAGTGAAACTTTGAACAGAAAGAGTGAAACTTTGAACAGAAAGAGTGAAACTTTGAACATAAATAGTGAAACTTTTAACAGAAAGAGTGAAACTTTGAACAGAAATAGTGAAACTTTGAACAGAAAGAGTGAAACTTTGAACAGAAAGAGTGAAACTTTGAACAGAAAGAGTGAAACTTTGAACAGAAATAGTAAAACTTTGAACAGAAAGAGTGAAACTTTGAACAGAAAGAGTGAAACTTTGAACAGAAAGAGTGAAACTTTGAACAGAAAGAGTGAAACTTTGAACAGAAAGAGTGAAACTTTGAACAGAAAGAGTGAAACTTTGAACAGAAAGAGTGAAACTTTGAACAGAAAGAGTGAAACTTAAAACATAAATAGTGAAACTTAAAACATAAATAGTGAAACTTAAAACATAAATAGTGAAACTTTAAACATAAATAGTGAAACTTTGAACAGAAAGAGTGAAACTTTGAACGTAAAGACTGAAACTTTAAACAGAAAGAGTGAAACTTTGAACATAAATAGTGAAACTTTGAACAATAGGGAAACTTTGAACAGAAAGAGTGAAACTTTGAACATAATGAGTAAAACTTTGAACAGAAATAGTGAAACTTTGAACATAAAGAGTGAAACTTTCAACATAAGGAGTGAAACTTTGAACATAAAGAGTGAAACTTTTAACAGAAAGAGTTAACTTTTAACATAAATAGTGAAACTTTGAACATAAATAGTGAAACTTTGAACATAAATAGTGAAACTTTTAACAGAAAGAGTGAAACTTTTAACATAAATAGTGAAACTTTGAACATAAATAGTGAAACTTTGAACATAAATAGTGAAACTTTTAACAGAAAGAGTGAAACTTTTAACATAAATAGTGAAACTTTGAACAGACAGAGTGAAACTTTGAACAGAAAGAGTGAAACTTTGAACAGAAAGAGTGAAACTTTGAACAGAAAGAGTGAAACTTTGAACATAAATAGTAAAACTTTGAACAGAAAGAGTGAAACTTTGAACAGAAAGAGTGGAACTTTGAACAGAAATAGTAAAACTTTGAACAGAAAGAGTGAAACTTAAAACATAAATAGTGAAACCTAAAACATAAATAGAGAAACTTTTAACAGAAAGAGTGAAACTTTGAACAGAAATAGTGAAACTTTGAACAGAAAGAGTGAAACTTTGAACAGAAAGAGTGAAACTTTGAACAGAAAGAGTGAAACTTTGAACAGAAAGAGTGAAACTTTGAACATAAAGAGTGAAACTTTGAACATAATGAGTAAAACTTTGAACATATATAGTGAAACTTTAAACAGAAAGAGTGAAACTTTTAACATAAATAGTGAAACTTTGAACATAAATAGTGAAACTTTTAACAGAGAGAGTGAAACTTTTAACATAAATAGTGAAACTTTGAACAGAAAGAGTGAAACTTTGAACAGAAAGAGTGAAACTTTGAACAGAAAGAGTGAAACTTTGAACATAAATAGTGAAACTTTTAACAGAAAGAGTGAAACTTTGAACAGAAATAGTGAAACTTTGAACAGAAAGAGTGAAACTTTGAACAGAAAGAGTGAAACTTTGAACAGAAAGAGTGAAACTTTGAACAGAAATAGTAAAACTTTGAACAGAAAGAGTGAAACTTTGAACAGAAAGAGTGAAACTTTGAACAGAAAGAGTGAAACTTTGAACAGAAAGAGTGAAACTTTGAACAGAAAGAGTGAAACTTTGAACAGAAAGAGTGAAACTTTGAACAGAAAGAGTGAAACTTTGAACAGAAAGAGTGAAACTTAAAACATAAATAGTGAAACTTAAAACATAAATAGTGAAACTGAAAACATAAATAGTGAAACTTTAAACATAAATAGTGAAACTTTGAACAGAAAGAGTGAAACTTTGAACGTAAAGACTGAAACTTTAAACAGAAAGAGTGAAACTTTGAACATAAATAGTGAAACTTTGAACAATAGGGAAACTTTGAACAGAAAGAGTGAAACTTTGAACATAAATAGTGAAACTTTGAACATAAATAGTGAAACTTTGAACATAAATAGTGAAACTTTTAACAGAAAGAGTGAAACTTTTAACATAAATAGTGAAACTTTGAACAGACAGAGTGAAACTTTGAACAGAAAGAGTGAAACTTTGAACAGAAAGAGTGAAACTTTGAACAGAAAGAGTGAAACTTTGAACATAAATAGTAAAACTTTGAACAGAAAGAGTGAAACTTTGAACAGAAAGAGTGGAACTTTGAACAGAAATAGTAAAACTTTGAACAGAAAGAGTGAAACTTAAAACATAAATAGTGAAACCTAAAACATAAATAGAGAAACTTTTAACAGAAAGAGTGAAACTTTGAACAGAAATAGTGAAACTTTGAACAGAAAGAGTGAAACTTTGAACAGAAAGAGTGAAACTTTGAACAGAAAGAGTGAAACTTTGAACAGAAAGAGTGAAACTTTGAACATAAAGAGTGAAACTTTGAACATAATGAGTAAAACTTTGAACATATATAGTGAAACTTTAAACAGAAAGAGTGAAACTTTTAACATAAATAGTGAAACTTTGAACATAAATAGTGAAACTTTTAACAGAGAGAGTGAAACTTTTAACATAAATAGTGAAACTTTGAACAGAAAGAGTGAAACTTTGAACAGAAAGAGTGAAACTTTGAACAGAAAGAGTGAAACTTTGAACATAAATAGTGAAACTTTTAACAGAAAGAGTGAAACTTTGAACAGAAATAGTGAAACTTTGAACAGAAAGAGTGAAACTTTGAACAGAAAGAGTGAAACTTTGAACAGAAAGAGTGAAACTTTGAACAGAAATAGTAAAACTTTGAACAGAAAGAGTGAAACTTTGAACAGAAAGAGTGAAACTTTGAACAGAAAGAGTGAAACTTTGAACAGAAAGAGTGAAACTTTGAACAGAAAGAGTGAAACTTTGAACAGAAAGAGTGAAACTTTGAACAGAAAGAGTGAAACTTTGAACAGAAAGAGTGAAACTTAAAACATAAATAGTGAAACTTAAAACATAAATAGTGAAACTGAAAACATAAATAGTGAAACTTTAAACATAAATAGTGAAACTTTGAACAGAAAGAGTGAAACTTTGAACGTAAAGACTGAAACTTTAAACAGAAAGAGTGAAACTTTGAACATAAATAGTGAAACTTTGAACAATAGGGAAACTTTGAACAGAAAGAGTGAAACTTTGAACATAAATAGTGAAACTTTGAACATAAATAGTGAAACTTTGAACATAAATAGTGAAACTTTTAACAGAAAGAGTGAAACTTTTAACATAAATTGTGAAACTTTGAACAGAAAGAGTGAAACTTTGAACAGAAAGAGTGAAACTTTGAACAGAAAGAGTGAAACTTTGAACAGAAAGAGTGAAACTTTGAACATAAAGAGTGAAACTTTGAACATAATGAGTAAAACTTTGAACATATATAGTGAAACTTTAAACAGAAAGAGTGAAACTTTTAACATAAATAGTGAAACTTTGAACATAAATAGTGAAACTTTGAACATAAATAGTGAAACTTTTAACAGAGAGAGTGAAACTTTTAACATAAATTGTGAAACTTTGAACAGAAAGAGTGAAACTTTGAACAGAAAGAGTGAAACTTTTAACAGAAAGAGTGAAACTTTGAACAGAAAGAGTGAAACTTTGAACAGAAAGAGTAAAACTTTGAACATAAATAGTGAAACTTTTAACAGAAAGAGTGAAACTTTGAACAGAAATAGTGAAACTTTGAACAGAAAGAGTGAAACTTTGAACAGAAAGAGTGAAACTTTGAACAGAAAGAGTGAAACTTTGAACAGAAATAGTAAAACTTTGAACAGAAAGAGTGAAACTTTGAACAGAAAGAGTGAAACTTTGAACAGAAAGAGTGAAACTTTGAACAGAAAGAGTGAAACTTTGAACAGAAAGAGTGAAACTTTGAACAGAAAGAGTGAAACTTAAAACATAAATAGTGAAACTTAAAACATAAATAGTGAAACTTAAAACATAAATAGTGAAACTTTAAACATAAATAGTGAAACTTTGAACAGAAAGAGTGAAACTTTGAACAGAAAGAGTGAAACTTTGAACATAAAGAGTGAAACTTTGAACATAATGAGTAAAACTTTGAACATATATAGTGAAACTTTAAACAGAAAGAGTGAAACTTTTGACATAAATAGTGAAACTTTGAACATAAATAGTGAAACTTTTAACAGAGAGAGTGAAACTTTTAACATAAATAGTGAAACTTTGAACAGAAAGAGTGAAACTTTGAACAGAAAGAGTGAAACTTTTAACAGAAAGAGTGAAACTTTGAACAGAAAGAGTGAAACTTTGAACAGAAAGAGTGAAACTTTGAACATAAATAGTGAAACTTTGAACAATAGGGAAACTTTGAACAGAAAGAGTGAAACTTTGAACATAATGAGTAAAACTTTGAACAGAAATAGTGAAACTTTGAACATAAAGAGTGAAACTTTGAACATAAATAGTGAAACTTTTAACAGAGAGAGTGAAACTTTTAACATAAATTGTGAAACTTTGAACAGAAAGAGTGAAACTTTGAACAGAAAGAGTGAAACTTTTAACAGAAAGAGTGAAACTTTGAACAGAAAGAGTGAAACTTTGAACAGAAAGAGTAAAACTTTGAACATAAATAGTGAAACTTTTAACAGAAAGAGTGAAACTTTGAACAGAAATAGTGAAACTTTGACAGAAAGAGTGAAACTTTGAACAGAAAGAGTGAAACTTTGAACAGAAAGAGTGAAACTTTGAACAGAAATAGTAAAACTTTGAACAGAAAGAGTGAAACTTTGAACAGAAAGAGTGAAACTTTGAACAGAAAGAGTGAAACTTTGAACAGAAAGAGTGAAACTTTGAACAGAAAGAGTGAAACTTTGAACAGAAAGAGTGAAACTTAAAACATAAATAGTGAAACTTAAAACATAAATAGTGAAACTTAAAACATAAATAGTGAAACTTTAAACATAAATAGTGAAACTTTGAACAGAAAGAGTGAAACTTTGAACAGAAAGAGTGAAACTTTGAACATAAAGAGTGAAACTTTGAACATAATGAGTAAAACTTTGAACATATATAGTGAAACTTTAAACAGAAAGAGTGAAACTTTTAACATAAATAGTGAAACTTTGAACATAAATAGTGAAACTTTGAACATAAATAGTGAAACTTTTAACAGAGAGAGTGAAACTTTTAACATAAATAGTGAAACTTTGAACAGAAAGAGTGAAACTTTGAACAGAAAGAGTGAAACTTTTAACAGAAAGAGTGAAACTTTGAACAGAAAGAGTGAAACTTTGAACAGAAAGAGTGAAACTTTGAACATAAATAGTGAAACTTTGAACAATAGGGAAACTTTGAACAGAAAGAGTGAAACTTTGAACATAATGAGTAAAACTTTGAACAGAAATAGTGAAACTTTGAACAGAAAGAGTGAAACTTTGAACAGAAAGAGTGAAACTTTGAACAGAAAGAGTGAAACTTTGAACAGAAATAGTAAAACTTTGAACAGAAAGAGTGAAACTTTGAACAGAAAGAGTGAAACTTTGAACAGAAAGAGTGAAACTTTGAACAGAAAGAGTGAAACTTTGAACAGAAAGAGTGAAACTTTGAACAGAAAGAGTGAAACTTTGAACAGAAAGAGTGAAACTTTGAACAGAAAGAGTGAAACTTAAAACATAAATAGTGAAACTTAAAACATAAATAGTGAAACTTAAAACATAAATAGTGAAACTTTAAACATAAATAGTGAAACTTTGAACAGAAAGAGTGAAACTTTGAACGTAAAGACTGAAACTTTAAACAGAAAGAGTGAAACTTTGAACATAAATAGTGAAACTTTGAACAATAGGGAAACTTTGAACAGAAAGAGTGAAACTTTGAACATAATGAGTAAAACTTTGAACAGAAATAGTGAAACTTTGAACATAAAGAGTGAAACTTTGAACATAAGGAGTGAAACTTTGAACATAAAGAGTGAAACTTTTAACAGAAAGAGTTAACTTTTAACATAAATAGTGAAACTTTGAACATAAATAGTGAAACTTTGAACATAAATAGTGAAACTTTTAACAGAAAGAGTGAAACTTTTAACATAAATAGTGAAACTTTGAACATAAATAGTGAAACTTTGAACATAAATAGTGAAACTTTTAACAGAAAGAGTGAAACTTTTAACATAAATAGTGAAACTTTGAACAGACAGAGTGAAACTTTGAACAGAAAGAGTGAAACTTTGAACAGAAAGAGTGAAACTTTGAACAGAAAGAGTGAAACTTTGAACATAAATAGTAAAACTTTGAACAGAAAGAGTGAAACTTTGAACAGAAAGAGTGGAACTTTGAACAGAAATAGTAAAACTTTGAACAGAAAGAGTGAAACTTAAAACATAAATAGTGAAACCTAAAACATAAATAGAGAAACTTTTAACAGAAAGAGTGAAACTTTGAACAGAAATAGTGAAACTTTGAACAGAAAGAGTGAAACTTTGAACAGAAAGAGTGAAACTTTGAACAGAAAGAGTGAAACTTTGAACAGAAAGAGTGAAACTTTGAACATAAAGAGTGAAACTTTGAACATAATGAGTAAAACTTTGAACATATATAGTGAAACTTTAAACAGAAAGAGTGAAACTTTTAACATAAATAGTGAAACTTTGAACATAAATAGTGAAACTTTTAACAGAGAGAGTGAAACTTTTAACATAAATAGTGAAACTTTGAACAGAAAGAGTGAAACTTTGAACAGAAAGAGTGAAACTTTGAACAGAAAGAGTGAAACTTTGAACATAAATAGTGAAACTTTTAACAGAAAGAGTGAAACTTTGAACAGAAATAGTGAAACTTTGAACAGAAAGAGTGAAACTTTGAACAGAAAGAGTGAAACTTTGAACAGAAAGAGTGAAACTTTGAACAGAAATAGTAAAACTTTGAACAGAAAGAGTGAAACTTTGAACAGAAAGAGTGAAACTTTGAACAGAAAGAGTGAAACTTTGAACAGAAAGAGTGAAACTTTGAACAGAAAGAGTGAAACTTTGAACAGAAAGAGTGAAACTTTGAACAGAAAGAGTGAAACTTTGAACAGAAAGAGTGAAACTTAAAACATAAATAGTGAAACTTAAAACATAAATAGTGAAACTGAAAACATAAATAGTGAAACTTTAAACATAAATAGTGAAACTTTGAACAGAAAGAGTGAAACTTTGAACGTAAAGACTGAAACTTTAAACAGAAAGAGTGAAACTTTGAACATAAATAGTGAAACTTTGAACAATAGGGAAACTTTGAACAGAAAGAGTGAAACTTTGAACATAAATAGTGAAACTTTGAACATAAATAGTGAAACTTTGAACATAAATAGTGAAACTTTTAACAGAAAGAGTGAAACTTTTAACATAAATTGTGAAACTTTGAACAGAAAGAGTGAAACTTTGAACAGAAAGAGTGAAACTTTGAACAGAAAGAGTGAAACTTTGAACAGAAAGAGTGAAACTTTGAACATAAAGAGTGAAACTTTGAACATAATGAGTAAAACTTTGAACATATATAGTGAAACTTTAAACAGAAAGAGTGAAACTTTTAACATAAATAGTGAAACTTTGAACATAAATAGTGAAACTTTGAACATAAATAGTGAAACTTTTAACAGAGAGAGTGAAACTTTTAACATAAATTTTGAAACTTTGAACAGAAAGAGTGAAACTTTGAACAGAAAGAGTGAAACTTTTAACAGAAAGAGTGAAACTTTGAACAGAAAGAGTGAAACTTTGAACAGAAAGAGTAAAACTTTGAACATAAATAGTGAAACTTTTAACAGAAAGAGTGAAACTTTGAACAGAAATAGTGAAACTTTGAACAGAAAGAGTGAAACTTTGAACAGAAAGAGTGAAACTTTGAACAGAAAGAGTGAAACTTTGAACAGAAATAGTAAAACTTTGAACAGAAAGAGTGAAACTTTGAACAGAAAGAGTGAAACTTTGAACAGAAAGAGTGAAACTTTGAACAGAAAGAGTGAAACTTTGAACAGAAAGAGTGAAACTTTGAACAGAAAGAGTGAAACTTAAAACATAAATAGTGAAACTTAAAACATAAATAGTGAAACTTAAAACATAAATAGTGAAACTTTAAACATAAATAGTGAAACTTTGAACAGAAAGAGTGAAACTTTGAACAGAAAGAGTGAAACTTTGAACATAAAGAGTGAAACTTTGAACATAATGAGTAAAACTTTGAACATATATAGTGAAACTTTAAACAGAAAGAGTGAAACTTTTGACATAAATAGTGAAACTTTGAACATAAATAGTGAAACTTTGAACATAAATAGTGAAACTTTTAACAGAGAGAGTGAAACTTTTAACATAAATAGTGAAACTTTGAACAGAAAGAGTGAAACTTTGAACAGAAAGAGTGAAACTTTTAACAGAAAGAGTGAAACTTTGAACAGAAAGAGTGAAACTTTGAACAGAAAGAGTGAAACTTTGAACATAAATAGTGAAACTTTGAACAATAGGGAAACTTTGAACAGAAAGAGTGAAACTTTGAACATAATGAGTAAAACTTTGAACAGAAATAGTGAAACTTTGAACATAAAGAGTGAAACTTTGAACATAAATAGTGAAACTTTTAACAGAGAGAGTGAAACTTTTAACATAAATTGTGAAACTTTGAACAGAAAGAGTGAAACTTTGAACAGAAAGAGTGAAACTTTTAACAGAAAGAGTGAAACTTTGAACAGAAAGAGTGAAACTTTGAACAGAAAGAGTAAAACTTTGAACATAAATAGTGAAACTTTTAACAGAAAGAGTGAAACTTTGAACAGAAATAGTGAAACTTTGACAGAAAGAGTGAAACTTTGAACAGAAAGAGTGAAACTTTGAACAGAAAGAGTGAAACTTTGAACAGAAATAGTAAAACTTTGAACAGAAAGAGTGAAACTTTGAACAGAAAGAGTGAAACTTTGAACAGAAAGAGTGAAACTTTGAACAGAAAGAGTGAAACTTTGAACAGAAAGAGTGAAACTTTGAACAGAAAGAGTGAAACTTAAAACATAAATAGTGAAACTTAAAACATAAATAGTGAAACTTAAAACATAAATAGTGAAACTTTAAACATAAATAGTGAAACTTTGAACAGAAAGAGTGAAACTTTGAACAGAAAGAGTGAAACTTTGAACATAAAGAGTGAAACTTTGAACATAATGAGTAAAACTTTGAACATATATAGTGAAACTTTAAACAGAAAGAGTGAAACTTTTAACATAAATAGTGAAACTTTGAACATAAATAGTGAAACTTTGAACATAAATAGTGAAACTTTTAACAGAGAGAGTGAAACTTTTAACATAAATAGTGAAACTTTGAACAGAAAGAGTGAAACTTTGAACAGAAAGAGTGAAACTTTTAACAGAAAGAGTGAAACTTTGAACAGAAAGAGTGAAACTTTGAACAGAAAGAGTGAAACTTTGAACATAAATAGTGAAACTTTGAACAATAGGGAAACTTTGAACAGAAAGAGTGAAACTTTGAACATAATGAGTAAAACTTTGAACAGAAATAGTGAAACTTTGAACATAAAGAGTGAAACTTTGAACATAAGGAGTGAAACTTTGAACATAAAGAGTGAAACTTTTAACAGAAAGAGTTAACTTTTAACATAAATAGTGAAACTTTGAACATAAATAGTGAAACTTTGAACATAAATAGTGAAACTTTTAACAGAAAGAGTGAAACTTTTAACATAAATAGTGAAACTTTGAACATAAATAGTGAGACTTTGAACATAAATAGTGAAACTTTTAACAAAAAGAGTGAAACTTTTAACATAAATAGTGAAACTTTGAACAGAAAGAGTGAAACTTTGAACAGAAAGAGTGAAACTTTGAACAGAAAGAGTGAAACTTTGAACAGAAAGAGTGAAACTTTGAACATAAAGAGTGAAACTTTGAACATAATGAGTAAAACTTTGAACATATATAGTGAAACTTTAAACAGAAAGAGTGAAACTTTTAACATAAATAGTGAAACTTTGAACATAAATAGTGAAACTTTGAACATAAATAGTGAAACTTTTAACAGAGAGAGTGAAACTTTTAACATAAATAGTGAAACTTTGAACAGAAAGAGTGAAACTTTGAACAGAAAGAGTGAAACTTTGAACAGAAAGAGTGAAACTTTGAACATAAATAGTGAAACTTTTAACAGAAAGAGTGAAACTTTGAACAGAAAGAGTGAAACTTTGAACAGAAAGAGTGAAACTTTTAACAGAAAGAGTGAAACTTTGAACAGAAAGAGTGAAACTTTGAACAGAAAGAGTGAAACTTTGAACAGAAAGAGTGAAACTTTTAACAGAAAGAGTGAAACTTTGAACAGAAATAGTGAAACTTTGAACAGAAAGAGTGAAACTTTGAACAGAAAGAGTGAAACTTTGAACAGAAAGAGTGAAACTTTGAACAAAAATAGTAAAACTTTGAACAGAAAGAGTGAAACTTTGAACAGAAAGAGTGAAACTTTGAACAGAAAGAGTGAAACTTTGAACAGAAAGAGTGAAACTTTGAACAGAAATAGTAAAACTTTGAACAGAAAGAGTGAAACTTTGAACAGAAAGAGTGAAACTTAAAACATAAATAGTGAAACTTAAAACATAAATAGTGAAACTTAAAACATAAATAGTGAAACTTTGAACAGAAAGACTGAAACTTAAACAGAAAGAGTGAAACTTTGAACGTAAAGACTGAAACTTTAAACAGAAAGAGTGAAACTTTGAATATAAATAGTGAAACTTTGAACAATAGGGAAACTTTGAACAGAAAGAGTGAAACTTTGAACATAAAGAGTGAAACTTTGAACATAATGAGTAAAACTTTGAACATAAAGAGTGAAACTTTAAACAGAAAGAGTGAAACTTTTAACATAAATAGTGAAACTTTGAACATAAATAGTGAAACTTTGAACATAAATAGTGAAACTTTTAACAAAAAGAGTGAAACTTTTAACATAAATAGTGAAACTTTGAACAGAAAGAGTGAAACTTTGAAAAGAAAGAGTCAAACTATGAACAGAAAGAGTCAAACTTTGAACAGAAAGAGTGAAACTTTGAACAGAAAGAGTGAAACTTTGAACATAAATAGTGAAACTTTTAACAGAAAGAGTGAAACTTTGAACAGAAATAGTGAAACTTTGAACAGAAAGAGTGAAACTTTGAACAGAAAGAGTGAAACTTTTAACAGAAAGAGTGAAACTTTGAACAGAAAGAGTGAAACTTTTAACAGAAAGAGTGAAACTTCGAACATAAATAGTGAAACTTTTAACAGAAAGAGTGAAACTTTGAACAGAAATAGTGAAACTTTGAACAGAAAGAGTGAAACTTTGAACAGAAAGAGTGAAACTTTGAACAGAAAGAGTGAAACTTTGAACAGAAATAGTAAAACTTTGAACAGAAAGAGTGAAACTTTGAACAGAAAGAGTGAAACTTTGAACAGAAAGGGTGAAACTTTGAACAGAAAGAGTGAAACTTTGAACAGAAAGAGTGAAACTTTGAACAGAAAGACTGAAACTTTAAACAGAAAGAGTGAAACTTTGAACATAAATAGTGAAACTTTGAACAATAGGGAGACTTTGAACAGAAAGAGTGAAACTTTGAACATAAAGAGTGAAACTTTGAACATAATGAGTAAAACTTTGAACATAAATAGTGAAACTTTAAACAGAAAGAGTGAAATTTTTAACATAAATCGTGAAACTTTGAACATAAATAGTGAAACTTTGAACATAAATAGTGAAACTTTTAACAGAAAGAGTGAAACTTTTAACATAAATAGTGAAACTTTGAACAGAAAGAGTGAAACTTTGAACAGAAAGAGTGAAACTTTGAACAGAAAGAGTGAAACTTTGAACAGAAAGAGTGAAACTTTGAACATAAATAGTGAAACTTTTAACAGAAAGAGTGAAACTTTTAACAGAAATAGTGAAACTTTGAACAGAAAGAGTGAAACTTTGAACAGAAAGAGTGAAACTTTTAACAGAAAGAGTGAAACTTTGAACAAAAAGAGTGAAACTTTGAACAGAAAGAGTGAAACTTTGAACATAAATAGTGAAACTTTTAACAGAAAGAGTGAAACTTTGAACAGAATTAGTGAAACTTTGAACAGAAAGAGTGAAAATTTGAACAGAAAGAGTGAAACTTTGAACAGAAATAGTAAAACTTTGAACAGAAAGAGTGAAACTTTGAACAGAAAGAGTGAAACTTAAAACATAAATAGTGAAACCTAAAACATAAATAGTGAAACTTAAAACATAAATAGTGAAACTTTGAACAGAAAGACTGAAACTTAAACAGAAAGAATGAAACTTTGAACGTAAAAACTGAAACTTTAAACAGAAAGAGTGAAACTTTGAACATAAATAGTGAAACTTTGAACAATAGGGAAACTTTGAACAGAAAGAGTGAAACTTTGAACATAAAGAGTGAAACTTTGAACATAATGAGTAAAACTTTGAACATATATAGTGAAACTTTAAACAGAAAGAGTGAAACTTTTAACATAAATAGTGAAACTTTGAACATAAATAGTGAAACTTTGAACATAAATAGTGAAACTTTTAACAGAGAGAGTGAAACTTTTAACATAAATAGTGAAACTTTGAACAGAAAGAGTGAAACTTTGAACAGAAAGAGTGAAACTTTTAACAGAAAGAGTGAAACTTTGAACAGAAAGAGTGAAACTTTGAACAGAAAGAGTGAAACTTTGAACAGAAAGAGTGAAACTTTGAACAGAAAGAGTGAAACTTTGAACAGAAAGAGTGAAACTTTGAACATAAATAGTGAAACTTTTAACAGAAAGAGTGAAACTTTGAACAGAAATAGTGAAACTTTGAACAGAAAGAGTGAAACTTTGAACAGAAAGAGTGAAACTTTGAACAGAAAGAGTGAAACTTTGAACAGAAATAGTAAAACTTTGAACAGAAAGAGTGAAACTTTGAACAGAAAGAGTGAAACTTTGAACAGAAAGAGTGAAACTTTGAACAGAAAGAGTGAAACTTTGAACAGAAAGAGTGAAACTTAAAACATAAATAGTGAAACTTAAAACATAAATAGTGAAACTTAAAACATAAATAGTGAAAATTTAAACATAAATAGTGAAACTTTGAACAGAAAGAGTGAAACTTTGAACAGAAAGAGTGAAACTTAAAACATAAATAGTGAAACTTAAAACATAAATAGTGAAACTTAAAACATAAATAGTGAAACTTTAAACATAAATAGTGAAACTTTGAACAGAAAGAGTGAAACTTTGAACGTAAAGACTGAAACTTTAAACAGAAAGAGTGAAACTTTGAACATAAATAGTGAAACTTTGAACAATAGGGAAACTTTGAACAGAAAGAGTGAAACTTTGAACATAATGAGTAAAACTTTGAACAGAAATAGTGAAACTTTGAACATAAAGAGTGAAACTTTGAACATAAGGAGTGAAACTTTGAACATAAAGAGTGAAACTTTTAACAGAAAGAGTTAACTTTTAACATAAATAGTGAAACTTTGAACATAAATAGTGAAACTTTGAACATAAATAGTGAAACTTTTAACAGAAAGAGTGAAACTTTTAACATAAATAGTGAAACTTTGAACATAAATAGTGAAACTTTGAACATAAATAGTGAAACTTTTAACAGAAAGAGTGAAACTTTGAACATAAATAGTGAAACTTTTAACAGAAAGAGTGAAACTTTGAACAGAAATAGTGAAACTTTGAACAGAAAGAGTGAAACTTTGAGCAGAAAGAGTGAAACTTTGAACAGAAAGAGTGAAACTTTGAACAGAAATAGTAAAACTTTGAACAGAAAGAGTGAAACTTTGAACAGAAAGAGTGAAACTTTGAACAGAAAGAGTGAAACTTTGAACAGAAAGAGTGAAACTTTGAACATAAAGAGTGAAACTTTGAACATAATGAGTAAAACTTTGAACATATATAGTGAAACTTTAAACAGAAAGAGTGAAACTTTTAACATAAATAGTGAAACTTTGAACATAAATAGTGAAACTTTTAACAGAAAGAGTGAAACTTTTAACATAAATAGTGAAACTTTGAACAGAAAGAGTGAAACTTTGAACAGAAAGAGTGAAACTTTAAACAGAAATAGTGAAACTTTTAACATAAATAGTGAAACTTTGAACAAAAATAGTGAAACTTTGAACATAAATAGTGAAACTTTTAACAGAGAGAGTGAAACTTTTAACATAAATAGTGAAACTTTGAACAGAAAGAGTGAAACTTTGAACAGAAATAGTGAAACTTTGAACAGAAAGAGTGAAACTTTGAACAGAAAGAGTGAAACTTTGAACAGAAAGAGTGAAACTTTGAACAGAAAGAGTGAAACTTTGAACAGAAATAGTAAAACTTTGAACAGAAAGAGTGAAACTTTGAACATAAATAGTGAAACTTTTAACAGAGAGAGTGAAACTTTGAACATAAATAGTGAAACTTTTAACAGAAAGAGTGAAACTTTGAACAGAAATAGTGAAACTTTGAACAGAAAGAGTGAAACTTTGAACAGAAATAGTGAAACTTTGAACAGAAAGAGTGAAACTTTGAACAGAAAGAGTGAAACTTTGAACAGAAAGAGTGAAACTTTGAACAGAAAGAGTGAAACTTTGAACAGAAATAGTAAAACTTTGAACAGAAAGAGTGAAACTTTGAACATAAATAGTGAAACTTTTAACAGAGAGAGTGAAACTTTGAACATAAATAGTGAAACTTTTAACAGAAAGAGTGAAACTTTGAACAGAAATAGTGAAACTTTGAACAGAAAGAGTGAAACTTTGAACAGAAAGAGTGAAACTTTTAACAGAAAGAGTGAAACTTTGAACAGAAAGAGTGAAACTTTTAACAGAAAGAGTGAAACTTCGAACATAAATAGTGAAACTTTTAACAGAAAGAGTGAAACTTTGAACAGAAATAGTGAAACTTTGAACAGAAAGAGTGAAACTTTGAACAGAAAGAGTGAAACTTTGAACAGAAAGAGTGAAACTTTGAACAGAAATAGTAAAACTTTGAACAGAAAGAGTGAAACTTTGAACAGAAATAGTAAAACTTTGAACAGAAAGAGTGAAACTTTGAACAGAAAGAGTGAAACTTTGAACAGAAAGAGTGAAACTTTGAACAGAAAGAGTGAAACTTTGAACAGAAAGAGTGAAACTTTGAACAGAAAGAGTGAAACTTTGAACAGAAAGACTGAAACTTTAAACAGAAAGAGTGAAACTTTGAACATAAATAGTGAAACTTTGAACAATAGGGAAACTTTGAACAGAAAGAGTGAAACTTTGAACATAAAGAGTGAAACTTTGAACATAATGAGTAAAACTTTGAACATAAATAGTGAAACTTTGAACAGAAAGAGTGAAACTTTGAACAGAAAGAGTGAAACTTTGAACAGAAAGAGTGAAACTTTGAACAGAAAGAGTGAAACTTTGAACAGAAATAGTAAAACTTTGAACAGAAAGAGTGAAACTTTGAACATAAATAGTGAAACTTTTAACAGAGAGAGTGAAACTTTGAACATAAATAGTGAAACTTTTAACAGAAAGAGTGAAACTTTGAACAGAAATAGTGAAACTTTGAACAGAAAGAGTGAAACTTTGAACAGAAATAGTGAAACTTTGAACAGAAAGAGTGAAACTTTGAACAGAAAGAGTGAAACTTTGAACAGAAAGAGTGAAACTTTAAACAGAAAGAGTGAAACTTTTAACATAAATAGTGAAACTTTGAACATAAATAGTGAAACTTTGAACATAAATAGTGAAACTTTTAACAGAGAGAGTGAAACTTTTAACATAAATAGTGAAACTTTGAACAGAAAGAGTGAAACTTTGAACAGAAAGAGTGAAACTTTTAACAGAAAGAGTGAAACTTTGAACAGAAAGAGTGAAACTTTGAACAGAAAGAGTGAAACTTTGAACATAAATAGTGAAACTTTTAACAGAAAGAGTGAAACTTTGAACAGAAATAGTGAAACTTTGAACAGAAAGAGTGAAACTTTGAGCAGAAAGAGTGAAACTTTGAACAGAAAGAGTGAAACTTTGAACAGAAATAGTAAAACTTTGAACAGAAAGAGTGAAACTTTGAACAGAAAGAGTGAAACTTTGAACAGAAAGAGTGAAACTTTGAACAGAAAGAGTGAAACTTTGAACATAAAGAGTGAAACTTTGAACATAATGAGTAAAACTTTGAACATATATAGTGAAACTTTAAACAGAAAGAGTGAAACTTTGAACAGAAAGAGTGAAACTTTTAACAGAAAGAGTGAAACTTTGAACAGAAAGAGTGAAACTTTGAACAGAAAGAGTGAAACTTTGAACATAAATAGTGAAACTTTTAACAGAAAGAGTGAAACTTTGAACAGAAATAGTAAAACTTTGAACAGAAAGAGTGAAACTTTGAACAGAAAGAGTGAAACTTAAAACATAAATAGTGAAACTTAAAACATAAATAGTGAAACTTTGAACAGAAAGACTGAAACTTAAACAGAAAGAGTGAAACTTTGAACGTAAAGACTGAAACTTTAAACAGAAAGAGTGAAACTTTGAACAGAAAGAGTGAAACTTTGAACAGAAAGAGTGAAACTTTGAACAGAAATAGTAAAACTTTGAACAGAAAGAGTGAAACTTTGAACAGAAAGAGTGAAACTTTGAACAGAAAGAGTGAAACTTTGAACAGAAAGAGTGAAACTTTGAACAGAAAGAGTGAAACTTTGAACAGAAAGAGTGAAACTTTGAACAGAAAGACTGAAACTTTAAACAGAAAGAGTGAAACTTTGAACATAAATAGTGAAACTTTGAACAATAGGGAAACTTTGAACAGAAAGAGTGAAACTTTGAACATAAAGAGTGAAACTTTGAACATAATGAGTAAAACTTTGAACATAAATAGTGAAACTTTAAACAGAAAGAGTGAAACTTTGAACAGAAAGAGTGAAACTTTGAACAGAAAGAGTGAAACTTTGAACAGAAAGAGTGAAACTTAAAACATAAATAGTGAAACTTAAAACATAAATAGTGAAACTTAAAACATAAATAGTGAAACTTTGAACAGAAAGACTGAAACTTAAACAGAAAGAGTGAAACTTTGAACGTAAAGACTGAAACTTTAAACAGAAAGAGTGAAACTTTGAACAGAAAGAGTGAAACTTTGAACAGAAAGAGTGAAACTTTGAACATAAATAGTGAAACTTTTAACAGAAAGAGTGAAACTTTGAACAGAAATAGTGAAACTTTGAACAGAAAGAGTGAAACTTTGAACAAAAAGAGTGAAACTTTGAACAGAAAGAGTGAAACTTTGAACAGAAATAGTAAAACTTTGAACAGAAAGAGTGAAACTTTGAACAGAAAGAGTGAAACTTTGAACAGAAAGAGTGAAACTTTGAACAGAAAGAGTGAAACTTTGAACAGAAAGAGTGAAACTTTGAACAGAAAGAGTGAAACTTTGAACAGAAAGAGTGAAACTTTGAACAGAAAGAGTGAAACTTAAAACATAAATAGTGAAACTTAAAACATAAATAGTGAAACTTAAAACATAAATAGTGAAAATTTAAACATAAATAGTGAAACTTTGAACAGAAAGAGTGAAACTTTGAACAGAAAGAGTGAAACTTAAAACATAAATAGTGAAACTTAAAACATAAATAGTGAAACTTAAAACATAAATAGTGAAACTTTAAACATAAATAGTGAAACTTTGAACAGAAAGAGTGAAACTTTGAACGTAAAGACTGAAACTTTAAACAGAAAGAGTGAAACTTTGAACATAAATAGTGAAACTTTGAACAATAGGGAAACTTTGAACAGAAAGAGTGAAACTTTGAACATAATGAGTAAAACTTTGAACAGAAATAGTGTAACTTTGAACATAAAGAGTGAAACTTTGAACATAAGGAGTGAAACTTTGAACATAAAGAGTGAAACTTTTAACAGAAAGAGTTAACTTTTAACATAAATAGTGAAACTTTGAACATAAATAGTGAAACTTTGAACATAAATAGTGAAACTTTTAACAGAAAGAGTGAAACTTTTAACATAAATAGTGAAACTTTGAACATAAATAGTGAAACTTTGAACATAAATAGTGAAACTTTTAACAGAAAGAGTGAAACTTTGAACATAAATAGTGAAACTTTTAACAGAAAGAGTGAAACTTTGAACAGAAATAGTGAAACTTTGAACAGAAAGAGTGAAACTTTGAGCAGAAAGAGTGAAACTTTGAACAGAAAGAGTGAAACTTTGAACAGAAATAGTAAAACTTTGAACAGAAAGAGTGAAACTTTGAACAGAAAGAGTGAAACTTTGAACAGAAAGAGTGAAACTTTGAACAGAAAGAGTGAAACTTTGAACATAAAGAGTGAAACTTTGAACATAATGAGTAAAACTTTGAACATATATAGTGAAACTTTAAACAGAAAGAGTGAAACTTTTAACATAAATAGTGAAACTTTGAACATAAATAGTGAAACTTTGAACATAAATAGTGAAACTTTTAACAGAAAGAGTGAAACTTTTAACATAAATAGTGAAACTTTGAACAGAAAGAGTGAAACTTTGAACAGAAAGAGTGAAACTTTAAACAGAAATAGTGAAACTTTTAACATAAATAGTGAAACTTTGAACATAAATAGTGAAACTTTGAACATAAATAGTGAAACTTTTAACAGAGAGAGTGAAACTTTTAACATAAATAGTGAAACTTTGAACAGAAAGAGTGAAACTTTGAACAGAAATAGTGAAACTTTGAACAGAAAGAGTGAAACTTTGAACAGAAAGAGTGAAACTTTGAACAGAAAGAGTGAAACTTTGAACAGAAATAGTAAAACTTTGAACAGAAAGAGTGAAACTTTGAACATAAATAGTGAAACTTTTAACAGAGAGAGTGAAACTTTGAACATAAATAGTGAAACTTTTAACAGAAAGAGTGAAACTTTGAACAGAAATAGTGAAACTTTGAACAGAAAGAGTGAAACTTTGAACAGAAATAGTGAAACTTTGAACAGAAAGAGTGAAACTTTGAACAGAAAGAGTGAAACTTTGAACAGAAAGAGTGAAACTTTGAACAGAAAGAGTGAAACTTTGAACAGAAATAGTAAAACTTTGAACAGAAAGAGTGAAACTTTCAACATAAATAGTGAAACTTTTAACAGAGAGAGTGAAACTTTGAACATAAATAGTGAAACTTTTAACAGAAAGAGTGAAACTTTGAACAGAAATAGTGAAACTTTGAACAGAAAGAGTGAAACTTTGAACAGAAAGAGTGAAACTTTTAACAGAAAGAGTGAAACTTTGAACAGAAAGAGTGAAACTTTTAACAGAAAGAGTGAAACTTCGAACATAAATAGTGAAACTTTTAACAGAAAGAGTGAAACTTTGAACAGAAATAGTGAAACTTTGAACAGAAAGAGTGAAACTTTGAACAGAAAGAGTGAAACTTTGAACAGAAAGAGTGAAACTTTGAACAGAAATAGTAAAACTTTGAACAGAAAGAGTGAAACTTTGAACAGAAATAGTAAAACTTTGAACAGAAAGAGTGAAACTTTGAACAGAAAGAGTGAAACTTTGAACAGAAAGAGTGAAACTTTGAACAGAAAGAGTGAAACTTTGAACAGAAAGAGTGAAACTTTGAACAGAAAGAGTGAAACTTTGAACAGAAAGACTGAAACTTTAAACAGAAAGAGTGAAACTTTGAACATAAATAGTGAAACTTTGAACAATAGGGAAACTTTGAACAGAAAGAGTGAAACTTTGAACATAAAGAGTGAAACTTTGAACATAATGAGTAAAACTTTGAACATAAATAGTGAAACTTTAAACAGAAAGAGTGAAACTTTGAACATAAATAGTGAAACTTTTAACAGAAAGAGTGAAACTTTGAACAGAAATAGTGAAACTTTGAACAGAAAGAGTGAAACTTTGAGCAGAAAGAGTGAAACTTTGAACAGAAAGAGTGAAACTTTGAACAGAAATAGTAAAACTTTGAACAGAAAGAGTGAAACTTTGAACAGAAAGAGTGAAACTTTGAACAGAAAGAGTGAAACTTTGAACAGAAAGAGTGAAACTTTGAACATAAAGAGTGAAACTTTGAACATAATGAGTAAAACTTTGAACATATATAGTGAAACTTTAAACAGAAAGAGTGAAACTTTGAACAGAAAGAGTGAAACTTTTAACAGAAAGAGTGAAACTTTGAACAGAAAGAGTGAAACTTTGAACAGAAAGAGTGAAACTTTGAACATAAATAGTGAAACTTTTAACAGAAAGAGTGAAACTTTGAACAGAAATAGTAAAACTTTGAACAGAAAGAGTGAAACTTTGAACAGAAAGAGTGAAACTTAAAACATAAATAGTGAAACTTAAAACATAAATAGTGAAACTTTGAACAGAAAGACTGAAACTTAAACAGAAAGAGTGAAACTTTGAACGTAAAGACTGAAACTTTAAACAGAAAGAGTGAAACTTTGAACAGAAAGAGTGAAACTTTGAACAGAAAGAGTGAAACTTTGAACAGAAATAGTAAAACTTTGAACAGAAAGAGTGAAACTTTGAACAGAAAGAGTGAAACTTTGAACAGAAAGAGTGAAACTTTGAACAGAAAGAGTGAAACTTTGAACAGAAAGAGTGAAACTTTGAACAGAAAGAGTGAAACTTTGAACAGAAAGACTGAAACTTTAAACAGAAAGAGTGAAACTTTGAACATAAATAGTGAAACTTTGAACAATAGGGAAACTTTGAACAGAAAGAGTGAAACTTTGAACATAAAGAGTGAAACTTTGAACATAATGAGTAAAACTTTGAGCATAAATAGTGAAACTTTAAACAGAAAGAGTGAAACTTTGAACAGAAAGAGTGAAACTTTGAACAGAAAGAGTGAAACTTTGAACAGAAAGAGTGAAACTTAAAACATAAATAGTGAAACTTAAAACATAAATAGTGAAACTTAAAACATAAATAGTGAAACTTTGAACAGAAAGACTGAAACTTAAACAGAAAGAGTGAAACTTTGAACGTAAAGACTGAAACTTTAAACAGAAAGAGTGAAACTTTGAACAGAAAGAGTGAAACTTTGAACAGAAAGAGTGAAACTTTGAACAGAAATAGTAAAACTTTGAACAGAAAGAGTGAAACTTTGAACAGAAAGAGTGAAACTTTGAACAGAAAGAGTGAACCTTTGAACAGAAAGAGTGAAACTTTGAACAGAAAGAGTGAAACTTTGAACAGAAAGAGTGAAACTTTGAACAGAAAGACTGAAACTTTAAACAGAAAGAGTGAAACTTTGAACATAAATAGTGAAACTTTGAACAATAGGGAAACTTTGAACATAAAGAGTGAAACTTTGAACATAATGAGTAAAACTTTGAACATAAATAGTGAAACTTTAAACAGAAAGAGTGAAACTTTGAACAGAAAGAGTGAAACTTTGAACAGAAAGAGTGAAACTTTAAACAGAAAGAGTGAAACTTTTAACAGAGAGAGTGAAACTTTGAACATAAATAGTGAAACTTTGAACATAAATAGTGAAACTTTTAACAGAGAGAGTGAAACTTTTAACATAAATAGTGAAACTTTGAACAGAAAGAGTGAAACTTTGAACAGAAAGAGTGAAACTTTTAACAGAAAGAGTGAAACTTTGAACAGAAAGAGTGAAACTTTGAACAGAAAGAGTGAAACTTTGAACATAAATAGTGAAACTTTTAACAGAAAGAGTGAAACTTTGAACAGAAATAGTAAAACTTTGAACAGAAAGAGTGAAACTTTGAACAGAAAGAGTGAAACTTTGAACAGAAAGAGTGAAACTTTGAACAGAAAGAGTGAAACTTTGAACAGAAAGAGTGAAACTTTGAACAGAAAGAGTGAAACTTTGAACAGAAAGACTGAAACTTTAAACAGAAAGAGTGAAACTTTGAACATAAATAGTGAAACTTTGAACAATAGGGAAACTTTGAACAGAAAGAGTGAAACTTTGAACATAAAGAGTGAAACTTTGAACATAATGAGTAAAACTTTGAACATAAATAGTGAAACTTTAAACAGAAAGAGTGAAACTTTGAACAGAAAGAGTGAAACTTTGAACAGAAAGAGTGAAACTTTGAACAGAAAGAGTGAAACTTAAAACATAAATAGTGAAACTTAAAACATAAATAGTGAAACTTAAAACATAAATAGTGAAACTTTGAACAGAAAGACTGAAACTTAAACAGAAAGAGTGAAACTTTGAACGTAAAGACTGAAACTTTAAACAGAAAGAGTGAAACTTTGAACAGAAAGAGTGAAACTTTGAACAGAAAGAGTGAAACTTTGAACAGAAATAGTAAAACTTTGAACAGAAAGAGTGAAACTTTGAACAGAAAGAGTGAAACTTTGAACAGAAAGAGTGAACCTTTGAACAGAAAGAGTGAAACTTTGAACAGAAAGAGTGAAACTTTGAACAGAAAGAGTGAAACTTTGAACAGAAAGACTGAAACTTTAAACAGAAAGAGTGAAACTTTTAACATAAATAGTGAAACTTTGAACAATAGGGAAACTTTGAACATAAAGAGTGAAACTTTGAACATAATGAGTAAAACTTTGAACATATATAGTGAAACTTTAAACAGAAAGAGTGAAACTTTGAACAGAAAGAGTGAAACTTTTAACAGAAAGAGTGAAACTTTGAACAGAAAGAGTGAAACTTTGAACAGAAAGAGTGAAACTTTGAACAGAAAGAGTGAAACTTTGAACAGAAAGAGTGAAACTTTGAACAGAAAGAGTGAAACTTTGAACAGAAAGAGTGAAACTTTGAACAGAAAGACTGAAACTTTAAACAGAAAGAGTGAAACTTTGAACATAAATAGTGAAACTTTGAACAATAGGGAAACTTTGAACAGAAAGAGTGAAACTTTGAACATAAAGAGTGAAACTTTGAACATAATGAGTAAAACTTTGAGCATAAATAGTGAAACTTTAAACAGAAAGAGTGAAACTTTGAACAGAAAGAGTGAAACTTTGAACAGAAAGAGTGAAACTTTGAACAGAAAGAGTGAAACTTAAAACATAAATAGTGAAACTTAAAACATAAATAGCGAAACTTAAAACATAAATAGTGAAACTTTGAACAGAAAGACTGAAACTTAAACAGAAAGAGTGAAACTTTGAACGTAAAGACTGAAACTTTAAACAGAAAGAGTGAAACTTTGAACAGAAAGAGTGAAACTTTGAACAGAAAGAGTGAAACTTTGAACAGAAATAGTAAAACTTTGAACAGAAAGAGTGAAACTTTGAACAGAAAGAGTGAAACTTTGAACAGAAAGAGTGAACCTTTGAACAGAAAGAGTGAAACTTTGAACAGAAAGAGTGAAACTTTGAACAGAAAGAGTGAAACTTTGAACAGAAAGACTGAAACTTTAAACAGAAAGAGTGAAACTTTGAACATAAATAGTGAAACTTTGAACAATAGGGAAACTTTGAACATAAAGAGTGAAACTTTGAACATAATGAGTAAAACTTTGAACATAAATAGTGAAACTTTAAACAGAAAGAGTGAAACTTTGAACAGAAAGAGTGAAACTTTGAACAGAAAGAGTGAAACTTTAAACAGAAAGAGTGAAACTTTTAACATAAATAGTGAAACTTTGAACATAAATAGTGAAACTTTGAACATAAATAGTGAAACTTTTAACAGAGAGAGTGAAACTTTTAACATAAATAGTGAAACTTTGAACAGAAAGAGTGAAACTTTGAACAGAAAGAGTGAAACTTTTAACAGAAAGAGTGAAACTTTGAACAGAAAGAGTGAAACTTTGAACAGAAAGAGTGAAACTTTGAACATAAATAGTGAAACTTTTAACAGAAAGAGTGAAACTTTGAACAGAAATAGTAAAACTTTGAACAGAAAGAGTGAAACTTTGAACAGAAAGAGTGAAACTTTGAACAGAAAGAGTGAAACTTTGAACAGAAAGAGTGAAACTTTGAACAGAAAGAGTGAAACTTTGAACAGAAAGAGTGAAACTTTGAACAGAAAGACTGAAACTTTAAACAGAAAGAGTGAAACTTTGAACATAAATAGTGAAACTTTGAACAATAGGGAAACTTTGAACAGAAAGAGTGAAACTTTGAACATAAAGAGTGAAACTTTGAACATAATGAGTAAAACTTTGAACATAAATAGTGAAACTTTAAACAGAAAGAGTGAAACTTTGAACAGAAAGAGTGAAACTTTGAACAGAAAGAGTGAAACTTTGAACAGAAAGAGTGAAACTTAAAACATAAATAGTGAAACTTAAAACATAAATAGTGAAACTTAAAACATAAATAGTGAAACTTTGAACAGAAAGACTGAAACTTAAACAGAAAGAGTGAAACTTTGAACGTAAAGACTGAAACTTTAAACAGAAAGAGTGAAACTTTGAACAGAAAGAGTGAAACTTTGAACAGAAAGAGTGAAACTTTGAACAGAAATAGTAAAACTTTGAACAGAAAGAGTGAAACTTTGAACAGAAAGAGTGAAACTTTGAACAGAAAGAGTGAACCTTTGAACAGAAAGAGTGAAACTTTGAACAGAAAGAGTGAAACTTTGAACAGAAAGAGTGAAACTTTGAACAGAAAGACTGAAACTTTAAACAGAAAGAGTGAAACTTTGAACATAAATAGTGAAACTTTGAACAATAGGGAAACTTTGAACATAAAGAGTGAAACTTTGAACATAATGAGTAAAACTTTGAACATAAATAGTGAAACTTTAAACAGAAAGAGTGAAACTTTGAACAGAAAGAGTGAAACTTTGAACAGAAAGAGTGAAACTTTAAACAGAAAGAGTGAAACTTTTAACATAAATAGTGAAACTTTGAACATAAATAGTGAAACTTTGAACATAAATAGTGAAACTTTTAACAGAGAGAGTGAAACTTTTAACATAAATAGTGAAACTTTGAACAGAAAGAGTGAAACTTTGAACAGAAAGAGTGAAACTTTTAACAGAAAGAGTGAAACTTTGAACAGAAAGAGTGAAACTTTGAACAGAAAGAGTGAAACTTTGAACATAAATAGTGAAACTTTTAACAGAAAGAGTGAAACTTTGAACAGAAATAGTGAAACTTTGAACAGAAAGAGTGAAACTTTGAGCAGAAAGAGTGAAACTTTGAACAGAAAGAGTGAAACTTTGAACAGAAATAGTAAAACTTTGAACAGAAAGAGTGAAACTTTGAACAGAAAGAGTGAAACTTTGAACAGAAAGAGTGAAACTTTGAACAGAAAGAGTGAAACTTTGAACATAAAGAGTGAAACTTTGAACATAATGAGTAAAACTTTGAACATATATAGTGAAACTTTAAACAGAAAGAGTGAAACTTTGAACAGAAAGAGTGAAACTTTTAACAGAAAGAGTGAAACTTTGAACAGAAAGAGTGAAACTTTGAACAGAAAGAGTGAAACTTTGAACATAAATAGTGAAACTTTTAACAGAAAGAGTGAAACTTTGAACAGAAATAGTAAAACTTTGAACAGAAAGAGTGAAACTTTGAACAGAAAGAGTGAAACTTAAAACATAAATAGTGAAACTTAAAACATAAATAGTGAAACTTAAAACATAAATAGTGAAACTTTGAACAGAAAGACTGAAACTTAAACAGAAAGAGTGAAACTTTGAACGTAAAGACTGAAACTTTAAACAGAAAGAGTGAAACTTTGAATATAAATAGTGAAACTTTGAACAATAGGGAAACTTTGAACAGAAAGAGTGAAACTTTGAACATAAAGAGTGAAACTTTGAACATAATGAGTAAAACTTTGAACATAAATAGTGAAACTTTAAACAGAAAGAGTGAAACTTTTAACATAAATAGTGAAACTTTGAACATAAATAGTGAAACTTTGAACATAAATAGTGAAACTTTTAACAAAAAGAGTGAAACTTTTAACATAAATAGTGAAACTTTGAACAGAAAGAGTGAAACTTTGAAAAGAAAGAGTCAAACTTTGAACAGAAAGAGTCAAACTTTGAACAGAAAGAGTGAAACTTTGAACAGAAAGAGTGAAACTTTGAACATAAATAGTGAAACTTTTAACAGAAAGAGTGAAACTTTGAACAGAAATAGTGAAACTTTGAACAGAAAGAGTGAAACTTTGAACAGAAAGAGTGAAACTTTTAACAGAAAGAGTGAAACTTTGAACAGAAAGAGTGAAACTTTTAACAGAAAGAGTGAAACTTCGAACATAAATAGTGAAACTTTTAACAGAAAGAGTGAAACTTTGAACAGAAATAGTGAAACTTTGAACAGAAAGAGTGAAACTTTGAACAGAAAGAGTGAAACTTTGAACAGAAAGAGTGAAACTTTGAACAGAAATAGTAAAACTTTGAACAGAAAGAGTGAAACTTTGAATAGAAAGAGTGAAACTTTGAACAGAAAGAGTGAAACTTTGAACAGAAAGAGTGAAACTTTGAACAGAAAGAGTGAAACTTTGAACAGAAAGACTGAAACTTTAAACAGAAAGAGTGAAACTTTGAACATAAATAGTGAAACTTTGAACAATAGGGAAACTTTGAACAGAAAAAGTGAAACTTTGAACATAAAGAGTGAAACTTTGAACATAATGAGTAAAACTTTGAACATAAATAGTGAAACTTTAAACAGAAAGAGTGAAATTTTTAACATAAATCGTGAAACTTTGAACATAAATAGTGAAACTTTGAACATAAATAGTGAAACTTTTAACAGAAAGAGTGAAACTTTTAACATAAATAGTGAAACTTTGAACAGAAAGAGTGAAACTTTGAACAGAAAGAGTGAAACTTTGAACAGAAAGAGTGAAACTTTGAACAGAAAGAGTGAAACTTTGAACATAAATAGTAAAACTTTGAACAGAAAGAGTGAAACTTTGAACAGAAAGAGTGAAACTTTGAACAGAAAGAGTGAAACTTTGAACAGAAAGAGTGAAACTTTGAACAGAAAGAGTGAAACTTTGAACAGAAAGAGTGAAACTTTGAACAGAAAGACTGAAACTTTGAACATAAATAGTGAAACTTTGAACAATAGGGAAACTTTGAACAGAAAGAGTGAAACTTTGAACATAAAGAGTGAAACTTTGAACATAATGAGTAAAACTTTGAGCATAAATAGTGAAACTTTAAACAGAAAGAGTGAAACTTTGAACAGAAAGAGTGAAACTTTGAACAGAAAGAGTGAAACTTTGAACAGAAAGAGTGAAACTTAAAACATAAATAGTGAAACTTAAAACATAAATAGTGAAACTTAAAACATAAATAGTGAAACTTTGAACAGAAAGACTGAAACTTAAACAGAAAGAGTGAAACTTTGAACGTAAAGACTGAAACTTTAAACAGAAAGAGTGAAACTTTGAACAGAAAGAGTGAAACTTTGAACAGAAAGAGTGAAACTTTGAACAGAAATAGTAAAACTTTGAACAGAAAGAGTGAAACTTTGAACAGAAAGAGTGAAACTTTGAACAGAAAGAGTGAACCTTTGAACAGAAAGAGTGAAACTTTGAACAGAAAGAGTGAAACTTTGAACAGAAAGAGTGAAACTTTGAACAGAAAGACTGAAACTTTAAACAGAAAGAGTGAAACTTTGAACATAAATAGTGAAACTTTGAACAATAGGGAAACTTTGAACATAAAGAGTGAAACTTTGAACATAATGAGTAAAACTTTGAACATAAATAGTGAAACTTTAAACAGAAAGAGTGAAACTTTGAACAGAAAGAGTGAAACTTTGAACAGAAAGAGTGAAACTTTAAACAGAAAGAGTGAAACTTTTAACATAAATAGTGAAACTTTGAACATAAATAGTGAAACTTTGAACATAAATAGTGAAACTTTTAACAGAGAGAGTGAAACTTTTAACATAAATAGTGAAACTTTGAACAGAAAGAGTGAAACTTTGAACAGAAAGAGTGAAACTTTTAACAGAAAGAGTGAAACTTTGAACAGAAAGAGTGAAACTTTGAACAGAAAGAGTGAAACTTTGAACATAAATAGTGAAACTTTTAACAGAAAGAGTGAAACTTTGAACAGAAATAGTAAAACTTTGAACAGAAAGAGTGAAACTTTGAACAGAAAGAGTGAAACTTTGAACAGAAAGAGTGAAACTTTGAACAGAAAGAGTGAAACTTTGAACAGAAAGAGTGAAACTTTGAACAGAAAGAGTGAAACTTTGAACAGAAAGACTGAAACTTTAAACAGAAAGAGTGAAACTTTGAACATAAATAGTGAAACTTTGAACAATAGGGAAACTTTGAACAGAAAGAGTGAAACTTTGAACATAAAGAGTGAAACTTTGAACATAATGAGTAAAACTTTGAACATAAATAGTGAAACTTTAAACAGAAAGAGTGAAACTTTGAACAGAAAGAGTGAAACTTTGAACAGAAAGAGTGAAACTTTGAACAGAAAGAGTGAAACTTAAAACATAAATAGTGAAACTTAAAACATAAATAGTGAAACTTAAAACATAAATAGTGAAACTTTGAACAGAAAGACTGAAACTTAAACAGAAAGAGTGAAACTTTGAACGTAAAGACTGAAACTTTAAACAGAAAGAGTGAAACTTTGAACAGAAAGAGTGAAACTTTGAACAGAAAGAGTGAAACTTTGAACAGAAATAGTAAAACTTTGAACAGAAAGAGTGAAACTTTGAACAGAAAGAGTGAAACTTTGAACAGAAAGAGTGAACCTTTGAACAGAAAGAGTGAAACTTTGAACAGAAAGAGTGAAACTTTGAACAGAAAGAGTGAAACTTTGAACAGAAAGACTGAAACTTTAAACAGAAAGAGTGAAACTTTGAACATAAATAGTGAAACTTTGAACAATAGGGAAACTTTGAACATAAAGAGTGAAACTTTGAACATAATGAGTAAAACTTTGAACATATATAGTGAAACTTTAAACAGAAAGAGTGAAACTTTGAACAGAAAGAGTGAAACTTTTAACAGAAAGAGTGAAACTTTGAACAGAAAGAGTGAAACTTTGAACAGAAAGAGTGAAACTTTGAACAGAAAGAGTGAAACTTTGAACAGAAAGAGTGAAACTTTGAACAGAAAGAGTGAAACTTTGAACAGAAAGAGTGAAACTTTGAACAGAAAGACTGAAACTTTAAACAGAAAGAGTGAAACTTTGAACATAAATAGTGAAACTTTGAACAATAGGGAAACTTTGAACAGAAAGAGTGAAACTTTGAACATAAAGAGTGAAACTTTGAACATAATGAGTAAAACTTTGAGCATAAATAGTGAAACTTTAAACAGAAAGAGTGAAACTTTGAACAGAAAGAGTGAAACTTTGAACAGAAAGAGTGAAACTTTGAACAGAAAGAGTGAAACTTAAAACATAAATAGTGAAACTTAAAACATAAATAGTGAAACTTAAAACATAAATAGTGAAACTTTGAACAGAAAGACTGAAACTTAAACAGAAAGAGTGAAACTTTGAACGTAAAGACTGAAACTTTAAACAGAAAGAGTGAAACTTTGAACAGAAAGAGTGAAACTTTGAACAGAAAGAGTGAAACTTTGAACAGAAATAGTAAAACTTTGAACAGAAAGAGTGAAACTTTGAACAGAAAGAGTGAAACTTTGAACAGAAAGAGTGAACCTTTGAACAGAAAGAGTGAAACTTTGAACAGAAAGAGTGAAACTTTGAACAGAAAGAGTGAAACTTTGAACAGAAAGACTGAAACTTTAAACAGAAAGAGTGAAACTTTGAACATAAATAGTGAAACTTTGAACAATAGGGAAACTTTGAACATAAAGAGTGAAACTTTGAACATAATGAGTAAAACTTTGAACATAAATAGTGAAACTTTAAACAGAAAGAGTGAAACTTTGAACAGAAAGAGTGAAACTTTGAACAGAAAGAGTGAAACTTTAAACAGAAAGAGTGAAACTTTTAACATAAATAGTGAAACTTTGAACATAAATAGTGAAACTTTGAACATAAATAGTGAAACTTTTAACAGAGAGAGTGAAACTTTTAACATAAATAGTGAAACTTTGAACAGAAAGAGTGAAACTTTGAACAGAAAGAGTGAAACTTTTAACAGAAAGAGTGAAACTTTGAACAGAAAGAGTGAAACTTTGAACAGAAAGAGTGAAACTTTGAACATAAATAGTGAAACTTTTAACAGAAAGAGTGAAACTTTGAACAGAAATAGTAAAACTTTGAACAGAAAGAGTGAAACTTTGAACAGAAAGAGTGAAACTTTGAACAGAAAGAGTGAAACTTTGAACAGAAAGAGTGAAACTTTGAACAGAAAGAGTGAAACTTTGAACAGAAAGAGTGAAACTTTGAACAGAAAGACTGAAACTTTAAACAGAAAGAGTGAAACTTTGAACATAAATAGTGAAACTTTGAACAATAGGGAAACTTTGAACAGAAAGAGTGAAACTTTGAACATAAAGAGTGAAACTTTGAACATAATGAGTAAAACTTTGAACATAAATAGTGAAACTTTAAACAGAAAGAGTGAAACTTTGAACAGAAAGAGTGAAACTTTGAACAGAAAGAGTGAAACTTTGAACAGAAAGAGTGAAACTTAAAACATAAATAGTGAAACTTAAAACATAAATAGTGAAACTTAAAACATAAATAGTGAAACTTTGAACAGAAAGACTGAAACTTAAACAGAAAGAGTGAAACTTTGAACGTAAAGACTGAAACTTTAAACAGAAAGAGTGAAACTTTGAACAGAAAGAGTGAAACTTTGAACAGAAAGAGTGAAACTTTGAACAGAAATAGTAAAACTTTGAACAGAAAGAGTGAAACTTTGAACAGAAAGAGTGAAACTTTGAACAGAAAGAGTGAACCTTTGAACAGAAAGAGTGAAACTTTGAACAGAAAGAGTGAAACTTTGAACAGAAAGAGTGAAACTTTGAACAGAAAGACTGAAACTTTAAACAGAAAGAGTGAAACTTTGAACATAAATAGTGAAACTTTGAACAATAGGGAAACTTTGAACATAAAGAGTGAAACTTTGAACATAATGAGTAAAACTTTGAACATAAATAGTGAAACTTTAAACAGAAAGAGTGAAACTTTGAACAGAAAGAGTGAAACTTTGAACAGAAAGAGTGAAACTTTAAACAGAAAGAGTGAAACTTTTAACATAAATAGTGAAACTTTGAACATAAATAGTGAAACTTTGAACATAAATAGTGAAACTTTTAACAGAGAGAGTGAAACTTTTAACATAAATAGTGAAACTTTGAACAGAAAGAGTGAAACTTTGAACAGAAAGAGTGAAACTTTTAACAGAAAGAGTGAAACTTTGAACAGAAAGAGTGAAACTTTGAACAGAAAGAGTGAAACTTTGAACATAAATAGTGAAACTTTTAACAGAAAGAGTGAAACTTTGAACAGAAATAGTGAAACTTTGAACAGAAAGAGTGAAACTTTGAGCAGAAAGAGTGAAACTTTGAACAGAAAGAGTGAAACTTTGAACAGAAATAGTAAAACTTTGAACAGAAAGAGTGAAACTTTGAACAGAAAGAGTGAAACTTTGAACAGAAAGAGTGAAACTTTGAACAGAAAGAGTGAAACTTTGAACATAAAGAGTGAAACTTTGAACATAATGAGTAAAACTTTGAACATATATAGTGAAACTTTAAACAGAAAGAGTGAAACTTTGAACAGAAAGAGTGAAACTTTTAACAGAAAGAGTGAAACTTTGAACAGAAAGAGTGAAACTTTGAACAGAAAGAGTGAAACTTTGAACATAAATAGTGAAACTTTTAACAGAAAGAGTGAAACTTTGAACAGAAATAGTAAAACTTTGAACAGAAAGAGTGAAACTTTGAACAGAAAGAGTGAAACTTAAAACATAAATAGTGAAACTTAAAACATAAATAGTGAAACTTAAAACATAAATAGTGAAACTTTGAACAGAAAGACTGAAACTTAAACAGAAAGAGTGAAACTTTGAACGTAAAGACTGAAACTTAAACAGAAAGAGTGAAACTTTGAACGTAAAGACTGAAACTTTAAACAGAAAGAGTGAAACTTTGAACATAAAGAGTGAAACTTTGAACATAATGAGTAAAACTTTGAACATAAATAGTGAAACTTTAAACAGAAAGAGTGAAACTTTGAACAGAAAGAGTGAAACTTTGAACAGAAAGAGTGAAACTTTAAACAGAAAGAGTGAAACTTTTAACATAAATAGTGAAACTTTGAACATAAATAGTGAAACTTTGAACATAAATAGTGAAACTTTTAACAGAGAGAGTGAAACTTTTAACATAAATAGTGAAACTTTGAACAGAAAGAGTGAAACTTTGAACAGAAAGAGTGAAACTTTTAACAGAAAGAGTGAAACTTTGAACAGAAAGAGTGAAACTTTGAACAGAAAGAGTGAAACTTTGAACATAAATAGTGAAACTTTTAACAGAAAGAGTGAAACTTTGAACAGAAATAGTGAAACTTTGAACAGAAAGAGTGAAACTTTGAGCAGAAAGAGTGAAACTTTGAACAGAAAGAGTGAAACTTTGAACAGAAATAGTAAAACTTTGAACAGAAAGAGTGAAACTTTGAACAGAAAGAGTGAAACTTTGAACAGAAAGAGTGAAACTTTGAACAGAAAGAGTGAAACTTTGAACATAAAGAGTGAAACTTTGAACATAATGAGTAAAACTTTGAACATATATAGTGAAACTTTAAACAGAAAGAGTGAAACTTTGAACAGAAAGAGTGAAACTTTTAACAGAAAGAGTGAAACTTTGAACAGAAAGAGTGAAACTTTGAACAGAAAGAGTGAAACTTTGAACATAAATAGTGAAACTTTTAACAGAAAGAGTGAAACTTTGAACAGAAATAGTAAAACTTTGAACAGAAAGAGTGAAACTTTGAACAGAAAGAGTGAAACTTAAAACATAAATAGTGAAACTTAAAACATAAATAGTGAAACTTAAAACATAAATAGTGAAACTTTGAACAGAAAGACTGAAACTTAAACAGAAAGAGTGAAACTTTGAACGTAAAGACTGAAACTTTAAACAGAAAGAGTGAAACTTTGAATATAAATAGTGAAACTTTGAACAATAGGGAAACTTTGAACAGAAAGAGTGAAACTTTGAACATAAAGAGTGAAACTTTGAACATAATGAGTAAAACTTTGAACATAAATAGTGAAACTTTAAACAGAAAGAGTGAAACTTTTAACATAAATAGTGAAACTTTGAACATAAATAGTGAAACTTTGAACATAAATAGTGAAACTTTTAACAAAAAGAGTGAAACTTTTAACATAAATAGTGAAACTTTGAACAGAAAGAGTGAAACTTTGAAAAGAAAGAGTCAAACTTTGAACAGAAAGAGTCAAACTTTGAACAGAAAGAGTGAAACTTTGAACAGAAAGAGTGAAACTTTGAACATAAATAGTGAAACTTTTAACAGAAAGAGTGAAACTTTGAACAGAAATAGTGAAACTTTGAACAGAAAGAGTGAAACTTTGAACAGAAAGAGTGAAACTTTTAACAGAAAGAGTGAAACTTTGAACAGAAAGAGTGAAACTTTTAACAGAAAGAGTGAAACTTCGAACATAAATAGTGAAACTTTTAACAGAAAGAGTGAAACTTTGAACAGAAATAGTGAAACTTTGAACAGAAAGAGTGAAACTTTGAACAGAAAGAGTGAAACTTTGAACAGAAAGAGTGAAACTTTGAACAGAAATAGTAAAACTTTGAACAGAAAGAGTGAAACTTTGAATAGAAAGAGTGAAACTTTGAACAGAAAGAGTGAAACTTTGAACAGAAAGAGTGAAACTTTGAACAGAAAGAGTGAAACTTTGAACAGAAAGACTGAAACTTTAAACAGAAAGAGTGAAACTTTGAACATAAATAGTGAAACTTTGAACAATAGGGAAACTTTGAACAGAAAAAGTGAAACTTTGAACATAAAGAGTGAAACTTTGAACATAATGAGTAAAACTTTGAACATAAATAGTGAAACTTTAAACAGAAAGAGTGAAATTTTTAACATAAATCGTGAAACTTTGAACATAAATAGTGAAACTTTGAACATAAATAGTGAAACTTTTAACAGAAAGAGTGAAACTTTTAACATAAATAGTGAAACTTTGAACAGAAAGAGTGAAACTTTGAACAGAAAGAGTGAAACTTTGAACAGAAAGAGTGAAACTTTGAACAGAAAGAGTGAAACTTTGAACATAAATAGTGAAACTTTTAACAGAAAGAGTGAAACTTTTAACAGAAATAGTGAAACTTTGAACAGAAAGAGTGAAACTTTGAACAGAAAGAGTGAAACTTTGAACAGAAAGAGTGAAACTTTGAACAGAAAGAGTGAAACTTTGAACAGAAAGACTGAAACTTTAAACAGAAAGAGTGAAACTTTGAACATAAATAGTGAAACTTTGAACAATAGGGAAACTTTGAACAGAAAGAGTGAAACTTTGAACATAAAGAGTGAAACTTTGAACATAATGAGTAAAACTTTGAACATAAATAGTGAAACTTTAAACAGAAAGAGTGACACTTTGAACAGAAAGAGTGAAACTTTGAACAGAAAGAGTGAAACTTTAAACAGAAAGAGTGAAACTTTTAACATAAATAGTGAAACTTTGAACATAATTAGTGAAACTTTGAACATAAATAGTGAAACTTTTAACAGAGAGAGTGAAACTTTTAACATAAATAGTGAAACTTTGAACAGAAAGAGTGAAACTTTGAACAGAAAGAGTGAAACTTTTAACAGAAAGAGTGAAACTTTGAACAGAAAGAGTGAAACTTTGAACAGAAAGAGTGAAACTTTGAACATAAATAGTGAAACTTTTAACAGAAAGAGTGAAACTTTGAACAGAAATAGTGAAACTTTGAACAGAAAGAGTGAAACTTTGAGCAGAAAGAGTGAAACTTTGAACAGAAAGAGTGAAACTTTGAACAGAAATAGTAAAACTTTGAACAGAAAGAGTGAAACTTTGAACAGAAAGAGTGAAACTTTGAACAGAAAGAGTGAAACTTTGAACAGAAAGAGTGAAACTTTGAACAGAAAGAGTGAAACTTTGAACAGAAAGAGTGAAACTTTGAACAGAAAGACTGAAACTTTAAACAGAAAGAGTGAAACTTTGAACATAAATAGTGAAACTTTGAACAATAGGGAAACTTTGAACAGAAAGAGTGAAACTTTGAACATAAAGAGTGAAACTTTGAACATAATGAGTAAAACTTTGAACATAAATAGTGAAACTTTAAACAGAAAGAGTGAAACTTTGAACAGAAAGAGTGAAACTTTGAACAGAAAGAGTGAAACTTAAAACATAAATAGTGAAACTTAAAACATAAATAGTGAAACTTAAAACATAAATAGTGAAACTTTGAACAGAAAGACTGAAACTTAAACAGAAAGAGTGAAACTTTGAACGTAAAGACTGAAACTTTAAACAGAAAGAGTGAAACTTTGAACAGAAAGAGTGAAACTTTGAACAGAAAGAGTGAAACTTTGAACAGAAATAGTAAAACTTTGAACAGAAAGAGTGAAACTTTGAACAGAAAGAGTGAAACTTTGAACAGAAAGAGTGAACCTTTGAACAGAAAGAGTGAAACTTTGAACAGAAAGAGTGAAACTTTGAACAGAAAGAGTGAAACTTTGAACAGAAAGACTGAAACTTTAAACAGAAAGAGTGAAACTTTGAACATAAATAGTGAAACTTTGAACAATAGGGAAACTTTGAACAGAAAGAGTGAAACTTTGAACATAAAGAGTGAAACTTTGAACATAATGAGTAAAACTTTGAACATAAATAGTGAAACTTTAAACAGAAAGAGTGAAACTTTGAACAGAAAGAGTGAAACTTTGAACAGAAAGAGTGAAACTTTAAACAGAAAGAGTGAAACTTTTAACATAAATAGTGAAACTTTGAACATAAATAGTGAAACTTTGAACATAAATAGTGAAACTTTTAACAGAGAGAGTGAAACTTTTAACATAAATAGTGAAACTTTGAACAGAAAGAGTGAAACTTTGAACAGAAAGAGTGAAACTTTTAACAGAAAGAGTGAAACTTTGAACAGAAAGAGTGAAACTTTGAACAGAAAGAGTGAAACTTTGAACATAAATAGTGAAACTTTTAACAGAAAGAGTGAAACTTTGAACAGAAATAGTGAAACTTTGAACAGAAAGAGTGAAACTTTGAGCAGAAAGAGTGAAACTTTGAACAGAAAGAGTGAAACTTTGAACAGAAATAGTAAAACTTTGAACAGAAAGAGTGAAACTTTGAACAGAAAGAGTGAAACTTTGAACAGAAAGAGTGAAACTTTGAACAGAAAGAGTGAAACTTTGAACATAAAGAGTGAAACTTTGAACATAATGAGTAAAACTTTGAACATATATAGTGAAACTTTAAACAGAAAGAGTGAAACTTTGAACAGAAAGAGTGAAACTTTTAACAGAAAGAGTGAAACTTTGAACAGAAAGAGTGAAACTTTGAACAGAAAGAGTGAAACTTTGAACATAAATAGTGAAACTTTTAACAGAAAGAGTGAAACTTTGAACAGAAATAGTAAAACTTTGAACAGAAAGAGTGAAACTTTGAACAGAAAGAGTGAAACTTAAAACATAAATAGTGAAACTTAAAACATAAATAGTGAAACTTAAAACATAAATAGTGAAACTTTGAACAGAAAGACTGAAACTTAAACAGAAAGAGTGAAACTTTGAACGTAAAGACTGAAACTTTAAACAGAAAGAGTGAAACTTTGAATATAAATAGTGAAACTTTGAACAATAGGGAAACTTTGAACAGAAAGAGTGAAACTTTGAACATAAAGAGTGAAACTTTGAACATAATGAGTAAAACTTTGAACATAAATAGTGAAACTTTAAACAGAAAGAGTGAAACTTTTAACATAAATAGTGAAACTTTGAACATAAATAGTGAAACTTTGAACATAAATAGTGAAACTTTTAACAAAAAGAGTGAAACTTTTAACATAAATAGTGAAACTTTGAACAGAAAGAGTGAAACTTTGAAAAGAAAGAGTCAAACTTTGAACAGAAAGAGTCAAACTTTGAACAGAAAGAGTGAAACTTTGAACAGAAAGACTGAAACTTTGAACATAAATAGTGAAACTTTTAACAGAAAGAGTGAAACTTTGAACAGAAATAGTGAAACTTTGAACAGAAAGAGTGAAACTTTGAACAGAAAGAGTGAAACTTTTAACAGAAAGAGTGAAACTTTGAACAGAAAGAGTGAAACTTTTAACAGAAAGAGTGAAACTTCGAACATAAATAGTGAAACTTTTAACAGAAAGAGTGAAACTTTGAACAGAAATAGTGAAACTTTGAACAGAAAGAGTGAAACTTTGAACAGAAAGAGTGAAACTTTGAACAGAAAGAGTGAAACTTTGAACAGAAATAGTAAAACTTTGAACAGAAAGAGTGAAACTTTGAATAGAAAGAGTGAAACTTTGAACAGAAAGAGTGAAACTTTGAACAGAAAGAGTGAAACTTTGAACAGAAAGAGTGAAACTTTGAACAGAAAGACTGAAACTTTAAACAGAAAGAGTGAAACTTTGAACATAAATAGTGAAACTTTGAACAATAGGGAAACTTTGAACAGAAAGAGTGAAACTTTGAACATAAAGAGTGAAACTTTGAACATAATGAGTAAAACTTTGAACATAAATAGTGAAACTTTAAACAGAAAGAGTGAAACTTTGAACAGAAAGAGTGAAACTTTGAACAGAAAGAGTGAAACTTTAAACAGAAAGAGTGAAACTTTTAACATAAATAGTGAAACTTTGAACATAAATAGTGAAACTTTGAACATAAATAGTGAAACTTTTAACAGAGAGAGTGAAACTTTTAACATAAATAGTGAAACTTTGAACAGAAAGAGTGAAACTTTGAACAGAAAGAGTGAAACTTTTAACAGAAAGAGTGAAACTTTGAACAGAAAGAGTGAAACTTTGAACAGAAAGAGTGAAACTTTGAACATAAATAGTGAAACTTTTAACAGAAAGAGTGAAACTTTGAACAGAAATAGTGAAACTTTGAACAGAAAGAGTGAAACTTTGAGCAGAAAGAGTGAAACTTTGAACAGAAAGAGTGAAACTTTGAACAGAAATAGTAAAACTTTGAACAGAAAGAGTGAAACTTTGAACAGAAAGAGTGAAACTTTGAACAGAAAGAGTGAAACTTTGAACAGAAAGAGTGAAACTTTGAACATAAAGAGTGAAACTTTGAACATAATGAGTAAAACTTTGAACATATATAGTGAAACTTTAAACAGAAAGAGTGAAACTTTGAACAGAAAGAGTGAAACTTTTAACAGAAAGAGTGAAACTTTGAACAGAAAGAGTGAAACTTTGAACAGAAAGAGTGAAACTTTGAACATAAATAGTGAAACTTTTAACAGAAAGAGTGAAACTTTGAACAGAAATAGTAAAACTTTGAACAGAAAGAGTGAAACTTTGAACAGAAAGAGTGAAACTTAAAACATAAATAGTGAAACTTAAAACATAAATAGTGAAACTTAAAACATAAATAGTGAAACTTTGAACAGAAAGACTGAAACTTAAACAGAAAGAGTGAAACTTTGAACGTAAAGACTGAAACTTTAAACAGAAAGAGTGAAACTTTGAATATAAATAGTGAAACTTTGAACAATAGGGAAACTTTGAACAGAAAGAGTGAAACTTTGAACATAAAGAGTGAAACTTTGAACATAATGAGTAAAACTTTGAACATAAATAGTGAAACTTTAAACAGAAAGAGTGAAACTTTTAACATAAATAGTGAAACTTTGAACATAAATAGTGAAACTTTGAACATAAATAGTGAAACTTTTAACAAAAAGAGTGAAACTTTTAACATAAATAGTGAAACTTTGAACAGAAAGAGTGAAACTTTGAAAAGAAAGAGTCAAACTTTGAACAGAAAGAGTCAAACTTTGAACAGAAAGAGTGAAACTTTGAACAGAAAGACTGAAACTTTGAACATAAATAGTGAAACTTTTAACAGAAAGAGTGAAACTTTGAACAGAAATAGTGAAACTTTGAACAGAAAGAGTGAAACTTTGAACAGAAAGAGTGAAACTTTTAACAGAAAGAGTGAAACTTTGAACAGATAGAGTGAAACTTTTAACAGAAAGAGTGAAACTTCGAACATAAATAGTGAAACTTTTAACAGAAAGAGTGAAACTTTGAACAGAAATAGTGAAACTTTGAACAGAAAGAGTGAAACTTTGAACAGAAAGAGTGAAACTTTGAACAGAAAGAGTGAAACTTTGAACAGAAATAGTAAAACTTTGAACAGAAAGAGTGAAACTTTGAATAGAAAGAGTGAAACTTTGAACAGAAAGAGTGAAACTTTGAACAGAAAGAGTGAAACTTTGAACAGAAAGAGTGAAACTTTGAACAGAAAGACTGAAACTTTAAACAGAAAGAGTGAAACTTTGAACATAAATAGTGAAACTTTGAACAATAGGGAAACTTTGAACAGAAAGAGTGAAACTTTGAACATAAAGAGTGAAACTTTGAACATAATGAGTAAAACTTTGAACATAAATAGTGAAACTTTAAACAGAAAGAGTGAAATTTTTAACATAAATCGTGAAACTTTGAACATAAATAGTGAAACTTTGAACATAAATAGTGAAACTTTTAACAGAAAGAGTGAAACTTTTAACATAAATAGTGAAACTTTGAACAGAAAGAGTGAAACTTTGAACAGAAAGAGTGAAACTTTGAACAGAAAGAGTGAAACTTTGAACAGAAAGAGTGAAACTTTGAACATAAATAGTGAAACTTTTAACAGAAAGAGTGAAACTTTTAACAGAAATAGTGAAACTTTGAACAGAAAGAGTGAAACTTTGAACAGAAAGAGTGAAACTTTGAACAGAAAGAGTGAAACTTTGAACAGAAAGAGTGAAACTTTGAACAGAAAGACTGAAACTTTAAACAGAAAGAGTGAAACTTTGAACATAAATAGTGAAACTTTGAACAATAGGGAAACTTTGAACAGAAAGAGTGAAACTTTGAACATAAAGAGTGAAACTTTGAACATAATGAGTAAAACTTTGAACATAAATAGTGAAACTTTAAACAGAAAGAGTGAAACTTTGAACAGAAAGAGTGAAACTTTGAACAGAAAGAGTGAAACTTTAAACAGAAAGAGTGAAACTTTTAACATAAATAGTGAAACTTTGAACATAAATAGTGAAACTTTGAACATAAATAGTGAAACTTTTAACAGAGAGAGTGAAACTTTTAACATAAATAGTGAAACTTTGAACAGAAAGAGTGAAACTTTGAACAGAAAGAGTGAAACTTTTAACAGAAAGAGTGAAACTTTGAACAGAAAGAGTGAAACTTTGAACAGAAAGAGTGAAACTTTGAACATAAATAGTGAAACTTTTAACAGAAAGAGTGAAACTTTGAACAGAAATAGTGAAACTTTGAACAGAAAGAGTGAAACTTTGAGCAGAAAGAGTGAAACTTTGAACAGAAAGAGTGAAACTTTGAACAGAAATAGTAAAACTTTGAACAGAAAGAGTGAAACTTTGAACAGAAAGAGTGAAACTTTGAACAGAAAGAGTGAAACTTTGAACAGAAAGAGTGAAACTTTGAACATAAAGAGTGAAACTTTGAACATAATGAGTAAAACTTTGAACATATATAGTGAAACTTTAAACAGAAAGAGTGAAACTTTGAACAGAAAGAGTGAAACTTTTAACAGAAAGAGTGAAACTTTGAACAGAAAGAGTGAAACTTTGAACAGAAAGAGTGAAACTTTGAACATAAATAGTGAAACTTTTAACAGAAAGAGTGAAACTTTGAACAGAAATAGTAAAACTTTGAACAGAAAGAGTGAAACTTTGAACAGAAAGAGTGAAACTTAAAACATAAATAGTGAAACTTAAAACATAAATAGTGAAACTTTGAACAGAAAGACTGAAACTTAAACAGAAAGAGTGAAACTTTGAACGTAAAGACTGAAACTTTAAACAGAAAGAGTGAAACTTTGAACAGAAAGAGTGAAACTTTGAACAGAAAGAGTGAAACTTTGAACAGAAATAGTAAAACTTTGAACAGAAAGAGTGAAACTTTGAACAGAAAGAGTGAAACTTTGAACAGAAAGAGTGAAACTTTGAACAGAAAGAGTGAAACTTTGAACAGAAAGAGTGAAACTTTGAACAGAAAGAGTGAAACTTTGAACAGAAAGACTGAAACTTTAAACAGAAAGAGTGAAACTTTGAACATAAATAGTGAAACTTTGAACAATAGGGAAACTTTGAACAGAAAGAGTGAAACTTTGAACATAAAGAGTGAAACTTTGAACATAATGAGTAAAACTTTGAACATAAATAGTGAAACTTTAAACAGAAAGAGTGAAACTTTGAACAGAAAGAGTGAAACTTTGAACAGAAAGAGTGAAACTTTGAACAGAAAGAGTGAAACTTAAAACATAAATAGTGAAACTTAAAACATAAATAGTGAAACTTAAAACATAAATAGTGAAACTTTGAACAGAAAGACTGAAACTTAAACAGAAAGAGTGAAACTTTGAACGTAAAGACTGAAACTTTAAACAGAAAGAGTGAAACTTTGAACAGAAAGAGTGAAACTTTGAACATAAATAGTGAAACTTTTAACAGAAAGAGTGAAACTTTGAACAGAAATAGTAAAACTTTGAACAGAAAGAGTGAAACTTTGAACAGAAAGAGTGAAACTTAAAACATAAATAGTGAAACTTAAAACATAAATAGTGAAACTTAAAACATAAATAGTGAAACTTTGAACAGAAAGACTGAAACTTAAACAGAAAGAGTGAAACTTTGAACGTAAAGACTGAAACTTTAAACAGAAAGAGTGAAACTTTGAATATAAATAGTGAAACTTTGAACAATAGGGAAACTTTGAACAGAAAGAGTGAAACTTTGAACATAAAGAGTGAAACTTTGAACATAATGAGTAAAACTTTGAACATAAATAGTGAAACTTTAAACAGAAAGAGTGAAACTTTTAACATAAATAGTGAAACTTTGAACATAAATAGTGAAACTTTGAACATAAATAGTGAAACTTTTAACAAAAAGAGTGAAACTTTTAACATAAATAGTGAAACTTTGAACAGAAAGAGTGAAACTTTGAAAAGAAAGAGTCAAACTTTGAACAGAAAGAGTCAAACTTTGAACAGAAAGAGTGAAACTTTGAACAGAAAGAGTGAAACTTTGAACATAAATAGTGAAACTTTTAACAGAAAGAGTGAAACTTTGAACAGAAATAGTGAAACTTTGAACAGAAAGAGTGAAACTTTGAACAGAAAGAGTGAAACTTTTAACAGAAAGAGTGAAACTTTGAACAGAAAGAGTGAAACTTTTAACAGAAAGAGTGAAACTTCGAACATAAATAGTGAAACTTTTAACAGAAAGAGTGAAACTTTGAACAGAAATAGTGAAACTTTGAACAGAAAGAGTGAAACTTTGAACAGAAAGAGTGAAACTTTGAACAGAAAGAGTGAAACTTTGAACAGAAATAGTAAAACTTTGAACAGAAAGAGTGAAACTTTGAATAGAAAGAGTGAAACTTTGAACAGAAAGAGTGAAACTTTGAACAGAAAGAGTGAAACTTTGAACAGAAAGAGTGAAACTTTGAACAGAAAGACTGAAACTTTAAACAGAAAGAGTGAAACTTTGAACATAAATAGTGAAACTTTGAACAATAGGGAAACTTTGAACAGAAAGAGTGAAACTTTGAACATAAAGAGTGAAACTTTGAACATAATGAGTAAAACTTTGAACATAAATAGTGAAACTTTAAACAGAAAGAGTGAAATTTTTAACATAAATCGTGAAACTTTGAACATAAATAGTGAAACTTTGAACATAAATAGTGAAACTTTTAACAGAAAGAGTGAAACTTTTAACATAAATAGTGAAACTTTGAACAGAAAGAGTGAAACTTTGAACAGAAAGAGTGAAACTTTGAACAGAAAGAGTGAAACTTTGAACAGAAAGAGTGAAACTTTGAACATAAATAGTGAAACTTTTAACAGAAAGAGTGAAACTTTTAACAGAAATAGTGAAACTTTGAACAGAAAGAGTGAAACTTTGAACAGAAAGAGTGAAACTTTGAACAGAAAGAGTGAAACTTTGAAAAGAAAGAGTGAAACTTTGAACAGAAAGACTGAAACTTTAAACAGAAAGAGTGAAACTTTGAACATAAATAGTGAAACTTTGAACAATAGGGAAACTTTGAACAGAAAGAGTGAAACTTTGAACATAAAGAGTGAAACTTTGAACATAATGAGTAAAACTTTGAACATAAATAGTGAAACTTTAAACAGAAAGAGTGAAACTTTGAACAGAAAGAGTGAAACTTTGAACAGAAAGAGTGAAACTTTAAACAGAAAGAGTGAAACTTTTAACATAAATAGTGAAACTTTGAACATAAATAGTGAAACTTTGAACATAAATAGTGAAACTTTTAACAGAGAGAGTGAAACTTTTAACATAAATAGTGAAACTTTGAACAGAAAGAGTGAAACTTTGAACAGAAAGAGTGAAACTTTTAACAGAAAGAGTGAAACTTTGAACAGAAAGAGTGAAACTTTGAACAGAAAGAGTGAAACTTTGAACATAAATAGTGAAACTTTTAACAGAAAGAGTGAAACTTTGAACAGAAATAGTGAAACTTTGAACAGAAAGAGTGAAACTTTGAGCAGAAAGAGTGAAACTTTGAACAGAAAGAGTGAAACTTTGAACAGAAATAGTAAAACTTTGAACAGAAAGAGTGAAACTTTGAACAGAAAGAGTGAAACTTTGAACAGAAAGAGTGAAACTTTGAACAGAAAGAGTGAAACTTTGAACATAAAGAGTGAAACTTTGAACATAATGAGTAAAACTTTGAACATATATAGTGAAACTTTAAACAGAAAGAGTGAAACTTTGAACAGAAAGAGTGAAACTTTTAACAGAAAGAGTGAAACTTTGAACAGAAAGAGTGAAACTTTGAACAGAAAGAGTGAAACTTTGAACATAAATAGTGAAACTTTTAACAGAAAGAGTGAAACTTTGAACAGAAATAGTAAAACTTTGAACAGAAAGAGTGAAACTTTGAACAGAAAGAGTGAAACTTAAAACATAAATAGTGAAACTTAAAACATAAATAGTGAAACTTTGAACAGAAAGACTGAAACTTAAACAGAAAGAGTGAAACTTTGAACGTAAAGACTGAAACTTTAAACAGAAAGAGTGAAACTTTGAACAGAAAGAGTGAAACTTTGAACAGAAAGAGTGAAACTTTGAACAGAAATAGTAAAACTTTGAACAGAAAGAGTGAAACTTTGAACAGAAAGAGTGAAACTTTGAACAGAAAGAGTGAAACTTTGAACAGAAAGAGTGAAACTTTGAACAGAAAGAGTGAAACTTTGAACAGAAAGAGTGAAACTTTGAACAGAAAGACTGAAACTTTAAACAGAAAGAGTGAAACTTTGAACATAAATAGTGAAACTTTGAACAATAGGGAAACTTTGAACAGAAAGAGTGAAACTTTGAACATAAAGAGTGAAACTTTGAACATAATGAGTAAAACTTTGAACATAAATAGTGAAACTTTAAACAGAAAGAGTGAAACTTTGAACAGAAAGAGTGAAACTTTGAACAGAAAGAGTGAAACTTTGAACAGAAAGAGTGAAACTTAAAACATAAATAGTGAAACTTAAAACATAAATAGTGAAACTTAAAACATAAATAGTGAAACTTTGAACAGAAAGACTGAAACTTAAACAGAAAGAGTGAAACTTTGAACGTAAAGACTGAAACTTTAAACAGAAAGAGTGAAACTTTGAACAGAAAGAGTGAAACTTTGAACAGAAAGAGTGAAACTTTGAACAGAAATAGTAAAACTTTGAACAGAAAGAGTGAAACTTTGAACAGAAAGAGTGAAACTTTGAACAGAAAGAGTGAAACTTTGAACAGAAAGAGTGAAACTTTGAACAGAAAGAGTGAAACTTTGAACAGAAAGAGTGAAACTTTGAACAGAAAGACTGAAACTTTAAACAGAAAGAGTGAAACTTTGAACATAAATAGTGAAACTTTGAACAATAGGGAAACTTTGAACAGAAAGAGTGAAACTTTGAACATAAAGAGTGAAACTTTGAACATAATGAGTAAAACTTTGAACATAAATAGTGAAACTTTAAACAGAAAGAGTGAAACTTTGAACAGAAAGAGTGAAACTTTGAACAGAAAGAGTGAAACTTTAAACAGAAAGAGTGAAACTTTTAACATAAATAGTGAAACTTTGAACATAAATAGTGAAACTTTGAACATAAATAGTGAAACTTTTAACAGAGAGAGTGAAACTTTTAACATAAATAGTGAAACTTTGAACAGAAAGAGTGAAACTTTGAACAGAAAGAGTGAAACTTTTAACAGAAAGAGTGAAACTTTGAACAGAAAGAGTGAAACTTTGAACAGAAAGAGTGAAACTTTGAACATAAATAGTGAAACTTTTAACAGAAAGAGTGAAACTTTGAACAGAAATAGTGAAACTTTGAACAGAAAGAGTGAAACTTTGAGCAGAAAGAGTGAAACTTTGAACAGAAAGAGTGAAACTTTGAACAGAAATAGTAAAACTTTGAACAGAAAGAGTGAAACTTTGAACAGAAAGAGTGAAACTTTGAACAGAAAGAGTGAAACTTTGAACAGAAAGAGTGAAACTTTGAACATAAAGAGTGAAACTTTGAACATAATGAGTAAAACTTTGAACATATATAGTGAAACTTTAAACAGAAAGAGTGAAACTTTGAACAGAAAGAGTGAAACTTTTAACAGAAAGAGTGAAACTTTGAACAGAAAGAGTGAAACTTTGAACAGAAAGAGTGAAACTTTGAACATAAATAGTGAAACTTTTAACAGAAAGAGTGAAACTTTGAACAGAAATAGTAAAACTTTGAACAGAAAGAGTGAAACTTTGAACAGAAAGAGTGAAACTTAAAACATAAATAGTGAAACTTAAAACATAAATAGTGAAACTTAAAACATAAATAGTGAAACTTTGAACAGAAAGACTGAAACTTAAACAGAAAGAGTGAAACTTTGAACGTAAAGACTGAAACTTTAAACAGAAAGAGTGAAACTTTGAATATAAATAGTGAAACTTTGAACAATAGGGAAACTTTGAACAGAAAGAGTGAAACTTTGAACATAAAGAGTGAAACTTTGAACATAATGAGTAAAACTTTGAACATAAATAGTGAAACTTTAAACAGAAAGTGAGAAACTTTTAACATAAATAGTGAAACTTTGAACATAAATAGTGAAACTTTGAACATAAATAGTGAAACTTTGAACATAAATAGTGAAACTTTTAACAAAAAGAGTGAAACTTTTAACATAAATAGTGAAACTTTGAACAGAAAGAGTGAAACTTTGAAAAGAAAGAGTCAAACTTTGAACAGAAAGAGTCAAACTTTGAACAGAAAGAGTGAAACTTTGAACAGAAAGAGTGAAACTTTGAACATAAATAGTGAAACTTTTAACAGAAAGAGTGAAACTTTGAACAGAAATAGTGAAACTTTGAACAGAAAGAGTGAAACTTTGAACAGAAAGAGTGAAACTTTTAACAGAAAGAGTGAAACTTTGAACAGAAAGAGTGAAACTTTTAACAGAAAGAGTGAAACTTTGAACAGAAATAGTGAAACTTTGAACAGAAAGAGTGAAACTTTGAACAGAAAGAGTGAAACTTTGAACAGAAAGAGTGAAACTTTGAACAGAAATAGTAAAACTTTGAACAGAAAGAGTGAAACTTTGAATAGAAAGAGTGAAACTTTGAACAGAAAGAGTGAAACTTTGAACAGAAAGAGTGAAACTTTGAACAGAAAGAGTGAAACTTTGAACAGAAAGACTGAAACTTTAAACAGAAAGAGTGAAACTTTGAACATAAATAGTGAAACTTTGAACAATAGGGAAACTTTGAACAGAAAGAGTGAAACTTTGAACATAAAGAGTGAAACTTTGAACATAATGAGTAAAACTTTGAACATAAATAGTGAAACTTTAAACAGAAAGAGTGAAATTTTTAACATAAATCGTGAAACTTTGAACATAAATAGTGAAACTTTGAACATAAATAGTGAAACTTTTAACAGAAAGAGTGAAACTTTTAACATAAATAGTGAAACTTTGAACAGAAAGAGTGAAACTTTGAACAGAAAGAGTGAAACTTTGAACAGAAAGAGTGAAACTTTGAACAGAAAGAGTGAAACTTTGAACATAAATAGTGAAACTTTTAACAGAAAGAGTGAAACTTTTAACAGAAATAGTGAAACTTTGAACAGAAAGAGTGAAACTTTGAACAGAAAGAGTGAAACTTTTAACAGAAAGAGTGAAACTTTGAACAAAAAGAGTGAAACTTTGAACAGAAAGAGTGAAACTTTGAACATAAATAGTGAAACTTTTAACAGAAAGAGTGAAACTTTGAACAGAATTAGTGAAACTTTGAACAGAAAGAGTGAAAATTTGAACAGAAAGAGTGAAACTTTGAACAGAAAGAGTGAAACTTTGAACAGAAATAGTAAAACTTTGAACAGAAAGAGTGAAACTTTGAACAGAAAGAGTGAAACTTAAAACATAAATAGTGAAACCTAAAACATAAATAGTGAAACTTAAAACATAAATAGTGAAACTTTGAACAGAAAGACTGAAACTTAAACAGAAAGAGTGAAACTTTGAACGGAAAAACTGAAACTTTAAACAGAAAGAGTGAAACTTTGAACATAAATAGTGAAACTTTGAACAATAGGGAAACTTTGAACAGAAAGAGTGAAACTTTGAACATAAAGAGTGAAACTTTGAACATAATGAGTAAAACTTTGAACATATATAGTGAAACTTTAAACAGAAAGAGTGAAACTTTTAACATAAATAGTGAAACTTTGAACATAAATAGTGAAACTTTGAACATAAATAGTGAAACTTTTAACAGAGAGAGTGAAACTTTTAACATAAATAGTGAAACTTTGAACAGAAAGAGTGAAACTTTGAACAGAAAGAGTGAAACTTTTAACAGAAAGAGTGAAACTTTGAACAGAAAGAGTGAAACTTTGAACAGAAAGAGTGAAACTTTGAACATAAATAGTGAAACTTTTAACAGAAAGAGTGAAACTTTGAACAGAAATAGTGAAACTTTGAACAGAAAGAGTGAAACTTTGAACAGAAAGAGTGAAACTTTGAACAGAAAGAGTGAAACTTTGAACAGAAAGAGTGAAACTTTGAACAGAAATAGTAAAACTTTGAACAGAAAGAGTGAAACTTTGAATAGAAAGAGTGAAACTTTGAACAGAAAGAGTGAAACTTTGAACAGAAAGAGTGAAACTTTGAACAGAAAGAGTGAAACTTAAAACATAAATAGTGAAACTTAAAACATAAATAGTGAAACTTAAAACATAAATAGTGAAAATTTAAACATAAATAGTGAAACTTTGAACAGAAAGAGTGAAATTTGAACAGAAAGAGTGAAACTTAAAACATAAATAGTGAAACTTAAAACATAAAGAGTGAAACTTTGAACATAATGAGTAAAACTTTGAACATATATAGTGAAACTTTAAACAGAAAGAGTGAAACTTTTAACATAAATAGTGAAACTTTGAACATAAATAGTGAAACTTTGAACATAAATAGTGAAACTTTTAACAGAGAGAGTGAAACTTTTAACATAAATAGTGAAACTTTGAACAGAAAGAGTGAAACTTTGAACAGAAAGAGTGAAACTTTTAACAGAAAGAGTGAAACTTTGAACAGAAAGAGTGAAACTTTGAACAGAAAGAGTGAAACTTTGAACATAAATAGTGAAACTTTTAACAGAAAGAGTGAAACTTTGAACAGAAATAGTAAAACTTTGAACAGAAAGAGTGAAACTTTGAACAGAAAGAGTGAAACTTAAAACATAAATAGTGAAACTTAAAACATAAATAGTGAAACTTAAAACATAAATAGTGAAACTTTGAACAGAAAGACTGAAACTTAAACAGAAAGAGTGAAACTTTGAACGTAAAGACTGAAACTTTAAACAGAAAGAGTGAAACTTTGAATATAAATAGTGAAACTTTGAACAATAGGGAAACTTTGAACAGAAAGAGTGAAACTTTGAACATAAAGAGTGAAACTTTGAACATAATGAGTAAAACTTTGAACATAAATAGTGAAACTTTAAACAGAAAGAGTGAAACTTTTAACATAAATAGTGAAACTTTGAACATAAATAGTGAAACTTTGAACATAAATAGTGAAACTTTTAACAAAAAGAGTGAAACTTTTAACATAAATAGTGAAACTTTGAACAGAAAGAGTGAAACTTTGAAAAGAAAGAGTCAAACTTTGAACAGAAAGAGTCAAACTTTGAACAGAAAGAGTGAAACTTTGAACAGAAAGAGTGAAACTTTGAACATAAATAGTGAAACTTTTAACAGAAAGAGTGAAACTTTGAACAGAAATAGTGAAACTTTGAACAGAAAGAGTGAAACTTTGAACAGAAAGAGTGAAACTTAAAACATAAATAGTGAAACTTAAAACATAAATAGTGAAACTTAAAACATAAATAGTGAAAATTTAAACATAAATAGTGAAACTTTGAACAGAAAGAGTGAAACTTTGAACAGAAAGAGTGAAACTTAAAACATAAATAGTGAAACTTAAAACATAAAGAGTGAAACTTTGAACATAATGAGTAAAACTTTGAACATATATAGTGAAACTTTAAACAGAAAGAGTGAAACTTTAAACAGAAAGAGTGAAACTTTTAACATAAATAGTGAAACTTTGAACATAAATAGTGAAACTTTGAACTTAAATAGTGAAACTTTTAACAGAGAGAGTGAAACTTTTAACATAAATAGTGAAACTTTGAACAGAAAGAGTGAAACTTTGAACAGAAAGAGTGAAACTTTTAACAGAAAGAGTGAAACTTTGAACAGAAAGAGTGAAACTTTGAACAGAAAGAGTGAAACTTTGAACATAAATAGTGAAACTTTTAACAGAAAGAGTGAAACTTTGAACAGAAATAGTAAAACTTTGAACAGAAAGAGTGAAACTTTGAACAGAAAGAGTGAAACTTAAAACATAAATAGTGAAACTTAAAACATAAATAGTGAAACTTAAAACATAAATAGTGAAACTTTGAACAGAAAGACTGAAACTTAAACAGAAAGAGTGAAACTTTGAACGTAAAGACTGAAACTTTAAACAGAAAGAGTGAAACTTTGAATATAAATAGTGAAACTTTGAACAATAGGGAAACTTTGAACAGAATGAGTGAAACTTTGAACATAAAGAGTAAAACTTTGAACATAAATAGTGAAACTTTAAACAGAAAGAGTGAAACTTTTAACATAAATAGTGAAACTTTGAACATAAATAGTGAAACTTTGAACATAAATAGTGAAACTTTTAACAAAAAGAGTGAAACTTTTAACATAAATAGTGAAACTTTGAACAGAAAGAGTGAAACTTTGAAAAGAAAGAGTCAAACTTTGAACAGAAAGAGTCAAACTTTGAACAGAAAGAGTGAAACTTTGAACAGAAAGAGTGAAACTTTGAACATAAATAGTGAAACTTTTAACAGAAAGAGTGAAACTTTGAACAGAAATAGTGAAACTTTGAACAGAAAGAGTGAAACTTTGAACAGAAAGAGTGAAACTTTTAACAGAAAGAGTGAAACTTTGAACAGAAAGAGTGAAACTTTTAACAGAAAGAGTGAAACTTCGAACATAAATAGTGAAACTTTTAACAGAAAGAGTGAAACTTTGAACAGAAATAGTGAAACTTTGAACAGAAAGAGTGAAACTTTGAACAGAAAGAGTGAAACTTTGAACAGAAAGAGTGAAACTTTGAACAGAAATAGTAAAACTTTGAACAGAAAGAGTGAAACTTTGAACAGAAAGAGTGAAACTTTGAACAGAAAGAGTGAAACTTTGAACAGAAAGAGTGAAACTTAAAACATAAATAGTGAAACTTAAAACATAAATAGTGAAACTTAAAACATAAATAGTGAAAATTTAAACATAAATAGTGAAACTTTGAACAGAAAGAGTGAAACTTTGAACAGAAAGAGTGAAACTTAAAACATAAATAGTGAAACTTAAAACATAAAGAGTGAAACTTTGAACATAATGAGTAAAACTTTGAACATATATAGTGAAACTTTAAACAGAAAGAGTGAAACTTTTAACATAAATAGTGAAACTTTGAACATAAATAGTGAAACTTTGAACAGAAAGAGTGAAACTTTGAACAGAAAGAGTGAAACTTTGAACAGAAAGAGTGAAACTTTGAACAGAAATAGTAAAACTTTGAACAGAAAGAGTGAAACTTTGAACAGAAAGAGTGAAACTTTTAACAGAAAGAGTGAAACTTTGAACAGAAAGAGTGAAACTTTGAACAGAAAGAGTGAAACTTTGAACATAAATAGTGAAACTTTTAACAGAAAGAGTGAAACTTTGAACAGAAATAGTAAAACTTTGAACAGAAAGAGTGAAACTTTGAACAGAAAGAGTGAAACTTAAAACATAAATAGTGAAACTTAAAACATAAATAGTGAAACTTAAAACATAAATAGTGAAACTTTGAACAGAAAGACTGAAACTTAAACAGAAAGAGTGAAACTTTGAACGTAAAGACTGAAACTTTAAACAGAAAGAGTGAAACTTTGAATATAAATAGTGAAACTTTGAACAATAGGGAAACTTTGAACAGAAAGAGTGAAACTTTGAACATAAAGAGTGAAACTTTGAACATAATGAGTAAAACTTTGAACATAAATAGTGAAACTTTAAACAGAAAGAGTGAAACTTTTAACATAAATAGTGAAACTTTGAACATAAATAGTGAAACTTTGAACATAAATAGTGAAACTTTTAACAAAAAGAGTGAAACTTTTAACATAAATAGTGAAACTTTGAACAGAAAGAGTGAAACTTTGAAAAGAAAGAGTCAAACTTTGAACAGAAAGAGTCAAACTTTGAACAGAAAGAGTGAAACTTTGAACAGAAAGAGTGAAACTTTGAACATAAATAGTGAAACTTTTAACAGAAAGAGTGAAACTTTGAACAGAAATAGTGAAACTTTGAACAGAAAGAGTGAAACTTTGAACAGAAAGAGTGAAACTTTTAACAGAAAGAGTGAAACTTTGAACAGAAAGAGTGAAACTTTTAACAGAAAGAGTGAAACTTCGAACATAAATAGTGAAACTTTTAACAGAAAGAGTGAAACTTTGAACAGAAATAGTGAAACTTTGAACAGAAAGAGTGAAACTTTGAACAGAAAGAGTGAAACTTTGAACAGAAAGAGTGAAACTTTGAACAGAAATAGTAAAACTTTGAACAGAAAGAGTGAAACTTTGAACAGAAAGAGTGAAACTTTGAACAGAAAGAGTGAAACTTTGAACAGAAAGAGTGAAACTTAAAACATAAATAGTGAAACTTAAAACATAAATAGTGAAACTTAAAACATAAATAGTGAAAATTTAAACATAAATAGTGAAACTTTGAACAGAAAGAGTGAAACTTTGAACAGAAAGAGTGAAACTTAAAACATAAATAGTGAAACTTAAAACATAAAGAGTGAAACTTTGAACATAATGAGTAAAACTTTGAACATATATAGTGAAACTTTAAACAGAAAGAGTGAAACTTTTAACATAAATAGTGAAACTTTGAACATAAATAGTGAAACTTTGAACATAAATAGTGAAACTTTTAACAGAGAGAGTGAAACTTTTAACATAAATAGTGAAACTTTGAACAGAAAGAGTGAAACTTTGAACAGAAAGAGTGAAACTTTTAACAGAAAGAGTGAAACTTTGAACAGAAAGAGTGAAACTTTGAACAGAAAGAGTGAAACTTTGAACATAAATAGTGAAACTTTTAACAGAAAGAGTGAAACTTTGAACAGAAATAGTAAAACTTTGAACAGAAAGAGTGAAACTTTGAACAGAAAGAGTGAAACTTAAAACATAAATAGTGAAACTTAAAACATAAATAGTGAAACTTAAAACATAAATAGTGAAACTTTGAACAGAAAGACTGAAACTTAAACAGAAAGAGTGAAACTTTGAACGTAAAGACTGAAACTTTAAACAGAAAGAGTGAAACTTTGAATATAAATAGTGAAACTTTGAACAATAGGGAAACTTTGAACAGAAAGAGTGAAACTTTGAACATAAAGAGTGAAACTTTGAACATAATGAGTAAAACTTTTAACAGAAAGAGTTAACTTTTAACATAAATAGTGAAACTTTGAACAATAGGGAAACTTTGAACAGAAAGAGTGAAACTTTGAACATAATGAGTAAAACTTTGAACAGAAATAGTGAAACTTTGAACATAAAGAGTGAAACTTTGAACATAAGGAGTGAAACTTTGAACATAAAGAGTGAAACTTTTAACAGAAAGAGTTAACTTTTAACATAAATAGTGAAACTTTGAACAATAGGGAAACTTTGAACAGAAAGAGTGAAACTTTGAACATAATGAGTAAAACTTTGAACAGAAATAGTGAAACTTTGAACATAAAGAGTGAAACTTTGAACATAAGGAGTGAAACTTTGAACATAAAGAGTGAAACTTTTAACAGAAAGAGTTAACTTTTAACATAAATAGTGAAACTTTGAACATAAATAGTGAAACTTTGAACATAAATAGTGAAACTTTTAACAGAAAGAGTGAAACTTTTAACATAAATAGTGAAACTTTGAACATAAATAGTGAAACTTTGAACATAAATAGTGAAACTTTTAACAGAAAGAGTGAAACTTTTAACATAAATAGTGAAACTTTGAACAGACAGAGTGAAACTTTGAACAGAAAGAGTGAAACTTTGAACAGAAAGAGTGAAACTTTGAACAGAAAGAGTGAAACTTTGAACAGAAAGAGTGAAACTTTGAACATAAATAGTAAAACTTTGAACGTAAAGACTGAAACTTTAAACAGAAAGAGTGAAACTTTGAACATAAATAGTGAAACTTTGAACAATAGGGAAACTTTGAACAGAAAGAGTGAAACTTTGAACATAAAGAGTGAAACTTTGAACATAATGAGTAAAACTTTGAACATAAATAGTGAAACTTTAAACAGAAAGAGTGAAACTTTTAACATAAATAGTGAAACTTTGAACATAAATAGTGAAACTTTGAACATAAATAGTGAAACTTTTAACAAAAAGAGTGAAACTTTTAACAAAAATAGTGAAACTTTGAACAGAAAGAGTGAAACTTTGAAAAGAAAGAGTCAAACTTTGAACAGAAAGAGTCAAACTTTGAACAGAAAGAGTGAAACTTTGAACAGAAAGAGTGAAACTTTGAACATAAATAGTGAAACTTTTAACAGAAAGAGTGAAACTTTGAACAGAAATAGTGAAACTTTGAACAGAAAGAGTGAAACTTTGAACAGAAAGAGTGAAACTTAAAACATAAATAGTGAAACTTAAAACATAAATAGTGAAACTTAAAACATAAATAGTGAAAATTTAAACATAAATAGTGAAACTTTGAACAGAAAGAGTGAAACTTTGAACAGAAAGAGTGAAACTTAAAACATAAATAGTGAAACTTAAAACATAAAGAGTGAAACTTTGAACATAATGAGTAAAACTTTGAACATATATAGTGAAACTTTAAACAGAAAGAGTGAAACTTTTAACATAAATAATGAAACTTTGAACATAAATAGTGAAACTTTGAACATAAATAGTGAAACTTTTAACAGAGAGAGTGAAACTTTTAACATAAATAGTGAAACTTTGAACAGAAAGAGTGAAACTTTGAACAGAAAGAGTGAAACTTTTAACAGAAAGAGTGAAACTTTGAACAGAAAGAGTGAAACTTTGAACAGAAAGAGTGAAACTTTGAACATAAATAGTGAAACTTTTAACAGAAAGAGTGAAACTTTGAACAGAAATAGTAAAACTTTGAACAGAAAGAGTGAAACTTTGAACAGAAAGAGTGAAACTTAAAACATAAATAGTGAAACTTAAAACATAAATAGTGAAACTTAAAACATAAATAGTGAAACTTTGAACAGAAAGACTGAAACTTAAACAGAAAGAGTGAAACTTTGAACGTAAAGACTGAAACTTTGAACAATAGGGAAACTTTGAACAGAAAGAGTGAAACTTTGAATATAAATAGTGAAACTTTGAACAATAGGGAAACTTTGAACAGAAAGAGTGAAACTTTGAACATAAAGAGTGAAACTTTGAACATAATGAGTAAAACTTTGAACATAAATAGTGAAACTTTAAACAGAAAGAGTGAAACTTTTAACATAAATAGTGAAACTTTGAACATAAATAGTGAAACTTTGAACATAAATAGTGAAACTTTTAACAAAAAGAGTGAAACTTTTAACATAAATAGTGAAACTTTGAACAGAAAGAGTGAAACTTTGAAAAGAAAGAGTCAAACTTTGAACAGAAAGAGTCAAACTTTGAACAGAAAGAGTGAAACTTTGAACAGAAAGAGTGAAACTTTTAACAGAAAGAGTGAAACTTTGAACAGAAAGAGTGAAACTTTGAACAGAAAGAGTGAAACTTTGAACATAAATAGTGAAACTTTTAACAGAAAGAGTGAAACTTTGAACAGAAATAGTAAAACTTTGAACAGAAAGAGTGAAACTTTGAACATAAAGAGTGAAACTTTGAACATAATGAGTGAAACTTTGAACATAAGGAGTGAAACTTTGAACATAAAGAGTGAAACTTTTAACAGAAAGAGTTAACTTTGAACATAAATAGTGAAACTTTTAACAGAAAGAGTGAAACTTTTAACATAAATAGTGAAACTTTGAACATAAATAGTGAAACTTTGAACATAAATAGTGAAACTTTTAACAGAAAGAGTGAAACTTTTAACATAAATAGTGAAACTTTGAACAGACAGAGTGAAACTTTGAACAGAAAGAGTGAAACTTTGAACAGAAAGAGTGAAACTTTGAACAGAAAGAGTGAAACTTTGAACAGAAAGAGTGAAACTTTGAACAGAAAGAGTGAAACTTTGAACATAAATAGTAAAACTTTGAACGTAAAGACTGAAACTTTAAACAGAAAGAGTGAAACTTTGAACATAAATAGTGAAACTTTGAACAATAGGGAAACTTTGAACAGAAAGAGTGAAACTTTGAACATAAAGAGTGAAACTTTGAACATAATGAGTAAAACTTTGAACATAAATAGTGAAACTTTAAACAGAAAGAGTGAAACTTTTAACATAAATAGTGAAACTTTGAACATAAATAGTGAAACTTTGAACATAAATAGTGAAACTTTTAACAAAAAGAGTGAAACTTTTAACATAAATAGTGAAACTTTGAACAGAAAGAGTGAAACTTTGAACAGAAAGAGTGAAACTTTGAAAAGAAAGAGTCAAACTTTGAACAGAAAGAGTCAAACTTTGAACAGAAAGAGTGAAACTTTGAACAGAAAGAGTGAAACTTTGAACATAAATAGTGAAACTTTTAACAGAAAGAGTGAAACTTTGAACAGAAATAGTGAAACTTTGAACAGAAAGAGTGAAACTTTGAACAGAAAGAGTGAAACTTAAAACATAAATAGTGAAACTTAAAACATAAATAGTGAAACTTAAAACATAAATAGTGAAAATTTAAACATAAATAGTGAAACTTTGAACAGAAAGAGTGAAACTTTGAACAGAAAGAGTGAAACTTAAAACATAAATAGTGAAACTTAAAACATAAAGAGTGAAACTTTGAACATAATGAGTAAAACTTTGAACATATATAGTGAAACTTTAAACAGAAAGAGTGAAACTTTTAACATAAATAATGAAACTTTGAACATAAATAGTGAAACTTTGAACATAAATAGTGAAACTTTTAACAGAGAGAGTGAAACTTTTAACATAAATAGTGAAACTTTGAACAGAAAGAGTGAAACTTTGAACAGAAAGAGTGAAACTTTTAACAGAAAGAGTGAAACTTTGAACAGAAAGAGTGAAACTTTGAACAGAAAGAGTGAAACTTTGAACATAAATAGTGAAACTTTTAACAGAAAGAGTGAAACTTTGAACAGAAATAGTAAAACTTTGAACAGAAAGAGTGAAACTTTGAACAGAAAGAGTGAAACTTAAAACATAAATAGTGAAACTTAAAACATAAATAGTGAAACTTAAAACATAAATAGTGAAACTTTGAACAGAAAGACTGAAACTTAAACAGAAAGAGTGAAACTTTGAACGTAAAGACTGAAACTTTGAACAATAGGGAAACTTTGAACAGAAAGAGTGAAACTTTGAATATAAATAGTGAAACTTTGAACAATAGGGAAACTTTGAACAGAAAGAGTGAAACTTTGAACATAAAGAGTGAAACTTTGAACATAATGAGTAAAACTTTGAACATAAATAGTGAAACTTTAAACAGAAAGAGTGAAACTTTTAACATAAATAGTGAAACTTTGAACATAAATAGTGAAACTTTGAACATAAATAGTGAAACTTTTAACAAAAAGAGTGAAACTTTTAACATAAATAGTGAAACTTTGAACAGAAAGAGTGAAACTTTGAAAAGAAAGAGTCAAACTTTGAACAGAAAGAGTCAAACTTTGAACAGAAAGAGTGAAACTTTGAACAGAAAGAGTGAAACTTTTAACAGAAAGAGTGAAACTTTGAACAGAAAGAGTGAAACTTTGAACAGAAAGAGTGAAACTTTGAACATAAATAGTGAAACTTTTAACAGAAAGAGTGAAACTTTGAACAGAAATAGTAAAACTTTGAACAGAAAGAGTGAAACTTTGAACAGAAAGAGTGAAACTTAAAACATAAATAGTGAAACTTAAAACATAAATAGTGAAACTTAAAACATAAATAGTGAAACTTTGAACAGAAAGACTGAAACTTAAACAGAAAGAGTGAAACTTTGAACGTAAAGACTGAAACTTTAAACAGAAAGAGTGAAACTTTGAATATAAATAGTGAAACTTTGAACAATAGGGAAACTTTGAACAGAAAGAGTGAAACTTTGAACATAAAGAGTGAAACTTTGAACATAATGAGTAAAACTTTGAACATAAATAGTGAAACTTTAAACAGAAAGAGTGAAATTTTTAACATAAATAGTGAAACTTTGAACATAAATAGTGAAACTTTGAACATAAATAGTGAAACTTTTAACAAAAAGAGTGAAACTTTTAACATAAATAGTGAAACTTTGAACAGAAAGAGTGAAACTTTGAAAAGAAAGAGTCAAACTTTGAACAGAAAGAGTCAAACTTTGAACAGAAAGAGTGAAACTTTGAACAGAAAGAGTGAAACTTTGAACATAAATAGTGAAACTTTTAACAGAAAGAGTGAAACTTTGAACAGAAATAGTGAAACTTTGAACAGAAAGAGTGAAACTTTGAACAGAAAGAGTGAAACTTAAAACATAAATAGTGAAACTTAAAACATAAATAGTGAAACTTAAAACATAAATAGTGAAAATTTAAACATAAATAGTGAAACTTTGAACAGAAAGAGTGAAACTTTGAACAGAAAGAGTGAAACTTAAAACATAAATAGTGAAACTTAAAACATAAAGAGTGAAACTTTGAACATAATGAGTAAAACTTTGAACATATATAGTGAAACTTTAAACAGAAAGAGTGAAACTTTAAACAGAAAGAGTGAAACTTTTAACATAAATAGTGAAACTTTGAACATAAATAGTGAAACTTTGAACTTAAATAGTGAAACTTTTAACAGAGAGAGTGAAACTTTTAACATAAATAGTGAAACTTTGAACAGAAAGAGTGAAACTTTGAACAGAAAGAGTGAAACTTTTAACAGAAAGAGTGAAACTTTGAACAGAAAGAGTGAAACTTTGAACAGAAAGAGTGAAACTTTGAACATAAATAGTGAAACTTTTAACAGAAAGAGTGAAACTTTGAACAGAAATAGTAAAACTTTGAACAGAAAGAGTGAAACTTTGAACAGAAAGAGTGAAACTTAAAACATAAATAGTGAAACTTAAAACATAAATAGTGAAACTTAAAACATAAATAGTGAAACTTTGAACAGAAAGACTGAAACTTAAACAGAAAGAGTGAAACTTTGAACGTAAAGACTGAAACTTTAAACAGAAAGAGTGAAACTTTGAATATAAATAGTGAAACTTTGAACAATAGGGAAACTTTGAACAGAATGAGTGAAACTTTGAACATAAAGAGTAAAACTTTGAACATAAATAGTGAAACTTTAAACAGAAAGAGTGAAACTTTTAACATAAATAGTGAAACTTTGAACATAAATAGTGAAACTTTGAACATAAATAGTGAAACTTTTAACAAAAAGAGTGAAACTTTTAACATAAATAGTGAAACTTTGAACAGAAAGAGTGAAACTTTGAAAAGAAAGAGTCAAACTTTGAACAGAAAGAGTCAAACTTTGAACAGAAAGAGTGAAACTTTGAACAGAAAGAGTGAAACTTTGAACATAAATAGTGAAACTTTTAACAGAAAGAGTGAAACTTTGAACAGAAATAGTGAAACTTTGAACAGAAAGAGTGAAACTTTGAACAGAAAGAGTGAAACTTTTAACAGAAAGAGTGAAACTTTGAACAGAAAGAGTGAAACTTTTAACATAAATAATGAAACTTTGAACATAAATAGTGAAACTTTGAACATAAATAGTGAAACTTTTAACAGAGAGAGTGAAACTTTTAACATAAATAGTGAAACTTTGAACAGAAAGAGTGAAACTTTGAACAGAAAGAGTGAAACTTTTAACAGAAAGAGTGAAACTTTGAACAGAAAGAGTGAAACTTTGAACAGAAAGAGTGAAACTTTGAACAGAAAGAGTGAAACTTTTAACAGAAAGAGTGAAACTTTGAACAGAAAGAGTGAAACTTTGAACAGAAAGAGTGAAACTTTGAACATAAATAGTGAAACTTTTAACAGAAAGAGTGAAACTTTGAACAGAAATAGTAAAACTTTGAACAGAAAGAGTGAAACTTTGAACAGAAAGAGTGAAACTTAAAACATAAATAGTGAAACTTAAAACATAAATAGTGAAACTTAAAACATAAATAGTGAAACTTTGAACAGAAAGACTGAAACTTAAACAGAAAGAGTGAAACTTTGAACGTAAAGACTGAAACTTTGAACAATAGGGAAACTTTGAACAGAAAGAGTGAAACTTTGAATATAAATAGTGAAACTTTGAACAATAGGGAAACTTTGAACAGAAAGAGTGAAACTTTGAACATAAAGAGTGAAACTTTGAACATAATGAGTAAAACTTTGAACATAAATAGTGAAACTTTAAACAGAAAGAGTGAAACTTTTAACATAAATAGTGAAACTTTGAACATAAATAGTGAAACTTTGAACATAAATAGTGAAACTTTTAACAAAAAGAGTGAAACTTTTAACATAAATAGTGAAACTTTGAACAGAAAGAGTGAAACTTTGGAAAGAAAGAGTCAAACTTTGAACAGAAAGAGTCAAACTTTGAACAGAAAGAGTGAAACTTTGAACAGAAAGAGTGAAACTTTGAACATAAATAGTGAAACTTTTAACAGAAAGAGTGAAACTTTGAACAGAAATAGTGAAACTTTGAACAGAAAGAGTGAAACTTTGAACAGAAAGAGTGAAACTTTTAACAGAAAGAGTGAAACTTTGAACAGAAAGAGTGAAACTTTTAACAGAAAGAGTGAAACTTCGAACATAAATAGTGAAACTTTTAACAGAAAGAGTGAAACTTTGAACAGAAATAGTGAAACTTTGAACAGAAAGAGTGAAACTTTGAACAGAAAGAGTGAAACTTTGAACAGAAAGAGTGAAACTTTGAACAGAAATAGTGAAACTTTGAACAGAAAGAGTGAAACTTTGAACAGAAAGAGTGAAACTTTGAACAGAAAGACTGAAACTTTAAACAGAAAGAGTGAAACTTTGAACATAAATAGTGAAACTTTGAACAATAGGGAAACTTTGAACAGAAAGAGTGAAACTTTGAACATAAAGAGTGAAACTTTGAACATAATGAGTAAAACTTTGAACATAAATAGTGAAACTTTAAACAGAAAGAGTGAAATTTTTAACATAAATCGTGAAACTTTGAACAGAAAGAGTGAAACTTTGAACAGAAAGAGTGAAACTTTGAACAGAAAGAGTGAAACTTTGAACAGAAATAGTAAAACTTTGAACAGAAAGAGTGAAACTTTGAACAGAAAGAGTGAAACTTTGAACATAAAGAGTGAAACTTTGAACATAATGAGTAAAACTTTGAACATATATAGTGAAACTTTAAACAGAAAGAGTGAAACTTTTAACATAAATAGTGAAACTTTGAACATAAATAGTGAAACTTTGAACATAAATAGTGAAACTTTGAACATAAATAGTGAAACTTTTAACAGAGAGAGTGAAACTTTTAACATAAATAGTGAAACTTTGAACAGAAAGAGTGAAACTTTGAACAGAAAGAGTGAAACTTTTAACAGAAAGAGTGAAACTTTGAACAGAAAGAGTGAAACTTTGAACATAAATAGTGAAACTTTTAACAGAAAGAGTGAAACTTTGAACAGAAATAGTGAAACTTTGAACAGAAAGAGTGAAACTTTGAACAGAAAGAGTGAAACTTTGAACAGAAAGAGTGAAACTTTGAACAGAAATAGTAAAACTTTGAACAGAAAGAGTGAAACTTTGAATAGAAAGAGTGAAACTTTGAACAGAAAGAGTGAAACTTTGAACAGAAAGAGTGAAACTTTGAACAGAAAGAGTGAAACTTAAAACATAAATAGTGAAAATTTAAACATAAATAGTGAAACTTTGAACAGAAAGAGTGAAACTTTGAACAGAAAGAGTGAAACTTAAAACATAAATAGTGAAACTTAAAACATAAATAGTGAAACTTTGAACAGAAAGAGTGAAACTTTGAACGTAAAGACTGAAACTTTAAACAGAAAGAGTAAAACTTTGAACATAAATAGTGAAACTTTGAACAATAGGGAAACTTTGAACAGAAAGAGTGAAACTTTGAACATAATGAGTAAAACTTTGAACAGAAATAGTGAAACTTTGAACATAAAGAGTGAAACTTTGAACATAAGGAGTGAAACTTTGAACATAAAGAGTGAAACTTTTAACAGAAAGAGTTAACTTTTAACATAAATAGTGAAACTTTGAACATAAATAGTGAAACTTTGAACATAAATAGTGAAACTTTTAACAGAAAGAGTGAAACTTTTAACATAAATAGTGAAACTTTGAACATAAATAGTGAAACTTTGAACATAAATAGTGAAACTTTTAACAGAAAGAGTGAAACTTTGAACATAAATAGTGAAACTTTTATCAGAAAGAGTGAAACTTTGAACAGAAATAGTGAAACTTTGAACAGAAAGAGTGAAACTTTGAGCAGAAAGAGTGAAACTTTGAACAGAAATAGTAAAACTTTGAACAGAAAGAGTGAAACTTTGAACAGAAAGAGTGAAACTTAAAACATAAATAGTGAAACTTAAAACATAAATAGTGAAACTTAAAACATAAATAGTGAAACTTTGAACAGAAAGACTGAAACTTAAACAGAAAGAGTGAAACTTTGAACGTAAAGACTGAAACTTTAAACAGAAAGAGTGAAACTTTGAATATAAATAGTGAAACTTTGAACAATAGGGAAACTTTGAACAGAATGAGTGAAACTTTGAACATAAAGAGTAAAACTTTGAACATAAATAGTGAAACTTTAAACAGAAAGAGTGAAACTTTTAACATAAATAGTGAAACTTTGAACATAAATAGTGAAACTTTGAACATAAATAGTGAAACTTTTAACAAAAAGAGTGAAACTTTTAACATAAATAGTGAAACTTTGAACAGAAAGAGTGAAACTTTGAAAAGAAAGAGTCAAACTTTGAACAGAAAGAGTCAAACTTTGAACAGAAAGAGTGAAACTTTGAACAGAAAGAGTGAAACTTTGAACATAAATAGTGAAACTTTTAACAGAAAGAGTGAAACTTTGAACAGAAATAGTGAAACTTTGAACAGAAAGAGTGAAACTTTGAACAGAAAGAGTGAAACTTTTAACAGAAAGAGTGAAACTTTGAACAGAAAGAGTGAAACTTTTAACAGAAAGAGTGAAACTTCGAACATAAATAGTGAAACTTTTAACAGAAAGAGTGAAACTTTGAACAGAAATAGTGAAACTTTGAACAGAAAGAGTGAAACTTTGAACAGAAAGAGTGAAACTTTGAACAGAAAGAGTGAAACTTTGAACAGAAATAGTAAAACTTTGAACAGAAAGAGTGAAACTTTGAACAGAAAGAGTGAAACTTTGAACAGAAAGAGTGAAACTTTGAACAGAAAGAGTGAAACTTAAAACATAAATAGTGAAACTTAAAACATAAATAGTGAAACTTAAAACATAAATAGTGAAAATTTAAACATAAATAGTGAAACTTTGAACAGAAAGAGTGAAACTTTGAACAGAAAGAGTGAAACTTAAAACATAAATAGTGAAACTTAAAACATAAAGAGTGAAACTTTGAACATAATGAGTAAAACTTTGAACATATATAGTGAAACTTTAAACAGAAAGAGTGAAACTTTTAACATAAATAGTGAAACTTTGAACATAAATAGTGAAACTTTGAACAGAAAGAGTGAAACTTTGAACAGAAAGAGTGAAACTTTGAACAGAAAGAGTGAAACTTTGAACAGAAATAGTAAAACTTTGAACAGAAAGAGTGAAACTTTGAACAGAAAGAGTGAAACTTTTAACAGAAAGAGTGAAACTTTGAACAGAAAGAGTGAAACTTTGAACAGAAAGAGTGAAACTTTGAACATAAATAGTGAAACTTTTAACAGAAAGAGTGAAACTTTGAACAGAAATAGTAAAACTTTGAACAGAAAGAGTGAAACTTTGAACAGAAAGAGTGAAACTTAAAACATAAATAGTGAAACTTAAAACATAAATAGTGAAACTTAAAACATAAATAGTGAAACTTTGAACAGAAAGACTGAAACTTAAACAGAAAGAGTGAAACTTTGAACGTAAAGACTGAAACTTTAAACAGAAAGAGTGAAACTTTGAATATAAATAGTGAAACTTTGAACAATAGGGAAACTTTGAACAGAAAGAGTGAAACTTTGAACATAAAGAGTGAAACTTTGAACATAATGAGTAAAACTTTGAACATAAATAGTGAAACTTTAAACAGAAAGAGTGAAACTTTTAACATAAATAGTGAAACTTTGAACATAAATAGTGAAACTTTGAACATAAATAGTGAAACTTTTAACAAAAAGAGTGAAACTTTTAACATAAATAGTGAAACTTTGAACAGAAAGAGTGAAACTTTGAAAAGAAAGAGTCAAACTTTGAACAGAAAGAGTCAAACTTTGAACAGAAAGAGTGAAACTTTGAACAGAAAGAGTGAAACTTTGAACATAAATAGTGAAACTTTTAACAGAAAGAGTGAAACTTTGAACAGAAATAGTGAAACTTTGAACAGAAAGAGTGAAACTTTGAACAGAAAGAGTGAAACTTTTAACAGAAAGAGTGAAACTTTGAACAGAAAGAGTGAAACTTTTAACAGAAAGAGTGAAACTTCGAACATAAATAGTGAAACTTTTAACAGAAAGAGTGAAACTTTGAACAGAAATAGTGAAACTTTGAACAGAAAGAGTGAAACTTTGAACAGAAAGAGTGAAACTTTGAACAGAAAGAGTGAAACTTTGAACAGAAATAGTAAAACTTTGAACAGAAAGAGTGAAACTTTGAACAGAAAGAGTGAAACTTTGAACAGAAAGAGTGAAACTTTGAACAGAAAGAGTGAAACTTAAAACATAAATAGTGAAACTTAAAACATAAATAGTGAAACTTAAAACATAAATAGTGAAAATTTAAACATAAATAGTGAAACTTTGAACAGAAAGAGTGAAACTTTGAACAGAAAGAGTGAAACTTAAAACATAAATAGTGAAACTTAAAACATAAAGAGTGAAACTTTGAACATAATGAGTAAAACTTTGAACATATATAGTGAAACTTTAAACAGAAAGAGTGAAACTTTTAACATAAATAGTGAAACTTTGAACATAAATAGTGAAACTTTGAACATAAATAGTGAAACTTTTAACAGAGAGAGTGAAACTTTTAACATAAATAGTGAAACTTTGAACAGAAAGAGTGAAACTTTGAACAGAAAGAGTGAAACTTTTAACAGAAAGAGTGAAACTTTGAACAGAAAGAGTGAAACTTTGAACAGAAAGAGTGAAACTTTGAACATAAATAGTGAAACTTTTAACAGAAAGAGTGAAACTTTGAACAGAAATAGTAAAACTTTGAACAGAAAGAGTGAAACTTTGAACAGAAAGAGTGAAACTTAAAACATAAATAGTGAAACTTAAAACATAAATAGTGAAACTTAAAACATAAATAGTGAAACTTTGAACAGAAAGACTGAAACTTAAACAGAAAGAGTGAAACTTTGAACGTAAAGACTGAAACTTTAAACAGAAAGAGTGAAACTTTGAATATAAATAGTGAAACTTTGAACAATAGGGAAACTTTGAACAGAAAGAGTGAAACTTTGAACATAAAGAGTGAAACTTTGAACATAATGAGTAAAACTTTTAACAGAAAGAGTTAACTTTTAACATAAATAGTGAAACTTTGAACAATAGGGAAACTTTGAACAGAAAGAGTGAAACTTTGAACATAATGAGTAAAACTTTGAACAGAAATAGTGAAACTTTGAACATAAAGAGTGAAACTTTGAACATAAGGAGTGAAACTTTGAACATAAAGAGTGAAACTTTTAACAGAAAGAGTTAACTTTTAACATAAATAGTGAAACTTTGAACAATAGGGAAACTTTGAACAGAAAGAGTGAAACTTTGAACATAATGAGTAAAACTTTGAACAGAAATAGTGAAACTTTGAACATAAAGAGTGAAACTTTGAACATAAGGAGTGAAACTTTGAACATAAAGAGTGAAACTTTTAACAGAAAGAGTTAACTTTTAACATAAATAGTGAAACTTTGAACATAAATAGTGAAACTTTGAACATAAATAGTGAAACTTTTAACAGAAAGAGTGAAACTTTTAACATAAATAGTGAAACTTTGAACATAAATAGTGAAACTTTGAACATAAATAGTGAAACTTTTAACAGAAAGAGTGAAACTTTTAACATAAATAGTGAAACTTTGAACAGACAGAGTGAAACTTTGAACAGAAAGAGTGAAACTTTGAACAGAAAGAGTGAAACTTTGAACAGAAAGAGTGAAACTTTGAACATAAATAGTAAAACTTTGAACGTAAAGACTGAAACTTTAAACAGAAAGAGTGAAACTTTGAACATAAATAGTGAAACTTTGAACAATAGGGAAACTTTGAACAGAAAGAGTGAAACTTTGAACATAAAGAGTGAAACTTTGAACATAATGAGTAAAACTTTGAACATAAATAGTGAAACTTTAAACAGAAAGAGTGAAACTTTTAACATAAATAGTGAAACTTTGAACATAAATAGTGAAACTTTGAACATAAATAGTGAAACTTTTAACAAAAAGAGTGAAACTTTTAACATAAATAGTGAAACTTTGAACAGAAAGAGTGAAACTTTGAAAAGAAAGAGTCAAACTTTGAACAGAAAGAGTCAAACTTTGAACAGAAAGAGTGAAACTTTGAACAGAAAGAGTGAAACTTTGAACATAAATAGTGAAACTTTTAACAGAAAGAGTGAAACTTTGAACAGAAATAGTGAAACTTTGAACGGAAAGAGTGAAACTTTGAACAGAAAGAGTGAAACTTAAAACATAAATAGTGAAACTTAAAACATAAATAGTGAAACTTAAAACATAAATAGTGAAAATTTAAACATAAATAGTGAAACTTTGAACAGAAAGAGTGAAACTTTGAACAGAAAGAGTGAAACTTAAAACATAAATAGTGAAACTTAAAACATAAAGAGTGAAACTTTGAACATAATGAGTAAAACTTTGAACATATATAGTGAAACTTTAAACAGAAAGAGTGAAACTTTTAACATAAATAATGAAACTTTGAACATAAATAGTGAAACTTTGAACATAAATAGTGAAACTTTTAACAGAGAGAGTGAAACTTTTAACATAAATAGTGAAACTTTGAACAGAAAGAGTGAAACTTTGAACAGAAAGAGTGAAACTTTTAACAGAAAGAGTGAAACTTTGAACAGAAAGAGTGAAACTTTGAACAGAAAGAGTGAAACTTTGAACATAAATAGTGAAACTTTTAACAGAAAGAGTGAAACTTTGAACAGAAATAGTAAAACTTTGAACAGAAAGAGTGAAACTTTGAACAGAAAGAGTGAAACTTAAAACATAAATAGTGAAACTTAAAACATAAATAGTGAAACTTAAAACATAAATAGTGAAACTTTGAACAGAAAGACTGAAACTTAAACAGAAAGAGTGAAACTTTGAACGTAAAGACTGAAACTTTGAACAATAGGGAAACTTTGAACAGAAAGAGTGAAACTTTGAATATAAATAGTGAAACTTTGAACAATAGGGAAACTTTGAACAGAAAGAGTGAAACTTTGAACATAAAGAGTGAAACTTTGAACATAATGAGTAAAACTTTGAACATAAATAGTGAAACTTTAAACAGAAAGAGTGAAACTTTTAACATAAATAGTGAAACTTTGAACATAAATAGTGAAACTTTGAACATAAATAGTGAAACTTTTAACAAAAAGAGTGAAACTTTTAACATAAATAGTGAAACTTTGAACAGAAAGAGTGAAACTTTGAAAAGAAAGAGTCAAACTTTGAACAGAAAGAGTCAAACTTTGAACAGAAAGAGTGAAACTTTGAACAGAAAGAGTGAAACTTTTAACAGAAAGAGTGAAACTTTGAACAGAAAGAGTGAAACTTTGAACAGAAAGAGTGAAACTTTGAACATAAATAGTGAAACTTTTAACAGAAAGAGTGAAACTTTGAACAGAAATAGTAAAACTTTGAACAGAAAGAGTGAAACTTTGAACATAAAGAGTGAAACTTTGAACATAATGAGTGAAACTTTGAACATAAGGAGTGAAACTTTGAACATAAAGAGTGAAACTTTTAACAGAAAGAGTTAACTTTTAACATAAATAGTGAAACTTTGAACATAAATAGTGAAACTTTGAACATAAATAGTGAAACTTTTAACAGAAAGAGTGAAACTTTTAACATAAATAGTGAAACTTTGAACATAAATAGTGAAACTTTGAACATAAATAGTGAAACTTTTAACAGAAAGAGTGAAACTTTTAACATAAATAGTGAAACTTTGAACAGACAGAGTGAAACTTTGAACAGAAAGAGTGAAACTTTGAACAGAAAGAGTGAAACTTTGAACAGAAAGAGTGAAACTTTGAACAGAAAGAGTGAAACTTTGAACAGAAAGAGTGAAACTTTGAACATAAATAGTAAAACTTTGAACGTAAAGACTGAAACTTTAAACAGAAAGAGTGAAACTTTGAACATAAATAGTGAAACTTTGAACAATAGGGAAACTTTGAACAGAAAGAGTGAAACTTTGAACATAAAGAGTGAAACTTTGAACATAATGAGTAAAACTTTGAACATAAATAGTGAAACTTTAAACAGAAAGAGTGAAACTTTTAACATAAATAGTGAAACTTTGAACATAAATAGTGAAACTTTGAACATAAATAGTGAAACTTTTAACAAAAAGAGTGAAACTTTTAACATAAATAGTGAAACTTTGAACAGAAAGAGTGAAACTTTGAACAGAAAGAGTGAAACTTTGAAAAGAAAGAGTCAAACTTTGAACAGAAAGAGTCAAACTTTGAACAGAAAGAGTGAAACTTTGAACAGAAAGAGTGAAACTTTGAACATAAATAGTGAAACTTTTAACAGAAAGAGTGAAACTTTGAACAGAAATAGTGAAACTTTGAACAGAAAGAGTGAAACTTTGAACAGAAAGAGTGAAACTTAAAACATAAATAGTGAAACTTAAAACATAAATAGTGAAACTTAAAACATAAATAGTGAAAATTTAAACATAAATAGTGAAACTTTGAACAGAAAGAGTGAAACTTTGAACAGAAAGAGTGAAACTTAAAACATAAATAGTGAAACTTAAAACATAAAGAGTGAAACTTTGAACATAATGAGTAAAACTTTGAACATATATAGTGAAACTTTAAACAGAAAGAGTGAAACTTTTAACATAAATAATGAAACTTTGAACATAAATAGTGAAACTTTGAACATAAATAGTGAAACTTTTAACAGAGAGAGTGAAACTTTTAACATAAATAGTGAAACTTTGAACAGAAAGAGTGAAACTTTGAACAGAAAGAGTGAAACTTTTAACAGAAAGAGTGAAACTTTGAACAGAAAGAGTGAAACTTTGAACAGAAAGAGTGAAACTTTGAACATAAATAGTGAAACTTTTAACAGAAAGAGTGAAACTTTGAACAGAAATAGTAAAACTTTGAACAGAAAGAGTGAAACTTTGAACATAAAGAGTGAAACTTTGAACATAATGAGTGAAACTTTGAACATAAGGAGTGAAACTTTGAACATAAAGAGTGAAACTTTTAACAGAAAGAGTTAACTTTTAACATAAATAGTGAAACTTTGAACATAAATAGTGAAACTTTGAACATAAATAGTGAAACTTTTAACAGAAAGAGTGAAACTTTTAACATAAATAGTGAAACTTTGAACATAAATAGTGAAACTTTGAACATAAATAGTGAAACTTTTAACAGAAAGAGTGAAACTTTTAACATAAATAGTGAAACTTTGAACAGACAGAGTGAAACTTTGAACAGAAAGAGTGAAACTTTGAACAGAAAGAGTGAAACTTTGAACAGAAAGAGTGAAACTTTGAACAGAAAGAGTGAAACTTTGAACAGAAAGAGTGAAACTTTGAACATAAATAGTAAAACTTTGAACGTAAAGACTGAAACTTTAAACAGAAAGAGTGAAACTTTGAACATAAATAGTGAAACTTTGAACAATAGGGAAACTTTGAACAGAAAGAGTGAAACTTTGAACATAAAGAGTGAAACTTTGAACATAATGAGTAAAACTTTGAACATAAATAGTGAAACTTTAAACAGAAAGAGTGAAACTTTTAACATAAATAGTGAAACTTTGAACATAAATAGTGAAACTTTGAACATAAATAGTGAAACTTTTAACAAAAAGAGTGAAACTTTTAACATAAATAGTGAAACTTTGAACAGAAAGAGTGAAACTTTGAACAGAAAGAGTGAAACTTTGAAAAGAAAGAGTCAAACTTTGAACAGAAAGAGTCAAACTTTGAACAGAAAGAGTGAAACTTTGAACAGAAAGAGTGAAACTTTGAACATAAATAGTGAAACTTTTAACAGAAAGAGTGAAACTTTGAACAGAAATAGTGAAACTTTGAACAGAAAGAGTGAAACTTTGAACAGAAAGAGTGAAACTTAAAACATAAATAGTGAAACTTAAAACATAAATAGTGAAACTTAAAACATAAATAGTGAAAATTTAAACATAAATAGTGAAACTTTGAACAGAAAGAGTGAAACTTTGAACAGAAAGAGTGAAACTTAAAACATAAATAGTGAAACTTAAAACATAAAGAGTGAAACTTTGAACATAATGAGTAAAACTTTGAACATATATAGTGAAACTTTAAACAGAAAGAGTGAAACTTTTAACATAAATAATGAAACTTTGAACATAAATAGTGAAACTTTGAACATAAATAGTGAAACTTTTAACAGAGAGAGTGAAACTTTTAACATAAATAGTGAAACTTTGAACAGAAAGAGTGAAACTTTGAACAGAAAGAGTGAAACTTTTAACAGAAAGAGTGAAACTTTGAACAGAAAGAGTGAAACTTTGAACAGAAAGAGTGAAACTTTGAACATAAATAGTGAAACTTTTAACAGAAAGAGTGAAACTTTGAACAGAAATAGTAAAACTTTGAACAGAAAGAGTGAAACTTTGAACAGAAAGAGTGAAACTTAAAACATAAATAGTGAAACTTAAAACATAAATAGTGAAACTTAAAACATAAATAGTGAAACTTTGAACAGAAAGACTGAAACTTAAACAGAAAGAGTGAAACTTTGAACGTAAAGACTGAAACTTTGAACAATAGGGAAACTTTGAACAGAAAGAGTGAAACTTTGAATATAAATAGTGAAACTTTGAACAATAGGGAAACTTTGAACAGAAAGAGTGAAACTTTGAACATAAAGAGTGAAACTTTGAACATAATGAGTAAAACTTTGAACATAAATAGTGAAACTTTAAACAGAAAGAGTGAAACTTTTAACATAAATAGTGAAACTTTGAACATAAATAGTGAAACTTTGAACATAAATAGTGAAACTTTTAACAAAAAGAGTGAAACTTTTAACATAAATAGTGAAACTTTGAACAGAAAGAGTGAAACTTTGAAAAGAAAGAGTCAAACTTTGAACAGAAAGAGTCAAACTTTGAACAGAAAGAGTGAAACTTTGAACAGAAAGAGTGAAACTTTTAACAGAAAGAGTGAAACTTTGAACAGAAAGAGTGAAACTTTGAACAGAAAGAGTGAAACTTTGAACATAAATAGTGAAACTTTTAACAGAAAGAGTGAAACTTTGAACAGAAATAGTAAAACTTTGAACAGAAAGAGTGAAACTTTGAACAGAAAGAGTGAAACTTAAAACATAAATAGTGAAACTTAAAACATAAATAGTGAAACTTAAAACATAAATAGTGAAACTTTGAACAGAAAGACTGAAACTTAAACAGAAAGAGTGAAACTTTGAACGTAAAGACTGAAACTTTAAACAGAAAGAGTGAAACTTTGAATATAAATAGTGAAACTTTGAACAATAGGGAAACTTTGAACAGAAAGAGTGAAACTTTGAACATAAAGAGTGAAACTTTGAACATAATGAGTAAAACTTTGAACATAAATAGTGAAACTTTAAACAGAAAGAGTGAAACTTTTAACATAAATAGTGAAACTTTGAACATAAATAGTGAAACTTTGAACATAAATAGTGAAACTTTTAACAAAAAGAGTGAAACTTTTAACATAAATAGTGAAACTTTGAACAGAAAGAGTGAAACTTTGAAAAGAAAGAGTCAAACTTTGAACAGAAAGAGTCAAACTTTGAACAGAAAGAGTGAAACTTTGAACAGAAAGAGTGAAACTTTGAACATAAATAGTGAAACTTTTAACAGAAAGAGTGAAACTTTGAACAGAAATAGTGAAACTTTGAACAGAAAGAGTGAAACTTTGAACAGAAAGAGTGAAACTTAAAACATAAATAGTGAAACTTAAAACATAAATAGTGAAACTTAAAACATAAATAGTGAAAATTTAAACATAAATAGTGAAACTTTGAACAGAAAGAGTGAAACTTTGAACAGAAAGAGTGAAACTTAAAACATAAATAGTGAAACTTAAAACATAAAGAGTGAAACTTTGAACATAATGAGTAAAACTTTGAACATATATAGTGAAACTTTAAACAGAAAGAGTGAAACTTTAAACAGAAAGAGTGAAACTTTTAACATAAATAGTGAAACTTTGAACATAAATAGTGAAACTTTGAACTTAAATAGTGAAACTTTTAACAGAGAGAGTGAAACTTTTAACATAAATAGTGAAACTTTGAACAGAAAGAGTGAAACTTTGAACAGAAAGAGTGAAACTTTTAACAGAAAGAGTGAAACTTTGAACAGAAAGAGTGAAACTTTGAACAGAAAGAGTGAAACTTTGAACATAAATAGTGAAACTTTTAACAGAAAGAGTGAAACTTTGAACAGAAATAGTAAAACTTTGAACAGAAAGAGTGAAACTTTGAACAGAAAGAGTGAAACTTAAAACATAAATAGTGAAACTTAAAACATAAATAGTGAAACTTAAAACATAAATAGTGAAACTTTGAACAGAAAGACTGAAACTTAAACAGAAAGAGTGAAACTTTGAACGTAAAGACTGAAACTTTAAACAGAAAGAGTGAAACTTTGAATATAAATAGTGAAACTTTGAACAATAGGGAAACTTTGAACAGAATGAGTGAAACTTTGAACATAAAGAGTAAAACTTTGAACATAAATAGTGAAACTTTAAACAGAAAGAGTGAAACTTTTAACATAAATAGTGAAACTTTGAACATAAATAGTGAAACTTTGAACATAAATAGTGAAACTTTTAACAAAAAGAGTGAAACTTTTAACATAAATAGTGAAACTTTGAACAGAAAGAGTGAAACTTTGAAAAGAAAGAGTCAAACTTTGAACAGAAAGAGTCAAACTTTGAACAGAAAGAGTGAAACTTTGAACAGAAAGAGTGAAACTTTGAACATAAATAGTGAAACTTTTAACAGAAAGAGTGAAACTTTGAACAGAAATAGTGAAACTTTGAACAGAAAGAGTGAAACTTTGAACAGAAAGAGTGAAACTTTTAACAGAAAGAGTGAAACTTTGAACAGAAAGAGTGAAACTTTTAACAGAAAGAGTGAAACTTCGAACATAAATAGTGAAACTTTTAACAGAAAGAGTGAAACTTTGAACAGAAATAGTGAAACTTTGAACAGAAAGAGTGAAACTTTGAACAGAAAGAGTGAAACTTTGAACAGAAAGAGTGAAACTTTGAACAGAAATAGTAAAACTTTGAACAGAAAGAGTGAAACTTTGAACAGAAAGAGTGAAACTTTGAACAGAAAGAGTGAAACTTTGAACAGAAAGAGTGAAACTTAAAACATAAATAGTGAAACTTAAAACATAAATAGTGAAACTTAAAACATAAATAGTGAAAATTTAAACATAAATAGTGAAACTTTGAACAGAAAGAGTGAAACTTTGAACAGAAAGAGTGAAACTTAAAACATAAATAGTGAAACTTAAAACATAAAGAGTGAAACTTTGAACATAATGAGTAAAACTTTGAACATATATAGTGAAACTTTAAACAGAAAGAGTGAAACTTTTAACATAAATAGTGAAACTTTGAACATAAATAGTGAAACTTTGAACAGAAAGAGTGAAACTTTGAACAGAAAGAGTGAAACTTTGAACAGAAAGAGTGAAACTTTGAACAGAAATAGTAAAACTTTGAACAGAAAGAGTGAAACTTTGAACAGAAAGAGTGAAACTTTTAACAGAAAGAGTGAAACTTTGAACAGAAAGAGTGAAACTTTGAACAGAAAGAGTGAAACTTTTAACAGAAAGAGTGAAACTTCGAACATAAATAGTGAAACTTTTAACAGAAAGAGTGAAACTTTGAACAGAAATAGTGAAACTTTGAACAGAAAGAGTGAAACTTTGAACAGAAAGAGTGAAACTTTGAACAGAAAGAGTGAAACTTTGAACAGAAATAGTAAAACTTTGAACAGAAAGAGTGAAACTTTGAACAGAAAGAGTGAAACTTTGAACAGAAAGAGTGAAACTTTGAACAGAAAGAGTGAAACTTAAAACATAAATAGTGAAACTTAAAACATAAATAGTGAAACTTAAAACATAAATAGTGAAACTTTGAACAGAAAGACTGAAACTTAAACAGAAAGAGTGAAACTTTGAACGTAAAGACTGAAACTTTAAACAGAAAGAGTGAAACTTTGAATATAAATAGTGAAACTTTGAACAATAGGGAAACTTTGAACAGAATGAGTGAAACTTTGAACATAAAGAGTAAAACTTTGAACATAAATAGTGAAACTTTAAACAGAAAGAGTGAAACTTTTAACATAAATAGTGAAACTTTGAACATAAATAGTGAAACTTTGAACATAAATAGTGAAACTTTTAACAAAAAGAGTGAAACTTTTAACATAAATAGTGAAACTTTGAACAGAAAGAGTGAAACTTTGAAAAGAAAGAGTCAAACTTTGAACAGAAAGAGTCAAACTTTGAACAGAAAGAGTGAAACTTTGAACAGAAAGAGTGAAACTTTGAACATAAATAGTGAAACTTTTAACAGAAAGAGTGAAACTTTGAACAGAAATAGTGAAACTTTGAACAGAAAGAGTGAAACTTTGAACAGAAAGAGTGAAACTTTTAACAGAAAGAGTGAAACTTTGAACAGAAAGAGTGAAACTTTTAACAGAAAGAGTGAAACTTCGAACATAAATAGTGAAACTTTTAACAGAAAGAGTGAAACTTTGAACAGAAATAGTGAAACTTTGAACAGAAAGAGTGAAACTTTGAACAGAAAGAGTGAAACTTTGAACAGAAAGAGTGAAACTTTGAACAGAAATAGTAAAACTTTGAACAGAAAGAGTGAAACTTTGAACAGAAAGAGTGAAACTTTGAACAGAAAGAGTGAAACTTTGAACAGAAAGAGTGAAACTTAAAACATAAATAGTGAAACTTAAAACATAAATAGTGAAACTTAAAACATAAATAGTGAAAATTTAAACATAAATAGTGAAACTTTGAACAGAAAGAGTGAAACTTTGAACAGAAAGAGTGAAACTTAAAACATAAATAGTGAAACTTAAAACATAAAGAGTGAAACTTTGAACATAATGAGTAAAACTTTGAACATATATAGTGAAACTTTAAACAGAAAGAGTGAAACTTTTAACATAAATAGTGAAACTTTGAACATAAATAGTGAAACTTTGAACAGAAAGAGTGAAACTTTGAACAGAAAGAGTGAAACTTTGAACAGAAAGAGTGAAACTTTGAACAGAAATAGTAAAACTTTGAACAGAAAGAGTGAAACTTTGAACAGAAAGAGTGAAACTTTTAACAGAAAGAGTGAAACTTTGAACAGAAAGAGTGAAACTTTGAACAGAAAGAGTGAAACTTTTAACAGAAAGAGTGAAACTTCGAACATAAATAGTGAAACTTTTAACAGAAAGAGTGAAACTTTGAACAGAAATAGTGAAACTTTGAACAGAAAGAGTGAAACTTTGAACAGAAAGAGTGAAACTTTGAACAGAAAGAGTGAAACTTTGAACAGAAATAGTAAAACTTTGAACAGAAAGAGTGAAACTTTGAACAGAAAGAGTGAAACTTTGAACAGAAAGAGTGAAACTTTGAACAGAAAGAGTGAAACTTAAAACATAAATAGTGAAACTTAAAACATAAATAGTGAAACTTAAAACATAAATAGTGAAACTTTGAACAGAAAGACTGAAACTTAAACAGAAAGAGTGAAACTTTGAACGTAAAGACTGAAACTTTAAACAGAAAGAGTGAAACTTTGAATATAAATAGTGAAACTTTGAACAATAGGGAAACTTTGAACAGAATGAGTGAAACTTTGAACATAAAGAGTAAAACTTTGAACATAAATAGTGAAACTTTAAACAGAAAGAGTGAAACTTTTAACATAAATAGTGAAACTTTGAACATAAATAGTGAAACTTTGAACATAAATAGTGAAACTTTTAACAAAAAGAGTGAAACTTTTAACATAAATAGTGAAACTTTGAACAGAAAGAGTGAAACTTTGAAAAGAAAGAGTCAAACTTTGAACAGAAAGAGTCAAACTTTGAACAGAAAGAGTGAAACTTTGAACAGAAAGAGTGAAACTTTGAACATAAATAGTGAAACTTTTAACAGAAAGAGTGAAACTTTGAACAGAAATAGTGAAACTTTGAACAGAAAGAGTGAAACTTTGAACAGAAAGAGTGAAACTTTTAACAGAAAGAGTGAAACTTTGAACAGAAAGAGTGAAACTTTTAACAGAAAGAGTGAAACTTCGAACATAAATAGTGAAACTTTTAACAGAAAGAGTGAAACTTTGAACAGAAATAGTGAAACTTTGAACAGAAAGAGTGAAACTTTGAACAGAAAGAGTGAAACTTTGAACAGAAAGAGTGAAACTTTGAACAGAAATAGTAAAACTTTGAACAGAAAGAGTGAAACTTTGAACAGAAAGAGTGAAACTTTGAACAGAAAGAGTGAAACTTTGAACAGAAAGAGTGAAACTTAAAACATAAATAGTGAAACTTAAAACATAAATAGTGAAACTTAAAACATAAATAGTGAAAATTTAAACATAAATAGTGAAACTTTGAACAGAAAGAGTGAAACTTTGAACAGAAAGAGTGAAACTTAAAACATAAATAGTGAAACTTAAAACATAAAGAGTGAAACTTTGAACATAATGAGTAAAACTTTGAACATATATAGTGAAACTTTAAACAGAAAGAGTGAAACTTTTAACATAAATAGTGAAACTTTGAACATAAATAGTGAAACTTTGAACAGAAAGAGTGAAACTTTGAACAGAAAGAGTGAAACTTTGAACAGAAAGAGTGAAACTTTGAACAGAAATAGTAAAACTTTGAACAGAAAGAGTGAAACTTTGAACAGAAAGAGTGAAACTTTTAACAGAAAGAGTGAAACTTTGAACAGAAAGAGTGAAACTTTGAACAGAAAGAGTGAAACTTTGAACATAAATAGTGAAACTTTTAACAGAAAGAGTGAAACTTTGAACAGAAATAGTAAAACTTTGAACAGAAAGAGTGAAACTTTGAACAGAAAGAGTGAAACTTAAAACATAAATAGTGAAACTTAAAACATAAATAGTGAAACTTAAAACATAAATAGTGAAACTTTGAACAGAAAGACTGAAACTTAAACAGAAAGAGTGAAACTTTGAACGTAAAGACTGAAACTTTAAACAGAAAGAGTGAAACTTTGAATATAAATAGTGAAACTTTGAACAATAGGGAAACTTTGAACAGAAAGAGTGAAACTTTGAACATAAAGAGTGAAACTTTGAACATAATGAGTAAAACTTTGAACATAAATAGTGAAACTTTAAACAGAAAGAGTGAAACTTTTAACATAAATAGTGAAACTTTGAACATAAATAGTGAAACTTTGAACATAAATAGTGAAACTTTTAACAAAAAGAGTGAAACTTTTAACATAAATAGTGAAACTTTGAACAGAAAGAGTGAAACTTTGAAAAGAAAGAGTCAAACTTTGAACAGAAAGAGTCAAACTTTGAACAGAAAGAGTGAAACTTTGAACAGAAAGAGTGAAACTTTGAACATAAATAGTGAAACTTTTAACAGAAAGAGTGAAACTTTGAACAGAAATAGTGAAACTTTGAACAGAAAGAGTGAAACTTTGAACAGAAAGAGTGAAACTTTTAACAGAAAGAGTGAAACTTTGAACAGAAAGAGTGAAACTTTTAACAGAAAGAGTGAAACTTCGAACATAAATAGTGAAACTTTTAACAGAAAGAGTGAAACTTTGAACAGAAATAGTGAAACTTTGAACAGAAAGAGTGAAACTTTGAACAGAAAGAGTGAAACTTTGAACAGAAAGAGTGAAACTTTGAACAGAAATAGTAAAACTTTGAACAGAAAGAGTGAAACTTTGAACAGAAAGAGTGAAACTTTGAACAGAAAGAGTGAAACTTTGAACAGAAAGAGTGAAACTTAAAACATAAATAGTGAAACTTAAAACATAAATAGTGAAACTTAAAACATAAATAGTGAAAATTTAAACATAAATAGTGAAACTTTGAACAGAAAGAGTGAAACTTTGAACAGAAAGAGTGAAACTTAAAACATAAATAGTGAAACTTAAAACATAAAGAGTGAAACTTTGAACATAATGAGTAAAACTTTGAACATATATAGTGAAACTTTAAACAGAAAGAGTGAAACTTTTAACATAAATAGTGAAACTTTGAACATAAATAGTGAAACTTTGAACATAAATAGTGAAACTTTTAACAGAGAGAGTGAAACTTTTAACATAAATAGTGAAACTTTGAACAGAAAGAGTGAAACTTTGAACAGAAAGAGTGAAACTTTTAACAGAAAGAGTGAAACTTTGAACAGAAAGAGTGAAACTTTGAACAGAAAGAGTGAAACTTTGAACATAAATAGTGAAACTTTTAACAGAAAGAGTGAAACTTTGAACAGAAATAGTAAAACTTTGAACAGAAAGAGTGAAACTTTGAACAGAAAGAGTGAAACTTAAAACATAAATAGTGAAACTTAAAACATAAATAGTGAAACTTAAAACATAAATAGTGAAACTTTGAACAGAAAGACTGAAACTTAAACAGAAAGAGTGAAACTTTGAACGTAAAGACTGAAACTTTAAACAGAAAGAGTGAAACTTTGAATATAAATAGTGAAACTTTGAACAATAGGGAAACTTTGAACAGAAAGAGTGAAACTTTGAACATAAAGAGTGAAACTTTGAACATAATGAGTAAAACTTTGAACATAAATAGTGAAACTTTAAACAGAAAGAGTGAAACTTTTAACATAAATAGTGAAACTTTGAACATAAATAGTGAAACTTTGAACATAAATAGTGAAACTTTTAACAAAAAGAGTGAAACTTTTAACATAAATAGTGAAACTTTGAACAGAAAGAGTGAAACTTTGAAAAGAAAGAGTCAAACTTTGAACAGAAAGAGTCAAACTTTGAACAGAAAGAGTGAAACTTTGAACAGAAAGAGTGAAACTTTGAACATAAATAGTGAAACTTTTAACAGAAAGAGTGAAACTTTGAACAGAAATAGTGAAACTTTGAACAGAAAGAGTGAAACTTTGAACAGAAAGAGTGAAACTTAAAACATAAATAGTGAAACTTAAAACATAAATAGTGAAACTTAAAACATAAATAGTGAAAATTTAAACATAAATAGTGAAACTTTGAACAGAAAGAGTGAAACTTTGATCAGAAAGAGTGAAACTTAAAACATAAATAGTGAAACTTAAAACAGAAAGAGTGAAACTTTGAACATATATAGTGAAACTTTAAACAGAAAGAGTGAAACTTTTAACATAAATAATGAAACTTTGAACATAAATAGTGAAACTTTGAACATAAATAGTGAAACTTTTAACAGAGAGAGTGAAACTTTTAACATAAATAGTGAAACTTTGAACAGAAAGAGTGAAACTTTGAACAGAAAGAGTGAAACTTTTAACAGAAAGAGTGAAACTTTGAACAGAAAGAGTGAAACTTTGAACAGAAAGAGTGAAACTTTGAACATAAATAGTGAAACTTTTAACAGAAAGAGTGAAACTTTGAACAGAAATAGTAAAACTTTGAACAGAAAGAGTGAAACTTTGAACAGAAAGAGTGAAACTTAAAAGATAAATAGTGAAACTTAAAACATAAATAGTGAAACTTAAAACATAAATAGTGAAACTTTGAACAGAAAGACTGAAACTTAAACAGAAAGAGTGAAACTTTGAACGTAAAGACTGAAACTTTGAACAATAGGGAAACTTTGAACAGAAAGAGTGAAACTTTGAATATAAATAGTGAAACTTTGAACAATAGGGAAACTTTGAACAGAAAGAGTGAAACTTTGAACATAAAGAGTGAAACTTTGAACATAATGAGTAAAACTTTGAACATAAATAGTGAAACTTTAAACAGAAAGAGTGAAACTTTTAACATAAATAGTGAAACTTTGAACATAAATAGTGAAACTTTGAACATAAATAGTGAAACTTTTAACAAAAAGAGTGAAACTTTTAACATAAATAGTGAAACTTTGAACAGAAAGAGTGAAACTTTGAAAAGAAAGAGTCAAACTTTGAACAGAAAGAGTCAAACTTTGAACAGAAAGAGTGAAACTTTGAACAGAAAGAGTGAAACTTTGAACATAAATAGTGAAACTTTTAACAGAAAGAGTGAAACTTTGAACAGAAATAGTGAAACTTTGAACAGAAAGAGTGAAACTTTGAACAGAAAGAGTGAAACTTTTAACAGAAAGAGTGAAACTTTGAACAGAAAGAGTGAAACTTTTAACAGAAAGAGTGAAACTTCGAACATAAATAGTGAAACTTTTAACAGAAAGAGTGAAACTTTGAACAGAAATAGTGAAACTTTGAACAGAAAGAGTGAAACTTTGAACAGAAAGAGTGAAACTTTGAACAGAAAGAGTGAAACTTTGAACAGAAATAGTAAAACTTTGAACAGAAAGAGTGAAACTTTGAACAGAAAGAGTGAAACTTTGAACAGAAAGAGTGAAACTTTGAACAGAAAGAGTGAAACTTAAAACATAAATAGTGAAACTTAAAACATAAATAGTGAAACTTAAAACATAAATAGTGAAAATTTAAACATAAATAGTGAAACTTTGAACAGAAAGAGTGAAACTTTGAACAGAAAGAGTGAAACTTAAAACATAAATAGTGAAACTTAAAACATAAAGAGTGAAACTTTGAACATAATGAGTAAAACTTTGAACATATATAGTGAAACTTTAAACAGAAAGAGTGAAACTTTTAACATAAATAGTGAAACTTTGAACATAAATAGTGAAACTTTGAACATAAATAGTGAAACTTTTAACAGAGAGAGTGAAACTTTTAACATAAATAGTGAAACTTTGAACAGAAAGAGTGAAACTTTGAACAGAAAGAGTGAAACTTTTAACAGAAAGAGTGAAACTTTGAACAGAAAGAGTGAAACTTTGAACAGAAAGAGTGAAACTTTGAACATAAATAGTGAAACTTTTAACAGAAAGAGTGAAACTTTGAACAGAAATAGTAAAACTTTGAACAGAAAGAGTGAAACTTTGAACAGAAAGAGTGAAACTTAAAACATAAATAGTGAAACTTAAAACATAAATAGTGAAACTTAAAACATAAATAGTGAAACTTTGAACAGAAAGACTGAAACTTAAACAGAAAGAGTGAAACTTTGAACGTAAAGACTGAAACTTTAAACAGAAAGAGTGAAACTTTGAATATAAATAGTGAAACTTTGAACAATAGGGAAACTTTGAACAGAAAGAGTGAAACTTTGAACATAAAGAGTGAAACTTTGAACATAATGAGTAAAACTTTGAACATAAATAGTGAAACTTTAAACAGAAAGAGTGAAACTTTTAACATAAATAGTGAAACTTTGAACATAAATAGTGAAACTTTGAACATAAATAGTGAAACTTTTAACAAAAAGAGTGAAACTTTTAACATAAATAGTGAAACTTTGAACAGAAAGAGTGAAACTTTGAAAAGAAAGAGTCAAACTTTGAACAGAAAGAGTCAAACTTTGAACAGAAAGAGTGAAACTTTGAACAGAAAGAGTGAAACTTTGAACATAAATAGTGAAACTTTTAACAGAAAGAGTGAAACTTTGAACAGAAATAGTGAAACTTTGAACAGAAAGAGTGAAACTTTGAACAGAAAGAGTGAAACTTAAAACATAAATAGTGAAACTTAAAACATAAATAGTGAAACTTAAAACATAAATAGTGAAAATTTAAACATAAATAGTGAAACTTTGAACAGAAAGAGTGAAACTTTGATCAGAAAGAGTGAAACTTAAAACATAAATAGTGAAACTTAAAACAGAAAGAGTGAAACTTTGAACATATATAGTGAAACTTTAAACAGAAAGAGTGAAACTTTTAACATAAATAATGAAACTTTGAACATAAATAGTGAAACTTTGAACATAAATAGTGAAACTTTTAACAGAGAGAGTGAAACTTTTAACATAAATAGTGAAACTTTGAACAGAAAGAGTGAAACTTTGAACAGAAAGAGTGAAACTTTTAACAGAAAGAGTGAAACTTTGAACAGAAAGAGTGAAACTTTGAACAGAAAGAGTGAAACTTTGAACATAAATAGTGAAACTTTTAACAGAAAGAGTGAAACTTTGAACAGAAATAGTAAAACTTTGAACAGAAAGAGTGAAACTTTGAACAGAAAGAGTGAAACTTAAAAGATAAATAGTGAAACTTAAAACATAAATAGTGAAACTTAAAACATAAATAGTGAAACTTTGAACAGAAAGACTGAAACTTAAACAGAAAGAGTGAAACTTTGAACGTAAAGACTGAAACTTTGAACAATAGGGAAACTTTGAACAGAAAGAGTGAAACTTTGAATATAAATAGTGAAACTTTGAACAATAGGGAAACTTTGAACAGAAAGAGTGAAACTTTGAACATAAAGAGTGAAACTTTGAACATAATGAGTAAAACTTTGAACATAAATAGTGAAACTTTAAACAGAAAGAGTGAAACTTTTAACATAAATAGTGAAACTTTGAACATAAATAGTGAAACTTTGAACATAAATAGTGAAACTTTTAACAAAAAGAGTGAAACTTTTAACATAAATAGTGAAACTTTGAACAGAAAGAGTGAAACTTTGAAAAGAAAGAGTCAAACTTTGAACAGAAAGAGTGAAACTTAAAACATAAATAGTGAAACTTAAAACATAAAGAGTGAAACTTTGAACATAATGAGTAAAACTTTGAACATATATAGTGAAACTTTAAACAGAAAGAGTGAAACTTTTAACATAAATAATGAAACTTTGAACATAAATAGTGAAACTTTGAACATAAATAGTGAAACTTTTAACAGAGAGAGTGAAACTTTTAACATAAATAGTGAAACTTTGAACAGAAAGAGTGAAACTTTGAACAGAAAGAGTGAAACTTTTAACAGAAAGAGTGAAACTTTGAACAGAAAGAGTGAAACTTTGAACAGAAAGAGTGAAACTTTGAACATAAATAGTGAAACTTTTAACAGAAAGAGTGAAACTTTGAACATAAATAGTGAAACTTTTAACAGAAAGAGTGAAACTTTGAACAGAAATAGTAAAACTTTGAACAGAAAGAGTGAAACTTTGAACAGAAAGAGTGAAACTTAAAACATAAATAGTGAAACTTAAAACATAAATAGTGAAACTTAAAACATAAATAGTGAAACTTTGAACAGAAAGACTGAAACTTAAACAGAAAGAGTGAAACTTTGAACGTAAAGACTGAAACTTTGAACAATAGGGAAACTTTGAACAGAAAGAGTGAAACTTTGAATATAAATAGTGAAACTTTGAACAATAGGGAAACTTTGAACAGAAAGAGTGAAACTTTGAACATAAAGAGTGAAACTTTGAACATAATGAGTAAAACTTTGAACATAAATAGTGAAACTTTAAACAGAAAGAGTGAAACTTTTAACATAAATAGTGAAACTTTGAACATAAATAGTGAAACTTTGAACATAAATAGTGAAACTTTTAACAAAAAGAGTGAAACTTTTAACATAAATAGTGAAACTTTGAACAGAAAGAGTGAAACTTTGAAAAGAAAGAGTCAAACTTTGAACAGAAAGAGTCAAACTTTGAACAGAAAGAGTGAAACTTTGAACAGAAAGAGTGAAACTTTGAACATAAATAGTGAAACTTTTAACAGAAAGAGTGAAACTTTGAACAGAAATAGTGAAACTTTGAACAGAAAGAGTGAAACTTTGAACAGAAAGAGTGAAACTTTTAACAGAAAGAGTGAAACTTTGAACAGAAAGAGTGAAACTTTTAACAGAAAGAGTGAAACTTCGAACATAAATAGTGAAACTTTTAACAGAAAGAGTGAAACTTTGAACAGAAATAGTGAAACTTTGAACAGAAAGAGTGAAACTTTGAACAGAAAGAGTGAAACTTTGAACAGAAAGAGTGAAACTTTGAACAGAAATAGTGAAACTTTGAACAGAAAGAGTGAAACTTTGAACAGAAAGAGTGAAACTTTGAACAGAAAGACTGAAACTTTAAACAGAAAGAGTGAAACTTTGAACATAAATAGTGAAACTTTGAACAATAGGGAAACTTTGAACAGAAAGAGTGAAACTTTGAACATAAAGAGTGAAACTTTGAACATAATGAGTAAAACTTTGAACATAAATAGTGAAACTTTAAACAGAAAGAGTGAAATTTTTAACATAAATCGTGAAACTTTGAACAGAAAGAGTGAAACTTTGAACAGAAAGAGTGAAACTTTGAACAGAAAGAGTGAAACTTTGAACAGAAATAGTAAAACTTTGAACAGAAAGAGTGAAACTTTGAACAGAAAGAGTGAAACTTTGAACATAAAGAGTGAAACTTTGAACATAATGAGTAAAACTTTGAACATATATAGTGAAACTTTAAACAGAAAGAGTGAAACTTTTAACATAAATAGTGAAACTTTGAACATAAATAGTGAAACTTTGAACATAAATAGTGAAACTTTGAACATAAATAGTGAAACTTTTAACAGAGAGAGTGAAACTTTTAACATAAATAGTGAAACTTTGAACAGAAAGAGTGAAACTTTGAACAGAAAGAGTGAAACTTTTAACAGAAAGAGTGAAACTTTGAACAGAAAGAGTGAAACTTTGAACATAAATAGTGAAACTTTTAACAGAAAGAGTGAAACTTTGAACAGAAATAGTGAAACTTTGAACAGAAAGAGTGAAACTTTGAACAGAAAGAGTGAAACTTTGAACAGAAAGAGTGAAACTTTGAACAGAAATAGTAAAACTTTGAACAGAAAGAGTGAAACTTTGAATAGAAAGAGTGAAACTTTGAACAGAAAGAGTGAAACTTTGAACAGAAAGAGTGAAAATTTGAACAGAAAGAGTGAAACTTAAAACATAAATAGTGAAAATTTAAACATAAATAGTGAAACTTTGAACAGAAAGAGTGAAACTTTGAACAGAAAGAGTGAAACTTAAAACATAAATAGTGAAACTTAAAACATAAATAGTGAAACTTTGAACAGAAAGAGTGAAACTTTGAACGTAAAGACTGAAACTTTAAACAGAAAGAGTAAAACTTTGAACATAAATAGTGAAACTTTGAACAATAGGGAAACTTTGAACAGAAAGAGTGAAACTTTGAACATAATGAGTAAAACTTTGAACAGAAATAGTGAAACTTTGAACATAAAGAGTGAAACTTTGAACATAAGGAGTGAAACTTTGAACATAAAGAGTGAAACTTTTAACAGAAAGAGTTAACTTTTAACATAAATAGTGAAACTTTGAACATAAATAGTGAAACTTTGAACATAAATAGTGAAACTTTTAACAGAAAGAGTGAAACTTTTAACATAAATAGTGAAACTTTGAACATAAATAGTGAAACTTTGAACATAAATAGTGAAACTTTTAACAGAAAGAGTGAAACTTTGAACATAAATAGTGAAACTTTTATCAGAAAGAGTGAAACTTTGAACAGAAATAGTGAAACTTTGAACAGAAAGAGTGAAACTTTGAGCAGAAAGAGTGAAACTTTGAACAGAAATAGTAAAACTTTGAACAGAAAGAGTGAAACTTTGAACAGAAAGAGTGAAACTTAAAACATAAATAGTGAAACTTAAAACATAAATAGTGAAACTTAAAACATAAATAGTGAAACTTTGAACAGAAAGACTGAAACTTAAACAGAAAGAGTGAAACTTTGAACGTAAAGACTGAAACTTTAAACAGAAAGAGTGAAACTTTGAATATAAATAGTGAAACTTTGAACAATAGGGAAACTTTGAACAGAATGAGTGAAACTTTGAACATAAAGAGTAAAACTTTGAACATAAATAGTGAAACTTTAAACAGAAAGAGTGAAACTTTTAACATAAATAGTGAAACTTTGAACATAAATAGTGAAACTTTGAACATAAATAGTGAAACTTTTAACAAAAAGAGTGAAACTTTTAACATAAATAGTGAAACTTTGAACAGAAAGAGTGAAACTTTGAAAAGAAAGAGTCAAACTTTGAACAGAAAGAGTCAAACTTTGAACAGAAAGAGTGAAACTTTGAACAGAAAGAGTGAAACTTTGAACATAAATAGTGAAACTTTTAACAGAAAGAGTGAAACTTTGAACAGAAATAGTGAAACTTTGAACAGAAAGAGTGAAACTTTGAACAGAAAGAGTGAAACTTTTAACAGAAAGAGTGAAACTTTGAACAGAAAGAGTGAAACTTTTAACAGAAAGAGTGAAACTTCGAACATAAATAGTGAAACTTTTAACAGAAAGAGTGAAACTTTGAACAGAAATAGTGAAACTTTGAACAGAAAGAGTGAAACTTTGAACAGAAAGAGTGAAACTTTGAACAGAAAGAGTGAAACTTTGAACAGAAATAGTAAAACTTTGAACAGAAAGAGTGAAACTTTGAACAGAAAGAGTGAAACTTTGAACAGAAAGAGTGAAACTTTGAACAGAAAGAGTGAAACTTAAAACATAAATAGTGAAACTTAAAACATAAATAGTGAAACTTAAAACATAAATAGTGAAAATTTAAACATAAATAGTGAAACTTTGAACAGAAAGAGTGAAACTTTGAACAGAAAGAGTGAAACTTAAAACATAAATAGTGAAACTTAAAACATAAAGAGTGAAACTTTGAACATAATGAGTAAAACTTTGAACATATATAGTGAAACTTTAAACAGAAAGAGTGAAACTTTTAACATAAATAGTGAAACTTTGAACATAAATAGTGAAACTTTGAACAGAAAGAGTGAAACTTTGAACAGAAAGAGTGAAACTTTGAACAGAAAGAGTGAAACTTTGAACAGAAATAGTAAAACTTTGAACAGAAAGAGTGAAACTTTGAACAGAAAGAGTGAAACTTTTAACAGAAAGAGTGAAACTTTGAACAGAAAGAGTGAAACTTTGAACAGAAAGAGTGAAACTTTGAACATAAATAGTGAAACTTTTAACAGAAAGAGTGAAACTTTGAACAGAAATAGTAAAACTTTGAACAGAAAGAGTGAAACTTTGAACAGAAAGAGTGAAACTTAAAACATAAATAGTGAAACTTAAAACATAAATAGTGAAACTTAAAACATAAATAGTGAAACTTTGAACAGAAAGACTGAAACTTAAACAGAAAGAGTGAAACTTTGAACGTAAAGACTGAAACTTTAAACAGAAAGAGTGAAACTTTGAATATAAATAGTGAAACTTTGAACAATAGGGAAACTTTGAACAGAAAGAGTGAAACTTTGAACATAAAGAGTGAAACTTTGAACATAATGAGTAAAACTTTGAACATAAATAGTGAAACTTTAAACAGAAAGAGTGAAACTTTTAACATAAATAGTGAAACTTTGAACATAAATAGTGAAACTTTGAACATAAATAGTGAAACTTTTAACAAAAAGAGTGAAACTTTTAACATAAATAGTGAAACTTTGAACAGAAAGAGTGAAACTTTGAAAAGAAAGAGTCAAACTTTGAACAGAAAGAGTCAAACTTTGAACAGAAAGAGTGAAACTTTGAACAGAAAGAGTGAAACTTTGAACATAAATAGTGAAACTTTTAACAGAAAGAGTGAAACTTTGAACAGAAATAGTGAAACTTTGAACAGAAAGAGTGAAACTTTGAACAGAAAGAGTGAAACTTTTAACAGAAAGAGTGAAACTTTGAACAGAAAGAGTGAAACTTTTAACAGAAAGAGTGAAACTTCGAACATAAATAGTGAAACTTTTAACAGAAAGAGTGAAACTTTGAACAGAAATAGTGAAACTTTGAACAGAAAGAGTGAAACTTTGAACAGAAAGAGTGAAACTTTGAACAGAAAGAGTGAAACTTTGAACAGAAATAGTAAAACTTTGAACAGAAAGAGTGAAACTTTGAACAGAAAGAGTGAAACTTTGAACAGAAAGAGTGAAACTTTGAACAGAAAGAGTGAAACTTAAAACATAAATAGTGAAACTTAAAACATAAATAGTGAAACTTAAAACATAAATAGTGAAAATTTAAACATAAATAGTGAAACTTTGAACAGAAAGAGTGAAACTTTGAACAGAAAGAGTGAAACTTAAAACATAAATAGTGAAACTTAAAACATAAAGAGTGAAACTTTGAACATAATGAGTAAAACTTTGAACATATATAGTGAAACTTTAAACAGAAAGAGTGAAACTTTTAACATAAATAGTGAAACTTTGAACATAAATAGTGAAACTTTTAACAGAGAGAGTGAAACTTTTAACATAAATAGTGAAACTTTGAACAGAAAGAGTGAAACTTTGAACAGAAAGAGTGAAACTTTTAACAGAAAGAGTGAAACTTTGAACAGAAAGAGTGAAACTTTGAACAGAAAGAGTGAAACTTTGAACATAAATAGTGAAACTTTTAACAGAAAGAGTGAAACTTTGAACAGAAATAGTAAAACTTTGAACAGAAAGAGTGAAACTTTGAACAGAAAGAGTGAAACTTAAAACATAAATAGTGAAACTTAAAACATAAATAGTGAAACTTAAAACATAAATAGTGAAACTTTGAACAGAAAGACTGAAACTTAAACAGAAAGAGTGAAACTTTGAACGTAAAGACTGAAACTTTAAACAGAAAGAGTGAAACTTTGAATATAAATAGTGAAACTTTGAACAATAGGGAAACTTTGAACAGAAAGAGTGAAACTTTGAACATAAAGAGTGAAACTTTGAACATAATGAGTAAAACTTTTAACAGAAAGAGTTAACTTTTAACATAAATAGTGAAACTTTGAACAATAGGGAAACTTTGAACAGAAAGAGTGAAACTTTGAACATAATGAGTAAAACTTTGAACAGAAATAGTGAAACTTTGAACATAAAGAGTGAAACTTTGAACATAAGGAGTGAAACTTTGAACATAAAGAGTGAAACTTTTAACAGAAAGAGTTAACTTTTAACATAAATAGTGAAACTTTGAACAATAGGGAAACTTTGAACAGAAAGAGTGAAACTTTGAACATAATGAGTAAAACTTTGAACAGAAATAGTGAAACTTTGAACATAAAGAGTGAAACTTTGAACATAAGGAGTGAAACTTTGAACATAAAGAGTGAAACTTTTAACAGAAAGAGTTAACTTTTAACATAAATAGTGAAACTTTGAACATAAATAGTGAAACTTTGAACATAAATAGTGAAACTTTTAACAGAAAGAGTGAAACTTTTAACATAAATAGTGAAACTTTGAACATAAATAGTGAAACTTTGAACATAAATAGTGAAACTTTTAACAGAAAGAGTGAAACTTTTAACATAAATAGTGAAACTTTGAACAGACAGAGTGAAACTTTGAACAGAAAGAGTGAAACTTTGAACAGAAAGAGTGAAACTTTGAACAGAAAGAGTGAAACTTTGAACAGAAAGAGTGAAACTTTGAACATAAATAGTAAAACTTTGAACGTAAAGACTGAAACTTTAAACAGAAAGAGTGAAACTTTGAACATAAATAGTGAAACTTTGAACAATAGGGAAACTTTGAACAGAAAGAGTGAAACTTTGAACATAAAGAGTGAAACTTTGAACATAATGAGTAAAACTTTGAACATAAATAGTGAAACTTTAAACAGAAAGAGTGAAACTTTTAACATAAATAGTGAAACTTTGAACATAAATAGTGAAACTTTGAACATAAATAGTGAAACTTTTAACAAAAAGAGTGAAACTTTTAACATAAATAGTGAAACTTTGAACAGAAAGAGTGAAACTTTGAAAAGAAAGAGTCAAACTTTGAACAGAAAGAGTCAAACTTTGAACAGAAAGAGTGAAACTTTGAACAGAAAGAGTGAAACTTTGAACATAAATAGTGAAACTTTTAACAGAAAGAGTGAAACTTTGAACAGAAATAGTGAAACTTTGAACAGAAAGAGTGAAACTTTGAACAGAAAGAGTGAAACTTAAAACATAAATAGTGAAACTTAAAACATAAATAGTGAAACTTAAAACATAAATAGTGAAAATTTAAACATAAATAGTGAAACTTTGAACAGAAAGAGTGAAACTTTGAACGTAAAGACTGAAACTTTAAACAGAAAGAGTGAAACTTTGAATATAAATAGTGAAACTTTGAACAATAGGGAAACTTTGAACAGAAAGAGTGAAACTTTGAACATAAAGAGTGAAACTTTGAACATAATGAGTAAAACTTTTAACAGAAAGAGTTAACTTTTAACATAAATAGTGAAACTTTGAACAATAGGGAAACTTTGAACAGAAAGAGTGAAACTTTGAACATAATGAGTAAAACTTTGAACAGAAATAGTGAAACTTTGAACATAAAGAGTGAAACTTTGAACATAAGGAGTGAAACTTTGAACATAAAGAGTGAAACTTTTAACAGAAAGAGTTAACTTTTAACATAAATAGTGAAACTTTGAACAATAGGGAAACTTTGAACAGAAAGAGTGAAACTTTGAACATAATGAGTAAAACTTTGAACAGAAATAGTGAAACTTTGAACATAAAGAGTGAAACTTTGAACATAAGGAGTGAAACTTTGAACATAAAGAGTGAAACTTTTAACAGAAAGAGTTAACTTTTAACATAAATAGTGAAACTTTGAACATAAATAGTGAAACTTTGAACATAAATAGTGAAACTTTTAACAGAAAGAGTGAAACTTTTAACATAAATAGTGAAACTTTGAACATAAATAGTGAAACTTTGAACATAAATAGTGAAACTTTTAACAGAAAGAGTGAAACTTTTAACATAAATAGTGAAACTTTGAACAGACAGAGTGAAACTTTGAACAGAAAGAGTGAAACTTTGAACAGAAAGAGTGAAACTTTGAACAGAAAGAGTGAAACTTTGAACAGAAAGAGTGAAACTTTGAACATAAATAGTAAAACTTTGAACGTAAAGACTGAAACTTTAAACAGAAAGAGTGAAACTTTGAACATAAATAGTGAAACTTTGAACAATAGGGAAACTTTGAACAGAAAGAGTGAAACTTTGAACATAAAGAGTGAAACTTTGAACATAATGAGTAAAACTTTGAACATAAATAGTGAAACTTTAAACAGAAAGAGTGAAACTTTTAACATAAATAGTGAAACTTTGAACATAAATAGTGAAACTTTGAACATAAATAGTGAAACTTTTAACAAAAAGAGTGAAACTTTTAACATAAATAGTGAAACTTTGAACAGAAAGAGTGAAACTTTGAAAAGAAAGAGTCAAACTTTGAACAGAAAGAGTCAAACTTTGAACAGAAAGAGTGAAACTTTGAACAGAAAGAGTGAAACTTTGAACATAAATAGTGAAACTTTTAACAGAAAGAGTGAAACTTTGAACAGAAATAGTGAAACTTTGAACAGAAAGAGTGAAACTTTGAACAGAAAGAGTGAAACTTAAAACATAAATAGTGAAACTTAAAACATAAATAGTGAAACTTAAAACATAAATAGTGAAAATTTAAACATAAATAGTGAAACTTTGAACAGAAAGAGTGAAACTTTGAACAGAAAGAGTGAAACTTAAAACATAAATAGTGAAACTTAAAACATAAAGAGTGAAACTTTGAACATAATGAGTAAAACTTTGAACATATATAGTGAAACTTTAAACAGAAAGAGTGAAACTTTTAACATAAATAATGAAACTTTGAACATAAATAGTGAAACTTTGAACATAAATAGTGAAACTTTTAACAGAGAGAGTGAAACTTTTAACATAAATAGTGAAACTTTGAACAGAAAGAGTGAAACTTTGAACAGAAAGAGTGAAACTTTTAACAGAAAGAGTGAAACTTTGAACAGAAAGAGTGAAACTTTGAACAGAAAGAGTGAAACTTTGAACATAAATAGTGAAACTTTTAACAGAAAGAGTGAAACTTTGAACAGAAATAGTAAAACTTTGAACAGAAAGAGTGAAACTTTGAACAGAAAGAGTGAAACTTAAAACATAAATAGTGAAACTTAAAACATAAATAGTGAAACTTAAAACATAAATAGTGAAACTTTGAACAGAAAGACTGAAACTTAAACAGAAAGAGTGAAACTTTGAACGTAAAGACTGAAACTTTGAACAATAGGGAAACTTTGAACAGAAAGAGTGAAACTTTGAATATAAATAGTGAAACTTTGAACAATAGGGAAACTTTGAACAGAAAGAGTGAAACTTTGAACATAAAGAGTGAAACTTTGAACATAATGAGTAAAACTTTGAACATAAATAGTGAAACTTTAAACAGAAAGAGTGAAACTTTTAACATAAATAGTGAAACTTTGAACATAAATAGTGAAACTTTGAACATAAATAGTGAAACTTTTAACAAAAAGAGTGAAACTTTTAACATAAATAGTGAAACTTTGAACAGAAAGAGTGAAACTTTGAAAAGAAAGAGTCAAACTTTGAACAGAAAGAGTCAAACTTTGAACAGAAAGAGTGAAACTTTGAACAGAAAGAGTGAAACTTTTAACAGAAAGAGTGAAACTTTGAACAGAAAGAGTGAAACTTTGAACAGAAAGAGTGAAACTTTGAACATAAATAGTGAAACTTTTAACAGAAAGAGTGAAACTTTGAACAGAAATAGTAAAACTTTGAACAGAAAGAGTGAAACTTTGAACATAAAGAGTGAAACTTTGAACATAATGAGTGAAACTTTGAACATAAGGAGTGAAACTTTGAACATAAAGAGTGAAACTTTTAACAGAAAGAGTTAACTTTTAACATAAATAGTGAAACTTTGAACATAAATAGTGAAACTTTGAACATAAATAGTGAAACTTTTAACAGAAAGAGTGAAACTTTTAACATAAATAGTGAAACTTTGAACATAAATAGTGAAACTTTGAACATAAATAGTGAAACTTTTAACAGAAAGAGTGAAACTTTTAACATAAATAGTGAAACTTTGAACAGACAGAGTGAAACTTTGAACAGAAAGAGTGAAACTTTGAACAGAAAGAGTGAAACTTTGAACAGAAAGAGTGAAACTTTGAACAGAAAGAGTGAAACTTTGAACAGAAAGAGTGAAACTTTGAACATAAATAGTAAAACTTTGAACGTAAAGACTGAAACTTTAAACAGAAAGAGTGAAACTTTGAACATAAATAGTGAAACTTTGAACAATAGGGAAACTTTGAACAGAAAGAGTGAAACTTTGAACATAAAGAGTGAAACTTTGAACATAATGAGTAAAACTTTGAACATAAATAGTGAAACTTTAAACTGAAAGAGTGAAACTTTTAACATAAATAGTGAAACTTTGAACATAAATAGTGAAACTTTGAACATAAATAGTGAAACTTTTAACAAAAAGAGTGAAACTTTTAACATAAATAGTGAAACTTTGAACAGAAAGAGTGAAACTTTGAACAGAAAGAGTGAAACTTTGAAAAGAAAGAGTCAAACTTTGAACAGAAAGAGTCAAACTTTGAACAGAAAGAGTGAAACTTTGAACAGAAAGAGTGAAACTTTGAACATAAATAGTGAAACTTTTAACAGAAAGAGTGAAACTTTGAACAGAAATAGTGAAACTTTGAACAGAAAGAGTGAAACTTTGAACAGAAAGAGTGAAACTTAAAACATAAATAGTGAAACTTAAAACATAAATAGTGAAACTTAAAACATAAATAGTGAAAATTTAAACATAAATAGTGAAACTTTGAACAGAAAGAGTGAAACTTTGAACAGAAAGAGTGAAACTTAAAACATAAATAGTGAAACTTAAAACATAAAGAGTGAAACTTTGAACATAATGAGTAAAACTTTGAACATATATAGTGAAACTTTAAACAGAAAGAGTGAAACTTTTAACATAAATAATGAAACTTTGAACATAAATAGTGAAACTTTGAACATAAATAGTGAAACTTTTAACAGAGAGAGTGAAACTTTTAACATAAATAGTGAAACTTTGAACAGAAAGAGTGAAACTTTGAACAGAAAGAGTGAAACTTTTAACAGAAAGAGTGAAACTTTGAACAGAAAGAGTGAAACTTTGAACAGAAAGAGTGAAACTTTGAACATAAATAGTGAAACTTTTAACAGAAAGAGTGAAACTTTGAACAGAAATAGTAAAACTTTGAACAGAAAGAGTGAAACTTTGAACAGAAAGAGTGAAACTTAAAACATAAATAGTGAAACTTAAAACATAAATAGTGAAACTTAAAACATAAATAGTGAAACTTTGAACAGAAAGACTGAAACTTAAACAGAAAGAGTGAAACTTTGAACGTAAAGACTGAAACTTTGAACAATAGGGAAACTTTGAACAGAAAGAGTGAAACTTTGAATATAAATAGTGAAACTTTGAACAATAGGGAAACTTTGAACAGAAAGAGTGAAACTTTGAACATAAAGAGTGAAACTTTGAACATAATGAGTAAAACTTTGAACATAAATAGTGAAACTTTAAACAGAAAGAGTGAAACTTTTAACATAAATAGTGAAACTTTGAACATAAATAGTGAAACTTTGAACATAAATAGTGAAACTTTTAACAAAAAGAGTGAAACTTTTAACATAAATAGTGAAACTTTGAACAGAAAGAGTGAAACTTTGAAAAGAAAGAGTCAAACTTTGAACAGAAAGAGTCAAACTTTGAACAGAAAGAGTGAAACTTTGAACAGAAAGAGTGAAACTTTTAACAGAAAGAGTGAAACTTTGAACAGAAAGAGTGAAACTTTGAACAGAAAGAGTGAAACTTTGAACATAAATAGTGAAACTTTTAACAGAAAGAGTGAAACTTTGAACAGAAATAGTAAAACTTTGAACAGAAAGAGTGAAACTTTGAACAGAAAGAGTGAAACTTAAAACATAAATAGTGAAACTTAAAACATAAATAGTGAAACTTAAAACATAAATAGTGAAACTTTGAACAGAAAGACTGAAACTTAAACAGAAAGAGTGAAACTTTGAACGTAAAGACTGAAACTTTAAACAGAAAGAGTGAAACTTTGAATATAAATAGTGAAACTTTGAACAATAGGGAAACTTTGAACAGAAAGAGTGAAACTTTGAACATAAAGAGTGAAACTTTGAACATAATGAGTAAAACTTTGAACATAAATAGTGAAACTTTAAACAGAAAGAGTGAAACTTTTAACATAAATAGTGAAACTTTGAACATAAATAGTGAAACTTTGAACATAAATAGTGAAACTTTTAACAAAAAGAGTGAAACTTTTAACATAAATAGTGAAACTTTGAACAGAAAGAGTGAAACTTTGAAAAGAAAGAGTCAAACTTTGAACAGAAAGAGTCAAACTTTGAACAGAAAGAGTGAAACTTTGAACAGAAAGAGTGAAACTTTTAACAGAAAGAGTGAAACTTTGAACAGAAAGAGTGAAACTTTGAACAGAAAGAGTGAAACTTTGAACATAAATAGTGAAACTTTTAACAGAAAGAGTGAAACTTTGAACAGAAATAGTAAAACTTTGAACAGAAAGAGTGAAACTTTGAACAGAAAGAGTGAAACTTAAAACATAAATAGTGAAACTTAAAACATAAATAGTGAAACTTAAAACATAAATAGTGAAACTTTGAACAGAAAGACTGAAACTTAAACAGAAAGAGTGAAACTTTGAACGTAAAGACTGAAACTTTAAACAGAAAGAGTGAAACTTTGAATATAAATAGTGAAACTTTGAACAATAGGGAAACTTTGAACAGAAAGAGTGAAACTTTGAACATAAAGAGTGAAACTTTGAACATAATGAGTAAAACTTTGAACATAAATAGTGAAACTTTAAACAGAAAGAGTGAAACTTTTAACATAAATAGTGAAACTTTGAACATAAATAGTGAAACTTTGAACATAAATAGTGAAACTTTTAACAAAAAGAGTGAAACTTTTAACATAAATAGTGAAACTTTGAACAGAAAGAGTGAAACTTTGAAAAGAAAGAGTCAAACTTTGAACAGAAAGAGTCAAACTTTGAACAGAAAGAGTGAAACTTTGAACAGAAAGAGTGAAACTTTGAACATAAATAGTGAAACTTTTAACAGAAAGAGTGAAACTTTGAACAGAAATAGTGAAACTTTGAACAGAAAGAGTGAAACTTTGAACAGAAAGAGTGAAACTTAAAACATAAATAGTGAAACTTAAAACATAAATAGTGAAACTTAAAACATAAATAGTGAAAATTTAAACATAAATAGTGAAACTTTGAACAGAAAGAGTGAAACTTTGAACAGAAAGAGTGAAACTTAAAACATAAATAGTGAAACTTAAAACATAAAGAGTGAAACTTTGAACATAATGAGTAAAACTTTGAACATATATAGTGAAACTTTAAACAGAAAGAGTGAAACTTTAAACAGAAAGAGTGAAACTTTTAACATAAATAGTGAAACTTTGAACATAAATAGTGAAACTTTGAACTTAAATAGTGAAACTTTTAACAGAGAGAGTGAAACTTTTAACATAAATAGTGAAACTTTGAACAGAAAGAGTGAAACTTTGAACAGAAAGAGTGAAACTTTTAACAGAAAGAGTGAAACTTTGAACAGAAAGAGTGAAACTTTGAACAGAAAGAGTGAAACTTTGAACATAAATAGTGAAACTTTTAACAGAAAGAGTGAAACTTTGAACAGAAATAGTAAAACTTTGAACAGAAAGAGTGAAACTTTGAACAGAAAGAGTGAAACTTAAAACATAAATAGTGAAACTTAAAACATAAATAGTGAAACTTAAAACATAAATAGTGAAACTTTGAACAGAAAGACTGAAACTTAAACAGAAAGAGTGAAACTTTGAACGTAAAGACTGAAACTTTAAACAGAAAGAGTGAAACTTTGAATATAAATAGTGAAACTTTGAACAATAGGGAAACTTTGAACAGAATGAGTGAAACTTTGAACATAAAGAGTAAAACTTTGAACATAAATAGTGAAACTTTAAACAGAAAGAGTGAAACTTTTAACATAAATAGTGAAACTTTGAACATAAATAGTGAAACTTTGAACATAAATAGTGAAACTTTTAACAAAAAGAGTGAAACTTTTAACATAAATAGTGAAACTTTGAACAGAAAGAGTGAAACTTTGAAAAGAAAGAGTCAAACTTTGAACAGAAAGAGTCAAACTTTGAACAGAAAGAGTGAAACTTTGAACAGAAAGAGTGAAACTTTGAACATAAATAGTGAAACTTTTAACAGAAAGAGTGAAACTTTGAACAGAAATAGTGAAACTTTGAACAGAAAGAGTGAAACTTTGAACAGAAAGAGTGAAACTTTTAACAGAAAGAGTGAAACTTTGAACAGAAAGAGTGAAACTTTTAACAGAAAGAGTGAAACTTCGAACATAAATAGTGAAACTTTTAACAGAAAGAGTGAAACTTTGAACAGAAATAGTGAAACTTTGAACAGAAAGAGTGAAACTTTGAACAGAAAGAGTGAAACTTTGAACAGAAAGAGTGAAACTTTGAACAGAAATAGTAAAACTTTGAACAGAAAGAGTGAAACTTTGAACAGAAAGAGTGAAACTTTGAACAGAAAGAGTGAAACTTTGAACAGAAAGAGTGAAACTTAAAACATAAATAGTGAAACTTAAAACATAAATAGTGAAACTTAAAACATAAATAGTGAAAATTTAAACATAAATAGTGAAACTTTGAACAGAAAGAGTGAAACTTTGAACAGAAAGAGTGAAACTTAAAACATAAATAGTGAAACTTAAAACATAAAGAGTGAAACTTTGAACATAATGAGTAAAACTTTGAACATATATAGTGAAACTTTAAACAGAAAGAGTGAAACTTTTAACATAAATAGTGAAACTTTGAACATAAATAGTGAAACTTTGAACAGAAAGAGTGAAACTTTGAACAGAAAGAGTGAAACTTTGAACAGAAAGAGTGAAACTTTGAACAGAAATAGTAAAACTTTGAACAGAAAGAGTGAAACTTTGAACAGAAAGAGTGAAACTTTTAACAGAAAGAGTGAAACTTTGAACAGAAAGAGTGAAACTTTGAACAGAAAGAGTGAAACTTTGAACATAAATAGTGAAACTTTTAACAGAAAGAGTGAAACTTTGAACAGAAATAGTAAAACTTTGAACAGAAAGAGTGAAACTTTGAACAGAAAGAGTGAAACTTAAAACATAAATAGTGAAACTTAAAACATAAATAGTGAAACTTAAAACATAAATAGTGAAACTTTGAACAGAAAGACTGAAACTTAAACAGAAAGAGTGAAACTTTGAACGTAAAGACTGAAACTTTAAACAGAAAGAGTGAAACTTTGAATATAAATAGTGAAACTTTGAACAATAGGGAAACTTTGAACAGAAAGAGTGAAACTTTGAACATAAAGAGTGAAACTTTGAACATAATGAGTAAAACTTTGAACATAAATAGTGAAACTTTAAACAGAAAGAGTGAAACTTTTAACATAAATAGTGAAACTTTGAACATAAATAGTGAAACTTTGAACATAAATAGTGAAACTTTTAACAAAAAGAGTGAAACTTTTAACATAAATAGTGAAACTTTGAACAGAAAGAGTGAAACTTTGAAAAGAAAGAGTCAAACTTTGAACAGAAAGAGTCAAACTTTGAACAGAAAGAGTGAAACTTTGAACAGAAAGAGTGAAACTTTGAACATAAATAGTGAAACTTTTAACAGAAAGAGTGAAACTTTGAACAGAAATAGTGAAACTTTGAACAGAAAGAGTGAAACTTTGAACAGAAAGAGTGAAACTTTTAACAGAAAGAGTGAAACTTTGAACAGAAAGAGTGAAACTTTTAACAGAAAGAGTGAAACTTCGAACATAAATAGTGAAACTTTTAACAGAAAGAGTGAAACTTTGAACAGAAATAGTGAAACTTTGAACAGAAAGAGTGAAACTTTGAACAGAAAGAGTGAAACTTTGAACAGAAAGAGTGAAACTTTGAACAGAAATAGTAAAACTTTGAACAGAAAGAGTGAAACTTTGAACAGAAAGAGTGAAACTTTGAACAGAAAGAGTGAAACTTTGAACAGAAAGAGTGAAACTTAAAACATAAATAGTGAAACTTAAAACATAAATAGTGAAACTTAAAACATAAATAGTGAAAATTTAAACATAAATAGTGAAACTTTGAACAGAAAGAGTGAAACTTTGAACAGAAAGATTGAAACTTAAAACATAAATAGTGAAACTTAAAACATAAAGAGTGAAACTTTGAACATAATGAGTAAAACTTTGAACATATATAGTGAAACTTTAAACAGAAAGAGTGAAACTTTTAACATAAATAGTGAAACTTTGAACATAAATAGTGAAACTTTGAACATAAATAGTGAAACTTTTAACAGAGAGAGTGAAACTTTTAACATAAATAGTGAAACTTTGAACAGAAAGAGTGAAACTTTGAACAGAAAGAGTGAAACTTTGAACAGAAAGAGTGAAACTTTGAACAGAAAGAGTGAAACTTTGAACATAAATAGTGAAACTTTTAACAGAAAGAGTGAAACTTTGAACAGAAATAGTAAAACTTTGAACAGAAAGAGTGAAACTTTGAACAGAAAGAGTGAAACTTAAAACATAAATAGTGAAACTTAAAACATAAATAGTGAAACTTAAAACATAAATAGTGAAACTTTGAACAGAAAGACTGAAACTTAAACAGAAAGAGTGAAACTTTGAACGTAAAGACTGAAACTTTAAACAGAAAGAGTGAAACTTTGAATATAAATAGTGAAACTTTGAACAATAGGGAAACTTTGAACAGAAAGAGTGAAACTTTGAACATAAAGAGTGAAACTTTGAACATAATGAGTAAAACTTTGAACATAAATAGTGAAACTTTAAACAGAAAGAGTGAAACTTTTAACATAAATAGTGAAACTTTGAACATAAATAGTGAAACTTTGAACATAAATAGTGAAACTTTTAACAAAAAGAGTGAAACTTTTAACATAAATAGTGAAACTTTGAACAGAAAGAGTGAAACTTTGAAAAGAAAGAGTCAAACTTTGAACAGAAAGAGTCAAACTTTGAACAGAAAGAGTGAAACTTTGAACAGAAAGAGTGAAACTTTGAACATAAATAGTGAAACTTTTAACAGAAAGAGTGAAACTTTGAACAGAAATAGTGAAACTTTGAACAGAAAGAGTGAAACTTTGAACAGAAAGAGTGAAACTTAAAACATAAATAGTGAAACTTAAAACATAAATAGTGAAACTTAAAACATAAATAGTGAAAATTTAAACATAAATAGTGAAACTTTGAACAGAAAGAGTGAAACTTTGATCAGAAAGAGTGAAACTTAAAACATAAATAGTGAAACTTAAAACATAAAGAGTGAAACTTTGAACATAATGAGTAAAACTTTGAACATATATAGTGAAACTTTAAACAGAAAGAGTGAAACTTTTAACATAAATAATGAAACTTTGAACATAAATAGTGAAACTTTGAACATAAATAGTGAAACTTTTAACAGAGAGAGTGAAACTTTTAACATAAATAGTGAAACTTTGAACAGAAAGAGTGAAACTTTGAACAGAAAGAGTGAAACTTTTAACAGAAAGAGTGAAACTTTGAACAGAAAGAGTGAAACTTTGAACAGAAAGAGTGAAACTTTGAACATAAATAGTGAAACTTTTAACAGAAAGAGTGAAACTTTGAACAGAAATAGTAAAACTTTGAACAGAAAGAGTGAAACTTTGAACAGAAAGAGTGAAACTTAAAAGATAAATAGTGAAACTTAAAACATAAATAGTGAAACTTAAAACATAAATAGTGAAACTTTGAACAGAAAGACTGAAACTTAAACAGAAAGAGTGAAACTTTGAACGTAAAGACTGAAACTTTGAACAATAGGGAAACTTTGAACAGAAAGAGTGAAACTTTGAATATAAATAGTGAAACTTTGAACAATAGGGAAACTTTGAACAGAAAGAGTGAAACTTTGAACATAAAGAGTGAAACTTTGAACATAATGAGTAAAACTTTGAACATAAATAGTGAAACTTTAAACAGAAAGAGTGAAACTTTTAACATAAATAGTGAAACTTTGAACATAAATAGTGAAACTTTGAACATAAATAGTGAAACTTTTAACAAAAAGAGTGAAACTTTTAACATAAATAGTGAAACTTTGAACAGAAAGAGTGAAACTTTGAAAAGAAAGAGTCAAACTTTGAACAGAAAGAGTGAAACTTAAAACATAAATAGTGAAACTTAAAACATAAAGAGTGAAACTTTGAACATAATGAGTAAAACTTTGAACATATATAGTGAAACTTTAAACAGAAAGAGTGAAACTTTTAACATAAATAATGAAACTTTGAACATAAATAGTGAAACTTTGAACATAAATAGTGAAACTTTTAACAGAGAGAGTGAAACTTTTAACATAAATAGTGAAACTTTGAACAGAAAGAGTGAAACTTTGAACAGAAAGAGTGAAACTTTTAACAGAAAGAGTGAAACTTTGAACAGAAAGAGTGAAACTTTGAACAGAAAGAGTGAAACTTTGAACATAAATAGTGAAACTTTTAACAGAAAGAGTGAAACTTTGAACAGAAATAGTAAAACTTTGAACAGAAAGAGTGAAACTTTGAACAGAAAGAGTGAAACTTAAAACATAAATAGTGAAACTTAAAACATAAATAGTGAAACTTAAAACATAAATAGTGAAACTTTGAACAGAAAGACTGAAACTTAAACAGAAAGAGTGAAACTTTGAACGTAAAGACTGAAACTTTGAACAATAGGGAAACTTTGAACAGAAAGAGTGAAACTTTGAATATAAATAGTGAAACTTTGAACAATAGGGAAACTTTGAACAGAAAGAGTGAAACTTTGAACATAAAGAGTGAAACTTTGAACATAATGAGTAAAACTTTGAACATAAATAGTGAAACTTTAAACAGAAAGAGTGAAACTTTTAACATAAATAGTGAAACTTTGAACATAAATAGTGAAACTTTGAACATAAATAGTGAAACTTTTAACAAAAAGAGTGAAACTTTTAACATAAATAGTGAAACTTTGAACAGAAAGAGTGAAACTTTGAAAAGAAAGAGTCAAACTTTGAACAGAAAGAGTCAAACTTTGAACAGAAAGAGTGAAACTTTGAACAGAAAGAGTGAAACTTTGAACATAAATAGTGAAACTTTTAACAGAAAGAGTGAAACTTTGAACAGAAATAGTGAAACTTTGAACAGAAAGAGTGAAACTTTGAACAGAAAGAGTGAAACTTTTAACAGAAAGAGTGAAACTTTGAACAGAAAGAGTGAAACTTTTAACAGAAAGAGTGAAACTTCGAACATAAATAGTGAAACTTTTAACAGAAAGAGTGAAACTTTGAACAGAAATAGTGAAACTTTGAACAGAAAGAGTGAAACTTTGAACAGAAAGAGTGAAACTTTGAACAGAAAGAGTGAAACTTTGAACAGAAATAGTGAAACTTTGAACAGAAAGAGTGAAACTTTGAACAGAAAGAGTGAAACTTTGAACAGAAAGACTGAAACTTTAAACAGAAAGAGTGAAACTTTGAACATAAATAGTGAAACTTTGAACAATAGGGAAACTTTGAACAGAAAGAGTGAAACTTTGAACATAAAGAGTGAAACTTTGAACATAATGAGTAAAACTTTGAACATAAATAGTGAAACTTTAAACAGAAAGAGTGAAATTTTTAACATAAATCGTGAAACTTTGAACAGAAAGAGTGAAACTTTGAACAGAAAGAGTGAAACTTTGAACAGAAAGAGTGAAACTTTGAACAGAAATAGTAAAACTTTGAACAGAAAGAGTGAAACTTTGAACAGAAAGAGTGAAACTTTGAACATAAAGAGTGAAACTTTGAACATAATGAGTAAAACTTTGAACATATATAAAAAAACTTTAAACAGAAAGAGTGAAACTTTTAACATAAATAGTGAAACTTTGAACATAAATAGTGAAACTTTGAACATAAATAGTGAAACTTTGAACATAAATAGTGAAACTTTTAACAGAGAGAGTGAAACTTTTAACATAAATAGTGAAACTTTGAACAGAAAGAGTGAAACTTTGAACAGAAAGAGTGAAACTTTGAACAGAAAGACTGAAACTTTAAACAGAAAGAGTGAAACTTTGAACATAAATAGTGAAACTTTGAACAATAGGGAAACTTTGAACAGAAAGAGTGAAACTTTGAACATAAAGAGTGAAACTTTGAACATAATGAGTAAAACTTTGAACATAAATAGTGAAACTTTAAACAGAAAGAGTGAAATTTTTAACATAAATCGTGAAACTTTGAACAGAAAGAGTGAAACTTTGAACAGAAAGAGTGAAACTTTGAACAGAAAGAGTGAAACTTTGAACAGAAATAGTAAAACTTTGAACAGAAAGAGTGAAACTTTGAACAGAAAGAGTGAAACTTTGAACATAAAGAGTGAAACTTTGAACATAATGAGTAAAACTTTGAACATATATAGTGAAACTTTAAACAGAAAGAGTGAAACTTTTAACATAAATAGTGAAACTTTGAACATAAATAGTGAAACTTTGAACATAAATAGTGAAACTTTGAACATAAATAGTGAAACTTTTAACAGAGAGAGTGAAACTTTTAACATAAATAGTGAAACTTTGAACAGAAAGAGTGAAACTTTGAACAGAAAGAGTGAAACTTTTAACAGAAAGAGTGAAACTTTGAACAGAAAGAGTGAAACTTTGAACATAAATAGTGAAACTTTTAACAGAAAGAGTGAAACTTTGAAGAGAAATAGTGAAACTTTGAACAGAAAGAGTGAAACTTTGAACAGAAAGAGTGAAACTTTGAACAGAAAGAGTGAAACTTTGAACAGAAATAGTAAAACTTTGAACAGAAAGAGTGAAACTTTGAATAGAAAGAGTGAAACTTTGAACAGAAAGAGTGAAACTTTGAACAGAAAGAGTGAAACTTTGAACAGAAAGAGTGAAACTTAAAACATAAATAGTGAAAATTTAAACATAAATAGTGAAACTTTGAACAGAAAGAGTGAAACTTTGAACAGAAAGAGTGAAACTTAAAACATAAATAGTGAAACTTAAAACATAAATAGTGAAACTTTGAACAGAAAGAGTGAAACTTTGAACGTAAAGACTGAAACTTTAAACAGAAAGAGTAAAACTTTGAACATAAATAGTGAAACTTTGAACAATAGGGAAACTTTGAACAGAAAGAGTGAAACTTTGAACATAATGAGTAAAACTTTGAACAGAAATAGTGAAACTTTGAACATAAAGAGTGAAACTTTGAACATAAGGAGTGAAACTTTGAACATAAAGAGTGAAACTTTTAACAGAAAGAGTTAACTTTTAACATAAATAGTGAAACTTTGAACATAAATAGTGAAACTTTGAACATAAATAGTGAAACTTTTAACAGAAAGAGTGAAACTTTTAACATAAATAGTGAAACTTTGAACATAAATAGTGAAACTTTGAACATAAATAGTGAAACTTTTAACAGAAAGAGTGAAACTTTGAACATAAATAGTGAAACTTTTATCAGAAAGAGTGAAACTTTGAACAGAAATAGTGAAACTTTGAACAGAAAGAGTGAAACTTTGAGCAGAAAGAGTGAAACTTTGAACAGAAAGAGTGAAACTTTGAACAGAAATAGTAAAACTTTGAACAGAAAGAGTGAAACTTTGAACAGAAAGAGTGAAACTTTGAACAGAAAGAGTGAAACTTTGAACAGAAAGAGTGAAACTTTGAACATAAAGAGTGAAACTTTGAACATAATGAGTAAAACTTTGAACATATATAGTGAAACTTTAAACAGAAAGAGTGAAACTTTTAACATAAATAGTGAAACTTTGAACATAAATAGTGAAACTTTGAACATAAATAGTGAAACTTTTAACAGAAAGAGTGAAACTTTTAACATAAATAGTGAAACTTTGAACAGAAAGAGTGAAACTTTGAACAGAAAGAGTGAAACTTTAAACAGAAAGAGTGAAACTTTTAACATAAATAGTGAAACTTTAAACATAAATAGTGAAACTTTGAACATAAATAGTGAAACTTTTAACAGAGAGAGTGAAACTTTTAACATAAATAGTGAAACTTTGAACAGAAAGAGTGAAACTTTGAACAGAAAGAGTGAAACTTTGAACAGAAAGAGTGAAACTTTGAACAGAAATAGTAAAACTTTGAACAGAAAGAGTGAAACTTTGAATAGAAAGAGTGAAACTTTGAACAGAAAGAGTGAAACTTTGAACAGAAAGAGTGAAACTTTGAACAGAAAGAGTGAAACTTAAAACATAAATAGTGAAACTTAAAACATAAATAGTGAAACTTAAAACATAAATAGTGAAAATTTAAACATAAATAGTGAAACTTTGAACAGAAAGAGTGAAACTTTGAACAGAAAGAGTGAAACTTAAAACATAAATAGTGAAACTTAAAACATAAATAGTGAAACTTTGAACAGAAAGAGTGAAACTTTTAACGTAAAGACTGAAACTTTAAACAGAAAGAGTAAAACTTTGAACATAAATAGTGAAACTTTGAACAATAGGGAAACTTTGAACAGAAAGAGTGAAACTTTGAACATAATGAGTAAAACTTTGAACAGAAATAGTGAAACTTTGAACATAAAGAGTGAAACTTTGAACATAAGGAGTGAAACTTTGAACATAAAGAGTGAAACTTTTAACAGAAAGAGTTAACTTTTAACATAAATAGTTAACTTTTAACATAAATAGTGAAACTTTGAACATAAATAGTGAAACTTTGAACATAAATAGTGAAACTTTTAACAGAAAGAGTGAAACTTTTAACATAAATAGTGAAACTTTGAACATAAATAGTGAAACTTTGAACATAAATAGTGAAACTTTTAACAGAAAGAGTGAAACTTTGAACATAAATAGTGAAACTTTTAACAGAAAGAGTGAAACTTTGAACAGAAATAGTGAAACTTTGAACAGAAATAGTGAAACTTTGAACAGAAAGAGTGAAACTTTGAGCAGAAAGAGTGAAACTTTGAACAGAAAGAGTGAAACTTTGAACAGAAATAGTAAAACTTTGAACAGAAAGAGTGAAACTTTGAACATAAAGAGTGAAACTTTGAACAGAAAGAGTGAAACTTTGAACAGAAAGAGTGAAACTTTGAACATAAAGAGTGAAACTTTGAACATAATGAGTAAAACTTTGAACATATATAGTGAAACTTTAAACAGAAAGAGTGAAACTTTTAACATAAATAGTGAAACTTTGAACATAAATAGTGAAACTTTGAACATAAATAGTGAAACTTTTAACAGAAAGAGTGAAACTTTTAACATAAATAGTGAAACTTTGAACAGAAAGAGTGAAACTTTGAACAGAAAGAGTGAAACTTTAAACAGAAAGAGTGAAACTTTTAACATAAATAGTGAAACTTTGAACATAAATAGTGAAACTTTGAACATAAATAGTGAAACTTTTAACAGAGAGAGTGAAACTTTTAACATAAATAGTGAAACTTTGAACAGAAAGAGTGAAACTTTGAGCAGAAAGAGTGAAACTTTGAACAGAAAGAGTGAAACTTTGAACAGAAATAGTAAAACTTTGAACAGAAAGAGTGAAACTTTGAACAGAAAGAGTGAAACTTTGAACAGAAAGAGTGAAACTTTGAACAGAAAGAGTGAAACTTTGAACATAAAGAGTGAAACTTTGAACATAATGAGTAAAACTTTGAACATATATAGTGAAACTTTAAACAGAAAGAGTGAAACTTTTAACATAAATAGTGAAACTTTGAACATAAATAGTGAAACTTTGAACATAAATAGTGAAACTTTTAACAGAGAGAGTGAAACTTTTAACATAAATAGTGAAACTTTGAACAGAAAGAGTGAAACTTTGAACAGAAAGAGTGAAACTTTGAACATAAATAGTGAAACTTTTAACAGAAAGAGTGAAACTTTGAACAGAAATAGTAAAACTTTGAACAGAAAGAGTGAAACTTTGAACAGAAAGAGTGAAACTTAAAACATAAATAGTGAAACTTAAAACATAAATAGTGAAACTTAAAACATAAATAGTGAAACTTTGAACAGAAAGACTGAAACTTAAACAGAAAGAGTGAAACTTTGAACGTAAAGACTGAAACTTTAAACAGAAAGAGTGAAACTTTGAATATAAATAGTGAAACTTTGAACAATAGGGAAACTTTGAACAGAAAGAGTGAAACTTTGAACATAAAGAGTGAAACTTTGAACATAATGAGTAAAACTTTGAACATAAATAGTGAAACTTTAAACAGAAAGAGTGAAACTTTTAACATAAATAGTGAAACTTTGAACATAAATAGTGAAACTTTTAACATAAATAGTGAAACTTTGAACAGAAAGAGTGAAACTTTGAAAAGAAAGAGTGAAACTTTGAACAGAAAGAGTCAAACTTTGAACAGAAAGAGTGAAACTTTGAACAGAAAGAGTGAAACTTTGAACATAAAGAGTGAAACTTTGAACATAATGAGTAAAACTTTGAACATATATAGTGAAACTTTAAACAGAAAGAGTGAAACTTTTAACATAAATAGTGAAACTTTGAACATAAATAGTGAAACTTTGAACATAAATAGTGAAACTTTTAACAGAAAGAGTGAAACTTTTAACATAAATAGTGAAACTTTGAACAGAAAGAGTGAAACTTTGAACAGAAAGAGTGAAACTTTAAACAGAAAGAGTGAAACTTTTAACATAAATAGTGAAACTTTGAACATAAATAGTGAAACTTTGAACATAAATAGTGAAACTTTTAACAGAGAGAGTGAAACTTTTAACATAAATAGTGAAACTTTGAACAGAAAGAGTGAAACTTTGAACAGAAAGAGTGAAACTTTGAACAGAAAGAGTGAAACTTTGAACAGAAATAGTAAAACTTTGAACAGAAAGAGTGAAACTTTGAATAGAAAGAGTGAAACTTTGAACAGAAAGAGTGAAACTTTGAACAGAAAGAGTGAAACTTTGAACAGAAAGAGTGAAACTTAAAACATAAATAGTGAAACTTAAAACATAAATAGTGAAACTTAAAACATAAATAGTGAAAATTTAAACATAAATAGTGAAACTTTGAACAGAAAGAGTGAAACTTTGAACAGAAAGAGTGAAACTTAAAACATAAATAGTGAAACTTAAAACATAAATAGTGAAACTTTGAACAGAAAGAGTGAAACTTTGAACGTAAAGACTGAAACTTTAAACAGAAAGAGTAAAACTTTGAACATAAATAGTGAAACTTTGAACAATAGGGAAACTTTGAACAGAAAGAGTGAAACTTTGAACATAATGAGTAAAACTTTGAACAGAAATAGTGAAACTTTGAACATAAAGAGTGAATCTTTGAACATAAGGAGTGAAACTTTGAACATAAAGAGTGAAACTTTTAACAGAAAGAGTTAACTTTTAACATAAATAGTGAAACTTTGAACATAAATAGTGAAACTTTGAACATAAATAGTGAAACTTTTAACAGAAAGAGTGAAACTTTTAACATAAATAGTGAAACTTTGAACATAAATAGTGAAACTTTGAACATAAATAGTGAAACTTTTAACAGAAAGAGTGAAACTTTGAACATAAATAGTGAAACTTTTAACAGAAAGAGTGAAACTTTGAACAGAAATAGTGAAACTTTGAACAGAAATAGTGAAACTTTGAACAGAAAGAGTGAAACTTTGAGCAGAAAGAGTGAAACTTTGAACAGAAAGAGTGAAACTTTGAACAGAAATAGTAAAACTTTGAACAGAAAGAGTGAAACTTTGAACAGAAAGAGTGAAACTTTGAACAGAAAGAGTGAAACTTTGAACAGAAAGAGTGAAACTTTGAACATAAAGAGTGAAACTTTGAACATAATGAGTAAAACTTTGAACATATATAGTGAAACTTTAAACAGAAAGAGTGAAACTTTTAACATAAATAGTGAAACTTTGAACATAAATAGTGAAACTTTGAACATAAATAGTGAAACTTTTAACAGAAAGAGTGAAACTTTTAACATAAATAGTGAAACTTTGAACAGAAAGAGTGAAACTTTGAACAGAAAGAGTGAAACTTTAAACAGAAAGAGTGAAACTTTTAACATAAATAGTGAAACTTTGAACATAAATAGTGAAACTTTGAACATAAATAGTGAAACTTTTAACAGAGAGAGTGAAACTTTTAACATAAATAGTGAAACTTTGAACAGAAAGAGTGAAACTTTGAGCAGAAAGAGTGAAACTTTGAACAGAAAGAGTGAAACTTTGAACAGAAATAGTAAAACTTTGAACAGAAAGAGTGAAACTTTGAACAGAAAGAGTGAAACTTTGAACAGAAAGAGTGAAACTTTGAACATAAAGAGTGAAACTTTGAACATAATGAGTAAAACTTTGAACATATATAGTGAAACTTTAAACAGAAAGAGTGAAACTTTTAACATAAATAGTGAAACTTTGAACATAAATAGTGAAACTTTGAACATAAATAGTGAAACTTTTAACAGAGAGAGTGAAACTTTTAACATAAATAGTGAAACTTTGAACAGAAAGAGTGAAACTTTGAACAGAAAGAGTGAAACTTTGAACATAAATAGTGAAACTTTTAACAGAAAGAGTGAAACTTTGAACAGAAATAGTAAAACTTTGAACAGAAAGAGTGAAACTTTGAACAGAAAGAGTGAAACTTAAAACATAAATAGTGAAACTTAAAACATAAATAGTGAAACTTTGAACATAAATAGTGAAACTTTTAACAGAAAGAGTGAAACTTTTAACATAAATAGTGAAACTTTGAACATAAATAGTGAAACTTTTAACATAAATAGTGAAACTTTTAACAGAAAGAGTGAAACTTTTAACATAAATAGTGAAACTTTGAACAGACAGAGTGAAACTTTGAACAGAAAGAGTGAAACTTTGAACAGAAAGAGTGAAACTTTGAACAGAAAGAGTGAAACTTAAACAGAAAGAGTGAAGCTTTGAACGTAAAGACTGAAACTTTAAACAGAAAGAGTGAAACTTTGAATATAAATAGTGAAACTTTGAACAATAGGGAAACTTTGAACAGAAAGAGTGAAACTTTGAACATAAAGAGTGAAACTTTGAACATAATGAGTAAAACTTTGAACATAAATAGTGAAACTTTAAACAGAAAGAGTGAAACTTTTAACATAAATAGTGAAACTTTGAACATAAATAGTGAAACTTTTAACATAAATAGTGAAACTTTGAACAGAAAGAGTGAAACTTTGAAAAGAAAGAGTGAAACTTTGAACAGAAAGAGTCAAACTTTGAACAGAAATAGTGAAACTTTGAACAGAAAGAGTGAAACTTTGAACAGAAAGAGTGAAACTTTGAACAGAAAGAGTGAAACTTTGAACAGAAATAGTAAAACTTTGAACAGAAAGAGTGAAACTTTGAACAGAAAGAGTGAAACTTTGAACAGAAAGAGTGAAACTTTGAACAGAAAGAGTGAAACTTTGAACAGAAAGAGTGAAACTTTGAACAGAAAGACTGAAACTTTAAACAGAAAGAGTGAAACTTTGAACATAAATAGTGAAACTTTGAACAATAGGGAAACTTTGAACAGAAAGAGTGAAACTTTGAACATAAAGAGTGAAACTTTGAACATAATGAGTAAAACTTTGAACAGAAAGAGTGAAACTTTGAACAGAAAGAGTGAAACTTTGAACAGAAAGAGTGAAACTTTTAACATAAATAGTGAAACTTTGAACATAAATAGTGAAACTTTGAACATAAATAGTGAAACTTTTAACAGAAAGAGTGAAACTTTTAACATAAATAGTGAAACTTTGAACATAAATAGTGAAACTTTGAACATAAATAGTGAAACTTTTAACAGAAAGAGTGAAACTTTGAACATAAATAGTGAAACTTTTAACAGAAAGAGTGAAACTTTGAACAGAAATAGTGAAACTTTGAACAGAAATAGTGAAACTTTGAACAGAAAGAGTGAAACTTTGAGCAGAAAGAGTGAAACTTTGAACAGAAAGAGTGAAACTTTGAACAGAAATAGTAAAACTTTGAACAGAAAGAGTGAAACTTTGAACAGAAAGAGTGAAACTTTGAACAGAAAGAGTGAAACTTTGAACAGAAAGAGTGAAACTTTGAACATAAAGAGTGAAACTTTGAACATAATGAGTAAAACTTTGAACATATATAGTGAAACTTTAAACAGAAAGAGTGAAACTTTTAACATAAATAGTGAAACTTTGAACATAAATAGTGAAACTTTGAACATAAATAGTGAAACTTTTAACAGAAAGAGTGAAACTTTTAACATAAATAGTGAAACTTTGAACAGAAAGAGTGAAACTTTGAACAGAAAGAGTGAAACTTTAAACAGAAAGAGTGAAACTTTTAACATAAATAGTGAAACTTTGAACATAAATAGTGAAACTTTGAACATAAATAGTGAAACTTTTAACAGAGAGAGTGAAACTTTTAACATAAATAGTGAAACTTTGAACAGAAAGAGTGAAACTTTGAGCAGAAAGAGTGAAACTTTGAACAGAAAGAGTGAAACTTTGAACAGAAATAGTAAAACTTTGAACAGAAAGAGTGAAACTTTGAACAGAAAGAGTGAAACTTTGAACAGAAAGAGTGAAACTTTGAACATAAAGAGTGAAACTTTGAACATAATGAGTAAAACTTTGAACATATATAGTGAAACTTTAAACAGAAAGAGTGAAACTTTTAACATAAATAGTGAAACTTTGAACATAAATAGTGAAACTTTGAACATAAATAGTGAAACTTTTAACAGAGAGAGTGAAACTTTTAACATAAATAGTGAAACTTTGAACAGAAAGAGTGAAACTTTGAACAGAAAGAGTGAAACTTTGAACATAAATAGTGAAACTTTTAACAGAAAGAGTGAAACTTTGAACAGAAATAGTAAAACTTTGAACAGAAAGAGTGAAACTTTGAACAGAAAGAGTGAAACTTAAAACATAAATAGTGAAACTTAAAACATAAATAGTGAAACTTTGAACATAAATAGTGAAACTTTTAACAGAAAGAGTGAAACTTTTAACATAAATAGTGAAACTTTGAACATAAATAGTGAAACTTTTAACATAAATAGTGAAACTTTTAACAGAAAGAGTGAAACTTTTAACATAAATAGTGAAACTTTGAACAGACAGAGTGAAACTTTGAACAGAAAGAGTGAAACTTTGAACAGAAAGAGTGAAACTTTGAACAGAAAGAGTGAAACTTAAACAGAAAGAGTGAAACTTTGAACGTAAAGACTGAAACTTTAAACAGAAAGAGTGAAACTTTGAATATAAATAGTGAAACTTTGAACAATAGGGAAACTTTGAACAGAAAGAGTGAAACTTTGAACATAAAGAGTGAAACTTTGAACATAATGAGTAAAACTTTGAACATAAATAGTGAAACTTTAAACAGAAAGAGTGAAACTTTTAACATAAATAGTGAAACTTTGAACATAAATAGTGAAACTTTTAACATAAATAGTGAAACTTTGAACAGAAAGAGTGAAACTTTGAAAAGAAAGAGTGAAACTTTGAACAGAAAGAGTCAAACTTTGAACAGAAAGAGTGAAACTTTGAACAGAAAGAGTGAAACTTTGAACATAAATAGTGAAACTTTTAACAGAAAGAGTGAAACTTTGAACAGAAATAGTGAAACTTTGAACAGAAAGAGTGAAACTTTGAACAGAAAGAGTGAAACTTTTAACAGAAAGAGTGAAACTTTGAACAGAAAGAGTGAAACTTTTAACAGAAAGAGTGAAACTTCGAACATAAATAGTGAAACTTTTAACAGAAAGAGTGAAACTTTGAACAGAAATAGTGAAACTTTGAACAGAAAGAGTGAAACTTTGAACAGAAAGAGTGAAACTTTGAACAGAAAGAGTGAAACTTTGAACAGAAATAGTAAAACTTTGAACAGAAAGAGTGAAACTTTGAACAGAAAGAGTGAAACTTTGAACAGAAAGAGTGAAACTTTGAACAGAAAGAGTGAAACTTTGAACAGAAAGAGTGAAACTTTGAACAGAAAGACTGAAACTTTAAACAGAAAGAGTGAAACTTTGAACATAAATAGTGAAACTTTGAACAATAGGGAAACTTTGAACAGAAAGAGTGAAACTTTGAACATAAAGAGTGAAACTTTGAACATAATGAGTAAAACTTTGAACAGAAAGAGTGAAACTTTGAACAGAAAGAGTGAAACTTTGAACAGAAAGAGTGAAACTTTGAACAGAAAGAGTGAAACTTAAAACATAAATAGTGAAACTTAAAACATAAATAGTGAAACTTTGAACAGAAAGAGTGAAACTTTGAACGTAAAGACTGAAACTTTAAACAGAAAGAGTAAAACTTTGAACATAAATAGTGAAACTTTGAACAATAGGGAAACTTTGAACAGAAAGAGTGAAACTTTGAACATAATGAGTAAAACTTTGAACAGAAATAGTGAAACTTTGAACATAAAGAGTGAAACTTTGAACATAAGGAGTGAAACTTTGAACATAAAGAGTGAAACTTTTAACAGAAAGAGTTAACTTTTAACATAAATAGTGAAACTTTGAACATAAATAGTGAAACTTTGAACATAAATAGTGAAACTTTTAACAGAAAGAGTGAAACTTTTAACATAAATAGTGAAACTTTGAACATAAATAGTGAAACTTTGAACATAAATAGTGAAACTTTTAACAGAAAGAGTGAAACTTTGAACATAAATAGTGAAACTTTTAACAGAAAGAGTGAAACTTTGAACAGAAATAGTGAAACTTTGAACAGAAAGAGTGAAACTTTGAGCAGAAAGAGTGAAACTTTGAACAGAAAGAGTGAAACTTTGAACAGAAATAGTAAAACTTTGAACAGAAAGAGTGAAACTTTGAACAGAAAGAGTGAAACTTTGAACAGAAAGAGTGAAACTTTGAACAGAAAGAGTGAAACTTTGAACATAAAGAGTGAAACTTTGAACATAATGAGTAAAACTTTGAACATATATAGTGAAACTTTAAACAGAAAGAGTGAAACTTTTAACATAAATAGTGAAACTTTGAACATAAATAGTGAAACTTTGAACATAAATAGTGAAACTTTTAACAGAAAGAGTGAAACTTTTAACATAAATAGTGAAACTTTGAACAGAAAGAGTGAAACTTTGAACAGAAAGAGTGAAACTTTAAACAGAAAGAGTGAAACTTTTAACATAAATAGTGAAACTTTGAACATAAATAGTGAAACTTTGAACATAAATAGTGAAACTTTTAACAGAGAGAGTGAAACTTTTAACATAAATAGTGAAACTTTGAACAGAAAGAGTGAAACTTTGAACAGAAAGAGTGAAACTTTGAACAGAAAGAGTGAAACTTTGAACAGAAATAGTAAAACTTTGAACAGAAAGAGTGAAACTTTGAATAGAAAGAGTGAAACTTTGAACAGAAAGAGTGAAACTTTGAACAGAAAGAGTGAAACTTTGAACATAAATAGTGAAACTTAAAACATAAATAGTGAAACTTAAAACATAAATAGTGAAAATTTAAACATAAATAGTGAAACTTTGAACAGAAAGAGTGAAACTTTGAACAGAAAGAGTGAAACTTAAAACATAAATAGTGAAACTTAAAACATAAATAGTGAAACTTTGAACAGAAAGAGTGAAACTTTGAACGTAAAGACTGAAACTTTAAACAGAAAGAGTAAAACTTTGAACATAAATAGTGAAACTTTGAACAATAGGGAAACTTTGAACAGAAAGAGTGAAACTTTGAACATAATGAGTAAAACTTTGAACAGAAATAGTGAAACTTTGAACATAAAGAGTGAAACTTTGAACATAAGGAGTGAAACTTTGAACATAAAGAGTGAAACTTTTAACAGAAAGAGTTAACTTTTAACATAAATAGTGAAACTTTGAACATAAATAGTGAAACTTTGAACATAAATAGTGAAACTTTTAACAGAAAGAGTGAAACTTTTAACATAAATAGTGAAACTTTGAACATAAATAGTGAAACTTTGAACATAAATAGTGAAACTTTTAACAGAAAGAGTGAAACTTTGAACATAAATAGTGAAACTTTTAACAGAAAGAGTGAAACTTTGAACAGAAATAGTGAAACTTTGAACAGAAATAGTGAAACTTTGAACAGAAAGAGTGAAACTTTGAGCAGAAAGAGTGAAACTTTGAACAGAAAGAGTGAAACTTTGAACAGAAATAGTAAAACCTTGAACAGAAAGAGTGAAACTTTGAACAGAAAGAGTGAAACTTTGAACAGAAAGAGTGAAACTTTGAACACAAAGAGTGAAACTTTGAACATAAAGAGTGAAACTTTGAACATAATGAGTAAAACTTTGAACATATATAGTGAAACTTTAAACAGAAAGAGTGAAACTTTTAACATAAATAGTGAAACTTTGAACATAAATAGTGAAACTTTGAACATAAATAGTGAAACTTTTAACAGAAAGAGTGAAACTTTTAACATAAATAGTGAAACTTTGAACAGAAAGAGTGAAACTTTGAACAGAAAGAGTGAAACTTTAAACAGAAAGAGTGAAACTTTTAACATAAATAGTGAAACTTTGAACATAAATAGTGAAACTTTGAACATAAATAGTGAAACTTTTAACAGAGAGAGTGAAACTTTTAACATAAATAGTGAAACTTTGAACAGAAAGAGTGAAACTTTGAGCAGAAAGAGTGAAACTTTGAACAGAAAGAGTGAAACTTTGAACAGAAATAGTAAAACTTTGAACAGAAAGAGTGAAACTTTGAACAGAAAGAGTGAAACTTTGAACAGAAAGAGTGAAACTTTGAACAGAAAGAGTGAAACTTTTAACATAAATAGTGAAACTTTGAACATAAATAGTGAAACTTTGAACATAAATAGTGAAACTTTTAACAGAGAGAGTGAAACTTTTAACATAAATAGTGAAACTTTGAACAGAAAGAGTGAAACTTTGAACAGAAAGAGTGAAACTTTGAACATAAATAGTGAAACTTTTAACAGAAAGAGTGAAACTTTGAACAGAAATAGTAAAACTTTGAACAGAAAGAGTGAAACTTTGAACAGAAAGAGTGAAACTTAAAACATAAATAGTGAAACTTAAAACATAAATAGTGAAACTTAAAACATAAATAGTGAAACTTTGAACAGAAAGACTGAAACTTAAACAGAAAGAGTGAAACTTTGAACGTAAAGACTGAAACTTTAAATAGAAAGAGTGAAACTTTGAATATAAATAGTGAAACTTTGAACAATAGGGAAACTTTGAACAGAAAGAGTGAAACTTTGAACATAAAGAGTGAAACTTTGAACATAATGAGTAAAACTTTGAACATAAATAGTGAAACTTTAAACAGAAAGAGTGAAACTTTTAACATAAATAGTGAAACTTTGAACATAAATAGTGAAACTTTTAACATAAATAGTGAAACTTTGAACAGAAAGAGTGAAACTTTGAAAAGAAAGAGTGAAACTTTGAACAGAAAGAGTCAAACTTTGAACAGAAAGAGTGAAACTTTGAACAGAAAGAGTGAAACTTTGAACATAAAGAGTGAAACTTTGAACATAATGAGTAAAACTTTGAACATATATAGTGAAACTTTAAACAGAAAGAGTGAAACTTTTAACATAAATAGTGAAACTTTGAACATAAATAGTGAAACTTTGAACATAAATAGTGAAACTTTTAACAGAAAGAGTGAAACTTTTAACATAAATAGTGAAACTTTGAACAGAAAGAGTGAAACTTTGAACAGAAAGAGTGAAACTTTAAACAGAAAGAGTGAAACTTTTAACATAAATAGTGAAACTTTGAACATAAATAGTGAAACTTTGAACATAAATAGTGAAACTTTTAACAGAGAGAGTGAAACTTTTAACATAAATAGTGAAACTTTGAACAGAAAGAGTGAAACTTTGAACAGAAAGAGTGAAACTTTGAACAGAAATAGTAAAACTTTGAACAGAAAGAGTGAAACTTTGAATAGAAAGAGTGAAACTTTGAACAGAAAGAGTGAAACTTTGAACAGAAAGAGTGAAACTTTGAACAGAAAGAGTGAAACTTAAAACATAAATAGTGAAACTTAAAACATAAATAGTGAAACTTAAAACATAAATAGTGAAAATTTAAACATAAATAGTGAAACTTTGAACAGAAAGAGTGAAACTTTGAACAGAAAGAGTGAAACTTAAAACATAAATAGTGAAACTTAAAACATAAATAGTGAAACTTTGAACAGAAAGAGTGAAACTTTGAACGTAAAGACTGAAACTTTAAACAGAAAGAGTAAAACTTTGAACATAAATAGTGAAACTTTGAACAATAGGGAAACTTTGAACAGAAAGAGTGAAACTTTGAACATAATGAGTAAAACTTTGAACAGAAATAGTGAAACTTTGAACATAAAGAGTGAAACTTTGAACATAAGGAGTGAAACTTTGAACATAAAGAGTGAAACTTTTAACAGAAAGAGTTAACTTTTAACATAAATAGTGAAACTTTGAACATAAATAGTGAAACTTTGAACATAAATAGTGAAACTTTTAACAGAAAGAGTGAAACTTTTAACATAAATAGTGAAACTTTGAACATAAATAGTGAAACTTTGAACATAAATAGTGAAACTTTTAACAGAAAGAGTGAAACTTTGAACATAAATAGTGAAACTTTTAACAGAAAGAGTGAAACTTTGAACAGAAATAGTGAAACTTTGAACAGAAATAGTGAAACTTTGAACAGAAAGAGTGAAACTTTGAGCAGAAAGAGTGAAACTTTGAACAGAAAAGTGAAACTTTGAACAGAAATAGTAAAACTTTGAACAGAAAGAGTGAAACTTTGAACAGAAAGAGTGAAACTTTGAACAGAAAGAGTGAAACTTTGAACACAAAGAGTGAAACTTTGAACATAAAGAGTGAAACTTTGAACATAATGAGTAAAACTTTGAACATATATAGTGAAACTTTAAACAGAAAGAGTGAAACTTTTAACATAAATAGTGAAACTTTGAACATAAATAGTGAAACTTTGAACATAAATAGTGAAACTTTTAACAGAAAGAGTGAAACTTTTAACATAAATAGTGAAACTTTGAACAGAAAGAGTGAAACTTTGAACAGAAAGAGTGAAACTTTAAACAGAAAGAGTGAAACTTTTAACATAAATAGTGAAACTTTGAACATAAATAGTGAAACTTTGAACATAAATAGTGAAACTTTTAACAGAGAGAGTGAAACTTTTAACATAAATAGTGAAACTTTGAACAGAAAGAGTGAAACTTTGAGCAGAAAGAGTGAAACTTTGAACAGAAAGAGTGAAACTTTGAACAGAAATAGTAAAACTTTGAACAGAAAGAGTGAAACTTTGAACAGAAAGAGTGAAACTTTGAACAGAAAGAGTGAAACTTTGAACAGAAAGAGTGAAACTTTTAACATAAATAGTGAAACTTTGAACATAAATAGTGAAACTTTGAACATAAATAGTGAAACTTTTAACAGAGAGAGTGAAACTTTTAACATAAATAGTGAAACTTTGAACAGAAAGAGTGAAACTTTGAACAGAAAGAGTGAAACTTTGAACATAAATAGTGAAACTTTTAACAGAAAGAGTGAAACTTTGAACAGAAATAGTAAAACTTTGAACAGAAAGAGTGAAACTTTGAACAGAAAGAGTGAAACTTAAAACATAAATAGTGAAACTTAAAACATAAATAGTGAAACTTAAAACATAAATAGTGAAACTTTGAACAGAAAGACTGAAACTTAAACAGAAAGAGTGAAACTTTGAACGTAAAGACTGAAACTTTAAATAGAAAGAGTGAAACTTTGAATATAAATAGTGAAACTTTGAACAATAGGGAAACTTTGAACAGAAAGAGTGAAACTTTGAACATAAAGAGTGAAACTTTGAACATAATGAGTAAAACTTTGAACATAAATAGTGAAACTTTAAACAGAAAGAGTGAAACTTTTAACATAAATAGTGAAACTTTGAACATAAATAGTGAAACTTTTAACATAAATAGTGAAACTTTGAACAGAAAGAGTGAAACTTTGAAAAGAAAGAGTGAAACTTTGAACAGAAAGAGTCAAACTTTGAACAGAAAGAGTGAAACTTTGAACAGAAAGAGTGAAACTTTGAACATAAAGAGTGAAACTTTGAACATAATGAGTAAAACTTTGAACATATATAGTGAAACTTTAAACAGAAAGAGTGAAACTTTTAACATAAATAGTGAAACTTTGAACATAAATAGTGAAACTTTGAACATAAATAGTGAAACTTTTAACAGAAAGAGTGAAACTTTTAACATAAATAGTGAAACTTTGAACAGAAAGAGTGAAACTTTGAACAGAAAGAGTGAAACTTTAAACAGAAAGAGTGAAACTTTTAACATAAATAGTGAAACTTTGAACATAAATAGTGAAACTTTGAACATAAATAGTGAAACTTTTAACAGAGAGAGTGAAACTTTTAACATAAATAGTGAAACTTTGAACAGAAAGAGTGAAACTTTGAACAGAAAGAGTGAAACTTTGAACAGAAAGAGTGAAACTTTGAACAGAAATAGTAAAACTTTGAACAGAAAGAGTGAAACTTTGAATAGAAAGAGTGAAACTTTGAACAGAAAGAGTGAAACTTTGAACAGATAGAGTGAAACTTTGAACAGAAAGAGTGAAACTTAAAACATAAATAGTGAAACTTAAAACATAAATAGTGAAACTTAAAACATAAATAGTGAAAATTTAAACATAAATAGTGAAACTTTGAACAGAAAGAGTGAAACTTTGAACAGAAAGAGTGAAACTTAAAACATAAATAGTGAAACTTAAAACATAAATAGTGAAACTTTGAACAGAAAGAGTGAAACTTTGAACGTAAAGACTGAAACTTTAAACAGAAAGAGTAAAACTTTGAACATAAATAGTGAAACTTTGAACAATAGGGAAACTTTGAACAGAAAGAGTGAAACTTTGAACATAATGAGTAAAACTTTGAACAGAAATAGTGAAACTTTGAACATAAAGAGTGAAACTTTGAACATAAGGAGTGAAACTTTGAACATAAAGAGTGAAACTTTTAACAGAAAGAGTTAACTTTTAACATAAATAGTGAAACTTTGAACATAAATAGTGAAACTTTGAACATAAATAGTGAAACTTTTAACAGAAAGAGTGAAACTTTTAACATAAATAGTGAAACTTTGAACATAAATAGTGAAACTTTGAACATAAATAGTGAAACTTTTAACAGAAAGAGTGAAACTTTGAACATAAATAGTGAAACTTTTAACAGAAAGAGTGAAACTTTGAACAGAAATAGTGAAACTTTGAACAGAAATAGTGAAACTTTGAACAGAAAGAGTGAAACTTTGAGCAGAAAGAGTGAAACTTTGAACAGAAAGAGTGAAACTTTGAACAGAAATAGTAAAACTTTGAACAGAAAGAGTGAAACTTTGAACAGAAAGAGTGAAACTTTGAACAGAAAGAGTGAAACTTTGAACAGAAAGAGTGAAACTTTGAACATAAAGAGTGAAACTTTGAACATAATGAGTAAAACTTTGAACATATATAGTGAAACTTTAAACAGAAAGAGTGAAACTTTTAACATAAATAGTGAAACTTTGAACATAAATAGTGAAACTTTGAACATAAATAGTGAAACTTTTAACAGAAAGAGTGAAACTTTTAACATAAATAGTGAAACTTTGAACAGAAAGAGTGAAACTTTGAACAGAAAGAGTGAAACTTTAAACAGAAAGAGTGAAACTTTTAACATAAATAGTGAAACTTTGAACATAAATAGTGAAACTTTGAACATAAATAGTGAAACTTTTAACAGAGAGAGTGAAACTTTTAACATAAATAGTGAAACTTTGAACAGAAAGAGTGAAACTTTGAGCAGAAAGAGTGAAACTTTGAACAGAAAGAGTGAAACTTTGAACAGAAATAGTAAAACTTTGAACAGAAAGAGTGAAACTTTGAACAGAAAGAGTGAAACTTTGAACAGAAAGAGTGAAACTTTGAACAGAAAGAGTGAAACTTTGAACATAAAGAGTGAAACTTTGAACATAATGAGTAAAACTTTGAACATATATAGTGAAACTTTAAACAGAAAGAGTGAAACTTTTAACATAAATAGTGAAACTTTGAACATAAATAGTGAAACTTTGAACATAAATAGTGAAACTTTTAACAGAGAGAGTGAAACTTTTAACATAAATAGTGAAACTTTGAACAGAAAGAGTGAAACTTTGAACAGAAAGAGTGAAACTTTGAACATAAATAGTGAAACTTTTAACAGAAAGAGTGAAACTTTGAACAGAAATAGTAAAACTTTGAACAGAAAGAGTGAAACTTTGAACAGAAAGAGTGAAACTTAAAACATAAATAGTGAAACTTAAAACATAAATAGTGAAACTTAAAACATAAATAGTGAAACTTTGAACAGAAAGACTGAAACTTAAACAGAAAGAGTGAAACTTTGAACGTAAAGACTGAAACTTTAAACAGAAAGAGTGAAACTTTGAATATAAATAGTGAAACTTTGAACAATAGGGAAACTTTGAACAGAAAGAGTGAAACTTTGAACATAAAGAGTGAAACTTTGAACATAATGAGTAAAACTTTGAACATAAATAGTGAAACTTTAAACAGAAAGAGTGAAACTTTTAACATAAATAGTGAAACTTTGAACATAAATAGTGAAACTTTTAACATAAATAGTGAAACTTTGAACAGAAAGAGTTAAACTTTGAAAAGAAAGAGTGAAACTTTGAACAGAAAGAGTCAAACTTTGAACAGAAAGAGTGAAACTTTGAACAGAAAGAGTGAAACTTTGAACATAAATAGTGAAACTTTTAACAGAAAGAGTGAAACTTTGAACAGAAATAGTGAAACTTTGAACAGAAAGAGTGAAACTTTGAACAGAAAGAGTGAAACTTTTAACAGAAAGAGTGAAACTTTGAACAGAAAGAGTGAAACTTTTAACAGAAAGAGTGAAACTTCGAACATAAATAGTGAAACTTTTAACAGAAAGAGTGAAACTTTGAACAGAAATAGTGAAACTTTGAACAGAAAGAGTGAAACTTTGAACAGAAATAGTAAAACTTTGAACAGAAAGAGTGAAACTTTGAACAGAAAGAGTGAAACTTTGAACAGAAAGAGTGAAACTTTGAACAGAAAGAGTGAAACTTTGAACAGAAAGAGTGAAACTTTGAACAGAAAGACTGAAACTTTAAACAGAAAGAGTGAAACTTTGAACATAAATAGTGAAACTTTGAACAATAGGGAAACTTTGAACAGAAAGAGTGAAACTTTGAACATAAAGAGTGAAACTTTGAACATAATGAGTAAAACTTTGAACATAAATAGTGAAACTTTAAACAGAAAGAGTGAAATTTTTAACATAAATCGTGAAACTTTGAACATAAATAGTGAAACTTTGAACATAAATAGTGAAACTTTTAACAGAAAGAGTGAAACTTTTAACATAAATAGTGAAACTTTGAACAGAAAGAGTAAAACTTTGAACAGAAAGAGTGAAACTTTGAACAGAAAGAGTGAAACTTTGAACATAAATAGTGAAACTTTTAACAGAAAGAGTGAAACTTTGAACAGAAATAGTAAAACTTTGAACAGAAAGAGTGAAACTTTGAACAGAAAGAGTGAAACTTTGAACAGAAAGAGTGAAACTTTGAACAGAAAGAGTGAAACTTTGAACATAAAGAGTGAAACTTTGAACATAATGAGTAAAACTTTGAACATATATAGTGAAACTTTAAACAGAAAGAGTGAAACTTTTAACATAAATAGTGAAACTTTGAACATAAATAGTGAAACTTTGAACATAAATAGTGAAACTTTTAACAGAAAGAGTGAAACTTTTAACATAAATAGTGAAACTTTGAACAGAAAGAGTGAAACTTTGAACAGAAAGAGTGAAACTTTAAACAGAAAGAGTGAAACTTTTAACATAAATAGTGAAACTTTGAACATAAATAGTGAAACTTTGAACATAAATAGTGAAACTTTTAACAGAGAGAGTGAAACTTTTAACATAAATAGTGAAACTTTGAACAGAAAGAGTGAAACTTTGAGCAGAAAGAGTGAAACTTTGAACAGAAAGAGTGAAACTTTGAACAGAAATAGTAAAACTTTGAACAGAAAGAGTGAAACTTTGAACAGAAAGAGTGAAACTTTGAACAGAAAGAGTGAAACTTTGAACAGAAAGAGTGAAACTTTGAACATAAAGAGTGAAACTTTGAACATAATGAGTAAAACTTTGAACATATATAGTGAAACTTTAAACAGAAAGAGTGAAACTTTTAACATAAATAGTGAAACTTTGAACATAAATAGTGAAACTTTGAACATAAATAGTGAAACTTTTAACAGAGAGAGTGAAACTTTTAACATAAATAGTGAAACTTTGAACAGAAAGAGTGAAACTTTGAACAGAAAGAGTGAAACTTTGAACATAAATAGTGAAACTTTTAACAGAAAGAGTGAAACTTTGAACAGAAATAGTAAAACTTTGAACAGAAAGAGTGAAACTTTGAACAGAAAGAGTGAAACTTAAAACATAAATAGTGAAACTTAAAACATAAATAGTGAAACTTAAAACATAAATAGTGAAACTTTGAACAGAAAGACTGAAACTTAAACAGAAAGAGTGAAACTTTGAACGTAAAGACTGAAACTTTAAACAGAAAGAGTGAAACTTTGAATATAAATAGTGAAACTTTGAACAATAGGGAAACTTTGAACAGAAAGAGTGAAACTTTGAACATAAAGAGTGAAACTTTGAACATAATGAGTAAAACTTTGAACATAAATAGTGAAACTTTAAACAGAAAGAGTGAAACTTTTAACATAAATAGTGAAACTTTGAACATAAATAGTGAAACTTTTAACATAAATAGTGAAACTTTGAACAGAAAGAGTGAAACTTTGAAAAGAAAGAGTGAAACTTTGAACAGAAAGAGTCAAACTTTGAACAGAAAGAGTGAAACTTTGAACAGAAAGAGTGAAACTTTGAACATAAATAGTGAAACTTTTAACAGAAAGAGTGAAACTTTGAACAGAAATAGTGAAACTTTGAACAGAAAGAGTGAAACTTTGAACAGAAAGAGTGAAACTTTTAACAGAAAGAGTGAAACTTTGAACAGAAAGAGTGAAACTTTTAACAGAAAGAGTGAAACTTCGAACATAAATAGTGAAACTTTTAACAGAAAGAGTGAAACTTTGAACAGAAATAGTGAAACTTTGAACAGAAAGAGTGAAACTTTGAACAGAAAGAGTGAAACTTTGAACAGAAAGAGTGAAACTTTGAACAGAAATAGTAAAACTTTGAACAGAAAGAGTGAAACTTTGAACAGAAAGAGTGAAACTTTGAACAGAAAGAGTGAAACTTTGAACAGAAAGAGTGAAACTTTGAACAGAAAGAGTGAAACTTTGAACAGAAAGACTGAAACTTTAAACAGAAAGAGTGAAACTTTGAACATAAATAGTGAAACTTTGAACAATAGGGAAACTTTGAACAGAAAGAGTGAAACTTTGAACATAAAGAGTGAAACTTTGAACATAATGAGTAAAACTTTGAACATAAATAGTGAAACTTTGAACAATAGGGAAACTTTGAACAGAAAGAGTGAAACTTTGAACAAAAAGAGTGAAACTTTGAACAGAAAGAGTGAAACTTTGAACATAAATAGTGAAACTTTTAACAGAAAGAGTGAAACTTTGAACAGAATTAGTGAAACTTTGAACAGAAAGAGTGAAAATTTGAACAGAAAGAGTGAAACTTTGAACAGAAAGAGTGAAACTTTGAACAGAAATAGTAAAACTTTGAACAGAAAGAGTGAAACTTTGAACAGAAAGAGTGAAACTTAAAACATAAATAGTGAAACTTAAAACATAAATAGTGAAACTTAAAACATAAATAGTGAAACTTTAAACATAAATAGTGAAACTTTGAACAGAAAGAGTGAAACTTTGAACGTAAAGACTGAAACTTTAAACAGAAAGAGTGAAACTTTGAACATAAATAGTGAAACTTTGAACAATAGGGAAACTTTGAACAGAAAGAGTGAAACTTTGAACATAATGAGTAAAACTTTGAACAGAAATAGTGAAACTTTGAACATAAAGAGTGAAACTTTGAACATAAGGAGTGAAACTTTGAACATAAAGAGTGAAACTTTTAACAGAAAGAGTTAACTTTTAACATAAATAGTGAAACTTTGAACATTAATAGTGAAACTTTGAACATAAATAGTGAAACATTTAACAGAAAGAGTGAAACTTTTAACATAAATAGTGAAACTTTGAACATAAATAGTGAAACTTTGAACATAAATAGTGAAACTTTTAACAGAAAGAGTGAAACTTTGAACATAAATAGTGAAAATTTTAACAGAAAGAGTGAAACTTTGAACATAAAGAGTGAAACTTTGAACATAAGGAGTGAAACTTTGAACATAAAGAGTGAAACTTTTAACAGAAAGAGTTAACTTTTAACATAAATAGTGAAACTTTGAACATTAATAGTGAAACTTTGAACATAAATAGTGAAACTTTTAACAGAAAGAGTGAAACTTTTAACATAAATAGTGAAACTTTGAACAGAAAGAGTGAAACTTTGAACAGAAAGAGTGAAACTTTAAACAGAAAGAGTGAAACTTTTAACATAAATAGTGAAACTTTGAACATAAATAGTGAAACTTTGAACATAAATAGTGAAACTTTTAACAGAGAGAGTGAAACTTTTAACATAAATAGTGAAACTTTGAACAGAAAGAGTGAAACTTTGAGCAGAAAGAGTGAAACTTTGAACAGAAAGAGTGAAACTTTGAACAGAAATAGTAAAACTTTGAACAGAAAGAGTGAAACTTTGAACAGAAAGAGTGAAACTTTGAACAGAAAGAGTGAAACTTTGAACAGAAAGAGTGAAACTTTGAACATAAAGAGTGAAACTTTGAACATAATGAGTAAAACTTTGAACATATATAGTGAAACTTTAAACAGAAAGAGTGAAACTTTTAACATAAATAGTGAAACTTTGAACATAAATAGTGAAACTTTGAACATAAATAGTGAAACTTTTAACAGAGAGAGTGAAACTTTTAACATAAATAGTGAAACTTTGAACAGAAAGAGTGAAACTTTGAACAGAAAGAGTGAAACTTTGAACATAAATAGTGAAACTTTTAACAGAAAGAGTGAAACTTTGAACAGAAATAGTAAAACTTTGAACAGAAAGAGTGAAACTTTGAACAGAAAGAGTGAAACTTAAAACATAAATAGTGAAACTTAAAACATAAATAGTGAAACTTAAAACATAAATAGTGAAACTTTGAACAGAAAGACTGAAACTTAAACAGAAAGAGTGAAACTTTGAACGTAAAGACTGAAACTTTAAACAGAAAGAGTGAAACTTTGAATATAAATAGTGAAACTTTGAACAATAGGGAAACTTTGAACAGAAAGAGTGAAACTTTGAACATAAAGAGTGAAACTTTGAACATAATGAGTAAAACTTTGAACATAAATAGTGAAACTTTAAACAGAAAGAGTGAAACTTTTAACATAAATAGTGAAACTTTGAACATAAATAGTGAAACTTTTAACATAAATAGTGAAACTTTGAACAGAAAGAGTTAAACTTTGAAAAGAAAGAGTGAAACTTTGAACAGAAAGAGTCAAACTTTGAACAGAAAGAGTGAAACTTTGAACAGAAAGAGTGAAACTTTGAACATAAATAGTGAAACTTTTAACAGAAAGAGTGAAACTTTGAACAGAAATAGTGAAACTTTGAACAGAAAGAGTGAAACTTTGAACAGAAAGAGTGAAACTTTTAACAGAAAGAGTGAAACTTTGAACAGAAAGAGTGAAACTTTTAACAGAAAGAGTGAAACTTCGAACATAAATAGTGAAACTTTTAACAGAAAGAGTGAAACTTTGAACAGAAATAGTGAAACTTTGAACAGAAAGAGTGAAACTTTGAACAGAAATAGTAAAACTTTGAACAGAAAGAGTGAAACTTTGAACAGAAAGAGTGAAACTTTGAACAGAAAGAGTGAAACTTTGAACAGAAAGAGTGAAACTTTGAACAGAAAGAGTGAAACTTTGAACAGAAAGACTGAAACTTTAAACAGAAAGAGTGAAACTTTGAACATAAATAGTGAAACTTTGAACAATAGGGAAACTTTGAACAGAAAGAGTGAAACTTTGAACATAAAGAGTGAAACTTTGAACATAATGAGTAAAACTTTGAACATAAATAGTGAAACTTTAAACAGAAAGAGTGAAATTTTTAACATAAATCGTGAAACTTTGAACATAAATAGTGAAACTTTGAACATAAATAGTGAAACTTTTAACAGAAAGAGTGAAACTTTTAACATAAATAGTGAAACTTTGAACAGAAAGAGTAAAACTTTGAACAGAAAGAGTGAAACTTTGAACAGAAAGAGTGAAACTTTGAACAGAAAGAGTGAAACTTTGAACATAAATAGTGAAACTTTTAACAGAAAGAGTGAAACTTTGAACAGAAATAGTAAAACTTTGAACAGAAAGAGTGAAACTTTGAACAGAAAGAGTGAAACTTTGAACAGAAAGAGTGAAACTTTGAACAGAAAGAGTGAAACTTTGAACATAAAGAGTGAAACTTTGAACATAATGAGTAAAACTTTGAACATATATAGTGAAACTTTAAACAGAAAGAGTGAAACTTTTAACATAAATAGTGAAACTTTGAACATAAATAGTGAAACTTTGAACATAAATAGTGAAACTTTTAACAGAAAGAGTGAAACTTTTAACATAAATAGTGAAACTTTGAACAGAAAGAGTGAAACTTTGAACAGAAAGAGTGAAACTTTAAACAGAAAGAGTGAAACTTTTAACATAAATAGTGAAACTTTGAACATAAATAGTGAAACTTTGAACATAAATAGTGAAACTTTTAACAGAGAGAGTGAAACTTTTAACATAAATAGTGAAACTTTGAACAGAAAGAGTGAAACTTTGAGCAGAAAGAGTGAAACTTTGAACAGAAAGAGTGAAACTTTGAACAGAAATAGTAAAACTTTGAACAGAAAGAGTGAAACTTTGAACAGAAAGAGTGAAACTTTGAACAGAAAGAGTGAAACTTTGAACAGAAAGAGTGAAACTTTGAACATAAAGAGTGAAACTTTGAACATAATGAGTAAAACTTTGAACATATATAGTGAAACTTTAAACAGAAAGAGTGAAACTTTTAACATAAATAGTGAAACTTTGAACATAAATAGTGAAACTTTGAACATAAATAGTGAAACTTTTAACAGAGAGAGTGAAACTTTTAACATAAATAGTGAAACTTTGAACAGAAAGAGTGAAACTTTGAACAGAAAGAGTGAAACTTTGAACATAAATAGTGAAACTTTTAACAGAAAGAGTGAAACTTTGAACAGAAATAGTAAAACTTTGAACAGAAAGAGTGAAACTTTGAACAGAAAGAGTGAAACTTAAAACATAAATAGTGAAACTTAAAACATAAATAGTGAAACTTAAAACATAAATAGTGAAACTTTGAACAGAAAGACTGAAACTTAAACAGAAAGAGTGAAACTTTGAACGTAAAGACTGAAACTTTAAACAGAAAGAGTGAAACTTTGAATATAAATAGTGAAACTTTGAACAATAGGGAAACTTTGAACAGAAAGAGTGAAACTTTGAACATAAAGAGTGAAACTTTGAACATAATGAGTAAAACTTTGAACATAAATAGTGAAACTTTAAACAGAAAGAGTGAAACTTTTAACATAAATAGTGAAACTTTGAACATAAATAGTGAAACTTTTAACATAAATAGTGAAACTTTGAACAGAAAGAGTGAAACTTTGAAAAGAAAGAGTGAAACTTTGAACAGAAAGAGTCAAACTTTGAACAGAAAGAGTGAAACTTTGAACAGAAAGAGTGAAACTTTGAACATAAATAGTGAAACTTTTAACAGAAAGAGTGAAACTTTGAACAGAAATAGTGAAACTTTGAACAGAAAGAGTGAAACTTTGAACAGAAAGAGTGAAACTTTTAACAGAAAGAGTGAAACTTTGAACAGAAAGAGTGAAACTTTTAACAGAAAGAGTGAAACTTCGAACATAAATAGTGAAACTTTTAACAGAAAGAGTGAAACTTTGAACAGAAATAGTGAAACTTTGAACAGAAAGAGTGAAACTTTGAACAGAAAGAGTGAAACTTTGAACAGAAAGAGTGAAACTTTGAACAGAAATAGTAAAACTTTGAACAGAAAGAGTGAAACTTTGAACAGAAAGAGTGAAACTTTGAACAGAAAGAGTGAAACTTTGAACAGAAAGAGTGAAACTTTGAACAGAAAGAGTGAAACTTTGAACAGAAAGACTGAAACTTTAAACAGAAAGAGTGAAACTTTGAACATAAATAGTGAAACTTTGAACAATAGGGAAACTTTGAACAGAAAGAGTGAAACTTTGAACATAAAGAGTGAAACTTTGAACATAATGAGTAAAACTTTGAACATAAATAGTGAAACTTTGAACAATAGGGAAACTTTGAACAGAAAGAGTGAAACTTTGAACAAAAAGAGTGAAACTTTGAACAGAAAGAGTGAAACTTTGAACATAAATAGTGAAACTTTTAACAGAAAGAGTGAAACTTTGAACAGAATTAGTGAAACTTTGAACAGAAAGAGTGAAAATTTGAACAGAAAGAGTGAAACTTTGAACAGAAAGAGTGAAACTTTGAACAGAAATAGTAAAACTTTGAACAGAAAGAGTGAAACTTTGAACAGAAAGAGTGAAACTTAAAACATAAATAGTGAAACTTAAAACATAAATAGTGAAACTTAAAACATAAATAGTGAAACTTTAAACATAAATAGTGAAACTTTGAACAGAAAGAGTGAAACTTTGAACGTAAAGACTGAAACTTTAAACAGAAAGAGTGAAACTTTGAACATAAATAGTGAAACTTTGAACAATAGGGAAACTTTGAACAGAAAGAGTGAAACTTTGAACATAATGAGTAAAACTTTGAACAGAAATAGTGAAACTTTGAACATAAAGAGTGAAACTTTGAACATAAGGAGTGAAACTTTGAACATAAAGAGTGAAACTTTTAACAGAAAGAGTTAACTTTTAACATAAATAGTGAAACTTTGAACATTAATAGTGAAACTTTGAACATAAATAGTGAAACATTTAACAGAAAGAGTGAAACTTTTAACATAAATAGTGAAACTTTGAACATAAATAGTGAAACTTTGAACATAAATAGTGAAACTTTTAACAGAAAGAGTGAAACTTTGAACATAAATAGTGAAAATTTTAACAGAAAGAGTGAAACTTTGAACATAAAGAGTGAAACTTTGAACATAAGGAGTGAAACTTTGAACATAAAGAGTGAAACTTTTAACAGAAAGAGTTAACTTTTAACATAAATAGTGAAACTTTGAACATTAATAGTGAAACTTTGAACATAAATAGTGAAACATTTAACAGAAAGAGTGAAACTTTTAACATAAATAGTGAAACTTTGAACATAAATAGTGAAACTTTGAACATAAATAGTGAAACTTTTAACAGAAAGAGTGAAACTTTGAACATAAATAGTGAAACTTTTAACAGAAAGAGTGAAACTTTGAACAGAAATAGTGAAACTTTGAACAGAAAGAGTGAAACTTTGAGCAGAAAGAGTGAAACTTTGAACAGAAAGAGTGAAACTTTGAACAGAAATAGTAAAACTTTGAACAGAAAGAGTGAAACTTTGAACAGAAAGAGTGAAACTTTGAACAGAAAGAGTGAAACTTTGAACAGAAAGAGTGAAACTTTGAACATAAAGAGTGAAACTTTGAACATAATGAGTAAAACTTTGAACATATATAGTGAAACTTTAAACAGAAAGAGTGAAACTTTTAACATAAATAGTGAAACTTTGAACATAAATAGTGAAACTTTGAACATAAATAGTGAAACTTTTAACAGAAAGAGTGAAACTTTTAACATAAATAGTGAAACTTTGAACAGAAAGAGTGAAACTTTGAACAGAAAGAGTGAAACTTTAAACAGAAAGAGTGAAACTTTTAACATAAATAGTGAAACTTTGAACATAAATAGTGAAACTTTGAACATAAATAGTGAAACTTTTAACAGAGAGAGTGAAACTTTTAACATAAATAGTGAAACTTTGAACAGAAAGAGTGAAACTTTGAACAGAAAGAGTGAAACTTTTAACAGAAAGAGTGAAACTTTGAACAGAAAGAGTGAAACTTTGAACAGAAAGAGTGAAACTTTGAACATAAATAGTGAAACTTTTAACAGAAAGAGTGAAACTTTGAACAGAAATAGTGAAACTTTGAACAGAAAGAGTGAAACTTTGAGCAGAAAGAGTGAAACTTTGAACAGAAAGAGTGAAACTTTGAACAGAAATAGTAAAACTTTGAACAGAAAGAGTGAAACTTTGAACAGAAAGAGTGAAACTTTGAACAGAAAGAGTGAAACTTTGAACAGAAAGAGTGAAACTTTGAACATAAAGAGTGAAACTTTGAACATAATGAGTAAAACTTTGAACATATATAGTGAAACTTTAAACAGAAAGAGTGAAACTTTTAACATAAATAGTGAAACTTTGAACATAAATAGTGAAACTTTGAACATAAATAGTGAAACTTTTAACAGAGAGAGTGAAACTTTTAACATAAATAGTGAAACTTTGAACAGAAAGAGTGAAACTTTGAACAGAAAGAGTGAAACTTTGAACATAAATAGTGAAACTTTTAACAGAAAGAGTGAAACTTTGAACAGAAATAGTAAAACTTTGAACAGAAAGAGTGAAACTTTGAACAGAAAGAGTGAAACTTAAAACATAAATAGTGAAACTTAAAACATAAATAGTGAAACTTAAAACATAAATAGTGAAACTTTGAACAGAAAGACTGAAACTTAAACAGAAAAAGTGAAACTTTGAACGTAAAGACTGAAACTTTAAACAGAAAGAGTGAAACTTTGAATATAAATAGTGAAACTTTGAACAATAGGGAAACTTTGAACAGAAAGAGTGAAACTTTGAACAGAAAGAGTGAAACTTAGAACAGAAAGAGTGAAACTTTGAACAGAAAGACTGAAACTTTAAACAGAAAGAGTGAAACTTTGAACATAAATAGTGAAACTTTGAACAATAGGGAAACTTTGAACAGAAAGAGTGAAACTTTGAACATAAAGAGTGAAACTTTGAACATAATGAGTAAAACTTTGAACATAAATAGTGAAACTTTAAACAGAAAGAGTGAAATTTTTAACATAAATCGTGAAACTTTGAACATAAATAGTGAAACTTTGAACATAAATAGTGAAACTTTTAACAGAAAGAGTGAAACTTTTAACATAAATAGTGAAACTTTGAACAGAAAGAGTAAAACTTTGAACAGAAAGAGTGAAACTTTGAACAGAAAGAGTGAAACTTTGAACAGAAAGAGTGAAACTTTGAACATAAATAGTGAAACTTTTAACAGAAAGAGTGAAACTTTGAACAGAAATAGTAAAACTTTGAACAGAAAGAGTGAAACTTTGAACAGAAAGAGTGAAACTTTGAACAGAAAGAGTGAAACTTTGAACAGAAAGAGTGAAACTTTGAACATAAAGAGTGAAACTTTGAACATAATGAGTAAAACTTTGAACATATATAGTGAAACTTTAAACAGAAAGAGTGAAACTTTTAACATAAATAGTGAAACTTTGAACATAAATAGTGAAACTTTGAACATAAATAGTGAAACTTTTAACAGAAAGAGTGAAACTTTTAACATAAATAGTGAAACTTTGAACAGAAAGAGTGAAACTTTGAACAGAAAGAGTGAAACTTTAAACAGAAAGAGTGAAACTTTTAACATAAATAGTGAAACTTTGAACATAAATAGTGAAACTTTGAACATAAATAGTGAAACTTTTAACAGAGAGAGTGAAACTTTTAACATAAATAGTGAAACTTTGAACAGAAAGAGTGAAACTTTGAGCAGAAAGAGTGAAACTTTGAACAGAAAGAGTGAAACTTTGAACAGAAATAGTAAAACTTTGAACAGAAAGAGTGAAACTTTGAACAGAAAGAGTGAAACTTTGAACAGAAAGAGTGAAACTTTGAACAGAAAGAGTGAAACTTTGAACATAAAGAGTGAAACTTTGAACATAATGAGTAAAACTTTGAACATATATAGTGAAACTTTAAACAGAAAGAGTGAAACTTTTAACATAAATAGTGAAACTTTGAACATAAATAGTGAAACTTTGAACATAAATAGTGAAACTTTTAACAGAGAGAGTGAAACTTTTAACATAAATAGTGAAACTTTGAACAGAAAGAGTGAAACTTTGAACAGAAAGAGTGAAACTTTGAACATAAATAGTGAAACTTTTAACAGAAAGAGTGAAACTTTGAACAGAAATAGTAAAACTTTGAACAGAAAGAGTGAAACTTTGAACAGAAAGAGTGAAACTTAAAACATAAATAGTGAAACTTAAAACATAAATAGTGAAACTTAAAACTTAAATAGTGAAACTTTGAACAGAAAGACTGAAACTTAAACAGAAAGAGTGAAACTTTGAACGTAAAGACTGAAACTTTAAACAGAAAGAGTGAAACTTTGAATATAAATAGTGAAACTTTGAACAATAGGGAAACTTTGAACAGAAAGAGTGAAACTTTGAACATAAAGAGTGAAACTTTGAACATAATGAGTAAAACTTTGAACATAAATAGTGAAACTTTAAACAGAAAGAGTGAAACTTTTAACATAAATAGTGAAACTTTGAACATAAATAGTGAAACTTTTAACATAAATAGTGAAACTTTGAACAGAAAGAGTGAAACTTTGAAAAGAAAGAGTGAAACTTTGAACAGAAAGAGTCAAACTTTGAACAGAAAGAGTGAAACTTTGAACAGAAAGAGTGAAACTTTGAACATAAATAGTGAAACTTTTAACAGAAAGAGTGAAACTTTGAACAGAAATAGTGAAACTTTGAACAGAAAGAGTGAAACTTTGAACAGAAAGAGTGAAACTTTTAACAGAAAGAGTGAAACTTTGAACAGAAAGAGTGAAACTTTTAACAGAAAGAGTGAAACTTCGAACATAAATAGTGAAACTTTTAACAGAAAGAGTGAAACTTTGAACAGAAATAGTGAAACTTTGAACAGAAAGAGTGAAACTTTGAACAGAAAGAGTGAAACTTTGAACAGAAAGAGTGAAACTTTGAACAGAAATAGTAAAACTTTGAACAGAAAGAGTGAAACTTTGAACAGAAAGAGTGAAACTTTGAACAGAAAGAGTGAAACTTTGAACAGAAAGAGTGAAACTTTGAACAGAAAGAGTGAAACTTTGAACAGAAAGACTGAAACTTTAAACAGAAAGAGTGAAACTTTGAACATAAATAGTGAAACTTTGAACAATAGGGAAACTTTGAACAGAAAGAGTGAAACTTTGAACATAAAGAGTGAAACTTTGAACATAATGAGTAAAACTTTGAACATAAATAGTGAAACTTTAAACAGAAAGAGTGAAATTTTTAACATAAATCGTGAAACTTTGAACATAAATAGTGAAACTTTGAACATAAATAGTGAAACTTTTAACAGAAAGAGTGAAACTTTTAACATAAATAGTGAAACTTTGAACAGAAAGAGTAAAACTTTGAACAGAAAGAGTGAAACTTTGAACAGAAAGAGTGAAACTTTGAACAGAAAGAGTGAAACTTTGAACATAAATAGTGAAACTTTTAACAGAAAGAGTGAAACTTTTAACAGAAATAGTGAAACTTTGAACAGAAAGAGTGAAACTTTGAACAGAAAGAGTGAAACTTTTAACAGAAAGAGTGAAACTTTGAACAAAAAGAGTGAAACTTTGAACAGAAAGAGTGAAACTTTGAACATAAATAGTGAAACTTTTAACAGAAAGAGTGAAACTTTGAACAGAATTAGTGAAACTTTGAACAGAAAGAGTGAAAATTTGAACAGAAAGAGTGAAACTTTGAACAGAAAGAGTGAAACTTTGAACAGAAATAGTAAAACTTTGAACAGAAAGAGTGAAACTTTGAACAGAAAGAGTGAAACTTAAAACATAAATAGTGAAACTTAAAACATAAATAGTGAAACTTAAAACATAAATAGTGAAACTTTAAACATAAATAGTGAAACTTTGAACAGAAAGAGTGAAACTTTGAACGTAAAGACTGAAACTTTAAACAGAAAGAGTGAAACTTTGAACATAAATAGTGAAACTTTGAACAATAGGGAAACTTTGAACAGAAAGAGTGAAACTTTGAACAGAAAGAGTGAAACTTTGAACATAATGAGTAAAACTTTGAACAGAAATAGTGAAACTTTGAACATAAAGAGTGAAACTTTGAACATAAGGAGTGAAACTTTGAACATAAAGAGTGAAACTTTTAACAGAAAGAGTTAACTTTTAACATAAATAGTGAAACTTTGAACATTAATAGTGAAACTTTGAACATAAATAGTGAAACTTTTAACAGAAAGAGTGAAACTTTTAACATAAATAGTGAAACTTTGAACATAAATAGTGAAACTTTGAACATAAATAGTGAAACTTTTAACAGAAAGAGTGAAACTTTGAACATAAATAGTGAAACTTTTAACAGAAAGAGTGAAACTTTGAACAGAAATAGTGAAACTTTGAACAGAAAGAGTGAAACTTTGAGCAGAAAGAGTGAAACTTTGAACAGAAAGAGTGAAACTTTGAACAGAAATAGTAAAACTTTGAACAGAAAGAGTGAAACTTTGAACAGAAAGAGTGAAACTTTGAACAGAAAGAGTGAAACTTTGAACAGAAAGAGTGAAACTTTGAACATAAAGAGTGAAACTTTGAACATAATGAGTAAAACTTTGAACATATATAGTGAAACTTTAAACAGAAAGAGTGAAACTTTTAACATAAATAGTGAAACTTTGAACATAAATAGTGAAACTTTGAACATAAATAGTGAAACTTTTAACAGAAAGAGTGAAACTTTTAACATAAATAGTGAAACTTTGAACAGAAAGAGTGAAACTTTGAACAGAAAGAGTGAAACTTTAAACAGAAAGAGTGAAACTTTTAACATAAATAGTGAAACTTTGAACATAAATAGTGAAACTTTGAACATAAATAGTGAAACTTTTAACAGAGAGAGTGAAACTTTTAACATAAATAGTGAAACTTTGAACAGAAAGAGTGAAACTTTGAACAGAAAGAGTGAAACTTTTAACAGAAAGAGTGAAACTTTGAACAGAAAGAGTGAAACTTTGAACAGAAAGAGTGAAACTTTGAACATAAATAGTGAAACTTTTAACAGAAAGAGTGAAACTTTGAACAGAAATAGTGAAACTTTGAACAGAAAGAGTGAAACTTTGAGCAGAAAGAGTGAAACTTTGAACAGAAAGAGTGAAACTTTGAACAGAAATAGTAAAACTTTGAACAGAAAGAGTGAAACTTTGAACAGAAAGAGTGAAACTTTGAACATAAAGAGTGAAACTTTGAACAGAAAGAGTGAAACTTTGAACATAAAGAGTGAAACTTTGAACATAATGAGTAAAACTTTGAACATATATAGTGAAACTTTAAACAGAAAGAGTGAAACTTTTAACATAAATAGTGAAACTTTGAACATAAATAGTGAAACTTTGAACATAAATAGTGAAACTTTTAACAGAGAGAGTGAAACTTTTAACATAAATAGTGAAACTTTGAACAGAAAGAGTGAAACTTTGAACAGAAAGAGTGAAACTTTGAACATAAATAGTGAAACTTTTAACAGAAAGAGTGAAACTTTGAACAGAAATAGTAAAACTTTGAACAGAAAGAGTGAAACTTTGAACAGAAAGAGTGAAACTTAAAACATAAATAGTGAAACTTAAAACATAAATAGTGAAACTTAAAACATAAATAGTGAAACTTTGAACAGAAAGACTGAAACTTAAACAGAAAAAGTGAAACTTTGAACGTAAAGACTGAAACTTTAAACAGAAAGAGTGAAACTTTGAATATAAATAGTGAAACTTTGAACAATAGGGAAACTTTGAACAGAAAGAGTGAAACTTTGAACATAAAGAGTGAAACTTTGAACATAATGAGTAAAACTTTGAACATAAATAGTGAAACTTTAAACAGAAAGAGTGAAACTTTTAACATAGATAGTGAAACTTTGAACATAAATAGTGAAACTTTGAACATAAATAGTGAAACTTTTAACAAAAAGAGTGAAACTTTTAACATAAATAGTGAAACTTTGAACAGAAAGAGTGAAACTTTGAAAAGAAAGAGTCAAACTTTGAACAGAAAGAGTCAAACTTTGAACAGAAAGAGTGAAACTTTGAACAGAAAGAGTGAAACTTTGAACATAAATAGTGAAACTTTTAACAGAAAGAGTGAAACTTTGAACAGAAATAGTGAAACTTTGAACAGAAAGAGTGAAACTTTGAACAGAAAGAGTGAAACTTTTAACAGAAAGAGTGAAACTTTGAACAGAAAGAGTGAAACTTTTAACAGAAAGAGTGAAACTTCGAACATAAATAGTGAAACTTTTAACAGAAAGAGTGAAACTTTGAACAGAAATAGTGAAACTTTGAACAGAAAGAGTGAAACTTTGAACAGAAAGAGTGAAACTTTGAACAGAAAGAGTGAAACTTTGAACAGAAATAGTAAAACTTTGAACAGAAAGAGTGAAACTTTGAACAGAAAGAGTGAAACTTTGAACAGAAAGAGTGAAATTTTGAACAGAAAGAGTGAAACTTTGAACAGAAAGAGTGAAACTTTGAACAGAAAGACTGAAACTTTAAACAGAAAGAGTGAAACTTTGAACATAAATAGTGAAACTTTGAACAATAGGGAAACTTTGAACAGAAAGAGTGAAACTTTTAACATAAATCGTGAAACTTTGAACATAAATAGTGAAACTTTGAACATAAATAGTGAAACTTTTAACAGAAAGAGTGAAACTTTTAACATAAATAGTGAAACTTTGAACAGAAATAGTAAAACTTTGAACAGAAAGAGTGAAACTTTGAACAGAAAGAGTGAAACTTTGAACAGAAAGAGTGAAACTTTGAACAGAAAGAGTGAAACTTTGAACATAAATAGTGAAACTTTTAACAGAAAGAGTGAAACTTTTAACAGAAATAGTGAAACTTTGAACAGAAAGAGTGAAACTTTGAACAGAAAGAGTGAAACTTTTAACAGAAAGAGTGAAACTTTGAACAAAAAGAGTGAAACTTTGAACAGAAAGAGTGAAACTTTGAACATAAATAGTGAAACTTTTAACAGAAAGAGTGAAACTTTGAACAGAATTAGTGAAACTATGAACAGAAAGAGTGAAAATTTGAACAGAAAGAGTGAAACTTTGAACAGAAAGAGTGAAACTTTGAACAGAAATAGTAAAACTTTGAACAGAAAGAGTGAAACTTTGAACAGAAAGAGTGAAACTTTGAACAGAAAGAGTGAAACTTTGAACAGAAAGAGTGAAACTTTGAACAGAAAGAGTGAAACTTTGAACAGAAAGAGTGAAACTTTGAACAGAAAGACTGAAACTTTAAACAGAAAGAGTGAAACTTTGAACATAAATAGTGAAACTTTGAACAATAGGGAAACTTTGAACAGAAAGAGTGAAACTTTGAACATAAAGAGTGAAACTTTGAACATAATGAGTAAAACTTTGAACATAAATAGTGAAACTTTAAACAGAAAGAGTGAAATTTTTAACATAAATCGTGAAACTTTGAACATAAATAGTGAAACTTTGAACATAAATAGTGAAACTTTTAACAGAAAGAGTGAAACTTTTAACATAAATAGTGAAACTTTGAACAGAAAGAGTAAAACTTTGAACAGAAAGAGTGAAACTTTGAACAGAAAGAGTGAAACTTTGAACAGAAAGAGTGAAACTTTGAACATAAATAGTGAAACTTTTAACAGAAAGAGTGAAACTTTTAACAGAAATAGTGAAACTTTGAACAGAAAGAGTGAAACTTTGAACAGAAAGAGTGAAACTTTTAACAGAAAGAGTGAAACTTTGAACAAAAAGAGTGAAACTTTGAACAGAAAGAGTGAAACTTTGAACATAAATAGTGAAACTTTTAACAGAAAGAGTGAAACTTTGAACAGAATTAGTGAAACTTTGAACAGAAAGAGTGAAAATTTGAACAGAAAGAGTGAAACTTTGAACAGAAAGAGTGAAACTTTGAACAGAAATAGTAAAACTTTGAACAGAAAGAGTGAAACTTTGAACAGAAAGAGTGAAACTTAAAACATAAATAGTGAAACTTAAAACATAAATAGTGAAACTTAAAACATAAATAGTGAAACTTTAAACATAAATAGTGAAACTTTGAACAGAAAGAGTGAAACTTTGAACGTAAAGACTGAAACTTTAAACAGAAAGAGTGAAACTTTGAACATAAATAGTGAAACTTTGAACAATAGGGAAACTTTGAACAGAAAGAGTGAAACTTTGAACATAATGAGTAAAACTTTGAACAGAAATAGTGAAACTTTGAACATAAAGAGTGAAACTTTGAACATAAGGAGTGAAACTTTGAACATAAAGAGTGAAACTTTTAACAGAAAGAGTTAACTTTTAACATAAATAGTGAAACTTTGAACATTAATAGTGAAACTTTGAACATAAATAGTGAAACTTTTAACAGAAAGAGTGAAACTTTTAACATAAATAGTGAAACTTTGAACATAAATAGTGAAACTTTGAACATAAATAGTGAAACTTTTAACAGAAAGAGTGAAACTTTGAACATAAATAGTGAAACTTTTAACAGAAAGAGTGAAACTTTGAACAGAAATAGTGAAACTTTGAACAGAAAGAGTGAAACTTTGAGCAGAAAGAGTGAAACTTTGAACAGAAAGAGTGAAACTTTGAACAGAAATAGTAAAACTTTGAACAGAAAGAGTGAAACTTTGAACAGAAAGAGTGAAACTTTGAACAGAAAGAGTGAAACTTTGAACAGAAAGAGTGAAACTTTGAACATAAAGAGTGAAACTTTGAACATAATGAGTAAAACTTTGAACATATATAGTGAAACTTTAAACAGAAAGAGTGAAACTTTTAACATAAATAGTGAAACTTTGAACATAAATAGTGAAACTTTGAACATAAATAGTGAAACTTTTAACAGAAAGAGTGAAACTTTTAACATAAATAGTGAAACTTTGAACAGAAAGAGTGAAACTTTGAACAGAAAGAGTGAAACTTTAAACAGAAAGAGTGAAACTTTTAACATAAATAGTGAAACTTTGAACATAAATAGTGAAACTTTGAACATAAATAGTGAAACTTTTAACAGAGAGAGTGAAAATTTTAACATAAATAGTGAAACTTTGAACAGAAAGAGTGAAACTTTGAACAGAAAGAGTGAAACTTTTAACAGAAAGAGTGAAACTTTGAACAGAAAGAGTGAAACTTTGAACAGAAAGAGTGAAACTTTGAACATAAATAGTGAAACTTTGAACAGAAAGAGTGAAACTTTGAACAGAAATAGTGAAACTTTGAACAGAAAGAGTGAAACTTTGAGCAGAAAGAGTGAAACTTTGAACAGAAAGAGTGAAACTTTGAACAGAAAGAGTGAAACTTTGAACAGAAAGAGTGAAACTTTGAACAGAAAGACTGAAACTTTAAACAGAAAGAGTGAAACTTTGAACATAAATAGTGAAACTTTGAACAATAGGGAAACTTTGAACAGAAAGAGTGAAACTTTGAACATAAAGAGTGAAACTTTGAACATAATGAGTAAAACTTTGAACATAAATAGTGAAACTTTAAACAGAAAGAGTGAAACTTTGAACATAAATAGTGAAACTTTTAACAGAAAGAGTGAAACTTTGAACAGAATTAGTGAAACTTTGAACAGAATTAGTGAAACTTTGAACAGAAAGAGTGAAAATTTGAACAGAAAGAGTGAAACTTTGAACAGAAAGAGTGAAACTTTGAACAGAAATAGTAAAACTTTGAACAGAAAGAGTGAAACTTTGAACAGAAAGAGTGAAACTTAAAACATAAATAGTGAAACTTAAAACATAAATAGTGAAACTTAAAACATAAATAGTGAAACTTTAAACATAAATAGTGAAACTTTGAACAGAAAGAGTGAAACTTTGAACGTAAAGACTGAAACTTTAAACAGAAAGAGTGAAACTTTGAACATAAATAGTGAAACTTTGAACAATAGGGAAACTTTGAACAGAAAGAGTGAAACTTTGAACATAATGAGTAAAACTTTGAACAGAAATAGTGAAACTTTGAACATAAAGAGTGAAACTTTGAACATAAGGAGTGAAACTTTGAACATAAAGAGTGAAACTTTTAACAGAAAGAGTTAACTTTTAACATAAATAGTGAAACTTTGAACATTAATAGTGAAACTTTGAACATAAATAGTGAAACTTTTAACAGAAAGAGTGAAACTTTTAACATAAATAGTGAAACTTTGAACATAAATAGTGAAACTTTTAACAGAAAGAGTGAAACTTCGAACATAAATAGTGAAACTTTTAACAGAAAGAGTGAAACTTTGAACAGAAATAGTGAAACTTTGAACAGAAAGAGTGAAACTTTGAACAGAAAGAGTGAAACTTTGAACAGAAAGAGTGAAACTTTGAACAGAAATAGTAAAACTTTGAACAGAAAGAGTGAAACTTTGAACAGAAAGAGTGAAACTTTGAACAGAAAGAGTGAAATTTTGAACAGAAAGAGTGAAACTTTGAACAGAAAGAGTGAAACTTTGAACAGAAAGACTGAAACTTTAAACAGAAAGAGTGAAACTTTGAACATAAATAGTGAAACTTTGAACAATAGGGAAACTTTGAACAGAAAGAGTGAAACTTTTAACATAAATCGTGAAACTTTGAACATAAATAGTGAAACTTTGAACATAAATAGTGAAACTTTTAACAGAAAGAGTGAAACTTTTAACATAAATAGTGAAACTTTGAACAGAAATAGTAAAACTTTGAACAGAAAGAGTGAAACTTTGAACAGAAAGAGTGAAACTTTGAACAGAAAGAGTGAAACTTTGAACAGAAAGAGTGAAACTTTGAACATAAATAGTGAAACTTTTAACAGAAAGAGTGAAACTTTTAACAGAAATAGTGAAACTTTGAACAGAAAGAGTGAAACTTTGAACAGAAAGAGTGAAACTTTTAACAGAAAGAGTGAAACTTTGAACAAAAAGAGTGAAACTTTGAACAGAAAGAGTGAAACTTTGAACATAAATAGTGAAACTTTTAACAGAAAGAGTGAAACTTTGAACAGAATTAGTGAAACTATGAACAGAAAGAGTGAAAATTTGAACAGAAAGAGTGAAACTTTGAACAGAAAGAGTGAAACTATGAACAGAAATAGTAAAACTTTGAACAGAAAGAGTGAAACTTTGAACAGAAAGAGTGAAACTTTGAACAGAAAGAGTGAAACTTTGAACAGAAAGAGTGAAACTTTGAACAGAAAGAGTGAAACTTTGAACAGAAAGACTGAAACTTTAAACAGAAAGAGTGAAACTTTGAACATAAATAGTGAAACTTTGAACAATAGGGAAACTTTGAACAGAAAGAGTGAAACTTTGAACATAAAGAGTGAAACTTTGAACATAATGAGTAAAACTTTGAACATAAATAGTGAAACTTTAAACAGAAAGAGTGAAATTTTTAACATAAATCGTGAAACTTTGAACATAAATAGTGAAACTTTGAACATAAATAGTGAAACTTTTAACAGAAAGAGTGAAACTTTTAACATAAATAGTGAAACTTTGAACAGAAAGAGTAAAACTTTGAACAGAAAGAGTGAAACTTTGAACAGAAAGAGTGAAACTTTGAACAGAAAGAGTGAAACTTTGAACATAAATAGTGAAACTTTTAACAGAAAGAGTGAAACTTTTAACAGAAATAGTGAAACTTTGAACAGAAAGAGTGAAACTTTGAACAGAAAGAGTGAAACTTTTAACAGAAAGAGTGAAACTTTGAACAAAAAGAGTGAAACTTTGAACAGAAAGAGTGAAACTTTGAACATAAATAGTGAAACTTTTAACAGAAAGAGTGAAACTTTGAACAGAATTAGTGAAACTTTGAACAGAAAGAGTGAAAATTTGAACAGAAAGAGTGAAACTTTGAACAGAAAGAGTGAAACTTTGAGCAGAAATAGTAAAACTTTGAACAGAAAGAGTGAAACTTTGAACAGAAAGAGTGAAACTTAAAACATAAATAGTGAAACTTAAAACATAAATAGTGAAACTTAAAACATAAATAGTGAAACTTTAAACATAAATAGTGAAACTTTGAACAGAAAGAGTGAAACTTTGAACGTAAAGACTGAAACTTTAAACAGAAAGAGTGAAACTTTGAACATAAATAGTGAAACTTTGAACAATAGGGAAACTTTGAACAGAAAGAGTGAAACTTTGAACATAATGAGTAAAACTTTGAACAGAAATAGTGAAACTTTGAACATAAAGAGTGAAACTTTGAACATAAGGAGTGAAACTTTGAACATAAAGAGTGAAACTTTTAACAGAAAGAGTTAACTTTTAACATAAATAGTGAAACTTTGAACATTAATAGTGAAACTTTGAACATAAATAGTGAAACTTTTAACAGAAAGAGTGAAACTTTTAACATAAATAGTGAAACTTTGAACATAAATAGTGAAACTTTGAACATAAATAGTGAAACTTTTAACAGAAAGAGTGAAACTTTGAACATAAATAGTGAAACTTTTAACAGAAAGAGTGAAACTTTGAACAGAAATAGTGAAACTTTGAACAGAAAGAGTGAAACTTTGAGCAGAAAGAGTGAAACTTTGAACAGAAAGAGTGAAACTTTGAACAGAAATAGTAAAACTTTGAACAGAAAGAGTGAAACTTTGAACAGAAAGAGTGAAACTTTGAACAGAAAGAGTGAAACTTTGAACAGAAAGAGTGAAACTTTGAACATAAAGAGTGAAACTTTGAACATAATGAGTAAAACTTTGAACATATATAGTGAAACTTTAAACAGAAAGAGTGAAACTTTTAACATAAATAGTGAAACTTTGAACATAAATAGTGAAACTTTGAACATAAATAGTGAAACTTTTAACAGAAAGAGTGAAACTTTTAACATAAATAGTGAAACTTTGAACAGAAAGAGTGAAACTTTGAACAGAAAGAGTGAAACTTTAAACAGAAAGAGTGAAACTTTTAACATAAATAGTGAAACTTTGAACATAAATAGTGAAACTTTGAACATAAATAGTGAAACTTTTAACAGAGAGAGTGAAAATTTTAACATAAATAGTGAAACTTTGAACAGAAAGAGTGAAACTTTGAACAGAAAGAGTGAAACTTTTAACAGAAAGAGTGAAACTTTGAACAGAAAGAGTGAAACTTTGAACAGAAAGAGTGAAACTTTGAACATAAATAGTGAAACTTTGAACAGAAAGAGTGAAACTTTGAACAGAAATAGTGAAACTTTGAACAGAAAGAGTGAAACTTTGAGCAGAAAGAGTGAAACTTTGAACAGAAAGAGTGAAACTTTGAACAGAAAGAGTGAAACTTTGAACAGAAAGAGTGAAACTTTGAACAGAAAGACTGAAACTTTAAACAGAAAGAGTGAAACTTTGAACATAAATAGTGAAACTTTGAACAATAGGGAAACTTTGAACAGAAAGAGTGAAACTTTGAACATAAAGAGTGAAACTTTGAACATAATGAGTAAAACTTTGAACATAAATAGTGAAACTTTAAACAGAAAGAGTGAAACTTTGAACATAAATAGTGAAACTTTTAACAGAAAGAGTGAAACTTTGAACAGAATTAGTGAAACTTTGAACAGAAAGAGTGAAAATTTGAACAGAAAGAGTGAAACTTTGAACAGAAAGAGTGAAACTTTGAACAGAAATAGTAAAACTTTGAACAGAAAGAGTGAAACTTTGAACAGAAAGAGTGAAACTTAAAACATAAATAGTGAAACTTAAAACATAAATAGTGAAACTTAAAACATAAATAGTGAAACTTTAAACATAAATAGTGAAACTTTGAACAGAAAGAGTGAAACTTTGAACGTAAAGACTGAAACTTTAAACAGAAAGAGTGAAACTTTGAACATAAATAGTGAAACTTTGAACAATAGGGAAACTTTGAACAGAAAGAGTGAAACTTTGAACATAATGAGTAAAACTTTGAACAGAAATAGTGAAACTTTGAACATAAAGAGTGAAACTTTGAACATAAGGAGTGAAACTTTGAACATAAAGAGTGAAACTTTTAACAGAAAGAGTTAACTTTTAACATAAATAGTGAAACTTTGAACATTAATAGTGAAACTTTGAACATAAATAGTGAAACTTTTAACAGAAAGAGTGAAACTTTTAACATAAATAGTGAAACTTTGAACATAAATAGTGAAACTTTGAACATAAATAGTGAAACTTTTAACAGAAAGAGTGAAACTTTGAACATAAATAGTGAAACTTTTAACAGAAAGAGTGAAACTTTGAACAGAAATAGTGAAACTTTGAACAGAAAGAGTGAAACTTTGAGCAGAAAGAGTGAAACTTTGAACAGAAAGAGTGAAACTTTGAACAGAAATAGTAAAACTTTGAACAGAAAGAGTGAAACTTTGAACAGAAAGAGTGAAACTTTGAACAGAAAGAGTGAAACTTTGAACAGAAAGAGTGAAACTTTGAACATAAAGAGTGAAACTTTGAACATAATGAGTAAAACTTTGAACATATATAGTGAAACTTTAAACAGAAAGAGTGAAACTTTTAACATAAATAGTGAAACTTTGAACATAAATAGTGAAACTTTGAACATAAATAGTGAAACTTTTAACAGAAAGAGTGAAACTTTTAACATAAATAGTGAAACTTTGAACAGAAAGAGTGAAACTTTGAACAGAAAGAGTGAAACTTTAAACAGAAAGAGTGAAACTTTTAACATAAATAGTGAAACTTTGAACATAAATAGTGAAACTTTGAACATAAATAGTGAAACTTTTAACAGAGAGAGTGAAAATTTTAACATAAATAGTGAAACTTTGAACAGAAAGAGTGAAACTTTGAACAGAAAGAGTGAAACTTTTAACAGAAAGAGTGAAACTTTGAACAGAAAGAGTGAAACTTTGAACAGAAAGAGTGAAACTTTGAACATAAATAGTGAAACTTTGAACAGAAAGAGTGAAACTTTGAACAGAAATAGTGAAACTTTGAACAGAAAGAGTGAAACTTTGAGCAGAAAGAGTGAAACTTTGAACAGAAAGAGTGAAACTTTGAACAGAAAGAGTGAAACTTTGAACAGAAAGAGTGAAACTTTGAACAGAAAGACTGAAACTTTAAACAGAAAGAGTGAAACTTTGAACATAAATAGTGAAACTTTGAACAATAGGGAAACTTTGAACAGAAAGAGTGAAACTTTGAACATAAAGAGTGAAACTTTGAACATAATGAGTAAAACTTTGAACATAAATAGTGAAACTTTAAACAGAAAGAGTGAAATTTTTAACATAAATCGTGAAACTTTGAACATAAATAGTGAAACTTTGAACATAAATAGTGAAACTTTTAACAGAAAGAGTGAAACTTTTAACATAAATAGTGAAACTTTGAACAGAAAGAGTAAAACTTTGAACAGAAAGAGTGAAACTTTGAACAGAAAGAGTGAAACTTTGAACAGAAAGAGTGAAACTTTGAACATAAATAGTGAAACTTTTAACAGAAAGAGTGAAACTTTTAACAGAAATAGTGAAACTTTGAACAGAAAGAGTGAAACTTTGAACAGAAAGAGTGAAACTTTTAACAGAAAGAGTGAAACTTTGAACAAAAAGAGTGAAACTTTGAACAGAAAGAGTGAAACTTTGAACATAAATAGTGAAACTTTTAACAGAAAGAGTGAAACTTTGAACAGAATTAGTGAAACTTTGAACAGAAAGAGTGAAAATTTGAACAGAAAGAGTGAAACTTTGAACAGAAAGAGTGAAACTTTGAACAGAAATAGTAAAACTTTGAACAGAAAGAGTGAAACTTTGAACAGAAAGAGTGAAACTTAAAACATAAATAGTGAAACTTAAAACATAAATAGTGAAACTTAAAACATAAATAGTGAAACTTTAAACATAAATAGTGAAACTTTGAACAGAAAGAGTGAAACTTTGAACGTAAAGACTGAAACTTTAAACAGAAAGAGTGAAACTTTGAACATAAATAGTGAAACTTTGAACAATAGGGAAACTTTGAACAGAAAGAGTGAAACTTTGAACATAATGAGTAAAACTTTGAACAGAAATAGTGAAACTTTGAACATAAAGAGTGAAACTTTGAACATAAGGAGTGAAACTTTGAACATAAAGAGTGAAACTTTTAACAGAAAGAGTTAACTTTTAACATAAATAGTGAAACTTTGAACATTAATAGTGAAACTTTGAACATAAATAGTGAAACTTTTAACAGAAAGAGTGAAACTTTTAACATAAATAGTGAAACTTTGAACATAAATAGTGAAACTTTGAACATAAATAGTGAAACTTTTAACAGAAAGAGTGAAACTTTGAACATAAATAGTGAAACTTTTAACAGAAAGAGTGAAACTTTGAACAGAAATAGTGAAACTTTGAACAGAAAGAGTGAAACTTTGAGCAGAAAGAGTGAAACTTTGAACAGAAAGAGTGAAACTTTGAACAGAAATAGTAAAACTTTGAACAGAAAGAGTGAAACTTTGAACAGAAAGAGTGAAACTTTGAACAGAAAGAGTGAAACTTTGAACAGAAAGAGTGAAACTTTGAACAGAAAGAGTGAAACTTTGAACATAAAGAGTGAAACTTTGAACATAATGAGTAAAACTTTGAACATATATAGTGAAACTTTAAACAGAAAGAGTGAAACTTTTAACATAAATAGTGAAACTTTGAACATAAATAGTGAAACTTTGAACATAAATAGTGAAACTTTTAACAGAAAGAGTGAAACTTTTAACATAAATAGTGAAACTTTGAACAGAAAGAGTGAAACTTTGAACAGAAAGAGTGAAACTTTAAACAGAAAGAGTGAAACTTTTAACATAAATAGTGAAACTTTGAACATAAATAGTGAAACTTTGAACATAAATAGTGAAACTTTTAACAGAGAGAGTGAAACTTTTAACATAAATAGTGAAACTTTGAACAGAAAGAGTGAAACTTTGAACAGAAAGAGTGAAACTTTTAACAGAAAGAGTGAAACTTTGAACAGAAAGAGTGAAACTTTGAACAGAAAGAGTGAAACTTTGAACATAAATAGTGAAACTTTTAACAGAAAGAGTGAAACTTTGAACAGAAATAGTGAAACTTTGAACAGAAAGAGTGAAACTTTGAGCAGAAAGAGTGAAACTTTGAACAGAAAGAGTGAAACTTTGAACAGAAATAGTAAAACTTTGAACAGAAAGAGTGAAACTTTGAACAGAAAGAGTGAAACTTTGAACAGAAAGAGTGAAACTTTGAACAGAAAGAGTGAAACTTTGAACATAAAGAGTGAAACTTTGAACATAATGAGTAAAACTTTGAACATATATAGTGAAACTTTAAACAGAAAGAGTGAAACTTTTAACATAAATAGTGAAACTTTGAACATAAATAGTGAAACTTTGAACATAAATAGTGAAACTTTTAACAGAGAGAGTGAAACTTTTAACATAAATAGTGAAACTTTGAACAGAAAGAGTGAAACTTTGAACAGAAAGAGTGAAACTTTGAACATAAATAGTGAAACTTTTAACAGAAAGAGTGAAACTTTGAACAGAAATAGTAAAACTTTGAACAGAAAGAGTGAAACTTTGAACAGAAAGAGTGAAACTTAAAACATAAATAGTGAAACTTAAAACATAAATAGTGAAACTTAAAACATAAATAGTGAAACTTTGAACAGAAAGACTGAAACTTAAACAGAAAAAGTGAAACTTTGAACGTAAAGACTGAAACTTTAAACAGAAAGAGTGAAACTTTGAATATAAATAGTGAAACTTTGAACAATAGGGAAACTTTGAACATAAAGAGTGAAACTTTGAACATAATGAGTAAAACTTTGAACATAAATAGTGAAACTTTAAACAGAAAGAGTGAAACTTTTAACATAGATAGTGAAACTTTGAACATAAATAGTGAAACTTTGAACATAAATAGTGAAACTTTTAACAAAAAGAGTGAAACTTTTAACATAAATAGTGAAACTTTGAACAGAAAGAGTGAAACTTTGAAAAGAAAGAGTCAAACTTTGAACAGAAAGAGTCAAACTTTGAACAGAAAGAGTGAAACTTTGAACAGAAAGAGTGAAACTTTGAACATAAATAGTGAAACTTTTAACAGAAAGAGTGAAACTTTGAACAGAAATAGTGAAACTTTGAACAGAAAGAGTGAAACTTTGAACAGAAAGAGTGAAACTTTTAACAGAAAGAGTGAAACTTTGAACAGAAAGAGTGAAACTTTTAACAGAAAGAGTGAAACTTCGAACATAAATAGTGAAACTTTTAACAGAAAGAGTGAAACTTTGAACAGAAATAGTGAAACTTTGAACAGAAAGAGTGAAACTTTGAACAGAAAGAGTGAAACTTTGAACAGAAAGAGTGAAACTTTGAACAGAAATAGTAAAACTTTGAACAGAAAGAGTGAAACTTTGAACAGAAAGAGTGAAACTTTGAACAGAAAGAGTGAAATTTTGAACAGAAAGAGTGAAACTTTGAACAGAAAGAGTGAAACTTTGAACAGAAAGACTGAAACTTTAAACAGAAAGAGTGAAACTTTGAACATAAATAGTGAAACTTTGAACAATAGGGAAACTTTGAACAGAAAGAGTGAAACTTTTAACATAAATCGTGAAACTTTGAACATAAATAGTGAAACTTTGAACATAAATAGTGAAACTTTTAACAGAAAGAGTGAAACTTTTAACATAAATAGTGAAACTTTGAACAGAAATAGTAAAACTTTGAACAGAAAGAGTGAAACTTTGAACAGAAAGAGTGAAACTTTGAACAGAAAGAGTGAAACTTTGAACAGAAAGAGTGAAACTTTGAACATAAATAGTGAAACTTTTAACAGAAAGAGTGAAACTTTTAACAGAAATAGTGAAACTTTGAACAGAAAGAGTGAAACTTTGAACAGAAAGAGTGAAACTTTTAACAGAAAGAGTGAAACTTTGAACAAAAAGAGTGAAACTTTGAACAGAAAGAGTGAAACTTTGAACATAAATAGTGAAACTTTTAACAGAAAGAGTGAAACTTTGAACAGAATTAGTGAAACTATGAACAGAAAGAGTGAAAATTTGAACAGAAAGAGTGAAACTTTGAACAGAAAGAGTGAAATTTTGAACAGAAATAGTAAAACTTTGAACAGAAAGAGTGAAACTTTGAACAGAAAGAGTGAAACTTAAAACATAAATAGTGAAACTTAAAACATAAATAGTGAAACTTAAAACATAAATAGTGAAACTTTGAACAGAAAGACTGAAACTTAAACAGAAAAAGTGAAACTTTGAACGTAAAGACTGAAACTTTAAACAGAAAGAGTGAAACTTTGAATATAAATAGTGAAACTTTGAACAATAGGGAAACTTTGAACATAAAGAGTGAAACTTTGAACATAATGAGTAAAACTTTGAACATAAATAGTGAAACTTTAAACAGAAAGAGTGAAACTTTTAACATAGATAGTGAAACTTTGAACATAAATAGTGAAACTTTGAACATAAATAGTGAAACTTTTAACAAAAAGAGTGAAACTTTTAACATAAATAGTGAAACTTTGAACAGAAAGAGTGAAACTTTGAAAAGAAAGAGTCAAACTTTGAACAGAAAGAGTCAAACTTTGAACAGAAAGAGTGAAACTTTGAACAGAAAGAGTGAAACTTTGAACATAAATAGTGAAACTTTTAACAGAAAGAGTGAAACTTTGAACAGAAATAGTGAAACTTTGAACAGAAAGAGTGAAACTTTGAACAGAAAGAGTGAAACTTTTAACAGAAAGAGTGAAACTTTGAACAGAAAGAGTGAAACTTTTAACAGAAAGAGTGAAACTTCGAACATAAATAGTGAAACTTTTAACAGAAAGAGTGAAACTTTGAACAGAAATAGTGAAACTTTGAACAGAAAGAGTGAAACTTTGAACAGAAAGAGTGAAACTTTGAACAGAAAGAGTGAAACTTTGAACAGAAATAGTAAAACTTTGAACAGAAAGAGTGAAACTTTGAACAGAAAGAGTGAAACTTTGAACAGAAAGAGTGAAATTTTGAACAGAAAGAGTGAAACTTTGAACAGAAAGAGTGAAACTTTGAACAGAAAGACTGAAACTTTAAACAGAAAGAGTGAAACTTTGAACATAAATAGTGAAACTTTGAACAATAGGGAAACTTTGAACAGAAAGAGTGAAACTTTTAACATAAATCGTGAAACTTTGAACATAAATAGTGAAACTTTGAACATAAATAGTGAAACTTTTAACAGAAAGAGTGAAACTTTTAACATAAATAGTGAAACTTTGAACAGAAATAGTAAAACTTTGAACAGAAAGAGTGAAACTTTGAACAGAAAGAGTGAAACTTTGAACAGAAAGAGTGAAACTTTGAACAGAAAGAGTGAAACTTTGAACATAAATAGTGAAACTTTTAACAGAAAGAGTGAAACTTTTAACAGAAATAGTGAAACTTTGAACAGAAAGAGTGAAACTTTGAACAGAAAGAGTGAAACTTTTAACAGAAAGAGTGAAACTTTGAACAAAAAGAGTGAAACTTTGAACAGAAAGAGTGAAACTTTGAACATAAATAGTGAAACTTTTAACAGAAAGAGTGAAACTTTGAACAGAATTAGTGAAACTATGAACAGAAAGAGTGAAAATTTGAACAGAAAGAGTGAAACTTTGAACAGAAAGAGTGAAATTTTGAACAGAAATAGTAAAACTTTGAACAGAAAGAGTGAAACTTTGAACAGAAAGAGTGAAACTTAAAACATAAATAGTGAAACTTAAAACATAAATAGTGAAACTTAAAACATAAATAGTGAAACTTTGAACAGAAAGACTGAAACTTAAACAGAAAAAGTGAAACTTTGAACGTAAAGACTGAAACTTTAAACAGAAAGAGTGAAACTTTGAATATAAATAGTGAAACTTTGAACAATAGGGAAACTTTGAACATAAAGAGTGAAACTTTGAACATAATGAGTAAAACTTTGAACATAAATAGTGAAACTTTAAACAGAAAGAGTGAAACTTTTAACATAGATAGTGAAACTTTGAACATAAATAGTGAAACTTTGAACATAAATAGTGAAACTTTTAACAAAAAGAGTGAAACTTTTAACATAAATAGTGAAACTTTGAACAGAAAGAGTGAAACTTTGAAAAGAAAGAGTCAAACTTTGAACAGAAAGAGTCAAACTTTGAACAGAAAGAGTGAAACTTTGAACAGAAAGAGTGAAACTTTGAACATAAATAGTGAAACTTTTAACAGAAAGAGTGAAACTTTGAACAGAAATAGTGAAACTTTGAACAGAAAGAGTGAAACTTTGAACAGAAAGAGTGAAACTTTTAACAGAAAGAGTGAAACTTTGAACAGAAAGAGTGAAACTTTTAACAGAAAGAGTGAAACTTCGAACATAAATAGTGAAACTTTTAACAGAAAGAGTGAAACTTTGAACAGAAATAGTGAAACTTTGAACAGAAAGAGTGAAACTTTGAACAGAAAGAGTGAAACTTTGAACAGAAAGAGTGAAACTTTGAACAGAAATAGTAAAACTTTGAACAGAAAGAGTGAAACTTTGAACAGAAAGAGTGAAACTTTGAACAGAAAGAGTGAAATTTTGAACAGAAAGAGTGAAACTTTGAACAGAAAGAGTGAAACTTTGAACAGAAAGACTGAAACTTTAAACAGAAAGAGTGAAACTTTGAACATAAATAGTGAAACTTTGAACAATAGGGAAACTTTGAACAGAAAGAGTGAAACTTTTAACATAAATCGTGAAACTTTGAACATAAATAGTGAAACTTTGAACATAAATAGTGAAACTTTTAACAGAAAGAGTGAAACTTTTAACATAAATAGTGAAACTTTGAACAGAAATAGTAAAACTTTGAACAGAAAGAGTGAAACTTTGAACAGAAAGAGTGAAACTTTGAACAGAAAGAGTGAAACTTTGAACAGAAAGAGTGAAACTTTGAACATAAATAGTGAAACTTTTAACAGAAAGAGTGAAACTTTTAACAGAAATAGTGAAACTTTGAACAGAAAGAGTGAAACTTTGAACAGAAAGAGTGAAACTTTTAACAGAAAGAGTGAAACTTTGAACAAAAAGAGTGAAACTTTGAACAGAAAGAGTGAAACTTTGAACATAAATAGTGAAACTTTTAACAGAAAGAGTGAAACTTTGAACAGAATTAGTGAAACTATGAACAGAAAGAGTGAAAATTTGAACAGAAAGAGTGAAACTTTGAACAGAAAGAGTGAAATTTTGAACAGAAATAGTAAAACTTTGAACAGAAAGAGTGAAACTTTGAACAGAAAGAGTGAAACTTAAAACATAAATAGTGAAACTTAAAACATAAATAGTGAAACTTAAAACATAAATAGTGAAACTTTGAACAGAAAGACTGAAACTTAAACAGAAAAAGTGAAACTTTGAACGTAAAGACTGAAACTTTAAACAGAAAGAGTGAAACTTTGAATATAAATAGTGAAACTTTGAACAATAGGGAAACTTTGAACATAAAGAGTGAAACTTTGAACATAATGAGTAAAACTTTGAACATAAATAGTGAAACTTTAAACAGAAAGAGTGAAACTTTTAACATAGATAGTGAAACTTTGAACATAAATAGTGAAACTTTGAACATAAATAGTGAAACTTTTAACAAAAAGAGTGAAACTTTTAACATAAATAGTGAAACTTTGAACAGAAAGAGTGAAACTTTGAAAAGAAAGAGTCAAACTTTGAACAGAAAGAGTCAAACTTTGAACAGAAAGAGTGAAACTTTGAACAGAAAGAGTGAAACTTTGAACATAAATAGTGAAACTTTTAACAGAAAGAGTGAAACTTTGAACAGAAATAGTGAAACTTTGAACAGAAAGAGTGAAACTTTGAACAGAAAGAGTGAAACTTTTAACAGAAAGAGTGAAACTTTGAACAGAAAGAGTGAAACTTTTAACAGAAAGAGTGAAACTTCGAACATAAATAGTGAAACTTTTAACAGAAAGAGTGAAACTTTGAACAGAAATAGTGAAACTTTGAACAGAAAGAGTGAAACTTTGAACAGAAAGAGTGAAACTTTGAACAGAAAGAGTGAAACTTTGAACAGAAATAGTAAAACTTTGAACAGAAAGAGTGAAACTTTGAACAGAAAGAGTGAAACTTTGAACAGAAAGAGTGAAATTTTGAACAGAAAGAGTGAAACTTTGAACAGAAAGAGTGAAACTTTGAACAGAAAGACTGAAACTTTAAACAGAAAGAGTGAAACTTTGAACATAAATAGTGAAACTTTGAACAATAGGGAAACTTTGAACAGAAAGAGTGAAACTTTTAACATAAATCGTGAAACTTTGAACATAAATAGTGAAACTTTGAACATAAATAGTGAAACTTTTAACAGAAAGAGTGAAACTTTTAACATAAATAGTGAAACTTTGAACAGAAATAGTAAAACTTTGAACAGAAAGAGTGAAACTTTGAACAGAAAGAGTGAAACTTTGAACAGAAAGAGTGAAACTTTGAACAGAAAGAGTGAAACTTTGAACATAAATAGTGAAACTTTTAACAGAAAGAGTGAAACTTTTAACAGAAATAGTGAAACTTTGAACAGAAAGAGTGAAACTTTGAACAGAAAGAGTGAAACTTTTAACAGAAAGAGTGAAACTTTGAACAAAAAGAGTGAAACTTTGAACAGAAAGAGTGAAACTTTGAACATAAATAGTGAAACTTTTAACAGAAAGAGTGAAACTTTGAACAGAATTAGTGAAACTATGAACAGAAAGAGTGAAAATTTGAACAGAAAGAGTGAAACTTTGAACAGAAAGAGTGAAATTTTGAACAGAAATAGTAAAACTTTGAACAGAAAGAGTGAAACTTTGAACAGAAAGAGTGAAACTTAAAACATAAATAGTGAAACCTAAAACATAAATAGTGAAACTTAAAACATAAATAGTGAAACTTTGAACAGAAAGACTGAAACTTAAACAGAAAGAGTGAAACTTTGAACGTAAAAACTGAAACTTTAAACAGAAAGAGTGAAACTTTGAACATAAATAGTGAAACTTTGAACAATAGGGAAACTTTGAACAGAAAGAGTGAAACTTTGAACATAAAGAGTGAAACTTTGAACATAATGAGTAAAACTTTGAACATATATAGTGAAACTTTAAACAGAAAGAGTGAAACTTTTAACATAAATAGTGAAACTTTGAACATAAATAGTGAAACTTTGAACATAAATAGTGAAACTTTTAACAGAGAGAGTGAAACTTTTAACATAAATAGTGAAACTTTGAACAGAAAGAGTGAAACTTTTAACAGAAAGAGTGAAACTTTGAACAGAAAGAGTGAAACTTTGAACAGAAAGAGTGAAACTTTGAACATAAATAGTGAAACTTTTAACAGAAAGAGTGAAACTTTGAACAGAAATAGTGAAACTTTGAACAGAAAGAGTGAAACTTTGAACAGAAAGAGTGAAACTTTGAACAGAAATAGTAAAACTTTGAACAGAAAGAGTGAAACTTTGAACAGAAAGAGTGAAACTTTGAACAGAAAGAGTGAAACTTTGAACAGAAAGAGTGAAACTTAAAACATAAATAGTGAAACTTAAAACATAAATAGTGAAACTTAAAACATAAATAGTGAAAATTTAAACATAAATAGTGAAACTTTGAACAGAAAGAGTGAAACTTTGAACAGAAAGAGTGAAACTTAAAACATAAATGGTGAAACTTAAAACATAAATAGTGAAACTTAAAACATAAATAGTGAAACTTTAAACATAAATAGTGAAACTTTGAACAGAAAGAGTGAAACTTTGAACGTAAAGACTGAAACTTTAAACAGAAAGAGTGAAACTTTGAACATAAATAGTGAAACTTTGAACAATAGGGAAACTTTGAACAGAAAGAGTGAAACTTTGAACATAATGAGTAAAACTTTGAACAGAAATAGTGAAACTTTGAACATAAAGAGTGAAACTTTGAACATAAGGAGTGAAACTTTGAACATAAAGAGTGAAACTTTTAACAGAAAGAGTTAACTTTTAACATAAATAGTGAAACTTTGAACATAAATAGTGAAACTTTTAACAGAAAGAGTGAAACTTTTAACATAAATAGTGAAACTTTGAACATAAATAGTGAAACTTTGAACATAAATAGTGAAACTTTTAACAGAAAGAGTGAAACTTTGAACATAAATAGTGAAACTTTTAACAGAAAGAGTGAAACTTTGAACAGAAATAGTGAAACTTTGAACAGAAAGAGTGAAACTTTGAGCAGAAAGAGTGAAACTTTGAACAGAAAGAGTGAAACTTTGAACAGAAATAGTAAAACTTTGAACAGAAAGAGTGAAACTTTGAACAGAAAGAGTGAAACTTTGAACAGAAAGAGTGAAACTTTGAACAGAAAGAGTGAAACTTTGAACATAAAGAGTGAAACTTTGAACATAATGAGTAAAACTTTGAACATAATGAGTAAAACTTTGAACATATATAGTGAAACTTTAAACAGAAAGAGTGAAACTTTTAACATAAATAGTGAAACTTTGAACATAAATAGTGAAACTTTTAACAGAAAGAGTGAAACTTTTAACATAAATAGTGAAACTTTGAACAGAAAGAGTGAAACTTTGAACAGAAAGAGTGAAACTTTAAACAGAAAGAGTGAAACTTTTAACATAAATAGTGAAACTTTGAACATAAATAGTGAAACTTTGAACATAAATAGTGAAACTTTTAACAGAGAGAGTGAAACTTTTAACATAAATAGTGAAACTTTGAACAGAAAGAGTGAAACTTTGAACAGAAAGAGTGAAACTTTTAACAGAAAGAGTGAAACTTTGAACAGAAAGAGTGAAACTTTGAACAGAAAGAGTGAAACTTTGAACATAAATAGTGAAACTTTTAACAGAAAGAGTGAAACTTTGAACAGAAATAGTGAAACTTTGAACAGAAAGAGTGAAACTTTGAGCAGAAAGAGTGAAACTTTGAACAGAAAGAGTGAAACTTTGAACAGAAATAGTAAAACTTTGAACAGAAAGAGTGAAACTTTGAACAGAAAGAGTGAAACTTTGAACAGAAAGAGTGAAACTTTTAACAGAAAGAGTGAAACTTTGAACAGAAAGAGTGAAACTTTGAACAGAAAGAGTGAAACTTTGAACATAAATAGTGAAACTTTTAACAGAAAGAGTGAAACTTTGAACAGAAATAGTGAAACTTTGAACAGAAAGAGTGAAACTTTGAACAGAAAGAGTGAAACTTTGAACAGAAAGAGTGAAACTTTGAACAGAAATAGTAAAACTTTGAACAGAAAGAGTGAAACTTTGAACAGAAAGAGTGAAACTTTGAACAGAAAGAGTGAAACTTTGAACAGAAAGAGTGAAACTTTGAACAGAAAGAGTGAAACTTAAAACATAAATAGTGAAACTTAAAACATAAATAGTGAAACTTAAAACATAAATAGTGAAAATTTAAACATAAATAGTGAAACTTTGAACAGAAAGAGTGAAACTTTGAACAGAAAGAGTGAAACTTAAAACATAAATAGTGAAACTTAAAACATAAATAGTGAAACTTAAAACATAAATAGTGAAACTTTAAACATAAATAGTGAAACTTTGAACAGAAAGAGTGAAACTTTGAACGTAAAGACTGAAACTTTAAACAGAAAGAGTGAAACTTTGAACATAAATAGTGAAACTTTGAACAATAGGGAAACTTTGAACAGAAAGAGTGAAACTTTGAACATAATGAGTAAAACTTTGAACAGAAATAGTGAAACTTTGAACATAAAGAGTGAAACTTTGAACATAAGGAGTGAAACTTTGAACATAAAGAGTGAAACTTTTAACAGAAAGAGTTAACTTTTAACATAAATAGTGAAACTTTGAACATAAATAGTGAAACTTTTAACAGAAAGAGTGAAACTTTTAACATAAATAGTGAAACTTTGAACATAAATAGTGAAACTTTGAACATAAATAGTGAAACTTTTAACAGAAAGAGTGAAACTTTGAACATAAATAGTGAAACTTTTAACAGAAAGAGTGAAACTTTGAACAGAAATAGTGAAACTTTGAACAGAAAGAGTGAAACTTTGAGCAGAAAGAGTGAAACTTTGAACAGAAAGAGTGAAACTTTGAACAGAAATAGTAAAACTTTGAACAGAAAGAGTGAAACTTTGAACAGAAAGAGTGAAACTTTGAACAGAAAGAGTGAAACTTTGAACAGAAAGAGTGAAACTTTGAACATAAAGAGTGAAACTTTGAACATAATGAGTAAAACTTTGAACATAATGAGTAAAACTTTGAACATATATAGTGAAACTTTAAACAGAAAGAGTGAAACTTTTAACATAAATAGTGAAACTTTGAACATAAATAGTGAAACTTTTAACAGAAAGAGTGAAACTTTTAACATAAATAGTGAAACTTTGAACAGAAAGAGTGAAACTTTGAACAGAAAGAGTGAAACTTTAAACAGAAAGAGTGAAACTTTTAACATAAATAGTGAAACTTTGAACATAAATAGTGAAACTTTGAACATAAATAGTGAAACTTTTAACAGAGAGAGTGAAACTTTTAACATAAATAGTGAAACTTTGAACAGAAAGAGTGAAACTTTGAACAGAAAGAGTGAAACTTTTAACAGAAAGAGTGAAACTTTGAACAGAAAGAGTGAAACTTTGAACAGAAAGAGTGAAACTTTGAACATAAATAGTGAAACTTTTAACAGAAAGAGTGAAACTTTGAACAGAAATAGTGAAACTTTGAACAGAAAGAGTGAAACTTTGAGCAGAAAGAGTGAAACTTTGAACAGAAAGAGTGAAACTTTGAACAGAAATAGTAAAACTTTGAACAGAAAGAGTGAAACTTTGAACAGAAAGAGTGAAACTTTGAACAGAAAGAGTGAAACTTTGAACAGAAAGAGTGAAACTTTGAACATAAAGAGTGAAACTTTGAACATAATGAGTAAAACTTTGAACATATATAGTGAAACTTTAAACAGAAAGAGTGAAACTTTTAACATAAATAGTGAAACTTTGAACATAAATAGTGAAACTTTGAACATAAATAGTGAAACTTTTAACAGAGAGAGTGAAACTTTTAACATAAATAGTGAAACTTTGAACAGAAAGAGTGAAACTTTTAACAGAAAGAGTGAAACTTTTAACAGAAAGAGTGAAACTTTGAACAGAAAGAGTGAAACTTTGAACAGAAAGAGTGAAACTTTGAACATAAATAGTGAAACTTTTAACAGAAAGAGTGAAACTTTGAACAGAAATAGTGAAACTTTGAACAGAAAGAGTGAAACTTTGAACAGAAAGAGTGAAACTTTGAACAGAAAGAGTGAAACTTTGAACAGAAATAGTAAAACTTTGAACAGAAAGAGTGAAACTTTGAACAGAAAGAGTGAAACTTTGAACAGAAAGAGTGAAACTTAAAACATAAATAGTGAAACTTAAAACATAAATAGTGAAACTTAAAACATAAATAGTGAAACTTTAAACATAAATAGTGAAACTTTGAACAGAAAGAGTGAAACTTTGAACGTAAAGACTGAAACTTTAAACAGAAAGAGTGAAACTTTGAACATAAATAGTGAAACTTTGAACAATAGGGAAACTTTGAACAGAAAGAGTGAAACTTTGAACATAAAGAGTGAAACTTTGAACATAATGAGTAAAACTTTGAACATATATAGTGAAACTTTAAACAGAAAGAGTGAAACTTTTAACATAAATAGTGAAACTTTGAACATAAATAGTGAAACTTTGAACATAAATAGTGAAACTTAAAACATAAATAGTGAAACTTAAAACATAAATAGCGAAACTTTAAACATAGATAGTGAAACTTTGAACAGAAAGAGTGAAACTTTGAACAGAAAGAGTGAAACTTAAAACATAAATAGTGAAACTTAAAACATAAATAGTGAAACTTAAAACATAAATAGTGAAACTTTTAACATAAATAGTGAAACTTTGAACAGAAAGAGTGAAACTTTGAACAGAAAGAGTGAAACTTTTAACAGAAAGAGTGAAACTTTGAACAGAAAGAGTGAAACTTTGAACAGAAAGAGTGAAACTTTGAACATAAATAGTGAAACTTTTAACAGAAAGAGTGAAACTTTGAACAGAAATAGTGAAACTTTGAACAGAAAGAGTGAAACTTTGAACAGAAAGAGTGAAACTTTGAACAGAAAGAGTGAAACTTTGAACAGAAATAGTAAAACTTTGAACAGAAAGAGTGAAACTTTGAACAGAAAGAGTGAAACTTTGAACAGAAAGAGTGAAACTTTGAACAGAAAGAGTGAAACTTTGAACAGAAAGAGTGAAACTTTGAACAGAAAGAGTGAAACTTTGAACAGAAAGAATGAAACTTAAAACATAAATAGTGAAACTTAAAACATAAATAGTGAAACTTAAAACATAAATAGTGAAACTTTAAACATAAATAGTGAAACTTTGAACAGAAAGAGTGAAACTTTGAACGTAAAGACTGAAACTTTAAACAGAAAGAGTGAAACTTTGAACAGAAAGAGTGAAACTTAAAACATAAATAGTGAAACTTAAAACATAAATAGTGAAACTTAAAACATAAATAGTGAAACTTTTAACATAAATAGTGAAACTTTGAACAGAAAGAGTGAAACTTTGAACAGAAAGAGTGAAACTTTTAACAGAAAGAGGGAAACTTTGAACAGAAAGAGTGAAACTTTGAACAGAGAGAGTGAAACTTTGAACATAAATAGTGAAACTTTTAACAGAAAGAGTGAATCTTTGAACAGAAAGAGTGAAACTTTGAACATAAATATTGAAACTTTTAACAGAAAGAGTGAAACTTTGAACAGAAAGAGTGAAACTTTGAACATAAATAGTGAAACTTTTAACAGAAAGAGTGAAACTTTGAACAGAAATAGTGAAACTTTGAACAGAAAGAGTGAAACTTTGAACAGAAAGAGTGAAACTTTGAACAGAAAGAGTGAAACTTTGAACAGAAAGAGTGAAACTTTGAACAGAAAGAGTGAAACTTTGAACAGAAAGAGTGAAACTTTGAACAGAAAGAGTGAAACTTAAAACATAAATAGTGAAACTTAAAACATAAATAGTGAAACTTAAAACATAAATAGTGAAACTTTAAACATAAATAGTGAAACTTTGAACAGAAAGAGTGAAACTTTGAACGTAAAGACTGAAACTTTAAACAGAAAGAGTGAAACTTTGAACATAAATAGTGAAACTTTGAACAATAGGGAAACTTTGAACAGAAAGAGTGAAACTTTGAACATAAAGAGTGAAACTTTGAACATAATGAGTAAAACTTTGAACATATATAGTGAAACTTTAAACAGAAAGAGTGAAACTTTTAACATAAATAGTGAAACTTTGAACATAAATAGTGAAACTTTGAACATAAATAGTGAAACTTTTAACAGAGAGAGTGAAACTTTTAACATAAATAGTGAAACTTTGAACAGAAAGAGTGAAACTTTGAACAGAAAGAGTGAAACTTTTAACAGAAAGAGTGAAACTTTGAACAGAAAGAGTGAAACTTTGAACAGAAAGAGTGAAACTTTGAACAGAAAGAGTGAAACTTTGAACAGAAATAGTAAAACTTTGAACAGAAAGAGTGAAACTTTGAACAGAAAGAGTGAAACTTTGAACAGAAAGAGTGAAACTTTGAACAGAAAGAGTGAAACTTTGAACAGAAAGAGTGAAACTTAAAACATAAATAGTGAAACTTAAAACATAAATAGTGAAACTTAAAACATAAATAGCGAAACTTTAAACATAAATAGTGAAACTTTGAACAGAAAGAGTGAAACTTTGAACAGAAAGAGTGAAACTTAAAACATAAATAGTGAAACTTAAAACATAAATAGTGAAACTTAAAACATAAATAGTGAAACTTTTAACATAAATAGTGAAACTTTGAACAGAAAGAGTGAAACTTTGAACAGAAAGAGTGAAACTTTTAACAGAAAGAGTGAAACTTTGAACAGAAAGAGTGAAACTTTGAACAGAAAGAGTGAAACTTTGAACATAAATAGTGAAACTTTTAACAGAAAGAGTGAAACTTTGAACAGAAATAGTGAAACTTTGAACAGAAAGAGTGAAACTTTGAACAGAAAGAGTGAAACTTTGAACAGAAAGAGTGAAACTTTGAACAGAAATAGTAAAACTTTGAACAGAAAGAGTGAAACTTTGAACAGAAAGAGTGAAACTTTGAACAGAAAGAGTGAAACTTTGAACAGAAAGAGTGAAACTTTGAACAGAAAGAGTGAAACTTTGAACAGAAAGAGTGAAACTTTGAACAGAAAGAGTGAAACTTAAAACATAAATAGTGAAACTTAAAACATAAATAGTGAAACTTAAAACATAAATAGTGAAACTTTAAACATAAATAGTGAAACTTTGAACAGAAAGAGTGAAACTTTGAACGTAAAGACTGAAACTTTAAACAGAAAGAGTGAAACTTTGAACATAAATAGTGAAACTTTGAACAATAGGGAAACTTTGAACAGAAAGAGTGAAACTTTGAACATAATGAGTAAAACTTTGAACAGAAATAGTGAAACTTTGAACATAAAGAGTGAAACTTTGAACATAAGGAGTGAAACTTTGAACATAAAGAGTGAAACTTTTAACAGAAAGAGTGAAACTTTGAACAGAAAGAGTGAAACTTTGAACAGAAAGAGTGAAACTTTGAACATAAATAGTGAAACTTTTAACAGAAAGAGTGAAACTTTGAACAGAAATAGTGAAACTTTGAACAGAAAGAGTGAAACTTTGAACAGAAAGAGTGAAACTTTGAACAGAAAGAGTGAAACTTTGAACAGAAATAGTAAAACTTTGAACAGAAAGAGTGAAACTTTGAACAGAAAGAGTGAAACTTTGAACAGAAAGAGTGAAACTTTGAACAGAAAGAGTGAAACTTTGAACAGAAAGAGTGAAACTTTGAACAGAAAGAGTGAAACTTAAAACATAAATAGTGAAACTTAAAACATAAATAGTGAAACTTAAAACATAAATAGTGAAACTTTAAACATAAATAGTGAAACTTTGAACAGAAAGAGTGAAACTTTGAACGTAAAGACTGAAACTTTAAACAGAAAGAGTGAAACTTTGAACATAAATAGTGAAACTTTGAACAATAGGGAAACTTTGAACAGAAAGAGTGAAACTTTGAACATAAAGAGTGAAACTTTGAACATAAAGAGTGAAACTTTGAACATAATGAGTAAAACTTTGAACATATATAGTGAAACTTTAAACAGAAAGAGTGAAACTTTTAACATAAATAGTGAAACTTTGAACATAAATAGTGAAACTTTGAACATAAATAGTGAAACTTTTAACAGAGAGAGTGAAACTTTTAACATAAATAGTGAAACTTTGAACAGAAAGAGTGAAACTTTGAACAGAAAGAGTGAAACTTTTAACAGAAAGAGTGAAACTTTGAACAGAAAGAGTGAAACTTTGAACAGAAAGAGTGAAACTTTGAACAGAAAGAGTGAAACTTTGAACAGAAAGAGTGAAACTTTGAACAGAAATAGTAAAACTTTGAACAGAAAGAGTGAAACTTTGAACAGAAAGAGTGAAACTTTGAACAGAAAGAGTGAAACTTTGAACAGAAAGAGTGAAACTTTGAACAGAAAGAGTGAAACTTAAAACATAAATAGTGAAACTTAAAACATAAATAGTGAAACTTAAAACATAAATAGCGAAACTTTAAACATAAATAGTGAAACTTTGAACAGAAAGAGTGAAACTTTGAACAGAAAGAGTGAAACTTAAAACATAAATAGTGAAACTTAAAACATAAATAGTGAAACTTAAATAATAAATAGTGAAACTTTTAACATAAATAGTGAAACTTTGAACAGAAAGAGTGAAACTTTGAACAGAAAGAGTGAAACTTTTAACAGAAAGAGTGAAACTTTGAACAGAAAGAGTGAAACTTTGAACAGAAAGAGTGAAACTTTGAACATAAATAGTGAAACTTTTAACAGAAAGAGTGAAACTTTGAACAGAAATAGTGAAACTTTGAACAGAAAGAGTGAAACTTTGAACAGAAAGAGTGAAACTTTGAACAGAAAGAGTGAAACTTTGAACAGAAATAGTAAAACTTTGAACAGAAAGAGTGAAACTTTGAACAGAAAGAGTGAAACTTTGAACAGAAAGAGTGAAACTTTGAACAGAAAGAGTGAAACTTAAAACATAAATAGTGAAACTTAAAACATAAATAGTGAAACTTAAAACATAAATAGTGAAACTTTAAACATAAATAGTGAAACTTTGAACAGAAAGAGTGAAACTTTGAACGTAAAGACTGAAACTTTAAACAGAAAGAGTGAAACTTTGAACATAAATAGTGAAACTTTGAACAATAGGGAAACTTTGAACAGAAAGAGTGAAACTTTGAACATAAAGAGTGAAACTTTGAACAGAAAGAGTGAAACTTTGAACAGAAAGAGTGAAACTTTTAACAGAAAGAGTGAAACTTTGAACAGAAAGAGTGAAACTTTGAACAGAAAGAGTGAAACTTTGAACAGAAAGAGTGAAACTTTGAACAGAAAGAGTGAAACTTTGAACAGAAATAGTAAAACTTTGAACAGAAAGAGTGAAACTTTGAACAGAAAGAGTGAAACTTTGAACAGAAAGAGTGAAACTTTGAACAGAAAGAGTGAAACTTTGAACAGAAAGAGTGAAACTTAAAACATAAATAGTGAAACTTAAAACATAAATAGTGAAACTTAAAACATAAATAGCGAAACTTTAAACATAAATAGTGAAACTTTGAACAGAAAGAGTGAAACTTTGAACAGAAAGAGTGAAACTTAAAACATAAATAGTGAAACTTAAAACATAAATAGTGAAACTTAAAACATAAATAGTGAAACTTTTAACATAAATAGTGAAACTTTGAACAGAAAGAGTGAAACTTTGAACAGAAAGAGTGAAACTTTTAACAGAAAGAGTGAAACTTTGAACAGAAAGAGTGAAACTTTGAACAGAAAGAGTGAAACTTTGAACATAAATAGTGAAACTTTTAACAGAAAGAGTGAAACTTTGAACAGAAATAGTGAAACTTTGAACAGAAAGAGTGAAACTTTGAACAGAAAGAGTGAAACTTTGAACAGAAAGAGTGAAACTTTGAACAGAAATAGTAAAACTTTGAACAGAAAGAGTGAAACTTTGAACAGAAAGAGTGAAACTTTGAACAGAAAGAGTGAAACTTTGAACAGAAAGAGTGAAACTTTGAACAGAAAGAGTGAAACTTTGAACAGAAAGAGTGAAACTTTGAACAGAAAGAGTGAAACTTAAAACATAAATAGTGAAACTTAAAACATAAATAGTGAAACTTAAAACATAAATAGTGAAACTTTAAACATAAATAGTGAAACTTTGAACAGAAAGAGTGAAACTTTGAACGTAAAGACTGAAACTTTAAACAGAAAGAGTGAAACTTTTAACATAAATAGTGAAACTTTGAACATAAATAGTGAAACTTTGAACATAAATAGTGAAACTTTTAACAGAGAGAGTGAAACTTTTAACATAAATAGTGAAACTTTGAACAGAAAGAGTGAAACTTTGAACAGAAAGAGTGAAACTTTTAACAGAAAGAGTGAAACTTTGAACAGAAAGAGTGAAACTTTGAACAGAAAGAGTGAAACTTTGAACAGAAAGAGTGAAACTTTGAACAGAAAGAGTGAAACTTTGAACAGAAATAGTAAAACTTTGAACAGAAAGAGTGAAACTTTGAACAGAAAGAGTGAAACTTTGAACAGAAAGAGTGAAACTTTGAACAGAAAGAGTGAAACTTTGAACAGAAAGAGTGAAACTTAAAACATAAATAGTGAAACTTAAAACATAAATAGTGAAACTTAAAACATAAATAGCGAAACTTTAAACATAAATAGTGAAACTTTGAACAGAAAGAGTGAAACTTTGAACAGAAAGAGTGAAACTTAAAACATAAATAGTGAAACTTAAAACATAAATAGTGAAACTTAAATAATAAATAGTGAAACTTTTAACATAAATAGTGAAACTTTGAACAGAAAGAGTGAAACTTTGAACAGAAAGAGTGAAACTTTTAACAGAAAGAGTGAAACTTTGAACAGAAAGAGTGAAACTTTGAACAGAAAGAGTGAAACTTTGAACATAAATAGTGAAACTTTTAACAGAAAGAGTGAAACTTTGAACAGAAATAGTGAAACTTTGAACAGAAAGAGTGAAACTTTGAACAGAAAGAGTGAAACTTTGAACAGAAAGAGTGAAACTTTGAACAGAAATAGTAAAACTTTGAACAGAAAGAGTGAAACTTTGAACAGAAAGAGTGAAACTTTGAACAGAAATAGTAAAACTTTGAACAGAAAGAGTGAAACTTTGAACAGAAAGAGTGAAACTTTGAACAGAAAGAGTGAAACTTTGAACAGAAAGAGTGAAACTTTGAACAGAAAGAGTGAAACTTAAAACATAAATAGTGAAACTTAAAACATAAATAGTGAAACTTAAAACATAAATAGCGAAACTTTAAACATAAATAGTGAAACTTTGAACAGAAAGAGTGAAACTTTGAACAGAAAGAGTGAAACTTAAAACATAAATAGTGAAACTTAAAACATAAATAGTGAAACTTAAATAATAAATAGTGAAACTTTTAACATAAATAGTGAAACTTTGAACAGAAAGAGTGAAACTTTGAACAGAAAGAGTGAAACTTTTAACAGAAAGAGTGAAACTTTGAACAGAAAGAGTGAAACTTTGAACAGAAAGAGTGAAACTTTGAACATAAATAGTGAAACTTTTAACAGAAAGAGTGAAACTTTGAACAGAAATAGTGAAACTTTGAACAGAAAGAGTGAAACTTTGAACAGAAAGAGTGAAACTTTGAACAGAAAGAGTGAAACTTTGAACAGAAATAGTAAAACTTTGAACAGAAAGAGTGAAACTTTGAACAGAAAGAGTGAAACTTTGAACAGAAAGAGTGAAACTTTGAACAGAAAGAGTGAAACTTAAAACATAAATAGTGAAACTTAAAACATAAATAGTGAAACTTAAAACATAAATAGTGAAACTTTAAACATAAATAGTGAAACTTTGAACAGAAAGAGTGAAACTTTGAACGTAAAGACTGAAACTTTAAACAGAAAGAGTGAAACTTTGAACATAAATAGTGAAACTTTGAACAATAGGGAAACTTTGAACAGAAAGAGTGAAACTTTGAACATAAAGAGTGAAACTTTGAACAGAAAGAGTGAAACTTTGAACAGAAAGAGTGAAACTTTTAACAGAAAGAGTGAAACTTTGAACAGAAAGAGTGAAACTTTGAACAGAAAGAGTGAAACTTTGAACAGAAAGAGTGAAACTTTGAACAGAAAGAGTGAAACTTTGAACAGAAATAGTAAAACTTTGAACAGAAAGAGTGAAACTTTGAACAGAAAGAGTGAAACTTTGAACAGAAAGAGTGAAACTTTGAACAGAAAGAGTGAAACTTTGAACAGAAAGAGTGAAACTTAAAACATAAATAGTGAAACTTAAAACATAAATAGTGAAACTTAAAACATAAATAGCGAAACTTTAAACATAAATAGTGAAACTTTGAACAGAAAGAGTGAAACTTTGAACAGAAAGAGTGAAACTTAAAACATAAATAGTGAAACTTAAAACATAAATAGTGAAACTTAAAACATAAATAGTGAAACTTTTAACATAAATAGTGAAACTTTGAACAGAAAGAGTGAAACTTTGAACAGAAAGAGTGAAACTTTTAACAGAAAGAGTGAAACTTTGAACAGAAAGAGTGAAACTTTGAACAGAAAGAGTGAAACTTTGAACATAAATAGTGAAACTTTTAACAGAAAGAGTGAAACTTTGAACAGAAATAGTGAAACTTTGAACAGAAAGAGTGAAACTTTGAACAGAAAGAGTGAAACTTTGAACAGAAAGAGTGAAACTTTGAACAGAAATAGTAAAACTTTGAACAGAAAGAGTGAAACTTTGAACAGAAAGAGTGAAACTTTGAACAGAAAGAGTGAAACTTTGAACAGAAAGAGTGAAACTTTGAACAGAAAGAGTGAAACTTTGAACAGAAAGAGTGAAACTTTGAACAGAAAGAGTGAAACTTAAAACATAAATAGTGAAACTTAAAACATAAATAGTGAAACTTAAAACATAAATAGTGAAACTTTAAACATAAATAGTGAAACTTTGAACAGAAAGAGTGAAACTTTGAACGTAAAGACTGAAACTTTAAACAGAAAGAGTGAAACTTTTAACATAAATAGTGAAACTTTGAACATAAATAGTGAAACTTTGAACATAAATAGTGAAACTTTTAACAGAGAGAGTGAAACTTTTAACATAAATAGTGAAACTTTGAACAGAAAGAGTGAAACTTTGAACAGAAAGAGTGAAACTTTTAACAGAAAGAGTGAAACTTTGAACAGAAAGAGTGAAACTTTGAACAGAAAGAGTGAAACTTTGAACAGAAAGAGTGAAACTTTGAACAGAAAGAGTGAAACTTTGAACAGAAATAGTAAAACTTTGAACAGAAAGAGTGAAACTTTGAACAGAAAGAGTGAAACTTTGAACAGAAAGAGTGAAACTTTGAACAGAAAGAGTGAAACTTTGAACAGAAAGAGTGAAACTTAAAACATAAATAGTGAAACTTAAAACATAAATAGTGAAACTTAAAACATAAATAGCGAAACTTTAAACATAAATAGTGAAACTTTGAACAGAAAGAGTGAAACTTTGAACAGAAAGAGTGAAACTTAAAACATAAATAGTGAAACTTAAAACATAAATAGTGAAACTTAAATAATAAATAGTGAAACTTTTAACATAAATAGTGAAACTTTGAACAGAAAGAGTGAAACTTTGAACAGAAAGAGTGAAACTTTTAACAGAAAGAGTGAAACTTTGAACAGAAAGAGTGAAACTTTGAACAGAAAGAGTGAAACTTTGAACATAAATAGTGAAACTTTTAACAGAAAGAGTGAAACTTTGAACAGAAATAGTGAAACTTTGAACAGAAAGAGTGAAACTTTGAACAGAAAGAGTGAAACTTTGAACAGAAAGAGTGAAACTTTGAACAGAAATAGTAAAACTTTGAACAGAAAGAGTGAAACTTTGAACAGAAAGAGTGAAACTTTGAACAGAAAGAGTGAAACTTTGAACAGAAAGAGTGAAACTTAAAACATAAATAGTGAAACTTAAAACATAAATAGTGAAACTTAAAACATAAATAGTGAAACTTTAAACATAAATAGTGAAACTTTGAACAGAAAGAGTGAAACTTTGAACGTAAAGACTGAAACTTTAAACAGAAAGAGTGAAACTTTGAACATAAATAGTGAAACTTTGAACAATAGGGAAACTTTGAACAGAAAGAGTGAAACTTTGAACATAAAGAGTGAAACTTTGAACAGAAAGAGTGAAACTTTGAACAGAAAGAGTGAAACTTTTAACAGAAAGAGTGAAACTTTGAACAGAAAGAGTGAAACTTTGAACAGAAAGAGTGAAACTTTGAACAGAAAGAGTGAAACTTTGAACAGAAAGAGTGAAACTTTGAACAGAAATAGTAAAACTTTGAACAGAAAGAGTGAAACTTTGAACAGAAAGAGTGAAACTTTGAACAGAAAGAGTGAAACTTTGAACAGAAAGAGTGAAACTTTGAACAGAAAGAGTGAAACTTAAAACATAAATAGTGAAACTTAAAACATAAATAGTGAAACTTAAAACATAAATAGCGAAACTTTAAACATAAATAGTGAAACTTTGAACAGAAAGAGTGAAACTTTGAACAGAAAGAGTGAAACTTAAAACATAAATAGTGAAACTTAAAACATAAATAGTGAAACTTAAAACATAAATAGTGAAACTTTTAACATAAATAGTGAAACTTTGAACAGAAAGAGTGAAACTTTGAACAGAAAGAGTGAAACTTTTAACAGAAAGAGTGAAACTTTGAACAGAAAGAGTGAAACTTTGAACAGAAAGAGTGAAACTTTGAACATAAATAGTGAAACTTTTAACAGAAAGAGTGAAACTTTGAACAGAAATAGTGAAACTTTGAACAGAAAGAGTGAAACTTTGAACAGAAAGAGTGAAACTTTGAACAGAAAGAGTGAAACTTTGAACAGAAATAGTAAAACTTTGAACAGAAAGAGTGAAACTTTGAACAGAAAGAGTGAAACTTTGAACAGAAAGAGTGAAACTTTGAACAGAAAGAGTGAAACTTTGAACAGAAAGAGTGAAACTTTGAACAGAAAGAGTGAAACTTTGAACAGAAAGAGTGAAACTTAAAACATAAATAGTGAAACTTAAAACATAAATAGTGAAACTTAAAACATAAATAGTGAAACTTTAAACATAAATAGTGAAACTTTGAACAGAAAGAGTGAAACTTTGAACGTAAAGACTGAAACTTTAAACAGAAAGAGTGAAACTTTGAACATAAATAGTGAAACTTTGAACAATAGGGAAACTTTGAACAGAAAGAGTGAAACTTTGAACATAATGAGTAAAACTTTGAACAGAAATAGTGAAACTTTGAACATAAAGAGTGAAACTTTGAACATAAGGAGTGAAACTTTGAACATAAAGAGTGAAACTTTTAACAGAAAGAGTGAAACTTTGAACAGAAAGAGTGAAACTTTGAACAGAAAGAGTGAAACTTTGAACATAAATAGTGAAACTTTTAACAGAAAGAGTGAAACTTTGAACAGAAATAGTGAAACTTTGAACAGAAAGAGTGAAACTTTGAACTGAAAGAGTGAAACTTTGAACAGAAAGAGTGAAACTTTGAACAGAAATAGTAAAACTTTGAACAGAAAGAGTGAAACTTTGAACAGAAAGAGTGAAACTTTGAACAGAAAGAGTGAAACTTTGAACAGAAAGAGTGAAACTTTGAACAGAAAGAGTGAAACTTTGAACAGAAAGAGTGAAACTTAAAACATAAATAGTGAAACTTAAAACATAAATAGTGAAACTTAAAACATAAATAGTGAAACTTTAAACATAAATAGTGAAACTTTGAACAGAAAGAGTGAAACTTTGAACGTAAAGACTGAAACTTTAAACAGAAAGAGTGAAACTTTGAACATAAATAGTGAAACTTTGAACAATAGGGAAACTTTGAACAGAAAGAGTGAAACTTTGAACATAAAGAGTGAAACTTTGAACATAAAGAGTGAAACTTTGAACATAATGAGTAAAACTTTGAACATATATAGTGAAACTTTAAACAGAAAGAGTGAAACTTTTAACATAAATAGTGAAACTTTGAACATAAATAGTGAAACTTTGAACATAAATAGTGAAACTTTTAACAGAGAGAGTGAAACTTTTAACATAAATAGTGAAACTTTGAACAGAAAGAGTGAAACTTTGAACAGAAAGAGTGAAACTTTTAACAGAAAGAGTGAAACTTTGAACAGAAAGAGTGAAACTTTGAACAGAAAGAGTGAAACTTTGAACAGAAAGAGTGAAACTTTGAACAGAAAGAGTGAAACTTTGAACAGAAATAGTAAAACTTTGAACAGAAAGAGTGAAACTTTGAACAGAAAGAGTGAAACTTTGAACAGAAAGAGTGAAACTTTGAACAGAAAGAGTGAAACTTTGAACAGAAAGAGTGAAACTTAAAACATAAATAGTGAAACTTAAAACATAAATAGTGAAACTTAAAACATAAATAGCGAAACTTTAAACATAAATAGTGAAACTTTGAACAGAAAGAGTGAAACTTTGAACGTAAAGACTGAAACTTTAAACAGAAAGAGTGAAACTTTGAACATAAATAGTGAAACTTTGAACAATAGGGAAACTTTGAACAGAAAGAGTGAAACTTTGAACATAAAGAGTGAAACTTTGAACATAATGAGTAAAACTTTGAACATATATAGTGAAACTTTAAACAGAAAGAGTGAAACTTTTAACATAAATAGTGAAACTTTGAACAGAAAGAGTGAAACTTTGAACAGAAAGAGTGAAACTTAAAACATAAATAGTGAAACTTAAAACATAAATAGTGAAACTTAAATAATAAATAGTGAAACTTTTAACATAAATAGTGAAACTTTGAACAGAAAGAGTGAAACTTTGAACAGAAAGAGTGAAACTTTTAACAGAAAGAGTGAAACTTTGAACAGAAAGAGTGAAACTTTGAACAGAAAGAGTGAAACTTTGAACATAAATAGTGAAACTTTTAACAGAAAGAGTGAAACTTTGAACAGAAATAGTGAAACTTTGAACAGAAAGAGTGAAACTTTGAACAGAAAGAGTGAAACTTTGAACAGAAAGAGTGAAACTTTGAACAGAAATAGTAAAACTTTGAACAGAAAGAGTGAAACTTTGAACAGAAAGAGTGAAACTTTGAACAGAAAGAGTGAAACTTTGAACAGAAAGAGTGAAACTTTGAACAGAAAGAGTGAAACTTTGAACAGAAAGAGTGAAACTTTGAACAGAAAGAGTGAAACTTAAAACATAAATAGTGAAACTTAAAACATAAATAGTGAAACTTAAAACATAAATAGTGAAACTTTAAACATAAATAGTGAAACTTTGAACAGAAAGAGTGAAACTTTGAACGTAAAGACTGAAACTTTAAACAGAAAGAGTGAAACTTTGAACATAAATAGTGAAACTTTGAACAATAGGGAAACTTTGAACAGAAAGAGTGAAACTTTGAACATAAAGAGTGAAACTTTGAACATAATGAGTAAAACTTTGAACATATATAGTGAAACTTTAAACAGAAAGAGTGAAACTTTTAACATAAATAGTGAAACTTTGAACATAAATAGTGAAACTTTGAACATAAATAGTGAAACTTTTAACAGAGAGAGTGAAACTTTTAACATAAATAGTGAAACTTTGAACAGAAAGAGTGAAACTTTGAACAGAAAGAGTGAAACTTTTAACAGAAAGAGTGAAACTTTGAACAGAAAGAGTGAAACTTTGAACAGAAAGAGTGAAACTTTGAACAGAAAGAGTGAAACTTTGAACAGAAAGAGTGAAACTTTGAACAGAAATAGTAAAACTTTGAACAGAAAGAGTGAAACTTTGAACAGAAAGAGTGAAACTTTGAACAGAAAGAGTGAAACTTTGAACAGAAAGAGTGAAACTTTGAACAGAAAGAGTGAAACTTAAAACATAAATAGTGAAACTTAAAACATAAATAGTGAAACTTAAAACATAAATAGCGAAACTTTAAACATAAATAGTGAAACTTTGAACAGAAAGAGTGAAACTTTGAACAGAAAGAGTGAAACTTAAAACATAAATAGTGAAACTTAAAACATAAATAGTGAAACTTAAATAATAAATAGTGAAACTTTTAACATAAATAGTGAAACTTTGAACAGAAAGAGTGAAACTTTGAACAGAAAGAGAGAAACTTTTAACAGAAAGAGTGAAACTTTGAACAGAAAGAGTGAAACTTTGAACAGAAAGAGTGAAACTTTGAACATAAATAGTGAAACTTTTAACAGAAAGAGTGAAACTTTGAACAGAAATAGTGAAACTTTGAACAGAAAGAGTGAAACTTTGAACAGAAAGAGTGAAACTTTGAACAGAAAGAGTGAAACTTTGAACAGAAATAGTAAAACTTTGAACAGAAAGAGTGAAACTTTGAACAGAAAGAGTGAAACTTTGAACAGAAAGAGTGAAACTTTGAACAGAAAGAGTGAAACTTTGAACAGAAAGAGTGAAACTTTGAACAGAAAGAGTGAAACTTTGAACAGAAAGAGTGAAACTTAAAACATAAATAGTGAAACTTAAAACATAAATAGTGAAACTTAAAACATAAATAGTGAAACTTTAAACATAAATAGTGAAACTTTGAACAGAAAGAGTGAAACTTTGAACGTAAAGACTGAAACTTTAAACAGAAAGAGTGAAACTTTGAACATAAATAGTGAAACTTTGAACAATAGGGAAACTTTGAACAGAAAGAGTGAAACTTTGAACATAATGAGTAAAACTTTGAACAGAAATAGTGAAACTTTGAACATAAAGAGTGAAACTTTGAACATAAGGAGTGAAACTTTGAACATAAAGAGTGAAACTTTTAACAGAAAGAGTTAACTTTTAACATAAATAGTGAAACTTTGAACATAAATAGTGAAACTTTGAACATAAATAGTGAAACTTTTAACAGAAAGAGTGAAACTTTTAACATAAATAGTGAAACTTTAAACATAAATAGTGAAACTTTGAACATAAATAGTGAAACTTTTAACAGAAAGAGTGAAACTTTTAACATAAATAGTGAAACTTTGAACAGAAAGAGTGAAACTTTGAACAGAAAGAGTGAAACTTTGAACAGAAAGAGTGAAACTTTGAACAGAAAGAGTGAAACTTTGAACATAAAGAGTGAAACTTTGAACATAATGAGTAAAACTTTGAACATATATAGTGAAACTTTAAACAGAAAGAGTGAAACTTTTAACATAAATAGTGAAACTTTTAACATAATTAGTGAAACTTTGAACATAAATAGTGAAACTTTGAACATAAATAGTGAAACTTTTAACAGAGAGAGTGAAACTTTTAACATAAATAGTGAAACTTTGAACAGAAAGAGTGAAACTTTTAACAGAAAGAGTGAAACTTTGAACAGAAAGAGTGAAACTTTGAACAGAAAGAGTGAAACTTTGAACAGAAAGAGTGAAACTTTGAACATAAATAGTGAAACTTTTAACAGAAAGAGTGAAACTTTGAACAGAAATAGTGAAACTTTGAACAGAAAGAGTGAAACTTTGAACAGAAAGAGTGAAACTTTGAACAGAAAGAGTGAAACTTTGAACAGAAATAGTAAAACTTTGAACAGAAAGAGTGAAACTTTGAACAGAAAGAGTGAAACTTTGAACGTAAAGACTGAAACTTTAAACAGAAAGAGTGAAACTTTGAATATAAATAGTGAAACTTTGAACAATAGGGAAACTTTGAACAGAAAGAGTGAAACTTTGAACATAAAGAGTGAAACTTTGAACATAATGAGTAAAACTTTGAACATAAATAGTGAAACTTTAAACAGAAAGAGTGAAACTTTTAACATAAATAGTGAAACTTTGAACATAAATAGTGAAACTTTGAAAAGAAAGAGTCAAACTTTGAACAGAAAGAGTCAAACTTTGAACAGAAAGAGTGAAACTTTGAACAGAAAGAGTGAAACTTTGAACATAAATAGTGAAACTTTTAACAGAAAGAGTGAAACTTTGAACAGAAATAGTGAAACTTTGAACAGAAAGAGTGAAACTTTGAAGAGAAAGAGTGAAACTTTTAACAGAAAGAGTGAAACTTTGAACAGAAAGAGTGAAACTTTTAACAGAAAGAGTGAAACTTCGAACATAAATAGTGAAACTTTTAACAGAAAGAGTGAAACTTTGAACAGAAATAGTGAAACTTTGAACAGAAAGAGTGAAACTTTGAACAGAAAGAGTGAAACTTTGAACAGAAAGAGTGAAACTTTGAACAGAAATAGTAAAACTTTGAACAGAAAGAGTGAAACTTTGAACAGAAAGAGTGAAACTTTGAACAGAAAGAGTGAAACTTTGAACAGAAAGAGTGAAACTTTGAACAGAAAGAGTGAAACTTTGAACAGAAAGACTGAAACTTTAAACAGAAAGAGTGAAACTTTGAACATAAATAGTGAAACTTTGAACAATAGGGAAACTTTGAACAGAAAGAGTGAAACTTTGAACATAAAGAGTGAAACTTTGAACATAATGAGTAAAACTTTGAACATAAATAGTGAAACTTTAAACAGAAAGAGTGAAATTTTTAACATAAATCGTGAAACTTTGAACATAAATAGTGAAACTTTGAACATAAATAGTGAAACTTTTAACAGAAAGAGTGAAACTTTTAACATAAATAGTGAAACTTTGAACAGAAAGAGTGAAACTTTGAACAGAAAGAGTGAAACTTTGAACAGAAAGAGTGAAACTTTGAACATAAATAGTGAAACTTTTAACAGAAAGAGTGAAACTTTTAACAGAAATAGTGAAACTTTGAACAGAAAGAGTGAAACTTTGAACAGAAAGAGTGAAACTTTTAACAGAAAGAGTGAAACTTTGAACAAAAAGAGTGAAACTTTGAACAGAAAGAGTGAAACTTTGAACATAAATAGTGAAACTTTTAACAGAAAGAGTGAAACTTTGAACAGAATTAGTGAAACTTTGAACAGAAAGAGTGAAAATTTGAACAGAAAGAGTGAAACTTTGAACAGAAAGAGTGAAACTTTGAACAGAAATAGTAAAACTTTGAACAGAAAGAGTGAAACTTTGAACAGAAAGAGTGAAACTTAAAACATAAATAGTGAAACCTAAAACATAAATAGTGAAACTTTGAACAGAAAGAGTGAAACTTTGAACAGAAAGAGTGAAACTTTGAACAGAAAGAGTGAAACTTTGAACAGAAAGACTGAAACTTTAAACAGAAAGAGTGAAACTTTGAACATAAATAGTGAAACTTTGAACAATAGGGAAACTTTGAACAGAAAGAGTGAAACTTTGAACATAAAGAGTGAAACTTTGAACATAATGAGTAAAACTTTGAACATAAATAGTGAAACTTTAAACAGAAAGAGTGAAATTTTTAACATAAATCGTGAAACTTTGAACATAAATAGTGAAACTTTGAACATAAATAGTGAAACTTTGAACATAAATAGTGAAACTTTTAACAGAAAGAGTGAAACTTTTAACATAAATAGTGAAACTTTGAACAGAAAGAGTGAAACTTTGAACAGAAAGAGTGAAACTTTGAACAGAAAGAGTGAAACTTTGAACATAAATAGTGAAACTTTTAACAGAAAGAGTGAAACTTTTAACAGAAATAGTGAAACTTTGAACAGAAAGAGTGAAACTTTGAACAGAAAGAGTGAAACTTTTAACAGAAAGAGTGAAACTTTGAACAAAAAGAGTGAAACTTTGAACAGAAAGAGTGAAACTTTGAACATAAATAGTGAAACTTTTAACAGAAAGAGTGAAACTTTGAACAGAATTAGTGAAACTTTGAACAGAAAGAGTGAAAATTTGAACAGAAAGAGTGAAACTTTGAACAGAAAGAGTGAAACTTTGAACAGAAATAGTAAAACTTTGAACAGAAAGAGTGAAACTTTGAACAGAAAGAGTGAAACTTAAAACATAAATAGTGAAACCTAAAACATAAATAGTGAAACTTAAAACATAAATAGTGAAACTTTGAACAGAAAGACTGAAACTTAAACAGAAAGAGTGAAACTTTGAACGTAAAAACTGAAACTTTAAACAGAAAGAGTGAAACTTTGAACATAAATAGTGAAACTTTGAACAATAGGGAAACTTTGAACAGAAAGAGTGAAACTTTGAACATAAAGAGTGAAACTTTGAACATAATGAGTAAAACTTTGAACATATATAGTGAAACTTTAAACAGAAAGAGTGAAACTTTTAACATAAATAGTGAAACTTTGAACATAAATAGTGAAACTTTGAACATAAATAGTGAAACTTTTAACAGAGAGAGTGAAACTTTTAACATAAATAGTGAAACTTTGAACAGAAAGAGTGAAACTTTGAACAGAAAGAGTGAAACTTTTAACAGAAAGAGTGAAACTTTGAACAGAAAGAGTGAATATTTGAACAGAAAGAGTGAAACTTTGAACATAAATAGTGAAACTTTTAACAGAAAGAGTGAAACTTTGAACAGAAATAGTGAAACTTTGAACAGAAAGAGTGAAACTTTGAACAGAAAGAGTGAAACTTTGAACAGAAAGAGTGAAACTTTGAACAGAAATAGTAAAACTTTGAACATAAATAGTGAAACTTTTAACAGAAAGAGTGAAACTTTTAACATAAATAGTGAAACTTTGAACAGAAAGAGTGAAACTTTGAACAGAAAGAGTGAAACTTTGAACAGAAAGAGTGAAACTTTGAACAGAAAGAGTGAAACTTTGAACATAAAGAGTGAAACTTTGAACATAATGAGTAAAACTTTGAACATATATAGTGAAACTTTAAACAGAAAGAGTGAAACTTTTAACATAAATAGTGAAACTTTTAACATAATTAGTGAAACTTTGAACATAAATAGTGAAACTTTGAAAAGAAAGAGTCAAACTTTGAACAGAAAGAGTCAAACTTTGAACAGAAAGAGTGAAACTTTGAACAGAAAGAGTGAAACTTTGAACATAAATAGTGAAACTTTTAACAGAAAGAGTGAAACTTTGAACAGAAATAGTGAAACTTTGAACAGAAAGAGTGAAACTTTGAAGAGAAAGAGTGAAACTTTTAACAGAAAGAGTGAAACTTTGAACAGAAAGAGTGAAACTTTTAACAGAAAGAGTGAAACTTCGAACATAAATAGTGAAACTTTTAACAGAAAGAGTGAAACTTTGAACAGAAATAGTGAAACTTTGAACAGAAAGAGTGAAACTTTGAACAGAAATAGTGAAACTTTGAACAGAAAGAGTGAAACTTTGAACAGAAAGAGTGAAACTTTGAACAGAAAGAGTGAAACTTTGAACAGAAATAGTAAAACTTTGAACAGAAAGAGTGAAACTTTGAACAGAAAGAGTGAAACTTTGAACAGAAAGAGTGAAACTTTGAACAGAAAGAGTGAAACTTTGAACAGAAAGAGTGAAACTTTGAACAGAAAGACTGAAACTTTAAACAGAAAGAGTGAAACTTTGAACATAAATAGTGAAACTTTGAACAATAGGGAAACTTTGAACAGAAAGAGTGAAACTTTGAACATAAAGAGTGAAACTTTGAACATAATGAGTAAAACTTTGAACATAAATAGTGAAACTTTAAACAGAAAGAGTGAAATTTTTAACATAAATCGTGAAACTTTGAACATAAATAGTGAAACTTTGAACATAAATAGTGAAACTTTTAACAGAAAGAGTGAAACTTTTAACATAAATAGTGAAACTTTGAACAGAAAGAGTGAAACTTTGAACAGAAAGAGTGAAACTTTGAACAGAAAGAGTGAAACTTTGAACATAAATAGTGAAACTTTTAACAGAAAGAGTGAAACTTTTAACAGAAATAGTGAAACTTTGAACAGAAAGAGTGAAACTTTGAACAGAAAGAGTGAAACTTTTAACAGAAAGAGTGAAACTTTGAACAAAAAGAGTGAAACTTTGAACAGAAAGAGTGAAACTTTGAACATAAATAGTGAAACTTTTAACAGAAAGAGTGAAACTTTGAACAGAATTAGTGAAACTTTGAACAGAAAGAGTGAAAATTTGAACAGAAAGAGTGAAACTTTGAACAGAAAGAGTGAAACTTTGAACAGAAATAGTAAAACTTTGAACAGAAAGAGTGAAACTTTGAACAGAAAGAGTGAAACTTAAAACATAAATAGTGAAACCTAAAACATAAATAGTGAAACTTTGAACAGAAAGAGTGAAACTTTGAACAGAAAGAGTGAAACTTTGAACAGAAAGAGTGAAACTTTGAACAGAAAGACTGAAACTTTAAACAGAAAGAGTGAAACTTTGAACATAAATAGTGAAACTTTGAACAATAGGGAAACTTTGAACAGAAAGAGTGAAACTTTGAACATAAAGAGTGAAACTTTGAACATAATGAGTAAAACTTTGAACATAAATAGTGAAACTTTAAACAGAAAGAGTGAAATTTTTAACATAAATCGTGAAACTTTGAACATAAATAGTGAAACTTTGAACATAAATAGTGAAACTTTTAACAGAAAGAGTGAAACTTTTAACATAAATAGTGAAACTTTGAACAGAAAGAGTGAAACTTTGAACAGAAAGAGTGAAACTTTGAACAGAAAGAGTGAAACTTTGAACATAAATAGTGAAACTTTTAACAGAAAGAGTGAAACTTTTAACAGAAATAGTGAAACTTTGAACAGAAAGAGTGAAACTTTGAACAGAAAGAGTGAAACTTTTAACAGAAAGAGTGAAACTTTGAACAAAAAGAGTGAAACTTTGAACAGAAAGAGTGAAACTTTGAACATAAATAGTGAAACTTTTAACAGAAAGAGTGAAACTTTGAACAGAATTAGTGAAACTTTGAACAGAAAGAGTGAAAATTTGAACAGAAAGAGTGAAACTTTGAACAGAAAGAGTGAAACTTTGAACAGAAATAGTAAAACTTTGAACAGAAAGAGTGAAACTTTGAACAGAAAGAGTGAAACTTAAAACATAAATAGTGAAACCTAAAACATAAATAGTGAAACTTAAAACATAAATAGTGAAACTTTGAACAGAAAGACTGAAACTTAAACAGAAAGAGTGAAACTTTGAACGTAAAAACTGAAACTTTAAACAGAAAGAGTGAAACTTTGAACATAAATAGTGAAACTTTGAACAATAGGGAAACTTTGAACAGAAAGAGTGAAACTTTGAACATAAAGAGTGAAACTTTGAACATAATGAGTAAAACTTTGAACATATATAGTGAAACTTTAAACAGAAAGAGTGAAACTTTTAACATAAATAGTGAAACTTTGAACATAAATAGTGAAACTTTGAACATAAATAGTGAAACTTTTAACAGAGAGAGTGAAACTTTTAACATAAATAGTGAAACTTTGAACAGAAAGAGTGAAACTTTGAACAGAAAGAGTGAAACTTTTAACAGAAAGAGTGAAACTTTGAACAGAAAGAGTGAATATTTGAACAGAAAGAGTGAAACTTTGAACATAAATAGTGAAACTTTTAACAGAAAGAGTGAAACTTTGAACAGAAATAGTGAAACTTTGAACAGAAAGAGTGAAACTTTGAACAGAAAGAGTGAAACTTTGAACAGAAAGAGTGAAACTTTGAACAGAAATAGTAAAACTTTGAACATAAATAGTGAAACTTTTAACAGAAAGAGTGAAACTTTTAACATAAATAGTGAAACTTTGAACAGAAAGAGTGAAACTTTGAACAGAAAGAGTGAAACTTTGAACAGAAAGAGTGAAACTTTGAACAGAAAGAGTGAAACTTTGAACATAAAGAGTGAAACTTTGAACATAATGAGTAAAACTTTGAACATATATAGTGAAACTTTAAACAGAAAGAGTGAAACTTTTAACATAAATAGTGAAACTTTTAACATAATTAGTGAAACTTTGAACATAAATAGTGAAACTTTGAACATAAATAGTGAAACTTTTAACAGAGAGAGTGAAACTTTTAACATAAATAGTGAAACTTTGAACAGAAAGAGTGAAACTTTGAACAGAAAGAGTGAAACTTTTAACAGAAAGAGTGAAACTTTGAACAGAAAGAGTGAAACTTTGAACAGAAAGAGTGAAACTTTGAACATAAATAGTGAAACTTTTAACAGAAAGAGTGAAACTTTGAACAGAAATAGTGAAACTTTGAACAGAAAGAGTGAAACTTTGAACAGAAAGAGTGAAACTTTGAACAGAAAGAGTGAAACTTTGAACAGAAATAGTAAAACTTTGAACAGAAAGAGTGAAACTTTGAACAGAAAGAGTGAAACTTTGAACGTAAAGACTGAAACTTTAAACAGAAAGAGTGAAACTTTGAATATAAATAGTGAAACTTTGAACAATAGGGAAACTTTGAACAGAAAGAGTGAAACTTTGAACATAAAGAGTGAAACTTTGAACATAATGAGTAAAACTTTGAACATAAATAGTGAAACTTTAAACAGAAAGAGTGAAACTTTTAACATAAATAGTGAAACTTTGAACATAAATAGTGAAACTTTGAACATAAATAGTGAAACTTTTAACAGAAAGAGTGAAACTTTGAACAGAAATAGTGAAACTTTGAACAGAAAGAGTGAAACTTTGAAGAGAAAGAGTGAAACTTTTAACAGAAAGAGTGAAACTTTGAACAGAAAGAGTGAAACTTTTAACAGAAAGAGTGAAACTTCGAACATAAATAGTGAAACTTTTAACAGAAAGAGTGAAACTTTGAACAGAAATAGTGAAACTTTGAACAGAAAGAGTGAAACTTTGAACAGAAATAGTGAAACTTTGAACAGAAAGAGTGAAACTTTGAACAGAAAGAGTGAAACTTTGAACAGAAAGAGTGAAACTTTGAACAGAAATAGTAAAACTTTGAACAGAAAGAGTGAAACTTTGAACAGAAAGAGTGAAACTTTGAACAGAAAGAGTGAAACTTTGAACAGAAAGAGTGAAACTTTGAACAGAAAGAGTGAAACTTTGAACAGAAAGACTGAAACTTTAAACAGAAAGAGTGAAACTTTGAACATAAATAGTGAAACTTTGAACAATAGGGAAACTTTGAACAGAAAGAGTGAAACTTTGAACATAAAGAGTGAAACTTTGAACATAATGAGTAAAACTTTGAACATAAATAGTGAAACTTTAAACAGAAAGAGTGAAATTTTTAACATAAATCGTGAAACTTTGAACATAAATAGTGAAACTTTGAACATAAATAGTGAAACTTTTAACAGAAAGAGTGAAACTTTTAACATAAATAGTGAAACTTTGAACAGAAAGAGTGAAACTTTGAACAGAAAGAGTGAAACTTTGAACAGAAAGAGTGAAACTTTGAACATAAATAGTGAAACTTTTAACAGAAAGAGTGAAACTTTTAACAGAAATAGTGAAACTTTGAACAGAAAGAGTGAAACTTTGAACAGAAAGAGTGAAACTTTTAACAGAAAGAGTGAAACTTTGAACAAAAAGAGTGAAACTTTGAACAGAAAGAGTGAAACTTTGAACATAAATAGTGAAACTTTTAACAGAAAGAGTGAAACTTTGAACAGAATTAGTGAAACTTTGAACAGAAAGAGTGAAAATTTGAACAGAAAGAGTGAAACTTTGAACAGAAAGAGTGAAACTTTGAACAGAAATAGTAAAACTTTGAACAGAAAGAGTGAAACTTTGAACAGAAAGAGTGAAACTTAAAACATAAATAGTGAAACCTAAAACATAAATAGTGAAACTTTGAACAGAAAGAGTGAAACTTTGAACAGAAAGAGTGAAACTTTGAACAGAAAGAGTGAAACTTTGAACAGAAAGACTGAAACTTTAAACAGAAAGAGTGAAACTTTGAACATAAATAGTGAAACTTTGAACAATAGGGAAACTTTGAACAGAAAGAGTGAAACTTTGAACATAAAGAGTGAAACTTTGAACATAATGAGTAAAACTTTGAACATAAATAGTGAAACTTTAAACAGAAAGAGTGAAATTTTTAACATAAATCGTGAAACTTTGAACATAAATAGTGAAACTTTGAACATAAATAGTGAAACTTTTAACAGAAAGAGTGAAACTTTTAACATAAATAGTGAAACTTTGAACAGAAAGAGTGAAACTTTGAACAGAAAGAGTGAAACTTTGAACAGAAAGAGTGAAACTTTGAACATAAATAGTGAAACTTTTAACAGAAAGAGTGAAACTTTTAACAGAAATAGTGAAACTTTGAACAGAAAGAGTGAAACTTTGAACAGAAAGAGTGAAACTTTTAACAGAAAGAGTGAAACTTTGAACAAAAAGAGTGAAACTTTGAACAGAAAGAGTGAAACTTTGAACATAAATAGTGAAACTTTTAACAGAAAGAGTGAAACTTTGAACAGAATTAGTGAAACTTTGAACAGAAAGAGTGAAAATTTGAACAGAAAGAGTGAAACTTTGAACAGAAAGAGTGAAACTTTGAACAGAAATAGTAAAACTTTGAACAGAAAGAGTGAAACTTTGAACAGAAAGAGTGAAACTTAAAACATAAATAGTGAAACCTAAAACATAAATAGTGAAACTTAAAACATAAATAGTGAAACTTTGAACAGAAAGACTGAAACTTAAACAGAAAGAGTGAAACTTTGAACGTAAAAACTGAAACTTTAAACAGAAAGAGTGAAACTTTGAACATAAATAGTGAAACTTTGAACAATAGGGAAACTTTGAACAGAAAGAGTGAAACTTTGAACATAAAGAGTGAAACTTTGAACATAATGAGTAAAACTTTGAACATATATAGTGAAACTTTAAACAGAAAGAGTGAAACTTTTAACATAAATAGTGAAACTTTGAACATAAATAGTGAAACTTTGAACATAAATAGTGAAACTTTTAACAGAGAGAGTGAAACTTTTAACATAAATAGTGAAACTTTGAACAGAAAGAGTGAAACTTTGAACAGAAAGAGTGAAACTTTTAACAGAAAGAGTGAAACTTTGAACAGAAAGAGTGAATATTTGAACAGAAAGAGTGAAACTTTGAACATAAATAGTGAAACTTTTAACAGAAAGAGTGAAACTTTGAACAGAAATAGTGAAACTTTGAACAGAAAGAGTGAAACTTTGAACAGAAAGAGTGAAACTTTGAACAGAAAGAGTGAAACTTTGAACAGAAATAGTAAAACTTTGAACATAAATAGTGAAACTTTTAACAGAAAGAGTGAAACTTTTAACATAAATAGTGAAACTTTGAACAGAAAGAGTGAAACTTTGAACAGAAAGAGTGAAACTTTGAACAGAAAGAGTGAAACTTTGAACAGAAAGAGTGAAACTTTGAACATAAAGAGTGAAACTTTGAACATAATGAGTAAAACTTTGAACATATATAGTGAAACTTTAAACAGAAAGAGTGAAACTTTTAACATAAATAGTGAAACTTTTAACATAATTAGTGAAACTTTGAACATAAATAGTGAAACTTTGAACATAAATAGTGAAACTTTTAACAGAGAGAGTGAAACTTTTAACATAAATAGTGAAACTTTGAACAGAAAGAGTGAAACTTTGAACAGAAAGAGTGAAACTTTTAACAGAAAGAGTGAAACTTTGAACAGAAAGAGTGAAACTTTGAACAGAAAGAGTGAAACTTTGAACATAAATAGTGAAACTTTTAACAGAAAGAGTGAAACTTTGAACAGAAATAGTGAAACTTTGAACAGAAAGAGTGAAACTTTGAACAGAAAGAGTGAAACTTTGAACAGAAAGAGTGAAACTTTGAACAGAAATAGTAAAACTTTGAACAGAAAGAGTGAAACTTTGAACAGAAAGAGTGAAACTTTGAACGTAAAGACTGAAACTTTAAACAGAAAGAGTGAAACTTTGAATATAAATAGTGAAACTTTGAACAATAGGGAAACTTTGAACAGAAAGAGTGAAACTTTGAACATAAAGAGTGAAACTTTGAACATAATGAGTAAAACTTTGAACATAAATAGTGAAACTTTAAACAGAAAGAGTGAAACTTTTAACATAAATAGTGAAACTTTGAACATAAATAGTGAAACTTTGAACATAAATAGTGAAACTTTTAACAAAAAGAGTGAAACTTTTAACATAAATAGTGAAACTTTGAACAGAAAGAGTGAAACTTTGAAAAGAAAGAGTCAAACTTTGAACAGAAAGAGTCAAACTTTGAACAGAAAGAGTGAAACTTTGAACAGAAAGAGTGAAACTTTGAACATAAATAGTGAAACTTTTAACAGAAAGAGTGAAACTTTGAACAGAAATAGTGAAACTTTGAACAGAAAGAGTGAAACTTTGAACAGAAAGAGTGAAACTTTTAACAGAAAGAGTGAAACTTTGAACAGAAAGAGTGAAACTTTTAACAGAAAGAGTGAAACTTCGAACATAAATAGTGAAACTTTTAACAGAAAGAGTGAAACTTTGAACAGAAATAGTGAAACTTTGAACAGAAATAGTGAAACTTTGAACAGAAAGAGTGAAACTTTGAACAGAAAGAGTGAAACTTTGAACAGAAAGAGTGAAACTTTGAACAGAAATAGTAAAACTTTGAACAGAAAGAGTGAAACTTTGAACAGAAAGAGTGAAACTTTGAACAGAAAGAGTGAAACTTTGAACAGAAAGAGTGAAACTTTGAACAGAAAGACTGAAACTTTAAACAGAAAGAGTGAAACTTTGAACATAAATAGTGAAACTTTGAACAATAGGGAAACTTTGAACAGAAAGAGTGAAACTTTGAACATAAAGAGTGAAACTTTGAACATAATGAGTAAAACTTTGAACATAAATAGTGAAACTTTAAACAGAAAGAGTGAAATTTTTAACATAAATCGTGAAACTTTGAACATAAATAGTGAAACTTTGAACATAAATAGTGAAACTTTTAACAGAAAGAGTGAAACTTTTAACATAAATAGTGAAACTTTGAACAGAAAGAGTGAAACTTTGAACAGAAAGAGTGAAACTTTGAACAGAAAGAGTGAAACTTTGAACACAAATAGTGAAACTTTTAACAGAAAGAGTGAAACTTTTAACAGAAATAGTGAAACTTTGAACAGAAAGAGTGAAACTTTGAACAGAAAGAGTGAAACTTTTAACAGAAAGAGTGAAACTTTGAACAAAAAGAGTGAAACTTTGAACAGAAAGAGTGAAACTTTGAACATAAATAGTGAAACTTTTAACAGAAAGAGTGAAACTTTGAACAGAATTAGTGAAACTTTGAACAGAAAGAGTGAAAATTTGAACAGAAAGAGTGAAACTTTGAACAGAAAGAGTGAAACTTTGAACAGAAATAGTAAAACTTTGAACAGAAAGAGTGAAACTTTGAACAGAAAGAGTGAAACTTAAAACATAAATAGTGAAACCTAAAACATAAATAGTGAAACTTAAAACATAAATAGTGAAACTTTGAACAGAAAGACTGAAACTTAAACAGAAAGAGTGAAACTTTGAACGTAAAAACTGAAACTTTAAACAGAAAGAGTGAAACTTTGAACATAAATAGTGAAACTTTGAACAATAGGGAAACTTTGAACAGAAAGAGTGAAACTTTGAACAGAAAGAGTGAAACTTTGAACAGAAAGAGTGAAACTTTGAACAGAAAGAGTGAAACTTTGAACAGAAAGACTGAAACTTTAAACAGAAAGAGTGAAACTTTGAACATAAATAGTGAAACTTTGAACAATAGGGAAACTTTGAACAGAAAGAGTGAAACTTTGAACATAAAGAGTGAAACTTTGAACATAATGAGTAAAACTTTGAACATAAATAGTGAAACTTTAAACAGAAAGAGTGAAATTTTTAACATAAATCGTGAAACTTTGAACATAAATAGTGAAACTTTGAACATAAATAGTGAAACTTTTAACAGAAAGAGTGAAACTTTTAACATAAATAGTGAAACTTTGAACAGAAAGAGTGAAACTTTGAACAGAAAGAGTGAAACTTTGAACAGAAAGAGTGAAACTTTGAACATAAATAGTGAAACTTTTAACAGAAAGAGTGAAACTTTTAACAGAAATAGTGAAACTTTGAACAGAAAGAGTGAAACTTTGAACAGAAAGAGTGAAACTTTTAACAGAAAGAGTGAAACTTTGAACAAAAAGAGTGAAACTTTGAACAGAAAGAGTGAAACTTTGAACATAAATAGTGAAACTTTTAACAGAAAGAGTGAAACTTTGAACAGAATTAGTGAAACTTTGAACAGAAAGAGTGAAAATTTGAACAGAAAGAGTGAAACTTTGAACAGAAAGAGTGAAACTTTGAACAGAAATAGTAAAACTTTGAACAGAAAGAGTGAAACTTTGAACAGAAAGAGTGAAACTTAAAACATAAATAGTGAAACCTAAAACATAAATAGTGAAACTTAAAACATAAATAGTGAAACTTTGAACAGAAAGACTGAAACTTAAACAGAAAGAGTGAAACTTTGAACGTAAAAACTGAAACTTTAAACAGAAAGAGTGAAACTTTGAACATAAATAGTGAAACTTTGAACAATAGGGAAACTTTGAACAGAAAGAGTGAAACTTTGAACAGAAAGAGTGAAACTTTGAACAGAAAGAGTGAAACTTTGAACAGAAAGAGTGAAACTTTGAACAGAAAGACTGAAACTTTAAACAGAAAGAGTGAAACTTTGAACATAAATAGTGAAACTTTGAACAATAGGGAAACTTTGAACAGAAAGAGTGAAACTTTGAACATAAAGAGTGAAACTTTGAACATAATGAGTAAAACTTTGAACATAAATAGTGAAACTTTAAACAGAAAGAGTGAAATTTTTAACATAAATCGTGAAACTTTGAACATAAATAGTGAAACTTTGAACATAAATAGTGAAACTTTTAACAGAAAGAGTGAAACTTTTAACATAAATAGTGAAACTTTGAACAGAAAGAGTGAAACTTTGAACAGAAAGAGTGAAACTTTGAACAGAAAGAGTGAAACTTTGAACATAAATAGTGAAACTTTTAACAGAAAGAGTGAAACTTTTAACAGAAATAGTGAAACTTTGAACAGAAAGAGTGAAACTTTGAACAGAAAGAGTGAAACTTTTAACAGAAAGAGTGAAACTTTGAACAAAAAGAGTGAAACTTTGAACAGAAAGAGTGAAACTTTGAACATAAATAGTGAAACTTTTAACAGAAAGAGTGAAACTTTGAACAGAATTAGTGAAACTTTGAACAGAAAGAGTGAAAATTTGAACAGAAAGAGTGAAACTTTGAACAGAAAGAGTGAAACTTTGAACAGAAATAGTAAAACTTTGAACAGAAAGAGTGAAACTTTGAACAGAAAGAGTGAAACTTAAAACATAAATAGTGAAACCTAAAACATAAATAGTGAAACTTTGAACAGAAAGAGTGAAACTTTGAACAGAAAGAGTGAAACTTTGAACAGAAAGAGTGAAACTTTGAACAGAAAGACTGAAACTTTAAACAGAAAGAGTGAAACTTTGAACATAAATAGTGAAACTTTGAACAATAGGGAAACTTTGAACAGAAAGAGTGAAACTTTGAACATAAAGAGTGAAACTTTGAACATAATGAGTAAAACTTTGAACATAAATAGTGAAACTTTAAACAGAAAGAGTGAAATTTTTAACATAAATCGTGAAACTTTGAACATAAATAGTGAAACTTTGAACATAAATAGTGAAACTTTTAACAGAAAGAGTGAAACTTTTAACATAAATAGTGAAACTTTGAACAGAAAGAGTGAAACTTTGAACAGAAAGAGTGAAACTTTGAACAGAAAGAGTGAAACTTTGAACATAAATAGTGAAACTTTTAACAGAAAGAGTGAAACTTTTAACAGAAATAGTGAAACTTTGAACAGAAAGAGTGAAACTTTGAACAGAAAGAGTGAAACTTTTAACAGAAAGAGTGAAACTTTGAACAAAAAGAGTGAAACTTTGAACAGAAAGAGTGAAACTTTGAACATAAATAGTGAAACTTTTAACAGAAAGAGTGAAACTTTGAACAGAATTAGTGAAAATTTGAACAGAAAGAGTGAAAATTTGAACAGAAAGAGTGAAACTTTGAACAGAAAGAGTGAAACTTTGAACAGAAATAGTAAAACTTTGAACAGAAAGAGTGAAACTTTGAACAGAAAGAGTGAAACTTAAAACATAAATAGTGAAACCTAAAACATAAATAGTGAAACTTAAAACATAAATAGTGAAACTTTGAACAGAAAGACTGAAACTTAAACAGAAAGAGTGAAACTTTGAACGTAAAAACTGAAACTTTAAACAGAAAGAGTGAAACTTTGAACATAAATAGTGAAACTTTGAACAATAGGGAAACTTTGAACAGAAAGAGTGAAACTTTGAACATAAAGAGTGAAACTTTGAACATAATGAGTAAAACTTTGAACATATATAGTGAAACTTTAAACAGAAAGAGTGAAACTTTTAACATAAATAGTGAAACTTTGAACAGAAAGAGTGAAACTTTGAACAGAAAGAGTGAAACTTTTAACAGAAAGAGTGAAACTTTGAACAGAAAGAGTGAAACTTTGAACAGAAAGAGTGAAACTTTGAACAGAAAGAGTGAAACTTTGAACAGAAAGAGTGAAACTTTGAACAGAAATAGTAAAACTTTGAACAGAAAGAGTGAAACTTAAAACATAAATAGTGAAACTTTAAACATAAATAGTGAAACTTTGAACAGAAAGAGTGAAACTTTGAACGTAAAGACTGAAACTTTAAACAGAAAGAGTGAAACTTTGAACATAAATAGTGAAACTTTGAACAATAGGGAAACTTTGAACAGAAAGAGTGAAACTTTGAACATAATGAGTAAAACTTTGAACAGAAATAGTGAAACTTTGAACATAAAGAGTGAAACTTTGAACATAAGGAGTGAAACTTTGAACATAAAGAGTGAAACTTTTAACAGAAAGAGTTAACTTTTAACATAAATAGTGAAACTTTGAACATAAATAGTGAAACTTTGAACATAAATAGTGAAACTTTAAACAGAAAGAGTGAAATTTTTAACATAAATCGTGAAACTTTGAACATAAATAGTGAAACTTTGAACATAAATAGTGAAACTTTTAACAGAAAGAGTGAAACTTTTAACATAAATAGTGAAACTTTGAACAGAAAGAGTGAAACTTTGAACAGAAAGAGTGAAACTTTGAACAGAAAGAGTGAAACTTTGAACATAAATAGTGAAACTTTTAACAGAAAGAGTGAAACTTTTAACAGAAATAGTGAAACTTTGAACAGAAAGAGTGAAACTTTGAACAGAAAGAGTGAAACTTTTAACAGAAAGAGTGAAACTTTGAACAAAAAGAGTGAAACTTTGAACAGAAAGAGTGAAACTTTGAACATAAATAGTGAAACTTTTAACAGAAAGAGTGAAACTTTGAACAGAATTAGTGAAAATTTGAACAGAAAGAGTGAAAATTTGAACAGAAAGAGTGAAACTTTGAACAGAAAGAGTGAAACTTTGAACAGAAATAGTAAAACTTTGAACAGAAAGAGTGAAACTTTGAACAGAAAGAGTGAAACTTAAAACATAAATAGTGAAACCTAAAACATAAATAGTGAAACTTAAAACATAAATAGTGAAACTTTGAACAGAAAGACTGAAACTTAAACAGAAAGAGTGAAACTTTGAACGTAAAAACTGAAACTTTAAACAGAAAGAGTGAAACTTTGAACATAAATAGTGAAACTTTGAACAATAGGGAAACTTTGAACAGAAAGAGTGAAACTTTGAACATAAAGAGTGAAACTTTGAACATAATGAGTAAAACTTTGAACATATATAGTGAAACTTTAAACAGAAAGAGTGAAACTTTTAACATAAATAGTGAAACTTTGAACAGAAAGAGTGAAACTTTGAACAGAAAGAGTGAAACTTTTAACAGAAAGAGTGAAACTTTGAACAGAAAGAGTGAAACTTTGAACAGAAAGAGTGAAACTTTGAACATAAATAGTGAAACTTTTAACAGAAAGAGTGAAACTTTGAACAGAAATAGTGAAACTTTGAACAGAAAGAGTGAAACTTTGAACAGAAAGAGTGAAACTTTGAACAGAAAGAGTGAAACTTTGAACAGAAAGAGTGAAACTTTGAACAGAAATAGTAAAACTTTGAACAGAAAGAGTGAAACTTAAAACATAAATAGTGAAACTTTAAACATAAATAGTGAAACTTTGAACAGAAAGAGTGAAACTTTGAACGTAAAGACTGAAACTTTAAACAGAAAGAGTGAAACTTTGAACATAAATAGTGAAACTTTGAACAATAGGGAAACTTTGAACAGAAAGAGTGAAACTTTGAACATAATGAGTAAAACTTTGAACAGAAATAGTGAAACTTTGAACATAAAGAGTGAAACTTTGAACATAAGGAGTGAAACTTTGAACATAAAGAGTGAAACTTTTAACAGAAAGAGTTAACTTTTAACATAAATAGTGAAACTTTGAACATAAATAGTGAAACTTTGAACATAAATAGTGAAACTTTTAACAGAAAGAGTGAAACTTTTAACATAAATAGTGAAACTTTGAACATAAATAGTGAAACTTTGAACATAAATAGTGAAACTTTTAACAGAAAGAGTGAAACTTTGAACATAAATAGTGAAACTTTTAACAGAAAGAGTGAAACTTTGAACAGAAATAGTGAAACTTTGAACAGAAAGAGTGAAACTTTGAGCAGAAAGAGTGAAACTTTGAACAGAAAGAGTGAAACTTTGAACAGAAATAGTAAAACTTTGAACAGAAAGAGTGAAACTTTGAACAGAAAGAGTGAAACTTTGAACAGAAAGAGTGAAACTATGAACAGAAAGAGTGAAACTTTGAACATAAAGAGTGAAACTTTGAACATAATGAGTAAAACTTTGAACATATATAGTGAAACTTTAAACAGAAAGAGTGAAACTTTTAACATAAATAGTGAAACTTTGAACATAAATAGTGAAACTTTGAACATAAATAGTGAAACTTTTAACAGAAAGAGTGAAACTTTTAACATAAATAGTGAAACTTTGAACAGAAAGAGTGAAACTTTGAACAGAAAGAGTGAAACTTTAAACAGAAAGAGTGAAACTTTTAACATAAATAGTGAAACTTTGAACATAAATAGTGAAACTTTGAACATAAATAGTGAAACTTTTAACAGAGAGAGTGAAACTTTTAACATAAATAGTGAAACTTTGAACAGAAAGAGTGAAACTTTGAACAGAAAGAGTAAAACTTTTAACAGAAAGAGTGAAACTTTGAACAGAAAGAGTGAAACTTTGAACAGAAAGAGTGAAACTTTGAACATAAATAGTGAAACTTTTAACAGAAAGAGTGAAACTTTGAACAGAAATAGTGAAACTTTGAACAGAAAGAGTGAAACTTTGAGCAGAAAGAGTGAAACTTTGAACAGAAAGAGTGAAACTTTGAACAGAAATAGTAAAACTTTGAACAGAAAGAGTGAAACTTTGAACAGAAAGAGTGAAACTTTGAACAGAAAGAGTGAAACTTTGAACAGAAAGAGTGAAACTTTGAACATAAAGAGTGAAACTTTGAACATAATGAGTAAAACTTTGAACATATATAGTGAAACTTTAAACAGAAAGAGTGAAACTTTTAACATAAATAGTGAAACTTTGAACATAAATAGTGAAACTTTGAACATAAATAGTGAAACTTTTAACAGAGAGAGTGAAACTTTTAACATAAATAGTGAAACTTTGAACAGAAAGAGTGAAACTTTGAACAGAAAGAGTGAAACTTTTAACAGAAAGAGTGAAACTTTGAACAGAAAGAGTGAAACTTTGAACAGAAAGAGTGAAACTTTGAACATAAATAGTGAAACTTTTAACAGAAAGAGTGAAACTTTGAACAGAAATAGTAAAACTTTGAACAGAAAGAGTGAAACTTTGAACAGAAAGAGTGAAACTTAAAACATAAATAGTGAAACTTAAAACATAAATAGTGAAACTTAAAACATAAATAGTGAAACTTTGAACAGAAAGACTGAAACTTAAACAGAAAGAGTGAAACTTTGAACGTAAAGACTGAAACTTTAAACAGAAAGAGTGAAACTTTGAATATAAATAGTGAAACTTTGAACAATAGGGAAACTTTGAACAGAAAGAGTGAAACTTTGAACATAAAGAGTGAAACTTTGAACATAATGAGTAAAACTTTGAACATAAATAGTGAAACTTTAAACAGAAAGAGTGAAACTTTTAACATAAATAGTGAAACTTTGAACATAAATAGTGAAACTTTGAACATAAATAGTGAAACTTTTAACAAAAAGAGTGAAACTTTTAACATAAATAGTGAAACTTTGAACAGAAAGAGTGAAACTTTGAAAAGAAAGAGTCAAACTTTGAACAGAAAGAGTCAAACTTTGAACAGAAAGAGTGAAACTTTGAACAGAAAGAGTAAAACTTTGAACATAAATAGTGAAACTTTTAACAGAAAGAGTGAAACTTTGAACAGAAATAGTGAAACTTTGAACAGAAAGAGTGAAACTTTGAACAGAAAGAGTGAAACTTTTAACAGAAAGAGTGAAACTTTGAACAGAAAGAGTGAAACTTTTAACAGAAAGAGTGAAACTTTGAACAGAAAGAGTGAAACTTAAAACATAAATAGTGAAACTTAAAACATAAATAGTGAAACTTTAAACATAAATAGTGAAACTTTGAACAGAAAGAGTGAAACTTTGAACAGAAAGAGTGAAACTTTGAACATAAATAGTGAAGCTTTTAACAGAAAGAGTGAATCTTTGAACAGAAATAGTGAAACTTTGAACAGAAAGAGTGAAACTTTGAACAGAAAGAGTGAAACTTTGAACAGAAAGAGAAACTTTGAACAGAAATAGTAAAACTTTGAACAGAAAGAGTGAAACTTTGAACAGAAAGAGTGAAACTTTGAACAGAAAGAGTGAAACTTTGAACAGAAAGAGTGAAACTTTGAACAGAAAGAGTGAAACTTTGAACAGAAAGAGTGAAACTTTGAACAGAAAGAGTGAAACTTTGAACAGAAAGAGTGAAACTTAAAACATAAATAGTGAAACTTAAAACATAAATAGTGAAACTTAAAACATAAATAGTGAAACTTTAAACATAAATAGTGAAACTTTGAACAGAAAGAGTGAAACTTTGAACAGAAAGAGTGAAACTTTGAACAGAAAGAGTGAAACTTTGAACATAATGAGTAAAACTTTGAACATAAATAGTGAAACTTTGAACATAAATAGTGAAACTTTTAACAGAGAGAGTGAAACTTTTAACATAAATAGTGAAACTTTGAACAGAAAGAGTGAAACTTTGAACAGAAAGAGTGAAACTTTTAACAGAAAGAGTGAAACTTTGAACAGAAAGAGTGAAACTTTGAACATAAATAGTGAAACTTTTAACAGAAAGAGTGAAACTTTGAACAGAAATAGTGAAACTTTGAACAGAAAGAGTGAAACTTTGAACAGAAAGAGTGAAACTTTGAACAGAAAGAGTGAAACTTTGAACAGAAATAGTAAAACTTTGAACAGAAAGAGTGAAACTTTGAACAGAAAGAGTGAAACTTTGAACAGAAAGAGTGAAACTTTGAACAGAAAGAGTGAAACTTTGAACAGAAAGAGTGAAACTTTGAACAGAAAGAGTGAAACTTTGAACGTAAAGACTGAAACTTTAAACAGAAAGAGTGAAACTTTGAACATAAATCGTGAAACTTTGAACAATAGGGAAACTTTGAACAGAAAGAGTGAAACTTTGAACATAATGAGTAAAACTTTGAACAGAAATAGTGAAACTTTGAACATAAAGAGTGAAACTTTGAACATAAGGAGTGAAACTTTGAACATAAAGAGTGAAACTTTTAACAGAAAGAGTTAACTTTTAACATAAATAGTGAAACTTTGAACATAAATAGTGAAACTTTGAACATAAATAGTGAAACTTTTAACAGAAAGAGTGAAACTTTTAACATAAATAGTGAAACTTTGAACAGACAGAGTGAAACTTTGAACAGAAAGAGTGAAACTTTGAACAGAAAGAGTGAAACTTTGAACAGAAAGAGTGAAACTTTGAACATAAATAGTAAAACTTTGAACAGAAATAGTAAAACTTTGAACAGAAAGAGTGAAACTTAAAACATAAATAGTGAAACCTAAAACATAAATAAAGAAACTTAAAACATAAATAGTGAAACTTTGAACAGAAAGACTGAAACTTAAACAGAAAGAGTGAAACTTTGAACGTAAAGACTGAAACTTTAAACAGAAAGAGTGAAACTTTGAACATAAATAGTGAAACTTTGAACAATAGGGAAACTTTGAACAGAAAGAGTGAAACTTTGAACATAAAGAGTGAAACTTTGAACATAATGAGTAAAACTTTGAACATGAATAGTGAAACTTTAAACAGAAAGAGTGAAACTTTTAACATAAATAGTGAAACTTTGAACATAAATAGTGAAACTTTGAACATAAATAGTGAAACTTTGAACATAAATAGTGAAACTTTTAACAGAGAGAGTGAAACTTTTAACATAAATAGTGAAACTTTGAACAGAAAGAGTGAAACTTTGAACAGAAAGAGTCAAACTTTGAACAGAAAGAGTGAAACTTTGAACAGAAAGAGTGAAACTTTGAACATAAATAGTGAAACTTTTAACAGAAAGAGTGAAACTTTGAACAGAAATAGTGAAACTTTGAACAGAAAGAGTGAAACTTTGAACAGAAAGAGTGAAACTTTTAACAGAAAGAGTGAAACTTTGAACAGAAAGAGTGAAACTTTGAACAGAAAGAGTGAAACTTTGAACAGAAAGAGTGAAACTTTGAACAGAAAGAGTGAAACTTTGAACATAAATAGTGAAACTTTTAACAGAAAGAGTGAAACTTTGAACAGAAATAGTGAAATTTTGAACAGAAAGAGTGAAACTTTGAACAGAAAGAGTGAAACTTTGAACATAAATAGTGAAACTTTTAACAGAAAGAGTGAAACTTTGAACATAAATAGTAAAACTTTGAACAGAAAGAGTGAAACTTTGAACAGAAAGAGTGAAACTTTGAACATAAATAGTAAAACTTTGAACAGAAATAGTAAAACTTTGAACAGAAAGAGTGAAACTTAAAACATAAATAGTGAAACCTAAAACATAAATAAAGAAACTTAAAACATAAATAGTGAAACTTTGAACAGAAAGACTGAAACTTAAACAGAAAGAGTGAAACTTTGAACGTAAAGACTGAAACTTTAAACAGAAAGAGTGAAACTTTGAACATAAATAGTGAAACTTTGAACAATAGGGAAACTTTGAACAGAAAGAGTGAAACTTTGAACATAAAGAGTGAAACTTTGAACATAATGAGTAAAACTTTGAACATGAATAGTGAAACTTTAAACAGAAAGAGTGAAACTTTTAACATAAATAGTGAAACTTTGAACATAAATAGTGAAACTTTGAACATAAATAGTGAAACTTTGAACATAAATAGTGAAACTTTTAACAGAGAGAGTGAAACTTTTAACATAAATAGTGAAACTTTGAACAGAAAGAGTGAAACTTTGAACAGAAAGAGTCAAACTTTGAACAGAAAGAGTGAAACTTTGAACAGAAAGAGTGAAACTTTGAACATATATAGTGAAACTTTTAACAGAAAGAGTGAAACTTTGAACAGAAATAGTGAAACTTTGAACAGAAAGAGTGAAACTTTGAACAGAAAGAGTGAAACTTTTAACAGAAAGAGTGAAACTTTGAACAGAAAGAGTGAAACTTTGAACAGAAAGAGTGAAACTTTGAACAGAAAGAGTGAAACTTTGAACAGAAAGAGTGAAACTTTGAACATAAATAGTGAAACTTTTAACAGAAAGAGTGAAACTTTGAACAGAAATAGTGAAATTTTGAACAGAAAGAGTGAAACTTTGAACAGAAAGAGTGAAACTTTGAACATAAATAGTGAAACTTTTAACAGAAAGAGTGAAACTTTTAACATAAATAGTGAAACTTTGAACATAAATAGTGAAACTTTGAACATAAATAGTGAAACTTTTAACAGAGAGAGTGAAACTTTTAACATAAATAGTGAAACTTTGAACAGAAAGAGTGAAACTTTGAACAGAAAGAGTGAAACTTTTAACAGAAAGAGTGAAACTTTGAACAGAAAGAGTGAAACTTTGAACATAAATAGTGAAACTTTTAACAGAAAGAGTGAAACTTTGAACAGAAATAGTGAAACTTTGAACAGAAAGAGTGAAACTTTGAACAGAAAGAGTGAAACTTTGAACAGAAAGAGTGAAACTTTGAACAGAAAGAGTGAAACTTTGAACAGAAAGAGTGAAACTTTGAACAGAAAGAGTGAAACTTTGAACAGAAAGAGTGAAACTTTGAACAGAAAGAGTGAAACTTAAAACATAAATAGTGAAACTTAAAACATAAATAGTGAAACTTTTAACAGAAAGAGTGAAACTTTTAACATAAATAGTGAAACTTTGAACACAAATAGTGAAACTTTGAACATAAATAGTGAAACTTTTAACAGAAAGAGTGAAACTTTTAACATAAATAGTGAAACTTTGAACAGACAGAGTGAAACTTTGAACAGAAAGAGTGAAACTTTGAACAGAAAGAGTGAAACTTTGAACAGAAAGAGTGAAACTTTGAACATAAATAGTAAAACTTTGAACAGAAAGAGTGAAACTTTGAACAGAAAGAGTGGAACTTTGAACAGAAATAGTAAAACTTTGAACAGAAAGAGTGAAACTTAAAACATAAATAGTGAAACCTAAAACATAAATAGAGAAACTTAAAACATAAATAGTGAAACTTTGAACAGAAAGACTGAAACTTAAACAGAAAGAGTGAAACTTTGAACGTAAAGAGTGAAACTTTAAACAGAAAGAGTGAAACTTTGAACAGAAAGAGTGAAACTTTGAACATAAAGAGTGAAACTTTGAACATAATGAGTAAAACTTTGAACATAAATAGTGAAACTTTAAACAGAAAGAGTGAAACTTCTAACATAAATAGTGAAACTTTGAACATAAATAGTGAAACTTTGAACATAAATAGTGAAACTTTTAACAGAAAGAGTGAAACTTTGAACATAAATAGTGAAACTTTGAACAGAAAGAGTGAAACTTTGAACAGAAAGAGTGAAACTTTTAACAGAAAGAGTGAAACTTTGAACAGAAAGAGTGAAACTTTGAACATAAATAGTGAAACTTTTAACAGAAAGAGTGAAACTTTGAACAGAAATAGTGAAATTTTGAACAGAAAGAGTGAAACTTTGAACAGAAAGAGTGAAACTTTGAACATAAATAGTGAAACTTTTAACAGAAAGAGTGAAACTTTTAACATAAATAGTGAAACTTTGAACATAAATAGTGAAACTTTGAACATAAATAGTGAAACTTTTGACAGAGAGAGTGAAACTTTTAACATAAATAGTGAAACTTTGAACAGAAAGAGTGAAACTTTGAACAGAAAGAGTGAAACTTTTAACAGAAAGAGTGAAACTTTGAACAGAAAGAGTGAAACTTTGAACAGAAAGAGTGAAACTTTGAACATAAATAGTGAAACTTTTAACAGAAAGAGTGAAACTTTGAACAGAAATAGTGAAACTTTGAACAGAAAGAGTGAAACTTTGAACAGAAAGAGTGAAACTTTGAACAGAAATAGTAAAACTTTGAACAGAAAGAGTGAAACTTTGAACAGAAAGAGTGACACTTTGAACAGAAAGAGTGAAACTTTGAACAGAAAGAGTGAAACTTTGAACAGAAAGAGTGAAACTTTGAACTGAAAGAGTGAAACTTTGAACAGAAAGAGTGAAACTTAAAACATAAATAGTGAAACTTAAAACATAAATAGTGAAACTTAAAACATAAATAGTGAAACTTTAAACATAAATAGTGAAACTTTGAACAGAAAGAGTGATACTTTGAACGTAAAGACTGAAACTTTAAACAGAAAGAGTGAAACTTTGAACATAAATAGTGAAACTTTGAACAATAGGGAAACTTTGAACAGAAAGAGTGAAACTTTGAACATAATGAGTAAAACTTTGAACAGAAATAGTGAAACTTTGAACATAAAGAGTGAAACTTTGAACATAAGGAGTGAAACTTTGAACATAAAGAGTGAAACTTTTAACAGAAAGAGTTAACTTTTAACATAAATAGTGAAACTTTGAACATAAATAGTGAAACTTTGAACATAAATAGTGAAACTTTGAACATAAATAGTGAAACTTTTAACAGAAAGAGTGAAACTTTTAACATAAATAGTGAAACTTTGAACATAAATAGTGAAACTTTGAACATAAATAGTGAAACTTTTAACAGAAAGAGTGAAACTTTTAACATAAATAGTGAAACTTTGAACAGACAGAGTGAAACTTTGAACAGAAAGAGTGAAACTTTGAACAGAAAGAGTGAAACTTTGAACAGAAAGAGTGAAACTTTGAACATAAATAGTAAAACTTTGAACAGAAAGAGTGAAACTTTGAACAGAAAGAGTGGAACTTTGAACAGAAATAGTAAAACTTTGAACAGAAAGAGTGAAACTTAAAACATAAATAGTGAAACCTAAAACATAAATAGAGAAACTTAAAACATAAATAGTGAAACTTTGAACAGAAAGACTGAAACTTAAACAGAAAGAGTGAAACTTTGAACGTAAAGACTGAAACTTTAAACAGAAAGAGTGAAACTTTGAACATAAATAGTGAAACTTTGAACAATAGGGAAACTTTGAACAGAAAGAGTGAAACTTTGAACATAAAGAGTGAAACTTTGAACATAATGAGTAAAACTTTGAACATAAATAGTGAAACTTTAAACAGAAAGAGTGAAACTTTTAACATAAATAGTGAAACTTTGAACATAAATAGTGAAACTTTGAACATAAATAGTGAAACTTTTAACAGAGAGAGTGAAACTTTTAACATAAATAGTGAAACTTTGAACAGAAAGAGTGAAACTTTGAACAGAAAGAGTCAAACTTTGAACAGAAAGAGTGAAACTTTGAACAGAAAGAGTGAAACTTTTAACATAAATAGTGAAACTTTTAACAGAAAGAGTGAAACTTTGAACAGAAATAGTGAAACTTTGAACAGAAAGAGTGAAACTTTGAACAGAAAGAGTGAAACTTTTAACAGAAAGAGTGAAACTTTGAACAGAAAGAGTGAAACTTTGAACAGAAAAAGTGAAACTTTGAACAGAAAGAGTGAAACTTTGAACAGAAAGAGTGAAACTTTGAACAGAAAGAGTGAAACTTTGAACAGAAAGAGTGAAACTTTGAACAGAAAGAGTGAAACTTTGAACAGAAAGAGTGAAACTTAAAACATAAATAGTGAAACTTAAAACATAAATAGTGAAACTTAAAACATAAATAGTGAAACTTTAAACATAAATAGTGAAACTTTGAACAGAAAGAGTGAAACTTTGAACAGAAAGAGTGAAACTTTGAACATAAAGAGTGAAACTTTGAACATAATGAGTAAAACTTTGAACATATATAGTGAAACTTTGAACAGAAAGAGTGAAACTTTGAACAGAAAGAGTGAAACTTTGAACAGAAAGAGTGAAACTTTGAACAGAAAGAGTGAAACTTTGAACATAAAGAGTGAAACTTTGAACAGAAAGAGTGAAACTTTGAACAGAAAGAGTGAAACTTTGAACAGAAAGAGTGAAACTTAAAACATAAATAGTGAAACTTAAAACATAAATTGTGAAACTTAAAACATAAATAGTGAAACTTTAAACATAAATAGTGAAACTTTGAACAGAAAGAGTGAAACTTTGAACAGAAAGAGTGAAACTTTGAACATAAATAGTGAAACTTTTAACAGAGAGAGTGAAACTTTTAACATAAATAGTGATACTTTGAACAGAAAGAGTGAAACTTTGAACAGAAAGAGTGAAACTTTGAACAGAAAGAGTGAAACTTTTAACAGAAAGAGTGAAACTTTGAACAGAAAGAGTGAAACTTTGAACATAAATAGTGAAGCTTTTAACAGAAAGAGTGAATCTTTGAACAGAAATAGTGAAACTTTGAACAGAAAGAGTGAAACTTTGAACAGAAAGAGTGAAACTTTGAACAGAAAGAGAAACTTTGAACAGAAATAGTAAAACTTTGAACAGAAAGAGTGAAACTTTGAACAGAAAGAGTGAAACTTTGAACAGAAAGAGTGAAACTTTGAACAGAAAAGTGAAACTTTGAACAGAAAGAGTGAAACTTTGAACAGAAAGAGTGAAACTTTGAACAGAAAGAGTGAAACTTTGAACAGAAAGAGTGAAACTTAAAACATAAATAGTGAAACTTAAAACATAAATAGTGAAACTTAAAACATAAATAGTGAAACTTTAAACATAAATAGTGAAACTTTGAACAGAAAGAGTGAAACTTTGAACAGAAAGAGTGAAACTTTGAACATAAAGAGTGAAACTTTGAACATAATGAGTAAAACTTTGAACATATATAGTGAAACTTTAAACAGAAAGAGTGAAACTTTGAACAGAAAGAGTGAAACTTTTAACAGAAAGAGTGAAACTTTGAACAGAAAGAGTGAAACTTTGAACAGAAAGAGTGAAACTTTGAACATAAATAGTGAAACTTTTAACAGAAAGAGTGAAACTTTAAACAGAAATAGTGAAACTTTGAACAGAAAGAGTGAAACTTTGAACAGAAAGAGTGAAACTTTGAACAGAAATAGTAAAACTTTGAACAGAAAGAGTGAAACTTTGAACAGAAAGAGTGAAACTTTGAACAGAAAGAGTGAAACATTGAACAGAAAGAGTGAAACTTTGAACAGAAAGAGTGAAACTTTGAACAGAAAGAGTGAAACTTAAAACATAAATAGTGAAACTTAAAACATAAATAGTGAAACTTAAAACATAAATAGTGAAACTTTAAACATAAATAGTGAAACTTTGAACAGAAAGAGTGAAACTTTGAACGTAAAGACTGAAACTTTAAACAGAAAGAGTGAAACTTTGAACATAAATAGTGAAACTTTGAACAATAGGGAAACTTTGAACAGAAAGAGTGAAACTTTGAACATAATGAGTAAAACTTTGAACATAAAGAGTGAAACTTTTAACAGATAGAGTTAACTTTTAACATAAATAGTGAAACTTTGAACATAAATAGTGAAACTTTGAACATAAATAGTGAAACTTTTAACAGAAAGAGTGAAACTTTTAACATAAATAGTGAAACTTTGAACATAAATAGTGAAACTTTGAACATAAATAGTGAAACTTTTAACAGAAAGAGTGAAACTTTTAACATAAATAGTGAAACTTTGAACAGACAGAGTGAAACTTTGAACAGAAAGAGTGAAACTTTGAACAGAAAGAGTGAAACTTTGAACAGAAAGAGTGAAACTTTGAACATAAATAGTGAAACTTTGAACATAAAGAGTGAAACTTTGAACAGAAAGAGTGGAACTTTGAACAGAAATAGTAAAACTTTGAACAGAAAGAGTGAAACTTAAAACATAAATAGTGAAACCTAAAACATAAATAGAGAAACTTAAAACATAAATAGTGAAACTTTGAACAGAAAGACTGAAACTCAAACAGAAAGAGTGAAACTTTGAACGTAAAGACTGAAACTTTAAACAGAAAGAGTGAAACTTTGAACATAAATAGTGAAACTTTGAACAATAGGGAAACTTTGAACAGAAAGAGTGAAACTTTGAACATAAAGAGTGAAACTTTGAACATAATGAGTAAAACTTTGAACATAAATAGTGAAACTTTAAACAGAAAGAGTGAAACTTTTAACATAAATAGTGAAACTTTGAACATAAATAGTGAAACTTTGAACATAAATAGTGAAACTTTTAACAGAGAGAGTGAAACTTTTAACATAAATAGTGAAACTTTGAACAGAAAGAGTGAAACTTTGAACAGAAAGAGTCAAACTTTGAACAGAAAGAGTGAAACTTTGAACAGAAAGAGTGAAACTTTGAACAGAAAGAGTGAAACTTTGAACAGAAAGAGTGAAACTTTGAACAGAAAGAGTGAAACTTTGAACAGAAAGAGTGAAACTTTGAACATAAATAGTGAAACTTTTAACAGAGAGAGTGAAACTTTTAACATAAATAGTGAAACTTTGAACAGAAAGAGTGAAACTTTGAACAGAAAGAGTGAAACTTTGAACAGAAAGAGTGAAACTTTTAACAGAAAGAGTGAAACTTTGAACAGAAAGAGTGAAACTTTGAACATAAATAGTGAAGCTTTTAACAGAAAGAGTGAATCTTTGAACAGAAATAGTGAAACTTTGAACAGAAAGAGTGAAACTTTGAACAGAAAGAGTGAAACTTTGAACAGAAAGAGAAACTTTGAACAGAAATAGTAAAACTTTGAACAGAAAGAGTGAAACTTTGAACAGAAAGAGTGAAACTTTGAACAGAAAGAGTGAAACTTTGAACAGAAAGAGTGAAACTTTGAACAGAAAGAGTGAAACTTTGAACAGAAAGAGTGAAACTTTGAACAGAAAGAGTGAAACTTTGAACAGAAAGAGTGAAACTTAAAACATAAATAGTGAAACTTAAAACATAAATAGTGAAACTTAAAACATAAATAGTGAAACTTTAAACATAAATAGTGAAACTTTGAACAGAAAGAGTGAAACTTTGAACAGAAAGAGTGAAACTTTGAACATAAAGAGTGAAACTTTGAACATAATGAGTAAAACTTTGAACATATATAGTGAAACTTTAAACAGAAAGAGTGAAACTTTTAACATAAATAGTGAAACTTTGAACATAAATAGTGAAACTTTGAACATAAATAGTGAAACTTTTAACAGAGAGAGTGAAACTTTTAACATAAATAGTGAAACTTTGAACAGAAAGAGTGAAACTTTGAACAGAAAGAGTGAAACTTTTAACAGAAAGAGTGAAACTTTGAACAGAAAGAGTGAAACTTTGAACAGAAAGAGTGAAACTTTGAACATAAATAGTGAAACTTTTAACAGAAAGAGTGAAACTTTGAACAGAAATAGTGAAACTTTGAACAGAAAGAGTGAAACTTTGAACAGAAAGAGTGAAACTTTGAACAGAAAGAGTGAAACTTTGAACAGAAATAGTAAAACTTTGAACAGAAAGAGTGAAACTTTGAACAGAAAGAGTGAAACTTTGAACAGAAAGAGTGAAACTTTGAACAGAAAGAGTGAAACTTTGAACAGAAAGAGTGAAACTTTGAACAGAAAGAGTGAAACTTTGAACAGAAAGAGTGAAACTTAAAACATAAATAGTGAAACTTAAAACATAAATAGTGAAACTTAAAACATAAATAGTGAAACTTTACACATAAATAGTGAAACTTTGAACAGAAAGAGTGAAACTTTGAACGTAAAGACTGAAACTTTAAACAGAAAGAGTGAAACTTTGAACATAAATAGTGAAACTTTGAACAATAGGGAAACTTTGAACAGAAAGAGTGAAACTTTGAACATAATGAGTAAAACTTTGAACAGAAATAGTGAAACTTTGAACATAAAGAGTGAAACTTTGAACATAAGGAGTGAAACTTTGAACATAAAGAGTGAAACTTTTAACAGAAAGAGTTAACTTTTAACATAAATAGTGAAACTTTGAACATAAATAGTGAAACTTTGAACATAAATAGTGAAACTTTTAACAGAAAGAGTGAAACTTTTAACATAAATAGTGAAACTTTGAACATAAATAGTGAAACTTTGAACATAAATAGTGAAACTTTTAACAGAAAGAGTGAAACTTTTAACATAAATAGTGAAACTTTGAACAGACAGAGTGAAACTTTGAACAGAAAGAGTGAAACTTTGAACAGAAAGAGTGAAACTTTGAACAGAAAGAGTGAAACTTTGAACATAAATAGTAAAACTTTGAACAGAAAGAGTGAAACTTTGAACAGAAAGAGTGGAACTTTGAAGAGAAATAGTAAAACTTTGAACAGAAAGAGTGAAACTTAAAACATAAATAGTGAAACCTAAAACATAAATAAAGAAACTTAAAACATAAATAGTGAAACTTTGAACAGAAAGACTGAAACTTAAACAGAAAGAGTGAAACTTTGAACGTAAAGACTGAAACTTTAAACAGAAAGAGTGAAACTTTGAACATAAATAGTGAAACTTTGAACAATAGGGAAACTTTGAACAGAAAGAGTGAAACTTTGAACATAAAGAGTGAAACTTTGAACATAATGAGTAAAACTTTGAACATAAATAGTGAAACTTTAAACAGAAAGAGTGAAACTTTTAACATAAATAGTGAAACTTTGAACATAAATAGTGAAACTTTGAACATAAATAGTGAAACTTTGAACATAAATAGTGAAACTTTTAACAGAGAGAGTGAAACTTTTAACAGAGAGAGTGAAACTTTTAACATAAATAGTGAAACTTTGAACAGAAAGAGTGAAACTTTGAACAGAAAGAGTCAAACTTTGAACAGAAAGAGTGAAACTTTGAACAGAAAGAGTGAAACTTTGAACATAAATAGTGAAACTTTTAACAGAAAGAGTGAAACTTTGAACAGAAATAGTGAAACTTTGAACAGAAAGAGTGAAACTTTGAACAGAAAGAGTGAAACTTTTAACAGAAAGAGTGAAACTTTGAACAGAAAGAGTGAAACTTTGAACAGAAAGAGTGAAACTTTGAACAGAAAGAGTGAAACTTTGAACAGAAAGAGTGAAACTTTGAACAGAAAGAGTGAAACTTTGAACATAAATAGTGAAACTTTTAACAGAAAGAGTGAAACTTTGAACAGAAATAGTGAAATTTTGAACAGAAAGAGTGAAAGTTTGAACAGAAAGAGTGAAACTTTGAACATAAATAGTGAAACTTTTAACAGAAAGAGTGAAACTTTTAACATAAATAGTGAAACTTTGAACATAAATAGTGAAACTTTGAACATAAATAGTGAAACTTTTAACAGAGAGAGTGAAACTTTTAACATAAATAGTGAAACTTTGAACAGAAAGAGTGAAACTTTGAACAGAAAGAGTGAAACTTTTAACAGAAAGAGTGAAACTTTGAACAGAAAGAGTGAAACTTTGAACAGAAAGAGTGAAACTTTGAACATAAATAGTGAAACTTTTAACAGAAAGAGTGAAACTTTGAACAGAAATAGTGAAACTTTGAACAGAAAGAGTGAAACTTTGAACAGAAAGAGTGAAACTTTGAACATAAAGAGTGAAACTTTGAACATAATGAGTAAAACTTTGAACATATATAGTGAAACTTTAAACAGAAAGAGTGAAACTTTTAACATAAATAGTGAAACTTTGAACATAAATAGTGAAACTTTGAACATAAATAGTGAAACTTTTAACAGAGAGAGTGAAACTTTTAACATAAATAGTGAAACTTTGAACAGAAAGAGTGAAACTTTGAACAGAAAGAGTGAAACTTTTAACAGAAAGAGTGAAACTTTGAACAGAAAGAGTGAAACTTTGAACAGAAAGAGTGAAACTTTGAACATAAATAGTGAAACTTTTAACAGAAAGAGTGAAACTTTGAACAGAAATAGTGAAACTTTGAACAGAAAGAGTGAAACTTTGAACAGAAAGAGTGAAACTTTGAACAGAAAGAGTCAAACTTTGAACAGAAAGAGTGAAACTTTGAACAGAAAGAGTGAAACTTTGAACAGAAAGAGTGAAACTTTGAACAGAAAGAGTGAAACTTTGAACAGAAAGAGTGAAACTTTGAACAGAAAGAGTGAAACTTTGAACATAAATAGTGAAACTTTTAACAGAGAGAGTGAAACTTTTAACATAAATAGTGAAACTTTGAACAGAAAGAGTGAAACTTTGAACAGAAAGAGTGAAACTTTGAACAGAAAGAGTGAAACTTTTAACAGAAAGAGTGAAACTTTGAACAGAAAGAGTGAAACTTTGAACATAAATAGTGAAGCTTTTAACAGAAAGAGTGAATCTTTGAACAGAAATAGTGAAACTTTGAACAGAAAGAGTGAAACTTTGAACAGAAAGAGTGAAACTTTGAACAGAAAGAGAAACTTTGAACAGAAATAGTAAAACTTTGAACAGAAAGAGTGAAACTTTGAACAGAAAGAGTGAAACTTTGAACAGAAAGAGTGAAACTTTGAACAGAAAGAGTGAAACTTTGAACAGAAAGAGTGAAACTTTGAACAGAAAGAGTGAAACTTTGAACAGAAAGAGTGAAACTTTGAACAGAAAGAGTGAAACTTAAAACATAAATAGTGAAACTTAAAACATAAATAGTGAAACTTAAAACATAAATAGTGAAACTTTAAACATAAATAGTGAAACTTTGAACAGAAAGAGTGAAACTTTGAACAGAAAGAGTGAAACTTTGAACATAAAGAGTGAAACTTTGAACATAATGAGTAAAACTTTGAACATATATAGTGAAACTTTAAACAGAAAGAGTGAAACTTTTAACATAAATAGTGAAACTTTGAACATAAATAGTGAAACTTTGAACATAAATAGTGAAACTTTTAACAGAGAGAGTGAAACTTTTAACATAAATAGTGAAACTTTGAACAGAAAGAGTGAAACTTTGAACAGAAAGAGTGAAACTTTTAACAGAAAGAGTGAAACTTTGAACAGAAAGAGTGAAACTTTGAACAGAAAGAGTGAAACTTTGAACATAAATAGTGAAACTTTTAACAGAAAGAGTGAAACTTTGAACAGAAATAGTGAAACTTTGAACAGAAAGAGTGAAACTTTGAACAGAAAGAGTGAAACTTTGAACAGAAAGAGTGAAACTTTGAACAGAAATAGTAAAACTTTGAACAGAAAGAGTGAAACTTTGAACAGAAAGAGTGAAACTTTGAACAGAAAGAGTGAAACTTTGAACAGAAAGAGTGAAACTTTGAACAGAAAGAGTGAAACTTTGAACAGAAAGAGTGAAACTTTGAACAGAAAGAGTGAAACTTAAAACATAAATAGTGAAACTTAAAACATAAATAGTGAAACTTAAAACATAAATAGTGAAACTTTACACATAAATAGTGAAACTTTGAACAGAAAGAGTGAAACTTTGAACGTAAAGACTGAAACTTTAAACAGAAAGAGTGAAACTTTGAACATAAATAGTGAAACTTTGAACAATAGGGAAACTTTGAACAGAAAGAGTGAAACTTTGAACATAATGAGTAAAACTTTGAACAGAAATAGTGAAACTTTGAACATAAAGAGTGAAACTTTGAACATAAGGAGTGAAACTTTGAACATAAAGAGTGAAACTTTTAACAGAAAGAGTTAACTTTTAACATAAATAGTGAAACTTTGAACATAAATAGTGAAACTTTGAACATAAATAGTGAAACTTTTAACAGAAAGAGTGAAACTTTTAACATAAATAGTGAAACTTTGAACATAAATAGTGAAACTTTGAACATAAATAGTGAAACTTTTAACAGAAAGAGTGAAACTTTTAACATAAATAGTGAAACTTTGAACAGACAGAGTGAAACTTTGAACAGAAAGAGTGAAACTTTGAACAGAAAGAGTGAAACTTTGAACAGAAAGAGTGAAACTTTGAACATAAATAGTAAAACTTTGAACAGAAAGAGTGAAACTTTGAACAGAAAGAGTGGAACTTTGAAGAGAAATAGTAAAACTTTGAACAGAAAGAGTGAAACTTAAAACATAAATAGTGAAACCTAAAACATAAATAAAGAAACTTAAAACATAAATAGTGAAACTTTGAACAGAAAGACTGAAACTTAAACAGAAAGAGTGAAACTTTGAACGTAAAGACTGAAACTTTAAACAGAAAGAGTGAAACTTTGAACATAAATAGTGAAACTTTGAACAATAGGGAAACTTTGAACAGAAAGAGTGAAACTTTGAACATAAAGAGTGAAACTTTGAACATAATGAGTAAAACTTTGAACATAAATAGTGAAACTTTAAACAGAAAGAGTGAAACTTTTAACATAAATAGTGAAACTTTGAACATAAATAGTGAAACTTTGAACATAAATAGTGAAACTTTGAACATAAATAGTGAAACTTTTAACAGAGAGAGTGAAACTTTTAACAGAGAGAGTGAAACTTTTAACATAAATAGTGAAACTTTGAACAGAAAGAGTGAAACTTTGAACAGAAAGAGTCAAACTTTGAACAGAAAGAGTGAAACTTTGAACAGAAAGAGTGAAACTTTGAACATAAATAGTGAAACTTTTAACAGAAAGAGTGAAACTTTGAACAGAAATAGTGAAACTTTGAACAGAAAGAGTGAAACTTTGAACAGAAAGAGTGAAACTTTTAACAGAAAGAGTGAAACTTTGAACAGAAAGAGTGAAACTTTGAACAGAAAGAGTGAAACTTTGAACAGAAAGAGTGAAACTTTGAACAGAAAGAGTGAAACTTTGAACAGAAAGAGTGAAACTTTGAACATAAATAGTGAAACTTTTAACAGAAAGAGTGAAACTTTGAACAGAAATAGTGAAATTTTGAACAGAAAGAGTGAAAGTTTGAACAGAAAGAGTGAAACTTTGAACATAAATAGTGAAACTTTTAACAGAAAGAGTGAAACTTTTAACATAAATAGTGAAACTTTGAACATAAATAGTGAAACTTTGAACATAAATAGTGAAACTTTTAACAGAGAGAGTGAAACTTTTAACATAAATAGTGAAACTTTGAACAGAAAGAGTGAAACTTTGAACAGAAAGAGTGAAACTTTTAACAGAAAGAGTGAAACTTTGAACAGAAAGAGTGAAACTTTGAACAGAAAGAGTGAAACTTTGAACATAAATAGTGAAACTTTTAACAGAAAGAGTGAAACTTTGAACAGAAATAGTGAAACTTTGAACAGAAAGAGTGAAACTTTGAACAGAAAGAGTGAAACTTTGAACATAAAGAGTGAAACTTTGAACATAATGAGTAAAACTTTGAACATATATAGTGAAACTTTAAACAGAAAGAGTGAAACTTTTAACATAAATAGTGAAACTTTGAACATAAATAGTGAAACTTTGAACATAAATAGTGAAACTTTTAACAGAGAGAGTGAAACTTTTAACATAAATAGTGAAACTTTGAACAGAAAGAGTGAAACTTTGAACAGAAAGAGTGAAACTTTTAACAGAAAGAGTGAAACTTTGAACAGAAAGAGTGAAACTTTGAACAGAAAGAGTGAAACTTTGAACATAAATAGTGAAACTTTTAACAGAAAGAGTGAAACTTTGAACAGAAATAGTGAAACTTTGAACAGAAAGAGTGAAACTTTGAACAGAAAGAGTGAAACTTTGAACAGAAAGAGTGAAACTTTGAACAGAAATAGTAAAACTTTGAACAGAAAGAGTGAAACTTTGAACAGAAAGAGTGAAACTTTGAACAGAAAGAGTGAAACTTTGAACAGAAAGAGTGAAACTTTGAACAGAAAGAGTGAAACTTTGAACAGAAAGAGTGAAACTTTGAACAGAAAGAGTGAAACTTAAAACATAAATAGTGAAACTTAAAACATAAATAGTGAAACTTAAAACATAAATAGTGAAACTTTACACATAAATAGTGAAACTTTGAACAGAAAGAGTGAAACTTTGAACGTAAAGACTGAAACTTTAAACAGAAAGAGTGAAACTTTGAACATAAATAGTGAAACTTTGAACAATAGGGAAACTTTGAACAGAAAGAGTGAAACTTTGAACATAATGAGTAAAACTTTGAACAGAAATAGTGAAACTTTGAACATAAAGAGTGAAACTTTGAACATAAGGAGTGAAACTTTGAACATAAAGAGTGAAACTTTTAACAGAAAGAGTTAACTTTTAACATAAATAGTGAAACTTTGAACATAAATAGTGAAACTTTGAACATAAATAGTGAAACTTTTAACAGAAAGAGTGAAACTTTTAACATAAATAGTGAAACTTTGAACAGAAAGAGTGAAACTTTGAACAGAAAGAGTGAAACTTTGAACAGAAAGAGTGAAACTTTGAACAGAAATAGTAAAACTTTGAACAGAAAGAGTGAAACTTTGAACAGAAAGAGTGAAACTTTGAACAGAAAGAGTGAAACTTTGAACAGAAAGAGTGAAACTTTGAACAGAAAGAGTGAAACTTTGAACAGAAAGAGTGAAACTTTGAACAGAAAGAGTGAAACTTAAAACATAAATAGTGAAACTTAAAACATAAATAGTGAAACTTAAAACATAAATAGTGAAACTTTAAACATAAATAGTGAAACTTTGAACAGAAAGAGTGAAACTTTGAACGTAAAGACTGAAACTTTAAACAGAAAGAGTGAAACTTTGAACATAAATAGTGAAACTTTGAACAATAGGGAAACTTTAAACAGAAAGAGTGAAACTTTTAACATAAATAGTGAAACTTTGAACATAATGAGTAAAACTTTGAACAGAAATAGTGAAACTTTGAACATAAAGAGTGAAACTTTGAACATAAGGAGTGAAACTTTGAACATAAAGAGTGAAACTTTTAACAGAAAGAGTTAACTTTTAACATAAATAGTGAAACTTTGAACATAAATAGTGAAACTTTGAACATAAATAGTGAAACTTTTAACAGAAAGAGTGAAACTTTTAACATAAATAGTGAAACTTTGAACATAAATAGTGAAACTTTGAACATAAATAGTGAAACTTTTAACAGAAAGAGTGAAACTTTTAACATAAATAGTGAAACTTTGAACAGACAGAGTGAAACTTTGAACAGAAAGAGTGAAACTTTGAACAGAAAGAGTGAAACTTTGAACAGAAAGAGTGAAACTTTGAACATAAATAGTAAAACTTTGAACAGAAAGAGTGAAACTTTGAACAGAAAGAGTGGAACTTTGAACAGAAATAGTAAAACTTTGAACAGAAAGAGTGAAACTTAAAACATAAATAGTGAAACCTAAAACATAAATAGAGAAACTTAAAACATAAATAGTGAAACTTTGAACAGAAAGACTGAAACTTAAACAGAAAGAGTGAAACTTTGAACGTAAAGACTGAAACTTTAAACAGAAAGAGTGAAACTTTGAACATAAATAGTGAAACTTTGAACAATAGGGAAACTTTGAACAGAAAGAGTGAAACTTTGAACATAAAGAGTGAAACTTTGAACATAATGAGTAAAACTTTGAACATAAATAGTGAAACTTTAAACAGAAAGAGTGAAACTTTTAACATAAATAGTGAAACTTTGAACATAAATAGTGAAACTTTGAACATAAATAGTGAAACTTTTAACAGAGAGAGTGAAACTTTTAACATAAATAGTGAAACTTTGAACAGAAAGAGTGAAACTTTGAACAGAAAGAGTCAAACTTTGAACAGAAAGAGTGAAACTTTGAACAGAAAGAGTGAAACTTTGAACATAAATAGTGAAACTTTTAACAGAAAGAGTGAAACTTTGAACAGAAATAGTGAAACTTTGAACAGAAAGAGTGAAACTTTGAACAGAAAGAGTGAAACTTTGAACAGAAAGAGTGAAACTTTGAACAGAAAGAGTGAAACTTTGAACAGAAAGAGTGAAACTTTGAACAGAAAGAGTGAAACTTTGAACAGAAAGAGTGAAACTTTGAACAGAAAGAGTGAAACTTTGAACAGAAAGAGTGAAACTTTGAACAGAAAGAGTGAAACTTTGAACATAAATAGTGAAACTTTTAACAGAAAGAGTGAAACTTTGAACAGAAATAGTGAAATTTTGAACAGAAAGAGTGAAACTTTGAACAGAAAGAGTGAAACTTTGAACATAAATAGTGAAACTTTTAACAGAAAGAGTGAAACTTTTAACATAAATAGTGAAACTTTGAACATAAATAGTGAAACTTTGAACATAAATAGTGAAACTTTTAACAGAAAGAGTGAAACTTTGAACGTAAAGACTGAAACTTTAAACAGAAAGAGTGAAACTTTGAACATAAATAGTGAAACTTTGAACAATAGGGAAACTTTGAACAGAAAGAGTGAAACTTTGAACATAATGAGTAAAACTTTGAACAGAAATAGTGAAACTTTGAACATAAGGAGTGAAACTTTGAACATAAAGAGTGAAACTTTTAACAGAAAGAGTTAACTTTTAACATAAATAGTGAAACTTTGAACATAAATAGTGAAACTTTGAACATAAATAGTGAAACTTTGAACAGAAAGAGTGAAACTTTGAACATAAAGAGTGAAACTTTGAACATAATGAGTAAAACTTTGAACATATATAGTGAAACTTTAAACAGAAAGAGTGAAACTTTTAACATAAATAGTGAAACTTTGAACATAAATAGTGAAACTTTGAACATAAATAGTGAAACTTTTAACAGAGAGAGTGAAACTTTTAACATAAATAGTGAAACTTTGAACAGAAAGAGTGAAACTTTGAACAGAAAGAGTGAAACTTTTAACAGAAAGAGTGAAACTTTGAACAGAAAGAGTGAAACTTTGAACAGAAAGAGTGAAACTTTGAACATAAATAGTGAAACTTTTAACAGAAAGAGTGAAACTTTGAACAGAAATAGTGAAACTTTGAACAGAAAGAGTGAAACTTTGAACAGAAAGAGTGAAACTTTGAACAGAAAGAGTGAAACTTTGAACAGAAATAGTAAAACTTTGAACAGAAAGAGTGAAACTTTGAACAGAAAGAGTGAAACTTTGAACAGAAAGAGTGAAACTTTGAACAGAAAGAGTGAAACTTTGAACAGAAAGAGTGAAACTTTGAACAGAAAGTGTGAAACTTTGAACAGAAAGAGTGAAACTTAAAACATAAATAGTGAAACTTAAAACATAAATAGTGAAACTTAAAACATAAATAGTGAAACTTTAAACATAAATAGTGAAACTTTGAACAGAAAGACTGAAACTTTAAACAGAAAGAGTGAAACTTTGAACATAAATAGTGAGACTTTGAACAATAGGGAAACTTTGAACAGAAAGAGTGAAACTTTGAACATAATGAGTAAAACTTTGAACAGAAATAGTGAAACTTTGAACATAAAGAGTGAAACTTTGAACATAAGGAGTGAAACTTTGAACATAAAGAGTGAAACTTTTAACAGAAAGAGTTAACTTTTAACATAAATAGTGAAACTTTGAACAATAGGGAAACTTTGAACAGAAAGAGTGAAACTTTGAACATAATGAGTAAAACTTTGAACAGAAATAGTGAAACTTTGAACATAAAGAGTGAAACTTTGAACATAAGGAGTGAAACTTTGAACATAAAGAGTGAAACTTTTAACAGAAAGAGTTAACTTTTAACATAAATAGTGAAACTTTGAACATAAATAGTGAAACTTTGAACATAAATAGTGAAACTTTTAACAGAAAGAGTGAAACTTTTAACATAAATAGTGAAACTTTGAACATAAATAGTGAAACTTTGAACATAAATAGTGAAACTTTTAACAGAAAGAGTGAAACTTTTAACATAAATAGTGAAACTTTGAACAGACAGAGTGAAACTTTGAACAGAAAGAGTGAAACTTTGAACAGAAAGAGTGAAACTTTGAACAGAAAGAGTGAAACTTTGAACATAAATAGTAAAACTTTGAACAGAAAGAGTGAAACTTTGAACAGAAAGAGTGGAACTTTGAACAGAAATAGTAAAACTTTGAACAGAAAGAGTGAAACTTAAAACATAAATAGTGAAACCTAAAACATAAATAAAGAAACTTAAAACATAAATAGTGAAACTTTGAACAGAAAGACTGAAACTTAAACAGAAAGAGTGAAACTTTGAACGTAAAGACTGAAACTTTAAACAGAAAGAGTGAAACTTTGAACATAAATAGTGAAACTTTGAACAATAGGGAAACTTTGAACAGAAAGAGTGAAACTTTGAACATAAAGAGTGAAACTTTGAACATAATGAGTAAAACTTTGAACATAAATAGTGAAACTTTAAACAGAAAGAGTGAAACTTTTAACATAAATAGTGAAACTTTGAACATAAATAGTGAAACTTTGAACATAAATAGTGAAACTTTGAACATAAATAGTGAAACTTTGAACATAAATAGTGAAACTTTTAACAGAGAGAGTGAAACTTTTAACATAAATAGTGAAACTTTGAACAGAAAGAGTGAAACTTTGAACAGAAAGAGTCAAACTTTGAACAGAAAGAGTGAAACTTTGAACAGAAAGAGTGAAACTTTGAACATAAATAGTGAAACTTTTAACAGAAAGAGTGAAACTTTGAACAGAAATAGTGAAACTTTGAACAGAAAGAGTGAAACTTTGAACAGAAAGAGTGAAACTTTTAACAGAAAGAGTGAAACTTTGAACAGAAAGAGTGAAACTTTGAACAGAAAGAGTGAAACTTTGAACAGAAAGAGTGAAACTTTGAACAGAAAGAGTGAAACTTTGAACATAAAGAGTGAAACTTTGAACATAATGAGTAAAACTTTGAACATATATAGTGAAACTTTAAACAGAAAGAGTGAAACTTTTAACATAAATAGTGAAACTTTGAACATAAATAGTGAAACTTTGAACATAAATAGTGAAACTTTTAACAGAGAGAGTGAAAATTTTAACATAAATAGTGAAACTTTGAACAGAAAGAGTGAAACTTTGAACAGAAAGAGTGAAACTTTTAACAGAAAGAGTGAAACTTTGAACAGAAAGAGTGAAACTTTGAACAGAAAGAGTGAAACTTTGAACATAAATAGTGAAACTTTTAACAGAAAGAGTGAAACTTTGAACAGAAATAGTGAAACTTTGAACAGAAAGAGTGAAACTTTGAACAGAAAGAGTGAAACTTTGAACAGAAAGAGTGAAACTTTGAACAGAAATAGTAAAACTTTGAACAGAAAGAGTGAAACTTTGAACAGAAAGAGTGAAACTTTGACCAGAAAGAGTGAAACTTTGAACAGAAAGAGTGAAACTTTGAACAGAAAGAGTGAAACTTTGAACAGAAAGACTGAAACTTTGAACAGAAAGAGTGAAACTTAAAACATAAATAGTGAAACTTAAAACATAAATAGTGAAACTTAAAACATAAATAGTGAAACTTTAAACATAAATAGTGAAACTTTGAACAGAAAGACTGAAACTTTAAACAGAAAGAGTGAAACTTTGAACATAAATAGTGAAACTTTGAACAATAGGGAAACTTTGAACAGAAAGAGTGAAACTTTGAACATAATGAGTAAAACTTTGAACAGAAATAGTGAAACTTTGAACATAAAGAGTGAAACTTTGAACATAAGGAGTGAAACTTTGAACATAAAGAGTGAAACTTTTAACAGAAAGAGTTAACTTTTAACATAAATAGTGAAACTTTGAACAATAGGGAAACTTTGAACAGAAAGAGTGAAACTTTGAACATAATGAGTAAAACTTTGAACAGAAATAGTGAAACTTTGAACATAAAGAGTGAAACTTTGAACATAAGGAGTGAAACTTTGAACATAAAGAGTGAAACTTTTAACAGAAAGAGTTAACTTTTAACATAAATAGTGAAACTTTGAACATAAATAGTGAAACTTTGAACAGAAAGAGTGAAACTTTGAACATAAATAGTGAAACTTTTAACAGAAAGAGTGAAACTTTGAACAGAAATAGTGAAACTTTGAACAGAAAGAGTGAAACTTTGAACAGAAAGAGTGAAACTTTGAACAGAAAGAGTGAAACTTTGAACAGAAATAGTAAAACTTTGAACAGAAAGAGTGAAACTTTGAACAGAAAGAGTGAAACTTTGAACAGAAAGAGTGAAACTTTGAACAGAAAGAGTGAAACTTTGAACAGAAAGAGTGAAACTTTGAACAGAAAGAGTGAAACTTTGAACAGAAAGAGTGAAACTTAAAACATAAATAGTGAAACTTAAAACATAAATAGTGAAACTTAAAACATAAATAGTGAAACTTTAAACATAAATAGTGAAACTTTGAACAGAAAGACTGAAACTTTAAACAGAAAGAGTGAAACTTTGAACATAAATAGTGAAACTTTGAACAATAGGGAAACTTTGAACAGAAAGAGTGAAACTTTGAACATAATGAGTAAAACTTTGAACAGAAATAGTGAAACTTTGAACATAAAGAGTGAAACTTTGAACATAAGGAGTGAAACTTTGAACATAAAGAGTGAAACTTTTAACAGAAAGAGTTAACTTTTAACATAAATAGTGAAACTTTGAACAATAGGGAAACTTTGAACAGAAAGAGTGAAACTTTGAACATAATGAGTAAAACTTTGAACAGAAATAGTGAAACTTTGAACATAAAGAGTGAAACTTTGAACATAAGGAGTGAAACTTTGAACATAAAGAGTGAAACTTTTAACAGAAAGAGTTAACTTTTAACATAAATAGTGAAACTTTGAACATAAATAGTGAAACTTTGAACATAAATAGTGAAACTTTTAACAGAAAGAGTGAAACTTTTAACATAAATAGTGAAACTTTGAACATAAATAGTGAAACTTTGAACATAAATAGTGAAACTTTTAACAGAAAGAGTGAAACTTTTAACATAAATAGTGAAACTTTGAACAGACAGAGTGAAACTTTGAACAGAAAGAGTGAAACTTTGAACAGAAAGAGTGAAACTTTGAACAGAAAGAGTGAAACTTTGAACATAAATAGTAAAACTTTGAACAGAAAGAGTGAAACTTTGAACAGAAAGAGTGGAACTTTGAACAGAAATAGTAAAACTTTGAACAGAAAGAGTGAAACTTAAAACATAAATAGTGAAACCTAAAACATAAATAAAGAAACTTAAAACATAAATAGTGAAACTTTGAACAGAAAGACTGAAACTTAAACAGAAAGAGTGAAACTTTGAACGTAAAGACTGAAACTTTAAACAGAAAGAGTGAAACTTTGAACATAAATAGTGAAACTTTGAACAATAGGGAAACTTTGAACAGAAAGAGTGAAATTTTGAACATAAAGAGTGAAACTTTGAACATAATGAGTAAAACTTTGAACATAAATAGTGAAACTTTAAACAGAAAGAGTGAAACTTTTAACATAAATAGTGAAACTTTGAACATAAATAGTGAAACTTTGAACATAAATAGTGAAACTTTGAACATAAATAGTGAAACTTTGAACATAAATAGTGAAACTTTTAACAGAGAGAGTGAAACTTTTAACATAAATAGTGAAACTTTGAACAGAAAGAGTGAAACTTTGAACAGAAAGAGTCAAACTTTGAACAGAAAGAGTGAAACTTTGAACAGAAAGAGTGAAACTTTGAACATAAATAGTGAAACTTTTAACAGAAAGAGTGAAACTTTGAACAGAAATAGTGAAACTTTGAACAGAAAGAGTGAAACTTTGAACAGAAAGAGTGAAACTTTTAACAGAAAGAGTGAAACTTTGAACAGAAAGAGTGAAACTTTGAACAGAAAGAGTGAAACTTTGAACAGAAAGAGTGAAACTTTGAACAGAAAGAGTGAAACTTTGAACATAAAGAGTGAAACTTTGAACATAATGAGTAAAACTTTGAACATATATAGTGAAACTTTAAACAGAAAGAGTGAAACTTTTAACATAAATAGTGAAACTTTGAACATAAATAGTGAAACTTTGAACATAAATAGTGAAACTTTTAACAGAGAGAGTGAAAATTTTAACATAAATAGTGAAACTTTGAACAGAAAGAGTGAAACTTTGAACAGAAAGAGTGAAACTTTTAACAGAAAGAGTGAAACTTTGAACAGAAAGAGTGAAACTTTGAACAGAAAGAGTGAAACTTTGAACATAAATAGTGAAACTTTTAACAGAAAGAGTGAAACTTTGAACAGAAATAGTGAAACTTTGAACAGAAAGAGTGAAACTTTGAACAGAAAGAGTGAAACTTTGAACAGAAAGAGTGAAACTTTGAACAGAAATAGTAAAACTTTGAACAGAAAGAGTGAAACTTTGAACAGAAAGAGTGAAACTTTGAACAGAAAGAGTGAAACTTTGAACAGAAAGAGTGAAACTTTGAACAGAAAGAGTGAAACTTTGAACAGAAAGAGTGAAACTTTGAACAGAAAGAGTGAAACTTAAAACATAAATAGTGAAACTTAAAACATAAATAGTGAAACTTAAAACATAAATAGTGAAACTTTAAACATAAATAGTGAAACTTTGAACAGAAAGACTGAAACTTTAAACAGAAAGAGTGAAACTTTGAACATAAATAGTGAAACTTTGAACAATAGGGAAACTTTGAACAGAAAGAGTGAAACTTTGAACATAATGAGTAAAACTTTGAACAGAAATAGTGAAACTTTGAACATAAAGAGTGAAACTTTGAACATAAGGAGTGAAACTTTGAACATAAAGAGTGAAACTTTTAACAGAAAGAGTTAACTTTTAACATAAATAGTGAAACTTTGAACAATAGGGAAACTTTGAACAGAAAGAGTGAAACTTTGAACATAATGAGTAAAACTTTGAACAGAAATAGTGAAACTTTGAACATAAAGAGTGAAACTTTGAACATAAGGAGTGAAACTTTGAACATAAAGAGTGAAACTTTTAACAGAAAGAGTTAACTTTTAACATAAATAGTGAAACTTTGAACATAAATAGTGAAACTTTGAACATAAATAGTGAAACTTTTAACAGAAAGAGTGAAACTTTTAACATAAATAGTGAAACTTTGAACATAAATAGTGAAACTTTTAACAGAAAGAGTGAAACTTTTAACATAAATAGTGAAACTTTGAACATAAATAGTGAAACTTTGAACATAAATAGTGAAACTTTTAACAGAAAGAGTGAAACTTTTAACATAAATAGTGAAACTTTGAACAGACAGAGTGAAACTTTGAACAGAAAGAGTGAAACTTTGAACAGAAAGAGTGAAACTTTGAACAGAAAGAGTGAAACTTTGAACATAAATAGTAAAACTTTGAACAGAAAGAGTGAAACTTTGAACAGAAAGAGTGGAACTTTGAACAGAAATAGTAAAACTTTGAACAGAAAGAGTGAAACTTAAAACATAAATAGTGAAACCTAAAACATAAATAAAGAAACTTAAAACATAAATAGTGAAACTTTGAACAGAAAGACTGAAACTTAAACAGAAAGAGTGAAACTTTGAACGTAAAGACTGAAACTTTAAACAGAAAGAGTGAAACTTTGAACATAAATAGTGAAACTTTGAACAATAGGGAAACTTTGAACAGAAAGAGTGAAACTTTGAACATAAAGAGTGAAACTTTGAACATAATGAGTAAAACTTTGAACATAAATAGTGAAACTTTAAACAGAAAGAGTGAAACTTTTAACATAAATAGTGAAACTTTGAACATAAATAGTGAAACTTTGAACATAAATAGTGAAACTTTGAACATAAATAGTGAAACTTTGAACATAAATAGTGAAACTTTTAACAGAGAGAGTGAAACTTTTAACATAAATAGTGAAACTTTGAACAGAAAGAGTGAAACTTTGAACAGAAAGAGTCAAACTTTGAACAGAAAGAGTGAAACTTTGAACAGAAAGAGTGAAACTTTGAACATAAATAGTGAAACTTTTAACAGAAAGAGTGAAACTTTGAACAGAAATAGTGAAACTTTGAACAGAAAGAGTGAAACTTTGAACAGAAAGAGTGAAACTTTTAACAGAAAGAGTGAAACTTTGAACAGAAAGAGTGAAACTTTGAACAGAAAGAGTGAAACTTTGAACAGAAAGAGTGAAACTTTGAACAGAAAGAGTGAAACTTTGAACATAAAGAGTGAAACTTTGAACATAATGAGTAAAACTTTGAACATATATAGTGAAACTTTAAACAGAAAGAGTGAAACTTTTAACATAAATAGTGAAACTTTGAACATAAATAGTGAAACTTTGAACATAAATAGTGAAACTTTTAACAGAGAGAGTGAAAATTTTAACATAAATAGTGAAACTTTGAACAGAAAGAGTGAAACTTTGAACAGAAAGAGTGAAACTTTTAACAGAAAGAGTGAAACTTTGAACAGAAAGAGTGAAACTTTGAACAGAAAGAGTGAAACTTTGAACATAAATAGTGAAACTTTTAACAGAAAGAGTGAAACTTTGAACAGAAATAGTGAAACTTTGAACAGAAAGAGTGAAACTTTGAACAGAAAGAGTGAAACTTTGAACAGAAAGAGTGAAACTTTGAACAGAAATAGTAAAACTTTGAACAGAAAGAGTGAAACTTTGAACAGAAAGAGTGAAACTTTGAACAGAAAGAGTGAAACTTTGAACAGAAAGAGTGAAACTTTGAACAGAAAGAGTGAAACTTTGAACAGAAAGAGTGAAACTTTGAACAGAAAGAGTGAAACTTAAAACATAAATAGTGAAACTTAAAACATAAATAGTGAAACTTAAAACATAAATAGTGAAACTTTAAACATAAATAGTGAAACTTTGAACAGAAAGACTGAAACTTTAAACAGAAAGAGTGAAACTTTGAACATAAATAGTGAAACTTTGAACAATAGGGAAACTTTGAACAGAAAGAGTGAAACTTTGAACATAATGAGTAAAACTTTGAACAGAAATAGTGAAACTTTGAACATAAAGAGTGAAACTTTGAACATAAGGAGTGAAACTTTGAACATAAAGAGTGAAACTTTTAACAGAAAGAGTTAACTTTTAACATAAATAGTGAAACTTTGAACAATAGGGAAACTTTGAACAGAAAGAGTGAAACTTTGAACATAATGAGTAAAACTTTGAACAGAAATAGTGAAACTTTGAACATAAAGAGTGAAACTTTGAACATAAGGAGTGAAACTTTGAACATAAAGAGTGAAACTTTTAACAGAAAGAGTTAACTTTTAACATAAATAGTGAAACTTTGAACATAAATAGTGAAACTTTGAACATAAATAGTGAAACTTTTAACAGAAAGAGTGAAACTTTTAACATAAATAGTGAAACTTTGAACATAAATAGTGAAACTTTTAACAGAAAGAGTGAAACTTTTAACATAAATAGTGAAACTTTGAACATAAATAGTGAAACTTTGAACATAAATAGTGAAACTTTTAACAGAAAGAGTGAAACTTTTAACATAAATAGTGAAACTTTGAACAGACAGAGTGAAACTTTGAACAGAAAGAGTGAAACTTTGAACAGAAAGAGTGAAACTTTGAACAGAAAGAGTGAAACTTTGAACATAAATAGTAAAACTTTGAACAGAAAGAGTGAAACTTTGAACAGAAAGAGTGGAACTTTGAACAGAAATAGTAAAACTTTGAACAGAAAGAGTGAAACTTAAAACATAAATAGTGAAACCTAAAACATAAATAAAGAAACTTAAAACATAAATAGTGAAACTTTGAACAGAAAGACTGAAACTTAAACAGAAAGAGTGAAACTTTGAACGTAAAGACTGAAACTTTAAACAGAAAGAGTGAAACTTTGAACATAAATAGTGAAACTTTGAACAATAGGGAAACTTTGAACAGAAAGAGTGAAACTTTGAACATAAAGAGTGAAACTTTGAACATAATGAGTAAAACTTTGAACATAAATAGTGAAACTTTAAACAGAAAGAGTGAAACTTTTAACATAAATAGTGAAACTTTGAACATAAATAGTGAAACTTTGAACATAAATAGTGAAACTTTGAACATAAATAGTGAAACTTTGAACATAAATAGTGAAACTTTTAACAGAGAGAGTGAAACTTTTAACATAAATAGTGAAACTTTGAACAGAAAGAGTGAAACTTTGAACAGAAAGAGTCAAACTTTGAACAGAAAGAGTGAAACTTTGAACAGAAAGAGTGAAACTTTGAACATAAATAGTGAAACTTTTAACAGAAAGAGTGAAACTTTGAACAGAAATAGTGAAACTTTGAACAGAAAGAGTGAAACTTTGAACAGAAAGAGTGAAACTTTTAACAGAAAGAGTGAAACTTTGAACAGAAAGAGTGAAACTTTGAACAGAAAGAGTGAAACTTTGAACAGAAAGAGTGAAACTTTGAACAGAAAGAGTGAAACTTTGAACATAAAGAGTGAAACTTTGAACATAATGAGTAAAACTTTGAACATATATAGTGAAACTTTAAACAGAAAGAGTGAAACTTTTAACATAAATAGTGAAACTTTGAACATAAATAGTGAAACTTTGAACATAAATAGTGAAACTTTTAACAGAGAGAGTGAAAATTTTAACATAAATAGTGAAACTTTGAACAGAAAGAGTGAAACTTTGAACAGAAAGAGTGAAACTTTTAACAGAAAGAGTGAAACTTTGAACAGAAAGAGTGAAACTTTGAACAGAAAGAGTGAAACTTTGAACATAAATAGTGAAACTTTTAACAGAAAGAGTGAAACTTTGAACAGAAATAGTGAAACTTTGAACAGAAAGAGTGAAACTTTGAACAGAAAGAGTGAAACTTTGAACAGAAAGAGTGAAACTTTGAACAGAAATAGTAAAACTTTGAACAGAAAGAGTGAAACTTTGAACAGAAAGAGTGAAACTTTGAACAGAAAGAGTGAAACTTTGAACAGAAAGAGTGAAACTTTGAACAGAAAGAGTGAAACTTTGAACAGAAAGAGTGAAACTTTGAACAGAAAGAGTGAAACTTAAAACATAAATAGTGAAACTTAAAACATAAATAGTGAAACTTAAAACATAAATAGTGAAACTTTAAACATAAATAGTGAAACTTTGAACAGAAAGACTGAAACTTTAAACAGAAAGAGTGAAACTTTGAACATAAATAGTGAAACTTTGAACAATAGGGAAACTTTGAACAGAAAGAGTGAAACTTTGAACATAATGAGTAAAACTTTGAACAGAAATAGTGAAACTTTGAACATAAAGAGTGAAACTTTGAACATAAGGAGTGAAACTTTGAACATAAAGAGTGAAACTTTTAACAGAAAGAGTTAACTTTTAACATAAATAGTGAAACTTTGAACAATAGGGAAACTTTGAACAGAAAGAGTGAAACTTTGAACATAATGAGTAAAACTTTGAACAGAAATAGTGAAACTTTGAACATAAAGAGTGAAACTTTGAACATAAGGAGTGAAACTTTGAACATAAAGAGTGAAACTTTTAACAGAAAGAGTTAACTTTTAACATAAATAGTGAAACTTTGAACATAAATAGTGAAACTTTGAACATAAATAGTGAAACTTTTAACAGAAAGAGTGAAACTTTTAACATAAATAGTGAAACTTTGAACATAAATAGTGAAACTTTGAACATAAATAGTGAAACTTTTAACAGAAAGAGTGAAACTTTTAACATAAATAGTGAAACTTTGAACAGACAGAGTGAAACTTTGAACAGAAAGAGTGAAACTTTGAACAGAAAGAGTGAAACTTTGAACAGAAAGAGTGAAACTTTGAACATAAATAGTAAAACTTTGAACAGAAAGAGTGAAACTTTGAACAGAAAGAGTGGAACTTTGAACAGAAATAGTAAAACTTTGAACAGAAAGAGTGAAACTTAAAACATAAATAGTGAAACCTAAAACATAAATAAAGAAACTTAAAACATAAATAGTGAAACTTTGAACAGAAAGACTGAAACTTAAACAGAAAGAGTGAAACTTTGAACGTAAAGACTGAAACTTTAAACAGAAAGAGTGAAACTTTGAACATAAATAGTGAAACTTTGAACAATAGGGAAACTTTGAACAGAAAGAGTGAAACTTTGAACATAAAGAGTGAAACTTTGAACATAATGAGTAAAACTTTGAACATAAATAGTGAAACTTTAAACAGAAAGAGTGAAACTTTTAACATAAATAGTGAAACTTTGAACATAAATAGTGAAACTTTGAACATAAATAGTGAAACTTTGAACATAAATAGTGAAACTTTGAACATAAATAGTGAAACTTTTAACAGAGAGAGTGAAACTTTTAACATAAATAGTGAAACTTTGAACAGAAAGAGTGAAACTTTGAACAGAAAGAGTCAAACTTTGAACAGAAAGAGTGAAACTTTGAACAGAAAGAGTGAAACTTTGAACATAAATAGTGAAACTTTTAACAGAAAGAGTGAAACTTTGAACAGAAATAGTGAAACTTTGAACAGAAAGAGTGAAACTTTGAACAGAAAGAGTGAAACTTTTAACAGAAAGAGTGAAACTTTGAACAGAAAGAGTGAAACTTTGAACAGAAAGAGTGAAACTTTGAACAGAAAGAGTGAAACTTTGAACAGAAAGAGTGAAACTTTGAACAGAAAGAGTGAAACTTTGAACATAAATAGTGAAACTTTGAACATAAATAGTGAAACTTTTAACAGAAAGAGTGAAACTTTTAACATAAATAGTGAAACTTTGAACATAAATAGTGAAACTTTGAACATAAATAGTGAAACTTTTAACAGAAAGAGTGAAACTTTTAACATAAATAGTGAAACTTTGAACAGACAGAGTGAAACTTTGAACAGAAAGAGTGAAACTTTGAACAGAAAGAGTGAAACTTTGAACAGAAAGAGTGAAACTTTGAACATAAATAGTAAAACTTTGAACAGAAAGAGTGAAACTTTGAACAGAAAGAGTGGAACTTTGAACAGAAATAGTAAAACTTTGAACAGAAAGAGTGAAACTTAAAACATAAATAGTGAAACCTAAAACATAAATAAAGAAACTTAAAACATAAATAGTGAAACTTTGAACAGAAAGACTGAAACTTAAACAGAAAGAGTGAAACTTTGAACGTAAAGACTGAAACTTTAAACAGAAAGAGTGAAACTTTGAACATAAATAGTGAAACTTTGAACAATAGGGAAACTTTGAACAGAAAGAGTGAAACTTTGAACATAAAGAGTGAAACTTTGAACATAATGAGTAAAACTTTGAACATAAATAGTGAAACTTTAAACAGAAAGAGTGAAACTTTTAACATAAATAGTGAAACTTTGAACATAAATAGTGAAACTTTGAACATAAATAGTGAAACTTTGAACATAAATAGTGAAACTTTGAACATAAATAGTGAAACTTTTAACAGAGAGAGTGAAACTTTTAACATAAATAGTGAAACTTTGAACAGAAAGAGTGAAACTTTGAACAGAAAGAGTCAAACTTTGAACAGAAAGAGTGAAACTTTGAACAGAAAGAGTGAAACTTTGAACATAAATAGTGAAACTTTTAACAGAAAGAGTGAAACTTTGAACAGAAATAGTGAAACTTTGAACAGAAAGAGTGAAACTTTGAACAGAAAGAGTGAAACTTTTAACAGAAAGAGTGAAACTTTGAACAGAAAGAGTGAAACTTTGAACAGAAAGAGTGAAACTTTGAACAGAAAGAGTGAAACTTTGAACAGAAAGAGTGAAACTTTGAACAGAAAGAGTGAAACTTTGAACATAAATAGTGAAACTTTTAACAGAAAGAGTGAAACTTTGAACAGAAATAGTGAAATTTTGAACAGAAAGAGTGAAACTTTGAACAGAAAGAGTGAAACTTTGAACATAAATAGTGAAACTTTTAACAGAAAGAGTGAAACTTTTAACATAAATAGTGAAACTTTGAACATAAATAGTGAAACTTTGAACATAAATAGTGAAACTTTTAACAGAGAGAGTGAAACTTTTAACATAAATAGTGAAACTTTGAACAGAAAGAGTGAAACTTTGAACAGAAAGAGTGAAACTTTTAACAGAAAGAGTGAAACTTTGAACAGAAAGAGTGAAACTTTGAACAGAAAGAGTGAAACTTTGAACATAAATAGTGAAACTTTTAACAGAAAGAGTGAAACTTTGAACAGAAATAGTGAAACTTTGAACAGAAAGAGTGAAACTTTGAACAGAAAGAGTGAAACTTTGAACAGAAAGAGTGAAACTTTGAACAGAAATAGTAAAACTTTGAACAGAAAGAGTGAAACTTTGAACAGAAAGAGTGAAACTTTGAACAGAAAGAGTGAAACTTTGAACAGAAAGAGTGAAACTTTGAACAGAAAGAGTGAAACTTTGAACAGAAAGAGTGAAACTTTGAACAGAAAGAGTGAAACTTAAAACATAAATAGTGAAACTTAAAACATAAATAGTGAAACTTAAAACATAAATAGTGAAACTTTAAACATAAATAGTGAAACTTTGAACAGAAAGAGTGAAACTTTGAACGTAAAGACTGAAACTTTAAACAGAAAGAGTGAAACTTTGAACATAAATAGTGAAACTTTGAACAATAGGGAAACTTTAAACAGAAAGAGTGAAACTTTTAACATAAATAGTGAAACTTTGAACATAATGAGTAAAACTTTGAACAGAAATAGTGAAACTTTGAACATAAAGAGTGAAACTTTGAACATAAGGAGTGAAACTTTGAACATAAAGAGTGAAACTTTTAACAGAAAGAGTTAACTTTTAACATAAATAGTGAAACTTTGAACATAAATAGTGAAACTTTGAACATAAATAGTGAAACTTTTAACAGAAAGAGTGAAACTTTTAACATAAATAGTGAAACTTTGAACATAAATAGTGAAACTTTGAACATAAATAGTGAAACTTTTAACAGAAAGAGTGAAACTTTTAACATAAATAGTGAAACTTTGAACAGACAGAGTGAAACTTTGAACAGAAAGAGTGAAACTTTGAACAGAAAGAGTGAAACTTTGAACAGAAAGAGTGAAACTTTGAACATAAATAGTAAAACTTTGAACAGAAAGAGTGAAACTTTGAACAGAAAGAGTGGAACTTTGAACAGAAATAGTAAAACTTTGAACAGAAAGAGTGAAACTTAAAACATAAATAGTGAAACCTAAAACATAAATAGAGAAACTTAAAACATAAATAGTGAAACTTTGAACAGAAAGACTGAAACTTAAACAGAAAGAGTGAAACTTTGAACGTAAAGACTGAAACTTTAAACAGAAAGAGTGAAACTTTGAACATAAATAGTGAAACTTTGAACAATAGGGAAACTTTGAACAGAAAGAGTGAAACTTTGAACATAAAGAGTGAAACTTTGAACATAATGAGTAAAACTTTGAACATAAATAGTGAAACTTTAAACAGAAAGAGTGAAACTTTTAACATAAATAGTGAAACTTTGAACATAAATAGTGAAACTTTGAACATAAATAGTGAAACTTTTAACAGAGAGAGTGAAACTTTTAACATAAATAGTGAAACTTTGAACAGAAAGAGTGAAACTTTGAACAGAAAGAGTCAAACTTTGAACAGAAAGAGTGAAACTTTGAACAGAAAGAGTGAAACTTTGAACATAAATAGTGAAACTTTTAACAGAAAGAGTGAAACTTTGAACAGAAATAGTGAAACTTTGAACAGAAAGAGTGAAACTTTGAACAGAAAGAGTGAAACTTTGAACAGAAAGAGTGAAACTTTGAACAGAAAGAGTGAAACTTTGAACAGAAAGAGTGAAACTTTGAACAGAAAGAGTGAAACTTTGAACAGAAAGAGTGAAACTTTGAACAGAAAGAGTGAAACTTTGAACAGAAAGAGTGAAACTTTGAACAGAAAGAGTGAAACTTTGAACATAAATAGTGAAACTTTTAACAGAAAGAGTGAAACTTTGAACAGAAATAGTGAAATTTTGAACAGAAAGAGTGAAACTTTGAACAGAAAGAGTGAAACTTTGAACATAAATAGTGAAACTTTTAACAGAAAGAGTGAAACTTTTAACATAAATAGTGAAACTTTGAACATAAATAGTGAAACTTTGAACATAAATAGTGAAACTTTTAACAGAAAGAGTGAAACTTTGAACGTAAAGACTGAAACTTTAAACAGAAAGAGTGAAACTTTGAACATAAATAGTGAAACTTTGAACAATAGGGAAACTTTGAACAGAAAGAGTGAAACTTTGAACATAATGAGTAAAACTTTGAACAGAAATAGTGAAACTTTGAACATAAAGAGTGAAACTTTGAACATAAGGAGTGAAACTTTGAACATAAAGAGTGAAACTTTTAACAGAAAGAGTTAACTTTTAACATAAATAGTGAAACTTTGAACATAAATAGTGAAACTTTGAACATAAATAGTGAAACTTTTAACAGAAAGAGTGAAACTTTTAACATAAATAGTGAAACTTTGAACATAAATAGTGAAACTTTGAACATAAATAGTGAAACTTTTAACAGAAAGAGTGAAACTTTTAACATAAATAGTGAAACTTTGAACAGACAGAGTGAAACTTTGAACAGAAAGAGTGAAACTTTGAACAGAAAGAGTGAAACTTTGAACAGAAAGAGTGAAACTTTGAACATAAATAGTAAAACTTTGAACAGAAAGAGTGAAACTTTGAACAGAAAGAGTGGAACTTTGAACAGAAATAGTAAAACTTTGAACAGAAAGAGTGAAACTTAAAACATAAATAGTGAAACCTAAAACATAAATAGAGAAACTTTTAACAGAAAGAGTGAAACTTTGAACAGAAATAGTGAAACTTTGAACAGAAAGAGTGAAACTTTGAACAGAAAGAGTGAAACTTTGAACAGAAAGAGTGAAACTTTGAACAGAAATAGTAAAACTTTGAACAGAAAGAGTGAAACTTTGAACAGAAAGAGTGAAACTTTGAACAGAAAGAGTGAAACTTTGAACAGAAAGAGTGAAACTTTGAACAGAAAGAGTGAAACTTTGAACAGAAAGAGTGAAACTTTGAACAGAAAGAGTGAAACTTTGAACAGAAAGAGTGAAACTTAAAACATAAATAGTGAAACTTAAAACATAAATAGTGAAACTTAAAACATAAATAGTGAAACTTTAAACATAAATAGTGAAACTTTGAACAGAAAGAGTGAAACTTTGAACGTAAAGACTGAAACTTTAAACAGAAAGAGTGAAACTTTGAACATAAATAGTGAAACTTTGAACAATAGGGAAACTTTGCACAGAAAGAGTGAAACTTTGAACATAAGGAGTGAAACTTTGAACAGAAAGAGTGAAACTTTTAACAGAAAGAGTGAAACTTTGAACAGAAAGAGTGAAACTTTGAACAGAAAGAGTGAAACTTTGAACATAAATAGTGAAACTTTTAACAGAAAGAGTGAAACTTTGAACAGAAATAGTGAAACTTTGAACAGAAAGAGTGAAACTTTGAACAGAAAGAGTGAAACTTTGAACAGAAAGAGTGAAACTTTGAACAGAAATAGTAAAACTTTGAACAGAAAGAGTGAAACTTTGAACAGAAAGAGTGAAACTTTGAACAGAAAGAGTGAAACTTTGAACAGAAAGAGTGAAACTTTGAACAGAAAGAGTGAAACTTTGAACAGAAAGAGTGAAACTTTGAACAGAAAGAGTGAAACTTTGAACAGAAAGAGTGAAACTTAAAACATAAATAGTGAAACTTAAAACATAAATAGTGAAACTTAAAACATAAATAGTGAAACTTTAAACATAAATAGTGAAACTTTGAACAGAAAGAGTGAAACTTTGAACGTAAAGACTGAAACTTTAAACAGAAAGAGTGAAACTTTGAACATAAATAGTGAAACTTTGAACAATAGGGAAACTTTGAACAGAAAGAGTGAAACTTTGAACATAATGAGTAAAACTTTGAACAGAAATAGTGAAACTTTGAACATAAAGAGTGAAACTTTGAACATAAGGAGTGAAACTTTGAACATAAAGAGTGAAACTTTTAACAGAAAGAGTTAACTTTTAACATAAATAGTGAAACTTTGAACATAAATAGTGAAACTTTGAACATAAATAGTGAAACTTTTAACAGAAAGAGTGAAACTTTTAACATAAATAGTGAAACTTTGAACATAAATAGTGAAACTTTGAACATAAATAGTGAAACTTTTAACAGAAAGAGTGAAACTTTTAACATAAATAGTGAAACTTTGAACAGACAGAGTGAAACTTTGAACAGAAAGAGTGAAACTTTGAACAGAAAGAGTGAAACTTTGAACAGAAAGAGTGAAAGTTTGAACATAAATAGTAAAACTTTGAACAGAAAGAGTGAAACTTTGAACAGAAAGAGTGGAACTTTGAACAGAAATAGTAAAACTTTGAACAGAAAGAGTGAAACTTAAAACATAAATAGTGAAACCTAAAACATAAATAGAGAAACTTTTAACAGAAAGAGTGAAACTTTGAACAGAAATAGTGAAACTTTGAACAGAAAGAGTGAAACTTTGAACAGAAAGAGTGAAACTTTGAACAGAAAGAGTGAAACTTTGAACAGAAAGAGTGAAACTTTGAACATAAAGAGTGAAACTTTGAACATAATGAGTAAAACTTTGAACATATATAGTGAAACTTTAAACAGAAAGAGTGAAACTTTTAACATAAATAGTGAAACTTTGAACATAAATAGTGAAACTTTGAACATAAATAGTGAAACTTTTAACAGAGAGAGTGAAACTTTTAACATAAATAGTGAAACTTTGAACAGAAAGAGTGAAACTTTGAACAGAAAGAGTGAAACTTTTAACAGAAAGAGTGAAACTTTGAACAGAAAGAGTGAAACTTTGAACAGAAAGAGTGAAACTTTGAACATAAATAGTGAAACTTTTAACAGAAAGAGTGAAACTTTGAACAGAAATAGTGAAACTTTGAACAGAAAGAGTGAAACTTTGAACAGAAAGAGTGAAACTTTGAACAGAAAGAGTGAAACTTTGAACAGAAATAGTAAAACTTTGAACAGAAAGAGTGAAACTTTGAACAGAAAGAGTGAAACTTTGAACAGAAAGAGTGAAACTTTGAACAGAAAGAGTGAAACTTTGAACAGAAAGAGTGAAACTTTGAACAGAAAGAGTGAAACTTTGAACAGAAAGAGTGAAACTTAAAACATAAATAGTGAAACTTAAAACATAAATAGTGAAACTTAAAACATAAATAGTGAAACTTTAAACATAAATAGTGAAACTTTGAACAGAAAGAGTGAAACTTTGAACGTAAAGACTGAAACTTTAAACAGAAAGAGTGAAACTTTGAACATAAATAGTGAAACTTTGAACAATAGGGAAACTTTAAACAGAAAGAGTGAAACTTTTAACATAAATAGTGAAACTTTGAACATAATGAGTAAAACTTTGAACAGAAATAGTGAAACTTTGAACATAAAGAGTGAAACTTTGAACATAAGGAGTGAAACTTTGAACATAAAGAGTGAAACTTTTAACAGAAAGAGTTAACTTTTAACATAAATAGTGAAACTTTGAACATAAATAGTGAAACTTTGAACATAAATAGTGAAACTTTAAACAGAAAGAGTGAAACTTTTAACATAAATAGTGAAACTTTGAACATAAATAGTGAAACTTTGAACATAAATAGTGAAACTTTTAACAGAGAGAGTGAAACTTTTAACATAAATAGTGAAACTTTGAACAGAAAGAGTGAAACTTTGAACAGAAAGAGTGAAACTTTTAACAGAAAGAGTGAAACTTTGAACAGAAAGAGTGAAACTTTGAACAGAAAGAGTGAAACTTTGAACATAAATAGTGAAACTTTTAACAGAAAGAGTGAAACTTTGAACAGAAATAGTGAAACTTTGAACAGAAAGAGTGAAACTTTGAACAGAAAGAGTGAAACTTTGAACAGAAAGAGTGAAACTTTGAACAGAAATAGTAAAACTTTGAACAGAAAGAGTGAAACTTTGAACAGAAAGAGTGAAACTTTGAACAGAAAGAGTGAAACTTTGAACAGAAAGAGTGAAACTTTGAACAGAAAGAGTGAAACTTTGAACAGAAAGAGTGAAACTTTGAACAGAAAGAGTGAAACTTAAAACATAAATAGTGAAACTTAAAACATAAATAGTGAAACTTAAAACATAAATAGTGAAACTTTAAACATAAATAGTGAAACTTTGAACAGAAAGAGTGAAACTTTGAACGTAAAGACTGAAACTTTAAACAGAAAGAGTGAAACTTTGAACATAAATAGTGAAACTTTGAACAATAGGGAAACTTTAAACAGAAAGAGTGAAACTTTTAACATAAATAGTGAAACTTTGAACATAATGAGTAAAACTTTGAACAGAAATAGTGAAACTTTGAACATAAAGAGTGAAACTTTGAACATAAGGAGTGAAACTTTGAACATAAAGAGTGAAACTTTTAACAGAAAGAGTTAACTTTTAACATAAATAGTGAAACTTTGAACATAAATAGTGAAACTTTGAACATAAATAGTGAAACTTTTAACAGAAAGAGTGAAACTTTTAACATAAATAGTGAAACTTTGAACATAAATAGTGAAACTTTGAACATAAATAGTGAAACTTTTAACAGAAAGAGTGAAACTTTTAACATAAATAGTGAAACTTTGAACAGACAGAGTGAAACTTTGAACAGAAAGAGTGAAACTTTGAACAGAAAGAGTGAAACTTTGAACAGAAAGAGTGAAACTTTGAACATAAATAGTAAAACTTTGAACAGAAAGAGTGAAACTTTGAACAGAAAGAGTGGAACTTTGAACAGAAATAGTAAAACTTTGAACAGAAAGAGTGAAACTTAAAACATAAATAGTGAAACCTAAAACATAAATAGAGAAACTTAAAACATAAATAGTGAAACTTTGAACAGAAAGACTGAAACTTAAACAGAAAGAGTGAAACTTTGAACGTAAAGACTGAAACTTTAAACAGAAAGAGTGAAACTTTGAACATAAATAGTGAAACTTTGAACAATAGGGAAACTTTGAACAGAAAGAGTGAAACTTTGAACATAAAGAGTGAAACTTTGAACATAATGAGTAAAACTTTGAACATAAATAGTGAAACTTTAAACAGAAAGAGTGAAACTTTTACATAAATAGTGAAACTTTGAACATAAATAGTGAAACTTTGAACATAAATAGTGAAACTTTTAACAGAGAGAGTGAAACTTTTAACATAAATAGTGAAACTTTGAACAGAAAGAGTGAAACTTTGAACAGAAAGAGTCAAACTTTGAACAGAAAGAGTGAAACTTTGAACAGAAAGAGTGAAACTTTGAACATAAATAGTGAAACTTTTAACAGAAAGAGTGAAACTTTGAACAGAAATAGTGAAACTTTGAACAGAAAGAGTGAAACTTTGAACAGAAAGAGTGAAACTTTGAACAGAAAGAGTGAAACTTTGAACAGAAAGAGTGAAACTTTGAACAGAAAGAGTGAAACTTTTAACAGAAAGAGTGAAACTTTGAACAGAAAGAGTGAAACTTTGAACAGAAATAGTAAAACTTTGAACAGAAAGAGTGAAACTTTGAACAGAAAGAGTGAAACTTTGAACAGAAAGAGTGAAACTTTGAACAGAAAGAGTGAAACTTTGAACAGAAAGAGTGAAACTTTGAACAGAAAGAGTGAAACTTTGAACAGAAAGAGTGAAACTTTGAACAGAAAGAGTGAAACTTAAAACATAAATAGTGAAACTTAAAACATAAATAGTGAAACTTAAAACATAAATAGTGAAACTTTAAACATAAATAGTGAAACTTTGAACAGAAAGAGTGAAACTTTGAACGTAAAGACTGAAACTTTAAACAGAAAGAGTGAAACTTTGAACATAAATAGTGAAACTTTGAACAATAGGGAAACTTTGCACAGAAAGAGTGAAACTTTGAACATAAGGAGTGAAACTTTGAACAGAAAGAGTGAAACTTTTAACAGAAAGAGTGAAACTTTGAACAGAAAGAGTGAAACTTAAAACATAAATAGTGAAACTTAAAACATAAATAGTGAAACTTAAAACATAAATAGTGAAACTTTAAACATAAATAGTGAAACTTTGAACAGAAAGAGTGAAACTTTGAACGTAAAGACTGAAACTTTAAACAGAAAGAGTGAAACTTTGAACATAAATAGTGAAACTTTGAACAATAGGGAAACTTTGCACAGAAAGAGTGAAACTTTGAACATAAGGAGTGAAACTTTGAACAGAAAGAGTGAAACTTTTAACAGAAAGAGTGAAACTTTGAACAGAAAGAGTGAAACTTTGAACAGAAAGAGTGAAACTTTGAACATAAATAGTGAAACTTTTAACAGAAAGAGTGAAACTTTGAACAGAAATAGTGAAACTTTGAACAGAAAGAGTGAAACTTTGAACAGAAAGAGTGAAACTTTGAACAGAAAGAGTGAAACTTTGAACAGAAATAGTAAAACTTTGAACAGAAAGAGTGAAACTTTGAACAGAAAGAGTGAAACTTTGAACAGAAAGAGTGAAACTTTGAACAGAAAGAGTGAAACTTTGAACAGAAAGAGTGAAACTTTGAACAGAAAGAGTGAAACTTTGAACAGAAAGAGTGAAACTTTGAACAGAAAGAGTGAAACTTAAAACATAAATAGTGAAACTTAAAACATAAATAGTGAAACTTAAAACATAAATAGTGAAACTTTAAACATAAATAGTGAAACTTTGAACAGAAAGAGTGAAACTTTGAACGTAAAGACTGAAACTTTAAACAGAAAGAGTGAAACTTTGAACATAAATAGTGAAACTTTGAACAATAGGGAAACTTTGAACAGAAAGAGTGAAACTTTGAACATAATGAGTAAAACTTTGAACAGAAATAGTGAAACTTTGAACATAAAGAGTGAAACTTTGAACATAAGGAGTGAAACTTTGAACATAAAGAGTGAAACTTTTAACAGAAAGAGTTAACTTTTAACATAAATAGTGAAACTTTGAACATAAATAGTGAAACTTTGAACATAAATAGTGAAACTTTTAACAGAAAGAGTGAAACTTTTAACATAAATAGTGAAACTTTGAACATAAATAGTGAAACTTTGAACATAAATAGTGAAACTTTTAACAGAAAGAGTGAAACTTTTAACATAAATAGTGAAACTTTGAACAGACAGAGTGAAACTTTGAACAGAAAGAGTGAAACTTTGAACAGAAAGAGTGAAACTTTGAACAGAAAGAGTGAAAGTTTGAACATAAATAGTAAAACTTTGAACAGAAAGAGTGAAACTTTGAACAGAAAGAGTGGAACTTTGAACAGAAATAGTAAAACTTTGAACAGAAAGAGTGAAACTTAAAACATAAATAGTGAAACCTAAAACATAAATAGAGAAACTTTTAACAGAAAGAGTGAAACTTTGAACAGAAATAGTGAAACTTTGAACAGAAAGAGTGAAACTTTGAACAGAAAGAGTGAAACTTTGAACAGAAAGAGTGAAACTTTGAACAGAAAGAGTGAAACTTTGAACATAAAGAGTGAAACTTTGAACATAATGAGTAAAACTTTGAACATATATAGTGAAACTTTAAACAGAAAGAGTGAAACTTTTAACATAAATAGTGAAACTTTGAACATAAATAGTGAAACTTTGAACATAAATAGTGAAACTTTTAACAGAGAGAGTGAAACTTTTAACATAAATAGTGAAACTTTGAACAGAAAGAGTGAAACTTTGAACAGAAAGAGTGAAACTTTTAACAGAAAGAGTGAAACTTTGAACAGAAAGAGTGAAACTTTGAACAGAAAGAGTGAAACTTTGAACATAAATAGTGAAACTTTTAACAGAAAGAGTGAAACTTTGAACAGAAATAGTGAAACTTTGAACAGAAAGAGTGAAACTTTGAACAGAAAGAGTGAAACTTTGAACAGAAAGAGTGAAACTTTGAACAGAAATAGTAAAACTTTGAACAGAAAGAGTGAAACTTTGAACAGAAAGAGTGAAACTTTGAACAGAAAGAGTGAAACTTTGAACAGAAAGAGTGAAACTTTGAACAGAAAGAGTGAAACTTTGAACAGAAAGAGTGAAACTTTGAACAGAAAGAGTGAAACTTAAAACATAAATAGTGAAACTTAAAACATAAATAGTGAAACTTAAAACATAAATAGTGAAACTTTAAACATAAATAGTGAAACTTTGAACAGAAAGAGTGAAACTTTGAACGTAAAGACTGAAACTTTAAACAGAAAGAGTGAAACTTTGAACATAAATAGTGAAACTTTGAACAATAGGGAAACTTTAAACAGAAAGAGTGAAACTTTTAACATAAATAGTGAAACTTTGAACATAATGAGTAAAACTTTGAACAGAAATAGTGAAACTTTGAACATAAAGAGTGAAACTTTGAACATAAGGAGTGAAACTTTGAACATAAAGAGTGAAACTTTTAACAGAAAGAGTTAACTTTTAACATAAATAGTGAAACTTTGAACATAAATAGTGAAACTTTGAACATAAATAGTGAAACTTTTAACAGAAAGAGTGAAACTTTTAACATAAATAGTGAAACTTTGAACATAAATAGTGAAACTTTGAACATAAATAGTGAAACTTTTAACAGAAAGAGTGAAACTTTTAACATAAATAGTGAAACTTTGAACAGACAGAGTGAAACTTTGAACAGAAAGAGTGAAACTTTGAACAGAAAGAGTGAAACTTTGAACAGAAAGAGTGAAACTTTGAACATAAATAGTAAAACTTTGAACAGAAAGAGTGAAACTTTGAACAGAAAGAGTGGAACTTTGAACAGAAATAGTAAAACTTTGAACAGAAAGAGTGAAACTTAAAACATAAATAGTGAAACCTAAAACATAAATAGAGAAACTTAAAACATAAATAGTGAAACTTTGAACAGAAAGACTGAAACTTAAACAGAAAGAGTGAAACTTTGAACGTAAAGACTGAAACTTTAAACAGAAAGAGTGAAACTTTGAACATAAATAGTGAAACTTTGAACAATAGGGAAACTTTGAACAGAAAGAGTGAAACTTTGAACATAAAGAGTGAAACTTTGAACATAATGAGTAAAACTTTGAACATAAATAGTGAAACTTTAAACAGAAAGAGTGAAACTTTTACATAAATAGTGAAACTTTGAACATAAATAGTGAAACTTTGAACATAAATAGTGAAACTTTGAACATAAATAGTGAAACTTTTAACAGAGAGAGTGAAACTTTTAACATAAATAGTGAAACTTTGAACAGAAAGAGTGAAACTTTGAACAGAAAGAGTCAAACTTTGAACAGAAAGAGTGAAACTTTGAACAGAAAGAGTGAAACTTTGAACATAAATAGTGAAACTTTTAACAGAAAGAGTGAAACTTTGAACAGAAATAGTGAAACTTTGAACAGAAAGAGTGAAACTTTGAACAGAAAGAGTGAAACTTTGAACAGAAAGAGTGAAACTTTGAACAGAAAGAGTGAAACTTTGAACAGAAAGAGTGAAACTTTTAACAGAAAGAGTGAAACTTTGAACAGAAAGAGTGAAACTTTGAACAGAAATAGTAAAACTTTGAACAGAAAGAGTGAAACTTTGAACAGAAAGAGTGAAACTTTGAACAGAAAGAGTGAAACTTTGAACAGAAAGAGTGAAACTTTGAACAGAAAGAGTGAAACTTTGAACAGAAAGAGTGAAACTTTGAACAGAAAGAGTGAAACTTTGAACAGAAAGAGTGAAACTTAAAACATAAATAGTGAAACTTAAAACATAAATAGTGAAACTTAAAACATAAATAGTGAAACTTTAAACATAAATAGTGAAACTTTGAACAGAAAGAGTGAAACTTTGAACGTAAAGACTGAAACTTTAAACAGAAAGAGTGAAACTTTGAACATAAATAGTGAAACTTTGAACAATAGGGAAACTTTGCACAGAAAGAGTGAAACTTTGAACATAAGGAGTGAAACTTTGAACAGAAAGAGTGAAACTTTTAACAGAAAGAGTGAAACTTTGAACAGAAAGAGTGAAACTTTGAACAGAAAGAGTGAAACTTTGAACATAAATAGTGAAACTTTTAACAGAAAGAGTGAAACTTTGAACAGAAATAGTGAAACTTTGAACAGAAAGAGTGAAACTTTGAACAGAAAGAGTGAAACTTTGAACAGAAAGAGTGAAACTTTGAACAGAAATAGTAAAACTTTGAACAGAAAGAGTGAAACTTTGAACAGAAAGAGTGAAACTTTGAACAGAAAGAGTGAAACTTTGAACAGAAAGAGTGAAACTTTGAACAGAAAGAGTGAAACTTTGAACAGAAAGAGTGAAACTTTGAACAGAAAGAGTGAAACTTTGAACAGAAAGAGTGAAACTTAAAACATAAATAGTGAAACTTAAAACATAAATAGTGAAACTTAAAACATAAATAGTGAAACTTTAAACATAAATAGTGAAACTTTGAACAGAAAGAGTGAAACTTTGAACGTAAAGACTGAAACTTTAAACAGAAAGAGTGAAACTTTGAACATAAATAGTGAAACTTTGAACAATAGGGAAACTTTGAACAGAAAGAGTGAAACTTTGAACATAATGAGTAAAACTTTGAACAGAAATAGTGAAACTTTGAACATAAAGAGTGAAACTTTGAACATAAGGAGTGAAACTTTGAACATAAAGAGTGAAACTTTTAACAGAAAGAGTTAACTTTTAACATAAATAGTGAAACTTTGAACATAAATAGTGAAACTTTGAACATAAATAGTGAAACTTTTAACAGAAAGAGTGAAACTTTTAACATAAATAGTGAAACTTTGAACATAAATAGTGAAACTTTGAACATAAATAGTGAAACTTTTAACAGAAAGAGTGAAACTTTTAACATAAATAGTGAAACTTTGAACAGACAGAGTGAAACTTTGAACAGAAAGAGTGAAACTTTGAACAGAAAGAGTGAAACTTTGAACAGAAAGAGTGAAAGTTTGAACATAAATAGTAAAACTTTGATCAGAAAGAGTGAAACTTTGAACAGAAAGAGTGGAACTTTGAACAGAAATAGTAAAACTTTGAACAGAAAGAGTGAAACTTAAAACATAAATAGTGAAACCTAAAACATAAATAGAGAAACTTTTAACAGAAAGAGTGAAACTTTGAACAGAAATAGTGAAACTTTGAACAGAAAGAGTGAAACTTTGAACAGAAAGAGTGAAACTTTGAACAGAAAGAGTGAAACTTTGAACAGAAAGAGTGAAACTTTGAACATAAAGAGTGAAACTTTGAACATAATGAGTAAAACTTTGAACATATATAGTGAAACTTTAAACAGAAAGAGTGAAACTTTTAACATAAATAGTGAAACTTTGAACATAAATAGTGAAACTTTGAACATAAATAGTGAAACTTTTAACAGAGAGAGTGAAACTTTTAACATAAATAGTGAAACTTTGAACAGAAAGAGTGAAACTTTGAACAGAAAGAGTGAAACTTTTAACAGAAAGAGTGAAACTTTGAACAGAAAGAGTGAAACTTTGAACAGAAAGAGTGAAACTTTGAACATAAATAGTGAAACTTTTAACAGAAAGAGTGAAACTTTGAACAGAAATAGTGAAACTTTGAACAGAAAGAGTGAAACTTTGAACAGAAAGAGTGAAACTTTGAACAGAAAGAGTGAAACTTTGAACAGAAATAGTAAAACTTTGAACAGAAAGAGTGAAACTTTGAACAGAAAGAGTGAAACTTTGAACAGAAAGAGTGAAACTTTGAACAGAAAGAGTGAAACTTTGAACAGAAAGAGTGAAACTTTGAACAGAAAGAGTGAAACTTTGAACAGAAAGAGTGAAACTTAAAACATAAATAGTGAAACTTAAAACATAAATAGTGAAACTTAAAACATAAATAGTGAAACTTTAAACATAAATAGTGAAACTTTGAACAGAAAGAGTGAAACTTTGAACGTAAAGACTGAAACTTTAAACAGAAAGAGTGAAACTTTGAACATAAATAGTGAAACTTTGAACAATAGGGAAACTTTAAACAGAAAGAGTGAAACTTTTAACATAAATAGTGAAACTTTGAACATAATGAGTAAAACTTTGAACAGAAATAGTGAAACTTTGAACATAAAGAGTGAAACTTTGAACATAAGGAGTGAAACTTTGAACATAAAGAGTGAAACTTTTAACAGAAAGAGTTAACTTTTAACATAAATAGTGAAACTTTGAACATAAATAGTGAAACTTTGAACATAAATAGTGAAACTTTTAACAGAAAGAGTGAAACTTTTAACATAAATAGTGAAACTTTGAACATAAATAGTGAAACTTTGAACATAAATAGTGAAACTTTTAACAGAAAGAGTGAAACTTTTAACATAAATAGTGAAACTTTGAACAGACAGAGTGAAACTTTGAACAGAAAGAGTGAAACTTTGAACAGAAAGAGTGAAACTTTGAACAGAAAGAGTGAAAGTTTGAACATAAATAGTAAAACTTTGAACAGAAAGAGTGAAACTTTGAACAGAAAGAGTGGAACTTTGAACAGAAATAGTAAAACTTTGAACAGAAAGAGTGAAACTTAAAACATAAATAGTGAAACCTTAAACATAAATAGAGAAACTTTTAACAGAAAGAGTGAAACTTTGAACAGAAATAGTGAAACTTTGAACAGAAAGAGTGAAACTTTGAACAGAAAGAGTGAAACTTTGAACAGAAAGAGTGAAACTTTGAACAGAAAGAGTGAAACTTTGAACATAAAGAGTGAAACTTTGAACATAATGAGTAAAACTTTGAACATATATAGTGAAACTTTAAACAGAAAGAGTGAAACTTTTAACATAAATAGTGAAACTTTGAACATAAATAGTGAAACTTTGAACATAAATAGTGAAACTTTTAACAGAGAGAGTGAAACTTTTAACATAAATAGTGAAACTTTGAACAGAAAGAGTGAAACTTTGAACAGAAAGAGTGAAACTTTTAACAGAAAGAGTGAAACTTTGAACAGAAAGAGTGAAACTTTGAACAGAAAGAGTGAAACTTTGAACATAAATAGTGAAACTTTTAACAGAAAGAGTGAAACTTTGAACAGAAATAGTGAAACTTTGAACAGAAAGAGTGAAACTTTGAACAGAAAGAGTGAAACTTTGAACAGAAAGAGTGAAACTTTGAACAGAAAGAGTGAAACTTTGAACAGAAAGAGTGAAACTTTGAACAGAAAGAGTGAAACTTTGAACAGAAAGAGTGAAACTTTGAACAGAAAGAGTGAAACTTTGAACAGAAAGAGTGAAACTTTGAACATAAATAGTGAAACTTTGAACATAAAGAGTGAAACTTTGAACATAAGGAGTGAAACTTTGAACATAAAGAGTGAAACTTTTAACAGAAAGAGTTAACTTTTAACATAAATAGTGAAACTTTGAACATAAATAGTGAAACTTTGAACATAAATAGTGAAACTTTTAACAGAAAGAGTGAAACTTTTAACATAAATAGTGAAACTTTGAACATAAATAGTGAAACTTTGAACATAAATAGTGAAACTTTTAACAGAAAGAGTGAAACTTTTAACATAAATAGTGAAACTTTGAACAGACAGAGTGAAACTTTGAACAGAAAGAGTGAAACTTTGAACAGAAAGAGTGAAACTTTGAACAGAAAGAGTGAAAGTTTGAACATAAATAGTAAAACTTTGAACAGAAAGAGTGAAACTTTGAACAGAAAGAGTGGAACTTTGAACAGAAATAGTAAAACTTTGAACAGAAAGAGTGAAACTTAAAACATAAATAGTGAAACCTAAAACATAAATAGAGAAACTTTTAACAGAAAGAGTGAAACTTTGAACAGAAATAGTGAAACTTTGAACAGAAAGAGTGAAACTTTGAACAGAAAGAGTGAAACTTTGAACAGAAAGAGTGAAACTTTGAACAGAAAGAGTGAAACTTTGAACATAAAGAGTGAAACTTTGAACATAATGAGTAAAACTTTGAACATATATAGTGAAACTTTAAACAGAAAGAGTGAAACTTTTAACATAAATAGTGAAACTTTGAACATAAATAGTGAAACTTTGAACATAAATAGTGAAACTTTTAACAGAGAGAGTGAAACTTTTTACATAAATAGTGAAACTTTGAACAGAAAGAGTGAAACTTTGAACAGAAAGAGTGAAACTTTTAACAGAAAGAGTGAAACTTTGAACAGAAAGAGTGAAACTTTGAACAGAAAGAGTGAAACTTTGAACATAAATAGTGAAACTTTTAACAGAAAGAGTGAAACTTTGAACAGAAATAGTGAAACTTTGAACAGAAAGAGTGAAACTTTGAACAGAAAGAGTGAAACTTTGAACAGAAAGAGTGAAACTTTGAACAGAAAGAGTGAAACTTTGAACAGAAAGAGTGAAACTTTGAACAGAAAGAGTGAAACTTTGAACAGAAAGAGTGAAACTTTGAACAGAAAGAGTGAAACTTTGAACAGAAAGAGTGAAACTTTGAACATAAATAGTGAAACTTTTAACAGAAAGAGTGAAACTTTGAACAGAAATAGTGAAATTTTGAACAGAAAGAGTGAAACTTTGAACAGAAAGAGTGAAACTTTGAACATAAATAGTGAAACTTTTAACAGAAAGAGTGAAACTTTTAACATAAATAGTGAAACTTTGAACATAAATAGTGAAACTTTGAACATAAATAGTGAAACTTTTAACAGAAAGAGTGAAACTTTGAACGTAAAGACTGAAACTTTAAACAGAAAGAGTGAAACTTTGAACATAAATAGTGAAACTTTGAACAATAGGGAAACTTTGAACAGAAAGAGTGAAACTTTGAACATAATGAGTAAAACTTTGAACAGAAATAGTGAAACTTTGAACATAAAGAGTGAAACTTTGAACATAAGGAGTGAAACTTTGAACATAAAGAGTGAAACTTTTAACAGAAAGAGTTAACTTTTAACATAAATAGTGAAACTTTGAACATAAATAGTGAAACTTTGAACATAAATAGTGAAACTTTTAACAGAAAGAGTGAAACTTTTAACATAAATAGTGAAACTTTGAACATAAATAGTGAAACTTTGAACATAAATAGTGAAACTTTTAACAGAAAGAGTGAAACTTTTAACATAAATAGTGAAACTTTGAACAGACAGAGTGAAACTTTGAACAGAAAGAGTGAAACTTTGAACAGAAAGAGTGAAACTTTGAACAGAAAGAGTGAAACTTTGAACATAAATAGTAAAACTTTGAACAGAAAGAGTGAAACTTTGAACAGAAAGAGTGGAACTTTGAACAGAAATAGTAAAACTTTGAACAGAAAGAGTGAAACTTAAAACATAAATAGTGAAACCTAAAACATAAATAGAGAAACTTTTAACAGAAAGAGTGAAACTTTGAACAGAAATAGTGAAACTTTGAACAGAAAGAGTGAAACTTTGAACAGAAAGAGTGAAACTTTGAACAGAAAGAGTGAAACTTTGAACAGAAATAGTAAAACTTTGAACAGAAAGAGTGAAACTTTGAACAGAAAGAGTGAAACTTTGAACAGAAAGAGTGAAACTTTGAACAGAAAGAGTGAAACTTTGAACAGAAAGAGTGAAACTTTGAACAGAAAGAGTGAAACTTTGAACAGAAAGAGTGAAACTTTGAACAGAAAGAGTGAAACTTAAAACATAAATAGTGAAACTTAAAACATAAATAGTGAAACTTAAAACATAAATAGTGAAACTTTAAACATAAATAGTGAAACTTTGAACAGAAAGAGTGAAACTTTGAACGTAAAGACTGAAACTTTAAACAGAAAGAGTGAAACTTTGAACATAAATAGTGAAACTTTGAACAATAGGGAAACTTTGCACAGAAAGAGTGAAACTTTGAACATAAGGAGTGAAACTTTGAACAGAAAGAGTGAAACTTTTAACAGAAAGAGTGAAACTTTGAACAGAAAGAGTGAAACTTTGAACAGAAAGAGTGAAACTTTGAACAGAAAGAGTGAAACTTTGAACAGAAATAGTGAAACTTTGAACAGAAAGAGTGAAACTTTGAACAGAAAGAGTGAAACTTTGAACAGAAAGAGTGAAACTTTGAACAGAAATAGTAAAACTTTGAACAGAAAGAGTGAAACTTTGAACAGAAAGAGTGAAACTTTGAACAGAAAGAGTGAAACTTTGAACAGAAAGAGTGAAACTTTGAACAGAAAGAGTGAAACTTTGAACAGAAAGAGTGAAACTTTGAACAGAAAGAGTGAAACTTAAAACATAAATAGTGAAACTTAAAACATAAATAGTGAAACTTAAAACATAAATAGTGAAACTTTAAACATAAATAGTGAAACTTTGAACAGAAAGAGTGAAACTTTGAACGTAAAGACTGAAACTTTAAACAGAAAGAGTGAAACTTTGAACATAAATAGTGAAACTTTGAACAATAGGGAAACTTTAAACAGAAAGAGTGAAACTTTTAACATAAATAGTGAAACTTTGAACATAATGAGTAAAACTTTGAACAGAAATAGTGAAACTTTGAACATAAAGAGTGAAACTTTGAACATAAGGAGTGAAACTTTGAACATAAAGAGTGAAACTTTTAACAGAAAGAGTTAACTTTTAACATAAATAGTGAAACTTTGAACATAAATAGTGAAACTTTGAACATAAATAGTGAAACTTTTAACAGAAAGAGTGAAACTTTTAACATAAATAGTGAAACTTTGAACATAAATAGTGAAACTTTGAACATAAATAGTGAAACTTTTAACAGAAAGAGTGAAACTTTTAACATAAATAGTGAAACTTTGAACAGACAGAGTGAAACTTTGAACAGAAAGAGTGAAACTTTGAACAGAAAGAGTGAAACTTTGAACAGAAAGAGTGAAACTTTGAACATAAATAGTAAAACTTTGAACAGAAAGAGTGAAACTTTGAACAGAAAGAGTGGAACTTTGAACAGAAATAGTAAAACTTTGAACAGAAAGAGTGAAACTTAAAACATAAATAGTGAAACCTAAAACATAAATAGAGAAACTTAAAACATAAATAGTGAAACTTTGAACAGAAAGACTGAAACTTAAACAGAAAGAGTGAAACTTTGAACGTAAAGACTGAAACTTTAAACAGAAAGAGTGAAACTTTGAACATAAATAGTGAAACTTTGAACAATAGGGAAACTTTGAACAGAAAGAGTGAAACTTTGAACATAAAGAGTGAAACTTTGAACATAATGAGTAAAACTTTGAACATAAATAGTGAAACTTTAAACAGAAAGAGTGAAACTTTTAACATAAATAGTGAAACTTTGAACATAAATAGTGAAACTTTGAACATAAATAGTGAAACTTTTAACAGAAAGAGTGAAACTTTTAACATAAATAGTGAAACTTTGAACATAAATAGTGAAACTTTGAACATAAATAGTGAAACTTTTAACAGAAAGAGTGAAACTTTTAACATAAATAGTGAAACTTTGAACAGACAGAGTGAAACTTTGAACAGAAAGAGTGAAACTTTGAACAGAAAGAGTGAAACTTTGAACAGAAAGAGTGAAAGTTTGAACATAAATAGTAAAACTTTGAACAGAAAGAGTGAAACTTTGAACAGAAAGAGTGGAACTTTGAACAGAAATAGTAAAACTTTGAACAGAAAGAGTGAAACTTAAAACATAAATAGTGAAACCTAAAACATAAATAGAGAAACTTTTAACAGAAAGAGTGAAACTTTGAACAGAAATAGTGAAACTTTGAACAGAAAGAGTGAAACTTTGAACAGAAAGAGTGAAACTTTGAACAGAAAGAGTGAAACTTTGAACAGAAAGAGTGAAACTTTGAACATAAAGAGTGAAACTTTGAACATAATGAGTAAAACTTTGAACATATATAGTGAAACTTTAAACAGAAAGAGTGAAACTTTTAACATAAATAGTGAAACTTTGAACATAAATAGTGAAACTTTGAACATAAATAGTGAAACTTTTAACAGAGAGAGTGAAACTTTTAACATAAATAGTGAAACTTTGAACAGAAAGAGTGAAACTTTGAACAGAAAGAGTGAAACTTTGAACAGAAAGAGTGAAACTTTGAACATAAATAGTGAAACTTTTAACAGAAAGAGTGAAACTTTGAACAGAAATAGTGAAACTTTGAACAGAAAGAGTGAAACTTTGAACAGAAAGAGTGAAACTTTGAACAGAAAGAGTGAAACTTTGAACAGAAATAGTAAAACTTTGAACAGAAAGAGTGAAACTTTGAACAGAAAGAGTGAAACTTTGAACAGAAAGAGTGAAACTTTGAACAGAAAGAGTGAAACTTTGAACAGAAAGAGTGAAACTTTGAACAGAAAGAGTGAAACTTTGAACAGAAAGAGTGAAACTTTGAACAGAAAGAGTGAAACTTAAAACATAAATAGTGAAACTTAAAACATAAATAGTGAAACTGAAAACATAAATAGTGAAACTTTAAACATAAATAGTGAAACTTTGAACAGAAAGAGTGAAACTTTGAACGTAAAGACTGAAACTTTAAACAGAAAGAGTGAAACTTTGAACATAAATAGTGAAACTTTGAACAATAGGGAAACTTTGAACAGAAAGAGTGAAACTTTGAACATAAATAGTGAAACTTTGAACATAAATAGTGAAACTTTGAACATAAATAGTGAAACTTTTAACAGAAAGAGTGAAACTTTTAACATAAATAGTGAAACTTTGAACAGAAAGAGTGAAACTTTGAACAGAAAGAGTGAAACTTTGAACAGAAAGAGTGAAACTTTGAACAGAAAGAGTGAAACTTTGAACATAAAGAGTGAAACTTTGAACATAATGAGTAAAACTTTGAACATATATAGTGAAACTTTAAACAGAAAGAGTGAAACTTTTAACATAAATAGTGAAACTTTGAACATAAATAGTGAAACTTTGAACATAAATAGTGAAACTTTTAACAGAGAGAGTGAAACTTTTAACATAAATTGTGAAACTTTGAACAGAAAGAGTGAAACTTTGAACAGAAAGAGTGAAACTTTTAACAGAAAGAGTGAAACTTTGAACAGAAAGAGTGAAACTTTGAACAGAAAGAGTAAAACTTTGAACATAAATAGTGAAACTTTTAACAGAAAGAGTGAAACTTTGAACAGAAATAGTGAAACTTTGAACAGAAAGAGTGAAACTTTGAACAGAAAGAGTGAAACTTTGAACAGAAATAGTAAAACTTTGAACAGAAAGAGTGAAACTTTGAACAGAAAGAGTGAAACTTTGAACAGAAAGAGTGAAACTTTGAACAGAAAGAGTGAAACTTTGAACAGAAAGAGTGAAACTTTGAACAGAAAGAGTGAAACTTAAAACATAAATAGTGAAACTTAAAACATAAATAGTGAAACTTAAAACATAAATAGTGAAACTTTAAACATAAATAGTGAAACTTTGAACAGAAAGAGTGAAACTTTGAACAGAAAGAGTGAAACTTTGAACATAAAGAGTGAAACTTTGAACATAATGAGTAAAACTTTGAACATATATAGTGAAAATTTAAACAGAAAGAGTGAAACTTTTGACATAAATAGTGAAACTTTGAACATAAATAGTGAAACTTTGAACATAAATAGTGAAACTTTTAACAGAGAGAGTGAAACTTTTAACATAAATAGTGAAACTTTGAACAGAAAGAGTGAAACTTTGAACAGAAAGAGTGAAACTTTTAACAGAAAGAGTGAAACTTTGAACAGAAAGAGTGAAACTTTGAACAGAAAGAGTGAAACTTTGAACATAAATAGTGAAACTTTGAACAATAGGGAAACTTTGAACAGAAAGAGTGAAACTTTGAACATAATGAGTAAAACTTTGAACAGAAATAGTGAAACTTTGAACATAAAGAGTGAAACTTTGAACATAAATAGTGAAACTTTTAACAGAGAGAGTGAAACTTTTAACATAAATTGTGAAACTTTGAACAGAAAGAGTGAAACTTTGAACAGAAAGAGTGAAACTTTTAACAGAAAGAGTGAAACTTTGAACAGAAAGAGTGAAACTTTGAACAGAAAGAGTAAAACTTTGAACATAAATAGTGAAACTTTTAACAGAAAGAGTGAAACTTTGAACAGAAATAGTGAAACTTTGACAGAAAGAGTGAAACTTTGAACAGAAAGAGTGAAACTTTGAACAGAAAGAGTGAAACTTTGAACAGAAATAGTAAAACTTTGAACAGAAAGAGTGAAACTTTGAACAGAAAGAGTGAAACTTTGAACAGAAAGAGTGAAACTTTGAACAGAAAGAGTGAAACTTTGAACAGAAAGAGTGAAACTTTGAACAGAAAGAGTGAAACTTAAAACATAAATAGTGAAACTTAAAACATAAATAGTGAAACTTAAAACATAAATAGTGAAACTTTAAACATAAATAGTGAAACTTTGAACAGAAAGAGTGAAACTTTGAACAGAAAGAGTGAAACTTTGAACATAAAGAGTGAAACTTTGAACATAATGAGTAAAACTTTGAACATATATAGTGAAACTTTAAACAGAAAGAGTGAAACTTTTAACATAAATAGTGAAACTTTGAACATAAATAGTGAAACTTTGAACATAAATAGTGAAACTTTTAACAGAGAGAGTGAAACTTTTAACATAAATAGTGAAACTTTGAACAGAAAGAGTGAAACTTTGAACAGAAAGAGTGAAACTTTTAACAGAAAGAGTGAAACTTTGAACAGAAAGAGTGAAACTTTGAACAGAAAGAGTGAAACTTTGAACATAAATAGTGAAACTTTGAACAATAGGGAAACTTTGAACAGAAAGAGTGAAACTTTGAACATAATGAGTAAAACTTTGAACAGAAATAGTGAAACTTTGAACATAAAGAGTGAAACTTTGAACATAAGGAGTGAAACTTTGAACATAAAGAGTGAAACTTTTAACAGAAAGAGTTAACTTTTAACATAAATAGTGAAACTTTGAACATAAATAGTGAAACTTTGAACATAAATAGTGAAACTTTTAACAGAAAGAGTGAAACTTTTAACATAAATAGTGAAACTTTGAACATAAATAGTGAGACTTTGAACATAAATAGTGAAACTTTTAACAAAAAGAGTGAAACTTTTAACATAAATAGTGAAACTTTGAACAGAAAGAGTGAAACTTTGAACAGAAAGAGTGAAACTTTGAACAGAAAGAGTGAAACTTTGAACAGAAAGAGTGAAACTTTGAACATAAAGAGTGAAACTTTGAACATAATGAGTAAAACTTTGAACATATATAGTGAAACTTTAAACAGAAAGAGTGAAACTTTTAACATAAATAGTGAAACTTTGAACATAAATAGTGAAACTTTGAACATAAATAGTGAAACTTTTAACAGAGAGAGTGAAACTTTTAACATAAATAGTGAAACTTTGAACAGAAAGAGTGAAACTTTGAACAGAAAGAGTGAAACTTTGAACAGAAAGAGTGAAACTTTGAACATAAATAGTGAAACTTTTAACAGAAAGAGTGAAACTTTGAACAGAAAGAGTGAAACTTTGAACAGAAAGAGTGAAACTTTGAACAGAAAGAGTGAAACTTTGAACAGAAAGAGTGAAACTTTGAACAGAAAGAGTGAAACTTTGAACAGAAAGAGTGAAACTTTGAACAGAAAGAGTGAAACTTTGAACAGAAAGAGTGAAACTTAAAACATAAATAGTGAAACTTAAAACATAAATAGTGAAACTGAAAACATAAATAGTGAAACTTTAAACATAAATAGTGAAACTTTGAACAGAAAGAGTGAAACTTTGAACGTAAAGACTGAAACTTTAAACAGAAAGAGTGAAACTTTGAACATAAATAGTGAAACTTTGAACAATAGGGAAACTTTGAACAGAAAGAGTGAAACTTTGAACATAAATAGTGAAACTTTGAACATAAATAGTGAAACTTTGAACATAAATAGTGAAACTTTTAACAGAAAGAGTGAAACTTTTAACATAAATAGTGAAACTTTGAACAGAAAGAGTGAAACTTTGAACAGAAAGAGTGAAACTTTGAACAGAAAGAGTGAAACTTTGAACAGAAAGAGTGAAACTTTGAACAGAAAGAGTGAAACTTTGAACAGAAAGAGTGAAACTTTGAACAGAAAGAGTGAAACTTTGAACAGAAAGAGTGAAACTTAAAACATAAATAGTGAAACTTAAAACATAAATAGTGAAACTTAAAACATAAATAGTGAAACTTTAAACATAAATAGTGAAACTTTGAACAGAAAGAGTGAAACTTTGAACAGAAAGAGTGAAACTTTGAACATAAAGAGTGAAACATTGAACATAATGAGTAAAACTTTGAACATATATAGTGAAACTTTAAACAGAAAGAGTGAAACTTTTAACATAAATAGTGAAACTTTGAACATAAATAGTGAAACTTTGAACATAAATAGTGAAACTTTTAACAGAGAGAGTGAAACTTTTAACATAAATAGTGAGACTTTGAACAGAAAGAGTGAAACTTTGAACAGAAAGAGTGAAACTTTTAACAGAAAGAGTGAAACTTTGAACAGAAAGAGTGAAACTTTGAACAGAAAGAGTGAAACTTTGAACATAAATAGTGAAACTTTTAACAGAAAGAGTGAAACTTTGAACAGAAATAGTGAAACTTTGAACAGAAAGAGTGAAACTTTGAACAGAAAGAGTGAAACTTTGAACAGAAAGAGTGAAACTTTGAACAGAAATAGTAAAACTTTGAAAGGAAAGAGTGAAACTTTGAACAGAAAGAGTGAAACTTTGAACAGAAAGAGTGAAACTTTGAACATAATGAGTAAAACTTTGAACATATATAGTGAAACTTTAAACAGAAAGAGTGAAACTTTTAACATAAATAGTGAAACTTTGAACATAAATAGTGAAACTTTGAACATAAATAGTGAAACTTTTAACAGAGAGAGTGAAACTTTTAACATAAATAGTGAAACTTTGAACAGAAAGAGTGAAACTTTGAACAGAAAGAGTGAAACTTTGAACAGAAAGAGTGAAACTTTGAACATAAATAGTGAAACTTTTAACAGAAAGAGTGAAACTTTGAACAGAAAGAGTGAAACTTTGAACAGAAAGAGTGAAACTTTGAACAGAAAGAGTGAAACTTTGAACAGAAAGAGTGAAACTTTGAACAGAAAGAGTGAAACTTTGAACAGAAAGAGTGAAACTTTGAACAGAAAGAGTGAAACTTTGAACAGAAAGAGTGAAACTTTGAACAGAAAGAGTGAAACTTTGAACAGAAAGAGTGAAACTTAAAACATAAATAGTGAAACTTAAAACATAAATAGTGAAACTGAAAACATAAATAGTGAAACTTTAAACATAAATAGTGAAACTTTGAACAGAAAGAGTGAAACTTTGAACGTAAAGACTGAAACTTTAAACAGAAAGAGTGAAACTTTGAACATAAATAGTGAAACTTTGAACAATAGGGAAACTTTGAACAGAAAGAGTGAAACTTTGAACATAAATAGTGAAACTTTGAACATAAATAGTGAAACTTTGAACATAAATAGTGAAACTTTTAACAGAAAGAGTGAAACTTTTAACATAAATAGTGAAACTTTGAACAGAAAGAGTGAAACTTTGAACAGAAAGAGTGAAACTTTGAACAGAAAGAGTGAAACTTTGAACAGAAAGAGTGAAACTTTGAACAGAAAGAGTGAAACTTTGAACAGAAAGAGTGAAACTTTGAACAGAAAGAGTGAAACTTTGAACAGAAAGAGTGAAACTTAAAACATAAATAGTGAAACTTAAAACATAAATAGTGAAACTTAAAACATAAATAGTGAAACTTTAAACATAAATAGTGAAACTTTGAACAGAAAGAGTGAAACTTTGAACAGAAAGAGTGAAACTTTGAACATAAAGAGTGAAACATTGAACATAATGAGTAAAACTTTGAACATATATAGTGAAACTTTAAACAGAAAGAGTGAAACTTTTAACATAAATAGTGAAACTTTGAACATAAATAGTGAAACTTTGAACATAAATAGTGAAACTTTTAACAGAGAGAGTGAAACTTTTAACATAAATAGTGAGACTTTGAACAGAAAGAGTGAAACTTTGAACAGAAAGAGTGAAACTTTTAACAGAAAGAGTGAAACTTTGAACAGAAAGAGTGAAACTTTGAACAGAAAGAGTGAAACTTTGAACATAAATAGTGAAACTTTTAACAGAAAGAGTGAAACTTTGAACAGAAATAGTGAAACTTTGAACAGAAAGAGTGAAACTTTGAACAGAAAGAGTGAAACTTTGAACAGAAATAGTAAAACTTTGAAAGGAAAGAGTGAAACTTTGAACAGAAAGAGTGAAACTTTGAACAGAAAGAGTGAAACTTTGAACAGAAAGAGTGAAACTTTGAACAGAAAGAGTGAAACTTTGAACAGAAAGAGTGAAACTTTGAACAGAAAGAGTGAAACTTAAAACATAAATAGTGAAACTTAAAACATAAATAGTGAAACTTAAAACATAAATAGTGAAACTTTAAACATAAATAGTGAAACTTTGAACAGAAAGAGTGAAACTTTGAACGTAAAGACTGAAACTTTAAACAGAAAGAGTGAAACTTTGAACATAAATAGTGAAACTTTGAACAATAGGGAAACTTTGAACAGAAAGAGTGAAACTTTGAACATAATGAGTAAAACTTTGAACAGAAATAGTGAAACTTTGAACATAAAGAGTGAAACTTTGAACATAAGGAGTGAAACTTTGAACATAAAGAGTGAAACTTTTAACAGAAAGAGTTAACTTTTAACATAAATAGTGAAACTTTGAACATAAATAGTGAAACTTTGAACATAAATAGTGAAACTTTTAACAGAAAGAGTGAAACTTTTAACATAAATAGTGAAACTTTGAACATAAATAGTGAAACTTTGAACATAAATAGTGAAACTTTTAACAAAAAGAGTGAAACTTTTAACATAAATAGTGAAACTTTGAACAGAAAGAGTGAAACTTTGAACAGAAAGAGTGAAACTTTGAACAGAAAGAGTGAAACTTTGAACATAAAGAGTGAAACTTTGAACATAATGAGTAAAACTTTGAACATATATAGTGAAACTTTAAACAGAAAGAGTGAAACTTTTAACATAAATAGTGAAACTTTGAACATAAATAGTGAAACTTTGAACATAAATAGTGAAACTTTTAACAGAGAGAGTGAAACTTTTAACATAAATAGTGAAACTTTGAACAGAAAGAGTGAAACTTTGAACAGAAAGAGTGAAACTTTGAACAGAAAGAGTGAAACTTTGAACATAAATAGTGAAACTTTTAACAGAAAGAGTGAAACTTTGAACAGAAATAGTGAAACTTTGAACAGAAAGAGTGAAACTTTGAACAGAAAGAGTGAAACTTTGAACAGAAAGAGTGAAACTTTGAACAGAAATAGTAAAACTTTGAACAGAAAGAGTGAAACTTTGAACAGAAAGAGTGAAACTTTGAACAGAAAGAGTGAAACTTTGAACAGAAAGAGTGAAACTTTGAACAGAAAGAGTGAAACTTTGAACAGAAAGAGTGAAACTTTGAACAGAAAGAGTGAAACTTAAAACATAAATAGTGAAACTTAAAACATAAATAGTGAAACTGAAAACATAAATAGTGAAACTTTAAACATAAATAGTGAAACTTTGAACAGAAAGAGTGAAACTTTGAACGTAAAGACTGAAACTTTAAACAGAAAGAGTGAAACTTTGAACATAAATAGTGAAACTTTGAACAATAGGGAAACTTTGAACAGAAAGAGTGAAACTTTGAACATAAATAGTGAAACTTTGAACATAAATAGTGAAACTTTGAACATAAATAGTGAAACTTTTAACAGAAAGAGTGAAACTTTTAACATAAATAGTGAAACTTTGAACAGAAAGAGTGAAACTTTGAACAGAAAGAGTGAAACTTTGAACAGAAAGAGTGAAACTTTGAACAGAAAGAGTGAAACTTTGAACATAAAGAGTGAAACTTTGAACATAATGAGTAAAACTTTGAACATATATAGTGAAACTTTAAACAGAAAGAGTGAAACTTTTAACATAAATAGTGAAACTTTGAACATAAATAGTGAAACTTTGAACATAAATAGTGAAACTTTTAACAGAGAGAGTGAAACTTTTAACATAAATTTTGAAACTTTTAACAGAAAGAGTGAAACTTTGAACAGAAATAGTGAAACTTTGAACAGAAAGAGTGAAACTTTGAACAGAAAGAGTGAAACTTTGAACAGAAAGAGTGAAACTTTGAACAGAAATAGTAAAACTTTGAACAGAAAGAGTGAAACTTTGAACAGAAAGAGTGAAACTTTGAACAGAAAGAGTGAAACTTTGAACAGAAAGAGTGAAACTTTGAACAGAAAGAGTGAAACTTTGAACAGAAAGAGTGAAACTTAAAACATAAATAGTGAAACTTAAAACATAAATAGTGAAACTTAAAACATAAATAGTGAAACTTTAAACATAAATAGTGAAACTTTGAACAGAAAGAGTGAAACTTTGAACAGAAAGAGTGAAACTTTGAACATAAAGAGTGAAACTTTGAACATAATGAGTAAAACTTTGAACATATATAGTGAAACTTTAAACAGAAAGAGTGAAACTTTGAACAGAAAGAGTGAAACTTTTAACAGAAAGAGTGAAACTTTGAACAGAAAGAGTGAAACTTTGAACAGAAAGAGTAAAACTTTGAACATAAATAGTGAAACTTTTAACAGAAAGAGTGAAACTTTGAACAGAAATAGTGAAACTTTGAACAGAAAGAGTGAAACTTTGAACAGAAAGAGTGAAACTTTGAACAGAAAGAGTGAAACTTTGAACAGAAATAGTAAAACTTTGAACAGAAAGAGTGAAACTTTGAACAGAAAGAGTGAAACTTTGAACAGAAAGAGTGAAACTTTGAACAGAAAGAGTGAAACTTTGAACATAATGAGTAAAACTTTGAACATATATAGTGAAACTTTAAACAGAAAGAGTGAAACTTTAAACAGAAAGAGTGAAACTTTTAACATAAATAGTGAAACTTTGAACATAAATAGTGAAACTTTGAACATAAATAGTGAAACTTTTAACAGAGAGAGTGAAACTTTTAACATAAATAGTGAAACTTTGAACAGAAAGAGTGAAACTTTGAACAGAAAGAGTGAAACTTTTAACAGAAAGAGTGAAACTTTGAACAGAAAGAGTGAAACTTTGAACAGAAAGAGTGAAACTTTGAACAGAAATAGTGAAACTTTGAACAATAGGGAAACTTTGAACAGAAAGAGTGAAACTTTGAACATAATGAGTAAAACTTTGAACAGAAATAGTGAAACTTTGAACATAAAGAGTGAAACTTTGAACATAAATAGTGAAACTTTTAACAGAGAGAGTGAAACTTTTAACATAAATTGTGAAACTTTGAACAGAAAGAGTGAAACTTTGAACAGAAAGAGTGAAACTTTTAACAGAAAGAGTGAAACTTTGAACAGAAAGAGTGAAACTTTGAACAGAAAGAGTAAAACTTTGAACATAAATAGTGAAACTTTTAACAGAAAGAGTGAAACTTTGAACAGAAATAGTGAAACTTTGAACAGAAAGAGTGAAACTTTGAACAGAAAGAGTGAAACTTTGAACAGAAAGAGTGAAACTTTGAACAGAAATAGTAAAACTTTGAACAGAAAGAGTGAAACTTTGAACAGAAAGAGTGAAACTTTGAACAGAAAGAGTGAAACTTTGAACAGAAAGAGTGAAACTTTGAACAGAAAGAGTGAAACTTTGAACAGAAAGAGTGAAACTTAAAACATAAATAGTGAAACTTAAAACATAAATAGTGAAACTTAAAACATAAATAGTGAAACTTTAAACATAAATAGTGAAACTTTGAACAGAAAGAGTGAAACTTTGAACAGAAAGAGTGAAACTTTGAACATAAAGAGTGAAACTTTGAACATAATGAGTAAAACTTTGAACATATATAGTGAAACTTTAAACAGAAAGAGTGAAACTTTTAACATAAATAGTGAAACTTTGAACATAAATAGTGAAACTTTGAACAGAAAGAGTGAAACTTTTAACAGAGAGAGTGAAACTTTTAACATAAATAGTGAAACTTTGAACATATATAGTGAAACTTTAAACAGAAAGAGTGAAACTTTTAACATAAATAGTGAAACTTTGAACATAAATAGTGAAACTTTGAACATAAATAGTGAAACTTTTAACAGAGAGAGTGAAACTTTTAACATAAATAGTGAAACTTTGAACAGAAAGAGTGAAACTTTGAACAGAAAGAGTGAAACTTTTAACAGAAAGAGTGAAACTTTGAACAGAAAGAGTGAAACTTTGAACAGAAAGAGTGAAACTTTGAACATAAATAGTGAAACTTTGAACAATAGGGAAACTTTGAACAGAAAGAGTGAAACTTTGAACATAATGAGTAAAACTTTGAACAGAAATAGTGAAACTTTGAACATAAAGAGTGAAACTTTGAACATAAGGAGTGAAACTTTGAACATAAAGAGTGAAACTTTTAACAGAAAGAGTTAACTTTTAACATAAATAGTGAAACTTTGAACATAAATAGTGAAACTTTGAACATAAATAGTGAAACTTTTAACAGAAAGAGTGAAACTTTTAACATAAATAGTGAAACTTTGAACATAAATAGTGAGACTTTGAACATAAATAGTGAAACTTTTAACAAAAAGAGTGAAACTTTTAACATAAATAGTGAAACTTTGAACAGAAAGAGTGAAACTTTGAACAGAAAGAGTGAAACTTTGAACAGAAAGAGTGAAACTTTGAACAGAAAGAGTGAAACTTTGAACATAAAGAGTGAAACTTTGAACATAATGAGTAAAACTTTGAACATATATAGTGAAACTTTAAACATAAATAGTGAAACTTTTAACATAAATAGTGAAACTTTGAACATAAATAGTGAAACTTTGAACATAAATAGTGAAACTTTTAACAGAGAGAGTGAAACTTTTAACATAAATAGTGAAACTTTGAACAGAAAGAGTGAAACTTTGAACAGAAAGAGTGAAACTTTGAACAGAAAGAGTGAAACTTTGAACAGAAAGAGTGAAACTTTGAACATAAATAGTGAAACTTTTAACAGAAAGAGTGAAACTTTGAACAGAAATAGTGAAACTTTGAACAGAAAGAGTGAAACTTTGAACAGAAAGAGTGAAACTTTGAACAGAAAGAGTGAAACTTTGAACAGAAATAGTAAAACTTTGAACAGAAAGAGTGAAACTTTGAACAGAAAGAGTGAAACTTTGAACAGAAAGAGTGAAACTTTGAACAGAAAGAGTGAAACTTTGAACAGAAAGAGTGAAACTTTGAACAGAAAGAGTGAAACTTTGAACAGAAAGAGTGAAACTTTGAACAGAAAGAGTGAAACTTAAAACATAAATAGTGAAACTTAAAACATAAATAGTGAAACTGAAAACATAAATAGTGAAACTTTAAACATAAATAGTGAAACTTTGAACAGAAAGAGTGAAACTTTGAACGTAAAGACTGAAACTTTAAACAGAAAGAGTGAAACTTTGAACATAAATAGTGAAACTTTGAACAATAGGGAAACTTTGAACAGAAAGAGTGAAACTTTGAACATAAATAGTGAAACTTTGAACATAAATAGTGAAACTTTGAACATAAATAGTGAAACTTTTAACAGAAAGAGTGAAACTTTTAACATAAATAGTGAAACTTTGAACAGAAAGAGTGAAACTTTGAACAGAAAGAGTGAAACTTTGAACAGAAAGAGTGAAACTTTGAACAGAAAGAGTGAAACTTTGAACATAAAGAGTGAAACTTTGAACATAATGAGTAAAACTTTGAACATATATAGTGAAACTTTAAACAGAAAGAGTGAAACTTTTAACATAAATAGTGAAACTTTGAACATAAATAGTGAAACTTTGAACATAAATAGTGAAACTTTTAACAGAGAGAGTGAAACTTTTAACATAAATTGTGAAACTTTGAACAGAAAGAGTGAAACTTTGAACAGAAAGAGTGAAACTTTTAACAGAAAGAGTGAAACTTTGAACAGAAAGAGTGAAACTTTGAACAGAAAGAGTAAAACTTTGAACATAAATAGTGAAACTTTTAACAGAAAGAGTGAAACTTTGAACAGAAATAGTGAAACTTTGAACAGAAAGAGTGAAACTTTGAACAGAAAGAGTGAAACTTTGAACAGAAAGAGTGAAACTTTGAACAGAAATAGTAAAACTTTGAACAGAAAGAGTGAAACTTTGAACAGAAAGAGTGAAACTTTGAACAGAAAGAGTGAAACTTTGAACAGAAAGAGTGAAACTTTGAACAGAAAGAGTGAAACTTTGAACAGAAAGAGTGAAACTTTGAACAGAAAGAGTGAAACTTAAAACATAAATAGTGAAACTTAAAACATAAATAGTGAAACTGAAAACATAAATAGTGAAACTTTAAACATAAATAGTGAAACTTTGAACAGAAAGAGTGAAACTTTGAACGTAAAGACTGAAACTTTAAACAGAAAGAGTGAAACTTTGAACATAAATAGTGAAACTTTGAACAATAGGGAAACTTTGAACAGAAAGTGTGAAACTTTGAACATAAATAGTGAAACTTTGAACATAAATAGTGAAACTTTGAACATAAATAGTGAAACTTTTAACAGAAAGAGTGAAACTTTTAACATAAATAGTGAAACTTTGAACAGAAAGAGTGAAACTTTGAACAGAAAGAGTGAAACTTTGAACAGAAAGAGTGAAACTTTGAACAGAAAGAGTGAAACTTTGAACATAAAGAGTGAAACTTTGAACATAATGAGTAAAACTTTGAACATATATAGTGAAACTTTAAACAGAAAGAGTGAAACTTTTAACATAAATAGTGAAACTTTGAACATAAATAGTGAAACTTTGAACATAAATAGTGAAACTTTTAACAGAGAGAGTGAAACTTTTAACATAAATTGTGAAACTTTGAACAGAAAGAGTGAAACTTTGAACAGAAAGAGTGAAACTTTTAACAGAAAGAGTGAAACTTTGAACAGAAAGAGTGAAACTTTGAACAGAAAGAGTAAAACTTTGAACATAAATAGTGAAACTTTTAACAGAAAGAGTGAAACTTTGAACAGAAATAGTGAAACTTTGAACAGAAAGAGTGAAACTTTGAACAGAAAGAGTGAAACTTTGAACAGAAAGAGTGAAACTTTGAACAGAAATAGTAAAACTTTGAACAGAAAGAGTGAAACTTTGAACAGAAAGAGTGAAACTTTGAACAGAAAGAGTGAAACTTTGAACAGAAAGAGTGAAACTTTGAACAGAAAGAGTGAAACTTTGAACAGAAAGAGTGAAACTTAAAACATAAATAGTGAAACTTAAAACATAAATAGTGAAACTTAAAACATAAATAGTGAAACTTTAAACATCAATAGTGAAACTTTGAACAGAAAGAGTGAAACTTTGAACAGAAAGAGTGAAACTTTGAACATAAAGAGTGAAACTTTGAACATAATGAGTAAAACTTTGAACATATATAGTGAAACTTTAAACAGAAAGAGTGAAACTTTTAACATAAATAGTGAAACTTTGAACATAAATAGTGAAACTTTGAACATAAATAGTGAAACTTTTAACAGAGAGAGTGAAACTTTTAACATAAATAGTGAAACTTTGAACAGAAAGAGTGAAACTTTGAACAGAAAGAGTGAAACTTTTAACAGAAAGAGTGAATCTTTGAACAGAAAGAGTGAAACTTTGAACAGAAAGAGTGAAACTTTGAACATAAATAGTGAAACTTTTAACAGAAAGAGTGAAACTTTGAACAGAAATAGTGAAACTTTGAACAGAAAGAGTGAAACTTTGAACAGAAAGAGTGAAACTTTGAACAGAAAGAGTGAAACTTTGAACAGAAAGAGTGAAACTTTGAACAGAAAGAGTGAAACTTAAAACATAAATAGTGAAACTTAAAACATAAATAGTGAAACTGAAAACATAAATAGTGAAACTTTAAACATAAATAGTGAAACTTTGAACAGAAAGAGTGAAACTTTGAACGTAAAGACTGAAACTTTAAACAGAAAGAGTGAAACTTTGAACATAAATAGTGAAACTTTGAACAATAGGGAAACTTTGAACAGAAAGAGTGAAACTTTGAACATAAATAGTGAAACTTTGAACATAAATAGTGAAACTTTGAACATAAATAGTGAAACTTTTAACAGAAAGAGTGAAACTTTTAACATAAATAGTGAAACTTTGAACAGAAAGAGTGAAACTTTGAACAGAAAGAGTGAAACTTTGAACAGAAAGAGTGAAACTTTGAACAGAAAGAGTGAAACTTTGAACATAAAGAGTGAAACTTTGAACATAATGAGTAAAACTTTGAACATATATAGTGAAACTTTAAACAGAAAGAGTGAAACTTTTAACATAAATAGTGAAACTTTGAACATAAATAGTGAAACTTTGAACATAAATAGTGAAACTTTTAACAGAGAGAGTGAAACTTTTAACATAAATTGTGAAACTTTGAACAGAAAGAGTGAAACTTTGAACAGAAAGAGTGAAACTTTTAACAGAAAGAGTGAAACTTTGAACAGAAAGAGTGAAACTTTGAACAGAAAGAGTAAAACTTTGAACATAAATAGTGAAACTTTTAACAGAAAGAGTGAAACTTTGAACAGAAATAGTGAAACTTTGAACAGAAAGAGTGAAACTTTGAACAGAAAGAGTGAAACTTTGAACAGAAAGAGTGAAACTTTGAACAGAAATAGTAAAACTTTGAACAGAAAGAGTGAAACTTTGAACAGAAAGAGTGAAACTTTGAACAGAAAGAGTGAAACTTTGAACAGAAAGAGTGAAACTTTGAACAGAAAGAGTGAAACTTTGAACAGAAAGAGTGAAACTTAAAACATAAATAGTGAAACTTAAAACATAAATAGTGAAACTTAAAACATAAATAGTGAAACTTTAAACATCAATAGTGAAACTTTGAACAGAAAGAGTGAAACTTTGAACAGAAAGAGTGAAACTTTGAACATAAAGAGTGAAACTTTGAACATAATGAGTAAAACTTTGAACATATATAGTGAAACTTTAAACAGAAAGAGTGAAACTTTTAACATAAATAGTGAAACTTTGAACATAAATAGTGAAACTTTGAACATAAATAGTGAAACTTTTAACAGAGAGAGTGAAACTTTTAACATAAATAGTGAAACTTTGAACAGAAAGAGTGAAACTTTGAACAGAAAGAGTGAAACTTTTAACAGAAAGAGTGAATCTTTGAACAGAAAGAGTGAAACTTTGAACAGAAAGAGTGAAACTTTGAACATAAATAGTGAAACTTTTAACAAAAAGAGTGAAACTTTTAACATAAATAGTGAAACTTTGAACAGAAAGAGTGAAACTTTGAACAGAAAGAGTGAAACTTTGAACAGAAAGAGTGAAACTTTGAACAGAAAGAGTGAAACTTTGAACATAAAGAGTGAAACTTTGAACATAATGAGTAAAACTTTGAACATATATAGTGAAACTTTAAACAGAAAGAGTGAAACTTTTAACATAAATAGTGAAACTTTGAACATAAATAGTGAAACTTTGAACATAAATAGTGAAACTTTTAACAGAGAGAGTGAAACTTTTAACATAAATAGTGAAACTTTGAACAGAAAGAGTGAAACTTTGAACAGAAAGAGTGAAACTTTGAACAGAAAGAGTGAAACTTTGAACAGAAAGAGTGAAACTTTGAACATAAATAGTGAAACTTTTAACAGAAAGAGTGAAACTTTGAACAGAAATAGTGAAACTTTGAACAGAAAGAGTGAAACTTTGAACAGAAAGAGTGAAACTTTGAACAGAAAGAGTGAAACTTTGAACAGAAATAGTAAAACTTTGAACAGAAAGAGTGAAACTTTGAACAGAAAGAGTGAAACTTTGAACAGAAAGAGTGAAACTTTGAACAGAAAGAGTGAAACTTTGAACAGAAAGAGTGAAACTTTGAACAGAAAGAGTGAAACTTTGAACAGAAAGAGTGAAACTTTGAACAGAAAGAGTGAAACTTAAAACATAAATAGTGAAACTTAAAACATAAATAGTGAAACTGAAAACATAAATAGTGAAACTTTAAACATAAATAGTGAAACTTTGAACAGAAAGAGTGAAACTTTGAACGTAAAGACTGAAACTTTAAACAGAAAGAGTGAAACTTTGAACATAAATAGTGAAACTTTGAACATAAATAGTGAAACTTTGAACAATAGGGAAACTTTGAACAGAAAGAGTGAAACTTTGAACATAAATAGTGAAACTTTGAACATAAATAGTGAAACTTTGAACATAAATAGTGAAACTTTTAACAGAAAGAGTGAAACTTTTAACATAAATAGTGAAACTTTGAACAGAAAGAGTGAAACTTTGAACAGAAAGAGTGAAACTTTGAACAGAAAGAGTGAAACTTTGAACAGAAAGAGTGAAACTTTGAACATAAAGAGTGAAACTTTGAACATAATGAGTAAAACTTTGAACATATATAGTGAAACTTTAAACAGAAAGAGTGAAACTTTTAACATAAATAGTGAAACTTTGAACATAAATAGTGAAACTTTGAACATAAATAGTGAAACTTTTAACAGAGAGAGTGAAACTTTTAACATAAATTGTGAAACTTTGAACAGAAAGAGTGAAACTTTGAACAGAAAGAGTGAAACTTTTAACAGAAAGAGTGAAACTTTGAACAGAAAGAGTGAAACTTTGAACAGAAAGAGTAAAACTTTGAACATAAATAGTGAAACTTTTAACAGAAAGAGTGAAACTTTGAACAGAAATAGTGAAACTTTGAACAGAAAGAGTGAAACTTTGAACAGAAAGAGTGAAACTTTGAACAGAAAGAGTGAAACTTTGAACAGAAATAGTAAAACTTTGAACAGAAAGAGTGAAACTTTGAACAGAAAGAGTGAAACTTTGAACAGAAAGAGTGAAACTTTGAACAGAAAGAGTGAAACTTTGAACAGAAAGAGTGAAACTTTGAACAGAAAGAGTGAAACTTTGAACAGAAAGAGTGAAACTTAAAACATAAATAGTGAAACTTAAAACATAAATAGTGAAACTGAAAACATAAATAGTGAAACTTTAAACATAAATAGTGAAACTTTGAACAGAAAGAGTGAAACTTTGAACGTAAAGACTGAAACTTTAAACAGAAAGAGTGAAACTTTGAACATAAATAGTGAAACTTTGAACAATAGGGAAACTTTGAACAGAAAGAGTGAAACTTTGAACATAAATAGTGAAACTTTGAACATAAATAGTGAAACTTTGAACATAAATAGTGAAACTTTTAACAGAAAGAGTGAAACTTTTAACATAAATAGTGAAACTTTGAACAGAAAGAGTGAAACTTTGAACAGAAAGAGTGAAACTTTGAACAGAAAGAGTGAAACTTTGAACAGAAAGAGTGAAACTTTGAACATAAAGAGTGAAACTTTGAACATAATGAGTAAAACTTTGAACATATATAGTGAAACTTTAAACAGAAAGAGTGAAACTTTTAACATAAATAGTGAAACTTTGAACATAAATAGTGAAACTTTGAACATAAATAGTGAAACTTTTAACAGAGAGAGTGAAACTTTTAACATAAATTGTGAAACTTTGAACAGAAAGAGTGAAACTTTGAACAGAAAGAGTGAAACTTTTAACAGAAAGAGTGAAACTTTGAACAGAAAGAGTGAAACTTTGAACAGAAAGAGTAAAACTTTGAACATAAATAGTGAAACTTTTAACAGAAAGAGTGAAACTTTGAACAGAAATAGTGAAACTTTGAACAGAAAGAGTGAAACTTTGAACAGAAAGAGTGAAACTTTGAACAGAAAGAGTGAAACTTTGAACAGAAATAGTAAAACTTTGAACAGAAAGAGTGAAACTTTGAACAGAAAGAGTGAAACTTTGAACAGAAAGAGTGAAACTTTGAACAGAAAGAGTGAAACTTTGAACAGAAAGAGTGAAACTTTGAACAGAAAGAGTGAAACTTAAAACATAAATAGTGAAACTTAAAACATAAATAGTGAAACTTAAAACATAAATAGTGAAACTTTAAACATCAATAGTGAAACTTTGAACAGAAAGAGTGAAACTTTGAACAGAAAGAGTGAAACTTTGAACATAAAGAGTGAAACTTTGAACATAATGAGTAAAACTTTGAACATATATAGTGAAACTTTAAACAGAAAGAGTGAACTTTTAACATAAATAGTGAAACTTTGAACATAAATAGTGAAACTTTGAACATAAATAGTGAAACTTTTAACAGAGAGAGTGAAACTTTTAACATAAATAGTGAAACTTTGAACAGAAAGAGTGAAACTTTGAACAGAAAGAGTGAAACTTTTAACAGAAAGAGTGAATCTTTGAACAGAAAGAGTGAAACTTTGAACAGAAAGAGTGAAACTTTGAACATAAATAGTGAAACTTTTAACAGAAAGAGTGAAACTTTGAACAGAAATAGTGAAACTTTGAACAGAAAGAGTGAAACTTTGAACAGAAAGAGTGAAACTTTGAACAGAAAGAGTGAAACTTTGAACAGAAATAGTAAAACTTTGAACAGAAAGAGTGAAACTTTGAACAGAAAGAGTGAAACTTTGAACAGAAAGAGTGAAACTTTGAACAGAAAGAGTGAAACTTTGAACAGAAAGAGTGAAACTTAAAACATAAATAGTGAAACTTAAAACATAAATAGTGAAACTTAAAACATAAATAGTGAAACTTTAAACATAAATAGTGAAACTTTGAACAGAAAGAGTGAAACTTTGAACAGAAAGAGTGAAACTTTGAACATAAAGAGTGAAACTTTGAACATAATGAGTAAAACTTTGAACATATATAGTGAAACTTTAAACAGAAAGAGTGAAACTTTTAACATAAATAGTGAAACTTTGAACATAAATAGTGAAACTTTGAACATAAATAGTGAAACTTTTAACAGAGAGAGTGAAACTTTTAACATAAATAGTGAAACTTTGAACAGAAAGAGTGAAACTTTGAACAGAAAGAGTGAAACTTTTAACAGAAAGAGTGAAACTTTGAACAGAAAGAGTGAAACTTTGAACAGAAAGAGTGAAACTTTGAACAGAAATAGTGAAACTTTGAACAATAGGGAAACTTTGAACAGAAAGAGTGAAACTTTGAACATAATGAGTAAAACTTTGAAAAGAAATAGTGAAACTTTGAACATAAAGAGTGAAACTTTGAACATAAATAGTGAAACTTTTAACAGAGAGAGTGAAACTTTTAACATAAATTGTGAAACTTTGAACAGAAAGAGTGAAACTTTGAACAGAAAGAGTGAAACTTTTAACAGAAAGAGTGAAACTTTGAACAGAAAGAGTGAAACTTTGAACAGAAAGAGTAAAACTTTGAACATAAATAGTGAAACTTTTAACAGAAAGAGTGAAACTTTGAACAGAAATAGTGAAACTTTGAACAGAAAGAGTGAAACTTTGAACAGAAAGAGTGAAACTTTGAACAGAAATAGTAAAACTTTGAACAGAAAGAGTGAAACTTTGAACAGAAAGAGTGAAACTTTGAACAGAAAGAGTGAAACTTTGAACAGAAAGAGTGAAACTTTGAACAGAAAGAGTGAAACTTTGAACAGAAAGAGTGAAACTTTGAACAGAAAGAGTGAAACTTTGAACAGAAAGAGTGAAACTTAAAACATAAATAGTGAAACTTAAAACATAAATAGTGAAACTGAAAACATAAATAGTGAAACTTTAAACATAAATAGTGAAACTTTGAACAGAAAGAGTGAAACTTTGAACGTAAAGACTGAAACTTTAAACAGAAAGAGTGAAACTTTGAACATAAATAGTGAAACTTTGAACAATAGGGAAACTTTGAACAGAAAGAGTGAAACTTTGAACATAAATAGTGAAACTTTGAACATAAATAGTGAAACTTTGAACATAAATAGTGAAACTTTTAACAGAAAGAGTGAAACTTTTAACATAAATAGTGAAACTTTGAACAGAAAGAGTGAAACTTTGAACAGAAAGAGTGAAACTTTGAACAGAAAGAGTGAAACTTTGAACATAAAGAGTGAAACTTTGAACATAATGAGTAAAACTTTGAACATATATAGTGAAACTTTAAACAGAAAGAGTGAAACTTTTAACATAAATAGTGAAACTTTGAACATAAATAGTGAAACTTTGAACATAAATAGTGAAACTTTTAACAGAGAGAGTGAAACTTTTAACATAAATTGTGAAACTTTGAACAGAAAGAGTGAAACTTTGAACAGAAAGAGTGAAACTTTTAACAGAAAGAGTGAAACTTTGAACAGAAAGAGTGAAACTTTGAACAGAAAGAGTAAAACTTTGAACATAAATAGTGAAACTTTTAACAGAAAGAGTGAAACTTTGAACAGAAATAGTGAAACTTTGAACAGAAAGAGTGAAACTTTGAACAGAAAGAGTGAAACTTTGAACAGAAATAGTAAAACTTTGAACAGAAAGAGTGAAACTTTGAACAGAAAGAGTGAAACTTTGAACAGAAAGAGTGAAACTTTGAACAGAAAGAGTGAAACTTTGAACAGAAAGAGTGAAACTTTGAACAGAAAGAGTGAAACTTAAAACATAAATAGTGAAACTTAAAACATAAATAGTGAAACTTAAAACATAAATAGTGAAACTTTAAACATCAATAGTGAAACTTTGAACAGAAAGAGTGAAACTTTGAACAGAAAGAGTGAAACTTTGAACATAAAGAGTGAAACTTTGAACATAATGAGTAAAACTTTGAACATATATAGTGAAACTTTAAACAGAAAGAGTGAAACTTTTAACATAAATAGTGAAACTTTGAACATAAATAGTGAAACTTTGAACATAAATAGTGAAACTTTTAACAGAGAGAGTGAAACTTTTAACATAAATAGTGAAACTTTGAACAGAAAGAGTGAAACTTTGAACAGAAAGAGTGAAACTTTTAACAGAAAGAGTGAAACTTTGAACAGAAAGAGTGAAACTTTGAACAGAAAGAGTGAAACTTTGAACATAAATAGTGAAACTTTTAACAGAAAGAGTGAAACTTTGAACAGAAATAGTGAAACTTTGAACAGAAAGAGTGAAACTTTGAACAGAAAGAGTGAAACTTTGAACAGAAAGAGTGAAACTTTGAACAGAAATAGTAAAACTTTGAACAGAAAGAGTGAAACTTTGAACAGAAAGAGTGAAACTTTGAACAGAAAGAGTGAAACTTTGAACAGAAAGAGTGAAACTTTGAACAGAAAGAGTGAAACTTTGAGCAGAAAGAGTGAAACTTTGAACAGAAAGAGTGAAACTTAAAACATAAATAGTGCAACTTAAAACATAAATAGTGAAACTTAAAACATAAATAGTGAAACTTTAAACATAAGTAGTGAAACTTTGAACAGAAAGAGTGAAACTTTGAACGTAAAGACTGAAACTTTAAACAGAAAGAGTGAAACTTTGAACATAAATAGTGAAACTTTGAACAATAGGGAAACTTTGAACAGAAAGAGTGAAACTTTGAACATAATGAGTAAAACTTTGAACAGAAATAGTGAAACTTTGAACATAAAGAGTGAAACTTTGAACATAAGGAGTGAAACTTTGAACATAAAGAGTGAAACTTTTAACAGAAAGAGTTAACTTTTAACATAAATAGTGAAACTTTGAACATAAATAGTGAAACTTTGAACATAAATAGTGAAACTTTTAACAGAAAGAGTGAAACTTTTAACATAAATAGTGAAACTTTGAACATAAATAGTGAAACTTTGAACATAAATAGTGAAACTTTTAACAAAAAGAGTGAAACTTTTAACATAAATAGTGAAACTTTGAACAGAAAGAGTGAAACTTTGAACAGAAAGAGTGAAACTTTGAACAGAAAGAGTGAAACTTTGAACAGAAAGAGTGAAACTTTGAACATAAAGAGTGAAACTTTGAACATAATGAGTAAAACTTTGAACATATATAGTGAAACTTTGAACATAAATAGTGAAACTTTTAACAGAGAGAGTGAAACTTTTAACATAAATAGTGAAACTTTGAACAGAAAGAGTGAAACTTTGAACAGAAAGAGTGAAACTTTTAACAGAAAGAGTGAAACTTTGAACAGAAAGAGTGAAACTTTGAACAGAAAGAGTGAAACTTTGAACATAAATAGTGAAACTTTTAACAGAAAGAGTGAAACTTTGAACAGAAATAGTGAAACTTTGAACAGAAAGAGTGAAACTTTGAACAGAAAGAGTGAAACTTTGAACAGAAAGAGTGAAACTTTGAACAGAAATAGTAAAACTTTGAACAGAAAGAGTGAAACTTTGAACAGAAAGAGTGAAACTTTGAACAGAAAGAGTGAAACTTTTAACAGAAAGAGTGAAACTTTGAACAGAAAGAGTGAAACTTTGAACAATAGGGAAACTTTGAACAGAAAGAGTGAAACTTTGAACATAAATAGTGAAACTTTTAACAGAAAGAGTGAAACTTTGAACAGAAAGAGTGAAACTTTGAACGTAAAGACTGAAACTTTAAACAGAAAGAGTGAAACTTTGAACATAAATAGTGAAACTTTGAACAATAGGGAAACTTTGAACAGAAAGAGTGAAACTTTGAACATAAATAGTGAAACTTTTAACAGAAAGAGTGAAACTTTGAACAGAAATAGTGAAACTTTGAACAGAAAGAGTGAAACTTTGAACAGAAAGAGTGAAACTTTGAACAGAAAGAGTGAAACTTTGAACAGAAAGAGTGAAACTTTGAACAGAAAGAGTGAAACTTTGAACAGAAAGAGTGAAACTTAAAACATAAATAGTGAAACTTAAAACATAAATAGTGAAACTTAAAACATAAATAGTGAAACTTAAAACATAAATAGTGAAACTTTAAACATAAATAGTGAAACTTTGAACAGAAAGAGTGAAACTTTGAACGTAAAGACTGAAACTTTAAACAGAAAGAGTGAAACTTTGAACATAAATAGTGAAACTTTGAACAATAGGGAAACTTTGAACAGAAAGAGTGAAACTTTGAACATAATGAGTAAAACTTTGAACAGAAATAGTGAAACTTTGAACATAAAGAGTGAAACTTTGAACATAAGGAGTGAAACTTTGAACATAAAGAGTGAAACTTTTAACAGAAAGAGTTAACTTTTAACATAAATAGTGAAACTTTGAACATAAATAGTGAAACTTTGAACATAAATAGTGAAACTTTTAACAGAAAGAGTGAAACTTTTAACATAAATAGTGAAACTTTGAACATAAATAGTGAAACTTTGAACATAAATAGTGAAACTTTTAACAGAAAGAGTGAAACTTTTAACATAAATAGTGAAACTTTGAACAGAAAGAGTGAAACTTTGAACAGAAAGAGTGAAACTTTGAACAGAAAGAGTGAAACTTTGAACAGAAAGAGTGAAACTTTGAACATAATGAGTAAAACTTTGAACATATATAGTGAAACTTTAAACAGAAAGAGTGAAACTTTTAACATAAATAGTGAAACTTTGAACATAAATAGTGAAACTTTGAACATAAATAGTGAAACTTTTAACAGAGAGTGAAACTTTTAACATAAATAGTGAAACTTTGAACAGAAAGAGTGAAACTTTGAACAGAAAGAGTGAAACTTTGAACAGAAAGAGTGAAACTTTGAACAGAAAGAGTAAAACTTTGAACATAAATAGTGAAACTTTTAACAGAAAGAGTGAAACTTTGAACAGAAATAGTGAAACTTTGAACAGAAAGAGTGAAACTTTGAACAGAAAGAGTGAAACTTTGAACAGAAAGAGTGAAACTTTGAACAGAAATAGTAAAACTTTGAACAGAAAGAGTGAAACTTTGAACAGAAAGAGTGAAACTTTGAACAGAAAGAGTGAAACTTTGAACAGAAAGAGTGAAACTTTGAACAGAAAGAGTGAAACTTTGAACAGAAAGAGTGAAACTTTGAACAGAAAGAGTGAAACTTTGAACATAATGAGTAAAACTTTGAACATATATAGTGAAACTTTAAACAGAAAGAGTGAAACTTTTAACATAAATAGTGAAACTTTGAACATAAATAGTGAAACTTTGAACATAAATAGTGAAACTTTTAACAGAGAGTGAAACTTTTAACATAAATAGTGAAACTTTGAACAGAAAGAGTGAAACTTTGAACAGAAAGAGTGAAACTTTGAACAGAAAGAGTGAAACTTTGAACAGAAAGAGTAAAACTTTGAACATAAATAGTGAAACTTTTAACAGAAAGAGTGAAACTTTGAACAGAAATAGTGAAACTTTGAACAGAAAGAGTGAAACTTTGAACAGAAATAGTAAAACTTTGAACAGAAAGAGTGAAACTTTAAACAGAAAGAGTGAAACTTTGAACATAAATAGTGAAACTTTGAACAATAGGGAAACTTTGAACAGAAAGAGTGAAACTTTGAACATAAATAGTGAAACTGAAAACATAAATAGTGAAACTTTAAACATAAATAGTGAAACTTTGAACAGAAAGAGTGAAACTTTGAACGTAAAGACTGAAACTTTAAACAGAAAGAGTGAAACTTTGAACATAAATAGTGAAACTTTGAACAATAGGGAAACTTTGAACAGAAAGAGTGAAACTTTGAACATAAATAGTGAAACTTTTAACAGAAAGAGTGAAACTTTGAACAGAAAGAGTGAAACTTTGAACGTAAAGACTGAAACTTTAAACAGAAAGAGTGAAACTTTGAACATAAATAGTGAAAATTTGAACAATAGGGAAACTTTGAACAGAAAGAGTGAAACTTTGAACATAAATAGTGAAACTTTTAACAGAAAGAGTGAAACTTTGAACAGAGATAGTGAAACTTTGAACAGAAAGAGTGAAACTTTGAACAGAAAGAGTGAAACTTTGAACAGAAAGAGTGAAACTTTGAACAGAAATAGTAAAACTTTGAACAGAAAGAGTGAAACTTTGAACAGAAAGAGTGAAACTTTGAACAGAAAGAGTGAAACTTTGAACAGAAAGAGTGAAACTTTGAACAGAAAGAGTGAAACTTTGAACAGAAAGAGTGAAACTTTGAACAGAAAGAGTGAAACTTTGAACAGAAAGAGTGAAACTTTGAACAGAAAGAGTGAAACTTTGAACATAATGAGTAAAACTTTGAACATATATAGTGAAACTTTAAACAGAAAGAGTGAAACTTTTAACATAAATAGTGAAACTTTGAACATAAATAGTGAAACTTTGAACATAAATAGTGAAACTTTTAACAGAGAGTGAAACTTTTAACATAAATAGTGAAACTTTGAACAGAAAGAGTGAAACTTTGAACAGAAAGAGTGAAACTTTGAACAGAAAGAGTGAAACTTTGAACAGAAAGAGTAAAACTTTGAACATAAATAGTGAAACTTTTAACAGAAAGAGTGAAACTTTGAACAGAAATAGTGAAACTTTGAACAGAAAGAGTGAAACTTTGAACAGAAAGAGTGAAACTTTGAACAGAAAGAGTGAAACTTTGAACAGAAATAGTAAAACTTTGAACAGAAAGAGTGAAACTTTGAACAGAAAGAGTGAAACTTTGAACAGAAAGAGTGAAACTTTGAACAGAAAGAGTGAAACTTTGAACAGAAAGAGTGAAACTTTGAACAGAAAGAGTGAAACTTTGAACAGAAAGAGTGAAACTTAAAACATAAATAGTGAAACTTAAAACATAAATAGTGAAACTTAAAACATAAATAGTGAAACTTTAAACATAAATAGTGAAACTTTGAACAGAAAGAGTGAAACTTTGAACAGAAAGAGTGAAACTTTGAACATAAACAGTGAAACTTTGAACATAATGAGTAAAACTTTGAACATATATAGTGAAACTTTAAACAGAAAGAGTGAAACTTTTAACATAAATAGTGAAACTTTGAACATAAATAGTGAAACTTTGAACATAAATAGTGAAACTTTTAACAGAGAGAGTGAAACTTTTAACATAAATAGTGAAACTTTGAACAGAAAGAGTGAAACTTTGAACAGAAAGAGTGAAACTTTTAACAGAAAGAGTGAAACTTTGAACAGAAAGAGTGAAACTTTGAACAGAAAGAGTGAAACTTTGAACATAAATAGTGAAACTTTTAACAGAAAGAGTGAAACTTTGAACAGAAATAGTGAAACTTTGAACAGAAAGAGTGAAACTTTGAACAGAAAGAGTGAAACTTTGAACAGAAAGAGTGAAACTTTGAACAGAAATAGTAAAACTTTGAACATAAATAGTGAAACTTTGAACAGAAAGAGTGAAACTTTGAACAGAAAGAGTCAAACTTTGAACAGAAAGAGTGAAACTTTGAACAGAAAGAGTGAAACTTTGAACATAAATAGTGAAACTTTTAACAGAAAGAGTGAAACTTTGAACAGAAATAGTGAAACTTTGAACAGAAAGAGTGAAACTTTGAACAGAAAGAGTGAAACTTTGAACAGAAAGAGTGAAACTTTGAACAGAAAGAGTGAAACTTTGAACAGAAAGAGTGAAACTTTGAACAGAAAGAGTGAAACTTTGAACAGAAAGAGTGAAACTTTGAACAGAAAGAGTGAAACTTTGAACAGAAAGAGTGAAACTTTGAACAGAAAGAGTGAAACTTTGAACAGAAAGAGTGAAACTTAAAACATAAATAGTGAAACTTAAAACATAAATAGTGAAACTTAAAACATAAATAGTGAAACTTTAAACATAAATAGTGAAACTTTGAACAGAAAGAGTGAAACTTTGAACGTAAAGACTGAAACTTTAAACAGAAAGAGTGAAACTTTGAACATAAATAGGGAAACTTTGAACAAAAGGGAAACTTTGAACAGAAAGAGTGAAACTTTGAACATAATGAGTAAAACTTTGAACAGAAATAGTGAAACTTTGAACATAAAGAGTGAAACTTTGAACATAAGGAGTGAAACTTTGAACATAAAGAGTGAAACTTTTAACAGAAAGAGTTAACTTTTAACATAAATAGTGAAACTTTTAACATAAATAGTGAAACTTTGAACATAAATAGTGAAACTTTGAACATAAATAGTGAAACTTTGAACATAAATAGTGAAACTTTTAACAGAAAGAGTGAAACTTTTAACATAAATAGTGAAACTTTGAACATAAATAGTGAAACTTTGAACATAAATAGTGAAACTTTTAACAGAAAGAGTGAAACTTTTAACATAAATAGTGAAACTTTGAACAGAAAGAGTGAAACTTTGAACAGAAAGAGTGAAACTTTGAACAGAAAGAGTGAAACTTTGAACAGAAAGAGTGAAACTTTGAACATAATGAGTAAAACTTTGAACATATATAGTGAAACTTTAAACAGAAAGAGTGAAACTTTTAACATAAATAGTGAAACTTTGAACATAAATAGTGAAACTTTGAACATAAATAGTGAAACTTTTAACAGAGAGTGAAACTTTTAACATAAATAGTGAAACTTTGAACAGAAAGAGTGAAACTTTGAACAGAAAGAGTGAAACTTTGAACAGAAAGAGTGAAACTTTGAACAGAAAGAGTAAAACTTTGAACATAAATAGTGAAACTTTTAACAGAAAGAGTGAAACTTTGAACAGAAATAGTGAAACTTTGAACAGAAAGAGTGAAACTTTGAACAGAAATAGTAAAACTTTGAACAGAAAGAGTGAAACTTTAAACAGAAAGAGTGAAACTTTGAACATAAATAGTGAAACTTTGAACAATAGGGAAACTTTGAACAGAAAGAGTGAAACTTTGAACATAAATAGTGAAACTGAAAACATAAATTGTGAAACTTTAAACATAAATAGTGAAACTTTGAACAGAAAGAGTGAAACTTTGAACGTAAAGACTGAAACTTTAAACAGAAAGAGTGAAACTTTGAACATAAATAGTGAAACTTTGAACAATAGGGAAACTTTGAACAGAAAGAGTGAAACTTTGAACATAAATAGTGAAACTTTTAACAGAAAGAGTGAAACTTTGAACAGAAAGAGTGAAACTTTGAACGTAAAGACTGAAACTTTAAACAGAAAGAGTGAAACTTTGAACATAAATAGTGAAACTTTGAACAATAGGGAAACTTTGAACAGAAAGAGTGAAACTTTGAACATAAATAGTGAAACTTTTAACAGAAAGAGTGAAACTTTGAACAGAAATAGTGAAACTTTGAACAGAAAGAGTGAAACTTTGAACAGAAAGAGTGAAACTTTGAACAGAAAGAGTGAAACTTTGAACAGAAATAGTAAAACTTTGAACAGAAAGAGTGAAACTTTGAACAGAAAGAGTGAAACTTTGAACAGAAAGAGTGAAACTTTGAACAGAAAGAGTGAAACTTTGAACAGAAAGAGTGAAACTTTGAACAGAAAGAGTGAAACTTTGAACAGAAAGAGTGAAACTTAAAACATAAATAGTGAAACTTAAAACATAAATAGTGAAACTTAAAACATAAATAGTGAAACTTTAAACATAAATAGTGAAACTTTGAACAGAAAGAGTGAAACTTTGAACGTAAAGACTGAAACTTTAAACAGAAAGAGTGAAACTTTAAACAGAAAGAGTGAAACTTTGAACATAAATAGTGAAACTTTGAACAATAGGGAAACTTTGAACAGAAAGAGTGAAACTTTGAACATAAATAGTGAAACTGAAAACATAAATTGTGAAACTTTAAACATAAATAGTGAAACTTTGAACAGAAAGAGTGAAACTTTGAACGTAAAGACTGAAACTTTAAACAGAAAGAGTGAAACTTTGAACATAAATAGTGAAACTTTGAACAATAGGGAAACTTTGAACAGAAAGAGTGAAACTTTGAACATAAATAGTGAAACTTTTAACAGAAAGAGTGAAACTTTGAACAGAAAGAGTGAAACTTTGAACGTAAAGACTGAAACTTTAAACAGAAAGAGTGAAACTTTGAACATAAATAGTGAAACTTTGAACAATAGGGAAACTTTGAACAGAAAGAGTGAAACTTTGAACATAAATAGTGAAACTTTTAACAGAAAGAGTGAAACTTTGAACAGAAATAGTGAAACTTTGAACAGAAAGAGTGAAACTTTGAACAGAAAGAGTGAAACTTTGAACAGAAAGAGTGAAACTTTGAACAGAAATAGTAAAACTTTGAACAGAAAGAGTGAAACTTTGAACAGAAAGAGTGAAACTTTGAACAGAAAGAGTGAAACTTTGAACAGAAAGAGTGAAACTTTGAACAGAAAGAGTGAAACTTTGAACAGAAAGAGTGAAACTTTGAACAGAAAGAGTTAAACTTAAAACATAAATAGTGAAACTTAAAACATAAATAGTGAAACTTAAAACATAAATAGTGAAACTTTAAACATAAATAGTGAAACTTTGAACAGAAAGAGTGAAACTTTGAACGTAAAGACTGAAACTTTAAACAGAAAGAGTGAAACTTTGAACATAAATAGTGAAACTTTGAACAATAGGGAAACTTTGAACAGAAAGAGTGAAACTTTGAACATAATGAGTAAAACTTTGAACAGAAATAGTGAAACTTTGAACATAAAGAGTGAAACTTTGAACATAAGGAGTGAAACTTTGAACATAAAGAGTGAAACTTTTAACAGAAAGAGTTAACTTTTAACATAAATAGTGAAACTTTGAACATAAATAGTGAAACTTTGAACATAAATAGTGAAACTTTTAACAGAAAGAGTGAAACTTTTAACATAAATAGTGAAACTTTGAACATAAATAGTGAAACTTTGAACATAAATAGTGAAACTTTTAACAGAAAGAGTGAAACTTTTAACATAAATAGTGAAACTTTGAACAGAAAGAGTGAAACTTTGAACAGAAAGAGTGAAACTTTGAACAGAAAGAGTGAAACTTTGAACAGAAAGAGTGAAACTTTGAACATAATGAGTAAAACTTTGAACATATATAGTGAAACTTTAAACAGAAAGAGTGAAACTTTTAACATAAATAGTGAAACTTTGAACATAAATAGTGAAACTTTGAACATAAATAGTGAAACTTTTAACAGAGAGTGAAACTTTTAACATAAATAGTGAAACTTTGAACAATAGGGAAACTTTGAACAGAAAGAGTGAAACTTTGAACATAAATAGTGAAACTTTTAACAGAAAGAGTGAAACTTTGAACAGAAAGAGTGAAACTTTGAACGTAAAGACTGAAACTTTAAACAGAAAGAGTGAAACTTTGAACATAAATAGTGAAACTTTGAACAATAGGGAAACTTTGAACAGAAAGAGTGAAACTTTGAACATAAATAGTGAAACTTTTAACAGAAAGAGTGAAACTTTGAACAGAAATAGTGAAACTTTGAACAGAAAGAGTGAAACTTTGAACAGAAAGAGTGAAACTTTGAACAGAAAGAGTGAAACTTTGAACAGAAATAGTAAAACTTTGAACAGAAAGAGTGAAACTTTGAACAGAAAGAGTGAAACTTAAAACATAAATAGTGAAACCTAAAACATAAATAGTGAAACTTAAAACATAAATAGTGAAACTTTGAACAGAAAGACTGAAACTTAAACAGAAAGAGTGAAACTTTGAACGTAAAAACTGAAACTTTAAACAGAAAGAGTGAAACTTTGAACATAAAGAGTGAAACTTTGAACAGAAAGAGTGAAACTTTGAACAGAAAGAGTGAAACTTAAAACATAAATAGTGAAACTTAAAACATAAATAGTGAAACTTAAAACATAAATAGTGAAACTTTAAACATAAATAGTGAAACTTTGAACAGAAAGAGTGAAACTTTGAACGTAAAGACTGAAACTTTAAACAGAAAGAGTGAAACTTTGAACATAAATAGGGAAACTTTGAACAAAAGGGAAACTTTGAACAGAAAGAGTGAAACTTTGAACATAAATAGTGAAACTTTTAACAGAAAGAGTGAAACTTTTAACATAAATAGTGAAACTTTGAACATAAATAGTGAAACTTTGAACATAAATAGTGAAACTTTTAACAGAAAGAGTGAAACTTTTAACATAAATAGTGAAACTTTGAACAGAAAGAGTGAAACTTTGAACAGAAAGAGTGAAACTTTGAACAGAAAGAGTGAAACTTTGAACAGAAAGAGTGAAACTTTGAACATAATGAGTAAAACTTTGAACATATATAGTGAAACTTTAAACAGAAAGAGTGAAACTTTTAACATAAATAGTGAAACTTTGAACATAAATAGTGAAACTTTGAACATAAATAGTGAAACTTTTAACAGAGAGTGAAACTTTTAACATAAATAGTGAAACTTTGAACAATAGGGAAACTTTGAACAGAAAGAGTGAAACTTTGAACATAAATAGTGAAACTTTTAACAGAAAGAGTGAAACTTTGAACAGAAAGAGTGAAACTTTGAACGTAAAGACTGAAACTTTAAACAGAAAGAGTGAAACTTTGAACATAAATAGTGAAACTTTGAACAATAGGGAAACTTTGAACAGAAAGAGTGAAACTTTGAACATAAATAGTGAAACTTTTAACAGAAAGAGTGAAACTTTGAACAGAAATAGTGAAACTTTGAACAGAAAGAGTGAAACTTTGAACAGAAAGAGTGAAACTTTGAACAGAAAGAGTGAAACTTTGAACAGAAATAGTAAAACTTTGAACAGAAAGAGTGAAACTTTGAACAGAAAGAGTGAAACTTAAAACATAAATAGTGAAACCTAAAACATAAATAGTGAAACTTAAAACATAAATAGTGAAACTTTGAACAGAAAGACTGAAACTTAAACAGAAAGAGTGAAACTTTGAACGTAAAAACTGAAACTTTAAACAGAAAGAGTGAAACTTTGAACATAAAGAGTGAAACTTTGAACAGAAAGAGTGAAACTTTGAACAGAAAGAGTGAAACTTAAAACATAAATAGTGAAACTTAAAACATAAATAGTGAAACTTAAAACATAAATAGTGAAACTTTAAACATAAATAGTGAAACTTTGAACAGAAAGAGTGAAACTTTGAACGTAAAGACTGAAACTTTAAACAGAAAGAGTGAAACTTTGAACATAAATAGGGAAACTTTGAACAAAAGGGAAACTTTGAACAGAAAGAGTGAAACTTTGAACATAATGAGTAAAACTTTGAACAGAAATAGTGAAACTTTGAACATAAAGAGTGAAACTTTGAACATAAGGAGTGAAACTTTGAACATAAAGAGTGAAACTTTTAACAGAAAGAGTTAACTTTTAACATAAATAGTGAAACTTTTAACATAAATAGTGAAACTTTGAACATAAATAGTGAAACTTTGAACATAAATAGTGAAACTTTGAACATAAATAGTGAAACTTTGAACATAAATAGTGAAACTTTTAACAGAAAGAGTGAAACTTTTAACATAAATAGTGAAACTTTGAACATAAATAGTGAAACTTTGAACATAAATAGTGAAACTTTTAACAGAAAGAGTGAAACTTTTAACATAAATAGTGAAACTTTGAACAGAAAGAGTGAAACTTTGAACAGAAAGAGTGAAACTTTGAACAGAAAGAGTGAAACTTTGAACAGAAAGAGTGAAACTTTGAACATAATGAGTAAAACTTTGAACATATATAGTGAAACTTTAAACAGAAAGAGTGAAACTTTTAACATAAATAGTGAAACTTTGAACATAAATAGTGAAACTTTGAACATAAATAGTGAAACTTTTAACAGAGAGTGAAACTTTTAACATAAATAGTGAAACTTTGAACAGAAAGAGTGAAACTTTGAACAGAAAGAGTGAAACTTTGAACAGAAAGAGTGAAACTTTGAACAGAAAGAGTAAAACTTTGAACATAAATAGTGAAACTTTTAACAGAAAGAGTGAAACTTTGAACAGAAATAGTGAAACTTTGAACAGAAAGAGTGAAACTTTGAACAGAAATAGTAAAACTTTGAACAGAAAGAGTGAAACTTTAAACAGAAAGAGTGAAACTTTGAACATAAATAGTGAAACTTTGAACAATAGGGAAACTTTGAACAGAAAGAGTGAAACTTTGAACATAAATAGTGAAACTGAAAACATAAATTGTGAAACTTTAAACATAAATAGTGAAACTTTGAACAGAAAGAGTGAAACTTTGAACGTAAAGACTGAAACTTTAAACAGAAAGAGTGAAACTTTGAACATAAATAGTGAAACTTTGAACAATAGGGAAACTTTGAACAGAAAGAGTGAAACTTTGAACATAAATAGTGAAACTTTTAACAGAAAGAGTGAAACTTTGAACAGAAAGAGTGAAACTTTGAACGTAAAGACTGAAACTTTAAACAGAAAGAGTGAAACTTTGAACATAAATAGTGAAACTTTGAACAATAGGGAAACTTTGAACAGAAAGAGTGAAACTTTGAACATAAATAGTGAAACTTTTAACAGAAAGAGTGAAACTTTGAACAGAAATAGTGAAACTTTGAACAGAAAGAGTGAAACTTTGAACAGAAAGAGTGAAACTTTGAACAGAAAGAGTGAAACTTTGAACAGAAATAGTAAAACTTTGAACAGAAAGAGTGAAACTTTGAACAGAAAGAGTGAAACTTTGAACAGAAAGAGTGAAACTTTGAACAGAAAGAGTGAAACTTTGAACAGAAAGAGTGAAACTTTGAACAGAAAGAGTGAAACTTTGAACAGAAAGAGTGAAACTTAAAACATAAATAGTGAAACTTAAAACATAAATAGTGAAACTTAAAACATAAATAGTGAAACTTTAAACATAAATAGTGAAACTTTGAACAGAAAGAGTGAAACTTTGAACGTAAAGACTGAAACTTTAAACAGAAAGAGTGAAACTTTAAACAGAAAGAGTGAAACTTTGAACATAAATAGTGAAACTTTGAACAATAGGGAAACTTTGAACAGAAAGAGTGAAACTTTGAACATAAATAGTGAAACTGAAAACATAAATTGTGAAACTTTAAACATAAATAGTGAAACTTTGAACAGAAAGAGTGAAACTTTGAACGTAAAGACTGAAACTTTAAACAGAAAGAGTGAAACTTTGAACATAAATAGTGAAACTTTGAACAATAGGGAAACTTTGAACAGAAAGAGTGAAACTTTGAACATAAATAGTGAAACTTTTAACAGAAAGAGTGAAACTTTGAACAGAAAGAGTGAAACTTTGAACGTAAAGACTGAAACTTTAAACAGAAAGAGTGAAACTTTGAACATAAATAGTGAAACTTTGAACAATAGGGAAACTTTGAACAGAAAGAGTGAAACTTTGAACATAAATAGTGAAACTTTTAACAGAAAGAGTGAAACTTTGAACAGAAATAGTGAAACTTTGAACAGAAAGAGTGAAACTTTAAACATAAATAGTGAAACTTTGAACAGAAAGAGTGAAACTTTGAACAGAAAGAGTGAAACTTAAAACATAAATAGTGAAACTTAAAACATAAATAGTGAAACTTAAAACATAAATAGTGAAACTTTAAACATAAATAGTGAAACTTTGAACAGAAAGAGTGAAACTTTGAACGTAAAGACTGAAACTTTAAACAGAAAGAGTGAAACTTTGAACATAAATAGTGAAACTTTGAACAATAGGGAAACTTTGAACAGAAAGAGTGAAACTTTGAACATAATGAGTAAAACTTTGAACAGAAATAGTGAAACTTTGAACATAAAGAGTGAAACTTTGAACATAAGGAGTGAAACTTTGAACATAAAGAGTGAAACTTTTAACAGAAAGAGTTAACTTTTAACATAAATAGTGAAACTTTGAACATAAATAGTGAAACTTTGAACATAAATAGTGAAACTTTTAACAGAAAGAGTGAAACTTTTAACATAAATAGTGAAACTTTGAACATAAATAGTGAAACTTTGAACATAAATAGTGAAACTTTTAACAGAAAGAGTGAAACTTTTAACATAAATAGTGAAACTTTGAACAGAAAGAGTGAAACTTTGAACAGAAAGAGTGAAACTTTGAACAGAAAGAGTGAAACTTTGAACAGAAAGAGTGAAACTTTGAACATAATGAGTAAAACTTTGAACATATATAGTGAAACTTTAAACAGAAAGAGTGAAACTTTTAACATAAATAGTGAAACTTTGAACATAAATAGTGAAACTTTGAACATAAATAGTGAAACTTTTAACAGAGAGTGAAACTTTTAACATAAATAGTGAAACTTTGAACAATAGGGAAACTTTGAACAGAAAGAGTGAAACTTTGAACATAAATAGTGAAACTTTTAACAGAAAGAGTGAAACTTTGAACAGAAAGAGTGAAACTTTGAACGTAAAGACTGAAACTTTAAACAGAAAGAGTGAAACTTTGAACATAAATAGTGAAACTTTGAACAATAGGGAAACTTTGAACAGAAAGAGTGAAACTTTGAACATAAATAGTGAAACTTTTAACAGAAAGAGTGAAACTTTGAACAGAAATAGTGAAACTTTGAACAGAAAGAGTGAAACTTTGAACAGAAAGAGTGAAACTTTGAACAGAAAGAGTGAAACTTTGAACAGAAATAGTAAAACTTTGAACAGAAAGAGTGAAACTTTGAACAGAAAGAGTGAAACTTTGAACAGAAAGAGTGAAACTTTGAACAGAAAGAGTGAAACTTTGAACAGAAAGAGTGAAACTTTGAACAGAAAGAGTGAAACTTTGAACAGAAAGAGTGAAACTTAAAACATAAATAGTGAAACTTAAAACATAAATAGTGAAACTTAAAACATAAATAGTGAAACTTTAAACATAAATAGTGAAACTTTGAACAGAAAGAGTGAAACTTTGAACGTAAAGACTGAAACTTTAAACAGAAAGAGTGAAACTTTGAACATAAATAGTGAAACTTTGAACAATAGGGAAACTTTGAACAGAAAGAGTGAAACTTTGAACATAATGAGTAAAACTTTGAACAGAAATAGTGAAACTTTGAACATAAAGAGTGAAACTTTGAACATAAGGAGTGAAACTTTGAACATAAAGAGTGAAACTTTTAACAGAAAGAGTTAACTTTTAACATAAATAGTGAAACTTTGAACATAAATAGTGAAACTTTGAACATAAATAGTGAAACTTTTAACAGAAAGAGTGAAACTTTTAACATAAATAGTGAAACTTTGAACATAAATAGTGAAACTTTGAACATAAATAGTGAAACTTTTAACAGAAAGAGTGAAACTTTTAACATAAATAGTGAAACTTTGAACAGAAAGAGTGAAACTTTGAACAGAAAGAGTGAAACTTTGAACAGAAAGAGTGAAACTTTGAACAGAAAGAGTGAAACTTTGAACATAATGAGTAAAACTTTGAACATATATAGTGAAACTTTAAACAGAAAGAGTGAAACTTTTAACATAAATAGTGAAACTTTGAACATAAATAGTGAAACTTTGAACATAAATAGTGAAACTTTTAACAGAGAGTGAAACTTTTAACATAAATAGTGAAACTTTGAACAGAAAGAGTGAAACTTTGAACAGAAAGAGTGAAACTTTGAACAGAAAGAGTGAAACTTTGAACAGAAATAGTAAAACTTTGAACAGAAAGAGTGAAACTTTGAACAGAAAGAGTGAAACTTTGAACAGAAAGAGTGAAACTTTGAACAGAAAGAGTGAAACTTTGAACAGAAAGAGTGAAACTTTGAACAGAAAGAGTGAAACTTTGAACAGAAAGAGTGAAACTTAAAACATAAATAGTGAAACTTAAAACATAAATAGTGAAACTTAAAACATAAATAGTGAAACTTTAAACATAAATAGTGAAACTTTGAACAGAAAGAGTGAAACTTTGAACAGAAAGAGTGAAACTTTGAACATAAACAGTGAAACTTTGAACATAATGAGTAAAACTTTGAACATATATAGTGAAACTTTAAACAGAAAGAGTGAAACTTTTAACATAAATAGTGAAACTTTGAACATAAATAGTGAAACTTTGAACATAAATAGTGAAACTTTTAACAGAGAGAGTGAAACTTTTAACATAAATAGTGAAACTTTGAACAGAAAGAGTGAAACTTTGAACAGAAAGAGTGAAACTTTTAACAGAAAGAGTGAAACTTTGAACAGAAAGAGTGAAACTTTGAACAGAAAGAGTGAAACTTTGAACATAAATAGTGAAACTTTTAACAGAAAGAGTGAAACTTTGAACAGAAATAGTGAAACTTTGAACAGAAAGAGTGAAACTTTGAACAGAAAGAGTGAAACTTTGAACAGAAAGAGTGAAACTTTGAACAGAAATAGTAAAACTTTGAACATAAATAGTGAAACTTTGAACAGAAAGAGTGAAACTTTGAACAGAAAGAGTCAAACTTTGAACAGAAAGAGTGAAACTTTGAACAGAAAGAGTGAAACTTTGAACATAAATAGTGAAACTTTTAACAGAAAGAGTGAAACTTTGAACAGAAATAGTGAAACTTTGAACAGAAAGAGTGAAACTTTGAACAGAAAGAGTGAAACTTTGAACAGAAAGAGTGAAACTTTGAACAGAAAGAGTGAAACTTTGAACAGAAAGAGTGAAACTTTGAACAGAAAGAGTGAAACTTTGAACAGAAAGAGTGAAACTTTGAACAGAAAGAGTGAAACTTTGAACAGAAAGAGTGAAACTTTGAACAGAAAGAGTGAAACTTTGAACAGAAAGAGTGAAACTTTGAACAGAAAGAGTGAAACTTAAAATATAAATAGTGAAACTTAAAACATAAATAGTGAAACTTAAAACATAAATAGTGAAACTTTAAACATAAATAGTGAAACTTTGAACAGAAAGAGTGAAACTTTGAACGTAAAGACTGAAACTTTAAACAGAAAGAGTGAAACTTTGAACATAAATAGTGAAACTTTGAACAATAGGGAAACTTTGAACAGAAAGAGTGAAACTTTGAACATAATGAGTAAAACTTTGAACAGAAATAGTGAAACTTTGAACATAAAGAGTGAAACTTTGAACATAAGGAGTGAAACTTTGAACATAAAGAGTGAAACTTTTAACAGAAAGAGTTAACTTTTAACATAAATAGTGAAACTTTGAACATAAATAGTGAAACTTTGAACATTAATAGTGAAACTTTTAACAGAAAGAGTGAAACTTTGAACAGAAAGAGTGAAACTTTGAACAGAAAGAGTGAAACTTTGAACAGAAAGAGTGAAACTTTGAACATAATGAGTAAAACTTTGAACATATATAGTGAAACTTTAAACAGAAAGAGTGAAACTTTTAACATAAATAGTGAAACTTTGAACATAAATAGTGAAACTTTGAACATAAATAGTGAAACTTTTAACAGAGAGTGAAACTTTTAACATAAATAGTGAAACTTTGAACAGAAAGAGTGAAACTTTGAACAGAAAGAGTGAAACTTTGAACAGAAAGAGTGAAACTTTGAACAGAAAGAGTAAAACTTTGAACATAAATAGTGAAACTTTTAACAGAAAGAGTGAAACTTTGAACAGAAATAGTGAAACTTTGAACAGAAAGAGTGAAACTTTGAACAGAAAGAGTGAAACTTTGAACAGAAATAGTAAAACTTTGAACATAAATAGTGAAACTTTGAACAGAAAGAGTGAAACTTTGAACAGAAAGAGTCAAACTTTGAACAGAAAGAGTGAAACTTTGAACAGAAAGAGTGAAACTTTGAACATAAATAGTGAAACTTTTAACAGAAAGAGTGAAACTTTGAACAGAAATAGTGAAACTTTGAACAGAAAGAGTGAAACTTTGAACAGAAAGAGTGAAACTTTGAACAGAAATAGTAAAACTTTGAACAGAAAGAGTGAAACTTTGAACAGAAAGAGTGAAACTTTGAACAGAAAGAGTGAAACTTTGAACAGAAAGAGTGAAACTTTGAACAGAAAGAGTGAAACTTTGAACAGAAAGAGTGAAACTTTGAACAGAAAGAGTGAAACTTAAAACATAAATAGTGAAACTTAAAACATAAATAGTGAAACTTAAAACATAAATAGTGAAACTTTGAACAGAAAGAGTGAAACTTTGAACAGAAAGAGTGAAACTTTGAACATAAACAGTGAAACTTTGAACATAATGAGTAAAACTTTGAACATATATAGTGAAACTTTAAACAGAAAGAGTGAAACTTTTAACATAAATAGTGAAACTTTGAACATAAATAGTGAAACTTTGAACATAAATAGTGAAACTTTTAACAGAGAGAGTGAAACTTTTAACATAAATAGTGAAACTTTGAACAGAAAGAGTGAAACTTTGAACAGAAAGAGTGAAACTTTGAACAGAAAGAGTGAAACTTTTAACAGAAAGAGTGAAACTTTGAACAGAAAGAGTGAAACTTTGAACAGAAAGAGTGAAACTTTGAACATAAATAGTGAAACTTTTAACAGAAAGAGTGAAACTTTGAACAGAAATAGTGAAACTTTGAACAGAAAGAGTGAAACTTTGAACAGAAAGAGTGAAACTTTGAACAGAAAGAGTGAAACTTTGAACAGAAATAGTAAAACTTTGAACATAAATAGTGAAACTTTGAACAGAAAGAGTGAAACTTTGAACAGAAAGAGTCAAACTTTGAACAGAAAGAGTGAAACTTTGAACAGAAATAGTGAAACTTTGAACAGAAAGAGTGAAACTTTGAACAGAAATAGTAAAACTTTGAACAGAAAGAGTGAAACTTTAAACAGAAAGAGTGAAACTTTGAACATAAATAGTGAAACTTTGAACAATAGGGAAACTTTGAACAGAAAGAGTGAAACTTTGAACATAAATAGTGAAACTGAAAACATAAATAGTGAAACTTTAAACATAAATAGTGAAACTTTGAACAGAAAGAGTGAAACTTTGAACGTAAAGACTGAAACTTTAAACAGAAAGAGTGAAACTTTGAACATAAATAGTGAAACTTTGAACAATAGGGAAACTTTGAACAGAAAGAGTGAAACTTTGAACATAAATAGTGAAACTTTTAACAGAAAGAGTGAAACTTTGAACAGAAAGAGTGAAACTTTGAACGTAAAGACTGAAACTTTAAACAGAAAGAGTGAAACTTTGAACATAAATAGTGAAACTTTGAACAATAGGGAAACTTTGAACAGAAAGAGTGAAACTTTGAACATAAATAGTGAAACTTTTAACAGAAAGAGTGAAACTTTGAACAGAAATAGTGAAACTTTGAACAGAAAGAGTGAAACTTTGAACAGAAAGAGTGAAACTTTGAACAGAAAGAGTGAAACTTTGAACAGAAATAGTAAAACTTTGAACAGAAAGAGTGAAACTTTGAACAGAAAGAGTGAAACTTTGAACAGAAAGAGTGAAACTTTGAACAGAAAGAGTGAAACTTTGAACAGAAAGAGTGAAACTTTGAACAGAAAGAGTGAAACTTTGAACAGAAAGAGTGAAACTTAAAACATAAATAGTGAAACTTAAAACATAAATAGTGAAACTTAAAACATAAATAGTGAAACTTTAAACATAAATAGTGAAACTTTGAACAGAAAGAGTGAAACTTTGAACGTAAAGACTGAAACTTTAAACAGAAAGAGTGAAACTTTGAACATAAATAGTGAAACTTTGAACAATAGGGAAACTTTGAACAGAAAGAGTGAAACTTTGAACATAATGAGTAAAACTTTGAACAGAAATAGTGAAACTTTGAACATAAAGAGTGAAACTTTGAACATAAGGAGTGAAACTTTGAACATAAAGAGTGAAACTTTTAACAGAAAGAGTTAACTTTTAACATAAATAGTGAAACTTTGAACATAAATAGTGAAACTTTGAACATAAATAGTGAAACTTTTAACAGAAAGAGTGAAACTTTTAACATAAATAGTGAAACTTTGAACATAAATAGTGAAACTTTGAACATAAATAGTGAAACTTTTAACAGAAAGAGTGAAACTTTTAACATAAATAGTGAAACTTTGAACAGAAAGAGTGAAACTTTGAACAGAAAGAGTGAAACTTTGAACAGAAAGAGTGAAACTTTGAACAGAAAGAGTGAAACTTTGAACATAATGAGTAAAACTTTGAACATATATAGTGAAACTTTAAACAGAAAGAGTGAAACTTTTAACATAAATAGTGAAACTTTGAACATAAATAGTGAAACTTTGAACATAAATAGTGAAACTTTTAACAGAGAGTGAAACTTTTAACATAAATAGTGAAACTTTGAACAGAAAGAGTGAAACTTTGAACAGAAAGAGTGAAACTTTGAACAGAAAGAGTAAAACTTTGAACATAAATAGTGAAACTTTTACAGAAAGAGTGAAACTTTGAACAGAAATAGTGAAACTTTGAACAGAAAGAGTGAAACTTTGAACAGAAAGAGTGAAACTTTGAACAGAAAGAGTGAAACTTTGAACAGAAATAGTAAAACTTTGAACAGAAAGAGTGAAACTTTGAACAGAAAGAGTGAAACTTTGAACAGAAAGAGTGAAACTTTGAACAGAAAGAGTGAAACTTTGAACAGAAAGAGTGAAACTTTGAACAGAAAGAGTGAAACTTAAAACATAAATAGTGAAACTTAAAACATAAATAGTGAAACTTAAAACATAAATAGTGAAACTTTAAACATAAATAGTGAAACTTTGAACAGAAAGAGTGAAACTTTGAACAGAAAGAGTGAAACTTTGAACATAAACAGTGAAACTTTGAACATAATGAGTAAAACTTTGAACATATATAGTGAAACTTTAAACAGAAAGAGTGAAACTTTTAACATAAATAGTGAAACTTTGAACATAAATAGTGAAACTTTGAACATAAATAGTGAAACTTTTAACAGAGAGAGTGAAACTTTTAACATAAATAGTGAAACTTTGAACAGAAAGAGTGAAACTTTGAACAGAAAGAGTGAAACTTTTAACAGAAAGAGTGAAACTTTGAACAGAAAGAGTGAAACTTTGAACAGAAAGAGTGAAACTTTGAACATAAATAGTGAAACTTTTAACAGAAAGAGTGAAACTTTGAACAGAAATAGTGAAACTTTGAACAGAAAGAGTGAAACTTTGAACAGAAAGAGTGAAACTTTGAACAGAAAGAGTGAAACTTTGAACAGAAATAGTAAAACTTTGAACATAAATAGTGAAACTTTGAACAGAAAGAGTGAAACTTTGAACAGAAAGAGTCAAACTTTGAACAGAAAGAGTGAAACTTTGAACAGAAAGAGTGAAACTTTGAACAGAAAGAGTGAAACTTTGAACATAAATAGTGAAACTTTTAACAGAAAGAGTGAAACTTTGAACAGAAATAGTGAAACTTTGAACAGAAAGAGTGAAACTTTGAACAGAAAGAGTGAAACTTTGAACAGAAAGAGTGAAACTTTGAACAGAAAGAGTGAAACTTTGAACAGAAAGAGTGAAACTTTGAACAGAAAGAGTGAAACTTTGAACAGAAAGAGTGAAACTTTGAACAGAAAGAGTGAAACTTTGAACAGAAAGAGTGAAACTTTGAACAGAAAGAGTGAAACTTTGAACAGAAAGAGTGAAACTTTGAACAGAAAGAGTGAAACTTAAAACATAAATAGTGAAACTTAAAACATAAATAGTGAAACTTAAAACATAAATAGTGAAACTTTAAACATAAATAGTGAAACTTTGAACAGAAAGAGTGAAACTTTGAACGTAAAGACTGAAACTTTAAACAGAAAGAGTGAAACTTTGAACATAAATAGTGAAACTTTGAACAATAGGGAAACTTTGAACAGAAAGAGTGAAACTTTGAACATAATGAGTAAAACTTTGAACAGAAATAGTGAAACTTTGAACATAAAGAGTGAAACTTTGAACATAAGGAGTGAAACTTTGAACATAAAGAGTGAAACTTTTAACAGAAAGAGTTAACTTTTAACATAAATAGTGAAACTTTGAACATAAATAGTGAAACTTTGAACATAAATAGTGAAACTTTTAACAGAAAGAGTGAAACTTTTAACATAAATAGTGAAACTTTGAACATAAATAGTGAAACTTTGAACATAAATAGTGAAACTTTGAACATAAATAGTGAAACTTTTAACAGAAAGAGTGAAACTTTTAACATAAATAGTGAAACTTTGAACAGAAAGAGTGAAACTTTGAACAGAAAGAGTGAAACTTTGAACAGAAAGAGTGAAACTTTGAACAGAAAGAGTGAAACTTTGAACATAATGAGTAAAACTTTGAACATATATAGTGAAACTTTAAACAGAAAGAGTGAAACTTTTAACATAAATAGTGAAACTTTGAACATAAATAGTGAAACTTTGAACATAAATAGTGAAACTTTTAACAGAGAGTGAAACTTTTAACATAAATAGTGAAACTTTGAACAGAAAGAGTGAAACTTTGAACAGAAAGAGTGAAACTTTGAACAGAAAGAGTGAAACTTTGAACAGAAAAAGTAAAACTTTGAACATAAATAGTGAAACTTTTAACAGAAAGAGTGAAACTTTGAACAGAAATAGTGAAACTTTGAACAGAAAGAGTGAAACTTTGAACAGAAAGAGTGAAACTTTGAACAGAAATAGTAAAACTTTGAACATAAATAGTGAAACTTTGAACAGAAAGAGTGAAACTTTGAACAGAAAGAGTCAAACTTTGAACAGAAAGAGTGAAACTTTGAACAGAAAGAGTGAAACTTTGAACATAAATAGTGAAACTTTTAACAGAAAGAGTGAAACTTTGAACAGAAATAGTGAAACTTTGAACAGAAAGAGTGAAACTTTGAACAGAAAGAGTGAAACTTTGAACAGAAATAGTAAAACTTTGAACAGAAAGAGTGAAACTTTGAACAGAAAGAGTGAAACTTTGAACAGAAAGAGTGAAACTTTGAACAGAAAGAGTGAAACTTTGAACAGAAAGAGTGAAACTTTGAACAGAAAGAGTGAAACTTTGAACAGAAAGAGTGAAACTTAAAACATAAATAGTGAAACTTAAAACATAAATAGTGAAACTTAAAACATAAATAGTGAAACTTTAAACATAAATAGTGAAACTTTGAACAGAAAGAGTGAAACTTTGAACAGAAAGAGTGAAACTTTGAACATAAACAGTGAAACTTTGAACATAATGAGTAAAACTTTGAACATATATAGTGAAACTTTAAACAGAAAGAGTGAAACTTTTAACATAAATAGTGAAACTTTGAACATAAATAGTGAAACTTTGAACATAAATAGTGAAACTTTTAACAGAGAGAGTGAAACTTTTAACATAAATAGTGAAACTTTGAACAGAAAGAGTGAAACTTTGAACAGAAAGAGTGAAACTTTGAACAGAAAGAGTGAAACTTTTAACAGAAAGAGTGAAACTTTGAACAGAAAGAGTGAAACTTTGAACAGAAAGAGTGAAACTTTGAACATAAATAGTGAAACTTTTAACAGAAAGAGTGAAACTTTGAACAGAAATAGTGAAACTTTGAACAGAAAGAGTGAAACTTTGAACAGAAAGAGTGAAACTTTGAACAGAAAGAGTGAAACTTTGAACAGAAATAGTAAAACTTTGAACATAAATAGTGAAACTTTGAACAGAAAGAGTGAAACTTTGAACAGAAAGAGTCAAACTTTGAACAGAAAGAGTGAAACTTTGAACAGAAAGAGTGAAACTTTGAACATAAATAGTGAAACTTTTAACAGAAAGAGTGAAACTTTGAACAGAAATAGTGAAACTTTGAACAGAAAGAGTGAAACTTTGAACAGAAAGAGTGAAACTTTGAACAGAAAGAGTGAAACTTTGAACAGAAAGAGTGAAACTTTGAACAGAAAGAGTGAAACTTTGAACAGAAAGAGTGAAACTTTGAACAGAAAGAGTGAAACTTTGAACAGAAAGAGTGAAACTTTGAACAGAAAGAGTGAAACTTAAAACATAAATAGTGAAACTTAAAACATAAATAGTGAAACTTAAAACATAAATAGTGAAACTTTAAACATAAATAGTGAAACTTTGAACAGAAAGAGTGAAACTTTGAACGTAAAGACTGAAACTTTAAACAGAAAGAGTGAAACTTTGAACATAATGAGTAAAACTTTGAACAGAAATAGTGAAACTTTGAACATAAAGAGTGAAACTTTGAACATAAGGAGTGAAACTTTGAACATAAAGAGTGAAACTTTTAACAGAAAGAGTTAACTTTTAACATAAATAGTGAAACTTTGAACATAAATAGTGAAACTTTGAACATAAATAGTGAAACTTTTAACAGAAAGAGTGAAACTTTTAACATAAATAGTGAAACTTTGAACATAAATAGTGAAACTTTGAACATAAATAGTGAAACTTTTAACAGAAAGAGTGAAACTTTTAACATAAATAGTGAAACTTTGAACAGAAAGAGTGAAACTTTGAACAGAAAGAGTGAAACTTTGAACAGAAAGAGTGAAACTTTGAACAGAAAGAGTGAAACTTTGAACATAATGAGTAAAACTTTGAACATATATAGTGAAACTTTAAACAGAAAGAGTGAAACTTTTAACATAAATAGTGAAACTTTGAACATAAATAGTGAAACTTTGAACATAAATAGTGAAACTTTTAACAGAGAGTGAAACTTTTAACATAAATAGTGAAACTTTGAACAGAAAGAGTGAAACTTTGAACAGAAAGAGTGAAACTTTGAACAGAAAGAGTGAAACTTTGAACAGAAAGAGTAAAACTTTGAACATAAATAGTGAAACTTTTAACAGAAAGAGTGAAACTTTGAACAGAAATAGTGAAACTTTGAACAGAAAGAGTGAAACTTTGAACAGAAAGAGTGAAACTTTGAACAGAAAGAGTGAAACTTTGAACAGAAATAGTAAAACTTTGAACAGAAAGAGTGAAACTTTGAACAGAAAGAGTGAAACTTTGAACAGAAAGAGTGAAACTTTGAACAGAAAGAGTGAAACTTTGAACAGAAAGAGTGAAACTTTGAACAGAAAGAGTGACACTTTGAACAGAAAGAGTGAAACTTAAAACATAAATAGTGAAACTTAAAACATAAATAGTGAAACTTAAAACATAAATAGTGAAACTTTAAACATAAATAGTGAAACTTTGAACAGAAAGAGTGAAACTTTGAACAGAAAGAGTGAAACTTTGAACATAAACAGTGAAACTTTGAACATAATGAGTAAAACTTTGAACATATATAGTGAAACTTTAAACAGAAAGAGTGAAACTTTTAACATAAATAGTGAAACTTTGAACATAAATAGTGAAACTTTGAACATAAATAGTGAAACTTTTAACAGAGAGAGTGAAACTTTTAACATAAATAGTGAAACTTTGAACAGAAAGAGTGAAACTTTGAACAGAAAGAGTGAAACTTTGAACAGAAAGAGTGAAACTTTGAACAGAAAGAGTGAAACTTTGAACATAAATAGTGAAACTTTTAACAGAAAGAGTGAAACTTTGAACAGAAAGAGTGAAACTTTGAACAGAAAGAGTGAAACTTTGAACAGAAAGAGTGAAACTTTGAACAGAAAGAGTGAAACTTTGAACAGAAATAGTAAAACTTTGAACATAAATAGTGAAACTTTGAACAGAAAGAGTGAAACTTTGAACAGAAAGAGTCAAACTTTGAACAGAAAGAGTGAAACTTTGAACAGAAAGAGTGAAACTTTGAACATAAATAGTGAAACTTTTAACAGAAAGAGTGAAACTTTGAACAGAAATAGTGAAACTTTGAACAGAAAGAGTGAAACTTTGAACAGAAAGAGTGAAACTTTGAACAGAAAGAGTGAAACTTTGAACAGAAAGAGTGAAACTTTGAACAGAAAGAGTGAAACTTTGAACAGAAAGAGTGAAACTTTGAACAGAAAGAGTGAAACTTTGAACAGAAAGAGTGAAACTTAAAACATAAATAGTGAAACTTAAAACATAAATAGTGAAACTTAAAACATAAATAGTGAAACTTTAAACATAAATAGTGAAACTTTGAACAGAAAGAGTGAAACTTTGAACGTAAAGACTGAAACTTTTAACAGAAAGAGTGAAACTTTGAACATAATGAGTAAAACTTTGAACAGAAATAGTGAAACTTTGAACATAAAGAGTGAAACTTTGAACATAAGGAGTGAAACTTTGAACATAAAGAGTGAAACTTTTAACAGAAAGAGTTAACTTTTAACATAAATAGTGAAACTTTGAACATAAATAGTGAAACTTTGAACATAAATAGTGAAACTTTTAACAGAAAGAGTGAAACTTTTAACATAAATAGTGAAACTTTGAACATAAATAGTGAAACTTTGAACATAAATAGTGAAACTTTTAACAGAAAGAGTGAAACTTTTAACATAAATAGTGAAACTTTGAACAGAAAGAGTGAAACTTTGAACAGAAAGAGTGAAACTTTGAACAGAAAGAGTGAAACTTTGAACAGAAAGAGTGAAACTTTGAACATAATGAGTAAAACTTTGAACATATATAGTGAAACTTTAAACAGAAAGAGTGAAACTTTTAACATAAATAGTGAAACTTTGAACATAAATAGTGAAACTTTGAACATAAATAGTGAAACTTTTAACAGAGAGTGAAACTTTTAACATAAATAGTGAAACTTTGAACAGAAAGAGTGAAACTTTGAACAGAAAGAGTGAAACTTTGAACAGAAAGAGTGAAACTTTGAACAGAAAGAGTAAAACTTTGAACATAAATAGTGAAACTTTTAACAGAAAGAGTGAAACTTTGAACAGAAATAGTGAAACTTTGAACAGAAAGAGTGAAACTTTGAACAGAAAGAGTGAAACTTTGAACAGAAAGAGTGAAACTTTGAACAGAAATAGTAAAACTTTGAACAGAAAGAGTGAAACTTTGAACAGAAAGAGTGAAACTTTGAACAGAAAGAGTGAAACTTTGAACAGAAAGAGTGAAACTTTGAACAGAAAGAGTGAAACTTTGAACAGAAAGAGTGACACTTTGAACAGAAAGAGTGAAACTTAAAACATAAATAGTGAAACTTAAAACATAAATAGTGAAACTTAAAACATAAATAGTGAAACTTTAAACATAAATAGTGAAACTTTGAACAGAAAGAGTGAAACTTTGAACAGAAAGAGTGAAACTTTGAACATAAACAGTGAAACTTTGAACATAATGAGTAAAACTTTGAACATATATAGTGAAACTTTAAACAGAAAGAGTGAAACTTTTAACATAAATAGTGAAACTTTGAACATAAATAGTGAAACTTTGAACATAAATAGTGAAACTTTTAACAGAGAGAGTGAAACTTTTAACATAAATAGTGAAACTTTGAACAGAAAGAGTGAAACTTTGAACAGAAAGAGTGAAACTTTTAACAGAAAGAGTGAAACTTTGAACAGAAAGAGTGAAACTTTGAACAGAAAGAGTGAAACTTTGAACATAAATAGTGAAACTTTTAACAGAAAGAGTGAAACTTTGAACAGAAATAGTGAAACTTTGAACAGAAAGAGTGAAACTTTGAACAGAAAGAGTGAAACTTTGAACAGAAAGAGTGAAACTTTGAACAGAAAGAGTGAAACTTTGAACAGAAATAGTAAAACTTTGAACATAAATAGTGAAACTTTGAACAGAAAGAGTGAAACTTTGAACAGAAAGAGTCAAACTTTGAACAGAAAGAGTGAAACTTTGAACAGAAAGAGTGAAACTTTGAACATAAATAGTGAAACTTTTAACAGAAAGAGTGAAACTTTGAACAGAAATAGTGAAACTTTGAACAGAAAGAGTGAAACTTTGAACAGAAAGAGTGAAACTTTGAACAGAAAGAGTGAAACTTTGAACAGAAAGAGTGAAACTTTGAACAGAAAGAGTGAAACTTTGAACAGAAAGAGTGAAACTTTGAACAGAAAGAGTGAAACTTTGAACAGAAAGAGTGAAACTTTGAACAGAAAGAGTGAAACTTTGAACAGAAAGAGTGAAACTTTGAACAGAAAGAGTGAAACTTTGAACAGAAAGAGTGAAACTTTGAACAGAAAGAGTGAAACTTAAAACATAAATAGTGAAACTTAAAACATAAATAGTGAAACTTAAAACATAAATAGTGAAACTTTAAACATAAATAGTGAAACTTTGAACAGAAAGAGTGAAACTTTGAACGTAAAGACTGAAACTTTAAACAGAAAGAGTGAAACTTTGAACATAATGAGTAAAACTTTGAACAGAAATAGTGAAACTTTGAACATAAAGAGTGAAACTTTGAACATAAGGAGTGAAACTTTGAACATAAAGAGTGAAACTTTTAACAGAAAGAGTTAACTTTTAACATAAATAGTGAAACTTTGAACATAAATAGTGAAACTTTGAACATAAATAGTGAAACTTTTAACAGAAAGAGTGAAACTTTTAACATAAATAGTGAAACTTTGAACATAAATAGTGAAACTTTGAACATAAATAGTGAAACTTTTAACAGAAAGAGTGAAACTTTTAACATAAATAGTGAAACTTTGAACAGAAAGAGTGAAACTTTGAACAGAAAGAGTGAAACTTTGAACAGAAAGAGTGAAACTTTGAACAGAAAGAGTGAAACTTTGAACATAATGAGTAAAACTTTGAACATATATAGTGAAACTTTAAACAGAAAGAGTGAAACTTTTAACATAAATAGTGAAACTTTGAACATAAATAGTGAAACTTTGAACATAAATAGTGAAACTTTTAACAGAGAGTGAAACTTTTAACATAAATAGTGAAACTTTGAACAGAAAGAGTGAAACTTTGAACAGAAAGAGTGAAACTTTGAACAGAAAGAGTGAAACTTTGAACAGAAAGAGTAAAACTTAGAACATAAATAGTGAAACTTTTAACAGAAAGAGTGAAACTTTGAACAGAAATAGTGAAACTTTGAACAGAAAGAGTGAAACTTTGAACAGAAAGAGTGAAACTTTGAACAGAAAGAGTGAAACTTTGAACAGAAATAGTAAAACTTTGAACAGAAAGAGTGAAACTTTGAACAGAAAGAGTGAAACTTTGAACAGAAAGAGTGAAACTTTGAACAGAAAGAGTGAAACTTTGAACAGAAAGAGTGAAACTTTGAACAGAAAGAGTGACACTTTGAACAGAAAGAGTGAAACTTAAAACATAAATAGTGAAACTTAAAACATAAATAGTGAAACTTAAAACATAAATAGTGAAACTTTAAACATAAATAGTGAAACTTTGAACAGAAAGAGTGAAACTTTGAACAGAAAGAGTGAAACTTTGAACATAAACAGTGAAACTTTGAACATAATGAGTAAAACTTTGAACATATATAGTGAAACTTTAAACAGAAAGAGTGAAACTTTTAACATAAATAGTGAAACTTTGAACATAAATAGTGAAACTTTGAACATAAATAGTGAAACTTTGAACATAAATAGTGAAACTTTTAACAGAGAGAGTGAAACTTTTAACATAAATAGTGAAACTTTGAACAGAAAGAGTGAAACTTTGAACAGAAAGAGTGAAACTTTTAACAGAAAGAGTGAAACTTTGAACAGAAAGAGTGAAACTTTGAACAGAAAGAGTGAAACTTTGAACATAAATAGTGAAACTTTTAACAGAAAGAGTGAAACTTTGAACAGAAATAGTGAAACTTTGAACAGAAAGAGTGAAACTTTGAACAGAAAGAGTGAAACTTTGAACAGAAAGAGTGAAACTTTGAACAGAAATAGTAAAACTTTGAACATAAATAGTGAAACTTTGAACAGAAAGAGTGAAACTTTGAACAGAAAGAGTCAAACTTTGAACAGAAAGAGTGAAACTTTGAACAGAAAGAGTGAAACTTTGAACATAAATAGTGAAACTTTTAACAGAAAGAGTGAAACTTTGAACAGAAATAGTGAAACTTTGAACAGAAAGAGTGAAACTTTGAACAGAAAGAGTGAAACTTTGAACAGAAAGAGTGAAACTTTGAACAGAAAGAGTGAAACTTTGAACAGAAAGAGTGAAACTTTGAACAGAAAGAGTGAAACTTTGAACAGAAAGAGTGAAACTTTGAACAGAAAGAGTGAAACTTTGAACAGAAAGAGTGAAACTTTGAACAGAAAGAGTGAAACTTTGAACAGAAAGAGTGAAACTTAAAACATAAATAGTGAAACTTAAAACATAAATAGTGAAACTTAAAACATAAATAGTGAAACTTTAAACATAAATAGTGAAACTTTGAACAGAAAGAGTGAAACTTTGAACGTAAAGACTGAAACTTTAAACAGAAAGAGTGAAACTTTGAACATAAATAGTGAAACTTTGAACAATAGGGAAACTTTGAACAGAAAGAGTGAAACTTTGAACATAATGAGTAAAACTTTGAACAGAAATAGTGAAACTTTGAACATAAAGAGTGAAACTTTGAACATAAGGAGTGAAACTTTGAACATAAGGAGTGAAACTTTGAACATAAAGAGTGAAACTTTTAACAGAAAGAGTTAACTTTTAACATAAATAGTGAAACTTTGAACATAAATAGTAAAACTTTGAACATAAATAGTGAAACTTTTAACAGAAAGAGTGAAACTTTTAACATAAATAGTGAAACTTTGAACATAAATAGTGAAACTTTGAACATAAATAGTGAAACTTTTAACAGAAAGAGTGAAACTTTTAACATAAATAGTGAAACTTTGAACAGAAAGAGTGAAACTTTGAACAGAAAGAGTGAAACTTTGAACATAATGAGTAAAACTTTGAACATATATAGTGAAACTTTAAACAGAAAGAGTGAAACTTTTAACATAAATAGTGAAACTTTGAACATAAATAGTGAAACTTTGAACGTAAAGACTGAAACTTTAAACAGAAAGAGTGAAACTTTGAACATAAATAGTGAAACTTTGAACATAAATAGTGAAACTTTTAACAGAAAGAGTGAAACTTTTAACATAAATAGTGAAACTTTGAACAGAAAGAGTGAAACTTTGAACAGAAAGAGTGAAACTTTGAACAGAAAGAGTGAAACTTTGAACAGAAAGAGTGAAACTTTGAACATATATAGTGAAACTTTAAACAGAAAGAGTGAAACTTTTAACATAAATAGTGAAACTTTGAACATAAATAGTGAAACTTTGAACATAAATAGTGAAACTTTTAACAGAGAGAGTGAAACTTTTAACATAAATAGTGAAACTTTGAACAGAAAGAGTGAAACTTTGAACAGAAAGAGTGAAACTTTGAACAGAAAGAGTGAAACTTTGAACAGAAAGAGTAAAACTTTGAACATAAATAGTGAAACTTTTAACAGAAAGAGTGAAACTTTGAACAGAAATAGTGAAACTTTGAACAGAAAGAGTGAAACTTTGAACAGAAAGAGTGAAACTTTGAACAGAAATAGTAAAACTTTGAATAGAAAGAGTGAAACTTTGAACAGAAAGAGTGAAACTTTGAACAGAAAGAGTGAAACTTTGAACAGAAAGAGTGAAACTTTGAACAGAAAGAGTGAAACTTTGAACATAAAGAGTGAAACTTTGAACATAATGAGTAAAACTTTGAACATATATAGTGAAACTTTAAACAGAAAGAGTGAAACTTTTAACATAAATAGTGAAACTTTGAACATAAATAGTGAAACTTTGAACATAAATAGTGAAACTTTTAACAGAGAGAGTGAAACTTTTAACATAAATAGTGAAACTTTGAACAGAAAGTGTGAAACTTTGAACAGAAAGAGTGAAAATTTAACAGAAAGAGTGAAACTTTGAACAGAAAGAGTGAAACTTTGAACAGAAAGAGTGAAACTTTGAACATAAATAGTGAAACTTTTAACAGAAAGAGTGAAACTTTGAACAGAAATAGTGAAACTTTGAACAGAAAGAGTGAAACTTTGAACAGAAAGAGTGAAACTTTGAACAGAAAGAGTGAAACTTTGAACAGAAATAGTAAAACTTTGAACATAAATAGTGAAACTTTGAACAGAAAGAGTGAAACTTTGAACAGAAAGAGTCAAACTTTGAACAGAAAGAGTGAAACTTTGAACAGAAAGAGTGAAACTTTGAACATAAATAGTGAAACTTTTAACAGAAAGAGTGAAACTTTGAACAGAAATAGTGAAACTTTGAACAGAAAGAGTGAAACTTTGAACAGAAAGAGTGAAACTTTGAACAGAAAGAGTGAAACTTTGAACAGAAAGAGTGAAACTTTGAACAGAAAGAGTGAAACTTTGAACAGAAAGAGTGAAACTTTGAACAGAAAGAGTGAAACTTAAAACATAAATAGTGAAACTTAAAACATAAATAGTGAAACTTTAAACATAAATAGTGAAACTTTGAACAGAAAGAGTGAAACTTTGAACGTAAAGACTGAAACTTTAAACAGAAAGAGTGAAACTTTGAACATAAATAGTGAAACTTTGAACAATAGGGAAACTTTGAACAGAAATAGTGAAACTTTGAACATAAGGAGTGAAACTTTGAACATAAAGAGTGAAACTTTTAACAGAAAGAGTTAACTTTTAACATAAATAGTGAAACTTTGAACATAAATAGTGAAACTTTGAACATAAATAGTGAAACTTTTAACAGAAAGAGTGAAACTTTTAACATAAATAGTGAAACTTTGAACATAAATAGTGAAACTTTGAACATAAATAGTGAAACTTTTAACAGAAAGAGTGAAACTTTTAACATAAATAGTGAAACTTTGAACAGAAAGAGTGAAACTTTGAACAGAAAGAGTGAAACTTTGAACAGAAAGAGTGAAACTTTGAACAGAAAGAGTGAAACTTTAAACAGAAAGAGTGAAACTTTGAACAGAAAGAGTGAAACTTTGAACAGAAAGAGTGAAACTTAAAACATAAATAGTGAAACTTAAAACATAAATAGTGAAACTTTAAACATAAATAGTGAAACTTTGAACAGAAAGAGTGAAACTTTGAACGTAAAGACTGAAACTTTAAACAGAAAGAGTGAAACTTTGAACATAAATAGTGAAACTTTGAACAATAGGGAAACTTTGAACAGAAAGAGTGAAACTTTGAACATAATGAGTAAAACTTTGAACAGAAATAGTGAAACTTTGAACATAAAGAGTGAAACTTTGAACATAAGGAGTGAAACTTTGAACATAAATAGTGAAACTTTTAACAGAAAGAGTGAAACTTTTAACATAAATAGTGAAACTTTGAACATAAATAGTGAAACTTTGAACATAAATAGTGAAACTTTTAACAGAAAGAGTGAAACTTTTAACATAAATAGTGAAACTTTGAACAGAAAGAGTGAAACTTTGAACAGAAAGAGTGAAACTTTGAACAGAAAGAGTGAAACTTTGAACAGAAAGAGTGAAACTTTGAACAGAAAGAGTGAAACTTTGAACATAAAGAGTGAAACTTTGAACATAATGAGTAAAACTTTGAACATATATAGTGAAACTTTAAACAGAAAGAGTGAAACTTTTAACATAAATAGTGAAACTTTGAACATAAATAGTGAAACTTTGAACGTAAAGACTGAAACTTTAAACAGAAAGAGTGAAACTTTGAACATAAATAGTGAAACTTTGAACATAAATAGTGAAACTTTTAACAGAAAGAGTGAAACTTTTAACATAAATAGTGAAACTTTGAACATAAATAGTGAAACTTTGAACATAAATAGTGAAACTTTTAACAGAAAGAGTGAAACTTTTAACATAAATAGTGAAACTTTGAACAGAAAGAGTGAAACTTTGAACAGAAAGAGTGAAACTTTGAACAGAAAGAGTGAAACTTTGAACAGAAAGAGTGAAACTTAAAACATAAATAGTGAAACTTAAAACATAAATAGTGAAACTTTAAACATAAATAGTGAAACTTTGAACAGAAAGAGTGAAACTTTGAACGTAAAGACTGAAACTTTAAACAGAAAGAGTGAAACTTTGAACATAAATAGTGAAACTTTGAACAATAGGGAAACTTTGAACAGAAATAGTGAAACTTTGAACATAAGGAGTGAAACTTTGAACATAAAGAGTGAAACTTTTAACAGAAAGAGTTAACTTTTAACATAAATAGTGAAACTTTGAACATAAATAGTGAAACTTTGAACATAAATAGTGAAACTTTTAACAGAAAGAGTGAAACTTTTAACATAAATAGTGAAACTTTGAACATAAATAGTGAAACTTTGAACATAAATAGTGAAACTTTTAACAGAAAGAGTGAAACTTTTAACATAAATAGTGAAACTTTGAACAGAAAGAGTGAAACTTTGAACAGAAAGAGTGAAACTTTGAACAGAAAGAGTGAAACTTTGAACAGAAAGAGTGAAACTTTAAACAGAAAGAGTGAAACTTTGAACAGAAAGAGTGAAACTTTGAACAGAAAGAGTGAAACTTAAAACATAAATAGTGAAACTTAAAACATAAATAGTGAAACTTTAAACATAAATAGTGAAACTTTGAACAGAAAGAGTGAAACTTTGAACGTAAAGACTGAAACTTTAAACAGAAAGAGTGAAACTTTGAACATAAATAGTGAAACTTTGAACAATAGGGAAACTTTGAACAGAAAGAGTGAAACTTTGAACATAATGAGTAAAACTTTGAACAGAAATAGTGAAACTTTGAACATAAAGAGTGAAACTTTGAACATAAGGAGTGAAACTTTGAACATAAAGAGTGAAACTTTTAACAGAAAGAGTTAACTTTGAACATAAATAGTAAAACTTTGAACATAAATAGTGAAACTTTTAACAGAAAGAGTGAAACTTTTAACATAAATAGTGAAACTTTGAACATAAATAGTGAAACTTTGAACATAAATAGTGAAACTTTTAACAGAAAGAGTGAAACTTTTAACATAAATAGTGAAACTTTGAACAGAAAGAGTGAAACTTTGAACAGAAAGAGTGAAACTTTGAACAGAAAGAGTGAAACTTTGAACAGAAAGAGTGAAACTTTGAACAGAAAGAGTGAAACTTTGAACATAAAGAGTGAAACTTTGAACATAATGAGTAAAACTTTGAACATATATAGTGAAACTTTAAACAGAAAGAGTGAAACTTTTAACATAAATAGTGAAACTTTGAACATAAATAGTGAAACTTTGAACGTAAAGACTGAAACTTTAAACAGAAAGAGTGAAACTTTGAACATAAATAGTGAAACTTTGAACATAAATAGTGAAACTTTTAACAGAAAGAGTGAAACTTTTAACATAAATAGTGAAACTTTGAACATAAATAGTGAAACTTTGAACATAAATAGTGAAACTTTTAACAGAAAGAGTGAAACTTTTAACATAAATAGTGAAACTTTGAACAGAAAGAGTGAAACTTTGAACAGAAAGAGTGAAACTTTGAACAGAAAGAGTGAAACTTTGAACAGAAAGAGTGAAACTTTGAACAGAAAGAGTGAAACTTTGAACAAAATGAGTAAAACTTTGAACATATATAGTGAAACTTTAAACAGAAAGAGTGAAACTTTTAACATAAATAGTGAAACTTTGAACATAAATAGTGAAACTTTGAACATAAATAGTGAAACTTTTAACAGAGAGAGTGAAACTTTTAACATAAATAGTGAAACTTTGAACAGAAAGAGTGAAACTTTGAACAGAAAGAGTGAAACTTTGAACAGAAAGAGTGAAACTTTGAACAGAAAGAGTAAAACTTTGAACATAAATAGTGAAACTTTTAACAGAAAGAGTGAAACTTTGAACAGAAATAGTGAAACTTTGAACAGAAAGAGTGAAACTTTGAACAGAAAGAGTGAAACTTTGAACAGAAATAGTAAAACTTTGAACAGAAAGAGTGAAACTTTGAACAGAAAGAGTGAAACTTTGAACAGAAAGAGTGAAACTTTGAACAGAAAGAGTGAAACTTTGAACAGAAAGAGTGAAACTTTGAACAGAAAGAGTGAAACTTTGAACATAAAGAGTGAAACTTTGAACATAATGAGTAAAACTTTGAACATATATAGTGAAACTTTAAACAGAAAGAGTGAAACTTTTAACATAAATAGTGAAACTTTGAACATAAATAGTGAAACTTTGAACATAAATAGTGAAACTTTTAACAGAGAGAGTGAAACTTTTAACATAAATAGTGAAACTTTGAACAGAAAGAGTGAAACTTTGAACAGAAAGAGTGAAAATTTAACAGAAAGAGTGAAACTTTGAACAGAAAGAGTGAAACTTTGAACAGAAAGAGTGAAACTTTGAACATAAATAGTGAAACTTTTAACAGAAAGAGTGAAACTTTGAACAGAAATAGTGAAACTTTGAACAGAAAGAGTGAAACTTTGAACAGAAAGAGTGAAACTTTGAACAGAAAGAGTGAAACTTTGAACAGAAATAGTAAAACTTTGAACATAAATAGTGAAACTTTGAACAGAAAGAGTGAAACTTTGAACAGAAAGAGTCAAACTTTGAACAGAAAGAGTGAAACTTTGAACAGAAAGAGTGAAACTTTGAACATAAATAGTGAAACTTTTAACAGAAAGAGTGAAACTTTGAACAGAAATAGTGAAACTTTGAACAGAAAGAGTGAAACTTTGAACAGAAAGAGTGAAACTTTGAACAGAAAGAGTGAAACTTTGAACAGAAAGAGTGAAACTTTGAACAGAAAGAGTGAAACTTTGAACAGAAAGAGTGAAACTTTGAACAGAAAGAGTGAAACTTAAAACATAAATAGTGAAACTTAAAACATAAATAGTGAAACTTTAAACATAAATAGTGAAACTTTGAACAGAAAGAGTGAAACTTTGAACGTAAAGACTGAAACTTTAAACAGAAAGAGTGAAACTTTGAACATAAATAGTGAAACTTTGAACAATAGGGAAACTTTGAACAGAAATAGTGAAACTTTGAACATAAAGAGTGAAACTTTGAACATAAGGAGTGAAACTTTGAACATAAAGAGTGAAACTTTTAACAGAAAGAGTTAACTTTTAACATAAATAGTGAAACTTTGAACATAAATAGTGAAACTTTGAACATAAATAGTGAAACTTTTAACAGAAAGAGTGAAACTTTTAACATAAATAGTGAAACTTTGAACATAAATAGTGAAACTTTGAACATAAATAGTGAAACTTTTAACAGAAAGAGTGAAACTTTTAACATAAATAGTGAAACTTTGAACAGAAAGAGTGAAACTTTGAACAGAAAGAGTGAAACTTTGAACAGAAAGAGTGAAACTTTGAACAGAAAGAGTGAAACTTTGAACATAAAGAGTGAAACTTTGAACATAATGAGTAAAACTTTGAACATATATAGTGAAACTTTAAACAGAAAGAGTGAAACTTTTAACATAAATAGTGAAACTTTGAACATAAATAGTGAAACTTTGAACATAAATAGTGAAACTTTTAACAGAGAGAGTGAAACTTTTAACATAAATAGTGAAACTTTGAACAGAAAGAGTGAAACTTTGAACAGAAAGAGTGAAACTTTTAACAGAAAGAGTGAAACTTTGAACAGAAAGAGTGAAACTTTGAACAGAAAGAGTAAAACTTTGAACATAAATAGTGAAACTTTTAACAGAAAGAGTGAAACTTTGAACAGAAATAGTGAAACTTTGAACAGAAAGAGTGAAACTTTGAACAGAAAGAGTGAAACTTTGAACAGAAAGAGTGAAACTTTGAACAGAAATAGTAAAACTTTGAACAGAAAGAGTGAAACTTTGAACAGAAAGAGTGAAACTTTGAACAGAAAGAGTGAAACTTTGAACAGAAAGAGTGAAACTTTGAACAGAAAGAGTGAAACTTTGAACATAAATAGTGAAACTTTTAACAGAAAGAGTGAAACTTTGAACAGAAATAGTGAAACTTTGAACAGAAAGAGTGAAACTTTGAACAGAAAGAGTGAAACTTTGAACAGAAAGAGTGAAACTTTGAACAGAAAGAGTGAAACTTTGAACAGAAAGAGTGAAACTTTGAACAGAAAGAGTGAAACTTTGAACAGAAAGAGTGAAACTTAAAACATAAATAGTGAAACTTAAAACATAAATAGTGAAACTTTAAACATAAATAGTGAAACTTTGAACAGAAAGAGTGAAACTTTGAACGTAAAGACTGAAACTTTAAACAGAAAGAGTGAAACTTTGAACATAAATAGTGAAACTTTGAACAATAGGGAAACTTTGAACAGAAAGAGTGAAACTTTGAACATAATGAGTAAAACTTTGAACAGAAATAGTGAAACTTTGAACATAAAGAGTGAAACTTTGAACATAAGGAGTGAAACTTTGAACATAAAGAGTGAAACTTTTAACAGAAAGAGTTAACTTTGAACATAAATAGTGAAACTTTGAACATAAATAGTGAAACTTTGAACATAAATAGTGAAACTTTGAACATAAATAGTGAAACTTTTAACAGAAAGAGTGAAACTTTAAACATAAATAGTGAAACTTTGAACAGAAAGAGTGAAACTTTGAACAGAAAGAGTGAAACTTTGAACAGAAAGAGTGAAACTTTGAACAGAAAGAGTGAAACTTTGAACATAAAGAGTGAAACTTTGAACATAATGAGTAAAACTTTGAACATATATAGTGAAACTTTAAACAGAAAGAGTGAAACTTTTAACATAAATAGTGAAACTTTGAACATAAATAGTGAAACTTTGAACATAAATAGTGAAACTTTTAACAGAGAGAGTGAAACTTTTAACATAAATAGTGAAACTTTGAACAGAAAGAGTGAAACTTTGAACAGAAAGAGTGAAACTTTTAACAGAAAGAGTGAAACTTTGAACAGAAAGAGTAAAACTTTGAACATAAATAGTGAAACTTTTAACAGAAAGAGTGAAACTTTGAACAGAAATAGTGAAACTTTGAACAGAAAGAGTGAAACTTTGAACAGAAAGAGTGAAATTTTGAACAGAAAGAGTGAAACTTTGAACAGAAAGAGTGAAACTTTGAACAGAAATAGTAAAACTTTGAACAGAAAGAGTGAAACTTTGAACAGAAAGAGTGAAACTTTGAACAGAAAGAGTGAAACTTTGAACAGAAAGAGTGAAACTTTGAACAGAAAGAGTGAAACTTTGATCAGAAAGAGTGAAACTTTGAACAGAAAGAGTGAAACTTTGAACATAAATAGTGAAACTTTTAACAGAAAGAGTGAAACTTTTAACATAAATAGTGAAACTTTGAACAGAAAGAGTGAAACTTTGAACAGAAAGAGTGAAACTTTGAACAGAAAGAGTGAAACTTTGAACAGAAAGAGTGAAACTTTGAACATAAAGAGTGAAACTTTGAACATAATGAGTAAAACTTTGAACATATATAGTGAAACTTTAAACAGAAAGAGTGAAACTTTTAACATAAATAGTGAAACTTTGAACATAAATAGTGAAACTTTGAACATAAATAGTGAAACTTTTAACAGAGAGAGTGAAACTTTTAACATAAATAGTGAAACTTTTAACAGAGAGAGTGAAACTTTTAACATAAATAGTGAAACTTTGAACAGAAAGAGTGAAACTTTGAACAGAAAGAGTGAAACTTTGAACAGAAAGAGTGAAACTTTGAACATAAATAGTGAAACTTAAAACATAAATAGTGAAACTTAAAACCTAAATTGTGAAACTTTAAACATAAATAGTGAAACTTTGAACAGAAAGAGTGAAACTTTGAACAGAAAGAGTGAAACTTTGAACATAATGAGTAAAACTTTGAACATATATAGTGAAACTTTAAACAGAAAGAGTGAAACTTTTAACATAAATAGTGAAACTTTGAACATAAATAGTGAAACTTTGAACATAAATAGTGAAACTTTTAACAGAGAGAGTGAAACTTTTAACATAAATAGTGAAACTTTTAACAGAGAGAGTGAAACTTTTAACATAAATAGTGAAACTTTGAACAGAAAGAGTGAAACTTTGAACAGAAAGAGTGAAACTTTGAACAGAAAGAGTGAAACTTTGAACATAAATAGTGAAACTTTTAACAGAAAGAGTGAAACTTTGAACAGAAATAGTGAAACTTTGAACAGAAAGAGTGAAACTTTGAACAGAAAGAGTGAAACTTTGAACAGAAAGAGTGAAACTTTGAACAGAAATAGTAAAACTTTGAACATAAATAGTGAAACTTTGAACAGAAAGAGTGAAACTTTGAACATAAATAGTGAAACTTTTAACAGAATGAGTGAAACTTTTAACATAAATAGTGAAACTTTGAACATAAATAGTGAAACTTTTAACATAAATAGTGAAACTTTGAACATAAATAGTGAAACTTTGAACATAAATAGTGAAACTTTTAACAGAAAGAGTGAAACTTTTAACATAAATAGTGAAACTTTGAACAGAAAGAGTGAAACTTTGAACAGAAAGAGTGAAACTTTGAACAGAAAGAGTGAAACTTTGAACAGAAAGAGTGAAACTTTGAACATAAAGAGTGAAACTTTGAACATAATGAGTAAAACTTTGAACATATATAGTGAAACTTTAAACAGAAAGAGTGAAACTTTTAACATAAATAGTGAAACTTTGAACATAAATATTGAAACTTTGAACATAAATAGTGAAACTTTTAACAGAGAGAGTGAAACTTTTAACATAAATAGTGAAACTTTGAACAGAAAGAGTGAAACTTTGAACAGAAAGAGTGAAACTTTAACAGAAAGAGTGAAACTTTGAACAGAAAGAGTAAAACTTTGAACATAAATAGTGAAACTTTTAACAGAAAGAGTGAAACTTTGAACAGAAATAGTGAAACTTTTAACAGAAAGAGTGAAACTTTGAACAGAAAGAGTAAAACTTTGAACCTAAATAGTGAAACTTTTAACAGAAAGAGTGAAACTTTGAACAGAAATAGTGAAACTTTGAACAGAAAGAGTGAAACTTTGAACAGAAAGAGTGAAATTTTGAACAGAAAGAGTGAAACTTTGAACAGAAATAGTAAAACTTTGAACAGAAAGAGTGAAACTTTGAACAGAAAGAGTGAAACTTTGAACAGAAAGAGTGAAACTTTGAACAGAAAGAGTGAAACTTTGAACAGAAAGAGTGAAACTTTTAATAGAAAGAGTGAAACTTTGAACAGAAAGAGTGAAACTTTGAACAGAAAGAGTAAAACTTTGAACATAAATAGTGAAACTTTTAACAGAAAGAGTGAAACTTTGAACAGAAATAGTGAAACTTTGAACAGAAAGAGTGAAACTTTGAACAGAAAGATTGAAATTTTGAACAGAAAGAGTGAAACTTTGAACAGAAAGAGTGAAACTTTGAACAGAAATAGTAAAACTTTGAACAGAAAGAGTGAAACTTTGAACAGAAAGAGTGAAACTTTGAACAGAAAGAGTGAAACTTTGAACAGAAAGAGTGAAACTTTGAACAGAAAGAGTGAAACTTTGATCAGAAAGAGTGAAACTTTGAACAGAAAGAGTGAAACTTTGAACATAAATAGTGAAACTTTTAACAGAAAGAGTGAAACTTTTAACATAAATAGTGAAACTTTGAACAGAAAGAGTGAAACTTTGAACAGAAAGAGTGAAACTTTGAACAGAAAGAGTGAAACTTTGAACAGAAAGAGTGAAACTTTGAACAGAAAGAGTGAAACTTTGATCAGAAAGAGTGAAACTTTGAACAGAAAGAGTGAAACTTTGAACATAAATAGTGAAACTTTTAACAGAAAGAGTGAAACTTTTAACATAAATAGTGAAACTTTGAACAGAAAGAGTGAAACTTTGAACAGAAAGAGTGAAACTTTGAACAGAAAGAGTGAAACTTTGAACAGAAAGAGTGAAACTTTGAACATAAAGAGTGAAACTTTGAACATAATGAGTAAAACTTTGAACATATATAGTGAAACTTTAAACAGAAAGAGTGAAACTTTTAACATAAATAGTGAAACTTTGAACATAAATAGTGAAACTTTGAACATAAATAGTGAAACTTTTAACAGAGAGAGTGAAACTTTTAACATAAATAGTGAAACTTTTAACAGAGAGAGTGAAACTTTTAACATAAATAGTGAAACTTTGAACAGAAAGAGTGAAACTTTGAACAGAAAGAGTGAAACTTTGAACAGAAAGAGTGAAACTTTGAACATAAATAGTGAAACTTAAAACATAAATAGTGAAACTTAAAACCTAAATTGTGAAACTTTAAACATAAATAGTGAAACTTTGAACAGAAAGAGTGAAACTTTGAACAGAAAGAGTGAAACTTTGAACATAATGAGTAAAACTTTGAACATATATAGTGAAACTTTAAACAGAAAGAGTGAAACTTTTAACATAAATAGTGAAACTTTGAACATAAATAGTGAAACTTTGAACATAAATAGTGAAACTTTTAACAGAGAGAGTGAAACTTTTAACATAAATAGTGAAACTTTTAACAGAGAGAGTGAAACTTTTAACATAAATAGTGAAACTTTGAACAGAAAGAGTGAAACTTTGAACAGAAAGAGTGAAACTTTGAACAGAAAGAGTGAAACTTTGAACATAAATAGTGAAACTTTTAACAGAAAGAGTGAAACTTTGAACAGAAATAGTGAAACTTTGAACAGAAAGAGTGAAACTTTGAACAGAAAGAGTGAAACTTTGAACAGAAAGAGTGAAACTTTGAACAGAAATAGTAAAACTTTGAACATAAATAGTGAAACTTTGAACAGAAAGAGTGAAACTTTGAACATAAATAGTGAAACTTTTAACAGAATGAGTGAAACTTTTATCATAAATAGTGAAACTTTGAACATAAATAGTGAAACTTTTAACATAAATAGTGAAACTTTGAACATAAATAGTGAAACTTTGAACATAAATAGTGAAACTTTTAACAGAAAGAGTGAAACTTTTAACATAAATAGTGAAACTTTGAACAGAAAGAGTGAAACTTTGAACAGAAAGAGTGAAACTTTGAACAGAAAGAGTGAAACTTTGAACAGAAAGAGTGAAACTTTGAACATAAAGAGTGAAACTTTGAACATAATGAGTAAAACTTTGAACATATATAGTGAAACTTTAAACAGAAAGAGTGAAACTTTTAACATAAATAGTGAAACTTTGAACATAAATATTGAAACTTTGAACATAAATAGTGAAACTTTTAACAGAGAGAGTGAAACTTTTAACATAAATAGTGAAACTTTGAACAGAAAGAGTGAAACTTTGAACAGAAAGAGTGAAACTTTAACAGAAAGAGTGAAACTTTGAACAGAAAGAGTAAAACTTTGAACATAAATAGTGAAACTTTTAACAGAAAGAGTGAAACTTTGAACAGAAATAGTGAAACTTTTAACAGAAAGAGTGAAACTTTGAACAGAAAGAGTAAAACTTTGAACCTAAATAGTGAAACTTTTAACAGAAAGAGTGAAACTTTGAACAGAAATAGTGAAACTTTGAACAGAAAGAGTGAAACTTTGAACAGAAAGAGTGAAATTTTGAACAGAAAGAGTGAAACTTTGAACAGAAATAGTAAAACTTTGAACAGAAAGAGTGAAACTTTGAACAGAAAGAGTGAAACTTTGAACAGAAAGAGTGAAACTTTGAACAGAAAGAGTGAAACTTTGAACAGAAAGAGTGAAACTTTTAACAGAAAGAGTGAAACTTTGAACAGAAAGAGTGAAACTTTGAACAGAAAGAGTAAAACTTTGAACATAAATAGTGAAACTTTTAACAGAAAGAGTGAAACTTTGAACAGAAATAGTGAAACTTTGAACAGAAAGAGTGAAACTTTGAACAGAAAGAGTGAAATTTTGAACAGAAAGAGTGAAACTTTGAACAGAAAGAGTGAAACTTTGAACAGAAATAGTAAAACTTTGAACAGAAAGAGTGAAACTTTGAACAGAAAGAGTGAAACTTTGAACAGAAAGAGTGAAACTTTGAACAGAAAGAGTGAAACTTTGAACAGAAAGAGTGAAACTTTGATCAGAAAGAGTGAAACTTTGAACAGAAAGAGTGAAACTTTGAACATAAATAGTGAAACTTTTAACAGAAAGAGTGAAACTTTTAACATAAATAGTGAAACTTTGAACAGAAAGAGTGAAACTTTGAACAGAAAGAGTGAAACTTTGAACAGAAAGAGTGAAACTTTGAACAGAAAGAGTGAAACTTTGAACATAAAGAGTGAAACTTTGAACATAATGAGTAAAACTTTGAACATATATAGTGAAACTTTAAACAGAAAGAGTGAAACTTTTAACATAAATAGTGAAACTTTGAACATAAATAGTGAAACTTTGAACATAAATAGTGAAACTTTTAACAGAGAGAGTGAAACTTTTAACATAAATAGTGAAACTTTTAACAGAGAGAGTGAAACTTTTAACATAAATAGTGAAACTTTGAACAGAAAGAGTGAAACTTTGAACAGAAAGAGTGAAACTTTGAACAGAAAGAGTGAAACTTTGAACATAAATAGTGAAACTTTTAACAGAAAGAGTGAAACTTTGAACAGAAATAGTGAAACTTTGAACAGAAAGAGTGAAACTTTGAACAGAAAGAGTGAAACTTTGAACAGAAAGAGTGAAACTTTGAACAGAAATAGTAAAACTTTGAACATAAATAGTGAAACTTTGAACAGAAAGAGTGAAACTTTGAACATAAATAGTGAAACTTTTAACAGAATGAGTGAAACTTTTAACATAAATAGTGAAACTTTGAACATAAATAGTGAAACTTTTAACATAAATAGTGAAACTTTGAACATAAATAGTGAAACTTTGAACATAAATAGTGAAACTTTTAACAGAAAGAGTGAAACTTTTAACATAAATAGTGAAACTTTGAACAGAAAGAGTGAAACTTTGAACAGAAAGAGTGAAACTTTGAACAGAAAGAGTGAAACTTTGAACAGAAAGAGTGAAACTTTGAACATAAAGAGTGAAACTTTGAACATAATGAGTAAAACTTTGAACATATATAGTGAAACTTTAAACAGAAAGAGTGAAACTTTTAACATAAATAGTGAAACTTTGAACATAAATATTGAAACTTTGAACATAAATAGTGAAACTTTTAACAGAGAGAGTGAAACTTTTAACATAAATAGTGAAACTTTGAACAGAAAGAGTGAAACTTTGAACAGAAAGAGTGAAACTTTAACAGAAAGAGTGAAACTTTGAACAGAAAGAGTAAAACTTTGAACATAAATAGTGAAACTTTTAACAGAAAGAGTGAAACTTTGAACAGAAATAGTGAAACTTTTAACAGAAAGAGTGAAACTTTGAACAGAAAGAGTAAAACTTTGAACCTAAATAGTGAAACTTTTAACAGAAAGAGTGAAACTTTGAACAGAAATAGTGAAACTTTGAACAGAAAGAGTGAAACTTTGAACAGAAAGAGTGAAATTTTGAACAGAAAGAGTGAAACTTTGAACAGAAATAGTAAAACTTTGAACAGAAAGAGTGAAACTTTGAACAGAAAGAGTGAAACTTTGAACAGAAAGAGTGAAACTTTGAACAGAAAGAGTGAAACTTTGAACAGAAAGAGTGAAACTTTTAACAGAAAGAGTGAAACTTTGAACAGAAAGAGTGAAACTTTGAACAGAAAGAGTAAAACTTTGAACATAAATAGTGAAACTTTTAACAGAAAGAGTGAAACTTTGAACAGAAATAGTGAAACTTTGAACAGAAAGAGTGAAACTTTGAACAGAAAGAGTGAAATTTTGAACAGAAAGAGTGAAACTTTGAACAGAAAGAGTGAAACTTTGAACAGAAATAGTAAAACTTTGAACAGAAAGAGTGAAACTTTGAACAGAAAGAGTGAAACTTTGAACAGAAAGAGTGAAACTTTGAACAGAAAGAGTGAAACTTTGAACAGAAAGAGTGAAACTTTGATCAGAAAGAGTGAAACTTTGAACAGAAAGAGTGAAACTTTGAACATAAATAGTGAAACTTTTAACAGAAAGAGTGAAACTTTTAACATAAATAGTGAAACTTTGAACAGAAAGAGTGAAACTTTGAACAGAAAGAGTGAAACTTTGAACAGAAAGAGTGAAACTTTGAACAGAAAGAGTGAAACTTTGAACATAAAGAGTGAAACTTTGAACATAATGAGTAAAACTTTGAACATATATAGTGAAACTTTAAACAGAAAGAGTGAAACTTTTAACATAAATAGTGAAACTTTGAACATAAATAGTGAAACTTTGAACATAAATAGTGAAACTTTTAACAGAGAGAGTGAAACTTTTAACATAAATAGTGAAACTTTTAACAGAGAGAGTGAAACTTTTAACATAAATAGTGAAACTTTGAACAGAAAGAGTGAAACTTTGAACAGAAAGAGTGAAACTTTGAACAGAAAGAGTGAAACTTTGAACATAAATAGTGAAACTTAAAACATAAATAGTGAAACTTAAAACCTAAATAGTGAAACTTTAAACATAAATAGTGAAACTTTGAACAGAAAGAGTGAAACTTTGAACAGAAAGAGTGAAACTTTGAACATAAAGAGTGAAACTTTGAACATAATGAGTAAAACTTTGAACATATATAGTGAAACTTTAAACAGAAAGAGTGAAACTTTTAACATAAATAGTGAAACTTTGAACATAAATAGTGAAACTTTGAACATAAATAGTGAAACTTTTAACAGAGAGAGTGAAACTTTTAACATAAATAGTGAAACTTTTAACAGAGAGAGTGAAACTTTTAACATAAATAGTGAAACTTTGAACAGAAAGAGTGAAACTTTGAACAGAAAGAGTGAAACTTTGAACAGAAAGAGTGAAACTTTGAACATAAATAGTGAAACTTTTAACAGAAAGAGTGAAACTTTGAACAGAAATAGTGAAACTTTGAACAGAAAGAGTGAAACTTTGAACAGAAAGAGTGAAACTTTGAACAGAAAGAGTGAAACTTTGAACAGAAATAGTAAAACTTTGAACATAAATAGTGAAACTTTGAACAGAAAGAGTGAAACTTTGAACATAAATAGTGAAACTTTTAACAGAATGAGTGAAACTTTTAACATAAATAGTGAAACTTTGAACATAAATAGTGAAACTTTTAACATAAATAGTGAAACTTTGAACATAAATAGTGAAACTTTGAACATAAATAGTGAAACTTTTAACAGAAAGAGTGAAACTTTTAACATAAATAGTGAAACTTTGAACAGAAAGAGTGAAACTTTGAACAGAAAGAGTGAAACTTTGAACAGAAAGAGTGAAACTTTGAACAGAAAGAGTGAAACTTTGAACATAAAGAGTGAAACTTTGAACATAATGAGTAAAACTTTGAACATATATAGTGAAACTTTAAACAGAAAGAGTGAAACTTTTAACATAAATAGTGAAACTTTGAACATAAATAGTGAAACTTTGAACATAAATAGTGAAACTTTTAACAGAGAGAGTGAAACTTTTAACATAAATAGTGAAACTTTGAACAGAAAGAGTGAAACTTTGAACAGAAAGAGTGAAACTTTTAACAGAAAGAGTGAAACTTTGAACAGAAAGAGTAAAACTTTGAACATAAATAGTGAAACTTTTAACAGAAAGAGTGAAACTTTGAACAGAAATAGTGAAACTTTGAACAGAAAGAGTGAAACTTTGAACAGAAAGAGTGAAATTTTGAACAGAAAGAGTGAAACTTTGAACAGAAATAGTAAAACTTTGAACAGAAAGAGTGAAACTTTGAACAGAAAGAGTGAAACTTTGAACAGAAAGAGTGAAACTTTGAACAGAAAGAGTGAAACTTTGAACAGAAAGAGTGAAACTTTGAACAGAAAGAGTGAAACTTAAAACATAAATAGTGAAACTTAAAACATAAATAGTGAAACTTAAAACATAAATAGTGAAACTTAAAACATAAATAGTGAAACTTTAAACATAAATAGTGAAACTTTGAACAGAAAGAGTGAAACTTTGAACAGAAAGAGTGAAACTTTGAACAGAAAGAGTGAAACTTTGAACATAATGAGTAAAACTTTGAACATATATAGTGAAACTTTAAACAGAAAGAGTGAAACTTTTAACATAAATAGTGAAACTTTGAACATAAATAGTGAAACTTTGAACATAAATAGTGAAACTTTTAACAGAGAGAGTGAAACTTTTAACATAAATAGTGAAACTTTTAACAGAGAGAGTGAAACTTTTAACATAAATAGTGAAACTTTGAACAGAAAGAGTGAAAATTTGAACAGAAAGAGTGAAACTTTGAACAGAAAGAGTGAAACTTTGAACATAAATAGTGAAACTTTTAACAGAAAGAGTGAAACTTTGAACAGAAATAGTGAAACTTTGAACAGAAAGAGTGAAACTTTGAACAGAAAGAGTGAAACTTTGAACAGAAAGAGTGAAACTTTGAACAGAAATAGTAAAACTTTGAACATAAATAGTGAAACTTTGAACAGAAAGAGTGAAACTTTGAACATAAATAGTGAAACTTTTAACAGAATGAGTGAAACTTTTAACATAAATAGTGAAACTTTGAACATAAATAGTGAAACTTTGAATATAAATAGTGAAACTTTTAACAGACAGAGTGAAACTTTTAACATAAATAGTGAAACTTTGAACAGAAAGAGTGAAACTTTGAACAGAAAGAGTGAAACTTTTAACAGAAAGAGTGAAACTTTGAACAGAAAGAGTGAAACTTTGAACAGAAAGAGTGAAACTTTGAACATAAATAGTGAAACTTTTAACAGAAAGAGTGAAACTTTGAACAGAAATAGTGAAACTTTGAACAGAAAGAGTGAAACTTTGAACAGAAAGAGTGAAACTTTGAACAGAAAGAGTGAAACTTTGAACAGAAATAGTGAAACTTTGAACAGAAAGAGTGAAACTTTGAACAGAAAGAGTGAAACTTTGAACAGAAAGAGTGAAACTTTGAACAGAAAGAGTGAAACTTTGAATAGAAAGAGTGAAACTTTGAACAGAAAGAGTGAAACTTTGAACAGAAAGAGTGAAACTTAAAACATAAATAGTGAAACTTAAAACATAAATAGTGAAACTTAAAACATAAATAGTGAAACTTTAAACATAAATAGTGAAACTTTGAACAGAAAGAGTGAAACTTTGAACGTAAAGACTGAAACTTTGAACAGAAAGAGTGAAACTTTGAACATAAAGAGTGAAACTTTGAACATAATGAGTAAAACTTTGAACATATATAGTGAAACTTTGAACAGAAAGAGTGAAACTTTTAACAGAAAGAGTGAAACTTTGAACAGAAAGAGTAAAACTTTGAACATAAATAGTGAAACTTTTAACAGAAAGAGTGAAACTTTGAACAGAAATAGTGAAACTTTGAACAGAAAGAGTGAAACTTTGAACAGAAAGAGTGAAATTTTGAACAGAAAGAGTGAAACTTTGAACAGAAATAGTAAAACTTTGAACAGAAAGAGTGAAACTTTGAACAGAAAGAGTGAAACTTTGAACAGAAAGAGTGAAACTTTGAACAGAAATAGTGAAACTTTGAACAGAAAGAGTGAAACTTTGAACAGAAAGAGTGAAACTTTGAACAGAAAGAGTGAAACTTTGAACAGAAATAGTAAAACTTTGAACATAAATAGTGAAACTTTGAACAGAAAGAGTGAAACTTTGAACATAAATAGTGAAACTTTTAACAGAATGAGTGAAACTTTTAACATAAATAGTGAAACTTTGAACATAAATAGTGAAACTTTTAACATAAATAGTGAAACTTTGAACATAAATAGTGAAACTTTGAACATAAATAGTGAAACTTTTAACAGAAAGAGTGAAACTTTTAACATAAATAGTGAAACTTTGAACAGAAAGAGTGAAACTTTGAACAGAAAGAGTGAAACTTTGAACAGAAAGAGTGAAACTTTGAACAGAAAGAGTGAAACTTTGAACATAAAGAGTGAAACTTTGAACATAATGAGTAAAACTTTGAACATATATAGTGAAACTTTTAACATAAATAGTGAAACTTTTAACATAAATAGTGAAACTTTGAACATAAATAGTGAAACTTTGAACATAAATAGTGAAACTTTTAACATAAATAGAGAAACTTTGAACAGAAAGAGTGAAACTTTGAACAGAAAGAGTGAAACTTTGAACAGAAAGAGTGAAATTTTGAACAGAAAGAGTGAAACTTTGAACAGAAATAGTAAAACTTTGAACAGAAAGAGTGAAACTTTGAACAGAAAGAGTGAAACTTTGAACAGAAAGAGTGAAACTTTGAACAGAAAGAGTGAAACTTTGAACAGAAAGAGTGAAACTTTGAACAGAAAGAGTGAAACTTAAAACATAAATAGTGAAACTTAAAACATAAATAGTGAAACTTAAAACATAAATAGTGAAACTTAAAACATAAATAGTGAAACTTTAAACATAAATAGTGAAACTTTGAACAGAAAGAGTGAAACTTTGAACAGAAAGAGTGAAACTTTGAACATAAAGAGTGAAACTTTGAACATAATGAGTAAAACTTTGAACATATATAGTGAAACTTTAAACAGAAAGAGTGAAACTTTTAACATAAATAGTGAAACTTTGAACATAAATAGTGAAACTTTGAACATAAATAGTGAAACTTTTAACAGAGAGAGTGAAACTTTTAACATAAATAGTGAAACTTTTAACAGAGAGAGTGAAACTTTTAACATAAATAGTGAAACTTTGAACAGAAAGAGTGAAACTTTGAACAGAAAGAGTGAAACTTTGAACAGAAAGAGTGAAACTTTGAACATAAATAGTGAAACTTTTAACAGAAAGAGTGAAACTTTGAACAGAAATAGTGAAACTTTGAACAGAAAGAGTGAAACTTTGAACAGAAAGAGTGAAACTTTGAACAGAAAGAGTGAAACTTTGAACAGAAATAGTAAAACTTTGAACATAAATAGTGAAACTTTGAACAGAAAGAGTGAAACTTTGAACATAAATAGTGAAACTTTTAACAGAATGAGTGAAACTTTTAACATAAATAGTGAAACTTTGAACATAAATAGTGAAACTTTGAACAGAAAGAGTGAAACTTTGAACAGAAAGAGTGAAACTTTGAACAGAAAGAGTGAAACTTTGAACAGAAATAGTAAAACTTTGAACAGAAAGAGTGAAACTTTGAACAGAAAGAGTGAAACTTTGAACAGAAAGAGTGAAACTTTGAACAGAAAGAGTGAAACTTTGAACAGAAAGAGTGAAACTTTGAACAGAAAGAGTGAAACTTTGAACAGAAAGAGTGAAACTTTGAACAGAAAGAGTGAAACTTTGAACAGAAAGAGTGAAACTTAAAACATAAATAGTGAAACTTAAAACATAAATAGTGAAACTTAAAACATAAATAGTGAAACTTTAAACATAAATAGTGAAACTTTGAACAGAAAGAGTGAAACTTTGAACGTAAAGACTGAAACTTTGAACAGAAAGAGTGAAACTTTGAACATAAAGAGTGAAACTTTGAACATAATGAGTAAAACTTTGAACATATATAGTGAAACTTTAAACAGAAAGAGTGAAACTTTTAACATAAATAGTGAAACTTTGAACATAAATAGTGAAACTTTGAACATAAATAGTGAAACTTTTAACAGAGAGAGTGAAACTTTTAACATAAATAGTGAAACTTTGAACAGAAAGAGTGAAACTTTGAACAGAAAGAGTGAAACTTTGAACAGAAAGAGTAAAACTTTGAACATAAATAGTGAAACTTTTAACAGAAAGAGTGAAACTTTGAACAGAAATAGTGAAACTTTGAACAGAAAGAGTGAAACTTTGAACAGAAAGAGTGAAATTTTGAACAGAAAGAGTGAAACTTTGAACAGAAATAGTAAAACTTTGAACAGAAAGAGTGAAACTTTGAACAGAAAGAGTGAAACTTTGAACAGAAAGAGTGAAACTTTGAACAGAAAGAGTGAAACTTTGAACAGAAAGAGTGAAACTTTGAACAGAAAGAGTGAAACTTTGAACAGAAAGAGTGAAACTTAAAACATAAATAGTGAAACTTAAAACATAAATAGTGAAACTTAAAACATAAATAGTGAAACTTAAAACATAAATAGTGAAACTTTAAACATAAATAGTGAAACTTTGAACAGAAATAGTGAAACTTTGAACAGAAAGAGTGAAACTTTGAACATAAAGAGTGAAACTTTGAACATAATGAGTAAAACTTTGAACATATATAGTGAAACTTTAAACAGAAAGAGTGAAACTTTTAACATAAATAGTGAAACTTTGAACATAAATAGTGAAACTTTGAACATAAATAGTGAAACTTTTAACAGAGAGAGTGAAACTTTTAACATAAATAGTGAAACTTTTAACAGAGAGAGTGAAACTTTTAACATAAATAGTGAAACTTTGAACAGAAAGAGTGAAACTTTGAACAGAAAGAGTGAAACTTTGAACAGAAAGAGTGAAACTTTGAACATAAATAGTGAAACTTTTAACAGAAAGAGTGAAACTTTGAACAGAAATAGTGAAACTTTGAACAGAAAGAGTGAAACTTTGAACAGAAAGAGTGAAACTTTGAACAGAAAGAGTGAAACTTTGAACAGAAATAGTAAAACTTTGAACATAAATAGTGAAACTTTGAACAGAAAGAGTGAAACTTTGAACATAAATAGTGAAACTTTTAACAGAATGAGTGAAACTTTTAACATAAATAGTGAAACTTTGAACATAAATAGTGAAACTTTGAACATAAATAGTGAAACTTTTAACAGACAGAGTGAAACTTTTAACATAAATAGTGAAACTTTGAACAGAAAGAGTGAAACTTTGAACAGAAAGAGTGAAACTTTTAACAGAAAGAGTGAAACTTTGAACAGAAAGAGTGAAACTTTGAACAGAAAGAGTGAAACTTTGAACATAAATAGTGAAACTTTTAACAGAAAGAGTGAAACTTTGAACAGAAATAGTGAAACTTTGAACAGAAAGAGTGAAACTTTGAACAGAAAGAGTGAAACTTTGAACAGAAAGAGTGAAACTTTGAACAGAAATAGTAAAACTTTGAACAGAAAGAGTGAAACTTTGAACAGAAAGAGTGAAACTTTGAACAGAAAGAGTGAAACTTTGAACAGAAAGAGTGAAACTTTGAACAGAAAGAGTGAAACTTTGAACAGAAAGAGTGAAACTTTGAACAGAAAGAGTGAAACTTAAAACATAAATAGTGAAACTTAAAACATAAATAGTGAAACTTAAAACATAAATAGTGAAACTTTAAACATAAATAGTGAAACTTTGAACAGAAAGAGTGAAACTTTGAACGTATAGACTGAAACTTTAAACAGAAAGAGTGAAACTTTGAACATAAATAGTGAAACTTTGAACAATAGGGAAACTTTGAACATAATGAGTAAAACTTTGAACAGAAATAGTGAAACTTTGAACATAAAGAGTGAAACTTTGAACATAAGGAGTGAAACTTTGAACATAAAGAGTGAAACTTTTAACAGAAAGAGTTAACTTTTAACATAAGTAGTGAAAATTTGAACATAAATAGTGAAACTTTGAACATAAATAGTGAAACTTTTAACAGAAAGAGTGAAACTTTTAACAGAAAGAGTGAAACTTTGAACATAAATAGTGAAACTTTGAACATAAATAGTGAAACTTTTAACAGAAAGAGTGAAACTTTTAACATAAATAGTGAAACTTTGAACAGAAAGAGTGAAACTTTGAACAGAAAGAGTGAAACTTTGAACAGAAAGAGTGAAACTTTGAACAGAAAGAGTGAAACTTTGAACAGAAAGAGTGAAACTTAAAACATAAATAGTGAAACTTAAAACATAAATAGTGAAACTTAAAACATAAATAGTGAAACTTTAAACATAAATAGTGAAACTTTGAACAGAAAGAGTGAAACTTTGAACGTAAAGACTGAAACTTTAAACAGAAAGAGTGAAACTTTGAACATAAATAGTGAAACTTTGAACAATAGGGAAACTTTGAACATAATGAGTAAAACTTTGAACAGAAATAGTGAAACTTTGAACATAAAGAGTGAAACTTTGAACATAAGGAGTGAAACTTTGAACATAAAGAGTGAAACTTTTAACAGAAAGAGTTAACTTTTAACATAAGTAGTGAAAATTTGAACATAATGAGTAAAACTTTGAACATATATAGTGAAACTTTGAACAGAAAGAGTGAAACTTTTAACAGAAAGAGTGAAACTTTGAACAGAAAGAGTAAAACTTTGAACATAAATAGTGAAACTTTTAACAGAAAGAGTGAAACTTTGAACAGAAATAGTGAAACTTTGAACAGAAAGAGTGAAACTTTGAACAGAAAGAGTGAAATTTTGAACAGAAAGAGTGAAACTTTGAACAGAAATAGTAAAACTTTGAACAGAAAGAGTGAAACTTTGAACAGAAAGAGTGAAACTTTGAACAGAAAGAGTGAAACTTTGAACAGAAATAGTGAAACTTTGAACAGAAAGAGTGAAACTTTGAACAGAAAGAGTGAAACTTTGAACAGAAAGAGTGAAACTTTGAACAGAAATAGTAAAACTTTGAACATAAATAGTGAAACTTTGAACAGAAAGAGTGAAACTTTGAACATAAATAGTGAAACTTTTAACAGAATGAGTGAAACTTTTAACATAAATAGTGAAACTTTGAACATAAATAGTGAAACTTTTAACATAAATAGTGAAACTTTGAACATAAATAGTGAAACTTTGAACATAAATAGTGAAACTTTTAACAGAAAGAGTGAAACTTTTAACATAAATAGTGAAACTTTGAACAGAAAGAGTGAAACTTTGAACAGAAAGAGTGAAACTTTGAACAGAAAGAGTGAAACTTTGAACAGAAAGAGTGAAACTTTGAACATAAAGAGTGAAACTTTGAACATAATGAGTAAAACTTTGAACATATATAGTGAAACTTTTAACATAAATAGTGAAACTTTTAACATAAATAGTGAAACTTTGAACATAAATAGTGAAACTTTGAACATAAATAGTGAAACTTTTAACATAAATAGTGAAACTTTGAACAGAAAGAGTGAAACTTTGAACAGAAAGAGTGAAACTTTGAACAGAAAGAGTGAAACTTTTAACAGAAAGAGTGAAACTTTGAACAGAAAGAGTAAAACTTTGAACATAAATAGTGAAACTTTTAACAGAAAGAGTGAAACTTTGAACAGAAATAGTGAAACTTTGAACAGAAAGAGTGAAACTTTGAACAGAAAGATTGAAATTTTGAACAGAAAGAGTGAAACTTTGAACAGAAATAGTAAAACTTTGAACAGAAAGAGTGAAACTTTGAACAGAAAGAGTGAAACTTTGAACAGAAAGAGTGAAACTTTGAACAGAAAGAGTGAAACTTTGAACAGAAAGAGTGAAACTTTGAACAGAAAGAGTGAAACTTAAAACATAAATAGTGAAACTTAAAACATAAATAGTGAAACTTAAAACATAAATAGTGAAACTTAAAACATAAATAGTGAAACTTTAAACATAAATAGTGAAACTTTGAACAGAAAGAGTGAAACTTTGAACAGAAAGAGTGAAACTTTGAACATAAAGAGTGAAACTTTGAACATAATGAGTAAAACTTTGAACATATATAGTGAAACTTTAAACAGAAAGAGTGAAACTTTTAACATAAATAGTGAAACTTTGAACATAAATAGTGAAACTTTGAACATAAATAGTGAAACTTTTAACAGAGAGAGTGAAACTTTTAACATAAATAGTGAAACTTTTAACAGAGAGAGTGAAACTTTTAACATAAATAGTGAAACTTTGAACAGAAAGAGTGAAACTTTGAACAGAAAGAGTGAAACTTTGAACAGAAAGAGTGAAACTTTGAACATAAATAGTGAAACTTTTAACAGAAAGAGTGAAACTTTGAACAGAAATAGTGAAACTTTGAACAGAAAGAGTGAAACTTTGAACAGAAAGAGTGAAACTTTGAACAGAAAGAGTGAAACTTTGAACAGAAATAGTAAAACTTTGAACATAAATAGTGAAACTTTGAACAGAAAGAGTGAAACTTTGAACATAAATAGTGAAACTTTTAACAGAATGAGTGAAACTTTTAACATAAATAGTGAAACTTTGAACATAAATAGTGAAACTTTGAACAGAAAGAGTGAAACTTTGAACAGAAAGAGTGAAACTTTGAACTGAAAGAGTGAAACTTTGAACAGAAAGAGTGAAACTTTGAACATAAATAGTGAAACTTTTAACAGAAAGAGTGAAACTTTGAACAGAAATAGTGAAACTTTGAACAGAAAGAGTGAAACTTTGAACAGAAAGAGTGAAACTTTGAACAGAAAGAGTGAAACTTTGAACAGAAATAGTAAAACTTTGAACATAAATAGTGAAACTTTGAACAGAAAGAGTGAAACTTTGAACATAAATAGTGAAACTTTTAACAGAATGAGTGAAACTTTTAACATAAATAGTGAAACTTTGAACATAAATAGTGAAACTTTGAACAGAAAGAGTGAAACTTTGAACAGAAAGAGTGAAACTTTGAACAGAAAGAGTGAAACTTTGAACAGAAATAGTAAAACTTTGAACAGAAAGAGTGAAACTTTGAACAGAAAGAGTGAAACTTTGAACAGAAAGAGTGAAACTTTGAACAGAAAGAGTGAAACTTTGAACAGAAAGAGTGAAACTTTGAACAGAAAGAGTGAAACTTTGAACAGAAAGAGTGAAACTTTGAACAGAAAGAGTGAAACTTAAAACATAAATAGTGAAACTTAAAACATAAATAGTGAAACTTAAAACATAAATAGTGAAACTTTAAACATAAATAGTGAAACTTTGAACAGAAAGAGTGAAACTTTGAACGTAAAGACTGAAACTTTGAACAGAAAGAGTGAAACTTTGAACATAAAGAGTGAAACTTTGAACATAATGAGTAAAACTTTGAACATATATAGTGAAACTTTAAACAGAAAGAGTGAAACTTTTAACATAAATAGTGAAACTTTGAACATAAATAGTGAAACTTTGAACATAAATAGTGAAACTTTTAACAGAGAGAGTGAAACTTTTAACATAAATAGTGAAACTTTGAACAGAAAGAGTGAAACTTTGAACAGAAAGAGTGAAACTTTTAACAGAAAGAGTGAAACTTTGAACAGAAAGAGTAAAACTTTGAACATAAATAGTGAAACTTTTAACAGAAAGAGTGAAACTTTGAACAGAAATAGTGAAACTTTGAACAGAAAGAGTGAAACTTTGAACAGAAAGAGTGAAATTTTGAACAGAAAGAGTGAAACTTTGAACAGAAATAGTAAAACTTTGAACAGAAAGAGTGAAACTTTGAACAGAAAGAGTGCAACTTTGAACAGAAAGAGTGAAACTTTGAACAGAAAGAGTGAAACTTTGAACAGAAAGAGTGAAACTTTGAACAGAAAGAGTGAAACTTTGAACAGAAAGAGTGAAACTTAAAACATAAATAGTGAAACTTAAAACATAAATAGTGAAACTTAAAACATAAATAGTGAAACTTAAAACATAAATAGTGAAACTTTAAACATAAATAGTGAAACTTTGAACAGAAAGAGTGAAACTTTGAACAGAAAGAGTGAAACTTTGAACATAAAGAGTGAAACTTTGAACATAATGAGTAAAACTTTGAACATATATAGTGAAACTTTAAACAGAAAGAGTGAAACTTTTAACATAAATAGTGAAACTTTGAACATAAATAGTGAAACTTTGAACATAAATAGTGAAACTTTTAACAGAGAGAGTGAAACTTTTAACATAAATAGTGAAACTTTTAACAGAGAGAGTGAAACTTTTAACATAAATAGTGAAACTTTTAACAGAGAGAGTGAAACTTTTAACATAAATAGTGAAACTTTGAACAGAAAGAGTGAAACTTTGAACAGAAAGAGTGAAACTTTGAACAGAAAGAGTGAAACTTTGAACATAAATAGTGAAACTTTTAACAGAAAGAGTGAAACTTTGAACAGAAATAGTGAAACTTTGAACAGAAAGAGTGAAACTTTGAACAGAAAGAGTGAAACTTTGAACAGAAAGAGTGAAACTTTGAACAGAAATAGTAAAACTTTGAACATAAATAGTGAAACTTTGAACAGAAAGAGTGAAACTTTGAACATAAATAGTGAAACTTTTAACAGAATGAGTGAAACTTTTAACATAAATAGTGAAACTTTGAACATAAATAGTGAAACTTTGAACATAAATAGTGAAACTTTTAACAGACAGAGTGAAACTTTTAACATAAATAGTGAAACTTTGAACAGAAAGAGTGAAACTTTGAACAGAAAGAGTGAAACTTTTAACAGAAAGAGTGAAACTTTGAACAGAAAGAGTGAAACTTTGAACAGAAAGAGTGAAACTTTGAACATAAATAGTGAAACTTTTAACAGAAAGAGTGAAACTTTGAACAGAAATAGTGAAACTTTGAACAGAAAGAGTGAAACTTTGAACAGAAAGAGTGAAACTTTGAACAGAAAGAGTGAAACTTTGAACAGAAATAGTAAAACTTTGAACAGAAAGAGTGAAACTTTGAACAGAAAGAGTGAAACTTTGAACAGAAAGAGTGAAACTTTGAACAGAAAGAGTGAAACTTTGAACAGAAAGAGTGAAACTTTGAACAGAAAGAGTGAAACTTAAAACATAAATAGTGAAACTTAAAACATAAATAGTGAAACTTAAAACATAAATAGTGAAACTTTAAACATAAATAGTGAAACTTTGAACAGAAAGAGTGAAACTTTGAACGTAAAGACTGAAACTTTAAACAGAAAGAGTGAAACTTTGAACATAAATAGTGAAACTTTGAACAATAGGGAAACTTTGAACATAATGAGTAAAACTTTGAACAGAAATAGTGAAACTTTGAACATAAAGAGTGAAACTTTGAACATAAGGAGTGAAACTTTGAACATAAAGAGTGAAACTTTTAACAGAAAGAGTTAACTTTTAACATAAGTAGTGAAAATTTGAACATAAATAGTGAAACTTTGAACATAAATAGTGAAACTTTTAACAGAAAGAGTGAAACTTTTAACAGAAAGAGTGAAACTTTGAACATAAATAGTGAAACTTTGAACATAAATAGTGAAACTTTTAACAGAAAGAGTGAAACTTTTAACATAAATAGTGAAACTTTGAACAGAAAGAGTGAAACTTTGAACAGAAAGAGTGAAACTTTGAACAGAAAGAGTGAAACTTTGAACAGAAAGAGTGAAACTTTGAACATAAAGAGTGAAACTTTGAACATAATGAGTAAAACTTTGAACATATATAGTGAAACTTTAAACAGAAAGAGTGAAACTTTTAACATAAATAGTGAAACTTTGAACATAAATAGTGAAACTTTGAACATAAATAGTGAAACTTTTAACAGAGAGAGTGAAACTTTTAACATAAATAGTGAAACTTTGAACAGAAAGAGTGAAACTTTTAACAGAAAGAGTGAAACTTTGAACAGAAAGAGTGAAACTTTGAACAGAAAGAGTGAAACTTTGAACATAAATAGTGAAACTTTTAACAGAAAGAGTGAAACTTTGAACATAAATAGTGAAACTTTTAACAGAAAGAGTGAAACTTTTAACATAAATAGTGAAACTTTGAACAGAAAGAGTGAAACTTTGAACAGAAAGAGTGAAACTTTTAACAGAAAGAGTGAAACTTTGAACAGAAAGAGTGAAACTTTGAACAGAAATAGTAAAACTTTGAACATAAATAGTGAAACTTTGAACAGAAAGAGTGAAACTTTGAACATAAATAGTGAAACTTTTAACAGAATGAGTGAAACTTTTAACATAAATAGTGAAACTTTTAACATAAATAGTGAAACTTTTAACGTAAATAGTGAAACTTTGAACATAAATAGTGAAACTTTGAACATAAATAGTGAAACTTTTAACAGAAAGAGTGAAACTTTTAACATAAATAGTGAAACTTTGAACAGAAAGAGTGAAACTTTGAACAGAAAGAGTGAAACTTTGAACAGAAAGAGTGAAACTTTGAACAGAAAGAGTGAAACTTTGAACATAAAGAGTGAAACTTTGAACATAATGAGTAAAACTTTGAACATATATAGTGAAACTTTAAACAGAAAGAGTGAAACTTTGAACATAAATAGTGAAACTTTGAACATAAATAGTGAAACTTTGAACATAAATAGTGAAACTTTTAACAGAGAGAGTGAAACTTTTAACATAAATAGTGAAACTTTTAACAGAGAGAGTGAAACTTTTAACATAAATAGTGAAACTTTGAACAGAAAGAGTGAAACTTTGAACAGAAAGAGTGAAACTTTGAACAGAAAGAGTGAAACTTTGAACAGAAAGAGTGAAACTTTGAACAGAAAGAGTGAAACTTTGAACAGAAAGAGTGAAACTTTGAACAGAAAGAGTGAAACTTAAAACATAAATAGTGAAACTTTGAACAGAAAGAGTGAAACTTAAAACATAAATAGTGAAACTTAAAACATAAATAGTGAAACTTAAAACATAAATAGTGAAACTTTAAACATAAATAGTGAAACTTTGAACAGAAAGAGTGAAATTTTGAACGTAAAGACTGAAACTTTGAACAGAAAGAGTGAAACTTAAAACATAAATAGTGAAACTTAAAACATAAATAGTGAAACTTAAAACATAAATAGTGAAACTTTAAACATAAATAGTGAAACTTTGAACAGAAAGAGTGAAACTTTGAACGTAAAGACTGAAACTTTGAACAGAAAGAGTGAAACTTTGAACATAAAGAGTGAAACTTTGAACATAATGAGTAAAACTTTGAACATATATAGTGAAACTTTAAACAGAAAGAGTGAAACTTTTAACATAAATAGTGAAACTTTGAACATAAATAGTGAAACTTTGAACATAAATAGTGAAACTTTTAACAGAGAGAGTGAAACTTTTAACATAAATAGTGAAACTTTGAACAGAAAGAGTGAAACTTTGAACAGAAAGAGTAAAACTTTGAACATAAATAGTGAAACTTTTAACAGAAAGAGTGAAACTTTGAACAGAAATAGTGAAACTTTGAACAGAAAGAGTGAAACTTTGAACAGAAAGAGTGAAATTTTGAACAGAAAGAGTGAAACTTTGAACAGAAATAGTAAAACTTTGAACAGAAAGAGTGAAACTTTGAACAGAAAGAGTGAAACTTTGAACAGAAAGAGTGAAACTTTGAACAGAAAGAGTGAAACTTTGAACAGAAAGAGTGAAACTTTGAACAGAAAGAGTGAAACTTTGAACAGAAAGAGTGAAACTTAAAACATAAATAGTGAAACTTAAAACATAAATAGTGAAACTTAAAACATAAATAGTGAAACTTAAAACATAAATAGTGAAACTTTAAACATAAATAGTGAAACTTTGAACAGAAAGAGTGAAACTTTGAACAGAAAGAGTGAAACTTTGAACATAAAGAGTGAAACTTTGAACATAATGATTAAAACTTTGAACATATATAGTGAAACTTTAAACAGAAAGAGTGAAACTTTTAACATAAATAGTGAAACTTTGAACATAAATAGTGAAACTTTGAACATAAATAGTGAAACTTTTAACAGAGAGAGTGAAACTTTTAACATAAATAGTGAAACTTTTAACAGAGAGAGTGAAACTTTTAACATAAATAGTGAAACTTTGAACAGAAAGAGTGAAACTTTGAACAGAAAGAGTGAAACTTTGAACAGAAAGAGTGAAACTTTGAACATAAATAGTGAAACTTTTAACAGAAAGAGTGAAACTTTGAACAGAAATAGTGAAACTTTGAACAGAAAGAGTGAAACTTTGAACAGAAAGAGTGAAACTTTGAACAGAAAGAGTGAAACTTTGAACAGAAATAGTAAAACTTTGAACATAAATAGTGAAACTTTGAACAGAAAGAGTGAAACTTTGAACATAAATAGTGAAACTTTTAACAGAATGAGTGAAACTTTTAACATAAATAGTGAAACTTTGAACATAAATAGTGAAACTTTGAACATAAATAGTGAAACTTTTAACAGACAGAGTGAAACTTTTAACATAAATAGTGAAACTTTGAACAGAAAGAGTGAAACTTTGAACAGAAAGAGTGAAACTTTTAACAGAAAGAGTGAAACTTTGAACAGAAAGAGTGAAACTTTGAACAGAAAGAGTGAAACTTTGAACATAAATAGTGAAACTTTTAACAGAAAGAGTGAAACTTTGAACAGAAATAGTGAAACTTTGAACAGAAAGAGTGAAACTTTGAACAGAAAGAGTGAAACTTTGAACAGAAAGAGTGAAACTTTGAACAGAAATAGTAAAACTTTGAACAGAAAGAGTGAAACTTTGAACAGAAAGAGTGAAACTTTGAACAGAAAGAGTGAAACTTTGAACAGAAAGAGTGAAACTTTGAACAGAAAGAGTGAAACTTTGAACAGAAAGAGTGAAACTTTGAACAGAAAGAGTGAAACTTAAAACATAAATAGTGAAACTTAAAACATAAATAGTGAAACTTAAAACATAAATAGTGAAACTTTAAACATAAATAGTGAAACTTTGAACAGAAAGAGTGAAACTTTGAACGTAAAGACTGAAACTTTAAACAGAAAGAGTGAAACTTTGAACATAAATAGTGAAACTTTGAACAATAGGGAAACTTTGAACATAATGAGTAAAACTTTGAACAGAAATAGTGAAACTTTGAACATAAAGAGTGAAACTTTGAACATAAGGAGTGAAACTTTGAACATAAAGAGTGAAACTTTTAACAGAAAGAGTTAACTTTTAACATAAGTAGTGAAAATTTGAACATAAATAGTGAAACTTTGAACATAAATAGTGAAACTTTTAACAGAAAGAGTGAAACTTTTAACAGAAAGAGTGAAACTTTGAACATAAATAGTGAAACTTTGAACATAAATAGTGAAACTTTTAACAGAAAGAGTGAAACTTTTAACATAAATAGTGAAACTTTGAACAGAAAGAGTGAAACTTTGAACAGAAAGAGTGAAACTTTGAACAGAAAGAGTGAAACTTTGAACAGAAAGAGTGAAACTTTGAACATAAAGAGTGAAACTTTGAACATAATGAGTAAAACTTTGAACATATATAGTGAAACTTTAAACAGAAAGAGTGAAACTTTTAACATAAATAGTGAAACTTTGAACATAAATAGTGAAACTTTGAACATAAATAGTGAAACTTTTAACAGAGAGAGTGAAACTTTTAACATAAATAGTGAAACTTTGAACAGAAAGAGTGAAACTTTTAACAGAAAGAGTGAAACTTTGAACAGAAAGAGTGAAACTTTGAACAGAAAGAGTGAAACTTTGAACATAAATAGTGAAACTTTTAACAGAAAGAGTGAAACTTTGAACATAAATAGTGAAACTTTTAACAGAAAGAGTGAAACTTTTAACATAAATAGTGAAACTTTGAACAGACAGAGTGAAACTTTGAACAGAAAGAGTGAAACTTTTAACAGAAAGAGTGAAACTTTGAACAGAAAGAGTGAAACTTTGAACAGAAATAGTAAAACTTTGAACATAAATAGTGAAACTTTGAACAGAAAGAGTGAAACTTTGAACATAAATAGTGAAACTTTTAACAGAATGAGTGAAACTTTTAACATAAATAGTGAAACTTTTAACATAAATAGTGAAACTTTTAACATAAATAGTGAAACTTTGAACATAAATAGTGAAACTTTGAACATAAATAGTGAAACTTTTAACAGAAAGAGTGAAACTTTTAACATAAATAGTGAAACTTTGAACAGAAAGAGTGAAACTTTGAACAGAAAGAGTGAAACTTTGAACAGAAAGAGTGAAACTTTGAACAGAAAGAGTGAAACTTTGAACATAAAGAGTGAAACTTTGAACATAATGAGTAAAACTTTGAACATATATAGTGAAACTTTAAACAGAAAGAGTGAAACTTTGAACATAAATAGTGAAACTTTGAACATAAATAGTGAAACTTTGAACATAAATAGTGAAACTTTTAACAGAGAGAGTGAAACTTTTAACATAAATAGTGAAACTTTTAACAGAGAGAGTGAAACTTTTAACATAAATAGTGAAACTTTGAACAGAAAGAGTGAAACTTTGAACAGAAAGAGTGAAACTTTGAACAGAAAGAGTGAAACTTTGAACATAAATAGTGAAACTTTTAACAGAAAGAGTGAAACTTTGAACAGAAATAGTGAAACTTTGAACAGAAAGAGTGAAACTTTGAACAGAAAGAGTGAAACTTTGAACAGAAAGAGTGAAACTTTGAACAGAAATAGTAAAACTTTGAACATAAATAGTGAAACTTTGAACAGAAAGAGTGAAACTTTGAACAGAAAGAGTGAAACTTTGAACAGAAAGAGTGAAACTTTGAACAGAAAGAGTGAAACTTTGAACAGAAATAGTAAAACTTTGAACAGAAAGAGTGAAACTTTGAACAGAAAGAGTGAAACTTTGAACAGAAAGAGTGAAACTTTGAACAGAAAGAGTGAAACTTTGAACAGAAAGAGTGAAACTTTGAACAGAAAGAGTGAAACTTTGAACAGAAAGAGTGAAACTTAAAACATAAATAGTGAAACTTAAAACATAAATAGTGAAACTTAAAACATAAATAGTGAAACTTTAAACATAAATAGTGAAACTTTGAACAGAAAGAGTGAAACTTTGAACGTAAAGACTGAAACTTTAAACAGAAAGAGTGAAACTTTGAACATAAATAGTGAAACTTTGAACAATAGGGAAACTTTGAACATAATGAGTAAAACTTTGAACAGAAATAGTGAAACTTTGAACATAAAGAGTGAAACTTTGAACATAAGGAGTGAAACTTTGAACATAAAGAGTGAAACTTTTAACAGAAAGAGTTAACTTTTAACATAAGTAGTGAAAATTTGAACATAAATAGTGAAACTTTGAACATAAATAGTGAAACTTTTAACAGAAAGAGTGAAACTTTTAACAGAAAGAGTGAAACTTTGAACATAAATAGTGAAACTTTGAACATAAATAGTGAAACTTTTAACAGAAAGAGTGAAACTTTTAACATAAATAGTGAAACTTTGAACAGAAAGAGTGAAACTTTGAACAGAAAGAGTGAAACTTTGAACAGAAAGAGTGAAACTTTGAACAGAAAGAGTGAAACTTTGAACATAAAGAGTGAAACTTTGAACATAATGAGTAAAACTTTGAACATATATAGTGAAACTTTAAACAGAAAGAGTGAAACTTTTAACATAAATAGTGAAACTTTGAACATAAATAGTGAAACTTTGAACATAAATAGTGAAACTTTTAACAGAGAGAGTGAAACTTTTAACATAAATAGTGAAACTTTGAACAGAAAGAGTGAAACTTTTAACAGAAAGAGTGAAACTTTGAACAGAAAGAGTGAAACTTTGAACAGAAAGAGTGAAACTTTGAACATAAATAGTGAAACTTTTAACAGAAAGAGTGAAACTTTGAACATAAATAGTGAAACTTTTAACAGAAAGAGTGAAACTTTTAACATAAATAGTGAAACTTTGAACAGACAGAGTGAAACTTTGAACAGAAAGAGTGAAACTTTTAACAGAAAGAGTGAAACTTTGAACAGAAAGAGTGAAACTTTGAACAGAAATAGTAAAACTTTGAACATAAATAGTGAAACTTTGAACAGAAAGAGTGAAACTTTGAACATAAATAGTGAAACTTTTAACAGAATGAGTGAAACTTTTAACATAAATAGTGAAACTTTTAACATAAATAGTGAAACTTTTAACATAAATAGTGAAACTTTGAACATAAATAGTGAAACTTTGAACATAAATAGTGAAACTTTTAACAGAAAGAGTGAAACTTTTAACATAAATAGTGAAACTTTGAACAGAAAGAGTGAAACTTTGAACAGAAAGAGTGAAACTTTGAACAGAAAGAGTGAAACTTTGAACAGAAAGAGTGAAACTTTGAACATAAAGAGTGAAACTTTGAACATAATGAGTAAAACTTTGAACATATATAGTGAAACTTTAAACAGAAAGAGTGAAACTTTGAACATAAATAGTGAAACTTTGAACATAAATAGTGAAACTTTGAACATAAATAGTGAAACTTTTAACAGAGAGAGTGAAACTTTTAACATAAATAGTGAAACTTTTAACAGAGAGAGTGAAACTTTTAACATAAATAGTGAAACTTTGAACAGAAAGAGTGAAACTTTGAACAGAAAGAGTGAAACTTTGAACAGAAAGAGTGAAACTTTGAACATAAATAGTGAAACTTTTAACAGAAAGAGTGAAACTTTGAACAGAAATAGTGAAACTTTGAACAGAAAGAGTGAAACTTTGAACAGAAAGAGTGAAACTTTGAACAGAAAGAGTGAAACTTTGAACAGAAATAGTAAAACTTTGAACATAAATAGTGAAACTTTGAACAGAAAGAGTGAAACTTTGAACAGAAAGAGTGAAACTTTGAACAGAAAGAGTGAAACTTTGAACAGAAAGAGTGAAACTTTGAACAGAAATAGTAAAACTTTGAACAGAAAGAGTGAAACTTTGAACAGAAAGAGTGAAACTTTGAACAGAAAGAGTGAAACTTTGAACAGAAAGAGTGAAACTTTGAACAGAAAGAGTGAAACTTTGAACAGAAAGAGTGAAACTTTGAACAGAAAGAGTGAAACTTAAAACATAAATAGTGAAACTTAAAACATAAATAGTGAAACTTAAAACATAAATAGTGAAACTTTAAACATAAATAGTGAAACTTTGAACAGAAAGAGTGAAACTTTGAACGTAAAGACTGAAACTTTGAACAGAAAGAGTGAAACTTTGAACATAAAGAGTGAAACTTTGAACATAATGAGTAAAACTTTGAACATATATAGTGAAACTTTAAACAGAAAGAGTGAAACTTTTAACATAAATAGTGAAACTTTGAACATAAATAGTGAAACTTTGAACATAAATAGTGAAACTTTTAACAGAGAGAGTGAAACTTTTAACATAAATAGTGAAACTTTGAACAGAAAGAGTGAAACTTTGAACAGAAAGAGTGAAACTTTTAACAGAAAGAGTGAAACTTTGAACAGAAAGAGTAAAACTTTGAACATAAATAGTGAAACTTTTAACAGAAAGAGTGAAACTTTGAACAGAAATAGTGAAACTTTGAACAGAAAGAGTGAAACTTTGAACAGAAAGAGTGAAATTTTGAACAGAAAGAGTGAAACTTTGAACAGAAATAGTAAAACTTTGAACAGAAAGAGTGAAACTTTGAACAGAAAGAGTGAAACTTTGAACAGAAAGAGTGAAACTTTGAACAGAAAGAGTGAAACTTTGAACAGAAAGAGTGAAACTTTGAACAGAAAGAGTGAAACTTAAAACATAAATAGTGAAACTTAAAACATAAATAGTGAAACTTAAAACATAAATAGTGAAACTTTAAACATAAATAGTGAAACTTTGAACAGAAAGAGTGAAACTTTGAACAGAAAGAGTGAAACTTTGAACATAAAGAGTGAAACTTTGAACATAATGAGTAAAACTTTGAACATATATAGTGAAACTTTAAACAGAAAGAGTGAAACTTTTAACATAAATAGTGAAACTTTGAACATAAATAGTGAAACTTTGAACATAAATAGTGAAACTTTTAACAGAGAGAGTGAAACTTTTAACATAAATAGTGAAACTTTTAACAGAGAGAGTGAAACTTTTAACATAAATAGTGAAACTTTGAACAGAAAGAGTGAAACTTTGAACAGAAAGAGTGAAACTTTGAACAGAAAGAGTGAAACTTTGAACATAAATAGTGAAACTTTTAACAGAAAGAGTGAAACTTTGAACAGAAAGAGTGAAACTTTTAACAGAAAGAGTGAAACTTTGAACAGAAAGAGTGAAACTTTGAACAGAAAGAGTGAAACTTTGAACATAAATAGTGAAACTTTTAACAGAAAGAGTGAAACTTTGAACAGAAATAGTGAAACTTTGAACAGAAAGAGTGAAACTTTGAACAGAAAGAGTGAAACTTAAAACATAAATAGTGAAACTTAAAACATAAATAGTGAAACTTAAAACATAAATAGTGAAACTTTAAACATAAATAGTGAAACTTTGAACAGAAAGAGTGAAACTTTGAACAGAAAGAGTGAAACTTTGAACATAAAGAGTGAAACTTTGAACATAATGAGTAAAACTTTGAACATATATAGTGAAACTTTAAACAGAAAGAGTGAAACTTTTAACATAAATAGTGAAACTTTGAACATAAATAGTGAAACTTTGAACATAAATAGTGAAACTTTTAACAGAGAGAGTGAAACTTTTAACATAAATAGTGAAACTTTTAACAGAGAGAGTGAAACTTTTAACATAAATAGTGAAACTTTGAACAGAAAGAGTGAAACTTTGAACAGAAAGAGTGAAACTTTGAACAGAAAGAGTGAAACTTTGAACATAAATAGTGAAACTTTTAACAGAAAGAGTGAAACTTTGAACAGAAATAGTGAAACTTTGAACAGAAAGAGTGAAACTTTGAACAGAAAGAGTGAAACTTTGAACAGAAAGAGTGAAACTTTGAACAGAAATAGTAAAACTTTGAACATAAATAGTGAAACTTTGAACAGAAAGAGTGAAACTTTGAACATAAATAGTGAAACTTTTAACAGAATGAGTGAAACTTTTAACATAAATAGTGAAACTTTGAACATAAATAGTGAAACTTTGAACATAAATAGTGAAACTTTTAACAGACAGAGTGAAACTTTTAACATAAATAGTGAAACTTTGAACAGAAAGAGTGAAACTTTGAACAGAAAGAGTGAAACTTTTAACAGAAAGAGTGAAACTTTGAACAGAAAGAGTGAAACTTTGAACAGAAAGAGTGAAACTTTGAACATAAATAGTGAAACTTTTAACAGAAAGAGTGAAACTTTGAACAGAAATAGTGAAACTTTGAACAGAAAGAGTGAAACTTTGAACAGAAAGAGTGAAACTTTGAACAGAAAGAGTGAAACTTTGAACAGAAATAGTAAAACTTTGAACAGAAAGAGTGAAACTTTTAACATAAATAGTGAAACTTTGAACAGAAAGAGTGAAACTTTGAACAGAAAGAGTGAAACTTTGAACAGAAAGAGTGAAACTTTGAACAGAAAGAGTGAAACTTTGAACATAAAGAGTGAAACTTTGAACATAATGAGTAAAACTTTGAACATATATAGTGAAACTTTAAACAGAAAGAGTGAAACTTTGAACATAAATAGTGAAACTTTGAACATAAATAGTGAAACTTTGAACATAAATAGTGAAACTTTTAACAGAGAGAGTGAAACTTTTAACATAAATAGTGAAACTTTTAACAGAGAGAGTGAAACTTTTAACATAAATAGTGAAACTTTGAACAGAAAGAGTGAAACTTTGAACAGAAAGAGTGAAACTTTGAACAGAAAGAGTGAAACTTTGAACATAAATAGTGAAACTTTTAACAGAAAGAGTGAAACTTTGAACAGAAATAGTGAAACTTTGAACAGAAAGAGTGAAACTTTGAACAGAAAGAGTGAAACTTTGAACAGAAAGAGTGAAACTTTGAACAGAAATAGTAAAACTTTGAACATAAATAGTGAAACTTTGAACAGAAAGAGTGAAACTTTGAACAGAAAGAGTGAAACTTTGAACAGAAAGAGTGAAACTTTGAACAGAAAGAGTGAAACTTTGAACAGAAATAGTAAAACTTTGAACAGAAAGAGTGAAACTTTGAACAGAAAGAGTGAAACTTTGATCAGAAAGAGTGAAACTTTGAACAGAAAGAGTGAAACTTTGAACAGAAAGAGTGAAACTTTGAACAGAAAGAGTGAAACTTTGAACAGAAAGAGTGAAACTTTGAACAGAAAGAGTGAAACTTTGAACAGAAAGAGTGAAACTTAAAACATAAATAGTGAAACTTAAAACATAAATAGTGAAACTTAAAACATAAATAGTGAAACTTTAAACATAAATAGTGAAACTTTGAACAGAAAGAGTGAAACTTTGAACGTAAAGACTGAAACTTTGAACAGAAAGAGTGAAACTTTGAACATAAAGAGTGAAACTTTGAACATAATGAGTAAAACTTTGAACATATATAGTGAAACTTTAAACAGAAAGAGTGAAACTTTTAACATAAATAGTGAAACTTTGAACATAAATAGTGAAACTTTGAACATAAATAGTGAAACTTTTAACAGAGAGAGTGAAACTTTTAACATAAATAGTGAAACTTTGAACAGAAAGAGTGAAACTTTGAACAGAAAGAGTGAAACTTTTAACAGAAAGAGTGAAACTTTGAACAGAAAGAGTAAAACTTTGAACATAAATAGTGAAACTTTTAACAGAAAGAGTGAAACTTTGAACAGAAATAGTGAAACTTTGAACAGAAAGAGTGAAACTTTGAACAGAAAGAGTGAAATTTTGAACAGAAAGAGTGAAACTTTGAACAGAAATAGTAAAACTTTGAACAGAAAGAGTGAAACTTTGAACAGAAAGAGTGAAACTTTGAACAGAAAGAGTGAAACTTTGAACAGAAAGAGTGAAACTTTGAACAGAAAGAGTGAAACTTTGAACAGAAAGAGTGAAACTTTGAACAGAAAGAGTGAAACTTAAAACATAAATAGTGAAACTTAAAACATAAATAGTGAAACTTAAAACATAAATAGTGAAACTTTAAACATAAATAGTGAAACTTTGAACAGAAAGAGTGAAACTTTGAACAGAAAGAGTGAAACTTTGAACATAAAGAGTGAAACTTTGAACATAATGAGTAAAACTTTGAACATATATAGTGAAACTTTAAACAGAAAGAGTGAAACTTTTAACATAAATAGTGAAACTTTGAACATAAATAGTGAAACTTTTAACAGAGAGAGTGAAACTTTTAACATAAATAGTGAAACTTTTAACAGAGAGAGTGAAACTTTTAACATAAATAGTGAAACTTTGAACAGAAAGAGTGAAACTTTGAACAGAAAGAGTGAAACTTTGAACAGAAAGAGTGAAACTTTGAACATAAATAGTGAAACTTTTAACAGAAAGAGTGAAACTTTGAACAGAAATAGTGAAACTTTGAACAGAAAGAGTGAAACTTTGAACAGAAAGAGTGAAACTTTGAACAGAAAGAGTGAAACTTTGAACAGAAATAGTAAAACTTTGAACATAAATAGTGAAACTTTGAACAGAAAGAGTGAAACTTTGAACATAAATAGTGAAACTTTTAACAGAATGAGTGAAACTTTTAACATAAATAGTGAAACTTTGAACATAAATAGTGAAACTTTGAACATAAATAGTGAAACTTTTAACAGACAGAGTGAAACTTTTAACATAAATAGTGAAACTTTGAACAGAAAGAGTGAAACTTTGAACAGAAAGAGTGAAACTTTTAACAGAAAGAGTGAAACTTTGAACAGAAAGAGTGAAACTTTGAACAGAAAGAGTGAAACTTTGAACATAAATAGTGAAACTTTTAACAGAAAGAGTGAAACTTTGAACAGAAATAGTGAAACTTTGAACAGAAAGAGTGAAACTTTGAACAGAAAGAGTGAAACTTTGAACAGAAAGAGTGAAACTTTGAACAGAAATAGTAAAACTTTGAACAGAAAGAGTGAAACTTTGAACAGAAAGAGTGAAACTTTGAACAGAAAGAGTGAAACTTTGAACAGAAAGAGTGAAACTTTGAACAGAAAGAGTGAAACTTTGAACAGAAAGAGTGAAACTTTGAACAGAAAGAGTGAAACTTAAAACATAAATAGTGAAACTTAAAACATAAATAGTGAAACTTAAAACATAAATAGTGAAACTTTAAACATAAATAGTGAAACTTTGAACAGAAAGAGTGAAACTTTGAACGTAAAGACTGAAACTTTAAACAGAAAGAGTGAAACTTTGAACATAAATAGTGAAACTTTGAACAATAGGGAAACTTTGAACATAATGAGTAAAACTTTGAACAGAAATAGTGAAACTTTGAACATAAAGAGTGAAACTTTGAACATAAGGAGTGAAACTTTGAACATAAAGAGTGAAACTTTTAACAGAAAGAGTTAACTTTTAACATAAGTAGTGAAAATTTGAACATAAATAGTGAAACTTTGAACATAAATAGTGAAACTTTTAACAGAAAGAGTGAAACTTTTAACAGAAAGAGTGAAACTTTGAACATAAATAGTGAAACTTTGAACATAAATAGTGAAACTTTTAACAGAAAGAGTGAAACTTTTAACATAAATAGTGAAACTTTGAACAGAAAGAGTGAAACTTTGAACAGAAAGAGTGAAACTTTGAACAGAAAGAGTGAAACTTTGAACAGAAAGAGTGAAACTTTGAACATAAAGAGTGAAACTTTGAACATAATGAGTAAAACTTTGAACATATATAGTGAAACTTTAAACAGAAAGAGTGAAACTTTTAACATAAATAGTGAAACTTTGAACATAAATAGTGAAACTTTGAACATAAATAGTGAAACTTTTAACAGAGAGAGTGAAACTTTTAACATAAATAGTGAAACTTTGAACAGAAAGAGTGAAACTTTTAACAGAAAGAGTGAAACTTTGAACAGAAAGAGTGAAACTTTGAACAGAAAGAGTGAAACTTTGAACATAAATAGTGAAACTTTTAACAGAAAGAGTGAAACTTTGAACATAAATAGTGAAACTTTTAACAGAAAGAGTGAAACTTTTAACATAAATAGTGAAACTTTGAACAGAAAGAGTGAAACTATGAACAGAAAGAGTGAAACTTTTAACAGAAAGAGTGAAACTTTGAACAGAAAGAGTGAAACTTTGAACAGAAATAGTAAAACTTTGAACATAAATAGTGAAACTTTGAACAGAAAGAGTGAAACTTTGAACATAAATAGTGAAACTTTTAACAGAATGAGTGAAACTTTTAACATAAATAGTGAAACTTTGAACATAAATAGTGAAACTTTGAACATAAATAGTGAAACTTTTAACAGACAGAGTGAAACTTTTAACATAAATAGTGAAACTTTGAACAGAAAGAGTGAAACTTTGAACAGAAAGAGTGAAACTTTTAACAGAAAGAGTGAAACTTTGAACAGAAAGAGTGAAACTTTGAACAGAAAGAGTGAAACTTTGAACATAAATAGTGAAACTTTTAACAGAAAGAGTGAAACTTTGAACAGAAATAGTGAAACTTTGAACAGAAAGAGTGAAACTTTGAACAGAAAGAGTGAAACTTTGAACAGAAAGAGTGAAACTTTGAACAGAAATAGTAAAACTTTGAACAGAAAGAGTGAAACTTTTAACATAAATAGTGAAACTTTGAACAGAAAGAGTGAAACTTTGAACAGAAAGAGTGAAACTTTGAACAGAAAGAGTGAAACTTTGAACAGAAAGAGTGAAACTTTGAACATAAAGAGTGAAACTTTGAACATAATGAGTAAAACTTTGAACATATATAGTGAAACTTTAAACAGAAAGAGTGAAACTTTGAACATAAATAGTGAAACTTTGAACATAAATAGTGAAACTTTGAACATAAATAGTGAAACTTTTAACAGAGAGAGTGAAACTTTTAACATAAATAGTGAAACTTTTAACAGAGAGAGTGAAACTTTTAACATAAATAGTGAAACTTTGAACAGAAAGAGTGAAACTTTGAACAGAAAGAGTGAAACTTTGAACAGAAAGAGTGAAACTTTGAACATAAATAGTGAAACTTTTAACAGAAAGAGTGAAACTTTGAACAGAAATAGTGAAACTTTGAACAGAAAGAGTGAAACTTTGAACAGAAAGAGTGAAACTTTGAACAGAAAGAGTGAAACTTTGAACAGAAATAGTAAAACTTTGAACATAAATAGTGAAACTTTGAACAGAAAGAGTGAAACTTTGAACAGAAAGAGTGAAACTTTGAACAGAAAGAGTGAAACTTTGAACAGAAAGAGTGAAACTTTGAACAGAAATAGTAAAACTTTGAACAGAAAGAGTGAAACTTTGAACAGAAAGAGTGAAACTTTGATCAGAAAGAGTGAAACTTTGAACAGAAAGAGTGAAACTTTGAACAGAAAGAGTGAAACTTTGAACAGAAAGAGTGAAACTTTGAACAGAAAGAGTGAAACTTTGAACAGAAAGAGTGAAACTTTGAACAGAAAGAGTGAAACTTAAAACATAAATAGTGAAACTTAAAACATAAATAGTGAAACTTAAAACATAAATAGTGAAACTTTAAACATAAATAGTGAAACTTTGAACAGAAAGAGTGAAACTTTGAACGTAAAGACTGAAACTTTGAACAGAAAGAGTGAAACTTTGAACATAAAGAGTGAAACTTTGAACATAATGAGTAAAACTTTGAACATATATAGTGAAACTTTAAACAGAAAGAGTGAAACTTTTAACATAAATAGTGAAACTTTGAACATAAATAGTGAAACTTTGAACATAAATAGTGAAACTTTTAACAGAGAGAGTGAAACTTTTAACATAAATAGTGAAACTTTGAACAGAAAGAGTGAAACTTTGAACAGAAAGAGTGAAACTTTTAACAGAAAGAGTGAAACTTTGAACAGAAAGAGTAAAACTTTGAACATAAATAGTGAAACTTTTAACAGAAAGAGTGAAACTTTGAACAGAAATAGTGAAACTTTGAACAGAAAGAGTGAAACTTTGAACAGAAAGAGTGAAATTTTGAACAGAAAGAGTGAAACTTTGAACAGAAATAGTAAAACTTTGAACAGAAAGAGTGAAACTTTGAACAGAAAGAGTGAAACTTTGAACAGAAAGAGTGAAACTTTGAACAGAAAGAGTGAAACTTTGAACAGAAAGAGTGAAACTTTGAACAGAAAGAGTGAAACTTTGAACAGAAAGAGTGAAACTTAAAACATAAATAGTGAAACTTAAAACATAAATAGTGAAACTTAAAACATAAATAGTGAAACTTTAAACATAAATAGTGAAACTTTGAACAGAAAGAGTGAAACTTTGAACAGAAAGAGTGAAACTTTGAACATAAAGAGTGAAACTTTGAACATAATGAGTAAAACTTTGAACATATATAGTGAAACTTTAAACAGAAAGAGTGAAACTTTTAACATAAATAGTGAAACTTTGAACATAAATAGTGAAACTTTTAACAGAGAGAGTGAAACTTTTAACATAAATAGTGAAACTTTTAACAGAGAGAGTGAAACTTTTAACATAAATAGTGAAACTTTGAACAGAAAGAGTGAAACTTTGAACAGAAAGAGTGAAACTTTGAACAGAAAGAGTGAAACTTTGAACATAAATAGTGAAACTTTTAACAGAAAGAGTGAAACTTTGAACAGAAATAGTGAAACTTTGAACAGAAAGAGTGAAACTTTGAACAGAAAGAGTGAAACTTTGAACAGAAAGAGTGAAACTTTGAACAGAAATAGTAAAACTTTGAACATAAATAGTGAAACTTTGAACAGAAAGAGTGAAACTTTGAACATAAATAGTGAAACTTTTAACAGAATGAGTGAAACTTTTAACATAAATAGTGAAACTTTGAACATAAATAGTGAAACTTTGAACATAAATAGTGAAACTTTTAACAGACAGAGTGAAACTTTTAACATAAATAGTGAAACTTTGAACAGAAAGAGTGAAACTTTGAACAGAAAGAGTGAAACTTTTAACAGAAAGAGTGAAACTTTGAACAGAAAGAGTGAAACTTTGAACAGAAAGAGTGAAACTTTGAACATAAATAGTGAAACTTTTAACAGAAAGAGTGAAACTTTGAACAGAAATAGTGAAACTTTGAACAGAAAGAGTGAAACTTTGAACAGAAAGAGTGAAACTTTGAACAGAAAGAGTGAAACTTTGAACAGAAATAGTAAAACTTTGAACAGAAAGAGTGAAACTTTGAACAGAAAGAGTGAAACTTTGAACAGAAAGAGTGAAACTTTGAACAGAAAGAGTGAAACTTTGAACAGAAAGAGTGAAACTTTGAACAGAAAGAGTGAAACTTTGAACAGAAAGAGTGAAACTTAAAACATAAATAGTGAAACTTAAAACATAAATAGTGAAACTTAAAACATAAATAGTGAAACTTTAAACATAAATAGTGAAACTTTGAACAGAAAGAGTGAAACTTTGAACGTAAAGACTGAAACTTTAAACAGAAAGAGTGAAACTTTGAACATAAATAGTGAAACTTTGAACAATAGGGAAACTTTGAACATAATGAGTAAAACTTTGAACAGAAATAGTGAAACTTTGAACATAAAGAGTGAAACTTTGAACATAAGGAGTGAAACTTTGAACATAAAGAGTGAAACTTTTAACAGAAAGAGTTAACTTTTAACATAAGTAGTGAAAATTTGAACATAAATAGTGAAACTTTGAACATAAATAGTGAAACTTTTAACAGAAAGAGTGAAACTTTTAACAGAAAGAGTGAAACTTTGAACATAAATAGTGAAACTTTGAACATAAATAGTGAAACTTTTAACAGAAAGAGTGAAACTTTTAACATAAATAGTGAAACTTTGAACAGAAAGAGTGAAACTTTGAACAGAAAGAGTGAAACTTTGAACAGAAAGAGTGAAACTTTGAACAGAAAGAGTGAAACTTTGAACATAAAGAGTGAAACTTTGAACATAATGAGTAAAACTTTGAACATATATAGTGAAACTTTAAACAGAAAGAGTGAAACTTTTAACATAAATAGTGAAACTTTGAACATAAATAGTGAAACTTTGAACATAAATAGTGAAACTTTTAACAGAGAGAGGGAAACTTTTAACATAAATAGTGAAACTTTGAACAGAAAGAGTGAAACTTTTAACAGAAAGAGTGAAACTTTGAACAGAAAGAGTGAAACTTTGAACAGAAAGAGTGAAACTTTGAACATAAATAGTGAAACTTTTAACAGAAAGAGTGAAACTTTGAACATAAATAGTGAAACTTTTAACAGAAAGAGTGAAACTTTTAACATAAATAGTGAAACTTTGAACAGAAAGAGTGAAACTATGAACAGAAAGAGTGAAACTTTTAACAGAAAGAGTGAAACTTTGAACAGAAAGAGTGAAACTTTGAACAGAAATAGTAAAACTTTGAACATAAATAGTGAAACTTTGAACAGAAAGAGTGAAACTTTGAACATAAATAGTGAAACTTTTAACAGAATGAGTGAAACTTTTAACATAAATAGTGAAACTTTTAACATAAATAGTGAAACTTTTAACATAAATAGTGAAACTTTGAACATAAATAGTGAAACTTTGAACATAAATAGTGAAACTTTTAACAGAAAGAGTGAAACTTTTAACATAAATAGTGAAACTTTGAACAGAAAGAGTGAAACTTTGAACAGAAAGAGTGAAACTTTGAACAGAAAGAGTGAAACTTTGAACAGAAAGAGTGAAACTTTGAACATAAAGAGTGAAACTTTGAACATAATGAGTAAAACTTTGAACATATATAGTGAAACTTTAAACAGAAAGAGTGAAACTTTGAACATAAATAGTGAAACTTTGAACATAAATAGTGAAACTTTGAACATAAATAGTGAAACTTTTAACAGAGAGAGTGAAACTTTTAACATAAATAGTGAAACTTTGAACAGAAAGAGTGAAACTTTGAACAGAAAGAGTGAAACTTTTAACAGAAAGAGTGAAACTTTGAACAGAAAGAGTAAAACTTTGAACATAAATAGTGAAACTTTTAACAGAAAGAGTGAAACTTTGAACAGAAATAGTGAAACTTTGAACAGAAAGAGTGAAACTTTGAACAGAAAGAGTGAAATTTTGAACAGAAAGAGTGAAACTTTGAACAGAAATAGTAAAACTTTGAACAGAAAGAGTGAAACTTTGAACAGAAAGAGTGAAACTTTGAACAGAAAGAGTGAAACTTTGAACAGAAAGAGTGAAACTTTGAACAGAAAGAGTGAAACTTTGAACAGAAAGAGTGAAACTTTGAACAGAAAGAGTGAAACTTTTAACAGAAAGAGTGAAACTTAAAACATAAATAGTGAAACTTTGAACAGAAAGAGTGAAACTTTAAACAGAAAGAGTGAAACTTTTAACATAAATAGTGAAACTTTGAACATAAATAGTGAAACTTTGAACATAAATAGTGAAACTTTGAACATAAATAGTGAAACTTTTAACAGAGAGAGTGAAACTTTTAACATAAATAGTGAAACTTTTAACAGAGAGAGTGAAACTTTTAACATAAATAGTGAAACTTTGAACAGAAAGAGTGAAACTTTTAACATAAATAGTGAAACTTTGAACAGAAAGAGTGAAACTTTGAACATAAATAGTGAAACTTTGAACAGAAAGAGTGAAACTTTGAACAGAAATAGTGAAACTTTGAACAGAAAGAGTGAAACTTTGAACAGAAATAGTGAAACTTTGAACAGAAAGAGTGAAACTTTGAACAGAAATAGTAAAACTTTGAACAGAGAGAGTGAAACTTTTAACATAAATAGTGAAACTTTTAACAGAGAGAGTGAAACTTTTAACATAAATAGTGAAACTTTGAACAGAAAGAGTGAAACTTTGAACAGAAAGAGTGAAACTTTGAACAGAAAGAGTGAAACTTTGAACATAAATAGTGAAACTTTTAACAGAAAGAGTGAAACTTTGAACAGAAATAGTGAAACTTTGAACAGAAAGAGTGAAACTTTGAACAGAAAGAGTGAAACTTTGAACAGAAAGAGTGAAACTTTGAACAGAAATAGTAAAACTTTGAACAGAAAGAGTGAAACTTTGAACAGAAAGAGTGAAACTTTGAACAGAAAGAGTGAAACTTTGAACAGAAAGAGTGAAACTTTGAACAGAAAGAGTGAAACTTTGAACAGAAAGAGTGAAACTTAAAACATAAATAGTGAAACTTAAAACATAAATAGTGAAACTTAAAACATAAATAGTGAAACTTTAAACATAAATAGTGAAACTTTGAACAGAAAGAGTGAAACTTTGAACGTAAAGACTGAAACTTTAAACAGAAAGAGTGAAACTTTGAACATAAATAGTGAAACTTTGAACAATAGGGAAACTTTGAACATAATGAGTAAAACTTTGAACAGAAATAGTGAAACTTTGAACATAAAGAGTGAAACTTTTAACAGAAAGAGTTAACTTTTAACATAAGTAGTGAAAATTTGAACATAAATAGTGAAACTTTGAACATAAATAGTGAAACTTTTAACAGAAAGAGTGAAACTTTTAACAGAAAGAGTGAAACTTTGAACATAAATAGTGAAACTTTGAACATAAATAGTGAAACTTTTAACAGAAAGAGTGAAACTTTTAACATAAATAGTGAAACTTTGAACAGAAAGAGTGAAACTTTGAACAGAAAGAGTGAAACTTTGAACAGAAAGAGTGAAACTTTGAACAGAAAGAGTGAAACTTTGAACATAAAGAGTGAAACTTTGAACATAATGAGTAAAACTTTGAACATATATAGTGAAACTTTAAACAGAAAGAGTGAAACTTTTAACATAAATAGTGAAACTTTGAACATAAATAGTGAAACTTTGAACATAAATAGTGAAACTTTTAACAGAGAGAGTGAAACTTTTAACATAAATAGTGAAACTTTGAACAGAAAGAGTGAAACTTTTAACAGAAAGAGTGAAACTTTGAACAGAAAGAGTGAAACTTTGAACAGAAAGAGTGAAACTTTGAACATAAATAGTGAAACTTTTAACAGAAAGAGTGAAACTTTGAACATAAATAGTGAAACTTTTAACAGAAAGAGTGAAACTTTTAACATAAATAGTGAAACTTTGAACAGAAAGAGTGAAACTTTGAACAGAAAGAGTGAAACTTTTAACAGAAAGAGTGAAACTTTGAACAGAAAGAGTGAAACTTTGAACAGAAATAGTAAAACTTTGAACATAAATAGTGAAACTTTGAACAGAAAGAGTGAAACTTTGAACATAAATAGTGAAACTTTTAACAGAATGAGTGAAACTTTTAACATAAATAGTGAAACTTTTAACATAAATAGTGAAACTTTTAACATAAATAGTGAAACTTTTAACATAAATAGTGAAACTTTGAACATAAATAGTGAAACTTTGAACATAAATAGTGAAACTTTTAACAGAAAGAGTGAAACTTTTAACATAAATAGTGAAACTTTGAACAGAAAGAGTGAAACTTTGAACAGAAAGAGTGAAACTTTGAACAGAAAGAGTGAAACTTTGAACAGAAAGAGTGAAACTTTGAACATAAAGAGTGAAACTTTGAACATAATGAGTAAAACTTTGAACATATATAGTGAAACTTTAAACAGAAAGAGTGAAACTTTGAACATAAATAGTGAAACTTTGAACATAAATAGTGAAACTTTGAACATAAATAGTGAAACTTTTAACAGAGAGAGTGAAACTTTTAACATAAATAGTGAAACTTTGAACAGAAAGAGTGAAACTTTGAACAGAAAGAGTGAAACTTTTAACAGAAAGAGTGAAACTTTGAACAGAAAGAGTAAAACTTTGAACATAAATAGTGAAACTTTTAACAGAAAGAGTGAAACTTTGAACAGAAATAGTGAAACTTTGAACAGAAAGAGTGAAACTTTGAACAGAAAGAGTGAAATTTTGAACAGAAAGAGTGAAACTTTGAACAGAAATAGTAAAACTTTGAACAGAAAGAGTGAAACTTTGAACAGAAAGAGTGAAACTTTGAACAGAAAGAGTGAAACTTTGAACAGAAAGAGTGAAACTTTGAACAGAAAGAGTGAAACTTTGAACAGAAAGAGTGAAACTTTGAACAGAAAGAGTGAAACTTAAAACATAAATAGTGAAACTTTGAACAGAAAGAGTGAAACTTTAAACAGAAAGAGTGAAACTTTTAACATAAATAGTGAAACTTTGAACATAAATAGTGAAACTTTGAACATAAATAGTGAAACTTTGAACATAAATAGTGAAACTTTTAACAGAGAGAGTGAAACTTTTAACATAAATAGTGAAACTTTTAACAGAGAGAGTGAAACTTTTAACATAAATAGTGAAACTTTGAACAGAAAGAGTGAAACTTTTAACATAAATAGTGAAACTTTGAACAGAAAGAGTGAAACTTTGAACATAAATAGTGAAACTTTGAACAGAAAGAGTGAAACTTTGAACAGAAATAGTGAAACTTTGAACAGAAAGAGTGAAACTTTGAACAGAAATAGTGAAACTTTGAACAGAAAGAGTGAAACTTTGAACAGAAATAGTAAAACTTTGAACATAAATAGTGAAACTTTGAACAGAAAGAGTGAAACTTTGAACATAAATAGTGAAACTTTTAACAGAATGAGTGAAACTTTTAACATAAATAGTGAAACTTTGAACATAAATAGTGAAACTTTTAACAGACAGAGTGAAACTTTTAACATAAATAGTGAAACTTTGAACAGAAAGAGTGAAACTTTGAACAGAAAGAGTGAAACTTTTAACAGAAAGAGTGAAACTTTGAACAGAAAGAGTGAAACTTTGAACAGAAAGAGTGAAACTTTGAACAGAAAGAGTGAAACTTTGAACAGAAAGAGTGAAACTTTGAACAGAAATAGTGAAACTTTTAACAGAAAGAGTGAAACTTTGAACAGAAATAGTGAAACTTTGAACAGAAAGAGTGAAACTTTGAACAGAAAGAGTGAAACTTTGAACAGAAAGAGTGAAACTTTGAACAGAAATAGTAAAACTTTGAACAGAAAGAGTGAAACTTTGAACAGAAAGAGTGAAACTTTGAACAGAAAGAGTGAAACTTTGAACAGAAAGAGTGAAACTTTGAACAGAAAGAGTGAAACTTTGAACAGAAAGAGTGAAACTTTGAACAGAAAGAGTGAAACTTAAAACATAAATAGTGAAACTTAAAACATAAATAGTGAAACTTAAAACATAAATAGTGAAACTTTAAACATAAATAGTGAAACTTTGAACAGAAAGAGTGAAACTTTGAACGTAAAGACTGAAACTTTAAACAGAAAGAGTGAAACTTTGAACATAAATAGTGAAACTTTGAACAATAGGGAAACTTTGAACATAATGAGTAAAACTTTGAACAGAAATAGTGAAACTTTGAACATAAAGAGTGAAACTTTGAACATAAGGAGTGAAACTTTGAACATAAAGAGTGAAACTTTTAACAGAAAGAGTTAACTTTTAACATAAATAGTGAAACTTTGAACATAAATAGTGAAACTTTGAACATAAATAGTGAAACTTTTAACAGAAAGAGTGAAACTTTTAACAGAAAGAGTGAAACTTTGAACATAAATAGTGAAACTTTGAACATAAATAGTGAAACTTTTAACAGAAAGAGTGAAACTTTTAACATAAATAGTGAAACTTTGAACAGAAAGAGTGAAACTTTGAACAGAAAGAGTGAAACTTTGAACAGAAAGAGTGAAACTTTGAACAGAAAGAGTGAAACTTTGAACATAAAGAGTGAAACTTTGAACATAATGAGTAAAACTTTGAACATATATAGTGAAACTTTAAACAGAAAGAGTGAAACTTTTAACATAAATAGTGAAACTTTGAACATAAATAGTGAAACTTTGAACATAAATAGTGAAACTTTTAACAGAGAGAGTGAAACTTTTAACATAAATAGTGAAACTTTGAACAGAAAGAGTGAAACTTTGAACAGAAAGAGTGAAACTTTTAACAGAAAGAGTGAAACTTTGAACAGAAAGAGTAAAACTTTGAACATAAATAGTGAAATTTTTAACAGAAAGAGTGAAACTTTGAACAGAAATAGTGAAACTTTGAACAGAAAGAGTGAAACTTTGAACAGAAAGAGTGAAATTTTTAACAGAAAGAGTGAAACTTTGAACAGAAATAGTAAAACTTTGAACAGAAAGAGTGAAACTTTGAACAGAAAGAGTGAAACTTTGAACAGAAAGAGTGAAACTTTGAACAGAAAGAGTGAAACTTTGAACAGAAAGAGTGAAACTTAAAACATAAATAGTGAAACTTAAAACATAAATAGTGAAACTTAAAACATAAATAGTGAAACTTAAAACATAAATAGTGAAACTTTAAACATAAATAGTGAAACTTTTAACAGAAAGAGTGAAACTTTGAACAGAAATAGTGAAACTTTGAACAGAAAGAGTGAAACTTTGAACAGAAAGAGTGAAACTTTGAACAGAAAGAGTGAAACTTTGAACAGAAATAGTAAAACTTTGAACAGAAAGAGTGAAACTTTGAACAGAAAGAGTGAAACTTTGAACAGAAAGAGTGAAACTTTGAACAGAAAGAGTGAAACTTTGAACAGAAAGAGTGAAACTTTGAACAGAAAGAGTGAAACTTAAAACATAAATAGTGAAACTTAAAACATAAATAGTGAAACTTTAAACATAAATAGTGAAACTTTGAACAGAAAGAGTGAAACTTTGAACGTAAAGACTGAAACTTTAAACAGAAAGAGTGAAACTTTGAACATAAATAGTGAAACTTTGAACAATAGGGAAACTTTGAACATAATGAGTAAAACTTTGAACAGAAATAGTGAAACTTTGAACATAAAGAGTGAAACTTTGAACATAAGGAGTGAAACTTTGAACATAAAGAGTGAAACTTTTAACAGAAAGAGTTAACTTTTAACATAAGTAGTGAAAATTTGAACATAAATAGTGAAACTTTGAACATAAATAGTGAAACTTTTAACAGAAAGAGTGAAACTTTTAACAGAAAGAGTGAAACTTTGAACATAAATAGTGAAACTTTGAACATAAATAGTGAAACTTTTAACAGAAAGAGTGAAACTTTTAACATAAATAGTGAAACTTTGAACAGAAAGAGTGAAACTTTGAACAGAAAGAGTGAAACTTTGAACAGAAAGAGTGAAACTTTGAACAGAAAGAGTGAAACTTTGAACATAAAGAGTGAAACTTTGAACATAATGAGTAAAACTTTGAACATATATAGTGAAACTTTAAACAGAAAGAGTGAAACTTTTAACATAAATAGTGAAACTTTGAACATAAATAGTGAAACTTTGAACATAAATAGTGAAACTTTTAACAGAGAGAGTGAAACTTTTAACATAAATAGTGAAACTTTGAACAGAAAGAGTGAAACTTTTAACAGAAAGAGTGAAACTTTGAACAGAAAGAGTGAAACTTTGAACAGAAAGAGTGAAACTTTGAACATAAATAGTGAAACTTTTAACAGAAAGAGTGAAACTTTGAACATAAATAGTGAAACTTTTAACAGAAAGAGTGAAACTTTTAACATAAATAGTGAAACTTTGAACAGAAAGAGTGAAACTTTGAACAGAAAGAGTGAATTTTTTAACAGAAAGAGTGAAACTTTGAACAGAAAGAGTGAAACTTTGAACAGAAATAGTAAAACTTTGAACATAAATAGTGAAACTTTGAACAGAAAGAGTGAAACTTTGAACATAAATAGTGAAACTTTTAACAGAATGAGTGAAACTTTTAACATAAATAGTGAAACTTTTAACATAAATAGTGAAACTTTTAACATAAATAGTGAAACTTTGAACATAAATAGTGAAACTTTGAACATAAATAGTGAAACTTTTAACAGAAAGAGTGAAACTTTTAACATAAATAGTGAAACTTTGAACAGAAAGAGTGAAACTTTGAACAGAAAGAGTGAAACTTTGAACAGAAAGAGTGAAACTTTGAACAGAAAGAGTGAAACTTTGAACATAAAGAGTGAAACTTTGAACATAATGAGTAAAACTTTGAACATATATAGTGAAACTTTAAACAGAAAGAGTGAAACTTTGAACATAAATAGTGAAACTTTGAACATAAATAGTGAAACTTTGAACATAAATAGTGAAACTTTTAACAGAGAGAGTGAAACTTTTAACATAAATAGTGAAACTTTGAACAGAAAGAGTGAAACTTTGAACAGAAAGAGTGAAACTTTTAACAGAAAGAGTGAAACTTTGAACAGAAAGAGTAAAACTTTGAACATAAATAGTGAAACTTTTAACAGAGAGAGTGAAACTTTGAACAGAAATAGTGAAACTTTGAACAGAAAGAGTGAAACTTTGAACAGAAAGAGTGAAATTTTGAACAGAAAGAGTGAAACTTTGAACAGAAATAGTAAAACTTTGAACAGAAAGAGTGAAACTTTGAACAGAAAGAGTGAAACTTTGAACAGAAAGAGTGAAACTTTGAACAGAAAGAGTGAAACTTTGAACAGAAAGAGTGAAACTTTGAACAGAAAGAGTGAAACTTTGAACAGAAAGAGTGAAACTTTGAACAGAAAGAGTGAAACTTTGAACAGAAAGAGTGAAACTTAAAACATAAATAGTGAAACTTTGAACAGAAAGAGTGAAACTTTAAACAGAAAGAGTGAAACTTTTAACATAAATAGTGAAACTTTGAACATAAATAGTGAAACTTTGAACATAAATAGTGAAACTTTGAACATAAATAGTGAAACTTTTAACAGAGAGAGTGAAACATTTAACATAAATAGTGAAACTTTTAACAGAGAGAGTGAAACTTTTAACATAAATAGTGAAACTTTGAACAGAAAGAGTGAAACTTTTAACATAAATAGTGAAACTTTGAACAGAAAGAGTGAAACTTTGAACATAAATAGTGAAACTTTGAACAGAAAGAGTGAAACTTTGAACAGAAATAGTGAAACTTTGAACAGAAAGAGTGAAACTTTGAACAGAAATAGTGAAACTTTGAACAGAAAGAGTGAAACTTTGAACAGAAATAGTAAAACTTTGAACATAAATAGTGAAACTTTGAACAGAAAGAGTGAAACTTTGAACATAAATAGTGAAACTTTTAACAGAATGAGTGAAACTTTTAACATAAATAGTGAAACTTTGAACATAAATAGTGAAACTTTTAACAGACAGAGTGAAACTTTTAACATAAATAGTGAAACTTTGAACAGAAAGAGTGAAACTTTGAACAGAAAGAGTGAAACTTTTAACAGAAAGAGTGAAACTTTGAACAGAAAGAGTGAAACTTTGAACAGAAAGAGTGAAACTTTGAACATAAATAGTGAAACTTTTAACAGAAAGAGTGAAACTTTGAACAGAAATAGTGAAACTTTGAACAGAAAGAGTGAAACTTTGAACAGAAAGAGTGAAACTTTGAACAGAAAGAGTGAAACTTTGAACAGAAATAGTAAAACTTTGAACAGAAAGAGTGAAACTTTGAACAGAAAGAGTGAAACTTTGAACAGAAAGAGTGAAACTTTGAACAGAAAGAGTGAAACTTTGAACAGAAAGAGTGAAACTTTGAACAGAAAGAGTGAAACTTTGAACAGAAAGAGTGAAACTTAAAACATAAATAGTGAAACTTAAAACATAAATAGTGAAACTTAAAACATAAATAGTGAAACTTTAAACATAAATAGTGAAACTTTGAACAGAAAGAGTGAAACTTTGAACGTAAAGACTGAAACTTTAAACAGAAAGAGTGAAACTTTGAACATAAATAGTGAAACTTTGAACAATAGGGAAACTTTGAACATAATGAGTAAAACTTTGAACAGAAATAGTGAAACTTTGAACATAAAGAGTGTAACTTTGAACATAAGGAGTGAAACTTTGAACATAAAGAGTGAAACTTTTAACAGAAAGAGTTAACTTTTAACATAAATAGTGAAACTTTGAACATAAATAGTGAAACTTTGAACATAAATAGTGAAACTTTTAACAGAAAGAGTGAAACTTTTAACAGAAAGAGTGAAACTTTGAACATAAATAGTGAAACTTTGAACATAAATAGTGAAACTTTTAACAGAAAGAGTGAAACTTTTAACATAAATAGTGAAACTTTGAACAGAAAGAGTGAAACTTTGAACAGAAAGAGTGAAACTTTGAACAGAAAGAGTGAAACTTTGAACAGAAAGAGTGAAACTTTGAACATAAAGAGTGAAACTTTGAACATAATGAGTAAAACTTTGAACATATATAGTGAAACTTTAAACAGAAAGAGTGAAACTTTTAACATAAATAGTGAAACTTTGAACATAAATAGTGAAACTTTGAACATAAATAGTGAAACTTTTAACAGAGAGAGTGAAACTTTTAACATAAATAGTGAAACTTTGAACAGAAAGAGTGAAACTTTGAACAGAAAGAGTGAAACTTTTAACAGAAAGAGTGAAACTTTGAACAGAAAGAGTAAAACTTTGAACATAAATAGTGAAATTTTTAACAGAAAGAGTGAAACTTTGAACAGAAATAGTGAAACTTTGAACAGAAAGAGTGAAACTTTGAACAGAAAGAGTGAAATTTTTAACAGAAAGAGTGAAACTTTGAACAGAAATAGTAAAACTTTGAACAGAAAGAGTGAAACTTTGAACAGAAAGAGTGAAACTTTGAACAGAAAGAGTGAAACTTTGAACAGAAAGAGTGAAACTTTGAACAGAAAGAGTGAAACTTAAAACATAAATAGTGAAACTTAAAACATAAATAGTGAAACTTAAAACATAAATAGTGAAACTTAAAACATAAATAGTGAAACTTTAAACATAAATAGTGAAACTTTGAACAGAAAGAGTGAAACTTTGAACAGAAAGAGTGAAACTTTGAACATAAAGAGTGAAACTTTGAACATAATGAGTAAAACTTTGAACATATATAGTGAAACTTTAAACAGAAAGAGTGAAACTTTTAACATTAATAGTGAAACTTTGAACATAAATAGTGAAACTTTGAACATAAATAGTGAAACTTTTAACAGAGAGAGTGAAACTTTTAACATAAATAGTGAAACTTTTAACAGAGAGAGTGAAACTTTTAACATAAATAGTGAAACTTTGAACAGAAAGAGTGAAACTTTGAACAGAAAGAGTGAAACTTTGAACAGAAAGAGTGAAACTTTGAACATAAATAGTGAAACTTTTAACAGAAAGAGTGAAACTTTGAACAGAAATAGTGAAACTTTGAACAGAAAGAGTGAAACTTTGAACAGAAAGAGTGAAACTTTGAACAGAAAGAGTGAAACTTTGAACAGAAATAGTAAAACTTTGAACATAAATAGTGAAACTTTGAACAGAAAGAGTGAAACTTTGAACAGAAAGAGTGAAACTTTGAACGTAAAGACTGAAACTTTAAACAGAAAGAGTGAAACTTTGAACATAAATAGTGAAACTTTGAACAATAGGGAAACTTTGAACATAATGAGTAAAACTTTGAACAGAAATAGTGAAACTTTGAACATAAAGAGTGAAACTTTGAACATAAGGAGTGAAACTTTGAACATAAAGAGTGAAACTTTTAACAGAAAGAGTTAACTTTTAACATAAATAGTGAAACTTTGAACATAAATAGTGAAACTTTGAACATAAATAGTGAAACTTTTAACAGAAAGAGTGAAACTTTTAACAGAAAGAGTGAAACTTTGAACATAAATAGTGAAACTTTGAACATAAATAGTGAAACTTTTAACAGAAAGAGTGAAACTTTTAACATAAATAGTGAAACTTTGAACAGAAAGAGTGAAACTTTGAACAGAAAGAGTGAAACTTTGAACAGAAAGAGTGAAACTTTGAACAGAAAGAGTGAAACTTTGAACATAAAGAGTGAAACTTTGAACATAATGAGTAAAACTTTGAACATATATAGTGAAACTTTAAACAGAAAGAGTGAAACTTTTAACATAAATAGTGAAACTTTGAACATAAATAGTGAGACTTTGAACATAAATAGTGAAACTTTTAACAGAGAGAGTGAAACTTTTAACATAAATAGTGAAACTTTGAACAGAAAGAGTGAAACTTTTAACAGAAAGAGTGAAACTTTGAACAGAAAGAGTGAAACTTTGAACAGAAAGAGTGAAACTTTGAACATAAATAGTGAAACTTTTAACAGAAAGAGTGAAACTTTGAACATAAACAGTGAAACTTTTAACAGAAAGAGTGAAACTTTTAACATAAATAGTGAAACTTTGAACAGAAAGAGTGAAACTTTGAACAGAAAGAGTGAAACTTTTAACAGAAAGAGTGAAACTTTGAACAGAAAGAGTGAAACTTTGAACAGAAAGAGTGAAACTTTGAACATAAATAGTGAAACTTTTAACAGAAAGAGTGAAACTTTGAACAGAAATAGTGAAACTTTGAACAGAAAGAGTGAAACTTTGAACAGAAAGAGTGAAACTTTGAACAGAAAGAGTGAAACTTTGAACAGAAATAGTAAAACTTTGAACAGAAAGAGTGAAACTTTGAACAGAAAGAGTGAAACTTTGAACAAAAAGAGTGAAACTTTGAACAGAAAGAGTGAAACTTTTAACATAAATAGTGAAACTTTGAACAGAAAGAGTGAAACTTTGAACAGAAAGAGTGAAACTTTTAACAGAAAGAGTGAAACTTTGAACAGTAAGAGTGAAACTTTGAACAGAAAGAGTGAAACTTTGAACATAAATAGTGAAACTTTTAACAGAAAGAGTGAAACTTTGAACAGAAATAGTGAAACTTTGAACAGAAAGAGTGAAACTTTGAACAGAAAGAGTGAAACTTTGAACAGAAAGAGTGAAACTTTGAACAGAAAGAGTGAAACTTTGAACATAAAGAGTGAAACTTTGAACATAATGAGTAAAACTTTGAACATATATAGTGAAACTTTAAACAGAAAGAGTGAAACTTTTAACATAAATAGTGAAACTTTGAACATAAATAGTGAAACTTTGAACATAAATAGTGAAACTTTTAACAGAGAGAGTGAAACTTTTAACATAAATAGTGAAACTTTGAACAGAAAGAGTGAAACTTTTAACAGAAAGAGTGAAACTTTGAACAGAAAGAGTGAAACTTTGAACAGAAAGAGTGAAACTTTGAACATAAATAGTGAAACTTTTAACAGAAAGAGTGAAACTTTGAACATAAATAGTGAAACTTTTAACAGAAAGAGTGAAACTTTGAACATAAATAGTGAAACTTTTAACAGAAAGAGTGAAACTTTTAACATAAATAGTGAAACTTTGAACAGAATGAGTGAAACTTTGAACAGAAAGAGTGAAACTTTTAACAGAAAGAGTGAAACTTTGAACAGAAAGAGTGAAACTTTGAACAGAAAGAGTGAAACTTTGAACATAAATAGTGAAACTTTTAACAGAAAGAGTGAAACTTTGAACAGAAATAGTGAAACTTTGAACAGAAAGAGTGAAACTTTGAACAGAAAGAGTGAAACTTTGAACAGAAAGAGTGAAACTTTGAACAGAAATAGTAAAACTTTGAACAGAAAGAGTGAAACTTTGAACAGAAAGAGTGAAACTTTGAACAAAAAGAGTGAAACTTTGAACAGAAAGAGTGAAACTTTTAACATAAATAGTGAAACTTTGAACAGAAAGAGTGAAACTTTGAACAGAAAGAGTGAAACTTTTAACAGAAAGAGTGAAACTTTGAACAGAAAGAGTGAAACTTTGAACAGAAAGAGTGAAACTTTGAACATAAATAGTGAAACTTTTAACAGAAAGAGTGAAACTTTGAACAGAAATAGTGAAACTTTGAACAGAAAGAGTGAAACTTTGAACAGAAAGAGTGAAACTTTGAACAGAAAGAGTGAAACTTTGAACAGAAATAGTAAAACTTTGAACAGAAAGAGTGAAACTTTGAACAGAAAGAGTGAAACTTTGAACAGAAAGAGTGAAACTTTGAACAGAAAGAGTGAAACTTTGAACAGAAAGAGTGAAACTTTGAACAGAAAGAGTGAAACTTAAAACATAAATAGTGAAACTTAAAACATAAATAGTGAAACTTAAAACATAAATAGTGAAACTTTAAACATAAATAGTGAAACTTTGAACAGAAAGAGTGAAACTTTGAACGTAAAGACTGAAACTTTAAACAGAAAGAGTGAAACTTTGAACATAAATAGTGAAACTTTGAACATAATGAGTAAAACTTTGAACAGAAATAGTGAAACTTTGAACATAAAGAGTGAAACTTTGAACAGAAAGAGTGAAACTTTGAACAGAAAGAGTGAAACTTTGAACAGAAAGAGTGAAACTTTGAACATAAATAGTGAAACTTTTAACAGAAAGAGTGAAACTTTGAACATAAATAGTGAAACTTTTAACAGAAAGAGTGAAACTTTGAACATAAATAGTGAAACTTTTAACAGAAAGAGTGAAACTTTTAACATAAATAGTGAAACTTTGAACAGAATGAGTGAAACTTTGAACAGAAAGAGTGAAACTTTTAACAGAAAGAGTGAAACTTTGAACAGAAAGAGTGAAACTTTGAACAGAAAGAGTGAAACTTTGAACATAAATAGTGAAACTTTTAACAGAAAGAGTGAAACTTTGAACAGAAATAGTGAAACTTTGAACAGAAAGAGTGAAACTTTGAACAGAAAGAGTGAAACTTTGAACAGAAAGAGTGAAACTTTGAACAGAAATAGTAAAACTTTGAACAGAAAGAGTGAAACTTTGAACAGAAAGAGTGAAACTTTGAACAAAAAGAGTGAAACTTTGAACAGAAAGAGTGAAACTTTTAACATAAATAGTGAAACTTTGAACAGAAAGAGTGAAACTTTGAACAGAAAGAGTGAAACTTTTAACAGAAAGAGTGAAACTTTGAACAGAAAGAGTGAAACTTTGAACAGAAAGAGTGAAACTTTGAACATAAATAGTGAAACTTTTAACAGAAAGAGTGAAACTTTGAACAGAAATAGTGAAACTTTGAACAGAAAGAGTGAAACTTTGAACAGAAAGAGTGAAACTTTGAACAGAAAGAGTGAAACTTTGAACAGAAATAGTAAAACTTTGAACAGAAAGAGTGAAACTTTGAACAGAAAGAGTGAAACTTTGAACAGAAAGAGTGAAACTTTGAACAGAAAGAGTGAAACTTTGAACAGAAAGAGTGAAACTTTGAACAGAAAGAGTGAAACTTAAAACATAAATAGTGAAACTTAAAACATAAATAGTGAAACTTAAAACATAAATAGTGAAACTTTAAACATAAATAGTGAAACTTTGAACAGAAAGAGTGAAACTTTGAACGTAAAGACTGAAACTTTAAACAGAAAGAGTGAAACTTTGAACATAAATAGTGAAACTTTGAACATAATGAGTAAAACTTTGAACAGAAATAGTGAAACTTTGAACATAAAGAGTGAAACTTTGAACAGAAAGAGTGAAACTTTGAACAGAAAGAGTGAAACTTTGAACAGAAAGAGTGAAACTTTGAACAGAAAGAGTGAAACTTTGAACAGAAAGAGTGAAACTTTGAACAGAAAGAGTGAAACTTAAAACATAAATAGTGAAACTTAAAAAATAAATAGTGAAACTTAAAACATAAATAGTGAAACTTTAAACATAAATAGTGAAACTTTGAACAGAAAGAGTGAAACTTTGAACAGAAATAGTAAAACTTTGAACAGAAAGAGTGAAACTTTGAACAGAAAGAGTGAAACTTTGAACAAAAAGAGTGAAACTTTGAACAGAAAGAGTGAAACTTTTAACATAAATAGTGAAACTTTGAACAGAAAGAGTGAAACTTTGAACAGAAAGAGTGAAACTTTTAACAGAAAGAGTGAAACTTTGAACAGAAAGAGTGAAACTTTGAACAGAAAGAGTGAAACTTTGAACATAAATAGTGAAACTTTTAACAGAAAGAGTGAAACTTTGAACAGAAATAGTGAAACTTTGAACAGAAAGAGTGAAACTTTGAACAGAAAGAGTGAAACTTTGAACAGAAAGAGTGAAACTTTGAACAGAAAGAGTGAAACTTTGAACATAAAGAGTGAAACTTTGAACATAATGAGTAAAACTTTGAACATATATAGTGAAACTTTAAACAGAAAGAGTGAAACTTTTAACATAAATAGTGAAACTTTGAACATAGATAGTGAAACTTTGAACATAAATAGTGAAACTTTTAACAGAGAGAGTGAAACTTTTAACATAAATAGTGAAACTTTGAACAGAAAGAGTGAAACTTTTAACAGAAAGAGTGAAACTTTGAACAGAAAGAGTGAAACTTTGAACAGAAAGAGTGAAACTTTGAACATAAATAGTGAAACTTTTAACAGAAAGAGTGAAACTTTGAACATAAATAGTGAAACTTTTAACAGAAAGAGTGAAACTTTGAACATAAATAGTGAAACTTTTAACAGAAAGAGTGAAACTTTTAACATAAATAGTGAAACTTTGAACAGAATGAGTGAAACTTTGAACAGAAAGAGTGAAACTTTTAACAGAAAGAGTGAAACTTTGAACAGAAAGAGTGAAACTTTGAACAGAAAGAGTGAAACTTTGAACATAAATAGTGAAACTTTTAACAGAAAGAGTGAAACTTTGAACAGAAATAGTGAAACTTTGAACAGAAAGAGTGAAACTTTGAACAGAAAGAGTGAAACTTTGAACAGAAAGAGTGAAACTTTGAACAGAAATAGTAAAACTTTGAACAGAAAGAGTGAAACTTTGAACAGAAAGAGTGAAACTTTGAACAAAAAGAGTGAAACTTTGAACAGAAAGAGTGAAACTTTTAACATAAATAGTGAAACTTTGAACAGAAAGAGTGAAACTTTGAACAGAAAGAGTGAAACTTTTAACAGAAAGAGTGAAACTTTGAACAGAAAGAGTGAAACTTTGAACAGAAAGAGTGAAACTTTGAACATAAATAGTGAAACTTTTAACAGAAAGAGTGAAACTTTGAACAGAAATAGTGAAACTTTGAACAGAAAGAGTGAAACTTTGAACAGAAAGAGTGAAACTTTGAACAGAAAGAGTGAAACTTTGAACAGAAATAGTAAAACTTTGAACAGAAAGAGTGAAACTTTGAACAGAAAGAGTGAAACTTTGAACAGAAAGAGTGAAACTTTGAACAGAAAGAGTGAAACTTTGAACAGAAAGAGTGAAACTTTGAACAGAAAGAGTGAAACTTAAAACATAAATAGTGAAACTTAAAACATAAATAGTGAAACTTAAAACATAAATAGTGAAACTTTAAACATAAATAGTGAAACTTTGAACAGAAAGAGTGAAACTTTGAACGTAAAGACTGAAACTTTAAACAGAAAGAGTGAAACTTTGAACATAAATAGTGAAACTTTGAACATAATGAGTAAAACTTTGAACAGAAATAGTGAAACTTTGAACATAAAGAGTGAAACTTTGAACATAAGGAGTGAAACTTTGAACATAAAGAGTGAAACTTTTAACAGAAAGAGTTAACTTTTAACATAAATAGTAAAACTTTGAACATAAATAGTGAAACTTTAAACAGAAAGAGTGAAACTTTTAACATAAATAGTGAAACTTTGAACATAAATAGTGAAACTTTGAACATAAATAGTGAAACTTTTAACAGAGAGAGTGAAACTTTTAACATAAATAGTGAAACTTTGAACAATAGGGAAACTTTGAACAGAAAGAGTGAAACTTTGAACATAATGAGTAAAACTTTGAACAGAAATAGTGAAACTTTGAACATAAAGAGTGAAACTTTGAACATAAGGAGTGAAACTTTGAACATAAAGAGTGAAACTTTTAACAGAAAGAGTTAACTTTTAACATAAATAGTGAAACTTTGAACATAAATAGTGAAACTTTGAACATAAATAGTGAAACTTTTAACAGAAAGAGTGAAACTTTTAACAGAAAGAGTGAAACTTTTAACATAAATAGTGAAACTTTGAACAGAAAGAGTGAAACTTTGAACAGAAAGAGTGAAACTTTGAACAGAAAAAGTGAAACTTTGAACATAAAGAGTGAAACTTTGAACATAATGAGTAAAACTTTGAACATATATAGTGAAACTTTAAACAGAAAGAGTGAAACTTTTAACATAAATAGTGAAACTTTGAACATAAATAGTGAAACTTTGAACATAAATAGTGAAACTTTTAACAGAGAGAGTGAAACTTTTAACATAAATAGTGAAACTTTGAACAGAAAGAGTGAAACTTTTAACAGAAAGAGTGAAACTTTGAACAGAAAGAGTGAAACTTTGAACAGAAAGAGTGAAACTTTGAACATAAATAGTGAAACTTTTAACAGAAAGAGTGAAACTTTGAACAGAAATAGTGAAACTTTGAACAGAAAGAGTGAAACTTTGAACAGAAAGAGTGAAACTTTGAACAGAAAGAGTGAAACTTTTAACATAAATAGTGAAACTTTGAACATAAATAGTGAAACTTTGAACATAAATAGTGAAACTTTTAACAGAGAGAGTGAAACTTTTAACATAAATAGTGAAACTTTGAACAGAAAGAGTGAAACTTTTAACAGAAAGAGTGAAACTTTGAACAGAAAAGTGAAACTTTGAACAGAAAGAGTGAAACTTTGAACATAAATAGTGAAACTTTTAACAGAAAGAGTGAAACTTTGAACAGAAATAGTGAAACTTTGAACAGAAAGAGTGAAACTTTGAACAGAAAGAGTGAAACTTTGAACAGAAAGAGTGAAACTTTGAACAGAAATAGTAAAACTTTGAACAGAAAGAGTGAAACTTTGAACAGAAAGAGTGAAACTTTGAACAGAAAGAGTGAAACTTTGAACAGAAAGAGTGAAACTTTGAACAGAAAGAGTGAAACTTTGAACAGAAAGAGTGAAACTTTGAACAGAAAGAGTGAAACTTAAAACATAAATAGTGAAACTTAAAAAATAAATAGTGAAACTTAAAACATAAATAGTGAAACTTTAAACATAAATAGTGAAACTTTGAACAGAAAGAGTGAAACTTTGAACAGAAAGAGTGAAACTTTGAACATAAAGAGTGAAACTTTGAACATAATGAGTGAAACTTTGAACATAAATAGTGAAACTTTGAACAGAAAGAGTGAGACTTTGAACATAAATAGTGAAACTTTGAACATAAATAGTGAAACTTTGAACATAAATAGTGAAACATTTAACAGAGAGAGTGAAACTTTTAACATAAATAGTGAAACTTTGAACAGAAAGAGTGAAACTTTGAACAGAAAGAGTGAAACTTTTAACAGAAAGAGTGAAACTTTGAACAGAAAGAGTGAAACTTTGAACAGAAAGAGTGAAACTTTGAACATAAATAGTGAAACTTTTAACAGAAAGAGTGAAACTTTGAACAGAAATAGTGAAACTTTGAACAGAAAGAGTGAAACTTTGAACAGAAAGAGTGAAACTTTGAACAGAAAGAGTGAAACTTTGAACAGAAATAGTAAAACTTTGAACAGAAAGAGTGAAACTTTGAACAGAAAGAGTGAAACTTTGAACAGAAAGAGTGAAACTTTGAACAGAAAGAGTGAAACTTTGAACAGAAAGAGTGAAACTTTGAACAGAAAGAGTGAAACTTAAAACATAAATAGTGAAACTTAAAACATAAATAGTGAAACTTAAAACATAAATAGTGAAACTTTAAACATAAATAGTGAAACTTTGAACAGAAAGAGTGAAACTTTGAACGTAAAGACTGAAACTTTAAACAGAAAGAGTGAAACTTTGAACATAAATAGTGAAACTTTGAACAATAGGGAAACTTTGAACAGAAAGAGTGAAACTTTGAACATAATGAGTAAAACTTTGAACAGAAATAGTGAAACTTTGAACATAAAGAGTGAAACTTTGAACATAAGGAGTGAAACTTTGAACATAAAGAGTGAAACTTTTAACAGAAAGAATTAACTTTTAACATAAATAGTGAAACTTTGAACATAAATAGTGAAACTTTGAACATAAATAGTGAAACTTTTAACAGAAAGAGTGAAACTTTTAACATAAATAGTGAAACTTTGAACATAAATAGTGAAACTTTGAACATAAATAGTGAAACTTTTAACAGAAAGAGTGAAACTTTTAACATAAATAGTGAAACTTTGAACAGACAGAGTGAAACTTTGAACAGAAAGAGTGAAACTTTGAACAGAAAGAGTGAAACTTTGAACAGAAAGAGTGAAACTTTGAACATAAATAGTGAAACTTTGAACAGAAAGAGTGAAACTTTGAACAGAAAGAGTGGAACTTTGAACAGAAATAGTAAAACTTTGAACAGAAAGAGTGAAACTTAAAACATAAATAGTGAAACCTAAAACATAAATAGAGAAACTTAAAACATAAATAGTGAAACTTTGAACAGAAAGACTGAAACTTAAACAGAAAGAGTGAAACTTTGAACGTAAAGACTGAAACTTTAAACAGAAAGAGTGAAACTTTGAACATAAATAGTGAAACTTTGAACAATAGGGAAACTTTGAACAGAAAGAGTGAAACTTTGAACATAAAGAGTGAAACTTTGAACATAATGAGTAAAACTTTGAACATAAATAGTGAAACTTTAAACAGAAAGAGTGAAACTTTTAACATAAATAGTGAAACTTTGAACATAAATAGTGAAACTTTGAACATAAATAGTGAAACTTTTAACAGAGAGAGTGAAACTTTTAACATAAATAGTGAAACTTTGAACAGAAAGAGTGAAACTTTTAACAGAAAGAGTGAAACTTTGAACAGAAAAGTGAAACTTTGAACAGAAAGAGTGAAACTTTGAACATAAATAGTGAAACTTTTAACAGAAAGAGTGAAACTTTGAACAGAAATAGTGAAACTTTGAACAGAAAGAGTGAAACTTTGAACAGAAAGAGTGAAACTTTGAACAGAAAGAGTGAAACTTTGAACAGAAATAGTAAAACTTTGAACAGAAAGAGTGAAACTTTGAACAGAAAGAGTGAAACTTTGAACAGAAATAGTGAAACTTTGAACAGAAAGAGTGAAACTTTGAACAGAAAGAGTGAAACTTTGAACAGAAAGAGTGAAACTTTGAACAGAAATAGTAAAACTTTGAACAGAAAGAGTGAAACTTTGAACAGAAAGAGTGAAACTTTGAACAGAAAGAGTGAAACTTTGAACAGAAAGAGTGAAACTTTGAACAGAAAGAGTGAAACTTTGAACAGAAAGAGTGAAACTTTGAACATAAAGAGTGAAACTTTGAACATAAGGAGTGAAACTTTGAACATAAAGAGTGAAACTTTTAACAGAAAGAGTTAACTTTTAACATAAATAGTAAAACTTTGAACATAAATAGTGAAACTTTAAACAGAAAGAGTGAAACTTTTAACATAAATAGTGAAACTTTGAACATAAATAGTGAAACTTTGAACATAAATAGTGAAACTTTTAACAGAGAGAGTGAAACTTTTAACATAAATAGTGAAACTTTGAACAATAGGGAAACTTTGAACAGAAAGAGTGAAACTTTGAACATAATGAGTAAAACTTTGAACAGAAATAGTGAAACTTTGAACATAAAGAGTGAAACTTTGAACATAAGGAGTGAAACTTTGAACATAAAGAGTGAAACTTTTAACAGAAAGAGTTAACTTTTAACATAAATAGTGAAACTTTGAACATAAATAGTGAAACTTTGAACATAAATAGTGAAACTTTTAACAGAAAGAGTGAAACTTTTAACAGAAAGAGTGAAACTTTTAACATAAATAGTGAAACTTTGAACAGAAAGAGTGAAACTTTGAACAGAAAGAGTGAAACTTTGAACAGAAAGAGTGAAACTTTGAACAGAAAGAGTGAAACTTTGAACATAAAGAGTGAAACTTTGAACATAATGAGTAAAACTTTGAACATATATAGTGAAACTTTAAACAGAAAGAGTGAAACTTTTAACATAAATAGTGAAACTTTGAACATAAATAGTGAAACTTTGAACATAAATAGTGAAACTTTTAACAGAGAGAGTGAAACTTTTAACATAAATAGTGAAACTTTGAACAGAAAGAGTGAAACTTTTAACAGAAAGAGTGAAACTTTGAACAGAAAGAGTGAAACTTTGAACAGAAAGAGTGAAACTTTGAACATAAATAGTGAAACTTTTAACAGAAAGAGTGAAACTTTGAACAGAAATAGTGAAACTTTGAACAGAAAGAGTGAAACTTTGAACAGAAAGAGTGAAACTTTGAACAGAAAGAGTGAAACTTTTAACATAAATAGTGAAACTTTGAACATAAATAGTGAAACTTTGAACATAAATAGTGAAACTTTTAACAGAGAGAGTGAAACTTTTAACATAAATAGTGAAACTTTGAACAGAAAGAGTGAAACTTTTAACAGAAAGAGTGAAACTTTGAACAGAAAAGTGAAACTTTGAACAGAAAGAGTGAAACTTTGAACATAAATAGTGAAACTTTTAACAGAAAGAGTGAAACTTTGAACAGAAATAGTGAAACTTTGAACAGAAAGAGTGAAACTTAAAACATAAATAGTGAAACTTAAAAAATAAATAGTGAAACTTAAAACATAAATAGTGAAACTTTAAACATAAATAGTGAAACTTTGAACAGAAAGAGTGAAACTTTGAACAGAAAGAGTGAAACTTTGAACATAAAGAGTGAAACTTTGAACATAATGAGTGAAACTTTGAACATAAATAGTGAAACTTTGAACAGAAAGAGTGAGACTTTGAACATAAATAGTGAAACTTTGAACATAAATAGTGAAACTTTGAACATAAATAGTGAAACATTTAACAGAGAGAGTGAAACTTTTAACATAAATAGTGAAACTTTGAACAGAAAGAGTGAAACTTTGAACAGAAAGAGTGAAACTTTTAACAGAAAGAGTGAAACTTTGAACAGAAAGAGTGAAACTTTGAACAGAAAGAGTGAAACTTTGAACATAAATAGTGAAACTTTTAACAGAAAGAGTGAAACTTTGAACAGAAATAGTGAAACTTTGAACAGAAAGAGTGAAACTTTGAACAGAAAGAGTGAAACTTTGAACAGAAAGAGTGAAACTTTGAACAGAAATAGTAAAACTTTGAACAGAAAGAGTGAAACTTTGAACAGAAAGAGTGAAACTTTGAACAGAAAGAGTGAAACTTTGAACAGAAAGAGTGAAACTTTGAACAGAAAGAGTGAAACTTTGAACAGAAAGAGTGAAACTTAAAACATAAATAGTGAAACTTAAAACATAAATAGTGAAACTTAAAACATAAATAGTGACTCTTTAAACATAAATAGTGAAACTTTGAACAGAAAGAGTGAAACTTTGAACGTAAAGACTGAAACTTTAAACAGAAAGAGTGAAACTTTGAACATAAATAGTGAAACTTTGAACAATAGGGAAACTTTGAACAGAAAGAGTGAAACTTTGAACATAATGAGTAAAACTTTGAACATAAATAGTGAAACTTTGAACATAAAGAGTGAAACTTTGAACATAAGGAGTGAAACTTTGAACATAAAGAGTGAAACTTTTAACAGAAAGAATTAACTTTTAACATAAATAGTGAAACTTTGAACATAAATAGTGAAACTTTGAACATAAATAGTGAAACTTTTAACAGAAAGAGTGAAACTTTTAACATAAATAGTGAAACTTTGAACATAAATAGTGAAACTTTGAACATAAATAGTGAAACTTTTAACAGAAAGAGTGATACTTTTAACATAAATAGTGAAACTTTGAACAGACAGAGTGAAACTTTGAACAGAAAGAGTGAAACTTTGAACAGAAAGAGTGAAACTTTGAACAGAAAGAGTGAAACTTTGAACATAAATAGTGAAACTTTGAACAGAAAGAGTGAAACTTTGAACAGAAAGAGTGGAACTTTGAACAGAAATAGTAAAACTTTGAACAGAAAGAGTGAAACTTAAAACATAAATAGTGAAACCTAAAACATAAATAGAGAAACTTAAAACATAAATAGTGAAACTTTGAACAGAAAGACTGAAACTTAAACAGAAAGAGTGAAACTTTGAACGTAAAGACTGAAACTTTAAACAGAAGGAGTGAAACTTTGAACATAAATAGTGAAACTTTGAACAATAGGGAAACTTTGAACAGAAAGAGTGAAACTTTGAACATAAAGAGTGAAACTTTGAACATAATGAGTAAAACTTTGAACATAAATAGTGAAACTTTAAACAGAAAGAGTGAAACTTTTAACATAAATAGTGAAACTTTGAACATAAATAGTGAAACTTTGAACATAAATAGTGAAACTTTTAACAGAGAGAGTGAAACTTTTAACATAAATAGTGAAACTTTGAACAGAAAGAGTGAAACTTTTAACAGAAAGAGTGAAACTTTGAACAGAAAAGTGAAACTTTGAACAGAAAGAGTGAAACTTTGAACATAAATAGTGAAACTTTTAACAGAAAGAGTGAAACTTTGAACAGAAATAGTGAAACTTTGAACAGAAAGAGTGAAACTTTGAACAGAAAGAGTGAAACTTTGAACAGAAAGAGTGAAACTTTGAACAGAAATAGTAAAACTTTGAACAGAAAGAGTGAAACTTTGAACAGAAAGAGTGAAACTTTGAACAGAAAGAGTGAAACTTTGAACAGAAAGAGTGAAACTTTGAACAGAAAGAGTGAAACTTTGAACAGAAAGAGTGAAACTTTGAACAGAAAGAGTGAAACTTTGAACAGAAAGAGTGAAACTTAAAACATAAATAGTGAAACTTAAAAAATAAATAGTGAAACTTAAAACATAAATAGTGAAACTTTAAACATAAATAGTGAAACTTTGAACAGAAAGAGTGAAACTTTGAACAGAAAGAGTGAAACTTTGAACATAAATAGTGAAACTTTTAACAGAAAGAGTGAAACTTTGAACAGAAAGAGTGAAACTTTGAACAGAAAGAGTGAAACTTTGAACAGAAATAGTAAAACTTTGAACAGAAAGAGTGAAACTTTGAACAGAAAGAGTGAAACTTTGAACAGAAAGAGTGAAACTTTGAACAGAAAGAGTGAAACTTTGAACAGAAAGAGTGAAACTTTGAACAGAAAGAGTGAAACTTTGAACATAAAGAGTGAAACTTTGAACATAAGGAGTGAAACTTTGAACATAAAGAGTGAAACTTTTAACAGAAAGAGTTAACTTTTAACATAAATAGTAAAACTTTGAACATAAATAGTGAAACTTTAAACAGAAAGAGTGAAACTTTTAACATAAATAGTGAAACTTTGAACATAAATAGTGAAACTTTGAACATAAATAGTGAAACTTTTAACAGAGAGAGTGAAACTTTTAACATAAATAGTGAAACTTTGAACAATAGGGAAACTTTGAACAGAAAGAGTGAAACTTTGAACATAATGAGTAAAACTTTGAACAGAAATAGTGAAACTTTGAACATAAAGAGTGAAACTTTGAACATAAGGAGTGAAACTTTGAACATAAAGAGTGAAACTTTTAACAGAAAGAGTTAACTTTTAACATAAATAGTGAAACTTTGAACATAAATAGTGAAACTTTGAACATAAATAGTGAAACTTTTAACAGAAAGAGTGAAACTTTTAACAGAAAGAGTGAAACTTTTAACATAAATAGTGAAACTTTGAACAGAAAGAGTGAAACTTTGAACAGAAAGAGTGAAACTTTGAACAGAAAGAGTGAAACTTTGAACAGAAAGAGTGAAACTTTGAACATAAAGAGTGAAACTTTGAACATAATGAGTAAAACTTTGAACATATATAGTGAAACTTTAAACAGAAAGAGTGAAACTTTTAACATAAATAGTGAAACTTTGAACATAAATAGTGAAACTTTGAACATAAATAGTGAAACTTTTAACAGAGAGAGTGAAACTTTTAACATAAATAGTGAAACTTTGAACAGAAAGAGTGAAACTTTTAACAGAAAGAGTGAAACTTTGAACAGAAAGAGTGAAACTTTGAACAGAAAGAGTGAAACTTTGAACATAAATAGTGAAACTTTTAACAGAAAGAGTGAAACTTTGAACAGAAATAGTGAAACTTTGAACAGAAAGAGTGAAACTTTGAACAGAAAGAGTGAAACTTTGAACAGAAAGAGTGAAACTTTTAACATAAATAGTGAAACTTTGAACATAAATAGTGAAACTTTGAACATAAATAGTGAAACTTTTAACAGAGAGAGTGAAACTTTTAACATAAATAGTGAAACTTTGAACAGAAAGAGTGAAACTTTTAACAGAAAGAGTGAAACTTTGAACAGAAAAGTGAAACTTTGAACAGAAAGAGTGAAACTTTGAACATAAATAGTGAAACTTTTAACAGAAAGAGTGAAACTTTGAACAGAAATAGTGAAACTTTGAACAGAAAGAGTGAAACTTAAAACATAAATAGTGAAACTTAAAAAATAAATAGTGAAACTTAAAACATAAATAGTGAAACTTTAAACATAAATAGTGAAACTTTGAACAGAAAGAGTGAAACTTTGAACAGAAAGAGTGAAACTTTGAACATAAAGAGTGAAACTTTGAACATAATGAGTGAAACTTTGAACATAAATAGTGAAACTTTGAACAGAAAGAGTGAGACTTTGAACATAAATAGTGAAACTTTGAACATAAATAGTGAAACTTTGAACATAAATAGTGAAACATTTAACAGAGAGAGTGAAACTTTTAACATAAATAGTGAAACTTTGAACAGAAAGAGTGAAACTTTGAACAGAAAGAGTGAAACTTTTAACAGAAAGAGTGAAACTTTGAACAGAAAGAGTGAAACTTTGAACAGAAAGAGTGAAACTTTGAACATAAATAGTGAAACTTTTAACAGAAAGAGTGAAACTTTGAACAGAAATAGTGAAACTTTGAACAGAAAGAGTGAAACTTTGAACAGAAAGAGTGAAACTTTGAACAGAAAGAGTGAAACTTTGAACAGAAATAGTAAAACTTTGAACAGAAAGAGTGAAACTTTGAACAGAAAGAGTGAAACTTTGAACAGAAAGAGTGAAACTTTGAACAGAAAGAGTGAAACTTTGAACAGAAAGAGTGAAACTTTGAACAGAAAGAGTGAAACTTAAAACATAAATAGTGAAACTTAAAACATAAATAGTGAAACTTAAAACATAAATAGTGACTCTTTAAACATAAATAGTGAAACTTTGAACAGAAAGAGTGAAACTTTGAACGTAAAGACTGAAACTTTAAACAGAAAGAGTGAAACTTTGAACATAAATAGTGAAACTTTGAACAATAGGGAAACTTTGAACAGAAAGAGTGAAACTTTGAACATAATGAGTAAAACTTTGAACATAAATAGTGAAACTTTGAACATAAAGAGTGAAACTTTGAACATAAGGAGTGAAACTTTGAACATAAAGAGTGAAACTTTTAACAGAAAGAATTAACTTTTAACATAAATAGTGAAACTTTGAACATAAATAGTGAAACTTTGAACATAAATAGTGAAACTTTTAACAGAAAGAGTGAAACTTTTAACATAAATAGTGAAACTTTGAACATAAATAGTGAAACTTTGAACATAAATAGTGAAACTTTTAACAGAAAGAGTGAAACTTTTAACATAAATAGTGAAACTTTGAACAGACAGAGTGAAACTTTGAACAGAAAGAGTGAAACTTTGAACAGAAAGAGTGAAACTTTGAACAGAAAGAGTGAAACTTTGAACATAAATAGTGAAACTTTGAACAGAAAGAGTGAAACTTTGAACAGAAAGAGTGGAACTTTGAACAGAAATAGTAAAACTTTGAACAGAAAGAGTGAAACTTAAAACATAAATAGTGAAACCTAAAACATAAATAGAGAAACTTAAAACATAAATAGTGAAACTTTGAACAGAAAGACTGAAACTTAAACAGAAAGAGTGAAACTTTGAACGTAAAGACTGAAACTTTAAACAGAAGGAGTGAAACTTTGAACATAAATAGTGAAACTTTGAACAATAGGGAAACTTTGAACAGAAAGAGTGAAACTTTGAACATAAAGAGTGAAACTTTGAACATAATGAGTAAAACTTTGAACATAAATAGTGAAACTTTAAACAGAAAGAGTGAAACTTTTAACATAAATAGTGAAACTTTGAACATAAATAGTGAAACTTTGAACAATAGGGAAACTTTGAACAGAAAGAGTGAAACTTTGAACATAAAGAGTGAAACTTTGAACATAATGAGTAAAACTTTGAACATAAATAGTGAAACTTTAAACAGAAAGAGTGAAACTTTTAACATAAATAGTGAAACTTTGAACATAAATAGTGAAACTTTGAACATAAATAGTGAAACTTTTAACAGAGAGAGTGAAACTTTTAACATAAATAGTGAAACTTTGAACAGAAAGAGTGAAACTTTTAACAGAAAGAGTGAAACTTTGAACAGAAAAGTGAAACTTTGAACAGAAAGAGTGAAACTTTGAACATAAATAGTGAAACTTTTAACAGAAAGAGTGAAACTTTTAACAGAGAGAGTGAAACTTTTAACATAAATAGTGAAACTTTGAACAGAAAGAGTGAAACTTTTAACAGAAAGAGTGAAACTTTGAACAGAAAAGTGAAACTTTGAACAGAAAGAGTGAAACTTTGAACATAAATAGTGAAACTTTTAACAGAAAGAGTGAAACTTTGAACAGAAATAGTGAAACTTTGAACAGAAAGAGTGAAACTTTGAACAGAAAGAGTGAAACTTTGAACAGAAAGAGTGAAACTTTGAACAGAAATAGTAAAACTTTGAACAGAAAGAGTGAAACTTTGAACAGAAAGAGTGAAACTTTGAACAGAAAGAGTGAAACTTTGAACAGAAAGAGTGAAACTTTGAACAGAAAGAGTGAAACTTTGAACAGAAAGAGTGAAACTTTGAACATAAATAGTGAAACTTTTAACAGAAAGAGTGAAACTTTGAACAGAAATAGTGAAACTTTGAACAGAAAGAGTGAAACTTAAAACATAAATAGTGAAACTTAAAAAATAAATAGTGAAACTTAAAACATAAATAGTGAAACTTTAAACATAAATAGTGAAACTTTGAACAGAAAGAGTGAAACTTTGAACAGAAAGAGTGAAACTTTGAACATAAAGAGTGAAACTTTGAACATAATGAGTGAAACTTTGAACATAAATAGTGAAACTTTGAACAGAAAGAGTGAGACTTTGAACATAAATAGTGAAACTTTGAACATAAATAGTGAAACTTTGAACATAAATAGTGAAACATTTAACAGAGAGAGTGAAACTTTTAACATAAATAGTGAAACTTTGAACAGAAAGAGTGAAACTTTGAACAGAAAGAGTGAAACTTTTAACAGAAAGAGTGAAACTTTGAACAGAAAGAGTGAAACTTTGAACAGAAAGAGTGAAACTTTGAACATAAATAGTGAAACTTTTAACAGAAAGAGTGAAACTTTGAACAGAAATAGTGAAACTTTGAACAGAAAGAGTGAAACTTTGAACAGAAAGAGTGAAACTTTGAACAGAAAGAGTGAAACTTTGAACAGAAATAGTAAAACTTTGAACAGAAAGAGTGAAACTTTGAACAGAAAGAGTGAAACTTTGAACAGAAAGAGTGAAACTTTGAACAGAAAGAGTGAAACTTTGAACAGAAAGAGTGAAACTTTGAACAGAAAGAGTGAAACTTAAAACATAAATAGTGAAACTTAAAACATAAATAGTGAAACTTAAAACATAAATAGTGACTCTTTAAACATAAATAGTGAAACTTTGAACAGAAAGAGTGAAACTTTGAACGTAAAGACTGAAACTTTAAACAGAAAGAGTGAAACTTTGAACATAAATAGTGAAACTTTGAACAATAGGGAAACTTTGAACAGAAAGAGTGAAACTTTGAACATAATGAGTAAAACTTTGAACATAAATAGTGAAACTTTGAACATAAAGAGTGAAACTTTGAACATAAGGAGTGAAACTTTGAACATAAAGAGTGAAACTTTTAACAGAAAGAATTAACTTTTAACATAAATAGTGAAACTTTGAACATAAATAGTGAAACTTTGAACATAAATAGTGAAACTTTTAACAGAAAGAGTGAAACTTTTAACATAAATAGTGAAACTTTGAACATAAATAGTGAAACTTTGAACATAAATAGTGAAACTTTTAACAGAAAGAGTGAAACTTTTAACATAAATAGTGAAACTTTGAACAGACAGAGTGAAACTTTGAACAGAAAGAGTGAAACTTTGAACAGAAAGAGTGAAACTTTGAACAGAAAGAGTGAAACTTTGAACATAAATAGTGAAACTTTGAACAGAAAGAGTGAAACTTTGAACAGAAAGAGTGGAACTTTGAACAGAAATAGTAAAACTTTGAACAGAAAGAGTGAAACTTAAAACATAAATAGTGAAACCTAAAACATAAATAGAGAAACTTAAAACATAAATAGTGAAACTTTGAACAGAAAGACTGAAACTTAAACAGAAAGAGTGAAACTTTGAACGTAAAGACTGAAACTTTAAACAGAAGGAGTGAAACTTTGAACATAAATAGTGAAACTTTGAACAATAGGGAAACTTTGAACAGAAAGAGTGAAACTTTGAACATAAAGAGTGAAACTTTGAACATAATGAGTAAAACTTTGAACATAAATAGTGAAACTTTAAACAGAAAGAGTGAAACTTTTAACATAAATAGTGAAACTTTGAACATAAATAGTGAAACTTTGAACATAAATAGTGAAACTTTTAACAGAGAGAGTGAAACTTTTAACATAAATAGTGAAACTTTGAACAGAAAGAGTGAAACTTTTAACAGAAAGAGTGAAACTTTGAACAGAAAAGTGAAACTTTGAACAGAAAGAGTGAAACTTTGAACATAAATAGTGAAACTTTTAACAGAAAGAGTGAAACTTTGAACAGAAATAGTGAAACTTTGAACAGAAAGAGTGAAACTTTGAACAGAAAGAGTGAAACTTTGAACAGAAAGAGTGAAACTTTGAACAGAAATAGTAAAACTTTGAACAGAAAGAGTGAAACTTTGAACAGAAAGAGTGAAACTTTGAACAGAAAGAGTGAAACTTTGAACAGAAAGAGTGAAACTTTGAACAGAAAGAGTGAAACTTTGAACAGAAAGAGTGAAACTTTGAACAGAAAGAGTGAAACTTTGAACAGAAAGAGTGAAACTTAAAACATAAATAGTGAAACTTAAAAAATAAATAGTGAAACTTAAAACATAAATAGTGAAACTTTAAACATAAATAGTGAAACTTTGAACAGAAAGAGTGAAACTTTGAACAGAAAGAGTGAAACTTTGAACATAAATAGTGAAACTTTTAACAGAAAGAGTGAAACTTTGAACAGAAAGAGTGAAACTTTGAACAGAAAGAGTGAAACTTTGAACAGAAATAGTAAAACTTTGAACAGAAAGAGTGAAACTTTGAACAGAAAGAGTGAAACTTTGAACAGAAAGAGTGAAACTTTGAACAGAAAGAGTGAAACTTTGAACAGAAAGAGTGAAACTTTGAACAGAAAGAGTGAAACTTTGAACATAAAGAGTGAAACTTTGAACATAAGGAGTGAAACTTTGAACATAAAGAGTGAAACTTTTAACAGAAAGAGTTAACTTTTAACATAAATAGTAAAACTTTGAACATAAATAGTGAAACTTTAAACAGAAAGAGTGAAACTTTTAACATAAATAGTGAAACTTTGAACATAAATAGTGAAACTTTGAACATAAATAGTGAAACTTTTAACAGAGAGAGTGAAACTTTTAACATAAATAGTGAAACTTTGAACAATAGGGAAACTTTGAACAGAAAGAGTGAAACTTTGAACATAATGAGTAAAACTTTGAACAGAAATAGTGAAACTTTGAACATAAAGAGTGAAACTTTGAACATAAGGAGTGAAACTTTGAACATAAAGAGTGAAACTTTTAACAGAAAGAGTTAACTTTTAACATAAATAGTGAAACTTTGAACATAAATAGTGAAACTTTGAACATAAATAGTGAAACTTTTAACAGAAAGAGTGAAACTTTTAACAGAAAGAGTGAAACTTTTAACATAAATAGTGAAACTTTGAACAGAAAGAGTGAAACTTTGAACAGAAAGAGTGAAACTTTGAACAGAAAGAGTGAAACTTTGAACAGAAAGAGTGAAACTTTGAACATAAAGAGTGAAACTTTGAACATAATGAGTAAAACTTTGAACATATATAGTGAAACTTTAAACAGAAAGAGTGAAACTTTTAACATAAATAGTGAAACTTTGAACATAAATAGTGAAACTTTGAACATAAATAGTGAAACTTTTAACAGAGAGAGTGAAACTTTTAACATAAATAGTGAAACTTTGAACAGAAAGAGTGAAACTTTTAACAGAAAGAGTGAAACTTTGAACAGAAAGAGTGAAACTTTGAACAGAAAGAGTGAAACTTTGAACATAAATAGTGAAACTTTTAACAGAAAGAGTGAAACTTTGAACAGAAATAGTGAAACTTTGAACAGAAAGAGTGAAACTTTGAACAGAAAGAGTGAAACTTTGAACAGAAAGAGTGAAACTTTTAACATAAATAGTGAAACTTTGAACATAAATAGTGAAACTTTGAACATAAATAGTGAAACTTTTAACAGAGAGAGTGAAACTTTTAACATAAATAGTGAAACTTTGAACAGAAAGAGTGAAACTTTTAACAGAAAGAGTGAAACTTTGAACAGAAAAGTGAAACTTTGAACAGAAAGAGTGAAACTTTGAACATAAATAGTGAAACTTTTAACAGAAAGAGTGAAACTTTGAACAGAAATAGTGAAACTTTGAACAGAAAGAGTGAAACTTAAAACATAAATAGTGAAACTTAAAAAATAAATAGTGAAACTTAAAACATAAATAGTGAAACTTTAAACATAAATAGTGAAACTTTGAACAGAAAGAGTGAAACTTTGAACAGAAAGAGTGAAACTTTGAACATAAAGAGTGAAACTTTGAACATAATGAGTGAAACTTTGAACATAAATAGTGAAACTTTGAACAGAAAGAGTGAGACTTTGAACATAAATAGTGAAACTTTGAACATAAATAGTGAAACTTTGAACATAAATAGTGAAACATTTAACAGAGAGAGTGAAACTTTTAACATAAATAGTGAAACTTTGAACAGAAAGAGTGAAACTTTGAACAGAAAGAGTGAAACTTTTAACAGAAAGAGTGAAACTTTGAACAGAAAGAGTGAAACTTTGAACAGAAAGAGTGAAACTTTGAACATAAATAGTGAAACTTTTAACAGAAAGAGTGAAACTTTGAACAGAAATAGTGAAACTTTGAACAGAAAGAGTGAAACTTTGAACAGAAAGAGTGAAACTTTGAACAGAAAGAGTGAAACTTTGAACAGAAATAGTAAAACTTTGAACAGAAAGAGTGAAACTTTGAACAGAAAGAGTGAAACTTTGAACAGAAAGAGTGAAACTTTGAACAGAAAGAGTGAAACTTTGAACAGAAAGAGTGAAACTTTGAACAGAAAGAGTGAAACTTAAAACATAAATAGTGAAACTTAAAACATAAATAGTGAAACTTAAAACATAAATAGTGACTCTTTAAACATAAATAGTGAAACTTTGAACAGAAAGAGTGAAACTTTGAACGTAAAGACTGAAACTTTAAACAGAAAGAGTGAAACTTTGAACATAAATAGTGAAACTTTGAACAATAGGGAAACTTTGAACAGAAAGAGTGAAACTTTGAACATAATGAGTAAAACTTTGAACATAAATAGTGAAACTTTGAACATAAAGAGTGAAACTTTGAACATAAGGAGTGAAACTTTGAACATAAAGAGTGAAACTTTTAACAGAAAGAATTAACTTTTAACATAAATAGTGAAACTTTGAACATAAATAGTGAAACTTTGAACATAAATAGTGAAACTTTTAACAGAAAGAGTGAAACTTTTAACATAAATAGTGAAACTTTGAACATAAATAGTGAAACTTTGAACATAAATAGTGAAACTTTTAACAGAAAGAGTGAAACTTTTAACATAAATAGTGAAACTTTGAACAGACAGAGTGAAACTTTGAACAGAAAGAGTGAAACTTTGAACAGAAAGAGTGAAACTTTGAACAGAAAGAGTGAAACTTTGAACATAAATAGTGAAACTTTGAACAGAAAGAGTGAAACTTTGAACAGAAAGAGTGGAACTTTGAACAGAAATAGTAAAACTTTGAACAGAAAGAGTGAAACTTAAAACATAAATAGTGAAACCTAAAACATAAATAGAGAAACTTAAAACATAAATAGTGAAACTTTGAACAGAAAGACTGAAACTTAAACAGAAAGAGTGAAACTTTGAACGTAAAGACTGAAACTTTAAACAGAAGGAGTGAAACTTTGAACATAAATAGTGAAACTTTGAACAATAGGGAAACTTTGAACAGAAAGAGTGAAACTTTGAACATAAAGAGTGAAACTTTGAACATAATGAGTAAAACTTTGAACATAAATAGTGAAACTTTAAACAGAAAGAGTGAAACTTTTAACATAAATAGTGAAACTTTGAACATAAATAGTGAAACTTTGAACATAAATAGTGAAACTTTTAACAGAGAGAGTGAAACTTTTAACATAAATAGTGAAACTTTGAACAGAAAGAGTGAAACTTTTAACAGAAAGAGTGAAACTTTGAACAGAAAAGTGAAACTTTGAACAGAAAGAGTGAAACTTTGAACATAAATAGTGAAACTTTTAACAGAAAGAGTGAAACTTTGAACAGAAATAGTGAAACTTTGAACAGAAAGAGTGAAACTTTGAACAGAAAGAGTGAAACTTTGAACAGAAAGAGTGAAACTTTGAACAGAAATAGTAAAACTTTGAACAGAAAGAGTGAAACTTTGAACAGAAAGAGTGAAACTTTGAACAGAAAGAGTGAAACTTTGAACAGAAAGAGTGAAACTTTGAACAGAAAGAGTGAAACTTTGAACAGAAAGAGTGAAACTTTGAACAGAAAGAGTGAAACTTTGAACAGAAAGAGTGAAACTTAAAACATAAATAGTGAAACTTAAAAAATAAATAGTGAAACTTAAAACATAAATAGTGAAACTTTAAACATAAATAGTGAAACTTTGAACAGAAAGAGTGAAACTTTGAACAGAAAGAGTGAAACTTTGAACATAAATAGTGAAACTTTTAACAGAAAGAGTGAAACTTTGAACAGAAAGAGTGAAACTTTGAACAGAAAGAGTGAAACTTTGAACAGAAAGAGTGAAACTTAAAACATAAATAGTGAAACTTAAAAAATAAATAGTGAAACTTAAAACATAAATAGTGAAACTTTAAACATAAATAGTGAAACTTTGAACAGAAAGAGTGAAACTTTGAACGTAAAGACTGAAACTTTAAACAGAAAGAGTGAAACTTTGAACATAAATAGTGAAACTTTGAACATAATGAGTAAAACTTTGAACAGAAATAGTGAAACTTTGAACATAAAGAGTGAAACTTTGAACATAAGGAGTGAAACTTTGAACATAAAGAGTGAAACTTTTAACAGAAAGAGTTAACTTTTAACATAAATAGTAAAACTTTGAACATAAATAGTGAAACTTTAAACAGAAAGAGTGAAACTTTTAACATAAATAGTGAAACTTTGAACATAAATAGTGAAACTTTGAACATAAATAGTGAAACTTTTAACAGAGAGAGTGAAACTTTTAACATAAATAGTGAAACTTTGAACAATAGGGAAACTTTGAACAGAAAGAGTGAAACTTTGAACATAATGAGTAAAACTTTGAACAGAAATAGTGAAACTTTGAACATAAAGAGTGAAACTTTGAACATAAGGAGTGAAACTTTGAACATAAAGAGTGAAACTTTTAACAGAAAGAGTTAACTTTTAACATAAATAGTGAAACTTTGAACATAAATAGTGAAACTTTGAACATAAATAGTGAAACTTTTAACAGAAAGAGTGAAACTTTTAACAGAAAGAGTGAAACTTTGAACATAAATAGTGAAACTTTGAACATAAATAGTGAAACTTTTAACAGAAAGAGTGAAACTTTTAACATAAATAGTGAAACTTTGAACAGAAAGAGTGAAACTTTGAACAGAAAGAGTGAAACTTTGAACAGAAAGAGTGAAACTTTGAACAGAAAGAGTGAAACTTTGAACATAAAGAGTGAAACTTTGAACATAATGAGTAAAACTTTGAACATATATAGTGAAACTTTAAACAGAAAGAGTGAAACTTTTAACATAAATAGTGAAACTTTGAACATAAATAGTGAAACTTTGAACATAAATAGTGAAACTTTTAACAGAGAGAGTGAAACTTTTAACATAAATAGTGAAACTTTGAACAGAAAGAGTGAAACTTTTAACAGAAAGAGTGAAACTTTGAACAGAAAGAGTGAAACTTTGAACAGAAAGAGTGAAACTTTGAACATAAATAGTGAAACTTTTAACAGAAAGAGTGAAACTTTGAACAGAAATAGTGAAACTTTGAACAGAAAGAGTGAAACTTTGAACAGAAAGAGTGAAACTTTGAACAGAAAGAGTGAAACTTTGAACAGAAATAGTAAAACTTTGAACAGAAAGAGTGAAACTTTGAACAGAAAGAGTGAAACTTTGAACAGAAAGAGTGAAACTTTGAACAGAAAGAGTGAAACTTTGAACAGAAAGAGTGAAACTTTGAACAGAAAGAGTGAAACTTTGAACAGAAAGAGTGAAACTTAAAACATAAATAGTGAAACTTAAAACATAAATAGTGAAACTTAAAACATAAATAGTGAAACTTTGAACATAAATAGTGAAACTTTTAACAGAAAGAGTGAAACTTTTAACAGAAAGAGTGAAACTTTGAACATAAATAGTGAAACTTTTAACAGAAAGAGTGAAACTTTTAACATAAATAGTGAAACTTTGAACATAAATAGTGAAACTTTTAACAGAAAGAGTGAAACTTTTAACAGAAAGAGTGAAACTTTGAACATAAATAGTGAAACTTTTAACAGAAAGAGTGAAACTTTTAACATAAATAGTGAAACTTTGAACAGAAAGAGTGAAACTTTGAACAGAAAGAGTGAAACTTTGAACAGAAAGAGTGAAACTTTGAACAGAAAGAGTGAAACTTTGAACATAAAGAGTGAAACTTTGAACATAATGAGTAAAACTTTGAACATATATAGTGAAACTTTAAACAGAAAGAGTGAAACTTTTAACATAAATAGTGAAACTTTGAACATAAATAGTGAAACTTTGAACATAAATAGTGAAACTTTTAACAGAGAGAGTGAAACTTTTAACATAAATAGTGAAACTTTGAACAGAAAGAGTGAAACTTTTAACAGAAAGAGTGAAACTTTGAACAGAAAGAGTGAAACTTTGAACAGAAATAGTAAAACTTTGAACAGAAAGAGTGAAACTTTGAACAGAAAGAGTGAAACTTTGAACAGAAAGAGTGAAACTTTGAACAGAAAGAGTGAAACTTTGAACAGAAAGAGTGAAACTTTGAACAGAAAGAGTGAAACTTTGAACAGAAAGAGTGAAACTTAAAACATAAATAGTGAAACTTAAAACATAAATAGTGAAACTTAAAACATAAATAGTGAAACTTTGAACATAAATAGTGAAACTTTTAACAGAAAGAGTGAAACTTTTAACAGAAAGAGTGAAACTTTGAACATAAATAGTGAAACTTTTAACAGAAAGAGTGAAACTTTTAACATAAATAGTGAAACTTTGAACATAAATAGTGAAACTTTTAACAGAAAGAGTGAAACTTTTAACAGAAAGAGTGAAACTTTGAACATAAATAGTGAAACTTTTAACAGAAAGAGTGAAACTTTGAACAGAAAGAGTGAAACTTTGAACAGAAAGAGTGAAACTTTGAACAGAAAGAGTGAAACTTAAAACATAAATAGTGAAACTTAAAAAATAAATAGTGAAACTTAAAACATAAATAGTGAAACTTTAAACATAAATAGTGAAACTTTGAACAGAAAGAGTGAAACTTTGAACGTAAAGACTGAAACTTTAAACAGAAAGAGTGAAACTTTGAACATAAATAGTGAAACTTTGAACATAATGAGTAAAACTTTGAACAGAAATAGTGAAACTTTGAACATAAAGAGTGAAACTTTGAACATAAGGAGTGAAACTTTGAACATAAAGAGTGAAACTTTTAACAGAAAGAGTTAACTTTTAACATAAATAGTAAAACTTTGAACATAAATAGTGAAACTTTAAACAGAAAGAGTGAAACTTTTAACATAAATAGTGAAACTTTGAACATAAATAGTGAAACTTTGAACATAAATAGTGAAACTTTTAACAGAGAGAGTGAAACTTTTAACATAAATAGTGAAACTTTGAACAATAGGGAAACTTTGAACAGAAAGAGTGAAACTTTGAACATAATGAGTAAAACTTTGAACAGAAATAGTGAAACTTTGAACATAAAGAGTGAAACTTTGAACATAAGGAGTGAAACTTTGAACATAAAGAGTGAAACTTTTAACAGAAAGAGTTAACTTTTAACATAAATAGTGAAACTTTGAACATAAATAGTGAAACTTTGAACATAAATAGTGAAACTTTTAACAGAAAGAGTGAAACTTTTAACAGAAAGAGTGAAACTTTGAACATAAATAGTGAAACTTTGAACATAAATAGTGAAACTTTTAACAGAAAGAGTGAAACTTTTAACATAAATAGTGAAACTTTGAACAGAAAGAGTGAAACTTTGAACAGAAAGAGTGAAACTTTGAACAGAAAGAGTGAAACTTTGAACAGAAAGAGTGAAACTTTGAACATAAAGAGTGAAACTTTGAACATAATGAGTAAAACTTTGAACATATATAGTGAAACTTTAAACAGAAAGAGTGAAACTTTTAACATAAATAGTGAAACTTTGAACATAAATAGTGAAACTTTGAACATAAATAGTGAAACTTTTAACAGAGAGAGTGAAACTTTTAACATAAATAGTGAAACTTTGAACAGAAAGAGTGAAACTTTTAACAGAAAGAGTGAAACTTTGAACAGAAAGAGTGAAACTTTGAACAGAAAGAGTGAAACTTTGAACATAAATAGTGAAACTTTTAACAGAAAGAGTGAAACTTTGAACAGAAATAGTGAAACTTTGAACAGAAAGAGTGAAACTTTGAACAGAAAGAGTGAAACTTTGAACAGAAAGAGTGAAACTTTGAACAGAAATAGTAAAACTTTGAACAGAAAGAGTGAAACTTTGAACAGAAAGAGTGAAACTTTGAACAGAAAGAGTGAAACTTTGAACAGAAAGAGTGAAACTTTGAACAGAAAGAGTGAAACTTTGAACAGAAAGAGTGAAACTTTGAACAGAAAGAGTGAAACTTAAAACATAAATAGTGAAACTTAAAACATAAATAGTGAAACTTAAAACATAAATAGTGAAACTTTGAACATAAATAGTGAAACTTTTAACAGAAAGAGTGAAACTTTTAACAGAAAGAGTGAAACTTTGAACATAAATAGTGAAACTTTTAACAGAAAGAGTGAAACTTTTAACATAAATAGTGAAACTTTGAACATAAATAGTGAAACTTTTAACAGAAAGAGTGAAACTTTTAACAGAAAGAGTGAAACTTTGAACATAAATAGTGAAACTTTTAACAGAAAGAGTGAAACTTTTAACATAAATAGTGAAACTTTGAACAGAAAGAGTGAAACTTTGAACAGAAAGAGTGAAACTTTGAACAGAAAGAGTGAAACTTTGAACAGAAAGAGTGAAACTTTGAACATAAAGAGTGAAACTTTGAACATAATGAGTAAAACTTTGAACATATATAGTGAAACTTTAAACAGAAAGAGTGAAACTTTTAACATAAATAGTGAAACTTTGAACATAAATAGTGAAACTTTGAACATAAATAGTGAAACTTTGAACATAAATAGTGAAACTTTTAACAGAGAGAGTGAAACTTTTAACATAAATAGTGAAACTTTGAACAGAAAGAGTGAAACTTTTAACAGAAAGAGTGAAACTTTGAACAGAAAGAGTGAAACTTTGAACAGAAATAGTAAAACTTTGAACAGAAAGAGTGAAACTTTGAACAGAAAGAGTGAAACTTTGAACAGAAAGAGTGAAACTTTGAACAGAAAGAGTGAAACTTTGAACAGAAAGAGTGAAACTTTGAACAGAAAGAGTGAAACTTTGAACAGAAAGAGTGAAACTTAAAACATAAATAGTGAAACTTAAAACATAAATAGTGAAACTTAAAACATAAATAGTGAAACTTTGAACATAAATAGTGAAACTTTTAACAGAAAGAGTGAAACTTTTAACAGAAAGAGTGAAACTTTGAACATAAATAGTGAAACTTTTAACAGAAAGAGTGAAACTTTTAACATAAATAGTGAAACTTTGAACATAAATAGTGAAACTTTTAACAGAAAGAGTGAAACTTTTAACAGAAAGAGTGAAACTTTGAACATAAATAGTGAAACTTTTAACAGAAAGAGTGAAACTTTTAACATAAATAGTGAAACTTTGAACAGAAAGAGTGAAACTTTGAACAGAAAGAGTGAAACTTTGAACAGAAAGAGTGAAACTTTGAACAGAAAGAGTGAAACTTTGAACATAAAGAGTGAAACTTTGAACATAATGAGTAAAACTTTGAACATATATAGTGAAACTTTAAACAGAAAGAGTGAAACTTTTAACATAAATAGTGAAACTTTGAACATAAATAGTGAAACTTTGAACATAAATAGTGAAACTTTTAACAGAGAGAGTGAAACTTTTAACATAAATAGTGAAACTTTGAACAGAAAGAGTGAAACTTTTAACAGAAAGAGTGAAACTTTGAACAGAAAAGTGAAACTTTGAACAGAAAGAGTGAAACTTTGAACATAAATAGTGAAACTTTTAACAGAAAGAGTGAAACTTTGAACAGAAATAGTGAAACTTTGAACAGAAAGAGTGAAACTTTGAACAGAAAGAGTGAAACTTTGAACAGAAAGAGTGAAACTTTGAACAGAAATAGTAAAACTTTGAACAGAAAGAGTGAAACTTTGAACAGAAAGAGTGAAACTTTGAACAGAAAGAGTGAAACTTTGAACAGAAAGAGTGAAACTTTGAACAGAAAGAGTGAAACTTTGAACAGAAAGAGTGAAACTTTGAACAGAAAGAGTGAAACTTAAAACATAAATAGTGAAACTTAAAAAATAAATAGTGAAACTTAAAACATAAATAGTGAAACTTTAAACATAAATAGTGAAACTTTGAACAGAAAGAGTGAAACTTTGCACAGAAAGAGTGAAACTTTGAACATAAAGAGTGAAACTTTGAACATAATGAGTGAAACTTTGAACATAAATAGTGAAACTTTGAACAGAAAGAGTGAGACTTTGAACATAAATAGTGAAACTTTGAACATAAATAGTGAAACTTTGAACATAAATAGTGAAACTTTTAACAGAGAGAGTGAAACGTTTAACATAAATAGTGAAACTTTGAACAGAAAGAGTGAAACTTTGAACAGAAAGAGTGAAACTTTTAACAGAAAGAGTGAAACTTTGAACAGAAAGAGTGAAACTTTGAACAGAAAGAGTGAAACTTTGAACATAAATAGTGAAACTTTTAACAGAAAGAGTGAAACTTTGAACAGAAATAGTGAAACTTTGAACAGAAAGAGTGAAACTTTGAACAGAAAGAGTGAAACTTTGAACAGAAAGAGTGAAACTTTGAACAGAAATAGTAAAACTTTGAACAGAAAGAGTGAAACTTTGAACAGAAAGAGTAAAACTTTGAACAGAAAGAGTGAAACTTTGAACAGAAAGAGTGAAACTTTGAACAGAAAGAGTGAAACTTTGAACAGAAAGAGTGAAACTTAAAACATAAATAGTGAAACTTAAAAAATAAATAGTGAAACTTAAAACATAAATAGTGAAACTTTAAACATAAATAGTGAAACTTTGAACAGAAAGAGTGAAACTTTGAACAGAAAGAGTGAAACTTTGAACATAAATAGTGAAACTTTTAACAGAAAGAGTGAAACTTTGAACAGAAATAGTGAAACTTTGAACAGAAAGAGTGAATCTTTGAACAGAAAGAGTGAAACTTTGAACAGAAAGAGTGAAACTTTGAACAGAAATAGTAAAACTTTGAACAGAAAGAGTGAAACTTTGAACAGAAAGAGTGAAACTTTTAACAGAGAGAGTGAAACTTTTAACATAAATAGTGAAACTTTGAACAGAAAGAGTGAAACTTTGAACAGAAAGAGTGAAACTTTGAACAGAAAGAGTGAAACTTTGAACAGAAAGAGTGAAACTTTGAACAGAAAGAGTGAAACTTTGAACAGAAAGAGTGAAACTTTGAACAGAAAGAGTGAAACTTTGAACAGAAAGAGTGAAACTTAAAACATAAATAGTGAAACTTAAAACATAAATAGTGAAACTTAAAACATAAATAGTGAAACTTTGAACATAAATAGTGAAACTTTTAACAGAAAGAGTGAAACTTTTAACAGAAAGAGTGAAACTTTGAACATAAATAGTGAAACTTTTAACAGAAAGAGTGAAACTTTTAACATAAATAGTGAAACTTTGAACATAAATAGTGAAACTTTTAACAGAAAGAGTGAAACTTTTAACAGAAAGAGTGAAACTTTGAACATAAATAGTGAAACTTTTAACAGAAAGAGTGAAACTTTTAACATAAATAGTGAAACTTTGAACAGAAAGAGTGAAACTTTGAACAGAAAGAGTGAAACTTTGAACAGAAAGAGTGAAACTTTGAACAGAAAGAGTGAAACTTTGAACATAAAGAGTGAAACTTTGAACATAATGAGTAAAACTTTGAACATATATAGTGAAACTTTAAACAGAAAGAGTGAAACTTTTAACATAAATAGTGAAACTTTGAACATAAATAGTGAAACTTTGAACATAAATAGTGAAACTTTTAACAGAGAGAGTGAAACTTTTAACATAAATAGTGAAACTTTGAACAGAAAGAGTGAAACTTTTAACAGAAAGAGTGAAACTTTGAACAGAAAAGTGAAACTTTGAACAGAAAGAGTGAAACTTTGAACATAAATAGTGAAACTTTTAACAGAAAGAGTGAAACTTTGAACAGAAATAGTGAAACTTTGAACAGAAAGAGTGAAACTTTGAACAGAAAGAGTGAAACTTTGAACAGAAAGAGTGAAACTTTGAACAGAAATAGTAAAACTTTGAACAGAAAGAGTGAAACTTTGAACAGAAAGAGTGAAACTTTGAACAGAAAGAGTGAAACTTTGAACAGAAAGAGTGAAACTTTGAACAGAAAGAGTGAAACTTTGAACAGAAAGAGTGAAACTTTGAACAGAAAGAGTGAAACTTAAAACATAAATAGTGAAACTTAAAAAATAAATAGTGAAACTTAAAACATAAATAGTGAAACTTTAAACATAAATAGTGAAACTTTGAACAGAAAGAGTGAAACTTTGCACAGAAAGAGTGAAACTTTGAACATAAAGAGTGAAACTTTGAACATAATGAGTGAAACTTTGAACATAAATAGTGAAACTTTGAACAGAAAGAGTGAGACTTTGAACATAAATAGTGAAACTTTGAACATAAATAGTGAAACTTTGAACATAAATAGTGAAACTTTGAACATAAATAGTGAAACTTTTAACAGAGAGAGTGAAACGTTTAACATAAATAGTGAAACTTTGAACAGAAAGAGTGAAACTTTGAACAGAAAGAGTGAAACTTTTAACAGAAAGAGTGAAACTTTGAACAGAAAGAGTGAAACTTTGAACAGAAAGAGTGAAACTTTGAACATAAATAGTGAAACTTTTAACAGAAAGAGTGAAACTTTGAACAGAAATAGTGAAACTTTGAACAGAAAGAGTGAAACTTTGAACAGAAAGAGTGAAACTTTGAACAGAAAGAGTGAAACTTTGAACAGAAATAGTAAAACTTTGAACAGAAAGAGTGAAACTTTGAACAGAAAGAGTAAAACTTTGAACAGAAAGAGTGAAACTTTGAACAGAAAGAGTGAAACTTTGAACAGAAAGAGTGAAACTTTGAACAGAAAGAGTGAAACTTAAAACATAAATAGTGAAACTTAAAAAATAAATAGTGAAACTTAAAACATAAATAGTGAAACTTTAAACATAAATAGTGAAACTTTGAACAGAAAGAGTGAAACTTTGAACAGAAAGAGTGAAACTTTGAACATAAATAGTGAAACTTTTAACAGAAAGAGTGAAACTTTGAACAGAAATAGTGAAACTTTGAACAGAAAGAGTGAAACTTTGAACAGAAAGAGTGAAACTTTGAACAGAAAGAGTGAAACTTTGAACAGAAATAGTAAAACTTTGAACAGAAAGAGTGAAACTTTGAACAGAAAGAGTGAAACTTTTAACAGAGAGAGTGAAACTTTTAACATAAATAGTGAAACTTTGAACAGAAAGAGTGAAACTTTGAACAGAAAGAGTGAAACTTTGAACAGAAAGAGTGAAACTTTGAACAGAAAGAGTGAAACTTTGAACAGAAAGAGTGAAACTTTGAACAGAAAGAGTGAAACTTTGAACAGAAAGAGTGAAACTTTGAACAGAAAGAGTGAAACTTAAAACATAAATAGTGAAACTTAAAACATAAATAGTGAAACTTAAAACATAAATAGTGAAACTTTGAACATAAATAGTGAAACTTTTAACAGAAAGAGTGAAACTTTTAACAGAAAGAGTGAAACTTTGAACATAAATAGTGAAACTTTTAACAGAAAGAGTGAAACTTTTAACATAAATAGTGAAACTTTGAACATAAATAGTGAAACTTTTAACAGAAAGAGTGAAACTTTTAACAGAAAGAGTGAAACTTTGAACATAAATAGTGAAACTTTTAACAGAAAGAGTGAAACTTTTAACATAAATAGTGAAACTTTGAACAGAAAGAGTGAAACTTGGAACAGAAAGAGTGAAACTTTGAACAGAAAGAGTGAAACTTTGAACAGAAAGAGTGAAACTTTGAACATAAAGAGTGAAACTTTGAACATAATGAGTAAAACTTTGAACATATATAGTGAAACTTTAAACAGAAAGAGTGAAACTTTTAACATAAATAGTGAAACTTTGAACATAAATAGTGAAACTTTGAACATAAATAGTGAAACTTTTAACAGAGAGAGTGAAACTTTTAACATAAATAGTGAAACTTTGAACAGAAAGAGTGAAACTTTTAACAGAAAGAGTGAAACTTTGAACAGAAAAGTGAAACTTTGAACAGAAAGAGTGAAACTTTGAACATAAATAGTGAAACTTTTAACAGAAAGAGTGAAACTTTGAACAGAAATAGTGAAACTTTGAACAGAAAGAGTGAAACTTTGAACAGAAAGAGTGAAACTTTGAACAGAAAGAGTGAAACTTTGAACAGAAATAGTAAAACTTTGAACAGAAAGAGTGAAACTTTGAACAGAAAGAGTGAAACTTTGAACAGAAAGAGTGAAACTTTGAACAGAAAGAGTGAAACTTTGAACAGAAAGAGTGAAACTTTGAACAGAAAGAGTGAAACTTTGAACAGAAAGAGTGAAACTTAAAACATAAATAGTGAAACTTAAAAAATAAATAGTGAAACTTAAAACATAAATAGTGAAACTTTAAACATAAATAGTGAAACTTTGAACAGAAAGAGTGAAACTTTGCACAGAAAGAGTGAAACTTTGAACATAAAGAGTGAAACTTTGAACATAATGAGTGAAACTTTGAACATAAATAGTGAAACTTTGAACAGAAAGAGTGAGACTTTGAACATAAATAGTGAAACTTTGAACATAAATAGTGAAACTTTGAACATAAATAGTGAAACTTTTAACAGAGAGAGTGAAACGTTTAACATAAATAGTGAAACTTTGAACAGAAAGAGTGAAACTTTGAACAGACAGAGTGAAACTTTTAACAGAAAGAGTGAAACTTTGAACAGAAAGAGTGAAACTTTGAACAGAAAGAGTGAAACTTTGAACATAAATAGTGAAACTTTTAACAGAAAGAGTGAAACTTTGAACAGAAATAGTGAAACTTTGAACAGAAAGAGTGAAACTTTGAACAGAAAGAGTGAAACTTTGAACAGAAAGAGTGAAACTTTGAACAGAAATAGTAAAACTTTGAACAGAAAGAGTGAAACTTTGAACAGAAAGAGTAAAACTTTGAACAGAAAGAGTGAAACTTTGAACAGAAAGAGTGAAACTTTGAACAGAAAGAGTGAAACTTTGAACAGAAAGAGTGAAACTTAAAACATAAATAGTGAAACTTAAAAAATAAATAGTGAAACTTAAAACATAAATAGTGAAACTTTAAACATAAATAGTGAAACTTTGAACAGAAAGAGTGAAACTTTGAACAGAAAGAGTGAAACTTTGAACATAAATAGTGAAACTTTTAACAGAAAGAGTGAAACTTTGAACAGAAATAGTGAAACTTTGAACAGAAAGAGTGAAACTTTGAACAGAAAGAGTGAAACTTTGAACAGAAAGAGTGAAACTTTGAACAGAAATAGTAAAACTTTGAACAGAAAGAGTGAAACTTTGAACAGAAAGAGTGAAACTTTTAACAGAGAGAGTGAAACTTTTAACATAAATAGTGAAACTTTGAACAGAAAGAGTGAAACTTTGAACAGAAAGAGTGAAACTTTTAACAGAAAGAGTGAAACTTTGAACAGAAAGAGTGAAACTTTGAACAGAAAGAGTGAAACTTTGAACATAAATAGTGAAACTTTTAACAGAAAGAGTGAAACTTTGAACAGAAATAGTGAAACTTTGAACAGAAAGAGTGAAACTTTGAACAGAAAGAGTGAAACTTTGAACAGAAAGAGTGAAACTTTGAACAGAAATAGTGAAACTTTGAACAGAAAGAGTGAAACTTTGAACAGAAAGAGTGAAACTTTGAACAGAAAGAGTGAAACTTTGAACAGAAAGAGTGAAACTTAAAACATAAATAGTGAAACTTAAAACATAAATAGTGAAACTTAAAACATAAATAGTGAAACTTTAAACATAAATAGTGAAACTTTGAACAGAAAGAGTGAAACTTTGAACGTAAAGACTGAAACTTTAAACAGAAAGAGTGAAACTTTGAACATAAATAGTGAAACTTTGAACAATAGGGAAACTTTGAACAGAAAGAGTGAAACTTTGAACATAATAAGTAAAACTTTGAACAGAAATAGTGAAACTTTGAACATAAAGAGTGAAACTTTGAACATAAGGAGTGAAACTTTGAACATAAAGAGTGAAACTTTTAACAGAAAGAATTAACTTTTAACATAAATAGTGAAACTTTGAACATAAATAGTGAAACTTTGAACATAAATAGTGAAACTTTTAACAGAAAGAGTGAAACTTTTAACATAAATAGTGAAACTTTGAACATAAATAGTGAAACTTTGAACATAAATAGTGAAACTTTTAACAGAAAGAGTGAAACTTTTAACATAAATAGTGAAACTTTGAACAGACAGAGTGAAACTTTGAACAGAAAGAGTGAAACTTTGAACAGAAAGAGTGAAACTTAAACAGAAAGAGTGAAACTTTGAACGTAAAGACTGAAACTTTAAACAGAAAGAGTGAAACTTTGAACATAAATAGTGAAACTTTGAACAATAGGGAAACTTTGAACAGAAAGAGTGAAACTTTGAACATAAAGAGTGAAACTTTGAACATAATGAGTAAAACTTTGAACATAAATAGTGAAACTTTAAACAGAAAGAGTGAAACTTTGAACATAAATAGTGAAACTTTGAACATAAATAGTGAAACTTTTAACAGAGAGAGTGAAACTTTTAACATAAATAGTGAAACTTTGAACAGAAAGAGTGAAACTTTTAACAGAAAGAGTGAAACTTTGAACAGAAAAGTGAAACTTTGAACAGAAAGAGTGAAACTTTGAACATAAATAGTGAAACTTTTAACAGAAAGAGTGAAACTTTGAACAGAAATAGTGAAACTTTGAACAGAAAGAGTGAAACTTTGAACAGAAAGAGTGAAACTTTGAACAGAAAGAGTGAAACTTTGAACAGAAATAGTAAAACTTTGAACAGAAAGAGTGAAACTTTGAACAGAAAGAGTGAAACTTTGAACAGAAAGAGTGAAACTTTGAACAGAAAGAGTGAAACTTTGAACAGAAAGAGTGAAACTTTGAACAGAAAGAGTGAAACTTTGAACAGAAAGAGTGAAACTTTGAACAGAAAGAGTGAAACTTAAAACATAAATAGTGAAACTTAAAAAATAAGTAGTGAAACTTAAAACATAAATAGTGAAACTTTAAACATAAATAGTGAAACTTTGAACAGAAAGAGTGAAACTTTGAACAGAAAGAGTGAAACTTTGAACATAAATAGTGAAACTTTTAACAGAAAGAGTGAAACTTTGAACAGAAATAGTGAAACTTTGAACAGAAAGAGTGAAACTTTGAACAGAAAGAGTGAAACTTTGAACAGAAAGAGTGAAACTTTGAACAGAAATAATAAAACTTTGAACAGAAAGAGTGAAACTTTGAACAGAAAGAGTGAAACTTTGAACAGAAAGAGTGAAACTTTGAACAGAAAGAGTGAAACTTTTAACATAAATAGTGAAACTTTGAACAGAAAGAGTGAAACTTTGAACAGAAAGAGTGAAACTTTTAACAGAAAGAGTGAAACTTTGAACAGAAATAGTGAAACTTTGAACAGAAAGAGTGAAACTTTGAACAGAAAGAGTGAAACTTTGAACATAAAGAGTGAAACTTTGAACATAATGAGTAAAACTTTGAACATAAATAGTGAAACTTTAAACAGAAAGAGTGAAACTTTTAACATAAATAGTGAAACTTTGAACATAAATAGTGAAACTTTGAACATAAATAGTGAAACTTTTAACAGAAAGAGTGAAACTTTTAACATAAATAGTGAAACTTTGAACAGACAGAGTGAAACTTTGAACAGAAAGAGTGAAACTTTGAACAGAAAGAGTGAAACTTTGAACAGAAAGAGTGAAACTTTGAACATAAATAGTGAAACTTTGAACAGAAAGAGTGAAACTTTGAACAGAAAGAGTGGAACTTTGAACAGAAATAGTAAAACTTTGAACAGAAAGAGTGAAACTTAAAACATAAATAGTGAAACCTAAAACATAAATAGAGAAACTTAAAACATAAATAGTGAAACTTTGAACAGAAAGACTGAAACTTAAACAGAAAGAGTGAAACTTTGAACGTAAAGACTGAAACTTTAAACAGAAAGAGTGAAACTTTGAACATAAATAGTGAAACTTTGAACAATAGGGAAACTTTGAACAGAAAGAGTGAAACTTTGAACATAAAGAGTGAAACTTTGAACATAATGAGTAAAACTTTGAACATAAATAGTGAAACTTTAAACAGAAAGAGTGAAACTTTTAACATAAATAGTGAAACTTTGAACATAAATAGTGAAACTTTGAACATAAATAGTGAAACTTTTAACAGAGAGAGTGAAACTTTTAACATAAATAGTGAAACTTTGAACAGAAAGAGTGAAACTTTTAACAGAAAGAGTGAAACTTTGAACAGAAAAGTGAAACTTTGAACAGAAAGAGTGAAACTTTGAACATAAATAGTGAAACTTTTAACAGAAAGATTGAAACTTTGAACAGAAATAGTGAAACTTTGAACAGAAAGAGTGAAACTTTGAACAGAAAGAGTGAAACTTTGAACAGAAAGAGTGAAACTTTGAACAGAAATAGTAAAACTTTGAACAGAAAGAGTGAAACTTTGAACAGAAAGAGTGAAACTTTGAACAGAAAGAGTGAAACTTTGAACAGAAAGAGTGAAACTTTGAACAGAAAGAGTGAAACTTTGAACAGAAAGAGTGAAACTTTGAACAGAAAGAGTGAAACTTTGAACAGAAAGAGTGAAACTTTGAACAGAAAGAGTGAAACTTTGAACAGAAAGAGTGAAACTTAAAACATAAATAGTGAAACTTAAAAAATAAATAGTGAAACTTAAAACATAAATAGTGAAACTTTAAACATAAATAGTGAAACTTTGAACAGAAAGAGTGAAACTTTGAACAGAAAGAGTGAAACTTTGAACATAAATAGTGAAACTTTTAACAGAAAGAGTGAAACTTTGAACAGAAATAGTGAAACTTTGAACAGAAAGAGTGAAACTTTGAACAGAAAGAGTGAAACTTTGAACAGAAAGAGTGAAACTTTGAACATAAAGAGTGAAACTTTGAACATAATGAGTAAAACTTTGAACATAAATAGTGAAACTTTAAACAGAAAGAGTGAAACTTTTAACATAAATAGTGAAACTTTGAACATAAATAGTGAAACTTTGAACATAAATAGTGAAACTTTTAACAGAAAGAGTGAAACTTTTAACATAAATAGTGAAACTTTGAACAGACAGAGTGAAACTTTGAACAGAAAGAGTGAAACTTTGAACAGAAAGAGTGAAACTTTGAACAGAAAGAGTGAAACTTTGAACATAAATAGTGAAACTTTGAACATAAATAGTGAAACTTTGAACAGAAAGAGTGAAACTTTGAACAGAAAGAGTGGAACTTTGAACAGAAATAGTAAAACTTTGAACAGAAAGAGTGAAACTTAAAACATAAATAGTGAAACCTAAAACATAAATAGAGAAACTTAAAACATAAATAGTGAAACTTTGAACAGAAAGACTGAAACTTAAACAGAAAGAGTGAAACTTTGAACGTAAAGACTGAAACTTTAAACAGAAAGAGTGAAACTTTGAACATAAATAGTGAAACTTTGAACAATAGGGAAACTTTGAACAGAAAGAGTGAAACTTTGAACATAAAGAGTGAAACTTTGAACATAATGAGTAAAACTTTGAACATAAATAGTGAAACTTTAAACAGAAAGAGTGAAACTTTTAACATAAATAGTGAAACTTTGAACATAAATAGTGAAACTTTGAACATAAATAGTGAAACTTTTAACAGAGAGAGTGAAACTTTTAACATAAATAGTGAAACTTTGAACAGAAAGAGTGAAACTTTTAACAGAAAGAGTGAAACTTTGAACAGAAAAGTGAAACTTTGAACAGAAAGAGTGAAACTTTGAACATAAAAAGTGAAACTTTTAACAGAAAGAGTGAAACTTTGAACAGAAATAGTGAAACTTTGAACAGAAAGAGTGAAACTTTGAACAGAAAGAGTGAAACTTTGAACAGAAAGAGTGAAACTTTGAACAGAAAGAGTGAAACTTTGAACAGAAAGAGTGAAACTTTGAACAGAAAGAGTGAAACTTTGAACAGAAATAGTAAAACTTTGAACAGAAAGAGTGAAACTTTGAACAGAAAGAGTGAAACTTTGAACAGAAAGAGTGAAACTTTGAACAGAAAGAGTGAAACTTTGAACAGAAAGAGTGAAACTTTGAACAGAAAGAGTGAAACTTTGAACAGAAAGAGTGAAACTTTGAACAGAAAGAGTGAAACTTTGAACAGAAAGAGTGAAACTTTGAACATAAAGAGTGAAACTTTGAACATAATGAGTAAAACTTTGAACATAAATAGTGAAACTTTAAACAGAAAGAGTGAAACTTTTAACATAAATAGTGAAACTTTGAACATAAATAGTGAAACTTTGAACATAAATAGTGAAACTTTTAACAGAAAGAGTGAAACTTTTAACATAAATAGTGAAACTTTGAACAGACAGAGTGAAACTTTGAACAGAAAGAGTGAAACTTTGAACAGAAAGAGTGAAACTTTGAACAGAAAGAGTGAAACTTTGAACATAAATAGTGAAACTTTGAACATAAATAGTGAAACTTTGAACAGAAAGAGTGAAACTTTGAACAGAAAGAGTGGAACTTTGAACAGAAATAGTAAAACTTTGAACAGAAAGAGTGAAACTTAAAACATAAATAGTGAAACCTAAAACATAAATAGAGAAACTTAAAACATAAATAGTGAAACTTTGAACAGAAAGACTGAAACTTAAACAGAAAGAGTGAAACTTTGAACGTAAAGACTGAAACTTTAAACAGAAAGAGTGAAACTTTGAACATAAATAGTGAAACTTTGAACAATAGGGAAACTTTGAACAGAAAGAGTGAAACTTTGAACATAAAGAGTGAAACTTTGAACATAATGAGTAAAACTTTGAACATAAATAGTGAAACTTTAAACAGAAAGAGTGAAACTTTTAACATAAATAGTGAAACTTTGAACATAAATAGTGAAACTTTGAACATAAATAGTGAAACTTTTAACAGAGAGAGTGAAACTTTTAACATAAATAGTGAAACTTTGAACAGAAAGAGTGAAACTTTTAACAGAAAGAGTGAAACTTTGAACAGAAAAGTGAAACTTTGAACAGAAAGAGTGAAACTTTGAACATAAAAAGTGAAACTTTTAACAGAAAGAGTGAAACTTTGAACAGAAATAGTGAAACTTTGAACAGAAAGAGTGAAACTTTGAACAGAAAGAGTGAAACTTTGAACAGAAAGAGTGAAACTTTGAACAGAAATAGTAAAACTTTGAACAGAAAGAGTGAAACTTTGAACAGAAAGAGTGAAACTTTGAACAGAAAGAGTGAAACTTTGAACAGAAAGAGTGAAACTTTGAACAGAAAGAGTGAAACTTTGAACAGAAAGAGTGAAACTTTGAACAGAAAGAGTGAAACTTTGAACAGAAAGAGTGAAACTTTGAACAGAAAGAGTGAAACTTTGAACAGAAAGAGTGAAACTTAAAACATAAATAGTGAAACTTAAAAAATAAATAGTGAAACTTAAAACATAAATAGTGAAACTTTAAACATAAATAGTGAAACTTTGAACAGAAAGAGTGAAACTTTGAACAGAAAGAGTGAAACTTTGAACATAAATAGTGAAACTTTTAACAGAAAGAGTGAAACTTTGAACAGAAATAGTGAAACTTTGAACAGAAAGAGTGAAACTTTGAACAGAAAGAGTGAAACTTTGAACAGAAAGAGTGAAACTTTGAACATAAAGAGTGAAACTTTGAACATAATGAGTAAAACTTTGAACATAAATAGTGAAACTTTAAACAGAAAGAGTGAAACTTTTAACATAAATAGTGAAACTTTGAACATAAATAGTGAAACTTTGAACATAAATAGTGAAACTTTTAACAGAAAGAGTGAAACTTTTAACATAAATAGTGAAACTTTGAACAGACAGAGTGAAACTTTGAACAGAAAGAGTGAAACTTTGAACAGAAAGAGTGAAACTTTGAACAGAAAGAGTGAAACTTTGAACATAAATAGTGAAACTTTGAACATAAATAGTGAAACTTTGAACAGAAAGAGTGAAACTTTGAACAGAAAGAGTGGAACTTTGAACAGAAATAGTAAAACTTTGAACAGAAAGAGTGAAACTTAAAACATAAATAGTGAAACCTAAAACATAAATAGAGAAACTTAAAACATAAATAGTGAAACTTTGAACAGAAAGACTGAAACTTAAACAGAAAGAGTGAAACTTTGAACGTAAAGACTGAAACTTTAAACAGAAAGAGTGAAACTTTGAACATAAATAGTGAAACTTTGAACAATAGGGAAACTTTGAACAGAAAGAGTGAAACTTTGAACATAAAGAGTGAAACTTTGAACATAATGAGTAAAACTTTGAACATAAATAGTGAAACTTTAAACAGAAAGAGTGAAACTTTTAACATAAATAGTGAAACTTTGAACATAAATAGTGAAACTTTGAACATAAATAGTGAAACTTTTAACAGAGAGAGTGAAACTTTTAACATAAATAGTGAAACTCTGAACAGAAAGAGTGAAACTTTTAACAGAAAGAGTGAAACTTTGAACAGAAAAGTGAAACTTTGAACAGAAAGAGTGAAACTTTGAACATAAATAGTGAAACTTTTAACAGAAAGAGTGAAACTTTGAACAGAAATAGTGAAACTTTGAACAGAAAGAGTGAAACTTTGAACAGAAAGAGTGAAACTTTGAACAGAAAGAGTGAAACTTTGAACAGAAATAGTAAAACTTTGAACAGAAAGAGTGAAACTTTGAACAGAAAGAGTGAAACTTTGAACAGAAAGAGTGAAACTTTGAACAGAAAGAGTGAAACTTTGAACAGAAAGAGTGAAACTTTGAACAGAAAGAGTGAAACTTTGAACAGAAAGAGTGAAACTTAAAACATAAATAGTGAAACTTAAAAAATAAATAGTGAAACTTAAAACATAAATAGTGAAACTTTAAACATAAATAGTGAAACTTTGAACAGAAAGAGTGAAACTTTGAACAGAAAGAGTGAAACTTTGAACATAAATAGTGAAACTTTTAACAGAAAGAGTGAAACTTTGAACAGAAATAGTGAAACTTTGAACAGAAAGAGTGAAACTTTGAACAGAAAGAGTGAAACTTTGAACAGAAAGAGTGAAACTTTGAACAGAAATAGTAAAACTTTGAACAGAAAGAGTGAAACTTTGAACAGAAAGAGTGAAACTTTGAACAGAAAGAGTGAAACTTTGAACAGAAAGAGTGAAACTTTTAACATAAATAGTGAAACTTTGAACAGAAAGAGTGAAACTTTGAACAGAAAGAGTGAAACTTTTAACAGAAAGAGTGAAACTTTGAACAGAAAGAGTGAAACTTTGAACATAAATAGTGAAACTTTTAACAGAAAGAGTGAAACTTTGAACAGAAATAGTGAAACTTTGAACAGAAAGAGTGAAACTTTGAACAGAAAGAGTGAAACTTTGAACAGAAAGAGTGAAACTTTGAACAGAAATAGTAAAACTTTGAACAGAAAGAGTGAAACTTTGAACAGAAAGAGTGAAACTTTGAACAGAAAGAGTGAAACTTTGAACAGAAAGAGTGAAACTTTGAACAGAAAGAGTGAAACTTTGAACAGAAAGAGTGAAACTTTGAACAGAAAGAGTGAAACTTAAAACATAAATAGTGAAACTTAAAACATAAATAGTGAAACTTAAAACATAAATAGTGAAACTTTAAACATAAATAGTGAAACTTTGAACAGAAAGAGTGAAACTTTGAACGTAAAGACTGAAACTTTAAACAGAAAGAGTGAAACTTTGAACATAAATAGTGAAACTTTGAACATAATGAGTAAAACTTTGAACAGAAATAGTGAAACTTTGAACATAAAGAGTGAAACTTTGAACATAAGGAGTGAAACTTTGAACATAAAGAGTGAAACTTTTAACAGAAAGAGTTAACTTTTAACATAAATAGTAAAACTTTGAACATAAATAGTGAAACTTTAAACAGAAAGAGTGAAACTTTTAACATAAATAGTGAAACTTTGAACATAAATAGTGAAACTTTGAACATAAATAGTGAAACTTTTAACAGAGAGAGTGAAACTTTTAACATAAATAGTGAAACTTTGAACAATAGGGAAACTTTGAACAGAAAGAGTGAAACTTTGAACATAATGAGTAAAACTTTGAACAGAAATAGTGAAACTTTGAACATAAAGAGTGAAACTTTGAACATAAGGAGTGAAACTAGAACATAAAGAGTGAAACTTTTAACAGAAAGAGTTAACTTTTAACATAAATAGTGAAACTTTGAACATAAATAGTGAAACTTTGAACATAAATAGTGAAACTTTTAACAGAAAGAGTGAAACTTTTAACAGAAAGAGTGAAACTTTGAACATAAATAGTGAAACTTTGAACATAAATAGTGAAACTTTTAACAGAAAGAGTGAAACTTTTAACATAAATAGTGAAACTTTGAACAGAAAGAGTGAAACTTTGAACAGAAAGAGTGAAACTTTGAACAGAAAGAGTGAAACTTTGAACAGAAAGAGTGAAACTTTGAACATAAAGAGTGAAACTTTGAACATAATGAGTAAAACTTTGAACATATATAGTGAAACTTTAAACAGAAAGAGTGAAACTTTTAACATAAATAGTGAAACTTTGAACATAAATAGTGAAACTTTGAACATAAATAGTGAAACTTTGAACATAAATAGTGAAACTTTTAACAGAGAGAGTGAAACTTTTAACATAAATAGTGAAACTTTGAACAGAAAGAGTGAAACTTTTAACAGAAAGAGTGAAACTTTTAACAGAAAGAGTGAAACTTTGAACAGAAAGAGTGAAACTTTGAACAGAAAGAGTGAAACTTTGAACATAAATAGTGAAACTTTGAACAGAAAGAGTGAAACTTTGAACAGAAAGAGTGAAACTTTGAACAGAAAGAGTGAAACTTTGAACAGAAAGAGTGAAACTTTGAACAGAAATAGTAAAACTTTGAACAGAAAGAGTGAAACTTTGAACAGAAAGAGTGAAACTTTGAACAGAAAGAGTGAAACTTTGAACAGAAAGAGTGAAACTTTGAACAGAAAGAGTGAAACTTTGAACAGAAAGAGTGAAACTTTGAACAGAAAGAGTGAAACTTTGAACAGAAAGAGTGAAACTTAAAACATAAATAGTGAAACTTAAAACATAAATAGTGAAACTTAAAACATAAATAGTGAAACTTTGAACATAAATAGTGAAACTTTTAACAGAAAGAGTGAAACTTTTAACAGAGAGAGTGAAACTTTTAACATAAATAGTGAAACTTTGAACAGAAAGAGTGAAACTTTTAACAGAAAGAGTGAAACTTTGAACAGAAAGAGTGAAACTTTGAACAGAAAGAGTGAAACTTTGAACATAAATAGTGAAAATTTTAACAGAAAGAGTGAAACTTTGAACAGAAATAGTGAAACTTTGAACAGAAAGAGTGAAACTTTGAACAGAAAGAGTGAAACTTTGAACAGAAAGAGTGAAACTTTGAACAGAAATAGTAAAACTTTGAACAGAAAGAGTGAAACTTTGAACAGAAAGAGTGAAACTTTGAACAGAAAGAGTGAAACTTTGAACAGAAAGAGTGAAACTTTGAACAGAAAGAGTGAAACTTTGAACAGAAAGAGTGAAACTTTGAACAGAAAGAGTGAAACTTAAAACATAAATAGTGAAACTTAAAACATAAATAGTGAAACTTAAAACATAAATAGTGAAACTTTGAACATAAATAGTGAAACTTTTAACAGAAAGAGTGAAACTTTTAACAGAAAGAGTGAAACTTTGAACATAAATAGTGAAACTTTGAACATAAATAGTGAAACTTTTAACAGAAAGAGTGAAACTTTTAACATAAATAGTGAAACTTTGAACAGAAAGAGTGAAACTTTGAACAGAAAGAGTGAAACTTTGAACATAAATAGTGAAACTTTTAACAGAAAGAGTGAAACTTTGAACAGAAATAGTGAAACTTTGAACAGAAAGAGTGAAACTTTGAACAGAAAGAGTGAAACTTTGAACAGAAAGAGTGAAACTTTGAACAGAAATAGTAAAACTTTGAACAGAAAGAGTGAAACTTTGAACAGAAAGAGTGAAACTTTGAACAGAAAGAGTGAAACTTTGAACAGAAAGAGTGAAACTTTGAACAGAAAGAGTGAAACTTTGAACAGAAAGAGTGAAACTTTGAACAGAAAGAGTGAAACTTAAAACATAAATAGTGAAACTTAAAACATAAATAGTGAAACTTAAAACATAAATAGTGAAACTTTGAACATAAATAGTGAAACTTTTAACAGAAAGAGTGAAACTTTTAACAGAAAGAGTGAAACTTTGAACATAAATAGTGAAACTTTGAACATAAATAGTGAAACTTTTAACAGAAAGAGTGAAACTTTTAACATAAATAGTGAAACTTTGAACAGAAAGAGTGAAACTTTTAACAGAAAGAGTGAAACTTTGAACAGAAAGAGTGAAACTTTGAACATAAATAGTGAAACTTTTAACAGAAAGAGTGAAACTTTGAACAGAAATAGTGAAACTTTGAACAGAAAGAGTGAAACTTTGAACAGAAAGAGTGAAACTTTGAACAGAAAGAGTGAAACTTTGAACAGAAATAGTAAAACTTTGAACAGAAAGAGTGAAACTTTGAACAGAAAGAGTGAAACTTTGAACAGAAAGAGTGAAACTTTGAACAGAAAGAGTGAAACTTTGAACAGAAAGAGTGAAACTTTGAACAGAAAGAGTGAAACTTTGAACAGAAAGAGTGAAACTTAAAACATAAATAGTGAAACTTAAAACATAAATAGTGAAACTTAAAACATAAATAGTGAAACTTTAAACATAAATAGTGAAACTTTGAACAGAAAGAGTGAAACTTTGAACGTAAAGACTGAAACTTTAAACAGAAAGAGTGAAACTTTGAACATAAATAGTGAAACTTTGAACATAATGAGTAAAACTTTGAACAGAAATAGTGAAACTTTGAACATAAAGAGTGAAACTTTGAACATAAGGAGTGAAACTTTGAACATAAAGAGTGAAACTTTTAACAGAAAGAGTTAACTTTTAACATAAATAGTAAAACTTTGAACATAAATAGTGAAACTTTAAACAGAAAGAGTGAAACTTTTAACATAAATAGTGAAACTTTGAACATAAATAGTGAAACTTTGAACATAAATAGTGAAACTTTTAACAGAGAGAGTGAAACTTTTAACATAAATAGTGAAACTTTGAACAATAGGGAAACTTTGAACAGAAAGAGTGAAACTTTGAACATAATGAGTAAAACTTTGAACAGAAATAGTGAAACTTTGAACATAAAGAGTGAAACTTTGAACATAAGGAGTGAAACTTTGAACATAAAGAGTGAAACTTTTAACAGAAAGAGTTAACTTTTAACATAAATAGTGAAACTTTGAACATAAATAGTGAAACTTTGAACATAAATAGTGAAACTTTTAACAGAAAGAGTGAAACTTTGAACATAAATAGTGAAACTTTGAACATAAATAGTGAAACTTTTAACAGAAAGAGTGAAACTTTTAACATAAATAGTGAAACTTTGAACAGAAAGAGTGAAACTTTGAACAGAAAGAGTGAAACTTTGAACAGAAAGAGTGAAACTTTGAACAGAAAGAGTGAAACTTTGAACATAAAGAGTGAAACTTTGAACATAATGAGTAAAACTTTGAACATATATAGTGAAACTTTAAACAGAAAGAGTGAAACTTTGAACATAAATAGTGAAACTTTTAACAGAGAGAGTGAAACTTTTAACATAAATAGTGAAACTTTGAACAGAAAGAGTGAAACTTTTAACAGAAAGAGTGAAACTTTGAACAGAAAGAGTGAAACTTTGAACAGAAAGAGTGAAACTTTGAACATAAATAGTGAAACTTTTAACAGAAAGAGTGAAACTTTGAACAGAAATAGTGAAACTTTGAACAGAAATAGTAAAACTTTGAACAGAAAGAGTGAAACTTTGAACAGAAAGAGTGAAACTTTGAACAGAAAGAGTGAAACTTTGAACAGAAAGAGTGAAACTTTGAACAGAAAGAGTGAAACTTTGAACAGAAAGAGTGAAACTTTGAACAGAAAGAGTGAAACTTAAAACATAAATAGTGAAACTTAAAACATAAATAGTGAAACTTAAAACATAAATAGTGAAACTTTGAACATAAATAGTGAAACTTTTAACAGAAAGAGTGAAACTTTTAACAGAAAGAGTGAAACTTTGAACATAAATAGTGAAACTTTGAACATAAATAGTGAAACTTTTAACAGAAAGAGTGAAACTTTTAACATAAATAGTGAAACTTTGAACAGAAAGAGTGAAACTTTGAACAGAAAGAGTGAAACTTTGAACAGAAAGAGTGAAACTTTGAACAGAAAGAGTGAAACTTTAAACAGAAATAGTGAAACTTTTAACAGAGAGAGTGAAACTTTTAACATAAATAGTGAAACTTTGAACAGAAAGAGTGAAACTTTTAACAGAAAGAGTGAAACTTTGAACAGAAAAGTGAAACTTTGAACAGAAAGAGTGAAACTTTGAACATAATGAGTAAAACTTTGAACATAAATAGTGAAACTTTGAACAGAAAGAGTGAAACTTTGAACAGAAAGAGTAGAACTTTGAACAGAAATAGTAAAACTTTGAACAGAAAGAGTGAAACTTAAAACATAAATAGTGAAACCTAAAACATAAATAGAGAAACTTAAAACATAAATAGTGAAACTTTGAACAGAAAGACTGAAACTTAAACAGAAAGAGTGAAACTTTGAACGTAAAGACTGAAACTTTAAACAGAAAGAGTGAAACTTTGAACATAAATAGTGAAACTTTGAACAATAGGGAAACTTTGAACAGAAAGAGTGAAACTTTGAACATAAAGAGTGAAACTTTGAACATAATGAGTAAAACTTTGAACATAAATAGTGAAACTTTAAACAGAAAGAGTGAAACTTTTAACATAAATAGTGAAACTTTGAACATAAATAGTGAAACTTTGAACATAAATAGTGAAACTTTGAACATAAATAGTGAAACTTTTAACAGAGAGAGTGAAACTTTTAACATAAATAGTGAAACTTTGAACAGAAAGAGTGAAACTTTTAACAGAAAGAGTGAAACTTTGAACAGAAAAGTGAAACTTTGAACAGAAAGAGTGAAACTTTGAACATAAATAGTGAAACTTTTAACAGAAAGAGTGAAACTTTGAACAGAAATAGTGAAACTTTGAACAGAAAGAGTGAAACTTTGAACAGAAAGAGTGAAACTTTGAACAGAAAGAGTGAAACTTTGAACAGAAATAGTAAAACTTTGAACAGAAAGAGTGAAACTTTGAACAGAAAGAGTGAAACTTTGAACAGAAAGAGTGAAACTTTGAACAGAAAGAGTGAAACTTTGAACAGAAAGAGTGAAACTTTGAACAGAAAGAGTGAAACTTTGAACAGAAAGAGTGAAACTTAAAACATAAATAGTGAAACTTAAAAAATAAATAGTGAAACTTAAAACATAAATAGTGAAACTTTAAACATAAATAGTGAAACTTTGAACAGAAAGAGTGAAACTTTGAACAGAAAGAGTGAAACTTTGAACATAAATAGTGAAACTTTTAACAGAAAGAGTGAAACTTTGAACAGAAATAGTGAAACTTTGAACAGAAAGAGTGAAACTTTGAACAGAAAGAGTGAAACTTTGAACAGAAAGAGTGAAACTTTGAACATAAAGAGTGAAACTTTGAACATAATGAGTAAAACTTTGAACATAAATAGTGAAACTTTAAACAGAAAGAGTGAAACTTTTAACATAAATAGTGAAACTTTGAACATAAATAGTGAAACTTTGAACATAAATAGTGAAACTTTTAACAGAAAGAGTGAAACTTTTAACATAAATAGTGAAACTTTGAACAGACAGAGTGAAACTTTGAACAGAAAGAGTGAAACTTTGAACAGAAAGAGTGAAACTTTGAACAGAAAGAGTGAAACTTTGAACATAAATAGTGAAACTTTGAACAGAAAGAGTGAAACTTTGAACAGAAAGAGTGGAACTTTGAACAGAAATAGTAAAACTTTGAACAGAAAGAGTGAAACTTAAAACATAAATAGTGAAACCTAAAACATAAATAGAGAAACTTAAAACATAAATAGTGAAACTTTGAACAGAAAGACTGAAACTTAAACAGAAAGAGTGAAACTTTGAACGTAAAGACTGAAACTTTAAACAGAAAGAGTGAAACTTTGAACATAAATAGTGAAACTTTGAACAATAGGGAAACTTTGAACAGAAAGAGTGAAACTTTGAACATAAATAGTGAAACTTTGAACAATAGGGAAACTTTGAACAGAAAGAGTGAAACTTTGAACATAAAGAGTGAAACTTTGAACATAATGAGTAAAACTTTGAACATAAATAGTGAAACTTTAAACAGAAAGAGTGAAACTTTTAACATAAATAGTGAAACTTTGAACATAAATAGTGAAACTTTGAACATAAATAGTGAAACTTTTAACAGAGAGAGTGAAACTTTTAACATAAATAGTGAAACTTTGAACAGAAAGAGTGAAACTTTTAACAGAAAGAGTGAAACTTTGAACAGAAAGAGTGAAACTTTGAACATAAATAGTGAAACTTTTAACAGAAAGAGTGAAACTTTGAACAGAAATAGTGAAACTTTGAACAGAAAGAGTGAAACTTTGAACAGAAAGAGTGAAACTTTGAACAGAAAGAGTGAAACTTTGAACAGAAATAGTAAAACTTTGAACAGAAAGAGTGAAACTTTGAACAGAAAGAGTGAAACTTTGAACAGAAAGAGTGAAACTTTGAACAGAAAGAGTGAAACTTTGAACAGAAAGAGTGAAACTTTGAACAGAAAGAGTGAAACTTTGAACAGAAAGAGTGAAACTTAAAACATAAATAGTGAAACTTAAAAAATAAATAGTGAAACTTAAAACATAAATAGTGAAACTTTAAACATAAATAGTGAAACTTTGAACAGAAAGAGTGAAACTTTGAACAGAAAGAGTGAAACTTTGAACATAAATAGTGAAACTTTTAACAGAAAGAGTGAAACTTTGAACAGAAATAGTGAAACTTTGAACAGAAAGAGTGAAACTTTGAACAGAAAGAGTGAAACTTTGAACAGAAAGAGTGAAACTTTGAACAGAAATAGTAAATCTTTGAACAGAAAGAGTGAAACTTTGAACAGAAAGAGTGAAACTTTGAACAGAAAGAGTGAAACTTTGAACAGAAAGAGTGAAACTTTTAACATAAATAGTGAAACTTTGAACAGAAAGAGTGAAACTTTGAACAGAAAGAGTGAAACTTTTAACAGAAAGAGTGAAACTTTGAACAGAAAGAGTGAAACTTTGAACATAAATAGTGAAACTTTTAACAGAAAGAGTGAAACTTTGAACAGAAATAGTGAAACTTTGAACAGAAAGAGTGAAACTTTGAACAGAAAGAGTGAAACTTTGAACAGAAAGAGTGAAACTTTGAACAGAAATAGTAAAACTTTGAACAGAAAGAGTGAAACTTTGAACAGAAAGAGTGAAACTTTGAACAGAAAGAGTGAAACTTTGAACAGAAAGAGTGAAACTTTGAACAGAAAGAGTGAAACTTTGAACAGAAAAGTGAAACTTTGAACAGAAAGAGTGAAACTTTGAACATAATGAGTAAAACTTTGAACATAAATAGTGAAACTTTGAACAGAAAGAGTGAAACTTTGAACAGAAAGAGTGGAACTTTGAACAGAAATAGTAAAACTTTGAACAGAAAGAGTGAAACTTAAAACATAAATAGTGAAACCTAAAACATAAATAGAGAAACTTAAAACATAAATAGTGAAACTTTGAACAGAAAGACTGAAACTTAAACAGAAAGAGTGAAACTTTGAACGTAAAGACTGAAACTTTAAACAGAAAGAGTGAAACTTTGAACATAAATAGTGAAACTTTGAACAATAGGGAAACTTTGAACAGAAAGAGTGAAACTTTGAACATAAAGAGTGAAACTTTGAACATAATGAGTAAAACTTTGAACATAAATAGTGAAACTTTAAACAGAAAGAGTGAAACTTTGAACATAAATAGTGAAACTTTGAACATAAATAGTGAAACTTTGAACATAAATAGTGAAACTTTGAACATAAATAGTGAAACTTTTAACAGAAAGAGTGAAACTTTGAACAGAAAGAGTGAAACTTTGAACAGAAAGAGTGAAACTTAAAACATAAATAGTGAAACTTAAAAAATAAATAGTGAAACTTAAAACATAAATAGTGAAACTTTAAACATAAATAGTGAAACTTTGAACAGAAAGAGTGAAACTTTGAACAGAAAGAGTGAAACTTTGAACATAAATAGTGAAACTTTTAACAGAAAGAGTGAAACTTTGAACAGAAATAGTGAAACTTTGAACAGAAAGAGTGAAACTTTGAACAGAAAGAGTGAAACTTTGAACAGAAAGAGTGAAACTTTGAACATAAAGAGTGAAACTTTGAACATAATGAGTAAAACTTTGAACATAAATAGTGAAACTTTAAACAGAAAGAGTGAAACTTTTAACATAAATAGTGAAACTTTGAACATAAATAGTGAAACTTTGAACATAAATAGTGAAACTTTTAACAGAAAGAGTGAAACTTTTAACATAAATAGTGAAACTTTGAACAGACAGAGTGAAACTTTGAACAGACAGAGTGAAACTTTGAACAGAAAGAGTGAAACTTTGAACAGAAAGAGTGAAACTTTGAACAGAAAGAGTGAAACTTTGAACATAAATAGTGAAACTTTGAACAGAAAGAGTGAAACTTTGAACAGAAAGAGTGGAACTTTGAACAGAAATAGTAAAACTTTGAACAGAAAGAGTGAAACTTAAAACATAAATAGTGAAACCTAAAACATAAATAGAGAAACTTAAAACATAAATAGTGAAACTTTGAACAGAAAGACTGAAACTTAAACAGAAAGAGTGAAACTTTGAACGTAAAGACTGAAACTTTAAACAGAAAGAGTGAAACTTTGAACATAAATAGTGAAACTTTGAACAATAGGGAAACTTTGAACAGAAAGAGTGAAACTTTGAACATAAAGAGTGAAACTTTGAACATAATGAGTAAAACTTTGAACATAAATAGTGAAACTTTAAACAGAAAGAGTGAAACTTTTAACATAAATAGTGAAACTTTGAACATAAATAGTGAAACTTTGAACATAAATAGTGAAACTTTTAACAGAGAGAGTGAAACTTTTAACATAAATAGTGAAACTTTGAACAGAAAGAGTGAAACTTTTAACAGAAAGAGTGAAACTTTGAACAGAAAAGTGAAACTTTGAACAGAAAGAGTGAAACTTTGAACATAAATAGTGAAACTTTTAACAGAAAGAGTGAAACTTTGAACAGAAATAGTGAAACTTTGAACAGAAAGAGTGAAACTTTGAACAGAAAGAGTGAAACTTTGAACAGAAAGAGTGAAACTTTGAACAGAAATAGTAAAACTTTGAACAGAAAGAGTGAAACTTTGAACAGAAAGAGTGAAACTTTGAACAGAAAGAGTGAAACTTTGAACAGAAAGAGTGAAACTTTGAACAGAAAGAGTGAAACTTTGAACAGAAAGAGTGAAACTTTGAACAGAAAGAGTGAAACTTAAAACATAAATAGTGAAACTTAAAAAATAAATAGTGAAACTTAAAACATAAATAGTGAAACTTTAAACATAAATAGTGAAACTTTGAACAGAAAGAGTGAAACTTTGAACAGAAAGAGTGAAACTTTGAACATAAATAGTGAAACTTTTAACAGAAAGAGTGAAACTTTGAACAGAAATAGTGAAACTTTGAACAGAAAGAGTGAAACTTTGAACAGAAAGAGTGAAACTTTGAACAGAAAGAGTGAAACTTTGAACAGAAATAGTAAAACTTTGAACAGAAAGAGTGAAACTTTGAACAGAAAGAGTGAAACTTTGAACAGAAAGAGTGAAACTTTGAACAGAAAGAGTGAAACTTTTAACATAAATAGTGAAACTTTGAACAGAAAGAGTGAAACTTTGAACAGAAAGAGTGAAACTTTTAACAGAAAGAGTGAAACTTTGAACAGAAAGAGTGAAACTTTGAACATAAATAGTGAAACTTTTAACAGAAAGAGTGAAACTTTGAACAGAAATAGTGAAACTTTGAACAGAAAGAGTGAAACTTTGAACAGAAAGAGTGAAACTTTGAACAGAAAGAGTGAAACTTTGAACAGAAATAGTAAAACTTTGAACAGAAAGAGTGAAACTTTGAACAGAAAGAGTGAAACTTTGAACAGAAAGAGTGAAACTTTGAACAGAAAGAGTGAAACTTTGAACAGAAAGAGTGAAACTTTGAACAGAAAGAGTGAAACTTTGAACAGAAAGAGTGAAACTTAAAACATAAATAGTGAAACTTAAAACATAAATAGTGAAACTTAAAACATAAATAGTGAAACTTTAAACATAAATAGTGAAACTTTGAACAGAAAGAGTGAAACTTTGAACGTAAAGACTGAAACTTTAAACAGAAAGAGTGAAACTTTGAACATAAATAGTGAAACTTTGAACATAATGAGTAAAACTTTGAACAGAAATAGTGAAACTTTGAACATAAAGAGTGAAACTTTGAACATAAGGAGTGAAACTTTGAACATAAAGAGTGAAACTTTTAACAGAAAGAGTTAACTTTTAACATAAATAGTAAAACTTTGAACATAAATAGTGAAACTTTAAACAGAAAGAGTGAAACTTTTAACATAAATAGTGAAACTTTGAACATAAATAGTGAAACTTTGAACATAAATAGTGAAACTTTTAACAGAGAGAGTGAAACTTTTAACATAAATAGTGAAACTTTGAACAATAGGGAAACTTTGAACAGAAAGAGTGAAACTTTGAACATAATGAGTAAAACTTTGAACAGAAATAGTGAAACTTTGAACATAAAGAGTGAAACTTTGAACATAAGGAGTGAAACTAGAACATAAAGAGTGAAACTTTTAACAGAAAGAGTTAACTTTTAACATAAATAGTGAAACTTTGAACATAAATAGTGAAACTTTGAACATAAATAGTGAAACTTTTAACAGAAAGAGTGAAACTTTTAACAGAAAGAGTGAAACTTTGAACATAAATAGTGAAACTTTGAACATAAATAGTGAAACTTTTAACAGAAAGAGTGAAACTTTTAACATAAATAGTGAAACTTTGAACAGAAAGAGTGAAACTTTGAACAGAAAGAGTGAAACTTTGAACAGAAAGAGTGAAACTTTGAACAGAAAGAGTGAAACTTTGAACATAAAGAGTGAAACTTTGAACATAATGAGTAAAACTTTGAACATATATAGTGAAACTTTAAACAGAAAGAGTGAAACTTTTAACATAAATAGTGAAACTTTGAACAGAAAGAGTGAAACTTTGAACAGAAATAGTGAAACTTTGAACAGAAAGAGTGAAACTTTGAACAGAAAGAGTGAAACTTTGAACAGAAAGAGTGAAACTTTGAACAGAAATAGTAAAACTTTGAACAGAAAGAGTGAAACTTTGAACAGAAAGAGTGAAACTTTGAACAGAAAGAGTGAAACTTTGAACAGAAAGAGTGAAACTTTGAACAGAAAGAGTGAAACTTTGAACAGAAAGAGTGAAACTTTGAACAGAAAGAGTGAAACTTAAAACATAAATAGTGAAACTTAAAAAATAAATAGTGAAACTTAAAACATAAATAGTGAAACTTTAAACATAAATAGTGAAACTTTGAACAGAAAGAGTGAAACTTTGAACAGAAAGAGTGAAACTTTGAACATAAATAGTGAAACTTTTAACAGAAAGAGTGAAACTTTTAACAGAAAGAGTGAAACTTTGAACATAAATAGTGAAACTTTGAACATAAATAGTGAAACTTTTAACAGAAAGAGTGAAACTTTTAACATAAATAGTGAAACTTTGAACAGAAAGAGTGAAACTTTGAACAGAAAGAGTGAAACTTTGAACAGAAAGAGTGAAACTTTGAACAGAAAGAGTGAAACTTTGAACATAAAGAGTGAAACTTTGAACATAATGAGTAAAACTTTGAACATATATAGTGAAACTTTAAACAGAAAGAGTGAAACTTTTAACATAAATAGTGAAACTTTGAACAGAAAGAGTGAAACTTTGAACAGAAATAGTGAAACTTTGAACAGAAAGAGTGAAACTTTGAACAGAAAGAGTGAAACTTTGAACAGAAAGAGTGAAACTTTGAACAGAAATAGTAAAACTTTGAACAGAAAGAGTGAAACTTTGAACAGAAAGAGTGAAACTTTGAACAGAAAGAGTGAAACTTTGAACAGAAAGAGTGAAACTTTGAACAGAAAGAGTGAAACTTTGAACAGAAAGAGTGAAACTTTGAACAGAAAGAGTGAAACTTAAAACATAAATAGTGAAACTTAAAAAATAAATAGTGAAACTTAAAACATAAATAGTGAAACTTTAAACATAAATAGTGAAACTTTGAACAGAAAGAGTGAAACTTTGAACAGAAAGAGTGAAACTTTGAACATAAATAGTGAAACTTTTAACAGAAAGAGTGAAACTTTGAACAGAAATAGTGAAACTTTGAACAGAAAGAGTGAAACTTTGAACAGAAAGAGTGAAACTTTGAACAGAAAGAGTGAAACTTTGAACAGAAATAGTAAAACTTTGAACAGAAAGAGTGAAACTTTGAACAGAAAGAGTGAAACTTTGAACAGAAAGAGTGAAACTTTGAACAGAAAGAGTGAAACTTTTAACATAAATAGTGAAACTTTGAACAGAAAGAGTGAAACTTTGAACAGAAAGAGTGAAACTTTTAACAGAAAGAGTGAAACTTTGAACAGAAAGAGTGAAACTTTGAACATAAATAGTGAAACTTTTAACAGAAAGAGTGAAACTTTGAACAGAAATAGTGAAACTTTGAACAGAAAGAGTGAAACTTTGAACAGAAAGAGTGAAACTTTGAACAGAAAGAGTGAAACTTTGAACAGAAATAGTAAAACTTTGAACAGAAAGAGTGAAACTTTGAACAGAAAGAGTGAAACTTTGAACAGAAAGAGTGAAACTTTGAACAGAAAGAGTGAAACTTTGAACAGAAAGAGTGAAACTTTGAACAGAAAGAGTGAAACTTTGAACAGAAAGAGTGAAACTTAAAACATAAATAGTGAAACTTAAAACATAAATAGTGAAACTTAAAACATAAATAGTGAAACTTTAAACATAAATAGTGAAACTTTGAACAGAAAGAGTGAAACTTTGAACGTAAAGACTGAAACTTTAAACAGAAAGAGTGAAACTTTGAACATAAATAGTGAAACTTTGAACATAATGAGTAAAACTTTGAACAGAAATAGTGAAACTTTGAACATAAAGAGTGAAACTTTGAACATAAGGAGTGAAACTTTGAACATAAAGAGTGAAACTTTTAACAGAAAGAGTTAACTTTTAACATAAATAGTAAAACTTTGAACATAAATAGTGAAACTTTAAACAGAAAGAGTGAAACTTTTAACATAAATAGTGAAACTTTGAACATAAATAGTGAAACTTTGAACATAAATAGTGAAACTTTTAACAGAGAGAGTGAAACTTTTAACATAAATAGTGAAACTTTGAACAATAGGGAAACTTTGAACAGAAAGAGTGAAACTTTGAACATAATGAGTAAAACTTTGAACAGAAATAGTGAAACTTTGAACATAAAGAGTGAAACTTTGAACATAAGGAGTGAAACTAGAACATAAAGAGTGAAACTTTTAACAGAAAGAGTGAAACTTTTAACATAAATAGTGAAACTTTGAACAGAAAGAGTGAAACTTTGAACAGAAAGAGTGAAACTTTGAACAGAAAGAGTGAAACTTTGAACAGAAAGAGTGAAACTTTGAACATAAAGAGTGAAACTTTGAACATAATGAGTAAAACTTTGAACATATATAGTGAAACTTTAAACAGAAAGAGTGAAACTTTTAACATAAATAGTGAAACTTTGAACAGAAAGAGTGAAACTTTGAACAGAAATAGTGAAACTTTGAACAGAAAGAGTGAAACTTTGAACAGAAAGAGTGAAACTTTGAACAGAAAGAGTGAAACTTTGAACAGAAATAGTAAAACTTTGAACAGAAAGAGTGAAACTTTGAACAGAAAGAGTGAAACTTTGAACAGAAAGAGTGAAACTTTGAACAGAAAGAGTGAAACTTTGAACAGAAAGAGTGAAACTTTGAACAGAAAGAGTGAAACTTTGAACAGAAAGAGTGAAACTTAAAACATAAATAGTGAAACTTAAAAAATAAATAGTGAAACTTAAAACATAAATAGTGAAACTTTAAACATAAATAGTGAAACTTTGAACAGAAAGAGTGAAACTTTGAACAGAAAGAGTGAAACTTTGAACATAAATAGTGAAACTTTTAACAGAAAGAGTGAAACTTTGAACAGAAATAGTGAAACTTTGAACAGAAAGAGTGAAACTTTGAACAGAAAGAGTGAAACTTTGAACAGAAAGAGTGAAACTTTGAACAGAAATAGTAAAACTTTGAACAGAAAGAGTGAAACTTTGAACAGAAAGAGTGAAACTTTGAACAGAAAGAGTGAAACTTTGAACAGAAAGAGTGAAACTTTTAACATAAATAGTGAAACTTTGAACAGAAAGAGTGAAACTTTGAACAGAAAGAGTGAAACTTTTAACAGAAAGAGTGAAACTTTGAACAGAAAGAGTGAAACTTTGAACATAAATAGTGAAACTTTTAACAGAAAGAGTGAAACTTTGAACAGAAATAGTGAAACTTTGAACAGAAAGAGTGAAACTTTGAACAGAAAGAGTGAAACTTTGAACAGAAAGAGTGAAACTTTGAACAGAAATAGTAAAACTTTGAACAGAAAGAGTGAAACTTTGAACAGAAAGAGTGAAACTTTGAACAGAAAGAGTGAAACTTTGAACAGAAAGAGTGAAACTTTGAACAGAAAGAGTGAAACTTTGAACAGAAAGAGTGAAACTTTGAACAGAAAGAGTGAAACTTAAAACATAAATAGTGAAACTTAAAACATAAATAGTGAAACTTAAAACATAAATAGTGAAACTTTAAACATAAATAGTGAAACTTTGAACAGAAAGAGTGAAACTTTGAACGTAAAGACTGAAACTTTAAACAGAAAGAGTGAAACTTTGAACATAAATAGTGAAACTTTGAACATAATGAGTAAAACTTTGAACAGAAATAGTGAAACTTTGAACATAAAGAGTGAAACTTTGAACATAAGGAGTGAAACTTTGAACATAAAGAGTGAAACTTTTAACAGAAAGAGTTAACTTTTAACATAAATAGTAAAACTTTGAACATAAATAGTGAAACTTTAAACAGAAAGAGTGAAACTTTTAACATAAATAGTGAAACTTTGAACATAAATAGTGAAACTTTGAACATAAATAGTGAAACTTTTAACAGAGAGAGTGAAACTTTTAACATAAATAGTGAAACTTTGAACAATAGGGAAACTTTGAACAGAAAGAGTGAAACTTTGAACATAATGAGTAAAACTTTGAACAGAAATAGTGAAACTTTGAACATAAAGAGTGAAACTTTGAACATAAGGAGTGAAACTAGAACATAAAGAGTGAAACTTTTAACAGAAAGAGTTAACTTTTAACATAAATAGTGAAACTTTGAACATAAATAGTGAAACTTTGAACATAAATAGTGAAACTTTTAACAGAAAGAGTGAAACTTTTAACAGAAAGAGTGAAACTTTGAACATAAATAGTGAAACTTTGAACATAAATAGTGAAACTTTTAACAGAAAGAGTGAAACTTTTAACATAAATAGTGAAACTTTGAACAGAAAGAGTGAAACTTTGAACAGAAAGAGTGAAACTTTGAACAGAAAGAGTGAAACTTTGAACAGAAAGAGTGAAACTTTGAACATAAAGAGTGAAACTTTGAACATAATGAGTAAAACTTTGAACATATATAGTGAAACTTTAAACAGAAAGAGTGAAACTTTTAACATAAATAGTGAAACTTTGAACAGAAAGAGTGAAACTTTTAACAGAAAGAGTGAAACTTTGAACAGAAAGAGTGAAACTTTGAACAGAAAGAGTGAAACTTTGAACAGAAAGAGTGAAACTTTGAACAGAAATAGTAAAACTTTGAACAGAAAGAGTGAAACTTTGAACAGAAAGAGTGAAACTTTGAACAGAAAGAGTGAAACTTTGAACAGAAAGAGTGAAACTTTGAACAGAAAGAGTGAAACTTTGAACAGAAAGAGTGAAACTTTGAACAGAAAGAGTGAAACTTAAAACATAAATAGTGAAACTTAAAAAATAAATAGTGAAACTTAAAACATAAATAGTGAAACTTTAAACATAAATAGTGAAACTTTGAACAGAAAGAGTGAAACTTTGAACAGAAAGAGTGAAACTTTGAACATAAATAGTGAAACTTTTAACAGAAAGAGTGAAACTTTGAACAGAAATAGTGAAACTTTGAACAGAAAGAGTGAAACTTTGAACAGAAAGAGTGAAACTTTGAACAGAAAGAGTGAAACTTTGAACAGAAATAGTAAAACTTTGAACAGAAAGAGTGAAACTTTGAACAGAAAGAGTGAAACTTTGAACAGAAAGAGTGAAACTTTGAACAGAAAGAGTGAAACTTTTAACATAAATAGTGAAACTTTGAACAGAAAGAGTGAAACTTTGAACAGAAAGAGTGAAACTTTTAACAGAAAGAGTGAAACTTTGAACAGAAAGAGTGAAACTTTGAACATAAATAGTGAAACTTTTAACAGAAAGAGTGAAACTTTGAACAGAAATAGTGAAACTTTGAACAGAAAGAGTGAAACTTTGAACAGAAAGAGTGAAACTTTGAACAGAAAGAGTGAAACTTTGAACAGAAATAGTAAAACTTTGAACAGAAAGAGTGAAACTTTGAACAGAAAGAGTGAAACTTTGAACAGAAAGAGTGAAACTTTGAACAGAAAGAGTGAAACTTTGAACAGAAAGAGTGAAACTTTGAACAGAAAGAGTGAAACTTTGAACAGAAAGAGTGAAACTTAAAACATAAATAGTGAAACTTAAAACATAAATAGTGAAACTTAAAACATAAATAGTGAAACTTTAAACATAAATAGTGAAACTTTGAACAGAAAGAGTGAAACTTTGAACGTAAAGACTGAAACTTTAAACAGAAAGAGTGAAACTTTGAACATAAATAGTGAAACTTTGAACATAATGAGTAAAACTTTGAACAGAAATAGTGAAACTTTGAACATAAAGAGTGAAACTTTGAACATAAGGAGTGAAACTTTGAACATAAAGAGTGAAACTTTTAACAGAAAGAGTTAACTTTTAACATAAATAGTAAAACTTTGAACATAAATAGTGAAACTTTAAACAGAAAGAGTGAAACTTTTAACATAAATAGTGAAACTTTTAACATAAATAGTGAAACTTTGAACATAAATAGTGAAACTTTTAACAGAGAGAGTGAAACTTTTAACATAAATAGTGAAACTTTGAACAATAGGGAAACTTTGAACAGAAAGAGTGAAACTTTGAACATAATGAGTAAAACTTTGAACAGAAATAGTGAAACTTTGAACATAAAGAGTGAAACTTTGAACATAAGGAGTGAAACTAGAACATAAAGAGTGAAACTTTTAACAGAAAGAGTTAACTTTTAACATAAATAGTGAAACTTTGAACATAAATAGTGAAACTTTGAACATAAATAGTGAAACTTTTAACAGAAAGAGTGAAACTTTTAACAGAAAGAGTGAAACTTTGAACATAAATAGTGAAACTTTGAACATAAATAGTGAAACTTTTAACAGAAAGAGTGAAACTTTTAACATAAATAGTGAAACTTTGAACAGAAAGAGTGAAACTTTGAACAGAAAGAGTGAAACTTTGAACAGAAAGAGTGAAACTTAAAACATAAATAGTGAAACTTAAAAAATAAATAGTGAAACTTAAAACATAAATAGTGAAACTTTAAACATAAATAGTGAAACTTTGAACAGAAAGAGTGAAACTTTGAACATAAAGAGTGAAACTTTGAACATAAGGAGTGAAACTAGAACATAAAGAGTGAAACTTTTAACAGAAAGAGTTAACTTTTAACATAAATAGTGAAACTTTGAACATAAATAGTGAAACTTTGAACAGAAATAGTAAAACTTTGAACAGAAAGAGTGAAACTTTGAACAGAAAGAGTGAAACTTTGAACAGAAAGAGTGAAACTTTGAACAGAAAGAGTGAAACTTTGAACAGAAAGAGTGAAACTTTGAACAGAAAGAGTGAAACTTTGAACAGAAAGAGTGAAACTTAAAACATAAATAGTGAAACTTAAAAAATAAATAGTGAAACTTAAAACATAAATAGTGAAACTTTAAACATAAATAGTGAAACTTTGAACAGAAAGAGTGAAACTTTGAACAGAAAGAGTGAAACTTTGAACATAAATAGTGAAACTTTTAACAGAAAGAGTGAAACTTTGAACAGAAATAGTGAAACTTTGAACAGAAAGAGTGAAACTTTGAACAGAAAGAGTGAAACTTTGAACAGAAAGAGTGAAACTTTGAACAGAAATAGTAAAACTTTGAACAGAAAGAGTGAAACTTTGAACAGAAAGAGTGAAACTTTGAACAGAAAGAGTGAAACTTTGAACAGAAAGAGTGAAACTTTTAACATAAATAGTGAAACTTTGAACAGAAAGAGTGAAACTTTGAACAGAAAGAGTGAAACTTTTAACAGAAAGAGTGAAACTTTGAACAGAAAGAGTGAAACTTTGAACATAAATAGTGAAACTTTTAACAGAAAGAGTGAAACTTTGAACAGAAATAGTGAAACTTTGAACAGAAAGAGTGAAACTTTGAACAGAAAGAGTGAAACTTTGAACAGAAAGAGTGAAACTTTGAACAGAAATAGTAAAACTTTGAACAGAAAGAGTGAAACTTTGAACAGAAAGAGTGAAACTTTGAACAGAAAGAGTGAAACTTTGAACAGAAAGAGTGAAACTTTGAACAGAAAGAGTGAAACTTTGAACAGAAAGAGTGAAACTTTGAACAGAAAGAGTGAAACTTAAAACATAAATAGTGAAACTTAAAACATAAATAGTGAAACTTAAAACATAAATAGTGAAACTTTAAACATAAATAGTGAAACTTTGAACAGAAAGAGTGAAACTTTGAACGTAAAGACTGAAACTTTAAACAGAAAGAGTGAAACTTTGAACATAAATAGTGAAACTTTGAACATAATGAGTAAAACTTTGAACAGAAATAGTGAAACTTTGAACATAAAGAGTGAAACTTTGAACATAAGGAGTGAAACTTTGAACATAAAGAGTGAAACTTTTAACAGAAAGAGTTAACTTTTAACATAAATAGTAAAACTTTGAACATAAATAGTGAAACTTTAAACAGAAAGAGTGAAACTTTTAACATAAATAGTGAAACTTTGAACATAAATAGTGAAACTTTGAACATAAATAGTGAAACTTTTAACAGAGAGAGTGAAACTTTTAACATAAATAGTGAAACTTTGAACAATAGGGAAACTTTGAACAGAAAGAGTGAAACTTTGAACATAATGAGTAAAACTTTGAACAGAAATAGTGAAACTTTGAACATAAAGAGTGAAACTTTGAACATAAGGAGTGAAACTAGAACATAAAGAGTGAAACTTTTAACAGAAAGAGTTAACTTTTAACATAAATAGTGAAACTTTGAACATAAATAGTGAAACTTTGAACATAAATAGTGAAACTTTTAACAGAAAGAGTGAAACTTTGAACATAAATAGTGAAACTTTGAACATAAATAGTGAAACTTTTAACAGAAAGAGTGAAACTTTTAACATAAATAGTGAAACTTTGAACAGAAAGAGTGAAACTTTGAACAGAAAGAGTGAAACTTTGAACAGAAAGAGTGAAACTTTGAACAGAAAGAGTGAAACTTTGAACATAAAGAGTGAAACTTTGAACATAATGAGTAAAACTTTGAACATATATAGTGAAACTTTAAACAGAAAGAGTGAAACTTTTAACATAAATAGTGAAACTTTGAACAGAAAGAGTGAAACTTTTAACAGAAAGAGTGAAACTTTGAACAGAAAGAGTGAAACTTTGAACAGAAAGAGTGAAACTTTGAACAGAAAGAGTGAAACTTTGAACAGAAAGAGTGAAACTTTGAACAGAAATAGTAAAACTTTGAACAGAAAGAGTGAAACTTTGAACAGAAAGAGTGAAACTTTGAACAGAAAGAGTGAAACTTTGAACAGAAAGAGTGAAACTTTGAACAGAAAGAGTGAAACTTTGAACAGAAAGAGTGAAACTTTGAACAGAAAGAGTGAAACTTAAAACATAAATAGTGAAACTTAAAAAATAAATAGTGAAACTTAAAACATAAATAGTGAAACTTTAAACATAAATAGTGAAACTTTGAACAGAAAGAGTGAAACTTTGAACAGAAAGAGTGAAACTTTGAACATAAATAGTGAAACTTTTAACAGAAAGAGTGAAACTTTGAACAGAAATAGTGAAACTTTGAACAGAAAGAGTGAAACTTTGAACAGAAAGAGTGAAACTTTGAACAGAAAGAGTGAAACTTTGAACAGAAATAGTAAAACTTTGAACAGAAAGAGTGAAACTTTGAACAGAAAGAGTGAAACTTTGAACAGAAAGAGTGAAACTTTGAACAGAAAGAGTGAAACTTTTAACATAAATAGTGAAACTTTGAACAGAAAGAGTGAAACTTTGAACAGAAAGAGTGAAACTTTTAACAGAAAGAGTGAAACTTTGAACAGAAAGAGTGAAACTTTGAACATAAATAGTGAAACTTTTAACAGAAAGAGTGAAACTTTGAACAGAAATAGTGAAACTTTGAACAGAAAGAGTGAAACTTTGAACAGAAAGAGTGAAACTTTGAACAGAAAGAGTGAAACTTTGAACAGAAATAGTAAAACTTTGAACAGAAAGAGTGAAACTTTGAACAGAAAGAGTGAAACTTTGAACAGAAAGAGTGAAACTTTGAACAGAAAGAGTGAAACTTTGAACAGAAAGAGTGAAACTTTGAACAGAAAGAGTGAAACTTAAAACATAAATAGTGAAACTTAAAACATAAATAGTGAAACTTAAAACATAAATAGTGAAACTTTAAACATAAATAGTGAAACTTTGAACAGAAAGAGTGAAACTTTGAACGTAAAGACTGAAACTTTAAACAGAAAGAGTGAAACTTTGAACATAAATAGTGAAACTTTGAACATAATGAGTAAAACTTTGAACAGAAATAGTGAAACTTTGAACATAAAGAGTGAAACTTTGAACATAAGGAGTGAAACTTTGAACATAAAGAGTGAAACTTTTAACAGAAAGAGTTAACTTTTAACATAAATAGTAAAACTTTGAACATAAATAGTGAAACTTTAAACAGAAAGAGTGAAACTTTTAACATAAATAGTGAAACTTTTAACATAAATAGTGAAACTTTGAACATAAATAGTGAAACTTTTAACAGAGAGAGTGAAACTTTTAACATAAATAGTGAAACTTTGAACAATAGGGAAACTTTGAACAGAAAGAGTGAAACTTTGAACATAATGAGTAAAACTTTGAACAGAAATAGTGAAACTTTGAACATAAAGAGTGAAACTTTGAACATAAGGAGTGAAACTAGAACATAAAGAGTGAAACTTTTAACAGAAAGAGTTAACTTTTAACATAAATAGTGAAACTTTGAACATAAATAGTGAAACTTTGAACATAAATAGTGAAACTTTTAACAGAAAGAGTGAAACTTTTAACAGAAAGAGTGAAACTTTGAACATAAATAGTGAAACTTTGAACATAAATAGTGAAACTTTTAACAGAAAGAGTGAAACTTTTAACATAAATAGTGAAACTTTGAACAGAAAGAGTGAAACTTTGAACAGAAAGAGTGAAACTTTGAACAGAAAGAGTGAAACTTAAAACATAAATAGTGAAACTTAAAAAATAAATAGTGAAACTTAAAACATAAATAGTGAAACTTTAAACATAAATAGTGAAACTTTGAACAGAAAGAGTGAAACTTTGAACATAAAGAGTGAAACTTTGAACATAAGGAGTGAAACTAGAACATAAAGAGTGAAACTTTTAACAGAAAGAGTTAACTTTTAACATAAATAGTGAAACTTTGAACATAAATAGTGAAACTTTGAACAGAAATAGTAAAACTTTGAACAGAAAGAGTGAAACTTTGAACAGAAAGAGTGAAACTTTGAACAGAAAGAGTGAAACTTTGAACAGAAAGAGTGAAACTTTGAACAGAAAGAGTGAAACTTTGAACAGAAAGAGTGAAACTTTGAACAGAAAGAGTGAAACTTAAAACATAAATAGTGAAACTTAAAAAATAAATAGTGAAACTTAAAACATAAATAGTGAAACTTTAAACATAAATAGTGAAACTTTGAACAGAAAGAGTGAAACTTTGAACAGAAAGAGTGAAACTTTGAACATAAATAGTGAAACTTTTAACAGAAAGAGTGAAACTTTGAACAGAAATAGTGAAACTTTGAACAGAAAGAGTGAAACTTTGAACAGAAAGAGTGAAACTTTGAACAGAAAGAGTGAAACTTTGAACAGAAATAGTAAAACTTTGAACAGAAAGAGTGAAACTTTGAACAGAAAGAGTGAAACTTTGAACAGAAAGAGTGAAACTTTGAACAGAAAGAGTGAAACTTTTAACATAAATAGTGAAACTTTGAACAGAAAGAGTGAAACTTTGAACAGAAAGAGTGAAACTTTTAACAGAAAGAGTGAAACTTTGAACAGAAAGAGTGAAACTTTGAACATAAATAGTGAAACTTTTAACAGAAAGAGTGAAACTTTGAACAGAAATAGTGAAACTTTGAACAGAAAGAGTGAAACTTTGAACAGAAAGAGTGAAACTTTGAACAGAAAGAGTGAAACTTTGAACAGAAATAGTAAAACTTTGAACAGAAAGAGTGAAACTTTGAACAGAAAGAGTGAAACTTTGAACAGAAAGAGTGAAACTTTGAACAGAAAGAGTGAAACTTTGAACAGAAAGAGTGAAACTTTGAACAGAAAGAGTGAAACTTTGAACAGAAAGAGTGAAACTTAAAACATAAATAGTGAAACTTAAAACATAAATAGTGAAACTTAAAACATAAATAGTGAAACTTTAAACATAAATAGTGAAACTTTGAACAGAAAGAGTGAAACTTTGAACGTAAAGACTGAAACTTTAAACAGAAAGAGTGAAACTTTGAACATAAATAGTGAAACTTTGAACATAATGAGTAAAACTTTGAACAGAAATAGTGAAACTTTGAACATAAAGAGTGAAACTTTGAACATAAGGAGTGAAACTTTGAACATAAAGAGTGAAACTTTTAACAGAAAGAGTTAACTTTTAACATAAATAGTAAAACTTTGAACATAAATAGTGAAACTTTAAACAGAAAGAGTGAAACTTTTAACATAAATAGTGAAACTTTGAACATAAATAGTGAAACTTTGAACATAAATAGTGAAACTTTTAACAGAGAGAGTGAAACTTTTAACATAAATAGTGAAACTTTGAACAATAGGGAAACTTTGAACAGAAAGAGTGAAACTTTGAACATAATGAGTAAAACTTTGAACAGAAATAGTGAAACTTTGAACATAAAGAGTGAAACTTTGAACATAAGGAGTGAAACTAGAACATAAAGAGTGAAACTTTTAACAGAAAGAGTTAACTTTTAACATAAATAGTGAAACTTTGAACATAAATAGTGAAACTTTGAACATAAATAGTGAAACTTTTAACAGAAAGAGTGAAACTTTGAACATAAATAGTGAAACTTTGAACATAAATAGTGAAACTTTTAACAGAAAGAGTGAAACTTTTAACATAAATAGTGAAACTTTGAACAGAAAGAGTGAAACTTTGAACAGAAAGAGTGAAACTTTGAACAGAAAGAGTGAAACTTTGAACAGAAAGAGTGAAACTTTGAACATAAAGAGTGAAACTTTGAACATAATGAGTAAAACTTTGAACATATATAGTGAAACTTTAAACAGAAAGAGTGAAACTTTTAACATAAATAGTGAAACTTTGAACAGAAAGAGTGAAACTTTTAACAGAAAGAGTGAAACTTTGAACAGAAAGAGTGAAACTTTGAACAGAAAGAGTGAAACTTTGAACAGAAAGAGTGAAACTTTGAACAGAAAGAGTGAAACTTTGAACAGAAATAGTAAAACTTTGAACAGAAAGAGTGAAACTTTGAACAGAAAGAGTGAAACTTTGAACAGAAAGAGTGAAACTTTGAACAGAAAGAGTGAAACTTTGAACAGAAAGAGTGAAACTTTGAACAGAAAGAGTGAAACTTTGAACAGAAAGAGTGAAACTTAAAACATAAATAGTGAAACTTAAAAAATAAATAGTGAAACTTAAAACATAAATAGTGAAACTTTAAACATAAATAGTGAAACTTTGAACAGAAAGAGTGAAACTTTGAACAGAAAGAGTGAAACTTTGAACATAAATAGTGAAACTTTTAACAGAAAGAGTGAAACTTTGAACAGAAATAGTGAAACTTTGAACAGAAAGAGTGAAACTTTGAACAGAAAGAGTGAAACTTTGAACAGAAAGAGTGAAACTTTGAACAGAAATAGTAAAACTTTGAACAGAAAGAGTGAAACTTTGAACAGAAAGAGTGAAACTTTGAACAGAAAGAGTGAAACTTTGAACAGAAAGAGTGAAACTTTTAACATAAATAGTGAAACTTTGAACAGAAAGAGTGAAACTTTGAACAGAAAGAGTGAAACTTTTAACAGAAAGAGTGAAACTTTGAACAGAAAGAGTGAAACTTTGAACATAAATAGTGAAACTTTTAACAGAAAGAGTGAAACTTTGAACAGAAATAGTGAAACTTTGAACAGAAAGAGTGAAACTTTGAACAGAAAGAGTGAAACTTTGAACAGAAAGAGTGAAACTTTGAACAGAAATAGTAAAACTTTGAACAGAAAGAGTGAAACTTTGAACAGAAAGAGTGAAACTTTGAACAGAAAGAGTGAAACTTTGAACAGAAAGAGTGAAACTTTGAACAGAAAGAGTGAAACTTTGAACAGAAAGAGTGAAACTTTGAACAGAAAGAGTGAAACTTAAAACATAAATAGTGAAACTTAAAACATAAATAGTGAAACTTAAAACATAAATAGTGAAACTTTAAACATAAATAGTGAAACTTTGAACAGAAAGAGTGAAACTTTGAACGTAAAGACTGAAACTTTAAACAGAAAGAGTGAAACTTTGAACATAAATAGTGAAACTTTGAACATAATGAGTAAAACTTTGAACAGAAATAGTGAAACTTTGAACATAAAGAGTGAAACTTTGAACATAAGGAGTGAAACTTTGAACATAAAGAGTGAAACTTTTAACAGAAAGAGTTAACTTTTAACATAAATAGTAAAACTTTGAACATAAATAGTGAAACTTTAAACAGAAAGAGTGAAACTTTTAACATAAATAGTGAAACTTTGAACATAAATAGTGAAACTTTGAACATAAATAGTGAAACTTTTAACAGAGAGAGTGAAACTTTTAACATAAATAGTGAAACTTTGAACAATAGGGAAACTTTGAACAGAAAGAGTGAAACTTTGAACATAATGAGTAAAACTTTGAACAGAAATAGTGAAACTTTGAACATAAAGAGTGAAACTTTGAACATAAGGAGTGAAACTAGAACATAAAGAGTGAAACTTTTAACAGAAAGAGTTAACTTTTAACATAAATAGTGAAACTTTGAACATAAATAGTGAAACTTTGAACATAAATAGTGAAACTTTTAACAGAAAGAGTGAAACTTTTAACAGAAAGAGTGAAACTTTGAACATAAATAGTGAAACTTTGAACATAAATAGTGAAACTTTTAACAGAAAGAGTGAAACTTTTAACATAAATAGTGAAACTTTGAACAGAAAGAGTGAAACTTTGAACAGAAAGAGTGAAACTTTGAACAGAAAGAGTGAAACTTTGAACAGAAAGAGTGAAACTTTGAACATAAAGAGTGAAACTTTGAACATAATGAGTAAAACTTTGAACATATATAGTGAAACTTTAAACAGAAAGAGTGAAACTTTTAACATAAATAGTGAAACTTTGAACATAAATAGTGAAACTTTGAACATAAATAGTGAAACTTTGAACATAAATAGTGAAACTTTTAACAGAGAGAGTGAAACTTTTAACATAAATAGTGAAACTTTGAACAGAAAGAGTGAAACTTTTAACAGAAAGAGTGAAACTTTGAACAGAAAGAGTGAAACTTTGAACAGAAAGAGTGAAACTTTGAACATAAATAGTGAAACTTTTAACAGAAAGAGTGAAACTTTGAACAGAAATAGTGAAACTTTGAACAGAAAGAGTGAAACTTTGAACAGAAAGAGTGAAACTTTGAACAGAAAGAGTGAAAGTTTGAACAGAAATAGTAAAACTTTGAACAGAAAGAGTGAAACTTTGAACAGAAAGAGTGAAACTTTGAACAGAAAGAGTGAAACTTTGAACAGAAAGAGTGAAACTTTGAACAGAAAGAGTGAAACTTTGAACAGAAAGAGTGAAACTTTGAACAGAAAGAGTGAAACTTTGAACAGAAAGAGTGAAACTTAAAACATAAATAGTGAAACTTAAAACATAAATAGTGAAACTTAAAACATAAATAGTGAAACTTTGAACATAAATAGTGAAACTTTTAACAGAAAGAGTGAAACTTTTAACAGAGAGAGTGAAACTTTTAACATAAATAGTGAAACTTTGAACAGAAAGAGTGAAACTTTTAACAGAAAGAGTGAAACTTTGAACAGAAAGAGTGAAACTTTGAACAGAAAGAGTGAAACTTTGAACATAAATAGTGAAAATTTTAACAGAAAGAGTGAAACTTTGAACAGAAATAGTGAAACTTTGAACAGAAAGAGTGAAACTTTGAACAGAAAGAGTGAAACTTTGAACAGAAATAGTAAAACTTTGAACAGAAAGAGTGAAACTTTGAACAGAAAGAGTGAAACTTTGAACAGAAAGAGTGAAACTTTGAACAGAAAGAGTGAAACTTTGAACAGAAAGAGTGAAACTTTGAACAGAAAGAGTGAAACTTTGAACAGAAAGAGTGAAACTTAAAACATAAATAGTGAAACTTAAAACATAAATAGTGAAACTTAAAACATAAATAGTGAAACTTTGAACATAAATAGTGAAACTTTTAACAGAAAGAGTGAAACTTTTAACAGAAAGAGTGAAACTTTGAACATAAATAGTGAAACTTTGAACATAAATAGTGAAACTTTTAACAGAAAGAGTGAAACTTTTAACATAAATAGTGAAACTTTGAACAGAAAGAGTGAAACTTTGAACAGAAAGAGTGAAACTTTGAACATAAATAGTGAAACTTTTAACAGAAAGAGTGAAACTTTGAACAGAAATAGTGAAACTTTGAACAGAAAGAGTGAAACTTTGAACAGAAAGAGTGAAACTTTGAACAGAAAGAGTGAAACTTTGAACAGAAATAGTAAAACTTTGAACAGAAAGAGTGAAACTTTGAACAGAAAGAGTGAAACTTTGAACAGAAAGAGTGAAACTTTAAACAGAAAGAGTGAAACTTTGAACAGAAAGAGTGAAACTTTGAACAGAAAGAGTGAAACTTTGAACAGAAAGAGTGAAACTTAAAACATAAATAGTGAAACTTAAAACATAAATAGTGAAACTTAAAACATAAATAGTGAAACTTTGAACATAAATAGTGAAACTTTTAACAGAAAGAGTGAAACTTTTAACAGAAAGAGTGAAACTTTGAACATAAATAGTGAAACTTTGAACATAAATAGTGAAACTTTTAACAGAAAGAGTGAAACTTTTAACATAAATAGTGAAACTTTGAACAGAAAGAGTGAAACTTTTAACAGAAAGAGTGAAACTTTGAACAGAAAGAGTGAAACTTTGAACATAAATAGTGAAACTTTTAACAGAAAGAGTGAAACTTTGAACAGAAATAGTGAAACTTTGAACAGAAAGAGTGAAACTTTGAACAGAAAGAGTGAAACTTTGAACAGAAATAGTAAAACTTTGAACAGAAAGAGTGAAACTTTGAACAGAAAGAGTGAAACTTTGAACAGAAAGAGTGAAACTTTGAACAGAAAGAGTGAAACTTTGAACAGAAAGAGTGAAACTTTGAACAGAAAGAGTGAAACTTTGAACAGAAAGAGTGAAACTTAAAACATAAATAGTGAAACTTAAAACATAAATAGTGAAACTTAAAACATAAATAGTGAAACTTTAAACATAAATAGTGAAACTTTGAACAGAAAGAGTGAAACTTTGAACGTAAAGACTGAAACTTTAAACAGAAAGAGTGAAACTTTGAACATAAATAGTGAAACTTTGAACATAATGAGTAAAACTTTGAACAGAAATAGTGAAACTTTGAACATAAAGAGTGAAACTTTGAACATAAGGAGTGAAACTTTGAACATAAAGAGTGAAACTTTTAACAGAAAGAGTTAACTTTTAACATAAATAGTAAAACTTTGAACATAAATAGTGAAACTTTAAACAGAAAGAGTGAAACTTTTAACATAAATAGTGAAACTTTGAACATAAATAGTGAAACTTTGAACATAAATAGTGAAACTTTTAACAGAGAGAGTGAAACTTTTAACATAAATAGTGAAACTTTGAACAATAGGGAAACTTTGAACAGAAAGAGTGAAACTTTGAACATAATGAGTAAAACTTTGAACAGAAATAGTGAAACTTTGAACATAAAGAGTGAAACTTTGAACATAAGGAGTGAAACTTTGAACATAAAGAGTGAAACTTTTAACAGAAAGAGTTAACTTTTAACATAAATAGTGAAACTTTGAACATAAATAGTGAAACTTTGAACATAAATAGTGAAACTTTTAACAGAAAGAGTGAAACTTTGAACATAAATAGTGAAACTTTGAACATAAATAGTGAAACTTTTAACAGAAAGAGTGAAACTTTTAACATAAATAGTGAAACTTTGAACAGAAAGAGTGAAACTTTGAACAGAAAGAGTGAAACTTTGAACAGAAAGAGTGAAACTTTGAACAGAAAGAGTGAAACTTTGAACATAAAGAGTGAAACTTTGAACATAATGAGTAAAACTTTGAACATATATAGTGAAACTTTAAACAGAAAGAGTGAAACTTTTAACATAAATAGTGAAACTTTGAACATAAATAGTGAAACTTTGAACATAAATAGTGAAACTTTTAACAGAGAGAGTGAAACTTTTAACATAAATAGTGAAACTTTGAACAGAAAGAGTGAAACTTTTAACAGAAAGAGTGAAACTTTGAACAGAAAGAGTGAAACTTTGAACAGAAAGAGTGAAACTTTGAACATAAATAGTGAAACTTTTAACAGAAAGAGTGAAACTTTGAACAGAAATAGTGAAACTTTGAACAGAAATAGTAAAACTTTGAACAGAAAGAGTGAAACTTTGAACAGAAAGAGTGAAACTTTGAACAGAAAGAGTGAAACTTTGAACAGAAAGAGTGAAACTTTGAACAGAAAGAGTGAAACTTTGAACAGAAAGAGTGAAACTTAAAACATAAATAGTGAAACTTAAAACATAAATAGTGAAACTTAAAACATAAATAGTGAAACTTTGAACATAAATAGTGAAACTTTTAACAGAAAGAGTGAAACTTTTAACAGAAAGAGTGAAACTTTGAACATAAATAGTGAAACTTTGAACATAAATAGTGAAACTTTTAACAGAAAGAGTGAAACTTTTAACATAAATAGTGAAACTTTGAACAGAAAGAGTGAAACTTTGAACAGAAAGAGTGAAACTTTGAACAGAAAGAGTGAAACTTTGAACAGAAAGAGTGAAACTTTAAACAGAAATAGTGAAACTTTTAACAGAGAGAGTGAAACTTTTAACATAAATAGTGAAACTTTGAACAGAAAGAGTGAAACTTTTAACAGAAAGAGTGAAACTTTGAACAGAAAAGTGAAACTTTGAACAGAAAGAGTGAAACTTTGAACATAATGAGTAAAACTTTGAACATATATAGTGAAACTTTAAACAGAAAGAGTGAAACTTTTAACATAAATAGTGAAACTTTGAACATAAATAGTGAAACTTTGAACATAAATAGTGAAACTTTTAACAGAGAGAGTGAAACTTTTAACATAAATAGTGAAACTTTGAACAGAAAGAGTGAAACTTTTAAAAGAAAGAGTGAAACTTTGAACAGAAAAGTGAAACTTTGAACAGAAAGAGTGAAACTTTGAACATAAATAGTGAAACTTTTAACAGAAAGAGTGAAACTTTGAACAGAAATAGTGAAACTTTGAACAGAAAGAGTGAAACTTTGAACAGAAAGAGTGAAACTTTGAACAGAAAGAGTGAAACTTTAAACAGAAATAGTAAAACTTTGAACAGAAAGAGTGAAACTTTGAACAGAAAGAGTGAAACTTTGAACAGAAAGAGTGAAACTTTGAACAGAAAGAGTGAAACTTAAAACATAAATAGTGAAACTTAAAAAATAAATAGTGAAACTTAAAACATAAATAGTGAAACTTTAAACATAAATAGTGAAACTTTGAACATAAATAGTGAAACTTTGAACATAAATAGTGAAACTTTGAACAGAAAGAGTGAAACTTTGAACAGAAAGAGTGAAACTTTGAACAGAAAGAGTGAAACTTTGAACAGAAAGAGTGAAACTTTGAACAGAAAGAGTGAAACTTTGAACAGAAAGAGTGAAACTTAAAACATAAATAGTGAAACTTAAAAAATAAATAGTGAAACTTAAAACATAAATAGTGAAACTTTAAACATAAATAGTGAAACTTAAAACATAAATAGTGAAACTTTGAACAGAAAGAGTGAAACTTTGAACGTAAAGACTGAAACTTTAAACAGAAAGAGTGAAACTTTGAACATAAATAGTGAAACTTTGAACATAATGAGTAAAACTTTGAACAGAAATAGTGAAACTTTGAACATAAAGAGTGAAACTTTGAACATAAGGAGTGAAACTTTGCACATAAAGAGTGAAACTTTTAACAGAAAGAGTTAACTTTTAACATAAATAGTAAAACTTTGAACATAAATAGTGAAACTTTAAACAGAAAGAGTGAAACTTTTAACATAAATAGTGAAACTTTGAACATAAATAGTGAAACTTTGAACATAAATAGTGAAACTTTTAACAGAGAGAGTGAAACTTTTAACATAAATAGTGAAACTTTGAACAATAGGGAAACTTTGAACAGAAAGAGTGAAACTTTGAACATAATGAGTAAAACTTTGAACAGAAATAGTGAAACTTTGAACATAAAGAGTGAAACTTTGAACATAAGGAGTGAAACTTTGAACATAAAGAGTGAAACTTTTAACAGAAAGAGTTAACTTTTAACATAAATAGTGAAACTTTGAACATAAATAGTGAAACTTTGAACATAAATAGTGAAACTTTGAACATAAATAGTGAAACTTTTAACAGAAAGAGTGAAACTTTTAACAGAAAGAGTGAAACTTTGAACATAAATAGTGAAACTTTGAACATAAATAGTGAAACTTTTAACAGAAAGAGTGAAACTTTTAACATAAATAGTGAAACTTTGAACAGAAAGAGTGAAACTTTGAACAGAAAGAGTGAAACTTTGAACAGAAAGAGTGAAACTTTGAACAGAAAGAGTGAAACTTTGAACATAAAGAGTGAAACTTTGAACATAATGAGTAAAACTTTGAACATATATAGTGAAACTTTAAACAGAAAGAGTGAAACTTTTAACATAAATAGTGAAACTTTGAACATAAATAGTGAAACTTTGAACATAAATAGTGAAATTTTTAACAGAGAGAGTGAAACTTTTAACATAAATAGTGAAACTTTGAACAGAAAGAGTGAAACTTTTAACAGAAAGAGTGAAACTTTGAACAGAAAGAGTGAAACTTTGAACAGAAAGAGTGAAACTTTGAACATAAATAGTGAAACTTTTAACAGAAAGAGTGAAACTTTGAACAGAAATAGTGAAACTTTGAACAGAAATAGTAAAACTTTGAACAGAAAGAGTGAAACTTTGAACAGAAAGAGTGAAACTTTGAACAGAAAGAGTGAAACTTTGAACAGAAAGAGTGAAACTTTGAACAGAAAGAGTGAAACTTTGAACAGAAAGAGTGAAACTTAAAACATAAATAGTGAAACTTAAAACATAAATAGTGAAACTTAAAACATAAATAGTGAAACTTTGAACATAAATAGTGAAACTTTTAACAGAAAGAGTGAAACTTTTAACAGAAAGAGTGAAACTTTGAACATAAATAGTGAAACTTTGAACATAAATAGTGAAACTTTTAACAGAAAGAGTGAAACTTTTAACATAAATAGTGAAACTTTGAACAGAAAGAGTGAAACTTTGAACAGAAAGAGTGAAACTTTGAACAGAAAGAGTGAAACTTTGAACAGAAAGAGTGAAACTTTAAACAGAAATAGTGAAACTTTTAACAGAGAGAGTGAAACTTTTAACATAAATAGTGAAACTTTGAACAGAAAGAGTGAAACTTTTAACAGAAAGAGTGAAACTTTGAACAGAAAAGTGAAACTTTGAACAGAAAGAGTGAAACTTTGAACATATATAGTGAAACTTTAAACAGAAAGAGTGAAACTTTTAACATAAATAGTGAAACTTTGAACATAAATAGTGAAACTTTGAACATAAATAGTGAAACTTTTAACAGAGAGAGTGAAACTTTTAACATAAATAGTGAAACTTTGAACAGAAAGAGTGAAACTTTTAAAAGAAAGAGTGAAACTTTGAACAGAAAAGTGAAACTTTGAACAGAAAGAGTGAAACTTTGAACATAAATAGTGAAACTTTTAACAGAAAGAGTGAAACTTTGAACAGAAATAGTGAAACTTTGAACAGAAAGAGTGAAACTTTGAACAGAAAGAGTGAAACTTTGAACAGAAAGAGTGAAACTTTGAACAGAAAGAGTGAAACTTTAAACAGAAATAGTAAAACTTTGAACAGAAAGAGTGAAACTTTGAACAGAAAGAGTGAAACTTTGAACAGAAAGAGTGAAACTTTGAACAGAAAGAGTGAAACTTAAAACATAAATAGTGAAACTTAAAAAATAAATAGTGAAACTTAAAACATAAATAGTGAAACTTTAAACATAAATAGTGAAACTTTGAACATAAATAGTGAAACTTTGAACATAAATAGTGAAACTTTGAACAGAAAGAGTGAAACTTTGAACAGAAAGAGTGAAACTTTGAACAGAAAGAGTGAAACTTTGAACAGAAAGAGTGAAACTTTGAACAGAAAGAGTGAAACTTTGAACAGAAAGAGTGAAACTTAAAACATAAATAGTGAAACTTAAAAAATAAATAGTGAAACTTAAAACATAAATAGTGAAACTTTAAACATAAATAGTGAAACTTAAAACATAAATAGTGAAACTTTGAACAGAAAGAGTGAAACTTTGAACGTAAAGACTGAAACTTTAAACAGAAAGAGTGAAACTTTGAACATAAATAGTGAAACTTTGAACATAATGAGTAAAACTTTGAACAGAAATAGTGAAACTTTGAACATAAAGAGTGAAACTTTGAACATAAGGAGTGAAACTTTGCACATAAAGAGTGAAACTTTTAACAGAAAGAGTTAACTTTTAACATAAATAGTAAAACTTTGAACATAAATAGTGAAACTTTAAACAGAAAGAGTGAAACTTTTAACATAAATAGTGAAACTTTGAACATAAATAGTGAAACTTTGAACATAAATAGTGAAACTTTTAACAGAGAGAGTGAAACTTTTAACATAAATAGTGAAACTTTGAACAATAGGGAAACTTTGAACAGAAAGAGTGAAACTTTGAACATAATGAGTAAAACTTTGAACAGAAATAGTGAAACTTTGAACATAAAGAGTGAAACTTTGAACATAAGGAGTGAAACTTTGAACATAAAGAGTGAAACTTTTAACAGAAAGAGTTAACTTTTAACATAAATAGTGAAACTTTGAACATAAATAGTGAAACTTTGAACATAAATAGTGAAACTTTGAACATAAATAGTGAAACTTTTAACAGAAAGAGTGAAACTTTTAACAGAAAGAGTGAAACTTTGAACATAAATAGTGAAACTTTGAACATAAATAGTGAAACTTTTAACAGAAAGAGTGAAACTTTTAACATAAATAGTGAAACTTTGAACAGAAAGAGTGAAACTTTGAACAGAAAGAGTGAAACTTTGAACAGAAAGAGTGAAACTTTGAACAGAAAGAGTGAAACTTTGAACATAAAGAGTGAAACTTTGAACATAATGAGTAAAACTTTGAACATATATAGTGAAACTTTAAACAGAAAGAGTGAAACTTTTAACATAAATAGTGAAACTTTGAACATAAATAGTGAAACTTTGAACATAAATAGTGAAATTTTTAACAGAGAGAGTGAAACTTTTAACATAAATAGTGAAACTTTGAACAGAAAGAGTGAAACTTTTAACAGAAAGAGTGAAACTTTGAACAGAAAGAGTGAAACTTTGAACAGAAAGAGTGAAACTTTGAACATAAATAGTGAAACTTTTAACAGAAAGAGTGAAACTTTTAACATAAATAGTGAAACTTTGAACAGAAAGAGTGAAACTTTGAACAGAAAGAGTGAAACTTTGAACAGAAAGAGTGAAACTTTGAACAGAAATAGTAAAACTTTGAACAGAAAGAGTGAAACTTTGAACAGAAAGAGTGAAACTTTGAACAGAAAGAGTGAAACTTTGAACAGAAAGAGTGAAACTTTGAACAGAAAGAGTGAAACTTTGAACAGAAAGAGTGAAACTTTGAACAGAAAGAGTGAAACTTAAAACATAAATAGTGAAACTTAAAACATAAATAGTGAAACTTAAAACATAAATAGTGAAACTTTAAACATAAATAGTGAAACTTTGAACAGAAAGAGTGAAACTTTGAACGTAAAGACTGAAACTTTAAACAGAAAGAGTGAAACTTTGAACATAAATAGTGAAACTTTGAACATAATGAGTAAAACTTTGAACAGAAATAGTGAAACTTTGAACATAAAGAGTGAAACTTTGAACATAAGGAGTGAAACTTTGAACATAAAGAGTGAAACTTTTAACAGAAAGAGTTAACTTTTAACATAAATAGTAAAACTTTGAACATAAATAGTGAAACTTTAAACAGAAAGAGTGAAACTTTTAACATAAATAGTGAAACTTTGAACATAAATAGTGAAACTTTGAACATAAATAGTGAAACTTTTAACAGAGAGAGTGAAACTTTTAACATAAATAGTGAAACTTTGAACAATAGGGAAACTTTGAACAGAAAGAGTGAAACTTTGAACATAATGAGTAAAACTTTGAACAGAAATAGTGAAACTTTGAACATAAAGAGTGAAACTTTGAACATAAGGAGTGAAACTAGAACATAAAGAGTGAAACTTTTAACAGAAAGAGTTAACTTTTAACATAAATAGTGAAACTTTGAACATAAATAGTGAAACTTTGAACATAAATAGTGAAACTTTTAACAGAAAGAGTGAAACTTTTAACAGAAAGAGTGAAACTTTGAACATAAATAGTGAAACTTTGAACATAAATAGTGAAACTTTTAACAGAAAGAGTGAAACTTTTAACATAAATAGTGAAACTTTGAACAGAAAGAGTGAAACTTTGAACAGAAAGAGTGAAACTTTGAACAGAAAGAGTGAAACTTTGAACAGAAAGAGTGAAACTTTGAACATAAAGAGTGAAACTTTGAACATAATGAGTAAAACTTTGAACATATATAGTGAAACTTTAAACAGAAAGAGTGAAACTTTTAACATAAATAGTGAAACTTTGAACATAAATAGTGAAACTTTGAACATAAATAGTGAAACTTTGAACATAAATAGTGAAACTTTTAACAGAGAGAGTGAAACTTTTAACATAAATAGTGAAACTTTGAACAGAAAGAGTGAAACTTTTAACAGAAAGAGTGAAACTTTGAACAGAAAGAGTGAAACTTTGAACAGAAAGAGTGAAACTTTGAACATAAATAGTGAAACTTTTAACAGAAAGAGTGAAACTTTGAACAGAAATAGTGAAACTTTGAACAGAAAGAGTGAAACTTTGAACAGAAAGAGTGAAACTTTGAACAGAAAGAGTGAAAGTTTGAACAGAAATAGTAAAACTTTGAACAGTAAGAGTGAAACTTTGAACAGAAAGAGTGAAACTTTGAACAGAAAGAGTGAAACTTTGAACAGAAAGAGTGAAACTTTGAACAGAAAGAGTGAAACTTTGAACAGAAAGAGTGAAACTTTGAACAGAAAGAGTGAAACTTTGAACAGAAAGAGTGAAACTTAAAACATAAATAGTGAAACTTAAAACATAAATAGTGAAACTTAAAACATAAATAGTGAAACTTTGAACATAAATAGTGAAACTTTTAACAGAAAGAGTGAAACTTTTAACAGAGAGAGTGAAACTTTTAACATAAATAGTGAAACTTTGAACAGAAAGAGTGAAACTTTTAACAGAAAGAGTGAAACTTTGAACAGAAAGAGTGAAACTTTGAACAGAAAGAGTGAAACTTTGAACATAAATAGTGAAAATTTTAACAGAAAGAGTGAAACTTTGAACAGAAATAGTGAAACTTTGAACAGAAAGAGTGAAACTTTGAACAGAAAGAGTGAAACTTTGAACAGAAAGAGTGAAACTTTGAACAGAAATAGTAAAACTTTGAACAGAAAGAGTGAAACTTTGAACAGAAAGAGTGAAACTTTGAACAGAAAGAGTGAAACTTTGAACAGAAAGAGTGAAACTTTGAACAGAAAGAGTGAAACTTTGAACAGAAAGAGTGAAACTTTGAACAGAAAGAGTGAAACTTTGAACATAAATAGTGAAACTTTTAACAGAAAGAGTGAAACTTTGAACATAAATAGTGAAACTTAAAACATAAATAGTGAAACTTTGAACATAAATAGTGAAACTTTTAACAGAAAGAGTGAAACTTTTAACAGAAAGAGTGAAACTTTGAACATAAATAGTGAAACTTTGAACATAAATAGTGAAACTTTTAACAGAAAGAGTGAAACTTTTAACATAAATAGTGAAACTTTGAACAGAAAGAGTGAAACTTTGAACAGAAAGAGTGAAACTTTGAACATAAATAGTGAAACTTTTAACAGAAAGAGTGAAACTTTGAACAGAAATAGTGAAACTTTGAACAGAAAGAGTGAAACTTTGAACAGAAAGAGTGAAACTTTGAACAGAAAGAGTGAAACTTTGAACAGAAATAGTAAAACTTTGAACAGAAAGAGTGAAACTTTGAACAGAAAGAGTGAAACTTTGAACAGAAAGAGTGAAACTTTAAACAGAAAGAGTGAAACTTTGAACAGAAAGAGTGAAACTTTGAACAGAAAGAGTGAAACTTTGAACAGAAAGAGTGAAACTTAAAACATAAATAGTGAAACTTAAAACATAAATAGTGAAACTTAAAACATAAATAGTGAAACTTTGAACATAAATAGTGAAACTTTTAACAGAAAGAGTGAAACTTTTAACAGAAAGAGTGAAACTTTGAACATAAATAGTGAAACTTTGAACATAAATAGTGAAACTTTTAACAGAAAGAGTGAAACTTTTAACATAAATAGTGAAACTTTGAACAGAAAGAGTGAAACTTTTAACAGAAAGAGTGAAACTTTGAACAGAAAGAGTGAAACTTTGAACATAAATAGTGAAACTTTTAACAGAAAGAGTGAAACTTTGAACAGAAATAGTGAAACTTTGAACAGAAAGAGTGAAACTTTGAACAGAAAGAGTGAAACTTTGAACAGAAAGAGTGAAACTTTGAACAGAAATAGTAAAACTTTGAACAGAAAGAGTGAAACTTTGAACAGAAAGAGTGAAACTTTGAACAGAAAGAGTGAAACTTTGAACAGAAAGAGTGAAACTTTGAACAGAAAGAGTGAAACTTTGAACAGAAAGAGTGAAACTTTGAACAGAAAGAGTGAAACTTAAAACATAAATAGTGAAACTTAAAACATAAATAGTGAAACTTAAAACATAAATAGTGAAACTTTAAACATAAATAGTGAAACTTTGAACAGAAAGAGTGAAACTTTGAACGTAAAGACTGAAACTTTAAACAGAAAGAGTGAAACTTTGAACATAAATAGTGAAACTTTGAACATAATGAGTAAAACTTTGAACAGAAATAGTGAAACTTTGAACATAAAGAGTGAAACTTTGAACATAAGGAGTGAAACTTTGAACATAAAGAGTGAAACTTTTAACAGAAAGAGTTAACTTTTAACATAAATAGTAAAACTTTGAACATAAATAGTGAAACTTTAAACAGAAAGAGTGAAACTTTTAACATAAATAGTGAAACTTTGAACATAAATAGTGAAACTTTGAACATAAATAGTGAAACTTTTAACAGAGAGAGTGAAACTTTTAACATAAATAGTGAAACTTTGAACAATAGGGAAACTTTGAACAGAAAGAGTGAAACTTTGAACATAATGAGTAAAACTTTGAACAGAAATAGTGAAACTTTGAACATAAAGAGTGAAACTTTGAACATAAGGAGTGAAACTTTGAACATAAAGAGTGAAACTTTTAACAGAAAGAGTTAACTTTTAACATAAATAGTGAAACTTTGAACATAAATAGTGAAACTTTGAACATAAATAGTGAAACTTTTAACAGAAAGAGTGAAACTTTGAACATAAATAGTGAAACTTTGAACATAAATAGTGAAACTTTTAACAGAAAGAGTGAAACTTTTAACATAAATAGTGAAACTTTGAACAGAAAGAGTGAAACTTTGAACAGAAAGAGTGAAACTTTGAACAGAAAGAGTGAAACTTTGAACAGAAAGAGTGAAACTTTGAACATAAAGAGTGAAACTTTGAACATAATGAGTAAAACTTTGAACATATATAGTGAAACTTTAAACAGAAAGAGTGAAACTTTTAACATAAATAGTGAAACTTTGAACATAAATAGTGAAACTTTGAACATAAATAGTGAAACTTTTAACAGAGAGAGTGAAACTTTTAACATAAATAGTGAAACTTTGAACAGAAAGAGTGAAACTTTTAACAGAAAGAGTGAAACTTTGAACAGAAAGAGTGAAACTTTGAACAGAAAGAGTGAAACTTTGAACATAAATAGTGAAACTTTTAACAGAAAGAGTGAAACTTTGAACAGAAATAGTGAAACTTTGAACAGAAATAGTAAAACTTTGAACAGAAAGAGTGAAACTTTGAACAGAAAGAGTGAAACTTTGAACAGAAAGAGTGAAACTTTGAACAGAAAGAGTGAAACTTTGAACAGAAAGAGTGAAACTTTGAACAGAAAGAGTGAAACTTTGAACAGAAAGAGTGAAACTTTGAACAGAAAGAGTGAAACTTAAAACATAAATAGTGAAACTTAAAACATAAATAGTGAAACTTAAAACATAAATAGTGAAACTTTGAACATAAATAGTGAAACTTTTAACAGAAAGAGTGAAACTTTTAACAGAAAGAGTGAAACTTTGAACATAAATAGTGAAACTTTGAACATAAATAGTGAAACTTTGAACAGAAAGAGTGAAACTTTGAACAGAAAGAGTGAAACTTTGAACAGAAAGAGTGAAACTTTGAACAGAAAGAGTGAAACTTTAAACAGAAATAGTGAAACTTTTAACAGAGAGAGTGAAACTTTTAACATAAATAGTGAAACTTTGAACAGAAAGAGTGAAACTTTTAACAGAAAGAGTGAAACTTTGAACAGAAAAGTGAAACTTTGAACAGAAAGAGTGAAACTTTGAACATAATGAGTAAAACTTTGAACATATATAGTGAAACTTTAAACAGAAAGAGTGAAACTTTTAACATAAATAGTGAAACTTTGAACATAAATAGTGAAACTTTGAACATAAATAGTGAAACTTTTAACAGAGAGAGTGAAACTTTTAACATAAATAGTGAAACTTTGAACAGAAAGAGTGAAACTTTTAAAAGAAAGAGTGAAACTTTGAACAGAAAAGTGAAACTTTGAACAGAAAGAGTGAAACTTTGAACATAAATAGTGAAACTTTTAACAGAAAGAGTGAAACTTTGAACAGAAATAGTGAAACTTTGAACAGAAAGAGTGAAACTTTGAACAGAAAGAGTGAAACTTTGAACAGAAAGAGTGAAACTTTAAACAGAAATAGTAAAACTTTGAACAGAAAGAGTGAAACTTTGAACAGAAAGAGTGAAACTTTGAACAGAAAGAGTGAAACTTTGAACAGAAAGAGTGAAACTTAAAACATAAATAGTGAAACTTAAAAAATAAATAGTGAAACTTAAAACATAAATAGTGAAACTTTAAACATAAATAGTGAAACTTTGAACATAAATAGTGAAACTTTGAACATAAATAGTGAAACTTTGAACAGAAAGAGTGAAACTTTGAACAGAAAGAGTGAAACTTTGAACAGAAAGAGTGAAACTTTGAACAGAAAGAGTGAAACTTTGAACAGAAAGAGTGAAACTTTGAACAGAAAGAGTGAAACTTAAAACATAAATAGTGAAACTTAAAAAATAAATAGTGAAACTTAAAACATAAATAGTGAAACTTTAAACATAAATAGTGAAACTTAAAACATAAATAGTGAAACTTTGAACAGAAAGAGTGAAACTTTGAACGTAAAGACTGAAACTTTAAACAGAAAGAGTGAAACTTTGAACATAAATAGTGAAACTTTGAACATAATGAGTAAAACTTTGAACAGAAATAGTGAAACTTTGAACATAAAGAGTGAAACTTTGAACATAAGGAGTGAAACTTTGCACATAAAGAGTGAAACTTTTAACAGAAAGAGTTAACTTTTAACATAAATAGTAAAACTTTGAACATAAATAGTGAAACTTTAAACAGAAAGAGTGAAACTTTTAACATAAATAGTGAAACTTTGAACATAAATAGTGAAACTTTGAACATAAATAGTGAAACTTTTAACAGAGAGAGTGAAACTTTTAACATAAATAGTGAAACTTTGAACAATAGGGAAACTTTGAACAGAAAGAGTGAAACTTTGAACATAATGAGTAAAACTTTGAACAGAAATAGTGAAACTTTGAACATAAAGAGTGAAACTTTGAACATAAGGAGTGAAACTTTGAACATAAAGAGTGAAACTTTTAACAGAAAGAGTTAACTTTTAACATAAATAGTGAAACTTTGAACATAAATAGTGAAACTTTGAACATAAATAGTGAAACTTTGAACATAAATAGTGAAACTTTTAACAGAAAGAGTGAAACTTTTAACAGAAAGAGTGAAACTTTGAACATAAATAGTGAAACTTTGAACATAAATAGTGAAACTTTTAACAGAAAGAGTGAAACTTTTAACATAAATAGTGAAACTTTGAACAGAAAGAGTGAAACTTTGAACAGAAAGAGTGAAACTTTGAACAGAAAGAGTGAAACTTTGAACAGAAAGAGTGAAACTTTGAACATAAAGAGTGAAACTTTGAACATAATGAGTAAAACTTTGAACATATATAGTGAAACTTTAAACAGAAAGAGTGAAACTTTTAACATAAATAGTGAAACTTTGAACATAAATAGTGAAACTTTGAACATAAATAGTGAAATTTTTAACAGAGAGAGTGAAACTTTTAACATAAATAGTGAAACTTTGAACAGAAAGAGTGAAACTTTTAACAGAAAGAGTGAAACTTTGAACAGAAAGAGTGAAACTTTGAACAGAAAGAGTGAAACTTTGAACATAAATAGTGAAACTTTTAACAGAAAGAGTGAAACTTTGAACAGAAATAGTGAAACTTTGAACAGAAATAGTAAAACTTTGAACAGAAAGAGTGAAACTTTGAACAGAAAGAGTGAAACTTTGAACAGAAAGAGTGAAACTTTGAACAGAAAGAGTGAAACTTTGAACAGAAAGAGTGAAACTTTGAACAGAAAGAGTGAAACTTAAAACATAAATAGTGAAACTTAAAACATAAATAGTGAAACTTAAAACATAAATAGTGAAACTTTGAACATAAATAGTGAAACTTTTAACAGAAAGAGTGAAACTTTTAACAGAAAGAGTGAAACTTTGAACATAAATAGTGAAACTTTGAACATAAATAGTGAAACTTTTAACAGAAAGAGTGAAACTTTTAACATAAATAGTGAAACTTTGAACAGAAAGAGTGAAACTTTAAACAGAAATAGTGAAACTTTTAACAGAGAGAGTGAAACTTTTAACATAAATAGTGAAACTTTGAACAGAAAGAGTGAAACTTTTAACAGAAAGAGTGAAACTTTGAACAGAAAAGTGAAACTTTGAACAGAAAGAGTGAAACTTTGAACATAATGAGTAAAACTTTGAACATATATAGTGAAACTTTAAACAGAAAGAGTGAAACTTTTAACATAAATAGTGAAACTTTGAACATAAATAGTGAAACTTTGAACATAAATAGTGAAACTTTTAACAGAGAGAGTGAAACTTTTAACATAAATAGTGAAACTTTGAACAGAAAGAGTGAAACTTTTAAAAGAAAGAGTGAAACTTTGAACAGAAAAGTGAAACTTTGAACAGAAAGAGTGAAACTTTGAACATAAATAGTGAAACTTTTAACAGAAAGAGTGAAACTTTGAACAGAAATAGTGAAACTTTGAACAGAAAGAGTGAAACTTTGAACAGAAAGAGTGAAACTTTGAACAGAAAGAGTGAAACTTTAAACAGAAATAGTAAAACTTTGAACAGAAAGAGTGAAACTTTGAACAGAAAGAGTGAAACTTTGAACAGAAAGAGTGAAACTTTGAACAGAAAGAGTGAAACTTAAAACATAAATAGTGAAACTTAAAAAATAAATAGTGAAACTTAAAACATAAATAGTGAAACTTTAAACATAAATAGTGAAACTTTGAACATAAATAGTGAAACTTTGAACATAAATAGTGAAACTTTGAACAGAAAGAGTGAAACTTTGAACAGAAAGAGTGAAACTTTGAACAGAAAGAGTGAAACTTTGAACAGAAAGAGTGAAACTTTGAACAGAAAGAGTGAAACTTTGAACAGAAAGAGTGAAACTTTGAACATAAATAGTGAAACTTTGAACATAATGAGTAAAACTTTGAACAGAAATAGTGAAACTTTGAACATAAAGAGTGAAACTTTGAACATAAGGAGTGAAACTTTGCACATAAAGAGTGAAACTTTTAACAGAAAGAGTTAACTTTTAACATAAATAGTAAAACTTTGAACATAAATAGTGAAACTTTAAACAGAAAGAGTGAAACTTTTAACATAAATAGTGAAACTTTGAACATAAATAGTGAAACTTTGAACATAAATAGTGAAACTTTTAACAGAGAGAGTGAAACTTTTAACATAAATAGTGAAACTTTGAACAATAGGGAAACTTTGAACAGAAAGAGTGAAACTTTGAACATAATGAGTAAAACTTTGAACAGAAATAGTGAAACTTTGAACATAAAGAGTGAAACTTTGAACATAAGGAGTGAAACTTTGAACATAAAGAGTGAAACTTTTAACAGAAAGAGTTAACTTTTAACATAAATAGTGAAACTTTGAACATAAATAGTGAAACTTTGAACATAAATAGTGAAACTTTGAACATAAATAGTGAAACTTTTAACAGAAAGAGTGAAACTTTTAACAGAAAGAGTGAAACTTTGAACATAAATAGTGAAACTTTGAACATAAATAGTGAAACTTTTAACAGAAAGAGTGAAACTTTTAACATAAATAGTGAAACTTTGAACAGAAAGAGTGAAACTTTGAACAGAAAGAGTGAAACTTTGAACAGAAAGAGTGAAACTTTGAACAGAAAGAGTGAAACTTTGAACATAAAGAGTGAAACTTTGAACATAATGAGTAAAACTTTGAACATATATAGTGAAACTTTAAACAGAAAGAGTGAAACTTTTAACATAAATAGTGAAACTTTGAACATAAATAGTGAAACTTTGAACATAAATAGTGAAATTTTTAACAGAGAGAGTGAAACTTTTAACATAAATAGTGAAACTTTGAACAGAAAGAGTGAAACTTTTAACAGAAAGAGTGAAACTTTGAACAGAAAGAGTGAAACTTTGAACAGAAAGAGTGAAACTTTGAACATAAATAGTGAAACTTTTAACAGAAAGAGTGAAACTTTGAACAGAAATAGTGAAACTTTGAACAGAAATAGTAAAACTTTGAACAGAAAGAGTGAAACTTTGAACAGAAAGAGTGAAACTTTGAACAGAAAGAGTGAAACTTTGAACAGAAAGAGTGAAACTTTGAACAGAAAGAGTGAAACTTTGAACAGAAAGAGTGAAACTTAAAACATAAATAGTGAAACTTAAAACATAAATAGTGAAACTTAAAACATAAATAGTGAAACTTTGAACATAAATAGTGAAACTTTTAACAGAAAGAGTGAAACTTTTAACAGAAAGAGTGAAACTTTGAACATAAATAGTGAAACTTTGAACATAAATAGTGAAACTTTTAACAGAAAGAGTGAAACTTTTAACATAAATAGTGAAACTTTGAACAGAAAGAGTGAAACTTTGAACAGAAAGAGTGAAACTTTGAACAGAAAGAGTGAAACTTTGAACAGAAAGAGTGAAACTTTAAACAGAAATAGTGAAACTTTTAACAGAGAGAGTGAAACTTTTAACATAAATAGTGAAACTTTGAACAGAAAGAGTGAAACTTTTAACAGAAAGAGTGAAACTTTGAACAGAAAAGAGAAACTTTGAACAGAAAGAGTGAAACTTTGAACATAATGAGTAAAACTTTGAACATATATAGTGAAACTTTAAACAGAAAGAGTGAAACTTTTAACATAAATAGTGAAACTTTGAACATAAATAGTGAAACTTTGAACATAAATAGTGAAACTTTTAACAGAGAGAGTGAAACTTTTAACATAAATAGTGAAACTTTGAACAGAAAGAGTGAAACTTTTAAAAGAAAGAGTGAAACTTTGAACAGAAAAGTGAAACTTTGAACAGAAAGAGTGAAACTTTGAACATAAATAGTGAAACTTTTAACAGAAAGAGTGAAACTTTGAACAGAAATAGTGAAACTTTGAACAGAAAGAGTGAAACTTTGAACAGAAAGAGTGAAACTTTGAACAGAAAGAGTGAAACTTTAAACAGAAATAGTAAAACTTTGAACAGAAAGAGTGAAACTTTGAACAGAAAGAGTGAAACTTTGAACAGAAAGAGTGAAACTTTGAACAGAAAGAGTGAAACTTAAAACATAAATAGTGAAACTTAAAAAATAAATAGTGAAACTTAAAACATAAATAGTGAAACTTTAAACATAAATAGTGAAACTTTGAACAGAAATAGTGAAACTTTGAACAGAAAGAGTGAAACTTTGAACAGAAAGAGTGAAACTTTGAACGTAAAGACTGAAACTTTAAACAGAAAGAGTGAAACTTTGAACATAAATAGTGAAACTTTGAACATAATGAGTAAAACTTTGAACAGAAATAGTGAAACTTTGAACATAAAGAGTGAAACTTTGAACATAAGGAGTGAAACTTTGAACATAAAGAGTGAAACTTTTAACAGAAAGAGTTAACTTTTAACATAAATAGTAAAACTTTGAACATAAATAGTGAAACTTTAAACAGAAAGAGTGAAACTTTTAACATAAATAGTGAAACTTTGAACATAAATAGTGAAACTTTGAACATAAATAGTGAAACTTTTAACAGAGAGAGTGAAACTTTTAACATAAATAGTGAAACTTTGAACAATAGGGAAACTTTGAACAGAAAGAGTGAAACTTTGAACATAATGAGTAAAACTTTGAACAGAAATAGTGAAACTTTGAACATAAAGAGTGAAACTTTGAACATAAGGAGTGAAACTTTGAACATAAAGAGTGAAACTTTTAACAGAAAGAGTTAACTTTTAACATAAATAGTGAAACTTTGAACATAAATAGTGAAACTTTGAACATAAATAGTGAAACTTTGAACATAAATAGTGAAACTTTTAACAGAAAGAGTGAAACTTTTAACAGAAAGAGTGAAACTTTGAACATAAATAGTGAAACTTTGAACATAAATAGTGAAACTTTTAACAGAAAGAGTGAAACTTTTAACATAAATAGTGAAACTTTGAACAGAAAGAGTGAAACTTTGAACAGAAAGAGTGAAACTTTGAACAGAAAGAGTGAAACTTTGAACAGTAAGAGTGAAACTTTGAACATAAAGAGTGAAACTTTGAACATAATGAGTAAAACTTTGAACATATATAGTGAAACTTTAAACAGAAAGAGTGAAACTTTTAACATAAATAGTGAAACTTTGAACATAAATAGTGAAACTTTGAACATAAATAGTGAAACTTTTAACAGAGAGAGTGAAACTTTTAACATAAATAGTGAAACTTTGAACAGAAAGAGTGAAACTTTTAACAGAAAGAGTGAAACTTTGAACAGAAAGAGTGAAACTTTGAACAGAAAGAGTGAAACTTTGAACATAAATAGTGAAACTTTTAACAGAAAGAGTGAAACTTTGAACAGAAATAGTGAAACTTTGAACAGAAATAGTAAAACTTTGAACAGAAAGAGTGAAACTTTGAACAGAAAGAGTGAAACTTTGAACAGAAAGAGTGAAACTTTGAACAGAAAGAGTGAAACTTTGAACAGAAAGAGTGAAACTTTGAACAGAAAGAGTGAAACTTTGAACAGAAAGAGTGAAACTTAAAACATAAATAGTGAAACTTAAAACATAAATAGTGAAACTTAAAACATAAATAGTGAAACTTTGAACATAAATAGTGAAACTTTTAACAGAAAGAGTGAAACTTTTAACAGAAAGAGTGAAACTTTGAACATAAATAGTGAAACTTTGAACATAAATAGTGAAACTTTTAACAGAAAGAGTGAAACTTTTAACATAAATAGTGAAACTTTGAACAGAAAGAGTGAAACTTTGAACAGAAAGAGTGAAACTTTGAACAGAAAGAGTGAAACTTTGAACAGAAAGAGTGAAACTTTAAACAGAAATAGTGAAACTTTTAACAGAGAGAGTGAAACTTTTAACATAAATAGTGAAACTTTGAACAGAAAGAGTGAAACTTTTAACAGAAAGAGTGAAACTTTGAACAGAAAAGTGAAACTTTGAACAGAAAGAGTGAAACTTTGAACATAATGAGTAAAACTTTGAACATATATAGTGAAACTTTAAACAGAAAGAGTGAAACTTTTAACATAAATAGTGAAACTTTGAACATAAATAGTGAAACTTTGAACATAAATAGTGAAACTTTTAACAGAGAGAGTGAAACTTTTAACATAAATAGTGAAACTTTGAACAGAAAGAGTGAAACTTTTAAAAGAAAGAGTGAAACTTTGAACAGAAAAGTGAAACTTTGAACAGAAAGAGTGAAACTTTGAACATAAATAGTGAAACTTTTAACAGAAAGAGTGAAACTTTGAACAGAAATAGTGAAACTTTGAACAGAAAGAGTGAAACTTTGAACAGAAAGAGTGAAACTTTGAACAGAAAGAGTGAAACTTTAAACAGAAATAGTAAAACTTTGAACAGAAAGAGTGAAACTTTGAACAGAAAGAGTGAAACTTTGAACAGAAAGAGTGAAACTTTGAACAGAAAGAGTGAAACTTAAAACATAAATAGTGAAACTTAAAAAATAAATAGTGAAACTTAAAACATAAATAGTGAAACTTTAAACATAAATAGTGAAACTTTGAACATAAATAGTGAAACTTTGAACATAAATAGTGAAACTTTGAACAGAAAGAGTGAAACTTTGAACAGAAAGAGTGAAACTTTGAACAGAAAGAGTGAAACTTTGAACAGAAAGAGTGAAACTTTGAACAGAAAGAGTGAAACTTAAAACATAAATAGTGAAACTTGAAAAATAAATAGTGAAACTTAAAACATAAATAGTGAAACTTTAAACATAAATAGTGAAACTTTAAACATAAATAGTGAAACTTTGAACAGAATGAGTGAAACTTTGAACGTAAAGACTGAAACTTTAAACAGAAAGAGTGAAACTTTGAACATAAATAGTGAAACTTTGAACATAATGAGTAAAACTTTGAACAGAAATAGTGAAACTTTGAACATAAAGAGTGAAACTTTGAACATAAGGAGTGAAACTTTGAACATAAAGAGTGAAACTTTTAACAGAAAGAGTTAACTTTTAACATAAATAGTAAAACTTTGAACATAAATAGTGAAACTTTAAACAGAAAGAGTGAAACTTTTAACATAAATAGTGAAACTTTGAACATAAATAGTGAAACTTTTAACAGAGAGAGTGAAACTTTTAACATAAATAGTGAAACTTTGAACAATAGGGAAACTTTGAACAGAAAGAGTGAAACTTTGAACATAATGAGTAAAACTTTGAACAGAAATAGTGAAACTTTGAACATAAAGAGTGAAACTTTGAACATAAGGAGTGAAACTTTGAACATAAAGAGTGAAACTTTTAACAGAAAGAGTTAACTTTTAACATAAATAGTGAAACTTTGAACATAAATAGTGAAACTTTGAACATAAATAGTGAAACTTTTAACAGAAAGAGTGAAACTTTTAACAGAAAGAGTGAAACTTTGAACATAAATAGTGAAACTTTGAACATAAATAGTGAAACTTTTAACAGAAAGAGTGAAACTTTTAACATAAATAGTGAAACTTTGAACAGAAAGAGTGAAACTTTGAACAGAAAGAGTGAAACTTTGAACAGAAAGAGTGAAACTTTGAACAGAAAGAGTGAAACTTTAAACAGAAATAGTGAAACTTTTAACAGAGAGAGTGAAACTTTTAACATAAATAGTGAAACTTTGAACAGAAAGAGTGAAACTTTTAACAGAAAGAGTGAAACTTTGAACAGAAAAGAGAAACTTTGAACAGAAAGAGTGAAACTTTGAACATAATGAGTAAAACTTTGAACATATATAGTGAAACTTTAAACAGAAAGAGTGAAACTTTTAACATAAATAGTGAAACTTTGAACATAAATAGTGAAACTTTGAACATAAATAGTGAAACTTTTAACAGAGAGAGTGAAACTTTTAACATAAATAGTGAAACTTTGAACAGAAAGAGTGAAACTTTTAAAAGAAAGAGTGAAACTTTGAACAGAAAAGTGAAACTTTGAACAGAAAGAGTGAAACTTTGAACATAAATAGTGAAACTTTTAACAGAAAGAGTGAAACTTTGAACAGAAATAGTGAAACTTTGAACAGAAAGAGTGAAACTTTGAACAGAAAGAGTGAAACTTTGAACAGAAAGAGTGAAACTTTAAACAGAAATAGTAAAACTTTGAACAGAAAGAGTGAAACTTTGAACAGAAAGAGTGAAACTTTGAACAGAAAGAGTGAAACTTAAAACATAAATAGTGAAACTTAAAAAATAAATAGTGAAACTTAAAACATAAATAGTGAAACTTTAAACATAAATAGTGAAACTTTGAACAGAAAGAGTGAAACTTTGAACAGAAAGAGTGAAACTTTGAACAGAAAGAGTTAAACTTTGAACGTAAAGACTGAAACTTTAAACAGAAAGAGTGAAACTTTGAACATAAATAGTGAAACTTTGAACATAATGAGTAAAACTTTGAACAGAAATAGTGAAACTTTGAACATAAAGAGTGAAACTTTGAACATAAGGAGTGAAACTTTGAACATAAAGAGTGAAACTTTTAACAGAAAGAGTTAACTTTTAACATAAATAGTAAAACTTTGAACATAAACAGTGAAACTTTAAACAGAAAGAGTGAAACTTTTAACATAAATAGTGAAACTTTGAACATAAATAGTGAAACTTTGAACATAAATAGTGAAACTTTTAACAGAGAGAGTGAAACTTTTAACATAAATAGTGAAACTTTGAACAATAGGGAAACTTTGAACAGAAAGAGTGAAACTTTGAACATAATGAGTAAAACTTTGAACAGAAATAGTGAAACTTTGAACATAAAGAGTGAAACTTTGAACATAAGGAGTGAAACTTTGAACATAAAGAGTGAAACTTTTAACAGAAAGAGTTAACTTTTAACATAAATAGTGAAACTTTGAACATAAATAGTGAAACTTTGAACATAAATAGTGAAACTTTGAACATAAATAGTGAAACTTTTAACAGAAAGAGTGAAACTTTTAACAGAAAGAGTGAAACTTTGAACATAAATAGTGAAACTTTGAACATAAATAGTGAAACTTTTAACAGAAAGAGTGAAACTTTTAACATAAATAGTGAAACTTTGAACAGAAAGAGTGAAACTTTGAACAGAAAGAGTGAAACTTTGAACAGAAAGAGTGAAACTTTGAACAGTAAGAGTGAAACTTTGAACATAAAGAGTGAAACTTTGAACATAATGAGTAAAACTTTGAACATATATAGTGAAACTTTAAACAGAAAGAGTGAAACTTTTAACATAAATAGTGAAACTTTGAACATAAATAGTGAAACTTTGAACATAAATAGTGAAACTTTTAACAGAGAGAGTGAAACTTTTAACATAAATAGTGAAACTTTGAACAGAAAGAGTGAAACTTTGAACAGAAAGAGTGAAACTTTGAACAGAAAGAGTGAAACTTTGAACATAAATAGTGAAACTTTTAACAGAAAGAGTGAAACTTTGAACAGAAATAGTGAAACTTTGAACAGAAATAGTAAAACTTTGAACAGAAAGAGTGAAACTTTGAACAGAAAGAGTGAAACTTTGAACAGAAAGAGTGAAACTTTGAACAGAAAGAGTGAAACTTTGAACAGAAAGAGTGAAACTTTGAACAGAAAGAGTGAAACTTTGAACAGAAAGAGTGAAACTTAAAACATAAATAGTGAAACTTAAAACATAAATAGTGAAACTTAAAACATAAATAGTGAAACTTTGAACATAAATAGTGAAACTTTTAACAGAAAGAGTGAAACTTTTAACAGAAAGAGTTAACTTTTAACATAAATAGTGAAACTTTGAACATAAATAGTGAAACTTTGAACATAAATAGTGAAACTTTTAACAGAAAGAGTGAAACTTTTAACAGAAAGAGTGAAACTTTGAACATAAATAGTGAAACTTTGAACATAAATAGTGAAACTTTTAACAGAAAGAGTGAAACTTTTAACATAAATAGTGAAACTTTGAACAGAAAGAGTGAAACTTTGAACAGAAAGAGTGAAACTTTGAACAGAAAGAGTGAAACTTTGAACAGAAAGAGTGAAACTTTGAACATAAAGAGTGAAACTTTGAACATAATGAGTAAAACTTTGAACATATATAGTGAAACTTTAAACAGAAAGAGTGAAACTTTTAACATAAATAGTGAAACTTTGAACATAAATAGTGAAACTTTGAACATAAATAGTGAAACTTTTAACAGAGAGAGTGAAACTTTTAACATAAATAGTGAAACTTTGAACAGAAAGAGTGAAACTTTTAACAGAAAGAGTGAAACTTTGAACAGAAAGAGTGAAACTTTGAACAGAAAGAGTGAAACTTTGAACATAAATAGTGAAACTTTTAACAGAAAGAGTGAAACTTTGAACAGAAATAGTGAAACTTTGAACATAAAGAGTGAAACTTTGAACAGAAAGAGTGAAACTTTGAACAGAAAGAGTGAAACTTTGAACAGAAATAGTAAAACTTTGAACAGAAAGAGTGAAACTTTGAACAGAAAGAGTGAAACTTTGAACAGAAAGAGTGAAACTTTGAACAGAAAGAGTGAAACTTTGAACAGAAAGAGTGAAACTTTGAACAGAAAGAGTAAAACTTTGAACAGAAAGAGTGAAACTTAAAACATAAATAGTGAAACTTAAAACATAAATAGTGAAACTTAAAACATAAATAGTGAAACTTTGAACATAAATAGTGAAACTTTTAACAGAAAGAGTGAAAATTTTAACAGAAAGAGTGAAACTTTGAACATAAATAGTGAAACTTTGAACATAAATAGTGAAACTTTTAACAGAAAGAGTGAAACTTTTAACATAAATAGTGAAACTTTGAACAGAAAGAGTGAAACTTTGAACAGAAAGAGTGAAACTTTGAACAGAAAGAGTGAAACTTTGAACAGAAAGAGTGAAACTTTGAACATAAAGAGTGAAACTTTGAACATAAAGAGTAAAACTTTGAACATATATAGTGAAACTTTAAACAGAAAGAGTGAAACTTTTAACATAAATAGTGAAACTTTGAACATAAATAGTGAAACTTTGAACATAAATAGTGAAACTTTTAACAGAGAGAGTGAAACTTTTAACATAAATAGTGAAACTTTGAACAGAAAGAGTGAAACTTTTAACAGAAAGAGTGAAACTTTGAACAGAAAAGTGAAACTTTGAACAGAAAGAGTGAAACTTTGAACATAAATAGTGAAACTTTTAACAGAAAGAGTGAAACTTTGAACAGAAAGAGTGAAACTTTGAACAGAAAGAGTGAAACTTTGAACAGAAAGAGTGAAACTTTGAACATAAAGAGTGAAACTTTGAACATAATGAGTAAAACTTTGAACATATATAGTGAAACTTTAAACAGAAAGAGTGAAACTTTTAACATAAATAGTGAAACTTTGAACATAAATAGTGAAACTTTGAACATAAATAGTGAAACTTTTAACAGAGAGAGTGAAACTTTTAACATAAATAGTGAAACTTTGAACAGAAAGAGTGAAACTTTTAACAGAAAGAGTGAAACTTTGAACAGAAAGAGTGAAACTTTGAACAGAAAGAGTGAAACTTTGAACATAAATAGTGAAACTTTTAACAGAAAGAGTGAAACTTTGAACAGAAATAGTGAAACTTTGAACATAAAGAGTGAAACTTTGAACAGAAAGAGTGAAACTTTGAACAGAAAGAGTGAAACTTTGAACAGAAATAGTAAAACTTTGAACAGAAAGAGTGAAACTTTGAACAGAAAGAGTGAAACTTTGAACAGAAAGAGTGAAACTTTGAACAGAAAGAGTGAAACTTTGAACAGAAAGAGTGAAACTTTGAACAGAAAGAGTGAAACTTTGAACAGAAAGAGTGAAACTTAAAACATAAATAGTGAAACTTAAAACATAAATAGTGAAACTTAAAACATAAATAGTGAAACTTTGAACATAAATAGTGAAACTTTTAACAGAAAGAGTGAAAATTTTAACAGAAAGAGTGAAACTTTTAACAGAAAGAGTTAACTTTTAACATAAATAGTAAAACTTTGAACATAAATAGTGAAACTTTAAACAGAAAGAGTGAAACTTTTAACATAAATAGTGAAACTTTGAACATAAATAGTGAAACTTTTAACAGAGAGAGTGAAACTTTTAACATAAATAGTGAAACTTTGAACAATAGGGAAACTTTGAACAGAAAGAGTGAAACTTTGAACATAATGAGTAAAACTTTGAACAGAAATAGTGAAACTTTGAACATAAAGAGTGAAACTTTGAACATAAGGAGTGAAACTTTGAACATAAAGAGTGAAACTTTTAACAGAAAGAGTTAACTTTTAACATAAATAGTGAAACTTTGAACATAAATAGTGAAACTTTGAACATAAATAGTGAAACTTTTAACAGAAAGAGTGAAACTTTTAACAGAAAGAGTGAAACTTTGAACATAAATAGTGAAACTTTGAACATAAATAGTGAAACTTTTAACAGAAAGAGTGAAACTTTTAACATAAATAGTGAAACTTTGAACAGAAAGAGTGAAACTTTGAACAGAAAGAGTGAAACTTTGAACAGAAAGAGTGAAACTTTGAACAGAAAGAGTGAAACTTTGAACATAAAGAGTGAAACTTTGAACATAATGAGTAAAACTTTGAACATATATAGTGAAACTTTAAACAGAAAGAGTGAAACTTTTAACATAAATAGTGAAACTTTGAACATAAATAGTGAAACTTTGAACATAAATAGTGAAACTTTTAACAGAGAGAGTGAAACTTTTAACATAAATAGTGAAACTTTGAACAGAAAGAGTGAAACTTTTAACAGAAAGAGTGAAACTTTGAACAGAAAGAGTGAAACTTTGAACAGAAAGAGTGAAACTTTGAACATAAATAGTGAAACTTTTAACAGAAAGAGTGAAACTTTGAACAGAAATAGTGAAACTTTGAACATAAAGAGTGAAACTTTGAACAGAAAGAGTGAAACTTTGAACAGAAAGAGTGAAACTTTGAACAGAAATAGTAAAACTTTGAACAGAAAGAGTGAAACTTTGAACAGAAAGAGTGAAACTTTGAACAGAAAGAGTGAAACTTTGAACAGAAAGAGTGAAACTTTGAACAGAAAGAGTGAAACTTTGAACAGAAAGAGTGAAACTTTGAACAGAAAGAGTGAAACTTAAAACATAAATAGTGAAACTTAAAACATAAATAGTGAAACTTAAAACATAAATAGTGAAACTTTGAACATAAATAGTGAAACTTTTAACAGAAAGAGTGAAAATTTTAACAGAAAGAGTGAAACTTTGAACATAAATAGTGAAACTTTGAACATAAATAGTGAAACTTTTAACAGAAAGAGTGAAACTTTTAACATAAATAGTGAAACTTTGAACAGAAAGAGTGAAACTTTGAACAGAAAGAGTGAAACTTTGAACAGAAAGAGTGAAACTTTGAACAGAAAGAGTGAAACTTTGAACATAAAGAGTGAAACTTTGAACATAAAGAGTAAAACTTTGAACATATATAGTGAAACTTTAAACAGAAAGAGTGAAACTTTTAACATAAATAGTGAAACTTTGAACATAAATAGTGAAACTTTGAACATAAATAGTGAAACTTTTAACAGAGAGAGTGAAACTTTTAACATAAATAGTGAAACTTTGAACAGAAAGAGTGAAACTTTTAACAGAAAGAGTGAAACTTTGAACAGAAAAGTGAAACTTTGAACAGAAAGAGTGAAACTTTGAACATAAATAGTGAAACTTTTAACAGAAAGAGTGAAACTTTGAACAGAAAGAGTGAAACTTTGAACAGAAAGAGTGAAACTTTGAACAGAAAGAGTGAAACTTTGAACATAAAGAGTGAAACTTTGAACATAATGAGTAAAACTTTGAACATATATAGTGAAACTTTAAACAGAAAGAGTGAAACTTTTAACATAAATAGTGAAACTTTGAACATAAATAGTGAAACTTTGAACATAAATAGTGAAACTTTTAACAGAGAGAGTGAAACTTTTAACATAAATAGTGAAACTTTGAACAGAAAGAGTGAAACTTTTAACAGAAAGAGTGAAACTTTGAACAGAAAGAGTGAAACTTTGAACAGAAAGAGTGAAACTTTGAACATAAATAGTGAAACTTTTAACAGAAAGAGTGAAACTTTGAACAGAAAGAGTGAAACTTTGAACAGAAAGAGTGAAACTTTGAACAGAAAGAGTGAAACTTTGAACAGAAAGAGTGAAACTTAAAACATAAATAGTGAAACTTAAAACATAAATAGTGAAACTTAAAACATAAATAGTGAAACTTTGAACATAAATAGTGAAACTTTTAACAGAAAGAGTGAAAATTTTAACAGAAAGAGTGAAACTTTGAACATAAATAGTGAAACTTTGAACATAAATAGTGAAACTTTTAACAGAAAGAGTGAAACTTTTAACATAAATAGTGAAACTTTGAACAGAAAGAGTGAAACTTTGAACAGAAAGAGTGAAACTTTGAACAGAAAGAGTGAAACTTTGAACAGAAAGAGTGAAACTTTGAACATAAAGAGTGAAACTTTGAACATAATGAGTAAAACTTTGAACATATATAGTGAAACTTTAAACAGAAAGAGTGAAACTTTTAACATAAATAGTGAAACTTTGAACATAAATAGTGAAACTTTGAACATAAATAGTGAAACTTTTAACAGAGAGAGTGAAACTTTTAACATAAATAGTGAAACTTTGAACAGAAAGAGTGAAACTTTTAACAGAAAGAGTGAAACTTTGAACAGAAAAGTGAAACTTTGAACAGAAAGAGTGAAACTTTGAACATAAATAGTGAAACTTTTAACAGAAAGAGTGAAACTTTGAACAGAAATAGTGAAACTTTGAACAGAAAGAGTGAAACTTTGAACAGAAAGAGTGAAACTTTGAACAGAAAGAGTGAAACTTTAAACAGAAATAGTAAAACTTTGAACAGAAAGAGTGAAACTTTGAACAGAAAGAGTGAAACTTTGAACAGAAAGAGTGAAACTTTGAACAGAAAGAGTGAAACTTTGAACAGAAAGAGTGAAACTTTGAACAGAAAGAGTGAAACTTTGAACAGAAAGAGTGAAACTTAAAACATAAATAGTGAAACTTAAAAAATAAATAGTGAAACTTAAAACATAAATAGTGAAACTTTAAACATAAATAGTGAAACTTTGAACAGAAAGAGTGAAACTTTGAACAGAAAGAGTGAAACTTTGAACATAAAGAGTGAAACTTTGAACATAATGAGTGAAACTTTGAACATAAATAGTGAAACTTTGAACAGAAAGAGTGAGACTTTGAACATAAATAGTGAAACTTTGAACATAAATAGTGAAACTTTGAACATAAATAGTGAAACTTTTAACAGAGAAAGTGAAACTTTTAACATAAATAGTGAAACTTTGAACAGAAAGAGTGAAACTTTGAACAGAAAGAGTGAAACTTTTAACAGAAAGAGTGAAACTTTGAACAGAAAGAGTGAAACTTTGAACAGAAAGAGTGAAACTTTGAACATAAATAGTGAAACTTTTAACAGAAAGAGTGAAACTTTGAACAGAAATAGTGAAAATTTGAACAGAAAGAGTGAAACTTTGAACAGAAAGAGTGAAACTTTGAACAGAAAGAGTGAAACTTTGAACAGAAATAGTAAAACTTTGAACAGAAAGAGTGAAACTTTGAACAGAAAGAGTGAAACTTTGAACAGAAAGAGTGAAACTTTGAACAGAAAGAGTGAAACTTTGAACAGAAAGAGTGAAACTTTGAACAGAAAGAGTGAAACTTAAAACATAAATAGTGAAACTTAAAACATAAATAGTGAAACTTAAAACATAAATAGTGAAACTTTAAACATAAATAGTGAAACTTTGAACAGAAAGAGTGAAACTTTGAACGTAAAGACTGAAACTTTAAACAGAAAGAGTGAAACTTTGAACATAAATAGTGAAACTTTGAACAATAGGGAAACTTTGAACAGAAAGAGTGAAACTTTGAACATAATGAGTAAAACTTTGAACAGAAATAGTGAAACTTTGAACATAAAGAGTGAAACTTTGAACATAAGGAGTGAAACTTTGAACATAAAGAGTGAAACTTTTAACAGAAAGAATTAACTTTTAACATAAATAGTGAAACTTTGAACATAAATAGTGAAACTTTGAACATAAATAGTGAAACTTTTAACAGAAAGAGTGAAACTTTTAACATAAATAGTGAAACTTTGAACATAAATAGTGAAACTTTGAACATAAATAGTGAAACTTTTAACAGAAAGAGTGAAACTTTTAACATAAATAGTGAAACTTTGAACAGACAGAGTGAAACTTTGAACAGAAAGAGTGAAACTTTGAACAGAAAGAGTGAAACTTTGAACAGAAAGAGTGAAACTTTGAACATAAATAGTGAAACTTTGAACAGAAAGAGTGAAACTTTGAACAGAAAGAGTGGAACTTTGAACAGAAATAGTAAAACTTTGAACAGAAAGAGTGAAACTTAAAACATAAATAGTGAAACTTTAAACAGAAAGAGTGAAACTTTTAACATAAATAGTGAAACTTTGAACATAAATAGTGAAACTTTGAACATAAATAGTGAAACTTTTAACAGAGAGAGTGAAACTTTTAACATAAATAGTGAAACTTTGAACAATAGGGAAACTTTGAACAGAAAGAGTGAAACTTTGAACATAATGAGTAAAACTTTGAACAGAAATAGTGAAACTTTGAACATAAAGAGTGAAACTTTGAACATAAGGAGTGAAACTTTGAACATAAAGAGTGAAACTTTTAACAGAAAGAGTTAACTTTTAACATAAATAGTGAAACTTTGAACATAAATAGTGAAACTTTGAACATAAATAGTGAAAATTTTAACAGAAAGAGTGAAACTTTTAACAGAAAGAGTGAAACTTTGAACATAAATAGTGAAACTTTAAACATAAATAGTGAAACTTTTAACAGAAAGAGTGAAACTTTTAACATAAATAGTGAAACTTTGAACAGAAAGAGTGAAACTTTGAACAGAAAGAGTGAAACTTTGAACAGAAAGAGTGAAACTTTGAACAGAAAGAGTGAAACTTTGAACAGAAAGAGTGAAACTTTGAACAGAAAGAGTGAAACTTTGAACAGAAAGAGTGAAACTTTGAACAGAAATAGTAAAACTTTGAACAGAAAGAGTGAAACTTTGAACAGAAAGAGTGAAACTTTGAACAGAAAGAGTGAAACTTTGAACAGAAAGAGTGAAACTTTGAACAGAAAGAGTGAAACTTTGAACAGAAAGAGTGAAACTTTGAACAGAAAGAGTGAAACTTTGAACAGAAAAGTGAAACTTTGAACAGAAAGAGTGAAACTTTGAACATAAATAGTGAAACTTTTAACAGAAAGAGTGAAACTTTGAACAGAAATAGTGAAACTTTGAACAGAAAGAGTGAAACTTTGAACAGAAAGAGTGAAACTTTGAACAGAAAGAGTGAAACTTTAAACAGAAATAGTAAAACTTTGAACAGAAAGAGTGAAACTTTGAACAGAAAGAGTGAAACTTTGAACAGAAAGAGTGAAACTTTGAACAGAAAGAGTGAAACTTTGAACAGAAAGAGTGAAACTTTGAACAGAAAGAGTGAAACTTTGAACAGAAAGAGTGAAACTTAAAACATAAATAGTGAAACTTAAAAAATAAATAGTGAAACTTAAAACATAAATAGTGAAACTTTAAACATAAATAGTGAAACTTTGAACAGAAAGAGTGAAACTTTGAACAGAAAGAGTGAAACTTTGAACATAAAGAGTGAAACTTTGAACATAATGAGTGAAACTTTGAACATAAATAGTGAAACTTTGAACAGAAAGAGTGAGACTTTGAACATAAATAGTGAAACTTTGAACATAAATAGTGAAACTTTGAACATAAATAGTGAAACTTTTAACAGAGAAAGTGAAACTTTTAACATAAATAGTGAAACTTTGAACAGAAAGAGTGAAACTTTGAACAGAAAGAGTGAAACTTTTAACAGAAAGAGTGAAACTTTGAACAGAAAGAGTGAAACTTTGAACAGAAAGAGTGAAACTTTGAACATAAATAGTGAAACTTTTAACAGAAAGAGTGAAACTTTGAACAGAAATAGTGAAAATTTGAACAGAAAGAGTGAAACTTTGAACAGAAAGAGTGAAACTTTGAACAGAAAGAGTGAAACTTTGAACAGAAATAGTAAAACTTTGAACAGAAAGAGTGAAACTTTGAACAGAAAGAGTGAAACTTTGAACAGAAAGAGTGAAACTTTGAACAGAAAGAGTGAAACTTTGAACAGAAAGAGTGAAACTTTGAACAGAAAGAGTGAAACTTAAAACATAAATAGTGAAACTTAAAACATAAATAGTGAAACTTAAAACATAAATAGTGAAACTTTAAACATAAATAGTGAAACTTTGAACAGAAAGAGTGAAACTTTGAACGTAAAGACTGAAACTTTAAACAGAAAGAGTGAAACTTTGAACATAAATAGTGAAACTTTGAACAATAGGGAAACTTTGAACAGAAAGAGTGAAACTTTGAACATAATGAGTAAAACTTTGAACAGAAATAGTGAAACTTTGAACATAAAGAGTGAAACTTTGAACATAAGGAGTGAAACTTTGAACATAAAGAGTGAAACTTTTAACAGAAAGAATTAACTTTTAACATAAATAGTGAAACTTTGAACATAAATAGTGAAACTTTGAACATAAATAGTGAAACTTTTAACAGAAAGAGTGAAACTTTTAACATAAATAGTGAAACTTTGAACATAAATAGTGAAACTTTGAACATAAATAGTGAAACTTTTAACAGAAAGAGTGAAACTTTTAACATAAATAGTGAAACTTTGAACAGACAGAGTGAAACTTTGAACAGAAAGAGTGAAACTTTGAACAGAAAGAGTGAAACTTTGAACAGAAAGAGTGAAACTTTGAACATAAATAGTGAAACTTTGAACAGAAAGAGTGAAACTTTGAACAGAAAGAGTGGAACTTTGAACAGAAATAGTAAAACTTTGAACAGAAAGAGTGAAACTTAAAACATAAATAGTGAAACTTTAAACAGAAAGAGTGAAACTTTTAACATAAATAGTGAAACTTTGAACATAAATAGTGAAACTTTGAACATAAATAGTGAAACTTTTAACAGAGAGAGTGAAACTTTTAACATAAATAGTGAAACTTTGAACAATAGGGAAACTTTGAACAGAAAGAGTGAAACTTTGAACATAATGAGTAAAACTTTGAACAGAAATAGTGAAACTTTGAACATAAAGAGTGAAACTTTGAACATAAGGAGTGAAACTTTGAACATAAAGAGTGAAACTTTTAACAGAAAGAGTTAACTTTTAACATAAATAGTGAAACTTTGAACATAAATAGTGAAACTTTGAACATAAATAGTGAAACTTTTAACAGAAAGAGTGAAACTTTTAACAGAAAGAGTGAAACTTTGAACATAAATAGTGAAACTTTAAACATAAATAGTGAAACTTTTAACAGAAAGAGTGAAACTTTTAACATAAATAGTGAAACTTTGAACAGAAAGAGTGAAACTTTGAACAGAAAGAGTGAAACTTTGAACAGAAAGAGTGAAACTTTGAACAGAAAGAGTGAAACTTTGAACAGAAAGAGTGAAACTTTGAACAGAAAGAGTGAAACTTTGAACAGAAAGAGTGAAACTTTGAACAGAAATAGTAAAACTTTGAACAGAAAGAGTGAAACTTTGAACAGAAAGAGTGAAACTTTGAACAGAAAGAGTGAAACTTTGAACAGAAAGAGTGAAACTTTGAACAGAAAGAGTGAAACTTTGAACAGAAAGAGTGAAACTTTGAACAGAAAGAGTGAAACTTAAAACAGAAAGAGTGAAACTTAAAACATAAATAGTGAAACTTAAAACATAAATAGTGAAACTTAAAACATAAATAGTGAAACTTAAAACATAAATAGTGAAACTTTAAACATAAATAGTGAAACTTTGAACAGAAAGAGTGAAACTTTGAACGTAAAGACTGAAACTTTAAACAGAAAGAGTGAAACTTTGAACATAAATAGTGAAACTTTGAACAATAGGGAAACTTTGAACAGAAAGAGTGAAACTTTGAACATAATGAGTAAAACTTTGAACAGAAATAGTGAAACTTTGAACATAAAGAGTGAAACTTTGAACATAAGGAGTGAAACTTTGAACATAAAGAGTGAAACTTTTAACAGAAAGAGTTAACTTTTAACATAAATAGTGAAACTTTGAACATAAATAGTGAAACTTTGAGCATAAATAGTGAAACTTTTAACAGAAAGAGTGAAACTTTTAACAGAAAGAGTGAAACTTTGAACATAAATAGTGAAACTTTAAACATAAATAGTGAAACTTTTAACAGAAAGAGTGAAACTTTTAACATAAATAGTGAATCTTTGAACAGAAAGAGTGAAACTTTGAACAGAAAGAGTGAAACTTTGAACAGAAAGAGTGAAACTTTGAACAGAAAGAGTGAAACTTTGAACAGAAAGAGTGAAACTTTGAACAGAAAGAGTGAAACTTTGAACAGAAAGAGTGAAACTTTGAACAGAAATAGTAAAACTTTGAACAGAAAGAGTGAAACTTTGAACAGAAAGAGTGAAACTTTGAACAGAAAGAGTGAAACTTTGAACAGAAAGAGTGAAACTTTGAACAGAAAGAGTGAAACTTTGAACAGAAAGAGTGAAACTTAAAACAGAAAGAGTGAAACTTAAAACATAAATAGTGAAACTTAAAACATAAATAGTGAAACTTAAAACATAAATAGTGAAACTTTAAACATAAATAGTGAAACTTTGAACAGAAAGAGTGAAACTTTGAACAGAAATAGTGAAACTTTGAACAGAAAGAGTGAAACTTTGAACAGAAAGAGTGAAACTTTGAACAGAAAGAGTGAAACTTTGAACAGAAATAGTAAAACTTTGAACAGAAAGAGTGAAACTTTGAACAGAAAGAGTGAAACTTTGAACAGAAAGAGTGAAACTTTGAACAGAAAGAGTGAAACTTTGAACAGAAAGAGTGAAACTTTGAACAGAAAGAGTGAAACTTTGAACAGAAAGAGTGAAACTTAAAACATAAATAGTGAAACTTAAAACATAAATAGTGAAACTTAAAACATAAATAGTGAAACTTTAAACATAAATAGTGAAACTTTGAACAGAAAGAGTGAAACTTTGAACGTAAAGACTGAAACTTTAAACAGAAAGAGTGAAACTTTGAACATAAATAGTGAAACTTTGAACATAATGAGTAAAACTTTGAACAGAAATAGTGAAACTTTGAACATAAAGAGTGAAACTTTGAACATAAGGAGTGAAACTTTGAACATAAAGAGTGAAACTTTTAACAGAAAGAGTTAACTTTTAACATAAATAGTAAAACTTTGAACATAAATAGTGAAACTTTAAACAGAAAGAGTGAAACTTTTAACATAAATAGTGAAACTTTGAACATAAATAGTGAAACTTTGAACATAAATAGTGAAACTTTTAACAGAGAGAGTGAAACTTTTAACATAAATAGTGAAACTTTTAACAGAAAGAGTGAAACTTTGAACAGAAAGAGTGAAACTTTGAACAGAAAGAGTGAAACTTTGAACAGAAAGAGTGAAACTTTGAACAGAAAGAGTGAAACTTTGAACAGAAAGAGTGAAACTTTGAACAGAAAGAGTGAAACTTTGAACAGAAAGAGTGAAACTTTGAACAGAAAGAGTGAAACTTTGAACAGAAAGAGTGAAACTTTGAACAGAAATAGTAAAACTTTGAACAGAAAGAGTGAAACTTTGAACAGAAAGAGTGAAACTTTGAACAGAAAGAGTGAAACTTTGAACAGAAAGAGTGAAACTTTGAACAGAAAGAGTGAAACTTTGAACAGAAAGAGTGAAACTTTGAACAGAAAGAGTGAAACTTTGAACAGAAAAGTGAAACTTTGAACAGAAAGAGTGAAACTTTGAACATAAATAGTGAAACTTTTAACAGAAAGAGTGAAACTTTGAACAGAAATAGTGAAACTTTGAACAGAAAGAGTGAAACTTTGAACAGAAAGAGTGAAACTTTGAACAGAAAGAGTGAAACTTTAAACAGAAATAGTAAAACTTTGAACAGAAAGAGTGAAACTTTGAACAGAAAGAGTGAAACTTTGAACAGAAAGAGTGAAACTTTGAACAGAAAGAGTGAAACTTTGAACAGAAAGAGTGAAACTTTGAACAGAAAGAGTGAAACTTTGAACAGAAAGAGTGAAACTTAAAACATAAATAGTGAAACTTAAAAAATAAATAGTGAAACTTAAAACATAAATAGTGAAACTTTAAACATAAATAGTGAAACTTTGAACAGAAAGAGTGAAACTTTGAACAGAAAGAGTGAAACTTTGAACATAAAGAGTGAAACTTTGAACATAATGAGTGAAACTTTGAACATAAATAGTGAAACTTTGAACAGAAAGAGTGAGACTTTGAACATAAATAGTGAAACTTTGAACATAAATAGTGAAACTTTGAACATAAATAGTGAAACTTTTAACAGAGAAAGTGAAACTTTTAACATAAATAGTGAAACTTTGAACAGAAAGAGTGAAACTTTGAACAGAAAGAGTGAAACTTTTAACAGAAAGAGTGAAACTTTGAACAGAAAGAGTGAAACTTTGAACAGAAAGAGTGAAACTTTGAACATAAATAGTGAAACTTTTAACAGAAAGAGTGAAACTTTGAACAGAAATAGTGAAAATTTGAACAGAAAGAGTGAAACTTTGAACAGAAAGAGTGAAACTTTGAACAGAAAGAGTGAAACTTTGAACAGAAATAGTAAAACTTTGAACAGAAAGAGTGAAACTTTGAACAGAAAGAGTGAAACTTTGAACAGAAAGAGTGAAACTTTGAACAGAAAGAGTGAAACTTTGAACAGAAAGAGTGAAACTTTGAACAGAAAGAGTGAAACTTAAAACATAAATAGTGAAACTTAAAACATAAATAGTGAAACTTAAAACATAAATAGTGAAACTTTAAACATAAATAGTGAAACTTTGAACAGAAAGAGTGAAACTTTGAACGTAAAGACTGAAACTTTAAACAGAAAGAGTGAAACTTTGAACATAAATAGTGAAACTTTGAACAATAGGGAAACTTTGAACAGAAAGAGTGAAACTTTGAACATAATGAGTAAAACTTTGAACAGAAATAGTGAAACTTTGAACATAAAGAGTGAAACTTTGAACATAAGGAGTGAAACTTTGAACATAAAGAGTGAAACTTTTAACAGAAAGAATTAACTTTTAACATAAATAGTGAAACTTTGAACATAAATAGTGAAACTTTGAACATAAATAGTGAAACTTTTAACAGAAAGAGTGAAACTTTTAACATAAATAGTGAAACTTTGAACATAAATAGTGAAACTTTGAACATAAATAGTGAAACTTTTAACAGAAAGAGTGAAACTTTTAACATAAATAGTGAAACTTTGAACAGACAGAGTGAAACTTTGAACAGAAAGAGTGAAACTTTGAACAGAAAGAGTGAAACTTTGAACAGAAAGAGTGAAACTTTGAACATAAATAGTGAAACTTTGAACAGAAAGAGTGAAACTTTGAACAGAAAGAGTGGAACTTTGAACAGAAATAGTAAAACTTTGAACAGAAAGAGTGAAACTTAAAACATAAATAGTGAAACTTTAAACAGAAAGAGTGAAACTTTTAACATAAATAGTGAAACTTTGAACATAAATAGTGAAACTTTGAACATAAATAGTGAAACTTTTAACAGAGAGAGTGAAACTTTTAACATAAATAGTGAAACTTTGAACAATAGGGAAACTTTGAACAGAAAGAGTGAAACTTTGAACATAATGAGTAAAACTTTGAACAGAAATAGTGAAACTTTGAACATAAAGAGTGAAACTTTGAACATAAGGAGTGAAACTTTGAACATAAAGAGTGAAACTTTTAACAGAAAGAGTTAACTTTTAACATAAATAGTGAAACTTTGAACATAAATAGTGAAACTTTGAACATAAATAGTGAAACTTTTAACAGAAAGAGTGAAACTTTTAACAGAAAGAGTGAAACTTTGAACATAAATAGTGAAACTTTAAACATAAATAGTGAAACTTTTAACAGAAAGAGTGAAACTTTTAACATAAATAGTGAAACTTTGAACAGAAAGAGTGAAACTTTGAACAGAAAGAGTGAAACTTTGAACAGAAAGAGTGAAACTTTGAACAGAAAGAGTGAAACTTTGAACAGAAAGAGTGAAACTTTGAACAGAAAGAGTGAAACTTTGAACAGAAAGAGTGAAACTTTGAACAGAAATAGTAAAACTTTGAACAGAAAGAGTGAAACTTTGAACAGAAAGAGTGAAACTTTGAACAGAAAGAGTGAAACTTTGAACAGAAAGAGTGAAACTTTGAACAGAAAGAGTGAAACTTTGAACAGAAAGAGTGAAACTTTGAACAGAAAGAGTGAAACTTAAAACAGAAAGAGTGAAACTTAAAACATAAATAGTGAAACTTAAAACATAAATAGTGAAACTTAAAACATAAATAGTGAAACTTAAAACATAAATAGTGAAACTTTAAACATAAATAGTGAAACTTTGAACAGAAAGAGTGAAACTTTGAACGTAAAGACTGAAACTTTAAACAGAAAGAGTGAAACTTTGAACATAAATAGTGAAACTTTGAACAATAGGGAAACTTTGAACAGAAAGAGTGAAACTTTGAACATAATGAGTAAAACTTTGAACAGAAATAGTGAAACTTTGAACATAAAGAGTGAAACTTTGAACATAAGGAGTGAAACTTTGAACATAAAGAGTGAAACTTTTAACAGAAAGAGTTAACTTTTAACATAAATAGTGAAACTTTGAACATAAATAGTGAAACTTTGAGCATAAATAGTGAAACTTTTAACAGAAAGAGTGAAACTTTTAACAGAAAGAGTGAAACTTTGAACATAAATAGTGAAACTTTAAACATAAATAGTGAAACTTTTAACAGAAAGAGTGAAACTTTTAACATAAATAGTGAATCTTTGAACAGAAAGAGTGAAACTTTGAACAGAAAGAGTGAAACTTTGAACAGAAAGAGTGAAACTTTGAACAGAAAGAGTGAAACTTTGAACAGAAAGAGTGAAACTTTGAACAGAAAGAGTGAAACTTTGAACAGAAAGAGTGAAACTTTGAACAGAAATAGTAAAACTTTGAACAGAAAGAGTGAAACTTTGAACAGAAAGAGTGAAACTTTGAACAGAAAGAGTGAAACTTTGAACAGAAAGAGTGAAACTTTGAACAGAAAGAGTGAAACTTTGAACAGAAAGAGTGAAACTTAAAACAGAAAGAGTGAAACTTAAAACATAAATAGTGAAACTTAAAACATAAATAGTGAAACTTAAAACATAAATAGTGAAACTTTAAACATAAATAGTGAAACTTTGAACAGAAAGAGTGAAACTTTGAACAGAAATAGTGAAACTTTGAACAGAAAGAGTGAAACTTTGAACAGAAAGAGTGAAACTTTGAACAGAAAGAGTGAAACTTTGAACAGAAATAGTAAAACTTTGAACAGAAAGAGTGAAACTTTGAACAGAAAGAGTGAAACTTTGAACAGAAAGAGTGAAACTTTGAACAGAAAGAGTGAAACTTTGAACAGAAAGAGTGAAACTTTGAACAGAAAGAGTGAAACTTTGAACAGAAAGAGTGAAACTTAAAACATAAATAGTGAAACTTAAAACATAAATAGTGAAACTTAAAACATAAATAGTGAAACTTTAAACATAAATAGTGAAACTTTGAACAGAAAGAGTGAAACTTTGAACGTAAAGACTGAAACTTTAAACAGAAAGAGTGAAACTTTGAACATAAATAGTGAAACTTTGAACATAATGAGTAAAACTTTGAACAGAAATAGTGAAACTTTGAACATAAAGAGTGAAACTTTGAACATAAGGAGTGAAACTTTGAACATAAAGAGTGAAACTTTTAACAGAAAGAGTTAACTTTTAACATAAATAGTAAAACTTTGAACATAAATAGTGAAACTTTAAACAGAAAGAGTGAAACTTTTAACATAAATAGTGAAACTTTGAACATAAATAGTGAAACTTTGAACATAAATAGTGAAACTTTTAACAGAGAGAGTGAAACTTTTAACATAAATAGTGAAACTTTGAACAATAGGGAAACTTTGAACAGAAAGAGTGAAACTTTGAACATAATGAGTAAAACTTTGAACAGAAATAGTGAAACTTTGAACATAAAGAGTGAAACTTTGAACATAAGGAGTGAAACTTTGAACATAAAGAGTGAAACTTTTAACAGAAAGAGTTAACTTTTAACATAAATAGTGAAACTTTGAACATAAATAGTGAAACTTTGAACATAAATAGTGAAACTTTTAAAAGAAAGAGTGAAACTTTTAACAGAAAGAGTGAAACTCTGAACATAAATAGTGAAACTTTGAACATAAATAGTGAAACTTTTAACAGAAAGAGTGAAACTTTTAACATAAATAGTGAAACTTTGAACAGAAAGAGTGAAACTTTGAACAGAAAGAGTGAAACTTTGAACAGAAAGAGTGAAACTTTGAACAGAAAGAGTGAAACTTTGAACAGAAAGAGTGAAACTTTGAACAGAAAGAGTGAAACTTTGAACAGAAAGAGTGAAACTTTGAACAGAAAGAGTGAAACTTTGAACAGAAAGAGTGAAACTTAAAACAGAAAGAGTGAAACTTAAAACATAAATAGTGAAACTTAAAACATAAATAGTGAAACTTAAAACATAAATAGTGAAACTTTAAACATAAATAGTGAAACTTTGAACAGAAAGAGTGAAACTTTGAACAGAAATAGTGAAACTTTGAACAGAAAGAGTGAAACTTTGAACAGAAAGAGTGAAACTTTGAACAGAAAGAGTGAAACTTTGAACAGAAATAGTAAAACTTTGAACAGAAAGAGTGAAACTTTGAACAGAAAGAGTGAAACTTTGAACAGAAAGAGTGAAACTTTGAACAGAAAGAGTGAAACTTTGAACAGAAAGAGTGAAACTTTGAACAGAAAGAGTGAAACTTTGAACAGAAAGAGTGAAACTTAAAACATAAATAGTGAAACTTAAAACATAAATAGTGAAACTTAAAACATAAATAGTGAAACTTTAAACATAAATAGTGAAACTTTGAACAGAAAGAGTGAAACTTTGAACGTAAAGACTGAAACTTTAAACAGAAAGAGTGAAACTTTGAACATAAATAGTGAAACTTTGAACATAATGAGTAAAACTTTGAACAGAAATAGTGAAACTTTGAACATAAAGAGTGAAACTTTGAACATAAGGAGTGAAACTTTGAACATAAAGAGTGAAACTTTTAACAGAAAGAGTTAACTTTTAACATAAATAGTAAAACTTTGAACATAAATAGTGAAACTTTAAACAGAAAGAGTGAAACTTTTAACATAAATAGTGAAACTTTGAACATAAATAGTGAAACTTTGAACATAAATAGTGAAACTTTTAACAGAGAGAGTGAAACTTTTAACATAAATAGTGAAACTTTGAACAATAGGGAAACTTTGAACAGAAAGAGTGAAACTTTGAACATAATGAGTAAAACTTTGAACAGAAATAGTGAAACTTTGAACATAAAGAGTGAAACTTTGAACATAAGGAGTGAAACTTTGAACATAAAGAGTGAAACTTTTAACAGAAAGAGTTAACTTTTAACATAAATAGTGAAACTTTGAACATAAATAGTGAAACTTTGAACATAAATAGTGAAACTTTTAAAAGAAAGAGTGAAACTTTTAACAGAAAGAGTGAAACTTTGAACATAAATAGTGAAACTTTGAACATAATGAGTAAAACTTTGAACAGAAATAGTAAAACTTTGAACATAAATAGTGAAACTTTAAACAGAAAGAGTGAAACTTTTAACATAAATAGTGAAACTTTGAACATAAATAGTGAAACTTTGAACATAAATAGTGAAACTTTTAACAGAGAGAGTGAAACTTTTAACATAAATAGTGAAACTTTGAACAATAGGGAAACTTTGAACAGAAAGAGTGAAACTTTGAACATAATGAGTAAAACTTTGAACAGAAATAGTGAAACTTTGAACATAAAGAGTGAAACTTTGAACATAAGGAGTGAAACTTTGAACATAAAGAGTGAAACTTTTAACAGAAAGAGTTAACTTTTAACATAAATAGTGAAACTTTGAACATAAATAGTGAAACTTTGAACATAAATAGTGAAACTTTTAAAAGAAAGAGTGAAACTTTTAACAGAAAGAGTGAAACTTTGAACAGAAAGAGTGAAACTTTGAACAGAAAGAGTGAAACTTTGAACAGAAAGAGTGAAACTTTGAACAGAAAGAGTGAAACTTTGAACAGAAAGAGTGAAACTTTTAACATAAATAGTGAAACTTTGAACAATAGGGAAACTTTGAACAGAAAGAGTGAAACTTTGAACATAATGAGTAAAACTTTGAACAGAAATAGTGAAACTTTGAACATAAAGAGTGAAACTTTGAACATAAGGAGTGAAACTTTGAACATCAAGAGTGAAACTTTTAACAGAAAGAGTTAACTTTTAACATAAATAGTGAAACTTTGAACATAAATAGTGAAACTTTGAACATAAATAGTGAAACTTTTAACAGAAAGAGTGAAACTTTTAACAGAAAGAGTGAAACTTTGAACATAAATAGTGAAACTTTGAACATAATGAGTAAAACTTTTAACATAAATAGTGAAACTTTGAACATGAATAGTGAAACTTTGAACATAAATAGTGAAACTTTTAACAGAGAGAGTGAAACTTTTAACATAAATAGTGAAACTTTGAACAATAGGGAAACTTTGAACAGAAAGAGTGAAACTTTGAACATAATGAGTAAAACTTTGAACAGAAATAGTGAAACTTTGAACATAAAGAGTGAAACTTTGAACATAAGGAGTGAAACTTTGAACATAAAGAGTGAAACTTTTAACAGAAAGAGTTAACTTTTAACATAAATAGTGAAACTTTGAACATAAATAGTGAAACTTTGAACATAAATAGTGAAACTTTTAAAAGAAAGAGTGAAACTTTTAACAGAAAGAGTGAAACTTTGAACATAAATAGTGAAACTTTGAACATAATGAGTAAAACTTTGAACAGAAATAGTAAAACTTTGAACATAAATAGTGAAACTTTAAACAGAAAGAGTGAAACTTTTAACATAAATAGTGAAACTTTGAACATAAATAGTGAAACTTTGAACATAAATAGTGAAACTTTTAACAGAGAGAGTGAAACTTTTAACATAAATAGTGAAACTTTGAACAATAGGGAAACTTTGAACAGAAAGAGTGAAACTTTGAACATAATGAGTAAAACTTTGAACAGAAATAGTGAAACTTTGAACATAAAGAGTGAAACTTTGAACATAAGGAGTGAAACTTTGAACATAAAGAGTGAAACTTTTAACAGAAAGAGTTAACTTTTAACATAAATAGTGAAACTTTGAACATAAATAGTGAAACTTTGAACATAAATAGTGAAACTTTTAAAAGAAAGAGTGAAACTTTTAACAGAAAGAGTGAAACTTTGAACAGAAAGAGTGAAACTTTGAACAGAAAGAGTGAAACTTTGAACAGAAAGAGTGAAACTTTGAACAGAAAGAGTGAAACTTTGAACAGAAAGAGTGAAACTTTTAACATAAATAGTGAAACTTTGAACAATAGGGAAACTTTGAACAGAAAGAGTGAAACTTTGAACATAATGAGTAAAACTTTGAACAGAAATAGTGAAACTTTGAACATAAAGAGTGAAACTTTGAACATAAGGAGTGAAACTTTGAACATCAAGAGTGAAACTTTTAACAGAAAGAGTTAACTTTTAACATAAATAGTGAAACTTTGAACATAAATAGTGAAACTTTGAACATAAATAGTGAAACTTTTAACAGAAAGAGTGAAACTTTTAACAGAAAGAGTGAAACTTTGAACATAAATAGTGAAACTTTGAACATAATGAGTAAAACTTTGAACAGAAATAGTGAAACTTTGAACATAAAGAGTGAAACTTTGAACATAAGGAGTGAAACTTTGAACATAAAGAGTGAAACTTTTAACAGAAAGAGTTAACTTTTAACATAAATAGTAAAACTTTGAACATAAATAGTGAAACTTTAAACAGAAAGAGTGAAACTTTTAACATAAATAGTGAAACTTTGAACATAAATAGTGAGACTTTGAACATAAATAGTGAAACTTTTAACAGAGAGAGTGAAACTTTTAACATAAATAGTGAAACTTTGAACAATAGGGAAACTTTGAACAGAAAGAGTGAAACTTTGAACATAATGAGTAAAACTTTGAACAGAAATAGTGAAACTTTGAACATAAAGAGTGAAACTTTGAACATAAGGAGTGAAACTTTGAACATCAAGAGTGAAACTTTTAACAGAAAGAGTTAACTTTTAACATAAATAGTGAAACTTTGAACATAAATAGTGAAACTTTGAACATAAATAGTGAAACTTTTAACAGAAAGAGTGAAACTTTTAACAGAAAGAGTGAAACTTTGAACATAAATAGTGAAACTTTGAACATAAATAGTGAAACTTTTAACAGAAAGAGTGAAACTTTTAACATAAATAGTGAAACTTTGAACAGAAAGAGTGAAACTTTGAACAGAAAGAGTGAAACTTTGAACAGAAAGAGTGAAACTTTGAACAGAAAGAGTGAAACTTTGAACATAAAGAGTGAAACTTTGAACATAATGAGTAAAACTTTGAACATATATAGTGAAACTTTAAACAGAAAGAGTGAAACTTTTAACATAAATAGTGAAACTTTGAACATAAATAGTGAAACTTTGAACATAAATAGTGAAACTTTTAACAGAGAGAGTGAAACTTTTAACATAAATAGTGAAACTTTGAACAGAAAGAATGAAACATTTAACAGAAAGAGTGAAACTTTGAACAGAAAGAGTGAAACTTTGAACAGAAAGAGTGAAACTTTGAACAGAAAGAGTGAAACTTTGAACATAAATAGTGAAACTTTTAACAGAAAAAGTGAAACTTTGAACAGAAATAGTGAAACTTTGAACAGAAAGAGTGAAACTTTGAACAGAAAGAGTGAAACTTTGAACAGAAAGAGTGAAACTTTGAACAGAAATAGTAAAACTTTGAACAGAAAGAGTGAAACTTTGAACAGAAAGAGTGAAACTTTGAACAGAAAGAGTGAAACTTTGAACAGAAAGAGTGAAACTTTGAACAGAAAGAGTGAAACTTTGAACAGAAAGAGTGAAACTTTGAACAGAAAGAGTGAAACTTAAAACATAAATAGTGAAACTTAAAACATAAATAGTGAAACTTAAAACATAAATAGTGAAACTTTGAACATAAATAGTGAAACTTTTAACAGAAAGAGTGAAACTTTGAACATAAATAGTGAAACTTTGAACATAAATAGTGAAACTTTTAACAGAAAGAGTGAAACTTTTAACATAAATAGTGAAACTTTGAACAGAAAGAGTGAAACTTTGAACAGAAAGAGTGAAACTTTGAACAGAAAGAGTGAAACTTTGAACATAAAGAGTGAAACTTTGAACATAATGAGTAAAACTTTGAACATATATAGTGAAACTTTAAACAGAAAGAGTGAAACTTTTAACATAAATAGTGAAACTTTGAACATAAATAGTGAAACTTTGAACATAAATAGTGAAACTTTTAACAGAGAGAGTGAAACTTTTAACATAAATAGTGAAACTTTGAACAGAAAGAGTGAAACTTTTAACAGAAAGAGTGAAACTTTGAACAGAAAAGTGAAACTTTGAACAGAAAGAGTGAAACTTTGAACATAAATAGTGAAACTTTTAACAGAAAGAGTGAAACTTTGAACAGAAATAGTGAAACTTTGAACAGAAAGAGTGAAACTTTGAACAGAAAGAGTGAAACTTTGAACAGAAAGAGTGAAACTTTGAACAGAAATAGTAAAACTTTGAACAGAAAGAGTGAAACTTTGAACAGAAAGAGTGAAACTTTGAACAGAAAGAGTGAAACTTTGAACAGAAAGAGTGAAACTTTGAACAGAAAGAGTGAAACTTTGAACAGAAAGAGTGAAACTTTGAACAGAAAGAGTGAAACTTAAAACATAAATAGTGAAACTTAAAAAATAAATAGTGAAACTTAAAACATAAATAGTGAAACTTTGAACAGAAAGAATGAAACTTTGAACAGAAAGAGTGAAACTTTGAACATAAAGAGTGAAACTTTGAACATAATGAGTGAAACTTTGAACATAAATAGTGAAACTTTGAACAGAAAGAGTGAGACTTTGAACATAAATAGTGAAACTTTGAACATAAATAGTGAAACTTTGAACATAAATAGTGAAACTTTTAACAGAGAGAGTGAAACTTTTAACATAAATAGTGAAACTTTGAACAGAAAGAGTGAAACTTTGAACAGAAAGAGTGAAACTTTTAACAGAAAGAGTGAAACTTTGAACAGAAAGAGTGAAACTTTGAACAGAAAGAGTGAAACTTTGAACATAAATAGTGAAACTTTTAACAGAAAGAGTGAAACTTTGAACAGAAATAGTGAAACTTTGAACAGAAAGAGTGAAACTTTGAACAGAAAGAGTGAAACTTTGAACAGAAAGAGTGAAACTTTGAACAGAAATAGTAAAACTTTGAACAGAAAGAGTGAAACTTTGAACAGAAAGAGTGAAACTTTGAACAGAAAGAGTGAAACTTTGAACAGAAAGAGTGAAACTTTGAACAGAAAGAGTGAAACTTTGAACAGAAAGAGTGAAACTTAAAACATAAATAGTGAAACTTAAAACATAAATAGTGAAACTTAAAACATAAATAGTGAAACTTTAAACATAAATAGTGAAACTTTGAACAGAAAGAGTGAAACTTTGAACGTAAAGACTGAAACTTTAAACAGAGAGAGTGAAACTTTTAACATAAATAGTGAAACTTTGAACAGAAAGAGTGAAACTTTTAACAGAAAGAGTGAAACTTTGAACAGAAAAGTGAAACTTTGAACAGAAAGAGTGAAACTTTGAACATAAATAGTGAAACTTTTAACAGAAAGAGTGAAACTTTGAACAGAAATAGTGAAACTTTGAACAGAAAGAGTGAAACTTTGAACAGAAAGAGTGAAACTTTGAACAGAAAGAGTGAAACTTTGAACAGAAATAGTAAAACTTTGAACAGAAAGAGTGAAACTTTGAACAGAAAGAGTGAAAATTTGAACAGAAAGAGTGAAACTTTGAACAGAAAGAGTGAAACTTTGAACAGAAAGAGTGAAACTTTGAACAGAAAGAGTGAAACTTTGAACAGAAAGAGTGAAACTTAAAACATAAATAGTGAAACTTAAAAAATAAATAGTGAAACTTAAAACATAAATAGTGAAACTTTAAACATAAATAGTGAAACTTTGAACAGAAAGAGTGAAACTTTGAACAGAAAGAGTGAAACTTTGAACATAAAGAGTGAAACTTTGAACATAATGAGTGAAACTTTGAACATAAATAGTGAAACTTTGAACAGAAAGAGTGAGACTTTGAACATAAATAGTGAAACTTTGAACATAAATAGTGAAACTTTTAACAGAGAGAGTGAAACTTTTAACATAAATAGTGAAACTTTGAACAGAAAGAGTGAAACTTTGAACAGAAAGAGTGAAACTTTTAACAGAAAGAGTGAAACTTTGAACAGAAAGAGTGAAACTTTGAACATAAATAGTGAAACTTTTAACAGAAAGAGTGAAACTTTGAACAGAAATAGTGAAACTTTGAACCGAAAGAGTGAAACTTTGAACAGAAAGAGTGAAACTTTGAACAGAAAGAGTGAAACTTTGAACAGAAATAGTAAAACTTTGAACAGAAAGAGTGAAACTTTGAACAGAAAGAGTGAAACTTTGAACAGAAAGAGTGAAACTTTGAACAGAAAGAGTGAAACTTTGAACAGAAATAGTAAAACTTTGAACAGAAAGAGTGAAACTTTGAACAGAAAGAGTGAAACTTTGAACAGAAAGAGTGAAACTTTGAACAGAAAGAGTGAAACTTTGAACAGAAAGAGTGAAACTTTGAACAGAAAGAGTGAAACTTTGAACAGAAAGAGTGAAACTTAAAACAGAAAGAGTGAAACTTTGAACAGAAAGAGTGAAACTTTGAACAGAAAGAGTGAAACTTAAAACAGAAAGAGTGAAACTTAAAACATAAATAGTGAAACTTAAAACATAAATAGTGAAACTTAAAACATAAATAGTGAAACTTTAAACATAAATAGTGAAACTTTGAACAGAAAGAGTGAAACTTTGAACAGAAAGAGTGAAACTTTGAACATAAATAGTGAAACTTTTAACAGAAAGAGTGAAACTTTGAACAGAAATAGTGAAACTTTGAACAGAAAGAGTGAAACTTTGAACAGAAAGAGTGAAACTTTGAACAGAAAGAGTGAAACTTTGAACAGAAATAGTAAAACTTTGAACAGAAAGAGTGAAACTTTGAACAGAAAGAGTGAAACTTTGAACAGAAAGAGTGAAACTTTGAACAGAAAGAGTGAAACTTTGAACAGAAAGAGTGAAACTTTGAACAGAAAGAGTGAAACTTAAAACATAAATAGTGAAACTTAAAACATAAATAGTGAAACTTTAAACATAAATAGTGAAACTTTGAACAGAAAGAGTGAAACTTTGAACGTAAAGACTGAAACTTTAAACAGAAAGAGTGAAACTTTGAACATAAATAGTGAAACTTTGAACATAATGAGTAAAACTTTGAACAGAAATAGTGAAACTTTGAACATAAAGAGTGAAACTTTGAACATAAGGAGTGAAACTTTGAACATAAAGAGTGAAACTTTTAACAGAAAGAGTTAACTTTTAACATAAATAGTAAAACTTTGAACATAAATAGTGAAACTTTAAACAGAAAGAGTGAAACTTTTAACATAAATAGTGAAACTTTGAACATAAATAGTGAAACTTTGAACATAAATAGTGAAACTTTTAACAGAGAGAGTGAAACTTTTAACATAAATAGTGAAACTTTGAACAATAGGGAAACTTTGAACAGAAAGAGTGAAACTTTGAACATAATGAGTAAAACTTTGAACAGAAATAGTGAAACTTTGAACATAAAGAGTGAAACTTTGAACATAAGGAGTGAAACTTTGAACATAAAGAGTGAAACTTTTAACAGAAAGAGTTAACTTTTAACATAAATAGTGAAACTTTGAACAGAAAGAGTGAAACTTTGAACAGAAAGAGTGAAACTTTGAACAGAAAGAGTGAAACTTAAAACATAAATAGTGAAACTTAAAACATAAATAGTGAAACTTAAAACATAAATAGTGAAACTTTAAACATAAATAGTGAAACTTTGAACAGAAAGAGTGAAACTTTGAACGTAAAGACTGAAACTTTAAACAGAGAGAGTGAAACTTTTAACATAAATAGTGAAACTTTGAACAGAAAGAGTGAAACTTTTAACAGAAAGAGTGAAACTTTGAACAGAAAAGTGAAACTTTGAACAGAAAGAGTGAAACTTTGAACATAAATAGTGAAACTTTTAACAGAAAGAGTGAAACTTTGAACAGAAATAGTGAAACTTTGAACAGAAAGAGTGAAACTTTGAACAGAAAGAGTGAAACTTTGAACAGAAAGAGTGAAACTTTGAACAGAAATAGTAAAACTTTGAACAGAAAGAGTGAAACTTTGAACAGAAAGAGTGAAAATTTGAACAGAAAGAGTGAAACTTTGAACAGAAAGAGTGAAACTTTGAACAGAAAGAGTGAAACTTTGAACAGAAAGAGTGAAACTTTGAACAGAAAGAGTGAAACTTAAAACATAAATAGTGAAACTTAAAAAATAAATAGTGAAACTTAAAACATAAATAGTGAAACTTTAAACATAAATAGTGAAACTTTGAACAGAAAGAGTGAAACTTTGAACAGAAAGAGTGAAACTTTGAACATAAAGAGTGAAACTTTGAACATAATGAGTGAAACTTTGAACATAAATAGTGAAACTTTTAACAGAAAGAGTGAAACTTTGAACAGAAATAGTGAAACTTTGAACAGAAAGAGTGAAACTTTGAACAGAAAGAGTGAAACTTTGAACAGAAAGAGTGAAACTTTGAACAGAAAGAGTGAAACTTTTAACAGAAAGAGTGAAACTTTGAACAGAAAGAGTGAAACTTTGAACATAAATAGTGAAACTTTTAACAGAAAGAGTGAAACTTTGAACAGAAATAGTGAAACTTTGAACAGAAAGAGTGAAACTTTGAACAGAAAGAGTGAAACTTTGAACAGAAAGAGTGAAACTTTGAACAGAAATAGTAAAACTTTGAACAGAAAGAGTGAAACTTTGAACAGAAAGAGTGAAACTTTGAACAGAAAGAGTGAAACTTTGAACAGAAAGAGTGAAACTTTGAACAGAAATAGTAAAACTTTGAACAGAAAGAGTGAAACTTTGAACAGAAAGAGTGAAACTTTGAACAGAAAGAGTGAAACTTTGAACAGAAAGAGTGAAACTTTGAACAGAAAGAGTGAAACTTTGAACAGAAAGAGTGAAACTTAAAACAGAAAGAGTGAAACTTTGAACAGAAAGAGTGAAACTTTGAACAGAAAGAGTGAAACTTAAAACAGAAAGAGTGAAACTTAAAACATAAATAGTGAAACTTAAAACATAAATAGTGAAACTTAAAACATAAATAGTGAAACTTTAAACATAAATAGTGAAACTTTGAACAGAAAGAGTGAAACTTTGAACAGAAAGAGTGAAACTTTGAACATAAATAGTGAAACTTTTAACAGAAAGAGTGAAACTTTGAACAGAAATAGTGAAACTTTGAACAGAAAGAGTGAAACTTTGAACAGAAAGAGTGAAACTTTGAACAGAAAGAGTGAAACTTTGAACAGAAATAGTAAAACTTTGAACAGAAAGAGTGAAACTTTGAACAGAAAGAGTGAAACTTTGAACAGAAAGAGTGAAACTTTGAACATAAAGAGTGAAACTTTGAACATAATGAGTGAAACTTTGAACATAAATAGTGAAACTTTGAACAGAAAGAGTGAGACTTTGAACATAAATAGTGAAACTTTGAACATAAATAGTGAAACTTTTAACAGAGAGAGTGAAACTTTTAACATAAATAGTGAAACTTTGAACAGAAAGAGTGAAACTTAAAACAGAAAGAGTGAAACTTTGAACAGAAAGAGTGAAACTTTGAACAGAAAGAGTGAAACTTAAAACAGAAAGAGTGAAACTTAAAACATAAATAGTGAAACTTAAAACATAAATAGTGAAACTTAAAACATAAATAGTGAAACTTTAAACATAAATAGTGAAACTTTGAACAGAAAGAGTGAAACTTTGAACAGAAAGAGTGAAACTTTGAACATAAATAGTGAAACTTTTAACAGAAAGAGTGAAACTTTGAACAGAAAGAGTGAAACTTTGAACAGAAAGAGTGAAACTTTGAACAGAAATAGTAAAACTTTGAACAGAAAGAGTGAAACTTTGAACAGAAAGAGTGAAACTTTGAACAGAAAGAGTGAAACTTTGAACAGAAAGAGTGAAACTTTGAACAGAAAGAGTGAAACTTTGAACAGAAAGAGTGAAACTTAAAACAGAAAGAGTGAAACTTTGAACAGAAAGAGTGAAACTTTGAACAGAAAGAGTGAAACTTAAAACAGAAAGAGTGAAACTTAAAACATAAATAGTGAAACTTAAAACATAAATAGTGAAACTTAAAACATAAATAGTGAAACTTTAAACATAAATAGTGAAACTTTGAACAGAAAGAGTGAAACTTTGAACAGAAAGAGTGAAACTTTGAACATAAATAGTGAAACTTTTAACAGAAAGAGTGAAACTTTGAACAGAAATAGTGAAACTTTGAACAGAAAGAGTGAAACTTTGAACAGAAAGAGTGAAACTTTGAACAGAAAGAGTGAAACTTTGAACAGAAATAGTAAAACTTTGAACAGAAAGAGTGAAACTTTGAACAGAAAGAGTGAAACTTTGAACAGAAAGAGTGAAACTTTGAACAGAAAGAGTGAAACTTTGAACAGAAATAGTAAAACTTTGAACAGAAAGAGTGAAACTTTGAACAGAAAGAGTGAAACTTTGAACAGAAAGAGTGAAACTTTGAACAGAAAGAGTGAAACTTTGAACAGAAAGAGTGAAACTTTGAACAGAAAGAGTGAAACTTAAAACAGAAAGAGTGAAACTTTGAACAGAAAGAGTGAAACTTTGAACAGAAAGAGTGAAACTTAAAACAGAAAGAGTGAAACTTAAAACATAAATAGTGAAACTTAAAACATAAATAGTGAAACTTAAAACATAAATAGTGAAACTTTAAACATAAATAGTGAAACTTTGAACAGAAAGAGTGAAACTTTGAACAGAAAGAGTGAAACTTTGAACATAAATAGTGAAACTTTTAACAGAAAGAGTGAAACTTTGAACAGAAATAGTGAAACTTTGAACAGAAAGAGTGAAACTTTGAACAGAAAGAGTGAAACTTTGAACAGAAAGAGTGAAACTTTGAACAGAAATAGTAAAACTTTGAACAGAAAGAGTGAAACTTTGAACAGAAAGAGTGAAACTTTGAACAGAAAGAGTGAAACTTTGAACAGAAAGAGTGAAACTTTGAACAGAAAGAGTGAAACTTTGAACAGAAAGAGTGAAACTTAAAACATAAATAGTGAAACTTAAAACATAAATAGTGAAACTTTAAACATAAATAGTGAAACTTTGAACAGAAAGAGTGAAACTTTGAACGTAAAGACTGAAACTTTAAACAGAAAGAGTGAAACTTTGAACATAAATAGTGAAACTTTGAACATAATGAGTAAAACTTTGAACAGAAATAGTGAAACTTTGAACATAAAGAGTGAAACTTTGAACATAAGGAGTGAAACTTTGAACATAAAGAGTGAAACTTTTAACAGAAAGAGTTAACTTTTAACATAAATAGTAAAACTTTGAACATAAATAGTGAAACTTTAAACAGAAAGAGTGAAACTTTTAACATAAATAGTGAAACTTTGAACATAAATAGTGAAACTTTGAACATAAATAGTGAAACTTTTAACAGAGAGAGTGAAACTTTTAACATAAATAGTGAAACTTTGAACAATAGGGAAACTTTGAACAGAAAGAGTGAAACTTTGAACATAATGAGTAAAACTTTGAACAGAAATAGTGAAACTTTGAACATAAAGAGTGAAACTTTGAACATAAGGAGTGAAACTTTGAACATAAAGAGTGAAACTTTTAACAGAAAGAGTTAACTTTTAACATAAATAGTGAAACTTTGAACAGAAAGAGTGAAACTTTGAACAGAAAGAGTGAAACTTTGAACAGAAAGAGTGAAACTTAAAACATAAATAGTGAAACTTAAAACATAAATAGTGAAACTTAAAACATAAATAGTGAAACTTTAAACATAAATAGTGAAACTTTGAACAGAAAGAGTGAAACTTTGAACGTAAAGACTGAAACTTTAAACAGAGAGAGTGAAACTTTTAACATAAATAGTGAAACTTTGAACAGAAAGAGTGAAACTTTTAACAGAAAGAGTGAAACTTTGAACAGAAAAGTGAAACTTTGAACAGAAAGAGTGAAACTTTGAACATAAATAGTGAAACTTTTAACAGAAAGAGTGAAACTTTGAACAGAAATAGTGAAACTTTGAACAGAAAGAGTGAAACTTTGAACAGAAAGAGTGAAACTTTGAACAGAAAGAGTGAAACTTTGAACAGAAATAGTAAAACTTTGAACAGAAAGAGTGAAACTTTGAACAGAAAGAGTGAAAATTTGAACAGAAAGAGTGAAACTTTGAACAGAAAGAGTGAAACTTTGAACAGAAAGAGTGAAACTTTGAACAGAAAGAGTGAAACTTTGAACAGAAAGAGTGAAACTTAAAACATAAATAGTGAAACTTAAAAAATAAATAGTGAAACTTAAAACATAAATAGTGAAACTTTAAACATAAATAGTGAAACTTTGAACAGAAAGAGTGAAACTTTGAACAGAAAGAGTGAAACTTTGAACATAAAGAGTGAAACTTTGAACATAATGAGTGAAACTTTGAACATAAATAGTGAAACTTTGAACAGAAAGAGTGAGACTTTGAACATAAATAGTGAAACTTTGAACATAAATAGTGAAACTTTTAACAGAGAGAGTGAAACTTTTAACATAAATAGTGAAACTTTGAACAGAAAGAGTGAAACTTTGAACAGAAAGAGTGAAACTTTTAACAGAAAGAGTGAAACTTTGAACAGAAAGAGTGAAACTTTGAACATAAATAGTGAAACTTTTAACAGAAAGAGTGAAACTTTGAACAGAAATAGTGAAACTTTGAACAGAAAGAGTGAAACTTTGAACAGAAAGAGTGAAACTTTGAACAGAAAGAGTGAAACTTTGAACAGAAATAGTAAAACTTTGAACAGAAAGAGTGAAACTTTGAACAGAAAGAGTGAAACTTTGAACAGAAAGAGTGAAACTTTGAACAGAAAGAGTGAAACTTTGAACAGAAATAGTAAAACTTTGAACAGAAAGAGTGAAACTTTGAGCAGAAAGAGTGAAACTTTGAACAGAAAGAGTGAAACTTTGAACAGAAAGAGTGAAACTTTGAACAGAAAGAGTGAAACTTTGAACAGAAAGAGTGAAACTTAAAACAGAAAGAGTGAAACTTTGAACAGAAAGAGTGAAACTTTGAACAGAAAGAGTGAAACTTAAAACAGAAAGAGTGAAACTTAAAACATAAATAGTGAAACTTAAAACATAAATAGTGAAACTTAAAACATAAATAGTGAAACTTTAAACATAAATAGTGAAACTTTGAACAGAAAGAGTGAAACTTTGAACAGAAAGAGTGAAACTTTGAACATAAATAGTGAAACTTTTAACAGAAAGAGTGAAACTTTGAACAGAAATAGTGAAACTTTGAACAGAAAGAGTGAAACTTTGAACAGAAAGAGTGAAACTTTGAACAGAAAGAGTGAAACTTTGAACAGAAATAGTAAAACTTTGAACAGAAAGAGTGAAACTTTGAACAGAAAGAGTGAAACTTTGAACAGAAAGAGTGAAACTTTGAACAGAAAGAGTGAAACTTTGAACAGAAAGAGTGAAACTTTGAACAGAAAGAGTGAAACTTAAAACATAAATAGTGAAACTTAAAACATAAATAGTGAAACTTTAAACATAAATAGTGAAACTTTGAACAGAAAGAGTGAAACTTTGAACGTAAAGACTGAAACTTTAAACAGAAAGAGTGAAACTTTGAACATAAATAGTGAAACTTTGAACATAATGAGTAAAACTTTGAACAGAAATAGTGAAACTTTGAACATAAAGAGTGAAACTTTGAACATAAGGAGTGAAACTTTGAACATAAAGAGTGAAACTTTTAACAGAAAGAGTTAACTTTTAACATAAATAGTAAAACTTTGAACATAAATAGTGAAACTTTAAACAGAAAGAGTGAAACTTTTAACATAAATAGTGAAACTTTGAACATAAATAGTGAAACTTTGAACATAAATAGTGAAACTTTTAACAGAGAGAGTGAAACTTTTAACATAAATAGTGAAACTTTGAACAATAGGGAAACTTTGAACAGAAAGAGTGAAACTTTGAACATAATGAGTAAAACTTTGAACAGAAATAGTGAAACTTTGAACATAAAGAGTGAAACTTTGAACATAAGGAGTGAAACTTTGAACATAAAGAGTGAAACTTTTAACAGAAAGAGTTAACTTTTAACATAAATAGTGAAACTTTGAACATAAATAGTGAAACTTTGAACATAAATAGTGAAACTTTTAACAGAAAGAGTGAAACTTTTAACAGAAAGAGTGAAACTTTGAACATAAATAGTGAAACTTTGAACATAAATAGTGAAACTTTTAACAGAAAGAGTGAAACTTTTAACATAAATAGTGAAACTTTGAACAGAAAGAGTGAAACTTTGAACAGAAAGAGTGAAACTTTGAACAGAAAGAGTGAAACTTTGAACAGAAAGAGTGAAACTTTGAACATAAAGAGTGAAACTTTGAACATAATGAGTAAAACTTTGAACATATATAGTGAAACTTTTAACATAAATAGTGAAACTTTGAACATAAATAGTGAAACTTTGAACATAAATAGTGAAACTTTTAACAGAGAGAGTGAAACTTTTAACATAAATAGTGAAACTTTGAACAGAAAGAGTGAAACATTTAACAGAAAGAGTGAAACTTTGAACAGAAAGAGTGAAACTTTGAACAGAAAGAGTGAAACTTTGAACAGAAAGAGTGAAACTTTGAACATAAATAGTGAAACTTTTAACAGAAAGAGTGAAACTTTGAACAGAAATAGTGAAACTTTGAACAGAAAGAGTGAAACTTTGAACAGAAAGAGTGAAACTTTGAACAGAAAGAGTGAAACTTTGAACAGAAATAGTAAAACTTTGAACAGAAAGAGTGAAACTTTGAACAGAAAGAGTGAAACTATGAACAGAAAGAGTGAAACTTTGAACAGAAAGAGTGCAACTTTGAACAGAAAGAGTGAAACTTTGAACAGAAAGAGTGAAACTTAAAACATAAATAGTGAAACTTAAAACATAAATAGTGAAACTTAAAACATAAATAGTGAAACTTTGAACATAAATAGTGAAACTTTTAACAGAAAGAGTGAAACTTTGAAAATAATAGTGAAACTTTGAACATAAATAGTGAAACTTTTAACAGAAAGAGTGAAACTTTTAACATAAATAGTGAAACTTTGAACAGAAAGAGTGAAACTTTGAACAGAAAGAGTGAAACTTTGAACAGAAAGAGTGAAACTTTGAACAGAAAGAGTGAAACTTTGAACATAAAGAGTGAAACTTTGAACATAATGAGTAAAACTTTGAACATATATAGTGAAACTTTAAACAGAAAGAGTGAAACTTTTAGCATAAATAGTGAAACTTTGAACATAAATAGTGAAACTTTGAACATAAATAGTGAAACTTTTAACAGAGAGAGTGAAACTTTTAACATAAATAGTGAAACTTTGAACAGAAAGAGTGAAACTTTTAACAGAAAGAGTGAAACTTTGAACAGAAAAGTGAAACTTTGAACAGAAAGAGTGAAACTTTGAACATAAATAGTGAAACTTTTAACAGAAAGAGTGAAACTTTGAACAGAAATAGTGAAACTTTGAACAGAAAGAGTGAAACTTTGAACAGAAAGAGTGAAACTTTGAACAGAAAGAGTGAAACTTTGAACAGAAATAGTAAAACTTTGAACAGAAAGAGTGAAACTTTGAACAGAAAGAGTGAAACTTTGAACAGAAAGAGTGAAACTTTGAACAGAAAGAGTGAAACTTTGAACAGAAAGAGTGAAACTTTGAACAGAAAGAGTGAAACTTTGAACAGAAAGAGTGAAACTTAAAACATAAATAGTGAAACTTAAAAAATAAATAGTGAAACTTAAAACATAAATAGTGAAACTTTAAACATAAATAGTGAAACTTTGAACAGAAAGAGTGAAACTTTGAACAGAAAGAGTGAAACTTTGAACATAAAGAGTGAAACTTTGAACATAATGAGTGAAACTTTGAACATAAATAGTGAAACTTTGAACAGAAAGAGTGAGACTTTGAACATAAATAGTGAAACTTTGAACATAAATAGTGAAACTTTGAACATAAATAGTCAAACTTTTAACAGAGAGAGTGAAACTTTTAACATAAATAGTGAAACTTTGAACAGAAAGAGTGAAACTTTGAACAGAAAGAGTGAAACTTTTAACAGAAAGAGTGAAACTTTGAACAGAAAGAGTGAAACTTTGAACAGAAAGAGTGAAACTTTGAACAGAAAGAGTGAAACTTTGAACATAAATAGTGAAACTTTTAACAGAAAGAGTGAAACTTTGAACAGAAATAGTGAAACTTTGAACAGAAAGAGTGAAACTTTGAACAGAAAGAGTGAAACTTTGAACAGAAAGAGTGAAACTTTGAACAGAAATAGTAAAACTTTGAACAGAAAGAGTGAAACTTTGAACAGAAAGAGTGAAACTTTGAACATAATGAGTGAAACTTTGAACATAAATAGTGAAACTTTGAACAGAAAGAGTGAGACTTTGAACATAAATAGTGAAACTTTGAACATAAATAGTGAAACTTTGAACATAAATAGTGAAACTTTTAACAGAGAGAGTGAAACTTTTAACATAAATAGTGAAACTTTGAACAGAAAGAGTGAAACTTTGAACAGAAAGAGTGAAACTTTTAACAGAAAGAGTGAAACTTTGAACAGAAAGAGTGAAACTTTGAACAGAAAGAGTGAAACTTTGAACATAAATAGTGAAACTTTTAACAGAAAGAGTGAAACTTTGAACAGAAATAGTGAAACTTTGAACAGAAAGAGTGAAACTTTGAACAGAAAGAGTGAAACTTTGAACAGAAAGAGTGAAACTTTGAACAGAAAGAGTGAAACTTTGAACAGAAATAGTAAAACTTTGAACAGAAAGAGTGAAACTTTGAACAGAAAGAGTGAAACTTTGAACAGAAAGAGTGAAACTTAAAACATAAATAGTGAAACTTAAAACATAAATAGTGAAACTTTAAACATAAATAGTGAAACTTTGAACATAAATAGTGAAACTTTGAACAGAAAGAGTGAAACTTTGAACGTAAAGACTGAAACTTTAAACAGAGAGAGTGAAACTTTTAACATAAATAGTGAAACTTTGAACAGAAAGAGTGAAACTTTTAACAGAAAGAGTGAAACTTTGAACAGAAAAGTGAAACTTTGAACAGAAAGAGTGAAACTTTGAACATAAATAGTGAAACTTTTAACAGAAAGAGTGAAACTTTGAACAGAAATAGTGAAACTTTGAACAGAAAGAGTGAAACTTTGAACAGAAAGAGTGAAACTTTGAACAGAAAGAGTGAAACTTTGAACAGAAATAGTAAAACTTTGAACAGAAAGAGTGAAACTTTGAACATAAAGAGTGAAACTTTGAACATAATGAGTGAAACTTTGAACATAAATAGTGAAACTTTGAACAGAAAGAGTGAGACTTTGAACATAAATAGTGAAACTTTGAACATAAATAGTGAAACTTTGAACATAAATAGTGAAACTTTTAACAGAGAGAGTGAAACTTTTAACATAAATAGTGAAACTTTGAACAGAAAGAGTGAAACTTTGAACAGAAAGAGTGAAACTTTTAACAGAAAGAGTGAAACTTTGAACAGAAAGAGTGAAACTTTGAACAGAAAGAGTGAAACTTTGAACATAAATAGTGAAACTTTTAACAGAAAGAGTGAAACTTTGAACAGAAATAGTGAAACTTTGAACAGAAAGAGTGAAACTTTGAACAGAAAGAGTGAAACTTTGAACAGAAAGAGTGAAACTTTGAACAGAAATAGTAAAACTTTGAACAGAAAGAGTGAAACTTTGAACAGAAAGAGTGAAACTTTGAACAGAAAGAGTGAAACTTTGAACAGAAAGAGTGAAACTTTGAACAGAAAGAGTGAAACTTTGAACAGAAAGAGTGAAACTTAAAACATAAATAGTGAAACTTAAAACATAAATAGTGAAACTTAAAACATAAATAGTGAAACTTTAAACATAAATAGTGAAACTTTGAACAGAAAGAGTGAAACTTTGAACGTAAAGACTGAAACTTTAAACAGAGAGAGTGAAACTTTTAACATAAATAGTGAAACTTTGAACAGAAAGAGTGAAACTTTTAACAGAAAGAGTGAAACTTTGAACAGAAAAGTGAAACTTTGAACAGAAAGAGTGAAACTTTGAACATAAATAGTGAAACTTTTAACAGAAAGAGTGAAACTTTGAACAGAAATAGTGAAACTTTGAACAGAAAGAGTGAAACTTTGAACAGAAAGAGTGAAACTTTGAACAGAAAGAGTGAAACTTTGAACAGAAATAGTAAAACTTTGAACAGAAAGAGTGAAACTTTGAACAGAAAGAGTGAAACTTTGAACAGAAAGAGTGAAACTTTGAACAGAAAGAGTGAAACTTTGAACAGAAAGAGTGAAACTTAAAACATAAATAGTGAAACTTAAAAAATAAATAGTGAAACTTAAAACATAAATAGTGAAACTTTAAACATAAATAGTGAAACTTTGAACAGAAAGAGTGAAACTTTGAACAGAAAGAGTGAAACTTTGAACATAAAGAGTGAAACTTTGAACATAATGAGTGAAACTTTGAACATAAATAGTGAAACTTTGAACAGAAAGAGTGAGACTTTGAACATAAATAGTGAAACTTTGAACATAAATAGTGAAACTTTGAACATAAATAGTGAAACTTTTAACAGAGAGAGTGAAACTTTTAACATAAATAGTGACACTTTGAACAGAAAGAGTGAAACTTTGAACAGAAAGAGTGAAACTTTTAACAGAAAGAGTGAAACTTTGAACAGAAAGAGTGAAACTTTGAACAGAAAGAGTGAAACTTTGAACATAAATAGTGAAACTTTTAACAGAAAGAGTGAAACTTTGAACAGAAATAGTGAAACTTTGAACAGAAAGAGTGAAACTTTGAACAGAAAGAGTGAAACTTTGAACAGAAAGAGTGAAACTTTGAACAGAAATAGTAAAACTTTGAACAGAAAGAGTGAAACTTTGAACAGAAAGAGTGAAACTTTGAACAGAAAGAGTGAAACTTTGAACAGAAAGAGTGAAACTTAAAACATAAATAGTGAAACTTAAAACATAAATAGTGAAACTTAAAACATAAATAGTGAAACTTTAAACATAAATAGTGAAACTTTGAACAGAAAGAGTGAAACTTTGAACGTAAAGACTGAAACTTTAAACAGAAAGAGTGAAACTTTGAACATAAATAGTGAAACTTTGAACAATAGGGAAACTTTGAACAGAAAGAGTGAAACTTTGAACATAATGAGTAAAACTTTGAACAGAAATAGTGAAACTTTGAACATAAAGAGTGAAACTTTGAACATAAGGAGTGAAACTTTGAACATAAAGAGTGAAACTTTTAACAGAAAGAATTAACTTTTAACATAAATAGTGAAACTTTGAACATAAATAGTGAAACTTTGAACATAAATAGTGAAACTTTGAACATAAATAGTGAAACTTTGAACATAAATAGTGAAACTTTTAACAGAAAGAGTGAAACTTTTAACATAAATAGTGAAACTTTTAACAGAAAGAGTGAAACTTTTAACATAAATAGTGAAACTTTGAACATAAATAGTGAAACTTTGAACATAAATAGTGAAACTTTTAACAGAAAGAGTGAAACTTTTAACATAAATAGTGAAACTTTGAACAGACAGAGTGAAACTTTGAACAGAAAGAGTGAAACTTTGAACAGAAAGAGTTAAACTTTGAACAGAAAGAGTGAAACTTTGAACATAAATAGTGAAACTTTGAACAGAAAGAGTGAAACTTTGAACAGAAAGAGTGGAACTTTGAACAGAAATAGTAAAACTTTGAACAGAAAGAGTGAAACTTAAAACATAAATAGTGAAACCTAAAACATAAATAGAGAAACTTAAACCATAAATAGTGAAACTTTGAACAGAAAGAGTGAAACTTAAAACATAAATAGTGAAACCTAAAACATAAATGGAGAAACTTAAACCATAAATAGTGAAACTTTGAACAGAAAGACTGAAACTTAAACAGAAAGAGTGAAACTTTGAACGTAAAGACTGAAACTTTAAACATAAATAGTGAAACTTTGAACAATAGGGAAACTTTGAACAGAAAGAGTGAAACTTTGAACATAAAGAGATAAACTTTGAACATAATGAGTAAAACTTTGAACATAAATAGTGAAACTTTAAACAGAAAGAGTGAAACTTTTAACATAAATAGTGAAACTTTGAACATAAATAGTGAAACTTTGAACATAAATAGTGAAACTTTTAACAGAGAGAGTGAAACTTTTAACATAAATAGTGAAACTTTGAACAGAAAGAGTGAAACTTTTAACAGAAAGAGTGAAACTTTGAACAGAAAAGTGAAACTTTGAACAGAAAGAGTGAAACTTTGAACATAAATAGTGAAACTTTTAACAGAAAGAGTGAAACTTTGAACAGAAATAGTGAAACTTTGAACAGAAAGAGTGAAACTTTGAACAGAAAGAGTGAAACTTTGAACAGAAAGAGTGAAACTTTGAACAGAAATAGTAAAACTTTGAACAGAAAGAGTGAAACTTTGAACAGAAAGAGTGAAACTTTGAACAGAAAGAGTGAAACTTTGAACAGAAAGAGTCAAACTTTGAACAGAAAGAGTGAAACTTTGAACAGAAAGAGTGAAACTTTGAACAGAAAGAGTGAAACTTTGAACAGAAAGAGTGAAACTTAAAACATAAATAGTGAAACTTAAAAAATAAATAGTGAAACTTAAAACATAAATAGTGAAACTTTAAACATAAATAGTGAAACTTTGAACAGAAAGAGTGAAACTTTGAACAGAAAGAGTGAAACTTTGAAAATAAAGAGTGAAACTTTGAACATAATGAGTGAAACTTTGAACATAAATAGTGAAACTTTGAACAGAAAGAGTGAGACTTTGAACATAAATAGTGAAACTTTGAACAGAAAGAGTGAAACTTTGAACAGAAAGAGTGAAACTTTGAACAGAAAGAGTGAAACTTTGAACATAAATAGTGAAACTTTTAACAGAAAGAGTGAAACTTTTAACAGAAAGAGTGAAACTTTGAACAGAAATAGTGAAATTTTGAACAGAAAGAGTAAAACTTTGAACAGAAATAGTGAAACTTTGAACATAAATAGTGAAACTTTTAACAGAAAGAGTGAAACTTTGAACAGAAATAGTGAAACTTTGAACAGAAAGAGTGAAACTTTGAACAGAAAGAGTGAAACTTTGAACAGAAAGAGTGAAACTTTGAACAGAAATAGTAAAACTTTGAACAGAAAGAGTGAAACTTTGAACAGAAAGAGTGAAACTTTGAACAGAAAGAGTGAAACTTTGAACAGAAAGAGTGAAACTTTGAACAGAAAGAGTGAAACTTTGAACAGAAAGAGTGAAACTTAAAACATAAATAGTGAAACTTAAAACATAAATAGTGAAACTTTAAACATAAATAGTGAAACTTTGAACAGAAAGAGTGAAACTTTGAACGTAAAGACTGAAACTTTAAACAGAAAGAGTGAAACTTTGAACATAAATAGTGAAACTTTGAACATAATGAGTAAAACTTTGAACAGAAATAGTGAAACTTTGAACATAAAGAGTGAAACTTTGAACATAAGGAGTGAAACTTTGAACATAAAGAGTGAAACTTTTAACAGAAAGAGTTAACTTTTAACATAAATAGTAAAACTTTGAACATAAATAGTGAAACTTTAAACAGAAAGAGTGAAACTTTTAACATAAATAGTGAAACTTTGAACATAAATAGTGAAACTTTGAACATAAATAGTGAAACTTTTAACAGAGAGAGTGAAACTTTTAACATAAATAGTGAAACTTTGAACAATAGGGAAACTTTGAACAGAAAGAGTGAAACTTTGAACATAATGAGTAAAACTTTGAACAGAAATAGTGAAACTTTGAACATAAAGAGTGAAACTTTGAACATAAGGAGTGAAACTTTGAACATAAAGAGTGAAACTTTTAACAGAAAGAGTTAACTTTTAACATAAATAGTGAAACTTTGAACATAAATAGTGAAACTTTGAACATAAATAGTGAAACTTTTAACAGAAAGAGTGAAACTTTTAACAGAAAGAGTGAAACTTTGAACATAAATAGTGAAACTTTGAACATAAATAGTGAAACTTTTAACAGAAAGAGTGAAACTTTTAACATAAATAGTGAAACTTTGAACAGAAAGAGTGAAACTTTGAACAGAAAGAGTGAAACTTTGAACAGAAAGAGTGAAACTTTGAACAGAAAGAGTGAAACTTTGAACATAAAGAGTGAAACTTTGAACATAATGAGTAAAACTTTGAACATATATAGTGAAACTTTAAACAGAAAGAGTGAAACTTTTAACATAAATAGTGAAACTTTGAACATAAATAGTGAAACTTTGAACATAAATAGTGAAACTTTTAACAGAGAGAGTGAAACTTTTAACATAAATAGTGAAACTTTGAACAGAAAGAGTGAAACATTTAACAGAAAGAGTGAAACTTTGAACAGAAAGAGTGAAACTTTGAACAGAAAGAGTGAAACTTTGAACAGAAAGAGTGAAACTTTGAACATAAATAGTGAAACTTTTAACAGAAAGAGTGAAACTTTGAACAGAAATAGTGAAACTTTGAACAGAAAGAGTGAAACTTTGAACAGAAAGAGTGAAACTTTGAACAGAAAGAGTGAAACTTTGAACAGAAATAGTAAAACTTTGAACAGAAAGAGTGAAACTTTGAACAGAAAGAGTGAAACTTTGAACAGAAAGAGTGAAACTTTGAACAGAAAGAGTGAAACTTTGAACAGAAAGAGTGAAACTTAAAACATAAATAGTGAAACTTAAAACATAAATAGTGAAACTTTAAACATAAATAGTGAAACTTTGAACAGAAAGAGTGAAACTTTGAACGTAAAGACTGAAACTTTAAACAGAAAGAGTGAAACTTTGAACATAAATAGTGAAACTTTGAACATAATGAGTAAAACTTTGAACAGAAATAGTGAAACTTTGAACATAAAGAGTGAAACTTTGAACATAAGGAGTGAAACTTTGAACATAAAGAGTGAAACTTTTAACAGAAAGAGTTAACTTTTAACATAAATAGTAAAACTTTGAACATAAATAGTGAAACTTTAAACAGAAAGAGTGAAACTTTTAACATAAATAGTGAAACTTTGAACATAAATAGTGAAACTTTGAACATAAATAGTGAAACTTTTAACAGAGAGAGTGAAACTTTTAACATAAATAGTGAAACTTTGAACAATAGGGAAACTTTGAACAGAAAGAGTGAAACTTTGAACATAATGAGTAAAACTTTGAACAGAAATAGTGAAACTTTGAACATAAAGAGTGAAACTTTGAACATAAGGAGTGAAACTTTGAACATAAAGAGTGAAACTTTTAACAGAAAGAGTTAACTTTTAACATAAATAGTGAAACTTTGAACATAAATAGTGAAACTTTGAACATAAATAGTGAAACTTTTAACAGAAAGAGTGAAACTTTTAACAGAAAGAGTGAAACTTTGAACATAAATAGTGAAACTTTGAACATAAATAGTGAAACTTTTAACAGAAAGAGTGAAACTTTTAACATAAATAGTGAAACTTTGAACAGAAAGAGTGAAACTTTGAACAGAAAGAGTGAAACTTTGAACAGAAAGAGTGAAACTTTGAACAGAAAGAGTGAAACTTTGAACATAAAGAGTGAAACTTTGAACATAATGAGTAAAACTTTGAACATATATAGTGAAACTTTAAACAGAAAGAGTGAAACTTTTAACATAAATAGTGAAACTTTGAACATAAATAGTGAAACTTTGAACATAAATAGTGAAACTTTTAACAGAGAGAGTGAAACTTTTAACATAAATAGTGAAACTTTGAACAGAAAGAGTGAAACATTTAACAGAAAGAGTGAAACTTTGAACAGAAAGAGTGAAACTTTGAACAGAAAGAGTGAAACTTTGAACAGAAAGAGTGAAACTTTGAACATAAATAGTGAAACTTTTAACAGAAAGAGTGAAACTTTGAACAGAAATAGTGAAACTTTGAACAGAAAGAGTGAAACTTTGAACAGAAAGAGTGAAACTTTGAACAGAAAGAGTGAAACTTTGAACAGAAATAGTAAAACTTTGAACAGAAAGAGTGAAACTTTGAACAGAAAGAGTGAAACTTTGAACAGAAAGAGTGAAACTTTGAACAGAAAGAGTGAAACTTTGAACAGAAAGAGTGAAACTTAAAACATAAATAGTGAAACTTAAAACATAAATAGTGAAACTTTAAACATAAATAGTGAAACTTTGAACAGAAAGAGTGAAACTTTGAACGTAAAGACTGAAACTTTAAACAGAAAGAGTGAAACTTTGAACATAAATAGTGAAACTTTGAACATAATGAGTAAAACTTTGAACAGAAATAGTGAAACTTTGAACATAAAGAGTGAAACTTTGAACATAAGGAGTGAAACTTTGAACATAAAGAGTGAAACTTTTAACAGAAAGAGTTAACTTTTAACATAAATAGTAAAACTTTGAACATAAATAGTGAAACTTTAAACAGAAAGAGTGAAACTTTTAACATAAATAGTGAAACTTTGAACATAAATAGTGAAACTTTGAACATAAATAGTGAAACTTTTAACAGAGAGAGTGAAACTTTTAACATAAATAGTGAAACTTTGAACAATAGGGAAACTTTGAACAGAAAGAGTGAAACTTTGAACATAATGAGTAAAACTTTGAACAGAAATAGTGAAACTTTGAACATAAAGAGTGAAACTTTGAACATAAGGAGTGAAACTTTGAACATAAAGAGTGAAACTTTTAACAGAAAGAGTTAACTTTTAACATAAATAGTGAAACTTTGAACATAAATAGTGAAACTTTGAACATAAATAGTGAAACTTTTAACAGAAAGAGTGAAACTTTTAACAGAAAGAGTGAAACTTTGAACATAAATAGTGAAACTTTGAACATAAATAGTGAAACTTTTAACAGAAAGAGTGAAACTTTTAACATAAATAGTGAAACTTTGAACAGAAAGAGTGAAACTTTGAACAGAAAGAGTGAAACTTTGAACAGAAAGAGTGAAACTTTGAACAGAAAGAGTGAAACTTTGAACATAAAGAGTGAAACTTTGAACATAATGAGTAAAACTTTGAACATATATAGTGAAACTTTAAACAGAAAGAGTGAAACTTTTAACATAAATAGTGAAACTTTGAACATAAATAGTGAAACTTTGAACATAAATAGTGAAACTTTTAACAGAGAGAGTGAAACTTTTAACATAAATAGTGAAACTTTGAACAGAAAGAGTGAAACATTTAACAGAAAGAGTGAAACTTTGAACAGAAAGAGTGAAACTTTGAACAGAAAGAGTGAAACTTTGAACAGAAAGAGTGAAACTTTGAACATAAATAGTGAAACTTTTAACAGAAAGAGTGAAACTTTGAACAGAAATAGTGAAACTTTGAACAGAAAGAGTGAAACTTTGAACAGAAAGAGTGAAACTTTGAACAGAAAGAGTGAAACTTTGAACAGAAATAGTAAAACTTTGAACAGAAAGAGTGAAACTTTGAACAGAAAGAGTGAAACTTTGAACAGAAAGAGTGAAACTTTGAACAGAAAGAGTGAAACTTTGAACAGAAAGAGTGAAACTTTGAACAGAAAGAGTGAAACTTAAAACATAAATAGTGAAACTTAAAACATAAATAGTGAAACTTAAAACATAAATAGTGAAACTTTGAACATAAATAGTGAAACTTTTAACAGAAAGAGTGAAACTTTGAAAATAATAGTGAAACTTTGAACATAAATAGTGAAACTTTTAACAGAAAGAGTGAAACTTTTAACATAAATAGTGAAACTTTGAACAGAAAGAGTGAAACTTTGAACAGAAAGAGTGAAACTTTGAACAGAAAGAGTGAAACTTTGAACAGAAAGAGTGAAACTTTGAACATAAAGAGTGAAACTTTGAACATAATGAGTAAAACTTTGAACATATATAGTGAAACTTTAAACAGAAAGAGTGAAACTTTTAACATAAATAGTGAAAATTTGAACATAAATAGTGAAACTTTGAACATAAATAGTGAAACTTTTAACAGAGAGAGTGAAACTTTTAACATAAATAGTGAAACTTTGAACAGAAAGAGTGAAACTTTGAACAGAAAGAGTGAAACTTTGAACAGAAAGAGTGAAACTTTGAACAGAAAGAGTGAAACTTAAAACATAAATAGTGAAACTTAAAAAATAAATAGTGAAACTTAAAACATAAATAGTGAAACTTTAAACATAAATAGTGAAACTTTGAACAGAAAGAGTGAAACTTTGAACAGAAAGAGTGAAACTTTGAACATAAAGAGTGAAACTTTGAACATAATGAGTGAAACTTTGAACATAAATAGTGAAACTTTGAACAGAAAGAGTGAGACTTTGAACATAAATAGTGAAACTTTGAACAGAAAGAGTGAAACTTTGAACAGAAAGAGTGAAACTTTGAACAGAAAGAGTGAAACTTTGAACATAAATAGTGAAACTTTTAACAGAAAGAGTGAAACTTTGAACAGAAATAGTGAAATTTTGAACAGAAAGAGTAAAACTTTGAACAGAAATAGTGAAACTTTGAACATAAATAGTGAAACTTTTAACAGAAAGAGTGAAACTTTGAACAGAAATAGTGAAACTTTGAACAGAAAGAGTGAAACTTTGAACAGAAAGAGTGAAACTTTGAACAGAAAGAGTGAAACTTTGAACAGAAATAGTAAAACTTTGAACAGAAAGAGTGAAACTTTGAACAGAAAGAGTGAAACTTTGAACAGAAAGAGTGAAACTTTGAACAGAAAGAGTGAAACTTTGAACAGAAAGAGTGAAACTTTGAACAGAAAGAGTGAAACTTAAAACATAAATAGTGAAACTTAAAACATAAATAGTGAAACTTTAAACATAAATAGTGAAACTTTGAACAGAAAGAGTGAAACTTTGAACGTAAAGACTGAAACTTTAAACAGAAAGAGTGAAACTTTGAACATAAATAGTGAAACTTTGAACATAATGAGTAAAACTTTGAACAGAAATAGTGAAACTTTGAACATAAAGAGTGAAACTTTGAACATAAGGAGTGAAACTTTGAACATAAAGAGTGAAACTTTTAACAGAAAGAGTTAACTTTTAACATAAATAGTAAAACTTTGAACATAAATAGTGAAACTTTAAACAGAAAGAGTGAAACTTTTAACATAAATAGTGAAACTTTGAACATAAATAGTGAAACTTTGAACATAAATAGTGAAACTTTTAACAGAGAGAGTGAAACTTTTAACATAAATAGTGAAACTTTGAACAATAGGGAAACTTTGAACAGAAAGAGTGAAACTTTGAACATAATGAGTAAAACTTTGAACAGAAATAGTGAAACTTTGAACATAAAGAGTGAAACTTTGAACATAAGGAGTGAAACTTTGAACATAAAGAGTGAAACTTTTAACAGAAAGAGTTAACTTTTAACATAAATAGTGAAACTTTGAACATAAATAGTGAAACTTTGAACAGAAAGAGTGAAACTTTGAACAGAAAGAGTGAAACTTTGAACAGAAAGAGTGAAACTTTGAACAGAAAGAGTGAAACTTTGAACATAAAGAGTGAAACTTTGAACATAATGAGTAAAACTTTGAACATATATAGTGAAACTTTAAACAGAAAGAGTGAAACTTTTAACATAAATAGTGAAACTTTGAACATAAATAGTGAAACTTTGAACATAAATAGTGAAACTTTTAACAGAGAGAGTGAAACTTTTAACATAAATAGTGAAACTTTGAACAGAAAGAGTGAAACATTTAACAGAAAGAGTGAAACTTTGAACAGAAAGAGTGAAACTTTGAACAGAAAGAGTGAAACTTTGAACAGAAAGAGTGAAACTTTGAACATAAATAGTGAAACTTTTAACAGAAAGAGTGAAACTTTGAACAGAAATAGTGAAACTTTGAACAGAAAGAGTGAAACTTTGAACAGAAAGAGTGAAACTTTGAACAGAAAGAGTGAAACTTTGAACAGAAATAGTAAAACTTTGAACAGAAAGAGTGAAACTTTGAACAGAAAGAGTGAAACTTTGAACAGAAAGAGTGAAACTTTGAACAGAAAGAGTGAAACTTTGAACAGAAAGAGTGAAACTTTGAACAGAAAGAGTGAAACTTAAAACATAAATAGTGAAACTTAAAACATAAATAGTGAAACTTAAAACATAAATAGTGAAACTTTGAACATAAATAGTGAAACTTTTAACAGAAAGAGTGAAACTTTGAAAATAATAGTGAAACTTTGAACATAAATAGTGAAACTTTTAACAGAAAGAGTGAAACTTTTAACATAAATAGTGAAACTTTGAACAGAAAGAGTGAAACTTTGAACAGAAAGAGTGAAACTTTGAACAGAAAGAGTGAAACTTTGAACAGAAAGAGTGAAACTTTGAACATAAAGAGTGAAACTTTGAACATAATGAGTAAAACTTTGAACATATATAGTGAAACTTTAAACAGAAAGAGTGAAACTTTTAACATAAATAGTGAAAATTTGAACATAAATAGTGAAACTTTGAACATAAATAGTGAAACTTTTAACAGAGAGAGTGAAACTTTTAACATAAATAGTGAAACTTTGAACAGAAAGAGTGAAACTTTGAACAGAAAGAGTGAAACTTAAAACATAAATAGTGAAACTTAAAAAATAAATAGTGAAACTTAAAACATAAATAGTGAAACTTTAAACATAAATAGTGAAACTTTGAACAGAAAGAGTGAAACTTTGAACAGAAAGAGTGAGACTTTGAACATAAATAGTGAAACTTTGAACATAAATAGTGAAACTTTGAACATAAATAGTGAAACTTTTAACAGAGAGAGTGAAACTTTTAACATAAATAGTGAAACTTTGAACAGAAAGAGTGAAACTTTTAACAGAAAGAGTGAAACTTTGAACAGAAAGAGTGAAACTTTGAACAGAAAGAGTGAAACTTTGAACATAAATAGTGAAACTTTTAACAGAAAGAGTGAAACTTTGAACAGAAATAGTGAAACTTTGAACAGAAAGAGTGAAACTTTGAACAGAAAGAGTGAAACTTTGAACAGAAAGAGTGAAACTTTGAACAGAAATAGTAAAACTTTGAACAGAAAGAGTGAAACTTTGAACAGAAAGAGTGAAACTTTGAACAGAAAGAGTGAAACTTTGAACAGAAAGAGTGAAACTTTGAACAGAAAGAGTGAAACTTTGAACAGAAAGAGTGAAACTTAAAACATAAATAGTGAAACTTAAAACATAAATAGTGAAACTTAAAACATAAATAGTGAAACTTTAAACATAAATAGTGAAACTTTGAACAGAAAGAGTGAAACTTTGAACGTAAAGACTGAAACTTTAAACAGAGAGAGTGAAACTTTTAACATAAATAGTGAAACTTTGAACAGAAAGAGTGAAACTTTTAACAGAAAGAGTGAAACTTTGAACAGAAAAGTGAAACTTTGAACAGAAAGAGTGAAACTTTGAACATAAATAGTGAAACTTTTAACAGAAAGAGTGAAACTTTGAACAGAAATAGTGAAACTTTGAACAGAAAGAGTGAAACTTTGAACAGAAAGAGTGAAACTTTGAACAGAAAGAGTGAAACTTTGAACAGAAATAGTAAAACTTTGAACAGAAAGAGTGAAACTTTGAACAGAAAGAGTGAAACTTTGAACAGAAAGAGTGAAACTTTGAACAGAAAGAGTGAAACTTTGAACAGAAAGAGTGAAACTTTGAACAGAAAGAGTGAAACTTAAAACATAAATAGTGAAACTTAAAAAATAAATAGTGAAACTTAAAACATAAATAGTGAAACTTTAAACATAAATAGTGAAACTTTGAACAGAAAGAGTGAAACTTTGAACAGAAAGAGTGAAACTTTGAACATAAAGAGTGAAACTTTGAACATAATGAGTGAAACTTTGAACATAAATAGTGAAACTTTGAACAGAAAGAGTGAGACTTTGAACATAAATAGTGAAACTTTGAACATAAATAGTGAAACTTTGAACATAAATAGTGAAACTTTTAACAGAGAGAGTGAAACTTTTAACATAAATAGTGACACTTTGAACAGAAAGAGTGAAACTTTGAACAGAAAGAGTGAAACTTTTAACAGAAAGAGTGAAACTTTGAACAGAAAGAGTGAAACTTTGAACAGAAAGAGTGAAACTTTGAACATAAATAGTGAAACTTTTAACAGAAAGAGTGAAACTTTGAACAGAAATAGTGAAACTTTGAACAGAAAGAGTGAAACTTTGAACAGAAAGAGTGAAACTTTGAACAGAAATAGTAAAACTTTGAACAGAAAGAGTGAAACTTTGAACAGAAAGAGTGAAACTTTGAACAGAAAGAGTGAAACTTTGAACAGAAAGAGTGAAACTTAAAACATAAATAGTGAAACTTAAAACATAAATAGTGAAACTTAAAACATAAATAGTGAAACTTTAAACATAAATAGTGAAACTTTGAACAGAAAGAGTGAAACTTTGAACGTAAAGACTGAAACTTTAAACAGAAAGAGTGAAACTTTGAACATAAATAGTGAAACTTTGAACAATAGGGAAACTTTGAACAGAAAGAGTGAAACTTTGAACATAATGAGTAAAACTTTGAACAGAAATAGTGAAACTTTGAACATAAAGAGTGAAACTTTGAACATAAGGAGTGAAACTTTGAACATAAAGAGTGAAACTTTTAACAGAAAGAATTAACTTTTAACATAAATAGTGAAACTTTGAACATAAATAGTGAAACTTTGAACATAAATAGTGAAACTTTGAACATAAATAGTGAAACTTTTAACAGAAAGAGTGAAACTTTTAACATAAATAGTGAAACTTTTAACAGAAAGAGTGAAACTTTTAACATAAATAGTGAAACTTTGAACATAAATAGTGAAACTTTGAACATAAATAGTGAAACTTTTAACAGAAAGAGTGAAACTTTTAACATAAATAGTGAAACTTTGAACAGACAGAGTGAAACTTTGAACAGAAAGAGTGAAACTTTGAACAGAAAGAGTTAAACTTTGAACAGAAAGAGTGAAACTTTGAACATAAATAGTGAAACTTTGAACAGAAAGAGTGAAACTTTGTACAGAAAGAGTGGAACTTTGAACAGAAATAGTAAAACTTTGAACAGAAAGAGTGAAACTTAAAACATAAATAGTGAAACCTAAAACATAAATAGAGAAACTTAAAACATAAATAGTGAAACTTTGAACAGAAAGACTGAAACTTAAACAGAAAGAGTGAAACTTTGAACGTAAAGACTGAAACTTTAAACAGAAAGAGTGAAACTTTGAACATAAATAGTGAAACTTTGAACAATAGGGAAACTTTGAACAGAAAGAGTGAAACTTTGAACATAAAGAGATAAACTTTGAACATAATGAGTAAAACTTTGAACATAAATAGTGAAACTTTAAACAGAAAGAGTGAAACTTTTAACATAAATAGTGAAACTTTGAACATAAATAGTGAAACTTTGAACATAAATAGTGAAACTTTTAACAGAGAGAGTGAAACTTTTAACATAAATAGTGAAACTTTGAACAGAAAGAGTGAAACTTTGAACAGAAAGAGTGAAACTTTGAACAGAAAGAGTGAAACTTTGAACAGAAAGAGTGAAACTTTGAACAGAAAGAGTGAAACTTTGAACAGAAAGAGTGAAACTTTGAACATAAATAGTGAAACTTTTAACAGAAAGAGTGAAACTTTGAACAGAAATAGTGAAACTTTGAACAGAAAGAGTGAAACTTTGAACAGAAAGAGTGAAACTTTGAACAGAAATAGTAAAACTTTGAACAGAAAGAGTGAAACTTTGAACAGAAAGAGTGAAACTTTGAACAGAAAGAGTGAAACTTTGAACAGAAAGAGTGAAACTTAAAACATAAATAGTGAAACTTAAAACATAAATAGTGAAACTTAAAACATAAATAGTGAAACTTTAAACATAAATAGTGAAACTTTGAACAGAAAGAGTGAAACTTTGAACGTAAAGACTGAAACTTTAAACAGAAAGAGTGAAACTTTGAACATAAATAGTGAAACTTTGAACAATAGGGAAACTTTGAACAGAAAGAGTGAAACTTTGAACATAATGAGTAAAACTTTGAACAGAAATAGTGAAACTTTGAACATAAAGAGTGAAACTTTGAACATAAGGAGTGAAACTTTGAACATAAAGAGTGAAACTTTTAACAGAAAGAATTAACTTTTAACATAAATAGTGAAACTTTGAACATAAATAGTGAAACTTTGAACATAAATAGTGAAACTTTGAACATAAATAGTGAAACTTTGAACATAAATAGTGAAACTTTTAACAGAAAGAGTGAAACTTTTAACATAAATAGTGAAACTTTTAACAGAAAGAGTGAAACTTTTAACATAAATAGTGAAACTTTGAACATAAATAGTGAAACTTTGAACATAAATAGTGAAACTTTTAACAGAAAGAGTGAAACTTTTAACATAAATAGTGAAACTTTGAACAGACAGAGTGAAACTTTGAACAGAAAGAGTGAAACTTTGAACAGAAAGAGTTAAACTTTGAACAGAAAGAGTGAAACTTTGAACATAAATAGTGAAACTTTGAACAGAAAGAGTGAAACTTTGAACAGAAAGAGTGGAACTTTGAACAGAAATAGTAAAACTTTGAACAGAAAGAGTGAAACTTAAAACATAAATAGTGAAACCTAAAACATAAATAGAGAAACTTAAAACATAAATAGTGAAACTTTGAACAGAAAGACTGAAACTTAAACAGAAAGAGTGAAACTTTGAACGTAAAGACTGAAACTTTAAACAGAAAGAGTGAAACTTTGAACATAAATAGTGAAACTTTGAACAATAGGGAAACTTTGAACAGAAAGAGTGAAACTTTGAACATAAAGAGATAAACTTTGAACATAATGTGTAAAACTTTGAACATAAATAGTGAAACTTTAAACAGAAAGAGTGAAACTTTTAACATAAATAGTGAAACTTTGAACATAAATAGTGAAACTTTGAACATAAATAGTGAAACTTTTAACAGAGAGAGTGAAACTTTTAACATAAATAGTGAAACTTTGAACAGAAAGAGTGAAACTTTTAACAGAAAGAGTGAAACTTTGAACAGAAAAGTGAAACTTTGAACAGAAAGAGTGAAACTTTGAACAGAAAGAGTGAAACTTTGAACATAAATAGTGAAACTTTTAACAGAAAGAGTGAAACTTTGAACAGAAATAGTGAAACTTTGAACAGAAAGAGTGAAACTTTGAACAGAAAGAGTGAAACTTTGAACAGAAAGAGTGAAACTTTGAACAGAAATAGTAAAACTTTGAACAGAAAGAGTGAAACTTTGAACAGAAAGAGTGAAACTTTGAACAGAAAGAGTGAAACTTTGAACAGAAAGAGTGAAACTTTGAACAGAAAGAGTGAAACTTTGAACAGAAAGAGTGAAACTTTGAACAGAAAGAGTGAAACTTAAAACATAAATAGTGAAACTTAAAAAATAAATAGTGAAACTTAAAACATAAATAGTGAAACTTTAAACATAAATAGTGAAACTTTGAACAGAAAGAGTGAAACTTTGAACAGAAAGAGTGAAACTTTGAACATAAAGAGTGAAACTTTGAACATAATGAGTGAAACTTTGAACATAAATAGTGAAACTTTGAACAGAAAGAGTGAGACTTTGAACATAAATAGTGAAACTTTGAACATAAATAGTGAAACTTTGAACATAAATAGTGAAACTTTTAACAGAGAGAGTGAGACTTTTAACATAAATAGTGAAACTTTGAACAGAAAGAGTGAAACTTTGAACAGAAAGAGTGAAACTTTTAACAGAAAGAGTGAAACTTTGAACAGAAAGAGTGAAACTTTGAACAGAAAGAGTGAAACTTTGAACATAAATAGTGAAACTTTTAACAGAAAGAGTGAAACTTTGAACAGAAATAGTGAAATTTTGAACAGAAAGAGTAAAACTTTGAACAGAAATAGTGAAACTTTGAACATAAAGAGTGAAACTTTGAACATAAGGAGTGAAACTTTGAACATAAAGAGTGAAACTTTTAACAGAAAGAATTAACTTTTAACATAAATAGTGAAACTTTGAACATAAATAGTGAAACTTTGAACATAAATAGTGAAACTTTGAACATAAATAGTGAAACTTTTAACAGAAAGAGTGAAACTTTTAACATAAATAGTGAAACTTTTAACAGAAAGAGTGAAACTTTTAACATAAATAGTGAAACTTTGAACATAAATAGTGAAACTTTGAACATAAATAGTGAAACTTTTAACAGAAAAGTGAAACTTTTAACATAAATAGTGAAACTTTGAACAGACAGAGTGAAACTTTGAACAGAAAGAGTGAAACTTTGAACATAAATAGTGAAACTTTTAACAGAAAGAGTGAAACTTTGAACAGAAAGAGTGAAACTTTTAACAGAAAGAGTGAAACTTTGAACAGAAAAGTGAAACTTTGAACAGAAAGAGTGAAACTTTGAACATAAATAGTGAAACTTTTAACAGAAAGAGTGAAACTTTGAACAGAAATAGTGAAACTTTGAACAGAAAGAGTGAAACTTTGAACAGAAAGAGTGAAACTTTTAACAGAAAGAGTGAAACTTTGAACAGAAATAGTAAAACTTTGAACAGAAAGAGTGAAACTTTGAACAGAAAGAGTGAAACTTTGAACAGAAAGAGTGAAACTTTGAACAGAAAGAGTGAAACTTTGAACAGAAAGAGTGAAACTTTGAACAGAAAGAGTGAAACTTTGAACAGAAAGAGTGAAACTTAAAACATAAATAGTGAAACTTAAAAAATAAATAGTGAAACTTAAAACATAAATAGTGAAACTTTAAACATAAATAGTGAAACTTTGAACAGAAAGAGTGAAACTTTGAACAGAAAGAGTGAAACTTTGAACATAAAGAGTGAAACTTTGAACATAATGAGTGAAACTTTGAACATAAATAGTGAAACTTTGAACAGAAAGAGTGAGACTTTGAACATAAATAGTGAAACTTTGAACATAAATAGTGAAACTTTGAACATAAATAGTGAAACTTTTAACAGAGAGAGTGAAACTTTTAACATAAATAGTGAAACTTTGAACAGAAAGAGTGAAACTTTGAACAGAAAGAGTGAAACTTTTAACAGAAAGAGTGAAACTTTGAACAGAAAGAGTGAAACTTTGAACAGAAAGAGTGAAACTTTGAACATAAATAGTGAAACTTTTAACAGAAAGAGTGAAACTTTGAACAGAAATAGTGAAACTTTGAACAGAAAGAGTGAAACTTTGAACAGAAAGAGTGAAACTTTGAACAGAAAGAGTGAAACTTTGAACAGAAATAGTAAAACTTTGAACAGAAAGAGTGAAACTTTGAACAGAAAGAGTGAAACTTTGAACAGAAAGAGTGAAACTTTGAACAGAAAGAGTGAAACTTTGAACAGAAAGAGTGAAACTTTGAACAGAAAGAGTGAAACTTAAAACATAAATAGTGAAACTTAAAAAATAAATAGTGAAACTTAAAACATAAATAGTGAAACTTAAAACATAAATAGTGAAACTTAAAACATAAATAGTGAAACTTTAAACATAAATAGTGAAACTTTGAACAGAAAGAGTGAAACTTTGAACGTAAAGACTGAAACTTTAAACAGAGAGAGTGAAACTTTTAACATAAATAGTGAAACTTTGAACAGAAAGAGTGAAACTTTTAACAGAAAGAGTGAAACTTTGAACAGAAAAGTGAAACTTTGAACAGAAAGAGTGAAACTTTGAACATAAATAGTGAAACTTTTAACAGAAAGAGTGAAACTTTGAACAGAAATAGTGAAACTTTGAACAGAAAGAGTGAAACTTTGAACAGAAAGAGTGAAACTTTGAACAGAAAGAGTGAAACTTTGAACAGAAATAGTAAAACTTTGAACAGAAAGAGTGAAACTTTGAACAGAAAGAGTGAAACTTTGAACAGAAAGAGTGAAACTTTGAACAGAAAGAGTGAAACTTTGAACAGAAAGAGTGAAACTTTGAACAGAAAGAGTGAAACTTTGAACAGAAAGAGTGAAACTTAAAACATAAATAGTGAAACTTAAAAAATAAATAGTGAAACTTAAAACATAAATAGTGAAACTTTAAACATAAATAGTGAAACTTTGAACAGAAAGAGTGAAACTTTGAACAGAAAGAGTGAAACTTTGAACATAAAGAGTGAAACTTTTAACAGAAAGAGTGAAACTTTGAACAGAAATAGTGAAACTTTGAACAGAAAGAGTGAAACTTTGAACAGAAAGAGTGAAACTTTGAACAGAAATAGTAAAACTTTGAACAGAAAGAGTGAAACTTTGAACAGAAAGAGTGAAACTTTGAACAGAAAGAGTGAAACTTTGAACAGAAAGAGTGAAACTTAAAACATAAATAGTGAAACTTAAAACATAAATAGTGAAACTTAAAACATAAATAGTGAAACTTTAAACATAAATAGTGAAACTTTGAACAGAAAGAGTGAAACTTTGAACGTAAAGACTGAAACTTTAAACAGAAAGAGTGAAACTTTGAACATAAATAGTGAAACTTTGAACAATAGGGAAACTTTGAACAGAAAGAGTGAAACTTTGAACATAATGAGTAAAACTTTGAACAGAAATAGTGAAACTTTGAACATAAAGAGTGAAACTTTGAACATAAGGAGTGAAACTTTGAACATAAAGAGTGAAACTTTTAACAGAAAGAATTAACTTTTAACATAAATAGTGAAACTTTGAACATAAATAGTGAAACTTTGAACATAAATAGTGAAACTTTGAACATAAATAGTGAAACTTTTAACAGAAAGAGTGAAACTTTTAACATAAATAGTGAAACTTTTAACAGAAAGAGTGAAACTTTTAACATAAATAGTGAAACTTTGAACATAAATAGTGAAACTTTGAACATAAATAGTGAAACTTTTAACAGAAAGAGTGAAACTTTTAACATAAATAGTGAAACTTTGAACAGACAGAGTGAAACTTTGAACAGAAAGAGTGAAACTTTGAACAGAAAGAGTTAAACTTTGAACAGAAAGAGTGAAACTTTGAACATAAATAGTGAAACTTTGAACAGAAAGAGTGAAACTTTGAACAGAAAGAGTGGAACTTTGAACAGAAATAGTAAAACTTTGAACAGAAAGAGTGAAACTTAAAACATAAATAGTGAAACCTAAAACATAAATAGAGAAACTTAAAACATAAATAGTGAAACTTTGAACAGAAAGACTGAAACTTAAACAGAAAGAGTGAAACTTTGAACGTAAAGACTGAAACTTTAAACAGAAAGAGTGAAACTTTGAACATAAATAGTGAAACTTTGAACAATAGGGAAACTTTGAACAGAAAGAGTGAAACTTTGAACATAAAGAGATAAACTTTGAACATAATGAGTAAAACTTTGAACATAAATAGTGAAACTTTAAACAGAAAGAGTGAAACTTTTAACATAAATAGTGAAACTTTGAACATAAATAGTGAAACTTTGAACATAAATAGTGAAACTTTTAACAGAGAGAGTGAAACTTTTAACATAAATAGTGAAACTTTGAACAGAAAGAGTGAAACTTTTAACAGAAAGAGTGAAACTTTGAACAGAAAAGTGAAACTTTGAACAGAAAGAGTGAAACTTTGAACATAAATAGTGAAACTTTTAACAGAAAGAGTGAAACTTTGAACAGAAATAGTGAAACTTTGAACAGAAAGAGTGAAACTTTGAACAGAAAGAGTGTAACTTTGAACAGAAAGAGTGAAACTTTGAACAGAAATAGTAAAACTTTGAACAGAAAGAGTGAAACTTTGAACAGAAAGAGTGAAACTTTGAACAGAAAGAGTGAAACTTTGAACAGAAAGAGTGAAACTTTGAACAGAAAGAGTGAAACTTTGAACAGAAAGAGTGAAACTTTGAACAGAAAGAGTGAAACTTAAAACATAAATAGTGAAACTTAAAAAATAAATAGTGAAACTTAAAACATAAATAGTGAAACTTTAAACATAAATAGTGAAACTTTGAACAGAAAGAGTGAAACTTTGAACAGAAAGAGTGAAACTTTGAACATAAAGAGTGAAACTTTGAACATAATGAGTGAAACTTTGAACATAAATAGTGAAACTTTGAACAGAAAGAGTGAGACTTTGAACATAAATAGTGAAACTTTGAACATAAATAGTGAAACTTTGAACATAAATAGTGAAACTTTTAACAGAGAGAGTGAGACTTTTAACATAAATAGTGAAACTTTGAACAGAAAGAGTGAAACTTTGAACAGAAAGAGTGAAACTTTTAACAGAAAGAGTGAAACTTTGAACAGAAAGAGTGAAACTTTGAACAGAAAGAGTGAAACTTTGAACATAAATAGTGAAACTTTTAACAGAAAGAGTGAAACTTTGAACAGAAATAGTGAAATTTTGAACAGAAAGAGTAAAACTTTGAACAGAAATAGTGAAACTTTGAACATAAATAGTGAAACTTTTAACAGAGAGAGTGAGACTTTTAACATAAATAGTGAAACTTTGAACAGAAAGAATTAACTTTTAACATAAATAGTGAAACTTTGAACATAAATAGTGAAACTTTGAACATAAATAGTGAAACTTTGAACATAAATAGTGAAACTTTTAACAGAAAGAGTGAAACTTTTAACATAAATAGTGAAACTTTTAACAGAAAGAGTGAAACTTTTAACATAAATAGTGAAACTTTGAACATAAATAGTGAAACTTTGAACATAAATAGTGAAACTTTTAACAGAAAAGTGAAACTTTTAACATAAATAGTGAAACTTTGAACAGACAGAGTGAAACTTTGAACAGAAAGAGTGAAACTTTGAACATAAATAGTGAAACTTTTAACAGAAAGAGTGAAACTTTGAACAGAAAGAGTGAAACTTTTAACAGAAAGAGTGAAACTTTGAACAGAAAAGTGAAACTTTGAACAGAAAGAGTGAAACTTTGAACATAAATAGTGAAACTTTTAACAGAAAGAGTGAAACTTTGAACAGAAATAGTGAAACTTTGAACAGAAAGAGTGAAACTTTGAACAGAAAGAGTGAAACTTTGAACAGAAAGAGTGAAACTTTGAACAGAAATAGTAAAACTTTGAACAGAAAGAGTGAAACTTTGAACAGAAAGAGTGAAACTTTGAACAGAAAGAGTGAAACTTTGAACAGAAAGAGTGAAACTTTGAACAGAAAGAGTGAAACTTTGAACAGAAAGAGTGAAACTTTGAACAGAAAGAGTGAAACTTTGAACAGAAAGAGTGAAACTTAAAACATAAATAGTGAAACTTAAAAAATAAATAGTGAAACTTAAAACATAAATAGTGAAACTTTAAACATAAATAGTGAAACTTTGAACAGAAAGAGTGAAACTTTGAACAGAAAGAGTGAAACTTTGAACATAAAGAGTGAAACTTTGAACATAATGAGTGAAACTTTGAACATAAATAGTGAAACTTTGAACAGAAAGAGTGAGACTTTGAACATAAATAGTGAAACTTTGAACATAAATAGTGAAACTTTGAACATAAATAGTGAAACTTTTAACAGAGAGAGTGAAACTTTTAACATAAATAGTGAAACTTTGAACAGAAAGAGTGAAACTTTGAACAGAAAGAGTGAAACTTTTAACAGAAAGAGTGAAACTTTGAACAGAAAGAGTGAAACTTTGAACAGAAAGAGTGAAACTTTGAACATAAATAGTGAAACTTTTAACAGAAAGAGTGAAACTTTGAACAGAAATAGTGAAACTTTGAACAGAAAGAGTGAAACTTTGAACAGAAAGAGTGAAACTTTGAACAGAAAGAGTGAAACTTTGAACAGAAATAGTAAAACTTTGAACAGAAAGAGTGAAACTTTGAACAGAAAGAGTGAAACTTTGAACAGAAAGAGTGAAACTTTGAACAGAAAGAGTGAAACTTTGAACAGAAAGAGTGAAACTTTGAACAGAAAGAGTGAAACTTAAAACATAAATAGTGAAACTTAAAAAATAAATAGTGAAACTTAAAACATAAATAGTGAAACTTAAAACATAAATAGTGAAACTTAAAACATAAATAGTGAAACTTAAAACATAAATAGTGAAACTTTAAACATAAATAGTGAAACTTTGAACAGAAAGAGTGAAACTTTGAACGTAAAGACTGAAACTTTAAACAGAGAGAGTGAAACTTTTAACATAAATAGTGAAACTTTGAACAGAAAGAGTGAAACTTTTAACAGAAAGAGTGAAACTTTGAACAGAAAAGTGAAACTTTGAACAGAAAGAGTGAAACTTTGAACATAAATAGTGAAACTTTTAACAGAAAGAGTGAAACTTTGAACAGAAATAGTGAAACTTTGAACAGAAAGAGTGAAACTTTGAACAGAAAGAGTGAAACTTTGAACAGAAAGAGTGAAACTTTGAACAGAAATAGTAAAACTTTGAACAGAAAGAGTGAAACTTTGAACAGAAAGAGTGAAACTTTGAACAGAAAGAGTGAAACTTTGAACAGAAAGAGTGAAACTTTGAACAGAAAGAGTGAAACTTTGAACAGAAAGAGTGAAACTTTGAACAGAAAGAGTGAAACTTAAAACATAAATAGTGAAACTTAAAAAATAAATAGTGAAACTTAAAACATAAATAGTGAAACTTTAAACATAAATAGTGAAACTTTGAACAGAAAGAGTGAAACTTTGAACAGAAAGAGTGAAACTTTGAACATAAAGAGTGAAACTTTGAACATAATGAGTGAAACTTTGAACATAAATAGTGAAACTTTGAACAGAAAGAGTGAGACTTTGAACATAAATAGTGAAACTTTGAACATAAATAGTGAAACTTTGAACATAAATAGTGAAACTTTTAACAGAGAGAGTGAAACTTTTAACATAAATAGTGACACTTTGAACAGAAAGAGTGAAACTTTGAACAGAAAGAGTGAAACTTTTAACAGAAAGAGTGAAACTTTGAACAGAAAGAGTGAAACTTTGAACAGAAAGAGTGAAACTTTGAACATAAATAGTGAAACTTTTAACAGAAAGAGTGAAACTTTGAACAGAAATAGTGAAACTTTGAACAGAAAGAGTGAAACTTTGAACAGAAAGAGTGAAACTTTGAACAGAAATAGTAAAACTTTGAACAGAAAGAGTGAAACTTTGAACAGAAAGAGTGAAACTTTGAACAGAAAGAGTGAAACTTTGAACAGAAAGAGTGAAACTTAAAACATAAATAGTGAAACTTAAAACATAAATAGTGAAACTTAAAACATAAATAGTGAAACTTTAAACATAAATAGTGAAACTTTGAACAGAAAGAGTGAAACTTTGAACGTAAAGACTGAAACTTTAAACAGAAAGAGTGAAACTTTGAACATAAATAGTGAAACTTTGAACAATAGGGAAACTTTGAACAGAAAGAGTGAAACTTTGAACATAATGAGTAAAACTTTGAACAGAAATAGTGAAACTTTGAACATAAAGAGTGAAACTTTGAACATAAGGAGTGAAACTTTGAACATAAAGAGTGAAACTTTTAACAGAAAGAATTAACTTTTAACATAAATAGTGAAACTTTGAACATAAATAGTGAAACTTTGAACATAAATAGTGAAACTTTGAACATAAATAGTGAAACTTTTAACAGAAAGAGTGAAACTTTTAACATAAATAGTGAAACTTTTAACAGAAAGAGTGAAACTTTTAACATAAATAGTGAAACTTTGAACATAAATAGTGAAACTTTGAACATAAATAGTGAAACTTTTAACAGAAAGAGTGAAACTTTTAACATAAATAGTGAAACTTTGAACAGACAGAGTGAAACTTTGAACAGAAAGAGTGAAACTTTGAACAGAAAGAGTTAAACTTTGAACAGAAAGAGTGAAACTTTGAACATAAATAGTGAAACTTTGAACAGAAAGAGTGAAACTTTGAACAGAAAGAGTGGAACTTTGAACAGAAATAGTAAAACTTTGAACAGAAAGAGTGAAACTTAAAACATAAATAGTGAAACCTAAAACATAAATAGAGAAACTTAAAACATAAATAGTGAAACTTTGAACAGAAAGACTGAAACTTAAACAGAAAGAGTGAAACTTTGAACGTAAAGACTGAAACTTTAAACAGAAAGAGTGAAACTTTGAACATAAATAGTGAAACTTTGAACAATAGGGAAACTTTGAACAGAAAGAGTGAAACTTTGAACATAAAGAGATAAACTTTGAACATAATGAGTAAAACTTTGAACATAAATAGTGAAACTTTAAACAGAAAGAGTGAAACTTTTAACATAAATAGTGAAACTTTGAACATAAATAGTGAAACTTTGAACATAAATAGTGAAACTTTTAACAGAGAGAGTGAAACTTTTAACATAAATAGTGAAACTTTGAACAGAAAGAGTGAAACTTTTAACAGAAAGAGTGAAACTTTGAACAGAAAAGTGAAACTTTGAACAGAAAGAGTGAAACTTTGAACATAAATAGTGAAACTTTTAACAGAAAGAGTGAAACTTTGAACAGAAATAGTGAAACTTTGAACAGAAAGAGTGAAACTTTGAACAGAAAGAGTGAAACTTTGAACAGAAAGAGTGAAACTTTGAACAGAAATAGTAAAACTTTGAACAGAAAGAGTGAAACTTTGAACAGAAAGAGTGAAACTTTGAACAGAAAGAGTGAAACTTTGAACAGAAAGAGTGAAACTTAAAACATAAATAGTGAAACTTAAAAAATAAATAGTGAAACTTAAAACATAAATAGTGAAACTTAAAACATAAATAGTGAAACTTAAAACATAAATAGTGAAACTTAAAACATAAATAGTGAAACTTTAAACATAAATAGTGAAACTTTGAACAGAAAGAGTGAAACTTTGAACGTAAAGACTGAAACTTTAAACAGAGAGAGTGAAACTTTTAACATAAATAGTGAAACTTTGAACAGAAAGAGTGAAACTTTTAACAGAAAGAGTGAAACTTTGAACAGAAAAGTGAAACTTTGAACAGAAAGAGTGAAACTTTGAACATAAATAGTGAAACTTTTAACAGAAAGAGTGAAACTTTGAACAGAAATAGTGAAACTTTGAACAGAAAGAGTGAAACTTTGAACAGAAAGAGTGAAACTTTGAACAGAAAGAGTGAAACTTTGAACAGAAATAGTAAAACTTTGAACAGAAAGAGTGAAAATTTGAACAGAAAGAGTGAAACTTTGAACAGAAAGAGTGAAACTTTGAACAGAAAGAGTGAAACTTTGAACAGAAAGAGTGAAACTTTGAACAGAAAGAGTGAAACTTTGAACAGAAAGAGTGAAACTTAAAACATAAATAGTGAAACTTAAAAAATAAATAGTGAAACTTAAAACATAAATAGTGAAACTTTAAACATAAATAGTGAAACTTTGAACAGAAAGAGTGAAACTTTGAACAGAAAGAGTGAAACTTTGAACATAAAGAGTGAAACTTTGAACATAATGAGTGAAACTTTGAACATAAATAGTGAAACTTTGAACAGAAAGAGTGAGACTTTGAACATAAATAGTGAAACTTTGAACATAAATAGTGAAACTTTGAACATAAATAGTGAAACTTTTAACAGAGAGAGTGAAACTTTTAACATAAATAGTGACACTTTGAACAGAAAGAGTGAAACTTTGAACAGAAAGAGTGAAACTTTTAACAGAAAGAGTGAAACTTTGAACAGAAAGAGTGAAACTTTGAACATAAATAGTGAAACTTTTAACAGAAAGAGTGAAACTTTGAACAGAAATAGTGAAACTTTGAACAGAAAGAGTGAAACTTTGAACAGAAAGAGTGAAACTTTGAACAGAAAGAGTGAAACTTTGAACAGAAATAGTAAAACTTTGAACAGAAAGAGTGAAACTTTGAACAGAAAGAGTGAAACTTTGAACAGAAAGAGTGAAACTTTGAACAGAAAGAGTGAAACTTTGAACAGAAAGAGTGAAACTTTGAACAGAAAGAGTGAAACTTAAAACATAAATAGTGAAACTTAAAAAATAAATAGTGAAACTTAAAACATAAATAGTGAAACTTAAAACATAAATAGTGAAACTTAAAACATAAATAGTGAAACTTAAAACATAAATAGTGAAACTTTAAACATAAATAGTGAAACTTTGAACAGAAAGAGTGAAACTTTGAACGTAAAGACTGAAACTTTAAACAGAGAGAGTGAAACTTTTAACATAAATAGTGAAACTTTGAACAGAAAGAGTGAAACTTTTAACAGAAAGAGTGAAACTTTGAACAGAAAAGTGAAACTTTGAACAGAAAGAGTGAAACTTTGAACATAAATAGTGAAACTTTTAACAGAAAGAGTGAAACTTTGAACAGAAATAGTGAAACTTTGAACAGAAAGAGTGAAACTTTGAACAGAAAGAGTGAAACTTTGAACAGAAAGAGTGAAACTTTGAACAGAAATAGTAAAACTTTGAACAGAAAGAGTGAAACTTTGAACAGAAAGAGTGAAACTTTGAACAGAAAGAGTGAAACTTTGAACAGAAAGAGTGAAACTTTGAACAGAAAGAGTGAAACTTTGAACAGAAAGAGTGAAACTTTGAACAGAAAGAGTGAAACTTAAAACATAAATAGTGAAACTTAAAAAATAAATAGTGAAACTTAAAACATAAATAGTGAAACTTTAAACATAAATAGTGAAACTTTGAACAGAAAGAGTGAAACTTTGAACAGAAAGAGTGAAACTTTGAACATAAAGAGTGAAACTTTGAACATAATGAGTGAAACTTTGAACATAAATAGTGAAACTTTGAACAGAAAGAGTGAGACTTTGAACATAAATAGTGAAACTTTGAACATAAATAGTGAAACTTTGAACATAAATAGTGAAACTTTTAACAGAGAGAGTGAAACTTTTAACATAAATAGTGACACTTTGAACAGAAAGAGTGAAACTTTGAACAGAAAGAGTGAAACTTTTAACAGAAAGAGTGAAACTTTGAACAGAAAGAGTGAAACTTTGAACAGAAAGAGTGAAACTTTGAACATAAATAGTGAAACTTTTAACAGAAAGAGTGAAACTTTGAACAGAAATAGTGAAACTTTGAACAGAAAGAGTGAAACTTTGAACAGAAAGAGTGAAACTTTGAACAGAAATAGTAAAACTTTGAACAGAAAGAGTGAAACTTTGAACAGAAAGAGTGAAACTTTGAACAGAAAGAGTGAAACTTTGAACAGAAAGAGTGAAACTTAAAACATAAATAGTGAAACTTAAAACATAAATAGTGAAACTTAAAACATAAATAGTGAAACTTTAAACATAAATAGTGAAACTTTGAACAGAAAGAGTGAAACTTTGAACGTAAAGACTGAAACTTTAAACAGAAAGAGTGAAACTTTGAACATAAATAGTGAAACTTTGAACAATAGGGAAACTTTGAACAGAAAGAGTGAAACTTTGAACATAATGAGTAAAACTTTGAACAGAAATAGTGAAACTTTGAACATAAAGAGTGAAACTTTGAACATAAGGAGTGAAACTTTGAACATAAAGAGTGAAACTTTTAACAGAAAGAATTAACTTTTAACATAAATAGTGAAACTTTGAACATAAATAGTGAAACTTTGAACATAAATAGTGAAACTTTGAACATAAATAGTGAAACTTTTAACAGAAAGAGTGAAACTTTTAACATAAATAGTGAAACTTTTAACAGAAAGAGTGAAACTTTTAACATAAATAGTGAAACTTTGAACATAAATAGTGAAACTTTGAACATAAATAGTGAAACTTTTAACAGAAAGAGTGAAACTTTTAACATAAATAGTGAAACTTTGAACAGACAGAGTGAAACTTTGAACAGAAAGAGTGAAACTTTGAACAGAAAGAGTTAAACTTTGAACAGAAAGAGTGAAACTTTGAACATAAATAGTGAAACTTTGAACAGAAAGAGTGAAACTTTGAACAGAAAGAGTGGAACTTTGAACAGAAATAGTAAAACTTTGAACAGAAAGAGTGAAACTTAAAACATAAATAGTGAAACCTAAAACATAAATAGAGAAACTTAAAACATAAATAGTGAAACTTTGAACAGAAAGACTGAAACTTAAACAGAAAGAGTGAAACTTTGAACGTAAAGACTGAAACTTTAAACAGAAAGAGTGAAACTTTGAACATAAATAGTGAAACTTTGAACAATAGGGAAACTTTGAACAGAAAGAGTGAAACTTTGAACATAAAGAGATAAACTTTGAACATAATGAGTAAAACTTTGAACATAAATAGTGAAACTTTAAACAGAAAGAGTGAAACTTTTAACATAAATAGTGAAACTTTGAACATAAATAGTGAAACTTTGAACATAAATAGTGAAACTTTTAACAGAGAGAGTGAAACTTTTAACATAAATAGTGAAACTTTGAACAGAAAGAGTGAAACTTTTAACAGAAAGAGTGAAACTTTGAACAGAAAAGTGAAACTTTGAACAGAAAGAGTGAAACTTTGAACATAAATAGTGAAACTTTTAACAGAAAGAGTGAAACTTTGAACAGAAATAGTGAAACTTTGAACAGAAAGAGTGAAACTTTGAACAGAAAGAGTGAAACTTTGAACAGAAAGAGTGAAACTTTGAACAGAAATAGTAAAACTTTGAACAGAAAGAGTGAAACTTTGAACAGAAAGAGTGAAACTTTGAACAGAAAGAGTGAAACTTTGAACAGAAAGAGTGAAACTTTGAACAGAAAGAGTGAAACTTTGAACAGAAAGAGTGAAACTTTGAACAGAAAGAGTGAAACTTAAAACATAAATAGTGAAACTTAAAAAATAAATAGTGAAACTTAAAACATAAATAGTGAAACTTTAAACATAAATAGTGAAACTTTGAACAGAAAGAGTGAAACTTTGAACAGAAAGAGTGAAACTTTGAACATAAAGAGTGAAACTTTGAACATAATGAGTGAAACTTTGAACATAAATAGTGAAACTTTGAACAGAAAGAGTGAGACTTTGAACATAAATAGTGAAACTTTGAACATAAATAGTGAAACTTTGAACATAAATAGTGAAACTTTTAACAGAGAGAGTGAGACTTTTAACATAAATAGTGAAACTTTGAACAGAAAGAGTGAAACTTTGAACAGAAAGAGTGAAACTTTTAACAGAAAGAGTGAAACTTTGAACAGAAAGAGTGAAACTTTGAACAGAAAGAGTGAAACTTTGAACATAAATAGTGAAACTTTTAACAGAAAGAGTGAAACTTTGAACAGAAATAGTGAAATTTTGAACAGAAAGAGTAAAACTTTGAACAGAAATAGTGAAACTTTGAACATAAAGAGTGAAACTTTGAACATAAGGAGTGAAACTTTGAACATAAAGAGTGAAACTTTTAACAGAAAGAATTAACTTTTAACATAAAGAGTGAAACTTTGAACATAATGAGTAAAACTTTGAACATAAATAGTGAAACTTTAAACAGAAAGAGTGAAACTTTTAACATAAATAGTGAAACTTTGAACATAAATAGTGAAACTTTGAACATAAATAGTGAAACTTTTAACAGAGAGAGTGAAACTTTTAACATAAATAGTGAAACTTTGAACAGAAAGAGTGAAACATTTAACAGAAAGAGTAAAACTTTGAACAGAAAAGTGAAACTTTGAACAGAAAGAGTGAAACTTTGAACATAAATAGTGAAACTTTTAACAGAAAGAGTGAAACTTTGAACAGAAATAGTGAAACTTTGAACAGAAAGAGTGAAACTTTGAACAGAAAGAGTGAAACTTTGAACAGAAAGAGTGAAACTTTGAACATAAATAGTGAAACTTTTAACAGAAAGAGTGAAACTTTGAACAGAAAGAGTGAAACTTTTAACAGAAAGAGTGAAACTTTGAACAGAAAAGTGAAACTTTGAACAGAAAGAGTGAAACTTTGAACATAAATAGTGAAACTTTTAACAGAAAGAGTGAAACTTTGAACAGAAATAGTGAAACTTTGAACAGAAAGAGTGAAACTTTGAACAGAAAGAGTGAAACTTTGAACAGAAAGAGTGAAACTTTGAACAGAAATAGTAAAACTTTGAACAGAAAGAGTGAAACTTTGAACAGAAAGAGTGAAACTTTGAACAGAAAGAGTGAAACTTTGAACAGAAAGAGTGAAACTTTGAACAGAAAGAGTGAAACTTTGAACAGAAAGAGTGAAACTTTGAACAGAAAGAGTGAAACTTAAAACATAAATAGTGAAACTTAAAAAATAAATAGTGAAACTTAAAACATAAATAGTGAAACTTTAAACATAAATAGTGAAACTTTGAACAGAAAGAGTGAAACTTTGAACAGAAAGAGTGAAACTTTGAACATAAAGAGTGAAACTTTGAACATAATGAGTGAAACTTTGAACATAAATAGTGAAACTTTGAACAGAAAGAGTGAAACTTTGAACAGAAAGAGTGAAACTTTGAACAGAAAGAGTGAAACTTTGAACAGAAAGAGTTAAACTTTGAACAGAAAGAGTGAAACTTTGAACATAAATAGTGAAACTTTGAACAGAAAGAGTGAAACTTTGAACAGAAAGAGTGAAACTTTGAACAGAAAGAGTGGAACTTTGAACAGAAATAGTAAAACTTTGAACAGAAAGAGTGAAACTTAAAACATAAATAGTGAAACCTAAAACATAAATAGAGAAACTTAAAACATAAATAGTGAAACTTTGAACAGAAAGACTGAAACTTAAACAGAAAGAGTGAAACTTTGAACGTAAAGACTGAAACTTTAAACAGAAAGAGTGAAACTTTGAACATAAATAGTGAAACTTTGAACAATAGGGAAACTTTGAACAGAAAGAGTGAAACTTTGAACATAAAGAGTGAAACTTTGAACATAATGAGTAAAACTTTGAACATAAATAGTGAAACTTTAAACAGAAAGAGTGAAACTTTTAACATAAATAGTGAAACTTTGAACATAAATAGTGAAACTTTGAACATAAATAGTGAAACTTTTAACAGAGAGAGTGAAACTTTTAACATAAATAGTGAAACTTTGAACAGAAAGAGTGAAACATTTAACAGAAAGAGTGAAACTTTGAACAGAAAAGTGAAACTTTGAACAGAAAGAGTGAAACTTTGAACATAAATAGTGAAACTTTTAACAGAAAGAGTGAAACTTTGAACAGAAATAGTGAAACTTTAAACATAAATAGTGAAACTTTGAACAGAAAGAGTGAAACTTTGAACGTAAAGACTGAAACTTTAAACAGAGAGAGTGAAACTTTTAACATAAATAGTGAAACTTTGAACAGAAAGAGTGAAACTTTTAACAGAAAGAGTGAAACTTTGAACAGAAAAGTGAAACTTTGAACAGAAAGAGTGAAACTTTGAACATAAATAGTGAAACTTTTAACAGAAAGAGTGAAACTTTGAACAGAAATAGTGAAACTTTGAACAGAAAGAGTGAAACTTTGAACAGAAAGAGTGAAACTTTGAACAGAAAGAGTGAAACTTTGAACAGAAATAGTAAAACTTTGAACAGAAAGAGTGAAACTTTGAACAGAAAGAGTGAAACTTTGAACAGAAAGAGTGAAACTTTGAACAGAAAGAGTGAAACTTTGAACAGAAAGAGTGAAACTTTGAACAGAAAGAGTGAAACTTTGAACAGAAAGAGTGAAACTTAAAACATAAATAGTGAAACTTAAAAAATAAATAGTGAAACTTAAAACATAAATAGTGAAACTTTAAACATAAATAGTGAAACTTTGAACAGAAAGAGTGAAACTTTGAACAGAAAGAGTGAAACTTTGAACATAAAGAGTGAAACTTTGAACATAATGAGTGAAACTTTGAACATAAATAGTGAAACTTTGAACAGAAAGAGTGAGACTTTGAACATAAATAGTGAAACTTTGAACATAAATAGTGAAACTTTGAACATAAATAGTGAAACTTTTAACAGAGAGAGTGAAACTTTTAACATAAATAGTGACACTTTGAACAGAAAGAGTGAAACTTTGAACAGAAAGAGTGAAACTTTTAACAGAAAGAGTGAAACTTTGAACAGAAAGAGTGAAACTTTGAACAGAAAGAGTGAAACTTTGAACATAAATAGTGAAACTTTTAACAGAAAGAGTGAAACTTTGAACAGAAATAGTGAAACTTTGAACAGAAAGAGTGAAACTTTGAACAGAAAGAGTGAAACTTTGAACAGAAATAGTAAAACTTTGAACAGAAAGAGTGAAACTTTGAACAGAAAGAGTGAAACTTTGAACAGAAAGAGTGAAACTTTGAACAGAAAGAGTGAAACTTTTAACAGAAAGAGTGAAACTTTTAACATAAATAGTGAAACTTTGAACATAAATAGTGAAACTTTGAACATAAATAGTGAAACTTTTAACAGAAAGAGTGAAACTTTTAACATAAATAGTGAAACTTTGAACAGACAGAGTGAAACTTTGAACAGAAAGAGTGAAACTTTGAACAGAAAGAGTTAAACTTTGAACAGAAAGAGTGAAACTTTGAACATAAATAGTGAAACTTTGAACAGAAAGAGTGAAACTTTGAACAGAAAGAGTGGAACTTTGAACAGAAATAGTAAAACTTTGAACAGAAAGAGTGAAACTTAAAACATAAATAGTGAAACCTAAAACATAAATAGAGAAACTTAAAACATAAATAGTGAAACTTTGAACAGAAAGACTGAAACTTAAACAGAAAGAGTGAAACTTTGAACGTAAAGACTGAAACTTTAAACAGAAAGAGTGAAACTTTGAACATAAATAGTGAAACTTTGAACAATAGGGAAACTTTGAACAGAAAGAGTGAAACTTTGAACATAAAGAGATAAACTTTGAACATAATGAGTAAAACTTTGAACATAAATAGTGAAACTTTAAACAGAAAGAGTGAAACTTTTAACATAAATAGTGAAACTTTGAACATAAATAGTGAAACTTTGAACATAAATAGTGAAACTTTTAACAGAGAGAGTGAAACTTTTAACATAAATAGTGAAACTTTGAACAGAAAGAGTGAAACTTTTAACAGAAAGAGTGAAACTTTGAACAGAAAAGTGAAACTTTGAACAGAAAGAGTGAAACTTTGAACATAAATAGTGAAACTTTTAACAGAAAGAGTGAAACTTTGAACAGAAATAGTGAAACTTTGAACAGAAAGAGTGAAACTTTGAACAGAAAGAGTGAAACTTTGAACAGAAAGAGTGAAACTTTGAACAGAAATAGTAAAACTTTGAACAGAAAGAGTGAAACTTTGAACAGAAAGAGTGAAACTTTGAACAGAAAGAGTGAAACTTTGAACAGAAAGAGTGAAACTTTGAACAGAAAGAGTGAAACTTTGAACAGAAAGAGTGAAACTTTGAACAGAAAGAGTGAAACTTAAAACATAAATAGTGAAACTTAAAAAATAAATAGTGAAACTTAAAACATAAATAGTGAAACTTTAAACATAAATAGTGAAACTTTGAACAGAAAGAGTGAAACTTTGAACAGAAAGAGTGAAACTTTGAACATAAAGAGTGAAACTTTGAACATAATGAGTGAAACTTTGAACATAAATAGTGAAACTTTGAACAGAAAGAGTGAGACTTTGAACATAAATAGTGAAACTTTGAACATAAATAGTGAAACTTTGAACATAAATAGTGAAACTTTTAACAGAGAGAGTGAGACTTTTAACATAAATAGTGAAACTTTGAACAGAAAGAGTGAAACTTTGAACAGAAAGAGTGAAACTTTTAACAGAAAGAGTGAAACTTTGAACAGAAAGAGTGAAACTTTGAACAGAAAGAGTGAAACTTTGAACATAAATAGTGAAACTTTTAACAGAAAGAGTGAAACTTTGAACAGAAATAGTGAAATTTTGAACAGAAAGAGTAAAACTTTGAACAGAAATAGTGAAACTTTGAACATAAAGAGTGAAACTTTGAACATAAGGAGTGAAACTTTGAACATAAAGAGTGAAACTTTTAACAGAAAGAATTAACTTTTAACATAAAGAGTGAAACTTTGAACATAATGAGTAAAACTTTGAACATAAATAGTGAAACTTTAAACAGAAAGAGTGAAACTTTTAACATAAATAGTGAAACTTTGAACATAAATAGTGAAACTTTGAACATAAATAGTGAAACTTTTAACAGAGAGAGTGAAACTTTTAACATAAATAGTGAAACTTTGAACAGAAAGAGTGAAACATTTAACAGAAAGAGTAAAACTTTGAACAGAAAAGTGAAACTTTGAACAGAAAGAGTGAAACTTTGAACATAAATAGTGAAACTTTTAACAGAAAGAGTGAAACTTTGAACAGAAATAGTGAAACTTTGAACAGAAAGAGTGAAACTTTGAACAGAAAGAGTGAAACTTTGAACAGAAAGAGTGAAACTTTGAACATAAATAGTGAAACTTTTAACAGAAAGAGTGAAACTTTGAACAGAAAGAGTGAAACTTTTAACAGAAAGAGTGAAACTTTGAACAGAAAAGTGAAACTTTGAACAGAAAGAGTGAAACTTTGAACATAAATAGTGAAACTTTTAACAGAAAGAGTGAAACTTTGAACAGAAATAGTGAAACTTTGAACAGAAAGAGTGAAACTTTGAACAGAAAGAGTGAAACTTTGAACAGAAAGAGTGAAACTTTGAACAGAAATAGTAAAACTTTGAACAGAAAGAGTGAAACTTTGAACAGAAAGAGTGAAACTTTGAACAGAAAGAGTGAAACTTTGAACAGAAAGAGTGAAACTTTGAACAGAAAGAGTGAAACTTTGAACAGAAAGAGTGAAACTTTGAACAGAAAGAGTGAAACTTAAAACATAAATAGTGAAACTTAAAAAATAAATAGTGAAACTTAAAACATAAATAGTGAAACTTTAAACATAAATAGTGAAACTTTGAACAGAAAGAGTGAAACTTTGAACAGAAAGAGTGAAACTTTGAACATAAAGAGTGAAACTTTGAACATAATGAGTGAAACTTTGAACATAAATAGTGAAACTTTGAACAGAAAGAGTGAAACTTTGAACAGAAAGAGTGAAACTTTGAACAGAAAGAGTGAAACTTTGAACAGAAAGAGTTAAACTTTGAACAGAAAGAGTGAAACTTTGAACATAAATAGTGAAACTTTGAACAGAAAGAGTGAAACTTTGAACAGAAAGAGTGGAACTTTGAACAGAAATAGTAAAACTTTGAACAGAAAGAGTGAAACTTAAAACATAAATAGTGAAACCTAAAACATAAATAGAGAAACTTAAAACATAAATAGTGAAACTTTGAACAGAAAGACTGAAACTTAAACAGAAAGAGTGAAACTTTGAACGTAAAGACTGAAACTTTAAACAGAAAGAGTGAAACTTTGAACATAAATAGTGAAACTTTGAACAATAGGGAAACTTTGAACAGAAAGAGTGAAACTTTGAACATAAAGAGTGAAACTTTGAACATAATGAGTAAAACTTTGAACATAAATAGTGAAACTTTAAACAGAAAGAGTGAAACTTTTAACATAAATAGTGAAACTTTGAACATAAATAGTGAAACTTTGAACATAAATAGTGAAACTTTTAACAGAGAGAGTGAAACTTTTAACATAAATAGTGAAACTTTGAACAGAAAGAGTGAAACATTTAACAGAAAGAGTGAAACTTTGAACAGAAAAGTGAAACTTTGAACAGAAAGAGTGAAACTTTGAACATAAATAGTGAAACTTTTAACAGAAAGAGTGAAACTTTGAACAGAAATAGTGAAACTTTAAACATAAATAGTGAAACTTTGAACAGAAAGAGTGAAACTTTGAACGTAAAGACTGAAACTTTAAACAGAGAGAGTGAAACTTTTAACATAAATAGTGAAACTTTGAACAGAAAGAGTGAAACTTTTAACAGAAAGAGTGAAACTTTGAACAGAAAAGTGAAACTTTGAACAGAAAGAGTGAAACTTTGAACATAAATAGTGAAACTTTTAACAGAAAGAGTGAAACTTTGAACAGAAATAGTGAAACTTTGAACAGAAAGAGTGAAACTTTGAACAGAAAGAGTGAAACTTTGAACAGAAAGAGTGAAACTTTGAACAGAAATAGTAAAACTTTGAACAGAAAGAGTGAAACTTTGAACAGAAAGAGTGAAACTTTGAACAGAAAGAGTGAAACTTTGAACAGAAAGAGTGAAACTTTGAACAGAAAGAGTGAAACTTTGAACAGAAAGAGTGAAACTTTGAACAGAAAGAGTGAAACTTAAAACATAAATAGTGAAACTTAAAAAATAAATAGTGAAACTTAAAACATAAATAGTGAAACTTTAAACATAAATAGTGAAACTTTGAACAGAAAGAGTGAAACTTTGAACAGAAAGAGTGAAACTTTGAACATAAAGAGTGAAACTTTGAACATAATGAGTGAAACTTTGAACATAAATAGTGAAACTTTGAACAGAAAGAGTGAGACTTTGAACATAAATAGTGAAACTTTGAACATAAATAGTGAAACTTTGAACATAAATAGTGAAACTTTTAACAGAGAGAGTGAAACTTTTAACATAAATAGTGACACTTTGAACAGAAAGAGTGAAACTTTGAACAGAAAGAGTGAAACTTTTAACAGAAAGAGTGAAACTTTGAACAGAAAGAGTGAAACTTTGAACAGAAAGAGTGAAACTTTGAACATAAATAGTGAAACTTTTAACAGAAAGAGTGAAACTTTGAACAGAAATAGTGAAACTTTGAACAGAAAGAGTGAAACTTTGAACAGAAAGAGTGAAACTTTGAACAGAAATAGTAAAACTTTGAACAGAAAGAGTGAAACTTTGAACAGAAAGAGTGAAACTTTGAACAGAAAGAGTGAAACTTTGAACAGAAAGAGTGAAACTTAAAACATAAATAGTGAAACTTAAAACATAAATAGTGAAACTTAAAACATAAATAGTGAAACTTTAAACATAAATAGTGAAACTTTGAACAGAAAGAGTGAAACTTTGAACGTAAAGACTGAAACTTTAAACAGAAAGAGTGAAACTTTGAACATAAATAGTGAAACTTTGAACAATAGGGAAACTTTGAACAGAAAGAGTGAAACTTTGAACATAATGAGTAAAACTTTGAACAGAAATAGTGAAACTTTGAACATAAAGAGTGAAACTTTGAACATAAGGAGTGAAACTTTGAACATAAAGAGTGAAACTTTTAACAGAAAGAATTAACTTTTAACATAAATAGTGAAACTTTGAACATAAATAGTGAAACTTTGAACATAAATAGTGAAACTTTGAACATAAATAGTGAAACTTTTAACAGAAAGAGTGAAACTTTTAACATAAATAGTGAAACTTTTAACAGAAAGAGTGAAACTTTTAACATAAATAGTGAAACTTTGAACATAAATAGTGAAACTATGAACATAAATAGTGAAACTTTTAACAGAAAGAGTGAAACTTTTAACATAAATAGTGAAACTTTGAACAGACAGAGTGAAACTTTGAACAGAAAGAGTGAAACTTTGAACAGAAAGAGTTAAACTTTGAACAGAAAGAGTGAAACTTTGAACATAAATAGTGAAACTTTGAACAGAAAGAGTGAAACTTTGAACAGAAAGAGTGGAACTTTGAACAGAAATAGTAAAACTTTGAACAGAAAGAGTGAAACTTAAAACATAAATAGTGAAACCTAAAACATAAATAGAGAAACTTAAAACATAAATAGTGAAACTTTGAACAGAAAGACTGAAACTTAAACAGAAAGAGTGAAACTTTGAACGTAAAGACTGAAACTTTAAACAGAAAGAGTGAAACTTTGAACATAAATAGTGAAACTTTGAACAATAGGGAAACTTTGAACAGAAAGAGTGAAACTTTGAACATAAAGAGATAAACTTTGAACATAATGAGTAAAACTTTGAACATAAATAGTGAAACTTTAAACAGAAAGAGTGAAACTTTTAACATAAATAGTGAAACTTTGAACATAAATAGTGAAACTTTGAACATAAATAGTGAAACTTTTAACAGAGAGAGTGAAACTTTTAACATAAATAGTGAAACTTTGAACAGAAAGAGTGAAACTTTTAACAGAAAGAGTGAAACTTTGAACAGAAAAGTGAAACTTTGAACAGAAAGAGTGAAACTTTGAACATAAATAGTGAAACTTTTAACAGAAAGAGTGAAACTTTGAACAGAAATAGTGAAACTTTGAACAGAAAGAGTGAAACTTTGAACAGAAAGAGTGAAACTTTGAACAGAAAGAGTGAAACTTTGAACAGAAATAGTAAAACTTTGAACAGAAAGAGTGAAACTTTGAACAGAAAGAGTGAAACTTTGAACAGAAAGAGTGAAACTTTGAACAGAAAGAGTGAAACTTTGAACAGAAAGAGTGAAACTTTGAACAGAAATAGTGAAACTTTGAACATAAAGAGTGAAACTTTGAACATAAGGAGTGAAACTTTGAACATAAAGAGTGAAACTTTTAACAGAAAGAATTAACTTTTAACATAAATAGTGAAACTTTGAACATAAATAGTGAAACTTTGAACATAAATAGTGAAACTTTTAACAGAAAGAGTGAAACTTTTAACATAAATAGTGAAACTTTTAACAGAAAGAGTGAAACTTTTAACAGAAAGAGTGAAACTTTTAACATAAATAGTGAAACTTTGAACATAAATAGTGAAACTTTTAACAGAAAAGTGAAACTTTTAACATAAATAGTGAAACTTTGAACAGACAGAGTGAAACTTTGAACAGAAAGAGTGAAACTTTGAACAGAAAGAGTTAAACTTTGAACAGAAAGAGTGAAACTTTGAACATAAATAGTGAAACTTTGAACAGAAAGAGTGAAACTTTGAACAGAAAGAGTGGAACTTTGAACAGAAATAGTAAAACTTTGAACAGAAAGAGTGAAACTTAAAACATAAATAGTGAAACCTAAAACATAAATAGAGAAACTTAAAACATAAATAGTGAAACTTTGAACAGAAAGACTGAAACTTAAACAGAAAGAGTGAAACTTTGAACGTAAAGACTGAAACTTTAAACAGAAAGAGTGAAACTTTGAACATAAATAGTGAAACTTTGAACAATAGGGAAACTTTGAACAGAAAGAGTGAAACTTTGAACATAAAGAGTGAAACTTTGAACATAATGAGTAAAACTTTGAACATAAATAGTGAAACTTTAAACAGAAAGAGTGAAACTTTTAACATAAATAGTGAAACTTTGAACATAAATAGTGAAACTTTGAACATAAATAGTGAAACTTTTAACAGAGAGAGTGAAACTTTTAACATAAATAGTGAAACTTTGAACAGAAAGAGTGAAACATTTAACAGAAAGAGTGAAACTTTGAACAGAAAAGTGAAACTTTGAACAGAAAGAGTGAAACTTTGAACATAAATAGTGAAACTTTTAACAGAAAGAGTGAAACTTTGAACAGAAATAGTGAAACTTTGAACAGAAAGAGTGAAACTTTGAACAGAAAGAGTGAAACTTTGAACAGAAAGAGTGAAACTTTGAACAGAAAGAGTGAAACTTTGAACAGAAAGAGTGAAACTTTGAACAGAAAGAGTGAAACTTAAAACATAAATAGTGAAACTTAAAAAATAAATAGTGAAACTTAAAACATAAATAGTGAAACTTTAAACATAAATAGTGAAACTTTGAACAGAAAGAGTGAAACTTTGAACAGAAAGAGTGAAACTTTGAACATAAAGAGTGAAACTTTGAACATAATGAGTGAAACTTTGAACATAAATAGTGAAACTTTGAACAGAAAGAGTGAGACTTTGAACATAAATAGTGAAACTTTGAACATAAATAGTGAAACTTTGAACATAAATAGTGAAACTTTTAACAGAGAGAGTGAAACTTTTAACATAAATAGTGAAACTTTGAACAGAAAGAGTGAAACTTTGAACAGAAAGAGTGAAACTTTTAACAGAAAGAGTGAAACTTTGAACAGAAAGAGTGAAACTTTGAACAGAAAGAGTGAAACTTTGAACATAAATAGTGAAACTTTTAACAGAAAGAGTGAAACTTTGAACAGAAATAGTGAAACTTTGAACAGAAAGAGTGAAACTTTGAACAGAAAGAGTGAAACTTTGAACAGAAAGAGTGAAACTTTGAACAGAAATAGTAAAACTTTGAACAGAAAGAGTGAAACTTTGAACAGAAAGAGTGAAACTTTGAACAGAAAGAGTGAAATTTTGAACAGAAAGAGTGAAACTTTGAACAGAAAGATTGAAACTTTGAACAGAAAGAGTGAAACTTAAAACATAAATAGTGAAACTTAAAACATAAATAGTGAAACTTAAAACATAAATAGTGAAACTTTAAACATAAATAGTGAAACTTTGAACAGAAAGAGTGAAACTTTGAACGTAAAGACTGAAACTTTAAACAGAAAGAGTGAAACTTTGAACATAAATAGTGAAACTTTGAACAATAGGGAAACTTTGAACAGAAAGAGTGAAACTTTGAACAGAAAGAGTGAAACTTTGAACATAATGAGTAAAACTTTGAACAGAAATAGTGAAACTTTGAACATAAAGAGTGAAACTTTGAACATAAGGAGTGAAACTTTGAACATAAAGAGTGAAACTTTTAACAGAAAGAATTAACTTTTAACATAAATAGTGAAACTTTGAACATAAATAGTGAAACTTTGAACATAAATAGTGAAACTTTTAACAGAAAGAGTGAAACTTTTAACATAAATAGTGAAACTTTGAACATAAATAGTGAAACTTTGAACATAAATAGTGAAACTTTTAACAGAAAGAGTGAAACTTTTAACATAAATAGTGAACTTTGAACAGACAGAGTGAAACTTTGAACAGAAAGAGTGAAACTTTGAACAGAAAGAGTGAAACTTTGAACAGAAAGAGTGAAACTTTGAACATAAATAGTGAAACTTTGAACAGAAAGAGTGAAACTTTGAACAGAAAGAGTGGAACTTTGAACAGAAATAGTAAAACTTTGAACAGAAAGAGTGAAACTTAAAACATAAATAGTGAAACCTAAAACATAAATAGAGAAACTTAAAACATAAATAGTGAAACTTTGAACAGAAAGACTGAAACTTAAACAGAAAGAGTGAAACTTTGAACGTAAAGACTGAAAGTTTAAACAGAAAGAGTGAAACTTTGAACATAAATAGTGAAACTTTGAACAATAGGGAAACTTTGAACAGAAAGAGTGAAACTTTGAACATAAAGAGTGAAACTTTGAACATAATGAGTAAAACTTTGAACATAAATAGTGAAACTTTAAACAGAAAGAGTGAAACTTTTAACATAAATAGTGAAACTTTGAACATAAATAGTGAAACTTTGAACATAAATAGTGAAACTTTTAACAGAGAGAGTGAAAATTTTAACATAAATAGTGAAACTTTGAACAGGAAGAGTGAAACTTTGAACAGAAAGAGTCAAACTTTGAACAGAAAGAGTGAAACTTTGAACAGAAAGAGTGAAACTTTGAACATAAATAGTGAAACTTTTAACAGAAAGAGTGAAACTTTGAACAGAAATAGTGAAACTTTGAACAGAAAGAGTGAAACTTTGAACAGAAAGAGTGAAACTTTTAACAGAAAGAGTGAAACTTTGAACAGAAAGAGTGAAACTTTGAACAGAAAGAGTGAAACTTTGAACAGAAAGAGTGAAACTTTTAACAGAAAGAGTGAAACTTTGAACAGAAAGAGTGAAACTTTGAACAGAAAGAGTGAAACTTTGAACATAAATAGTGAAACTTTTAACAGAAAGAGTGAAACTTTGAACAGAAATAGTGAAATTTTGAACAGAAAGAGTGAAACTTTGAACAGAAAGAGTGAAACTTTGAACAGAAAGAGTGAAACTTTGAACAGAAATAGTAAAACTTTGAACAGAAAGAGTGAAACTTTGAACAGAAAGAGTGAAACTTTGAACAGAAAGAGTGAAACTTTGAACAGAAAGAGTGAAACTTTGAACAGAAAGAGTGAAACTTTGAACAGAAAGAGTGAAACTTTGAACAGAAAGAGTGAAACTTTGAACAGAAAGAGTGAAACTTTTAACAGAAAGAGTGAAACTTTGAACAGAAAGAGTGAAACTTTGAACAGAAAGAGTGAAACTTTGAACATGAATAGTGAAACTTTTAACAGAAAGAGTGAAACTTTGAACAGAAATAGTGAAATTTTGAACAGAAAGAGTGAAACTTTGAACAGAAAGAGTGAAACTTTGAACATAAATAGTGAAACTTTGAACAGAAAGAGTGAAACTTTGAACGTAAAGACTGAAACTTTAAACAGAAAGAGTGAAACTTTGAACATAAATAGTGAAACATTGAACAATAGGGAAACTTTGAACAGAAAGAGTGAAACTTTGAACATAATGAGTAAAACTTTGAACAGAAATAGTGAAACTTTGAACATAATGAGTGAAACTTTTAACATAAATAGTGAAACTTTGAACATAAATAGTGAAACTTTTAACAGAAAGAGTGAAACTTTTAACATAAATAGTGAAACTTTGAACATAAATAGTGAAACTTTGAACATAAATAGTGAAACTTTTAACAGAGAGAGTGAAACTTTTAACATAAATAGTGAAACTTTGAACAGAAAGAGTGAAACTTTGAACAGAAAGAGTGAAACTTTTAACAGAAAGAGTGAAACTTTGAACAGAAAGAGTGAAACTTTGAACAGAAAGAGTGAAACTTTGAACAGAAAGAGTGAAACTTTGAACATAAATAGTGAAAATTTTAACAGAAAGAGTGAAACTTTGAACAGAAATAGTGAAACTTTGAACAGAAAGAGTGAAACTTTGAACAGAAAGAGTGAAACTTTGAACAGAAAGAGTGAAACTTTGAACAGAAATAGTAAAACTTTGAACAGAAAGAGTGAAACTTTGAACAGAAAGAGTGAAACTTTGAACAGAAAGAGTGAAACTTTGAACAGAAAGAGTGAAACTTTGAACAGAAAGAGTGAAACTTTGAACAGAAAGAGTGAAACTTAAAACATAAATAGTGAAACTTAAAAAATAAATAGTGAAACTTAAAACATAAATAGTGAAACTTTAAACATAAATAGTGAAACTTTGAACAGAAAGAGTGAAACTTTGAACAGAAAGAGTGAAACTTTGAACATAAGGAGTGAAACTTTGAACATAATGAGTGAAACTTTGAACATAAATAGTGAAACTTTGAACAGAAAGAGTGAGACTTTGAACATAAATAGTGAAACTTTGAACATAAATAGTGAAACTTTGAACATAAATAGTGAAACTTTTAACAGAGAGAGTGAAACTTTTAACATAAATAGTGAAACTTTGAACAGAAAGAGTGAAACTTTGAACAGAAAGAGTGAAACTTTTAACAGAAAGAGTGAAACTTTTAACAGAAAGAGTGAAACTTTGAACAGAAATAGTGAAACTTTGAACAGAAAGAGTGAAACTTTGAACAGAAAGAGTGAAACTTTGAACAGAAAGAGTGAAACTTTGAACAGAAATAGTAAAACTTTGAACAGAAAGAGTGAAACTTTGAACAGAAAGAGTGAAACTTTGAACAGAAAGAGTGAAACTTTGAACAGAAAGAGTGAAACTTTGAACAGAAAGAGTGAAACTTTGAACAGAAAGAGTGAAACTTAAAACATAAATAGTGAAACTTAAAACATAAATAGTGAAACTTAAAACATAAATAGTGAAACTTTAAACATAAATAGTGAAACTTTGAACAGAAAGAGTGAAACTTTGAACGTAAAGACTGAAACTTTAAACAGAAAGAGTGAAACTTTGAACATAAATAGTGAAACTTTGAACAATAGGGAAACTTTGAACAGAAAGAGTGAAACTTTGAACAGAAAGAGTGAAACTTTGAACATAATGAGTAAAACTTTGAACAGAAATAGTGAAACTTTGAACAGAAAGAGTGAAACTTTGAACATAATGAGTAAAACTTTGAACAGAAATAGTGAAACTTTGAACATAAAGAGTGAAACTTTTAACAGAAAGAATTAACTTTTAACATAAATAGTGAAACTTTTAACAGAAAGAATTAACTTTTAACATAAATAGTGAAACTTTGAACATAAATAGTGAAACTTTGAACATAAATAGTGAAACTTTTAACAGAAAGAGTGAAACTTTTAACATAAATAGTGAAACTTTGAACATAAATAGTGAAACTTTGAACATAAATAGTGAAACTTTTAACAGAAAGAGTGAAACTTTTAACATAAATAGTGAAACTTTGAACAGACAGAGTGAAACTTTGAACAGAAAGAGTGAAACTTTGAACAGAAAGAGTGAAACTTTGAACAGAAAGAGTGAAACTTTGAACATAAATAGTGAAACTTTGAACAGAAAGAGTGAAACTTTGAACAGAAAGAGTGGAACTTTGAACAGAAATAGTAAAACTTTGAACAGAAAGAGTGAAACTTAAAACATAAATAGTGAAACCTAAAACATAAATAGAGAAACTTAAAACATAAATAGTGAAACTTTGAACAGAAAGACTGAAACTTAAACAGAAAGAGTGAAACTTTGAACGTAAAGACTGAAAGTTTAAACAGAAAGAGTGAAACTTTGAACATAAATAGTGAAACTTTGAACAATAGGGAAACTTTTAACAGAAAGAGTGAAACTTTGAACATAAAGAGTGAAACTTTGAACATAATGAGTAAAACTTTGAACATAAATAGTGAAACTTTAAACAGAAAGAGTGAAACTTTTAACATAAATAGTGAAACTTTGAACATAAATAGTGAAACTTTGAACATAAATAGTGAAACTTTTAACAGAAAGAGTGAAACTTTGAACAGAAAGAGTCAAACTTTGAACAGAAAGAGTGAAACTTTGAACAGAAAGAGTGAAACTTTGAACATAAATAGTGAAACTTTTAACAGAAAGGGTGAAACTTTGAACAGAAATAGTGAAACTTTGAACAGAAAGAGTGAAACTTTGAACAGAAAGAGTGAAACTTTTAACAGAAAGAGTGAAACTTTGAACAGAAAGAGTGAAACTTTGAACAGAAAGAGTGAAACTTTGAACAGAAAGAGTGAAACTTTTAACAGAAAGAGTGAAACTTTGAACAGAAAGAGTGAAACTTTGAACAGAAAGAGTGAAACTTTGAACATAAATAGTGAAACTTTTAACAGAAAGAGTGAAACTTTGAACAGAAATAGTGAAATTTTGAACAGAAAGAGTGAAACTTTGAACAGAAAGAGTGAAACTTTGAACAGAAAGAGAGAAACTTTGAACAGAAATAGTAAAACTTTGAACAGAAAGAGTGAAACTTTGAACAGAAAGAGTGAAACTTTGAACAGAAAGAGTGAAACTTTGAACAGAAAGAGTGAAACTTTGAACAGAAAGAGTGAAACTTTGAACAGAAAGAGTGAAACTTTGAACAGAAAGAGTGAAACTTTGAACAGAAAGAGTGAAACTTTGAACAGAAAGAGTGAAACTTTGAACAGAAAGAGTGAAACTTTTAACAGAAAGAGTGAAACTTTGAACAGAAAGAGTGAAACTTTGAACAGAAAGAGTGAAACTTTGAACATGAATAGTGAAACTTTTAACAGAAAGAGTGAAACTTTGAACAGAAATGGTGAAATTTTGAACAGAAAGAGTGAAACTTTGAACAGAAAGAGTGAAACTTTGAACATAAATAGTGAAACTTTGAACAGAAAGAGTGAAACTTTGAACGTAAAGACTGAAACTTTAAACAGAAAGAGTGAAACTTTGAACATAAATAGTGAAACATTGAACAATAGGGAAACTTTGAACAGAAAGAGTGAAACTTTGAACATAATGAGTAAAACTTTGAACAGAAATAGTGAAACTTTGAACAGAAAGAGTGAAACTTTGAACAGAAAGAGTGAAACTTTGAACAGAAAGAGTGAAACTTTGAACAGAAAGAGTGAAACTTTGAACAGAAAGAGTGAAACTTAAAACATAAATAGTGAAACTTAAAAAATAAATAGTGAAACTTAAAACATAAATAGTGAAACTTTAAACATAAATAGTGAAACTTTGAACAGAAAGAGTGAAACTTTGAACAGAAAGAGTGAAACTTTGAACATAAGGAGTGAAACTTTGAACATAATGAGTGAAACTTTGAACATAAATAGTGAAACTTTGAACAGAAAGAGTGAGACTTTGAACATAAATAGTGAAACTTTGAACATAAATAGTGAAACTTTGAACATAAATAGTGAAACTTTTAACAGAGAGAGTGAAACTTTTAACATAAATAGTGAAACTTTGAACATAAATAGTGAAACTTTGAACATAAATAGTGAAACTTTGAACATAAATAGTGAAACTTTTAACAGAAAGAGTGAAACTTTTAACATAAATAGTGAAACTTTTAACAGAAAGAGTGAAACTTTTAACATAAATAGTGAAACTTTGAACATAAATAGTGAAACTTTGAACATAAATAGTGAAACTTTTAACAGAAAAGTGAAACTTTTAACATAAATAGTGAAACTTTGAACAGACAGAGTGAAACTTTGAACAGAAAGAGTGAAACTTTGAACAGAAAGAGTGAAACTTTGAACAGAAAGAGTGAAACTTTGAACAGAAAGAGTGAAACTTTGAACAGAAAGAGTGAAACTTAAAACATAAATAGTGAAACTTAAAACATAAATAGTGAAACTTAAAACATAAATAGTGAAACTTTAAACATAAATAGTGAAACTTTGAACAGAAAGAGTGAAACTTTGAACGTAAAGACTGAAACTTTAAACAGAAAGAGTGAAACTTTGAACATAAATAGTGAAACTTTGAACATAAAGAGTGAAACTTTGAACATAATGAGTAAAACTTTGAACAGAAATAGTGAAACTTTGAACATAAAGAGTGAAACTTTGAACATAATGAGTAAAACTTTGAACAGAAATAGTGAAACTTTGAACATAAAGAGTGAAACTTTGAACATAAGGAGTGAAACTTTGAACATAAAGAGTGAAACTTTTAACAGAAAGAATTAACTTTTAACATAAATAGTGAAACTTTGAACATAAATAGTGAAACTTTGAACATAAATAGTGAAACTTTTAACAGAAAGAGTGAAACTTTTAACATAAATAGTGAAACTTTGAACATAAATAGTGAAACTTTGAACATAAATAGTGAAACTTTTAACAGAAAGAGTGAAACTTTTAACATAAATAGTGAAACTTTGAACAGACAGAGTGAAACTTTGAACAGAAAGAGTGAAACTTTGAACAGAAAGAGTGAAACTTTGAACAGAAAGAGTGAAACTTTGAACATAAATAGTGAAACTTTGAACAGAAAGAGTGAAACTTTGAACAGAAAGACTGAAACTTAAACAGAAAGAGTGAAACTTTGAACGTAAAGACTGAAAGTTTAAACAGAAAGAGTGAAACTTTGAACATAAATAGTGAAACTTTGAACAATAGGGAAACTTTTAACAGAAAGAGTGAAACTTTGAACATAAAGAGTGAAACTTTGAACATAATGAGTAAAACTTTGAACATAAATAGTGAAACTTTAAACAGAAAGAGTGAAACTTTTAACATAAATAGTGAAACTTTGAACATAAATAGTGAAACTTTGAACATAAATAGTGAAACTTTTAACAGAAAGAGTGAAACTTTGAACAGAAAGAGTCAAACTTTGAACAGAAAGAGTGAAACTTTGAACAGAAAGAGTGAAACTTTGAACATAAATAGTGAAACTTTTAACAGAAAGAGTGAAACTTTGAACAGAAATAGTGAAACTTTGAACAGAAAGAGTGAAACTTTGAACAGAAAGAGTGAAACTTTTAACAGAAAGAGTGAAACTTTGAACAGAAAGAGTGAAACTTTGAACAGAAAGAGTGAAACTTTGAACAGAAAGAGTGAAACTTTGAACAGAAAGAGTGAAACTTTTAACAGAAAGAGTGAAACTTTGAACAGAAAGAGTGAAACTTTGAACAGAAAGAGTGAAACTTTGAACATAAATAGTGAAACTTTTAACAGAAAGAGTGAAACTTTGAACAGAAATAGTGAAATTTTGAACAGAAAGAGTGAAACTTTGAACAGAAAGAGTGAAACTTTGAACAGAAAGAGTGAAACTTTGAACAGAAATAGTAAAACTTTGAACAGAAAGAGTGAAACTTTGAACAGAAAGAGTGAAACTTTGAACAGAAAGAGTGAAACTTTGAACAGAAAGAGTGAAACTTTGAACAGAAAGAGTGAAACTTTGAACAGAAAGAGTGAAACTTTGATCAGAAAGAGTGAAACTTTGAACAGAAAGAGTGAAACTTTTAACAGAAAGAGTGAAACTTTGAACAGAAAGAGTGAAACTTTGAACAGAAAGAGTGAAACTTTGAACATGAATAGTGAAACTTTTAACAGAAAGAGTGAAACTTTGAACAGAAATAGTGAAATTTTGAACAGAAAGAGTGAAACTTTGAACAGAAAGAGTGAAACTTTGAACATAAATAGTGAAACTTTGAACAGAAAGAGTGAAACTTTGAACGTAAAGACTGAAACTTTAAACAGAAAGAGTGAAACTTTGAACATAAATAGTGAAACATTGAACAATAGGGAAACTTTGAACAGAAAGAGTGAAACTTTGAACATAATGAGTAAAACTTTGAACAGAAATAGTGAAACTTTGAACAGAAAGAGTGAAACTTTGAACAGAAAGAGTGAAACTTTGAACAGAAAGAGTGAAACTTTGAACAGAAAGAGTGAAACTTTGAACAGAAAGAGTGAAACTTAAAACATAAATAGTGAAACTTAAAAAATAAATAGTGAAACTTAAAACATAAATAGTGAAACTTTGAACAGAAAGAGTGAAACTTTGAACAGAAAGAGTGAAACTTTGAACATAAGGAGTGAAACTTTGAACATAATGAGTGAAACTTTGAACATAAATAGTGAAACTTTGAACAGAAAGAGTGAGACTTTGAACATAAATAGTGAAACTTTGAACATAAATAGTGAAACTTTGAACATAAATAGTGAAACTTTTAACAGAGAGAGTGAAACTTTTAACATAAATAGTGAAACTTTGAACAGAAAGAGTGAAACTTTGAACAGAAAGAGTGAAACTTTTAACAGAAAGAGTGAAACTTTGAACAGAAAGAGTGAAACTTTGAACAGAAAGAGTGAAACTTTGAACATAAATAGTGAAACTTTTAACAGAAAGAGTGAAACTTTGAACAGAAATAGTGAAACTTTGAACAGAAAGAGTGAAACTTTGAACAGAAAGAGTGAAACTTTGAACAGAAAGAGTGAAACTTTGAACAGAAATAGTAAAACTTTGAACAGAAAGAGTGAAACTTTGAACAGAAAGAGTGAAACTTTGAACAGAAAGAGTGAAACTTTGAACAGAAAGAGTGAAACTTTGAACAGAAAGAGTGAAACTTTGAACAGAAAGAGTGAAACTTAAAACATAAATAGTGAAACTTAAAACATAAATAGTGAAACTTAAAACATAAATAGTGAAACTTTAAACATAAATAGTGAAACTTTGAACAGAAAGAGTGAAACTTTGAACGTAAAGACTGAAACTTTAAACAGAAAGAGTGAAACTTTGAACATAAATAGTGAAACTTTGAACAATAGGGAAACTTTGAACAGAAAGAGTGAAACTTTGAACAGAAAGAGTGAAACTTTGAACATAATGAGTAAAACTTTGAACAGAAATAGTGAAACTTTGAACATAAAGAGTGAAACTTTGAACATAAGGAGTGAAACTTTGAACATAAAGAGTGAAACTTTTAACAGAAAGAATTAACTTTTAACATAAATAGTGAAACTTTGAACATAAATAGTGAAACTTTGAACATAAATAGTGAAACTTTTAACAGAAAGAGTGAAACTTTTAACATAAATAGTGAAACTTTGAACATAAATAGTGAAACTTTGAACATAAATAGTGAAACTTTTAACAGAAAGAGTGAAACTTTTAACATAAATAGTGAAACTTTGAACAGACAGAGTGAAACTTTGAACAGAAAGAGTGAAACTTTGAACAGAAAGAGTGAAACTTTGAACAGAAAGAGTGAAACTTTGAACATAAATAGTGAAACTTTGAACAGAAAGAGTGAAACTTTGAACAGAAAGAGTGGAACTTTGAACAGAAATAGTAAAACTTTGAACAGAAAGAGTGAAACTTAAAACATAAATAGTGAAACTTTGAACAGAAAGAGTGAAACTTTGAACAGAAATAGTGAAACTTTGAACAGAAAGAGTGAAACTTTGAACAGAAAGAGTGAAACTTTTAACAGAAAGAGTGAAACTTTGAACAGAAAGAGTGAAACTTTGAACAGAAAGAGTGAAACTTAAAACATAAATAGTGAAACTTTGAACAGAAAGACTGAAACTTAAACAGAAAGAGTGAAACTTTGAACGTAAAGACTGAAAGTTTAAACAGAAAGAGTGAAACTTTGAACATAAATAGTGAAACTTTGAACAATAGGGAAACTTTTAACAGAAAGAGTGAAACTTTGAACATAAAGAGTGAAACTTTGAACATAATGAGTAAAACTTTGAACATAAATAGTGAAACTTTAAACAGAAAGAGTGAAACTTTTAACATAAATAGTGAAACTTTGAACATAAATAGTGAAACTTTGAACATAAATAGTGAAACTTTTAACAGAAAGAGTGAAACTTTGAACAGAAAGAGTCAAACTTTGAACAGAAAGAGTGAAACTTTGAACAGAAAGAGTGAAACTTTGAACATAAATAGTGAAACTTTTAACAGAAAGAGTGAAACTTTGAACAGAAATAGTGAAACTTTGAACAGAAAGAGTGAAACTTTGAACAGAAAGAGTGAAACTTTTAACAGAAAGAGTGAAACTTTGAACAGAAAGAGTGAAACTTTGAACAGAAAGAGTGAAACTTTGAACAGAAAGAGTGAAACTTTGAACAGAAAAAGTGAAACTTTTAACAGAAAGAGTGAAACTTTGAACAGAAAGAGTGAAACTTTGAACAGAAAGAGTGAAACTTTGAACATAAATAGTGAAACTTTTAACAGAAAGAGTGAAACTTTGAACAGAAATAGTGAAATTTTGAACAGAAAGAGTGAAACTTTGAACAGAAAGAGTGAAACTTTGAACAGAAAGAGTGAAACTTTGAACAGAAATAGTAAAACTTTGAACAGAAAGAGTGAAACTTTGAACAGAAAGAGTGAAACTTTGAACAGAAAGAGTGAAACTTTGAACAGAAAGAGTGAAACTTTGAACAGAAAGAGTGAAACTTTGAACAGAAAGAGTGAAACTTTGATCAGAAAGAGTGAAACTTTGAACAGAAAGAGTGAAACTTTTAACAGAAAGAGTGAAACTTTGAACAGAAAGAGTGAAACTTTGAACAGAAAGAGTGAAACTTTGAACATGAATAGTGAAACTTTTAACAGAAAGAGTGAAACTTTGAACAGAAATAGTGAAATTTTGAACAGAAAGAGTGAAACTTTGAACAGAAAGAGTGAAACTTTGAACATAAATAGTGAAACTTTGAACAGAAAGAGTGAAACTTTGAACGTAAAGACTGAAACTTTAAACAGAAAGAGTGAAACTTTGAACATAAATAGTGAAACATTGAACAATAGGGAAACTTTGAACAGAAAGAGTGAAACTTTGAACATAATGAGTAAAACTTTGAACAGAAATAGTGAAACTTTGAACAGAAAGAGTGAAACTTTGAACAGAAAGAGTGAAACTTTGAACAGAAAGAGTGAAACTTTGAACAGAAAGAGTGAAACTTTGAACAGAAAGAGTGAAACTTAAAACATAAATAGTGAAACTTAAAAAATAAATAGTGAAACTTAAAACATAAATAGTGAAACTTTAAACATAAATAGTGAAACTTTGAACAGAAAGAGTGAAACTTTGAACAGAAAGAGTGAAACTTTGAACATAAGGAGTGAAACTTTGAACATAATGAGTGAAACTTTGAACATAAATAGTGAAACTTTGAACAGAAAGAGTGAGACTTTGAACATAAATAGTGAAACTTTGAACATAAATAGTGAAACTTTGAACATAAATAGTGAAACTTTTAACAGAGAGAGTGAAACTTTTAACATAAATAGTGAAACTTTGAACAGAAAGAGTGAAACTTTGAACAGAAAGAGTGAAACTTTTAACAGAAAGAGTGAAACTTTGAACAGAAAGAGTGAAACTTTGAACAGAAAGAGTGAAACTTTGAACATAAATAGTGAAACTTTTAACAGAAAGAGTGAAACTTTGAACAGAAATAGTGAAACTTTGAACAGAAAGAGTGAAACTTTGAACAGAAAGAGTGAAACTTTGAACAGAAAGAGTGAAACTTTGAACAGAAATAGTAAAACTTTGAACAGAAAGAGTGAAACTTTGAACAGAAAGAGTGAAACTTTGAACAGAAAGAGTGAAACTTTGAACAGAAAGAGTGAAACTTTGAACAGAAAGAGTGAAACTTTGAACAGAAAGAGTGAAACTTAAAACATAAATAGTGAAACTTAAAACATAAATAGTGAAACTTAAAACATAAATAGTGAAACTTTAAACATAAATAGTGAAACTTTGAACAGAAAGAGTGAAACTTTGAACGTAAAGACTGAAACTTTAAACAGAAAGAGTGAAACTTTGAACATAAATAGTGAAACTTTGAACAATAGGGAAACTTTGAACAGAAAGAGTGAAACTTTGAACAGAAAGAGTGAAACTTTGAACATAATGAGTAAAACTTTGAACAGAAATAGTGAAACTTTGAACATAAAGAGTGAAACTTTGAACATAAGGAGTGAAACTTTGAACATAAAGAGTGAAACTTTTAACAGAAAGAATTAACTTTTAACATAAATAGTGAAACTTTGAACATAAATAGTGAAACTTTGAACATAAATAGTGAAACTTTTAACAGAAAGAGTGAAACTTTTAACATAAATAGTGAAACTTTGAACATAAATAGTGAAACTTTGAACATAAATAGTGAAACTTTTAACAGAAAGAGTGAAACTTTTAACATAAATAGTGAAACTTTGAACAGACAGAGTGAAACTTTGAACAGAAAGAGTGAAACTTTGAACAGAAAGAGTGAAACTTTGAACAGAAAGAGTGAAACTTTGAACATAAATAGTGAAACTTTGAACAGAAAGAGTGAAACTTTGAACAGAAAGAGTGGAACTTTGAACAGAAATAGTAAAACTTTGAACAGAAAGAGTGAAACTTAAAACATAAATAGTGAAACTTTGAACAGAAAGAGTGAAACTTTGAACAGAAATAGTGAAACTTTGAACAGAAAGAGTGAAACTTTGAACAGAAAGAGTGAAACTTTTAACAGAAAGAGTGAAACTTTGAACAGAAAGAGTGAAACTTTGAACAGAAAGAGTGAAACTTAAAACATAAATAGTGAAACTTTGAACAGAAAGACTGAAACTTAAACAGAAAGAGTGAAACTTTGAACGTAAAGACTGAAAGTTTAAACAGAAAGAGTGAAACTTTGAACATAAATAGTGAAACTTTGAACAATAGGGAAACTTTTAACAGAAAGAGTGAAACTTTGAACATAAAGAGTGAAACTTTGAACATAATGAGTAAAACTTTGAACATAAATAGTGAAACTTTAAACAGAAAGAGTGAAACTTTTAACATAAATAGTGAAACTTTGAACATAAATAGTGAAACTTTGAACATAAATAGTGAAACTTTTAACAGAAATAGTGAAATTTTGAACAGAAAGAGTGAAACTTTGAACAGAAAGAGTGAAACTTTGAACATAAATAGTGAAACTTTGAACAGAAAGAGTGAAACTTTGAACGTAAAGACTGAAACTTTAAACAGAAAGAGTGAAACTTTGAACATAAATAGTGAAACATTGAACAATAGGGAAACTTTGAACAGAAAGAGTGAAACTTTGAACATAATGAGTAAAACTTTGAACAGAAATAGTGAAACTTTGAACATAATGAGTGAAACTTTGAACATAAGGAGTGAAACTTTGAACATAAAGAGTGAAACTTTTAACAGAAAGAGTTAACTTTTAACATAAATAGTGAAACTTTGAACATAAATAGTGAAACTTTTAACAGAAAGAGTGAAACTTTTAACATAAATAGTGAAACTTTGAACATAAATAGTGAAACTTTGAACATAAATAGTGAAACTTTTAACAGAGAGAGTGAAACATTTAACATAAATAGTGAAACTTTGAACAGAAAGAGTGAAACTTTGAACAGAAAGAGTGAAACTTTTAACAGAAAGAGTGAAACTTTGAACAGAAAGAATGAAACTTTGAACAGAAAGAGTGAAACTTTGAACAGAAAGAGTGAAACTTTGAACATAAATAGTGAAAATTTTAACAGAAAGAGTGAAACTTTGAACAGAAATAGTGAAACTTTGAACATAAATAGTGAAACTTTTAACAGAGAGAGTGAAACTTTTAACATAAATAGTGAAACTTTGAACAGAAAGAGTGAAACTTTGAACAGAAAGAGTGAAACTTTTAACAGAAAGAGTGAAACTTTGAACAGAAAGAGTGAAACTTTGAACAGAAAGAGTGAAACTTTGAACATAAATAGTGAAACTTTTAACAGAAAGAGTGAAACTTTGAACAGAAATAGTGAAACTTTGAACAGAAAGAGTGAAACTTTGAACAGAAAGAGTGAAACTTTGAACAGAAAGAGTGAAACTTTGAACAGAAATAGTAAAACTTTGAACAGAAAGAGTGAAACTTTGAACAGAAAGAGTGAAACTTTGAACAGAAAGAGTGAAACTTTGAACAGAAAGAGTGAAACTTTGAACAGAAAGAGTGAAACTTTGAACAGAAAGAGTGAAACTTAAAACATAAATAGTGAAACTTAAAACATAAATAGTGAAACTTAAAACATAAATAGTGAAACTTTAAACATAAATAGTGAAACTTTGAACAGAAAGAGTGAAACTTTGAACGTAAAGACTGAAACTTTAAACAGAAAGAGTGAAACTTTGAACATAAATAGTGAAACTTTGAACAATAGGGAAACTTTGAACAGAAAGAGTGAAACTTTGAACAGAAAGAGTGAAACTTTGAACATAATGAGTAAAACTTTGAACAGAAATAGTGAAACTTTGAACATAAAGAGTGAAACTTTGAACATAAGGAGTGAAACTTTGAACATAAAGAGTGAAACTTTTAACAGAAAGAATTAACTTTTAACATAAATAGTGAAACTTTGAACATAAATAGTGAAACTTTGAACATAAATAGTGAAACTTTTAACAGAAAGAGTGAAACTTTTAACATAAATAGTGAAACTTTGAACATAAATAGTGAAACTTTGAACATAAATAGTGAAACTTTTAACAGAAAGAGTGAAACTTTTAACATAAATAGTGAAACTTTGAACAGACAGAGTGAAACTTTGAACAGAAAGAGTGAAACTTTGAACAGAAAGAGTGAAACTTTGAACAGAAAGAGTGAAACTTTGAACATAAATAGTGAAACTTTGAACAGAAAGAGTGAAACTTTGAACAGAAAGAGTGGAACTTTGAACAGAAATAGTAAAACTTTGAACAGAAAGAGTGAAACTTAAAACATAAATAGTGAAACCTAAAACATAAATAGAGAAACTTAAAACATAAATAGTGAAACTTTGAACATAAAGAGTGAAACTTTTAACAGAAAGAGTTAACTTTTAACATAAATAGTGAAACTTTGAACATAAATAGTGAAACTTTTAACAGAAAGAGTGAAACTTTTAACATAAATAGTGAAACTTTGAACATAAATAGTGAAACTTTGAACATAAATAGTGAAACTTTTAACAGAGAGAGTGAAACTTTTAACATAAATAGTGAAACTTTGAACAGAAAGAGTGAAACTTTGAACAGAAAGAGTGAAACTTTTAACAGAAAGAGTGAAACTTTGAACAGAAAGAATGAAACTTTGAACAGAAAGAGTGAAACTTTGAACAGAAAGAGTGAAACTTTGAACATAAATAGTGAAAATTTTAACAGAAAGAGTGAAACTTTGAACAGAAAGAGTGAAACTTTGAACATAATGAGTAAAACTTTGAACAGAAATAGTGAAACTTTGAACATAAAGAGTGAAACTTTGAACATAAGGAGTGAAACTTTGAACATAAAGAGTGAAACTTTTAACAGAAAGAATTAACTTTTAACATAAATAGTGAAACTTTGAACATAAATAGTGAAACTTTGAACATAAATAGTGAAACTTTTAACAGAAAGAGTGAAACTTTTAACATAAATAGTGAAACTTTGAACATAAATAGTGAAACTTTGAACATAAATAGTGAAACTTTTAACAGAAAGAGTGAAACTTTTAACATAAATAGTGAAACTTTGAACAGACAGAGTGAAACTTTGAACAGAAAGAGTGAAACTTTGAACAGAAAGAGTGAAACTTTGAACAGAAAGAGTGAAACTTTGAACATAAATAGTGAAACTTTGAACAGAAAGAGTGAAACTTTGAACAGAAAGAGTGGAACTTTGAACAGAAATAGTAAAACTTTGAACAGAAAGAGTGAAACTTAAAACATAAATAGTGAAACCTAAAACATAAATAGAGAAACTTAAAACATAAATAGTGAAACTTTGAACATAAAGAGTGAAACTTTTAACAGAAAGAGTTAACTTTTAACATAAATAGTGAAACTTTGAACATAAATAGTGAAACTTTTAACAGAAAGAGTGAAACTTTTAACATAAATAGTGAAACTTTGAACATAAATAGTGAAACTTTGAACATAAATAGTGAAACTTTTAACAGAGAGAGTGAAACTTTTAACATAAATAGTGAAACTTTGAACAGAAAGAGTGAAACTTTGAACAGAAAGAGTGAAACTTTTAACAGAAAGAGTGAAACTTTGAACAGAAAGAATGAAACTTTGAACAGAAAGAGTGAAACTTTGAACAGAAAGAGTGAAACTTTGAACATAAATAGTGAAAATTTTAACAGAAAGAGTGAAACTTTGAACAGAAATAGTGAAACTTTGAACAGAAAGAGTGAAACTTTGAACAGAAAGAGTGAAACTTTGAACAGAAAGAGTGAAACTTTGAACAGAAATAGTAAAACTTTGAACAGAAAGAGTGAAACTTTGAACAGAAAGAGTGAAACTTTGAACAGAAAGAGTGAAACTTTGAACAGAAAGAGTGAAACTTTGAACAGAAAGAGTGAAACTTTGAACAGAAAGAGTGAAACTTAAAACATAAATAGTGAAACTTAAAACATAAATAGTGAAACTTAAAACATAAATAGTGAAACTTTAAACATAAATAGTGAAACTTTGAACAGAAAGAGTGAAACTTTGAACGTAAAGACTGAAACTTTAAACAGAAAGAGTGAAACTTTGAACATAAATAGTGAAACTTTGAACAATAGGGAAACTTTGAACAGAAAGAGTGAAACTTTGAACATAAAGAGTGAAACTTTGAACATAATGAGTAAAACTTTGAACATAAATAGTGAAACTTTAAACAGAAAGAGTGAAACTTTTAACATAAATAGTGAAACTTTGAACATAAATAGTGAAACTTTGAACATAAATAGTGAAACTTTTAACAGAGAGAGTGAAACTTTTAACATAAATAGTGAAACTTTGAACAGAAAGAGTGAAACTTTGAACAGAAAGAGTCAAACTTTGAACAGAAAGAGTGAAACTTTGAACAGAAAGAGTGAAACTTTGAACATAAATAGTGAAACTTTTAACAGAAAGAGTGAAACTTTGAACAGAAATAGTGAAACTTTGAACAGAAAGAGTGAAACTTTGAACAGAAAGAGTGAAACTTTTAACAGAAAGAGTGAAACTTTGAACAGAAAGAGTGAAACTTTGAACAGAAAGAGTGAAACTTTGAACAGAAAGAGTGAAACTTTTAACAGAAAGAGTGAAACTTTGAACAGAAAGAGTGAAACTTTGAACAGAAAGAGTGAAACTTTTAACAGAAAGAGTGAAACTTTGAACAGAAAGAGTGAAACTTTGAACAGAAAGAGTGAAACTTTGAACAGAAAGAGTGAAACTTTGAACATAAATAGTGAAACTTTTAACAGAAAGAGTGAAACTTTGAACAGAAATAGTGAAACTTTGAACAGAAAGAGTGAAACTTTGAACAGAAAGAGTGAAACTTTTAACAGAAAGAGTGAAACTTTGAACAGAAAGAATGAAACTTTGAACAGAAAGAGTGAAACTTTGAACAGAAAGAGTGAAACTTTGAACATAAATAGTGAAAATTTTAACAGAAAGAGTGAAACTTTGAACAGAAATAGTGAAACTTTGAACAGAAAGAGTGAAACTTTGAACAGAAAGAGTGAAACTTTGAACAGAAAGAGTGAAACTTTGAACAGAAATAGTAAAACTTTGAACAGAAAGAGTGAAACTTTGAACAGAAAGAGTGAAACTTTGAACAGAAAGAGTGAAACTTTGAACAGAAAGAGTGAAACTTTGAACAGAAAGAGTGAAACTTTGAACAGAAAGAGTGAAACTTAAAACATAAATAGTGAAACTTAAAACATAAATAGTGAAACTTAAAACATAAATAGTGAAACTTTAAACATAAATAGTGAAACTTTGAACAGAAAGAGTGAAACTTTGAACGTAAAGACTGAAACTTTAAACAGAAAGAGTGAAACTTTGAACATAAATAGTGAAACTTTGAACAATAGGGAAACTTTGAACAGAAAGAGTGAAACTTTGAACATAAAGAGTGAAACTTTGAACATAATGAGTAAAACTTTGAACATAAATAGTGAAACTTTAAACAGAAAGAGTGAAACTTTTAACATAAATAGTGAAACTTTGAACATAAATAGTGAAACTTTGAACATAAATAGTGAAACTTTTAACAGAGAGAGTGAAACTTTTAACATAAATAGTGAAACTTTGAACAGAGAGAGTGAAACTTTGAACAGAAAGAGTCAAACTTTGAACAGAAAGAGTGAAACTTTGAACAGAAAGAGTGAAACTTTGAACATAAATAGTGAAACTTTTAACAGAAAGAGTGAAACTTTGAACAGAAATAGTGAAACTTTGAACAGAAAGAGTGAAACTTTGAACAGAAAGAGTGAAACTTTTAACAGAAAGAGTGAAACTTTGAACAGAAAGAGTGAAACTTTGAACAGAAAGAGTGAAACTTTGAACAGAAAGAGTGAAACTTTTAACAGAAAGAGTGAAACTTTGAACAGAAAGAGTGAAACTTTGAACAGAAAGAGTGAAACTTTGAACATAAATAGTGAAACTTTTAACAGAAAGAGTGAAACTTTGAACAGAAATAGTGAAATTTTGAACAGAAAGAGTGAAACTTTGAACAGAAAGAGTGAAACTTTGAACAGAAAGAGTGAAACTTTGAACAGAAATAGTAAAACTTTGAACAGAAAGAGTGAAACTTTGAACAGAAAGAGTGAAACTTTGAACAGAAAGAGTGAAACTTTGAACAGAAAGAGTGAAACTTTGAACAGAAAGAGTGAAACTTTGAACAGAAAGAGAGAAACTTTGAACAGAAAGAGTGAAACTTTGAACAGAAAGAGTGAAACTTTTAACAGAAAGAGTGAAACTTTGAACAGAAAGAGTGAAACTTTGAACAGAAAGAGTGAAACTTTGAACATGAATAGTGAAACTTTTAACAGAAAGAGTGAAACTTTGAACAGAAATAGTGAAATTTTGAACAGAAAGAGTGAAACTTTGAACAGAAAGAGTGAAACTTTGAACATAAATAGTGAAACTTTGAACAGAAAGAGTGAAACTTTGAACGTAAAGACTGAAACTTTAAACAGAAAGAGTGAAACTTTGAACATAAATAGTGAAACATTGAACAATAGGGAAACTTTGAACAGAAAGAGTGAAACTTTGAACATAATGAGTAAAACTTTGAACAGAAATAGTGAAACTTTGAACATAATGAGTGAAACTTTGAACATAAGGAGTGAAACTTTGAACATAAAGAGTGAAACTTTTAACAGAAAGAGTTAACTTTTAACATAAATAGTGAAACTTTGAACATAAATAGTGAAACTTTTAACAGAAAGAGTGAAACTTTTAACATAAATAGTGAAACTTTGAACATAAATAGTGAAACTTTGAACATAAATAGTGAAACTTTTAACAGAGAGAGTGAAACTTTTAACATAAATAGTGAAACTTTGAACAGAAAGAGTGAAACTTTGAACAGAAAGAGTGAAACTTTTAACAGAAAGAGTGAAACTTTGAACAGAAAGAGTGAAACTTTGAACAGAAAGAGTGAAACTTTGAACAGAAAGAGTGAAACTTTGAACATAAAAAGTGAAAATTTTAACAGAAAGAGTGAAACTTTGAACAGAAATAGTGAAACTTTGAACAGAAAGAGTGAAACTTTGAACAGAAAGAGTGAAACTTTGAACAGAAAGAGTGAAACTTTGAACAGAAATAGTAAAACTTTGAACAGAAAGAGTGAAACTTTGAACAGAAAGAGTGAAACTTTGAACAGAAAGAGTGAAACTTTGAACAGAAAGAGTGAAACTTTGAACAGAAAGAGTGAAACTTTGAACAGAAAGAGTGAAACTTAAAACATAAATAGTGAAACTTAAAACATAAATAGTGAAACTTAAAACATAAATAGTGAAACTTTAAACATAAATAGTGAAACTTTGAACAGAAAGAGTGAAACTTTGAACGTAAAGACTGAAACTTTAAACAGAAAGAGTGAAACTTTGAACATAAATAGTGAAACTTTGAACAATAGGGAAACTTTGAACAGAAAGAGTGAAACTTTGAACATAATGAGTAAAACGTTGAACAGAAATAGTGAAACTTTGAACATAAAGAGTGAAACTTTGAACATAAGGAGTGAAACTTTGAACATAAAGAGTGAAACTTTTAACAGAAAGAGTTAACTTTTAACAAAAATAGTGAAACTTTGAACATAAATAGTGAAACTTTGAACATAAATAGTGAAACTTTTAACAGAAAGAGTGAAACTTTTAACATAAATAGTGAAACTTTGAACATAAATAGTGAAACTTTGAACATAAATAGTGAAAATTTTAACAGAAAGAGTGAAACTTTTAACATAAATAGTGAAACTTTGAACAGAAAGAGTGAAACTTTGAACAGAAAGAGTGAAACTTTGAACAGAAAGAGTGAAACTTTGAACAGAAAGAGTGAAACTTTGAACATAAAGAGTGAAACTTTGAACATAATGAGTAAAACTTTGAACATATATAGTGAAACTTTAAACAGAAAGAGTGAAACTTTTAACATAAATAGTGAAACTTTGAACATAAATAGTGAAACTTTGAACATAAATAGTGAAACTTTTAACAGAGAGAGTGAAACTTTTAACATAAATAGTGAAACTTTGAACAGAAAGAGTGAAACTTTGAACAGAAAGAGTGAAACTTTTAACAGAAAGAGTGAAACTTTGAACAGAAAGAGTGAAACTTTGAACATAAATAGTGAAACTTTGAACATAAATAGTGAAACTTTTAACAGAAAGAGTGAAACTTTGAACAGAAATAGTGAAACTTTGAACAGAAAGAGTGAAACTTTGAACAGAAAGAGTGAAACTTTGAACAGAAAGAGTGAAACTTTGAACAGAAATAGTAAAACTTTGAAAAGAAAGAGTGAAACTTTGAACAGAAAGAGTGAAACTTTGAACAGAAAGAGTGAAACTTTGAACAGAAAGAGTGAAAATTTGAACAGAAAGAGTGAAACTTTGAACAGAAAGAGTGAAACTTAAAACATAAATAGTGAAACTTAAAACATAAATAGTGAAACTTAAAACATAAATAGTGAAACTTTAAACATAAATAGTGAAACTTTGAACAGAAAGAGTGAAACTTTGAACGTAAAGACTGAAACTTTAAACAGAAAGAGTGAAACTTTGAACATAAATAGTGAAACTTTGAGCAATAGGGAAACTTTGAACAGAAATAGTGAAACTTTGAACATAAAGAGTGAAACTTTGAACATAAGGAGTGAAACTTTGAACATAAAGAGTGAAACTTTTAACAGAAAGAGTTAACTTTTAACATAAATAGTGAAACTTTGAACATAAATAGTGAAACTTTGAACATAAATAGTGAAACTTTTAACAGAAAGAGTGAAACTTTTAACATAAATAGTGAAACTTTGAACATAAATAGTGAAACTTTGAACATAAATAGTGAAACTTTTAACAGAAAGAGTGAAACTTTTAACATAAATAGTGAAACTTTGAACAGAAAGAGTGAAACTTTGAACAGAAAGAGTGAAACTTTGAACAGAAAGAGTGAAACTTTGAACAGAAAGAGTGAAACTTTGAACATAAAGAGTGAAACTTTGAACATAATGAGTAAAACTTTGAACATATATAGTGAAACTTTAAACAGAAAGAGTGAAACTTTTAACATAAATAGTGAAACTTTGAACATAAATAGTGAAACTTTGAACATAAATAGTGAAACTTTTAACAGAGAGAGTGAAACTTTAAACATAAATAGTGAAACTTTGAACAGAAAGAGTGAAACTTTGAACAGAAAGAGTGAAAATTTTAACAGAAAGAGTGAAACTTTGAACAGAAAGAGTGAAACTTTGAACAGAAAGAGTGAAACTTTGAACATAAATAGTGAAACTTTTAACAGAAAGAGTGAAACTTTGAACAGAAATAGTGAAACTTTGAACAGAAAGAGTGAAACTTTGAACAGAAAGAGTGAAACTTTGAACAGAAAGAGTGAAACTTTGAACAGAAATAGTAAAACTTTGAAAAGAAAGAGTGAAACTTTGAACAGAAAGAGTGAAACTTTGAACAGAAAGAGTGAAACTTTGAACAGAAAGAGTGAAACTTTGAACATAAAGAGTGAAACTTTGAACATAATGAGTAAAACTTTGAACATATATAGTGAAACTTTAAACAGAAAGAGTGAAACTTTTAACATAAATAGTGAAACTTTGAACATAAATAGTGAAACTTTGAACATAAATAGTGAAACTTTTAACAGAGAGAGTGAAACTTTAAACATAAATAGTGAAACTTTGAACAGAAAGAGTGAAACTTTGAACAGAAAGAGTGAAAATTTTAACAGAAAGAGTGAAACTTTGAACAGAAAGAGTGAAAATTTGAACAGAAAGAGTGAAACTTTGAACAGAAAGAGTGAAACTTAAAACATAAATAGTGAAACTTAAAACATAAATAGTGAAACTTAAAACATAAATAGTGAAACTTTAAACATAAATAGTGAAACTTTGAACAGAAAGAGTGAAACTTTGAACGTAAAGACTGAAACTTTAAACAGAAAGAGTGAAACTTTGAACATAAATAGTGAAACTTTGAGCAATAGGGAAACTTTGAACAGAAATAGTGAAACTTTGAACATAAAGAGTGAAACTTTGAACATAAGGAGTGAAACTTTGAACATAAAGAGTGAAACTTTTAACAGAAAGAGTTAACTTTTAACATAAATAGTGAAACTTTGAACATAAATAGTGAAACTTTGAACATAAATAGTGAAACTTTTAACAGAAAGAGTGAAACTTTTAACATAAATAGTGAAACTTTGAACATAAATAGTGAAACTTTGAACATAAATAGTGAAACTTTTAACAGAAAGAGTGAAACTTTTAACATAAATAGTGAAACTTTGAACAGAAAGAGTGAAACTTTGAACAGAAAGAGTGAAACTTTGAACAGAAAGAGTGAAACTTTGAACAGAAAGAGTGAAACTTTGAACATAAAGAGTGAAACTTTGAACATAATGAGTAAAACTTTGAACATATATAGTGAAACTTTAAACAGAAAGAGTGAAACTTTTAACATAAATAGTGAAACTTTGAACATAAATAGTGAAACTTTGAACATAAATAGTGAAACTTTTAACAGAGAGAGTGAAACTTTAAACATAAATAGTGAAACTTTGAACAGAAAGAGTGAAACTTTGAACAGAAAGAGTGAAAATTTTAACAGAAAGAGTGAAACTTTGAACAGAAAGAGTGAAACTTTGAACAGAAAGAGTGAAACTTTGAACATAAATAGTGAAACTTTTAACAGAAAGAGTGAAACTTTGAACAGAAATAGTGAAACTTTGAACAGAAAGAGTGAAACTTTGAACAGAAAGAGTGAAACTTTGAACAGAAAGAGTGAAACTTTGAACAGAAATAGTAAAACTTTGAAAAGAAAGAGTGAAACTTTGAACAGAAAGAGTGAAACTTTGAACAGAAAGAGTGAAACTTTGAACAGAAAGAGTGAAACTTTGAACATAAAGAGTGAAACTTTGAACATAATGAGTAAAACTTTGAACATATATAGTGAAACTTTAAACAGAAAGAGTGAAACTTTTAACATAAATAGTGAAACTTTGAACATAAATAGTGAAACTTTGAACATAAATAGTGAAACTTTTAACAGAGAGAGTGAAACTTTAAACATAAATAGTGAAACTTTGAACAGAAAGAGTGAAACTTTGAACAGAAAGAGTGAAAATTTTAACAGAAAGAGTGAAACTTTGAACAGAAAGAGTGAAACTTTGAACAGAAAGAGTGAAACTTTGAACATAAATAGTGAAACTTTTAACAGAAAGAGTGAAACTTTGAACAGAAATAGTGAAACTTTGAACAGAAAGAGTGAAACTTTGAACAGAAAGAGTGAAACTTTGAACAGAAAGAGTGAAACTTTGAACAGAAATAGTAAAACTTTGAAAAGAAAGAGTGAAACTTTGAACAGAAAGAGTGAAACTTTGAACAGAAAGAGTGAAACTTTGAACAGAAAGAGTGAAAATTTGAACAGAAAGAGTGAAACTTTGAACAGAAAGAGTGAAACTTTGAACAGAAAGAGTGAAAATTTGAACAGAAAGAGTGAAACTTTGAACAGAAAGAGTGAAACTTAAAACATAAATAGTGAAATTTAAAACATAAATAGTGAAACTTAAAACATAAATAGTGAAACTTTAAACATAAATAGTGAAACTTTGAACAGAAAGAGTGAAACTTTGAACGTAAAGACTGAAACTTTAAACAGAAAGAGTGAAACTTTGAACATAAATAGTGAAACTTTGAACAATAGGGAAACTTTGAACAGAAAGAGTGAAACTTTGAACATAATGAGTAAAACTTTGAACAGAAATAGTGAAACTTTGAACATAAAGAGTGAAACTTTGAACATAAGGAGTGAAACTTTGAACATAAAGAGTGAAACTTTTAACAGAAAGAGTTAACTTTTAACATAAATAGTGAAACTTTGAACATAAATAGTGAAACTTTGAACATAAATAGTGAAACTTTTAACAGAAAGAGTGAAACTTTTAACATAAATAGTGAAACTTTGAACATAAATAGTGAAACTTTGAACATAAATAGTGAGACTTTTAACAGAAAGAGTGAAACTTTTAACATAAATAGTGAAACTTTGAACAGACAGAGTGAAACTTTGAACAGAAAGAGTGAAACTTTGAACAGAAAGAGTGAAACTTTGAACAGAAAGAGTGAAACTTTGAACATAAATAGTGAAACTTTGAACAGAAAGAGTGAAACTTTGAACAGAAAGAGTGGAACTTTGAACAGAAATAGTAAAACTTTGAACAGAAAGAGTGAAACTTAAAACATAAATAGTGAAACCTAAAACATAAATAGAGAAACTTAAAACATAAATAGTGAAACTTTGAACAGAAAGACTGAAACTTAAACAGAAAGAGTGAAACTTTGAACGTAAAGACTGAAACTTTAAACAGAAAGAGTGAAACTTTGAACATAAATAGTGAAACTTTGAACAATAGGGAAACTTTGAACAGAAAGAGTGAAACTTTGAACATAAAGAGTGAAACTTTGAACATAATGAGTAAAACTTTGAACATAAATAGTGAAACTTTAAACAGAAAGAGTGAAACTTTTAACATAAATAGTGAAACTTTGAACATAAATAGTGAAACTTTGAACATAAATAGTGAAACTTTGAACATAAATAGTGAAACTTTTAACAGAGAGAGTGAAACTTTTAACATAAATAGTGAAACTTTGAACAGAAAGAGTGAAACTTTGAACAGAAAGAGTCAAACTTTGAACAGAAAGAGTGAAACTTTGAACAGAAAGAGTGAAACTTTGAACAGAAAGAGTGAAACTTTTAACAGAAAGAGTGAAACTTTGAACAGAAAGAGTGAAACTTTGAACAGAAAGAGTGAAACTTTGAACAGAAAGAGTGAAACTTTTAACAGAAAGAGTGAAACTTTCAACAGAAAGAGTGAAACTTTGAACAGAAAGAGTGAAACTTTGAACATAAATAGTGAAACTTTTAACAGAAAGAGTGAAACTTTGAACAGAAATAGTGAAATTTTGAACAGAAAGAGTGAAACTTTGAACAGAAAGAGTGAAACTTTGAACAGAAAGAGTGAAACTTTGAACAGAAATAGTAAAACTTTGAACAGAAAGAGTGAAACTTTGAACAGAAAGAGTGAAACTTTGAACAGAAAGAGTGAAACTTTGAACAGAAAGAGTGAAACTTTGAACAGAAAGAGTGAAACTTTGAACAGAAAGAGTGAAACTTAAAACATAAATAGTGAAACTTAAAACATAAATAGTGAAACTTTGAACATAAATAGTGAAACTTTTAACAGAAAGAGTGAAACTTTTAACATAAATAGTGAAACTTTGAACATAAATAGTGAAACTTTGAGCAATAGGGAAACTTTGAACAGAAAGAGTGAAACTTTGAACATAATGAGTAAAACTTTGAACAGAAATAGTGAAACTTTGAACATAAAGAGTGAAACTTTGAACATAAGGAGTGAAACTTTGAACATAAAGAGTGAAACTTTTAACAGAAAGAGTTAACTTTTAACATAAATAGTGAAACTTTGAACTTAAATAGTGAAACTTTGAACATAAATAGTGAAACTTTTAACAGAAAGAGTGAAACTTTTAACATAAATAGTGAAACTTTGAACATAAATAGTGAAACTTTGAACATAAATAGTGAAACTTTTAACAGAAAGAGTGAAACTTTTAACATAAATAGTGAAACTTTGAACAGAAAGAGTGAAACTTTGAACAGAAAGAGTGAAACTTTGAACAGAAAGAGTGAAACTTTGAACAGAAAGAGTGAAACTTTGAACATAAAGAGTGAAACTTTGAACATAATGAGTAAAACTTTGAACATATATAGTGAAACTTTAAACAGAAAGAGTGAAACTTTTAACATAAATAGTGAAACTTTGAACATAAATAGTGAAACTTTGAACATAAATAGTGAAACTTTTAACAGAGAGAGTGAAACTTTTAACATAAATAGTGAAACTTTGAACAGAAAGAGTGAAACTTTGAACAGAAAGAGTGAAACTTTTAACAGAAAGAGTGAAACTTTGAACAGAAAGAGTGAAACTTTGAACAGAAAGAGTGAAACTTTGAACATAAATAGTGAAACTTTTAACAGAAAGAGTGAAACTTTGAACAGAAATAGTGAAACTTTGAACAGAAAGAGTGAAACTTTGAACAGAAAGAGTGAAACTTTGAACAGAAAGAGTGAAACTTTGAACAGAAATAGTAAAACTTTGAAAAGAAAGAGTGAAACTTTGAACAGAAAGAGTGAAACTTTGAACAGAAAGAGTGAAACTTTGAACAGAAAGAGTGAAAATTTGAACAGAAAGAGTGAAACTTTGAACAGAAAGAGTGAAACTTAAAACATAAATAGTGAAACTTAAAACATAAATAGTGAAACTTAAAACATAAATAGTGAAACTTTAAACATAAATAGTGAAACTTTGAACAGAAAGAGTGAAACTTTGAACGTAAAGACTGAAACTTTAAACAGAAAGAGTGAAACTTTGAACATAAATAGTGAAACTTTGAACAATAGGGAAACTTTGAACAGAAAGAGTGAAACTTTGAACATAATGAGTAAAACTTTGAACAGAAATAGTGAAACTTTGAACATAAAGAGTGAAACTTTGAACATAAGGAGTGAAACTTTGAACATAAAGAGTGAAACTTTTAACAGAAAGAGTTAACTTTTAACATAAATAGTGAAACTTTGAACATAAATAGTGAAACTTTGAACATAAATAGTGAAACTTTTAACAGAAAGAGTGAAACTTTTAACATAAATAGTGAAACTTTGAACATAAATAGTGAAACTTTGAACATAAATAGTGAGACTTTTAACAGAAAGAGTGAAACTTTTAACATAAATAGTGAAACTTTGAACAGACAGAGTGAAACTTTGAACAGAAAGAGTGAAACTTTGAACAGAAAGAGTGAAACTTTGAACAGAAAGAGTGAAACTTAAAACATAAATAGTGAAACTTAAAACATAAATAGTGAAACTTAAAACATAAATAGTGAAACTTTAAACATAAATAGTGAAACTTTGAACAGAAAGAGTGAAACTTTGAACGTAAAGACTGAAACTTTAAACAGAAAGAGTGAAACTTTGAACATAAATAGTGAAACTTTGAGCAATAGGGAAACTTTGAACAGAAAGAGTGAAACTTTGAACATAATGAGTAAAACTTTGAACAGAAATAGTGAAACTTTGAACATAAAGAGTGAAACTTTGAACATAAGGAGTGAAACTTTGAACATAAAGAGTGAAACTTTTAACAGAAAGAGTTAACTTTTAACATAAATAGTGAAACTTTGAACATAAATAGTGAAACTTTGAACATAAATAGTGAAACTTTTAACAGAAAGAGTGAAACTTTTAACATAAATAGTGAAACTTTGAACATAAATAGTGAAACTTTGAACATAAATAGTGAAACTTTTAACAGAAAGAGTGAAACTTTTAACATAAATAGTGAAACTTTGAACAGAAAGAGTGAAACTTTGAACAGAAAGAGTGAAACTTTGAACAGAAAGAGTGAAACTTTGAACAGAAAGAGTGAAACTTTGAACATAAAGAGTGAAACTTTGAACATAATGAGTAAAACTTTGAACATATATAGTGAAACTTTAAACAGAAAGAGTGAAACTTTTAACATAAATAGTGAAACTTTGAACATAAATAGTGAAACTTTGAACATAAATAGTGAAACTTTTAACAGAGAGAGTGAAACTTTTAACATAAATAGTGAAACTTTGAACAGAAAGAGTGAAACTTTGAACAGAAAGAGTGAAACTTTTAACAGAAAGAGTGAAACTTTGAACAGAAAGAGTGAAACTTTGAACAGAAAGAGTGAAACTTTGAACATAAATAGTGAAACTTTTAACAGAAAGAGTGAAACTTTGAACAGAAATAGTGAAACTTTGAACAGAAAGAGTGAAACTTTGAACAGAAAGAGTGAAACTTTGAACAGAAAGAGTGAAACTTTGAACAGAAATAGTAAAACTTTGAAAAGAAAGAGTGAAACTTTGAACAGAAAGAGTGAAACTTTGAACAGAAAGAGTGAAACTTTGAACAGAAAGAGTGAAAATTTGAACAGAAAGAGTGAAACTTTGAACAGAAAGAGTGAAACTTAAAACATAAATAGTGAAACTTAAAACATAAATAGTGAAACTTAAAACATAAATAGTGAAACTTTAAACATAAATAGTGAAACTTTGAACAGAAAGAGTGAAACTTTGAACGTAAAGACTGAAACTTTAAACAGAAAGAGTGAAACTTTGAACATAAATAGTGAAACTTTGAACAATAGGGAAACTTTGAACAGAAAGAGTGAAACTTTGAACATAATGAGTAAAACTTTGAACAGAAATAGTGAAACTTTGAACATAAAGAGTGAAACTTTGAACATAAGGAGTGAAACTTTGAACATAAAGAGTGAAACTTTTAACAGAAAGAGTTAACTTTTAACATAAATAGTGAAACTTTGAACATAAATAGTGAAACTTTGAACATAAATAGTGAAACTTTTAACAGAAAGAGTGAAACTTTTAACATAAATAGTGAAACTTTGAACATAAATAGTGAAACTTTGAACATAAATAGTGAGACTTTTAACAGAAAGAGTGAAACTTTTAACATAAATAGTGAAACTTTGAACAGACAGAGTGAAACTTTGAACAGAAAGAGTGAAACTTTGAACAGAAAGAGTGAAACTTTGAACAGAAAGAGTGAAACTTTGAACATAAATAGTGAAACTTTGAACAGAAAGAGTGAAACTTTGAACAGAAAGAGTGGAACTTTGAACAGAAATAGTAAAACTTTGAACAGAAAGAGTGAAACTTAAAACATAAATAGTGAAACCTAAAACATAAATAGAGAAACTTAAAACATAAATAGTGAAACTTTGAACAGAAAGACTGAAACTTAAACAGAAAGAGTGAAACTTTGAACGTAAAGACTGAAACTTTAAACAGAAAGAGTGAAACTTTGAACATAAATAGTGAAACTTTGAACAATAGGGAAACTTTGAACAGAAAGAGTGAAACTTTGAACATAAAGAGTGAAACTTTGAACATAATGAGTAAAACTTTGAACATAAATAGTGAAACTTTAAACAGAAAGAGTGAAACTTTTAACATAAATAGTGAAACTTTGAACATAAATAGTGAAACTTTGAACATAAAAAGTGAAACTCTGAACATAAATAGTGAAACTTTTAACAGAGAGAGTGAAACTTTTAACATAAATAGTGAAACTTTGAACAGAAAGAGTGAAACTTTGAACAGAAAGAGTCAAACTTTGAACAGAAAGAGTGAAACTTTGAACAGAAAGAGTGAAACTTTGAACATAAATAGTGAAACTTTTAACAGAAAGAGTGAAACTTTGAACAGAAATAGTGAAACTTTGAACAGAAAGAGTGAAACTTTGAACAGAAAGAGTGAAACTTTTAACAGAAAGAGTGAAACTTTGAACAGAAAGAGTGAAACTTTGAACAGAAAGAGTGAAACTTTGAACAGAAAGAGTGAAACTTTTAACAGAAAGAGTGAAACTTTCAACAGAAAGAGTGAAACTTTGAACAGAAAGAGTGAAACTTTGAACATAAATAGTGAAACTTTTAACAGAAAGAGTGAAACTTTGAACAGAAATAGTGAAATTTAGAACAGAAAGAGTGAAACTTTGAACAGAAAGAGTGAAACTTTGAACAGAAAGAGTGAAACTTTGAACAGAAATAGTAAAACTTTGAACAGAAAGAGTGAAACTTTGAACTGAAAGAGTGAAACTTTGAACAGAAAGAGTGAAACTTTGAACAGAAAGAGTGAAACTTTGAACAGAAAGAGTGAAACTTTGAACAGAAAGAGTGAAACTTAAAACATAAATAGTGAAACTTTTAACAGAAAGAGTGAAACTTTTAACATAAATAGTGAAACTTTGAACATAAATAGTGAAACTTTGAACATAAATAGTGAAACTTTTAACAGAAAGAGTGAAACTTTTAACATAAATAGTGAAACTTTGAACATAAATAGTGAAACTTTGAACAGAAAGACTGAAACTTAAACAGAAAGAGTGAAACTTTGAACGTAAAGACTGAAACTTTAAACAGAAAGAGTGAAACTTTGAACATAAATAGTGAAACTTTGTGAACAATAGGGAAACTTTGAACAGAAAGAGTGAAACTTTGAACATAAAGAGTGAAACTTTGAACATAATGAGTAAAACTTTGAACATAAATAGTGAAACTTTAAACAGAAAGAGTGAAACTTTTAACATAAATAGTGAAACTTTGAACATAAATAGTGAAACTTTGAACATAAATAGTGAAACTTTGAACATAAATAGTGAAACTTTTAACAGAGAGAGTGAAACTTTTAACATAAATAGTGAAACTTTGAACAGAAAGAGTGAAACTTTGAACAGAAAGAGTCAAACTTTGAACAGAAAGAGTGAAACTTTGAACAGAAAGAGTGAAACTTTGAACATAAATAGTGAAACTTTTAACAGAAAGAGTGAAACTTTGAACAGAAATAGTGAAACTTTGAACAGAAAGAGTGAAACTTTGAACAGAAAGAGTGAAACTTTTAACAGAAAGAGTGAAACTTTGAACAGAAAGAGTGAAACTTTGAACAGAAAGAGTGAAACTTTGAACAGAAAGAGTGAAAATTTGAACAGAAAGAGTGAAACTTTGAACAGAAAGAGTGAAACTTAAAACATAAATAGTGAAACTTAAAACATAAATAGTGAAACTTAAAACATAAATAGTGAAACTTTAAACATAAATAGTGAAACTTTGAACAGAAAGAGTGAAACTTTGAACGTAAAGACTGAAACTTTAAACAGAAAGAGTGAAACTTTGAACATAAATAGTGAAACTTTGAACAATAGGGAAACTTTGAACAGAAAGAGTGAAACTTTGAACATAATGAGTAAAACTTTGAACAGAAATAGTGAAACTTTGAACATAAAGAGTGAAACTTTGAACATAAGGAGTGAAACTTTGAACATAAAGAGTGAAACTTTTAACAGAAAGAGTTAACTTTTAACATAAATAGTGAAACTTTGAACATAAATAGTGAAACTTTGAACATAAATAGTGAAACTTTTAACAGAAAGAGTGAAACTTTTAACATAAATAGTGAAACTTTGAACATAAATAGTGAAACTTTGAACATAAATAGTGAGACTTTTAACAGAAAGAGTGAAACTTTTAACATAAATAGTGAAACTTTGAACAGACAGAGTGAAACTTTGAACAGAAAGAGTGAAACTTTGAACAGAAAGAGTGAAACTTTGAACAGAAAGAGTGAAACTTTGAACATAAATAGTGAAACTTTGAACAGAAAGAGTGAAACTTTGAACAGAAAGAGTGGAACTTTGAACAGAAATAGTAAAACTTTGAACAGAAAGAGTGAAACTTAAAACATAAATAGTGAAACCTAAAACATAAATAGAGAAACTTAAAACATAAATAGTGAAACTTTGAACAGAAAGACTGAAACTTAAACAGAAAGAGTGAAACTTTGAACGTAAAGACTGAAACTTTAAACAGAAAGAGTGAAACTTTGAACATAAATAGTGAAACTTTGAACAATAGGGAAACTTTGAACAGAAAGAGTGAAACTTTGAACATAAAGAGTGAAACTTTGAACATAATGAGTAAAACTTTGAACATAAATAGTGAAACTTTAAACAGAAAGAGTGAAACTTTTAACATAAATAGTGAAACTTTGAACATAAATAGTGAAACTTTGAACATAAAAAGTGAAACTCTGAACATAAATAGTGAAACTTTTAACAGAGAGAGTGAAACTTTTAACATAAATAGTGAAACTTTGAACAGAAAGAGTGAAACTTTGAACAGAAAGAGTCAAACTTTGAACAGAAAGAGTGAAACTTTGAACAGAAAGAGTGAAACTTTGAACATAAATAGTGAAACTTTTAACAGAAAGAGTGAAACTTTGAACAGAAATAGTGAAACTTTGAACAGAAAGAGTGAAACTTTGAACAGAAAGAGTGAAACTTTTAACAGAAAGAGTGAAACTTTGAACAGAAAGAGTGAAACTTTGAACAGAAAGAGTGAAACTTTGAACAGAAAGAGTGAAACTTTTAACAGAAAGAGTGAAACTTTCAACAGAAAGAGTGAAACTTTGAACAGAAAGAGTGAAACTTTGAACATAAATAGTGAAACTTTTAACAGAAAGAGTGAAACTTTGAACAGAAATAGTGAAATTTAGAACAGAAAGAGTGAAACTTTGAACAGAAAGAGTGAAACTTTGAACAGAAAGAGTGAAACTTTGAACAGAAATAGTAAAACTTTGAACAGAAAGAGTGAAACTTTGAACTGAAAGAGTGAAACTTTGAACAGAAAGAGTGAAACTTTGAACAGAAAGAGTGAAACTTTGAACAGAAAGAGTGAAACTTTGAACAGAAAGAGTGAAACTTTGAACATAAATAGTGAAACTTTGAACATAAATAGTGAAACTTTTAACAGAAAGAGTGAAACTTTTAACATAAATAGTGAAACTTTGAACATAAATAGTGAAACTTTGAACAGAAAGACTGAAACTTAAACAGAAAGAGTGAAACTTTGAACGTAAAGACTGAAACTTTAAACAGAAAGAGTGAAACTTTGAACATAAATAGTGAAACTTTGAACAATAGGGAAACTTTGAACAGAAAGAGTGAAACTTTGAACATAAAGAGTGAAACTTTGACAATGAGTAAAACTTTGAACATAAATAGTGAAACTTTAAACAGAAAGAGTGAAACTTTTAACATAAATAGTGAAACTTTGAACATAAATAGTGAAACTTTGAACATAAATAGTGAAACTTTGAACATAAATAGTGAAACTTTTAACAGAGAGAGTGAAACTTTTAACATAAATAGTGAAACTTTGAACAGAAAGAGTGAAACTTTGAACAGAAAGAGTCAAACTTTGAACAGAAAGAGTGAAACTTTGAACAGAAAGAGTGAAACTTTGAACATAAATAGTGAAACTTTTAACAGAAAGAGTGAAACTTTGAACAGAAATAGTGAAACTTTGAACAGAAAGAGTGAAACTTTGAACAGAAAGAGTGAAACTTTTAACAGAAAGAGTGAAACTTTGAACAGAAAGAGTGAAACTTTGAACAGAAAGAGTGAAACTTTGAACAGAAAGAGTGAAACTTTTAACAGAAAGAGTGAAACTTTCAACAGAAAGAGTGAAACTTTGAACAGAAAGAGTGAAACTTTGAACATAAATAGTGAAACTTTTAACAGAAAGAGTGAAACTTTGAACAGAAATAGTGAAATTTTGAACAGAAAGAGTGAAACTTTGAACAGAAAGAGTGAAACTTTGAACAGAAAGAGTGAAACTTTGAACAGAAATAGTAAAACTTTGAACAGAAAGAGTGAAACTTTGAACAGAAAGAGTGAAACTTTGAACAGAAAGAGTGAAACTTTGAACAGAAAGAGTGAAACTTTGAACAGAAAGAGTGAAACTTTGAACAGAAAGAGTGAAACTTAAAACATAAATAGTGAAACTTTTAACAGAAAGAGTGAAACTTTTAACATAAATAGTGAAACTTTGAACATAAATAGTGAAACTTTGAACATAAATAGTGAAACTTTTAACAGAAAGAGTGAAACTTTTAACATAAATAGTGAAACTTTGAACAGAAAGAGTGAAACTTTGAACAGAAAGAGTGAAACTTTGAACAGAAAGAGTGAAACTTTGAACATAATGAGTAAAACTTTGAACAGAAATAGTGAAACTTTGAACATAAAGAGTGAAACTTTGAACATAAGGAGTGAAACTTTGAACATAAAGAGTGAAACTTTTAACAGAAAGAGTTAACTTTTAACATAAATAGTGAAACTTTGAACATAAATAGTGAAACTTTGAACATAAATAGTGAAACTTTTAACAGAAAGAGTGAAACTTTTAACATAAATAGTGAAACTTTGAACATAAATAGTGAAACTTTGAACATAAATAGTGAAACTTTTAACAGAAAGAGTGAAACTTTTAACATAAATAGTGAAACTTTGAACATAAATAGTGAAACTTTGAACATAAATAGTGAAACTTTTAACAGAAAGAGTGAAACTTTTAACATAAATAGTGAAACTTTGAACATAAATAGTGAAACTTTGAACATAAATAGTGAGACTTTTAACAGAAAGAGTGAAACTTTTAACATAAATAGTGAAACTTTGAACAGACAGAGTGAAACTTTGAACAGAAAGAGTGAAACTTTGAACAGAAAGAGTGAAACTTTGAACAGAAAGAGTGAAACTTTGAACATAAATAGTGAAACTTTGAACAGAAAGAGTGAAACTTTGAACAGAAAGAGTGGAACTTTGAACAGAAATAGTAAAACTTTGAACAGAAAGAGTGAAACTTAAAACATAAATAGTGAAACCTAAAACATAAATAGAGAAACTTAAAACATAAATAGTGAAACTTTGAACAGAAAGACTGAAACTTAAACAGAAAGAGTGAAACTTTGAACGTAAAGACTGAAACTTTAAACAGAAAGAGTGAAACTTTGAACATAAATAGTGAAACTTTGAACAATAGGGAAACTTTGAACAGAAAGAGTGAAACTTTGAACATAAAGAGTGAAACTTTGAACATAATGAGTAAAACTTTGAACATAAATAGTGAAACTTTAAACAGAAAGAGTGAAACTTTTAACATAAATAGTGAAACTTTGAACATAAATAGTGAAACTTTGAACATAAAAAGTGAAACTCTGAACATAAATAGTGAAACTTTTAACAGAGAGAGTGAAACTTTTAACATAAATAGTGAAACTTTGAACAGAAAGAGTGAAACTTTGAACAGAAAGAGTCAAACTTTGAACAGAAAGAGTGAAACTTTGAACAGAAAGAGTGAAACTTTGAACATAAATAGTGAAACTTTTAACAGAAAGAGTGAAACTTTGAACAGAAATAGTGAAACTTTGAACAGAAAGAGTGAAACTTTGAACAGAAAGAGTGAAACTTTTAACAGAAAGAGTGAAACTTTGAACAGAAAGAGTGAAACTTTGAACAGAAAGAGTGAAACTTTGAACAGAAAGAGTGAAACTTTTAACAGAAAGAGTGAAACTTTCAACAGAAAGAGTGAAACTTTGAACAGAAAGAGTGAAACTTTGAACATAAATAGTGAAACTTTTAACAGAAAGAGTGAAACTTTGAACAGAAATAGTGAAATTTAGAACAGAAAGAGTGAAACTTTGAACAGAAAGAGTGAAACTTTGAACAGAAAGAGTGAAACTTTGAACAGAAATAGTAAAACTTTGAACAGAAAGAGTGAAACTTTGAACTGAAAGAGTGAAACTTTGAACAGAAAGAGTGAAACTTTGAACAGAAAGAGTGAAACTTTGAACAGAAAGAGTGAAACTTTGAACAGAAAGAGTGAAACTTAAAACATAAATAGTGAAACTTTTAACAGAAAGAGTGAAACTTTTAACATAAATAGTGAAACTTTGAACATAAATAGTGAAACTTTGAACATAAATAGTGAAACTTTTAACAGAAAGAGTGAAACTTTTAACATAAATAGTGAAACTTTGAACATAAATAGTGAAACTTTGAACAGAAAGACTGAAACTTAAACAGAAAGAGTGAAACTTTGAACGTAAAGACTGAAACTTTAAACAGAAAGAGTGAAACTTTGAACATAAATAGTGAAACTTTGAACAATAGGGAAACTTTGAACAGAAAGAGTGAAACTTTGAACATAAAGAGTGAAACTTTGAACATAATGAGTAAAACTTTGAACATAAATAGTGAAACTTTAAACAGAAAGAGTGAAACTTTTAACATAAATAGTGAAACTTTGAACATAAATAGTGAAACTTTGAACATAAATAGTGAAACTTTGAACATAAATAGTGAAACTTTTAACAGAGAGAGTGAAACTTTTAACATAAATAGTGAAACTTTGAACAGAAAGAGTGAAACTTTGAACAGAAAGAGTCAAACTTTGAACAGAAAGAGTGAAACTTTGAACAGAAAGAGTGAAACTTTGAACATAAATAGTGAAACTTTTAACAGAAAGAGTGAAACTTTGAACAGAAATAGTGAAACTTTGAACAGAAAGAGTGAAACTTTGAACAGAAAGAGTGAAACTTTTAACAGAAAGAGTGAAACTTTGAACAGAAAGAGTGAAACTTTGAACAGAAAGAGTGAAACTTTGAACAGAAAGAGTGAAACTTTTAACAGAAAGAGTGAAACTTTCAACAGAAAGAGTGAAACTTTGAACAGAAAGAGTGAAACTTTGAACATAAATAGTGAAACTTTTAACAGAAAGAGTGAAACTTTGAACAGAAATAGTGAAATTTTGAACAGAAAGAGTGAAACTTTGAACAGAAAGAGTGAAACTTTGAACAGAAAGAGTGAAACTTTGAACAGAAATAGTAAAACTTTGAACAGAAAGAGTGAAACTTTGAACAGAAAGAGTGAAACTTTGAACAGAAAGAGTGAAACTTTGAACAGAAAGAGTGAAACTTTGAACAGAAAGAGTGAAACTTTGAACAGAAAGAGTGAAACTTAAAACATAAATAGTGAAACTTTTAACAGAAAGAGTGAAACTTTTAACATAAATAGTGAAACTTTGAACATAAATAGTGAAACTTTGAACATAAATAGTGAAACTTTTAACAGAAAGAGTGAAACTTTTAACATAAATAGTGAAACTTTGAACAGAAAGAGTGAAACTTTGAACAGAAAGAGTGAAACTTTGAACAGAAAGAGTGAAACTTTGAACATAATGAGTAAAACTTTGAACAGAAATAGTGAAACTTTGAACATAAAGAGTGAAACTTTGAACATAAGGAGTGAAACTTTGAACATAAAGAGTGAAACTTTTAACAGAAAGAGTTAACTTTTAACATAAATAGTGAAACTTTGAACATAAATAGTGAAACTTTGAACATAAATAGTGAAACTTTTAACAGAAAGAGTGAAACTTTGAACATAAATAGTGAAACTTTGAACATAAATAGTGAAACTTTGAACATAAATAGTGAAACTTTTAACAGAAAGAGTGAAACTTTTAACATAAATAGTGAAACTTTGAACAGAAAGAGTGAAACTTTGAACAGAAAGAGTGAAACTTTAAACAGAAAGAGTGAAACTTTGAACAGAAAGAGTGAAACTTTGAACATAAAGAGTGAAACTTTGAACATAATGAGTAAAACTTTGAACATATATAGTGAAACTTTAAACAGAAAGAGTGAAACTTTTAACATAAATAGTGAAACTTTGAACATAAATAGTGAAACTTTTAACAGAGAGAGTGAAACTTTTAACATAAATAGTGAAACTTTGAACAGAAAGAGTGAAACTTTGAACAGAAAGAGTGAAACTTTTAACAGAAAGAGTGAAACTTTGAACAGAAAGAGTGAAACTTTGAACAGAAAGAGTGAAACTTTGAACATAAATAGTGAAACTTTTAACAGAAAGAGTGAAACTTTGAACAGAAATAGTGAAACTTTGAACAGAAAGAGTGAAACTTTGAACAGAAAGAGTGAAACTTTGAACAGAAAGAGTGAAACTTTGAACAGAAAGAGTGAAACTTTGAACAGAAAGAGTGAAACTTTGAACAGAAATAGTAAAACTTTGAAAAGAAAGAGTGAAACTTTGAACAGAAAGAGTGAAACTTTGAACAGAAAGAGTGAAAATTTGAACAGAAAGAGTGAAACTTTGAACAGAAAGAGTGAAACTTAAAACATAAAGAGTGAAACTTTGAACATAATGAGTAAAACTTTGAACATATATAGTGAAACTTTAAACAGAAAGAGTGAAACTTTTAACATAAATAGTGAAACTTTGAACATAAATAGTGAAACTTTGAACATAAATAGTGAAACTTTGAACATAAATAGTGAAACTTTTAACAGAAAGAGTGAAACTTTTAACATAAATAGTGAAACTTTGAACATAAATAGTGAAACTTTGAACAGAAAGACTGAAACTTAAACAGAAAGAGTGAAACTTTGAACGTAAAGACTGAAACTTTAAACAGAAAGAGTGAAACTTTGAACATAAATAGTGAAACTTTGAACAATAGGGAAACTTTGAACAGAAAGAGTGAAACTTTGAACATAAAGAGTGAAACTTTGAACATAATGAGTAAAACTTTGAACATAAATAGTGAAACTTTAAACAGAAAGAGTGAAACTTTTAACATAAATAGTGAAACTTTGAACATAAATAGTGAAACTTTGAACATAAATAGTGAAACTTTGAACATAAATAGTGAAACTTTTAACAGAGAGAGTGAAACTTTTAACATAAATAGTGAAACTTTGAACAGAAAGAGTGAAACTTTGAACAGAAAGAGTCAAACTTTGAACAGAAAGAGTGAAACTTTGAACAGAAAGAGTGAAACTTTGAACATAAATAGTGAAACTTTTAACAGAAAGAGTGAAACTTTGAACAGAAATAGTGAAACTTTGAACAGAAAGAGTGAAACTTTGAACAGAAAGAGTGAAACTTTTAACTGAAAGAGTGAAACTTTGAACAGAAAGAGTGAAACTTTGAACAGAAAGAGTGAAACTTTGAACAGAAAGAGTGAAACTTTTAACAGAAAGAGTGAAACTTTCAACAGAAAGAGTGAAACTTTGAACAGAAAGAGTGAAACTTTGAACATAAATAGTGAAACTTTTAACAGAAAGAGTGAAACTTTGAACAGAAATAGTGAAATTTAGAACAGAAAGAGTGAAACTTTGAACAGAAAGAGTGAAACTTTGAACAGAAAGAGTGAAACTTTGAACAGAAATAGTAAAACTTTGAACAGAAAGAGTGAAACTTTGAACTGAAAGAGTGAAACTTTGAACAGAAAGAGTGAAACTTTGAACAGAAAGAGTGAAACTTTGAACAGAAAGAGTGAAACTTTGAACAGAAAGAGTGAAACTTAAAACATAAATAGTGAAACTTTTAACAGAAAGAGTGAAACTTTTAACATAAATAGTGAAACTTTGAACATAAATAGTGAAACTTTGAACATAAATAGTGAAACTTTTAACAGAAAGAGTGAAACTTTTAACATAAATAGTGAAACTTTGAACATAAATAGTGAAACTTTGAACAGAAAGACTGAAACTTAAACAGAAAGAGTGAAACTTTGAACGTAAAGACTGAAACTTTAAACAGAAAGAGTGAAACTTTGAACATAAATAGTGAAACTTTGAACAATAGGGAAACTTTGAACAGAAAGAGTGAAACTTTGAACATAAAGAGTGAAACTTTGAACATAATGAGTAAAACTTTGAACATAAATAGTGAAACTTTAAACAGAAAGAGTGAAACTTTTAACATAAATAGTGAAACTTTGAACATAAATAGTGAAACTTTGAACATAAATAGTGAAACTTTGAACATAAATAGTGAAACTTTTAACAGAGAGAGTGAAACTTTTAACATAAATAGTGAAACTTTGAACAGAAAGAGTGAAACTTTGAACAGAAAGAGTCAAACTTTGAACAGAAAGAGTGAAACTTTGAACAGAAAGAGTGAAACTTTGAACATAAATAGTGAAACTTTTAACAGAAAGAGTGAAACTTTGAACAGAAATAGTGAAACTTTGAACAGAAAGAGTGAAACTTTGAACAGAAAGAGTGAAACTTTTAACAGAAAGAGTGAAACTTTGAACAGAAAGAGTGAAACTTTGAACAGAAAGAGTGAAACTTTGAACAGAAAGAGTGAAACTTTTAACAGAAAGAGTGAAACTTTCAACAGAAAGAGTGAAACTTTGAACAGAAAGAGTGAAACTTTGAACATAAATAGTGAAACTTTTAACAGAAAGAGTGAAACTTTGAACAGAAATAGTGAAATTTTGAACAGAAAGAGTGAAACTTTGAACAGAAAGAGTGAAACTTTGAACAGAAAGAGTGAAACTTTGAACAGAAATAGTAAAACTTTGAACAGAAAGAGTGAAACTTTGAACAGAAAGAGTGAAACTTTGAACAGAAAGAGTGAAACTTTGAACAGAAAGAGTGAAACTTTGAACAGAAAGAGTGAAACTTTGAACAGAAAGAGTGAAACTTAAAACATAAATAGTGAAACTTTTAACAGAAAGAGTGAAACTTTTAACATAAATAGTGAAACTTTGAACATAAATAGTGAAACTTTGAACATAAATAGTGAAACTTTTAACAGAAAGAGTGAAACTTTTAACATAAATAGTGAAACTTTGAACAGAAAGAGTGAAACTTTGAACAGAAAGAGTGAAACTTTGAACAGAAAGAGTGAAACTTTGAACATAATGAGTAAAACTTTGAACAGAAATAGTGAAACTTTGAACATAAAGAGTGAAACTTTGAACATAAGGAGTGAAACTTTGAACATAAAGAGTGAAACTTTTAACAGAAAGAGTTAACTTTTAACATAAATAGTGAAACTTTGAACATAAATAGTGAAACTTTGAACATAAATAGTGAAACTTTTAACAGAAAGAGTGAAACTTTTAACATAAATAGTGAAACTTTGAACATAAATAGTGAAACTTTGAACATAAATAGTGAAACTTTTAACAGAAAGAGTGAAACTTTTAACATAAATAGTGAAACTTTGAACAGAAAGAGTGAAACTTTGAACAGAAAGAGTGAAACTTTAAACAGAAAGAGTGAAACTTTGAACAGAAAGAGTGAAACTTTGAACATAAAGAGTGAAACTTTGAACATAATGAGTAAAACTTTGAACATATATAGTGAAACTTTAAACAGAAAGAGTGAAACTTTTAACATAAATAGTGAAACTTTGAACATAAATAGTGAAACTTTTAACAGAGAGAGTGAAACTTTTAACATAAATAGTGAAACTTTGAACAGAAAGAGTGAAACTTTGAACAGAAAGAGTGAAACTTTTAACAGAAAGAGTGAAACTTTGAACAGAAAGAGTGAAACTTTGAACAGAAAGAGTGAAACTTTGAACATAAATAGTGAAACTTTTAACAGAAAGAGTGAAACTTTGAACAGAAATAGTGAAACTTTGAACAGAAATAGTAAAACTTTGAAAAGAAAGAGTGAAACTTTGAACAGAAAGAGTGAAACTTTGAACAGAAAGAGTGAAACTTTGAACAGAAAGAGTGAAAATTTGAACAGAAAGAGTGAAACTTTGAACAGAAAGAGTGAAACTTAAAACATAAAGAGTGAAACTTTGAACATAATGAGTAAAACTTTGAACATATATAGTGAAACTTTAAACAGAAAGAGTGAAACTTTTAACATAAATAGTGAAACTTTGAACATAAATAGTGAAACTTTGAACATAAATAGTGAAACTTTGAACATAAATAGTGAAACTTTTAACAGAAAGAGTGAAACTTTTAACATAAATAGTGAAACTTTGAACATAAATAGTGAAACTTTGAACAGAAAGACGGAAACTTAAACAGAAAGAGTGAAACTTTGAACGTAAAGACTGAAACTTTAAACAGAAAGAGTGAAACTTTGAACATAAATAGTGAAACTTTGAACAATAGGGAAACTTTGAACAGAAAGAGTGAAACTTTGAACATAAAGAGTGAAACTTTGAACATAATGAGTAAAACTTTGAACATAAATAGTGAAACTTTAAACAGAAAGAGTGAAACTTTTAACATAAATAGTGAAACTTTGAACATAAATAGTGAAACTTTGAACATAAATAGTGAAACTTTGAACATAAATAGTGAAACTTTTAACAGAGAGAGTGAAACTTTTAACATAAATAGTGAAACTTTGAACAGAAAGAGTGAAACTTTGAACAGAAAGAGTCAAACTTTGAACAGAAAGAGTGAAACTTTGAACAGAAAGAGTGAAACTTTGAACATAAATAGTGAAACTTTTAACAGAAAGAGTGAAACTTTGAACAGAAATAGTGAAACTTTGAACAGAAAGAGTGAAACTTTGAACAGAAAGAGTGAAACTTTTAACAGAAAGAGTGAAACTTTGAACAGAAAGAGTGAAACTTTGAACAGAAAGAGTGAAACTTTGAACAGAAAGAGTGAAACTTTTAACAGAAAGAGTGAAACTTTCAACAGAAAGAGTGAAACTTTGAACAGAAAGAGTGAAACTTTGAACATAAATAGTGAAACTTTTAACAGAAAGAGTGAAACTTTGAACAGAAATAGTGAAATTTAGAACAGAAAGAGTGAAACTTTGAACAGAAAGAGTGAAACTTTGAACAGAAAGAGTGAAACTTTGAACAGAAATAGTAAAACTTTGAACAGAAAGAGTGAAACTTTGAACTGAAAGAGTGAAACTTTGAACAGAAAGAGTGAAACTTTGAACAGAAAGAGTGAAACTTTGAACAGAAAGAGTGAAACTTTGAACAGAAAGAGTGAAACTTAAAACATAAATAGTGAAACTTTTAACAGAAAGAGTGAAACTTTTAACATAAATAGTGAAACTTTGAACATAAATAGTGAAACTTTGAACATAAATAGTGAAACTTTTAACAGAAAGAGTGAAACTTTTAACATAAATAGTGAAACTTTGAACATAAATAGTGAAACTTTGAACAGAAAGACTGAAACTTAAACAGAAAGAGTGAAACTTTGAACGTAAAGACTGAAACTTTAAACAGAAAGAGTGAAACTTTGAACATAAATAGTGAAACTTTGAACAATAGGGAAACTTTGAACAGAAAGAGTGAAACTTTGAACATAAAGAGTGAAACTTTGAACATAATGAGTAAAACTTTGAACATAAATAGTGAAACTTTAAACAGAAAGAGTGAAACTTTTAACATAAATAGTGAAACTTTGAACATAAATAGTGAAACTTTGAACATAAATAGTGAAACTTTGAACATAAATAGTGAAACTTTTAACAGAGAGAGTGAAACTTTTAACATAAATAGTGAAACTTTGAACAGAAAGAGTGAAACTTTGAACAGAAAGAGTCAAACTTTGAACAGAAAGAGTGAAACTTTGAACAGAAAGAGTGAAACTTTGAACATAAATAGTGAAACTTTTAACAGAAAGAGTGAAACTTTGAACAGAAATAGTGAAACTTTGAACAGAAAGAGTGAAACTTTGAACAGAAAGAGTGAAACTTTTAACAGAAAGAGTGAAACTTTGAACAGAAAGAGTGAAACTTTGAACAGAAAGAGTGAAACTTTGAACAGAAAGAGTGAAACTTTTAACAGAAAGAGTGAAACTTTCAACAGAAAGAGTGAAACTTTGAACAGAAAGAGTGAAACTTTGAACATAAATAGTGAAACTTTTAACAGAAAGAGTGAAACTTTGAACAGAAATAGTGAAATTTTGAACAGAAAGAGTGAAACTTTGAACAGAAAGAGTGAAACTTTGAACAGAAAGAGTGAAACTTTGAACAGAAATAGTAAAACTTTGAACAGAAAGAGTGAAACTTTGAACAGAAAGAGTGAAACTTTGAACAGAAAGAGTGAAACTTTGAACAGAAAGAGTGAAACTTTGAACAGAAAGAGTGAAACTTTGAACAGAAAGAGTGAAACTTAAAACATAAATAGTGAAACTTTTAACAGAAAGAGTGAAACTTTTAACATAAATAGTGAAACTTTGAACATAAATAGTGAAACTTTGAACATAAATAGTGAAACTTTTAACAGAAAGAGTGAAACTTTTAACATAAATAGTGAAACTTTGAACAGAAAGAGTGAAACTTTGAACAGAAAGAGTGAAACTTTGAACAGAAAGAGTGAAACTTTGAACATAATGAGTAAAACTTTGAACAGAAATAGTGAAACTTTGAACATAAAGAGTGAAACTTTGAACATAAGGAGTGAAACTTTGAACATAAAGAGTGAAACTTTTAACAGAAAGAGTTAACTTTTAACATAAATAGTGAAACTTTGAACATAAATAGTGAAACTTTGAACATAAATAGTGAAACTTTTAACAGAAAGAGTGAAACTTTTAACATAAATAGTGAAACTTTGAACATAAATAGTGAAACTTTGAACATAAATAGTGAAACTTTTAACAGAAAGAGTGAAACTTTTAACATAAATAGTGAAACTTTGAACAGAAAGAGTGAAACTTTGAACAGAAAGAGTGAAACTTTAAACAGAAAGAGTGAAACTTTGAACAGAAAGAGTGAAACTTTGAACATAAAGAGTGAAACTTTGAACATAATGAGTAAAACTTTGAACATATATAGTGAAACTTTAAACAGAAAGAGTGAAACTTTTAACATAAATAGTGAAACTTTGAACATAAATAGTGAAACTTTTAACAGAGAGAGTGAAACTTTTAACATAAATAGTGAAACTTTGAACAGAAAGAGTGAAACTTTGAACAGAAAGAGTGAAACTTTTAACAGAAAGAGTGAAACTTTGAACAGAAAGAGTGAAACTTTGAACAGAAAGAGTGAAACTTTGAACATAAATAGTGAAACTTTTAACAGAAAGAGTGAAACTTTGAACAGAAATAGTGAAACTTTGAACAGAAAGAGTGAAACTTTGAACAGAAAGAGTGAAACTTTGAACAGAAAGAGTGAAACTTTGAACAGAAAGAGTGAAACTTTGAACAGAAAGAGTGAAACTTTGAACAGAAATAGTAAAACTTTGAAAAGAAAGAGTGAAACTTTGAACAGAAAGAGTGAAACTTTGAACAGAAAGAGTGAAACTTTGAACAGAAAGAGTGAAAATTTGAACAGAAAGAGTGAAACTTTGAACAGAAAGAGTGAAACTTAAAACATAAAGAGTGAAACTTTGAACATAATGAGTAAAACTTTGAACATATATAGTGAAACTTTAAACAGAAAGAGTGAAACTTTTAACATAAATAGTGAAACTTTGAACATAAATAGTGAAACTTTGAACATAAATAGTGAAACTTTGAACATAAATAGTGAAACTTTTAACAGAAAGAGTGAAACTTTTAACATAAATAGTGAAACTTTGAACATAAATAGTGAAACTTTGAACAGAAAGACTGAAACTTAAACAGAAAGAGTGAAACTTTGAACGTAAAGACTGAAACTTTAAACAGAAAGAGTGAAACTTTGAACATAAATAGTGAAACTTTGAACAATAGGGAAACTTTGAACAGAAAGAGTGAAACTTTGAACATAAAGAGTGAAACTTTGAACATAATGAGTAAAACTTTGAACATAAATAGTGAAACTTTAAACAGAAAGAGTGAAACTTTTAACATAAATAGTGAAACTTTGAACATAAATAGTGAAACTTTGAACATAAATAGTGAAACTTTGAACATAAATAGTGAAACTTTTAACAGAGAGAGTGAAACTTTTAACATAAATAGTGAAACTTTGAACAGAAAGAGTGAAACTTTGAACAGAAAGAGTCAAACTTTGAACAGAAAGAGTGAAACTTTGAACAGAAAGAGTGAAACTTTGAACATAAATAGTGAAACTTTTAACAGAAAGAGTGAAACTTTGAACAGAAATAGTGAAACTTTGAACAGAAAGAGTGAAACTTTGAACAGAAAGAGTGAAACTTTTAACAGAAAGAGTGAAACTTTGAACAGAAAGAGTGAAACTTTGAACAGAAAGAGTGAAACTTTGAACAGAAAGAGTGAAACTTTTAACAGAAAGAGTGAAACTTTCAACAGAAAGAGTGAAACTTTGAACAGAAAGAGTGAAACTTTGAACATAAATAGTGAAACTTTTAACAGAAAGAGTGAAACTTTGAACAGAAATAGTGAAATTTAGAACAGAAAGAGTGAAACTTTGAACAGAAAGAGTGAAACTTTGAACAGAAAGAGTGAAACTTTGAACAGAAATAGTAAAACTTTGAACAGAAAGAGTGAAACTTTGAACTGAAAGAGTGAAACTTTGAACAGAAAGAGTGAAACTTTGAACAGAAAGAGTGAAACTTTGAACAGAAAGAGTGAAACTTTGAACAGAAAGAGTGAAACTTAAAACATAAATAGTGAAACTTTTAACAGAAAGAGTGAAACTTTTAACATAAATAGTGAAACTTTGAACATAAATAGTGAAACTTTGAACATAAATAGTGAAACTTTTAACAGAAAGAGTGAAACTTTTAACATAAATAGTGAAACTTTGAACATAAATAGTGAAACTTTGAACAGAAAGACTGAAACTTAAACAGAAAGAGTGAAACTTTGAACGTAAAGACTGAAACTTTAAACAGAAAGAGTGAAACTTTGAACATAAATAGTGAAACTTTGAACAATAGGGAAACTTTGAACAGAAAGAGTGAAACTTTGAACATAAAGAGTGAAACTTTGAACATAATGAGTAAAACTTTGAACATAAATAGTGAAACTTTAAACAGAAAGAGTGAAACTTTTAACATAAATAGTGAAACTTTGAACATAAATAGTGAAACTTTGAACATAAATAGTGAAACTTTGAACATAAATAGTGAAACTTTTAACAGAGAGAGTGAAACTTTTAACATAAATAGTGAAACTTTGAACAGAAAGAGTGAAACTTTGAACAGAAAGAGTCAAACTTTGAACAGAAAGAGTGAAACTTTGAACAGAAAGAGTGAAACTTTGAACATAAATAGTGAAACTTTTAACAGAAAGAGTGAAACTTTGAACAGAAATAGTGAAACTTTGAACAGAAAGAGTGAAACTTTGAACAGAAAGAGTGAAACTTTTAACAGAAAGAGTGAAACTTTGAACAGAAAGAGTGAAACTTTGAACAGAAAGAGTGAAACTTTGAACAGAAAGAGTGAAACTTTTAACAGAAAGAGTGAAACTTTCAACAGAAAGAGTGAAACTTTGAACAGAAAGAGTGAAACTTTGAACATAAATAGTGAAACTTTTAACAGAAAGAGTGAAACTTTGAACAGAAATAGTGAAATTTTGAACAGAAAGAGTGAAACTTTGAACAGAAAGAGTGAAACTTTGAACAGAAAGAGTGAAACTTTGAACAGAAATAGTAAAACTTTGAACAGAAAGAGTGAAACTTTGAACAGAAAGAGTGAAACTTTGAACAGAAAGAGTGAAACTTTGAACAGAAAGAGTGAAACTTTGAACAGAAAGAGTGAAACTTTGAACAGAAAGAGTGAAACTTAAAACATAAATAGTGAAACTTTTAACAGAAAGAGTGAAACTTTTAACATAAATAGTGAAACTTTGAACATAAATAGTGAAACTTTGAACATAAATAGTGAAACTTTTAACAGAAAGAGTGAAACTTTTAACATAAATAGTGAAACTTTGAACAGAAAGAGTGAAACTTTGAACAGAAAGAGTGAAACTTTGAACAGAAAGAGTGAAACTTTGAACATAATGAGTAAAACTTTGAACAGAAATAGTGAAACTTTGAACATAAAGAGTGAAACTTTGAACATAAGGAGTGAAACTTTGAACATAAAGAGTGAAACTTTTAACAGAAAGAGTTAACTTTTAACATAAATAGTGAAACTTTGAACATAAATAGTGAAACTTTGAACATAAATAGTGAAACTTTTAACAGAAAGAGTGAAACTTTTAACATAAATAGTGAAACTTTGAACATAAATAGTGAAACTTTGAACATAAATAGTGAAACTTTTAACAGAAAGAGTGAAACTTTTAACATAAATAGTGAAACTTTGAACAGAAAGAGTGAAACTTGGAACAGAAAGAGTGAAACTTTAAACAGAAAGAGTGAAACTTTGAACAGAAAGAGTGAAACTTTGAACATAAAGAGTGAAACTTTGAACATAATGAGTAAAACTTTGAACATATATAGTGAAACTTTAAACAGAAAGAGTGAAACTTTTAACATAAATAGTGAAACTTTGAACATAAATAGTGAAACTTTGAACATAAATAGTGAAACTTTTAACAGAGAGAGTGAAACTTTTAACATAAATAGTGAAACTTTGAACAGAAAGAGTGAAACTTTGAACAGAAAGAGTGAAACTTTTAACAGAAAGAGTGAAACTTTGAACAGAAAGAGTGAAACTTTGAACAGAAAGAGTGAAACTTTGAACATAAATAGTGAAACTTTTAACAGAAAGAGTGAAACTTTGAACAGAAATAGTGAAACTTTGAACAGAAAGAGTGAAACTTTGAACAGAAAGAGTGAAACTTTGAACAGAAAGAGTGAAACTTTGAACAGAAAGAGTGAAACTTTGAACAGAAAGAGTGAAACTTTGAACAGAAATAGTAAAACTTTGAAAAGAAAGAGTGAAACTTTGAACAGAAAGAGTGAAACTTTGAACAGAAAGAGTGAAACTTTGAACAGAAAGAGTGAAAATTTGAACAGAAAGAGTGAAACTTTGAACAGAAAGAGTGAAACTTAAAACATAAAGAGTGAAACTTTGAACATAATGAGTAAAACTTTGAACATATATAGTGAAACTTTAAACAGAAAGAGTGAAACTTTTAACATAAATAGTGAAACTTTGAACATAAATAGTGAAACTTTGAACATAAATAGTGAAACTTTTAACAGAAAGAGTGAAACTTTTAACATAAATAGTGAAACTTTGAACATAAATAGTGAAACTTTGAACAGAAAGACTGAAACTTAAACAGAAAGAGTGAAACTTTGAACGTAAAGACTGAAACTTTAAACAGAAAGAGTGAAACTTTGAACATAAATAGTGAAACTTTGAACAATAGGGAAACTTTGAACAGAAAGAGTGAAACTTTGAACATAAAGAGTGAAACTTTGAACATAATGAGTAAAACTTTGAACATAAATAGTGAAACTTTAAACAGAAAGAGTGAAACTTTTAACATAAATAGTGAAACTTTGAACATAAATAGTGAAACTTTGAACATAAATAGTGAAACTTTGAACATAAATAGTGAAACTTTTAACAGAGAGAGTGAAACTTTTAACATAAATAGTGAAACTTTGAACAGAAAGAGTGAAACTTTGAACAGAAAGAGTCAAACTTTGAACAGAAAGAGTGAAACTTTGAACAGAAAGAGTGAAACTTTGAACATAAATAGTGAAACTTTTAACAGAAAGAGTGAAACTTTGAACAGAAATAGTGAAACTTTGAACAGAAAGAGTGAAACTTTGAACAGAAAGAGTGAAACTTTTAACAGAAAGAGTGAAACTTTGAACAGAAAGAGTGAAACTTTGAACAGAAAGAGTGAAACTTTGAACAGAAAGAGTGAAACTTTTAACAGAAAGAGTGAAACTTTCAACAGAAAGAGTGAAACTTTGAACAGAAAGAGTGAAACTTTGAACATAAATAGTGAAACTTTTAACAGAAAGAGTGAAACTTTGAACAGAAATAGTGAAATTTTGAACAGAAAGAGTGAAACTTTGAACAGAAAGAGTGAAACTTTGAACAGAAAGAGTGAAACTTTGAACAGAAATAGTAAAACTTTGAACAGAAAGAGTGAAACTTTGAACAGAAAGAGTGAAACTTTGAACAGAAAGAGTGAAACTTTGAACAGAAAGAGTGAAACTTTGAACAGAAAGAGTGAAACTTTGAACAGAAAGAGTGAAACTTTGAACAGAAAGAGTGAAACTTAAAACATAAATAGTGAAACTTTTAACAGAAAGAGTGAAACTTTTAACATAAATAGTGAAACTTTGAACATAAATAGTGAAACTTTGAACATAAATAGTGAAACTTTTAACAGAAAGAGTGAAACTTTTAACATAAATAGTGAAACTTTGAACAGAAAGAGTGAAACTTTGAACAGAAAGAGTGAAACTTTGAACATAATGAGTAAAACTTTGAACAGAAATAGTGAAACTTTGAACATAAAGAGTGAAACTTTGAACATAAGGAGTGAAACTTTGAACATAAAGAGTGAAACTTTTAACAGAAAGAGTTAACTTTTAACATAAATAGTGAAACTTTGAACATAAATAGTGAAACTTTGAACATAAATAGTGAAACTTTTAACAGAAAGAGTGAAACTTTTAACATAAATAGTGAAACTTTGAACATAAATAGTGAAACTTTGAACATAAATAGTGAAACTTTTAACAGAAAGAGTGAAACTTTTAACATAAATAGTGAAACTTTGAACAGAAAGAGTGAAACTTTGAACAGAAAGAGTGAAACTTTAAACAGAAAGAGTGAAACTTTGAACAGATAGAGTGAAACTTTGAACATAAAGAGTGAAACTTTGAACATAATGAGTAAAACTTTGAACATATATATGAAACTTTAAACAGAAAGAGTGAAACTTTTAACATAAATAGTGAAACTTTGAACATAAATAGTGAAACTTTTAACAGAGAGAGTGAAACTTTTAACATAAATAGTGAAACTTTGAACAGAAAGAGTGAAACTTTGAACAGAAAGAGTGAAACTTTTAACAGAAAGAGTGAAACTTTGAACAGAAAGAGTGAAACTTTGAACAGAAAGAGTGAAACTTTGAACATAAATAGTGAAACTTTTAACAGAAAGAGTGAAACTTTGAACAGAAATAGTGAAACTTTGAACAGAAAGAGTGAAACTTTGAACAGAAAGAGTGAAACTTTGAACAGAAAGAGTGAAACTTTGAACAGAAAGAGTGAAACTTTGAACAGAAAGAGTGAAACTTTGAACAGAAATAGTAAAACTTTGAAAAGAAAGAGTGAAACTTTGAACAGAAAGAGTGAAACTTTGAACAGAAAGAGTGAAACTTTGAACAGAAAGAGTGAAAATTTGAACAGAAAGAGTGAAACTTTGAACAGAAAGAGTGAAACTTAAAACATAAAGAGTGAAACTTTGAACATAATGAGTAAAACTTTGAACATATATAGTGAAACTTTAAACAGAAAGAGTGAAACTTTTAACATAAATAGTGAAACTTTGAACATAAATAGTGAAACTTTGAACATAAATAGTGAAACTTTTAACAGAGAGAGTGAAACGTTTAACATAAATAGTGAAACTTTGAACAGAAAGAGTGAAACTTTGAACAGAAAGAGTGAAACTTTTAACAGAAAGAGTGAAACTTTGAACAGAAATAGTAAAACTTTGAACAGAAAGAGTGAAACTTTTAACAGAAAGAGTGAAACTTTCAACAGAAAGAGTGAAACTTTGAACAGAAAGAGTGAAACTTTGAACATAAATAGTGAAACTTTTAACAGAAAGAGTGAAACTTTGAACAGAAATAGTGAAATTTTGAACAGAAAGAGTGAAACTTTGAACAGAAAGAGTGAAACTTTGAACAGAAAGAGTGAAACTTTGAACAGAAATAGTAAAACTTTGAACAGAAAGAGTGAAACTTTGAACAGAAAGAGTGAAACTTTGAACAGAAAGAGTGAAACTTTGAACAGAAAGAGTGAAACTTTGAACAGAAAGAGTGAAACTTTGAACAGAAAGAGTGAAACTTAAAACATAAATAGTGAAACTTTTAACAGAAAGAGTGAAACTTTTAACATAAATAGTGAAACTTTGAACATAAATAGTGAAACTTTGAACATAAATAGTGAAACTTTTAACAGAAAGAGTGAAACTTTTAACATAAATAGTGAAAATTTGAACAGAAAGAGTGAAACTTTGAACAGAAAGAGTGAAACTTTGAACATAATGAGTAAAACTTTGAACAGAAATAGTGAAACTTTGAACATAAAGAGTGAAACTTTGAACATAAGGAGTGAAACTTTGAACATAAAGAGTGAAACTTTTAACAGAAAGAGTTAACTTTTAACATAAATAGTGAAACTTTGAACATAAATAGTGAAACTTTGAACATAAATAGTGAAACTTTGAACATAAATAGTGAAACTTTTAACAGAAAGAGTGAAACTTTTAACATAAATAGTGAAACTTTGAACATAAATAGTGAAACTTTGAACATAAATAGTGAAACTTTTAACAGAAAGAGTGAAACTTTTAACATAAATAGTGAAACTTTGAACAGAAAGAGTGAAACTTTGAACAGAAAGAGTGAAACTTTGAACAGAAAGAGTGAAACTTTGAACAGAAAGAGTGAAACTTTGAACATAAAGAGTGAAACTTTGAACATAATGAGTAAAACTTTGAACATATATAGTGAAACTTTAAACAGAAAGAGTGAAACTTTTAACAGAGAGAGTGAAACTTTGAACATAAATAGTGAAACTTTGAACATAAATAGTGAAACTTTTAACAGAGAGAGTGAAACTTTTAACATAAATAGTGAAACTTTGAACAGAAAGAGTGAAACTTTGAACAGAAAGAGTGAAACTTTTAACAGAAAGAGTGAAACTTTGAACAGAAAGAGTGAAACTTTGAACAGAAAGAGTGAAACTTTGAACATAAATAGTGAAACTTTTAACAGAAAGAGTGAAACTTTGAACAGAAATAGTGAAACTTTGAACAGAAAGAGTGAAACTTTGAACAGAAAGAGTGAAACTTTGAACAGAAAGAGTGAAACTTTGAACAGAAAGAGTGAAACTTTGAACAGAAAGAGTGAAACTTTGAACAGAAATAGTAAAACTTTGAAAAGAAAGAGTGAAACTTTGAACAGAAAGAGTGAAACTTTGAACAGAAAGAGTGAAAATTTGAACAGAAAGAGTGAAACTTTGAACAGAAAGAGTGAAACTTAAAACATAAAGAGTGAAACTTTGAACAGAAAGAGTGAAACTTTGAACAGAAAGAGTGAAACTTTTAACAGAAAGAGTGAAACTTTCAACAGAAAGAGTGAAACTTTGAACAGAAAGAGTGAAACTTTGAACATAAATAGTGAAACTTTTAACAGAAAGAGTGAAACTTTGAACAGAAATAGTGAAATTTAGAACAGAAAGAGTGAAACTTTGAACAGAAAGAGTGAAACTTTGAACAGAAAGAGTGAAACTTTGAACAGAAATAGTAAAACTTTGAACAGAAAGAGTGAAACTTTGAACATAATGAGTAAAACTTTGAACAGAAATAGTGAAACTTTGAACATAAAGAGTGAAACTTTGAACATAAGGAGTGAAACTTTGAACATAAAGAGTGAAACTTTTAACAGAAAGAGTTAACTTTTAACATAAATAGTGAAACTTTGAACATAAATAGTGAAACTTTGAACATAAATAGTGAAACTTTTAACAGAAAGAGTGAAACTTTTAACATAAATAGTGAAACTTTGAACATAAATAGTGAAACTTTGAACATAAATAGTGAAACTTTTAACAGAAAGAGTGAAACTTTTAACATAAATAGTGAAACTTTGAACAGAAAGAGTGAAACTTTGAACAGAAAGAGTGAAACTTTGAACAGAAAGAGTGAAACTTTGAACAGAAAGAGTGAAACTTTGAACATAAAGAGTGAAACTTTGAACATAATGAGTAAAACTTTGAACATATATAGTGAAACTTTAAACAGAAAGAGTGAAACTTTTAACAGAGAGAGTGAAACTTTGAACATAAATAGTGAAACTTTGAACATAAATAGTGAAACTTTTAACAGAGAGAGTGAAACTTTTAACATAAATAGTGAAACTTTGAACAGAAAGAGTGAAACTTTGAACAGAAAGAGTGAAACTTTTAACAGAAAGAGTGAAACTTTTAACAGAAAGAGTGAAACTTTGAACAGAAAGAGTGAAACTTTGAACATAAATAGTGAAACTTTTAACAGAAAGAGTGAAACTTTGAACAGAAATAGTGAAACTTTGAACAGAAAGAGTGAAACTTTGAACAGAAAGAGTGAAACTTTGAACAGAAAGAGTGAAACTTTGAACAGAAAGAGTGAAACTTTGAACAGAAAGAGTGAAACTTTGAAAAGAAATAGTAAAACTTTGAAAAGAAAGAGTGAAACTTTGAACAGAAAGAGTGAAACTTTGAACAGAAAGAGTGAAACTTTGAACAGAAAGAGTGAAAATTTGAACAGAAAGAGTGAAACTTTGAACAGAAAGAGTGAAACTTAAAACATAAAGAGTGAAACTTTGAACAGAAAGAGTGAAACTTTGAACAGAAAGAGTGAAACTTTTAACAGAAAGAGTGAAACTTTCAACAGAAAGAGTGAAACTTTGAACAGAAAGAGTGAAACTTTGAACATAAATAGTGAAACTTTTAACAGAAAGAGTGAAACTTTGAACAGAAATAGTGAAATTTAGAACAGAAAGAGTGAAACTTTGAACAGAAAGAGTGAAACTTTGAACTGAAAGAGTGAAACTTTGAACAGAAATAGTAAAACTTTGAACAGAAAGAGTGAAACTTTGAACTGAAAGAGTGAAACTTTGAACAGAAAGAGTGAAACTTTGAACAGAAAGAGTGAAACTTTGAACAGAAAGAGTGAAACTTTGAACAGAAAGAGTGAAACTTTGAACAGAAAGAGTGAAACTTAAAACATAAATAGTGAAACTTTTAACAGAAAGAGTGAAACTTTTAACATAAATAGTGAAACTTTGAACATAAATAGTGAAACTTTGAACATAAATAGTGAAACTTTTAACAGAAAGAGTGAAACTTTTAACATAAATAGTGAAACTTTGAACATAAATAGTGAAACTTTGAACAGAAAGACTGAAACTTAAACAGAAAGAGTGAAACTTTGAACGTAAAGACTGAAACTTTAAACAGAAAGAGTGAAACTTTGAACATAAATAGTGAAACTTTGAACAATAGGGAAACTTTGAACAGAAAGAGTGAAACTTTGAACATAAAGAGTGAAACTTTGAACATAATGAGTAAAACTTTGAACATAAATAGTGAAACTTTAAACAGAAAGAGTGAAACTTTTAACATAAATAGTGAAACTTTGAACATAAATAGTGAAACTTTGAACATAAATAGTGAAACTTTGAACATAAATAGTGAAACTTTTAACAGAGAGAGTGAAACTTTTAACATAAATAGTGAAACTTTGAACAGAAAGAGTGAAACTTTGAACAGAAAGAGTCAAACTTTGAACAGAAAGAGTGAAACTTTGAACAGAAAGAGTGAAACTTTGAACATAAATAGTGAAACTTTTAACAGAAAGAGTGAAACTTTGAACAGAAATAGTGAAACTTTGAACAGAAAGAGTGAAACTTTGAACAGAAAGAGTGAAACTTTTAACAGAAAGAGTGAAACTTTGAACAGAAAGAGTGAAACTTTGAACAGAAAGAGTGAAACTTTGAACAGAAAGAGTGAAACTTTTAACAGAAAGAGTGAAACTTTCAACAGAAAGAGTGAAACTTTGAACAGAAAGAGTGAAACTTTGAACATAAATAGTGAAACTTTTAACAGAAAGAGTGAAACTTTGAACAGAAATAGTGAAATTTTGAACAGAAAGAGTGAAACTTTGAACAGAAAGAGTGAAACTTTGAACAGAAAGAGTGAAACTTTGAACAGAAATAGTAAAACTTTGAACAGAAAGAGTGAAACTTTGAACAGAAAGAGTGAAACTTTGAACAGAAAGAGTGAAACTTTGAACAGAAAGAGTGAAACTTTGAACAGAAAGAGTGAAACTTTGAACAGAAAGAGTGAAACTTAAAACATAAATAGTGAAACTTTTAACAGAAAGAGTGAAACTTTTAACATAAATAGTGAAACTTTGAACATAAATAGTGAAACTTTGAACATAAATAGTGAAACTTTTAACAGAAAGAGTGAAACTTTTAACATAAATAGTGAAACTTTGAACAGAAAGAGTGAAACTTTGAACAGAAAGAGTGAAACTTTGAACATAATGAGTAAAACTTTGAACAGAAATAGTGAAACTTTGAACATAAAGAGTGAAACTTTGAACATAAGGAGTGAAACTTTGAACATAAAGAGTGAAACTTTTAACAGAAAGAGTTAACTTTTAACATAAATAGTGAAACTTTGAACATAAATAGTGAAACTTTGAACATAAATAGTGAAACTTTTAACAGAAAGAGTGAAACTTTTAACATAAATAGTGAAACTTTGAACATAAATAGTGAAACTTTGAACATAAATAGTGAAACTTTTAACAGAAAGAGTGAAACTTTTAACATAAATAGTGAAACTTTGAACAGAAAGAGTGAAACTTTGAACAGAAAGAGTGAAACTTTGAACAGAAAGAGTGAAACTTTGTACAGAAAGAGTGAAACTTTGAACATAAAGAGTGAAACTTTGAACATAATGAGTAAAACTTTGAACATATATAGTGAAACTTTAAACAGAAAGAGTGAAACTTTTAACATAAATAGTGAAACTTTGAACATAAATAGTGAAACTTTGAACATAAATAGTGAAACTTTTAACAGAGAGAGTGAAACTTTTAACATAAATAGTGAAACTTTGAACAGAAAGAGTGAAACTTTGAACAGAAAGAGTGAAACTTTTAACAGAAAGAGTGAAACTTTGAACAGAAAGAGTGAAACTTTGAACAGAAAGAGTGAAACTTTGAACATAAATAGTGAAACTTTTAACAGAAAGAGTGAAACTTTGAACAGAAATAGTGAAACTTTGAACAGAAAGAGTGAAACTTTGAACAGAAAGAGTGAAACTTTGAACAGAAAGAGTGAAACTTTGAACAGAAAGAGTGAAACTTTGAACAGAAAGAGTGAAACTTTGAACAGAAATAGTAAAACTTTGAAAAGAAAGAGTGAAACTTTGAACAGAAAGAGTGAAACTTTGAACAGAAAGAGTGAAACTTTGAACAGAAAGAGTGAAAATTTGAACAGAAAGAGTGAAACTTTGAACAGAAAGAGTGAAACTTTGAACATAAAGAGTGAAACTTTGAACAGAAAGAGTCAAACTTTGAACAGAAAGAGTGAAACTTTGAACAGAAAGAGTGAAACTTTGAACATAAATAGTGAAACTTTTAACAGAAAGAGTGAAACTTTGAACAGAAATAGTGAAACTTTGAACAGAAAGAGTGAAACTTTGAACAGAAAGAGTGAAACTTTTAACAGAAAGAGTGAAACTTTGAACAGAAAGAGTGAAACTTTGAACAGAAAGAGTGAAACTATGAACAGAAAGAGTGAAACTTTTAACAGAAAGAGTGAAACTTTCAACAGAAAGAGTGAAACTTTGAACAGAAAGAGTGAAACTTTGAACATAAATAGTGAAACTTTTAACAGAAAGAGTGAAACTTTGAACAGAAAGAGTGAAACTTTGAACAGAAAGAGTGAAACTTTGAACAGAAAGAGTGAAACTTAAAACATAAATAGTGAAACCTAAAACATAAATAGAGAAACTTAAAACATAAATAGTGAAACTTTGAACAGAAAGACTGAAACTTAAACAGAAAGAGTGAAACTTTGAACGTAAAGACTGAAACTTTAAACAGAAAGAGTGAAACTTTGAACATAAATAGTGAAACTTTGAACAATAGGGAAACTTTGAACAGAAAGAGTGAAACTTTGAACATAAAGAGTGAAACTTTGAACATAATGAGTAAAACTTTGAACATAAATAGTGAAACTTTAAACAGAAAGAGTGAAACTTTTAACATAAATAGTGAAACTTTGAACATAAATAGTGAAACTTTGAACATAAATAGTGAAACTTTGAACATAAATAGTGAAACTTTTAACAGAGAGAGTGAAACTTTTAACATAAATAGTGAAACTTTGAACAGAAAGAGTGAAACTTTGAACAGAAAGAGTCAAACTTTGAACAGAAAGAGTGAAACTTTGAACAGAAAGAGTGAAACTTTGAACATAAATAGTGAAACTTTTAACAGAAAGAGTGAAACTTTGAACAGAAATAGTGAAACTTTGAACAGAAAGAGTGAAACTTTGAACAGAAAGAGTGAAACTTTTAACAGAAAGAGTGAAACTTTGAACAGAAAGAGTGAAACTTTGAACAGAAAGAGTGAAACTATGAACAGAAAGAGTGAAACTTTTAACAGAAAGAGTGAAACTTTCAACAGAAAGAGTGAAACTTTGAACAGAAAGAGTGAAACTTTGAACTTAAATAGTGAAACTTTTAACAGAAAGAGTGAAACTTTGAACAGAAATAGTGAAATTTTGAACAGAAAGAGTGAAACTTTGAACAGAAAGAGTGAAACTTTGAACAGAAAGAGTGAAACTTTGAACAGAAATAGTGAAACTTTGAACAGAAAGAGTGAAACTTTGAACAGAAAGAGTGAAACTTTGAACAGAAAGAGTGAAACTTTGAACAGAAAGAGTGAAACTTTGAACAGAAAGAGTGAAACTTTGAACAGAAAGAGTGAAACTTTTAACATAAATAGTGAAACTTTGAACAGAAAGAGTGAAACTTTGAACAGAAAGAGTGAAACTTTGAACATAATGAGTAAAACTTTGAACAGAAATAGTGAAACTTTGAACATAAAGAGTGAAACTTTGAACATAAGGAGTGAAACTTTGAACATAAAGAGTGAAACTTTTAACAGAAAGAGTTAACTTTTAACATAAATAGTGAAACTTTGAACATAAATAGTGAAACTTTGAACATAAATAGTGAAACTTTTAACAGAAAGAGTGAAACTTTTAACATAAATAGTGAAACTTTGAACATAAATAGTGAAACTTTGAACATAAATAGTGAAACTTTTAACAGAAAGAGTGAAACTTTTAACATAAATAGTGAAACTTTTAACAGAAAGAGTGAAACTTTGAACAGAAATAGTGAAATTTTGAACAGAAAGAGTGAAACTTTGAACAGAAAGAGTGAAACTTTGAACAGAAAGAGTGAAACTTTGAACAGAAATAGTGAAACTTTGAACAGAAAGAGTGAAACTTTGAACAGAAAGAGTGAAACTTTGAACAGAAAGAGTGAAACTTTGAACAGAAAGAGTGAAACTTTGAACAGAAAGAGTGAAACTTTGAACAGAAAGAGTGAAACTTTTAACATAAATAGTGAAACTTTGAACAGAAAGAGTGAAACTTTGAACAGAAAGAGTGAAACTTAAAACATAAATAGTGAAACCTAAAACATAAATAGAGAAACTTAAAACATAAATAGTGAAACTTTGAACAGAAAGACTGAAACTTAAACAGAAAGAGTGAAACTTTGAACGTAAAGACTGAAACTTTAAACAGAAAGAGTGAAACTTTGAACATAAATAGTGAAACTTTGAACAATAGGGAAACTTTGAACAGAAAGAGTGAAACTTTGAACATAAAGAGTGAAACTTTGAACATAATGAGTAAAACTTTGAACATAAATAGTGAAACTTTAAACAGAAAGAGTGAAACTTTTAACATAAATAGTGAAACTTTGAACATAAATAGTGAAACTTTGAACATAAATAGTGAAACTTTGAACATAAATAGTGAAACTTTTAACAGAGAGAGTGAAACTTTTAACATAAATAGTGAAACTTTGAACAGAAAGAGTGAAACTTTGAACAGAAAGAGTCAAACTTTGAACAGAAAGAGTGAAACTTTGAACAGAAAGAGTGAAACTTTGAACATAAATAGTGAAACTTTTAACAGAAAGAGTGAAACTTTGAACAGAAATAGTGAAACTTTGAACAGAAAGAGTGAAACTTTGAACAGAAAGAGTGAAACTTTTAACAGAAAGAGTGAAACTTTGAACAGAAAGAGTGAAACTTTGAACAGAAAGAGTGAAACTATGAACAGAAAGAGTGAAACTTTTAACAGAAAGAGTGAAACTTTCAACAGAAAGAGTGAAACTTTGAACAGAAAGAGTGAAACTTTGAACTTAAATAGTGAAACTTTTAACAGAAAGAGTGAAACTTTGAACAGAAATAGTGAAATTTTGAACAGAAAGAGTGAAACTTTGAACAGAAAGAGTGAAACTTTGAACAGAAAGAGTGAAACTTTGAACAGAAATAGTGAAACTTTGAACAGAAAGAGTGAAACTTTGAACAGAAAGAGTGAAACTTTGAACAGAAAGAGTGAAACTTTGAACAGAAAGAGTGAAACTTTGAACAGAAAGAGTGAAACTTTGAACAGAAAGAGTGAAACTTTTAACATAAATAGTGAAACTTTGAACAGAAAGAGTGAAACTTTGAACAGAAAGAGTGAAACTTTGAACATAATGAGTAAAACTTTGAACAGAAATAGTGAAACTTTGAACATAAAGAGTGAAACTTTGAACATAAGGAGTGAAACTTTGAACATAAAGAGTGAAACTTTTAACAGAAAGAGTTAACTTTTAACATAAATAGTGAAACTTTGAACATAAATAGTGAAACTTTGAACATAAATAGTGAAACTTTTAACAGAAAGAGTGAAACTTTTAACATAAATAGTGAAACTTTGAACATAAATAGTGAAACTTTGAACATAAATAGTGAAACTTTTAACAGAAAGAGTGAAACTTTTAACATAAATAGTGAAACTTTGAACAGAAAGAGTGAAACTTTGAACAGAAAGAGTGAAACTTTGAACAGAAAGAGTGAAACTTTGAACAGAAAGAGTGAAACTTTGAACATAAAGAGTGAAACTTTGAACATAATGAGTAAAACTTTGAACATATATAATGAAACTTTAAACAGAAAGAGTGAAACTTTTAACATAAATAGTGAAACTTTGAACATAAATAGTGAAACTTTGAACATAAATAGTGAAACTTTTAACAGAGAGAGTGAAACTTTTAACATAAATAGTGAAACTTTTAACAGAAAGAGTGAAACTTTGAACAGAAATAGTGAAATTTTGAACAGAAAGAGTGAAACTTTGAACAGAAAGAGTGAAACTTTGAACAGAAAGAGTGAAACTTTGAACAGAAATAGTGAAACTTTGAACAGAAAGAGTGAAACTTTGAACAGAAAGAGTGAAACTTTGAACAGAAAGAGTGAAACTTTGAACAGAAAGAGTGAAACTTTGAACAGAAAGAGTGAAACTTTGAACAGAAAGAGTGAAACTTAAAACATAAATAGTGAAACTTAAAACATAAATAGTGAAACTTTGAACATAAATAGTGAAACTTTGAACATAAATAGTGAAACTTTTAACAGAAAGAGTGAAACTTTTAACATAAATAGTGAAACTTTGAACATAAATAGTGAAACTTTTAACAGAAAGAGTGAAACTTTTAACATAAATAGTGAAACTTTGAACAGAAAGAGTGAAACTTTGAACAGAAAGAGTGAAACTTTGAACATAATGAGTAAAACTTTGAACAGAAATAGTGAAACTTTGAACATAAAGAGTGAAACTTTGAACATAAGGAGTGAAACTTTGAACATAAAGAGTGAAACTTTTAACAGAAAGAGTTAACTTTTAACATAAATAGTGAAACTTTGAACATAAATAGTGAAACTTTGAACATAAATAGTGAAACTTTTAACAGAAAGAGTGAAACTTTTAACATAAATAGTGAAACTTTGAACATAAATAGTGAAACTTTGAACATAAATAGTGAAACTTTTAACAGAAAGAGTGAAACTTTTAACATAAATAGTGAAACTTTGAACAGAAAGAGTGAAACTTTGAACAGAAAGAGTGAAACTTTGAACAGAAAGAGTGAAACTTTGAACAGAAAGAGTGAAACTTTGAACATAAAGAGTGAAACTTTGAACATAATGAGTAAAACTTTGAACATATATAGTGAAACTTTAAACAGAAAGAGTGAAACTTTTAACATAAATAGTGAAACTTTGAACATAAATAGTGAAACTTTGAACATAAATAGTGAAACTTTGAACATAAATAGTGAAACTTTTAACAGAGAGAGTGAAACTTTTAACATAAATAGTGAAACTTTGAACAGAAAGAGTGAAACTTTGAACAGAAAGAGTGAAACTTTTAACAGAAAGAGTGAAACTTTGAACAGAAAGAGTGAAACTTTGAACAGAAAGAGTGAAACTTTGAACATAAATAGTGAAACTTTTAACAGAAAGAGTGAAACTTTGAACAGAAATAGTGAAACTTTGAACAGAAAGAGTGAAACTTTGAACAGAAAGAGTGAAACTTTGAACAGAAAGAGTGAAACTTTGAACAGAAAGAGTGAAACTTTGAACAGAAAGAGTGAAACTTTGAACAGAAATAGTAAAACTTTGAAAAGAAAGAGTGAAACTTTGAACAGAAAGAGTGAAACTTTGAACAGAAAGAGTGAAACTTTGAACAGAAAGAGTGAAAATTTGAACAGAAAGAGTGAAACTTTGAACAGAAAGAGTGAAACTTAAAACATAAATAGTGAAACTTAAAACATAAATAGTGAAACTTAAAACATAAATAGTGAAACTTTAAACATAAATAGTGAAACTTTGAACAGAAAGAGTGAAACTTTGAACGTAAAGACTGAAACTTTAAACAGAAAGAGTGAAACTTTGAACATAAATAGTGAAACTTTGAACAATAGGGAAACTTTGAACAGAAAAAGTGAAACTTTGAACATAATGAGTAAAACTTTGAACAGAAATAGTGAAACTTTGAACATAAAGAGTGAAACTTTGAACATAAGGAGTGAAACTTTGAACATAAAGAGTGAAACTTTTAACAGAAAGAGTTAACTTTTAACATAAATAGTGAAACTTTGAACATAAATAGTGAAACTTTGAACATAAATAGTGAAACTTTTAACAGAAAGAGTGAAACTTTTAACATAAATAGTGAAACTTTGAACATAAATAGTGAAACTTTGAACATAAATAGTGAAACTTTTAACAGAAAGAGTGAAACTTTTAACATAAATAGTGAAACTTTGAACAGAAAGAGTGAAACTTTGAACAGAAAGAGTGAAACTTTGAACAGAAAGAGTGAAACTTTGAGCAGAAAGAGTGAAACTTTGAACATAAAGAGTGAAACTTTGAACATAATGAGTAAAACTTTGAACATATATAGTGAAACTTTAAACAGAAAGAGTGAAACTTTTAACATAAATAGTGAAACTTTGAACATAAATAGTGAAACTTTGAACATAAATAGTGAAACTTTTAACAGAGAGAGTGAAACTTTTAACATAAATAGTGAAACTTTGAACAGAAAGAGTGAAACTTTGAACAGAAAGAGTGAAACTTTTAACAGAAAGAGTGAAACTTTGAACAGAAAGAGTGAAACTTTGAACAGAAAGAGTGAAACTTTGAACATAAATAGTGAAACTTTTAACAGAAAGAGTGAAACTTTGAACAGAAATAGTGAAACTTTGAACAGAAAGAGTGAAACTTTGAACAGAAAGAGTGAAACTTTGAACAGAAAGAGTGAAACTTTGAACAGAAATAGTAAAACTTTGAAAAGAAAGAGTGAAACTTTGAACAGAAAGAGTGAAACTTTGAACAGAAAGAGTGAAACTTTGAACAGAAAGAGTGAAAATTTGAACAGAAAGAGTGAAACTTTGAACAGAAAGAGTGAAAATTTGAACAGAAAGAGTGAAACTTTGAACAGAAAGAGTGAAACTTAAAACATAAATAGTGAAACTTAAAACATAAATAGTGAAACTTAAAACATAAATAGTGAAACTTTAAACATAAATAGTGAAACTTTGAACAGAAAGAGTGAAACTTTGAACGTAAAGACTGAAACTTTAAACAGAAAGAGTGAAACTTTGAACATAAATAGTGAAACTTTGAACAATAGGGAAACTTTGAACAGAAAAAGTGAAACTTTGAACATAATGAGTAAAACTTTGAACAGAAATAGTGAAACTTTGAACATAAAGAGTGAAACTTTGAACATAAGGAGTGAAACTTTGAACATAAAGAGTGAAACTTTTAACAGAAAGAGTTAACTTTTAACATAAATAGTGAAACTTTGAACATAAATAGTGAAACTTTGAACATAAATAGTGAAACTTTTAACAGAAAGAGTGAAACTTTTAACATAAATAGTGAAACTTTGAACATAAATAGTGAAACTTTGAACATAAATAGTGAAACTTTTAACAGAAAGAGTGAAACTTTTAACATAAATAGTGAAACTTTGAACAGAAAGAGTGAAACTTTGAACAGAAAGAGTGAAACTTTGAACAGAAAGAGTGAAACTTTGAACAGAAAGAGTGAAACTTTGAACATAAAGAGTGAAACTTTGAACATAATGAGTAAAACTTTGAACATATATAGTGAAACTTTAAACAGAAAGAGTGAAACTTTTAACATAAATAGTGAAACTTTGAACATAAATAGTGAAACTTTGAACATAAATAGTGAAACTTTTAACAGAGAGAGTGAAACTTTTAACATAAATAGTGAAACTTTGAACAGAAAGAGTGAAACTTTGAACAGAAAGAGTGAAACTTTTAACAGAAAGAGTGAAACTTTGAACAGAAAGAGTGAAACTTTGAACAGAAAGAGTGAAACTTTGAACATAAATAGTGAAACTTTTAACAGAAAGAGTGAAACTTTGAACAGAAATAGTGAAACTTTGAACAGAAAGAGTGAAACTTTGAACAGAAAGAGTGAAACTTTGAACAGAAAGAGTGAAACTTTGAACATAAATAGTGAAACTTTTAACAGAGAGAGTGAAACTTTTAACATAAATAGTGAAACTTTGAACAGAAAGAGTGAAACTTTGAACAGAAAGAGTGAAACTTTTAACAGAAAGAGTGAAACTTTGAACAGAAAGAGTGAAACTTTGAACAGAAAGAGTGAAACTTTGAACATAAATAGTGAAACTTTTAACAGAAAGAGTGAAACTTTGAACAGAAATAGTGAAACTTTGAACAGAAAGAGTGAAACTTTGAACAGAAAGAGTGAAACTTTGAACAGAAAGAGTGAAACTTTGAACAGAAAGAGTGAAACTTTTAACATAAATAGTGAAACTTTGAACAGAAAGAGTGAAACTTTGAACAGAAAGAGTGAAACTTTGAACATAATGAGTAAAACTTTGAACAGAAATAGTGAAACTTTGAACATAAAGAGTGAAACTTTGAACATAAGGAGTGAAACTTTGAACATAAAGAGTGAAACTTTTAACAGAAAGAGTTAACTTTTAACATAAATAGTGAAACTTTGAACATAAATAGTGAAACTTTGAACATAAATAGTGAAACTTTTAACAGAAAGAGTGAAACTTTTAACATAAATAGTGAAACTTTGAACATAAATAGTGAAACTTTGAACATAAATAGTGAAACTTTTAACAGAAAGAGTGAAACTTTTAACATAAATAGTGAAACTTTGAACAGAAAGAGTGAAACTTTGAACAGAAAGAGTGAAACTTTGAACAGAAAGAGTGAAACTTTGAACAGAAAGAGTGAAACTTTGAACATAAAGAGTGAAACTTTGAACATAATGAGTAAAACTTTGAACATATATAGTGAAACTTTAAACAGAAAGAGTGAAACTTTTAACATAAATAGTGAAACTTTGAACATAAATAGTGAAACTTTGAACATAAATAGTGAAACTTTTAACAGAGAGAGTGAAACTTTTAACATAAATAGTGAAACTTTTAACAGAAAGAGTGAAACTTTGAACAGAAATAGTGAAATTTTGAACAGAAAGAGTGAAACTTTGAACAGAAAGAGTGAAACTTTGAACAGAAAGAGTGAAACTTTGAACAGAAATAGTGAAACTTTGAACAGAAAGAGTGAAACTTTGAACAGAAAGAGTGAAACTTTGAACAGAAATAGTGAAACTTTGAACAGAAAGAGTGAAACTTTGAACAGAAAGAGTGAAACTTTGAACAGAAAGAGTGAAACTTTGAACAGAAAGAGTGAAACTTTGAACAGAAATAGTGAAACTTTGAACAGAAAGAGTGAAACTTTGAACAGAAAGAGTGAAACTTTGAACAGAAAGAGTGAAACTTTGAACAGAAAGAGTGAAACTTTGAACAGAAAGAGTGAAACTTTGAACAGAAAGAGTGAAACTTTGAACAGAAAGAGTGAAACTTAAAACATAAATAGTGAAACTTAAAACATAAATAGTGAAACTTTGAACATAAATAGTGAAACTTTTAACAGAAAGAGTGAAACTTTTAACATAAATAGTGAAACTTTGAACATAAATAGTGAAACTTTGAACATAAATAGTGAAACTTTTAACAGAAAGAGTGAAACTTTTAACATAAATAGTGAAACTTTGAACAGAAAGAGTGAAACTTTGAACAGAAAGAGTGAAACTTTGAACATAATGAGTAAAACTTTGAACAGAAATAGTGAAACTTTGAACATAAAGAGTGAAACTTTGAACATAAGGAGTGAAACTTTGAACATAAAGAGTGAAACTTTTAACAGAAAGAGTTAACTTTTAACATAAATAGTGAAACTTTGAACATAAATAGTGAAACTTTGAACATAAATAGTGAAACTTTTAACAGAAAGAGTGAAACTTTTAACATAAATAGTGAAACTTTGAACATAAATAGTGAAACTTTGAACATAAATAGTGAAACTTTTAACAGAAAGAGTGAAACTTTTAACATAAATAGTGAAACTTTGAACAGAAAGAGTGAAACTTTGAACAGAAAGAGTGAAACTTTGAACAGAAAGAGTGAAACTTTGAACAGAAAGAGTGAAACTTTGAACATAAAGAGTGAAACTTTGAACATAATGAGTAAAACTTTGAACATATATAGTGAAACTTTAAACAGAAAGAGTGAAACTTTTAACATAAATAGTGAAACTTTGAACATAAATAGTGAAACTTTGAACATAAATAGTGAAACTTTTAACAGAGAGAGTGAAACTTTTAACATAAATAGTGAAACTTTGAACAGAAAGAGTGAAACTTTGAACAGAAAGAGTGAAACTTTGAACAGAAAGAGTGAAACTTTGAACAGAAAGAGTGAAACTTTGAACAGAAAGAGTGAAACTTTGAACATAAATAGTGAAACTTTTAACAGAAAGAGTGAAACTTTGAACAGAAATAGTGAAACTTTGAACAGAAAGAGTGAAACTTTGAACAGAAAGAGTGAAACTTTGAACAGAAAGAGTGAAACTTTGAACAGAAAGAGTGAAACTTTGAACAGAAAGAGTGAAACTTTGAACAGAAATAGTAAAACTTTGAAAAGAAAGAGTGAAACTTTGAACAGAAAGAGTGAAACTTTGAACAGAAAGAGTGAAACTTTGAACAGAAAGAGTGAAAATTTGAACAGAAAGAGTGAAACTTTGAACAGAAAGAGTGAAACTTAAAACATAAATAGTGAAACTTAAAACATAAATAGTGAAACTTAAAACATAAATAGTGAAACTTTAAACATAAATAGTGAAACTTTGAACAGAAAGAGTGAAACTTTGAACGTAAAGACTGAAACTTTAAACAGAAAGAGTGAAACTTTGAACATAAATAGTGAAACTTTGAACAATAGGGAAACTTTGAACAGAAAAAGTGAAACTTTGAACATAATGAGTAAAACTTTGAACAGAAATAGTGAAACTTTGAACATAAAGAGTGAAACTTTGAACATAAGGAGTGAAACTTTGAACATAAAGAGTGAAACTTTTAACAGAAAGAGTTAACTTTTAACATAAATAGTGAAACTTTGAACATAAATAGTGAAACTTTGAACATAAATAGTGAAACTTTTAACAGAAAGAGTGAAACTTTTAACATAAATAGTGAAACTTTGAACATAAATAGTGAAACTTTGAACATAAATAGTGAAACTTTTAACAGAAAGAGTGAAACTTTTAACATAAATAGTGAAACTTTGAACAGAAAGAGTGAAACTTTGAACAGAAAGAGTGATACTTTGAACAGAAAGAGTGAAACTTTGAACAGAAAGAGTGAAACTTTGAACATAAAGAGTGAAACTTTGAACATAATGAGTAAAACTTTGAACATATATAGTGAAACTTTAAACAGAAAGAGTGAAACTTTTAACATAAATAGTGAAACTTTGAACATAAATAGTGAAACTTTGAACATAAATAGTGAAACTTTTAACAGAGAGAGTGAAACTTTTAACATAAATAGTGAAACTTTGAACAGAAAGAGTGAAACTTTGAACAGAAAGAGTGAAACTTTTAACAGAAAGAGTGAAACTTTGAACAGAAAGAGTGAAACTTTGAACAGAAAGAGTGAAACTTTGAACATAAATAGTGAAACTTTTAACAGAAAGAGTGAAACTTTGAACAGAAATAGTGAAACTTTGAACAGAAAGAGTGAAACTTTGAACAGAAAGAGTGAAACTTTGAACAGAAAGAGTGAAACTTTGAACAGAAATAGTAAAACTTTGAAAAGAAAGAGTAAAACTTTGAACAGAAAGAGTGAAACTTTGAACAGAAAGAGTGAAACTTTGAACAGAAAGAGTGAAAATTTGAACAGAAAGAGTGAAACTTTGAACAGAAAGAGTGAAAATTTGAACAGAAAGAGTGAAACTTTGAACAGAAAGAGTGAAACTTAAAACATAAATAGTGAAACTTAAAACATAAATAGTGAAACTTAAAACATAAATAGTGAAACTTTAAACATAAATAGTGAAACTTTGAACAGAAAGAGTGAAACTTTGAACGTAAAGACTGAAACTTTAAACAGAAAGAGTGAAACTTTGAACATAAATAGTGAAACTTTGAACAATAGGGAAACTTTGAACAGAAAAAGTGAAACTTTGAACATAATGAGTAAAACTTTGAACAGAAATAGTGAAACTTTGAACATAAAGAGTGAAACTTTGAACATAAGGAGTGAAACTTTGAACATAAAGAGTGAAACTTTTAACAGAAAGAGTTAACTTTTAACATAAATAGTGAAACTTTGAACATAAATAGTGAAACTTTGAACATAAATAGTGAAACTTTTAACAGAAAGAGTGAAACTTTTAACATAAATAGTGAAACTTTGAACATAAATAGTGAAACTTTGAACATAAATAGTGAAACTTTTAACAGAAAGAGTGAAACTTTTAACATAAATAGTGAAACTTTGAACAGAAAGAGTGAAACTTTGAACAGAAAGAGTGAAACTTTGAACAGAAAGAGTGAAACTTTGAACAGAAAGAGTGAAACTTTGAACATAAAGAGTGAAACTTTGAACATAATGAGTAAAACTTTGAACATATATAGTGAAACTTTAAACAGAAAGAGTGAAACTTTTAACATAAATAGTGAAACTTTGAGCATAAATAGTGAAACTTTGAACATAAATAGTGAAACTTTTAACAGAGAGAGTGAAACTTTTAACATAAATAGTGAAACTTTGAACAGAAAGAGTGAAACTTTTAACAGAAAGGGTGAAACTTTTAACAGAAAGAGTGAAACTTTGAACAGAAAGAGTGAAACTTTGAACAGAAAGAGTGAAACTTTGAACATAAATAGTGAAACTTTTAACAGAAAGAGTGAAACTTTGAACAGAAATAGTGAAACTTTGAACAGAAAGAGTGAAACTTTGAACAGAAAGAGTGAAACTTTGAACAGAAAGAGTGAAACTTTGAACATAAATAGTGAAACTTTTAACAGAGAGAGTGAAACTTTTAACATAAATAGTGAAACTTTGAACAGAAAGAGTGAAACTTTGAACAGAAAGAGTGAAACTTTTAACAGAAAGAGTGAAACTTTGAACAGAAAGAGTGAAACTTTGAACAGAAAGAGTGAAACTTTGAACATAAATAGTGAAACTTTTAACAGAAAGAGTGAAACTTTGAACAGAAATAGTGAAACTTTGAACAGAAAGAGTGAAACTTTGAACAGAAAGAGTGAAACTTTGAAAAGAAAGAGTGAAACTTTGAACAGAAAGAGTGAAACTTTTAACAGAAAGAGTGAAACTTTGAACAGAAAGAGTGAAACTTTGAACAGAAAGAGTGAAACTTTGAACATAAATAGTGAAACTTTTAACAGAAAGAGTGAAACTTTGAACAGAAATAGTGAAACTTTGAACAGAAAGAGTGAAACTTTGAACAGAAAGAGTGAAACTTTGAACAGAAAGAGTGAAACTTTGAACAGAAAGAGTGAAACTTTGAACAGAAAGAGTGAAACTTTGAACAGAAATAGTAAAACTTTGAAAAGAAAGAGTGAAACTTTTAACATAAATAGTGAAACTTTGAACAGAAAGAGTGAAACTTTGAACAGAAAGAGTGAAACTTTGAACATAATGAGTAAAACTTTGAACAGAAATAGTGAAACTTTGAACAGAAAGAGTGAAACTTTGAACATAAATAGTGAAACTTTTAACAGAAAGAGTGAAACTTTGAACAGAAATAGTGAAACTTTGAACAGAAATAGTGAAACTTTGAACATAAATAGTGAAACTTTTAACAGAAAGAGTGAAACTTTTAACATAAATAGTGAAACTTTGAACATAAATAGTGAAACTTTGAACATAAATAGTGAAACTTTTAACAGAAAGAGTGAAACTTTTAACATAAATAGTGAAACTTTGAACAGAAAGAGTGAAACTTTGAACAGAAAGAGTGAAACTTTGAACATAATGAGTAAAACTTTGAACAGAAATAGTGAAACTTTGAACATAAAGAGTGAAACTTTGAACATAAGGAGTGAAACTTTGAACATAAAGAGTGAAACTTTTAACAGAAAGAGTTAACTTTTAACATAAATAGTGAAACTTTGAACATAAATAGTGAAACTTTGAACATAAATAGTGAAACTTTTAACAGAAAGAGTGAAACTTTTAACATAAATAGTGAAACTTTGAACATAAATAGTGAAACTTTGAACATAAATAGTGAAACTTTTAACAGAAAGAGTGAAACTTTTAACATAAATAGTGAAACTTTGAACAGAAAGAGTGAAACTTTGAACAGAAAGAGTGAAACTTTGAACAGAAAGAGTGAAACTTTGAACAGAAAGAGTGAAACTTTGAACATAAAGAGTGAAACTTTGAACATAATGAGTAAAACTTTGAACATATATAGTGAAACTTTAAACAGAAAGAGTGAAACTTTTAACATAAATAGTGAAACTTTGAACATAAATAGTGAAACTTTGAACATAAATAGTGAAACTTTTAACAGAGAGAGTGAAACTTTTAACATAAATAGTGAAACTTTGAACAGAAAGAGTGAAACTTTGAACAGAAAGAGTGAAACTTTTAACAGAAAGAGTGAAACTTTGAACAGAAAGAGTGAAACTTTGAACAGATAGAGTGAAACTTTGAACATAAATAGTGAAACTTTTAACAGAAAGAGTGAAACTTTGAACAGAAATAGTGAAACTTTGAACAGAAAGAGTGAAACTTTGAACAGAAAGAGTGAAACTTTGAACAGAAAGAGTGAAACTTTGAACAGAAAGAGTGAAACTTTGAACAGAAAGAGTGAAACTTTGAACAGAAATAGTAAAACTTTGAAAAGAAAGAGTGAAACTTTGAACAGAAAGAGTGAAACTTTGAACAGAAAGAGTGAAACTTTGAACAGAAAGAGTGAAAATTTGAACAGAAAGAGTGAAACTTTGAACAGAAAGAGTGAAACTTAAAACATAAATAGTGAAACTTAAAACATAAATAGTGAAACTTAAAACATAAATAGTGAAACTTTAAACATAAATAGTGAAACTTTGAACAGAAAGAGTGAAACTTTGAACGTAAAGACTGAAACTTTAAACAGAAAGAGTGAAACTTTGAACATAAATAGTGAAACTTTGAACAATAGGGAAACTTTGAACAGAAAAAGTGAAACTTTGAACATAATGAGTAAAACTTTGAACAGAAATAGTGAAACTTTGAACATAAAGAGTGAAACTTTGAACATAAGGAGTGAAACTTTGAACATAAAGAGTGAAACTTTTAACAGAAAGAGTTAACTTTTAACATAAATAGTGAAACTTTGAACATAAATAGTGAAACTTTGAACATAAATAGTGAAACTTTTAACAGAAAGAGTGAAACTTTTAACATAAATAGTGAAACTTTGAACATAAATAGTGAAACTTTGAACATAAATAGTGAAACTTTTAACAGAAAGAGTGAAACTTTTAACATAAATAGTGAAACTTTGAACAGAAAGAGTGAAACTTTGAACAGAAAGAGTGATACTTTGAACAGAAAGAGTGAAACTTTGAACAGAAAGAGTGAAACTTTGAACATAAAGAGTGAAACTTTGAACATAATGAGTAAAACTTTGAACATATATAGTGAAACTTTAAACAGAAAGAGTGAAACTTTTAACATAAATAGTGAAACTTTGAACATAAATAGTGAAACTTTGAACATAAATAGTGAAACTTTTAACAGAGAGAGTGAAACTTTTAACATAAATAGTGAAACTTTGAACAGAAAGAGTGAAACTTTGAACAGAAAGAGTGAAACTTTTAACAGAAAGAGTGAAACTTTGAACAGAAAGAGTGAAACTTTGAACAGAAAGAGTGAAACTTTGAACATAAATAGTGAAACTTTTAACAGAAAGAGTGAAACTTTGAACAGAAATAGTGAAACTTTGAACAGAAAGAGTGAAACTTTGAACAGAAAGAGTGAAACTTTGAACAGAAAGAGTGAAACTTTGAACAGAAATAGTAAAACTTTGAAAAGAAAGAGTAAAACTTTGAACAGAAAGAGTGAAACTTTGAACAGAAAGAGTGAAACTTTGAACAGAAAGAGTGAAAATTTGAACAGAAAGAGTGAAACTTTGAACAGAAAGAGTGAAAATTTGAACAGAAAGAGTGAAACTTTGAACAGAAAGAGTGAAACTTAAAACATAAATAGTGAAACTTAAAACATAAATAGTGAAACTTAAAACATAAATAGTGAAACTTTAAACATAAATAGTGAAACTTTGAACAGAAAGAGTGAAACTTTGAACGTAAAGACTGAAACTTTAAACAGAAAGAGTGAAACTTTGAACATAAATAGTGAAACTTTGAACAATAGGGAAACTTTGAACAGAAAAAGTGAAACTTTGAACATAATGAGTAAAACTTTGAACAGAAATAGTGAAACTTTGAACATAAAGAGTGAAACTTTGAACATAAGGAGTGAAACTTTGAACATAAAGAGTGAAACTTTTAACAGAAAGAGTTAACTTTTAACATAAATAGTGAAACTTTGAACATAAATAGTGAAACTTTGAACATAAATAGTGAAACTTTTAACAGAAAGAGTGAAACTTTTAACATAAATAGTGAAACTTTGAACATAAATAGTGAAACTTTGAACATAAATAGTGAAACTTTTAACAGAAAGAGTGAAACTTTTAACATAAATAGTGAAACTTTGAACAGAAAGAGTGAAACTTTGAACAGAAAGAGTGAAACTTTGAACAGAAAGAGTGAAACTTTGAACAGAAAGAGTGAAACTTTGAACATAAAGAGTGAAACTTTGAACATAATGAGTAAAACTTTGAACATATATAGTGAAACTTTAAACAGAAAGAGTGAAACTTTTAACATAAATAGTGAAACTTTGAGCATAAATAGTGAAACTTTGAACATAAATAGTGAAACTTTTAACAGAGAGAGTGAAACTTTTAACATAAATAGTGAAACTTTGAACAGAAAGAGTGAAACTTTTAACAGAAAGGGTGAAACTTTTAACAGAAAGAGTGAAACTTTGAACAGAAAGAGTGAAACTTTGAACAGAAAGAGTGAAACTTTGAACATAAATAGTGAAACTTTTAACAGAAAGAGTGAAACTTTGAACAGAAATAGTGAAACTTTGAACAGAAAGAGTGAAACTTTGAACAGAAAGAGTGAAACTTTGAACAGAAAGAGTGAAACTTTGAACATAAATAGTGAAACTTTTAACAGAGAGAGTGAAACTTTTAACATAAATAGTGAAACTTTGAACAGAAAGAGTGAAACTTTGAACAGAAAGAGTGAAACTTTTAACAGAAAGAGTGAAACTTTGAACAGAAAGAGTGAAACTTTGAACAGAAAGAGTGAAACTTTGAACATAAATAGTGAAACTTTTAACAGAAAGAGTGAAACTTTGAACAGAAATAGTGAAACTTTGAACAGAAAGAGTGAAACTTTGAACAGAAAGAGTGAAACTTTGAAAAGAAAGAGTGAAACTTTGAACAGAAAGAGTGAAACTTTTAACAGAAAGAGTGAAACTTTGAACAGAAAGAGTGAAACTTTGAACAGAAAGAGTGAAACTTTGAACATAAATAGTGAAACTTTTAACAGAAAGAGTGAAACTTTGAACAGAAATAGTGAAACTTTGAACAGAAAGAGTGAAACTTTGAACAGAAAGAGTGAAACTTTGAACAGAAAGAGTGAAACTTTGAACAGAAAGAGTGAAACTTTGAACAGAAAGAGTGAAACTTTGAACAGAAATAGTAAAACTTTGAAAAGAAAGAGTGAAACTTTGAACAGAAAGAGTGAAACTTTGAACAGAAAGAGTGAAACTTTGAACAGAAAGAGTGAAAATTTGAACAGAAAGAGTGAAACTTTGAACAGAAAGAGTGAAACTTAAAACATAAATAGTGAAACTTAAAACATAAATAGTGAAACTTAAAACATAAATAGTGAAACTTTAAACATAAATAGTGAAACTTTGAACAGAAAGAGTGAAACTTTGAACGTAAAGACTGAAACTTTAAACAGAAAGAGTGAAACTTTGAACATAAATAGTGAAACTTTGAACAATAGGGAAACTTTGAACAGAAAAAGTGAAACTTTGAACATAATGAGTAAAACTTTGAACAGAAATAGTGAAACTTTGAACATAAAGAGTGAAACTTTGAACATAAGGAGTGAAACTTTGAACATAAAGAGTGAAACTTTTAACAGAAAGAGTTAACTTTTAACATAAATAGTGAAACTTTGAACATAAATAGTGAAACTTTGAACATAAATAGTGAAACTTTTAACAGAAAGAGTGAAACTTTTAACATAAATAGTGAAACTTTGAACATAAATAGTGAAACTTTGAACATAAATAGTGAAACTTTTAACAGAAAGAGTGAAACTTTTAACATAAATAGTGAAACTTTGAACAGAAAGAGTGAAACTTTGAACAGAAAGAGTGAAACTTTGAACAGAAAGAGTGAAACTTTGAACAGAAAGAGTGAAACTTTGAACATAAAGAGTGAAACTTTGAACATAATGAGTAAAACTTTGAACATATATAGTGAAACTTTAAACAGAAAGAGTGAAACTTTTAACATAAATAGTGAAACTTTGAACATAAATAGTGAAACTTTGAACATAAATAGTGAAACTTTTAACAGAGAGAGTGAAACTTTTAACATAAATAGTGAAACTTTGAACAGAAAGAGTGAAACTTTGAACAGAAAGAGTGAAACTTTTAACAGAAAGAGTGAAACTTTGAACAGAAAGAGTGAAACTTTGAACAGAAAGAGTGAAACTTTGAACATAAATAGTGAAACTTTTAACAGAAAGAGTGAAACTTTGAACAGAAATAGTGAAACTTTGAACAGAAAGAGTGAAACTTTGAACAGAAAGAGTGAAACTTTGAACAGAAAGAGTGAAACTTTGAACAGAAATAGTAAAACTTTGAAAAGAAAGAGTGAAACTTTGAACAGAAAGAGTGAAACTTTGAACAGAAAGAGTGAAACTTTGAACAGAAAGAGTGAAAATTTGAACAGAAAGAGTGAAACTTTGAACAGAAAGAGTGAAACTTAAAACATAAATAGTGAAACTTAAAACATAAATAGTGAAACTTAAAAAATAAATAGTGAAACTTTAAACATAAATAGTGAAACTTTGAACAGAAAGAGTGAAACTTTGAACGTAAAGACTGAAACTTTAAACAGAAAGAGTGAAACTTTGAACATAAATAGTGAAACTTTGAACAATAGGGAAACTTTGAACAGAAAGAGTGAAACTTTGAACATAATGAGTAAAACTTTGAACAGAAATAGTGAAACTTTGAACATAAAGAGTGAAACTTTGAACATAAGGAGTGAAACTTTGAACATAAAGAGTGAAACTTTTAACAGAAAGAGTTAACTTTTAACATAAATAGTGAAACTTTGAACATAAATAGTGAAACTTTGAACATAAATAGTGAAACTTTTAACAGAAAGAGTGAAACTTTTAACATAAATAGTGAAACTTTGAACATAAATAGTGAAACTTTGAACATAAATAGTGAGACTTTTAACAGAAAGAGTGAAACTTTTAACATAAATAGTGAAACTTTGAACAGACAGAGTGAAACTTTGAACAGAAAGAGTGAAACTTTGAACAGAAAGAGTGAAACTTTGAACAGAAAGAGTGAAACTTTGAACATAAATAGTGAAACTTTGAACAGAAAGAGTGAAACTTTGAACAGAAAGAGTGGAACTTTGAACAGAAATAGTAAAACTTTGAACAGAAAGAGTGAAACTTAAAACATAAATAGTGAAACCTAAAACATAAATAGAGAAACTTAAAACATAAATAGTGAAACTTTGAACAGAAAGACTGAAACTTAAACAGAAAGAGTGAAACTTTGAACGTAAAGACTGAAACTTTAAACAGAAAGAGTGAAACTTTGAACATAAATAGTGAAACTTTGAACAATAGGGAAACTTTGAACAGAAAGAGTGAAACTTTGAACATAAAGAGTGAAACTTTGAACATAATGAGTAAAACTTTGAACATAAATAGTGAAACTTTAAACAGAAAGAGTGAAACTTTTAACATAAATAGTGAAACTTTGAACATAAATAGTGAAACTTTGAACATAAATAGTGAAACTTTGAACATAAATAGTGAAACTTTTAACAGAGAGAGTGAAACTTTTAACATAAATAGTGAAACTTTGAACAGAAAGAGTGAAACTTTGAACAGAAAGAGTCAAACTTTGAACAGAAAGAGTGAAACTTTGAACAGAAAGAGTGAAACTTTGAACATAAATAGTGAAACTTTTAAAAGAAAGAGTGAAACTTTGAACAGAAATAGTGAAACTTTGAACAGAAAGAGTGAAACTTTGAACAGAAAGAGTGAAACTTTTAACAGAAAGAGTGAAACTTTGAACAGAAAGAGTGAAACTTTGAACAGATAGAGTGAAACTTTGAACAGAAAGAGTGAAACTTTTAACAGAAAGAGTGAAACTTTCAACAGAAAGAGTGAAACTTTGAACAGAAAGAGTGAAACTTTGAACATAAATAGTGAAACTTTTAACAGAAAGAGTGAAACTTTGAACAGAAATAGTGAAATTTTGAACAGAAAGAGTGAAACTTTGAACAGAAAGAGTGAAACTTTGAACAGAAATAGTAAAACTTTGAACAGAAAGAGTGAAACTTTGAACAGAAAGAGTGAAACTTTGAACAGAAAGAGTGAAACTTTGAACAGAAAGAGTGAAACTTTGAACAGAAAGAGTGAAACTTTGAACAGAAAGAGTGAAACTTAAAACATAAATAGTGAAACTTAAAACATAAATAGTGAAACTTAAAACATAAATAGTGAAACTTTAAACATAAATAGTGAAACTTTGAACAGAAAGAGTGAAACTTTGAACGTAAAGACTGAAACTTTAAACAGAAAGAGTGAAACTTTGAACATAAATAGTGAAACTTTGAACAATAGGGAAACTTTGAACAGAAAGAGTGAAACTTTGAACATAATGAGTAAAACTTTGAACAGAAATAGTGAAACTTTGAACATAAAGAGTGAAACTTTGAACATAAGGAGTGAAACTTTGAACATAAAGAGTGAAACTTTTAACAGAAAGAGTTAACTTTTAACATAAATAGTGAAACTTTGAACATAAATAGTGAAACTTTTAACAGAAAGAGTGAAACTTTTAACATAAATAGTGAAACTTTGAACATAAATAGTGAAACTTTGAACATAAATAGTGAAACTTTTAACAGAAAGAGTGAAACTTTTAACATAAATAGTGAAACTTTGAACAGAAAGAGTGAAACTTTGAACAGAAAGAGTGAAACTTTGAACAGAAAGAGTGAAACTTTGAACAGAAAGAGTGAAACTTTGAACATAAATAGTGAAACTTTGAACAGAAAGAGTGAAACTTTGAACAGAAAGAGTGAAACTTTGAACAGAAAGAGTGGAACTTTGAACAGAAATAGTAAAACTTTGAACAGAAAGAGTGAAACTTTGAACAGAAAGAGTGAAACTTTGAACAGAAATAGTAAAACTTTGAACAGAAATAGTGAAACTTTGAACAGAAATAAGAAAATTTTGAACAGTCATTGACAAAAGTTCGAACAAAATAACAAGGGTTTGAACAAAAAAAAATTGAACAGTCATTAACAAAGGTTTAGCTACAAATAAGGTTTTTTTTTTAAATTATTTGAACAGCAATTCGAAATTTTTGAATAGTAAAAGGAAAAGTTAAGAATAATAAGAAATATTATGCAGATGACGGGCAAATTTATCAGATGAAGGAATCATTAACTAGATAATTTGAAAATATAGTATATGAAGGAAAAATTAAGCAAAGGAACGAAAAATTTAAAAGTTTTAAAACAGAAATAAGAAAAGTTTGAACAGAAATAACAAAGGTTTGAGTGAAAATAACAAAGTTTTGAATAAATATAACAGAGGTTTGTATAAAAATAACAAACGTTTGAATATAAATAAACGTTTGAACAATATTAGGAAAGGTGTGAACAGTAATAGGAAACGTATGAAAAGTAATAGGAGAGGTGTGAACAGTATTAGGAAACCTATGAAAAGTAATAGGAAACCTATGAAAAGTAATAGGAAAGGTGTGAACAGTAATAGGAAAGGTATGAACAGTAATGGGAAAGGTATGAAAAGTAATGGGAAAGGTATGAACAGTAATTGGAAAGGTATGAACAGTAATAGGAAAGGTATGAACAGTAATAGGAAAGGTGTGAACAGTAATAGGAAACGTATGAAAAGTAATAGGAGAGGTATGAACAGTAATAGGAAAGGTGTGAACAGTAATAGGAAAGGTGTGAACAGTAATTGGAAAGGTGTGAACAGTAATAGGAAAGGTGTGAACAGTATTAGGAAAGGTGTGAACAGTATTAGGAAACCTATGAAAAGTAATAGGAAACGTATGAAAAGTAATAGGAAAGGTGTGAACAGTAATAGGAAAGGTATGAACATCAATGGGAAAGGTATGAACAGTAATTGGAAAGGTATGAACAGTAATAGGAAAGGAATGAACAGTAATAGGAAAGGTGTGAACAGTAATAGGAAACGTATGAAAAGTAATAGGAGAGGTATGAACAGTAATAGGAAAGGTGTGAACAGTAATAGGAAAGGTTTGAACAGTAATTGGAAAGGTGTGAACAGTAATTGGAAAGGTGTGAACAGTAATAGGAAAGGTGTGAACAGTAATAGGAAAGGTATGAACAGTAATAGGAAAGGTATGAACAGTAATGGGAAAGGTATGAACAGTAATTGGAATGGTATGAACAGTAATAGGAAAGGTATGAACAGTAATAGGAAAGGTGTGAACAGTAATAGGAAACGTTTGAAAAGTAATAGGAGACGTATGAACAGTAATAGGAAAGGTGTGAACAGTAATAGGAAAGGTGTGAACAGTAATAGGAAAGGTGTGAACAGTAATAGGAAAGGTGTGAACAGTAATAGGAAAGGTGTGAACAGTAATTGGAAAGGTATGAACAGTAATTGGAAAGGTATGCACAGTAATAGGAAAGGTGTGAACAGTAATAGGAGAGGTATGAACAGTAATAGGAAAGGTGTGAACAGTAATAGGAAAGGTGTGAACAGTAATAGGAAAGGTGTGAACAGTAATAGGAAAGGTGTGAACAGTAATTGGAAAGGTATGAACAGTAATTGGAAAGGTATGCACAGTAATAGGAAAGGTGTGAACAGTAATAGGAAAGGTGTGAACAGTAATAGGAAAGGTGTGAACAGTAATAGGAAAGGTGTGAACAGTAATTGGAAAGGTGTGAACAGTAATAGGAAAGGTGTGAACAGTATTAGGAAACCTATGAAAAGTAATAGGAAACGTATGAAAAGTAATAGGAAAGGTGTGAACAGTAATAGGAAAGGTATGAACAGTAATGGGAAAGGTATGAACAGTAATTGGAAAGGTATGAACAGTAATTGGAAAGGTATGAACAGTAATTGGAAAGGTATGAACAGTAATAGGAAAGGTGTGAACAGTAATAGGAAACGTATGAAAAGTAATAGGAGAGGTATGAACAGTAATAGGAAAGGTGTGAAGAGCAATAGGAAAGGTGTGAACAGTAATAGGAGAGGTATGAACAGTAATAGGAAAGGTGTGAAGAGCAATAGGAAAGGTGTGAACAGTAATAGGAAAGGTGTGAACAGTAATTGGAAAGGTATGAACAGTAATTGGAAAGGTATGAACAGTAATAGGAAATGAATGAACAGTAATTGGAAAGGTATGAACAGTAATAGGAAAGGAATGAACAGTAATAGGAAAGGTGTGAACAGTAATAGGAAACGTATGAAAAGCAATAGGAGAGGTATGAACAGTAATAGGAAAGGTGTGAACAGTAAAAGGAAAGGTGTGAACAGTAATAGGAAAGGTGTGAACAGTAATTGGAAAGGTGTGAACAGTAATTGGAAAGGTGTGAACAGTAATAGGAAAGGTGTGAACAGTAATAGAAACGTATGAAAAGTAATAGGGGAGATATGAACAGTAATAGGAAAGGTGTGAGCAGTAATAGGAAAGGTGTGAACAGTAATTGGAAAGGTGTGAACAGTAATTGGAAAGGTGTGAACAGTAATAGGAAAGGTGTGAACAGTAATTGGAAAGGTATGAACAGTAATTGGAAAGGTATGCACAGTAATAGGAAAGGTGTGAACAGTAATAGGAAAGGTGTGAACAGTAATTGGAAAGGTGTGAACAGTAATAGGAAAGGTGTGAACAGTATTAGGAAACCTATGAAAAGTAATAGGAAACGTATGAAAAGTAATAGGAAAGGTGTGAACAGTAATATGAAAGGTATGAACAGTAATGGGAAAGATATGAACAGTAATTGGAAAGGTATGAACAGTAATTGGAAAGGTATGAACAGTAATTGGAAAGGTATGAACATTAATAGGAAAGGTGTGAACAGTAATAGGAAACGTATGAAAAGTAATAGGAGAGGTATGAACAGTAATAGGAAAGGTGTGAACAGTAATAGCAAAGGTGTGAACAGTAATAGGAAAGGTGTGAACAGTAATTGGAAAGGTGTGAACAGTAATTGGAAAGGTGTGAACAGTAATAGGAAAGGTGTGAACAGTAATTGGAAAGGTATGAACAGTAATTGGAAAGGTATGAACAGTAATAGGAAAGGAATGAACAGTAATTGGAAAGGTATGAACAGAAATAGGAAAGTAATGAACAGTAATAGGAAAGGTGTGAACAGTATTAGGAAACCTATGAAAAGTAATAGGAAACGTATGAAAAGTAATAGGAAAGGTGTGAACAGTAATAGGAAAGGTATGAACATCAATGGGAAAGGTATGAACAGTAATTGGAAAGGTATGAACAGTAATAGGAAAGGAATGAACAGTAATAGGAAAGGTGTGAACAGTAATAGGAAACGTATGAAAAGTAATAGGAGAGGTATGAACAGTAATAGGAAAGGTGTGAACAGTAATAGGAAAGGTTTGAACAGTAATTGGAAAGGTGTGAACAGTAATTGGAAAGGTGTGAACAGTAATAGGAAAGGTGTGAACAGTAATAGGAAAGGTATGAACAGTAATAGGAAAGGTATGAACAGTAATGGGAAAGGTATGAACAGTAATTGGAATGGTATGAACAGTAATAGGAAAGGTATGAACAGTAATAGGAAAGGTGTGAACAGTAATAGGAAACGTTTGAAAAGTAATAGGAGACGTATGAACAGTAATAGGAAAGGTGTGAACAGTAATAGGAAAGGTGTGAACAGTAATAGGAAAGGTGTGAACAGTAATAGGAAAGGTGTGAACAGTAATAGGAAAGGTGTGAACAGTAATTGGAAAGGTATGAACAGTAATTGGAAAGGTATGCACAGTAATAGGAAAGGTGTGAACAGTAATAGGAGAGGTATGAACAGTAATAGGAAAGGTGTGAACAGTAATAGGAAAGGTGTGAACAGTAATAGGAAAGGTGTGAACAGTAATAGGAAAGGTGTGAACAGTAATTGGAAAGGTATGAACAGTAATTGGAAAGGTATGCACAGTAATAGGAAAGGTGTGAACAGTAATAGGAAAGGTGTGAACAGTAATAGGAAAGGTGTGAACAGTAATAGGAAAGGTGTGAACAGTAATTGGAAAGGTGTGAACAGTAATAGGAAAGGTGTGAACAGTATTAGGAAACCTATGAAAAGTAATAGGAAACGTATGAAAAGTAATAGGAAAGGTGTGAACAGTAATAGGAAAGGTATGAACAGTAATGGGAAAGGTATGAACAGTAATTGGAAAGGTATGAACAGTAATTGGAAAGGTATGAACAGTAATTGGAAAGGTATGAACAGTAATAGGAAAGGTGTGAACAGTAATTGGAAAGGTATGAACAGTAATAGGAAAGGTGTGAACAGTAATAGGAAACGTATGAAAAGTAATAGGAGAGGTATGAACAGTAATAGGAAAGGTGTGAAGAGCAATAGGAAAGGTGTGAACAGTAATAGGAAAGGTGTGAACAGTAATTGGAAAGGTATGAACAGTAATTGGAAAGGTATGAACAGTAATAGGAAATGAATGAACAGTAATTGGAAAGGTATGAACAGTAATAGGAAAGGAATGAACAGTAATAGGAAAGGTGTGAACAGTAATAGGAAACGTATGAAAAGCAATAGGAGAGGTATGAACAGTAATAGGAAAGGTGTGAACAGTAAAAGGAAAGGTGTGAACAGTAATAGGAAAGGTGTGAACAGTAATTGGAAAGGTGTGAACAGTAATTGGAAAGGTGTGAACAGTAATAGGAAAGGTGTGAACAGTAATAGAAACGTATGAAAAGTAATAGGGGAGATATGAACAGTAATAGGAAAGGTGTGAGCAGTAATAGGAAAGGTGTGAACAGTAATTGGAAAGGTGTGAACAGTAATTGGAAAGGTGTGAACAGTAATAGGAAAGGTGTGAACAGTAATTGGAAAGGTATGAACAGTAATTGGAAAGGTATGCACAGTAATAGGAAAGGTGTGAACAGTAATAGGAAAGGTGTGAACAGTAATTGGAAAGGTGTGAACAGTAATAGGAAAGGTGTGAACAGTATTAGGAAACCTATGAAAAGTAATAGGAAACGTATGAAAAGTAATAGGAAAGGTGTGAACAGTAATATGAAAGGTATGAACAGTAATGGGAAAGATATGAACAGTAATTGGAAAGGTATGAACAGTAATTGGAAAGGTATGAACAGTAATTGGAAAGGTATGAACATTAATAGGAAAGGTGTGAACAGTAATAGGAAACGTATGAAAAGTAATAGGAGAGGTATGAACAGTAATAGGAAAGGTGTGAACAGTAATAGCAAAGGTGTGAACAGTAATAGGAAAGGTGTGAACAGTAATTGGAAAGGTGTGAACAGTAATTGGAAAGGTGTGAACAGTAATAGGAAAGGTGTGAACAGTAATTGGAAAGGTATGAACAGTAATTGGAAAGGTATGAACAGTAATAGGAAAGGAATGAACAGTAATTGGAAAGGTATGAACAGAAATAGGAAAGTAATGAACAGTAATAGGAAAGGTGTGAACAGTAATAGGAAACGTATGAAAAGTAATAGGAAACGTATGAAAAGTAATAGGAAAGGTGTGAACAGTAATAGGAAAGGTATGAACAGTAATGGGAAAGGTATGAACAGTAATTGGAAAGGTGTGAACAGTAATAGGAAAGGTGTGAACAGTAATTGGAAAGGTGTGAACAGTAATTGGAAGGGTGTGAACAGTAATAGGAAAGGTGTGAACAGTAATTGGAAAGGTATGAACAGTAATTGGAAAGGTATGCACAGTAAGGGAAAGGTGTGAACAGTAATAGGAGAGGTATGAACAGTAATAGGAAAGGTGTGAACAGTAATAGGAAAGGTGTGAACAGTAATAGGAAAGGTGTGAACAGTAATAGCAAAGGTGTGAACAGTAATAGGAAAGGTGTGAACAGTAATTGGAAAGGTATGAACAGTAATTGGAAAGGTATGCACAGTAATAGGAAAGGTGTGAACAGTAATAGGAAAGGTGTGAACAGTAATAGGAAAGGTGTGAACAGTAATAGGAAAGGTGTGAACAGTAATTGGAAAGGTGTGAACAGTAATAGGAAAGGTGTGAACAGTATTAGGAAACCTATGAAAAGTAATAGGAAACGTATGAAAAGTAATAGGAAAGGTGTGAACAGTAATAGGAAAGGTATGAACAGTAATGGGAAAGGTATGAACAGTAATTGGAAAGGTATGAACAGTAATTGGAAAGGTATGAACAGTAATTGGAAAGGTATGAACAGTAATAGGAAAGGTGTGAACAGTAATTGGAAAGGTATGAACAGTAATAGGAAAGGTGTGAACAGTAATAGGAAACGTATGAAAAGTAATAGGAGAGGTATGAACAGTAATAGGAAAGGTGTGAACAGCAATAGGAAAGGTGTGAACAGTAATAGGAAAGGTGTGAACAGTAATTGGAAAGGTATGAACAGTAATTGGAAAGGTATGAACAGTAATAGGAAATGAATGAACAGTAATTGGAAAGGTATGAACAGTAATAGGAAAGGAATGAACAGTAATAGGAAAGGTGTGAACAGTAATAGGAAACGTATGAAAAGCAATAGGAGAGGTATGAACAGTAATAGGAAAGGTGTGAACAGTAATAGGAAAGGTGTGAACAGTAATAGGAAAGGTGTGAACAGTAATTGGAAAGGTGTGAACAGTAATTGGAAAGGTGTGAACAGTAATAGGAAAGGTGTGAACAGTAATTGGAAAGGTATGAACAGTAATTGGAAAGGTATGCACAGTAAGGGAAAGGTGTGAACAGTAATAGGAGAGGTATGAACAGTAATAGGAAAGGTGTGAACAGTAATAGGAAAGGTGTGAACAGTAATAGGAAAGGTGTGAACAGTAATAGCAAAGGTGTGAACAGTAATAGGAAAGGTGTGAACAGTAATTGGAAAGGTATGAACAGTAATTGGAAAGGTATGCACAGTAATAGGAAAGGTGTGAACAGTAATAGGAAAGGTGTGAACAGTAATAGGAAAGGTGTGAACAGTAATAGGAAAGGTGTGAACAGTAATTGGAAAGGTGTGAACAGTAATAGGAAAGGTGTGAACAGTATTAGGAAACCTATGAAAAGTAATAGGAAACGTATGAAAAGTAATAGGAAAGGTGTGAACAGTAATAGGAAAGGTATGAACAGTAATGGGAAAGGTATGAACAGTAATTGGAAAGGTATGAACAGTAATTGGAAAGGTATGAACAGTAATTGGAAAGGTATGAACAGTAATAGGAAAGGTGTGAACAGTAATTGGAAAGGTATGAACAGTAATAGGAAAGGTGTGAACAGTAATTGGAAAGGTGTGAACAGTAATAGGAAAGGTGTGAACAGTAATAGGAAAGGTGTGAACAGTAATTGGAAAGGTATGAACAGTAATTGGAAAGGTATGAACAGTAATAGGAAAGGTATGAACAGTAATTGGAAAGGTATGAACAGTAATAGGAAAGGAATGAACAGTAATAGGAAAGGTGTGAACAGTAATAGGAAACGTATGAAAAGTAATAGGAAACGTATGAAAAGTAATAGGAAAGGTGTGAACAGTAATAGGAAAGGTATGAACAGTAATGGGAAAGGTATGAACAGTAATTGGAAAGGTGTGAACAGTAATAGGAAAGGTGTGAACAGTAATTGGAAAGGTGTGAACAGTAATTGGAAAGGTGTGAACAGTAATAGGAAAGGTGTGAACAGTAATAGGAAAGGTGTGAACAGTATTAGGAAACCTATGAAAAGTAATAGGAAACGTATGAAAAGTAATAGGAAAGGTGTGAACAGTAATAGGAAAGGTATGAACAGTAATGGGAAAGGTATGAACAGTAATTGGAAAGGTATGAACAGTAATTGGAAAGGTATGAACAGTAATAGGAAAGGTATGAACAGTAATAGGAAAGGTGTGAACAGTAATAGGAAACGTATGAAAAGAAATAGGAGAGGTATGAACAGTAATAGGAAAGGTGTGAACAGGAATAGGAAAGGTGTGAACAGTAAGAGGAAAGGTGTGAACAGTAATTGGAAAGGTGTGAACAGTAATTGGAAAGGTGTGAACAGTAATAGGAAAGGTGTGAACAGTAATTGGAAAGGTATGAACAGTAATTGGAAAGGTATGAACAGTAATAGGAAAGGAATGAACAGTAATTGGAAAGGTATGAACAGTAATAGGAAAGGAATGAACAGTAATAGGAAAGGTGTGAACAGTAATAGGAAACGTATGAAAAGTAATAGGAAACGTATGAAAAGTAATAGGAAAGGTGTGAACAGTAATAGGAAAGGTATGAACAGTAATGGGAAAGGTATGAACAGTAATTGGAAAGGTGTGAACAGTAATAGGAAAGGTGTGAACAGTAATTGGAAAGGTGTGAACAGTAATTGGAAAGGTGTGAACAGTAATAGGAAAGGTGTGAACAGTAATAGGAAAGGTGTGAACAGTATTAGGAAACCTATGAAAAGTAATAGGAAACGTATGAAAAGTAATAGGAAAGGTGTGAACAGTAATAGGAAAGGTATGAACAGTAATGGGAAAGGTATGAACAGTAATTGGAAAGGTGTGAACAGTAATAGGAAAGGTGTGAACAGTAATTGGAAAGGTGTGAACAGTAATTGGAAAGGTGTGAACAGTAATTGGAAAGGTGTGAACAGTAATAGGAAAGGTGTGAACAGTAATAGGAAAGGTGTGAACAGTATTAGGAAACCTATGAAAAGTAATAGGAAACGTATGAAAAGTAATAGGAAAGGTGTGAACAGTAATAGGAAAGGTATGAACAGTAATGGGAAAGGTATGAACAGTAATTGGAAAGGTATGAACAGTAATTGGAAAGGTATGAACAGTAATAGGAAAGGTATGAACAGTAATAGGAAAGGTGTGAACAGTAATAGGAAACGTATGAAAAGAAATAGGAGAGGTATGAACAGTAATAGGAAAGGTGTGAACAGGAATAGGAAAGGTGTGAACAGTAAGAGGAAAGGTGTGAACAGTAATTGGAAAGGTGTGAACAGTAATTGGAAAGGTGTGAACAGTAATAGGAAAGGTGTGAACAGTAATTGGAAAGGTATGAACAGTAATTGGAAAGGTATGAACAGTAATTGGAAAGGTGTGAACAGTAATAGGAAAGGTGTGAACAGTAATTGGAAAGGTATGAACAGTAATTGGAAAGGTATGAACAGTAATAGGAAAGGAATGAACAGTAATTGGAAAGGTATGAACAGTAATAGGAAAGGAATGAACAGTAATAGGAAAGGTGTGAACAGTAATAGGAAACGTATGAAAAGTAATAGGAAACGTATGAAAAGTAATAGGAAAGGTGTGAACAGTAATAGGAAAGGTATGAACAGTAATGGGAAAGGTATGAACAGTAATTGGAAAGGTGTGAACAGTAATAGGAAAGGTGTGAACAGTAATTGGAAAGGTGTGAACAGTAATTGGAAAGGTGTGAACAGTAATAGGAAAGGTGTGAACAGTAATAGGAAAGGTGTGAACAGTATTAGGAAACCTATGAAAAGTAATAGGAAACGTATGAAAAGTAATAGGAAAGGTGTGAACAGTAATAGGAAAGGTATGAACAGTAATGGGAAAGGTATGAACAGTAATTGGAAAGGTATGAACAGTAATTGGAAAGGTATGAACAGTAATAGGAAAGGTATGAACAGTAATAGGAAAGGTGTGAACAGTAATAGGAAACGTATGAAAAGAAATAGGAGAGGTATGAACAGTAATAGGAAAGGTGTGAACAGGAATAGGAAAGGTGTGAACAGTAATAGGAAAGGTGTGAACAGTAATTGGAAAGGTGTGAACAGTAATTGGAAAGGTGTGAACAGTAATAGGAAAGGTGTGAACAGTAATTGGAAAGGTATGAACAGTAATTGGAAAGGTATGCACAGTAATAGTAAAGGTGTGAACAGTAATTGGAAAGGTGTGAACAGTAATAGGAAAGGTGTGAACAGTAATTGGAAAGGTGTGAACAGTAATTGGAAAGGGGTGAACAGTAATAGGAAAGGTGTGAACAGTATTAGGAAACCTATGAAAAGTAATAGGAAACGTATGAAAAGTAATAGGAAAGGTGTGAACAGTAATAGGAAAGGTATGAACAGTAATGGGAAAGGTATGAACAGTAATTGGAAAGGTATGAACAGTAATTGGAAAGGTATGAACAGTAATAGGAAAGGTGTGAACAGTAATAGGAAACGTATGAAAAGTAATAGGAGAGGTATGAACAGTAATAGGAAAGGTGTGAACAGTAATAGGAAAGGTGTGAACAGTAATAGGAAAGGTGTGAACAGTAATAGGAAAGGTGTGAACAGTAATTGGAAAGGTATGAACAGTAATTGGAAAGGTATGAACAGTAATAGGAAAGGAATGAACAGTAATAGGAAAGGTGTGAACAGAAATAGTGAAACTCTGAACAAAAACAGTAAAACTCTGAACAGAAATAGTGAAACTCTGAACAGAAATAGTGAAACACCGAACAGAAATAGTGAAACGCCGAACAGAAATAGTGAAACGCCGAACAGAAATAGAGAAACACCGAACAGAAATAGTGAAACACCGAACAGAAATAGTGAAACCCCGAACAGAAATAGTGAAACCCCGAACAGAAATAGTGAAACACCGAACAGAAATAGTGAAACACTGAACAGAAATAGTGAAACTCTGAACAGAAATAGTGAAACTCTGAACAGAAATAGTGTAGCTTTCAGTATTATTCTCGTCATCTTTTCTATCATTCTCCATCACTTTAAATAGTATTTTGTTTATCTTTTCAATTATTTTCCACCACTTTTTATTTTAGTTTGGTAGGTTCACAACACTTTAAATCGCATATTTTCCCATTTCGATACACTTTTGACAAAGTGCTTAGGGATAGAATCCAAGATCTGTATCTTGCTTTATCTTACAAATATTTTTATCCATAGATTCACCAAATAGAATAGAGGGTATTTGATTTAATTCTGAGAGAGCGGTTGCTCTCTTAGATAAGACCTCATACTGCGTTTAATGTATAAGGGTGGTTTTTTGATTCGATGTAACTTTTTTCCTATCATGGTTACTGCTTTGAAAAAATTCCACTGAACTAAAATTCGGACCCTTAATATGTGGTTAAAATTTCAAAGAGATCCCTCTATTAGTTTTCTTCATAGAAAATAAAGTTGCTAAGGGTGGTTTTCATTTCCATAAAAAAATTAAGACGTTTTGGCAAAAAACGGGAAATTTTCCCATAGGAATAACATGGCAAATGTTTGCTGTGATGGCCAAATTGACTCGAGAATTTTTTGAAGACTATTTATTCGATAGGTCTGAAAATGGTTTTAAATGAAAGGTTGAACATTTTTCTGGTGCCTTTCGAAGTTTTATTGAAAACAATTAATATTAAGTATTACTTTTTGTACTTTTAAGCACATACTTAAACTTACGACCTTTTATTCTGTTGGACTTACGTGGTTTAATCCTAGCTAAAATCATAGAGAAACGTACTGTTGGACTTACGCTGTTTTACCGCTAATAGAGCGACTGAGCGAAGATTTTTGTTTAGACAACGCGTGTGGCTATGCCGAGCTTAAGGCGAATTTTTTAACTTTTCACATAAAAGAAGGGGTTAATTCGTCCTCATTTTATTTTAATTTCGTAAGTTAAACCTTATTATAATTTAATACTAAAGAATTTAAATTTAGGATTTAGCCGATAATTTTTAAATTGACTGATTTCACTAAGCCTCGGTCAAAATTTAAATCCAGCTGATTGTATGTAGAGACTAGAGACCAATTGGCCGTGTAGCGTACGTTTTAAGGTGTTTCACCTGGTGCCATCGGCCCACGATAGCCGCTAATTAGGTAATTTGTTTAAATTAAATCAATTTTTGTTGCTTAAAGTAGATTAATGCAAAAGACGCACAAGGGTTCGTTCCCTGGTTTTTGACTGTTGCCACCAGCCAACAGTTACCGCTACGAACATACCTTTTTTACTGGTAAAATAAATGATAGATTCAATCACACTATCACTAAACCCTGTCACCAAATCATACAATATTTTTAAATGACGCTTTTCCAATAATTCTTATAGGTTAACAATTTAAATTTTAATTATTTAGTGCTTATTCTAACATAACCTCAAAACAGTAAACAATGGCCATTTTTCCAACGATAACTGTGCAGATTATATTTGGTGCCACCGATAACCACTATGTAGATCATTTTATTGGTTTAAATTAATGGTAATATAATTGAATAATTAAACACACGATCACTAAACCCTGTCAACAAACCAACCAATGTTTTTTATCACGGCTCTTGCAATCATTTTTATTAGGTAACAGTTGCGTTTTTAAGTACTATTTATAACCGCTATTTGGAATAAACTTTTTTGTTTAAATTAGATACATTTTTGATGTGTAAAGTAGATTAATTCAAACTACGCAGAAGAGTTCATTCCCTGGTTTCTAGACAAGGGTTACCGCTACGAAGATATGTTTTTTGCTGGTAAAATAAATGATAGATTCAATTCAATCACACTATCACTAATCCCTGTCTCCAAATCAATATTTTTAATTCAGGCTCTTCCAAGCGCGAAATTACAAATTACAGTGTGTTAATTAATTAATATAAATTTTGGATAAATATGTAACACACTATCATTATTAAATTTCTGAAGAGAGGAAAAAAGGTTGAAATTAATTTTTTTAAATTTAAAAAGCAAATTTGGCTCGGAAAAAACCCAGCGCCAGAAGCCTGTCTTATAAAATTTTCACAAGATGATTCGTTCATGAATGTCTAGAAATAAGTCGCATAGAAGTAATAAATATTTGACCTAAGTCAGCTGACTTGGCCAGGCAGGGCATAGCCCACTCGATCCATGCTCACGGACGCTGCTCTGCATCTTGCGTAGTGTTACGCGTGATCGAGTGGGCTATGGGCAGGGTAAACAAATACGGGGCTGCCAGGCTGTCTCTTACACAATAATGATACAGGGCAAATGACTAGTTTAAAAATAAAACCATGGGACCACAAAGAAAATGCAAAGGTAACCAGAGTCCAGACATTAACTCAAAAAGTTTAATTGTTCAATTCCTAAGTTTAGCAGACGACGTGGTCAAATATTATTATAAAGCGCGAGCAGCTTGCGTCCATGAGCGCGGATCGAGTGGGCTATGCTTGCAGGAAGAAACTTTGTCTCAGTTACACCAAAGAGAATATAGGGGTGGAGTTGAAGATCCCCCGCTCCACAAGGGTAAATTACATTGTTGCCCCTAAATTATACTAGTGGTACGAGGGAGTTTCCGGCTCAGTCGCGCCACCTACGATACCGTTAAATGTCTCAAACGGAAATGCCTCGGTACTGCGCATTGAAGATGCGCGGTAGAAAAGAGCAACAAGATTTTCCCCTCTTTCCACTCCTCCCCTATATTCTCTTTGGCTACACCTTGTATTGGAAACCCCCATACCTATAGCGTTGCCTGTGTACCCCCACCTACGGCACCGTAGTCCTCCCAGCATCCTCAGCGGTTAGGTAGGGTCGTACTGGATGAAATTGTAAAGGGCGCCCCCTCTATCTTAAAATTAGAAGCTAGCTCTCATACAAATAAAATAGCGCTACGCGGCAGCACTTAGCAATCGCCTACCGAAGGGTAGGGGCGTGCGCGAGGTACATTGGGAGAGATACGGTGCCGTAGGTCGCCCATCTTCATTTGCAATCCATCTCAATTCCCTTATCCCTGGTTACACTGCTACAACGAAAACCAAATACCAGCAACATAAGTCCAAGCCAGTCATCTGAAAGACTCAAAACGATGACTCTGATTCTTCTGAATTTGAAATATCAGTAGAAATGATTCTAGATAATCCTCAGAGTTATTTTAAATATTTTAATGCTCAAAGCCAGGGGATAAGGAAAGGCCAAAATAATTTTATTATGAAAATTTGATGTTTTCAGTAATAAATTAATCTCATTGGTGATAACTGATTAACTGGTACCTGAAAGCATTAGTCACTAACTTGCAATATTAGGTCCCTTATGCTTACGCTCCCCTATATTTATGTTTGTGCTTAGTGCAGATTTTAAAAATGCCACAGTTTCTTAACAATCTTAATTAAAATGAAGACTGAAGGAACAGATATTAATAAAAAATGTCTTCGTGGACAAAGACTTGAAAAAGTAAATGATAAGAAAACAAAATGGAATGACCGAAGCAACAGATATTAAACTTTTTCTTTAAAGACATGATTATAAAACATCAATTATTTGAAAAAAAATACTTATCTTCGTTTTTTTCACCAAAATTACATTTGCCGAAAAATATTGTATCATTAAATTTTCCATTCTTTTCAAAATGGTTTGTGTCAAAGATTTACTATATAACAGAAACATGCGATATCGTTTATATTTACAGCTAGATTTCCAGTGTAGACCATGATAGAAACAGTTCCTCGTTAGTGATATTTAAAAGGATTGCAGCTTTTAATTTGAACTACAATGCGTTTTAATACTGGAAACTAAACCCAATAGTGAAATAAATACGCAGCCCACCATTTGTCGGTGTCCATTTACGTGTTTCGTGTTATACGTTTGCTCTACAATGTGTTCCTCATAGCGAGTTGAAGTCATACCAAACTAATTCAATCACAACTTTTAAAACAGTTCTCACGCACTCAATAATATACCAAAGGTTTTTTGTTAATAATGTCTTTTATCCAGATTTTAATGATTCATTTATAAAACATTTTAAATCATCGACCCAAAAAATGGGACCCAAATTGAATCGTGGTCGTATAAATGCAGGCGCAAAACCAAAGCACCCTAAAGCGACGTTTAAAATGTCAATCATGATGAAAGATAAAATTTCTTCCTTCGGTTGAATTTAGTCGTTTTAAACAACGTTTTGCCTTATAGTTCGAAAAGAGAAACCTTTAAAAATAACCTATATCCATACTCGGATATTTATTCTAATCCTTTTCATTCGAAAACTGTTAATACCACAAAGGATATATAGAATGAATAATCTGTCTTTCGAAAACAATGCAAATGTAATTTTGGTGAAAAAAACGAAGATAAGTATTTTTTTTCAAATAATTGATGTTTTATAATCATGTCTTTAAAGAAAAAGTTTAATATCTGTTGCTTCGGTCATTCCATTTTGTTTTCTTATCATTTACTTTTTCAAGTCTTTGTCCACGAAGACATTTTTTATTTTTATTCCGCTTTATTATGATATCCGATATTTGCTCATTGTATAAACATGATAAAGATATTTATGATACGGTGCTATCGGAATAAATGTCTTTAATCAATAGAAAGTAGGTTTATTAGTATCTAAACATTGTTTTAAGGACGACAACACTAGTATCTGGTGTTCATATCGGGATGGGAACATTAATAGGGAAAGTATGAACAATAATAGGGTAGGTTTGAACACTAATAGGAAAGTTTTCTCTAATCATGTTGACTTTAGAAATGAATTAAACGCATGGACTAAAGCGTGGGTAGTTCGAAAGTCTACCCGCCATATTTCTGAAATTAGTTCACTTCTGCACTTATCAATTTAACCTTTGCTTGCTCACTTTCGGAGGAAATTTACCGATGATTTTGAAATGAGTTTTACCCTTTTATCATTGTTTAGTATGGTTTGAATTTGATTTTGTTTGTGTTTAGGAGATACAATTGCCGTCTTTTCTATTTACTTTTTATCCTTACTTTTAGGAAGATCAAATATTTGTTCATTTCCTCGACATGTATGTGAAAGAATGGATAAATCGAGTCATATGCTTTTATCATTATCATTTCAGAATGATTATTGGTTCTCTTATCAGATCGAAAGTTCGCTTTACTGTTGGCACTGTGAGACAGAGTTTTGAACATGGTTTATTTCCCTTATCAGTTCAAATAATAATATATTATGATAAGAGAAATTTTATGTTTTTAATAGTAAAAATTAACTAAATTAATATTTTATGGGTGTTATAAGATTTAAGATAAGACAACCAAAAAATTAGAAACACATTAACTCTGGCTTATCTTTAAACCGTCCTCGTCTTTTATACTTTAATGTCACGTGACATTCTGGGCTCTGACCATGTAAACATGGCGCTCTTTTTAGATCAATCATGTTCTTATAGTGAACATGGCGTTTAAACCACGTGTATGACAAGGGTTATTTACCACACGGGCCACGTTGTCGAATATTAAGCTTAAGCCTAACATTTTCCCCCGTTATATTTAAGACATTCGAACCTGCGTGTGTACTTAATTACAGTTTAAAATGTTCCCATTAAGAGGAGGGTGCCTGATTCACTGACGCCATAGGAAGACTGTGACACGTCATGTACGTTTTACTGACGTCACAACAATATTGGGTGAAAAATATGACGCCATGTTTGATTCACAAGAAGATTGTCCGAAAGATGCGGTGGACGCCATGTCTGATTCAGTGACGCCATATTTACTGGTGCCATGTTTGATTCATTGACGCCATATTTACTGGTGCCATGTTTGATTCATTGACGCCATATTTACTGGTGCCATGTTTGATTCATTGACGCCATATTTACTGGTGCCATGTTTGATTCATAGACGCCATATTTACTGGTGCCATGTCTGATTTATTGACGCCCTATTTACTGGTGCCATGTCTGATTCATTGACGCCATATTTATTGGTTCCAGATCATGTGCCAGATCTGGCACGACGCCAGTGTCCCCAAATCGGTACTTTCCTACTACTAAAGTTGCACGAGGTAACTTGCTTTACGCTTTCGATCAGGAAACATCTTGATCTTCCACTTGGAATCTTTAACAGGCCATTTTCTGAGCCTTTTTGCTTCAACTAAAGTGGGGAGGTCATGCGTAATTTATTTCGGCTTACAAATGACGTGACATTGGTGTAATTCTTTCGTCGCGACCTACAACCGTCAGTGGAAAGTGTCAACAGAGTTACACAAAACATCAGAATCCATTTGCAAAGGCTTAGGGTTGGGAAAAAAGTCATATTTTCTTGTAAATAGTATGGAGTCTTTGTCCCCTTTAATATTCCAAGTGGAAGAAAACTATGCATTAATGTTTGGTACGGAAAATAGGTTATTCGTTTTCACAGCTGGTTTAACATAAGTGGGCAAGCATGGAAACGTTTAATTTTGTGTCTCAGAACTTTGTTTTTGTTAAGTCCCAAGGCGCCAACTTAATGTTGGAAACTGGCCTGTAGAAGTTGATACGTAAATTTAAATTGAAAAAAAAAACATAAAAAGTAAAGATATTGTTAAAACTGCATTGTAGGGCTCGTAAAAATAAAAATTATTTCCCTAATTTTCAGGCTTACCATATACCACAAATTTCTCCTATTTGCAAAATAGAGACAAATAAAATTGAATTATTTATTTGAGAAAAGTTACAATCTTTAACGTCTTAATTGTTCAATAATTAATATCACGTGTTCATGATGAGCGAGATTCTCAATATTGAAGAAATAAAATTATAGAAACTTTTTATTGAAAAATATTTTTGCCTGCTGAAGAGACAAATTCTCGGTTGAACCAGAAGTATATAATACTTCTCTTCGAGAGAAGTGTACCACAAAGCGGGGTAAGTGTAACGTCACTCTTACCAACATCGGATCATTTGGAGCAAGGTTACTAAGCCGAATCACATACACGATAAATAGTTCCCTCATCATTACTCTATTAGCTTTTAAATATTTGGCAAGACGCGCTTGTGCATTTTTGTCCCACGTCAAGACGAGGTTTGTGGGATGATTGCTGGGGATTTAGTGCCAAACAACTATAGAATTCACCTTACGGTGCGATGCCCATCTGGAGTTTGATGAGCGGGAAAGCAAACTAAAAGGGTGAGCCTGGGAAGAATGACGTTACATAACTAAAGCATTAAGAGGATACAGAGTGTCATCCTTCTTCTATTATCCCCTTCTGGTTGAACTTAATTCACATATACAATACAGAAGCATAACATTAAATCCATGATCGCACGGTGTATTAATATAGTCAAAAACGGATTTATGAACGTCGGATCATAGCTTTAGCCTCTAGTACCATCCTCGCATACTTTATTGAGAAACTTCGTCTGCTTATATTTAGACTCCACCCACAAATTCGATCTCTAGAAGTAGCTATATACAGAATTTGTGGGTGGAGTCAATATAAGCAGACGAAGTTTCTCAATAAAGTATGCGAGGATGGGGAGTGAATTCGCTAACTCTGACGTTCTTATCCCATAAATCCGTTTTTGATATAGTGTGTTGCGATTACACGTCGACCTTTGTAAACCAAAGGTCAAATTTCAAAAACGTTAGTGTAACCCCGGGATTTATTTAATCCTATCAAAGGTAGATGATGTGAAGAGGAATTACCGTGCAAACGTGCACAGTCTAATTTCATTATAATGAAAAGTGCACATAAATGTACACTTTAAGCCATAAGTACACGATGCTGAGAAGTGTTTTCATCAAAATGAACCCAAGTCAAATCATATCCATTTGAAGTCTCTAGAACTATTTGAGATTATTGTAAATTGGTTCTAAGAAATTCATATGATTGAAGTTGTAAGGAATAAATATCATTTTATCGTGAGTGCACTGAAATATTTTTCCAGTTATTTTGGAAGTGAACTAAAAGTATTATGATCATTAGAATATTTTTAGAGGCTAAATTCTGTGTAAAAAAGAAAGCACCGTTTGATATAACTGAGATTTCCTTGCAGAACTTCTAGAATAATATTTCGAGTGTAGTGATTATACAACAATTAGGAAAAGTAGTAGCTTGAATGGTGCTGTCATTTGTGATATGCTCAGTTCGGTTACGCTTTCTTGAGGTTTCATCCACGTTACGTAATCGAGGGGATGGATGAAGTTGAAATCCAGATAAGCATATGGTTTACTCTCAAATATCGGATACACGCTGAAATTTGGAAAAAAAAGTAATTAGTATTAGGAAATATTGGATCAATACGAAGGTAACACGACTTTCCCTGATGGAGGGTTGGTTGTAGCCGTACCTCACAGCACCCATTTCTTTAATTTCAGGTCCGTTAGTTATAAATGACGTGTTGTAAAGGATGTGCAGATAATCGGTGTGAATTTCGTTCGAAATGTTTAATCCACCCATCTTTGCTATTATTTCTTTTGAATCATCACCTCTCGTCAGCACTTCTTCGATTAACCAAGTCAGATAGGTTTTGCTGATGATTAGAACCGAATCGCCAGACAGGACATCCATGTATCCATCTAAATCTAACAAATCCGCTAGACCACAAAAATTTTCCTCCTTTAGACTTTTGAGCCACTTATTGACAACTTCGTCGCCGGTTGCCTGAAAAATATCGGTTCGAAAGATAAATTGATCCTTACTGACTGAATTTATGAACACAGGAAGTGAAAATTATCAATATCATTTAAAGGGAACCATTTCAAAATCCATTGAAGATAATCTTACCAAAATCTTAAGATATTCGTGGACGATGCTTCCCTCGATTATTTTGGGTTTTAATTTCGACGCCATTACATCTCTTAATGAGTTGAGAGTGTCGTATGTCTCCGTGGTAAACTCGGTCTTTAAGTAACATCCCAAAAAGAACAGAATTATCGAGGCACCTAACAACCAAACTGAAGATATCACTCGAACAGTTACTTCCGGGGATATCTCTGGAACGGCTGCAATAACACATTTGTTTTCCTTTTTTTTCGCCAAAGGGGAAAGGACATAGAGTATCTAATGACTCACGTTCAGCGCAGAGCGATGAAGCGTTATTCCAAACGTGGTTCCACATTAGATACACGAATTTCTTAACAGTTTGACTAGTAGACAATATCTTGAGTGGACGCGTTAGAATCCAATGAAATGTCAGAATTGCCGAAATTAAAATAACTGACGTGGTCAGTAACGTAACAACCTGTACCATCGAAAATATTAAGAAAATTTATGTTTAAATACAAATTTAGTATATTGGTCGATTAGGCTTATAGACAGGGATATCATCCTTATAATTATTATATTATTATATTACATATATTATTATGCTAAGTACAGGTTTTGGAATGTAATAAAAATATATTTTTACATTCGTGTCCATGGAAAGAAATGATAATGTTGAAGAGACAATTTTTCCAGGTGGACCAGTGACAATAACGGTGCTACTAAACTCAAACGGTGAGGAAGGTGTAAATACACCTATCACTTTTTCGAAGAATGAAAGCTGAATTGGAAACACAATGACGTGTTTATCCTTTTAAATAATGATAAAATTAATTTTTATAATTTTTACTATTATATATATTTGTATATTACATAAAACTCTGATGGTGATTCGTGTATTTTGACTAATTCCATATAATCTATTTTGTGGTCTTCGTAATTAAGTCTATGAAATGAAATAAAAATTATTTAAAGAAATCCTAATTAAATGTAAATTTCCCTATATTTTTGATGATAAGATGCTGCGGTTTTTAATATTGTACTTGATATTAATGGCGCGATCCAAAAACTCCCTGGTAAAGATGTATTTTAAGGCTTGACTCTTCATACTCCATGTTTCCTGCAATAAATTTTATTAAAACTTTAAATATTACGGTTTCAGAAGTAGCGAACGAATATAAATTAACGTATTGCAGCAATTGTGCCATAATTTCCTGGAAAAGGTTGAGCATATCTGAAAGTTAAGAAATCTTTTAAGAGTTCCTTCTAATTTAACCAAATTTAACCGCGTCTTCTATTCTTAAAACAGAGTCTTCTATTCTTAAAACCGCAGTTAAAACAGCGTCTTCTATTCTAAAATAGCAGTTAAAACAGTGTTTTCTATTCAAAAAAGCTGCGTCTCCAAACTGACTTTCATAGAAAATAGCCTTTCGTTAAGGCATATTATCTAATTACCGAAACATTTGATATGGAAAAGCGTTAATTTTAAATATAGAGTCGGAAACTTATTTCGCGTATGCATCCCTATTGTATTATATGTCAGGCTAGATCAAGTTTGGCCCACATCATTTTATGAACTTCTTATTTACCTACAAACCATTTAAACATACCGATATTTGAAGAATCTGGACTCCTTATATACAAATTTGTCGAGATCCATTTTTTAATGTGCTATCGCTGGCAGACAATTAACCCTAGTATTTGGTTCAAAATACTGCGCGTTTTCTGTGGTTAATATGAGCAGTAGTTTAATATTTTACCACGTTTTCCATTAAATTTGTTCCGCGACTAAGCTTTTAGCGGAATTGCATTAGAGAAAAATTATTCGTTTCCAAAATGGGTTTAACATTAGAGGGCACGCATGGAAAGGTTTAAGTCTCAGATGTTGTTTTTCAAATTGCAAAGTCCCAAGGCGCTAACTTGAAGTTGGAAACGCTATAATACGACTACGTGAAAATTTCAAATAGATATAGACATAAAAATTGAAATTGAAAAATCCAATAACCCTTGTACTTCCGCAGGTTATTATAATTGAAAAACTTTACCACTTAGGCATTATTCAATCGAATCCTTAAAACTTCATTACATGGCTTGTACAAAAAAAAATATTTCCGGAATTTTCAGGGTTGCCATATTCCATAAATTTTCCTGACCATATTGTTTAAAATTCCAAAGTATAAACAAATAGATTTGAATTATTTATTTGTGAAACTTTACAATCTTCAACGTCTCATCAAGCAGTGATATCTAGTTTATTAGGGAGAAGGTATAAGTTGCCTATGTATTCACGCGCCATAGTTCCAGTCCCCCTTTCAAAATACGAGGGGGGAGGTAAAAGGAGGCCAGGCTATTTCGCCTCTCCTCAGTCGGAAAATCCGTAATTTTCGTCATTCGCGTCGCGCTGACGTGAGTTTTCAAGAACTAATGAGAGCTGGTTGTAATTTAGAAGCGGGTATTAACTCCGGACCTACGTTTGGACTGGAGATAAAGCTGGAAATGTGGCGAATTTATACCTTCTCCCTAATAAACTAGATATCACTTCTTGATATTAACTTATGGTATGAAAGCGACCCAAAATCAATGATCAAGTTTTTTCTGGTTTCCACTCCATAGTGAAAGTTGAAACATCCCTGCAATTAGGAATAGCTTAGCAATTAAAGGCGTGGCCGAAAGTTGAAATTAATGACACATATAAAAGTATATTTAAAATTCGTGAATTATAGTTCTACTAGCAATTACTAACTGTAGCTCCAACCGCTAACTTCAAACATAACACTCAACCTATTTTATCACTATTATTGTTTGGGAAATTAGTCTTAAAAATGGCAATTTCACCATTAATAACCAAGGTTAATGAAGTCTAGAAAAGTTAAGCCATCGTATCTCCCTTTGGCAGCTGTAAATTTTGAGTATAAAATTATTTATTCTTAGGGTTTAACATGATTTGTTATAATTTTAATGAGTTTCGAATATACTGTAAACCAAATAACACGTTTCCTATTTTCCATTAAACATATTATTTTCAAACATTGCGGACTTTGCCCCACGTCAAGACAATCAAGGTTTGTGGGTTGATCGCTGAGGATTTAGTACCAAACAGTTATAGAATTCACCCTAGCATGGTGCCATGCCCATCTGAAGTTTGATGGGCAAATGAGCAAATAAAAAGGGTGAGTACTAAGGTACTAAGAGAAGACAGTGTCATCTTTCTTCCATTATCCCCTTCTGCTAACATTAAACACATTTCCAAGCTTAATTAGCTTTCGATCAAACTGTATATCTGTTTCTGAAAATTTTCAAAATGGGTGTCGACAGATTTGAATATAGGCAGTCCAGCTTTTTCAAATACAGGTATGCTTGAATAATAATATATATTATATTATTATATATATTATATATAATTAATAATTTTTGTATTATAACATTGACTATAGCAACATAACGAGAAGAAAAGATGAAATTTTTAGTTCTTTTGAATAAATATGGCTCGAATGAAAAATACCAACCTTGACTAACTGAAACCAGTCCATCTGGGAATAAATTGCCATTCAATACAATCATTTGATTATCCAACCTCATCGTTTAACATCTTAGTAAAATTCTTATTTTTACATGAAATGTAATACCACTTTACCTTTGGAATGTTCTTTTCCACGTAATTGTGCCCTTTCTAAAACATAATCAATTTTATTTTTTTTATAATCATACATATTTAGCAATTAGCTTTTATATAGCAGTGTTATTCTTACCGTTTTTGTCCATTCTTAATGGCTCAACGCTTCGAGATGCCAGTCCTTAAAAGATTTAAAATTGAATATCTAAGTCTTAGTTGTATGGTAATTTTAAATTTTGAAGGGAGTACAAACAGTTCATTCTAAGGTGAATTAATTAGCTTTTCATGTCGCTCACAATTAATATTCTGAAAATTAGGTGCTATACTTAGTAAATCTAAGCTGTTTTGTGAGTTTTTCAACAATTCTAATTGCTTTCCACTCCTTTCAGTAAATGAAATTTCATTTAAAATTACTTTCTAAAGAATTGGTGGCAGTCGCACAGTTTGGTTCTACACTGAACGATTCTATATTTGGTGATAGCGTTCCTTAAAAGTTTTGCTTTTTGCACTTGAAAATTTCCAAAATGAAAAAAAATATTACTTTCTAAAGAACTGTCGACGACCGTCCCATTCTTTTCTACATCTAGCAATATCGCTCCTTAAAATTATAAAATGTATCGATTAAAGTTATAAAGCTAGGTAATTTAAAGGAATCCTCCAGAGCTCGCGCACCCATTGCATAATCTCTCGGTTGAAGTTCACGCCATTTCCAGGTCAGTCAAAGCGAATATTCTGGGAAATGCAATACACATTGACCAGCTGGGATCATGGAAAAACTAGACCTTCTTCCATTCTGGGATTAAATGCAAGGGGGTGCAGGAGCCCTAAGTAATAATAAAACAAATTTGTATTACTTACCTTGGGATAACACCGTGCCTAAATTCTCGATTGGAGAGCAGTTCCCAGATTCTGAAGGACTAACTAGATTTGGGGTGGGGCGGGGGGGGGGGAAATTTAGTAGAATTAAGATAGTAATATGGCTTTTTATTACCTGCATTGCTTGTGCTTTTACTTGACAACTTGGCGGCCAGACTGGGAATGTGTTTGTCTTAAAAAACATAATATTTATTTTTAAAAAATTACTATTAAGAATGGCAGATATATTACAAACCTTGGATATTAGCAGATGTTGATGAATACGGAACATTGAATTCAATTTCTATAAGATATCAAGTTTTTTGTGAGTATTTATATAATTATTAATTTTGTATAAGATTAACACCCTGAAAAGCGCCGATAGTTCAATGATAAATATTGATAACCCCTTTCCCACACCAAAACTGGTTGTTGTCTCTTGTCAGCGCGGGTCCAGTGGATTCCTTGCTAGTTGACTTTCCTTACGAACTCTGGGTTTAGCTTGGCTAGTTTGCCGGATTTATAAGTGCACTTATAAATCATCCACAAATTTCCTCTGCCTTCGCCAAGGCAAAACTGGACTTCGTAAGGAAAGTCACCTTGTAGGGGATCCACTGACCCGCGCTTACCTTTAAGCGCTTGATTTATTACAGATTAAATACATCACTTATTGCATACTATTAATGATATATTACCAGAATCCAGAGACTCAATGTGGTTACAGCCAGCAATACTTTGAACGTTTTTTTTCAGTTCCTTATAGAAAACAATAGCGAAATTAGTAACAGTATTTTAAAACAAAGCGCGGGTCCATTTTTATCCCCTACAGGATGACTTTCCTTACAAACTCCAATCTAGACTTGGCAAAGGCAGGAGGCATTTGTGGACGGGATTTATACGTGCACACTTATAAATCCCGCCAGTTAGCCTTCGCCAAGCTAAACCCGCAATTCGTAAGGAAAGTCAACTTGTAAAATTATTTTAATTACTGCAAATGCTTAAATTTTCAATCCTGGTCGTGTCCTTTTCTCGGTTTCCTAAACCTTAAATTTAAAATTGTTCCATTGTTTCTTAACTTTAAATAGTTAATAGTTAAATGCATTACAATCTAGCAAATCCTCTTGGTTTGAGCTTTCCGGATTTTCTGAAGTCTGAGACGAACTTTGGAAGGGTCCCGCTGACAACACTGAAGGTCTTCTTCGCTTTTGATTAGCTTTAATACAAATCATTATGCTATATTTAAAGGGCTGAGACTTTCAACATAAACTGACCTCTTCTATATATATTTTTCCCATTGAAAATGCAGCCAACACACTTCATGCTTTTTGTCACCCAAAATTATTCATACGCGTACACCTATTTTCCAACCCTTATAATATCTTCAGTAAACACAATACATACTTCCTTTTATGATTTTCGTTTTTGAAAAATCTAATTCAGGCATTGGGATAAAGTCATCTTCATCGTCAGCGCTACTTTCGCTTGAAATCACCTTTGAATTCCTTTTCTTGGCTCTCATTCCTTTTCCTTTGTCACACTCACTTGTAGAGGATCCCGAACCTTGAATTGCACTTTTCTCCTTTTTAAGTGCTATTTCATAAGTTGCTACAAAAACATGTAAATTTTTTTCTTGTTTTAACGCGCATTTTGAGGTCAGGGTACAAGCATTATCATAATGAAATATTTAAAAATTCACTGTCATGTATTGAAATTGAAATTCCAGAGCTGTGCTAATTAATTAGTTAGCTAATTGAATTTCTAATTAATTAGCAACATTTACTAATTAAAATTTGTAATTGAATTTTAATTACCTTAGTGCTAATTGAGAAGTAATTCTAATTAATTAGTATGAATCGGAATTAAAATTTAATTAGATTTAGGATTAACTAATTAGCCAATTAGATTTTCAATTAATCTTTTACGCCAATTTGTTGTAAAAAATAGATGAATTAACTCTTGATTCATCTATTTGAATATGAAAAAGCCCTATTATATCGATGAGGAAACCTTAGTGCTACTCTAAATTTTTCAGCTCCTCAAATATGAGAGAATACTAGTACTAGTAGTAAATTTCGTAGTTCGCAACTGCCCCATTTTGAAATTTCGACTGTTTTTCCTACTCGAATTAATAGCAGTGCGCATGTATTTACTACTCAGGAGCCCATTATAGGAACTGTGGCAAGAAAATGAAGAAATGAGACAAATTTTAACACGACGGAAGGCTCGAGACCTGTCTCATTTTTCGAGAATAATTCATGGCTTCCGTACCCGTTTTTCAATGGCATTAAAACATTAAACTTTGCATTACCAAAGTACTAAATCCATGGGCACTTTTAAACTATTATGTTTACTTATGGTTTCTTTTTTACCTTAATTAGACAAGTAATTAATTAGAATTTAGTAATTCTAATTAATTAGTTTGATAAATAAATGTCTAATTTCTAATTGAATTGAATTAGTTTCTATGTCTAATTGCTAATTGGCTAATTAATTAGTTCATAAATATTTCCCTAATTGATAATTCTAATTCAATTAGTTGTCAGCTAATTAGCACAGGTCTGTGAAATTCTATATCAAAAGAGAGTGGTAAAACATGAATAAGCATGTTATTCAAAACATTACTGACCACAATCGTACAGAATATGTACATCGTATATTTTCCACGTGCTTAAGGCTTGGGCACACTGTTTCGCAAGTTTTTTGCTATCTTTATTGGGCCATGAGCAAAGTCTATCGGGCTTATGAATGTCAACCCAATTTCTCGGGACTATTGCGACGCCATGTTTTTCAAATTCAACGACGTAAAATCCTTCATTCGACATTTTGAACTGAAAACACAAATTTATATTTATGTTCCGGTTTCTTCTTTAAAGTATAGGGCTCTCTGCATTTTATAAACACATAATTCCATTTTTATGAAATACATTATAAAAGTAAGCCTGGAGTAAAGTTGTTATTTCAATATAATGAATTTAGTGAGAGTATTTTATTTCGGTGGTAGAGTATTTCACTTGTTAATTATTACTAAATTATTTTGCAAAATATGTAAGTAAAATTTATAAAGAGAGTTTTTTTTATTATTTTGTTATGGTTGTTCCATATGTTTTAGTAAGATCTTACATATAGTTATATTTTAGTCTTATATTTTCACATTAAAAAAAATCTTACCCCAAACATACATTTAGCGATAAGCAATGGTTCATCCCTTCACATAAGAAGCGCTACTCAAATTTATGTAAAGTTTGATAGTAACATACTCATTTGGATTTGTCATTGGATATTTTTGCATTTTACTTAGTATATCATTAACTGGCCACATTTGAAGCCTTGAAAAATGCTCAACTTTAAATACTCCAACAGCTGAAGAACTGCAAGGTTTTTTATAAAGGCTCTCCACGCTTAAAAATTTTCGTCCTATTATGAATTTCCCATTTTTATATGAAGCGATGTTCTCCACTATTATAATGGAATTATCCCTCATTAATGCACAAATATCGTTATTTGCTGTACTGATAACAAAATTATCGAATACAATTTTTTTATATTGAGGGTCCCCACATTCATTCAATAACGGACCGTAAGTGTGAACAGAGTGGAAAGAAGGGGTAGTTAGATCTGGAGTGATTAATATTAACCTTCTCTCTTGTACAATTCAGTTTATAATTTGTTTGAGTGGCAAACCAGAATTGGCGAGCATATTTTTTAAACTTTGTAAAAAAATTTCAAATTGAAAAGCACTGAAAAAGTCTAAATCTCCGTATTTTTTTACATCTCTTACAATGTGAATCAGACAGTGGACATTATAAGATATAAGATACTTTCCATATAAAACTGAAAACGTTTGTACAAAATATTTCAATAGTCTGTCAGCATAGTCAATGAGAGTTTCTTCTTGATTGGGAGTAGCAAGAATTCGAATAGCAACATGCAAAGCCAAAAAGTGTTCATAGTATCTTTTAGGCAATATATCTCTTAAAATTATAGGTCCTAAATATAATAAGATTTGTCGATATTCTGTTGCTTTGAAATGTTTAAAATCTTTCAGACTTCTTGGTCTTCGAACAAACTCCGAGCAAGTATAATTTGATAAATACACTAACCGTTTTGAAAGTAGTTCAAACTGGCTGTTGTTTAACCTAAATATGGCTCTTTTTCCACATAGCCAAGATTTAATAATTTTTTTCTGAACGCCTAATAAAATTAGGTGCATATAGTCCAGTGGAAAATCATCCACCATATCAAGATCGGGTATGTTTTCCAATATCGTGTTTCCTAAATGGTGCTCCTCCTGTACTCTGCCGCGAAAGTTTTCGTTGGTTCTCAAAGTGGCATCAAGTTCAGGAAACGCGATACGTCTGTTAAGGTATTCCCCAGCCGTCATACATTTGTCACACCCGAAATAGCCACTATGCCCTTTTGTTTGACAAATGAACATCCTAGCCGGAGTGTCACACACAAAACCTAGGATGCGAACCTGAATCTTTTTATTATTTAAAAACATTCCATTCTCTCTAAGAGCCAAAAATTCATTTATGAAGTAAAACAAATATTCGTCAGCAACCTGAGGTTTACTTTTACCGTAATATATTCCTATCACAAAAGGTTTAGATTTTTTCAAATTTGTGACAGCTCCTAAAATCGGCCAAAATTCACTGTTAGCGCTTTTTGCTATTGGGAGACCGTCAATGTTTACTAAGATATCCACCGTTACATTAGCAAAACTTTGAACAGTTGACATGATGTGGAGAATTCCACTTTCTATACCAAAATGGTAATAAGCCCCTGGAGAAACGTTTTGAACATCAGTAAATCTAGGTGTGTGTAAAAGTGTTCTTGAATCCTTAGGTAGTTCAAAATAACAGTCATGACTACGAAGTATATTTAATAGACCATTTACCGCGTTCTTACTAATTTTAAATTGAACAGCCCATTTAGCAAGTTTGTCCCTGTCGGTCTCTGTTTGGTTAAACACTTCATTATTCTGGTTTTTAGCTAAACACGCATTTTCTACAGATATATTGTTACAATCGAAGACTATTTCATGGTGTTCATCAAGTAAAGCCCCCAAATTGTCTTTGGCTACATCGTTTGAGTGGTGTGTAGCGTTTATTTGTGGATCCTGCAATGATATACCGGGAATTTTTTCTGAAGTATTATGGGTCTGACTCTCCAAGCAAATTGGACTATCTTCATTATTATTTTCAAAATTCACGGTAGTTTCTTGTTCAAATGATTCATATTCTTTAAAAGTTTGCTCAGTTTCAATGAAATTTTTACGAATAAGCCTGCTTCTGTGACGTGAAGACATGCTGGACAACAATTTAAACGTTTCTTTCGGCATTTTTTATCTAAAAGTAAACCAAATGCATATTAACTGTCTTAAAAATCCTACAGCGAAATAGGATGTATTCGTATTGAATATTTAAATGATGTGGGTTTTTATTTGCGCTAGGTGAACGTTGGCTCAAATTACTTTTTAGCCACATCGTTTGTTGATTTTGTTGAAAGTAGAGTGCAAGTCTAGTGGATCCCCTACAAGTTGATTTTCCCCCTGAACTCCGGGTTTAGCTTGGCGAAGGGTAGTGGGTGGGATTTATAAGTTCATTTATAAATCCCACCCCCAAATGCCTCCTGCCTTCGACAAGCCAGAACTGGAGTTCGTAACGAAAGTGACCTTGTAAGGGGTCCACTGGACCCGCGCTTTGCTTCAAGTAAAGGTTATTGTAGATATTGTGGAAATAAAAGGGAAAGTGAACAGGCAAGTTTAAGAAATTCGTTTTTACCAGAGATCATACTCCCTAGCTTATTTCGGTTATAAATTACACCTCACCTTAAATCTCTTATTGGCTGTCAAATTCAAAGTCAATCAGGGCTTCACTGTCTCAGAAAGCTGTTATGGAAAACTGATCAAATTCAACTGAAGAATCATAAATTTCTTTGGCTGTTTTGTCGTCTTCTTTTTCCTGATGTTCCTCTTTTTTTCTGTCTGAATTCCAACACTAAAATATTAACAGTAGAAACATTATCATAATGCATTTTCATCTGACATCAAAACTACTATCTGCGCGTGGCGGATAATATAGGGTTCCATTTGAGCGCCGCAGATGTCACATGACCGGCCACCGTTTACCGATACAGAGACGATTTTTTGTTTAAAAGGAGGGGATCATCGTCGTCTTTCGTCGACTTCATAGTTTAAAGAGTATTGCAGCTCCGTAAATGGTGTAAGGTTCCGCCCCCGAAAATTTAGCAACCGCCGTGTCGGCGGCGTTACTCCAATGTAGACCAAGAAACTTACTGACAGTTTTAATTGGAAAATATTTTGCCACAATAGACCATTTCGATGTAACTAAGAGGAAAAGACATGGAGGTAATACCTTTGCCTTTCGTTTCGATTTTCGCGCCTACGCTCTAGTCTTTTTGTATAATGAGAGTGCGCAGAGACGACAATGTATCTTTTTTTCCCAATACTAAGGGTTGGCTAGCCCTGTTTTACGTCGAAAAGGTCTATAGAGTAATTTTGGATAGCCTCCTTTGTGGGCAAAGTTGTAACAGAGGATGCAGTACGCCCCCAGTAGGGGGTTGACACTGAGATAAGAGATAGAGGGGTATGGCATTGCCATGTACAGGACTGAAACTACTCTATACCAGAAGGGAATAATAGAAGAAGGATGCCACTCTGTATCATCTTAATACATTTGTTATGTAATATCATTCTACCCAGGCTCACCATTTTTGTTTGCTCTCCCGCTCATCAAACAAGATGGGCATCGCACCGTAAGGTGAATTCTATAACTCTATAACTGTTTGGTACTAAATCCTCAGCAATCAAATCCCTAACCTTGTCTTGGGGTGAGACAAAAATCCACAAGTGAGTCTTGCCAAATAGTTTAACGCGAATAGACTAATGATGAGGGAACTATTTATTGCGTATGTGATTCGGTTTAGTAACCTTGCTCCAAATGTTTCGATGTTGGGAAGAAGTATTATTTACTTCTGTCTATACCTATTTTTTAGACGTTTTCTCATGCTGTTTCTTAGAAAGTCAAAATCTTCTTGCAGTTCAGTCATGTCTTCTTTCAATTTCACAATAATAGCTTTGAAATCTATATAATTTGTAAAACATTTAAGAAAATCCTCTATAAACGGTAAGCATATACTATACCGTCAATTTCCTTCTTGTGTTTTTCTACAAGTTTTTCATTTTTTCCCTCCATTTCATTGAGCACAGCATTTAAATGTAAAATAGTTTCTTCTTTAACTTTCGGTATTAAAACATCAAAGATCACTTACAAAGCGAAGGTGTAAAAGCAAGAACCTTTTTAAAACCTGAAAACTTTCGAGGATGAAACTTGGCTATTCAATCGCGGTCTCATGTTTCTCCCCATTATTCCCTGTTCTCTCATGCATCGCTGCCATATTAAAAAAGAATGAGCTCATGGAAAGCTAAAATGGTATTTGTACTTTATCGGGTAAAACAAGCGCTCTAGGCAAAATGTGCTTCACGCTATAAGAGCAAAATGGTCAAGACCCATATTAATTTACAGAAAATTTTAATGAATAGTCCCTCACTTCGTTGAACATTGATAAAATGATTACCCTCAAACCAAACCTTGCACAGACGTACAGAAAATCTAAGTGAACAGCCCCTTGACGCGCTACGTTTAACAGTGCTTATATTTCCAAACTTTTTAACCCTACTAGCCATTTCTTCTATTAACCCATATCACAATCCAAACCGCGAAAACTTCCTCAACAACTATTTCTTCCGACGTCGCTAGTAAATGTAAAAGCCTACATCTTAGATATCCATCATACGATGTGGCTAAAAGGTACTCACGAGGAGCACGTTAGTCTAGGGTGAAGTTTTTAGATGATGATGTATATCTAGTTAGTATATATCTCTTGCTTCGTCTTGTGATGGGTGGCGTTGTTGCTTCGCTAATAATGTGGTTAGGGTTCTCACTGCCACAATAAACTTACGTTTGTGATATTTGCGCGTGCCTTTAATCACAAATGAAGATGATATAGGACGGAATTGGCCTGATTTCCTCGTGTTGTGAAATTTTATAGACCGAGATAGGCTTGACCATCTTGCTAACTTAAGCAATGCAACTAGTATGCCCAGAAAAGTAGCTTAAAAAAGGACTCTAAAGAGGTGGTTGGATATTTGTTTTTGAAAAAGCCGTCATTGACGTCCCGCCCTCCGGGGTAAAAGCAAAACACTGTTATTGTTGAATTATTGTAGTTCGCGAGTGTGAAATAATAGCCACTATTGAAAACGGTAGTTAGTTAGTTTATTATTTAAAACAAAAAGTAAAGCGTGACTATTACGGCGGAAGGTTTCACTAGACTGATTAGGAAGAATCAGACGATCTCTAGACTACAACTAGCCTCTGACATACCCCCTAGCGGAGCGCTCTAACACAATTAGGTCAAATCGTTTTTTATATGTCTATTTTCTAATACTCCCCCTATTTGACATAATTTTATATTTCTTTACAACATTAATAAATAGTTAATCATTTAGTTTTAACAAATTACAACAATTTTGCAATAGACCTTTCGATAATGCTTTTGTAAAAATATCTGCTACATTATTTTTAGAGCTTACATGTTTAAGTATAAACGCGCCTTGTTCTAAATGCTCCCTAACAAAATGATATTTGACATCTATATGCTTAGATCTATGGTTTTCTATGGCATTATTAGCATAACACATGGCAGATTCATTATCACATAATACTAAGGGGGTTTTAAAATTTATATTAAACGCGGTTTTGATTTCATTTGTTATTGGCATCAACCATAAAAGTTCCTTGATAGCTTCGACCATGGCCATATATTCCGCCTCCATCGTTGACAGAGTTACTGATTTCTGTTTGAACGAACGCCATGAAAAAGGTGATGATCCAAAATAGCAAACGTAACCGCAGGTTGAACGTCTGGTATCTACATCTGCGGCATAGTCACTGTCTGAATAAATGGTTAGTTTAAATTCATGATCACGGTGGAAATGTAGTCCATAGTCTTTGGTCGAAATGACGTAGCGGGTTAATTGACATAAGTAACGCCAATGTTGAAATCCGGGATTAGAGTTAAACTGTGATAACGTCACGACTGCATACAGAATGTCAGGTCGGGTTCTTTGTGCCAGGAACAATAAAGATCCGATGACAGCTTGATAAGGGTACTTCTTCATTCGTTCTTGCTCATTTTAGTCCGTCGGACAATCTTTTCTGGTTAACTTGACAGTTGATACTAATGGTAGACTAACGGGTGCTTCACATACGATGTACTTTTCAGCGATCCGTTTAACGTAATTGAGTTGGTGAAGTTTCAATCCCTGCGGTGTTTCTTGAAATTCAACCCCTAAGAGTTGTTTCAGCGGTCCGAGTTGCTTTAATTCATATACGCTGGTTAGATTCTTGTAAACTTCTTGTAAATATTTATTATCACAGGCCAAAACGACAAGGTCGTCAACGTAAACCAATATAATTACTTGCATCGGTATAAAATATACACAGTTGGTTCCTATTAATTTTCGGTAACCGAGATCTTGAAATGTCTTGTCCAGTTCTTGAAACCATAATCGTCCGCTTTGTGGCAAGCCATACAATGACTTCAATAGTTTTAAACAATGCATGGATGTATCAGCGGCTTCGTAACCAGGAATTTGCTTCATATAAACGTTCTTGTCTAGCTTTCCGTAAAGATATGCATTCTTTATGTCCATGTGGCAATGCATCCAGCCAAAAGTAACGACAAAAATAGCGATGAATAGTCGTATGACTGAGAAATTCACAACCGGCGAAAACGTTGTGTCATAATCCTCTCCTTGTAATTGATTAAATCCTTGAGCCACTAATCTCGCTTTATATCTTATGATTTGTCCTTCGTTATTCTTCTTCATTACGTAGACCCAACGACATCCTGTGATGCGTTTTGTTGTAGGCTTGGCGACGCACTCGAATACTTTTCGTTCTGTTAAGGTCTTTACTTCTTCGTCCATTGCCGCCTTCCAGTATGTATGCTCCGGCGACTTCATTGCTTCCTCATAGTTCTTAGGTAGAATTATTTCAGCAGACTGAGCTTCATAATATTCGTCGTTGTCTTCATTTTCCGTGGGTTCGAGGTTTGGTGGTTGTTGTACTTGTGATTCCTGGACATTGTGCCGCGAAAAATCAAATAAGGACAAGTCCATCTGCAGGTTATTTTCCTTCATATAACGCTTAGCATCGTTTCTAGTACGTAGTTTCCGTGGCTTGACTTCTCTTGGCACATCTTCCTCCTTCTGTTTTCCTTCAGCTGTGATTATATCATCGTGCCTCTGTTCTTGTTTCTCTTGTATTTGTTGATGTCCATTGTTCTCAGGTTCAGGTTCTTCATTTACAGTGGCCTCTTCGACCACTGGATTATCCCATTGAAGTATTATTGTTCCTTTCTCCTTTTTTGTTTTTTCCAACTCATGCATACCCATTCGTCCCTCATCGAACGTTATGTGCTTTGACTCTTGTATTGTTTTCCTATCCGGGTACCAGACTCTATAACCTCTCGTCCTTCCTGCATATCCAATAAGAACACCTTGTTTCGCTCTTCTTTGTAGCTTATGCCTTCTTTGTTGCTTGTGTACATGAACAAATGCCAAACATCCGATTGTTCTTAAGTGTCTTGCGCTTGGTATTCTACCCGTCCAGAGTTCGGCAGGAACCTTATTGGCTAGCTGAGAGTGTTTTAAACGATTCTTCAGATATGTTGCTGTACGTAATACTTCAGCCCACAACGAGATTGGTAGTTGAGCTTCCTCGAGGATGGTTCTTGTCATATCAATCAAGGTACGATTAATGCGCTCGGCCACGCCGTTCATAGATGGTGAGTAGACATTAGTTGTCTCGTGTTTTATTCCAGCGTTGCTGCAATATTCGTCAAAGGCTCTGGAACAATATTCTCCACCATTATCTGTCCTAATTCTTTTGATGCGTTGACCGATGATATTTTCGACTTGATTCTTGTATGTCATGAAACAATGAAGGACTTCATTTTTCGTTTCCATAGGGAAAATTCGAATATAGCGACTGTAGTCGTCGACAAAAGATACGTAATATCGCGCTCCTCCAATAGAGATAGCGGGAGCCGGTCCCCATACATCCGAATGGATTAACTCTAAGAGCTTCTTGCTTTGAATCTCCTTAATCTTTGGGTGAGGTTGAGCAGTACTTTTACTCAGTCGGCATGGTGTACATACTTCAAGTGATCCTTTAAATTCCGACATCCCTTGTAGCATTCCATGTTGTCCCATATACTTTAAATCGGCTTCATTCACATGACCCAGACGTTTGTGCCAAAGCGCTAGCTGCTCTTCATCTTTTGATTTCGTAGCCTGATGTGCTTCTATCTGACGTAGCCGTCCCTTCTGGATAACTTCAGCTTCAAGGACGTAGAAATTTAATTTGAGTGCTGCCTCAAACGCCACCGACCGTGTAGGAAAATATGCTATGAAACATCCGTTTTCAATTACACCTTTAAAACCAGCTACATCCATCAATCTTGCCGATATAAGATTCTTCCCCATGTTAGGTGTATGGATAACACCCTTAAGTAGTAGTTCCGTCGTTCTATTTCCTTGTACGATCCGCAGGCATATATCACCCCATCCAGAAGCTTTCGACTGCCCTTCACCAAGTATAACGTTGTTGTCGGATTGTGTGTACGAGCAAAACCAATCTCTTCTATTGCAAAAATGATGAGTCGCAGCTAAATCTATCACCCAATCATTTGCTGATAACGTCGTACAACATGTTGACGCAAAAAATGCTCCATATCCAACATTAGTCCTCGGTTTTTGTGTCTTACGCGTTTTCTTCTCCGATCGACACTCCATCGCTTTATGTCCTTTCCGCCCACAATTGTGACATGTTCCTTGGAAATATCTTTGTTGTCTTCCTCTATCCGCCCTGCGAGGCTCTGAAGACTCCTCATGCCGTTTGGATTGTGTCGAAAAGGCTGTTGTCGTTTCTTGTTGTCTCAATTTCTCCGCCTGACGATCCTCTTCCGCAAGTAATTTCTTCTTAATTACTTCTGGCACAAATTCTGCATCAGTTGAGTGATATATCTGTTGTACCAGTGCCTCATATGATTCTGGGAGTGAAGCGATCAACTTATATGATAGGTCTTCATCTGTTATTTGGCGACCCGCGTCTTTCAACAGACTTCGTGTAGTTATCAGTTGTCGTATAAAAGCTTCCATACCCTCTGCCGGTGAATACTCCAATTAGTAGAATTTTCTTAGTAGCATGCCTATTCTTCCTCTGGATACAGGTTCAAAGCGATTTTTCAATGTGTCCCAAGCTGCCTTAGCTCCATTTATACCGTCAATGATAGACCTTACATGCTCCTTAAGCGTCATGGCTATGATTGAAAACGCCCTCTCTTCTCTCAGCTCATATTTTTGCCGAACCTCCGCGGTAGCTGTTGGCGATGGTGCCACTTCCGTACCGTCTATTATTTTCCATAGCGCCCGATCACGAAAAATTAATTGCATTTCATATTTCCAATTACTATAATTTGTTAAATCTAATTTCTCGATTTGCGCAACATTAAACACCGGAGTACTGTCCGCCATATTGACTAGTTCAGTTCAGTCCACCTCTACTCTATTGTTATACCGAAGTTGAAACCGAACACGTTAACCATTACGATAAGCCTTGGTCCTCGTTTACTATCGTCCGTAACTAATTCCGTATTAAACTAAAACTCACGTTCGCGCAACCACGCTCTGCTACCATGTTGAATTATTGTAGTTCGCGAGTGTGAAATAATAGCCACTATTGAAAACGGTAGTTGGTTAGTTTATTATTTAAAACAAAAAAGTAAAGCATGACTATTACGGCGGGAGGTTTCACTAGACTGATTAGGAAGAATCAGACGATCTCTAGACTACAACTAGCCTCTGACACACCCCCTAGCGGAGCGCTTTAACACAATTAGGTCAAATCCTTTTTTATATGTCTATTTTCCAATAGAAATCCCGAGTGGCGGCTGCGGCGCCCTTAATGAAACTGACACTCCCACGTCTCGAGTTGAAGGGAGCCCTCCTTGCTGCCCAACTTGTCCAGCACCTGACGAAGCACCTCAAAACAAAGCCAAAGAGGATCTTTATGTTGAGTGATTCTAAAATCGCCCTTAGATGGATTAAGGGTACTAATACCCTAGTATTTCTACTACTATCCTACCAAAAAATCCTCCACTCTTAAAAGTGTTACTCGACACTCTGAAAAGTATTATGCGACACTGTCAAAGGTGTTAAGTGACACTCTTAACGGTGTTAATCGACACTCCTAACGATGGGAGTAGAAGCCAAAAATTGCTGTCTGCGAACACGTTTGCTCCGATTTGCTAACTGCGAATGCGGGGACAGACACAAACACACACCCAGGTCGTACGTTCAGTGTAATGCCTCTCCGTGACGTCATCGTCATTCGGCGAGGTAAAATGCCGCAATTGCGTGAACAGCTGGTGGAACCCTGCCATTGAGAGACTAGGCGTTTTCTCGTAACCCTAGGCGATCGGCGCGTACATTTTAACCCTAACCGTGATACTGGAGTAGATGCTAATATTGCTTTCAGTGAACTGCAAATGCGGTCCGGATATTGCGAATACCTTTGCTCCGATGTGCCAACTGCAAGCGCGGTGAAAGACACACAGATAGTGCAGTTAAATAGCTTTCTGTGTGCTCTCAAGCTGGTGTCGAGCGTTTTGTGCATGTGTAGATCATGGAAGATTAAGGGGAATAAAGGATATTGGGGGTGGATACTTATAAGGCCAGGGTTATAAAATGAATTAAACACCTAATATCCCTGGTAAGGTGAACTCCTACCACCTTGGGCAGTTAGTCTCCAACAACAGACGGATGGTGTGGGCTCAAAAAGGCGGAACAGTATCCGTGTAAAATTCTTGCCAGGAGCTAGATTTTCTTTTCTAACATCGTGCTCGTGCATACTCCGTCGCCTCTGAGTTTTTAGCAAGAAGCTATTTTAGATTTTAATACAAATTTCGTGATTTAAAGTTCTTTACCTTACCTTTTTAGCCACATCGCAGTATACGATAGGCTCCTAGTTTGACCCGAGTCGTAGTAGGCCTAGTTGATGTGGCCGGAGTTTTCGCTTTAGTACCTCAACCCACCCATAGGTGGAACTGAGCTCGGTTAGAGATATTATTTTACTTAAAATTTCTCTTAGTGGCAGCCAGGAATCGAACCGGGGTCGCTCGCGCAATAGTAAGACACTTTACCACTGTACCATAAGGGCTTAACAGAAATAGCGAGTTATCTTCGTTTAATTTATCACTAAGGGGTCGGAAATGAGGGAGTACCCTATTTATGGGGTCGGATACTTCTGAATTTTTTGTCATTCGGTCTTAATATCTATTTTCTTTTTATTTGCTAATTAAATATATAACGATGTGGCTACTATTAAAGTCCAGCCCTTAGGCCATCTTGTTTTTGATGTTTCGCCTTATTTCTATTTTATTTGATATTTCGAATTCCGGATCACATATTTCTTGTGTCACATTAAAGGATTTTTAGGGAGTATCTTCAAAGTATAGAACATACCTCGACACAATACGGTATCAAATTCTTTCTAATATTGAGATTGAAAATGAATTTGAACCAAAACAACGGACTCATTTAGTTAATTGCGTGAAAAAACAAACTCATTTCTCGCGTATAAAACTCGCTCGTTGCTCGCTTGACTAAATAAAGTTCTTTCGAAATTGCTCTTTATGGCGTTATAATTGAAATATTAACTTTTGGGAAATGTTCCCAGGAATGACTTAAATCACGCAATTGCGTTGAATAAAGCGGAACTCAAGAGTTTAACTTTTCGTAAATTGATAAACTTATTAAATCTCGTCCAACAACAGCAGCTTATTGCTAGGTTTTTGTTCTTAATTTCAAGGCATAAAAGCGGACAAAGAAACGTTTTTGCGTCACGCGAAATCATTAAATAAAGCTTAAGCATTTCAAGTATAGAAACATTAACCGAATTCCGCACTTTTTCTGACCCACGGTTTTCGCCATAGCGCGCTGTGGCCTGTCATCTATCCATATACTTTGCGTTTAATTCCCGAAAAAGCGAAACATTTTAGGTGTTTATTTTTGCATAATTATAAAACATTCCGTGCTACTCTTTTCAATTTTAGAGTGTTACGCGAGGGTTTCTCGAGTGGAATAATTGACGAAAAGTCTAATTTTCTGTGATTCAACACTGCGCTATTAACCATTCGCCTCAGCTTCACTATTTTACCAAGGGGGCAAAACATATGAAGGTAATTCAAGAATTGTTTAACAATAATCAGAGATGAAAGATACGCGAAGAAAAGACTGTTCTGGTGCTGAGTGATTTTATGATAAACTATTCTATGTCTATTTTAGCCTATTTTTAGTGTTTTAAAAGCGAGGGTGTCCAAACTCTTAGTCTCTTTGAAAAGAAAAGCAAGTATACCCAGACGTTATTTCGAGAATGGTGTCTTAAGGTAGTTTTTATAACGTTCTCGGTTGTGACCTAGTCATTTTTCCATGTGTGTGGATTTTATCCATTCGGTCGAGTAGGGCTAGATATTTGAGCCCCCATTGTGTCTTGTGTAGGGCTGGGCGAGCCTTGAATTTTTGGTTTCGAGTCGAGTCTCGAGTATTGAAATTTTCCCTTATCGAGTATCGAGCCGAGTCTCGAGCACTCGAATCGAGTATCGAGTAGTTAGAAAATTTGTTTCGAGTATTTATCGAGTAATTGGGAATTGATTTTCTAGTATTTTCATACTTTCTGTTAATTTATTGCTCTCAAAATAGACATTTGACCATCGACAACTACTTTCATCAATTCCCAGACGGTATTAATCTTCTTCCCTTTAAATTCAACAAACTTAATTCCTCATTAATATCTTCTTGTCATTCCTCACCGAAGTCACTTGTAGCCATTGTTATACTTCGCGCAAAGTTCCAAGCGAAAATTACTAACCAAAACTTAAAATAAATAATTAAATAAATAAATTAATAAATAAAATAATAATAGTTAACGCCCCTTTAACTGTATTTCATTACCATTACTTCCACTATTTTACCAGCTAGGAGCTACTACCCTACTACATTGCACTGGCATTATGATCTAAACTACCAAATGAGCACTATTGTGCGTCTGTTAACCAATAAGCGTGACTTTCTTGTAGATTTTTATAGCTAATACATCCTATTTTCAGAGTTGAAGGCCTTCCAAAAGCAGGTTCGAGTATTTATCGAGCCTTGGTTTGATACTCGAAACTTTTTCGAGTCTCAGAAAATCTCTTATCGAGTACTCGAATCTTATCGAGTACTCGCACAGCACTAGTCTTGTGAGAGAGAGTGAGTGAGAGAGTGAGTGAGTGAGTGAGAGAGAGAGAGAGTGAGTGAGTGAGTGAGTGAGTGAGTGAGAGAGAGAGTGAGTGAGAGAGAGTGAGTGAGAGAGAGAGAGTGAGAGAAAGAGTGAGAGAGAGTGAGAGAGAGTGAGTGAGTGAGTGAGTGAGAGAGAGTGAGATCATCTAAAACAGTCTAGTCATAACTTGTTTATGGTGGTTCTTATATGAACAAGCTGCCCGGCAGAAAGGACACTCGTGCGGGATATGTAAGATAATAAAAAAGTGAAACCAAAGGGGCCCAAAAAGCGAGCATGAGGTAAAAATACAAGTTTTGGTCGAACCATTAAAGCAGACTTTTAACACATTGATATTACAAGAAAAAATTATATTGACTAAAAACTTTACATTTCGAAATTTTCGATGGTTGATTTCTTTACTAGACGCCATACCTCCAGTTTTGAGCGAGACTGATAAATATTAACATAACAGTTGAACTCGCAACAGACAGCTTAAGTCTTCAGAAGGAAAGTTAGCCCTAGCACCATCGCTGAATCCGCCCGCACGAGTAAAAAACATTATCGAAATTACATTTTTGCTCAAAATCGCCCATATAAAGCGAGGAACACACATGCGTAAAAGTTCGACAGAAACGTAAATTGAAACGTAAACGTACAAAAAACTTCGACGTAAACGTACTAGAAAAGGGAGTTGAAATTGTTTTAACTTTTTCCGTCGTAAAACATTTTACGCTAAGCTCCAGCCAATCAGATGCCCGATTGGCACTAGGTTTGTTTTGCAAAAATGGCGGAGAAGAAAAGCAGAGCGGAGAAAGGCGCTGTTTTGGAGCAATTTATAGGGAAGGTTGGAAGTTTTCCATCATTTTTTGACAAGATTTTTCTTTCAAATACAATTTTCAAACCAAATATTTTGCAAACTATTAGAGCACGGTGTAATTTATCAGGTTCGTAGCATTGATTTGAACCCTAAGCCTCGGTCTCCCATGAGCATATCTGGGTCCGCGGCTACACGCCATTTTCAATGTTTTTTTACCGAAAGAGACTTATTATAGAAGTCACTGTTTTCGAATTTCAACACCGCAAATTAAGTTTTTCGTTTGCGTTTACGTGTTCAAGTGCGATTCAGATCCAGAAACGTAAATGTAAACGGAATGTAAAATTGTTTACGTTTACGAGTTTTTAGTACGTTTCCGTGAAATTTTTTACGCATGTGTGTTCCTCGCTTAACCCATTGAACTACGGTCCTCCTTGAAATATTTCATTGTTGAATTACGGCAGCTAAAATGTATTGTTTTAAGAGACCTTTTAAGTAACCCTTTAATTATATACATTGCGTCCTTACGCAATCTGTATTATATACTGTTTCATATAGGGTAACCGGCTCTACAAAGACGTAAACAGAATGATCAATAACCTTTTCTTTAGGTTACCTTGTGTGACTGTTTTGATAGAGATAAAAATAATATTTTGGTAATTTTTCAAAAAATTATTGGACAATATTACCCCAAATATTTTTAAAAGTATTCAAAGCAAACCAATGAAAACATAATAAAAATTATATTCAGGGTGTTTCTGATCAGACTGACATAAATTAAGGGGGGGTGTTTTTTTGGGAGATTTTAAGTCGAAAATGTAATTTCTATCTCCATTTTGTTTGTCGTGAGGGACACTGTTTGCTTGTTAAGATTGGAGTATTTTACGGGTGACCCCTTAAATTTAATTAAGAAACTGAACGACAATGATTTCTACTTTAATTAAGGGGTCATCCCTAAAACAGTCCAATCATAGCTGAAAAACAGTGACCCGGACGGCTAAATGTCATAGAACGTTTTCGACTCAAAATCGCCCAAAGAACATCCCTCTTAATCTATAGCAGACGTATCAGAAACACCTAGTATACGGGTAGGCCAAGGAGTTTTTTCTGTTTAGTCCATTAAAACAATTAACTGTTCACCTACACAACGCACCCATAATCAATAAAATAAACTATCTACGTTCATTAGACAAAAAAGAAAATCAAAACTTACATGTTTCATGTATCTATCCAAATGTTTTACCCATATAGTTATTGGCCTAAACCGCGATTCCAAAAAACAGCGGCGTTGCTCAAAACTGCTGTTTTAGAAATAGCAGCTGCTGTTTTAGAAATAGTAGTGTTTGTCTTGAGCTTCGAGCATTTCTTAACAATACAGTTATATTCGTTGGTTTCAAAAACCACCTTTTTCTGTGATCATTTATTCAGTAATGTGACCTACTAACGGATCGTGTTTTAAATTTTTTTAAGCACACTTAAATATTGTACTATTCTGCAGGCTGTATCAGTTCACATTTCTCATAACAGGATAGAAAAATAACTTGAGAAAGCTTATTATATTAATAAAAACTGTCATTGTAGACAAAGACGGGAAAGTGTAAAAGATAAGAGTAGAAATTGAATTTCCTGAAGTAACAGATATTAAAACTAAGATATGTATTTTTACGAATAATCGACGTTTTATGACCATGTCTTCAAAAGTGAATATTTTAATATTACTACGTAAGACGGAGCGGCTGATAATCAATGAAGATGGACACCTTGGACTGGGGAGTGATCATAATGCGTTAGTGACTACTTTTCGGGCCTCACATTCGGCTCCATTGCCCCGAGAAGCAGATAAATGCCAAAAGAGATGGAGGGTAATAAACCAGGAAGCTAACAAACTTTATGGGGAAAAGGTAGCCTCCCAGCTTAAGACAAACTCCTCGATACGTGCTTTCACCTCCGAACCCGATTTTAGAGTGCGACCGTCAATCGCGTTGATAGCAACAGGGGGCGTAGAAATTCGAGGTTCTTTGAACAATCGCCAAAAAGCTTAACTACTCTGTCCCTCTGCGGCCTGAATGATTTCCGCTGTCCGCTCATTTAGGTACTTGATCTTCTGGGCTACAAGCGATTTTACTATCTGTTTTTTGGCTAGAAATATCTTCCATAGCTGGAAAGCTTCAGGAGTGGCATTCTGTGGGGCTCTTTTAGCTTCGTGAAGATAAGCCTTATTGGCGTTCTTCATGTCTTGTATAGCCCGTTTAACCTCATGGTCGAACCATTGGCGCAAGTGCCTCTTTTTCGTGCCATTTGAGACCTCGCCCAATATTGCAACTGCAGAGTCCTTAATAATGTGAGTAAACTCTTCGTATGTATGGATCATGGAGATGGTAAGCTGGGAGGCTTCCTTTTGTTTTTAGCTTCCTGGTTTATTACCCTCCATCTCTTTTGGCATTTATCTGCTTCTCGGGGCAATGTAGCGGAATGTGAGGCCCGAAAAGTAGTCACAAACGCATTATGATCACTCCCCAGTCCAAGGTGTCCATCTTCATAGATTATCAGCCGCTCCGTCTTACGTAGTAATATTAAAATATTCACTTTTGAAGACATGGTCATAAAACATCGATTATTCGTAAAAATACTTACCTTAGTTTTAATTTCTGTTACTTCAGGCAATTCATCTTCTACACTTATCTTTTACACTTTCCCGTCTTTGTCTACAATGACAGTTTTTATTAATATAATAAGCTCTCTCAAGTTATTTTCTATCCTGGTATGAGAAATGTAAACTCATACAGCCTGCAGAATAGTACAATATTTAAGTGTGCTTAAAAAAATTCAAAAACACGATCCGTTAGTAGGTCACATTACTGAATAAATGATCACAGAAAAAGGTGGTTTTTGAAACCAACGAATATAACTGTATTGTTAAGAAATGCTCGAAGCTCAAGACAAACACTACTATTTCTAAAACAGCAGCTGCTATCTCTAAAACAGCAGTTTTGAGCAACGCCGCTGTTTTTTGGAATCGCGGTTGCTATTTCGAGAACTGCTCATAACCCACAAATATAACCCATTTTTCTATTTAATCCAAACGTTTTTGGTAATTTCGTAATAAATTCAACACTATGAGTAGGACAAAGTTACAACCATTCTTTCTATTAATTGCGATTAATTGTATCTTATCTAATGACAATTTTTATTAATGTTAAATATTTTATTAAAGGGCATCCGAAATGGGAATGGGTCGGATTATCTACAACTACATGAAAATGCATCCTAAGTGAGTAAGGTTATTTTGACACACAATTGTTCTATGAGAGACTTGGAAAATGCTATTATGGTGTGGTTAGCTTGTTTCGAAATCCAAAGGATCGAGAGGAAGGACCATCTGACGCAAAGGAATGAGTAGAGACCATAGGGATTGAGAAGGAATTTACGTAATGAAAAACGCTCGAATGGGCTAACGGGGAGCTAATGTTTAGCTGTGAAATTTCAAGGGGTGTATTATTTATATGAAATCCCGTACTTTTCTTGCGAAATCGGTTACCGAAATGAAATCACTAAATCTTTGGGAAGAAATCTCACTTTAAGAAGATATAGAATCAGCACGAAACTCATATTTAAAAATGCACCGAATACGATCCCACTATTATAATATTTTCCCCACGGATAAAACGTTACGACGAAATCTGTATTGGTAGCGTCTGGTAGCGCTTAGCTAACGGCAAAATTTGACCTAGACAAGACGACCCAAGGGCTCGTAATAGCAGCCACATCGTACCGTACTTAACAGGCGTACAGAATGTTTGAGTGAATAGCCCCTCGATGCGCTAGCTCTAACTGTTTTAAAATTATTACTTCAATTTCTTAACTGTTATAATTATAGTAGTGTAATAATAACGGAGAACGTGAGTGAGTACCCCCTCGATGCGCATCCTTTAACAGTGGTAAAACGAAATACACGTAAATACCCATTAAAAGAAATACTGAAGATCAGACTGAATAGCCCCTCGATGCCCTAGTAAAAAATTATAACCCTTAACCATTCAATAAATTTACTTACGTTATAATTGCAATATCTGGGGCCCAAGCTAGTACTTCCTTTTAAAATTCTTCTCGACTTGTGGAGAAATACGCGTAATTTCTAATAATTAACACCACCTCAAGAGCATTCTAAATATAACGTCGGTATTTACTTTTCTTTTGATTTTGAAATAGGCGAGCGGGATAAAAAGCGTGAAACCGTTATTGTTCACGGGTGACCGGAATTTTAAAGGGAGTATTAAACCTTCCATTTAAATTAAGGCAATACCATAATCCTCTCTCACTTTAAATATATCGAGCAAACGTAAAACACAATTCACAAAGCTTAGCCTTACCTGTACAATTAAATGCATTGCTTAAACATACTATTATAATCCCCATCCTTTTAAAATACACGAACGAAAAATATAATCTCACCACAATTCTCTCACATTCACTCTCCCTCCCTTTAATGACGAACGAAAATATTTATACTGCCAAAAGCATAAAATGACCATTTCTTCGGTTAGCTCTGACATAACCATTTCTTTGGGTAACTCTGCCCACATTCCAAATCGCGAAAAACTACTTTAGTACTACCACCACCACAACCGTCACCACAGGCTCGCGGGACAAACTAATAGCCTCATCGTACATATACGATGAGGCTAAAAAACAATCTATACGAGGGGTCGGACGTTTGTCAAAATCCCGTACAGTTCGTTTGAAATCTATTTAAAATCTCGAAATCCCGAAATCTTACCCTTAAAATCTCGAAATCCCGAAATCTCACGTCGAAATCTAAAAATCCCAAAATCCCTACCTTAAAATCTGAAAATCCCGAAATCCCTATTTTAAAACTTAAAATCGCGAAATCTTCACCTAAAATCCCGAAATCTCACATTAACGTCAAGAAATCCCGAAATCTTAACGTAAAATCCCGAAATCTCACCCTAAAATATCAAAATCCCCACGATTTCAAAACCTCGAAATGTCCCTTGAACACCGGAAGTTAATAGTAAATCTTAATGATATCCCCTGCAAATTCCCAAAATTTCATCAAAAATCTGAAAATCTTGTTCCCAATCCTGAAATCTCCATCGAAATCTGAAAATCTCCTTGAAAATCCCGAAATCTTAAAATCTTGTCCAAGATTGATTTCTAAAATCTCAGTCAGGGTCTCAAAATCTGGGGCAAAATCTCAAAATCCCGTACACTAAATGCCAAACGTCCGACTCCTAGAATCTATATATGCAGAATGTCAGTCTGTTTTGCTTCCAAGAGCTTTTACCTAATTCCGAGTGCGATAGAAGTTGACATTCAGCGAGGGTTTTAATAAATCGTATTGTCGCGTCAGTATTTGTACGGATAAGTCGGAATAGGCTTATTCTTAAGTGAGACGACAGATGTATGGTACGTTTAAATATTCTTTATTCGGTATATGAACAAGGGGTCGCCGGAACCTAAGTCAGGGTTGCGGGGACGTTCTCTCGGATAGGGGCTGGACAACAAGGGTCTTATCCCTCTAACCTGAGAGCGGAAAACTTAGACGAACTAGCAGGGGCTGGACACCAATGGTCTTATCCCTCTACTGTCGCCGAAGCGAATCTCTCGAATGCCCGTGCGAGGGGTCCTTTTATACCCGAGCAACATGGGTGGCCCATAAACCAGGAGAGCTGGCCGGTTTGCACGGGCTTTCATGATCTTATCTTGGCTCCGTGGCTAATCTATACCTGACAGTATCCTTGCCGAGGACCCTCATAGGGACCCAATTTGCGTTGAACACCTTGCGAAAAATTAATAGTAACACCTGAACATCACAAATAACTTAAGTATTAATAACAATTTTTAAATGAGTATATTTGTTCTTCGTCTGAAGAATTTCTAAAGTTGTAAGCCATTTTCCGGGAATGTGGCGGTATTTAATAATGCTCCCTAACTTGATGTTGCACTTCTATCGTGATTATGTGCTTAAGACATTTATGACAGGCTGGTTTAAGACAAATGGGGTGCCGCAAGCTAGCTCCCTGCCCTATTCAAGATGTATAAAATTATTATTTAACGGGTGAGTAGAAAATACTCTTCCAAACACCCTTATTCCTTCAAGCCAAGCTTCTAGGTAGGAAACGCAGGCTATAAGTGAATAGTTTTTAATCATCTTTGTATACAGGGTGTTTCTGGAAAGTCTGGCACAAATTAACAGGCATGTTCCTTGGGTCAAACGGAGTCCCAAAGGTCCTATGACGTGTTAGGGTAAAGCGCTTCGTTGCGACGTTATGGGCTCTCAAAAGTAGGCCGAAAAACAAGGGGATTTTGCAGAATTATAGCACTAGTATTGTGGTTTTGACCCAATTGTTTTCGATTATTGAGCATAAGGCAATGATCGAAATAAGTTCAAACCTAGTGGAAGACCGTGAACGTGTTAAACGGCCAAAAGCGTTAATCCCTTTGTTTTTATTAATGATTGTAATTAAAGGTTAGGAAAGTAGCTCAGATAGCGGTTACTTGTTTGTTCAGATGTACTGGTAACTGACAAGTCTTTTATTCTTTTTTTCAATTAGACACATTACTTTTACAATAATTCGAATCGAACCCCATTACTTTTACAATAATTCGAATCGAACCCCATTACTTTTACAATAGTTCGAAATAAACCCAATTACATTGATCTACAAAAATTGTTCAAAATGGGCACCATCAACGTTTAAGAAAACTTGCGCGCGTCGTTTGAAAGATTCACGAACACGTTCGAAGATTCCTGGCGTGTTACGGATGCTATCACATCCATCAATTATCCTTTGTCGTAAGTCTTCGACATCGCGAACTTCACTTCGGTATACCAAGTCCTTGAGATGACCCCAGAGAAAAAAATCGCATGGGTTGAGATCGGGAGATCTTGCTGGCCTAGCATCAGTTCCGCCTCGATCTATCCACTTCCGTTAAAAACCAATTATGCTGTGTTGGTCTAAACATTAGGGTAGTTTTCAACGTCAGAAGTTGTAGGTTTTTTACAGACGGCTTAAATGTGTCTACCTTAACGTGCTTCATGGCGTACGTGCACATTTGGAAGCTTATCTGGAACTAATCATGGTCTACTTCACGAATGCAAAGTACTCAGATATCCATCTTATGTATGGACTGGCTCGGGGAAATGCGGTGGAAGCTCGGCGCTTGTACCAGGAGCACTTTCCTCAACGACAAGTTCCCAATCGACAAACATTTACGGCAGTCGACAGACGCTTGAGAGAAACTGGGAAACTTCAACCGTCGGGACCTGAACCTCGTGTGGCGATTGTTCCCGAGGATGTAGAGGACACAGTTTTGACAATTTTCGAAGATGACCAACAATCAGTACCAGGAACGTCGGGCGGCAATTGTGCGTTAACCATAAAATCGTCTGGAAAATCCTTCGAGGACATCAGTTCCACCCATACCATTTGCAAATGGTACAAGCTTTAAACGAAGCTGATTATCCGAGACGGGTCGATTTCTGCCAGTGGTTTGTGGCACGGACAAATGACTTAGACTTTCCGCGTACTTTGCTATTTTCCAACGAGGCCAATTTCTCGCGTGACGGGATACTTAATTTGCATAACTATCACGAGTGGAAGCAACAAAACCCGCACGCGACCTCTGTCATGAAACATCAAGTTCAGTTTAGTTTGAACGTCTGGTGAGGAATTGTAGCAGATCATTTAATTGGGCCTAACTTTTTGCAACCGAGGCTAAATGGGGAGGCGTACTTGACCTTTCTGCGTGACAATTTAACGGAGCTTTTAGAAGACGTACCGTTACGACTGCGACAAATAATGTGGTTCATGCAAGATGGCGCATCGCCCCAATTTAGCCTTCAAGTTAGAGCATATCTTGATGTCGCGTTTCCCCGGAGGTGGATAGGTCGAGGCGGAACTGTTGCGTGGCCAGCAAGATCTCCCGATCTCAACCCATGCGATTTTTTTCTTTTTGGCCATCTTAAGGACTTGGTATACCGAAGTGAAGTTCGCCATGTCGAAGACTTACGACAAAGGATAATTGATGGATGTGATAGCATCCGTAACACGCCAGGAATCTTCGAACGTGTTCGTGAATCTTTCAAACGACGCGCGCAAGTTTCCTTAAACGTTGATGGTGCCCATTTTGAACAATTTTTGTAGAACAATGTAATTGGGTTCGATTTGAATTATTGTAAAAGTAATGGGGTTCGATTCGAATTATTGTAAATGTAATGGGTTCGATTCAAATTATTGTAAAATTAATGGAATCGATTCCATTTATTGTAAAATTTAAGGGGTTCATTCGAATTATTGTAAAAGTAATGTATCTAATTGAAAAAAAGAATAAAAGACTTGTCAGTTACCAATACATCTGAACAAACAAGTAACCGCTATCTGAGCTACTTTCCTTACCTTTAATTACAATCATTAATAAAAACCAAGGGATTAACGCTTTTGGCCGTTTAACACGTTCACGGTCTTCCACTAGGTTTGAACTTATTTCGATCATTGCCTTATGCTCAATAATCGAAAACAATTGGGTCAAAACCACAATACTAGTGCTATAATTCTGCAAAATCTCCTTTTTTTTCGGCCTACTTTTGAGAGCCCATAACGTCGCGACGGAGCGCTTTACCCCAAAACGTCATAGGACCTTTCGGACTCCTTTTGACCCAAGGAACATGCCTGTTAATTTGTGCCAGACTTTCCAGAAACACCCTGTATACATGTAAGTTACATAATTATATAATTGTTTATTTTAGGTTTGAACAGTTCAAGAATCATGTTACAATATTTGTAAGACGGCTTTCACCCTAAATAAACGAAAACCTGCGTATATTGAGTTACAGATTTTAAACTTGTGTTTTAGAATCATTCGTTTGTACCTGAACCCTACGAAGGCGATGACTTGGCGGGTACATCAACGCAGTTTTATTTTAAAGATTTGACAACATTAACAACGCATATACATAAGACGGATGTTTCTTCTGATGTATTTGGAGCGTTTCCCAGAGACGTAAGTTCTGATTCTCCCTATAGACCATATATAACAAGCCACAGGCTTAGTGTGGAAATCCCTTCAGAGATAAAGCCTAGATTATTATTATTGTATTAACCAGGGACATAAGTGGATCATATTAAAGCTCCCTACAAGTACTGGACATAGGTTATGGTTTTGTAAACAGCGTATTCTTCCAAGACATCCAAGCCCGCCATCTATAGCTCAGTTTTACAGGCATTGTTTGCCTTATTAACCCGGATCTAGAGTTACGTTAACCTACGCAAGTTCCGGTTAATGGTAATGGCTGTCAGATCGCCGTCAGTGTCGTGATTAGTGTGAAGCTTGTTATCGCGTTATAATTTTGATTTAGAATGGCTTATGTTTCTTAGCTAATTAGGAAAAACGCCTAATTACAATCGTCGCATGCCCAAATGAAAAAGACATCAAAACACGATCTATGCATACAGCACCGAGCTTCCACCGATTTAAAGGTTTTTAGCAGGGATAGTTGAACCGATTGTTTACCTATTAAAGGTTATGTGCGTCGACAAAGAAATTTGTTTTCCTTTTTTGAATATGACCAATTTTTCCAAATTTTTCCGTTTGTGAAAGATGCTGGTCAATATTTTTCAGTTTTACAATCGTTTTAGTCGCTTACGGTTAAGTGCTTTTAATATCACATTTATCGTGTTCTGGTGTGTCTTTCATTTGGACATGCGACGATTGTATTTAGTTACATTGATCCTAGAACAAGCTTCACACTAATGACGACACTGACGGCGGTCTGACAGACATTACCATCAACCGAAACGTCCGTACGTTAACGTAACCCCAGAGTTTGGATGGTAATTACTCGATCCCGCTTTAATGGGCGAACGGATTTGATTGAAATTTTGCACACAGATAGATTATGACCTGGATGAACATATACGATACCTTTTATTTCGCGTAGTTTGTTTCCATCAGATAAGTTTTTACGGGGTCACGATTAAAAGCTAGTATAATACATGGTGATTCCGTAGGTTAACGTAACTCCAGATCAAGGTTAATAAGGCAAAACAATCCCTGTAAAACTGAGCTATAGATGGCGCGCTTGGATGTCTTGGAAGAAAACGCTGTTTACAAAAGCATAACCTATGTCCAGTACTCATAGGGAGCTGTAATATGATCCACTTTTGGTACTGTATTATATATGTGAGTTTGGATGTTAATTTCTCGATCCCGCTTTAATGGGTGAACGGATTTGATTGAAATTTTGCACACAGATAGTTTATGACCTGGATTAACATATACGATACCATTTATTTCGCGTAGTGTGTTTCAGTCAGATAAGTTTTTACGGGGTCACGATTAAAAGGTAGTATAATATATGGTGATTCAAAAATGGTGGTTTCAAGGATTATTTGAAACGTCATTAGACATTTAAAATAATCATTGGTGGTACGATCGCCGTTCTGGAAAACTGTTACTTTTAAATTTAAATTTAAATTAGTATAGATTTAAAACTTGGCTGAGGAAGGACCACGGCCCGAAAGCTCCCAAAAAATAATTTTTTGTTGTAAATAAACGTATAACTTTAGGAATTCCATAAAGTAGCAGTTCTTATTGAAAGTAACAAAGTTAGAAATGTTGTCTAGTCACTGTTGGAAGGAAACCTGTTTGCGCATCGTAGATCGGTTCAGGTCGAGTAAACAGCGAGATACGCTTCTTTCTCTCGTCCTTTACTCCGCTTTCCTCACCATTCATAAAGCGTGCTGCGTTGCGAGAAAGAGTGCATAGAGTTCTGTGCGTGCGACGGCGTGGATGGAAGGACGATGACACGCTTGTTGACTCCGAGAACAAAGTCGAGGGGCCAGGTCGTCCTCGACAGGGCCGTCAGTGTATATGAGTTGCTCACCCTATCCGTAGATTTCCAGTGCTCGGAAAAAGAACTGGCGGAGTTCACGTCAGTGTAGGTGTGACGGGCCTCAGATAGCCAGGTCGCATGGACAGTGAACAGCAACGGGGTCCAGATTCCAGAAGGGAAAGGAGACAATCTGTAGATGCCTGGGAAGAGCCAATTGATATTTTTGTGCTCACTGGTTATAATGTCTCCACCACCATTTTTACTTTATGGTAACACTATCGATGGCTATAAAAAGTTATGCATTTAAATAGAACATTTACTACCCCCAATTTTACCCCCATTCACCCCTTTTTTCCCCCCATGTTTTACCTATGTTACGGTAAAAATCTTATAATAAAACCAAATTATGGGCCCTAAAGCCTTGAACACACCTATTTTGGGGAACTTCAGATGAACCAAAAGCACTTTATTATGAAAACAGAATTTTAGTTCAAAACTGCATTTATTGAAAATATCACATATTTTACAAAAACAAAGAATTAAGCAAGAAACTAACTGAAAAGGGTTGGGGTAATGTTTCATAATACCAGTTGCAGTTGGTAAAAAAAAACGATTTAGTTGGAGAGATAGTTTTAAATTATAATTAATTGCAAAGGAGGTAAAAGAAGAAAAAGGCTTCCTCACAGCGATCCTCTTCTTGTTCAATGACATTCTGAAGCTTCTTGCGTGGTTCTTGATCTTAGTTTTGAAGCTTCTCTTTAACATTTGTCAACTTTTCTTGAAGATCCTATCATTTCTTATTTTGACGATGGCCTTTATTTTTAATCAATGAATTTTTTAAATGCCTCGCCCAACAAATAAGGATAACATATAAAAATGGTCCATGGTTTGGGAAAATGATACAGTGAGCTGGGCATCACCCCAAGGGTTTTCGGGACATCTGCCCCTCTACACGTTTAGAAATCTTAAAGCTTTAATCCTTTATAATATAATATAATCGATTGTAGCACACCTCTAATTAAATTTTCAGGACATTTGGGCCATTAGATTCAAAGATATTGTACATTAAGTACTTAATTTTCATTTATGACATGTTATTAAAATAATCCTGCACTCTAAAAGTTTGAATCCTTTTTAATATAATAGAATAGTTTGTAACACACCCTCACTAAAATTTCAGGACATTTTGACCCGTAGATCCGAAGATATATTCAGTCTTAGCACTGAACCCATCATTTTGATTTTGAAAATAATTTTTATAAAAAAACTATGAAATCTAGAAGCTTGAATCCTTTTTAGTATAATGCAACACGTCGAAACACACGTCTCCTTAAAATTTCAGGTCATTTAGATCAATAGGACAGAGGATCTGGCCAAAAAACCTACCTCCTCCCATTGAACTTAAAGTTAATTTATCGGTGACTTTTTTTCAAAAGTCGCGCCTATACGTGTAAACTGAATTCTTTGATCGGGTTTCTATAGCGCGAGCAGCTTGCGTCGTGATGCGCGTGATCAAGTGGGCTATGGTAGAGAGAAACGAATTAGCAGTCAAAGTTCACCAAGAGTTAAGTCAGTTAACCCATGATATCGTCTCGTGAAATTTCGTCTGCTTAGTTTAGCGAGCAGTCCACGTTCACAAGTGAGATTCATGATAACTATATAAATAATGATGTAGTTTAATTAAGTTTAAAATTAACCAATTGAGGAAGTTGCAACAGTTTAATAAATATTATTCTGTAATTTAATTAAGATAAAGTTCTGTAGGTTAAGATTAAAATGAACCTAAAGAGTAAGATACTGTAGTTTACTACTGGATTGATTTTATTCTTAATTGGAAAGCTATTTTATAAACAATGAATAAAGAACGAAAACTATAAATTATCTTATAATGATTATAGGGTTATGCTCCCAATTAACCCAAAACCATTTCTCTAAATTCTCATTTAATTCAAAAATATTTTGGTTCCCATTTAAACCAAACGCGTTTCTTCCATTTCCCACTTAACCCAAAAACTTTCTAAGTCTAGCGTTTTTAAGTATAAAATGGTAATGGTTATACCTTTCTCTTTTAATTCTTAAGTGTAAAATCGTTATACATTTGTAAATATTTTAGAAGGGCACAAAATGAATAGATTAATTAATCTTTTTAGTTTTCGTATATAATGGGGTTTTAAATATGCGATTGTTGTATTGGTGCTTGAGAGTGGGTTAGAACCTCGAAGGATCGACTTGTGGGCAAATGATGATGTTGAAGAACACCGCTATGGTAGAAAATACTGGCGTTGCCCTTTTAGCGAGTGCAAGGCTACGGCAGGTAGCGATGATCAGACTATTGTTTATGTGAAAAACTAGCATAACCATGGAGTTAATCATTTGGAAGTTATGTAAAAACGGGTCCTACAGAAGTTGAAGAAAGAAGTCGCAGACAACCCGTTGAAATCTGTTTTGAAGGTATAATCTGTTTTTGTCTGTATTAGCATTATTATTAATCTCCATGATTCAAAAGATTCACAGTGAAGTTCGGGCAGAGTCAATTAATGGAGCCGAGAATGAAGATATAGTTCGTCAAACATTATTGCTACCAGATAAATCTCGCGAAACTTATGATCGTATGTTTCGCGCCATACAAACAATCGCCGCAGTCCGTGGTTTATCTTTCAGCCCTGCAGAATTCATTTTGGACTTTGAACAAGCTGTTGTAGCTTCCATTCAAGGTATATTTCCTGTTGCACGAATAAGGGGTTGTTTTTTCCACTTTGCGCAAGCAATCGGGCGACGAGTTCAAGTTCGTGGTTTCGTCGACATTTTCAACAGCAATTCCGAGTTCGAGATGTCTATTCGAAGGATAATAGGACTGGCTATGGCTCCGCTACAGCAAATAGATGATTTTTGGTTGTACATACATGGAGGGGAAAGCACCAGCAATTCCACAGTACAGAGTTATGGCCGATTATTTAGTTAATATATGGCTGGGAGAAAACACTTCTCGATGTCAGAGATCAATGTGGTGCGATGGTGACAACGCGGATGCATGAACGAACAATAATTGTGAAGTCACACATAACAAGTGGAACAAAGCGTTGAAGGACCCTCATCCCAACATCTATGAACTCATACAGTTTATGAAACGAGAAGAGATCCATCAAGAAATTAAAAAATAGACTCCATGAGCCGTCTTCACCCTGTTAGACCACCTCTAAAAAAGTTGCGTGATCTTGAGAACAAACGGAACATTCTAAGAGAACAAATGGACACCGGCACAAAAACACCCGAAGATTTTTTGGAGGCAATAAAATATGGTTTTAATTTAGAATAGTAAAATGTATACGATACTAGAAAAAAATATTTGGGTTTAAAAGTCATTGGGAGAAATAATTTTGGGTAAACTGGGATTAGGATAAGTAGCGTTTGGGAGAACTATTATGGGGGAAATGTGACTAAATCGAATATAGTAATAATAAATCTTGTCACTAGAAGGCGTTAAAAGTAGTTTAATATGACTGGCTCATCTTGTTAAAAATAGTACTCAGAACCACTTTAAGGTTTTACTGGCTCATAGGTATTTTGAAAATCAATTTTTTACGACCCATGGACCTTCAGTACTAGAAAGGAACGATATTAAACCCGCTTGCCTACAAACCTATGTTAAAGTAAAGTTAAAACAAGTCTCGCTTTTTAATCCGGGTATCACCTCACTTTCACTATTTTGGTGAGTGATTGGTACGTTATTAATAAAAATATGTCTAAGTGTATATAAAATTAAAAGCAGGTAATGAGGTAGTCAAAGAATTAGGATTTACACTCAAACTAATCATTACACTAATGAATAAAACCATTCTTTACTAATTAAACACTCTTAACCCTAATCAAAACCAAACAACTTCCATGAAAGGCAACTAAATACTAGCTAGTTAGAATAAGTTACGGGAATAAACCCAAGAAGCATGCATTGCATGAATAAACATGGAAATAACTATGAAATACGAAAACATTATTAATCTAAAATTAAGTATTCTAGGAGAGCGGTAGCTCTCTTAGATAAGACTTCATACTGCTCTTAATGTACAAGGAGGGTTTTTTGTTGGGATGTAACTTTTTTTGAATTGTATTAATTGATTCGAAAAAATTCCACAGAACTACAATTCGGGCCCTCAATATGTGGTAAACATTTCAAAAAGATCGATTCATTAGTTTATTTTATAAAAAATAAAGTTGCTAAGGTTGGTTTTCATTTCCATAAAATTAATCAGCCTTTTTGGTGAAAGTGTTGAAATTTTCCCATAGAATAACATGGGAGTTTTTCTCCGTTTTACCCATTTTGTCGCAACCATTTTGAAATGAAATATTCGTTTGTTACTTTGAAAAACGGTTTTATATCAAAATATAAACCTTTCTTTAGGAAAAAATTTAAGGTTTTTGAGAAAAATTAAGTTTAAGTGCTACATTTCATGTTTTTTAATCATGCTTTGACTTTCGTTGTTGCACCGTGTATGTCATGCTGTTGGACTTACGGCGTTTTACCATGGATAAAGCCGAGGAGAAAGCCACTCTTGCACTTACGCTTTTTCACCGCGGACTTTTATCTGATTTTAATCCCTTTCGTTGCAAAAATGAATGATATTGAAATATATAAAACACTTTTAAGGAAGGAATTGGAATTAACAAATAATTTGTGTGATAATTAATCGAATTCACCTGATAATTTCGAAATTGATGCCGTCCTCAATACGTAGGGAAAATACCTATTAAAGGTGATTAAACTAGATTACCGATTACAGGTTAAAAAGCTAGATTAACGATTACAGGTAATTAGCCTAGATAAGCGATGAAAGGTAATTAAGCTAGATTACCGATGAAAGGTAAATAAGGTAGATTACCGATGAAAGGTAATTAAGGTAGATTACCGATGAAAGGTAATTAAGCTAGATTACCGATGAAAGGTAATTAAGCTAGATTACCGATGAAACGTAATTAAGATAGATTACCGATGAAAGGTATTTAAGCTAGATTACCGATGAAAGGTATTTAAGCTAGATTACTGATGAAAGGTAATTAAGCTAGTTTACCGATGAAAGGTATTTAAGCTAGATTACCGATGAAAGGTATTTAAGCTAGATTACCGATGAAAGGTATTTAAGCTAGATTACCGATGAAAGGTATTTAAGCTAGATTACCGATGGCAGGTATTTAAACTAGATTACCGATGGCTGATAATTAAGCTAGATTACCGATGGCAGATAATTAAGCTAGATTACCGATGGCAGGTAATTAAGCTATATTACCGTAGGCAGGTAATTAATCTAGATTACCGATAAGCATATGACTTATGTTGGTGCTCAATTCTGACATCTATTGGTGCTCAGATCTATGGAATCTTTTTGTGCACAGGCCTACTAAATCTGTTTGTGGTATAACTACTGTTTACTCAGTGATTTCTTTGTGAAAATGACGGGAAAGCAATTTGAGTTTGAGTGGACGTTGATTGTCAAGTCAAGCTGTCATGATTGATGTTACATAATAGAAAGTGCAACGCCCTAAAACTTTTCTCTCCTAATGTTTCTAAACTATTTTAATTAATATTAAGACTGAAGCAACAGATATTAATAAAAACTGTCTTTGTAGACAATGATGGGAAAAAGTAACAGATAAGTGTAGAAAATTAATTGCCTAAAGTAACATATATTCAATTTTCACTTTTGAACACATGATTATTTGCAAAAAATATTTTTCAACATTATTTACCCTAGTATTTTGCTCTCAATATTAACTCTAGAAGAAGGCATCTTCAAGAACTTTTCAAGGGATACTAGCTTGATACTACGTTTTACTTTCAACTGACATGGCCTTTAAGAAGGTTCAAATACTTGCATATCTGAAAAAGTTGAAATTTATGAGTTTAATTTTTATATTTTTAAATAGGAAATATTGCGAAGCGGAAAGTAACATAGTCAGTTTGATTGTGATGTTGATATTAGTGTCGAAAAGATCTGTAGATTGATCGTGATCTTTTGAGAGCTATACATTACGTCAACTTCGAAAACTTTCAAATAAACGAACACTTTTTGTTTTGATACGGCTTTTACTTTATCAGCTATTAACATTTTTCTATCAATTTTATTCACCTTATAGGGCTGAGCCTAATTGTAAATATTTGAGAGAAAATAAATGTAAAACGCGTAATATTTTAAAGCGATATATGTGCCATGTTAAAATATTTTTACTAAAGAAAAGTGAATATTGAAAGTCTGTTACTTCAGGCAATTAATTTTCTACACTTATCTCTTACTTTTTCCTATCTTTGTCTACAAAGATACGATACTGTTTTTGTAGTTCTCCTTCAAGAAAGTCCTGGCGTGCTAACAAGGTAAGGCCGTTGGTAGGGATGCAACGATTCGTAATTTTTCGGAATCGGCCGATTCGATGCATCGGTCTCTAAAAAATCGGCTTCGGCCGATTAATTTTGTCCATTCTTTCTGCTACAACTTAATAATAATAATAATAATCTAAGCTTTGTCTATGAAGGGATTTCCACACTAAGCCTGTGGCTTGTTTACAGGTGGGTCCCTTTACAATGCATAGAGGGGTGGTGGCTAGCCCCTATGCCACAGCTAACCTACAGCGCCCTATACTAACTATTACCGTTAACATCTGCAAGTTTCGACGGAAAGGAGAAACAGGGTTAGACCGTGGAGGAAAACTCCTTTTAACAAGCGGGGAGGGAACTTGTAAACTCTACGCAGAAGGATTTGTTCCCAGATTTTCACCCGGTGCCACAGTCCGGGATCGAACCCGGGATCCTCTTGCTGCGAGGCGAAAGCGCTAACCGCTACACCACCCCACCTAGATGTTAAAAGCAGTGAGCACAAATCGAAAGGAGAGTCAAAGATAGAAGGGGGAAGGCAAACCCTAACGGCCGGGCACCATGGCTCTCCCGCGCACCTACCTCGGCGCACAGCCGAGGAGTAAGACGTCACGTGATCCGTTGAGAAGGAAATTCAAAAAGGGTAAACCCGAAAATACGGCTAGAGGCTCACACTAGACTAGAGAGATCAGCATTCAGCGTTGTTACCGTGATTTTTTTTCTCTCTCGGTTGCGCCGATTCGATTGCGCATGTGCGCCACGCTCTTAGAGACCGACTGGTACTGGTAACGTTTTTGAATGGGGGGCTGACGGAGAATTTGGTTAAATTACGTTATTTGTTAAATGGCAAACTTGTTAGTTCCTTTATACTAGCTCAAAAGATTAGATCTAACCAAAAGGAGTCGGCCGATTACCTTAGAAAAATCGGCCGATTCGATTATTCGGCCAAGTGGCCGATTCTGGCCGAAGGCGATTCTTGGCCGATGCATCGTTGCATCCCTACCCGTTGGTTTGACGTCCAATGTCGCATCTAACGCGCACAGTTTCGCGGTCAAAGTTCGGGAGAAGATCGACGCTTACATCCCTTCAAGTAATTAATTTCCAACACTGTTTTAACTTCAACACAGTTTCATTGCTGCAGGGTGGCCGCGCAGAGTTATACTTTTGCCCTACGTTTTTAGTTTGCTTCGCCGTTAGGTTTCGCGAACATCCCTGACTTTACAATTTCATTGGAAATCAGTCCTGTTACGAACCCGAAGTCGTGGTACGACTTGGTTGGTTTCACCTCCGACCAATCTCACTTTCTACCGTTCTCCTTGCTTTTTATAAAGTTCGAACTCTTTCCAAGCAATGGGTAAAAATTTTTACCCACTCGTTCTCGGTCGCATTTTACAAATCACTTATTCAAAATATACAGAAGATAAATTTATAAACGAACTTAAAAAATATCTTTAGAGCTTTGATAACCTCAATTTTCCAAGGTTTTCTAAATTCAATAGGGCATTCAGGTGTGGGGTCAATCGTTCAGCCCATAGGGTGTGTCAGCCATGCCTACATGCTTTTACTAGAGGAAAGGGGAACCGGTATACCGTAAGCCTTCTAGCATGTCACGGGGTTCAACCCTTCAATAAAGTTGAACGTCAGCGTCTCACTGAATTGGTTGACCCCACACATGATTAAGCTCAACAACTAAGATGGGAACAATGCGGCTTCAATACGGGTCTAGACCGTAAACATATCCAGACTCTCAGAATCCAAAGAGACTACAGCGCAGGCGCCAAAAAGTGTGACGAATGACAGAATTTTAATGCTATTCTTGATTGAATGGGATGTAGTACCGTGTCTTGTCATGGCGGTTGTTCTTGTTGACCGCGTTTGCACAGTGAATCACATCAAAGTTTTATCATGCATTTATAATCACAAATTTATCAATGGCGCTGATCAAAGGAGAACATTTTGAGTTAAGCAATTAACAAATGAAGAATTTTTATTTATAGGTTTACCTGTGGACACTCGCTTGTTATTTTCTTTGGGCGTTATATTTAAGTGTATTAGACTACCTCACTCAATCATTGTTCGCTCGGACGAAAAACAATTTCCTTTATATGTACAGTAAGAAAAACGTGGACGTGCTTGGATTTTTAACACTAAAATGTAAGTTGGTTACTAAATTACTGAATTGAATTTTCATATCAAAGTTTTATGAAGATAATATTTTTATTCAAATTGGGGTTAGTGTAAGTGAAGCGGAGATAATTTTCAGAAGCTTCAATCACAGAATAAATAATTAGGAATTTCATTTTCCTTCATTTTTATCTTCGCCTATTTATCTACTTTCTTCAGCAAGGCCGTAGCCATGGTATTTAATGTTCGAACCTCGAAATAATATTATTTTGCATTATCGAAGAACGCTTCTGCCCACAAGAGAGGGTCCAAAATGGTATACCCCTATTGGATAGAATCCCGTTTGACCGAATTCAGATTTGTACAATTCTAGCCAAATTAAAAACAATTTATAGCCCAAAGAGCGACTTTCTGCTGAAATTACGTGGAAGAGCTTTCGACTGAATGGGATGGGTTTGCACATATAAAATCATAACGTTTTCCTTAAGTTTCTGAGCTCCAGTAGCGCAATGGATAGAGTGAATTGTATGATCGAAGATGTTAAGCAGCATCGAGCACCGTCAGCACTTAGGAGGGAGATCTCTTAAAGGTGAGTTTAGGTTGGGTTAGGTTTGTAATAATTTATAAAAAAAATAGAATTGAATAGAACGCATTTTCCAAAATTTTTAAGTTTATCTTCATTGACTTTCCAAATTAATATGCCTTTTCCAAAAATATGCATTTTATATTAACTTCCGATATAACACTATACTCCTTTCTGAATAATATTGTTCTTTATTTTTGTACTAAGATATTCGCATTCTAAATGAAACCATTAGCTCTGATCAAATGAATAAATACTAACTTAAAAAACAACAATTTGAAAAAAGAAACAGAAATGAAACGAAAATTCATGATTGCAAAACCGCCCAATTTGCGATATTCGGTCCAATGGGACTCGGTCGAATAAGACAATCAATCCAATGGGATTCAACCCAATGGTACACAATCCAAAACTAGTCTATGCTAAGCTTATCAGGCCTCTCGACATCTAATGGCATTTGTTTAAATTAAACTACAGCCGAGACCTCCAAAACTACGAGGTTTAACCTGGTTACGGCCTTAAACGATCCTTTACGTAATTATACCCTTACCAAAATGAGAGTCTTATTTTAGTATAAAGTAAGTCTAAATTAAGGATCAAGGATATTTGGGTACCAAACTTGTCTCAAAAATTGTTAAAAAAATATAATGGTTTCATATTGGACTCCTTTGAGACTAAATTTAGTCTTACATAAAAAGGCTCAGTTTTAGAGACTGTAAAAGGATTGCTTCTAGACTTGATTGAGAACACAAATCTGCGACTTATTATAGGACTCCTATAAGACACATTTTAATCTCACCAAATTAGGCTTAGTTTTTGAGATTGGAAAGAGATTCTTTCTACACTTGATTGAGAACACAAATCTGCGACTTATTATAGGACTCCTAAAAGACACATTTTAATCTCACCAAATAAGGCTTAGTTTTTGAGATTGGAAAGAGATTCTTTCTACACTTGATTGAGAACACAAATATGCGACTTATTATAGGACTCCTATAAGACACATTTTAATCTCACTAAATAGGGCTTAGTTTTTGAGATTGGAAAACGATTCTTTCTAGACTTGATTGAGAACACAAATCTGCGACTTATTGTAGGACTCCTATGAGACACATTTTAATCTCACCAAATAAGGCTTAGTTTTTGAGATTGGAAAGCGATTCTTTCTAGACTTGATTGAGAACACAGATCTGCGACTTATTATAGGACTCCTATAAGACACATTTTAATCTCACCAAATAAGGCTTAGTTTTTGAGATTGGAAAGCGATTCTTTCTAGACTTGATTGAGAACACAGATCTGCGACATATTATAGGACTCCTATAAGACACATTTTAATCTCACTAAATAGGGCTTAGTTTTTGAGATTGGAAAGCGATTCTTTCTAGACTTGATTGAGAACACAAATCTGCGACTTATTATAGGACTCCTTTAAGACACATTTTAATCTCACCAAATAGGGCTTAGTTTTTGAGATTGGAAAGCGATTTTTTCTAGACTTGATTGAGAACACAAATCTGCGACTTATTGTAGGACTCCAATGAGACACAATTTAATCTCACTAAATAGGGCTTAGTTTTTGAGATTGGAAAACGATTCTATCTAGACGTGATTGAGAACACAAATCTGCGACTTATTATAGGACTCCTATAAGACACAATTTAATCTCACCAAATAAGGCTTAGTTTTTGAGATTGGAAAGCGATTCTTTCTAGGCTTGATTGAGAACACAAATCTGCGACTTATTGCAGGACTCCTATGAGACACATTTTAATCTCACTAAATAAGGCTTAGTTTTTGAGATTGGTAAGCGATTCTTTCTAGACTTCATTGAGAACACAAATCTGCGACTTATTATAGGACTCCTATAAGACACATTTTAATCTCACCAAATAAGGCTTAGTTTTTGAGATTGGAAAGAGATTCTTTCTACACTCTAAGAAATGGAAGTGTTAAAATGGTGTAAACACCGTAAAAACACCCAAAAGAGAGTTTTATTACGTTGAGTTTTTAGGGGCCAATTTAAAGTGTAAATTCGGTGTAAAATAACACCATTTAAACACCGTTTTGAAATTAAACATGTAAAATTATAGTATACTGCGGGTTTTTTAAAAAAGGTCTTTCATTTTCATTAATGTTTTAATATTAAAGTCAATCCGAACAGTAAAAATTTATTGAAAACCTTAATTTTTAAACGTTTTTTTTAAAGATGATATTCATGAAAGAATATATTTTTATCCATTAAATAAAATTAACAAGGAAATTCTTAATCCAACGGTATTGTACATTCATAAAGCACTGCTAAACGTGTTAGGTGACACTCTCGCAGTGGCGTCGCTAGGCCTTTTATGGGGGCTATAGCGCCCCCAAATTTAAAAGTTAGCCCCCTCAAAATAATCCGTAAACTATACCAAAAAATTGCTCGTAGCCCCCTAAAATTCTTTAACAATATAGTGTATATAAATTATAATGAAAAGTTCGTTAAGGTTCATCTTTGTAGAGATGAATTTCAATATCAAACAGTAGTGGGGACTAAAAGCAAACGAAAACTAAACTTAAAAAAGACGAGCGAAATTCTTTCATCTACAATTGTCTCATAGTCAATAACTCGGTTCCGTACTCCTTATCATAAAAGTTTGTATATCTTTAATATACGAATAATAAGATTAAGCCCCCCAAATTTTAAGCCCTAGCAACGCTATTGCACTCTTGAATGTGTTACGCGATACTCTTAAAAGTATTGTGTGACACTAAAAAAACGAGACTAGGTTAGGTACTGGCCTCACAGTAGGGCGACTATTATTATTATTGTTACAATTGGGGAGAGGGGGGCTCACATCCTTGCACCAATGTCAGAGGCATATTGTGCACCCACATATTCAGGCCTTGAAGAGACCTGTGGCCACGGTGTAGCGTAGAATTCGTTCCACCGTTATGGACTATAGACGCCAGCTTGAGAGGCCAACATGTGGGGCACATGCTTTTGTGACATGTCTTATCTTTATTTTGAGTAAAATTAGAGTAGAAAATGGTTTTTTTTTTTAAATATTTTAGAGTAGATTCGGTCAAACGCGTTTCTGGTGTTCGAAAAACTCTTCGTGAAAAGAGATTGTTAAATTTTACGAGTTCGTCTGTATCTACTGCTGGGATATTATAGCCTCCAAAACCAATTTAACACCCGATGCATTTTTACTAATTTAAAACTTTCTGCCATTTCAGAAGTTATTAAGTCGGTGAAAATGACCAACATCCCTTACCAAAATGAGAGTCTTATTTTAGTATAAAGTAAGTCTAAATTAAGGATCAAGGATATTTGGGTACCAAACTTGTCTCAAAAATTGTTAAAAAATATAATGGTTTCATATTGGACTCCTTTGAGACTAAATTTAGTCTTACATAAAAAGGCTCAGTTTTAGAGACTGTAAAAGGATTGCTTCTAGACTTGATTGAGAAAACAAATCTGCGACTTATTATAGGACTCCTATAAGACACATTTTAATCTCACCAAATTAGGCTTAGTTTTTGAGATTGGAAAGAGATTCTTTCTACACTTGATTGAGAACACAAATCTGCGACTTATTATAGGACTCCTAAAAGACACATTTTAATCTCACCAAATAAGGCTTAGTTTTTGAGATTGGAAAGAGATTCTTTCTACACTTGATTGAGAACACAAATATGCGACTTATTATAGGACTCCTATAAGACACATTTTAATCTCACTAAATAGGGCTTAGTTTTTGAGATTGGAAAACGATTCTTTCTAGACTTGATTGAGAACACAAATCTGCGACTTATTGTAGGACTCCTATAAGACACATTTTAATCTCACCAAATAAGGCTTAGTTTTTGAGATTGGAAAGCGATTCTTTCTAGACTTGATTGAGAACACAAATCTGCGACTTATTGTAGGACTCCTATGAGACACATTTTAATCTCACCAAATAAGGCTTAGTTTTTGAGATTGGAAAGCGATTCTTTCTAGACTTGATTGAGAATACAAATCTGCGACTTATTATAGGACTCCTATAAGACACATTTTAATCTCACCAAATAAGGCTTAGTTTTTGAGATTGGAAAGCGAATCTTTCTAGACTTGATTGAGAACACAAATCTGCGACTTATTATAGGACTCCTATAAGACACATTTTAATCGCACCAAATAAGGCTTAGTTTTTGAGATTGGAAAGCGATTCTTTCTAGACTTGATTGAGAACACAAATCTGCGACTTATTGTAGGACTCCTATGAGACACAATTTAATCTCACTAAATAGGGCTTAGTTTTTGAGATTGGAAAACGATTCTTTCTAGACTTGATTGAGAACACAAATCTGCGACTTATTATAGGACTCCTATAAGACACATTTTAATCTCACCAAATAAGGCTTACTTTTTGAGATTGGAAAGCTATTCTTTCTAGACTTGATTGAGAACACAGATCTGCGACTTATTATAGGACTCCTATAAGACACATTTTAATCTCACTAAATAGGGCTTAGTTTTTGAGATTGGAAAGCGATTCTTTCTAGACTTGATTGAGAACACAAATCTGCGACTTATTATAGGACTCCTATAAGACACATTTTAATCTCACCAAATAGGGCTTAGTTTTTGAGATTGGAAAGCGATTCTTTCTAGACTTGATTGAGAACACAAATCTGCGACTTATTGTAGGACTCCAATGAGACACAATTTAATCTCACTAAATAGGGCTTAGTTTTTGAGATTGGAAAACGATTCTATCTAGACGTGATTGAGAACACAAATCTGCGACTTATTATAGGACTCCTATAAGACACAATTTAATCTCACCAAATAAGGCTTAGTTTTTGAGATTGGAAAGCGATTCTTTCTAGGCTTGATTGAGAACACAAATCTGCGACTTATTGCAGGACTCCTATGAGACACATTTTAATCTCACTAAATAAGGCTTAGTTTTTGAGATTGGTAAGCGATTCTTTCTAGACTTCATTGAGAACACAAATCTGCGACTTATTATAGGACTCCTATAAGACACATTTTAATCTCACCAAATAAGGCTTAGTTTTTGAGATTGGAAAGAGATTCTTTCTACACTCTAAGAAATGGAAGTGTTAAAATGGTGTAAACACCGTAAAAACACCCAAAAGAGAGTTTTATTACGTTGAGTTTTTAGGGGCCAATTTAAAGTGTAAATTCGGTGTAAAATAACACCATTAAAACACCGTTTTGAAATTAAACATGTAAAATTATAGTATACTGCGGGTTTTTTAAAAAAGGTCTTTCATTTTCATTAATGTTTAATATTAAAGTCAATCCGAACAGTAAAAATTTATTGAAAACCTTAATTTTTAAACGTTTTTTTTAAAGATGATATTCATGAAAGAATATATTTTTATCCATTAAATAAAATTAACAAGGAAATTCTTAATCCAACGGTATTGTACATTCATAAAGCACTGCTAAACGTGTTAGGTGACACTCTCGCAGTGGCGTCGCTAGGCCTTTTATGGGGGCTATAGCGCCCCCAAATTTAAAAGTTAGCCCCCTCAAAATAATCCGTAAACTATACCAAAAAATTGCTCGTAGCCCCCTAAAATTCTTTAACAATATAGTGTATATAAATTATAATGAAAAGTTCGTTAAGGTTCATCTTTGTAGAGATGAATTTCAATATCAAACAGTAGTGGGGACTAAAAGCAAACGAAAACTAAACTTAAAAAAGACGAGCGAAATTCTTTCATCTACAATTGTCTCATAGTCAATAACTCGGTTCCGTACTCCTTATCATAAAAGTTTGTATATCTTTAATATACGAATAATAAGATTAAGCCCCCCAAATTTTAAGCCCTAGCAACGCTATTGCACTCTTGAATGTGTTACGCGATACTCTTAAAAGTATTGTGTGACACTAAAAAAACGAGACTAGGTTAGGTACTGGCCTCACAGTAGGGCGACTATTATTATTATTGTTACAATTGGGGAGAGGGGGGCTCACATCCTTGCACCAATGTCAGAGGCATATTGTGCACCCACATATTCAGGCCTTGAAGAGACCTGTGGCCACGGTGTAGCGTAGAATTCGTTCCACCGTTATGGACTATAGACGCCAGCTTGAGAGGCCAACATGTGGGGCACATGCTTTTGTGACATGTCTTATCTTTATTTTGAGTAAAATTAGAGTAGAAAATGGTTTTTTTTTTAAATATTTTAGAGTAGATTCGGTCAAACGCGTTTCTGGTGTTCGAAAAACTCTTCGTGAAAAGAGATTGTTAAATTTAACGAGTTCGTCTGTATCTACTGCTGGGATATTATAGCCTCCAAAACCAATTTAACACCCGATGCATTTTTACTAATTTAAAACTTTCTGCCATTTCAGAAGTTATTAAGTCGGTGAAAATGACCAACATATCATGCAGTTTCACGCTGGATTTTGTGCAGTTTCACATTGCATGAGAGATCTACCCTTGTCTAAAGGGTTATAGCTCTGCATGTTAGAACTGTCCTCTTAAGTTCTCTCAAGGTGGAACCTTGCTATGAATATAGCGCTATTCGCGAATAAATCAAACACTCATATGAGAGTAAAAAATTAACTTTTAGTTCGATATAAGAGTTAAAAAGGTGTTAAACTACACCTCTATTGCACCATTTTAATCTTATCTTTGACACCAATTGCTCAAATAAGTGTTATTAAACCCTTTTAGGGGTGTAAATGAACACCTGTAACGGTGTCAAATTTGGACCCATATAAACTACTTTTAAAGGTGTTAAGGCACACCCCATATTCTTAGAGTGTACCAGCATAGTTTTTCCTTGTTTTTTTTTGCAATTTGCAATTAAACAACAGAAAATCGAGGGAATCTTGCAATAGTATACAAGTAAGAGACTCGAGGGAATCTTACAATAGTATACAAGTAAGAGACTCCAGGGAATCTTACAATAGTATACAAGTAAGAGACTCCAGGGAATCTTACAATAGTATACAAGTAAGAGACTCCAGGGAATCTTGCAATAGTATACAAGCAAGAGACTCCAGGGAATTTTATAATAGTATACAAGGAAGAGACTCGAGGGAATCTTACAATAGTATACAAGCAAGAGACTCCAGGGAATCTTATAATAGTATACAAATAAGAGATGCGAGGAAATCTTACAATAGCATCCAAATACGACACTCCAGGGAGTCTTACTACAGTGTCCGAAGTAGAGACTAGAGGGAATCTTGCTATAGTGTCCAAATGAAAGACTCTATGAAATCTTACATTAGTGTCCAAAAAAAAGACTGCAGGAAATCTTACATTAGCATTCAAATACGACACTCCTGGAAGTCTTACTACAGTATCCGAATTAGAGACTAGAGGAAATCTTACTTTAGTGTCAAAAAAAGAAACTCGAGGGATTCTTACTATAGTATCCCAATAAGACACTCCTGGGAATCTTACTATAGTGTCCGAAAATGTGACTCGGGGAGTCTTACTATAATGTCCAAATAAGGGACTCGAGGGAATCTTACTAAAGTGTCCAAAAAGAGACTCGAGGGAGTATTACTCTAGTATCAAAATATGAACACCCGATGGAAACTTACAATAGTATCCAAAATAGAGATTCGAAAGAATCTTACTATAGTGTCCAAAAAAGAGACTTAATGGAATGTCCAATTAAGAGACTCGAGGGGTACTGCTACAAGTCTTGTAAATTTAGAAATCCAAACTCAAATAAGTCTCGTTTTTGGACTGCCGGTTTACCTAGTGGGGACTTATTACGGTACTTAAATAAGTCTTGAAATTCGAACCGCGATTTTGGCAAGGGTATGTTCTCTTTTCCAATACAGCTGTTCCTGAATGCAGCAGTACAATGTTCGAAATATCGATCAATATTATAAAGATGTTCATTTGTTTCCCTTGTATCTTTATATCAACTTGGTATAGCAGTGGGATAACAACTAACTTCTTTCCGTATATTAAATATCCGATTAACGGTATTGTAGACTTGAAATCATCCAAGAATCAAGAAGTTGTAGTTTGGATGGGTGATAATTTGGGGGTCGCTTGCCATTACCATCGAATTATAAATTATGTAAGTTCATCACGTTGATTAAATTGGGACTGGGAAAAATGGTAGGCTGAATCGGAGGTCACGTCAATTTCGTCACCGGATATATTGGTCTGACCAGAAGTAGGATATGGGACTAGAAGTATTGAGGTAACCAAATTCTTCACTTGGCGAAAGTGATTATTCTTGATAACTCACCAACGGTTGGCCCTCTGGTAGCGGTTTCTTAGTTTTTCCTCCAAAACGTGAGACACTCGCGGTGGTAGACGGCCGAACTAGATTCAAGCACCCTCGTCCGTGTTCCGCGGCTTTAGGATGAAGAGAAGGGGATAGGAATTTTTTTGGAACTCAACCAACTGTTAGCCACATCGTAGTATACGAAAGGAACTCTATATTACCAACCATAGGTGTAACTGGGCTCGGTTAGAGATTTAATTTTAATTTTTTCAGATCGCAGCCGGGAATCGTACCCTGGTCGCTCACGCAGTAGAAAGACATTCTACCACTGATTCATAGAGACTAGATAGAAACCCCGAGTTTTTATCGTTTAGTTTTATCTCTAAAAGTCGAGGTGATGTGGGGTGGGGTACCTCTTAATCTGTGGGGTCGGATACTTTTGAATTTTTATCTGTGGGGGCGGATACTTCTGAATTTGTATGTTTGGGGTTTTTATATTTATTTTCTTTATGGTATGTGCTAATTAAATAGATAACGATGTGGCTACTATCAAGGCCCAGCCTTTAGGCCATCTTGTTGTGGGGTGGCATAGCGGTTAGCGCTTTCGGCTCGCAGCAAGAGGATCCCGGGTTCGATCCCGGACTGTGGCACCGGGTGAAAATCCGGGAACAAATCCTTATGCGTAGAGTTTGCAAGTTCTCTCCCCGCTTGTTAAAGGAGTTTTCCTCCGCGGTCTAACCCGGTTTCTCCTTTCCATCAAAACTTGCAGAGGTTTACGGTAATAGTTAGTATAGGGCGCTGTCAGTTAGCTGTGGCATAGGGGCTAGCCACCACCCCTTTATGCATTGTAAAGGGACCCACCTGTAAACAAGCCACAGGCTTAGTGTGGATATCCCTTCATAGGCAAAGCTTAGATTATTGTTTTCTCTCTAGTGTAGGCGCGATGGAAGAGGAATAAAATCCTCAAATTTGTTCACTAGTGCCAGGATCTATTGCCAATGCTAGAGCTCTTTACTTCTAGTCTCATCCTAGGCCTACTTCTGGTCTGACTGATTTGGCCTCGGGAGAGTTTATTCTCGCGATTATTTGTTCGCGGGACAGTTTGGTCTCTTGGTTATTTGGTCGCCGGACAGTTTGGTCTCTAGATTTTTCGCTCTCGAGACAGATGGTATTGTGTTTTTAGCCCATCGTATGATGAACATCTACGATGTGGGCCTTAGTTTGACCTGCCCTGTTGTCGGTGGGGCGGGGGCGGCGTTGTGAAAGAGTACTGCCTTTGGCAGTATACATTTTTTCGTTCGTCATTGAAGGGAGAGTGAATTGGAGAGAATTGTGGTGAAATGATATTTTTCGTTAGTGTATTCTATAAGTATGGTGATTATAATAGTAAGTTTAAGCATTGAATTTAATTGTGCTAGTGAGGTTATGAATTGTGTCTTTTGTTTTACGTTTGCTCGATATATTTAAAGCGAGAGAGGGGATTATTTTATTGCCTTAATTTAAAAGGGAAGTTTCCTACTCCCTTTAAATTTCTGTCACCCGTCGACAATAAATAAGGGTTTCCCGCTCTCCGATTTCTAAATTCAAAGAAATCGAGGGTAATTTTGAAAAGCAAAAGCAAGTATACACCGACGTTATATTTAGGATGGGCTTAAGGCGGTGTTAAATATTAAACGTTATCTGTATTTCTCCACAATTCAAGAAAAATTAAAAAAAGTATTAGCTTGTGGCCCCGAATATTACAATCATAACATAAGTAAATTTATTGAAGTAAGAATTAGGGAGTTATAATTTTTTGTTAGGGCACCGAGGGGCTATTCACTGTGATTATCTGTACTTCTTTTGATGGGTATTTCGATTTACCACTGACGTTTTCCGTTCATGTCACACTATAATTATAACTGAAATAAAAAAATTTCAGTAATAATTTTAAAACAGTAGCGCATCGAAGGACTATTCACTCAAATTTTCAGTACTTATTAAGTATACGATGTGGCTGCTATAACGAGCCCTTGAGTCGTCTTGTTTTTTATAACAGTTCAAACGAGAGTGAACCAGGTTGTGAGAATTACGAATTATTTAAAAAAATCTACATCCAAGCGAGACTAGACCAGGCTATTTTCGGTTCGGTTAGGTATAGACAAATTTGAAGGGGACCTTATGCTGTCAGGAAAACAATTGTCCCAGGAACTTAAAAGAAATGTGAAGTGGTTTTAAGGAGATGGATCTCAGGAAACGCGACGAAGCATGATCCGGAAGGGGGGGTCAGTAAATGGTTTTTTTTTGCGTGACGTAGTACCAATTAGTACCAAGACCATGTCAGCGACAACCATATTGGAGAGACCTAACTGTCGCGTTCCGTAATTTAATAAGCACATATGCTTAAGGCCCCAACTGTTTAAAAATTATAAGGGTTCCCAAATAATAATAATAATAATAAAGATCTGATATTGTCCGTCCGTCTTTACCAGAACCCAGACTCTGATGGGGCTACTTTAAGCCTCTCCAGTTCTACGGCTACGCCGCAGAACGATACAATGATGTCATTCCAAATAGCCTAACTTCACGTAACATAACAAATAATCTAATGTTCCTTAGCTTAACATATGGACAACCTTAGCCAAACACCACGTAACGTTACGTAACCTAATCCTGCCTCGCTTAACCTAAGCAAATCAAACCTACCCTATATAGCTTAACCTACCCTACCCTGGCCTAACTTAACTTAGCCGAACCTTGCCATGGTTTTTATTTAACATATCTTTTAGGGAGAGCGGACATTGGGCAAAGGAGATATTTATAGGAAGAAATGGGGTGACACCAAGATGGGGTCGATCAGTATTAACTATGAATCATTAGTTTGTTAAATAAACCAGATCATTTTGGATATCAAAAGTATAGTTTCTTAGGTTTACCTTAACCTTTCACACGTCGTTTCAAGCGAACCAAGAGAACTTATTTTTCAATCGGTAGAGCTTCTCTACACATATCCCACCTAAACCGATAATTACTTAGAGATTTCCCATTTGATGAACAGTTTTGAACGTATGAGATGGTAATTCCTATTTTTTTCATTGTCGTAGATATTCTGAGAGAGCGGTAGCTCTCTTAGATAAGACTTCATACTGCTCTTAATGTATAAGGAGGGTTTTTTGTTTTGATGTAGTTTTTTTGTATTACATTAACTGTTTAGAAAAAATTGCACCGAACTACAATTCTGGCCCTCAATATGTGGTTAAATTTCAAAGAGATCCATTAATTAGTTAATTTTATAAAAAATAAAGTTGCTAAGGGTGGTTTTCATTTCCATAAAATTAATCACACCTTTTGATGCAAAACAGAAATTTTTCCCATAGAAATAACATGGGAAATATTTCAAAAAAAAAACAAATCGGTTACTCGTGATTTAGAAAAACTATACGTTGGTTAGATTTGGGAACGGTCTTAAATGGAACTTTACACTATAATCTAGGATCATTTTTCTTGTTATTAAGAAGAATTAATTTTAAGTGTGTTTAATTTTTAATTTTAACAAGTTGCGAAACCAAACCTCTCAGAGTCCAGACTAATTTACTTTCCAAACACAGGTCCACCAGCCTATGAGTAAAAACGGAAATACATAATTCAAATTGGCGAGATATTGCCAAGGTCATTTTAAAGGTTAAAGCGTTTAATAATTTCCTGCGTATCCTCAATTCTAATGAGAACCTAATATCTATCACTTAAATGAGTACTTAACTTTCGGCTCACTCTGAGCCGTTAAGACCTCCTATAAGAGGACACGAAACAAGGTCAATTACGGTTACAATCTAGATATCTTATCTCATCCACCCAATCGTTTCAACACTTATAGAGACATGAAGTATTAACATCCATATTATCTAATGAAGCTAAAAGTTACGTTTACACTATATATAAATATAGTAATACTGAACAAGTAGAGATGAACGCGCATTTCAAATATAATAACAAAAGACTTTCTTGGATTATCGAACTAAAACCGAGCTAAATAGCTTCTAAACAACTAAAATAATTGAATTGCCGAAACTTTTATCCGTATTTTCATTTCATACAGGGTGTTACAAAAAGATGTGTCACAAATTCAGGGGCGCATTCTACGGGTCAAAACAAGACTATGTCACCAAAGAACTATGGTCCAAAACTGAACACCCGCGGAGATACGGGCCATAAAAGTATGACGTAAAATGCGATGAATCTTCCCTTCAAGTGAAGCGACGAATATGGCTTGACCATATTGATTCAATTAATTGGTCATAATTGAACAAGATTCGATATTTAAGAAACGATCGATTCTGGGGGCAGAGCTAAAAGCATTTTAGACCAAAAAATTAAACATTTAATTTGGTAAAGCGTTTTAATTTGGCCTAAAGTTACAACGGCGTTTTCAGATCGCTGTAGTTGCTGAGTGGCTTGGTTTTTCATTCATTAAAACGATGGCCCATTCAACTTTTTTGTCAAGCCAACAAGTAAAGCGCTTTTACGTGTAAGCAAGAGCGCCTAGTTATTGGAAAGATGTCGTGACAACGGCATGAACCTAGTAAAACCGGCGTATTTAACCAGACCGTGGTATTATTACCCAATCTCGCATGTCTGTTATCGAACCCCTGTGGTAGTTACGTTTGACATCGAACATTCGTGGATATCTGTGTCGTGTGACATTCTTCTAAGACAGATTCACTATCGGCCACGTATGCAATAAATGACGCATACGGCGACAAACGACCAATGCTATTTCTCACGTGATTGTAATACTGTATCATGCGTAATCCTTCGAAAAGTAGTCGCTTAAGTACATTGCTGCTAGTAATGATTGATAACTACACCTGCTGGATCAAATGCCAACTAATACATTACAATGTTTCTTAAAGGGTCTTAAAGTAGACCAATTAAAAAACATTTGTTTTGCTAAAAGAAAGGACTGTGCTAATTTCATTATTTCAATCACTTCAGAAAAAACTTACAGTCCTAAAAGTTACGGAAAATTATTCAAACGAGGAGCTAAACGATATGCACCTTATGTATGGACGAGCATTCGGGAATGCTCTGGAAGCCAATCGCCTTTACCAAGAGATGTTTCCTCAACGAAGATTGCCGTTTCGTCAAACTTTCGAGGCGGTAGATCGACGTTTGCGAGAGAAAGGGCAACTACGGCGAACGGGTGGATCTAGAAGACCGCAATATGTACCCGAAAACTAAGAAAACCAAGTCCTGCAAATCTTCCAAAATCAGCCCGGAACCAGTACCCGCAAGGTTGCAGATCAACTTGATGTAAATCATGTACAGGTTTGGATAATCCTAAACAATCACGGATTTCACCCGTACCACTACCAGAAAACTCGGCTTTAAATCCAGATGACTATCCAAGGAGGCTACAGTTTTCGAACTGGTTTATCCACCAATGTGTTGCGAACCCCCAATTTCCAGTCATGGTCTTAGTGACCGACAAGGCCACGTTTTTCCAGGACGAAATCATCAACTCTCACAACATGCATCAATGGAGCCAAGAGAACCCGCACGCCATCGTGAAAGCAAGTCATCAAGTCAACTTTAGTTTAAATGTTTGGTGCGGTAATGTTGGTAATCTTTTATTCGGACCGCACTTCCTCCCACAAAGATTTAACGGTCAACATTATCTCCAATTTCTAACTGAAACGCTACCGGACCTCTTAGATGTGCCCTTGGCTCAGTGGCGCGACATGTGGTTTATGCACGATGGCGCTCCCGCTCATATCAGGCGCGACGTTCATGCACATTTGGACGCCACCTATCCTGGAAGGTGGATCGGTCGTGGAGAACCTGTTGTTTGGCCAGTTCGTTCGCCCGACCTCAACCCTTTGGATTTCTTTCTTTGGGGTCATTTGAAGGAAATGGTTTACCAAACGGAAGTTCCAAACATCGAAGAGTTACGTCGACGGATCATTGAGGCATGCGAAACCATCATAAATACACCAGGAATCTTTGAACGAGTTCGTGGGTCTTCCGTTAAGAGGGCCGAAGCTTGCGTAAGAGCTCAAGGACAACATTTTGAACAAATTTTGTAAAATTTAATTAATAAAATACTATCTCGATGCTCATTGCACCCTTTAAAAAACATTGTAATGTATTAGTTCACATTTTATCTAGCAGGTGTAGTTATCAATCATTACTAGCAGCAATGTACTTAAGCGACTACTTTTCGAAGGATTACTCGTCATACAGTATTACAATCACGTGTGAAATAGCATTGGTCGTTTGTCGCCGTATGCGTCATTTATTGCATACGTGGCCGATAGTGAATCTGTCTTAGAAGAATGTCACACGACACAGATATCCACGAATGTTCGATGTCAAACGTAACTACCACAGGGGTTCGATAACTGACATGCGAGATTGGGTAATAATACCACGGCCTGGTTAAAAACGCCGGTTTTACTAGGTTCATGCCGTTGTCACGACATCTTTCCAATACCTAGGCGCTCTTGCTTACACGTAAAAGCGCTTTACTCGTTGGCTTGACAAACAAGTTGAATAGGCCATCGTTTTAATGAATGAAAAACCAAGCCACTCAGCAACTACAGCGATCTGAAAACGTTGTTGTAACTTTAGGCCAAATTAAAACACTTTACCAAATTAAATATTTAATTTTTTGGTCTAAAATGCTTTTAGCTCTGCTCCCAGAATCGATCGTTTCTTAAATATCGAATCTTTTTCAATTATGACCAATTAATTGAAAACAATATGGTCAAGCCATATTCGTCGCTTCACTTGAAGGTAAAATTCATCGCATTTTACGTCATACTTTGATGGCCCGTATCTCCGCGGGTGTTCAGTTTTGGACCACAGTACTTTGGTGACATAGGCGACGAAATCAAAAAACACTGGACTAAATTGTCGCGGATATAGTCAAATTCATAGAACAAATAGCTAGCTTAATGGACATTTTAACTTTTCCCTGCTAATTAAAGGGCACGAGAAGCTTCGTTTGAAGATAGAATTAATTACTGTGAATTCAAAAATATCAAGCTTATAATTCTCCGATTTCTAGTTATTTGGCAATATGCATTTGAATATGCTTCATATGAAATTATTTAAAATCCACTTTTTAAGAAAGGCTACGTTTTCTTGTTTTTGACGTCACACACTCGAGATGGTGCCACTCTCTCCGCCAGACCCAGAGGGGAGAAGCATGGGCAGAGCTCGAGACGCGTATACCTTGCGCTCGCGCGCATATGATTCCCGCGCCTTTTTTTCTCAATGTCATAGTGATGTCATAAAACAGCCGAACAAGCTGACAAGACAAAATGATTTATATATCGAAACTGAGTTTTCGTGATTTTCCAATGGATTTTAAAAATATAAACTTTGGTTCAATTATATTAAAAACTTTATAATTTGAAAGTAGAGACTTGAAAGTGTAATATAATACCACTTTCGTGCTAAAATATGATATGAAATTGTAACTTCCCATACCCTATAATCTGGATTACCAATAAAAGATAGTTAAACTAGACACCCAATTTAAGATAAATAAACTAGATTACGAATTTAAATCATTAAAGTAGTTAACCAATTAAACGTACTTAATTAAATTATCAAGTATAGGTAATTAAACTAGACTACCAATTAGAGGTTATTAAAGTAGATTACCAATTAGAGGTTATTAAAGTAGATTACCAATTAAGGGTTATTAATTAGATTACCAATGAAGGGTTATTAATTAGATTACCAATGAAGGGTTATTAATTAGATTACCAATGAAAGGTTATTAATTAGATTCTCAATGAAGAGTTATTAATTAGATTACCAATTAAGGGTTATTAATTAGATTGCCAATTAAGGGTTATTAATCTTGATTACCAATTAAGGGTAATTAATCTAGGCTACCAATTAAGGGTAATTAATCTAAGTTACCAATTAAGGGTAATTAATCTAGATTACCAATTAAGGGTAATTAATCTAGATTACCAATTAAGGGTAATTAATCTAGATTACCATTTAAGGGTAATTAATCTAGGTTACCAATTAAGGGTAATTAATCTAGATTACCATTTAAGGGTAATTAATCTAGGTTACCAATTAAGGGTAATTAATCTAGGTTACCAATGAAGCGTAATTAAACTAGATTACCGACGACTGGTAATTACGCTAGATTACCGACGACTAATAATTAAGCTAGATTACCGACGACTGGTAATTAAGCTAGATTACCGACGACTGGTAATTAAGCTAGATTACCGACGACTGGTAATTAAGCTAGATTACCGACGACTGGTAATTAAGCTAGATTACCGACGATGATTACCGACGACTGGTAATTAAGCTAGATTACCGACGACTGGTAATTCAGCCGGATTACCGACGACTGGTAATTCAGCCGGATTACCGACGACTGGTAATTCAGCCGGATTACCGACGACTGGTAATTCAGCCGGATTACCGACGACTGGTAATTCAGAGGGATTACCGACGACTGGAAATTCAGCCGGATTACCGACGAGTTGTATGTCAGCCGGATTACCCACGACTGGTAATTTAGCCGGATTACCGACGGCTGGTTATTTAGCCGGGTTACCGACGACTGGTAATTTAGCCGGATTACCGGGGACTGGTAATTTAGCCAGGCTACCGACGACTGGTAATTTAGCCGGGTTACCGACGACTAGTAACTTAGCCGGGTTACCGACGACTGGTAATTTAGCGGGATTACCGACGGTTGGTAATTTAGCCGGGTTACCGACGACTAGTAATTTAGCCGGGTTACCGACAACTGGTAATTCAGCCGGGTTACCGACGGCTGGTAATTCAGCCGGATTACCGACGGCTGGTAATTCAGCCGGATTACCGACGACTGGTAATTCAGCCGGATTACCGATGGCTGGTAATTCAGCCGGATTACCGACGGCTGGTGATTTAGCCGCATTACCGACGACTGGTGATTTAGCTGCATTACCGACGACAGGTAATTCAGCCGTATTACCGACGACAGGAAATTTAGCCGTATTACCGACGACAGGAAATTTAGCCGTATTACCGACGGCTGTTAATTCAGCAAGATTACCGATGGACGCGCAACGCCCTAAGACTTTTTATCTCCGATATTTTCTGAACAATTTAATTAATATGAAGACTGGAGTGACAGATAATAATAAAAACTGTCATTGTAGACAAAGACCGGAAAGTGTAAAAGAAAAGGTTTGAAAATTAACTGCCTGAAGTAACAGATATTAAAATTTTGATTTTTGAAGACATGATTATAAAACATCAACTATTAAAACAAATACTTATCTTACTTTTTTCCACCAAAATTTCATTTTCCCGAAATATTTTTCAACAATATTTACGCAAGTAGTTTGTTCTCAACAGTAGTTTTCACCTAGAAGGGTTAAAGGGATACTAGCTTAGTACTGGTTTTACTTTCGAGTTTCGACTAACATTTGATTCTAGGAGATTTATATGCTTCGATATCTGAAAAGATTTCTCTTGAAGAGTGTAGATTTTTATATTTTAAAATTGAAAATATTGCGAAGCGGAAAATAATATAGGCCTTTTCATTGATTTAGTTATTAGTGTCGAAAAGATCTGTAGATTGATCGTGATCTTTGAGAGCTATACAACACGTTAATATTTAATTCTTCGTAAGCTTTACAATTTAAGAATACGTTTTGTTAAGTTTTTATACGGTTTATATTTTATAGACCAAGAGCCAGTAGCCTGGATCTTACCATATAAAGTACAAAAGGTCTGACCATTGGAATGAGTTCAGTTTTGATGCTCATAAATAGATTTGGCCGTCTTACGCGTCACAGCTGGGGCATTTGAGGGGGGCGGGGTCATGTTTGACCCTAATTCTACAGGGCCGGTAGGCCCTTGTAGATATGACTTGATACTCTTTTGTAACGTTAAAGCAAAATTCACATGCTTTTACCATTTTTCCTATGGAGATTAACATGGGGTTTTTCGTGATATTTAGCCACCTCTAACTGAAAAACTAGAGCGAAGTTACTTTTCGGAATACTCTTAATTTAACAATTATGTATTCAAGGTGTGCTATCGGCTAGTTTAATTTAAATCAATTAACTCTAAGTATGTTAATTTTAGTTAATTCTGAAAGTACGTCAAAATTACTTTTGAGTCAGACTATCTAGCAGTAGACGCTGACAGATTACTTTACTATTTCATCCGAGCTTGAGCACCTTTATATGTATTTTCTAATTAACTGTAGCACCCTTAATAAGAAATAGGTCGTTATCAGGTCGAATTTTCGTCTAGAAAAGTAATTCAGGTAAATAATTACAGTTACCAGAGGTTTTTATATCATTTAAAGTAAGTTTTTGAACGTTCTTTACGGCCAAGGCTTAAGTTGTATTTTAGTTTGTCTATGTAATATAGTATTTATATAGTCTTTCCCCTTTCAAGATAAAAAAAGCTCATTTCCAGCTCTGTATTCCAAAAATACGCAGTCTGCTTCGTTTCCTGCTACAAACAAATATATGAGGACTGAGGTATACAGGGTTTCATTATTTGTTAATCTCACTAAAATGCTACTAATTGTGAAGGTGTGTGATATATTTCCTTAAACTAAACCAATGTAGAGGAATTTCCATGTTTACATCAGCACAGATTCTCTCAACGTAACCACGTTGGAAACGGAGAGTTACGTATGAGGTATACTGGGTTTCATTATTTGTTAATGGTTTAGAAATCAACGGTAGTGTTTTCACCCTGTGATGAATTCAACTTCAAAATATTACAGGAAAGATCACAAAATGTTCAATGTGTTTTCCTACGGCAGTTAAAAGAGTGGTGTATAGGTTACTGGTTAGCGCAGTTCACTCAACATTCTCATTTGAGGACAGGTATACGCGGTTTCATTATTTGTTAATCTCACTAAAATGCTACTAATTGTGAAGGTGTGTGATATAATTCCTTAAAACTAAACCAATGTAGAGGACCAGATTATTCGTTAAAACAATTTTGGTCCTATTGAATCAGTTATACTGTGATGTTACGTTATCATTTTATAAACTATTTGTTACCAACAGTGGATTGTTTAATTCATAAGTAACAGTGGTGCTGGTTAATCCAGGAGGACAGTGTCGTTATATAATTTAATTAGTCAAATAATTTTCATGTTTACATCACAGATTCTCTCAACGTAACCACGTTAGAAACGGAGGGTTACGTTGTTTGCTATTTCCACAGTCCACGTTGCCGTTTGTTTATTGGTTTAAATTGCTATGAATTGTATAGGTATTTGATTTAATTACTGGTATTCAAGCTAAACTATAGAATAACATCATTCATTAACATATTGTATAGATAATCTTTACCACAAACCTAGCACAGGATATGATAAAAATTTAACGCAATGTGTTGGAAATAATCAAAAACTCCTCTAAACATTAGAGTTAAGGTGAATTATTTATTAAAAGTCATTTTATAAGCTTAATGAGCACTGACGACAAGTTAATTTCAACGTAATTAAGTGTAATTAACGTGAAATTAAACCCCGAATGTACATTTTTTTTGGATGAAAACTCAGATAACTCTTAAATGATGTCCTTGATTAAGATTGTATCTAACCAAGCCGTTGGTAAAGCCCCATGTTTTCTCTTTCACACTTAAGCTAATTTAAATTATCTCGAAAGCACCTTAATAGGCGCGAAATTCAAAAGTTTAGGGTAAAATAAGAATCGAAAACTCCACTAAAAATTGCAACTAAGGTGAAGTATACATTTAAACTCATTTTATAGCCTAAATGTACACTGCCAAAACACAATCCTACGTTAATTTTAACTCAATTAAATATAATTAACGTGAAATTAAACCAAAATATACATTTTTGGATAAAAGCTCAAATAACTTTTAAATAAACTGTTTAAACTACCCAAAAGTTTAGGGTACCATAATGATGAATATATGGCAAAAATATTAAACTGCACTAAACATTGCAAATAGGGTAAAAAATTCAAATAAATTTTAAGCTTAATCCACTCTCACGAACCACGCTCAAATTAAGATTAAAACATCACAAGTTTTTCGTACAGCCACAGTAGTTTCCTATTTCACTTTCAAATTAATCTAAATGATCATTAAAATACATCAAAAGCGCATACATTAAAATTTTAGGGTAATTGCAATTTAAGTTAATATTTTATTGAAACTTTTATTATAAAATAAATCCACACAAGATAAACAAGATAAGCCGTTAAATTAAACTCAATCAAGTATAATTAACCTAAGAAAAACATTAACATGTACAAAAATGGGCCAAGCCTCGCTTCGTGCCCTCTCCGCCCTAAAAAGTTCTGAGATCCCATGTAGAGCCAAGTCTGCCTTTTGTTCTCATTCAATCGCCAATTGAACAATTATGTTATAAATTAAGTCCTTTTCCTAATTAATAACCAATCTTCTTTGACTCTATCATTATTATACATCTTTGTTCGTATCAAAAATATCGTGACTTGGCAATCGCAAGTAAGTAATATTAAAAGGAAGTCGAAGGGATATTCACTAAATCGTTTATGGTCGAGGGGATATGTACAAGTTTATAAGATGAGTCATGCACAACCCTATGTACAAATTATATGGTGAGTTATGCATAACCCTATTTACAAGTTTATAAGGCGAGTTATGCATAACCTTATGTACACCTGCGCTTGCCAAGTCACGATATTTTTGATACGAACAAAGATGTATAATAATGATAGAGTCAAAGAATATTGGTTATTAATTAGGAAAAGTACTTAATTTATAACATAATTGTTCAATTGGCGATTGAATGAGACCAAAAGGCAGACTTGGCTCTACATGGGATTTCAGAACTTTTACGGCGGAGAGGGCACGAAGCGAGGCTTGGCCCATTTTTGTACATGTTAATGTTTTTCTTAGGATCTCACTTCTTTTTGTAGACCCTCTCGTTATACTTCGGTAGTTATATTAAAACAAGACCCTCTCGTGGTACTTCGTTTGCCAATATAATCGCTAACGTTTGTCCATATTTACGCTGAATTACCCCTTTCGACCCGCAGAGAATATGCAATAAAGATTGTACGCGATATCCTAATAAAAGAATGTAGCATCAGTTACGACACATTTCTATTAAACTACTACTCCTATTAGCTTTAATATATATTTAACTTTCGGTTAACTTTGGACCATTACGTCCTTTCATCAAGAACACACACTATTTCTGTTGAAAAGACGGCAGCGCCATCTAGTTTTAAAATAAAGAACTAAAGAACAATTTTATAAAAAATTCGGGATGTTTTAATTTTTCTGTGCTTTATAAAATAAATGAAAACTAAATCCTGAATTTTAAGTTTCTATCTCCTCTAGAAGTACCTTAGAATTTTGATGATCGGTGAGTGAGTGAGTGACAAAATAAGGTAGATTTCACCTGCGATATTTCGAAAAGCATATAGGGTAGGAACTTGAAATTTGGAAACAATAGCTAGGATTGACAGTCCTCGCGGCAAGCAAAATTTCAGACTTTCACCTATACCCATCACGAAGTTACAGTGGGCTTAAAAGTGCCACGAGTTGCTTCGAGAAAAGGATGTCAGTGCTCGACTTGGCTGGGAGCACGGCAGTGCTCCCAGAATGTGAAAGATTCGTGTTTTGGGTAAATTCATGGATACCTTATAATTAAACTAACAAATCTTTCACCCAGCCTCCATTTTCCTGTTTAATTCTTACGATTAATTAAATTGTCATTTAAAAGCTTTTTTCCCCATTTTGAAAAGAGAGCCATTGAAAAGGCGTGATATTTAAAAGTTTTGGGGCAAAGTAGTGATTGTTCTGCAAGAGTCAAACAGTCACTCCTCTAAAGTTTGCAGAATTTCTTGTTCAAACTCGTATAATAAACTGAAATAACACTAGTAAAAGAAGATAAGCCGTTAATTTCAACTTAATGATCATATTTAATTAAAATTAATCGAAAACAACAGGTTTTTTTTGGGTAACTATAGATAACCCTTAACTGAAATAACAAAATAAGATTAAACTACGCCAGTTGTTCTTTCAGCCTAAATGTTTTCCTATTTAACACTAAAATTAATTACATTATCACTATAATGCATTAATAGGCTCCAAACACAAAATTTTAGGGTAAGGAATGTGTCAAAATGAAACTTTTCCATTTAAATTTTAATATATCATTAGCATAGTTCGCCAAATCACCAGCAACAATTTAATCTGGCAACATTCAATGTAATAATGTTGCCAATAAAACAAGGGCGTCTAGCCCATAACTAAGCCATATCACTAGCCATCTCTCGCTATCCCTAATTCAATAAATTTTCTTCTACTGAAATACCACCTAGCATACCAGTCAAGTGGGGGGAGCAACAGAAAATTTTAAAGCACAGTCTTACGATAAGTCTTGGAATTTGGGCCTCAAATTACAGCCTCTAATCGAATCCGTTTGGTACACATCAACGTCAACGTAAATGTTCAATGTGATTACCATTGTGGTGCAGGCACTCTTCATCTGTCCATGTCTTTCAATTACTTTACAAGCAACGAACTCATGACGCAGGAAGTCCAAGTAAATGCCTTCAGAGATTTTCTTATCAAGAAAAAGGGTCCGATAATTTGGTTTCCAAGAATGCCCTCCCAAAAATGCACGTTATGAAGGTTTAAGGTACCATCCTTAAATAGCCTCGTCAGAGAACAGTACCTTTCTAAAAATAATGGATCGGCTTCAATTAGTTCACGCAAAGGTTTTGCCGTTTTGGGTAATCCTCGTAAACATCATGTTCAATTTTCCCTGGTTTGAATACACTGGCATTTTGCTAAAAGACGAGACTAACTAATTAAATTCGGTCCTAACTGCTACGTAACGACGATTAGTTTTCACTACGGCCTTTTTTCTCGGTTCCTCAGACAACTCGGACCTTCTGCTTCAAAGTCATTCCCAAAGAAACCTTTATGTTTTCTTTATTTTGTTCATAGTTTAAGGTTAGGGGGCCGACCTTTATTACAATGGTTTCTTTTTTCGGTATTTGTGCCTTTTTAACAGGCGTATTGTTAAAATTGTAACACTACAGAAATTGTATTTCAAATGGGACCGGCAATACCGCAACGCTGAGCCGAAAAACTGGATGGTAATTGTTTGGACCTATAGGGTCAGGACATTGGAGGACCAAACATACCGTGGTGTCACGTGTCGAATGTTAAAGCGACCTTCACCACTATACATACTATGACCTGCTGCTCAAGCTGACAATCTTTGAAAACTCAACTTTGAGGAACTTCCGGTCTTTTTAGATATAAAGGGGCTTTCAGTGTCGCTAAGTAGTAGAATTACAGTAGTTGGTCTCGTTTCCTAGCAAAATGCCAACTTATTCTAACCAGGAAAAATTGGGCAGCAAGTTTATTTTGGGTGAAGGTCGCGGTAACATTCAACCATAGAGAATTTTACACATGTGTAAAATTCTCTCTGGTTCAACTAAAGGTAGTGCTTTATGCCGAACGGTCTCCACACCGACATTTGGGTGCGAGGACTTTCGTCATTTCGATAGTGCAAGATCGTGAACGTAGAAGAGACTGTATAGTCTGTAATGAGGATACAGACTTTGACATCGTAGAAAGTTTTGAAGCCAATCTCATGCTTGTAGTAGAGCGGTGGAACAAGAAGTTGCACTAAGCCATTCTACTGTTCGTGCCAGTTTACAAGGGCATTACTACAGGCATAATCATATCCCCCTACATCAAGCCTTAACGGACGAGAAGTACCTAAGACGGCAATACCATTAGTCTTGCCATGCGTCATGAGTTTAGTGGTTGCAAATGTAATGCAAGACACGGACAGTCATCTGGAAGAGTGCCTCAACCACAATGGTAGACACTTCGAATATTTACGTTGAGTTGTTTACTAAACAGTTTAGAGGTTGCAATTTGAGGCCCAGGTTCTAAGACTAATCGTAGGACTGTGCTTTAAAATATTTTGTTGCATTCACGCATATTCTCCTGTATTCTTTGTGTATCTTGCCACTCGTTGTCACTTAAATACAATAAAACATGAATTCTAAACATTTATTTACACCCTGTATAATTTAGCACGACATCACCCGTTGGCAGTATTGGGGGTTGTACATAAAGGAAGCTGTTGGTCTGATCTCGACAACACTGTATATGTATACAGTGTACGAAACAAATATTTTTCTTCCATATTTCAAATACCGTCGTTTTTAAACTTTTCATAAATAAAGTACAACACAATATGCTTATATAGACATCGTCTTCAAGCTCTTCTACTCATGATGCATTTCCTCAAAAATTCTCATTGATATATGTTTAGAGTGTACACAACAAATAAAAAAATTTATTCTACATTTCAAATACTGTCATTTTTGAACTAACTTCATATATAAAGTACAACATTATATGCTTTTCGAAAACTATGTTATTGGATATGAGTTCATATAATTAACTATACTTAAGTACTTCTTTAAGCTATTAGAAATAGATCAACCCCAAATGTATGTCGGTACAAAAAACATGAAATTATTCAAATTTTAATTACATTAAGACTGAAGGGACAGATATTATAAAAAAACGTCTTGGTTTGGACCAAGGCCGAAAAAACAAACGATATGTCTGAGGTTTATCAGTTGACTGAAGTTTCAGATATTGCAATTTCTTTTTAAATTACTTTTATTCCTTTAATCCTTAATCAATATTTAATTCAATCAACTTATTTTTACTGTTAATCGATCTATTCCCTCTAAATTAATTTCAAAAATTACATATCTACGCTTTTTCAAGAATAATTCCATTTTCCGAAAACATTTTATCATGAAATTAATTATTTTGAAGGGATTTCGTGTCGATGATTACTAAGTTGGAAGCACAGTTTTAATTCTTGTTGCCTTGACAAATTTTCAAGTTTGCACCAAAAAAGTTTAAATCTGTTGTAAGTTGCTGGGAAGACTGATGTCAAGAAATTATGATAAAGAATTTATTTTGCTCAAACTAATTTATAAACTTATGTTGTCTACTTAAGACAAAGCAACAACCTCGGTCCTGTCTTGTTTCTTTTAGTAGGTAGCTCTCCTTTTATGCACTGGAAAAATATGATATCGGTGTAAATATAACCAAAGGAAAGGGTAAAGTTTACATAAAAAGAAATACTTCTCAGTTCCGATGACTTGTTATTTCCTGAGGAAATAAAATGGTTGAACACATCATACCTTACCAGAACTGCCATGGACCGATCGTACACAAATTACATAAGGAGAAACTAAAACACTGGGGCGATGCCGCCATTGGGGTCTTCTCCCTCTCGCCTAGAAGCACCGCTAGAGGCAGTGCGAGTTGACTTTCCTCCCGCCTGTAGTGAACTTTGGCACCGTCTGACGATGGCCCTTGGTGCAAGGAAGAATACCCCAATGGTCTCCTCGCCCCTGTGTGTTTTCGGAAATGGTCTCTACGCCTGATAAAATCATTCCGCGTAATACGTAACCGGTGTACAATACAAGTAACGCCAACAATGTAGTAAGGGGTGATGACGTTCCAAATCTAGATTGAGTTATGGCCAAGAAGCTTTGAAGTTCGGAGAGGGAAACTGCAGTGCAACCTTTCCTTCATAGTCGCGACAAAAAAATGTAACATTTCGATATTCGAAGTTAAATGTATAAATTCGCGTCCCCAATATATGCATCCACTATCAAATATTTACATTTTCCTTTCGAGTTATATCAAAGATCGCTTGCTCTTTTTAGACACTTCGTATAATATTTCAAATATTCAATATTCGTCACCCAACACGTACTCCCTTCAAAATAATTAATTTCATGATAAAATGTTTTCGGAAAATGGAATTATTCTTGAAAAAGCGTAGATATGTAATTTTTGAAATTAATTTAGAGGGAATAGATCGATTAACAGTAAAAATAAGTTGATTGAATTAAATATTGATTAAGGATTAAAGGAATAAAAGTAATTTAAAAAGAAATTGCAATATCTGAAACTTCAGTCAACTGATAAACCTCAGACATATCGTTTGTTTTTTCGGCCTTGGTCCAAACCAAGACGTTTTTTTATAATGAGGTATGATTTCTTACCTTATGAGGTACATGAATAAAGAAGGTGGCAAATGATAGAACTGGAAATGGCGATTCCAAATATATGAAATCTGACGTCATCAAAGGGGGCCATCAATAAATCAGACGGGGGTTAAAATGGTCGAATGAAGTATGAATTCTTACCTCATGAGGTACATGTATGAATCCGGTGTTGTTTGATAGATCTGGTCGTGCTAAATAACAGAATATAAAATCTGACTGCAAAATACGCGGCTTAGGTTTAATCTGACGGCCTGATTCTTGCGTCAGACTATGACAACTTCGTGCCTCATAAAGCTAGGTTCCCACTCGACCGAAAAAAACCGGCGCAAATCACGCAGCATACGGTAGAAATTTTACCTTACGCCGTCGTCCGGCTGTAGACTAAACACACTACGACTGAATTTTGAGTTTGGCGGTAGATATTTTTGGGTCACGTGACAGATTAGAGTGGTTTCCATAACATTTATTTCGCACTCTGAATTGGTATCTCCTCAATAAAGACTTCCTTATTAACATCTTACGTCTATATACTTCCATTAGAAACATTTTTCTTTCTTCGTGGCATGTTTCCGACCAAAAAAAATACATGGCGGCTATCAATCTATCTAGCGTATGCGTGCACTCTTGAAATTTATGACGTAGTCAGTGGGATAATTTCATTGGCTGAGACACCGGCGTAACGCCGAACACGACCGAAAAATAGAACACAACTTGCGCCCGGCCGAGCGGAAATTCCGTCGGGCTCGGTGTAAAGATTTTTCGGTCGAACCCCTTTCTGCCGGGTCTCTGTCGTGATTTCCGTCGAGTGCGAGTCCAGCTTAAATGTGGCAGGTGATATTGTAAAACCAGCCCCACTGATGTGAAGTACATTAAACTTAACTTGTTTGAGCGAGTTGCCTCTGTTTCTATCGATGTAATGTGGTGAAAGATTTTGACTGTGATAAATGACATGAACTTAAATTGGCATCATTTAATACTAGAGCTATTTCAATTCGGGGGTTAGGAGAGTTTTTGAGGCGGGGTTTCGCCAGTCCCCGCCCAGGGGCCTTATTGTGCGCGAAATTTAGAACAGAGTTTTACAGTGGCCCACACGGAGAGAGGGTGACTATGACGATGAAACCGTATATATTGATTATCAGACTGATTCGGATAATGAACCAGATGAAGTTTAAAATGTAACATTTTTGTATCTTTATTTGCATTAAATAATAATTTAACGTTACTGAATGAGTTTGAAATAAAATGTGCCTGCATAGAGCTATATCAGTTGAAGGGGGAAACGGAGCCGGTTTCTACCCTCCCTCCGTGCGGGCCACTGTAGAACTCTAAGCTAAATTTCGCGCACAATAAAGCACCTAGGCGGGGACAGGCGATACCCCGCCTCAAAAACTCTCCTTACCCCCGAATTGAAATAGCTCTATTATTAAATGATGCCAATTTAAGTTCATCTCATTTATCACAGTCAAAAATATCTCACCACATTACATCGATAGAAACAGAGGCAACTCGCTCAAACAAGTTAAGTTTAATGTACTTCACATCAGGGGCTGGTTTTACAATATCACCTGCCACATTTAAGCTGGACTCGCACTCGACGGAAATCACGACAGAGACCCGGCAGAAAGGGGTTCGACCGAAAAATCTTTACACCGAGCCCGACGGAATTTCCGCTCGGCCGGGCGCAAGTTGTGTTCTATTTTTCGGTCGTGTTCGGCGTTACGCCGGTGTCTCAGCCAATGAAATTATCCCACTGACTACGTCATAAATTTCAAGAGTGCACACATACGCTAGATAGATTGATAGCCGCCATGTATTTTGTTTTGGTCGGAAACATGCCACGAAGAAAGAAAAATGTATCTAATGGAAGTATATAGAGGTAAGATGTTAATAAGGAAGTCTTTATTGAGGAAGCTAGAAAATATACTTTCTTGTACGATCTAAGCGACAATGGGACAGAGATACCAATTCAGAGTGCGAAATAAATGTTATGGAAACCACTCTAATCTGTCACGTGACCCAAAAATATCTACCGCCAAACTCAAAATTCAGTCGTAGTGTGTTTAGTCTACAGCCGGACGACGGCGTAAGGTAAAATTTCTACCGTATGCTGCGTGATTTGCGCCGGTTTTTTTCGGTCGAGTGGGAACCTAGCTTTATGAGGCACGAAGTTGTCATAGTCTGACGCAAGAATCAGGCCGTCAGATTAAACCTAAGCCGCGTATTTTGCAGTCAGATTTTATATTCTGTTATTTAGCACGACCAGATCTATCAAACAACACCGGATTCATACATGTACCTCATGAGGTAAGAATTCATACTTCATTCGACCATTTTAACCCCCGTCTGATTTATTGATGGCCCCCTTTGATGACGTCAGATTTCCTATATTTGGAATCGCCATTTCCAGTTCTATCATTTGCCACCTTCTTTATTCATGTACCTCATGAGGTAAGAAATCATACCTCATTAGGGTCAAACATGACCCCGCCCCCCTCAATTGCCCCAGCTGTGACGCGTAAGACGGCCAAATCTATTAATGAGCATTAAAACTGAACTCATTCCAAAGGTCAGACCTTTTGTACTTTATGAGGTAAGATCCAGGCTACTGGCTCTTGGTCTATTATAAGCTCTCAACGATTTTCTGTCCATTTTTGGTTTTGCCGCTCTTCAGAGCTGAAAAACTATTGTTCCGACCTCAGTTGGCTGGTCGGCTGGCTGGATTTGGTGTGACCTGATGAGTTTCGTCGTAAATAAACTTTTTGAATATCAAATTTCCCGCTAATTTCCGACTCCAAATTCACCCATAATTCACGTTACAACTCCTAGGTGGCGTAACGTATTTTATTTCAATTGAAATTATTTTTCTGTCGGTGCCGGGAAGCGATCCCGCGACGTCCTGATCCATACTACACGCCAGTGAAGGCGCGTGACCTAGCCAACTGAGCTACGCTCGGTTAGTATAATACTCGAGTTAATTTAGAGTCAAGAGAAGAGAGAGGAAGAAGGATCAGGACCCCCTCCCCGACGCCCGCAACTAGCTATGTATTGTAAGCCTGACTGCCGGAGACGAGAGAGAGGGGGTAGAGAAAATTTTCCCTAGGGGAAGGTGGCGCGCGCTTAATAATTTTTAGCCATGTAATTTAAATCAATGAAACATACTCATTTAAAGTTAAATAATTATAATTAAGAATGAAACTGACCTAAAATAATAAGCAGATTCTCGGCAAATTAAATAATCATTTTGGCAAATTCTGCTTTCTGCTCTCAGCTAAGAAGTTTGCTGGGTATATCTATTAATAACAGTAACGTATGTGATAATTATAAAATAAAATAAACAACTCAACGATATAAAATGAAATTTATGATCAAATTCAAACTAATTTCAATTAACAACAATCGAAATCAACGTGCTCATCTCTTAATCCACCGAAATATGAAATTTCTACATTAAAGCGCTATTTACCTAACAATTTTTAGAAATGTAATTTAATTCAATGAATCGTGCTCATTTAAAGTTAAATAATTATAAATAGCTAGTATGATTATTATATTTAAAATAATTACACTATTTAAGTTATAAATTTAATGATAGTGTTGATTAGCTCCAATAGAGGGCACGAAGTGTGCAAACTACGTCTAGATAAGGTATTCATAGTTTACAGGCATGGAGGATTCTAATTATATATTGATATTGTACTTATTATTAAAGTAATTTTATTTAATTGAAATAGTAAATTTAATTATGATAATTAAGGGTTCCACGAGAGGGCAGAATTTTTTAAAACATTTACTAATAATTTTACCAGGGATAAAGGATGTACGTGAGGATATTTGTTTTCACGCTTAGAGGATAGGCAACTCCCTACCTCCGACGGCAGCTTCTTCGTTACATAATCTGTTAAGTTAAATAATTATAAATAGCTAGTATGATTATTATATTTAAAATAATTACACTATTTAAGTAATAAATTTAACGATAGTGTTGATTACCTCCAATAGAGGGCATGAAGTGTGCACACTACGTCTGGATAAGGTATTCATAGTTTACAGGCATGGATGATTCTAATTATATATTGATATTGTATTTATTATTTAAGTAATTTTATTTAATTAAATAGAAAATTTAATTTTGGTAATAAAGGGTTCCGCGAGAGGGCAGAATTTTTTAAAACATTTTTTAATGTTTTTACCAAGGATGATAGGGGGTGGATACGAATTCTGAGAGAAATACGCGCGATTGGGTCTGGTGGGACGCTAAAAGTGGGGGCGGAATACTCGGGACGAAAGGTAGGTGGGCTACCTCATAACTAGACCCTATTTAGCGCCATCGTGTAGGCCTAATTTCGCATACATATGCCAAAGTTATTTTAAACTTTTTCCTCATAAATAAAATTTGCAATTGATACACTAAATTTTATATAGACTTAACATTTAATAATTATTGCATCGAAATTGTTCCAAAAATAATAGTGTACGTAGATGACGCTGCAATAGGGAAACGCCGGTAGGGATTTATTTGAACGCGCTGGGCGTCACCTAGAGTTGTTACTTCCTATTTCAAGGACGATTGAAAAGATTAGTCATTTGATGAAAAAAATGGAATTTAACTTCTAACGCATAGTGATGAAACCAAACATCATTTTACTATGTTTGAAAAAACTTACATTGATTATTAAACCTTTTCTTCTTTCGAGCATAAAAATGATCATTTTACACCATAGTTAGAAGTTAAAAACATTATTTAATGAAATATTTGATCTTATAATCCTTTCAATCCCCCTTGAAAGCGGAACAAAGAACTCTATCAGACGCGTTTAGCGCTGTCAAAAAATTCCTACCGGCGTTTCCCTATTGCAGCGTCATCTATGTACACTATTATTTTAGCAACAATTTCGAAACAATAATTATTAAATATTAACTCTATATAAAATTTAATGTTTCAATCGCAAATTTTATTTATGAGAAAAAGGTTTAAAATAACTTTTGCTATATGCATGCAAAATTAGGCCAACACGATGGCGCTAAATAGGGTCTAGTTCTGAGGTAGCCCACCTGCCTTTCATCCCGAGTATTCCTTCCCCATTTTTAGCGTCCCACCAGACCCAATCGCGTCCGAAGTTACGGCGCGTATTTCTCTCAGAATTCGTATCCACCCCTATCATAATTGTTTTTACCAGGGATAAAGGATGCACGTGAGGATATGTTTTCACGCTTAAAGAATAGGCAACTCCCTACCTCCGACGGCAGCTTCTTCGATACATAATCTGTTCCAGCTTTGGTTGTCAGCACACTCAAACCCAGATTTCTATGTTGGAGCTGCTAAATTGTGATTATTAACGTAGCTTTGTGCGTGCAGACAACAGAAAATGGAATTACCGATTTACAGGATTTAAAACGTCAAGATTTTAAATTCTAAATATCAGAACTTTTTTCGTCTTTTGTCTCGAAATCAGAGAAGTTTGTTTACATTATTACGGCCGAGGCTTAAGTTTTACGGAGATACTCCGATACTCATGCGGCCTCGTGAATCGTGCGTTCAACATTTCTTATAGGAAACCTATTAGGCCTATAAACTGTTAAAAATTGTAAATTAACAGTAGACAAAGCTACAGCATGGCTACATGAACCATGCTGAATGCTGATCTCTAGTCTAGTGTGTAGTGTGAGTCTCTCTCTAACCATATTTTCGGGTTTACCCTTTTTGAATTTCCCTCTCAAAGGATCACGTGACGTCTTACTCCTCGGTTGTGCACCGAGGTAGGTGCGCGTGAGAGCCATGGTGCCCGGCCGTTATAGTTTGCCTTCCCCCTTCTATCTTTTAGCGTTTTCCTTTGTGTCCTCGCGGAGCGCTCCCAAGGAGCAATAAAAATGGTAGTAGTAGTTTCCAGCTTCGTTAAAGACTGTTTTTGAAGAATAGGATCTCCTAGTTTTATTCCTCCATGGGAGCGCTCCGCGAGGACACAAAGGAAAACGCTATTTGACTCTCCTTTTCTCTGCTGTAAGCATGAAGAAAATTCCTAAGTTTTTACTTTCGCGCGATTTAGAGGTCCGGAAAAGTATTGGTCCGACCCTAGCTGGCAGGCTGAGCGTCCCTACAACCCCATTTTTAATTCTAAAATTGTTTTATACCAAAATAGATAAATGCTTTTATGCATATAAAATTGTTTTTAAATTAACTTTTTGGCACAAATATGAGATTTTTGTAAGATTTTTCGGTTCTGGCTTCTCTGATTAATTGGTACTTAGTACGTCATAAACAAAAAGGAATGAGGCTGCTTTTGGTGGTAATATCTATCGGGCCTGTCTTCTATTCCAGTACGATTTTCTCTGTTCTTTATCTTTACCATCCATTTCCGTGTCACGTCTAGCGTTGTTCGGTAGGGCTTATGCAAATTATTCCATTTCTTTTGTGTCAAGTTTCAAGATAACATCACTCGGGGCTAATTCTAAGCGCTTGTTGCATATTGGTATAAGCGCGCAATCAATGAATTATTTTAGTACCGAAACGCATCTTTTATCCCACAAATATTAGGTTTGCAACAAAATTGTTCCATTTCATAGGACAGAAGTTGGTTAATTACTTGTTTCAATAATCTATAACCCAAAATCAAGCCAGATTATTTTTATTCATAATTGGAATGATATTTGATATTTAAAATAAAAAAATAACCGTCCGTAGTATTTTTAAAATAACGCGCATGTTCCTTTTTAAAATAATTTACCAAAGTAATTTTGGTTAAAAATAATAAGATAAGAATTTTTAAAATAATTTATGTCTACAATGACAGTTTTTAATAATTTATGGTATGACTTCATTGTATATGTTCCTCGGTTGTGAACGGCTTAAATAGCTACCCTTCGAAGTCTGATATCTTTCTGTTATAGTAACGCTGTCAGTTATTTTTACATTGCAAAACATACTTGAAGTATGTAGAAAGAAGAGGAAAAGGCAAGCCTGTTTATTGAAGGCTGAGGTGGGATGACATTATATGAAAGTTTCCTAAATAAGTTCCATCTTTCTATAATTTTACTAAGTGTTTATTGTGACAAATTTTCAAAATATATATTTTAGCCCACCGAATTATGCAGGTTTTTAGACAATATGGAGATCTCATTTCTCAATAAAACGTTTTATAAGAATCCAACAGATTTTCGAAAATTCGCTGAAAAAGTGTTTAATGAGCAACTGCCAATAGTGGGACAAACCAGCAATTCCATTTTATTACTAAGTGAGATAAAAGAAATGATTCATGAAAAACGAAATCAATATTACTTTCGTCTTGGACAACCTTCAAGAGCCCTGCCTCTTGGAATAATGTTAAGGAGAATAAGAACCTTTACTTGGAAGGATAATTTCAACGTACAGTATGTATATAGTTTGGTACCTTTCAAGTTACTTATAACATGATCGTTTAATCCATATGGTCATAAACCTCGTCTATATCTCTTCCATTCCAACGTTAGTAATGTGGCAGTATCCCCCTAATTTACACTGGCCTGTGTGAAGAAAACACCTGAAAAACCAAATTTCCTCCAGTCTTGAGTTTGGTGACTCTGGTCACCTCTTGTAGTGCAGGAAATTTGAGTGAATAGCTAAAATGATTACCCGTAATACTAACTTCAATATATTTGCTTCTTTTATAATTGTTATAGTGCGACAAAATCATAAAACGTGAGTAAGAAGCCCCTTGATGCGAAGCCTTTAACAGCGGTAAATTGATTACCCGTAACTTATACCTAACCTTTAAGAGAAGTACAGGAAATTTGAGTGAATAGCCCCTCGTTGTTCTACCTTTAACAGCGCTAAAAAGATTACCTGACTCTTAATAGATGTTCCACTTTTAACAGTGCTAAATTTTTTACCCGTAACGCACACGTAACCCTTTATAGACTACCCGACGTACCTAAGAACTGGTTCTCTCTGTCTTGATACCATATACAGAATTCCTTTTCGTTCCATCTCGATACTTTCTTTTTTTAAAGCGATAGACTGGGCTATAGTTTTTTAAATCAAAAGTGGCTATAAACAAGATGGTCTAACCCATAATTAAGCCACATGGTTTACGTACTCTCGCTATCACATAGCCCACTCGATCACGCGCGTCACGACGCAAGCTGCTCGCGCTATAGAAGCCCCTTCAAAAGGCCAAAAAGTGCAACTTTAGGATTCTTGGCGGGAAATTCGAAGTCAGCGAAAATTAACATGAAGTTCTATGGGAGGAGGCCGGTTTTTTGGCCAGATTCTCTGTCCTATTGATCGAAATGACCTGAAATTTTAATGAGACGTGTGTTTTGAAGTGTTTTATTATTCTAAAAAAGATTCAAGCTTCTAGAGTGGATAGTGTTTTCAAAAAAAATTATTTTAAAAGTCAAAATGATGGGTTCAGTGCTAAGGCTGAACATATCTTCATATCTTCTGATTTACTTGTCAGAACGTCCTGAAATTTTAATGAAAGGTGTGTTACAATCTATTCTATTCTATTAAAAAGGATTCAAGCTTCTATGTTTGTTAATTATTTTAATAAAACTTAATTTCCAATGTCATAATTGAATTAAGTACTTAATTCACACTATGGTTGTATCTAATGGCCCAATTATCCAGAAACTTTAATAAAAGGTGTGTTACAATCAATTATATCTAAAACTGGTTAAAAAAATTCATAACTAATTAGCTTTATAAAAAAATAGTACTTTCACTCCCTTTCCTAGATTAAACGTGTTGCTTAACATTACGCTAAAAATCTTATAATTAAACAAAATTATTGGCCCTAAAGCCTAAAGCACACTTATTTTGGGAAAGTTCAGAAGACCCCTTGTGTTTCTACCACATGAACGTTATTATGTAAACGCAATTTTAGTTCAAATGTATTGAAAATATCACACATTTTACAAAAACAAAGCATGAAACAGAAAAATCATGATTAAGAAACTAACTGAAAAAGGTCGGGGAAAAGTACCATAATACCAGTTGCAGTTGGTAAAAAACAAAGATTTAGTGGAGAGATAGTTGTAAATTATAATTGTCAAGGAGGCCCAATAAGCAAAAAGCTTCCTCACAGCGATCCTCCGCTTGTTAAATGACATTCTGAAGCTTCTTGCGTGGTGCTTTATCTTAGTTTTGAAGCTTTGTTTTAGGATTTGTCAACTTTTCTTGAAGATCCTATCATTTCTTATTTTGACGATAGACTTTATATTTTAATTGATTGATTTTTAAAATACCTCGCCCAACAAGTAAGGATAACTTTTAAAAATGGCCCGTGGCTTGTGAAAATGATATTGTCAGCTGGACATCACCACAAGCTTTTTCGTGACATCTGCCCCTCTGCACGTTTACAAATCTCAGGAAATTGGTGCAAGAGGTCTAGGTTTTATAATCTATTACTGCCTAAAAGGCAAGTTTTGGACAAATATAATGGGGTTCATTTTTTATTGTGGAAAACAATTGGAAGTAACAGAACCGAGTGATTATATACTTTTGAAAGTACTGAATTTACAATTGTGACATAGAAAAATTAATTTTAATTAAAAAATCTATCGACTTTAAAAGCTTGAATCCTTTTTAATATAATATAATCGATTGTAACACACCTCTAATTAAAGTTTTTGGACATTTGGGCCATTAGAAACAAAGATATTGTGCATTAAGCACTTAATTTACAATTATGACATTGGAAATTAAGTTTTATTAAAATAATTATCCACTCTAGAAGCTTGAATCCTTTTTATTATAATAGAATAGATTATAACACATCTCTTATTAAAATTTCAGGACATTCGGACTAGTAGATCCGAAGTCTTAGCACTGAACCCATAATTTTGATTTTGAAAATAATTTTTATAAAAAAAACTATCCACTCTAGAAGCTTGAATTCTTTTTAGAATGATAATACACGTCAAACCTCACGTTTTCAGGTCATTTGGATCAATAGGACAGAGATCTAGCCAAACCCAAAGTCGCGCTTATACATGTAAACTAAATTCTTTGATATGGCTTCTATAGCGCAAGCAGCGCAGCGTCCGGGAGCGCGGATCGAGTGGGCTATGTCTATTTCTACTACAATAAATATACTTCTAGTAAACTATCCCCTAACATATCGGTGAGGGGGAATATTTTTTCATTGGCTACGAGGCAACGCCCTACTTCCTCGTTTCCGTTATTTATTTATTCACCACTACTGCTCGGATAAATCTATTAGTCTCATCGATGCGTTGTACCAAAAACAAACAGATCTCCAGGAGATCTGTTTGTTTTATATATTGAATTAAGAAAAGGTCGAAGAAGTGCGATGCTAATGTTTTGACGTTGAAAATATATAAACTAATAACGGATAACTTTTCCCAAGTTTTATTAAAAATTTTAACATTATTTTAACAGCTCAAAAATTTATATAAAAAAAGTTTGATGAAGTCATTACATTAACTCTACCGCGTTTGCTTCGCTCCCATCAGAGCCGCTCTTTTTGCAAAAGGTGTAGATTTAGCCACATCGTATGATGGACATCTACGATGTGGGTATTGTCCTCCCCTGTTGTCGTTGTAGGCGTTAGCGTGCCAGAGCACCGCCTTTGACAGTATAAAATGTTTCGCTGGGCATTGAAGGGAGAGTGAATGTGAACGGATTATGGTGAGGTGATTTTTTTCGTTAGTGTATTTTAAAAGGATGGCATTATAATAGTAAGTTTAAGCATATCATTGTTAGGTTAAGCTTTGTGAATTGTGTTTTACATTTGCTGAAAATATTTAAAGTGAGATGTGATTATGGTATCGCCTTAATTAAATGGGAGGTTTCCTATTCACTTTAAAATTTCTGTCACCCGTGGACAATAAGGATTTCACGCTTTCAACCCCGCTCCCCTATAGAGTAGTATCAGCCCAATTTTGTCGTCTGCTTATAGATAGATCCATAAACGATATGCCTATACTTCGGGACTAGCACACATGAAAATCTGTGGTCTTTGTAATTTTTTAGTGATTGGAAAAAGGTGCCGCCATTTTAATCGCAAGTTTCTATGCCTTGTACAGTAAACCATGGGCTTTTAGATTGATTATTGACTCCTTAGCCATCAACATGGAAAAGTCGGATTATTTTAATAGTTTAGAGGCACATGTTCAAAACAGATACAGGGTAAAAATTGCGTACATTAATGATGTAGACCCATATTTGTTGTAGAACCAAGATTGTAAAGTAGTGAAGCCTGATCAACATGAAACTTTCCAATACCTGCCACCCGTTTCCTTTTCTGATATTTACTGCTATTTAATCGAAGGAATATCGCCCTATAGCAAGGAGCAATTGAAAAACTATAAAAGTTTAACGGGTTATAATCAGTTTGTCAGTGGGTTTGTACGAGAGGTACTGGTGAAAACGTTTGATAGTCACATTCTAGTCAAAGGCACTGTAAGTATTTAGAAAGCTTTTTGGTTTTAAAGAGAACTGTTGTTCATTATATACCTATATATTCTAGGTTATGCACTCCCAAAGATTAAACGAGCCACCACTTAAACCCTGGGTGATTGTGAATGCCAATAACTCATCTATAACCTGCGGCCATTGCAATTGCATGGCTGGGTTAGATGAATCTTGCTCCCACGTTGCAGCCTTACTTTTTTACGTGGATTATGCAGTCAGATTTCGGGAAAAAACAACCGTAACTGGAGTTAAAGCATATTGGTCAGTCCCCATCGTGAAGAATGTTTTATATGTGCCAGTTGCCGAAATGAATGTTAGTTCTGCCACAGCAAGGAGGAAACATTTGGACTCACTCGTAGCCCCCATAGAAACTGTGGAAAATTCATCTGTCATAGAAGATCCGGACAATTCTTTAACTGGTCACTCATCCAAAAAAGTATCTTGTGTATTGGTTCAAAACCATGTACCAATGGCCACTGACGCTGATCATAAAAGGCTTGCCGACAAGTTATTTAGTCATGGTGAGAAGGCGGCGTATTTCAGCACGAATCGAAATTACCAGGCCGAATATATTCCAAAATGTATTAACGAGGCTTTCCCTATTCTGTTAACGGAGCTCTTTGATGAGAAAACCAAGGGACTATCTTTCGATGATCTTTTAAAACATTGTGAAAGTATCAAGATCGATTTTACCGCGGAACAAGCCAAGAAGGTTGAGGAAAAAATCAAACTGCAAAGCAAAAGCAAAATGTGGAATCATTTTCGAGCAGGTAGAATTACCGCCTCAAATTTCCATAGAGCCTGCCATAGCAACCCTGAAAACCCATCGGCTTCCTTAATCTCAGTAATTTGCTATCCAAATTCGCACAAGTTCGAAACTAATGCTACAAAGTGGGGCATTACAAATGAGGAAGTCATGAGAAAGGAATATGTAAAGGAAATGGAACAAAAGCACAATAATTTTTAAAGGGAAATTGCAGGCCTTTGCCTTAATCCAAAATACCCTTTTCTCGGGGCGTCTCCCGACGGTTTCGTTTGTTGCGACTGTTGCGGCAAGGGAATATTGGAAGTGAAAAGCCCCTATTCTTTAAAGGATCAATCGTACAAGGAAGGACTTCTTCAGCCAAAATTCTGCCTAACTGAAATCTCAAAAATTAACAGAAATCACGAATACTACTCTCAAGTACAGGCCCAGTTGTTTGTCACGGAAAGACTCTACGTCGATTTTTGCGTATGGACAAATGTAGATTTCTGTATTGACAGAGTATTCCCGGATGAGGATTTCTGGAAATCTGAATGCCCAAAGGCAGAAAAGTTTTTTAAAAAAGCTATCTTACCCCAATTAGTCGGAAAACATTTCACTGATGATCCTTCTCTTAAAGAAAACCAGCCAAAAAGGAAGAGAGGGAAAAAGAACGTAGGAACCGAAAATAGTCAAAACCAACCTTTAGCCCCTTCAGGCCCTAAAACTTTCACCACTTTCAAATCTGTCAACCCTAATATTCTATCTCCAAGCAAACGATTTCCGCAAAATTTGTCTCTCACTATTTTGGATAAAAATGTAGTTGGAAAGACATCTACTCAGGAAAATAACCGAAATAAGAATGGAAACCAAAATAAAGTGGATAGTCAACAAAATATAGTTGAAGCCCAAAACAAAGTGGATAGTCAAGAAAACAAGGGTGAAAAAGAAAATATATCTGTAAGTCAAGGTGAAGTTGAGAGTCAAGGGAAGATGGGTGGGAAACAAAAGATATTTGACAGTCAAGAAAATAAGGATGAAAAACCAGATGGTGTTCAAAGTCAGAAAAAGGGACAACCACTTGGAAGTCAGGAAAATGAGGGTCAAAAGCAAGATGAAGTTGGACGTCGAAGCAAGAGACATAAAGTTGAAAGACAAGGTGCCTTTAAAAACAAAGAAAAGGACGATGACAGTCATGAAGCGATGGATAGTGATGGAAATGAGCCATGGTGTTATTGTAAAGAGCCTGAATCTGGCTCGATGATTTACTGTGAATCTGAAATCTGTACAATTAAGTGGTTTCATATTCAGTGTTTGAATATAAAGAGAATTCCAAAGGGAAAATGGATTTGTAAAGAATGCTCCAAAGAGCTGAAAAAAAGAGTAACAAAAAAGAGGCAATAAAAAATGTAAAACTTTGTTCCTAATAACTGTAAATATGCGAATAAGAATTGATCTCAGATTTCAATTTGTGATAAAAATTTCATTAACTTGATAGTTGAGATAGAATGTAAACATTTGTTCCTTTAAAACACAAGTAATCGCGTAAGCATTACAGTATTAACCTTTTACTGAAATTAAATTTAAAATTCGTTAACTTTTAAACTTTTGTTGATTATTTCGCAACCACTACGTACAGTCAACGTAAATGAATCCTTTCTCGCGACTGAAAAGTAGTAGCGAGAGAGAAACGCTTCATTTATGCTGACTGTACAAAATATAACAGTTCGAAATGGTCCAACCGTTATTCAATAGAAACAACTGACGGTGCCAAATTAGTTAGTGCACAACAAACTACTGCTATTTTATCTATCGTGGCTACAGATTCACCAGGGGCTCGCTTTAGAAATTCAACCGGCAGTTTAGAATGTAGTATTTTGTATTTTTGACGAAGTAGCCCTATTACTCTCTCAACATGAATTCTTACGTTAGCTAATTTACGAGTAGCTTCTATATCACAAGGATCTAACTGTTTCTTTCCATTTACAAAGGTTGGGTACTTGATACTAGCACAATAAAAGCCAACAGAGTCGTCTATGTCAAATCCTCGATCAGCAAGAATCAAGTCGCCTGGCACTAGTTTTTCTAATAAACCTGAATGCTCAGTTAAATATTTGTCGCTGACACGACCACCCCACCCTTTAGAATTGAAACTGATAGACCCTTGTGGAGTTATTCCAATTAAGAACTTAATAGTATTCTGGTGTTTATAACTGGACCAGGTTTCGGCACGAAGCATTCTACGCCTGTGTAAAATAAAACTTTATCCTTAGAATCATTAAAGTAAGAGGGATTGAATCTTAACTTTTCTATCTCCACATCTCTCTTGGTTACATCAGATGTTAACTTGGCTATTTCTTCATCACAACGCGTCACAGTTTCATTAACCTCTTTCAATTGGGAAGTTAAAGCATTGATCATTTCCCAACATTCCTTCAACTTAATTTCTAAGGATTCTGCTTCAAATTTAGGGCAAACTCTTAAAATAGTTTGCGAATATGATTCAGCAACGTGTGGTGTAGTTTGCATGCAAGAATCTGTTAATTTAGTTTCAGTTTGACCACTAAAGTCTATTCCATTTGGCTCCGTTTGACCACCAAAGTCGATTCCGTTGGATTCCGTTTGTCCACCAAAGTCAATTCCGTTGAATTCCGTTTGGACTCCAAAGTCTCTTCCGTTGGATTCCGTTTGGACTCCAAAGTCTCTTCTGTTGGATTGCATTTTCCGCCAAACGTCAGTTATACTGGAATTAGATTGGCTCAAAACATCTACCCCACTGGATTCTGTTGGTCCACAAAATAATTAGAACATCTCGGTAGTAGTTTGCTTATTAAAGTATGACATACCAGTTTCAATCATAGAAATATCATTTCTATGTTCATCAAGTGAAAAACTGGCCCCAAATGTACTTGAAAATAGGTTATTATCATTGACTTTGGCAATAGTCGATATGTTATGCTCAAAGCTATCGCAGCGTAATTTCTTCCGAGCTGGTGTTGATGTTGCCGCTGGGAGATTGTTTGATTTAAAATTATCATTTAAAGCTATACTGGAGTATTGAAACCTTGCTCGTCTAATTCTCCTTTTGTAACGCTCTGCTTTGGATGGGTTTTTGTTTTTAGTGTCATCGAAACATGGTAACCAATCAGGATTCGTTCGGTCGTAAAGTTTGGCTGGTTCGCCTAAGAAATGTATTTTAATTATTTACTGCACCTTATTTGGTACGCAAAGGGGCTCTTCTAGACGAACGAAATATTAATTAACAGGTAGTTGAACCACTCACCTGAGTAAAAATGCTTTGAACAGACACTTTACTTGGCCAATGCATCACTTTCGCTAAGCCTTAGGTTTTGTATCCACAGCTTACGTCTACGGGCAGATAGCTCTTCTGTTTTGATTCCCTGGTTTCGTATTATTCCGGGAATGCAAAAAAACCTAATTTCGCGAACCTCAGGCAAATTCTTGTCACGTTTTTCACCGGTACAATCTTTCACACAACACTTCTTATGCTTTCTAGCCATAATTTGCGATTACAATGGCGGCTTACTACTTCCTCCTTGAAATCATTCAAAATACTAGGCTTCGTTATAGTTGGAAACTGAACTGAACTGAATCTTTCCCCAAAATATCATAGATGACGTTTCAGCAGTGGGAATCGATACTACTCTATTTGATGATTCAAAGAAATCGATGGGAATTTTAAAAGCAAAAGCAACTGACATTATTTTTAGAATGGTCTTAAGCCGTTGTTTATTACAATAAAGGAAAATAAGAGTATTTTGCCAGAAATAGAAAAGAATTTTAAATAGAAAAACATCAGCTTGTGGCCCCGGGATATTACAATTATTAAATTGACTGAAATAAATTACTAAATTTATGAAAGTAAAGATTACCGGTAATAATTGTAGCGCTGTTAAGGTTATATATATACTCCTTGTGTCACACTATTGCGATAATTATTATTGTAGTAAGGATTATGGGTAATGATTTTAGCACTGTTAAAGATAGCATGTCCAGGGTCTACGCAAGCAGGGTCAAGTTTTCTGCTTGCGTCGCACTATTTACAATTGTAAGTAAACGTAGAGCATTTTGACAGAAGTACATTTTTTGAAATAAGAATTTTTCACTAAAACGAAATATTTTTATTTACCGCTTGTTTCATTGCAATAGCATGCCCATAGGTTCAAAAAGATCTGTTTCATAAGTTTGTCACTGGTTACTGAGAGCTTGTCATGAAGTGACGTAGGTGAAACGTCATAGATCCTCATAAAGGAGGCCCGATGAGTTGCTGTCAAAGGTTTAGTACAGACTAAATGGGAAGATGGACTGCAAAACCGAGTGTAGTCAAATTCTTGCGTCGTTCTCTAACTAGCTCTCAGTAAGTCTCTAGCATTACTAACTAGCTCTCAGTAAGTCTCTAGCATTACTAACTAGCTCTCAGTAAGTCTCTAGCATTACTATGTATGGATAGTGTCATACTTATGGAAAATATCTTATTGACTAATTTTATGCCCAATAAGAGCTTGGGTAAGGGAACTGTGTGTTTTTAAAATTGGTCTTGACCATCTATTTTAATACACAGTCATAAATCTGAGTGCAAGCTTTTGAAAAGTGATAGGCCTATTTTCCCATTTCTTTAGGTTTATTGTTGTAGTTATGTATAGTTTTAAACAAAAACGGAACGTCGGATCATAGCTTTAGCCTCTAGTACCATTCTCGCACACTTTTTTGAGAAACGTCGTCTGCTTATATTTTGACTCCACCCACAAATTTTGTATAGTGGTCGAAAATGCCATTCTTATCTCTATTTTCGTGGTTAAATAATTTTTTATTTATTTATCTTTCGAAATGGCGCCAGTGGTAAAAAATCAAAGTGGACAAAAATGCGACATAACTCCCGATTTAATGGAATTAAGTTTTAAAGTTATATTTAATTGATGTTTCTTTAAATAGTAGTTTCTTTAAGTATCAGGTTTTTCTTTCTTTGTACTAATTATTATTGTAGTACATTTATGAGTTATTATTAATATAATTAATATTATTATTATATACACAATAAAATTCCATTCATTCATTATTATTATTTACTTGCTTTGGGTAGTATCTACATTTCAAGTCAAAATATATGAGAATAAAGCCGATAGATGGCGATCGCTAGTTTTGAAATTATAAGCCACTCCCATCAAAACTTACAAAGTAGTCGAGGATGGGTAGGAAATTCGCTACGTTCAACGTTCTTCTTGGTTCAACCCAAAGTTGACTTTATTTATTTACATCGCTTTCTAACTAAAAACATACACGATATTTCTTGTCTTTTCAGAGCTCTTATCTTTCACGAAACCGCACAGACAACTCCTTTTGATCGTAAACCGGCATTTAAAGTCAAAGAGCTGTTGTATCAGCCATTGAAAACCGACACTTGGCGTCCACTTGGCATGGAAATAATTTGGAAAGCATACATGCCATTCTTTATAGGAATTCCAGTCGCGACAGTCGTCCTCCTATTAGAAATGGGTCAGGGATGTCGGAATGAAAGGACCGGACGGCGTAGAGTTCATAACAGGTGGACGTAAAAAAGCTTGTTGATGAAAAGAATCTCGAATAACGGTCTGAACTTTATACACCTCGACAGCAATAACCCCCTTCAATCTTAAGCCTGCTTCACACCTGGCGAATTGAGGAGCGAATAGCCCGTCATGAACCGTTCGCTTGCCGTTCGCCTAGCCTGACATAGTTTTGGCCATTCGCTCACCCCGTTCGCCCGGAATAGTTTCCAAACAATTTTTTCGAGCGAATAGGTCAGCTTTGCCCGTATAAAATGTGGGTGGCTAGGCCTTTTTATTCGGTGCTCAGCTCTTGTCTATTATCGCCCAAAAATCTATTTTCAAGCCACCAAAGAAGATTTTTTCTTCTTCTTCTTCCATCCAAATATACTTGGCCTTTGAAACAAATGTTGAAATTGATGATTCTAGACCTTCGAAAAGTCAAGGAAATGAATCGGAAGCTAACATGAGACTTCCAAAAAGAAAAAAACAAGAGAAAATCGACTCACTCACAGAAAAGAGAACAGAGTTTTTAAACGCAGCAGTAGGAGTGCTAAATGAAAAAGAAACAGTGAATTCTGTGTTTGGAAAACACTTTGCCTTCTCGATGGAATCCATGGATCCCAAATCAAGAGAATACTTCAAATTACAAGTGCAAAAACTAATTTTGGAACATAATTATCCAACGAACAAAGGTGATAGAAACATTAGTGACCATAGTGCTAGAGCTGGCAACGTTTAAAATTAAAAGTACTTAGATATTTTGAAATTCGAACCAGCCGCGAAATACCGTCCAACTTTTTTTCCGCGAAGCGACGTTGCTAATGGGATTATGGGACTTTTATTCATTGGTTGTTTGGAAAATGGGGAATGAAGGGAGCTCTAGATCACTGAATAGTACCTTTTCACCTTCACAGGCCTACTGGGAAGCGGCGCGTATTTGAGAATACATTTGTAAACATAATTTTGATTTTTCATGTTTATTACCCTTTGTTCTTTTAACTCTTGGTTACGTTGTAAGTAAGGATGATCGCGATTTGTTAAAATTGTTACTGGTAATGGCCAAAACCCCACATTTTTATGCTATTTTGGCAAAGGCTTAGGGTCCATGTATAATAATGGTATGTCTTTATTCTAGCCTAATGGCCCTAATCTAAGCTTTAACATATTTTTTTTGGTAATTAAACATAGTAAAGCTATTACGTTGAACACCAAAATTACAGTGAAACTATTTACCTTTCTTTATAGCTTTCAAAGCATCTATAGGGAGAGGGCGAAGGGGAAAATAATACGTCACGCCAAGCTTTGAAACTGTTCAGTTCAGTTAGAACTAGTCCTCCAAGTTTTATTTCTCTATTGAACTAAATGATCTATAAACGCAGCCATTTTGAGGGAGGGTTCCAGATACGGCTGGTTATGTGTAACGCTAGAGAGTATAGACCACCGTATACGGACATGATTGTCCGTATACGGTGGTACTTCGTGTAGCTGGGAAGAGGGGGCTCATTTCTTCCCCTTTTCGTTCTTCTCTCTAGATGGTACCGTGCCAGAATGGGGAAAACATGGTTGGGGGTATTGACGACACGTATCACGTGATGTTGTTGGCGGGAAATTTGAATTTATAGGGGATTTTTTTCGTGTATTGGTATGACGTCACGTAACTTGTCGATGGTGACTAAATTCAGTGTCACTTAACTCTAGTGGTATTGTAGGATACTGTGTACATTTAGGGGATGATTTATTGGTAATTCTATAGGTTCTGTAGGCCCTTTCTACACCCACCCTTCCCGTAATGTTATTCTGTGTATGATTTTAAGGTATCTGTATGTATGCTTATGTTATTCGTATATTACAAGAACTAGATTTAATTGAGATAAGGTTTACATTGTCAATTACAGTTACAAATTAAGCTACGACGCGGTTCTAGGTGTACTCGTGTTTTGTATTGTTATTACTTTGGTGTATCTTTAGGATATTGTGTACATTTAGGGTATGATTTAGTGGTAATTCTATAGGTTTAGTAGACCCTTTCTACACACACCCTTCCCGTAATGTTGTTGTTTGTATGATTTTGTGTTCACCATGTATGCTTAGGTTTCTCTTGCATAAAAGAACCAGTTTTAATTGAGATAAGGTTTACGTAGTTTATTGAAAAGGGTACAAATACGACGCGGTTTACAGTAGGGTGTACTCCTTTTGTGTATTGATTATCAAGTTCCTATGTTAAAAAAATAGTACATTTTAATATCATAAAAGGGGAATTAAGGTAGTTTATACATTATTTGGTAGCCGATAAATAGTTAAAACGCGCAATCCACACTGAAAACATCAGAAAATGCGAATTACACGAGTTTTGATTCGATTTGGCGAATAAGTACAATTATTGTGGTAGATATTAAGTTACAAATTAGCGTAGGATTGAAGTAAAAATATATTATTTCATAAGCGGTAAAATACTGGTATAAGATTATGGGTAAAATATCAAAATATTGCTGAAAAAACATCAAAAACTAAGAATTACACTGTTAATGATAGCAAATACAATACTTATAGACTAAAATGCAAAATATATACAAACAAGTTGGGAAAACCAAAATAATACCTCTCCGAGTCAAGACGACTACTTACAAACTTATTTACCCAGATATGGAAATGTTTCTTAAGTTAAAATTTATGAAATATTAAAGCAGTATACAAAGCATAGCAAATATACTGTATATCAGACGACATTTTACATCCAATAATGATATACTTGTACACATTAAAATCATCCGATGGGGTAAAAACGGTAAATGAAGAGATAAAAGGGATATTACCTTTACGTGTTTGTAAAGGCCCAATTTTCTACTCCTAAACTGTATGCCCTCTATGTTCAAAGCCATATTCACAACAGGGTTGACATGTAAACACTATCCTCTCGTTTCATCTCAACGATTTTCTTAGTTTGTCAACATGACTGTTAACGTTACATAACACCAAAGCTTATTTGTGGCTACACACACTGAAAGTAAATGCGTACCAAAAAAGCATGAAAACACGAAGCTATTATCCGATTACGATCAGACCTTTCACTGGTCTGGGCTGCGTTCAGCAGAGCTCAACAAAAAAGACAGCGGATTTTGGAAATGTTTACCGGTGAGGTCTGTCGTCATACTTTTCTCCGGTCATCAGCGTTTTATTAATGACGCTAGCGCAATAAAGCGTGCAAGGTACCAAGGCTTAACAAAAATTGTGCGATAACATATTTATAGAGATAGATAACAACTTTTATAATAAAACTAACATATCTCTTAAAATTCTCGCGTGATCAACTGGTTTCACGCCAATTAAATAGCTATAGTCCCATAGAGCTATTTGTATTAATTCCTCCATGGTCTTTTCGCCAAGCTGAGAACTACGCGTTTTGCGTCACGTTATCCAAAAAGCCGACTATTTTCTTTGAAGACCGCGCTAGCTCAGCGCTATGCACTGTGACGTCAAAATTCAAAAATAAAATCCCGTTATGTAGGACACTGCTAACAGCGCTGAGCTCTGCTGAACGCGGCCCAGATTTCCACCATGACCATAAAATCTAAGCCTAATTATTTAAAAGTGTATTTAATTTTCGGCTCACTCTGAACCGTTAATGTCTCTGCATTACAGAAACGAAAACCAAACTGAAGCGTTTACTTTTTGGTTCACTAGGCCTATTGAGAAATAAAAATCATTTGACCAACATAGAAGCGTTGTGCTTGCATTCACTTTAGAAAGGATTATGCTATAAACAGATGTAGTATAGCTTAAGTAATATATAAATATCCATTTTAAATAATAATATTAAAAAAATCTTTGGAATATCAAAATGAAATAGAGCTTTAAAGCTACAAAAGTACTAAATGCATCATAATTACGAAAAATATTTCAACATATTCACTTTATATTAAGGATAAAGGGAATATTATGGTTCAGTAGGATTTCTATACACATCAAAACAAAACGAACGTCTAACGCAGCGCACTACTGTAACAACGGACGGACACACACAGACAAAAACATAGACTGCTTTTTAACTCTTTCCGTATTAATTTTGAATTGAGAAACAAGATTATCTTAAATTTTAAAATAAATATAATTAATATTTAATATTTTCTTCGTTAGTTATTCGCCTTATTGAACGTTACATCGTTTTAAAAAAGAACAATTGAACATTCTTGAGAGACTTGACTAATATTGGCGTTTGAAATGAAGCATACGCCGCTTGCTTCGCCATACTCAAATATGTAGTATATAAGGGTGTCGAACTACAGCTAAAAGCAAGAACAACCGCAATTGCGAAAACCTATCGTGGACAACCCACCCTAGGGAGGCTAGACGTTTCTCGTAACCCTAGCTGATCGCCGCGAATGTCTTAAACTCAACGATGACGATGGAGTAGAAGCCAGGTTTGCAGACTGTTGTCCATGTGGGATGGACAAAAACAAAGACCAGAAGTTGGTGGTGTAGAAGCCAGGTGTACAGACTGGTGTCCATTTGGGATGGACAAAAACAAAGACCAGAAGATGGTGGTGATTAGAATCCAGTATGTACAGACTGGTGTCCAAGTAGAATGGACGAAGACCAGAAGATGGTGGTGTTTAGAAGCCAGTATGTACAGACTGGTGTCCAAGTGGGATGGACGAAGACCAGAAGATGGTTGTGATTAGAAGCCAGTATGTACAGACTGGTGTCCATGTCGGATGGACGAAGACTAAAAGATGTTGGTGATTAGAAGCCAGTAAGTACAGACTGGTGTCCTTGTGGGATGGACAAAGACCAGAAGATGGTGGTGTGAGAACTCAAGTAGAGGAGCTATTTCCGTGACTGTAAAAGCAGTTCGGAAATGGCGAACACGTTTGCTCCGATTTGGAAACTGCGAATGCGTTCACGTGGGTGTAACAACAGACACACAGACGCACAGACACACACACACGATCGTTACAGAACCTCTCCGTGACATACGTCACTCGGAGAGGTAAAAAAGCGTACTTTTATACGTATATTACGAGACGATTAAGCATGGTTATAACTCATGTACGTTCATAGAAAGTATAGCAATACTATATTACTACATGCGAGATTATTAAAGGCCGGATTTTCTGCTAGAGGGTTCTCCTGGTACAGGAAATGACTGGCGACCGAATAACAATAGAGAAGCGAGTCGTCTCAAAAATTTGGTTCTACTGGTACAGAAAATAGAGGGTTAGGGGTTCTCCCGGTACAGAAAATTGAGATACGGTAGTCAGGTTAAAATTTTTGACCCCCATTTTCGCCCTAAACTTCGGCGCCCGATATTTTCGAAAATTCGGTTCTCCGGGTACATAAGCCCGAGCAATTATCATACAGCAAAAGCAAACTATAGCATTGAAGCTCAAGCAATAGCTAATTTAGCAATCTTCTGAACCATAAATGGGTTTTGTTGAATACCATGGGGGTTAGTCTCATCAATTGTTAGCCAACGCAACACAAAACTTTCATAGAATCAGTGGCGAAGGGTACTATTGAGGTAGAGAATCAGTATTCAATATAACTATTTCTTTGAAAATCTGAAAAAAAAAACGAGTGAGGGCTATGGCTATATCACTATGTTGTGAAAATTTTTAAAATAATTGTAGGCACATGCAGCCCATATGGTAAATCTAAGAATTTTTTTCTACAGGAGTGAGAAAATTATTTCTACACGTTCAAAGGATTATATTTCAAAGTAAAAAAAATGGAAGAAATGTTTTAATCAATCGGCTGGATTTGGATTCCGCGGAGTATTTTACATAGGGAAAGAGTTTAGTAACATCCGAAGCACATTCGCACATGTAGTTCTTTTCCGAACCATCCGATAGACGTTATTTCGAGTAAGGCATTCCATAGCACAGTCTTATACGAAACAGTTACTATTGAAACTATGGAGCTCATACTGAAATATTTCGAACTTATATCGTTAAAAAAGCCCGTGACCAAAGTTGGGTAAAACTTCCGCGCTTTACTGTTAAAAATCTTCCTCGGTCCCCAGAGAGCTATACAGGGTGTTACAAAAAGATGTGTCACAAATTCAGGGGCGCATTCTACGGGTCAAAACAAGACTAAGTCACCCATGAACTATGGTCCAAAACTGAACACCCGCGGAGATACGGGCCATCAAAGTATGACGTAAAATGCGATGAATTTTCCCTTCAATTGAAGCGACGAATATGGCTTGACCATATTGTTTTCAATTAATTGGTCATAATTGAACAAGATTCGATATTTAAGAAACGATCGATTCTGGGGGCAGAGCTAAAAGCATTTTAGACCAAAAAATTAAATATTTAATTTGGCCTAAAGTTAAAACGGCGTTTTCAGATCGCTGTAGTTGCTGAGTGGCTTGGTTTTTCATTCATTAAAACGATGGCCCATTCAAATTCTTTGTCAAGCCAACGAGTAAAGCGATTTTACGTGTAAGCAAGAGCGTCTAGTTATTGTAAAGATGTCGTGAAAACGGCATGAACCTAGTAAAACCGGCGTTTTTAACCAGACCGTGGTATTATTACCCAATCTCGCATGTCTGTTATCGAACCCCTGTGGAAGTTACGTTTGCCATCGAACATTCGTGGATATCTGTTTCGTGGGACAGTGGCTCAGTGGCGCGACATGTGGTTTATGCACGATGGCGCTCCCGCTCATTTCAGGCGCGACGTTCGGGCACATTTGGACGCCACCTATCCTGGAAGGTGGATAGGTCGTGGAGGACCAGTTGCTTGGCCAGCTCGTTCGCCCGACCTCAACCCTTTGGATTTCTTTCTTTGGGGCCATTTGAAGGACATGGTTTACCAAACGGAAGTTCCAAACATCAAAGAGTTACGTCGACGGATCATTGAGGCATGCGAAACCATCAGCAATACACCAGGAATCTTTGAACGAGTTCGTGGGTCTTCCGTTAAGAGGGCCGAAGCTTGCGTAAGAGCTCAAGGACAACATTTTGAACAAATTTTTGGTAAAATTTAATTATTAAAATACTATCTGGATGCTCATTGCACCCTTTAATAAACATTGTAATGTACTAGTTGACATTTGATCTAGCAGGTGTAGTTATCAAACATTACTAGCAGCAATGTACTTAAGCGACTACTTTTCGAAGGATTACGCGTCATACAGTATTACAATCACGTGTGAAATAGCATTGGTCGTTTGTCGCCGTATGCGTCATTTATTGCATACGTGGCCGATAGTGAATCTGTCTTAGATGAATGTCCCACGACACAGATATCCACGAATGTTCGATGGCAAACGTAACTTCCACAGGGGTTCGATAACAGACATGTGAGATTGGGTAATAATACCACGGTCTGGTTAAAAACGCCGGTTTCACTAGGTTCATGCCGTTGTCACGACATCTTTCCAATAACTAGGCGCTCTTGCTTACACGTAAAAGCGCTTTACTTGTTGGCTTGACAAAAAAGTTGAATGGGCCATCATTTTAATGAATGCAACTACAGCGATCTGAAAACGCCGTTGTAACTTTAGGCCAAATTAAAACGCTTTACCAAATTAAATGTTTAATTTTTTGGTCTAAAATGCTTTTAGCTCTGCCCCCAGAATCGATCGTTTCTTAAATATCGAATCTTTTTCAATTAAGACCAATTAATTGAAAACAATATGGTCAAGCCATATTCGTCGCTTACCTTGAAGGGAAAATTCATCGCATTTTACGTGATACTTTGATGGCCCGTATCTCCTCGGGTGTTCAGTTTTGGACCGTAGTTCTTTGATGACTTATTATTCTTTTGACACGTAGAATGCGCCCCTGAATTTGTGACACATCTTTTTGTAGCACCCTGTATAGTTCCTAAAAACATTTGGCATTGCAAAGAAGAAGTCCATTATGTGACTAGGGGTAAGCAAATTTTCTGGTGTCTATACGTTCTTAAAACTCCCTAACCCGAAGGGAGGGGGTTGTATTAGTAAAAGTAAAATTCATCTCTATACTCCCGATCACAGAAAAACTAAAAAACTTCTTCACGTCACGCGGTTTCACTTCTGTTAAAAATCTACCGTCCAAAAATATCCAGTTTGAAGAAGCAGTAAAAGCGATATTGTAAATTTTAAGAATGTATCTCTGGACAGTTTTCGTTTGGTGAAGGAACTAAGACTTGTGAGATAATTCACACTGCCATATTGGTGGGTTCAATGCAGAAGGAAAACTGAAACCCATCAATATGGCTGCCAAAACCGTGGTAAGACTTAGGAGGGTGTAACGTACTACTCGGCCAACTGAAATCTCTCTATAACAAGGACTGCGCCAAGCTCGGGACCACAGCGGTATTCAAGAAGTTTTTTTTTGGTCATTACTTCGAAAGAGCATCCCCCAAAATTTCTGGGGTCCCTGCTACGAACAATTGTTGAAATCCATTGGTGACCGTGCCTTTAAACTTTCAACCCCTCTGGCGGTACGGGTATTGTTTGGACCCATTATTGTCACCCTCTTTTTTTGCCTCGACAACTTTTCCCCGTAAGAGGATCTTTTGTAATGAACGTAGACTATAGTGAGCTACAGCTCGAAAGAAAAACCATGTGACGTGACGTCATTTCTGGGGTTTTAAATTGCATTGCCAAAGCTCGCGACTTCCAATATGGCTGCTAGAAGAAAGGTAAGAGATAAGAGGGTGTGACGTTACGACAATATTCCTAGTAGCACTCTACTGGTTTTCCGTACTTAGACCTTCGACGCGGGTAAAATTTTCACTGACTTTGTTGTTCTTCGCAAAGGTGTTACAAACGTAGGACTGTTGAACAGAATACATTTAAAATGTAAAGTGAAAGTATGTTTATTGCTCGCGCTTCTGTACCGTACTTTCGGAAATGTCGGGCTCCGAAGTTTGGGCGAAAATGGGGGAAAAACTTTTAACGTTACTACCGTTTCTCGATTTTCTGTACCGGGAGAACCCCTAACCCTCGATTTTCTGTACCAGTAGAACCGAATTTTTGAGACGACTCGCTTCTCTTTTGTTATTCGGTTGCGAGTCATTTTCTGTACCAGGAGAACCCTCTAGCAGAAAATCCGGCCTTTAAGCGCATATATTTACATACCCATGAACCTTCATAGAAAATAGAGCAATACTACATTTCACGAGGATTAAGCAAATGTATTGACATAAACAATACTCGTAAAAAACTACACTGGTTTCTACACGTTTCGGTACAAATATTACGCTGGTTATAAAATTAAAATGTTCATAGGATTGACGGAGAAATATATTTTTTCGTACACGATTAAATACTGATATACGATTACACATACAATTAAGAAATATTACTAAAAAAATATTACTAAAAAAACGTTACTATTGTTATCATCAAAAAATAAGAATTACAGTGGTTTTGATAGGAAAACAATAAATACAATACTAGGTTTTATACTATTTGACTATAATGATAAATAGATTCAAATTCCTACACAAAAAGCGTACTTTTATGAATGAATGAAATAGAAGTTTATTGTGTACATAAAAAGTGACAGGAACTCACGAGAATGTACACATTAGTATCGAGAAAAATATCTACAAAATAATATTTACAGAAAAAAGACATAAAAACTCTCCTTTCAATTAAGGCTTGTGTTTAAAATTTAAATATTCTAACATATATATGCTATCGTAGTTGCTCAATGCGAGACGAAGAAACATCAAATTTGTGCGCAAGTAGGTTGCACTAATGTTGCATCCTATTAATTGGTATTAATTTCTTACCGACTACGTAAAATGTACAAGGATTATTTCGTCTCGGAATTAAAAAGTTTAGTTTAGCTAACAATACTGGTAGTGGTAGTGTGCAATTAATTAATTTAAAAATGAACTTGAAATCAGACATGGTACTAAAAGTTCTAATTGTTGGCAAGCCCAGAACTGATAATAATGTTTCATAATTGTAATCAAGATGGCTTTAAAAATTATAATGACAGTTGTAACCGTCCACACCAAGCACCTCCTTGCCTGGGGAAAACCGCGTCGTCTGCTTAACCCATATTCTATTTTTTATACTAATTTTATGTATAATGTCAAATAGTCCCGAAGTGGCGCCTTAAGCGCCACTGCAGTTCAAACTAGAAAAAAACAACTTGTCGCGGGAATAAAAGCCCGCGCTGCCACCGACTAGGGGCAGTCAGTTTTGTGATGTAACGCGAACCAGTACGGACGTGTTTTTGTTTTCGAGAATTAAATATTTCAATAAGTTCTATCTCTCTGCGTTATTCTTCCTACAACAATGGACCATCTGGTAAATATTAGTCATGGACAATAAGTCCTTTAAACGGGAACCTGGGAACTTTTGGTTATATAGTTTTTAATTAATTATCTTTGTGAACCGTGCAATAAGCCCCTTTCCTTCTTTTAAATTTTACGGTTACATAAAGTGGCGAGCTTGCCAGGACTCGTTAAGACTAAACATTACCATTTGTACTTAAACGCGTACTTGTGAACATTACTTGTGCCATTGCTTGAACTCATTAACTGTCGCGTCATGAATCCACCGATCCGCATGCTTTGATCGCCGCGATTAACGCGCAGTTACCGGGATCCCATACTCCCCCGAGGGGGATCACTCCCCCTCCAAGCCTCGGTACTAGTCCTTCGCAAGGACCAGCGGCTGGAGGACTCCCACCTCCGCCGCCGCCACCGCAAGGTGCAGCGCCAAATGTTTTGGTTCAAACTATTCAAACACTTGCAGCTACGTTAGCGAACATAGGCACTAGACCAGCTGCCAAAAATAGGCCAAAACCACCCCCTCACTTAATATTTAGTGGTGTTGAAGGTGAAAGCGCGCCGGAATTCCTTCGGACTTTGACGGAATTCGCTGAATATCATAGCATGACTGGCAATGACATTATCGCGCTTCTACCCCAAATATTAAGGGGCCGTGCATTAATTTGGTTTAGAGACTTGAATAGGCCAAATCAAGCATTAACGTGGCGTACAGTAAAAGGCGCGTTTAGAGACTATTTCTTTTCGGGTAGAGCGGAGGAATCCCTCCGCCTAGAAATAGCGCAATTTAAGCAATCCGACGGTGTGTCTTTTGACGCGTACATCGCGAGTATTACCGCGATGAATCAGAACCTACGCGTTCCGTATACTGACTCTGAACTGGTCGGGATTTGCAAGCGAAATATCCTCCCCGAAATACGCATCCATGTCTTTCACGACAGCATAAGGACAATGCGCAGCTTCATAGAAAAGGACCACGTAACAGAAGAAATTTTACGAGCGACCCCTTCTAGCACATTGTATCCTAGAGACAGTGCAAAGTCTACCCCACGTAAATCCAGTGGGAGAAGAAATTCTCCCACCGCCGCGGTTTTAACAAAACCGCCGGGGGGAGGTGCGACATCAAAGGTTGCGACGCCAAACGCGAGACTTTCCAATAGACCTACACCGGCTCAAACAGAGCAAAACGATTTAAGTCAAATCCAATGTTATAAGTGCGGACACTTAGGGCATTATGCCACAACATGTCCGGACAAACAAGAGGTCGCGCAAAAGCAAGCTTCGGGAAACGCGAAAGCGGGAAGACCAAAAGGGGAACGTCTTCCCGCCGCGCGACGAAAGTAAAGCCCCCTATGGAAATTGGCTCTATGGATGTGCACCGTTGTGAGGTTGATCCTCCCGTGGCCATAGATGCCGTATATTCGCATGGGACTTTCGCGACTAGACTAGATTCAGGCGCTGATGCTTGTTTTATCAGCTTATATCAGTGGCGTAGTTTAGTCAAAACTTTGAAACCAGACTTAGTACTTCCGGAAGAAGAAGAGACTCAGTGTATAGTATTAGGCGATGGACGTTATACCTTCACGAAGGGACGCGCGCGAATAGACTTCCGCTTAGGACAGTTGAAACTAACGCAAGAGTTTCACGTCGTTCCGTCCTTGCCAAACGATTTTATTTTGGGAAAAAACTTCCTCTATAAACATCGTGCCATTTCGGACTTCGGCACAAAGACTTGTCAGATTGACGGAACAACTTTTCCCTTCGTGCTTAATCTCCCGGGGTTAAAGACTCCAACACCTCAGATTATCGAGGATGTTGAACAAGCTGTCGCGTCGCCTACACTGAGTCCTAAACAGAAGGAAGACTTAAAAACTTTATTGTTACGATTTCCTAAACTATTTTCGGAAAAAGCGGGACGCACGAACTTAGTTTACCACGAGATTCACACTACCACGGATGTTCCCGTTAGTCAACGCGCGTATCGTGTTAGTGACGAGAAAAAACGGATTATTGAAGATCATCTTCACGAAATGATCCGCGACGGAATCGTGAAACCATCCATCAGTCCTTACGCGTCGCCGGTGGTACTTGTCCACCAGAAGTGCGGAAAGATACGTTTCTGCGTCGACTATCGCGCTCTAAACAAAATAACCGTGAAGGACCCTTATCCGCTTCCGAGAATAGAGGAACTGTTAGGAAAAATGGGAGCCCCAAAGTTCATTACAGCACTGGACTTGAAGAGCGGCTATTGGCAGATAGATCTCCATCCGCAAGCGAAAGCGAAGACCGCCTTTATCACGCATGCGGGAAAGTACGAGTTCGAGGTACTTCCGTTCGGTCTATGCAATGCGCCGTCGTCATTTCAACGACTCATCGATGAAGTCTTCAGGGATGGACATCACTTTTCCATCTGTGTCTATCTGGATGACATCGTCATTCCATCCAGTACGTGGGCCGACCATCTTCAAGCCTTGGAATACGTCTTTCACCGACTGTCTGAAGCAGGACTTACGCTTCAGACCAAGAAATGTCGCTTTGCGCAAAGCGAAGCGACCGTGTTAGGGCATATTGTTAATGAACGAGGGATTCATATTGATCCCTCCAAGACTAAGGCTATAGTGGACTTTCCCGTCCCCAAGAACGTGAAAGCAATCCAAAGATTTCTGGGCATGGCGGGATGGCATTCACGATTCATTCCGCAGTATTCCAAGATCGTTGCCCCGTTAAATCATCTTAAGAAGAAAGACGTTCCATTCCAGTGGAAAGAAGAACAGCAGAAAGCGATCCAGGCCATCAAGGATGCGATCTGTATGGCGCCTCCTTTAGCGGCTTACGACCCAAAGTTGCCGTGTATCCTAACAACGGATGCTAGCGACACCGGCCTTGGAGTTTTCCTGTCGCAAATTCAAGAGGACGTCGATGTACCTATTGCCTATGCCAGTAAACAGCTGACCGACGTCCAGAGAAGATATACCACCACTGAAAAGGAATGTCTTGCCATCTATTGGGGAGTTGGAAAGTTCAGGCCATACTTGGAGAACATACCGTTCACTGTGATCACCGATCACAAAGCTCTCCAGTGGTTGTTCACACTGAAAGAACCAAACTCTCGACTTGTTCGTTGGGCGATGTACTTGCAGACGTATGACTTCAAGATCATACACAAGAAGGGAGTTCAGAACAAGGTTGCGGACGCATTATCAAGAGCGCCTGTCTCGCTATTAGCCATGTCATTGGAAGACATGACTTCACCGTCCTCGTCAGAAGATTCCAGTCCAGCGGAGTCCTCTTCAATGACGTCGACCTCGTCCTCAACCAGTATCGGATTAGCTCCTCCCGCCAATCACGCATTGTATCACTCTTTCACGCTGGAAGAAGTGCGAAGAGCCCAACAAGATGAACAAGCCACAAATGACATCATAGTCCAGTTATCAGGAGATAATCCTCAAAGACATCGGTACTACGAACTGAAGAACGATGTCTTGTATCGAAAGGCCTATGGTAGACAACCAGCAAAACTCTATTTGCCACAGCGGTTCCGGCGGGACGCCATCCGCTTATTTCATGACCACCCTCTATCTGGACATCGAGGTCGAGATCGTACCTTCGACAAAGTACGGGCCAGATACTGGTGGCCATCGTTCCGGCAGGACGTTACCGTGTACGTCCGCGGATGTCCTTTGTGTCAAATGCACAAGGCCCGCAATAGAAAACGTCCAGGTCTCATGCAGCCTACGGCCATTTCTGAGCCATTTGATTTGCTGGGAGTGGACATAATGGGACCTCTACCAAGAAGCCGTCACCATCACAAATACCTCCTGGTATTCACGGACTAGGCCACCAAATTTGTCGAACTTTACCCGATGAAGAACATCACCGCCAGAACGTGTGCGAAGAAACTCGTCTCCATGATAGTTCGCTACGGATGTCCGAAGGCCATCGTAAGCGACAATGGAACTCAATTCGTTTCTCAACTTTGGAAGGACATTCTTAAGATGTTCAAAGTCAAGCCACGATACATCACTCCGTATCATCCTCAGAGTAACATCGTGGAGCGCACAAACAAAGTTCTGGGCGAAATCATTTCAATGTTCGTTGGTCGAGATCACCGAAGATGGGATGCGAACTTACCGTTCATTCAGTTCGCCATCAACTCGACTACTCACACCACAACAGGAAGAACTCCGTTCTACCTTAACATGGGTAGGGAACCGAGATTTCTCTGGGACTTAGACGTGGGTATGCCAGTAGCGGACTTTGTTGAAAGGTCCGCCTCACTCTCAGCTTTAGCGAAGCAACTTGCTTTGTCTAAGGAGCTTGCCAAGAAAGCGCAAGCACACCAGAAGCGCTATTACGATCAAAGGCGGGAAGAAATTGAATTTCCCGTTGGTGCGCTTGTCTGGAAAGAGACGCATCCTTTGTCTCAAGCGGCACGTGATGTCGCCGCTAAGTTATGTCCCAAATGGGATGGTCCCTACAAGATCGCGAAGAAGCTAGACCGCTTGCGATATCAATTAGAAGACCCAGAAACCGGAGAAAGCAAAGGAATCGAGAATATCGCGCACTTAAAGCTATATTGGTCGAATAAAGATGTCTGCCAACCGGACGGAAGTCAGTCATCCTCAACGTCACGGAGCTCATCTTCAAGTTCTACCTCGTCGCAATCCGTACCTATACTTCAGGACGCTGGAGTCAGTACTGGTGACGAACGTCGTGAGACTCGGCGAGAACGAAGACAACGACTGTTGAGAGATCAAGAAGCGCAGACCGAGTCGTCTGGTGAAGATACGAGGAACAATCAACCCTCCTCTTCATCCTCCAATGGATCCTCTTCTTCCCCATCCGAAGAAGTTCCAGAGCCTTTCCCAGAAGTCTCTGATCTACCTGAGGAATCTGAGCCAGACGCATTCGCCTTATTCTCAGATCCTCCCGCGGTCTTCCGAGTGAATCGGATGCCGCCAGACCTTTCTCCACTTTCCTCTCCTGATAGGAGCTCGAGGGAGAAGTCTCTCCCTCCAACCTCTCCATCTTCCTCTCCTGATAGGAGCTCGAGGGAGAAATCTCTCCCTCCACCCTCTCCTCTATCTCACCCTGACGATTCCAGTTCTTCCTCTGAATCTGAGGAAGACGAAATGGAATTGTCCAACCCAGTTCCCGTCAATCCCATGAGATTCGTCAACCCTTTTCGCAAAGGATGGAGACGTGAGATAGTGCTGAGGAAGAACCCAAAGCCTGGAGGTCGTGAAATGGACATTTACTATCATCCTCCAGAACAATATCCGCATAAGACTCTCCGGTCTCGCCCGGACGTTGCGAACTATTTACGCGTGTATGACATCACCGATGTGACTTCGTGTGAATTTACCTTTGCGCGGCAAGCAATATCGCGAGAACCGTGGGAAACGATACGAGACGCCCATTGACTTCAGCGGCGACACCACCGCCACCCGCGGCTTCCACGGGTCGTCCATCCAGCGCCGCGCCTCCAAACATAGTACCGGACGAGCAGTACACCCTCTGTCGCCGTTGCCAAGTGGGGCGTCACCACGAAAGGAACTGTTTCAAACCACGGCCCAAACGGAGCGAGGCCTACAAGGCCCGCCGCCGCCAGCGAGCCAAGATGGACAGCGTGGCCTCGGCCACCAGGAGGTCCCCGGAGCCGCAAGACTCCCACGAGTCAAACTCCCCCTAAAGCAGACGACTTTTTTTGGGGGGAGGATGTAACGAAGAAGCCACCCCTCCAACGTCGTCTGCTTCATCTCTTTTTGTTTAAATTACAATTTTTCACACGAGTGGCGCCTTAAGCGCCACTGGCTCTTGTTAGTTTAAAAAATATAGTTTGGCGGGGATAAAAAGCCCCGCCGCCGCTGTAAGAGACGTAGTCAGTCTCGCAACCACGTTCAAGTTGCAACGTGTTTTGTTTTGCTCAATAAAAAGTATTAATTCGATTACTCCGGTGTTTTTCTCAAAATGGATTATTTGGTAAATATACAGTTAGTTATGGACAATAAGTCCTTTAGGCGGGTAACCTGGGAATTTCTATATTGCTAGTTTTTATTTAATTATCTTTTTGAGCCGTGAAATTAGGCCCCTTTTCCTACGTTTTAACTTTACGGTTACAGGGTCCTCCCTCATTTCCGACCCTTTAGAGATAAAGGAAGAAAACTCGCTATTTTTGTCAAGACCGCATGGCACAGTGGCAGCTCGTGTCTTACTGCTGCTCGAGCAACCCGGGTCCGATTCCCGGCTGCGATGTGAAAAAACTTGAACTAAATAAAATCTCTAACCGAGCTTTGGTTCCCCTATCGGTGGGTTAAAGTACTATATAGTTCTTCTAAGCTAAAATTTGACAATAATGAAGCGAAAACTCCGGCCACTACTATTACGTCTCGGATCAAACTAAGAGTCTACCGTTTTCTACGAAGTGGCTAAAAAGCTGTCAAGCGTTATGTTTCATCTTCATGGTTGAATAGTCTGTTATGCTAATCCAACCTAACAATTGTTAATATTCCCGCTGGAAACCCCTTTCACCATAATGAACTTTACTCGTCCTACAATTCTAATTTTGATTTGTTTTATTTTTATTTTAATAATATTTACCAAATTGTCACAAAAAAGTAATCATGGAAATCCAATAATTCCTATTAAGCTCCAAGAGTTCTCGAAGTTACTCAACATATCGATTTTAACAGTCGAAACAGTTTTAGTGTGTTAGAGTGAACGCGATCACGGGGTTAGGCATCATTCAAATTCTGCATTCTAAAACACCTGGTTCGTAAGTTTAAAATACGAGAAACGTATCTTGAGTGCACTTTATCAAAAAAGCCTTGTAACTTTCTGAATATTCGCGTGCAATTACTCGACAATTGTCAAATGAAGAGCGTGGATTGCACAAAAAACTATAGCCATGTAGCTTAGAAAAAGGCTTTTAATTAATTCCGCAAGCTAAGAAAGTATAGGGTGAAAAGATTTGTCCATTCTGAACATCTTTAACGAAACAATCCTAGCCTCTTAATGAATATCGACAGTTTTATGGGGTGGAACTCGAAGAGGAAATTAAAATATGAAATGATATTTTACTCTTGAAACACACGAAGTGTTGGTTTCTGATATCGAATTTTCTTCACAAGGGTTATTAAATATTAGGAACTTAGATTTTTGCTCAAAAATATACTACAGGAAATATTACCTTAAGCAGGAGCAGATATGTTCAAGTAATGTTTAATAAAAACTGGCGTAATGGTTTTAACTACTGTGTAATAAGAGTTAAACTATTAGAATTCAATCTTTGGAAGGTAAGCATTCTTATAAAAATCAGATTTTTTACCTCTCCGAGTAACGTATGTCCATCCCACTTGGTTACCAGTCTGTACCGACTGGCTTCTAAACCGACCATCATCCGATATTTTGTCAATCCCACATGGACACCAGTCTGCACCTACTGGCTTCTGAACACCACCACCATCCGTTCTTTAGTCCAGCTCACATGGACACCAAACTGTACTTACTAGCTTCTATACACCACCATCTTCTGGTCTTTTGTCCATTCCACACGAACACCAATCTTTATTTCCTGGCTTCAACACACCACCATCTCTATGTCGTTTTCATCCCACATGGACACCAGCCTGTACATACTGGCTTCTATCTCATCATCATCGTTAAGTTGCCTTCGGTCTCTAATTGACAATACTCGGCAATTCGTTCAACAGCCACGATGTTCGTTTCGAGAGAAACCCACAAACTTGTCATTAATTTCAGATTTAAGTGAAATAAACATTGACGTACCAAGTTTGCGCTCGTCATGACAAATTTCACAGTTCCCGGTGATAATGCCCGGCCTTTGCTGAAAACTGAAAAGAGGGAGACGCAGAACATTAACAGGGTTCGTACGGAACCTGGATAACCTGGAAAACCTGGATAAGTCAGGGATATGGAAAATAGGGGAAAAAGTCAGGGATAAGTCAGGGATTTAAAAGTTTTTCCTAAAAAGTCAGGGATATGTCAGGGATTTCGTTTGGTATATCAAACCAAGCTTCGAGCAATGCTAAATATGAAACAGGTGTAATTATGAAGTGGGCTTAAAATGGTCAGGGATATTGGCAAAATTTGGTCAGGGATAACCTGGAAAAGTCAGGGATTTTCAATGTAAAAATTTCGTACGAACCCTGATTAAGACGTTACTCAAAATATTGCACCTGACAGTCAGCCATCTGAAATTGTGAGATTTTTCAAAGTTGAAATTGTCTCCTGTCTCTTACAAAGCAAAAACCTTTCACACATATTCATGGCGTAATACACGGCCATACTTTGGTCAATTAAGTCAAGGAACTGCTCTTGGAATTTGTTGGTGGCATGACAGGCTCAGATCAGCGTCGTTCCAGCCACCGAGTCGGATTCGTGTGAGTAGAGGAACGAGTACCTCGTCGTGTAAATTCTTCTCAACTGCACGTTGCTCGCCGCGTAAAAGCGCTACATTGAATTTGAAAACTGAGATACATTTCGCTGACATGACGCACGCTCGGCCATTCGCGCATCGCACGACTTTTTAGTGCATTTGTTAGGCCTAAGACCATTAAACACAATGTTCTGGAATGATAGGCTAAAACCCCTGTTCTTCTAATGGCGTCGCCAGTCGTCGCCCCCAGCGGGAAAGTCCCTGAACTTTGCTACTCGTACACCATGTTAAGGGTATGATTTGATTCGAAAAAGTTTCAATATTGGTCGCGGCGTGGCGCTATAGAGGTGCTGCCCTAGAAGAGTCACGCACCATACCTCCATTCATGTACATCTGTTTTTAATTGTCTTAAGTTAGCCACAGGCTACACTCTTACCTGAAGAAACACGAATCCAGTTGCGATAACCATCAGTGGAACGATGAGAAACGGTATACCGATAATAATAGAAATGGTAATTACTGCTAGTTGCAAGGTATTGAAAGAAACCATTCTCAGAGAAGTGGGCAGTTGCTTGTCCAAAATATCAATGTCTTATGAGAAGCGATTAAGTACACGTCCAGTCGGTGTACTGTCGAAGAAGCACAAAGGCGAACGCAAAACAGCCCTCAGCATATCCGAGTGTAAGACGCGAATGTCACGAAGAGTAGCTAGGTTAGAAACAAAAACGAACAAGCAACTAATCGTTATTTGGGTAAGTCCCAACAAGGCGTACACCGTTATACGCGTGGTTCTTAAATGGGCATCCGCTGGTTGCCCTTCTTTCCGGTCTTCGCTCCACAAGGACAGCCAATAAGAGATCATTTGAGATAGTGCTATAGTGCTGAACTGACCAACCAACACTTAGACCAAGAGCCAGTAGCCTGGATCTTACCTCATAAAGTACAAAAGGTCTGACCATTGGAATGAGTTCAGTTTTGATGCTCATAAATAGATTTGGCCGTCTTACGCGTCACAGCTGGGGCATTTGAGGGGGGCGGGGTCATGTTTGACCCTAATGAGGTATGATTTCTTACCTTATGAGGTACATAAATAAAGAAGGTGGCAAATGATAGAACTGGAAATGGCGATTCCAAATATATGAAATCTGACGTCATCAAAGGGGGCCATCAATAAATCAGACGGGGGTTAAAATGGTCGAATGAAGAATGAATTCTTACCTCATGAGGTACATGTATGAATCCGGTGTTGTTTGATAGATCTGGTCGTGCTAAATAACAGAATATAAAATCTGACTGCAAAATACGCGGCTTAGGTTTAATCTGACGGCCTGATTCTTGCGTCAGACTATGACAACTTCGTGCCTCATAAAGCTAGGTTCCCACTAGACCGAAAAAAACCGGCGCAAATCACGCAGCATACGGTAGAAATTTTACCTTACGCCGTCGTCCGGCTGTAGACTAAACACACTACGACTGAATTTTGAGCTTGGCGGTAGATATTTTTTGGTCACGTGACAGATTAGAGTGGTTTCCATAACATTTATTTCGCACTCTGAATTGGTATCTCCTCAATAAAGACTTCCTTATTAACATCTTACGTCTATATACTTCCATTAGATACATTTTTCTTTCTTCGTGGCATGTTTCCGACCAAAAAAAATACATGGCGGCTATCAATCTATCTAGCGTATGCGTGCACTCTTGAAATTTATGACGTAGTCAGTGGGATAATTTCATTGGCTGAGACACCGGCGTAACGCCGAACACGACCGAAAAATAGAACACAACTTGCGCCCGGCCGAGCGGAAATTCCGTCGGGCTCGGTGTAAAGATTTTTCGGTCGAACCCCTTTCCGCCGGGTCTCCGTCGTGATTTCCGTCGAGTGCGAGTCTAGCTTAAATGTAGCAGGTGATATATTGTAAACTTAACTTGTTTGAGCGAGTTGCCTCTGTTTCTATCAAGGTAATGTGGTGAAATATTTTTGACTGTGATAAATGAGATGGCATCATTTAATAATAGAGCTATTTCAATTCGGGGGTAAGGATAGTTTTTGAGGCGGGGTTTCGCCAGTCCCCGCATAGGTGCCTTATTGTGCTTGAAACTTAGCTTAGAGTTCTACAGTGGCACTCACGGAGGGAGGGTGAAAACCTGCTCCGTTTATTGGCAGGCCCAACTGTTTCCCCCTTCAACTGATATAGCTTTATGCAGGCACATTTTATTTCAAACTCATTCAATGAGACCTTCTAACGTTAAATTATTATTTAATGCAAATAAAGATACAAAAATGTTACATTTTAAACGTCATCTGGTTCATCATCCGAATCAGTCTGAAAATCAATATATACGGTATCATCGTCATAGTCACCCTCCCTCCGTGTGGTCCACTGGAAAAATCTATGCTAAATTTCGCGCACAATAAGGCACCTGGGCGGGGACTGACGAAACCCCGCCTCAAAAACTCTCCTTACCCCCTAATTGAAATAGCTCTAATATTTAATGATGCCAATTTAAGTTCATCTCATTTATCACAGTCAAAAATATTTCACCACATTACCTCGATAGAAAAAGAGGCAACTCGCTCAAACAAGTTAAGATTAATGTACTCGACATCAGTGGGGCTGGTTTTACAATATATCACCAGCTACATTTAAGCTAGACTCGCACTCGACGGAAATCACGACGGAGACCAGGCAGAAAGGGGTTCGGCCGAAAAATCTTTAGGCCGAGCCCGACGGAATTTCCGCTCGGCCGGGCGCAAGTTGTGTTCTATTTTTCGGTCGTGTTCGGCGTTACGCCGGTGTCTCAGCCAATAAAATTATCCCACTGACTACGTCATAAATTTCAAGAGTGCACGCATACGCTAGGTAGATTGATAGCCGCCATGTATTTTTTTTGGTCGGAAACATGCCACGAAGAAAGAGAAACGTATCTAATGGAAGTATATATAGGTAAGACCCCAGTAGCACTGCCGACGTAGGGCCTACATGGTCGGCTTTGTGTGTTACCGACGAGTTGGTAAAAAGTCACTAATAAGTCGGGAGAGTAATAGTTTGAAAGTCGAAATGTCCGCCTGGAGGGACGACGGCCCGCCGGTTTTCCTACTGTTTTGAGGCTACTATAAAACGACTGTTGGCCGACTATATGTCGGCGTCATTATGTCTACCTAAAGCCGCGCTCAATCCGACTATTTCGCGGCTTTTTAGTATAGGAACGGTAAATCGTCGGTAAAGGGCTGGTAGAGTAAGGGTTTGAGAATCGAAATGTCCGCCCGGTGGGACTACGGCCCACTGGTTTACCGACTGTTACGACACGAATGAAATTCGACCCTCATCCAACACGTTTGAGAGTCGACTTAACCGCCTGTCAGCAAGAGGTCCGACGCTTTTGCGACGATCAAACCTTAACTCGAGGCCCGATGGTTTTGCGACGATCAAGCCTTAACTCGAGGCTTCATTCGCTTATAGTAAAGGATACTGATACCTAGTATTGAAATATCTTTAATACATTTCAATGAACAACACTTAAGAATTTGTACTTTTTATATTTCAAGTAACATGCAGGTCAATTATAACAATTTCAAATATTAAACAATGTATTCTATATGACACGACTAGTCGAATGAAAATATTAGGCGCCTAGCTAATTGGTTTTAACAAAAAGTAAAATTTTTCAGGGCGAGTATAATATTTTCATCAATTAAAGCATTTATTAATATTCATTGTTAATATCTTCGATTTGGCCAATTACTATCTCTTAAATTACAAAAATCTTAATGAAAAATATACACTTACAGATTTTTAAGGAAAAAGAAAAACATACAATTCTAAAGGGTATTACTTGACACATTTTTCTCTTAAAATGCTTGAAACCGCAAAAAAATTCTGTAACTGAAACAAATTGAGATCTATTTTGGAATTCAGTATTATTTTCACAACCAAAACTCTTTAATATATAAGGTTTTTGATTTCCAAGCGCCCCAAAGCACTTGCTTCTTTTATATTGAAACAAAGAAACTGAAGGTATACATAAACGTTTAAGTTTTGGTTTCACTTTATAGGGGTGTGGTTCCCAGCAGATGAGAAGCTAGGTAAAAAAGCAAAGGCTTATGCATAAAACTGGCTCTAAAAAGTAGATAAATTGATAATTCAATAACAAAATTCAAACCTTACGTGACAAACGAAGACGTTTCTAGTTTATATAGTGTGACAAAGAACCTTAGCGATGAAATTAAAAGTTAGCAAGCCTAGAACTAATCATTTTCGACCACAAAAATCTCGTTTAAACATTCTAACGACCCAGCCGCGTCAGAGATACTGGAAAGGCTAACTTGCTTTCGCACTAGCAGCGCCCTCTTCGATGATGACGTGCATGGCGTTATCTTAGTTACGCCAATAGAACAGAGGCGTGTCACCTGACCCAAGAAATTACAGGTTGGAAAATTCAAACTAGAAAATCAGATGTGTTTTCTTGCTTTGCAGTTTTTTTGTAACGTTATGTTTCTAGTGTTTCCAAAAATATAGTATTATCAACTTCTGTTTGTGGGTCGAAATATAGTATAAGTTAAATGTATAACAAAAAAAATTTGGTGGTATATGCGGAATAGTAAAAGTCAAAAAAACCGTCCCACGGAAAAAGAAGGCCTCTACAACAACTTCTTTTTTCATTTAACTCTTTTATAACGTGACCATACCGACTAGCGGGAAGGAGTCGGTAATCAATTGGCAAAAGTGGGTTACATGTTTAGGACGGTAGGCAAGCCTACTTCAAACCACCACAGTTCCAACAGTCGGATAAATGTCGGTTACTAAACGGCCTAAGAATAACTTTGCTTTTAATTTTACTCTTCTTAAACGTCACAATAACGACTAGCGCGAGAGAGTCGGTAATCAATTGGCAAAAAATGTGTTGGAATTCTTTAGACGGTAGGCAAGCCTACTTTAAACCATCTCAGTTCCAACTGTCGGATAAATGTCGATTACTAAACGGCCTAAGCATAACTTTGCTTTTAATTTTACTCTTCTTAAACGTCACAATACCGACTAGCGCGAGAGAGTCGGTAATCAATTGGCAAAAAATAAGTTGAAATTTTCTAGACGGTAGGCAAGCCTACTTTAAACCATCTCTGTTCCAACTGTCAGATAGATGTCGGCATTGCCAACTAAAAGAAGTAGTCGGCTTCATGAGTCGGAAAAGTATCGAAATAAGCATGGTACAGCTGACTGGACCGTAAACCGACTATTCGACCTTTAACCGACTGTTATGCGGAAGGCTTGTGCTACTGGGGGATGTTAATAAGGAAGTCCTTATTGAGGAGGTTAGAAAATATACTTTCTTGTACGATCTAAACGACAATGGGACAGAGATACCAATTCAGAGTGCGAAATAAATGATTTGGAAACCACTCTAATCTGTCACGTGACCCAATAATATCTACCGCCAAACTCAAAATTCAGTCGTGGTGTGAACAGTCTACAGCCGGGCGACCGCGTAAGGTAAAATTTCTACTGTATGCTGCGTGATTTGCGCCGGTTTTTTTTCGGTCGCTTGGGAATCTGGCTTTATAAGGCAACGAAGTTGTCATGGTCTGACGCAAGAATCAGGCCGTCAGATTAAACCTTAGCCGCGCATTTTCATGTCAGATTTTATATTCTGTTATTTAGCACGACCAGATCTATCAAACAATACCGGATTCATACATGTACCTCATGAGGTAAGAATTCATACCTCATTCGACCATTTTAACCCCCGTCTAATTTATTGATGGCCCCCTTTGATGACGTCAGATTACATATATTTGGAATCATGATTTCCAGTTCTATCATTTGCCACCTTTTTACTCATGTACCTCAAGAGGTAAGAAATCATACCTCATTAGGGTCAAACATGACCCCGCCCCCCTCAAATGCCCCAGCTGTGACACGTAAGACGGCTAAATCTATTAATGAGCATCAAAACTGAACTCATTCCAATGGTCAGACCTTTTGTACTTTATGAGGTAAGATCCAGGCCACTGGCTCTTGGTCTATACAAGAAAATCCTTCTAAAGTTGTCTTTTCAAACGTGCAAAACTAGAAGAAAAAAACACGCTGAAAGCTTAAGCTCACCGTTGTCATCGTTTTGGACCAATCATGGCATGTTTGAAAATGGACCTTTAGAATACTATTGCAGGTGGCCCGTAGAGTTTTCGGTGTTTATCAGAGGACTAGATCATTCCTATTGTATTGAAAAGAACCGAAATGGGAGTGGGAATGAACGTACTAATCCTCCGGCGTTGCCTGACGACAAGCCCTATTTGGTTTAAGCTTGGGATCATGGAATTTTTTTTCAAAAATGCTTTTAGCTCGCTATGGAGGGAAAGAAATGAGGAACCACACCTTGATTTAAGATCCTCAAAGAAGTAACTTTGGTTGAAAATATTCTAAAATTTACGTGGTTTTAGAAAATCTTGAAAATAGTACAGATCAAGAATCAGGTCTGTACACTCTATCCCCTCTGTCCCTTGACCCTTACCAAGCGCAAGCGAATTCATTCTCGGAACTTCAGAGCCTTTGGACGCTTGGGGAAGTTTCTCTAATTTCGGATTATTAGATTAAAAATATAATACCTAAATAATTTGATTTCGGTATTTAAAATTTCGGGCGTTCGATATTAGTTATAATCCTGAATCACGACCAATTTCAAACTATGCCAAGAGCGACAGCTAAATCATCTAGTCGTTTGCATGTTTTGGTTAAGTGGTGCGAAGAAGAGAAATGGGACAACTACCCTATAAGAAAAATTGCGAACAAGGAACTTGCAATTGAATTAGCTTGTGCGTCAGATTTTTCAAAATTTGAAAATTTAACAACTGATATTGAATGGGAAGAGGAGACTGCGCCAGGCATTTTACTAGCGTTTGGTAAGATAAAAATATTTTAAACAATTCTCCGAAAGTTAAGATTAAATTGAGCTTTTATTTAAAGTGCATGGGTCACTAAATTTTTCGCCTAAAAGAAATTTCAGTTTAAGGTGTATGATTTTATTATGTCTTTCTTAAGTTTGACAAAGCAGAATAAATATTCAGGGTGTTTCTGATAAGTCTGTTATAAATTAAGGGGGATGTTCTTTGGGCGATTTTGAGTCGAAAATGTAATATCTATCTCCATTTTGCCACATAGGGGACACTGTTTTCGAGTTATGATCATTGGAGTATTTTAGGGATGACCCCTTAATTATAATAGCATTGTATTTCAGTTTCTTAATTAAGTTTAAGGGTGTAACCTTAAAATTTAAAACTAGGAAAGGGGGCCTAATTTCACGGCTCAAAAAGAAATTAAATGTAAAACTAGCAATTAAGAAGTTCCCAGGTTACCCGTTTAAAAGACTTATTGTCCATGACTAAAACATATTTACCAAATAACCCATTTTGAAGAAAAACGCCGTGGTAATCGAAATAATACTTTTATTTAACCAAAAACATAAACACGTCTTAACTTGAGCGTGATTGCTGCGACTGTGACGTTGTAGAACTAGAAGCGGAACTGCTTGAAGTTGAGGATGACTGGCTTCCGTCCGGTTGGCAGACATCTTTATTCGACCAATATAGCTTTAGATGAGCGATATTCTCGATTCCTTTCTTTTCTCCAGTCTCTGGGTCTTCTAGTTGATATCGCAATCGGTCTATCTTCTTTGCGATTTTGTAGGGACCATCCCATTTGGGACATAACTTAGCGGCAACATCACGTGCCGCTTGAGACAAGGGATGCGTCTCCTTCCAGACAAGCGCACCAACGGGAAATTCAATTCCTTCCCGCCTTTGATCGTAGTAGCGCTTCTGGTGTGCTTGCGCTTTCTTGGCAAGTTCCTTAGACAAAGCAAGCTGCTTCGCTAAAGCTGAGAACGATGCGGACCTTTCAACAAAGTCCGCTACTGGCATACCCACGTCCAAGTCCCAGGGAAATCTCGGTTACCTACCCATGTTAAGGTAGAAAGGAGTTCTTCCTGTTGTGGTATGTGTAGTCGAGTTGATGGCAAACTGGATAAATGGCAAGTTCTCGTCCCATCTTCATTGATCTCGACCAACGAACATCGAAATAATTTCTCCCAGAACTCTGTTTGTGCGTTCCACGATGTTACTCTGTGGATGATACTGAGTGATGTATCGTGGTTTGACTTTGAACATCTTGAGAATGTCCTTCCAAAGTTGGGAAACGAATTGTGTCCCATTGTCGCTTACGATGGCTTTCGGACATCCATAGCGAACTATCATGGAAACGAGTTTCTTCGCGCACGTCTGGCGGTGATGTTCTTCATCGGGTATAGTTCGACAAATTTGGTAGCATAGTCCGTAAAAACCAGGAGGTATTTGTGATGGTGACGGCTTCTTGGTAGAGGTCCCATTATGTCCACAAATCAAATGGCTCAGTAATGGCCGTAGGCTGCATGAGACCTGGACGTTTTCTATTGCGGGCCTTGTGCATCTGGCACAAAGGACATCCGCGGACGTACTCGGTAACGTCCTCCCTTAATGATGACCACCAATATCTGGCCAGAACCTTATCGAAGGTACGATCTCGACCTCGATGTCCAGATAGAGGGTGGTCATGGAATAAGCGGATGGTGTCCCGCCGGAACCGCTGTGGCAAATAGATTTTCGCTGGTTGTCTACCATAGGCCTTTCGATACAAGACATCGTTCTTCAGTTCGTAATACCGATGTCTTTGAGGATTATCTCCTGATAACTGGACTATGATGTCATTTGTGGCTTGTTCATCTTGTTGGGCTTTTCGCACTTCTTCCAGCGTGAAAGAGTGATACAATGCATGATTGGCGGGAGGAGCTAATCCGCTACTGGTTGTGGACGAAGTCGACGTCATTGAAGAGGATTCCGCTGGACTGGAATCTTCTGACGAGGACGGTGAAGTCATGTCTTCCAATGACATGGCTAATAGCGAGACAGGCGCTCTTGATAATGCGTCCGCAACCTTGTTCTGAACTCCATTCTTGTGTATGATCTTGAAGTCATACGTCTGCAAGTACATCGCCCAACGAACAAGTCGAGAGTTTGGTTCTTTCAGTGTGAACAACCACTGGAGAGCTTTGTGATCGGTGATCACAGTGAACGGTATGTTCTCCAAGTATGGCCTGAACTTTCCAACTCCCCAATAGATGGCAAGACATTCCTTTTCAGTGGTGGTATATCTTCTCTGGACGTCGGTCAGCTGTTTACTGGCATAGGCAATAGGTACCTCGACGTCCTCTTGAATTTGCGACAGGAAAACTCCAAGGCCGGTGTCGCTAGCATCCGTTGTTAGGATACACGGCAACTTTGGGTCGTAAGCCGCTAAAGGAGGCGCCATACAGATCGCATCCTTGATGGCCTGGAACGCTTTCTGCTGTTCTTCTTTCCACTGGAATGGAACGTCTTTCTTCTTAAGATGATTTAACGGGGCAACGATCTTGGAATACTGCGGAATGAATCGTGAATGCCATCCCGCCATGCCCAGAAATCTTTGGATTGCTTTCACGTTCTTGGGGACGGGAAAGTCCACTATAGCCTTAGTCTTGGAGGGATCAATATGAATCCCTCGTTCATTAACAATATGCCCTAACACGGTCGCTTCGCTTTGCGCAAAGCGACATTTCTTGGTCTGAAGCGTAAGTCCTGCTTCAGACAGTCGGTGAAAGACGTATTCCAAGGCTTGAAGATGGTCGGCCCACGTACTGGATGGAATGACGATGTCATCCAGATAGACACAGATGGAAAAGTGATGTCCATCCCTGAAGACTTCATCGATGAGTCGTTGAAATGACGACGGCGCATTGCATAGACCGAACGGAAGTACCTCGAACTCGTACTTCCCCGCGTGCGTTATGAAAGCAGTCTTCGCTTTCGCTTGCGGATGGAGATCTATCTGCCAATAGCCGCTCTTTAAGTCCAGTGCTGTGATGAACTTTGGGGCACCCATTTTTCTTAGTAGTTCCTCTATTCTCGGAAGCGGATACGGATCTTTTACGGTCACTTTGTTTAGAGCGCGATAGTCGACGCAGAAACGTATCTTTCCGCATTTCTGGTGGACAAGTACCACTGGCGACGCGTAAGGACTAACGGATGGTTTCACGATTCCGTCGCGGATCATTTCGTGAAAATGATCTTCAATTATCCGTTTTTTCTCGTCGCTAACACGATACCCGCGTTGACTAACGGGAACAACGGTGGTAGTGTTAATCTCGTGATAGACTAAGTTAGTACGACCTGCTTTTTCCGAAAATAATTTTGGAAATCGTAATAATAGAGTTTTTAAGTCTTTCTTCTGTTTCGGACTCAGTGTAGGCGACGCGACAGCTTGTTCAATGTTCTCTATAATCTGAGGGGTTGGAGTCTTTAACCCCGGGAGATTAAGCACGAATGGAAACGTTGTTCCGTCAATCTCACAAGTTTTTGTACCAAAATCCAAAACGGCACGATGTTTATACAGGAAATTCTTTCCCAGAATAAAGTCGTTCGGTAGTGAGGGAACTACTGGGAGTTTTTGTTTCAACTGTCCTAAGCGGAAGTCTATTCGCGCGCGTCCCTTTGTGAAGGTATAACGTCCATCGCCTAACACTATGCATTAAGTCTCTTCCTCTTCCGGAAGTACTAAGTCTGGTTTTAAATTTCTGACTAAATTTCGCCACTGATGTAAGCTGATAAATAATGCATCAGCGCCTGAATCTAGTCTGGTCGCGAAAGTCCCATGCGAATACACGGCTTCTATGGCCACGGGAGGATCAACCTCACAGCGACGCACATCCATAGAGCCAATTTCCATAAGGGGCTTTACTTTCTTCGCGCGGCGGGAAGACGATCCCCTTTTGGTCTTCCCGCTTTCGCGTTTTCCGAAGCTTGTCTTTGCGCGACTTCTTGTTTGTCCGGACAGGTTGTGGCATAATGCGCGAAGAGTCCGCCCTTATAGCATTCGATTTGACTTAAATCGTTTTGCTCTGTCTTCACCGGCGTAGGAGTCTTTGATCTATTGGCATTGCTTGCGTTTGGTTTCGCAACCTTTGATATCGCACCTCCCCCCGGCGGTTTAGTTAAAACCGCGGCTGTGGGAGAATTTCTTCTCCCACTAGATTCACGCGAGGTAGACTTTGCCCTTTCGGTAGGATACAATGAGCTAGAAGGGGTCGCTCGTAAAATTTCTTCTGTTACGCGGCCCTTTTCTATGAAGCTGCGCATTGTCCTTATGTTGTCGTTGAAGACATGGATGCGTATTTCGGGGAGGATATTTCTCTTGCAAATACCAACAAGTTCGGAGTCAGTGTACGGAACGCGTAGGTTCTGATTCATCGCGGTAATACTCGCGATGTACGCGTCAAAAGATACATCGGCGGGTTGTTTAAACTGAGGTATTTCTAGGCGGAGGGATTCCTCCGCTCCTACCGAAAAGAAATAGTCTCTAAACGCGCCTTTCACTGTACGCCACGTTAGTACTTGATTAGGCCTAAACCAGATTAATGCACGGCCCTTTAATATTTGGGGGAGAAGCGCGATAATGTCATTGTCTGTCATGCTGTGATATTCAGCGAATTCCGTTAAAGTCCGAAGGAATTCCGGCGCGCTTTCACCTTCAACACCACTAAATATTAAGTGAGGGGGTGGTTTTGGCCTATTTTTGGCGGCTGGTCTAGTTCCGATGTTTGCTAACGTAGTCGCAAGTGTTTGAATAGTTTGAATCAGAACATTGGACGCTGCACCTTGCGGTAGCGGCGGCGGAGGTGGGATTCCTCCTGCCGCTTGTCCTTGACCATGCATAGGACTAGTACCAAGGCTTGGAGGAGGAGTGTACCTCCTCGGGGGAGTATAAGATCCCGGTAACTGCGCGTTAATCGCGGCGATTAAAGCATGAGGGTCGGCGGGATTTATGAAGCGACAGTTAAGCAATGGCACAATTAATGTTCACAAGTACGCGTTAAGTACAATTGGTAATGTCAGTCGTAACGAGTCCTGGCAAGCTCGCCACTTTATGTAACCGTAAAATTTGAAAGTAGGAAAGGGGGCCTAATTTCACGGCTCACAAAGAAATTAAATAAAACTAGCAATCGAAGAAGTTCCCAGGTTCCCGTTTAAAGGACTTATTTGTCCATGACTATCTATATTTACCAGATAGTCCATTGTTGCAAGGAAAACGCAGTGGTAGTTTAATAATATGAACTTGAATTTATTGTACCAAAAATAGAACACGTCTGACTCGAGCGCGTTACATTTACTGACTAGACTGCCCTTTTACAGATTGTGGGCGGGGGTTCTTATCCCCGCGAAAAATGTTTTTTTTAATCAGTTTGACAGCAGTGGCGCTTAAGGCGCCACTTCGGGACAATTTAACATTATACAAAATTTTGTATAAAAAATAAAAATGAGTAAAGCAGACGACGCGGTTTTTCCCCGGGAAGGAGAAGCTTGGTGTGGACGGTTACTGTATATAAATGTGTTCAAATTGTAATAAAGTATCACTTTCGTACCCGGATTCGTGGATGTAGTTTCTCTCTAAAAAAGACATTACAGTGGCGACGGAGCTTTTTGCCGCGTATTCGCGTTAGTTTCGGGCTGCAGTTCCGTGTGATGACAGAGGAAAGGAAGTTTTCTGTCACAAACGCTAGTTCGCCAGTTGGAATGGCGGCGACCATTGGAAATGTTGGACCATTTGATGGTAAATTGGAGACTTGGGACTCATACGTAGAACGGTTGGAGCTGTTCTTCGAGATCGACGACATTCCGGAAGCGAAGAAGGGTCGCACGTTGCTTGCGTTGATCGGAAGAGATACTTACGGGCTGGTAAGAAACTTAACAGCACCGGACAAGCCCACCACGAAGACGTATGCCGTCATTGTTAAATTGGTAAAGGAACATCTCAACCCTGCTCCGAACCCCACGGTGGAGCGTTACCGTTTCAGTCTACGTAACCAGACAGGATCGGAGACTGTCAGCGAATACTTGACGGAGCTGAAGCGCTTGGCGATGCACTGTGATTTTGGAGCACAGTTGGAAAACAACTTACGCGACAAGGTCGTACAAGGAATGAAGAATGAGGGCATCCTGAAGCGTTTATTGAGTGAGTCAAGTAGATAGAAAGTATTGGTTTGGGGACATGGCGTCAGCCAGTGCCAGATAGCACATGATCTGGTACCGATAAATATGGCGTCAATGAATCAGACATGGCGTCCACCGCATTTTTTCCTCTTATGGCGCCAGCGAATCAAATATTTTTTCTCACAATCAGTGAATCAATCATGGCGTCAATGTTAGGCTTAAGCGTCATATTCGACAACGTGGTAAATAGCCTTTGTCATACACGTGGTTTAAACGCCATGTTCACTATAAGAACATGATTGGTCTAAAAAGAGCGCCATGTTTACATGGTCAGAAAGTCACGTGACATTAAAGTATAAAAGACGAGGACGGTTTAAAGATAAGGCATTCTACATCCATCCTTGAAGTACCGATCAAGATCCGAAAAATGTAAGTATAAATTTCTTTAAATATAAGTTTACGGTAGTTAATTCCTCCCGCATTTATCGATATGGATTTCAGTATGCAGCACCCCTTTACCGGACTAGTGGCTGGAGTCACCGGCTGTGGGAAAAGTGTTTTCGTAGGAGAATTAATTAAGCATAAGGATATATGTATTTCGCCCACCCCCGAAAGAATAATTTGGTGTTACACGGAGTATCAGTCGAAACTATACGGTGCTATACTATCCCATACTCCGAGTGTAGAATTTCACGAGGGTTTATTAGATGTTAACACCCTAGATGCTAGTGTGAGGAACTTCGTTATATTAGACGACCTACTATGTGAAATAGCGAATAATAAGGACGTGACGAATCTTTTCATTAGGGGTTCGCACCATAGGAATACCTCAGTTTTAATTTTAATGCAGAATCTTTATTATCCCGGGAAGGAAATTCGTACCTTAAACTTAAATGCCCATTACTTGGTTATATTTAAAACACCACGTGATCAGTCGGCCATTATCCATCTTGCGAAACAAATTTCGCTGGGAAATAGTAAATACGTGGTAGACTCTTTTAGACAGGCGACTTTGGAACCTTACGGATGTCTATTTGTAGACCTTAAGGCTAACACCCTAGATATCCACCGTCTAAGAACAGGTATACTTCCAGGTCAACAAGCAGCACTGTTCATACCGAAATGACGGCCATCCTTGAAGCGAATTTTTTCCGGATTAAGGGGCAATGGATAATCAAGGAGCTGACGATGTACGTGAAGGAGACCGACGTCCACGAAGTCTGGATCTTCCAATCCCCATGCAAGTTCTCAGAGTTATCCGTCAAGGATAAAAGGCAATGCAGGTGGCTCTCAATGAACACTTTCGATCTAGCATTCGAGGAGGGAGACTACCCATACGAGACGACGCAGGAGGCCGCCGACTATATTCGAGCTAGAGCATCGTCATACGTGACGAAAGGAGCGGAGAAGGCCGAAACCCTATCAAGGTTCTTAGGGTGCGAAGTTATCAACGCCGAAGACTACGGTTGCCCGAGATTATCAAGTATCGAGTGCGATACCCCCAGGGCTGGCACTTTTCATAGGGACAGCAACAACTGTACCTTGGTGAAGGCGTCCAAACTAGCGGAATGGCTCCGTCAAAACGAGTCGACGATAATTTAAATTTTTTTAAATATATTGCAAATTGTAACTCATGTCAAAGAAAGGCCGCAATTAAATTTGCCAATAAAGAAGCGATTAAATCTATTGTCGAGTGTTGTATAAATATCCTACGGGGCAATGTCCCTCTTTCAGTGGAGGAGAAGGAGCGGTTGAAGAAACATCGACACGTTATAAGAAAGGTTACGTCCAACATACTCCCTTCAAAGAAAAGGAAACTATTAATTCAAAACGGAGGTTTCATCCCTTTACTTCCGGACCGTTACTATCTATCATTAGTTCAGTAGCAGGTGCGGCTATAAGTCGAGCTATAAAGTAAAAATGGCGCGAAAAATGTTATTAATTTCCGAAGTAACAGCTGCCAGTACTGTTGTACTTAATTTCGCGACAATGTACTGGTTGTCTCTTTGGTGCGCGGACTCCAAGGGAGATTTTAAAGCGAACCCAAACCTAAAGGCAACTCGTATAGCGGTCTTAGTTGTTCTTGGGCTAGCCAAGCATTTGCGGGGTTTCTTAACGTAATTAGCAACGCCTTTCGCTGTCTAAGAGCGGCAAACTGGCTACATGGGAAAATGCTCTACAGCGTATCGCGTTCTCCTATGTCCTTCTTCGACACGACACCCGCTGGAAGGATACTCAATCGTTTCTCTCAAGATATCGACGCCCTCGACCAGCAATTACCCGGAATGTTAAGTCTTACTCATTTTGGATTGATGTTTTTACTTATTTACCCGTTAGGAATTACAATGTATTTACCATTATTCATAATTCCCTGCATTGTTGTTGCCGTTGGATACCTTTCACTTCAGGTAGGAATTTGATTTCTGTTGTGTAGTTGAGTGTAAATAATTGCGAGTGAGATTTAAGCTAAATATACTTTATTACTGAATAACAGCTAGTCATTTTAAGAACTTTACAATAGAATTTTAACCCGTGAACGCGTGGTGTACAAAAGGAATACCCGGTATTTATACAATGTAACTTAGACTAAAAAACTAAATAGTAGATAAGTCGGGTTTTTTAATAAAGCGGCAGTCGAGTTTTTTGTGGATACGACAATTTCAGTCTCCATTCATAAGTTATTATTCAGTATCACTCTCAACTTTTAATTGTCGTGGTTAAACGCGGAATTCGTATCTAGTGATGGATAGCCACTTTTGATCTTCAATAATCTACTAGTTGACAGCAGGTCAAAACTTGAAGCAATTCAACTGAGTTTATTGAAAATTATAAAACATAAAAAATTGTCAATATTATTATCGACATTTCCTAAAGTTAACCGATATTGTATGAGATTTTGTTTTTAAGAAAGTTTTATTAAGCGTAGAAAAGCCCTGATGGCGAAGGGAAAGAGGTGTTGGGCAAAGACAGTCCTAACTGAGAATTCGTCAACCATCACTTCACCCACGAAATTATAATAGCTACAAATCTTTGAAATATTGAACTGCTTAAAGTGTTTTGGCACTAACATATTTTACTGCAAAATGTTGTAGAAGGCACTCAAGTCTTACTCGAGGCGTTCTCACTCCCACTCTTGTGGGGGAGTACTTCGTAATATCATGAATCTATGTAACTATGAATATACAGCTCTATCATATGCCCCTTATGCCATGTCGATTTGGGTTGGGTGTTACCCTCCTAGCTTTGACGCGTTTTGCGTAGCTCTAATAGCCAATCACAAGACACGAGAAAGTGACGTTTCGAATTTACACACCCCGGACTCCCCCTCCCTTCTCCCGCTCCTAACACTAGCAGACACGTGACTGATGTCTCCTTTCGCTAAGCCACGCCCAAACCTTATCGAGAGGTTAGACAGCGTAACGCAGCTGTATATTCATAGTTGTATGGATTCATGGTAATATCGCTTTTAAACTGAAGAATGTGCAATGTTTTTGCAGCGTTTCTTGATGTCTAGCAATCGTCAATTCAAGCGGATAACAAGCTTGAGAAATTCCTTTTTGTTTTCACATGTGGGTGAATCAGCGGCTGGCAGCACTGTCATCAGGGCGTGTGACGCCGTAAAGAATTTTGAAAAACATTTCCTGAAACTGATCGACGAATGCACTGGCGCTAACTACATGATGAACATGGCGCAAAGGTATCTTGTTCACTGAATTTTGGAATTGCGTCATTTAAGCCGGACTTTGCTTTTCGTGGAGACGATGAAAAGAAGGCATTGCAAGTCGCTACTCATTCCTCCTATTCAATAAAATGCAATTTCTTTACAGATGGCTGACATTACGCTACAATATTTTGGGCAATTGCTTGATGTTTTGTACCGCAATTTTCATAATTTTGAACAAAGGGACTCTGTCAGCTGATTTTGTAGGATTGATCTTGTCTAATGCCGATCGGGTAAGCGCTACAAATTAAGACGAAGCGAGTAAATCAAAATCTTTTCCACAAGCTAAAATTTCTGCTGGTTTTCCGTTTAACTCTTTAAACGTCGCTAAAGTGTGGTGTAACAAAATGGTCATATAGTTACTGAATTAACAAAGAGTGTCTCGAGATGGAATTGTATGCAGTAGGAGAATGATATAGCCAGAAGTAAGATGAGACTGGAAGTATCGAGTTAACCAAATTCTTCACTTGGCGAAAGTGAATATTCTTGATAACACACCAACGGTTGTCCCTCTGGTAGCGGTTTCTGAATTTTCCCTCCAAAACCTGTGACGCTCGCGGCGGTAGATGGCCGAACTAGATTCAAGCACCCGCGTCCGTGTTTCGCGGCTTTAGGTTGAGGGGATGGGGGTAAAAAATGTTTTTTGGAACTCGACCAATTTTTTTTCTGTCTAGTGTAGGCGCGATGGAAGCGCCGTAAAATCCTCAGATTTGTTCACTAGTGCCAGGATCTACTACCAATGCTAGAGCTCTTTAGTCTCATCTTACTTCTGATATAGTGAAGCGAACAAATGTATCACTGTAATCAAGTTTAGGGACGATGTAATTTTAGATTAGGCTAGATATACACCTATGGCTGCGATCCTTTTTTTAGAATAGTAGCTAGTTTGGCCATCATTCTACTACGTTTACAAGAAAACGTTTAATAGTCGTTTCATGACGTGGCATTGACAAATCCTTTTCATTTTTGCACACGACATCATAGATGGCGTTAGCAAAAATAATACTCCATACGGAAAATTTGACGAGGGGTAAGCGACTCTGTAATAAAGTCTATCTGAGTGTATAACGCGGAAATACACTCGGGGTTACTTTTTACAATTTTTATTTCAATATTCTGAGAGAGCGGTAGAATGGGAGTTTTTCTCCGTTTTAACCATTTTGTCGCCACCGTTTTGAAATGAAATATTCGTTGGTTACATTTGGGAACCGTTTTATATCAAAATATAAACCTTTTTCTAGGAACAAATTTAAGGTTTTTGACAAAAGTGTTGTTTAATAAGCAAAGTCTTCGAGCCTATTTAATTTTGAATGTTATTATTATGAAAGACTAGATTTTGAAGTTATATACTGTCTAGTGACACTTGAACCGATTTAATGTTATAAACAGACTTGCATCGTTAGCCGATATCGTAAATTAACCGATGTCAATGTCAAAGCTTAACTGAAATACCGATACCAATTTTTTTAAGTCATTAGTCTGAAATAACAATATAATCTGCTAGTGAATTCGAAGCGAGTAAAGCATATTCTCTGCTGGTTTTTCATTTAACCCTTTATATACTGAAGGTTTTTATTAGCGTGAAAGTGTATCGTGGCTATAGTGGGATAATACAAAAAGTACCAATAGTTATACAGAATAAAAAGAGTATCTTCGTCTTATCTCTTTGAACGTTATTATATTCTTTAAATAATCTAATTGACTAAGAAGAATTTTCTCTGAATTTTGAAAGGAAAGTGCGCAGGCTTTTGTCACGTTTAGCAATACTAATACACTATACTAATTTAATATTTTGAATTAACAGCTTCTGCCATATCTAAAAGTCTTTGTCACTTCCGCTACGGCTTTGGAATCAAATATAGTCTCTATAGAAAGAGTTGACGAATACTGCCGTTTGGAGTCTGAGGCCGAGTGCGAGAAACCAGAATGTCAACCGACTGCTGACTGGCCTCAACGAGGACAAATTACATTCCACAACTACAGCACCAGATACCGAGAAGGAATGAATTTGGTTTTGAAGGACATAAATGTCAGGATTGAAGCCGGGGAGAAGGTGGGCGTGGTTGGGCGGACAGGCGCGGGAAAGTCGTCGCTGACGCTGGCGCTCTTCCGTCTCATCGAGGGGGTACGAGGTCAGATCGTCATAGACGGTGTGGTGGTGGAGAAATTGGGCTTGTCCTATTTGAGGTCCCAAGAGCCCATTCTCTTCTCGGGAACACTCAGACTCAACCTGGACCCCTTTGGTCAACAAGATGACCAGCGACTGTGGGCCGCCCTGGAACATTCGCACCTGAAATCCTTCGTGGCGTCACACGAGCAGGGACTGGATTACCCCGTGACCGAAGGAGGACAGAACCTGAGCGTCGGACAGCGTCAATTGGTCTGCTTGGCTCGCGCCTTGTTGAGGAACACCAAGATCTTGATCTTGGACGAAGCGACTGCCTCGGTCGACATGGATACCGACGATCTCATTCAAAAGACCGTCAAGAAAGAATTCGCCGACTGCACCATCATCACTATCGCGCACAGAATAAACACCATCTTGGACTACGACAAGTTAGTTTAACAACCTATTAAATTAGCATAAAATTATTGACGAATTTGTTGTCATTTAACTTTTCCTAGGGTGATGGTTCTCGATCAAGATCAAGTTACAGAATTCGACTCTCCACGTGTTCTCTTGAAAAATGTGCAATCAATGTTCTACAATTTAGCCAAAGATGCCAAAATACTCTAGATCAGCTTTGCTTTCAGTATATTATCAGTCTAATCAATAACCTTATCATTTTATATTATTATTATCATACACACAATAGAGTTATCTGTTAATTTATAGTTCTTCTCCTCCCCGAATCCTCCATCTTAAAGGCATATATACATTTTTGGTAAGCTACAGCGCCCCCTTTACGGTGATGGTATTTTTAGTGTAGTATTTTGGATATAGTGCTATTTATTGCTCATTATTATTAATCTGTTTACAAGATTAATATACTAAAAGAACCAGTTTTTCAAGAACATTTAATTGAGTTACACAAAATTTTACATGGAATAGAATGTCAATTGAAAAATATACACTATTATTGTTAAGATGTTTGTACGAAGGGATCTGTGATCAAGTAACACCCTAATCAACACAAATATTGACTTTTTATTAAACACCTTACTTAAGTACTTTTTAACATAAACAAGTTGGGAAAACAAAGAAATTACCTCTCCGAGTGAAGAGGACTACTTACAAACTTATTTACCAAGATATGGCGTTATTTCCCTCTCCCTCGCTCTCTCTTTTCTTCACACGTCACTCCGAGAGGTGAAAATTATGAATTATACTGGTTACCATACTATTTGGTGAATATGAACAAATATTGGCAAGATTTTTAAAAATAAAATTTTTATGCGATTATCAATAAAATGCCACACTTCATACGAATTATACAGGAAGAAATACTGATCTTAGTTAAAGTACCAAAATATTACTAAAAACTCTAATTCAAATATTACTAAAAACGCTACTTGAAATATTAATAAAAATACAGAAATGCGATTATATTACGCAATAGTTACTAAACATAAATAGTAACTAAAATACATATACTGGAATCAAAAGTATGCACACGCATTGTAACTTTTGTAAAAATAGTGTGCGATTGTTATTTTATAATCACGTAGAATTCTAAATTTCAGGGCTCGAATCCAAAAAAAACTTGGCATAGCTTGCTACATAGAAGTCAAGACACTCACATTGAGTGGAGCCAGGAATAGATTTAGTTTAAGAAGTAGGAATGAAGAACGGTTAGTATTTACTTCAGTCCGACTCGTAGCCAAGTATAGAGCCCTTCCCTCCAACACGTAACGAAAAGTTAAAATTACCTTATTGGCTCACTTAAACTACGTGTTGATGACGTTTCTGACGGGGACAGCGAAAAATACGTAATTCCTTTTCACCTCTGTCGCTATGACCCTGCCTCTTTTTTCATACCCTTCCGTTCCTTGGAAGGGGGTCCGGGACTTTGAGTCGCGCCCAGATTACTCTTTTCTCCGTTTCTGCTTCTAAAATTGAATATATCTCTGGTGAACCCTAATTCCTTTGGTATTTGACCCTCTTATTCTCTTTAAAGGTATCATTAAGTGTAAAGCACTTTGTAATTTCCCCTCTCTTTCTTTTAAATGTGTCAGGCACCCAAGTCCCCTCCATATTTGGCCCCTTAATTCCCTTTAATGTGTCTGTTACCCTAGTCCCCTTCGAATTTCTTTTTCATGTGTCAGCCAAAGTACCCTTCGAATTTGCCCCTCCCTTTCTTTTTCATGTGTCAGCCAAATAGTGCCCTTCGTATTTGCCGTTCCGCTTTCTATTTTATGTGTAAAAATATAAAAGTTCCATGAATATAATGAAACAACTGAAACAGTGCATAATTATGAGTGAAACGAATAGCATATATAAATCCGCCATATCGATGTAAAGTATATTTTGTGATTCCTTTTCGTTTTCAGTTAGAAACGTTGGAGGTGCAGTTACCTTTTGCTTAATGCCGCAAGATATCATTCGGGACAAACTATGGTAGAAAATGTTAATTACCTTAGTTACTCAAATTTAACGAGTCATGATTGGAAATAAGTGAAAAGACCGGGTAAATGAAGACTTGAAAATATGTATTTCTGCAAGAACTCATGCAAGATCTGAAAAGTTACAAATGGGGAGCCACCGTTATAAATTGAAGTAGTATATTTATTTTATGCATGCACCCTTTGTAAATTCGATTTTATGAACGACCACTCGAACGAGCGAGAAGATATTTTAAAGAAAATATACTTCTTTAACAAATAAGCCGTGGATGGACAAACCCATGAGTCAGGCCACCAAGAAACTTTCTACCTCTATACTGAGGCTAATCCCCTAGCTATAACAGTTCAAAAATCTCTCTTCTCGCTTCTCCCCTCCCTTTACAAACGAAAAATCTGAACCTTACCAGAACTCCAACGAGTAACTTGTACCAACTTTATCATCTTAACTATTATTAAACTTTTACTATCTAAAAAATGAGTGTCTTTAATTTACTAGCGGTTAATTATATCGAACGGATTTCCTAAACAGTCGTGAGAAACCAAAATATTTAAACAAACTTTAAATCGAACCCTTACGGATTGAATCCCCGGGGATTTTTAAAATTTTTATTTAAAAAAATTCATGCCTTTGTTATAAAATTTTAGCAGCTTTTGAATGTCAGAATCTTAATGCCGAATGTCACGTTAAAAAATTCATGCATTTTAAAAATCGCTGGGGATTTTTAATTTTTTTTAATAGAAAGTGAGTGTCAAAAACGTAAAGCAGAATGCCGTATTAATCAAACTGATACATCAACCTATTACTGTGAATGGCCCGCCGGGCTATTCGAAGATGAAACACCAAATTTGCGGTGATATTTACCGAGTGAAAAATGACAGTGAATGCCAGGATTTTAAAGCCGAATGCCGTGTTGATGAAACTAATAACTCAAAGTATTACTGCGAATGTCATGCTGGACTGTTCGAGGATAATACCCAAACATGCGAAAATATTTGTAAAACTATGGGAGATAATGCCTGCTCAGAGCTTAAAGCCGAATGCGTCGTATCAAGTCAGGAAAATACTACATTTTACTGCGAATGCTCAGCTGGTCACTATGATAGTCAGGCTGGCATCTGCGTTGACATTGGCGAAGTAAAAGGGGATATTGAATGTCAGAATCTTAATGCAGAATATCACGGTAATGAATCTAATAACGCAACGTATTATTGCCAATGTTCCATTGGTTTGATCCCTGATTCCGATTTGTAGTGCGTCGATATATGCGAAATCGAGGGAAATGATAATTTTTCCGACATCAAAACCGTTTGCAACCCCAATTCTTCCGATAACAGTACTTATAAATGCGAGTGTTACCCGGGATTGGTCTTAAGTGAAAACGGAAAAATGCGAGGATGTTTGCGAGCGAAAGGGGAAGGAAATTTGAGCCAAAAATAACACGCATTGTGTTCTGGATATTTTTTGTTCTATGTCTCAAGATAGTTCCAAATACACTTGCAAATGTTATGAAGGAAAAAAAAGTCATGCAAAATCTATGCCGATTTTCAATTTTTTTAAAAAAATGCATGCATTTATTATTAAGTTTTTAACACCTTAACGAACAAGCCCTGTTGAATATAAATGTTCCATTAACATAGAACGTATTTTATCAAATTGAATTTAGTTGTTTTTGTACATCTAAGCGTCGGAAGAAGTACTAATATATTTGAAAAAATTGTTACACCCGAGTCAGCAGCACGGTATAAACTAGAACAAATTTACAAACATTCGCTGGCGTGAAAAGGCCTGAAGTATTACCTAACTTTTACCCTAGATAACTGACCAATTGTGAACTGAATTCAAATTTTGAAGCGTGAAAAGCTTTCTAAATGAAATCCAATGTTAATATTTAATTTTTCCAGCATCGAAATAATTTAGACCAAGTTGACCTCGCTTAAATTATTGAAAGCAATTTGTCACAGAGAATAGTTACAAGTTGTTTCTCCCCGAAAGAGAATCATTAGGCTTGTTTTAATTGCTTATTTTGTTGCTTAAACTGGAGATTTTTTTAAACGTCTTCTAATATGATGGGTCAAATTGCTGATGCATCACTGTGTTATGTCGTCCATTATTTATAAATGGCTGTAATATTATTCGCTTATGAAATCATCACACGAGACAACATTCTACCGCATTACTACTCTCTTAAACACTTTAGGCTAAACTAATTTCCAGACATTTCTTTAAAAAATGAGAACAGGTTTTTTAAAGACCTCTCGCTTACTCCCGCTATTCAGAGATTATTGAAGGTTTTTAAAACTTCCAGACATTAAGATATGTCTTATTTTAAAGTAAACTTTAGTGCGATTATTTTTTTTTGAGGTTATAAAGGTAATTTAGATGAGAAATAATACGTCTTGAATCAATATGAACCTTTTTTTAATGTATACATTTGCATGTCAAAATACAATAATTAAAATGATAAAACCATATTTTTATAAATAATTTATTATAAAACTAATATATTTTAATCACTAACAAAAAATAATATATTAAATAACTAAAAAAATTAACATAGAAAAATAAAATATTAAATAACTAAAAAAATTAACATAGAAAAATAGAATATTAAATAACTAAAAAAATTAACATAGAAAAAATAAAATATAAAATTAATCAAAAAATAAGAACAACAGCATCCTTGTGTTGAGACTTAACCTAAATTTTACAAAGAAATATTCAGTCAAAAATTTACACTTTTTAAAACGAATAATAGTACCAATTGAGAATTACCTGTCAATCACAGGACCACTCGTAACAGGGGCATATGTCTTTTACACGGTACTTAAATTCACAGCAAAGTGAACAAAAGTTCCGTGTGCTAAGCAAATGCCGCTGGTCGCTACGCGTGGCAAAACTGATATATTGTTTGCACTGGACTAAAACGCATTTTCTAAAATAATTACAGTCGCGCGTCGTTTAATAGTAATTTAATTGGCCATAATCGGGCGTGTCCTTTAATGTCCCTTCGCAATGTGGACAATAAAGATGCCCGTTACGGGGCACGGGGGCAGAACCTTGCTTCTTAATAACGTCCACAAAGCTCTCGATGCTGGCCCTAAATTATCACCAAAGTTTTGAAAAGAAATACATAGAAATATATTACTTACATTTTTTTGAATTAAAGCGCTTCAAAGATGGATTAGAATTCCTAATAAAAAATTTCACCACAATTGTATTATCGCAACTATTCTATGTACTATTTAAACTGGAACTTGTATATAATTACGCAAAGTTAATTATAACCCTATTCTAATATACTACAGAATAGATTAACAGCCTTAATATTAAAAAACATATAATTCGGGTAATTAGCAAAACTAAGGACCAGTTTGATATTGTAATTTTCGAGCTCACTGTTTGTCTTTGTCCTTCGGCCGTTTTAAATCTTCACCGTCGCTTGACCATTCAATTATTTTAAATCAACGTTACTAAAAAGGGTAACGCGTCGCTGTCGATCAGTCTTTGCATAATGTCTGATAATGTTAAACACCAGGTGGTATTGCAATATAGGCGAGCTACGCCCGCTATATACATGGCTTTCTTTAAATACCATCTAGCTAAGGACTGTCGAAAGTGAGTCTTTTCTTTAGGGCACGGTCTATTTATCCTCGTGAGTTGCAGCAAGCATAGTTTAAAACACATGTCTAAGACACGTCTATAGAACGTTTCTTCGTGAAAACGATATCCCCCGTAATACCAATAACGCGCCGCACATTTCACCGAAGCGTGATGTATGGGCCCGTACGGACACTCTATTTTAGAAAAGGTTTGCGGGGGAACTATCCACGCTGTAAATCTACTCATTCGGACCGGGCTATCGTTTTGGGGGTTGTTTATAGTCGTAAAAGATTGGGTTAGGCTGACAAAAACGCGACCGTGATAAAGGTGTTTAGAAATTAAACGCAATGCAAACTGGACATGGGGTTTTTCCAGGATTCTATGTTGGCGAAATAGTCTCAGCCAACATAAATCCTCCAAAGCATTGAAGGTATAATCAACGGCCATATCGTATTGTATTTCGTATGTTTCTATTCTATCGCGTTCTTTTCGCTCCTGTACTCAAAATGAGTTTGAAAAACAAAACGTGTCCGCGTTGGGGCTAAACCACCATCTAGTAAAGATACCATCATTTTCGACTTTAAAAAACATATGGTCCGTGTAATTGGAACAACCCCTAACGAGAGTATGGAGTAAATCCGCGTTAGGTCGGTAGTGGTGTTTATAGACATCCTGAATCGTAAAAACTAAACAAGAAGCATTGTAAGCTCCTGTTAATTTACGCCAAATGTTCCTTTTCTGCGCGTCCGTTAAAGTATTTTTATCCCAAACATCTCTAAAAAAATCATCCCAAGTAAAATCCTTTAAATCAGGATTGTCATAGAGCTTTCTATTTACCCTCCATGTCATCGAGCGACCGCAAGGAATTAAATTAGACATTACTTACAAGTGTTTAAGAGCTTGTAAAGCGAAAGAGAGCGTCTAGAAAATTTTCGAATGAAGAAAGTACCGAGACTCTGGTCTTTAAATACTCAAAAAATTGATATTAGATACACCCAAAAATACATTTTATTTATCGTGGAGTTGATACTAGGGATTATAAAGGATATTATAATATCTACCTATATAAAAAATGGTATAAAAATACCCCCTATAACCTACAATTAATATTAATTTACTTAGTATTTAAACCCGGTTGAAGAAAATAATAGTTTCTCCCAAAATAACTCTTTTTTAACCTTCACTGAAGGATTTTTTCATATATAATGCGCCTTCATTTGAATTATTCAAAAACACGTCCAAGCAACTTTTGCATACGAAAAAAAACTAGGACCTTGAGCTAAATAGAGATTTCTAACTTTATTAATATATATGTAAAAGTCAATTATGAATTTGTTAGAGGGAAGTTTAACATTTTCTCTCCCCATTATACAGGGCGTTTTCGCCTGCCATAAATCAAAATGTGTGATTTCATACTAGAAAACCTGAGAAACACACGAAACAGTGTTACGATTAATTCGTCATATAGGACATGTCAAGAATTTTCTCTATTATAGTCGCTTTGTTTTTTTTACCTTTCAGCCACAAATACATTAGGATTTTTTCTTTTGCGTTACCTTAGAGTAATATTTCAAAGTACATAACTTGTCAAAAATGATTGGCTAGCTTATTTTAATATTTATCTACGCTTCTAGTCATGTTTCTTATTTGTTTGGAAGAGTAACGGTTGCTTATTTCGGTAAATTTATAAAATTATCTCTAGAAGCACTATAATTAAGTCACAAAAGATTAAATGAATTATCCTATTATATTTTTTTACTTAGAGGCATGTATACTTATTACAGACTCCAAAGATAGATCTAGTATAAAAAATAGAAAAGGAAACAGATTTATTCAACATGTTAATTTTACAGCTTAACAAGTTGGGAAAACCAAAATATTACCTCTCCGAGTCAAGAGAAGGACTACCTACAAACTTATTTACCCAGTTATGGAAATGTTTCTTTTTTTTATGAACAAATACTGAAGTTAAAATTTATGAAATATTAAAGCAGTATACAAAGCATAGAAAATATACTGTAAATCAGACGACATTTTACATCCAATAAGGATATACTTGTACACATTAAAATCATCCGATGGGGGAAAAACGGGAAATGAAGAGATAAAACTTTGGAGGGATATTACCTTTACGTATTTGTAAAGGCCCAATTTGCTACTCCTCAACTGTATACCCTCTATGTTCAAAGCCATATTCACAACAGGGTTGCCATGTAAACACTATCCTCTCCTTTCACCTCAACAATTTTCTTAGTTTGTCAACATGACGATTAAAGTTACATAACACCAAAGCTAATTTGTGGCTACACACACTGAAGGTAAATGCGCACCATAAAAAGCATGAGCACACGAAGCTATAATCCGATTACGATCAGACCTTTCACTGATCTGGGCTGCGTTCAGCAGAGCTCACCAAAAAAGACAGCGGATTTTGGAAAACGTTTTCTGGTGAGATCTGTCGTCATAGCTTTTCTCCGGTCATCGGTCTTTTAAAAATGAAGCTAGCGCAATAAAGCGTGCAAGGTACAAAGGCTTAACAAAAATTGTATGATAACATATTTATGGAGATAGATAAGAACAACTTTTATAATTAAACATAGAAACTAACATGTCTCTTAAACTTCTCGCCGCTCTCGCGTGATCAACTTGTTTCACGCCAATTAAATAGCTATAGTCCCATCAGAATCAGCAAGAGCTATTTGTATTAATTCCTCCATGCTTTTTCGCCAAGCTGAGAACTACGCGTTTTACGTCACGTTATTCAAAAACCCGACTATTTTCCTTGAAGACCGCGCTGGCTCACTGAGCACCGTGACGTCAAAATTCAATAACAAAATCCCGTTCTGGATGACACTGCTAACAGCGCCTGACAGCGCTGAGCTCTGCTGAACGCGGCCCAGATTTCCACCATGATTATAAAGTCTAAGCCTAATTATTTAAAAGTGTATTTAACTTTCGGCTCACTCTGAACCGTTAATGTCTCTGTATTACAGAAACGAAAACCAAACCCAAGCGTTTACTTTTTGGTTCACTAGGCCTAATGACAAATAAAAGTTCATTTGCCCAATATAGTTGCGTTCTTCTTGAAATCACTTTAGAAAGAATTATGCTATAAACAGATGTAGTATAGCTTAAGTAATATATAAACATCGATTTCAAATAATAATAATAAAAAATATTCTTGGGATATCAGAATGAAACAGAGCTTTATAGCTACAAAACCACTAAAGGCATCGAAATTACGAAAAATATTTCCATATATTAATAATATATTATGAGAAAACCAAATATTAAGGTTTTGTAGGATTTCTTTCCACAAAACAAAGCGAACTGCTAACGCGGTGCACTAACGGACGGACACACACAGACTAAAACATAGGCTGCTTTTTAACTCTTTCCGTTTTAATTTTGAGTTGAGAAACTAGATTATCTTAAATATTAAAATAAATATAATTAATATTAAATATTTTCTTCGTTAGTTGTTCGCCTTATAGAGCGTTACATCGCATTGATAAAGAACAATTAGACATTCTTGAGAGACTTGACTAATTTTGGCGTTTGAAATGAAGCATACGCCGGTTGCATTACCTTACTCAAATAGGTAGTATATAAGGGTGTCGAACTACAGCTAAAAGCAAGAACAACCGCAATTGCGAAAACCTTTGGTGGACAACCCACCCTAGGGAGGCTAGACGTTTCTCGTAACCCTAGCTGATCGCCGCGAATGTCTTAAACCAAACGATGACTATGGAGTTAGAAGCCAATAAGACAGATTGGTGTCTATGTGGAATAGACGGAAGACCGGTAGATGGTGGTGTTTAGAAGCCAGTATGTACAGACTGGTGTCCAAGTGGGATGGACGAAGACCAGAAGATGGTGGTGATTAGAAGCCAGTATGTACAGACTGGTGTCCATGTGGGATGGACGAAGACCAAAAGATAGTGGAGATTAGAAGCCAGTATGTACAGACTGGTGTCCAAGTGGAATGGACGAAGACCCGAAGATGGTGGTGATTAGAAGCCAATGAATACAGACTGGTGTCCATGTGGGATGGACGAAGACCAAAAGATGGTGGTGATTAGAAGCCAGTAAGTACAGACTGGTGTCCGTGTGGGATGGACAAAGACGAGAAGATGGTGGTGTGAGAACTCAAGTAAAGGAGCCATTTCCGTGACTGTGAAAGCAGTTCGGAAATGGCGAACACGTTTGCTCCAATTTGGAAACTGCGAACGCGGTCACGTGGGTGTAACAACAGACAAACACACAGACAGACACACACACACGTCGAAATTAGAACCTCTCCGTGACATACGTCACTCGGAGAGGTAAAAAATGAGTTACTAAGTAACAGTTTTTAAACCCCCCCCTCCACTCTCTAAAGTATATTCAATTTAATCACCTCTATGATTGACGTAATTATCATTGGCATCAATTTCAGAGGTTTGCCTCTAGCATAATATCTAACTGGGATTCCTTGTAATAGAAAAAATTGGACAGGTAAGCAATCTATGGGTGATTTTTTTTTAAATCGAGACACATCCTTCCCTTATTTTATCCATTTCTTTGACCCACCCAACGTGTAACTTTAAACCATTCCTAGGTATTTTGTAGTAAGGTAAACGTTTACGAAAATATTTCACTCCTCCCTCCAGGGTTATTTGTGAGTCTTTCGCCGCTTAAAGAGAGAGAAAGTAAATTACTCCGAAAAAAACTAGTTTTCTGTAGTGGGAAAAAAAGAAAATCAAGCGAGTACAAGACTAGACGTAAAAAAGGGTGGGGTGACCTAATTTTTTTGCCGGTATATATATACTGGTTTTTAAAATGTTAACAATTTAAACTCTTTGAAACCCTGAATGGGTCTCTCTTTACAATCGGTGAGTAACGGGGTAGAATCTCTTATTTTGGGCGCGTAAGTTAAAGAAGTATATTTAGGCTTAGCAATATATATTTGTGAGAAAATTTTCTTGAATATTTAAGTTGAATTCGACGACCGAGCATTACGATCTTGTTGGCGGTACTTTAACGCCATCGTTAACCCGTAAAAAGCGATAAAGAGGGGCTCGTCACTTCTAAAATTATGGATTCGCAGCCAAATGTTTTCTATATTAAAAGTTTTCAAAAAAACAGGGATTATTTGATGGCTAAGTTCCGAAGCGTGACTCGGTATGTACAGCCACTTGGTACGTACCAGACTTTAGCTAATTTCTTCTTTTTGTTGCAGCCCGCTTTTTGAGGATTATTAATATTTTGTCGAGATGTGGCTCGGAGTTTTTCTCCGGGAATTACCTTTAATCTATGAGTTTCAATAGGCAAGGAAGCGAGTTTCTTGCCACATAATGGGGTTTTTTCTGTAAAAGCTTTACAGGAAATCTTTTTATATGTGACAAAAAACTCGCTTGTTTACTTGTCGAGATTCATAAACCAGGGGCCTGATGAGGGTTCTTTCGTGGCTCTCGTAAAATAATTAGGGAATGCTAAAATTACTAATTACGGGGGAATCCTGCTCTGCCTTACGCATTCTTGATGCAGATTAAATGTTTTGAGTTTTCGGAATGTGGAGCAGGATTTTCCCTTAAAGATCGTACTAATTGGCTAATATTTGAGTTTTTTTTTCGCCTGACAAAGGGATGAAAATATTACTTTCCTCGTCTTATTTGTCGTTGTTAAAGCTAAAAAATGTATAAAGATTTATTCTGTATCTAGTTTAAAAATTCTAGTCTCGTTAAAATTGGTAAAACGCTTCCGGAAATATCTCTTACTGAAGGCGCGAAGAATGACCTCCTTTTTTTAAGAATCTCTTTTTTTTGCCCCTGGCTATATTGAGGTGAATAAAACTCGCGCCACTTTAAATTTTTTAACGGCTAAATGGAAAATCTAGGTAATTAGAAATGAATTCTATTGTATAAATATAAGGACACTTTAAGAACATAAATAACGCCTTTGTTTGGCTATTTATTTGTTTATTTTGTATTTAATTTTTGTACAAGACGCAAGAGTAAATATCTTTTGTTTTTTTTAAAATGTGTGTCTGTTTTTTCATTAACTTTTGGCTTTGAAGGGAAAAAGTTTGATTTGTCTCAAAATCAAGTTTTTTTGGCGGTCAAAAATAAAAGACACTAAATTGATGGCGGGAAAATTTAAACAGCGACGTTGTGTACGTGTTCAAGTCAAGGTAAACCCGGTTAGTTAAGACTGGTTAATTGGCTACCCGTATTTATGGCGTAGTCAGGGTAAATAATCCAATCTAAGTACAATTAATAAAACAGTAACACCCTGTATACGAATCCAGGTTAATCCGGCCTTATTTATTGTTCCACCGGGATTCGAACCCGCTACCTCTTCGTTAATCGCATTAAAAAACTTTGCTTTTTGCCAACTAACCTCTTACAACATTTATTTTCGCTAAGCCAACGGGGCATCCTAGTTAAAACATCATCGTTGGAACATCTACATGGGTAAGTAATCAAACGGTAGCAGAACCATTAGTAATCCACCCATTATTAGACCAATCAAAGGGGGGTAAATCTATACTTGGACGAAACTTGGTTGGCCCAGCCTAGTTTAGGCTAGTTTTAACTTGTTTGGACAAAACTTGGTTGGCCCGGACAAGTTTGGGCGTGTTTTGACTTGTTTGGAAACCCTTCAATGGGTGACACGTATTAAAGTACAGTCAAAGGCGTAAAATAGCAAGCTGGCAGGGATTGTTTAATTTGGTTTTTTTCGTGGGCAACAACCTCTACATAGACAAACCTAGACTGATCCGGGCTAGTTTTGATTTGTTCCATGGGTAAATTCCCTTAATAGTTACTAAAAAAGCCCGCTAGAAGGCAGGGCTCGAGGTCATGTATAATTAAGTTTTGGTTTGAGTCATAGTATGGAGGATGACGTCATTGTCGCCCAGGTTGAAAGCACCCTCTATGACTTGGTCTGGTCCGGACTTGTTTTAACTGATTCTATGGATGAATTACCTTAATAGTTACTAAAATAGCCCACTAGAAGGCCAATAAATATGGTACCAATAATTTAATATTAGTTGAGAGGATGACATCATAGTTGGCCAGGGAAAAAACATCCTTTACTAGTAGGGATGGTCCGAACTTGTTTATGTCCATTGAACGGGTTACGGCTACTAATGGTTACTAAAATAGTCCGCTAGAAGGCGGGGATGGAGAGAAGTTTTTTAAATATGGCGCCAATAATTTCATATTAGTTTGAGTTGGGAGGATGATGTCATGGTTGCCCAGGTTGAAAGAATCCTTTACCAGTAGGGCTGGTAGTCCGGGTTTGTTTGAGGGTTATTAAATAGGTCATTTCCCATTAATAGGCCGCTGGAAGGTAAGGCTAGAGGTAAGCTTTTTAAAGTCCGGGGGAAAAAATGGGTAAAAAACCCCCTGAAGAGGCATAGCATGGTGGAAGGCAGGGTTTGTCAGGTAAGATTTTAGCTTAATCTTTGGGTGGAAGTTTGGTTTGAGTCTGGTGGATGAGGATCTGGCCGCCATCTTGGATTCATGCGTATTTGTATAGCTATCACTACTATGTTTCAAATGTATGATGAGTTTTGACCAAGAAACTCTGAAGTACGAAAGCGGATATTCCTTAATAGTGGCGACAAAAGAAATCAAGCATTTAGGCATTAGAGGTCAGTCAATAGACGGAAAAACAGTTCTCAAAACGCAACAAAGCAAAAAAAGGCCTTTACCAATTTTTCTCAGATCATTGATTCATTCGAAGACCTGATCTAGAGATGTTTAGGACATTTTGTATAGACTTGGATAGTCAGTTTCTTACGACCGCATTTTAAGGCTGGCTTGCAAGCGATTGGGCTGGGCGTTGATTATGAGGACTTTGATTTATATTTGATTTATTAAATTTTCGAAAGTGCAAAATAGTATGAAAACTACTTTTATGTGTATTTTTCAAAGTGAGAGGATTTTTTTTTAAAGTGTAAAGGCCAGATGGGCTTGGCTAAGCGCCTGCCTCGGGCCCGTCTTTACAGGATACAAAATAGGTAGGAACTAAATTTTTTTTTGGTTTCCGTAACATCGAGTTTGTTAGTTTGCGTGTTTTATTTATTGGTCTCGTGCGCAGTGTTGTCCCGATATTGTCCCTTATTTCAACGTCCGGTGGAGCCAAAGCCCTATTCCTCTCGGTCGGTTTGCGGTAGTGTGACGTCCTCTCCCACTGGTCCTGTGGAGCATGAAGTTCTTACCATATGGGAAATAGCATCTCTTTGTGCTATGTGGAGTTCCGTCGTTAATATGTTGAACAGGATCACTTTTACCGGGCCTCGGTAGTCAGCGTCGATTATGCCACCGCCGATATGTATTCCCTGTATCAGAAGATGTTGCAGGCCCATTATTATGACCACATGGTTGTCCGGAATGGCAAAGGCTAGCGCTGTGTCCCCAGCAGCTCTGTCATGGGGGCGATCCGTACTGTTTCTGCGCTGTAGAAGGTCAATGCGCCGTGGCTAAGGTATCCACTCTCTGGGGCTGTGCAGAGTTGCTCGGTGCCTCTCCCCTACGTTTGTAGGGGAGAGGCACCGAGGTACCTTTATCCGCCATAGGTGCCGTCTTTGTGATAGAAGTGAGATTTTAGCGGTGCTATATACCTCTTTGGGGATTACGTCACCAACTGTGGGCGTTTCTCTCGTACTCTGCCCAGAGGCACGTGACCGTCTTTATAGTTTTTATGTCACCGTTCATGGTGCTGGTTAATATGTTTTTTAGGGTAACCGGCTGGGTTGGGTAATAGTGTCGGAGGGGTTGTCTGTGCGTGTCCAAGAGTGGGCAGTGACAAAGGATATGTACTATGTCCTCTAGTACCCCGCAAATTGAGCAGCATGGACTAGCGAGTTTTCCCATTTTATGAAGGGTTTCTCCCGTCATCATCCTTCGACAATGGAGCCTGAACATGCAGGTTTCTTGTGTGCGTGTGAGTTTGAAATTTTATCCTTGAAGGGATCTGATCGCCATTCCTTTTGGATTGCCCCTTTTCGGGTTCTCCACCATTCTGTTAGAAAAATTTGAGTGAGGCGTTGTAACGTAGGGGTGGTGTAGGGGAGCCAGTAATCCGGGTTGGCAGGTCCCTTTTCTAGCGTTAGCTTCGCCGCACGATCCGCTCTTTCGTTGCCGTCTAAACCAATGTGCCCAGGGCTCCATATAAACGAAATATGCGGAGGGCTCTCTTCTATTTGGTGCTGTACGGTGTGCACCAAAGGGTTGTCAGGGAATAATTGATGTAAGAGTTTGAGTGCCGCTTGGGAATCCGTGGCTATGAGGAAGTGCGTATGTGGGAAGTCCCTCGCCTCCGAGATGGCTAGGTGTAATGCCATTAATTCGCACTGAGTAATGTTTTGGTGGCCATTGACCGTTATTGTTAGTGTTAGGTTGAAAGATTCGATTATTATCCCCAGGCCGCTTGTCTTGTTGGCGGGCAGGCACAATGCGTTAGTTTAAATCTGCAAGGTGGCTTTTTTGTAATGGCGGGAAAATGAGCCTGTCGGTAGTACTGTAGGAGATGGGCCGAAGGGAGTTCTTTTTTTGAGGTTTGAGGAGTGGTGTTAAATATTTTTGGCGTGAAGGTTCGCCACGGCGCAGGGGGTCGGGTAATGAGAGGAATCGTCTGAGTTAACGGGCTGGGCGTTGAGAGGTCCTTGGGAAGATTGTGAAGATGGTATTTTAGTCGCTCTTTCAAAGGTCGTCTTTCTGGCAAAGGGAGAAACTGCTGTGTCCTGGTGGCATAAAGCCATTCCTGGCTTTTCTCCTCCCCCAGTTCCCTTGCTAAGTGGTGTAAATCGAAGAGTCGTCGTCTTTCCGATAGGGGAGGAAGCCCGAGCTCGGTTTCCATCTATGAAATGCTGGTAGATTTGGGTCTACCGAGTATGATCCGAAAGGCAGTATTCTGTATCTTGTCCAGCTTGAGGAGTTGGGGCTTGCTTGCCGCCCCGTTAACCGAGGCACCGTAGTCCATCGTGGACCTGATCATCTGGGTGTATATCATTTCTCCTATAGCCCGTGTCGCTCCCCACCGTAAGCCCATAACTGCTTTAAGGATATTCATTCTTTTCTGGCATTTCTGTAAAACGTATTGGATGTGACATTTCCAATTAAGCCGCCGGTCTAGCCATAGTCCGAGGTATTTGTAGTTGTCCGTATCACTGATGGGGTTACGGTCTATGTGTAGAGGGAGCGCCATGGATGGGCCCTTTCGTCTTGTGCACAGTAATGATTGGCATTTCTCGGCAACTATATTGAGATTTTCTTGTAAGATCCTGGATACCGTGGTCAGTGTGGAAGAGGAGGCCCAAATTGCAACATCATCCGCATATAGGCCATATTCGCAAGTTGGGGAGAAGTCCCGTCCAATATCGTTGATCGCAAGCAGGAATAGGGTAGGGCTTAGGGGCTCCCCTGGAGAACTCCATAATTTAGCCGTCGAGAAGTGGAAACTGCCCATTTAGGCGAACCTGGACCTTTCTCTCGAGGAGGAAGTCTTTAATTCATGCTCATAAGTTACCGCGGCAGTTTAGCTCTGCCAATCGTTGTAAAAGTCTCCCAGGGGGTATGTTCCCGAATGCGTCCTTTATATCTAGGAAGACTATCCCCATGTGCTTCCTCTGCTCCAAAGCGTCCCTGGTCGCTTCCGTCAGGCGTATGATGTTGTCGATAGTGGTGCGCCCCTTCCTGAAACCCGTTTTAAATGGTTATAGGGCGTTGGGTTTCTTCCAGGAAGTGTTGCAAGCGTCTGTTGATAATTTTATCCATCAGTTTTTTCAGGGTAGATATGACCGCTGTTGGACGATAATGAGAGGGGTCCTCCTTCGTTTTGTTCGGTTTCAGGAAAGGAACGATGGTTGCATCATTTCATTCCAGTGGGTCGGGTACTGTTGCGTGGTCCAATGGTGGTTAAACTGGTTAAGTATTTTCTGGTGAAACACCCAGGGGAGGGACCCAACCATTTTGTTCGTCACCCCGTCCCCACCTGCGGCTGTGTTCTTGAGGCCCTTTACTCCTGCTCGGTATTCCTGTGGGGTAATCGGCCCATTATAACTATCGTTCTCGCCTCCTGGGCCCATCTGCCGAATGGTAGTAGCTTTATAATAGACAGTGTGATAGTAGTCTTCTAGTTTTTCTGATATCTGTGCGTCCTCGGCGTTAGGGGTACGCGGTTGGCTTGTGGCAGCGTTCTCCGTAGCCCATTTCCACCCCTTCCAAACTTGCGCAACAGGGCTTGGGCATTTAGTTGGGTGCAGTACTTCTGCCAGCCCGAACGGCGTTGCCTCCTTAGTTGTTTGCGGAAGTGGGCTCGGAATTTCTTGTAAGCAATGAGATCATTGATGTTATGCTGTTTGCTGTAGCGGTTCCTTTGCCAATTCATCTTCGTGTGCAGTTGGGAAAGTTTAATGGACTAAAACGGGGGAAGTGTAGGGGTGCTGTGTCCTCCTGGGTTGGGTCGTTTTAGAGTGCTGTTACCGGCGCAGGTTTTAAGTGCCTCAATGACCTCTTATATCTCCATTGTTCCCGAACATTGGTAGTGGCGTGGTCTAATGTCCTTGATACGAAATTTTCCCAGTTAAGTGGCATAAATGTGGTTGAGGGAGGCCGTTGTATGGGAGGTGACCTCCCCCGACGACTGTTGTGTGGGATGGTAATAAGGATTGGGAGATGGTCACTGCCCCCTTGTGTAGTGGCGTCCAAGTCACACCTGCTACGAGTGTGGCGTCGGTAAGAAGAGGTCCTGCACCGAAAGTGGTGCCGAGGATGAGAAGCGAGTGTATTGTCCCTTGTTTTGAAGTACGAGATTCGGCGTTGTGTCTAAACATTTTGCAATGGTAGGGCCTTGGGTATTCGTGGTGGTGTCTCCCCAGCTAGGGTGAGGTCCATTAAATTCTCCACATAAGATTAAAGGCGGATGTAGTTGTTTATGTAATGCCTGGAAATCTAGTAGGCTCGTGCGTCCTTGTGGCACGTAGGACGAGATTATCTCTACTTGTCGGTTATCCCAAGAAATGGTTATGGCGATGCCCACCACCAAAGGAGGAAGCGTCTTGTTCGTTTGCTTAGGGGTGAGATTCCGGGCTAGGATTGCTACCCCCCACCAAGGTGGTGGGCAGTTCCTTGAGCGGGAGGACGATCCTGTCTAAAAACGCGGTACATTCCAAAATCATGAACTTTCTTTTCTGGTGTTAACCAGGTTTCTTGCAAGGTGATTATAGATGGATACCACACTCGAGTACTTTCGAAATATTCCAGGTATCGAGTAATTTTTACCCATTTAGTCGTTATCGTTAAGCGTCGCTCTGGGGCAGTGGGCTGGCAGCCTGGCCGGCCAGACAGTGCCACCACCGCGAGTAGACAATAATAAATAAAGGCGGCTAACGCCGAGCCTTGCGTTACTCAGAGTTCAGACCATAAGTATAAGCAATGCATGAGTATTGAGTAGACTTGTTTTCGTTTGAGTAATGAGTATTGAGTATAGCATTGAGGAGTGTAAGAATCAGAGACAGAGACTGAGTCATTGTCAGAGTCAGAGTATCAGACTCAGTCAGAGAGATAGGTAACAGAGCCTGAGGTTTAGTTAGGCGGTGCGAGTCCGAGTCACGGGAAGAACCCTTCACCCGGGCGGCGGTTGGCGTGCATCAAAATTCTAAGCCTTAGCTTGGCTAAGCGAAGTTCATGCTCTTTGTATTAACCTGGATAGGGCATTCGAGTTTCAGGAAATTTCACTGGCCGTCTTCCTCGATATTGAGGGGGCCTTTGATAAGGTCTCTAGCTCGGTTATTACTAAAGCAGTTAAGAGATTTTGCATCAGTGACACTCTCGGCCGCTGGATCAAGTCCATACTTACCAACCGCGAGGTGTCGGCGTCCCTCCTTGGGGACTCTCTAGGGGTGACTACCAGCAGGGGCTGCCCTCAGGGTGGAGTGCTCTCCCCCCTGTTGTGGTGCCTGGTGGTGGACGAACTCTTGGGGAGGCTCGGGGGTGCTGGGGGCTGTAGCTGCTTCGGGTATGCGGACGATGTAGCGATAGCCTTTACCGGGAAGTTCCCGGATACTGTTACCGCACTTATGAGATCTGCTCTCTCTAGCGTGGAGCAAACGTTTTAGGAGGTTAACCTCACTGTAAATCCTGATAAAACTGTCCTTGTTCCGTTTACGAGGAAGAATACTAAGGATCTGTTTAATGATATCTCTTTCTTTGGCCAGGTCCTGACAAAGTCCTCCGAGGTGAAATACCTGGGGGCGACCTTTGATTGCTGACTCACATGGATGCCGCATCTTGATCGGTGCATCAAGAAGGCCAAGATGCTTTTTTGGAGGACCAGGAGCTCTGTCTGCCAGACTTGGGGCCTCAACCCCAAGGCTGTACACTGGCTCTATACTGGGATCATCAGACCCATACTATCCTACGGGGCACTTGTCTGGTGGACAAGGGTCCGGCTCAAGACGGTGCAGGTTGCCCTGCGCAAGCTTCAAAGGCTTGGCTGCATTGGAGTTACGGGGGCCATGAGATCGACCCCAACTGCTTCCCTGGAGGTGCTCCTTGACATACTTCCTCTTCATCTCTTCATTGAGGAGGAGGCTGTCATGGGGGCCTACAGGCTCAACATTAATGGTTGTTGGGTTCCAAGTCTCTGGGATTTCAGCCATACGAAGCTCTTTCGGGAGTACGCCGCACTTGAGCCGTCGTCAACGATGTGCTCTGACAAAACCGTTACCAGATTTGATTTCACTAAGCCATTCAGCATCCACTTTCACATTCGGGCCGAGTTGACTAACCTGCTACCTCTTGGCACTGGGGGTGAAACTATTTGGTTCACGGATGGTTCCAAGACAAATGCCGGCGCTGGCGCCGTCTACTACTGCCTAACCACAAGGGTCGGTTTTTCTGCTTGCCCGAAAGATTGAAGAATTTTCAAGCGTCCATTACTGGTGTTCTAGAAATCGTATTTTCATCTGGTTTTGTCTTTAAGAATGGCTTTCCTAGCATCTAAAAGGCGATATCTATTTTATTCTAGTTTATTTTTAATTTGAAACATGATGCCAGAAGCGAAAAGATGCTTTGAGAAAACATTCGCCATTCGCTAATTTATTTTTCACGATGATTGGCCCCTTTCCTAACATGCATTTGTTAAAACTACAGAATCTTCATGTACAATTTTAAACGCACAAAGGGCTTATTTGTTATTGACGTTGAAAATGACTTTCAAACAAGCAGCAAGTTTCGTTTTACTTTTTCTAATTACACTCAGACATCATAGAACAATCCTTCTTACACGCGAGGAAAAATGAATTGCCACTCTGGGTGTAATAGTGTTTGAATTATAAGCCACAAATTTTTTTTGGTAGCCAAATTATAAAAAAACGCGCCCTTTTACTAGGGGCGCTGTAAGTCTAAAGAGGTGTAGTAGAAAATTTGGAACTGTAATAACAGGTTTCCTCTGCTCCTTCTCACTATATCTTTACTCTTGCTACAACAAAACTATAATAATAGTTTTTTACTCCATTTTTTACCTTATTATTTATTTAGGGTAATTGGGCAACGCAGCCAGTTATTGATGGACTATATTCTGGAAACTTAATTGTCGCTGCTAGCATTCCATTATCCGAGAATATGTATGGAAAAATAGGGATGTTCATGAGAACGGCTGGAATCCTCTTTTTCAAAAAGGACACCAACAACAAGTAAGACTTTTTATTGGTTTTACAGGGTTCTTACGGAATCTGTCTAAGGAATCCGTATATGGAGAATAAGGGAAAAAGTCAGGGATTTAAATTTTTTTGAAAAATGTAGCAGTGTCAGTGATTTGGTTTTGTACATCAAAACATGATTGCTTCGAGCAAATATGAGCTAAGTGTATGTATGAAGTGGGCTCTTCTAAAAACCACTTTAATTACACAGTAAAAAAAATTTTAGTATCAACGCGTGACGACTAGGTTCACCTTACTTCGAAGGCATCCTCAGGTGTGGTTAACAGTCTTTTCGCCCGTATCAATTTTTGATTCCGTTACTTCCCGCCTGTCGATTGTAAACTCGTCCGTTTTTGGTTTTTGTAACAAAGTTCACCGAGATAACTGGCTGGGCGACTATCTCTATTCAAGCCATTTTTTGGTTTTCTGTCTTTTAATTACTTGTAGGTATTCTCTTAAATTTAGCTTCAGGCCAAAACCTTTGCTGAAATACTGTACCAACAATGGAAAGTCTATTATAAACCTCTAAGATGAATGGTCCATTCTCGGGAGTGTAAATATGCACAATTTCCAACCACTCGGGCAAAAATAAACGGCCCTCTGTAGAAACGTTCAATTTTATATACCCATCTTTGTCACAGTGACAATCTCCCCAAAAATTATTCGACAAAGTTTAGAAACAGTATTTATTGTGGAAAAAAAAATGGTGATATATGTTAGTCTGGGTAATAGCCTCTTCCGAAACATTTGTATTCCCCGTTCTCACTGGGAAATCGAGCACGAATTCTTAACACAGCGCAAGCTGGCAAAACAAGTCTATTTCCCACGCCTAAGTGACCGTACAACCAAAGGCAAAGATTTGAGTACGCAGCAAATCTAAGTCTGTTGTTGGCAATGTCCAACATATCTCTCTCTAGTAGTAGTTCATTTCTCATCCTCATGTTCAAGACTAAAACAAACGGCTCTAGGCAAAGCATCCTAAATTCAGGAGTGGTGGTAATGCACATGGGATCCCTGCAGCACTTCTTTTCGATCACCGTGGGCATTTCCCGGCATTGCCCACAAATGCATTTTTTAGGACGAGTGTGGCTTAATTTTGGCGTTGGTGACGCTACATCTGATGTATCAGAAATTTCTGGAACTACATCAAATGGTTCCATGATTTCCGATTCTAAATCCAAATTATCAATTTTTTCATAATTAGGATTGTCCCGCTTCCATTCTTTCTACTCCTCCTCTTGAGCTTCTATTTCCGGTTCAGTTGGGGCATTGATTTCGCCTAAAACTTTGGGTTAGAAACATTGAAATAAAATTTTACAACTGCATTAGGAAGCCTAGTTGCAAACATTACGTCCATATATACCTTCTTTCGCCAATGTTTCAAATTCGGGATGTATTTTGCTGACTTTAGTCAATAGCGCCTCTTTAGCATATAAAGGCATTCGATCAATAAGCTACTAGAATTAACATTATCAAGAAATAAGAACCATGAGTATTTGCTTGTTCCCAAAAGAAAAATAAATAATGTTTTTTAAATTACCTGCAAACGCGCGTGATGACTCTCTAAGCTAGTTGTTAAATTTTCCATATATTTCAGATCAATGGCGCTCATTGCTTCCTTTAAAATCTTGTTCCCTGTCTTTCCTCTTTTTGTAGTCGTTTTCCTAACAGCTTTCTTTTTGGGCTGCTCTGTTGGTAATTCCAGCTTCTTCCGTTACAATTCAGAATTAACACAATTTTTAACATTACTATAGTCTCCCTTACCTTTTCAATTTCTTCGTCCTATTCGTGAAATGATGCGTGTGGTATGAAATCTTCATCCTCAGTATCACTCTGTTAAATTAATATTCAAGTAAGTATATAAAACCATATTAGTTTATTATTAATCTGTTTAAGTTAAGTTAGTCATCGTTCTTCATTTCGGTAAAGCACTCTTACTGTTATTACATACTGGTTATAATTACAAATAGTTGAATACGTCCTACTACAATACTAGGTCTACTTAGCGTAAAACACGAGAGGCACATCCTGAGGGAGACTCACTGGTAGAGAACCGATCGAGAGAGAGAGTGAGAGAGTGTTTCATTATCACTAATTCAGTCTAATCCTAAACTCGGGTTAGGTGCAAAGGTTCTTTATCTCTATCATGTGATTATAGCGAAGATAACTGTTCAGTTCAGTTCAGTTCCAACATGCTCCCCTCTTTTTTTCGTTGTCTGAGCTATTATGCTTTATACATCTTTGTTTTGTTTCTGATTTTTTCATACATTATTATGTTACTTCATTAATACATTGTTATGTTCTTTTGTCACATTATAGCACTTTAGTCTATTATTACCATTTATATATCACGTTAGTCTTATTATCACATTAATCTATTAATTATTTATCACATTTTCTATTTATAGTATCACTTTGGTTTGTTAATACTGCAACCTTAGTGTGTTGCAAAATTCTTTAAATTTTCTAGTTGGTATTGCCTTGGTAAACATATCAGCAATATTATCATTTGTTCTTATGAATTCAACATTAACAAGACCTTTATTAATACAATCTCTTATAAAATGATATCGGATATCTATATGTTTCGTTCTATTATTCTCTATACTATTTTTAGATAAAGCTATGGTTGCCTGATTATCACAATATATGGTTGGCTTTAATTCATTAGTTCGTAATCTAAAAATATCTACTAATTCGTTTATAATTCTTGATATCCAAATTACTTCTTTCGTTGTCTCTGCTAATGCAATATATTCAGCTTCGGTGCTTGATAATGCGACTATGTCTTGTTTAACAGTTCTCCATTGAACTGGATTATTGCCAACATTTAGTATGAACCCTGTGGTTGATTTACCATCATCTAAATCCATCCCATAGGATGCGTCGGTATAAGCGTCGACCGTTAAATAGCTTAATGCGTTATAATTCAATCCATAAGCATTAGTATCAAATACATATTTCAATACTCTTGTTAAATGATCACAATGTATTGTGGCTGGATTTTCCGAGTATCTTGATAAGCTAATTACCGCATGCATTATATCTGGTCTTGTACGTTGTGCTAGTTATAGCAATATTCCTATTAGTTGTCGGTATGGAAAGTCTACTCTTTGCCCATCAGGTGGACATTGTCGTTTTGAGAATACAACGCCAACTGGTACCGGTATTTCATAGATTCTGGTTAGTTCCATATCCCATGCTTCTTTTATTTTAGCAATATATCCCTTTTGATGTATATATGCTGTGCCATACGTGTGAAATTCAAATTCTATCCCAAGAAAATAGTGCAATGGTCCAAGGTTGTTTATTTCGAATTCGGATTCAAGTCTTGTCGTTATTTCCTTCATTACTTGGTTATTTTTAGCAATTATTATGATATCATCTACGTATACTAGTAGTATCCCCTTATCTTCATAATGGTAAATACAATTACAACCTTGTAACTTCTTAAAGTTCAAATCATGTAATGTTTTGTCTAACTGTTCATACCACTGCCTACCGCTTTGTTTTAACCCGTATAACGCCTTGTTTAATTTCCAAACATACCGTTCTTTTCCTGATTGAACAAAACCCTTTGGTTGCCTTAAGTATATATCTTCTTTTAAATCGCCATATAAGTATGCATTCTTTACATCTAGTTGTGTATGAGTCCATCCCAAACATAGGATAAATATGATTACGCAAATTCTTACAAGAGCAAAATTGATAACTGGCGCATACGTCGTCGTATAATCTGATCCAAATTCTTGTGAAAATCCTTGGGCTACTAGTCGCGCTTTATGCCGTATAGTTTCGCCGTTTGCATTCTGTTTCAAGGCGTAAACCCATTTCGTTCCAATAATATGTTGGTTTTCTGGTTTCTTCACTAGATCATATACGTTTCGTTTTGCAATTGTTTGTAATTCCATATCCATGGCGTCTTCCCATTTATCTTTGTCTTCACTCTTTATGGCTTCTTCATACGTCTTTGGAATCGTCATACAATGGAATTCAATATTTCCTAACATATCTCTGGCATATCTTGCCTGCTGTTTTGCCTTAGGCTTAAATGAAAATTTACTCATGTCATGCTGGATTCCTCTTTGGCGTAAACAAGCTTTCACTTCATTATATGATCTCAACCTTTCCTCTTCATCCGTGATGTAGTAGACATCTATTCTTGGCCCAAATGTTCTCGGTACTTCTTTTCTTCGCCATCCTCTTGGTAATTCTAAATCTTCCTCTTTATCTGGGAATCTATCTTCTTTCTTCTGAGGTTCCATGTTATCTTTATGGTCTGGGAAATGAAATGTGACCATGTCGTCTTTCTCCTTGGGCTTCACGTGTTCTTTGTTGGTACGTGTGGGTCTTCAGAATGTGACCCTTTCTTCATCATCATCAGATTCATGGCTAGTTTCTTCCATATTGTCTTCTACAGATTGTTCCATACTGTCCTCGAATTCATCATCAGATGTTTCTTCGGCTTCATCAGCAAATCGTACTGTTTTCTTGGTCTTTGCTGGTTCCAAACACTCTTCATCATAGTGTTCTACTATTTCAACCTTCGCGTTAACTTCCTGTATCCCCAATTTATCTTCGTCAAATGATACATGTTTCAGTTCAATTATCTTGTCTTGATCTGGAAACCATATTCTATATCCTTTAGTTTTAATTGCATACCCAATGAAAACACCAATTCTTGATCTGTTTTGTAGTTTGTTTCTTCTTGGTTTGGGTATCAATGCAAATGCCGTACATCCATATCGTTTAAGGTGTCGAACACTAGGTTTCTTTCCCATCCATCGTTCTAAAGGAACTTGATTTTTAAGTTTGTCATGAGGTTATCTATTGTACAGGTATGTAAACGCCATTGCAGCTTCGCCCCATAATTTCAAAGGTAATTTTGCATCTTCTAACATCGTACGAATGCCTTCTGTTATTGTCCTATTGAATCTTTCCGCGATGCCATTCATTTCTGGAGTGTATGTATTGGTTCTTTCGAGTTTTATTCCCAATTTCTTACTATTATTCTCAAATTGCCTATTACAGTATTCTAAGCCATTGTCTGTTCGTAAGACCTTGATGTCCTTGCCTGTTTGCCTTTCTACGAAGCGTTTAAACTCTTGAAATTTGTCGTACGCTTGATCTTTCGTTTGCATAATATAAATCGTAGCTCTTCTTGTATAGTCATCGATAAACGAAATAAAATATCTGCCACCACATTTTGACGTTATAGGTGAGGGTCCCCATTCATCACTATGTATTATCTCTAATGGTTGTGTGGTTTTAATTTTATCACTTGTTCGAGACGGATATTTCGCAGCTTTTGATAATCGGCAAGGTTGACAAACGCCTAACTCCCCATCCAATTTAGGTATGCCTTCGACTAAATGCTTGTCGTGTAATTCCTTCAATTTTCTTTCGTTAGGGTGCCCTAATCGTTGGTGCCATCTCATTATATCATGCGTTTGACTTGTTAATGTGCTTATGTGCTGCATACTATCTTGTTCTGGCTCATCAATATGTACTTTGACATCTGCGACGTATAAATTTTCCTCCGTTAACCTGGCGCTCAGGAAGAATTTCCTCTTCTCATCGTATACCTTTGCTTTTCCATTTTCCACGATAGTCTTGTATCCGTTCATATCGAATTTTCTCACTGATAATAAATTTCTATTATACCCTGGTACATGTATGACATCTATCAAATCAATTATTTCCTGTCCATTTCTAATTGATAAAGCGACATTCCCTATGCCTACAGCTTTAGCTCCACCTTCAGCTATTTCTACTGATGATTCTATTGGTTTATAGTTTGAGAACCATTCCCTCTTATGGCAAAAATGATGCGAAGCTCCTGTGTCAAATATCCAGGCTTCCTTATCCTTTATCGCTAGTAAGGCTGATGCGAAATGAGCTCGTCTACTTTCATTGTCGCTTGACTGCTTATGTTTCTGTTTATTTGTTTTATTTGACCAACAATCTCTTGCATAATGACCTTCTTTACCACAATTAAAACATATTATCATAGTTTTATTAATCCTATTCCTTGATTGACTTCTTTTTCGACTATTACTTCTATTGGGCCTAGGCTGATTAAAGTTATTCGGGGTCCTAACTCTACCTCTTTGTTGCAAGTGAGATGAATAACCGGCTTGTTCATAATCATCTTCACAATCTTCTCTCCTTTGCCTATCATATTCTGATATTAGCAACTGTTTCACGTTCTTCGGAGTAAAATCTTTATCAGGCCAATGATACGCTAAAGTCTTGATTTGCCTATAGGCTTCTGGTAGTTTATGTAACATTTGGAAGGCTATTTCCATGTCCGATATTTGTAATCCCGCTGCTTTCAAATTATCTGCTATCACTATTAAACTTGCTAAGTGTGTTGCCATTGAGCCACCCTTATATCGACAGCTTATAAATTCTGATCGTAAGTCTGCCATACGCGCTTTTGATTTGGGTTCATATATTCCTGCTAAAATATCCCACGCTTCCTTTGCTGTATCGCACTTCTCTATAATACTCTTGTGGGGGTCATCACAGGCTAATGATAATTTTGATAACGCTTTCTGCGATCTTCTAAGATATGCTGTTTTAGCGTCTTCTGAAGCTGATGCATCTGGTTCTTTTTCTTTTCCATCCAGGAATCCCCATAAACCATAGTCTTATAATGCCATTCGCATATCGCGCTTCCAGGTCTCATAATTGCAATCATTTAATTTTCGAAATGATAGAGCATTGCCCGCGTTGTTAGTCTCTACGTAATCGGCCATTGTAATTATAAATATTCTCTACTTTACTTTACTTAATTTGCCAGCTTATGATGTCATATAATACGCTAATAATAATCTTTAAATGCTTATTAACTCCCTTCTTATTTAACTTCCCTAGTACTCCTTAACTCCTCAAATGGTTTTATGATTGGCTTATTTCTGTTTACAAGCTATAATTCTTACTTAATGGTCTTATTATTATTATTAAATTATGGTTAAAATGTTCCATTAAATGTTCATCAGTTCATACTTAGATCACCATTACTATTATACTTAAATTATAATTATTATAGCGTACTGTTCAGTCTTAGGTTTCTTCTTATTATGTGTAACTCACCGCCGTTGTTTGTACTGTTCTTGTCCTCTGTTGTATGGCTTCTTGTTTCTTAAGTCGCTCTTCCTTGGTTGCTTGTTGTGAGCATGTTTTAACTTGTCCAAGACAGTTCCATTCCTCGATTAGTTGACACACTTGGTCTGGGTTTTCTAACCCTAACTTCCACGTTGTACCGGATTACCTTACTGATTTTGATTGCCCCGTTCGTCGCTAAGCCTCGGCTATATACGTTGACTCCGTCCGCGTTTATTACCGCGTCATTACCATTAATCACGTGAAATATTTGTTGAATACCGTTAAATACCGCGAACCACGCTCTGCTACCATGTTAAATTAATATTCAAGTAATGACGCCGGATTATATAAAACCATATTAGTTTATTATTATTCAGTTTAAGTTAAGTTAGTCATAGTTCTTCATTTCGGGAAAGCACTCTTACTGTTATTACATACTGGTTATAATTACAAATAGTTGAATACGTCCTACTACAATACTAGGTCTACCTAGCGTTAAACACGAGAGGCACATCCTGAAGGAAACTCACTGGTAGAGAACCGATTGAGGAAGTATTGCATTATCACTAATTCAGTCTAATCCTAAACTCGGGTTAGGTGCAAAGGTTCTTTATCTCTATCATGTGATTATAGCGAAGATAACTGTTCAGTTCAGTTCAATTCCAACACTATTAAGTATAAAAAATCATAATCTATCAAGTACAAAGAAATCCAACTTTGCCTATCAAAACAACCAACCCTATCTTTGCCCGTGAAGAAACCTAACATCAGGAGCAGATGACAAAGGTGTCTCGGACGCTAGCTTCCACAATATAGAGGGCAATGGCACCCGCGTACCTCACAGCTGTAGCGATATCGTTTGCCATAGACGCTCTATCAGACATTATAGCAGACGATGCTTTTGGTGGATTATATCTGGCACCAAAGTCTACTGGGAATTTTTTTTTGTAATAACGGACTAACGGTGGCTACTGAGGTTCGTCTTATCCGATCGCGACATAAATATACACAATATAATTACTTTATTCAAACTGCTGTAACCGTTGGTATTTAGATAAAAGATAAAACTACATTTTGTGACTTTAAACCTACTAAATAGTAAATTAAGTTCAAACTAGCTGAGAAATCCAGGTAAGCCAAGGCTTAATTAACAATTTGAGCCCACTGGAATGATTGGGCTCGGGTTTTCAAATTATAAAAGCAAGGTTTTAAAAGATGCCGAAACACAATGTTATATATGTGTTTTAGGGCCAAATTATTCCGTATTTTTTTGAATTAATTGACTGCTACAAGAGGTTGGAAACGAAATCACTGTCTCTTACTTTTTTGGTTTTAAAAGATCGTGAGTGATTTCTTTTCCCAACCTCTTGTAGCTGTCATTTAATTCAAGACGAAATTAAGAAAAGATTGGCACTGAAACACATTTTAGTTTTTTAATAGTGTACATACGTTACTCGCTGGGCTTTTCATTATCAATTTTAGTCTAAAAAAAGATTAAAAAGCCGTTGAAATCCATTTTTAAGTCTAATACTCGTTAAGCCTAGGCTAGTTATAAGCAGACGATACGTATTTTTAAAGATAGGCTCCAGACGCGATTTCCCAGATCTCCTTTCGAAACTTTGCAGCCTCGCTATTGGTTGGAAAGAAAATCTCAAATTTTCAACGAGAGGTGGCACTGGCGTAATGATTTTGGTTATTAACCGTGACGTTCGCGGATCCCATTGCCCTCTACCTTATGGAAGCTAGCGTCCGAGACTCCTTTTTCATCTGCTCCTGCTAACATTAACTCTCAAGTAACTTAACATTACATACGAGTTAACTTAAACTACTTTAAAAAATATATTAGAGGCCAGTGAATTCACATAAGCTCGTCGTAAAGACAGTCGAAATGCTGCTGGCCCATTGGGCCGAATCCCATTAGACCGCATGTCCCATTGAACCGAATCCCGTTGCACCGCATATAGCCAAAATATGCGGGTTTATTATCTTAAAATTTTCATTGCTATTAAACGATATATTTTTAACGCCGTATTTTAAAACCGAATTAAAAAATACCTCTTTTGTTTTAAAGAAAATACCCTTGTCCTTAAGCTTGCGTCTATCAATACACTTTCCTACATAAATAATGATACTGTGATGGACAAATCCCAAGTTTAAAAGGATGCCTCTATTGTTACCGAGCTGAATCAAAGCCAACCTGAAATTACCCGTAAAACAATCAATATTTTGGAAAAGGCATATATTTATTGTTCAAGCGTTAATTGTTCCAGAATCTTTATAAAAATAATTAGTTGGAAAAGGCCCGCTTTTATTATGCAAGGACCTCAATAAAAATAAAAATATTTTGGAAAATCGGTTATCCTACCACTTCCAAACCTAACTTGACCCTCTAAAATATTACCGTAATTTTAATAAAATTTACGTAAAATATTTCAAATACTCAAAGGCCATTATTGCAATAGTATTTTTTATTACTTTATAGTTTCCCACACTGTCTAACGTAACTGCAATTAAGTTCAAGTGAAATTTATAATCAATCGCATGAAACTATTATTACGTAGTTTACTTTTTTATTTTGGGGAATCGATCCAAGGACTGTCACACGGTAGTCCGATACTCTTCCACTGCGCCACGTTGAGATGAAAGTTCCTATCTCTAAATTAACTTCTATGGCCTTATAAGTAAAAATAACATTCCTAATAAAAAATCCCAATAGGCAGAAACCGCACAAACGGCGGGATTTAAAATCATATTTCAGATAAAATCGGTCGATTGGGAAATCGGTCGAATGAGATTCGATCCAATGGGAGGACACCGTTGAGCTACCTTGAGTGTTAATGAAGTCGTACTTAATGTAAAAACCTAGAGATGAAATTTACGCCACTGATTAAAAAATTGTAATTATGATCCTTTCATTATTACAGATTGCGGGCTTTTTTGGAAACTGGCCAAATAACACCGTGGCTACGCTCCCTCAAGAGAGACTACCACATCGAATTCGAACATTCAACGGCTGAGAATGAAGTACATGTCCTCAGGTTCAAGGAGATCGAAGCCAAGTTGGGAATGTGGGCGGCAATGCTTGGAGTCGCTTCTTTCGTCTTCACCATAGAGATACTAGCAATGATCATGTATCATTAAACACTGAGCGTATTTAGGGTGATGCGAACAATATAAGAATGTAACCAGTTAATAAAGGGTTTTAAAATCCAAAAAGATTTCTAAAACAGCTAGGTATTCGAAGTTTAGTCATAACTATTTAGCTATTTCTAGGCATTGACGATAAAATCTAAAACAGAGTTAAAATGCATACGAGCGCCATGTTCCTTCTCATTTTAGCTTATTTGTATAAAAAACTCCTAACTAACAAGAAGTATCGGTATCGCATTTTGCTAGTGGCGCTTGCTAATGCTGGGTTTAATGTTTTTGGCTATTCTTCAGGACCAGTAATTTTAAACGAAAAGAAATGGTCTTTCCGCTTGATTTCCCCTGGAAAAAGCATGGGGTTGTTGGTGGTCCAATCCATTCTATTTCTTAAATCTACCGCGAAGTTACCATTCGGAAAAATTTTAAATTAACAAGTTTCTATTCAAAGTGTGACATTTCACACTGTACAAGTAAGTTTAAAACGTTAGCAAGTTCAAAGCTATTTGATGGCATTTTCAAGCTTGTTGAAAAACAAGGTGGTCGAACGTTTTCCTTAGTAACAGGTTATGTTGATTAAGTGTTTTTTATAAGAGAATAGACTTTCAATACAAAACTCTTACATCATTATTACAACTATTACTAATACAACAAAGCTATTTTTTCGAATTGTCGTGCTGGTTGAAAAAGAAACGGGCCTAGCCTTCGCAGTGCTAACAAGTTAACTTGGTTAATTGCAGTTTTAAATTCAAATCTTGTGAAATAGCAACCTTTCCGTAAAGATACACTGTAATGAGCACAGTAGAAAATTCGGAATTTAATAATGTCAAAAAAATGTCACGCGTATGATGCTAATGATTGACAATGTCGAGGGGTAGGACGTTTGCCATTTTAGTGTACGGGATTTCGAGATTCTGACTGAGATTTTTGGAATCTTGAAATCTAGTCCAAATAGATGACTTCAAACAAACTGTACGGGAGTTTGACAAACGTCCGACCCCTCGAGCGATATTTATTCAAAATTTCGTAAAATTTTAAGCATATGTCTGTTTTGCTTAATAAAGTAAGGTTATCGTTATAGTTGTATAAAATAGTAACCTATAGTAACTTTCTGTAGATAAAGTACTAGAGATAAAAATTGTATTCGCGAATATTTATACCAGGAGCAGATGACAAAGGAGTCTCGGACGCTAGCTTCCATAAGGTAGAGGGCAATGGGATCCGCGAACGTCACGGTTAATAACCAAAATCATTACGCCAGTGCCACCTCTCGTAGAAAATTTGAGCTTTACTTTCCAACCAATAGCGAGGCTGCAAAGTTTCGAAAGGAGATCTGGGAAATCGCGTCTGGAGCCTATCTTTAAAAATACGTATCGTCTGCTTATAACTAGCCTAGGCTTAACGAGTATTAGACTTAAAAATGGATTTCAACGGCTTTTTAATCTTTTTTTAGACTAAAATTGATAATGAAAAGCCCAGCGAGTAACGTATGTACACTATTAAAAAACTAAAATGTGTTTCAGTGCCAATCTTTTCTTAATTTCGTCTTGAATTAAATGACAGCTACAAGAGGTTGGGAAAAGAAATCACTCACGATCTTTTAATACCAAAAAAGTAAGAGACAGTGATTTCGTTTCCAACCTCTTGTAGCAGTCAATTAATTCAAAAAAATACGGAATATTTTGGCCCTAAAACACATATATAACATTGTGTTTCGGCATCTTTTAAAACCTTGCTTTTATAATTTGAAAACCCGAGCCCAATCATTCCAGTGGGCACAAATTGTTAATTAAGCCTTGGCTTACCTGGATTTCTCAGCTAGTTTGGACTTAATTTACTATTTAGTAGGTTTAAAGTCACAAAATGTAGTTTTATCTTTTATCTAAATACCAACGGTTACAGCAGTTTGAATAAAGTAATTATATTGTGTATATTTATGTCGCGATCGGATAAGACGAACCTCAGTAGCCACCGTTAGTCCGTTATTACAAAAAAAAATTCCCAGTAGACTTTGGTGCCAGATATAATCCACCAAAAGCATCGTCTGCTATAATGTCTGATAGAGCGTCTATGGCAAACAATATCGCTACAGCTGTGAGGTACGCGGGTGCCATTGCCCTCTATATTATGGAAGCTAGCGTCCGAGACTCCTTTGTCATCTGCTCCTGTTTATACCTTACTATGAGAATACAATTCTCAGATTTTTGTGATCTCCAAAATTCATGTTCAACTTAATAAGGAAAATTGTAATTAATACCTAAAAATATATATAGACACGAAGCTGACCTCCTTGAATTTATGGCGCAATATTGTGGTTCGCAAGTTAAAAATTTAAAATAAATAGCGCAGTTATAAGGAAAATAATCACTTTCTTTTAAAACATGGTTTCTTAAAGCGCCGGAAAACAGCTTCCTAAACTATTGAGACTTAAAAAAGGAAAAATCAGAGACATAAAAAACGACAATGGAAGCCTCGCTGTCTTACCTTGCACAAAGGTTTTATGATGTAATATTTTTATACTAACAATTTTCTTGCCAAAATTTGAAAGTGAAATTAAAACTCTCTGCTCTCACGTGCAATGTCGAAGTTAAAGTTCATGGTAAAATATTTTGGGCAAATGGAATTATAGTGACGAAACGAAGATAAGGAATTTTTTTCAATTATTTCCTTTTTTATAATCACGTCTCAATATCTGGTACTTCAGTCCTTCCATTTGGTTCTCTTATCTTATACTCTTTCTATCTTTATCAACTAAGATATTTTTTTATTATACTACGATAAGTATTTTTTAAAAATATTTGATATTTTAAAATCGTGACTTTAAACTGAAAATTTTAAAATCTGGTCCTTCAGCAAATCTATTTTGCATTCTTACACTTTATAGAAGATATTTGAACAATTTGTATTATTGATAAAAATGTATTGTAAAAAATCATTTTATGGCCTGTGTTAAACGTGGAAACTAGATCGTGAAATTATTTGTGGTCACTGATGACATAAAGTATCCTCGTGACTTACACCTTTAATTTCCATTTTGACCACGAATCCTAAGAAGTATTTTTGACGCGAAATGTTAAAAATGTATAGCGACCCAGCGTCTGGAAAGCACTGATACAATATTAAATATAGCAGATGCTTTAAAGTGGAACACACGCGTAAAATCAGTATTAAGAGATTCTGATATTTATATTACACAATTATAACCGTAAACAACTTCTTGTTGCGCATCGTATATTTTTATTACTACAGGGATAGATTTAATTTTAGAAGTAGGAATGAAAAACGGTTATTATTTACTTCAGTCCGACTCGTAGCCCAGTATAGAGCCCCTCACTCCAACATGTAACGAAAAGTTTAAATAATCTTATTGGCTCACTTAAACTACGTTTTGATGACGCTACTGATGGGGACGACGAAAAAGACGTAATTCCTTTTTATTTCTGTCGATATGGCCAGCCTCTTCTTTCATATCCTTCCGTCCCGTGGAGGGGGGTCCGGAACTTTGACGCGCGCCAAGATTACTCTATCTCCATTCCTACTTCTAAAATTAAATATATCCCTGTTACTATCTGTAATGTTATGACTGAATGCCTTAGGGAAATTCTCTTTAAATTATACCCGATCTTCAAATAGAGCGTTAAATGTCAGTGCTACGACACAGCGTTCAAAATCAGAGTGAGTGAGTGACGTATTTGGTTTCACGAGTAACACTGGGTTACTCAAAATAAGTGTTCGTCTGACATGTTTCACAGTGCATGGTGAAGTTAAAAGTGATGTCACTACCATGATTTCACGCCTTCAAAGCATTGGTCATCGAATTAGAGAATTACTATAAAACTAAACAAAGGGGACATTACTAAAGCAATCAGCTTGACTAAGAATTAACAATACTATGTGCCGGAACAAGTGTAAACGAAATAATATAGTAGAGGTCGCTGCCAGAAACTAAAGTATATTTAAAAATATAGCAAAAAATAACTGAGTATCATGAAGGGAATAAAACAATTGAAAACCTTCATAATATTGGAAATACAAATATTTTCTCTAACTCGCCGTGACTCTCTATTTCGTCCGAGGGGTTAGTCACTTGAATAATCAGGTGTACAAAACCGCAGAAATCGATTACTTCATTTCTAGAATTCTTTGAAAATCATCAGTAATCAGAAATCTCCGATAATCACTGGAAATCACGTGAAATCTTGAGAAAATCAGAAATAATCACGTGATTTACTAAGTAATCTTTTATAATCACCTCGGAAATCACACCTTTCGTGAAATAATCACGCATAATCAATCGAGGCCTTCGAAAATCCAAAATTAAATCGTAATCAGTGCATTCATTGTAAATCACGAAGAATCCAGTGGTAATCACGGCATTCACCAAAAAATCACCGGAACTCATTGGAACTCAAACAAGAATCACAAGTAATCCGCGGCAATAACGGGAAATCAGTGTAACGATTATTAAAATCTCCTAAAATAATCGTAATCACAAAAATCAAGGAATTCGTTCAGTAACCTTCGGAATTCACATAAAAATTCAGAAATCAGTATTCAGGTGTACACAATTAGGGCGAATGACTAGCCCCTCCAAAGCTATGTCTACTAGCATCAATTTGTTTACGAGTTATTAAAAATCATATATAAATATTGTTGATGTAATCTAATAACTAAATGGATAATAACCATATGATTACTTAATGTCTCTAAATGTAATTGTGGAGAATAAACACTATCCAAAATATGTCTCGGTCTAAAATTATTAATTCAAACTTATATTTTATTTGTTAAAATTTCACAAACTAATAGGAACCCACTTTTTTGCTACTGAGCGTTTTAGACTTAAAACCATACAAGGCGTATATAATCTGAACTTTTTTATATAATTTTTTAATTTATAAACAAATCAGTCATTAAATTGATGGTTTTAATCGTAGCCTACGTTAATCGAAGCCCGCGCAGGGTCTTCTTGCTATCAATGGTATTTAAAGGACGCAACGGCTTATTTTTTGCGCTAGATTCTCGAAAGATGGCGCTTTTAGAAGGTAAATGTCTGTATTTTTGGAGCGCGAAGATTTAAGGGATCATGCATAAAATTGTTTGGACTAAAATAGTTATTTAAGTACTGGAAACGCATATATTACTTAATCTTTATTATAATAATTATTAAAAAGGGAAAATTTATAATAATTATTAAAAACAAAATGCATAATAGAAAGATAAAGTCATATTATTATTTTTAGAGAGATAAAAATCATATTATATTATTATTATTATTAGAAAGATCAAAATCATATTAATATTATTCGAAAGATAAAAATCAACTTATTATTATTAGAAATTTAAAATAAATAAGATCTCTGTTAGAAATACAATAATTATAATTATGCGCGACCATATAAACAAGTCTCTATTTGGCGAAACTGTATTTTTGACAACTAATATAGTTCGTGATCATTTAAAATCCAATCGTTAAGTTTCACCATCATTCGTTTTGATAACCAAGTACTCTGTCAATGGTTCTTCTAATCGTTATTGAACTAATTTCTAAGTTCTACACCCTGGCAAGTTGCAAATATTGCTCAGCAGACGGCAACATCACATGGTCAATTAAAAATATTTTCAATCAATACTCGCGTAGCAAGTTCCAGATTTATAGCGAAGACTTTCAGTAAAATAGTCGCTCTAGGTATCATGTGTATTTAAACTTTCGCCCAAGCTAAGAAAATTATTAAACTCATTTAATTAAAAAAATCATGCTCATAAAAGCCCCACTGAGCTTTTTAATAAATTATTAAACCCTATATTTCTTAAATGCGGATTCTCCTCATAGGCGTAGAGTTCTATAGGCCCGTGGGGCCCGAGCCCCCCAAAAATTTTAGAAATGGCCACGGGCCCCTCCAAAAATTTGTCATCGATAATACCGAAATCATGAAGATAGTGACCTCATAAAAATAATTTTTGCGTTTAAATGACTGTAAAAAACCATTAAAACCTCTACAGAGCAGTGTTTTCCGAACAGAATAGTTTTATTTTGTTCTGTAAAATGTAAACAGGACGACCCAAGGGCTGGCCATAATAGTAGCCACATCGGTATCTACTTAATTATTCTTACTTCAATAAATTCACTTTTGTTATAATTGAAATAGTGCGACATAAACAGAGAATTTGAAATTTACTTCTGTTATATTTGTAATAGTGCGAGATAAACAGAAAACTTGAAATTTACTTATGTTATAATTGTAATAACCCGGTTCCGAGAAGCTTTTGCTTTTAAAATTCCCCACGATTTCTTTGAATGTTGAAATAGGGGAGTGGGATTGAAAGCGTGAAATACTTGTCGACGGGTAATAGGAATTTTAAAGGGAGTATTAAACCTTCCATTTTAAGGCTATATCATAATCCTCTCTCTCTCTCTCGCTTGAAACATAGAGCAAATGTGAACCAAACAATGCTTAACCTTACTAGTTAAATCTAATGCAATGTTTAATCATCTCATATTAACTCTTACTTCAATGACGAACGAAAAATATCACCTCACCACAATCCTCTCCCATCAGCTCCCATTGACCCTCCCTTCAATGAGGAAAGAAAAATTTTAAACTGCCAAAATCAGTACAATGACGCCAGTACAGAGATACTCCTACAATGCCACCGCCAAAAGGGCAGGTCATACTAATGTCCACATCGTAGATTTATATCATACGATGTGGCTAAAAAGTGTAGTTTCTAAGAGATTTTTTTTCCATTTCGTTGAAAAAAGAGGAATTGACCGGTCAAGGCAGCAGCGGCTGGCACCCCATCCTAACCAGATTAGCTGGTTTTCATGGTTTTCACGTCAAATAAATTTAGATACTACAACAAAATTTCAATGACCGTTGACACAAATAATGGAAAGAATGAGGGATGGGATTGAAAAGTGCAAGTGGTCTTCTGAAAATAACCCGTTTTTAGCATGCTCTAGTCTAGTATAGTCTGAAGCCGATTAGGCTTTAGACATGAAGTACGTAACATGTGCCATTGTGGCTGGAGGAGCTACACGATATTCTCCTGGCTCCTGGGAGAGAACCCCTCTTATGCAGAGGAATATAATTCGATAGGGCGGCTCCTTCGGATCCTTGCGATCCTTCCGCTTTAAGAACCGATTTATCAGGTACATAAATTAGGGAATTACTATAAAGACTGAATATTCTTTAGTTAAAACTATACACAATACCAAAGATTATTTGGGAGTAAGGCACGAAGATCTTATCAATCTGGGTAGCTTTTGCTTAGACTATTTAAGACGCCGTGTATCTGTTTTTTTACGAGGATTTTTTTCTGTTCTCGCGGCTACGGAGAGCCCAGCCGCTGGAGGCTCGGGAATCGGGATACCGCCGATACCTAGCCGAGGCTTAGTGTAGTTTTCGAGTCTACTATTATTCGCAGAGCTATTTTTCTGTTGAAATTAAAAAAATTCTTATAATATTTAGTTGAAGACTTGTTAAATTTTCGAAACTTGAGCTTTAAAACGTTGAATATAATATAACGACTAACGAACGATACCGCAAATTTGCCTTTCAAGCTTCCCGGTTATGTCGCCGGCGAGGTCGAGTCGAGGTCCCATGCATGAAAATAGTAATAGCCGTCGCCGATTGGTCTGGCATTAAAGAGGCAATCTACGGTTAGGGGACTTATGATTGGTTAAAAGCTTTTTTTTTCGTCTGTTTAGTTTATACTTCGGGAATGTCATGAAATATATGGCCAAAGCTATGGAAAATTGGGACTTTCGTATTTTATGTGTGAAGAATAATCCGCTTTTGGAATGGTGCGACGAATGTAAGGCCAGGGATACTAGATGCTTTAAGAGGGATTCGAAGGGAGACGGAAATTGCGACAGAGTTATCGGCGTGTCATGCGCAGCACAGTCTACCGGACTTCTAGATTTTAGTGCAATTCAAAGCCGAATCAAGGATAATGGCGGCAGGATGCGAAATCTGAGAGAAATAGACGCACTGTGGAACGGCTTAGGTCTGGTGGAACGCAATAAATAAGGGAATACTCGGAATAGGAATTCAATTTGTACTTGATAGGGAACAAGATGGCCCCGGCCATATTTACGTTTTGCCTTGGCTAGCTAAATTTATTGTAAGGTGACCCCGGCATATATACTTTACGGTTATTTTTTTTCTTTTAAATATCAAATATCATTCCAATTATGAATAAAAATAATATAGCTTGATTTTGGGTTATAGATTATGAAACAAGTAAATAATCAACTTCTGTCCTATGAACTGGAACAATTTTCTTGATATTTTTGTTGCAAACATAATATTTGTGGGATAATTGATGCGTTTGGGTACTAAAATTATTCATTGATTGCACGCTAATAGCAATATGCAACAAGCGCTTAGAATTAGCCCCGAGTCATGTTCTCTTGAAACTTGACGCAATAGAAATGAAGTAATTTGCATAAGCCCTAAAGAACAACGCTAGACGGGACACGGAAACGGATGGTGGAGATAAAGAACAGAGAAAATCGTACTGAATAGAAGGCAGGCCCGATATATATTACCGCCAAAAACAACCTCATTCCTTTTTGTTTATGACGTACTAAGCGTTAATTAATCAGAGAAGCTGGAACCGAAAAAACTTACAAAAATCTCATAATATTTGTGCCAAAAAAGTTAATTTAAAAACAATTTTATATATTTTAATTTAGTATAAAACAATTTTAGAACTAAAAATGGGGTTGAAGGGAGGCCCAGCCTGCCAGCTAGGGTCGGACCAATACTTTTCCGGACCTCTAAAACTCGCGAAAGTAAAAACTTAGTAAGGAAATAATTTATAAATAAAAATGTGGTTGAAGGGACGCCCAGCCTGCCAGGCAGGGTCGGATCAATACTTTTCCGAACCTCTAAAACTCGCGAAAGTAAAAATGTAGTGAGGAAATTTTTCTCAGGCTTACAGGATTGGCAACTCCCTATGTTCGACGGCAGCTTATTCAATATAAAATTTGTTCTAGCTTTGGTTCTCAGCACGACCCTGGTTCCTATACTGGAGTGATTTTGCGGTAATCTATAACCTAGTTTTAAGCGTGCTGACAACACACGAAAGAAATATTTCGAGACAAAAGACGAAAAAATACTGATATTTAGGATTTAAAATCTCGACGTTTTAAATCGGAGTGAAAGAACTTTGACTGGTAGATGGGCCCTGATTAGTAGGAGATTCGAACACCAACTGCCTCTCTAGCTTCTTTCTTGTCGCATATCTCTCTAGTCTTTGTGCTTTTTCTCTTTCTCTGTATTCTGGAATCAAACGTAGCCTTCTCATCTTTTCGGCTGATGTTTCTTTCACATTAGATGCCATTTCTGAACTCTCTATTGGTTTATGCTTGCTAACCACATGCACCATCAATCCGGCTAACCACACGCACCATGTTTGTAGTCCTGTACTAGAAAGTAGAATTAGATAGTCAGTGGAATGTTTAGTCAATAGAATTGTATAACAAAAGATTACTCTCTCGCCGTCCACCACGATGTATAGTTAATAAATGTTTCACGATAAGTGCGGGTCGTGTGGGGTGTAATATTATGTAACCCAGATGTTATTTTACAGAAGTTATTAGTTTTAATATGTTAATAAATTGTTGAGTTATTTTATAGACGTGGTGATTATTTATTAGTTAGAGCCAACGTAAGCCTCGGCCAACCTAATGACAGATACGCCCCCTCTTCCCGTTACAAGTGGTAGCAGAGCGTGGTTCGGGTTAGATCGTGAAACTGTTCGGAAAATAAATTGAGTCAAGTGTTAAAAATCGCTGAGGGATTTGGATCGGTACCGTTTAAAAGACTTGATGGTGAGAACTATGAACAATGGAAAGTAGATATGAGAGCATGGCTATTAGACGGTGGCTTATGGAGGATAGTGGATGGGACCAAGGCTAAACCAGATGAGAAAACGGCAAAGACGGAGGAAATCGAGAGATATGAGAGGAAGCATGATCAAGCTTTATCACGTTTGACTTTGGCCGTAGATGATCAACACAAGCGGGTAATTAAAGAGTATGCCACCGCAACCGAAGTTTGGATAGGTTTAGAGGATCTTTTTGAGCCTAAGTCATTGACTCGAATTGGAGCGCTTAGGAAGAAGTTCATCACTATGAAGTTTACACCACCTGAAACGATGGCCGTGTATTTGGCAAGGGTCAAGGAAGTTGCCAGTGATTTGGCGCTAGCAAAGAGGCAGTTGGAGGATGATGAAATTGCATTCCAAATGGTTCATGGTCTACCAGATGAGTACCAGAGCGTAGTGCAATACCTGTTTAATGGAGGAAGCGATAGTTTCACATCTGCTAAGGTAAAAGAACATTTAATTGCCGAGTATGATAGACGGAAGAGGATGATAGGACCTACACCCGTAGAAGATGTCGGTACAACAGCTATGGTTTCATATAAGGGGTCATATCAGAGATCTAGAGGCATTAGAACCCAAGAACCAGATGGTCGGCAAGGTTTATATTGCGAAAATTGTAAGAAGAAAGGGCATATGACCAAGGATTGTAGAAGGAACGATAGGTTCAGGGCTAATAATAATAGATCAGATGGAAATGACAGGACGAGGGATGACAGATGTCATAACTGCAACAGAAGAGGACATTGGGCCAGGGACTGCCAGGATAGACATAGCCATAGAAATAATGGGAATGGTCAAAGGCCTAGGAACCGACTAAATGAACATACATTCTTGTCGGCAATAACAAGTGTAAATGATGATTTGGAAAACTACGAAGTTACTGATGGAAGGGTGGCTAACGAGCAGGCTATGTATAGTTCAATGGTAGCATGTCTGTCAAGCAGCAATGATCAAGAGGGATGGGTGTATGATTCAGCGGCCACGCATCATTTCTGCAATAAGAGAGAATATTTCTACAATTATTATAACGTGGAGACATCGGTAATGATAGCGCAAGGCACGGCAAAAGCCGTGGGAAGGGGCGATATAGTTTTACAGTACAAGAATAAACATCGCATTACATTAAGAGGGGTTGTATACGTCGCAGGCTATTGTAGAAATTTGATCTCAGCGAGACTAATCGACGAGTCTGGATACAGTGCCGTGATTGGCAACGGAAAAATTGAAGTATTTACGAAGACAAGAGTGACACTAACGATCTCGTATTTAAGTCCGGATAGTAACTTATATATCGTAGATGTCCAGGTTAATACGGGTCTACCAGGAGTACCTAAGATACAAGCTAGATCAGAATGTCGTCCAGAGAGGCAAGTTAGTCACCTGAGTGAGGTAGATATGTGGCATAAGAGGCTGGGTCACCCGAATCCGAGAAGACTAAAGGAGTTGGAAGTAAAAGATATGGTGATAGGCTTATCAAAAGTTAAAGGGGAAATGGAATCATGTGTACCATGCAAACTATCAAAGGCCACAAAAGAAATATCAAGGGCGATAAAAGACATTAAATCGAATGGGGTATTACAACTGGTACATTCCGACATCTGGGGACCGGCGCCTAAGGCTTCAATGGGCGGATCATCATATTTTATAACCTTTATCGATGATTATTCTCGGAGAGCCATGGTCTATTTAATGCGCTCAAAGAATGAAGCTTTCCAGAAATATCAGGAATATAAGTCATGGGCCGAAAGACAGACAGGGGAAAAATTAGGGCACCTGAGAACAGATAATGGGCTTGTGTATACAGCAAGTTATTTTGAAGAATGTTGTAGAAAAGATGGGGTTCAGGTAGAGAGATCCAATACATATTCACCCGAGATGAATGGAGTAGCGGAGCGGTATAACCGCACGCTCATGGATGGCGTAAGAACCTTGCTAGAGGATAGTAAACTACCACAGTATCTATGGGGAGAAGCACTTTGCGCATTCAATTTACCCCATTCCAAGATTGCGGACCAAGTACCGGAGGAGAGATGGTCCAATCGGAAACCTTCGGTACGACATCTAAAGCGATATGGCTGTTTGGCTTTCACCTATTTACCGAAGCAACATCGAAATAAGTTAGAAAATAGAGCGAAATTAGGAATTATGGTTGGCTATGCATTTCATACAAAGGGGTATCGTATTTGGTTCCCAAGGGAGAGGAGGATAATTGAAACCAAACACGTGTCATTCAATGAATATAAATTGGGGATTCAGGAGCACAATGATACGAAAAATGAAGAGTTTACATATTGTTTCAATATGCATTGGCCTAGTCATCATTTGGATACAAGTTCGGATGGTGACGACTCGGATGAAGATAGACAAGACCCCGAGCCCAGACGGGCACTAGAACCAATACAAGAACCAAGACCAAAACCGATACTAGAACCAATACGTGAATCAAGATTAGAACCAAGACAAGAACCAAGACTAGAACCAAGCCAAGAACCAAGACTAGAACCAAGATTAGAACCAAGACTAGAACCTAGAACCAAGCCAAGAACCAAGACTAGAACCAAGATTAGAACCAAGACTAGAACCTAGACTAGAACCAAGATTAGAACCAAGACAAGAACTAAGACAAGAACCAAGATTAGAACCAAGACAAGAACTAAGACAAGAACCAAGATTAGAACCAAGACAAGAGCCAGAACCAGAACCAAGACAGGACCCAGAGAGGAAGGTGGATTACTATAAAGTTGGAAATTTACCACCAGGTTTTACCCGGAAGGAGGTTATTGGAACTAAGGGAACACAAATTGGACGGACCTATGTTTATTATTATTATTGAGGCGGGGAAAGACTACGTTCCCGAAGGGATTTACGAAACTGTTTTGATGCGAATGATCTTCCTTATGATCCAAAGAGGTTCTCATTTAAGCCTGACGGAGGAGACCAGCAAGAGATACAAACAGAGAACAATATGGAAGCGCATTGTATGGAGATACCTAATTCATATGATGAAGCAGTTGGAAGTCCGGAAAATGACAAGTGGCGGGATGCAATGAACGTAGAACTCGATACCATAACTAAAAGGGATGTCTGGGAGGTAGTACCCGCTCCAGAGGATAGACAAATCGTTGGATGCCGTTGGGTATATGCCTTAAAGACAAAATCAACGGGTGAAATAGCAAGATTCAAAGCCCGGTTGGTCGCCCAAGGATTTACCCAACGATATGGATATGATTACAATCACACCTATGCTCCGGTTGTAAATTTCGCACTAGTTCGTTTGATGATAGCACTATGTGTAACGACTCTTGGATGGTTTCACAGACAGTTAGATGTAAAGTGCGCATATTTGTACGGCACGCTAGATGAAGATGTGTACATGATACAACCCAAAGGATATGAAATTCCCGGAAAACCTAATCATGTATTGAAGCTGAAGAAGGCGTTGTACGGCCTGAAACAAAGTGGAAGGCAATGGTTTGCTGAACTGGACAATCTTCTATTGAAACTCAAATATACCAGATTAGTTGGATGTAATTGTATCTATCGGTATGGTTATGACGCACTCATGATTGTATACGTGGATGACATCATTTTACTATCCCGAAATGAGGAATTACAAAACGAGCTAATAAACCAGCTGAAGAAGAACCTTGAAATAACGGATCTAGGACCACTGCATTATTTCCTGGGGATACAGTTTCAGTTTGGAAACGGGAGAGTGAAGATTCATCAAGAAGCTTACATAGATAAAATCGCCAAGGATTTCAACGTATCTTCGGATGAGACAACCAAAATACCACTTGCACCGGGGGTTATTTTGACAAAGAAAGATTCGGCGGTCAACGATAATTGGGAAACCCCATACAGGAAGTTAATCGGCGTGTTATTGTATCTGGCACAACGTACGCGACCAGACATCGCGTTCGTCGTTTCATCGCTCTCAAGATTTTCTACAAACCCCGGCCAAGTACATTATAAATATCTCATGAACGTGTTAAAATATGTTTGCTCAACTAGATCTTATGGACTAAATTACACCTCGGCCAACGATTTAAAGTTAGAAGCTTTCACTGATGCGTCATATGGATCGGATTTTGATGACAGTAAATCAACAAGCGGTTACGTAGTTTTCCTAGGAGAAAACCCTATTGACTGGAGATCGACGAAACAAGAATGTGTGGCCAGATCAACCATGGAATCGGAATATATGGCATTAGCCGAGACAGGAAAAGAAGTAGTATGGATGAACCGGATATTAAGCGAAGTTCTACCTCTTTGCTCACAAGTAAATAATCCGAAATTGTTGCCTGTCATTAAGTGCGATAATCAGTCCACCATACACTTCTCGGAGAACAGAATTGAAAATAGAAGATCGAAACATATAGAAATTAAATACCATTGGTTACGAGATTGCATTGAAAAGAAATTGTTTAAGGTATCATATGTTAGATCTGATGAAAATGTAGCAGATGTGTTTACAAAGTTGTTAGTCCAAAAGAAATTTGAATATTTTGTAACTAGGTTAAATTTAGTTGATTAATAGTATGATCATGTTGTTATCAAGCAGGGAGAGTATTGGTTTATGCTTGCTAACCACATGCACCATCAATCCGGCTAACCACACGCACCATGTTAGTAGTCCTGTACTAGAAAGTAGAATTAGATAGTCAGTGGAATGTTTAGTCAATAGAATTGTATAACAAAAGATTACTCTCTCGCCGTCCACCACGATGTATAGTTAATAAATGTTTCACGATAAGTGCGGGTCGTGTGGGGTGTAATATTATGTAACCCAGATGTTATTTTACAGAAGTTCTTAGTTTTAATATGTTAATAAATTGTTGAGTTATTTTATTGACGTGGTGATTATTTATTAGTTAGAGCCAACGTAAGCCTCGGCCAACCTAATGACAGATAGCCCCCTCTTCCCGTTACACTCTCTCGTATTTGTATAACAGCCGAGTTAAACGGCACAAAGTCAATTTTGATTTCAGACCGTTGAAAATGTCCTAACATAGTTCATGACTTGTTAGATATCCTGAAAACAATCTTAGTTTACCCGTAAATAGGCCTAACAAATAAAAATATATGACAAAACTACCCGTTCAAAGAAATACTTACTTGAAGTTAATTCTGAAAATAAAATATAATTAATAGGCCTAATAAAAATGAGAACTATGGTAACAAAATTCAAAACAAATACTTATTTCGAACAATAAGTTTTCAATTCGCATTCACAAAAAGCATAAGAAATCTTCCACAGCCGTTAAACGCAGAGTTCGCAAGAGAACAAAGGAAAGGATGTTCAAAGCAGTGATGCCAGGTGGGAAAAATGAAATTTCCCTTTCTAGCCCTTAAAATTTCCCTTTTTGGACCAAAATTTCCCTAGTTCAGAGCTGCCAGATTCCGCGCCTAGAACGAAAAAAAAGTTTCACTAGTGCCACCGTCCGGAGAAAACGCGAAGCTTGATCTAGGGGAAAAAATGGCAGGCCTGAGACCTGTAGCATCAGCGGCAGTGTATGTGACGTTTAAACTTATAATTCAGTGCCAAACGAAAATTAGTACTCGAAATTTCTTGCAATGAATGAACAACAATTTTCAGAAGAGAATATTTTCAAAAATGGTAAGTGTTGAAAACCTAATCACCCTAATATTAACCAGATTAGTTATATAAACTCTTAAGCCTTGGTCATAACATGAGTATAAAAATTGGTAATACTGTTTTCGTTTTGTTTAGTACCTGTTGCTCTCTCTCTTGTCAAAATTGCTACGAGTATTACACATATTTTCCAAAAGATCCTACTGAAAAAATTCAAAAAACTCTTCAGTCAAACTTTAAGGGAAATGAATTCACACAGTATGGAATTACAAACGAAAAAAAACACTTGTTGCTTTAAAAACAGTCTAATTTAAAAGTACCGAAGATTGGTTTTGAAGTCAACCCTTCTTATCCTTTCTTGGGGGGTTCCCCTGACGGAATAGTCAACGATAATTTGGTCGAAATGAAGTGTCCAGTCATTGGTGAAAAAGGAAACTTAGAAACTTTCCTCAAGCAAACTCCTTACGTAATCAAGGACGGAACATTTTCTTTGAAACCCTAACAAATGTATTGTGGGCAAGTGCAACTTAGTTTGGCTCTTTTAGGACTTCAAAGTTGTCATATTGGAATTTATTCTAAACTGGAAGATGACTGTTTTGTTATTGATGTGCCTAAAGACCAAAAATTTATTAACCAACGTTTACCAAGATTATAAATTACTTATTTTAAAAGGTTTTTTTGCTTATTTTAATTACTACATTCCAAATTATTTGAAATGGAATAAAAAGGACGGAATGTAATGGCGCAAATAAGGCTGAAGTGATATTTTTAAGTTCCTTAAAATGTGATAGAATCTTACAAATTTATTAAATAAAATTGTTTTACAAAATTTCAGGAGTCTTGGGTTCATTATTTATTTGCATTTTTTTTCACGGGTTTTAACAAGTTTGGGAACTGCGTAAGAGTTAATTTAAAATGATTTGAGGTCTGAACTTTACTTATTCCAAACAAAACTGATAGAGCGGTGAATGAAATCAAATGCCAAGTTTTAGTTTCATGAGTGTCAAAAATACTCTATCTCGAGACTCGTAGTTTCCCCCATTCTTGGCCCTCTCTACCTTATTTGTCCATGAAAAAGGGGTATAAATTTACTGTTAATATTTTTAATGATCGCATCAAATAGACAAGTACTTTGTAATCCTGTTAATGAAATTATAGAGGTGGCATTCAATATTCCATTAGAAGCATTAACATAACATGTATGATTTTCCAAGGTGTTGACCATAATGCATTTACAGGGTTGCCACGGAATATTCAAAACCAAATTCCCTGACTTTTCCAGGTTTTCCCTGACCTTTTTCTGAGATTTTCCCTGACCTTTTAGGCCGAAAGTGTAAATGTTTAAAGCACGTTTTAAGTGCTTATAATTAAATAAAGTCTCTACATTTAAGTTTTCCAATGTATTTTTCACACCAAAATGATTAAGAAACATTTTCACCAAAATGATTAAGAAAAATTATAACTATAAATAACAGTCTGGTAGATTTCTTTAGAGATCATTAACTTTACAAAAACAATCCTAGACATTTTTTAGGATTGCTCTAGAGTTTTCTGTGTTAAGAGAGGATGAGAAGAAACTTTCATTACTCTTTCAATAAATACTTATCCCCAGAAATTTTACCTACTAATATAAAATTCGATGACTTTGCTGAAATGTTTCAAATTCCCTGACTTTTCCCTGACTTTTTGGCCCATTTTCAAATTCCCTGACTTTTCCAGGTCCTCCCTGACTCGTGGCAACCCTGATTTATCATTGCGGTTTGGAGTGGTGCATTTGTCGGTCGTAGTTTCCTCGGTAGTTTGTTGAACCGCATCAATCCCCAATCTTTCAGCTAGAATTTCTCAGTCTGCTGGTCCATTTATTTCAGCTGTTTCACATGCATGCAAAGTTGGAGATTGTGAGAGCCGATTCCTTTTTTTCAGTCTTTTCAATCTCCCATTAGCCTTGAACTTTGGTTGATCATGTTTCATTAACCGGAGTTTTTTGGAAAGAACAGCCAAGGGTCTAAGTCTGGGAGGGTAACTTAACTTATCTACAATAATAACTCTTATTATAATTGGTTTTATATTAATATTATACGCTTAAAACATACCTGAATGTTCATATTTCGGTTGATCGTTGAGCAGATAGTTGAGATGTTGATTTAATTTTATAATTATCTTTGAGCAATTCAATTTAATAAACTTTAATTAAACCATGAGTATGTTGATTGCGTTTGTCATTAATGGTATCGCCGTAATTAAGTTACATTTAAACACCTTATTAAACTATCATCCGTTAAGCTTTAGACTTGGCCATAAGCAGGCGAAAATCTAGACGGGGTTTGCAGTCTATTTATGACATCTCATGTTACCCTCTATTGCATCTTTCAACAACTATCGTTAAATTTATTACTTAAATTATATAATTTTTTTTAAATATAATAATCATATTAGCTAATTATAATTATTTAACTTTAATTGAGTATGATTCATTGATTTAAATTACATTGCTAAAAATAATTGGGCGCCCGCCAGGCAGGCAGCCTACGTAAAATTATCTCTACCCCCCTCTCTCTCTCTCGTCTCCGGAGCTAGTTGCGGGCGTCGGGGAGGGGGGTCATGATCCTTCTTCCTCTCTCTTCTCTTGACTGTAACTTAACTCGAGAATTATACTAACCGAGCATAGCTCGATTGGTTAGGCCACGCGCCTTCACTGGCGTGTAGTATGGATCAGGACGTCGCAGGTTCGCCTCCCGGCACCGACAGAAAAATAATTTCAATAGAAATAAAATACGTTACGCCACCTATGAGGAGTAATGTGAACTAGGGTTAATTTCGAATTGAAAATTCGCGGGAAATTTAAAATTCGAAATGTTCATTTATGACAAAATTCATCAGGTCACAACATTTCCAGCCAGCCGACCAGCAGAGGTCGGAACAATACGTTTTCCACTCTAAAGAGTGGCAAAACGTAAAAATGGAAATATCGACTTCAGAAAATAATAGGTTGATATTGATATCATTTTCATGGGCAAACTTACATATCAGCCAGCGGTTAATTCAGGATATCGGCTGTTTGTTAATTTGGAACTAAATAATGCCAATAAAATGATTTAAATCCTTTGGATTAATTTTGAAATGAATTAAATTCTAATTTTAATTATATATGTGTGTGTAATTAATTTATCGTAGGAAAGCGTGTATGTTTTGGCCTTGCAAAACCAAGTTTTCAACACTTGCTACGGGAAGGCAGCATACTCCGCACATGCTCACGATGATAGTCTGTTTATAAGATAACACGGAACTTCAAGTGTCACTAGACAGTAAATACCTCCAAAATGAAGAGTTTGCATTTTTAAAATAATCTCCTCGTCACGTTTTAAGTCATCATGCGTGCGATTGAATTCTAAAAAACGAATCTCTTTATTTTGGTGGTATGTCACTGTCTAATGGCCCTGAAAAAGGCCGTTTTTTTCTCCCAACACAACTATTTCTTTGCGAAACTCGCAGCAAGGGTCTCAAAGGCAGCGACAATCCTCATTTGAGCTTGCGACAGCTCTTTGATCCCCTGTGCCATCTCTCTGCCCCGGAGCAAGGTCCTGCAAAGCAGTGGCAGCTCTATCAAGCGCAATTTTAATTCCACCCAACTCTGTTGTGGTGGCTTGTTGGGCAGCCTCCAAAGAAACTGCAGCTCTTTCGTAAGGAGTCCTACGAGACCTTATTCGGTTTTTTTTCCCTTTCATCATTGAATTCTATGGATATTTAGAAAGTTATCACTTATTATGTATTCACAGATGAAATATTATTATTGAAATATTACTGGCAGATTCAACGACTGACTCGGAAACAGTTTCATTAGGGAGATCTTCCTCGGTGGAGTCTACATTTCCTTCTACTCGTTTTTTCGTAACGAGGGGTGTTGATTTTGGGATGCTTTCGCACCCAGAAACGAATGGCTCCCCTACTTCCATGGTAGACTCCATCGCAACTTCAAAATTGTCATCCAAAGTGACGTAGGAGCATGATGGACGCTCCGATTGCGGTGGTAGATTGCTCGAACTTGATTTATCTACTCGGGGGCCAAAACCCGCCTCAGGATAAGAATTTAGCCCCGTGACAGTTCCCCTTCCAATAATTGAGAGAAGCCGCTCCTCCAAATCTGTTAGTGGCTCGGCTTGCGGGCCACCACCAGTCTTATTCTTTAAAGCCTTGGAGGCTTTGGCTCTGACATTGCAACGCCATGCAGAAAAACACTACTGAAAAAGATTGCTTAATGTAATATAAATTATAAATAAAATTGTACTTAAAGTGAGACATACCTTCTTCCACTTATCTACTGTTTTCGAAGGGCCTACACCACAACTGTTAAGCCTTGTTGCAAGTTCAACCCAAAGGGCATCGAACTTGGCCTTAGTGAAACTACCACTAAATTTCATATAGACTAAATCCATATTAGCTTCCAAAAATTCAATGTAAATCATTTGCTGCTTCTTTTGCACTTTAACACCCATTACGGAAATAATTTTTAAGCAAAAATTACTAATTAAAAGCTTCACAAAACAAGTGCAACTTAACTTCCAAAAATTCAACGCAGAAAAAAACTTTACTTGTATATAAAGCGCGCGTAAAAAGAATTGACCAATAAAGAAGAAGTAAAAACTAGGTCATGAAAAAGTAAGCGCGGGAAAATAATCGACCAATAAAGAAGGAGGAAAATTACGTAATGAAAAAATAATGAAAGAGGAAGTGACGTACATTTGGTTTGTATAACGGTTTGACGAGAGATCCAAATGTCGATTTGGATTTGGGTTAGAGAATACGGTTTTAAGCGCCCTATCCAAATGGAACCGATCCAAACGTTTAGATTTGGATTCTCATCCAAATGATTTAGATCTTTAGAGAATAGGGTCCCTGGTGTCCAAGGTGCTAATAGAACCAAGTGTCATGACGGCAACTAAATCGCGATAGTTCAAGGTCTGATCGTAGTCTTTTTATAGCTTCGGAGGTTCCACTTTTTTGTACACAGTCTTTATTGCGGCTTGAGATATTTCAGCTTAGCTAACAGTCATGCTAGCAAACTAAGAATATCGTTAAGGCATCGCGTGCTTTAATTACAGAAAATGTTTTATGACCAAGAAAGAAAGAGACGATTTGTCTTTCTAATTTATGTGTTTTAATTAACATGAAAGTGTGGGATTTTTCAACAGAATCAATATCTAAAAATTTAGGCTATTTTTAGACGCGACAATTAAAGTTCTCTATGCGTTTTGGGTCAAATACAGAACTCTTCAAGCGTTGATATTTTGATTAAATATTTTTCAGAATATAAACTTTATAAAGAATAGACATCTTTAAACTAAACTGTCGATTGTGCATGACAAGTGCGTAAAGTGTTTACCACAGAAATACATAATGTACAGTACATACAGTATACCATAATTTTATAAGATATAATCCAATAACTATTATACTTCCTACACCTCGTAATACTATACTGTATTTCTCCGCAGCAAAAAAATAATAATTACTTTTATCTCGGATAGAAGCCATAAACTGTCCATACACATTTATTATTTCGTTTTGACCGTGCACATTACTTATGAAAAGTCATTTACTTTAGTATTGTTTTACATTAGCTATGGAATATTGATATTTGGTAACAGTATAAATAGTTTAATGGAAACTGGGGAGAGAGGGGCTCAGATTTTCAATTTCAAAATCGCTTACCATATTTCCATCACTGCTATTTTTAATTTAATAGTATCACTGATCAAAAAAGGGTTTTTTTCAAAAGAGATTTTACCTTAATGCCATACGCAACATGTGGCAATTATTTTTCACTGATTGTTCAATACCACGCTTTCCCAATTTCACTCGACACGCAATGAACATAAAGCAAGTACTAATAACAGAAAGAGAGACAATAGGTGTAGGAAAATCCTGTTCGCAAGCCGTAAATACGAGAAAACCAATTCACCATTTCTGGACTCCTATCGAAAGCCGATAGATTTCTGAAGCTATCGACATAATTTCCATAGCAATAACATCATAAACAAAAAAAGCAAAATCCTAATACTGCTTTGGAAATTTTTCGACTGTACTTTTTTCATTTAAAGGTAGGATTTTCGAAACATTTAAGGTTTGCAAAGAAAATCTCCCCAAAAATCGTAAAATAATTGCGACGGATATTCCACATAAATATATAATGAAAATGCCAATAACGTCCGAGGCTTTAATTTGGGAAATATCATTTTTCTCGATTCTTTGAAGGCAGTTAATATAATGCTCGGAACTTTTGTGGATATCTTGTTGTATAAGTCCATTTTCAACCAGGTGAAGAGTTCTGATGGAAAATATATAAACTTCCTGAGTAACGTTAGTGATAAAATTTTTGAAGTGTATTTTTTAAATCCATGACACTAATTCATTGTTGTTTATAAGGGTACAAATAGAGCGTCAGGTAACAAATTAGAAGGTTTGGTACAAAATTACCTTAATAAATTACGAGCATCGAAAGATGAGATTCATTACGCCCTAGCATAATAAAATAATATACAGTATAGCTCCGCATAAGTATGAAACGTAGTACATTTTCATACTACAGCATTTGCTTCCAAATTTGGCGCGTTTACACTTTTACGCTACGTGGGAGAACTTCAAGTAAAAGGAGGTCGATACCGACGCCGCCACCTAAGGTGTGTGCGAAAAGCAATATGGGCCAAGGAAATATGGCCGTCCCGTAGAGACACAAGACACTCCTTACCTCGTACCAGTGTAGGCGCTAGCCTCGGTTGTCAAAATCTCATGCCATCTATTAATTTATTATGATAATTTTGACATGCATATAATCAGTTATAGTTATCATAATAATAACTTCTGGATCTTTAACGATTTAATTACAATATTACATTTTAAAATTTTCAAAACAAATATGTTATCTTTCTAACGGCAAAAACTCTCAATAGGTGGCACTAGAAGCTTTTTACAAATTGCAATGGAAGAAAATGCTGTTTGCATGGCTTAAATGGAGAGTTTGTTACTTATAGGGACTATATATTATTTTCTTATGGCCCTAGATGCATCAAAAATTTCGAGTAGAAGTGGGGATCTTACTCGAAGGCAGGAGATGCACCTTCGCGACAGAATAGACAAGGTATGCTTTTGAAGAACGCGTCGTCTGCTACTTATTCTGGAGTGAGATATTGACGAAAAACTAGAAATATGTAAACTTCATGCACAAGACTATAGCCGGGCTGGAAATAAGAAAACATTCTTATATGACATGTGTCCGGTGACTCCTCCTTTGACTGGAAAATTTATAGGACATCGTCCACTGGAGTGTGCATTAATAGTGTCGCATCTTCATAGTCAAGCTATCAAAACTTCGGGTAAATTTATTAATCAAAATGTCAGTGACCGCGTTAGATTTTAAAATTATTATGGAACATTTTAAATTTTTATTGGACAATGTTATGTCCGGTGCTTATTTCCGGCCCTGGATTTGAGTCGTGCAACCGTGTTAGATAAAGTACCTGTTGCATTCCCGAATGCAATAGTTACACATTTTCAAATAAAAATATAAGTCTCCATTGGTTTCCCAAAGAACAACCCGTTAAAAACTGGATTTTTGGCTTGACGGGACCGATTTTTTAATTGCCGTGTGAAGCGCGTGATCGGGTGCGCTATGAACCGACAGACCAGAAATTTTCTATCAAAATTTACCCTCTTCACTTGTGTCGAGGGGGGGGGGAACCACGAAGAAATAAATTTATTTAAAGAGGTAATAGTAATATGATATTCCACTACCTAGGCCACCCGTTTTTGAGGGACTGGTACTGTTTCTAGACAGTCACTTGGACCTTGTCCTACTTGTATCAAATAACTGCGCTTAATTATAGAACTAGACTGTTACGGGTGGATAAGAGGGCAATATTAATTGGATAATGGCTATAGAGTTTTGAGCAAATCAAAACTTCTTCTAGTTTTACAGAAATAAACCATGCAATTTGGTCCAATTCGGTAACTAATTGTGTCTGTGCATGAAGAAAATGCAAGTCACTTTCTCAAATATACTGTTTGTTTAATGACTGTCTTAGAATCTTCTCGACTTAAATAGTATGACATTTTGTACAAAGGAACACCGTTTAAAAATTATGATTGGGGAGTTTAACCAATGACCCCTAACTTCCCTAAGAAAATGTAGCGTTGTCTCTCAGTTTCTTATTTAAATTTAAGGGGTCATACCTAAAACACTTATCAAGACTTTAAAATTGTACTTTGAACCTACGACTATTTTTGGAGCATCCTAGAATAAGTCGCAAACCTTTAAATAGATAAGATAAAATATAACCACACTTACAAGTAAGTGAGACTTTCTCTAGTTTTTGCAGGTAAAAATCTATTTAACGCAATTGCAGCTGCATTCCCATACTCTAATTGTTCAGTCAAGTGAAACCCGCATTCCAATTTTTCAATGAATCTATTATTCAGAAGAGTTACTCCTGTTGTGTAGTCGATGACAGCGAAATATTCCCTTTGTAGCAATATACGTGACAAATATTCATTAGAGTGTAAATTCTGGTATGGTACCAGTGAACGAGTCGGATTTTCTTGCACACGTTTCCAGATCTTTTGAGTAACTGATGATTCGCCGTACTGTAAATGAAGTAAGGTTAACAGTATTATATGAAAATCAACACGAATTCTCATTCATTTTTCTTTGATGTCAGTTATTTGGGATTTGTCTGGAAAATCTACGATAAAGCACTACAGCCAAATTCTTTATTTGAACGTTCTCAGGTCAATTATTGGACTTTTTTCCAAAATATACGCCCATATAATTTGTTTTCACCTTTGTCCAAATTATATGATCTAAAGATAATGGAATAATAACTATTGTCCTTGACCGTTTAATGAATTAGAGCTTGGCATTTTCTATCCATTATCAACAAATTAGTGGATAATCAAAGTTGTGAATATAATACGATTTAACACATAAGTTCTAAGGATAATTTTCGAGTATGGATAAAGGTAAAATGACGTGGATAATTCATAGATAAAGCCAGGCTCTATGCATTAGGTAATTCCTTCTTTTGCTGTTCAGTTCAATAGGAATTTCATTTCTATAACTTTTGGAAAGTGTCACTTTTGTACTTTTGTTCTGCGGGAGTTAATTTCTGAGCCATTTTTTAGGTCGAACTGGATTCTACCCTATGGTATTGTGTTTAATGGGACACGAGTTCTGAAATACAGGAATCTTTTAGAGAAGGTGGCCTTTCGCGGACCCCAATTTGAGTAACTCAACTAAATTACTTCGAAAACCTTCGCGGGCGTGCGCAAAACCACTCATAAGTTTTATCGCATACGGTTGAATGATTTAGGAATGCGAACGAGATAAACAATGAAACATCAGATTTTATATACGCAAGGTGTTTCTGATAAGTCTGCCATAAATCAATGGCCGTGTTCTTATGGTCAAACTGAATGGAAAGTGTTAGAAGTAAGGGGCCTAAAGCATTTAGTTATGAAGATATGTGCTCCCAAACTTTGGTCCCTAAAACACGAAATATTCGCACAGTGGAGTGTCACTTCCGCTCATTTAATGGGGCACTTCTGCTAGACAATTGTTCAAGAGCGTAAGGCTATAGAAATTGTCTAATACTTCTAAACGAGATGGGCATGTTGATATATCTTGATATGATATGAGCGAAGTTAAGAGAGTTCGATGGGCAATTTTGAGTCGAAAATGTTTCTGACTTTGTGCCGTAAAACCACTGCTCATAAGATATGATTAGTGTATTTTACTGATTATACGTTAATTAAATTTAAGGGGTCATCCGTAAATCATTCTATTCAAATATTTTAAGCAATGGCCTTAGGGGAAAATGTCATGGAATATTTTCTACTTAAAAATGCCGATAGAACTCATTGTACTTCGGACGTACCACAAGTTTGGGAACACCCCAGATTTTAACCATACGTTGATAAGAATTAAAAGGCTTACTACCTCAAACATATTGATTGTATTGGATCCTTTTTCAAACAACGGTATCGAATCAGGAAACGTGTCAAAGTCACTGAAGCTTTTGATGAAATTGCCAGGTTTGGAGACAATTAAAAACGATAGTAAAACAGTGGAAATAGCCAAGCTTAAAAATCGTGATCCGAGTTTCCAAAACGTCAAAATGCATTTCTGGCTAAAGCGTTTATTTGGCATCTCAGGATAGCCTTCATTTAAAATATAAATTAATGAAAAAGGATTAAATTATGACAAATGAAACTCACAACTGCCAACCAAAGGCGCTAAAAACTCCATATAAGCATCCATAACTTTGATTGAGACTTTAAATTTTTGAATTTGAAAGCAACCGATTAAAGCATACATAAAAACAAGTGTCTGTGATACCAAGAGTAGCATAAACCAAACCTGGAAATATTTTTAAAATATGAGAAAGGACTCAAAATACTTCTTTTCAAAGTATAACTTTGGTTTTTGAAGGCACCGGTTGTCTCTAACAGTCTAACTGCGAGCCTTGACAACCCATATTTCCCACAGCTTTCTTTAATGGGGAAATCTGCATCGAAATTCTATAACTATCAACAAGAATTCGAAACCAGGACAACAGATAGAAACGGCCTCCGAGTTGCCGGAACACATGATACAACTTTCGGCTGCTAAACATAATTCAGTCGTGAACTCTCAATCTATAAGGACAAGAAAGGGTTTTATGTTTTTCGTCAATATAATGTTCATGACCTGTCGACACCTTTTTGCACATTGATTGTCTAGTATTTTAAGCCATGTATACGTAGAAATACTACGAATTCTGGATTCCCAATTAGGAACAAATAAACCTTTACCAGCGTAGGAAAAAATATGAATCTCCTTCTCACAAACGAGGAAGGGGTGTTTTATTTCTTTCTCTTTGCTAAATGACTTGCGAAAGGTGAAGTTTGGAATCCATAATAAGTTGTATCATAAGTTCATAAGGTATGTTCCATAAGTGTTTCACTGGTTACTGAGATCTAGTCATGAAGTGACATAGGTAAAAACGTCATAGATACTCGTGAAACGACGCCTAGTGAGCCTGGTGAGGTGGTGTCAAAGGCTTCGTACAGACTAATGAGCCATATGGACCTTAAAACCGAGTGTATTCAATACTGGCTTGTCGTTCTCGAACAAGCTCTCATACATATGTATTCATACATATATATGGTTTAGCATTGCAATTTTGTTCACCACATCCATTTTTTTGCAAGATGTCAAATATTTCAGTTAGAGAAAGCCTTTACTTCAAAGCAATAAGAAAACAACATACGGTTGGATGAAAGACAGGGAGAAAAGTAAAAATTGCCTTTGTTTCGTCTTGTTTTCCAACTAGAATCGCTATACTATCAAAATAAATTGAATTTGAAAATTCTACCGCCAGGCCTCTAACATGATCGATTGAAAATGGGCCAACAGCAAGGTCAACCTCCTGAGAACGAAAATAGTTCATTAGACAAAGTATGTAATCCAACCCTCCATTAGCATGGATCGTTTCTGTAAGTTTAGTTAGTCTCGGCATTGTTCATGTGAGAAAAATAGATTGCAAACTGGGACAGAAAAGAGGTATGGAATACTTTGGTTTTAAATCCTGTTAGATGCTGGCTTTACTTTAATACCTAAATCCCAACCTAACCAATAGCTTGTGGTTTAATAAACTTGTTTTATTCTCTTTTCCCTTTTGGTTTCGCTGTCCATGCTTTTAGTTCAATGACTCAATTTTACCCCTCCCTCTCAAACGCAGGTATTCTGCCAGGGTAGTTAGAATGAAAAAAAATATATAATTTAGAGAAATGGAACTCTCCCACTAAATGTCAATCCAGTGGACATTCGCAGATGTTTTGACTCTCACAATTACGGGTTCAAATAGATAACACAACTTTCAAGGTTACTTCTTTCATAAACTCCGGTACATATAAATACTCTTATACGACAAATACAAAGGTAACAAAGCCAAAAGACACCAATCTATAAAGGATGCAAGCTCGAAGCAAATACATTTTGATCCATGCTTATGTAGTGTATTTTAGGCTTATGTCAGAGTCTATGGTGTTCCTTCCGCGTGAATGGTAACGTAAACTTAGAAAATTTCGTCGATATTCCACCACGCCTAAATTTCTGTCGGTCGGTAGCGCCTTTCGGGTAATTTTTGCCATCAAACGCGCAAGCTTCAATAATAAATAGGTAAGAACCTTAAAAATTATTATAAAACCATGGGTAATTTTTTGTAAAATATAGTTGGACCCATTATTAATATTTTGCATTTCTCTTACAATCGCAGTTCAGTTATGATAATTGAATTTTTTACTCGTTGATCATGCTGATTAAAGCCGTGGATCTAAAGAGTCAATTTGTACTGAACTTCCAATTAGTGCTAATAACGCACGAGTTAGTTGCGGTCAAACCGCGCCAGAGTTAGAGGTGTACTTTCGAGGCTAAGTTTAGTGTTACCATTCTCTAAGAGGTATATTTTTTGAGGGTAACATACATTTCTGTGGACCATTCCTATCATGCCGCTGTAGGATCCATCCGAACGAATTTTTCCCCACTCTCCATCACTGGCTTCATAGTAACAAAATCTGAAAGTTATGTTAACTCAATTTATGTTAGAAGTAAAAACTTTTGGAAATTTACTTCACGTTTATAGTACTAGAAAAGTGATGTAAAATGCTAGCCATTGGTCCTTTCAAATCGTACATCTCTCCAACATTGCTTTTGTTGTATGAAATCCACGGGTACCACTGTGAAAAAAAAAGAAGTTTAGATCATAGTGAATATATGTTGTCAGAATATTACTCAAATTATAGTGATTTATATATATTTATTTATTTATTTATTTATTTACTTATTATTATCAAAATATTTCTCAAATTATGGTGATATATATATATATTTATTATTGTCAAATTATAGTGATTTATAAGTGTTTTATTATTTTCAAAATATATCTCAAATTATAGTGATTTATAAGTGTTTTATTATTTTCAAAATATATCTCAAATTATAGTGATTTATATATATTTATTATTGTCAAATTTATTCTCAAAGTATATATATTTATTTATTATTAGCAAAATATTTATCAAATTACAGTGAGTTATATACTATGTTTTATCTCTAAAGACAAAATTCTTTTTTTGTTTTACACAGTACTATAGAGCTTCACAATTCATAAGTATATGAGTAATGATTCATAGGTATGACACTTAGAAATGCAAGACCGCAATTTCGGTCCGCGACAATTTAATCTCGCCGTTATGGTCTTGCCGGTTTGGTCTCGCCGTTTTGGTCTCGGGACAAATGAGTCTCGGGAGAAATGGGTCTCGGAACAATTGGGTCTCGGGACAATTGGGTCTCGGTACAATTGGGTCTCGGGACAATTAGTTCTCGGGACAAATGGGTCTCGGGACAAATGGCTCTTGAGATAATTTGGGTCTCGGGACAAATGGCTCTTGAGATAATTTGGGTCTCGGGACAAATGGCTCTTGAGATAATTTGGGTCTCGGGACAAATGGCTCTTGAGATAATTTGGGTCTCGGGACAAATGGGTCTCGGGACCTAACCCAACCCAACCTTGTTTGGAGGTAAGAAGATTATTTATATGAGTATTAAAAGCCCGCCTCTTACCACCAACAATTTATTAGCAATAATTGAAATATTTTGGAAAAGGCGGCAGCTAACTATTAGGAGAATATTTTGGAAAAGGTGGCAGCTAATTAGTAGGAGAATGTTTTGGAAAAGGTGACAGCTAATTAATTTCAGAATATTTAGGAAAAGTTGGCAACTAATTAGTAGGAGAATGTTTTGAAAAAGGTGGCAGCTAATTAATAGGAGAATATTTTGAAAAAGGGGGCAACTAATTAGTAGTAGAATGTTTTGGAAAAGGTGGCAGCTAATTAATAGGAGAATATTTTGGAAAATGTGGCAGCTAATTAATAGCAGAATATTTAGGAAAAGATGGCAGCTAATTAATATCAGAATATTTAGGAAAAGTTGGCAACTAATTTTTAGGAGAATGTTTTGAAAAAGGTGGCAGCTAATTAATAGGAGAATATTTTGGAAAAGGTGGCAACGAATTATCAGGACCATTGTTTTGGAAAAGGAGGCAACTAATTAGGTGACCAAATAATCACGATACCAAATAGTCCCGAGACCAAGCATTCCCGAGACCAAATAGTCCCGAGACCAAATAGTCCCGATACCAAATAGTCCCGAGACCAAACCGTCCCGAGACCAAACCGTCCCGGGACCAAATAATCACGATGCCAAATAGTCCCGAGACGAAATAGTCTCGAGACCAAACAGTCCCGAGACCAAATAGTCCCGAAACCAAACAGTCCCGAGACCAAATAGTCCCGAGACCAAATAGTCCCGATACCAAATAGTCCCGAGACCAAATTGTCCCGAGACCAAACAGTCCCGAGACCAAATAGTCCCGATACCAAATAATCCCGAAACCAAATAGTCACGATACCAAATAGTCCCGAGACCAAATAATCACGATACCAAATAGTCCCGAGACCAAATAATCACGATACCAAATAGTCCTGAGACCAAATCGGTGAGACCAATTAGTCCCGCGACCAAAATGGCGAGACCAAATTGTTCTGTTTCGCCGCAATTTACATTAAAATCACCGATTTAAATCTTACCGAAATTTTACAATTTTAATTTTGTAAATTACCAAACAATTTCCGTATTTTGGGAATCAGAGTCAAAACCTTTTTGAGGAAAACTAAGTGTTTTAAACTGCCAGAGATTTATAACAAAATTAGCCTGTCTTTATTTCGGAGTTCAGTATTCCCTCAATTTCTCTAAACATGGTATAAAGTTCTCACAATCCAAAATGGTTTAAAATGCTGTATACGAGTGAAAAAATAAATTGCCGACAGAACGGTAATTTTTTTCTCAAAATTTTAATTTACCGTTTTTAAAAATACAATAATTTCATATGGCTATTGACACTTCACAGTTTGTAATGAAAGAGATTTATTGAGAGCTGACTACACAAAGTTTTGCTCTCTGCCTCCCAATTAAGTCGGTACAAAGCCTTTCACCGCGCCTCACCAGCGGTAGCTCTATGTCAAGGCTCAAAAACCAATGTCAAGCTTAGGGTTCATACCTTATAAATTTATGTTCATACCTGACCGATCCCAGCTCGAAGAGTTCCATTGGTTAAAGTTGGTAATGACGAATTCATTTAATCACAGACCTGTTTCAACTAATCCTTATATTCCACTCTACATAAACAAACATTAAGGATAAAAATTCTGTGTGGAAAACATTAATACTGCATAAATTATTGTTAAGATTAGTTTTAAACAAGATTAAAACCAGTGTCTCGTCATCCAAATGATTTATAATAAACCAACAGATTGATTCATTTTTCCGTCAGTCTGCTTTTTAGGTGTAACTTTTCTGTGTGACCACGTACGTCATAACTGACACTATGAGCTAAAAGATAACGCCTGGCAACATTATTACGAAACTAGTTGTTTTACGCTAATAAAATTGTCCTTGATGCAGAAACAATGGTAACACGGACGATGCAACTATTAAATGGACTGAAATTCTTCAGTATTACTGGATTACGTATGACAAAATCGAAATTCAACTTTAAGCATCTGTTTCTAGCTTAAAGCTAGGTGTTTCACTAAAATAATATACGAACGTGCTACCTAATGCATTCAACATGTCAGAGCCATACATTTTTCGAAACTTTACGGTACTGCTGAGCATTGTGGCTTGTGGATTATCTATTATTATATTTTGTCCATAGACGAAGACCCATAAACCTAGAGATATTGAATGTTTCTCAGCACATAATATCGCCTCATGTTAAGATTACAACGCCAATTATGTCCATATAACATTCCTCGACCAGAGCGCGATTAAACGGGACTTAATTCTGGGACTACTTCTTGGGAAGTAATTGAGGTTTTAATCAGGCTTTGACGGAGGGTCGTTTTCATGTAAGTCGTCTTTTGCGGATACGAGGTAGTCGGCACCTTTAGGGTTCGCACGACAACAAGTTCCTTGTTCTCTCAAATTTGGTCGCCGAGAAGCTTACCTTACAAAAGTGTGCCACACTACAGACATTCTCGTAGTCATTGATTTCTTTTTCTTGGAATCTTCCTTTAAAACTTTGTTAAACCGCCCTCTTTTTCTTCCTGGCGTTTCATTGGCTGTTCACAGGCATAGGAACAAAAAAAAAATTAAAAAAAACACAGAAAAACGTACACCTAATCAAACAAACAAAAAACTAAATCCTTATCTCGCAACGACTCTATATAACTCAAACATTTTTACAAAAATATTTCTTTCGTTATCAATAAATATAAAGCCATTATAACAAAAATACCAGTAATAGTAAAAAGTAGCTTGTAGGAAAACGTTAGACACTTGCTAATGGGGAACCCAAACTTTAACTCGGAAAATTGAAATACCAAAAAAAATGTACAAGCCTAGTTCTGCTCGATCAGCACGCGCAAAAGATAATTTCTTTATATTAGAGTTTGCGCTCATATTTCACAGGCCTCCGGCTATGTCAATAGCATGTTGTTGATAAGTTCTAATACGTTATGCGTGACATAAGTGGTGACGATTTATATACCACCTCCCCTTTAATTCAAGCAGAAAAACCCAGAAAAAGGCTCTTTAAAGGCTTAAAGTACAAGAAATCAATGTATTCTTCACCATACTTGTATCATTGCACCTAACCCATGTACGTTAAATGACTTCACTAGACCCCTTCAGGAAGAAAAATAATTTTACCCGTTGGGAATAAAGCTTGTGGCAATGCCAAATTTTACCGGTTCCGAAAGTGACTTGAGGAATATTCTAATAGCCAATTTCGTTTTTACTTTGTTTTTTCTTCATTCGTTAGTAAGTAGTAGGCAGTATTAAGGAATGAAAATTTGACAAAAAAAAAAACAAACCTTCGAATTGCTTTCCAGACCAGTCCGCTTTCTAAATCAGATATCCGTGGTTAGAAACGATCTAAATTACTCGGTGTGACCGCTCGTATGGTCAACAGCTGCAAGCCACGATCGAACAATGCGACTAAAACTATTTACTGAAGTATATAATCCTTGAGAGGAAAGTTATGGTCATCATTAAAAATATGGAACTATGTCCCCGTTATCCGGGAAGTTATTTTTAGACTAAGTGTTATTGGAAAGCCGTTAGTATGCCTGAAATCGATATTTTTATTCTAAGCACTTAAGAAAATACTTTATGGAACGGGTCACAAACATGAAAGGGATACTTAAATGCGCTACTAGCAGTATTGATACGAAATTCTGTCAATATTAGATGTATCGTCGTGTAACAATTTCACCTCCTAATCTAAGTTCCAAATTCGTATTCCTTTACCATCATTTGCTTTTTACCTCTCCGAGTGACGTAGGCCACGGAGAGGTTCTGTAACGATCGTGTGTGTCTGTGGGGGTGGGTGTGATCCACTAGTGTAACAACGGACGGACACACATAGACTGCTTTTTAACCCTTTTCGTATTACTTTTGAGTTGAAATAAATACTAAACTAAATACAATTAATATTATACATTTTCTTCGTTAGTTATTCGCCTTATTAAGCTTTACATCGTTTTAAAAAAGAACAATTAATCAATCTTGAGAGTCTTGACTAATATTGACGTATGAGATGAAGCATACGCATGTTGCTTCGCCTTACTCAAATAGGTGGTATACATATAATGGTTTCGAATCGCAGCTATTGGTAATAACAGCGCAATTGCGTAAACCTTTGGTGGAAGCCCGGCCATTGGGAGGCTAGACGTTTCTCGTAACCCTAGCCGATCGCCGCGTATGTCTAAAGCTTTGTCCACATTGAGCTCGCACTTGCGTGTTCGCGCATTCGTTTATTTGCATCTGCGTAACAGTACATGAAAAATATTTGCCCTACTGGTCAGATACACGCAAATATTTTGCTTTTTCTATTCTGAGAGCCAATGAAATTTGAAAAATCATTGCACTATCTACCACTAAATACCACTGGGCCCAGTTTAAAATATTGTTCAGTGTATTTGATTTGACAATAGCTTACTCGATCACGCACTTGACGACGCAAGCTGCTCACGCTATAGAAACCCGTTCAAAAATTCGATTTACAAGTATAAGCGCGACGTTTAAAAAAAATCAAAGGAACCGAAAATTAAAGCAAATTTCTAAGGGAGGAGGTAGATTGATCCAAATGACATGATATTTTAACGAGACGCGTGTTTCGGTGTGTTTTATTTAGTGCTGTGCGAGTAGTCGATAAAATATTTTCTGAGACTCGAAAAAGTTTCGAGTATCAAATCAAGGCTCGATAAATACTCGAACCTACTTTTGGAAGACCTAATTTTCTAATATTTGTAAACGTGCAGAAGGGCAGAAGTCTCGAAAACCCTTCATTTGCCATTTTTTAAACGTTGTTCTTACTTGTTGGGCGCGACTCTTAATTTGTTTACTTTTACACGGAATTTTAATTCCGGTAAAATTTAAGAAAGGCCCCAAGCGCCTGTCCCTGTACCTGTCCCTATCCCTGTGCCGGACGAGTACACGATACGGAGAAAGCGTACACGATTTCGAGAGAGAGAAGCTCGGATAGAAATGAATGAAAGCGCGACGTTGAGACTAGAGAGAGAGAGAACTGCCTGCCTGGTATATAAGTGAGAGGCGGAAGAGGGAGAGGGGGCGTCTCGCCCGGAGAGGAGAGAGGAAAGAAGGGTAGTTTAAATTTCGCGGGCTTTTTGAGTGAAGTAAAGGAGATGATAATTTTCGCGCACTTTGAGCGCGTGATATATCAGATTATGCTGAATGGTTAGGTTCGGTTAGTTTCATTCATATTAATTCTACAGGGCCGGTAGGCCCTTGTAGATATGACTTGATACTCTTTTGTAACGTTAAAGCAAAATTCACATGCTTTTACCAATTTTCCTATGGAGATTAACATGGGGTTTTTCCTGATATTTAACCACCTCTAACTGAAAAACTAGAGCGAAGTTACTTTTCGGAATACTCTTAATTTAACAATTAAGTATTCAGGGTGTGCGATCGGCTAGTCTAATCAGAAAAAATTAAGTCTAAGTATGTTAATTTTAGTTAATTACGGAAGTACGGCTCTTGAGTTAAACGTCAGGTTAACCCGTTAGCGCGCTGATACCCATTTCTTCAATTTTCAACCAGATTGAGAACAAGGGAGGGCCTAGCTTTGTGCCTGATAACAAGTTAAGTTGACATTTTCAGTTTGCTTCATTCTGTGCTATAGCGCGAGCACCCTGCGTCCGCGAGTCGCGTGATCCAGGAGGCTATGATCTTAAGAACTTGTTTTTGAGCAGTCGACGCTTGTTTAGTATTTTCCGAGCTTGAACAACTTTATTTGGATTTTCTAACTAACTATAACACCCTTAGAAACAAATACTTTGTTATCAGGTCGAATTTTCGTCTAAAAAAGTAATTCAGGTAAATAATTACAGTTAATAGAAGTTTTTATATCGTTTGAAATACGTTTTCCGACGTTCTTTACGGCCAAGGCTTAGTAAGTCTCTGTAAAGACTGCAAATTCTGCAATATAGTCTTTATAGTGTCATTCCTCTTTAAAGATTATAAAAAAGCTAATTTCCAGCTCCTTTTTTAGAATACTGTTGTCTGTAGTCTGCTTCGTTTCCTGCTAGAAACATATCCTAGATTTTACCGGATTTACGGGGCCCTTCCAATTTGAAGTAAAAATGTTATATCTATTCAATTTCTTAACGTGTTGATTCTTAAAATAGAGTGTTTTCACCTTGTCAAAAGTTAGAAAACTTCAAAATACTACTGGAATGATGACGAAAAGTTTAATGTGTTTTCACTAGGGAAGTTAAACGAGTGGTGTTTATTTAATTCAACATTCCCATATGAGGTATACACGGTTTCATTATTTGTTAATCTCACTAAAATTCTACTAATTTGAAGGTGTGTGATATAATTCCTGAAACTCAACCAACGCATCATCATTCGTTAAAACAATTTTTAATCCTAATGATGTTTCGTAATCATTTTTTAAACTATTTGTTACCAACAGTGGATTGTTTAATCCATAAATAGAAGTAACAGTGGTGTTGGTTAATCCAGGAGGACAGTGTCGTTATGTAATTTTATTAGTGAAATAATTTTCATGTTTACATCAGCGGAGAATTTTCCAACGTAACCACGTGGGAGTCAAAGAGTTACGCTGTTCGCCAATCGGTTACACGCTATTTCCACAGTCCACATTGCCCTTTGTTTATTAAATTGCTATGAATTATTTACGCATTTGATGTAATTACTGACATAAAAGCCAAACTATAGAAATAGCATCATTCATTAACTTATTTCATAGATGTTCTTTCCGTTACCGCAAATTTAGCAAGGGTATGATAAAAATTGAACGCAATGTGTTGGAATAATCAAAAACTCCTCTAAACATTACAATAAAGGTCAATTATTTATTCAAACTCTTTTTATAACCTAAATGAACACTGTCGAAACACAATCCAGCTTTAATTTAAACTTAATTAAGTATAATTAAAGTGAAATTAAACCAAAAATATACATGTTACTGGATAAAAACTGAAATAACTTTTAAATATACTATTTAAATAAGATTAAAACTACCCAAACCGTTGGTAAAGCCAAATGTTTTCTATTTCACGCTTAATTAATTTAAATTTTAATTAAAGTACATTAATAGGAGTGAAATCCAAAAGTTTAGGGTAAAATAGATAAAGTTCGGCAAGAATCAAAAACGACACCAAACATTTCAGCCTGTTAAGAGTTAACTACCGCCTTAAGACTGAAGTGACAGATATTATACAAAAATGTCTTGATTTGAACCAAGGCCGAAAAACAAACGATATGAGTGAGGTTTATCAATTGACTGAAGTCCCAGATATTGCAATTTTTCTTTAATTATTTTTATTATTAATTTAATCCTTAATCACAATTTATTTCTATCAACTGATTTTACCGTTAATCGATTTATTCCCTCTAAATTTATTCAAAAAATTGCATATCTACGCTTTTTCAAGAACAATTCCATTTTCCGAAAACATTTTACCATGAAAATATTTTGAAGGGATTTCGTATCGGTGTTCGCTAACATGTAAGCACCTTGACAGACATAGTTTTAAATGTTAGTGGCTTGGCAATTAATCTTCAAGTTTGCACCACTAGTAGTCTTTTCAACGGTTACAATTTGCTGAGAAGACGGATATTCGATAAAATATGATAAAGAGAATTTATTTTGCACGGACTAATTAATAAAATAATGCCATTTACTTAAGACATAGGAACAACGTTTATCCCTTGTGGTTTCTTTCAGTAGGTAGCGCTTCTTTCATGGACTGGAAAAATATTATATAGGCATAACCAAGGTTAGGGTAAAGATTCTATAAAAAGGAAAAAGTATCAGTACCAATGATATATATATATTCTTTTCCTTCGGAATTAATACATAAACCACTCCATTCTAAACGAGTTATGCGAAGGAGGGAACACTAAAGCCCGCCCCTTCCAAAATTTTCTTAGTATATAAAATTTTGCAATTATCAGTGCTTGCAGTGTATGGGTCATCAGAGCCCGCTCAAAACACGCGGTCAGATCCAAATCTTTCCACAATGTAAACGGTACGTGACTCTCTGGACTTTCCTGCCAACCTTAATAATCTATGACTACAAATTGTTTGCTCTTTTTAGGGAGTCAGCAGAATATTTCAAATATTCATTATTGATCCCTCAATACGTATTCCCTTCAAAATAATTAATTTCATGATAGAATGTTTTCGGAAAATGGAATTGTTCTTGAAAAAGCGTAGATATGCAATTTTTTGAATAAATTTAGAGGGAATAAATCGATTAACAGTAAAATCTCTACACTTAACCCCAAAGTTGATATTTTCAAATCCCGCGCCGAAGCGGAAATGTGATGCGATCGGAATTCCTCCTGTCTGTCCCAAATGTTCGATTAGGACTCTAGTCGAACTTGGGATGAAGCCAATTGACTAATTCTTTAAAACGTCTTGGATTTAACCAAGACCTAAAATGTGTAGATAAGAAGAGAGTTAATCAAGTGACTGGGGCCCCCCTAAAAATTCCACAAATAGGACCAAATTGACAATTTTACAAAATTTTTAAAAATGCTGGCTTAAGAAGGTGAGCCATGAACAAAATATACACGCGGTGCGATTTTTCTAATTATTTTTTTAATAGCTGTGAAAGCTACTGAAATTGATTCTCAAGAAAAAGTATTGGATCTAGAAAACTTGCCACCAGCAAAAGTGACATTTCCACTAGTTTCTACTCTCGCCCACTCTGACAAGCCGCTGTGTTCACTGGAACCACCACTATTTATGGAACAACAATTTCGACATCATCACAGGACTTCAGCCCACCAAGAGGAAAGGTCAGCAAAAAAAGAGGAATTGAGTGTGTGGCAATTGTGCACCAATGCCACGAGAACGAGAGAACAAATGTTGCCGGGAAGCAAACGGCCTTACAAACAACTCAGAATTTAGACTCTTGTGTTTAGAGCCATTTGTTCTTGTTTTGAACATGCGTATGAGAAACGAACTTCTTTTAGACAGGGAAATGCTGAACATAGAAAATAAAAAACTTCGCTTCGCAGCGTATTCAAATCTTTGCTTGTGGCTTTACGGCAGGTTGGGGGTTTGAAACAGAATAGTCTTGCCAGCTTGTTCTCTTGTCTTGGCTATTCGACACCGTTTCCAGAGCCCAAATGGCATTTATATGGGTTTTAGGAGCAGTTTTTACTAGAGGTGAGCGGGCCCTACAATACCCGTCGCCAAACAGCGGGCCTGCCCGATTAGACGCAGGCGTATGTTTGCTAAGCAACGTCTTTTAGTAGAGCAGAAGGCTTAAATCCCTATCAGAAATAATACGTCAGAGCAGGGGAAGGTAAACTGCCTAAGGTGTGAAACCGATGTTGGCATGCGTTATCGCGCCCGCGGGCAAAATATGAAACGATACCACAGCCTGCTATCGTTCGTGGATAGTGGGTTGCCTATGTGGCGGGCACATTTGGCGGGTTCAATTATGAACTCGTTGCGTATGTTCGTCTTATGATTGTGAAGGACAAAGCCAAGAGTCATGGGCAATAGTATCATGTTAAGTGCAGCAGCGTTAAACAATTTTGCCTTGGTATTTTACTTTGAGTATATTTATTTGAGTTCAAAAGGAGTTTAATGAAATTTTATTATATGGCAGCCTGGTATCCTTTTAAATATTACTACGTGGTGGCCGATTTCTAGCAGCTAATAGAAAACAGCATTAAATAAAACATCTCTTTCACACGTTATATACCTCGATTAGAAAATGCTTTTCCATTGGTTTTTAATAACTGGGATGTCGATATCTACCTTTAGAAACTAACAATTTACCTTTGTGAGTCACGTACAAAGAGTTAGCAGGACATCGTCGAAACCTAGTAACGATATCTGGTTATGAATGCGGGATACTAATAGTTAATATTGACGTGGCAGAGGGAGTGAAAACAATCAATAGGGAGCCAGTTATTTCGCTAATAAACTTCGTGTTGTTGATATTATTGAAATATAATAACTCTGCATTTGGGTCGTGTTTGCAAAATGTTTTCACGCATGAACTTCTATGCGTTTACTACATAGCCACAACAACTACACGAACTTTATGTACTACTTACTCTATGGAAATATAAAAATGCTAATTGAGTAACGTTTGTAAAACATTACTGCCATTTAAAAACGAAAACGTTATCTAATCGTCTAAAGTCCACATTCGTACATTCTGTTTTATATAACCCTAGATTCTTGCCTAATTTGATATAGCATATTTTTCAAACCTATCTGATCCAATCTTGCTATATTCTTCTTTTAAATCATCTACTATCTGCGTATACCAGTAGGCCTAGTTAATATTTGTAAATAAAAATGCCTAATCTCTATAAAATTTCTTTGGAAATAATTATAAAACGGAGCTTCATTCATGTATTACTAGTTTTAAACCATCACGACAAAGCCAATATCCTTGAACAGATGCTTACGCATCACGGTATTGTTTCAAAAAATAGTGTCCTTTTATCGTGGTTGGTAGCCAGTTGTAAACATCGTGGGCGGAAGCCTGGCGATTTTAGTTGTCTCTTTCACGTAGTATAACAATACACGCATGGTCTAACGAACGCCTGTAAATTAGTTTATGTTCGACGATAGGCCTGCACATAAGTTTTTGTTCAATGAGAGGCCTGCAAAGTCAAAAATCTATAGATTAACAACTAAAACGTCATCAAGCCTGCTCAATGCAATCTTCTGGCGCCGTTGTGGAACTGTACTTGTATATCATGTAGTTACGGGACAATGCCCGCCAGCAACCACGGGCATACATCGGTAACCAACAAACCTCCTGAAACTTAAATTCAGCCCTCGGAATAACGGTCGTTGCCCTTAGGGACAATGCCCGCGGTCGCTTGAGCCCGCTATATCTGGCATGCCCACTCACCTCTAGCTACGACATCTGTAATCTTGCATTCATTGTCGCAAATCTGTTGATAATCTTGGTAATATGCATATTGTTAGACAAGTATGAAATATTACTTACTAGTTGCACATTAATTTAATAACTTCCTATTCTGTCCAAGAATGCATTAGGATCCGTAGCTGGGGCTCTAATTCCAACATGTGTGCAGTCAATGGCACCCAGTACCTCAGGGAAAGAGCAAGTAAGCCTGAAATAAGAGATATAACACACAACATTTGGTCCAATGATTTAATATGACTTCAGCATCACCAGTAGGGAAGCGTATGAAGTTCCTCATTCTGTTATTAATGGCATTCATTACTCTTTCAATAGCTCTGCTTACGGAGGACTGGCTCATTCAGTGCTCGTAATTACTTGCGAGGCTATGTTGGAAGCCACCAGAACCATAGAAGAGTAACGTTAATAGAACTTCATCCTCGACAGACAAAACATATTGGTTATGGCCTTCTAATTCTTTGTGTAACTTCGGTCTTAACAAATTGCACAACTCGGTGACTTTCGCCTTCGTCATGCGATATTGGCGCAAAAACTCGGCATCTGGCATAAGAAATGCGCGCCCTTCCTCTCTCGTTCGACGATATCTTTTTCGCCGTTCTGCTGCTTCTAGCTCCTCCGCTACTTGAGCAAGCAAGACACGAGCCATAGCGCAAGCCATTCGAAATAGAAATTAGTTGAAACTTGAATCTTGAAAAATTAAAGGGATTAGTGTTGTCCTTGAAACTTTGTTGAATCCTTGAAAAACTAAACAGATTAGGTAGTTGTAGCCTGGAAAAGTTTAAAAGATTCGTAGACTCCGGGAATAATGCAAGAGATTAGTTGAATACTACATAAATTAAAGAGATTAGCAGAATACTTCATAAATTAAGGAGAATAGTTGAATACTTCATAAATTAAAGAGATTAGTTTTATCCTTAAATAAATTACACTCACCACTTTACTTACTTGATCAAAGCAGGGATCGTAAATGTCGTCTGCTGTGGCTGCGTTCAGCACTTGGAGTTTCCGAAGCTACCGTTAAAATCGGTCTTTAACCGGTTACTTATTTGTCAGTTGATAAAAACACTTTGAATTTGGTGTTTCATTTGATAGTTTAAAACGGAGTCTGCGCGGAATTTGCAGCAATCACTGACCGAGGAAAAGGAACGTCATCGATGGACGCCGCCAATTAGAAGTCCAAGGGCAATAGTTGACGGTCCAACCAGCGAGCCAAGGGCAGAAGGAGGAGCTTAACTTTTCTGCAGAATACGGCCGCAGTTCTAATGTCATTGAGACGATTATGATTAGTTACGGGTCAGCCTTCCCTTTCAAAATATCTTGAAGTTCGCTGTGGGTCACATCAACTAGAGGGTACCCAGCTTAAGGGAAAATCCAGCCATTGAATTTGAAAAAGGGAACTTTAGCAGCGTATATTACTATGAAGGGGTTTTTAACATGAGCAATTCGAAAAATTGTATTCAGAAGTCCACAGTCAAAAATATAATTGTTACAAATACTCCTCCACTTAATCATGAGCGTCCACGCGAACAAAAAGAACAAGATGGCCCAAGGGCTGGGCCTTAATAGTAATTTTACACGGCTCACGTGACCCCCCGTATAGTTGATCTCCAATAAATCGTACAACTAAAAACATTTCTGAAACACAATCGTGTATCCCTTTAATTTCTAATAACGTCACATTTCAAATAATATTAATGAAACTAAATTGTGCACCCCACTAAAGTATAATTTTTAAAAACCATACGAATCAAATAATGTATTTAAACAAAATCCTGGATCCCCTAAACCAGAAATCACTATGACCGTAAAGCGTCCCCTCTATTTTACGAAACCTAACCTAACCATCCAGCATAATCTCTGATGTATCACGCGCACAAAGTGCAGTAGTGCACAAAAATTATCATCTTGTTTCCCTTCACTCAAAAAAGCCCGCGAGATTTAAACTACCTTTCTTTCCTCTCTCTCCGAGCGGGATGCCCCCTCTCCCTCTTCCCCCTCTCACTAATATACCAGGCAGGCAGTTCTCTCTCTACGCGGAGCTTCGTATCGCCACCGTAAGCGTTCGTTTCGCGGACGCGTCCGGCACAGGGACAGGGACAGGGGTTTGGTGCCCTTTCTTAAATTTTACCGGAATAAAATTCCGTGTAAAATTAAAAATCATAACTTGACGCAAAAAAATAACAATATGACGCAAAAACGAAAAAAAAAACATAATGAAAAAACATTTAGTGACGTGTTGACGTAAATAAACATAATGGCGTCAACAAACATTTAAAGTCACACAAATCGACGTTCCAACTAACTTAAAAAGTTGGGTCATATAGCAACATATATATAAACGAAGTACTTAAAAAACAGCAATCAAATTAAATTTAGCAGACACAATAAAATAATCTTTAACTAACAATGGGGTTGACACTCCCAGAAGTAATTTATTACGAGGAAATCGCTCGCCCAGTAACAGGGTTACGATGCCTAAGAACACGACGATTACCAGGCTGTTCATTGTCACCCAAGAATTTGTGGAATCGTCGCTTAACGCACTATTAGGTCTAACTATATCGGCATCTCGCTCGACAGACAAAGGTTCTATGACCTGACTGATGTCAGACTTTGCATCTTGCTCAACAATCTGGGCCTCGGTTGTAGTATCGGCATTGCGCTCGACGTAAGGTTTAAGATCATGATTATGAAAGGTTCCCTTAAATACCCTACCTCGAATAACACACTTTAACCTGTAGGTATGAGGTGAGAGTTGTTGGGCGACCAAAAATGGTCCATCCCAACGAGGTGCTAACTTAGCAGTGAAGCGATTGGCAACTATTATTTTTGGAGTTTTTCAAAATTTAATAGCAAAGAAAACTTGTTCAAGTAACATAACAACGAGGCTCCGAAAAAAAGGAGAATATTATTTATCGAGCTGCCACTGGCAAAATACACATCTAAATGTTTCGGGGGACAATTTGAAGTCATTAGAACTACAAAAACACTGGACCTCAAACGTCTGACTCAACAATTGTTATGACAATTATGGTTCGCGGTTTGACGACTAACTTCAAGCATATCTTAGCGTATTTCCCGTGCCATGAAATGAAGTCGGAAGAACTGTACTGTATAATGGATGAAGCTATAGAAAGGCTTGAGAGTAATGGTTTCAAAATTCTAACTGTAACTTGTGATAAATCCGCAATTAATCAAAAGTACATCAAGATGTGCACCATGCCAGACCATGCTGAAAATAATGTAGTCTATCACAAAGTAATTAATCTATATGCTCCTTAAAATGATCCTAGATACATATTTTTTTTCTGATCCCCCACATTTTATTAAAACTACGCGCAAAAATCTATTTCACAGTGGCTTTACCAAGACTAGACTCCTTACAAAGAATAGAAAACATCTTTTGTGGGATTATGTTCACAAAAGATAGCTCTTCCCACCTAAGGTTATCTCCAAAACTAACATTAGATCATATTAAGGCCTTTTAATGCCATGCGAGTGAAACTTGCCTCCCAGATTTTAAGCGCGACAGTTGCCACAGGAATCGAATCATTTGATGGAGACGAAGCTTCGGAAACTGTAGACTTTAAACGTAAGTTTAATAGTTTCTTTGATATAATGAACAACAGAAATACTACCCAGGGGAAGAAAAAATAAATACTGATATGTAACCGTTTTAATCACTGGGTGACTGGCGTTTCAAATAGCTTGAGGAAAAAATTTATAGATATCTAAAAGAATGAATAAATGAAGTCGATGGTTTCAATGTCTCAGCAGATGGTAAAAACAAAATGCCGCTCAGTAGGGAAACTTTGGAAGGAATCCATTTAACGGGTAATTTAGAATAATAGAAGCTAATTAAATTAAAAAAGGCGCGTAGGAAGGTTTTAAACATTGCTACATTTGCTATATATTTAAGCACATTCGGTAATTGGAGCATCAAAATTTCTTCTCCAAAAGGCAGCAAAATTCGTTTTAAAAAAAAATAAACTCTTTAAGAGAAATTTCAGATATCTAAGAATTTGAATCTCCTAGAATCAAATGTTAGTCGAAAGTAAAACCTAGTATCAAGTTAGTAACCCTTAAATTATTTTAGGTGACATTTCTTCTTGAACTACTATTGAGAACAAAATACTTGGGTAAATATTGTTGAAAAGTATTATGGAAAAATGAAATTTTGGTGAAAAAAGTAAGATAAGAATATTTTTAAATAATTGATGTTTTATAATCATGTCTTGAAAAGTGAAATTTTTAATATCTGTACTTCAGGCAGTTAATTTTCTACACTTATCTTTTACACTTTCCGGTCTTTGTCTACAATGACAGTTTTTATTATTATCTGTCACTTCAATCTTCATATTAATTAAAATTGTTTAGAAAACAAGGAGAGAAAAGACTTAGGGCGTTGCGCGTTCATCGGTAATCTACCTTAATTACCAGTAGTCGGTAATCCTTCTTAATTACCAGTAGTCGGTAATCCTTCTTAATTATCAGTAGTCGGTAATCCTTCTTAATTACCAGTAGTCGGTAATCCTTCTTAATTACCAGTAGTCGGTAGTCCTTCTTAATTACCAGTAGTCGGTAATCCTTCTTAATTACCAGTAGTCGGTAATCCTTAATTATCAATTGTCGGTAATCCTTCTTAATTACCAGTAGTCGGTAATCCAGCTTAATTACCAGTAGTCGGTAATCCAGCTTAATTACCAGTAGTCGGTAATCCAGTTTAATTACCAGTAGTCGGTAATCCAGTTTAATTACCAGTAGTCGGTAATCCAGTTTAATTACCAGTAGTCGGTAATCCAGTTTAATTACCAGTAGTCGGTAATCCAGCTTAATTACCAGTAGTCGGTAATCCAGCTTAATTACCAGTAGTCGGTAATCCAGCTTAATTACCAGTAGTCGGTAATCCAGCTTAATTACCAGTAGTCGGTAATCCAGCTTAATTACCAGTAGTCGGTAATCCAGCTTAATTACCAGTAGTCGGTAATCCAGCTTAATTACCAGCCGTCGGTAATCCAGCTTAATTACCAGCCGTCGGTAATCCAGCTTAATTACCAGCCGTCGGTAATCCAGATTAATTACCAGCCGTCGGTAATCCAGCTTAATTACCAGTAGTCGGTAATCCGGCTTAATTACCAGCCGTGGGTAATCCGGCTTAATTACCAGCCGTGGGTAATCCAGCTTAATTACCAGCCGTCGGTAATCCAGCTTAATTACCAGCCGTCGGTAATCCGGCTTAATTACCAGCCGTCGGTAGTCCGGCTTAATTACCAGCCGTCGGTAATCTGGCTAAATTACCAGCCGCCGGTAATCCAGCTAAATTACCAGGCGTCGGTAATCCGGCTAAATTACCAGGCGTCGGTAATCCGGCTTAATTACCAGGCGTCGGTAATCCGGCTTAATTACCAGTTGTCAGTAATCTAGCTTAATTGCCAGTCGTCGGTAATCCGATTTAATTGACAGCCGTCGGTTATCTAGCTTAATTGACAGCCCACTGCAATGTCGGTTGGAACTGTGGTAGTCGTTGAGGGCTTCGGTGATATTGTTGAAAGAGTAATTTTACCAGGCTCAGCACTTCTCATAGCATTTTGATGGAACCATGATGTTACCTTGCGAAGTTTGTTAGCTTTCTCTTTCTCCTGCGCAGCTCGTTTTATCTTCTGGGCGCCGCTCAAAGTATTACATTTCTTTTTTGATATGATCACTAATAATCTCTATTTATAGTTTGTCTAACATCTCAGCCATATTATTTAAATTTAAATAAGATGAGTCTGATACTTCATGGAGATTTTAAAATTACTTATTAATTTAAATATACGCAGGAGCTTTCGGACCGCGGTCCCTCTTCAGCTGCAACTTTGAGCTGAAGAGGGACCGCGGTCCGAAAGCTCCTGCGTATATTTAAATTAATAAATAATTTTAAAATCTCCATGAAGTATCAGACTCATTTTATTTAAATTTAAATAATTAATAGAACCATGGATCAGAAGTTTAACATTTATGATCTCAGCCATAATTTTATTCATAACAGGCATTATATTTTAAACAGAGTGGTCTACTTTCAGCAGGGAAAGAAATAGACTTGTACCCTACGTGCCACCTAACAGCGAGAATGAGCGAGAAAATTCCAGGTTTTCTCTCTGCGCATGGACAAAATGACAATGTAGACTGAGTCTGATTTAGGGTGTAGGATTCAAACTAAAAAAATAAGCCGATGTGCGGTTGTGAAGTGAGGCCGTGGGGAGGGAGGAAGATGTAAAAGCCTAGGCAATGGGTGACTATCTTATAGGTCTCAGATTTTTAGTTTTACATTTTTCAAGTTCGAAGGCCAAATTTTTCATTGAAAAGACTGAATGGCCGATGGAAAGTAGTTTATATTTTCTAGTAGTTTTCTTATGACAAGAAATGTAAAATGAGTATTAATTGACAATTATGGGGCCCCTGGGCCAGTGCCCAACGGGCCCAATAGACTGCACTGTTCAGACAGCCGTTGGTTATCTAGCTTAATTACCAGCCGTCGGTATTCCTTCTTTACCAGCCGTCGGTATTCCTTCTTTACCAGCCGGCGGTAATCCGGCTAAATTACCAGCCGTCGGTAATCTGGCTTAATTACCAGTCGTCGGTAATCAAGCTTATTTACAAGCCATCAGTAATTCGGCTTAATAACCAGCCGTCAGTAATCCGAATTAATTACCAGTCGTCGGTAATCCGAATTAATTACCAGCCGTCGATAATCCAGCTTAATTACCAGCCGTCAGTAATCCAGCTAAATTACCAGTCGTCGGTAATCCAGCTAAATTACCAGTCGTCGGTAATCTGGCTTAATTACCAGCCGCCGGAAATACGTCTCAGTTACCAGTCGTCGGTCATCTAGCTTTATTGCCAGTTGTCGGTAATCTAGATTAATTTCCAGTCGTCAGTAATCTAGCTTAATTACCCTTAATTGGTAATCTAGATTAATTTCCCTTAATTGGTAATCTAGATTAATTTCCCTTAATTGGTAATCTAGATTAATTTCCCTTAATTGGTAATCTAGATTAATTTCCCTTAATTGGTAATCTGGATTAATTACCCATAATTGATTATCTAAATTATTTACCTCTAATTGGTAATCTAGTTTAATAACCTTTAATTGGTAATCTAGTTTAATAACCTTTAATTGATAGTTTAGTTTATTTACCTCTAATTGATAATTTATTTTACGTACGTTTAATTGGTAAACTAGTTTAATTACCTTAAATTCGTAATCTAGATTATTTATTTTTAAATGCAGGGATAAGTTAAAATGTCCATTAAGCTACCTATTTGTTCTAAGAATTGGACTAAATCCGCGACAACCGAGTGTTTTGATGGCGTCGCCGCAGAGGCCGCAAGAACGTCCCGGCGGCAATATTAACGCCGTCTTATCGATAGGCCCTTTCAACCAAAAGACACTAAAAAACAATCTGAAGAGGCAACCATACGTTAAGAAAGGCCAATATTGGTTGCGCTGATATTTCATAATAGAACAGTGTATCCAAGCTACAATATCGCAGATTGGGGTAGTTTTTAAAATTTTAAATTAAACATACTTAATTTTAATTCTTCATAATAACAAGAAAATACGTCCTAAATTATAGTGTAAAGTTTCATTTAAGACCGTTCCCAAAACTAACCAACGTATAGTTTTTCTAAATCACGAGTAACCGATTTTTTTTTCGAAACATTTCCCATGTTATTTCTATGGAAAAAATTCCTGTTTTTCATCAAAAGGTGTGACTAATTTTATGGAAATGAAAACCTCCCTTAGCATCTTTATTTTTTATAAAATAAACTAATTTATGGATCTCTTTGAAATTTTAACCACATATTAAGGAGCCGAATTGTGGAATTATTTCAAAACAGTTAATACAATACAAAAAACTGCATCCAAACAAATAACCCTCCTTATAAATTAAAGAGCAGTATGAAGTCTTATCTAAGAGAGCTACCGCTCTCTCAGAGTAAATGGCGCGTTTAACGATTTTCGAGAAACAAACAACACTCAATTACTTTTTTTCATGAAAGGCACTGAGTACCATTACATACGCCTTTGAGGTATATTATTTTAATGCCAATTATACGACGTTGTCCTATATCGTTTTGTTTAGGCTACAAAACTAGAAATGTCTATAGCACAAAAGTAAGCGAAACTCGAAGTGTGGTAATACACATAATGAACCGCGTTTTCTACAAAACATTTCTTGCCGAAATTATGATTTATGGTAATTGGCATTATTGCTGTAAACCTTAGTGACTGAGTTACGGAAAATGAATGTATTCAAGTGGCGCGTGGTTCTAAAGAAGACCGAAACAAAGTCATGTCGCTTTGGCAATGAATTCTGGCAAAATTTGAAAACTACAGCGATAATTCACTTTTCAAAGAGTGCAGTTTTCATCTCCTCAAACAGATCAATAAAAATAATTAGGACAATACACTGGTCTCTTTGCGTGAGTTTATTGGCGAGCGAATAATTTGTTGCGTAGAAGGAATTCAAAGATGTCGGTCGCCAGTGCTAAATATGAAAAACTGTTTCCCGATAGATACTTCAAGTACAAGTGAGTACTTATTGAACGTAACCGAGAATATCAGTTCCTTTTAACAATATTTTCTCTTACAACAGATTTACGGAACAAGTTTATATCAAGTTTGGAATTCTTGAGGTAAACATAAAAATAAATTCAAGATACAAATGACGTTTTAATAATTCTGGTTTTATAAAACTATCTTTCCTAGGAGTTGGATTCACTTCCGCTACAAAAGAAAAAATGTTACGATGGCGTCAGATACGGGGCCATCATTCATAATTTCACGTAAATGTTTAAAATGGTTTGAAAAATAGCTGATGTTTTCAAGATAATATTTCGTTCAATAGCCCTATTTACGAACCTATCACAGGCTTGGACGTCATAGACATTCCCAAGGGTGGAGACTTAGCAACTGTAAGTTACAGTTTCAACATCCTCTTAGATCGTAGGAGGTTGATCATTTCCTTTAGAAGGCATTATCTAGATCAATGCCGAAAAACATTGTGGTCATGGGTTAGTTTTCAGTTTTCTGAGGTATTTTCAGAAGTTGGACCTTATACTTGCTCCAGTGGATATTTCCACTTTAAGCAAGGTGAAAGGACTTGTTTCCAGTGGTTTTTACGACTTCACCGAGACGATCATATTGTCAGGGGCACCAAAATTGTCACTGTCATTTTCGCTCTCGTTTTTGTCCATGGATTTGATGGTACTTCACGTCAAGATTTGCGTACATGTAACTCCATAAACTTTTAATCGATTACATTTCCAGTCTGGTGTCGGCATTTGCTTTTTCGCCATTGTTACATCATTGTTATTGACTCACAAAAAGTTGCTTGCCATCCTAACAAAGCCAAGAAGTAACTTCAATCAAGTAATCAAGCGATATCTGATAGTTTTATGGGACGTCTTTTCCGTATTTTTCTTTGAACGTAAGTAATTTCACCTCTCAAAAATTGCAGTAATTTGGGAAAGACATTTTATCTGTCGTGTTACGCAGCGTACCCTGCTCAATTGGATCATATTTCCGAGCGTCTCGCCTACGCGTTTTGGGTAATTGGCGTCACCTTTATTGGGTTCCTCGTGAGTTGTTTCCTCAAGTCCGAGTTCTTCAGTGAGAAATATTTATTCATCGAAACGATCGAAGATCTTCAACACATGCAGAGTCACGCCAATGTTCAACCACTTATAATGAAAGACGGATTGGTTCACAACATTCTAAGCAATAGAGTAAGCGTTTGCTTGTTATAATTCCAGTTCGGTCCAGTGTACCAGGAAGTTGTACAGGGCCATAAAGCTTTGATTTTGAACCAAAAGTTTTTGTCTGCTGCGTTGGGTTACGTTCTTAAGCAAGACAATGGCATCATCAGCGAATGGAAAACCAAATTGGATGCATTCTACTTTTCGAAATCGCTTCAAAGCGATTACGTCGTCTTGCCTGCCAATTCATCCTTTTTCATCAACCCGATCTTTCGTTAAAATTTCGAAAAAGAGTAATCGATATCCATTCATAAGTTGTTCACTGCAAACTAACTTGGTTTTGATTATTATTTAGAATGCTCCTTTTTTTCGAGACGAAAGCGTTGCGTTACTTACTATGATTTCCCAGGGGACTACGCGATGGATTTCGTTAAACGGGAACGTCCAATGAAGACCGCGTCTGACCTGTCGTTATTCGCCGTTTGTAGCGTCTTTTACCTCACTTTATCGACTTTATCCGTTTGCGTCGCCATCTTGTTCGTTGAAATAATCCTCGGCTGGAAGAAATACAGAATTGATTAAAGAGAAAATCAACCAATCGAAAGGTTTTACATAGGGATAAACCGGTGCCGATACCCATATGGGTATCGGCACCGATAGTATAGGATCGGTTGGTTAAATATGATACTAAACGGATACTCGTTTAAAATGCGTTATATGGCGCTACATGACATTTTTAGGTCTTTCAGTAATGTATTGATGGTGATAATACATTTCTATGAATGTCAATAAGCCGTGATATTATTTTGGAAGTACCTCTAAACATAGTAATTGGTAGTATGATTCAGGAAATTATTATTTCCTTGTATTTTTAAAACATACGCAAATGGCACTGTCATACTAAATATATCGGTATTGGTTGAAGTATCGGGTTTTGGATCATAGGTTCATGTTTGCACCGGTATCGGGTTAAGCCTGGTATCGGCCATCTCTAGTTTTACAAAAAGTACACCTTATTTTATTTATAAATTAAAATTAAAGTGAGATCTGCTACTTCATGGAGGATTTTTTAAAAAAACTTTAATTTAAAGTGTTATCACGGGAGCTTTCGGACCGAGGTCCCTCTCCAGCTGTTGTTACATTTTTATTCATTTATTTTATACCTTATTGATTTCGAAATAATGACAAATATTTACAAACGACATAAAATCTCACAACTTTCAACCGGACATTGAAAACAATTGACTCCATTTCGTTTTGCTAAATTCAAATGTTCGTCATCAGACGACATGATGTATGTCAAGCACAAATCTAGAATAAAATTTATCGTGAAGACTCGAGTAAAGACAGAAAATACACCGATACTATTTAACCATAATTTTTTTGTTGGTGTTGCTTTGGTAATTCTTTGTAAACAAACACATTACATTAAACACGGTTTAAACATCTCGAAACTTTTATCTCATCAATAAAACGTCACCTTAACTACGATGATGTGGTTATTGACGTCTAAATTATCTTTCGAAAAATGAAGGAGTTGGAGCAATACGGTAATTACCTGAATCCGTAGAGATGATTAAGACACTTGTCTTTGTCCGGTGGTTGTTTTAAGGGTCCATATCGTTTACCCGAATTCTACCTACGTAGAAATGTATTTCTATCCCAATGTACTCAATCAATTCCATGACGTTTCGTAGCTAGGTTTAATCTCCTTTGGTTTTCGTGTCGAGCGTCATGATTAGTTTCTTTCCTTCGCACGCTAAATGAAATTAATTTCATCATTATTTTTCCGCCAGATAACTTTCGAATTATCATTTAATAAAGTCATAAACCTTGTAACTAAATGGTGCGTTTAACGATTTTCGACAAACAAACACAATTCCTTTTATTCAAGAAAGACAATGAGCTTAATGGGAATGAGAAGCTTCCTTTGAAAAACCTCTGATTTATATAACAAAAAATATAGAATTAATTTTTGTGAATTCAGAAATATCAAGCTTTTAAATCTCCGATTTCTGGTTATTTGGCAAAATGCATTTGAGAATGCTTCATATGAAATGATTTGAAATCCACTTTTTATGAAAGGCTAATGGTGCCACTCTCCACTATCAGACCCAGAGTTTAGACTGACGAGAAGCTCAAGACGCGTGTAGGATTCCCGCGCTTTTTTCCTCTCTTCATAGTGATGTCATCAAACGGGCGAACAAGCTCGACAAGACAAAATTATTGATATATCGAAACTGAGTTTTCGTGATTTTTCAATGCGTTTTAAAAATAAAAAATTTATTTCAATTTTATCAAAAACTTGATATTTTGAAAGTAGAGACTCGAAAGTGTAACATAATACCACTTTCGTGGTAAAATATGATATGAAATTGTAAATTCGTATTCCCTTTTAATTAGCTTCTGAGATGCCTCAAGGGAAATCATACAAAGTTTTCCTCTAGTGTTTTGTTTTGCATGTAAACAAGTCAGGTCTAGATCAAAAGTAAGTGAAACGCGAAGTATGGCAATACACATAATGAAAAACGTTTTCTACAAAACATTCTTGCCGTATCTATGGTTTAGGGTGATTGGCAATATTGATGTAAATCAGCAACCGAATTGCGGAAAACAAAGGTATTCACGTGGCGCGCGGCTCGGAAGGAAAAGAAACAACGCTTCGTCGCTTTGGCAACAGATTTAGACTATGGGGGCAATTCTCTAACTTTTTAAACGAGTTATCGCAAGTGATAACGATCGTCTCAAGTGTTGTTGTCAACCTCGATTAGTCGCGATAAGTCATAGGTGTCATCAAACCTTGATCGGAAAGTGGCGGATGTCTCGTGAATTCCCCTCGTGTTAATAAAAACAAGGTTGTCAATGTTAAATTTTAGAGTTTTTAATTATCACGAGAGTGATAACTTATCGAAAGGGTTAAGCAGGTCGATAAGTTATCGTTTGTTTTATAGCTAAAGACGGTAAAATTTTAACTTGACCAGCTTGTTTTTTATTAGCACGAGCGGAATTCACGAGACATCCGCCACTTTTTGTTCAAGGTTTGATGACACATAAATAATAGCCTACTTAGATCTGGTGCTCTCATAGAACACACGAGGTTGACATCAACCCTTTAGACGACAGTTAGCACTTGCGATAACTCGCTTAAAAAGTTAGAGAATTGCCCCCTATATTTGATAAATAAATAAATAGTTCGTTTTTCTAAAGCATACATTTAAACAGAACAGATGAATATAAACAATTAGGATGTTTTATTTGAATCTTTGCGTTAAGTTTCGCGAGAGTTTATTGGCGAGCGATTCATTGATTGCGTAAAGGAGTTCACAGATGTCGGCCGCCACTGGTAAATATGAAAAACCTTTTCCCGATAGATACTTCAAGTACAAGTAAGTATTTACTGGACGAAACCGAGAAAAGCAGTTCCTTTTAACAATATTTTCTCTTACATCAGACTTACGGATTTCTTGAGGTTTAAATTAAAAATTTATTTAATATTCAAATGGCGTTTACTGTTCTGTTTTTATAAAATTATCTTTCCTAGGAGTTGGATGCAATTGCGATGGAAAAGAAAAAATTTGCGATGCCATCGGATATGGAACTATGATTCATAATTATACGTAAATGGATAAAATGATTTAAACAAGACGGCCCAAGGGCTCGTAATAGTAGCCATATCGTACGAGTGAATAGCCCCTCTATACCCTACCCTAATGAGTGGATAACCCCTCTATACTTTACCCTAATGAGTGAATAACCGCTCTATACCTTACCCTAATGAGTGAATAGCGCTATCTTTTTCAATGCTTAAATGATGTACCGTGCATAAAATCAGAGTGAATAGCCCCTCGATTCCCTACTCTAAAAAGTGATTAAATTATAACCGTATAAATTTACTTATGCTGTAATTCTAATATTCCGGCGAATCGAAGAACAGATAGTTTTTAGTGATAATCCCCTCGATGAGTTTACAACATAGACTTATGCCGATGCACACTTATCGCATCTTATAAATTTCTAACAAGGACTTATGCCCAGAAACGTTTGAAAGAGAAAGTTTAGTTATAGTGATTACGCATTTTAGTGATTATCCCCTCGAATTACCTTTAGCAATGCTAAAATGATCAAACGCATAACGCTCATTTAACACTATGTTAGCTCTATCTAAACCCACATTTGAATTAACCGCCAAAAACGTTCCAGTCAAACATAACATGACGATAGCTACCGAACGAGAACGAAACACATGAGGAGCGCGGTATAGGAAACGGGAAAAATCGTTATCTATTTAATTAGCACATAAATAAAAAGAAAATAAATATAAAAATTATAACCGTATAAATTTACTTGTGCTGTAATTCTATTATTCCGGCGAATCGAAGAACAGATAGTTTTTAGTGATAATCCCCTCGATGAGTTTACAACATAGACTTATGCCGATGCACACTTATCGCATCTTATAAATTTCTAACAAGGACTTATGCCCAGAAACTTTTGAAAGAGAAAGTTCAGTTATAGTGATTACGCATTTTAGTGATTATCCCCTCGAATTACCTTTAGCAATGCTAAAATGACAAACGCATAACGCTCATTTAACACTATGTTAGCTCTATCTAAACCCATATTTGAATTAACCGCCAAAACATCCAGTCAAACATAACATAGATGACGATAGCTACCGAACGAGAACGAAACACATGAGGAGCGAAACGGGGAAAATCGTTATCTATTTAATTAGCACATAAATAAAAAGAAAATAAATATAAAAACCCCAAACATACAAATTCATAAGTATCCGACCCCACAGATAAAAATTCAAAAGTATCCGACCCCACAGATTAAGAGGTACCCCACCCCACATCACCCCGACATTTTAGAGATAAAAATAAATGATAAAAAACTCGGGGTTTCTATCGAGTCTCTATGGTTCAGTGGTTAGAGTGTTTGTCTATTACGCCAGCGACCCGGGTTCGATTCCCGGTTCTGACCTGAAAAAAATTTAATTAAAATTAAATCTCTAACCGAGCCCAGCAACCCCTATGGGTGGGTTGTGGTAATATAAAGTTCCTTTTAAGCTAAAATCTGACGATAACGATAGCGAAAACTCCGACCACTACTGTTACTACTACTACTACTACTACTACTACGGCTCGGGTCAAACTAAGAGCCTATCGTATACTACGATATGGCTAAAAATAGTTGACGTTTGTAAGATAATATTTCGCTCAATAGTCTTGTTTACGAAAATATCGGAACCTTGGATGTCATAGACGTAACCAAGGGTGGAGAATTACCAACCGTAAGTTACAGAGTTTCAACATCCCGGTAGATTGTAAAGGGTTAGGCATTATCTAGATCAATGATAAACCACATTGAGGTTATAAGTTAGTATTCAGTTTTCTGGGGTATTTTCAGAGTTTGGACATTATTCTGGGTCCAGTGGATATTTCCACTTTAAACAAGGTGAAAGGACTTATTTCCAGTGGCTTTTACGACTTTACCGAGACGATCATATTGTCAGGGGCACCAAAATTGTCACTGTCATCTTCGATCTCATTCTTGTCAATGGATTTGATGGTAAATACCAGGTGGTCCCAGAACCGTCTCAATTTGTGAACAATGTTCCCTGTTCGTTCATGTTTAGACGATTATCTTTAAATTGTATATTTAGACGAATTCGTGTAACTATCTTTCAATTATTATTGTTAGACTATTTGGTGTTTTTCTCTTTTTAATTGTTTTTGCTTGCTCAATGTTCCACATTCTATCATAAGAAAAATAATAAATAGCTCCCTATAAGTATGAAACTCTCCATTTAAGCCATATAAACAGCATTTTCTTCCCTTCAAATTTGTAAAAAGTTTCCAATGCCACCTATTAAGAATTTTTGACATTAAAAAAGGTAAAATATTTTTCTCAAAAATTTTACAATTTTATATTGTAATAAAATCGATAAAGGTCGTGAAGTTATTATTATGATAATTATAAGTGAATAAGTGCATGTCAAAATTATCATAATATATTAAAAGATGGCGCTAAAAATGCCTTGATTTGAACCTCTTATTTCCTATTGTCTGCTTCTGGCCTCTGGTTAATTCGATTCGCTTGTGCTTGCTAAATGCTAAGCCTTGCTCAGAGTGATAGGCCGCGTTAGAAATCCATGGTTTTATATTTTGGCTAGATTAACTTAAGTTAGGTTGTAAAAAGTAAAAACCGTTGAATTCTTGTTAAAATCTTGACAATGATCCAATTGTCTTTGCACTCAATGAAAAATGCTCAAACGCAATGTAATTTCTATCTGTCACAATCCAAACTTGAGCCTACGCCAGTGTCGAAATTTAAACTGGTACTTCACAAAGTTGACAAGAGTACAAGTACCAGTGAAAATAAATTGAGGCAAGTCGTATCAACTCAAACTGACCCGGTAAATTACAAAAATATACCAATTCGATCATGTTACGTGCAAACCAAAAAGAATATAAATGGTGAAACGCTTAAAACTGTGTCAAAACAATGTTGTACTACGATAGAGTTCAATAACAATAGTAAACAGGAAGTAGAATCTGTATCTTCATATAAAACATTCCAATCTGTGGCAAGTCAATCCTGTCATGGGTTTTAAAGAAAATGAAGAAATTCAAACCGGAGTTAATGAACCTTCTCAAGCAGTATCGTTAATCAGTATTCCATCAAAATCATGGTTATTAATATCAGCAGAAACTTTTATTAAAGAATGTGCGAAGGGGTTTAATTTGCAATATGAGGTAAACTTTCAAACAATAAAAACCATAAAATTCTACCTTATTCATTGAAAAAGATGTGATAATTTTTATAGGTTAAAAAAGATTATAAGTTGGTGTTCTTCATACTTGTTACAAGACCTGATGTTAGAGGGATATTAGGAGCAGAATTCGATCCAGTTTCGTTATCGATAAAGGAAGATGGTAACTGTTCATTCTCGGTGCTCTTTAAAAAGACTGAAAAATACAATATTGCACGTGACAATGAAACCCTGGATATTGAAACTCTGTCCAGGTTATTGGTAAAGGTATCGCCTCTGCGCAATAAAGTCTTTTGTCCTGGATTAACATCAAAAAAGTGGAATATGAGACTGAAGATAATAGCGTAGTGATCAAATCTTTAGTTCATTTTCAATATCCTGTTGACAGATACCATTCCACGAAGTGTGAAATTTACTTTCACGCACAAAAACCCACAAAATTCAATTTGAAACAGTGCCCAAATTGTAAATACACAACTAATCTTGTAACTAAAGCGAAAAAACGTAAAGTAATAGAAACACCCACTCGCAAATTTAAAAGGCAACGAATAACGAGCAATTTTAGCCTACAAAGGTTATCTCCTTCAAGTAAAAATACCCGTATTTCAAGATTGCGTCAAGCAAAATATATTTTGAATCAGAAAGTTTTGAAGCTCGAAAGGAAGCTAAAGAAGCGGGAAGTTGCCATTGAAGAAAATCAGTCTGAAGAATTAGAGATCATTACTTCCTTCATCAATACTAACTGCTAAGAAGATTTAAATAAAGATTTAAATGATCAGAACCTTACTAGACAGAAAAGGCATTTATTGAAAAGGGCATGGGAAAAAGACTCCCTATTAAGACAGAAAAAAGACACCGAAGATTTTTTTGAAGATCAAAGTCAAAATAAAACTGGAGAAAAAACAAACAAGTGGAGCGCTATAACTCTGCGAGTGGCTCTGGCGGTATATTGTCGCAGCCCAGCTGCGTACAACGCTTTAAGAAATTTCCACATTTTCCAATTGTCATGCGAGAAAACTTTGAAATTAAGAACAAAACACTTGAGTTTAAACCCAGGAATAAACCAAGATTATTTGGCGAATGAAAAAATCAAGTACAAAGCTTTTCAGGCGGAAAAAACCAAAAGAGGAGAAAAAATACCACTCGGGTTGGGAACCTTAATCTTTGATGAAGTGAAGGTCATAGACAAAGTAATATGGAATTCAAAGTCAAACGAGTTTAAAGGTTACGCGATGACAAGGGCTGAGTACAGTGATCTGAACGATGTTTTTGAGCCGAAGAAAAGCAACGCACCAATGCCAACGCAATATATATTACAATTTATTTGGCGAGATCTCAGTTCCGATTATCATTTGATTGGGCCATATTTTAGTGCTTCGTCCACATTCCCACAACATTTTGTGGCAGATGCTTTGTTTAAAACCATAGAGGCTCTAAATGCTTACTCTTTTCGGACCAAAGCTTTGGTCTGTGATGGAGCGTCTGAGAACCTTGCACTGATCAAGTGCACTATGAACGCCTATGGAACGTTTCCAACTGATCCCGAAAATATAACCCTAGAACCTTCTTTTGCAAATCCTTTTGTTGAAGGCCAAAAAATTCATTGGGTGATATGCCCTTCCCATCAACTAAAGAGTGTAATTGAAGGTTTGTTTTCATCTAGGGTTAATAAGGGACCCAAGCAGTTTAAAAGAGACGGTGTAGAGTTTGGTTGGGCAGACATTTCAGCTCTGAAAAGAAGAGAAGAAGCCAGGTCCAAAAAAAAACATTTCTAGATTTGTCCCCGGACTCATGACTAGTTATATTGTACGCGATTCTTGGACACGTCTTAATGTCACTCCAAGCAAAATCATGCAGCAAGAAGCAGTACTTGCAGAGCTTCATGATTTTGTTCAAGGTTTTCAACCTGCAAAGCCGCAACAAAAACTAAGTGCGCAGCTCACGTACAATTATTTAAGGGCGTGCAATTTAATCTTTGAAAAAGGAATGCTGTCACATCAAAAAATTTCCATCACAGATACTACCATCATAGAAAACATAAAGGAAGGTTTTTCATATTTTTGTGAATGGGTGAAGGAAGAACTCAAAGATCCCAAATTCAAAATTACGTCCCCACTTCAAACTCAGTTTTTAAGCTGGCAGACCTGGGACTTGCTAAGAATATGTGTTTTCGGAATGATTAATCTTTCAGAAGATTTTCTAGAACAATATCCCGAGTATTTTATATCACCTTTGAGAATTAACGGTAGCTCTGTTGAAAGTTTCTTTTCCCAGATTAAATATGCGACAGGTGGAAAAATAAGTGGGAGAAATTTTTCCGAGGGTCTAAAAGCGGTACTTTCAAAATCAAACGTGCATGGTCATGCTAAGAGTAACAAAGATATTCGAGACACTCATCTGTTTCTTCGTGAAATGGATATTTAAATAATTTAAATACCTATATGCAAATTAATGGTTTTCATTTTCAATATGTTAATGTTTTCTTACCACAGTACTTACATTTTTTAAAGGACAAGTGTAATGAAAAATACAGTTTTGTTCAAGAAGAGGCTTTAATATGTAACTCATCTTTTCATGATAATAATTATTATTGCTTTACGTGGGAAATATTAAAACATTTTAAATTTGTAACCTAAAAGCAAGATAACTATTATACTTCTCAATTTACTTAAAACAAAGAAAAATAAAAACAGATTTTTTTAAGTAAAACTTTATTTATTTTAGCACAAGACCTTTATGACTTTTAAAGGGACTTTCTTTTGAATATCACTAGAAAATAATATCACTAATGTTATATAACGAGATCAATCTTAAGTAGCCTAGGAACAAATATTAAAATCGCGGCTTTGCTAAAAAAATTTCCTTTTTTTAATAATACGACTACTACATCTTCGTTTATGTAGAGGACTAGAATCTGAATTATCATAGTTTTGTATCACTTTTTCTTCAGTTTGAATTAAGTCTCTACTTCCCACCTCACTTTCGTCAGTGTCCTTTTGATTTTCGTTAGAGATTACTTCCTTGCTTTGAGAAGATTGCGATTTTTCATTAATGATGGTCATCTTTGCTTTCTTTATTTTCTTGGGCTTTGGGCTTGCTCTGTTTTTACTAATTTTTTGTTGACTGTCCACTTTTGAGGTCTTCTTTAATTTATCACAGTTTTGTATTGCTTTTTCTGCAATTTGAACTAAATTTCTACTTTCCCAGTGTCCTTTTGATTTTTATTCGAGGTACTTCATTTCTGAGAGAAGATTCTGATTTTTCATCGATGGTGGTCACCTTTGTGTCCTTTATTTTTTTGGGCTTTGGGATTGATCTGTTTTTACTAATTCTCTGTTGACTGTCCACTTTCGAGGTCTTCTTTAGTTTCTTGTTCTCCGAAACAGCCGCGTAAAAATTATCTATGAGAGTTTGACCCCCTTTACCCATTTTCTGAGCATCTTTAGACAAGCGGTCTGAATTGCTTTGAAAAAATTCTTGAATTCGGGCGTTGGTAATTTTTCGAAGCCATATGGTGTAGAAGTCTTTTACTCCATTCTCATCTGGTTTTATGTCCAAAGGTTCCAATGCTTGACAAAAGAGAACCCACAGGGTTGTCATATTTTTGTTTATGTTTTCCTTGCAGACCTGTTATTAAAAATTTATCTTAGCCTTCTTTATTCTAGTTTTGATCTAAATATCCAGTAGGAAGAACCAAACCTCAGAAATATTTAACCTTGATATTAAAGTACTTACTTTAATCATGGATTCTCCAAATTTCTCAAATCCAGCCAAAGACACATATTTTCTTACGATGTTAATTAGGGTTCCAACAAACTTGAGGAATTCTTTCTTTGGAACCATTAATCCTCCATTTTTGCCATAATCTCGAATAGTAATTGAAGTAGGAAGATTTGCTAGTTTTTCTTCCTTCGTCTGACATATCCTTTTAAGCAGGTTATAAAGGTGACGTTGTCTAATTTTCTGTTGTAGAGTTAGTCGTGGGTTTTCTTTCAGCCTTTTAGAAACTTTCTTAATTTGGTGAATTGAACCACCAGCGATGCGATAGAGAGCGGATAATGATTCAGCAGCCATAAACTCCCCACTTATGGAAAAATATTGGTCTATTTCAATTAGCTGACGATCAATTTCTTCTGGCTGCACCTTAAAAACTGCGTAATTTTCGAGCTGGTCTAGAAGATCGCTGTTAAATTCTAAGTCATCCTCTTTCTCAAACTCTTGAATAACGTCTTCACATATAGCTTCTTCCGGTGGCTCAACTAAATTGACAATGGGCCCAAAATTTCAGGAATCTGGATCCTTGTCAAGTTGTTTCAAACAAAAATCATAAGAAACGCGAGCGGTGAAATTAAAAATTTTTTCAACATCATCCCACGCTGAATCTTTGACGCATTCTTGAACATTTAAAAAAAAAGCTTCTTTTAAGGTGCTTGCTTTTCTTAAATATTTTAATCGGAAATTAACTATACTGCCAAATGGAATTACAGGCTTTGGTTTCTTTTTCTTTTCACTATTGTCGCTTGTAAAGGTTACTTCGCTTCTACTTGTACTTGGTACAGGGTCGTCATTTGACTCTTCAAGCAGACTTTGGTCTTTTTTAGTAATATTATTGTTATCAGCTTTACCTTTACGGGCTTTAACATTGTTTTTTGTGGCTTTTTTATCCAAAACACTATTGCTGTTGTTAGGAACGTTGAGTTTACGGCCACTACCTTGAGACTTGGCGTGACTAGGAACTTTTAAAACATCACTCGTTTTCAATTTAATGCTGGACTTGAGTATCTTTACTTCTTCACCGAAATAGTCAATCAATTGATTAACACATGTTTCATGAAGGTTTTTAGACACGACTTCTTTGTATATTCTATTACGCTCATTATGCAAACCTTCCTCAATCAAATGGTTTTCTTTACTCAGCTCTTTATTTAGGAATCCAGTGAAGTTCGCCATAATTTTGAAATTACTTTTAATAATACAAAATTACTATTAAAATATAAATCCAATCCATGCAATCAACCGAAATGCCAAAATGAAACCAATCACTACGACTTCGAGTCTACGACCGAGGCTACCCGCTACGGGCGCGGCCATGTTTTCCCGACCCATCATGCTTTTCGCGGACGCCTTAGGTGGTGGTGGCGGTTTCGCCCCCCTTTTACTCGTAGTACCAAAACTTCTCCCGCGGGGCGGAAATGCGTAAGCGCGCCAAATTTGGAAGCAAATGCTGTAGTATGAAAATGTACTACGTTTCATACTTATAGGGAGCTATATATTATTTTTCTTATGATTCTATGTATATTCCTGAACATTTGATCTATCAGGAAGGTACTGTTATGAATACATGCACCGCGTTACAGATCGCGCCACGCTCTAAAAATATAGAGGCGCTTCCCTTTATTCCGAGTGTGAGGCAGCGAACATGTGCCATTCGGGCTCCCGGCCTCAACGTAGACACACGGGCGTAACACATGTATCATCTCGTAATTATTATATCAAATAAACCATATAATTATTGAATTAGACTAGTTGTTTCTCAGTTAATAAATAGAGTTAACAGAATATAAAACTTACGTTCAAAGAATAAGACGGAAAAGACATCCCATAAAACTATCAGGTATCGCTCGGTTAGGCTGACGTGCAACAATTTGTCAGTCAATAACAGTGATGTAACAATGGCGAAAAGACAAATTCCGACCACAGACTAGAAATTAAATCGATTATAAAATTTTGGAGTTACACGATACGCCGTTCTTGACCAGATGTACCATGAAATCTATTGACAAGAATGAGAGCGAAGATGACAGTGACAATTTCTCGGTGAAGTCGTAGAAGCCACTGGAAATAAGCCCTTTCACCTTGCTTAAAGTGGAAACATCCACTGGATCAAGTACGACGTCCACACTCTGAAAATACATCAGATCTCTGAATACTAATGACCACAATGTGTTCTAGATAATACCTTCTAGGGGGAATGATGAACTCCATACAATTTAGAGGGATTTTCCTCTACGCTAATTTTGCAATTCTGTTGCTTACGGTAGTTAATTCTCCACCCTTGGGAATTTCCATGACGTTCAAGTTGCTTATTGGTTCGTAAAGAGGGCTATTGAACGAAATACAATCTTAAAAACGCCAACCATTTTTTACACCTTTTTAACCAATTACGTAACATTATGAATCATAGTTCCGTATTCGATCATTCCGATGGCATCATGCCTTTTTTCTTTTGTAGCGCTAGTAAATCCATTTCCTAAGAAAGATAATTTTATTGGGTGTACCTTGTATTATCAGTTTCCGAAATAGCAAAGGTGATTCCATAAAAACCGCGCGGCGTTGTTCATAGCTGCTGTTTTAGAAATAGCAGATTTTAGCTTGAGGTTTGATCAATTCTTATCCCTACAGTTTACATTACCTATTAAGTACAAGATCATCATAAGCTAACTTAACCTAAACTTACCTGACCTAATCCTATCCGGGTTGGAATAACAATACCTAAACTGACCCTAATAATAGTAGGGTTCAAATTGTCAAACCTAGCCAAACCTACACTGTCATAAACGACTATCATATTTGTTTTCTCAGTTGTACTTCTCTTTTTGGAACTGCTTTAACGGAACGCCGCGTTTACGAGAACCGCTGTAAAGGGATCTGCCTTTCTGAGCTTTCGGGAAACAGCTATTTTGGGGAACCGCGGTTATGGGGAGCACTCATATGAGAACTGCTTCCCATTTTATAAAACCAGACCGGGGAAAATTATTTCCGTTTATGTAGTGATTGCTCAATACGTGATCTGAGTCTTAAATTTACTATTTATATACACCCAGAGAACTCCAAACTTGATATAAACTTGTTTCGTAAATCTGTTAGAAGAGAAAATAATGTAATTAGATCTGATTTTAATATTTTTCGTAAGTAACTTTATTATAATTTATTACAAAATCATTTAAATGAAGGATTTAGCCGATAATTTATAAAGTCCTCGATTTTACTAAGTCTCGGCCAAAACAACAATCAAAGCCAGGTCTGAGGCCCTGCTGTAGCCTGTAGATTAATCTACTGCAATAATAACCCGCCTTTCCCAGCATTATTAGAATAAATAAATTAACAATCTTACTGGTAGATTAATAATTTATGACAATAATTTATCTTTGGGAGGTTGAGAATTTTTACCTCTCCGTGTGACGTAGTCCAGGAGAGGTTCTGTAACGGCCGTTTCTGTGTGTCTGTCTGTTGTTACACCCACGTGACCGCGTTCGCAGTTTGCGTATCGGAGCAAACGTGTTCGCCATTTCCGAACTGCTTTCACAGTCACGGAAATGGCTCCTCCACTTGAGTTCTCACACCACCATCTTCTGGTCTTTGTTCATCCCACACGGACACTAGTCTGTTCTTACTGGCTTCTAATCACCACCATCTTCTGGTCTTCGTCCATTCCACTTGGACACCAGTCTGTACATACTGGCTTCTAACACCACCATCCACTGGTCTTCCGTCTATTCCACATAGACACCAATCTGTATCATTGGCTTCTACTCCATTATCATCGTTTGGTTTTAGAATATACGCGGCGATCAGCTAGGGTTACGAGAAACGTCTAGCCTCCCTAAGGTGGGATCGACCACCGAAGGTTTTCGCAATTGCGCTTTTTACCTCTCCGAGTGACGTATGTCACGGAGAGGTTCTAATTTCGACGTGTGTGGGTGTGTCTGTGTGTGTGTGTGTCTGTTGTTACACCCACGTGACCGCGTTCGCAGTTTCCAAATCGGAGCAAACGTGTTCGCCATTTCCGAACTGCTTTCACAGTCACGGAAATGGCTCCTTTACTTGAGTTCTCACACCACCATCTTCTCGTCTTTGTCCATCCCACTTGGACACCAGTCTGTATTCATTGGCTTCTAATCACCACCATCTTCTGGTCTTCGTCCGTTCCACTTGGACACCAGTCTGTACATACTGGCTTCTAATCACCACCATCTTTTGGTCTTCGTCCATCCCACATGGACACCAGTCTGTACATACTGGCTTCTAATCACCACCATCTTTTGGTCTTCGTCCATCCCACATGGACACCAGTCTGTACATACTGGCTTCTAATCACCACCATCTTTTGGTCTTCGTCCATCCCACATGGACACCAGTCTGTACATACTGGCTTCTAATCACCACCATCTTCTGGTCTTCGTCCATTCCACTTGGACACCAGTCTGTACACCTGGCTTCTACTCCATCGTCATCGTTGGGTTTAAGACATTCGCGGCGATCAGCTAGGGTTACGAGAAACGTCTAGCCTCCCTAGGGTGGGTTGTCCACCAAAGGTTTTCGCAATTGCGGTTGTTCTTGCTTTTAGCTGTAGTTCGACACCCTTATATACTACCTATTTGAGTAAGGTAATGCAACCGGCGTATGCTTCATTTCAAACGCCAATATTAGTCAAGTCTCTCAAGAATGTCTAATTGTTCTTTATTAACGCGATGTAACGCTCAATAAGGCGAACAACTAACGAAGAAAATATTTAATATTAATTATATTTATTTTAATATTTAAGATAATCTTGTTTCTCAACTCAAAATTAAAACGGAAAGAGTTAAAAAGCAGTCTATGTTTTAGTCTGGGTATGTCCGTCCGTTAGTGCATCGCGTTAGCAGTTCGCTTTGTTTTGTGGAAAGAAATCCTACAAAACCTTAATATTTGGTTTTCTCATAATGTATAATTAATATATGGAAATATTTTTCGTAATTTCGATGCCTTTAGTGGTTTTGTAGCTATAAAGCTCTGTTTCATTTTGATATCCCAAGAACCTTTTTTAATATTATTATTTGAAATCGATGTTTATATATTACTTAAGCTATACTACATCTGTTTATAGCATAATCCTTTCTAAAGTGATTTCAAGAAGAACGCCACTATAATGGTCAAATGAATTTTCATTTGTCAATAGGCCTAGTGAACCATAAAGTAAACGCTAGGTTTTCGTTTCTGTAATGCAGAGACATTAACGGTTCAGAGTGAGCCGAAAGTTAATTACACTTTTAAATAATCAGGCTAAGATTTTATAATCATGGTGGAAGTCTGGGCCGCGTTGAGCAGAGCTCAGCGCTGTTAGCAGTGTCCTACAGAACGGGATTTTGGTTATGAATTTTGACGGCACGGTGCTCAGCGTTGAGCCAGCGCGGTCACCAAAGAAAATAGTCGGGTTATTTGCGCTTGTAGAGCGGGGGACCTGCCACTCCTTGGGGTTTCTAGTCTCTATGTTCTGATGGGACTATAGCTATTTATTTGACGTGAAACCAGTTGATCACGCGAGAATTTTAAGAGATATGTTAGTTTCTATGTTTAATTTTAAAAGTTGTTCTTATCTATCTCCATAAATATGTTATCATACAATTTTTGTTAAGCCTTTGTACCTTGCACGCTTTATTGCGCTAGCTTCATTTTTAAAACACCGATGACCGGAGAAAAGCTATGACGACAGATCTCACCGGTAAACGTTTTCCAAAATCCGCTGTCTTTTTTGGTGAGCTCTGCTGAACGCAGCCCAGATCAGTGAAAGGTCTGATCGTAATCGGATTATAGCTTCGTGTTATCATGATTTTAATGGTGCACGTTTACTTTCAGTGTGTGTAGCCACAAATTAGCTTTGGTGTTATGTAACTTTAATCGTCATGTTGACAAACTAAGAAAATTGTTGAAGTGAAAGGAGAGGATAGTGTTTACATGGCAACCCTGTTGTGAATATGGCTTTGAACATAGAGGGTATACAGTTGAGGAGTAGCAAATTGGGCCTTTACAAACACGTAAAGGTAATATCCCTCCAAAGTTTTATCTCTTCATTTCCCGTTTTTCCCCCATCGGATGATTTTAATGTGTACAAGTATATCCTTATTGGATGTAAAATGTCGTCTGATTTACAGTATATTTTCTATGCTTTGTATACTGCTTTAATATTTCATAAATTTTAACTTCAGTATTTGTTCATAAAAAAAAAGAAACATTTCCATAACTGGGTAAATAAGTTTGTAGGTAGTCCTTCTCTTGACTCGGAGAGGTAATATTTTGGTTTTCCCAACTTGTTCCTTACTATTATAATGGAAACGAATCGTATATATACCCCAAAATTTGAAGAAAGCGGGAAGAGGGGTACCCTTCACTTTAAACGTCAATATTAGCAAAGTTTGAGAAGATAATAGGTATAACTTTATTTTAAACGATTTAACTATTATTAATGTTAATTATTGAAGATTAAAGTAATTAAAAATAATTATATTTATTTAAATATTAAAGATAAACCTCTCGTACAAAGAGAGATTATCACTGCCTCCTGTATCAACCAAGGCCCGTGCATGCGATATATTTCCTTCATTGCCTCCTATATCTACCAAGGCCCGTGCATGCGATATATTTCCTTCATTGCCTCCTATATCTATCAAGGCCCGTGAATTGTGATATATTTCATTCATTGCCTCCTATATATATAAAGGATGAGGGCAAAAGTGTTTTCATTGGATAATTTTGTTTATATAATCTTCTCGACACGGAGAGGTAATATTTTGGTTTTTCCAACTTGTAATAAGCTAAGTTCTACTTTAGTGGAAACGGTAATTATCTGAGCGATGAATCGTACATTCATTAAATGTTATTGTGAATATAATAATATAATAGTAATAGGTCACTATATCTTATTATTTTATGTAACAATATTTTATGTGGCTTATTTTTTAATTCAAAGGACTGTATAATAAACATGATAAACCATTGCTGTTCATCAGATGTCTACCATATTTTTTATAATTTTGAAGATACGAATGTAGCTCTGGTTCTCCAGTGTACCGTTCTTTTAAAGACGTTTATAAGTAGATTATTTTAAGTTAATTTTGGTTTATACTAAAAATAAGATTCTGAAATTATTGGAGTTATCAAACAAAACGTAAGTCAATTTTAACAAAAATTGTTTAAAGTTGGCATTCCTGGTTTGTCTCTGTGTTTTTTATGGGTAGCGCTGACTCTATATATGGTTTTAAGAAGTTTCTGAGGAAAATATCAAACAGACTAAGTCAATATTACTTAAAACTAGTTCAATTCTTAACGTAGTTTTATGGGAATCCTGGATTGGGGTTGTTGAAATTTTGACAAAATATGTTTAACTAGCGTGAAGAGAACTTGCAAACTCTACGCAGACTGGTTTTGTTCCCAGTTTTTTCACTCGGTGTCATCGAACGAAGTAGATAATTTTTTTAGTTAAATAGATTGATTTTTATTTTTTAACTCTGTAATTGAAAGTAGATTAATTTTAACACTAGTAAAACCATAAGTTTATCATGCCTGATGAGGCATGATAAACTTATGGTAAAACACATTCCTGCTTGGAAATTAACTATTATGTTCATGATGGATTTCCTAGTTCCTACACAACACACAGCGTTATATAATATACTTAAATATCTCGCAGCTAGTAAAACATGATATATCCTCAAAAATTAAGGTGTTCGATATCAAGGCTAATGACAGTTTCCGTTCTAATCAATCATTAGAAACACATTACATTTAATTAAATAGTTTATAAAATAATACAATGACTATGATTAATGTGGAATTGCAACGATTATTAAAATGTTAATGAATTAAAAATAGAAAGTAATCACTTAGTACAGTCAAAAGTCCATCGTGTACGCTTATTATACTGAGTGGTTGTCGTACAAATTAGAAAATTGGAATGCGTAATAAAATTTAAATAATAAAATTGGGATGTTTAATCGAATTTAAATAAATAATAAAATTTGGATGCTTATACTCAAATTTAAAAAAATAATAAAATTTGGATGCTTATAATCAAATTTAAATGAATGAAATTGGCATGCTTCTTAGAATAAAAAAATTGGCATGCTTCATAGAATAATAAAATTGGCATGCTTCATGACGTTGCATTAAATCCATGCTTAGTGAAATTTAAATGTACAATAAAATTGTCAAGATAGATAAAATTTAAATGATTAAATAAAAGAGGAATGAATAATAAAAATAATTATCTATGGATCATTTTAATGACATTGAAGATATGTGACTTACATAAATAAATAATAATTTCAATTTAAAAAGAAAAGAGATGAATGATGATGCTACATAAAACAAGAAATTATATTCTAAGAAGAATGTTATTGGAACACAGGAAAATAGTAGAAAAACTTCTTACATCTAAATTATAAGACTAGTTTAAAATTTGAATTTTCGCGTGCATTCAAGCAACAGGTCCCTTTATTGGCACCCAAACCATGCTGGCTAATCCCCACCAATTTGTTTTTGCAAAGAGAGGAACCAATGAGACTTAACTCATAATAATACATTTTAACCCTAACCAAACCTTGCCTATTCTGGAGGAATATTATGGTCATGTTTATAGGGCGTAAAATGTACTTTCCTTATGCTTAAGCAACTATATTTCGTAATTATATTTGTTCCTAAATTTTAGAATGCTTTTATGAAATTCAAGTCTAACGTTAAAAATTTTGCATTTTTACTGTGCCCCGGTTTAACATAATTGATCACTTCATTTCTAACTAGGTTAATTATTTATAATACTTACAAAAAAAATTAAACCGTCACCAGAGTGGCCGGCCCTTCATCCATTTGGGGCGCTTGCGATGGCACCCCCTCACCCTTCTCTTCACCTTGGGACGCTTGCGATGGCGCCCCCTCACTCTTCTCTTCACCTTGGGGCGCTTCCTTGCCCTCCCAAGAATAGAGGTAATAACTATCGAGGCTATTAACTATCTTTATTGAAATTAGACTATCTATCTGCCTGTTACTTGGTAAGCCATACATTTGCTCTAACAATTATCTAAATTTATAAGTCAAATCTTTTTGCACATTAATGAAAAGGCAGAAGTAGAAAAAAGAAAACCGTTTTAGGAAAGCTGACCACTTACAAACATTGTCGTACAAACATTCCCTAACAGCCTCGTTGTATTGTAAGAACTTTTCCGATATAAAAAAAATAAATAGAAAACTTCTTTTAAGAGTTTATCACTTCTTGACAATACCATACAACTGACTATTTAATAAACATTTTTATTACAATAGAAATAGTATTTATAATGTAATAAAAATATAAATGCAAAACCACTTATAGATAATACTGTACAACTGACTTGTTAACTGCTTTTCAAAATTTATCCCATACCTTTGAGGAGAGGGCAATTACGTTTCATATGCCCTTCCTTTCTACAATTGTAGCAAATTCGGGGCCGCCTTGAGCCCCGTTTTCCTACCCTGCCCCCACGACCACCACGACCGCCACGGGCACCGCGACGGTTTGACTCTGCATGAATGTGGAACGTGCCACCGCGGATTGTACATCTATCTTTGGTCGTTTACAAGGAATTTAAAAAAAATTACAATTTCACGTCAATAAGTGTTCAAAAAATCTATTTTTAAAATAGGCCTATGCCTTGTTCATATAAATAATTCTTCAAGTCGTTAAATATATACCTTAGTTTAAAGAAACATTTATATATAAATATCCTTAATATATTTTAGCAAAGAACTCACTCTTTTTAGTCCTTGACCGCTTCCTTGAAGAGTCGAAAGAAAAAGAAATGGCATTCGTGAGCATCGTGCCAGATGGAAATTTCTAACGGCTAAAAACTATGCGTATCAGGGCCGGTAATAAGCACAAGAGTGGAAACGGGACATGGTTCAATTTTTTGCATTATTTTTTAAAAAACTGAGGGGGTCACTGGACATTGTGACTGTTCAATTTTCCGAAACTTGACTAGGAAAATACGACACTATCTTTGCTTATTCTAGTGGACAATGTCTTATGAATTTTGTAGTCAAACGGAGGGGGAAGGGGGTCACTGGACACATCATTTCCCTATTTCCAACCCTGCTATTAAAAAAATTCAGTGGCTCCATCCGTTGACCTATTCCTACAGCCAGCCAGAGTGCGCCTAAAATTAATTTTTCGGGAAATTAGGTTGATTCTTGGGTTTTGGTACCTTTTATTTCGGCTGCTACTAATTATTATTTCTAAATAATCTTTTGAGGGTTAATAAGTTTAATTCGTTTGATTTCTTTACAGGGTATTTATTAAATTATTTCTCTGTTTTTCACCTTTCTAATTTTCTAATTTTTCTTTTTTCCATTCACGTTAAGCCTAATACTTTCTACTTCATTTTACTGTATGCTTTTTTTATTTAAGAGTGTATATAATTGTAATTCTTTGTGGGACCAAAGTGTTCTTTGCGCAACACTCGATTGGACATCTTTGTGGGTCCAAAGTGTTCTTTGTGCAACACTCGATTGGACATCTTTGTGGGTTCAAAGTGTCCTTTGAGCAACGCTTTATTGGATTTCTTTGGGGTTCAACGACTTCTTTGTGCAACGCTTTATTGCACTTCTTTGCTACCAAAGGTGTTCTTTAAAAATACACGCTGTGTGCAATTAAGATCTGTTTGAAAAATACGGAACTGTGTTGCACCTTTTTACGAATAATAACAATGGTTACAACTGAAGCAGTTAAGGGAAAAAAGTTGCGTCAAGCAATGCAAAAAAGGAGAGCGCAAGAAAAGTTAAAATTGCAACTTCAGAGTAAAACTTAGGTGAGGAGTCACGCTAACAAGATATACTGCAAAAAATACTATTTGAAAAACAACGCGTACTTTCAAGGTAAGAATGCGAAAAACTAAGTGTTGCGTAAATCTCTGCTTGAGAAAGTGAAAGTACATACGAAAACTATGCCGCCAGGTGGCGGCATTAATGTGCGTACAAAAAATAAAAAAAACTAATAAGAAACGAATTCAGAAGGGTAAAATGGGTTTTGCGAAAAAGCTCTTGAATCCAGGGATTTTCAAAACGAAAAACCAGAAATTCATGGCTGAAAGCTACAAACGTTTTCTAGTCACACGTTTAACTGAAAGATTAGCAGTATCGAAGTCTGTTGACGCTAAGACTAGAAACAGATCCACCAAATCTGTCTCTCACAAGCTAAAATGCCAATTGTTAGCTGGTAGAATATTACATTTGAAAAGACAAATGTATTCGGCATACCAAGCCAACCTATCAGGGGTGTTTAGTGAATTTAAAGATATTGCTGAGAAAATGAAAAAATTTCGGTCTGTTAATCAAGACAGTTTAGAGAAAGTAGTGGGTGGGAAAAGGCTTCACAATAGCCTGAAAGAAGCATATTTCCACGAAATCACCTATTATGTAATTGGAAATAATGCAAAAATATTGAAAAATGCCGACGAGTCACGTTACAGCAAAATTTTCCAATTAGATTCTGATGGTCTTGTACGAAAGGTGCTGAGAGACCGTGCTAGTAATTCATCTAAAGAGTTGTTTGTTGACGAAATGGGAAATTTTGTTGACATAAAAAACAATAGCACAGCTGGTGACATTGAACGATACTTCCAAGTTAATGAGTTTGGAGCTGTTACGAGTCTTTTCAACATTGTGGAAACTGTGGAGAAGAATCCGAAAGCTAATTTCGTGATTAATGAAGGTGGGCTTATGGAAACTAAACCGAAAACCGTTTATTGGGAATGCAGCGACATTTGTAATGTGGGAAATCAAGCCATTTCGAAAGTACTAGCTTTCGTAAACACGGTTGCGAATGCGAATGAAAAATCTTTGACTAAAATTTTTGGCTCAGATTTAAGAAACCAATTTTGCTCTAAATGCAACGTGTCTATGACACCAGACGGTACGGAAATCATCGCAAGAATAGTTGCATTCTTAGGACACACCGCGTACTACTGTCAAAGTCATTTGCTTAACTGGCTCCTCATTCTAGAATAAAAGGTATTCTGAATAATATTTATCACGCAAAGGCCTTGATCAACGCTTTGACAAAAATTTCAACTGAAATTGAAACTGGTGATTACGATTCACTCACGGATAGAGATGTGAGTCGGTAGTTTACCAAATACCGCGTAAATTACCGTTTTATATCTAACCGTAATTTTACAATGGTAATTTACCGGTAAATTACGGCGGTAAATTACCGTGGTAAATTACGAAACATTTTTAGTACGCATTAAATGTTCATTTTACACTTAAATGATCAATTATTTCTGTGTTTACTTCCAAAATGACTCACCAGGCGCTATTCGCTAGTCAGTACTTACAAAATTGCGCTAAAAATCAGTCTTTTAATAATTCTTTAATTAGAAATCAGAATTGAAAGGCCACGGCTGTCATCTTGGTAGCAAAAGCCGCAAATACGTGTAAAGGAGTCAGATAGTGCTCACAATTAAACTTTGTTTGAAGTAATGTATTGTAAGCACAGGAAAATATAAATTACCAAAAATTACTGACTGAACGGTAATTTTTGTTTTCCCAAAATTTCAATCGGTAATTTACCGGTAATTTATCAGTAATTTACCCGGTAAATTACCGTTTTTAAAAATTACGGTAATTTCACATCTCTACTCACGGATGTCATGGCGGAATCGAGAAAAATCCTTGCCGCACTGGGGAAAAATTTAAACAAAGAACAAAACAATGCTTCCACAGGAAGCGTGAACGCTCCAAGACTATGGCGAGCCAAAGCGGACAAAATTCGAAATTCGCTCTCCCTCCTTAGATATTTCGCGCTGTCCCTCCTTATAATACCCTCGCTCCCTCTCTTTAAACCTCGCTCCCTCCCTTCAAAACTTTCCCTCTCTTTCAAAACCTCGCTCCCTCCCTTCAAAACCTTCCCTCTCTTTCAAAATCTCGCTCTCCCTCTTTTTATTACCCTCGCTCCCTCTCTTTAAACCTCGCTCCCTCCCTTCAAAACCTTCCCTCTCTTTCTAAACCTCGCTCTCCCTCCCTCCTTATAATACCCTCGCTCCCTCCCTGCAAAACCTTCCCTCTCTTTCTAAAACTCGCTCCCTCTCTTTAAACCTCGCTCCCTCCGTTCAAAACCTTCCCTCTCTTTCTAAACCTCGCTCTCCCTCCTTATAATACTCTCGCTCCCTCTCTTTAAACCTCGCTCCCTCCCCTTATAAAAGCCTCGCTCTCCCTCCTTATAATACCCTCGCTCCCTCTCCTTATAAAAGCCTCGCTCTCCCTCCTTATAATACCCTCGCTCCCTCTCCTTATAAAAGCCTCGCTCTCCCTCCTTATAATACCCTCGCTCCCTCTCCTTATAAAAGCCTCTCTCCCTCTCCTTATGAAAGCCTCGCTCCCCCTCTTTATAATAGACTCGCTCCCCCTCTTTATAATAGACTCGCTCCCCCTCTTTATAATAGACTCGCTCCCCCTCTTTATAATAGACTCGCTCCCCCTCTTTATAATAGACTCGCTCCCCCTCTTTACAATAGCCGCGCTCTCTCCTCGGAAAAAACGGTCGCTCTCTCCCCTCAGTAAAACGGTCGCTCTCTCCCCTCAGTAAAACGGTCGCTCTCTCCCCTCAAGATAGCGTCCGCGCTTGCTTGTTTTTTATCGTTGCCTTCCACAATACATTTTTTTGTTGGTATGCGCTATTTTGCAAAGCCATACAGTTGCGGTGAAGATATTCAAACAGCTCGCGCTACTTTGCAGACCGTAGTTCAGGAGACTCATACTGCAGAGTCTGTGTAGGTTGAAATTATATACAAATTATTATGGATAATTACAGATAATTATAAAATAAAGTGCAAAATAAACTAAAATCGTATTATCCATAATTTTTTCATGTAATAACATGCCAATTTTCTGGGTAATTTTAAAATAAAGTGGCGTAGCTTATGTTTAAAAAGACAGAGCTCTGGTGCTTAACTATGCAAACGTTAGCTCACACGATTGTCAGATATTGAAGAGGTAATTTCGGAAATTACTCGGGTACAAGCATGCTTGTTGTAGTGTTTTTTCGACAGTCATTTAGGCGGTCCAAAACAGTCCGAAAATTAGTGAGTGCACTTTTCGGCAAATTGCAAAATGAATTAATTAATCTTCATTAACAAATTAATTCTAATATCAATTTTGTCTGTAAGTTGTACTCAAGCATTTATTATGCAACTTTAGAAATAATTGCTTTTGTGTTATGGTTTTAATTAACTTTGGTGGTTGCAAAATTCGAACTCAAGGTTACACAAAAAAATGAAGTGTCTACCCCCTCGCAATTAAGATTGTACGAACTCCACTTTTTGTTCTAATATCTTTATATTTTTGGTAATACCATAAGTTAATTATCCTCCTCTAAGTACACAAAACGCTATGCTTCCTATGGCAATAGTGTCTGTCTGGGTTCCTTTACAAAGACCCTATACCCTATCCGTAACATGTATCAACTGAACATTAATACAAAATTGTGCTGTATGAGCTAGCGCTTCCTACATATTCTTTACTACGCTTTAGGCCTGAAACCTGCCTCGAACTCTTCAGAGAGAAGAATTTTGGGGTTCGGTTTGAAAAATGCTTTCCGCCAATACCCTACGCGAGAGATAAAAATACGAAGTTTTGAGGGGGGGTTCACCTGCCAGCTTGACCACTAACAGAAATACTACTAGTAAACTCTCCCAAATTATAGCTCCACACATTTAGTAACAGTCTCGGCCGTTCGGTGGCTGCACCTCGACAGAATTTTCTCCCTTTCGATCTTAGAGCCATACAAGTTCTGACGTCACGCTACCCTGCCGAAGATACCCAGCCAAAACCCCGCATTTGTGAACTTAGAGGAGGATAATTAACTTATGGTAATACACAGGTTTTTTCTTCGTACTCGTAGAATCTTTTTATATCCAACTATGTTCAGTTACCTTTTCGTCGGTATTTGAAAATTTTGGGAAAAAATGTAACGGAAATATACCGGTGAATTAAGTTTTTTAGGATACGGCCCGCTAAAATGATCTGCTCTATGGGACTTTAACATTAAAGGGATAGAATCGGATTTATCTGAGTTGGTCACACTAACATTGGTTTTCTATAAATTAACCACCCCTAAAAACATGGGGGTCAGTAGAAATCGCGAAAAACATTTGTTAATTAAAATAAACGTGAATAAAAATTAAAATTTTGAACGCCCGATTTAAAATCGGCCACCATTTTCAACCCTTTACCTACGTAGGTAAAGTTCGGTCTCTGATTGGTTGGTAGTAGTTGGAATGAAAACTGTCGTTTAAGGAGTAAAATGTAGTAGGAACGAGAATCTAGGTCAGCTTGCCTGGTGCATCGTCGTCTGCTTATATGCTTAAGAATGTCAGACGAGAAAGTATTTCTGATCATTCCGGTCCTGAATCTGAAGATGAAAGTTCGAACTCTGATTCTTTGGATTCCGAAAATTCGGAACAATTTATAATAAACGAATCTGAGGGTAGTTCTTCTGAAGTAGAAGAATTTGGTGTGCAGCCATACTAATTCCCGTCAATCTGTATCATACTGCGCTCACAGAATGAATCCCCCTACCAGTAGGAAAAACACTACGGAGCCTTAGAGACTTATGACGTCGAAATTGGTAGAGACGAACTAGTAACGTTTTTCGGTGGTTCGACTCTGTGTCACCAGGTGCCCTCATGATCGCAAAACTAGAGCATTTTGGATCTTTTAATCGTAATTTAAAAATCATTAATTAAACTAAAATATAAAAACATATATATTTTCAGAATCCTTATTTGTCTATCTATCGAAATAAAGTAACCTTATAGGGATTTATTGCAATGAAATTAAAAGAAAGTATCCCTTTAAGCCTGGTTCACACCTGGCGAATTGAGAAGCGAACGGAGGAGCGAATAGCCCGTCATGAGCAGTTCGCTCGTCCGTTCGCCTAGTCTGACATATTTATGGCCATTCGCTCACCCCTTTCGCCCGGAATAGTTTCCAAACTATTTTTACGAGCGAATAGGTCAGCTTTGCCCGTATAAAATGTGGGTGGGTAGGAGGCCTTTTTATTCGCTGCTCAGCTCTTACCTATTATCGCCCAAAAATCTATTTTCTAGCGACCAAAGAAGATTTTTTTTCTTTCTTTCATCCTAATTGGCCTTATTTTTAAGCAATAGAAATTGTGTCGTTCTTCTGAATATAAGGACCCACTATTTGCAATAAAATCTCAAATGTTGTCGGAGTCATTCTCAACCACTTCTTATAATTGGCTCTATCATTCATTCTTAATTTCCACAATAGGTTATAGATACTGAATTAGTTACGACGTTTAATCAAATCCCATACAGTCCTTTTGAGTTTTTATTAATTTTGAGTTTTTTTATAAATCGGTAGTTATTTTTCCCGAAATTCCTAAAAATTTGGTTTTTGAGTGAGCGCAACATTATTAATTGTTTCAATTCCAACCTAACGAAACCTGCCCTATAAAAGAAGCAATATTTTGCTAAAGAAGATGTATTCGACCAAAATAATGACTTTCCAAATATAGTTAAAAACGTATAGAAAACATTTCCAATAAGAAACCGGCCTAACCCAACCTATTTTTTTCAATTCCAAACTAAATTAATTAATTAACCTTATTAACTATATTACAACCAAACCTAACGTAATTTAATCAATTCCAATTAAACGTAACCAAACCAAATTTAATCAATGCCAACCAAATCCAACCTTTTCAAATTTAATCAATTCCAACCAAACCTAACCTTATGTAATCAATTACAACTGCAACGAACCTAATCAATTCCACCTTACTAAATTCTGTATCTAAGAGCTATGGGAGGAACGTGGTTTTGGGGAAAATGGGAATCTGAAAAATTGGGAGAAAAAATCCGATTGGGAGAAATCAGAAGTAAATAGCAGAAGTGGCCCTTTGTACCTTTGGCTAGTGCAAGGCGTCGCGAAACCCCTCAAAAACGGTTCCCGCGCTCAATATTTTAAATAAACCAATCAGGAGGAGCCCAGAAAGTAGTTCTCATTTTCATTTGATCGCTACCTGGTGATAAGCTTCTCAACTATTTCAGTCGTCTGTCGTGAAATTCTATACTTAGAACTCGCGTGCCGTTCGTCAAATCTAAATATGAATATTTCAACTCAATGTGACAGGGTTGGCAAAAATCCGGATTTTTCTTGAAAAATCCACTGGTATGGGTTTTTGCTGGTTTAAACCGGATTTTATTGGATTTATCCAGCTTTTTTTTAAACTACTCTCTAGTGCTTAATTTTAGCACTTCTATTTACATTTAGTGCTCTAGTTCTCTTTTGCTAGGCCGTCTGATAAAGTTGATAAAACTATAGACCTTTCCCTTAGAGATGAGTAGGGCCCCTGATTTAATCGGGATTTTTCAATCCAACCCGACCCATATCGGGTCGAAAACTATTTAAAACGTTTTGCTGGTCGGGTCGGGCAGGGTTATCATCCATCTACCCGGGTAGACATCTATATTATCTTCAATGGAGCAGGGTCGGGCCCGGGTAGACATTTTTTTATTACCTTCAATAGGGCAGGGTCGGACCCGGGTAGACATTTTTATTACCTTCAATAGGGCAGGGTCGGGCCCGGGTAGACATTTTTTATTACCTTCAATAGGGCAGGGTCGGGCCCGGGTAGACATTTTTATTACCTTCAATAGGGGAGGGTCGGGCCCGGGTAGACATTTTTATTACCTTCAATAGGGCAGGGTCGGGCCCGGGTAGACATTTTTATTACCTTCAATAGGGCAGGGTTGGGCCCGGGTTGACATTTTTATTACCGTCAATAGGGCAGGGTCGGGCCCGCGTAGACATTTTTATTACCTTCAATATGGCAGGGTCGGGCCCGGGTAGACATTTTTATTACCTTCAATAGGGCAGGGTCGGGCCCGGGTAGACATTTTTATTATCTTCAATAGGGCAGGGTCGGGTCCGTTTAGGCTTTTTTATGATCTTCAATAGGGCAGGGTCTGATAAATATTTTTCTAAATGCGCGGTCCGACCCAACAATTTAGCGTTGCGAAAAATTCAACTCAGTCTCACGAGTTTCGGGTGGGGCAGTGAGAGGAGGGCGCGTCAAACTAACCCACAATATATGGGAATCGACTTTATTATTATTTCGATGAAATAAAGAGGTGTGGGTCAAACCTTTTCTTCCATCTCACTTTATGGTGCCTATATTATTTTTTTTTTTGGAAAAATCCACTGGATTTTTCAACGTGGTTTAAACCGGTTTAATCCAGATGGATAAAACCGGACTGGATACCAGCGTGCCAACCCTGCAATGTGATCTTACATACAAAGATCAAAGTGAGAAGAAGACACAAACTGTATTTAAAGGAAAAACTAAAGCAAGTCAAACCAAACCAGATGTGAAAACTAAGAATATCTCTACGGAAGACTTAAGCCTTGGCGAGCTTGCAGATAGGGAAGGGGTTGAAATTAAGGATAATAATTTGAAAAATCCTGGAACTAATTTGGAAATTGGTGTTCTTGGCGCTAAACAACATTCAGCGGCAGTGATTGTTAAAAGAAAACTACAAGGTACTGATTTGTCTGATGAATGTGCAACTCCTCTGAAATATATGGGTGAGAATAACCCTATGGTTGGAAATGAAGCAGACGACTACTACCAATCCTGGAAATCCATGTATTCATCCGCGTTTTCCCGCCAAAATCACCTAGTTAGGACGGCGCGAAATTTTCCAGAAAGTGACGCCTCGCTAAATTAGTCTATTGGGCCACTTCTGCTATTTACTTCTGAAGAAATGGATATCTTAAAAATTGGGAGAAAAAAATCCGATTATTTCTCTGAGATGGGGAGAAATGGGATGGGAAAGTTGATTAAAACCATAACACAAAAGCAATTATTTCTAAAGTTGCACAATAAATGCTTGAGTACAACTTACAGACAAAATTGATATTAGAATTAATTTGTTAATGAAGATTAATTAATTCATTTTGCAATTTGCCGAAAAGTGCACTCACTAATTTTCGGACTGTTTTGGACCGCCTAAATGACTGTCGAAAAAACACTACAACAAGCATGCTTATACCAGAGTAATTTCCGAAATTACCTCTTCAATATCTGACAATCGTGTGAGCTAACGTTTGCATAGTTAAGCACCAGAGCTCTGTCTTTTTAAACATAAGCTACGCCACTTTATTTTAAAATTACCCAGAAAATTGGCATGGTATTACATGAAAAAATTATGGATAATACGATTTTAGTTTATTTTGCACTTTATTTTATAATTATCTGTAATTATCCATAATAATTTGTATATAATTCCAACCTACACAGACTCTGCAGTATGAGTCTCCTGAACTACGGTCTGCAAAGTAGCGCGAGCTGTTTGAATATCTTCACCGCAACTGTATGGCTTTGCAAAATAGCGCATCCCAACAAAAAAATGTACTGTGGAAGGCAACGATAAAAAACAAGCAAGCCCGGACGCTATCTTGAGGGGAGAGAGCGACCGTTTTACTGAGGGGAGAGAGCGACAGTTTTTTCCGAGGAGAGAGCGCGGCTATTGTAAAGAGGGGGAGCGAGGTTATTGTAAAGAGGGGGAGCGAGTCTATTGTAAAGAGGGGGAGCAAGTCTATTATAAAGAGGGGGAGCGACTCTATTATAAAGAGGGGGAGCGAGTCTATTATAAAGAGGGGGAGCGAGGCTTTTATAAGGAGAGGGAGAGAGGCTTTTATAAGGAGAGGGAGCGAGGGTATTATAAGGAGGGAGAGCGAGGCTTTTATAAGGAGAGGGAGCGAGGGTATTATAAGGAGGGAGAGCGAGGCTTTTATAAGGAGAGGGAGCGAGGGTATTATAAGGGGGGAGAGCGAGGCTTTTATAAGGGGAGGGAGCGAGGTTTAAAGAGAGGGAGCGAGAGTATTATAAGGAGGGAGAGCGAGGTTTAGAAAGAGAGGGAAGGTTTTGAACGGAGGGAGCGAGGTTTAAAGAGAGGGAGCGAGTTTTAGAAAGAGAGGGAAGGTTTTGCAGGGAGGGAGCGAGGGTATTATAAGGAGGGAGGGAGAGCGAGGTTTAGAAAGAGAGGGAAGGTTTTGAAGGGAGGGAGCGAGGTTTAAAGAGAGAGGGAGCGAGGGTAATAAAAAGAGGGAGAGCGAGATTTTGAAAGAGAGGGAAGGTTTTGAAGGGAGGGAGCGAGGTTTTGAAAGAGAGGGAAAGTTTTGAAGGGAGGGAGCGAGGGTATTATAAGGAGGGACAGCGCGAAATATCTAAGGAGGGAGAGCGAATTTCGAATCTTGTCCGCTTTGGCTCGCCATACAAGACCGACTCTCGGTGAAAGTGAAATCTTGAGTCGTTACGAAAGTCAATTCGCTCGGGCGGCGCTAAATACCAACGAGAGTAAAATCAACAAAACTAAAATGTTAGGTTAATATTGTTAGATTTAAACATGTGTTAGTTAAATAAAAATAATTAAAGAAGGGAAAATTCAGTCTTTTTTGCCTTTATATCCTTGTATGTTTTGTTTTGTTAAATAATTATAGGCGGCTATAGCATTTTCTCCGCGTTGAAAGAAAATTTTACAAGCTGGAACGTCTTTTTTTCTCTTAATTAGAAGTATCTCTTTAAAGAAAAGAAAAAAATATATGAGAATCGGAGTTTGGAAAATTTGACCATGCCGAGAGATTCTGGAGAGGTTTATTAACAAACATGTTGAAATAGGTCAGTTTTTTTATTAGATATTTAAATAGTGACGTCACTAAAGGACATAAACTGATAAGTTTTTTATGTTCCCCTCTTTTTGCGATGTAGTGATAAGCTTTCTGATAAGCATTTTTTGGCTAAATGAGTCAGTTCGTATACCGGTCTCAAGGTGTTAACATGTTAAATTAACTAAACATGATTCTATTCTATGTAATATACAAATTAATAAGTTTAACCCAGGGAAATATAGAATTCGACTAATAAATTAACTATTTCAATATGCACAATTGCGAGTTCTTGTTTTGGCAACTGATTCACGATTTAAATTTCAACATGGTAGCACAGCGTGGTTGCCAACAGGAATAGTCAAGTGGAGTCTTTGAAACAAACAACAAGGAACAAAGGACTATTGAACTGGGTAATTGGTGTGTAAGACAAAATGTTGGTGAAATGTATGAAGAAGAATAGACCAAGGCTTATAACGATATAGTCAAGTGAAGTTATGTAAAGATAGACCAAGGCTTAATAATAAAGAAGAGTCATACACGTATGAAAGAATAATCAATATGTCTGACCACGACGAACAGAGTGGGACATTCTCATTTAAGAAACTCAATGATTCAAATTATGATTTATGGAAATTTGACATGCGTATGGCACTCTTGGATTTTGACTTATGGGAGTTTTTCAGGCCCGACCCAAGCCCAGCCCGGTTTTAGCATTTTGAATAAGGCCGAAACCCGGCCCGAGTCCGAGTACATACTTGGTTTTTCGGCCCGTGCAGGTCTCTGAACCACATGCCACGTAGCGATGCTAACGGTATGTCCTCAAGTAGTTACGGTGAAGTCTCTCTTAAAAACTCGAGATATGCCTCGCCATTTAGTCTGGGTGGTAGAAAATGAGGCTCTAATAAATGTGAGCCGACAATTACTCACCACACATTTAAACTAAACTGAACTTGGTGACTCCTAACAGATGTTGCATGTGGGTTTATCTGACGCCATTCATGGTCATTGTGATAGTTCAAAATATCCTCACGGGAGAAAGATGCCTCATCGGTAACTAAAAGAGCGCGTGAGAATAGATGATCTTCAACTCTAGCCACAAACCACCGGCAAAAGTCTAGACGTCTAGGATAATCTGCAGGGTTAAGTGCTTGAACCTTGAGAATGTGATACGGGTGAAACTGATGCACTTTTAGAATTCTCCATACTAAGATGTGATTGACGCCTAACTGTCGTCCAACTTGTCTGGTATTAGTTGATGGGTCATACTCGAACATGGTAAGAACGTCTTGGTCGATGTCCTCGATGCCTTCTTGAAGATCTCGTTCCCGATCATTTCGTGGTTGTAGTTGACCCGTGTCCCTTAAGCGCCGGTCAACCGCCTCGAATGTTCGTCTATCCGGTACGCGACGTTGCGGAAATTGTTCCTGATATTGTCTTCGTGCCTCCATAAAATTATCCCGCACAAGTCCATACATAAGATGCATATCCGCATATTCTTCATAAGTGTACGCCATTATGTCACTACCGAGGGTTTAAGCGACTCTGTGACTTTGTGAACAACCGCATCGCACTTTATACCAACCGACCGCAATTTTTACGATCCGAGTAAAATCTTTTTGCTTCTGATGGTTTTACGTTCTGGCTTATGCGACATTTTCTTGGAGATGGTTTGCAGAAGGAGGTGTATTCAGAAAGTTCAAGCTCTTAACCATGCAGATTATCTTAGACGCCTATTGTTTTGGGCTAGATTTGAAGGCCATCACAATGACCATGAATGGCGTCAGATAAGCCCAAATGTAACAACTGTTAGGAGTCACCAAATTCAATTTAGTTTGTGTGGTGCAGAATTGTCGGCTCACATTTATTAGGGCCTCATTTTCTACCACCCAGACTAAATGGAGAGGCATATCTCGAGTTTTTAAGAGAGATTTTACCGCAACTACTTGAGGACACACCGTTAGAATTGCTACGTGACATGTGGTTTATGCACGACGAGGCACCACCACACTTGAGCCGTATGGTTCAAAAACATCTCGACGCTACATTTCCTTTGAGGTGGATTGGACGAGGAGGACCAGTTGCGTGGTTGGCGAGATCTTCCGATTTGAATCCGTGTGATTTCTACCTTTGGGGTCATATGAAGGACTTGGTGTACAAGAGTGAAGTCCGTGATGTGGACGACTTGAGACAACGAATACTGGAAGGGTGTGAAACAATCCGAAACACACCAGGCATCTTTCAACATGTCCAAGAATCGTTCGTTAGACGGGCACATGTTTGCATTAATGTTAATGGTGGGCATTTTGAACAATACCTCTGAGACTGCTGCTAAATTTGTACATGTACGAATAAATGATACATTAACTGGAAACTCTTCTTTGTTTGTCACTTTGAAACAACTTTTATTAACCAGTCCTTGCACGCTTCTACCTTTAATAATACGCTTCTGCTAGAAAATGGCTCATTAGAATTCTAAGATGGGAGGGTATTGGAAGTGTCTAAACAAGATGAGCAAGCCGATATTTCTTACTCCACATTTGTGACATTTTTCACGTTTTGGGGGTCAATGTTTGGGGGCCCGTACCACCGAAACTAAGTGTTGTAGACCCCATGTTCTTTGACACTTTTCACTCAGTTTGACCCAAGGAACACACCCTTTAATTTATGACATGCTTATCAGAAACACCCTGTATATATTAAATCATTCGTTGAAAAATAGTTTCTTTAAATTTTTAGCAGATAATTTATCGTTGGGAAAAAGCAGAACTTTGTTAATTTTATTGAATGTGTCAAATATTCGTCCTAATGGGGAACTTTTTTATAAAGTTTTTAATAGTGAATATCCTTTTTTCCCGAAATTTTCGGTTTGACAATTATATTTGATGTATGAAACTAGTTCGGGACAATTAAGTTTGAACAATAGAAGCTCGTTTAGAAATAATATGTCGTTTTTGTCAGTGGCGCAAGACAGGTTTTCTCAGTTTAGTTGACAGAGATAGGATTCATAATTAAAGGGAATGGCTTTAGAAAAGTAGCGATACATATAATAGGTAAATGGTTTTGAACTTTTTCTAATTTATGAAGATTTTATTTACTACAATTTTTATAAATGACGGAGCAATACATTAACCGTGATTTAATTAGAGATTTATACAAAGTTAGAAAACAGTACCTCGAATTAAATTTTTAGCGATGCTAAGTAAGCAATTGAAATTTTTTTTTGGTAGTAGACAGTCTTACAAATATATTCAGCAAATAAGAAACGGTAGTCGAAGGTTACTCCTAGGTCAACAACAGTGTCTTGACGTTGAAGTGATTTTTATTGATTTTGTAGTCGAAAGCAAGTTTATTGCTTAATTTTCTGGTATATGAAATGACTGTTTTTGATTCATTTATCGACATGTTATTCTTGTTGCACCAATAGTAAATGATCAGGTCAGCCTGTAATTCTTCGCAGTTCTTGTCCGATATAATCAATTTACTTAATTTAGTATCATCTGCAAATTCCAAAATATCCGTTTTTAAGCACATCGGGATGATCGGCGGAGTAGATATTGAATAAGAGAGGGCCAATTGAAGAACCTAGAGGTGCACCACAGGTAACGTCATAAGATATCGATGAGATCATTTTCTTAACTTTTATGGTGCTTCCTTTCGGATAAATAACTTTTGAACCATTTAGCTCATTTTTTTAAGCCATAGTAGGATAATTTTTCTAAAAGTATTTGATGTGAGACTCGCTCAAAGGTTTTTGACATGTCAATATTGATTGAGTCAACCTGCCCTTTGCTCTAAATTACGGGTTTCACAGAGTTCCAGAAGGTTAACAGGTTGGTTTCTACGCTTTTCACTTTCAGGAACCCATGCTTTTGAACTGGCAGGTTTGGAGGAACCAGGCGTAGAGTTTCTTTTTCATAATGTAGTCGAAGACTAGGCTTAAGGAGCATAGCAACAATATTGAGCGATAGATTTGGAGGTCGACTCTGCAATCTTTTTTAAATATTGGTGAAACGAGAGAATATTTCCACGCGTCGGGGTATATGCCGCATTTAATGGACATATTTGTGATGAAGATAATAAGTGGGATTAGTGTATGCGGGCAGCCTTTGATAATGAAATTTGGTATTCCATCAATTCCACATGTTAATTTTGGCTTAAGTTTCTTAAAAGCGTTCGGCACATCCTGTGGTGAGATCTCGATTAATGAGAGCTCTTGCTGAATTTTATTTCTGGGGTTTAAAGCAAATGACAGGTCAGATTTACCTTCAGCCTATGTTGAGAAAATTTTGCACAGTTCCTTTGAAATATCCTTTGGATCACTTATGACACTACCATCACTTTTCAAAGTTATATCGTGTTGTGGGTTATTTAGCATAGAACCGACATATTTCCAGAACGCCTTTAGATTATGCTTAACATTTTTCCTCATTTCAGATCCGATATAGTCTCTGTCCCGCTTGAGTAAATTTCTTGATCAAAATGCGCTGTAATGTATATTTATGCTGGGCTAAGGGACTTTTCCTTTTGATATGCCCGATAGTCCCATTTTCCCAAAAAGACCGGGTTACAAATGCCCAATAGTCCCATTTCCCCGAAAAAAACCTGATTTCAAATGTCAGATATCCCCAGTTTTCCAAATAGACCGGGTTTCAAATCTTTCATATTCCATGTCTCCCAAAAAGACCGGGTTTCAAATCTTCCATATTTCCATGAATAGCAGAGCAATGTATTAGTATGAAGAAAAAATAACAAACCAGGCCATGGTCTAAAATACGACCCGAAGTCATTCTTAAGAACTTGTATGTAATGGACGCACTTCTTTTTTTTCTACTTTTAATTGCTTCTTAAGACAACTTTGGCAAAAGTGTTGCCACATTTTAGACTTACCGAATCGGTCTCAAAATTACGACAAATTGGGCAAGTGAATTGTTCAATTACTATACTCTTGAATTTCTGTACAATTTATAACTATGAAGAATTTACAAAAAACCAGGCCATGGCCTAAAATACGACCCGAAGTCGTTCTTAAGAAATTGTATGTAATGGACGCACTTCTTTTTTTTCTACTTTTATTTGCTTCTTAAGACAACTTTGGCAAAAGTGTTGCCACATTTTAGACTTACCGAATCGGTCTCAAAATTACGACAAATTGGGCAAGTGAATTGTTTAATTACTATACTCTTGAATTTCTGTACAATTTATAACTATGAAGAATTTACAAAAAACCAGGCCATGGCCTAAAATACGACCCGAAGTCGTTCTTAAGACGACGCACTTCAATTTTTTCTTCTTGACTTTCAAATGGCGTTTCACGCAGGTTAGTAAGAACATGTGCCTTCAATTTACCTTTACTGTATCCGCGATAAAATCCTGGCAAGTTATGCATATGAAAAAGTTTTGTCCTTTTTCCATAAATAGCTGAACAATAAGGGTGGAAAAAAACGAGGCCATGTTCTAAAATACATCCGGAAGTCGTTCTTAAGAACTTGTACGCAATGGACGCATTCTTTTTTCTACTTTTAATTGTTCTTTGAGACAAGTTTGGCAAATGTGTGGCTATTTACCACTACATTTGAAAAGTATGAAGAGAAGGTAAATATTATATTGAGTCCTCAAGCAAGCTGTTGAGACTATAAACGAATAAGATACTAATTCATAAATAGGTGGAGCTACTTGAAGGAAGTGAGGTTTTTGTAACTAAATTAGACAAACAAAAATTAGAATACAAATACCCTACACCATCTGAATTGATTAGTGAAATACTCTTAACACTGCACACTGAGTAGGAGCACGCGGAGCTCACTGCAGAAGGACGTTGTTCAGGTGTTTATGGAAAAGGTGAGCTCACTGCAGAAGGACGCGGAGAAAAGAAAGGAATCCCTACAAAGCGTTTAGAAGTTATTCTGGGTAAGTATTTATCTTTTAAAAGAACTTAACTAGTATATTTCGATGTTATTTTCTGGTGTGATTAACCCATTGTTCTTCTCAGGCCTTGTTGCTCGGGAGTTTAACCACAAAAAGGGTGCTGTAAAAAGCCGTTCAAAGGTTACTTCCATTATCAATAAGAAATGTGCGAATGTCAGACGAGCTTTAAATAAAGGATGGAGCAAGCGATGCCAAGAGAAAAACACAGGACCAGAAGAAAATACGTCATCTGGACCAGATGATTCAAATGAAGAATTCATAGGGAAAGGCAAGTCCGTGGGCGTTGCGCAACAAAGTGAGTGACATTGATGGAACTGTTCACGAAGCCAATATCAATTAAATAAAATAATAGAATGCACGTTTATGGCGTGACTCAGCCTTATTTTCTCTTAAACACTAGACGACTTAAATTAACCCTCTAATCAGACTTCTCGAGAGCATCCTCCATTCAGATAAGTGTTATGAAACCATATAAATTGTGCAGTTTTTGGACCCTTCAAAATTAAGACAAAAAGTGCTAAATCCAGGGTTGGCACGCTGGTATCCAGTCCGGTTTTATCCACCTGGATTAAACCGGTTTAAACCACGATGAAAAATCCAGTGGATTTTTCAAAACATATAATAAAAGAGTACAGCGCAGGCACCATAAAGTGAGATGGAAGGAAACGTTTGACCCACATGTCTTTACCTCTTTATTTCATCGAAATGGTCGATTCCCATATGTTGTGGGTTAGTTTGACGCGCCCTCCTCCCACTGCCCACCCGAAACTCGTAAGACTGAGTTGAATTTTTCGCAACGCTATATTGTTGGGTCGGACCCCGCATTTAGAAAAATCTTTATCAGACCCTGTCCTATTGAAGATCACAAAAAGCCTACCCGGGCCCGACCCTAGCTGCCCTATTGAAGATCACAAAAAAGCCTACCCGGGCCCAACCCTGCCCTATTGAAGATAATAAAAATGTCGACCCGGGTAGACGGAATGATAACCCTACCCGACCCGACCAGCAAAATATTTTAAGTAATTTTCTCACCCAACCCGACCTAGGATTTTCTGACCCGATAAGGGTCGGGTTGGATTGACAAAACCTGATTAAATCAGAGGCCCTACTCATCTCTAAGGAAATGTCTATAGTTTTATCAATAAAAATTATTCTCAATTAGACGGCCTAGCAGAAGACAACTTGCGCGCTAAATCTAAAAAGAAGTGCTAAAATTAAGCACTAGAGAGTAGTTTAAAAAAAGCCAGATAAATCCAATAAAATCCGGCTTAAACCAGCAAAAAACCATACCAGTGGCTTTTTCAAGAAAAATCCGGATTTTTGCCAACCCTGGCTAAATCACACCTTTGGTTTAAAGAGTGTAAAACAAAATGCAGCTGGTACCTGGATATTTGTTCCTTTCCACGAAAGACGAAACATGAGAAATGAGTTGCTAAACATAATTTATTCCACTTGCGGAAGTAGAACTGGTTTGACCAAAAAATATTTCAATGTTGCGATCGTACAAGACCTTTGGCTTTATGGACAAATCATCCATAACAAGGGAGTCTAATGTCTCATGGTCGTCACTATCACTGTTTTATCATTACCTGAAGAATCGTCATTGAGAATTTCCTCCTCTTCGACTAGAAGTATATATACTTTTGTAGATCAAACCTTCTAATGTAGCTTACTAAATTCTCTTTGTTCACACAAACAGTTTTTTTACCGACTTCCCCGCACGTGCGTGTTTCACTGAGGGTTTACCAAGACTTTCACAGGAACACACGTTTCTTCCTTTTACTCGACTGAAACTATGCTTACACGAGCAACTTAAAGCCCAGGCCACTGTTGATCCCCTTTCAAATGGTATATTGTTTTCAAATTTCACCAATTCCATAACGTTTTATGGTTTTCTCGGAAATAAATGTAAGATAAATGCTGAAAACGTTTTCCTTGCTTAATTCCAAACGTGACGTCAATATTTGCTGTCAAGTTCCAATATGGTCGCAAAAATAATGTCTTTCTAATCACGAATACGTAGATTTACCATTTGCAATCTTAAAGAGGCCATAGATGCCATGCAAATATCTGATTTACTGTGAGGGGAAGCGCCAAAAGAGGCTGCGAATCTGTGTGGAAATGTTTATCATCGTCATGGAGATCAGAGGAGACGGGGAGAAAAAGGTTGTTACTCCCTTTAATGCATAAAACTAGGGGTGTGGGAAAACCACTTTTTGGGTATTGAACCGGTTAACGAATGCCAACAAATTGTCCTTGTCAAATACCGAATCGAATAGTTCATTCCAAGTTAGGCCTCGATAATTGTTTTTTAAACCGATTTATCACGAATAGTTAAGCCTAGTATTCGCAATTAGCGCTTCAGTAGCATTGCGCCGAATCCCAATCACTCGAACCCAATCCCATTATACCAAAAAAACCGCTTTTCGGGTTTTTCCCGATGGAATTTAAATAAATAAAATCTTGGGAACGCAAAGATTTTATCTTTGCTAGCAAAATTTAAATTAACTTAAAGCAATTTAAGGCCTACGTAAAATGAACACTAGATCCAAACACTCTCTAAATTATTATTTTAAAACTAAGGATTTTAAGAACAAAATAGTAGTAAATCATCAAAATATGATATAATAAAAGCAATTAATTGCTTACAGATTTTTATTTTTTTATGTTACATTCATCATAAAAATACTTTTAAGCCAGCCGTTTTAATATACTTCAAGTGTAATATTAACAGTAATTATTTTGAAGGGAGTACGTGTTGAGTGATCAATATTGAGTATTTGAAATATTCTACTGAATGTCTAAAAAGAGCAAGCGATCTTTGACATAATAATTCTTGAAGAGAGTTAGAGTCAGAATTTTATATTTCTTCGCTTAGTTTCGGCAACAGAACCCACAAGAATTCACTAGCATCTTCTTGTTGGTTGTGGGTAAAAGGCAGACCAACAGCCGTTCGCAAATCGCAACCGTCGTCGCAGGAACTCGTATTTGAATTTTCAACATGCTGAACAGTGTTACGAAGGCAAGTCAAAATAGGCTTATCGCTCAATGATCCTTTAGGACCTTTAGTTGTTTCTTAATTCCGGAATCAGTAAGAGCAATTGCGAAACGCTATTTGCCTAGCACATTACTCCATCTCCATTTTCAAATCCTTTCAAGGGAAAAATGTCCATACTCTGAAGACCAAGTCTGATTTTTTTGTTTGGTTTTTCTTTTTCGTTTCACCAGATCGCTCTCCTTCACCTTCTAAAATACTCTTCGACGTTGGCCTTTTTGTACCTCTCTTTGCTTCCGACCCCACTATTTCTATAAGTGGAAGATCAGGTCTGTGTTTTTGACGCAGCCTGTTATACTCCGCAATGGCTCGTCCATCTGCCATAATTTTATTCGGGTCTAATTGCAAGAGATGGAGACCGGCCAAGGAAGTCACTCGCGATAAAGCGACGTATGCCATGCCAGTTCCAAATAAATTTGATCCCAAATCCATAATTGCGCATTTTAAACTCATTCCCTGGCTTTTATGTTTAGTAATGGCGTATGCCAAGATTGCCGGAAATTGTGTTCGTTTGACGTATAAATTGGTCATTAGCAAGAACTTGACGCTCATTTTCTCGACTAAAAAGTCGGGCTTATTGTTCTCGTCGCTTGGTTCCCGATCCATTCTGATACGGATACCAGTGATGTTCCCACTGTCGTTCTTTTGGAATCCCGTTATAATGGCCATGGTGCCGTTAATAACACCTTCTTCAAAATTGATGTTTCTCCTTACCATTACTCGAGATCCAACGCAGAGATACAGCTTGCTCTCTAGACCTCCAGTTTTAGACGGCTCATTGTCTAACATTTTGAGTCTGACAATGTTTTTGGTAATTTTTTTGTCGTAATCAACGAGTTTGTCTTCGCATTCAACGCATTCAACTTTCTGTCGGCTTTCTTCGAGCATTTTTATGTTGCATTTATCGCACATGGCCAATTTCGGCATCAAACAGATGGGATGAAATCCTTCTTTAACCAGCTTAACGTAAAGATTCATAGCCGCCTCAATATTTTTCCCTCCCGTAACTAGTCTACTTTCTAAGGTTGAAATGTCATCTTTTGTAACAGTTCCGACTCCAATTCGGTTAAGAAGGTCGCCATAAACTCGGTCGTCCGCCTGGCGAACGTTTTGCGTTAGTTTATCGTATCGGTAATACTTCCAAAGATCAGTGCCTCCAATGCTATTAAATCTTAGTCTAGCTTCCTGGGACGTGACTTTTAAAAACGCAGGATTACCATGTACAGATGGCAATTGGAAGAAATCTCCAAAAACAAGAACGCAAACCACACCGCCGAAAGGCTTGTTCATTTCCCAAAATTCATATAGCCTCAAATGAACGTAAGTTAGTAGTACCGCTTAAGCAACTCCACCGTCGAGACTATATTTATAACCCGGTGAAATACATATATGTGTGCTCCAAACATTTTAAAACAACTGATTATGAACCTACACGAGGTAATGGGTCGAATTATTTGAGTAATGGGGCGGTTCCTTCCATATTTAGCTGGAATTTTGCAACTAGTACCAAAATAGACGACTCAACAGAACCAACGGATGAAAGGTTAAATAATACTGAAGTTCTGGAATCTGATATTAAAGATATTGTATCGGATATAATCGCGGTTGTCGCTTCAACAGAGGAGTGTCTTGGAGCTGATGATTGCAATTGTGAATGTTCTAAAAGAGTGAAAGAGTTGGAAGCGTGCATTGCGGAGCTGAATTTGAAAGTATCTCTCCAAAAGCGGGCAATTAATATCCAAAATTACAAACTGAAGGAAGCCGAGAAGGATATACTTAAAGCAAAGCATCAAGCCAAAATTGCAGAGCAACTTTACTATGAACTTAAACCTAGTATAGAAAAATTAAAGGATAACAAAAAGGACCTATTATTCTACACTGGTCTGCCTAGTTACAACAAACTTATGGCTCTTACAATCGGCTTAATCCAGGTCACAATTCATAAAATATCAACTTTTGGAATAGTGGGAAAATTATACCAAAAACCTCACCTGTGACGCGTAATAGGAAGCTGAACGTAAAAGATCAATTTCTTCTAGTTTTGATGCGTCTGCGACTAGGGCTGTTTTTAAAAGATTTAGCAGATCGCTTTGGTATTTCACCAAGCACAGTGCCCAATTATTGTATTACGTGGATAAATTTCATGTACTTCCGCTAAGGACAAATTAATATATGGCCTACACGAGAACAAATCGACGCAACTATGCCGGAGGGTTTCAAGAGAGATTATCCCAGTACTCGCTTGATAATTGATGCGACAGAACTTAAATGTCAAGCCTCCAAGTCTATGGTGTTGCAGTCTGCTTCTTATTCGAATTAAAAATCCACCACCACTTACAAAGGACTTCTAGGAATAAGCCCTAATGGCTATGTCACATTTGCATCTCATTTGTTCACCGGAAGTATATCTGATCAGGAAATAACAAGACGAAGTGGTTTTTTAAAACTTAAATTCAACGAAAATGATAGTGTTATGGCAGACAAAGGTTTTTTGTTTGAAAAGATGCTAAACGCAAAAGAGGTTAAATTGAATATACTACCATTCCTTGGTGAAAAAGGCCAGTTTTCCAAGGAGGAATTGGAAAAATCGCAAAAGATCGCAGCCCTTCGCATCCACGTAGAACGGCGAATTGCTAGAATAAGAGGCTTTCACATCCTTGATCGGCCAATTCCTTTGACTCTTGCACCTGTCGTTAATCAGCTGTGGACTGTTGTAGCCTTTATGGCTAACTTCCAAAGTCCTCTCATCGTGAATATGGAAAGTGAACAAAATGCAAACCACAGCTCCTCGGAAAGTGATGAATTTTATCAAGATATTTTGGAACCGGGTAATTCTACTTTGACTGTCCATGCTGACGAGCTGGATGATTTTGAAGAAGAGATTTTAGAACCAAAAAATATGTCCGTTGAAGATGTTAATTCAGATGAGAGTGGGACAGAGCAAGAAATTCCTGCAATTGATTTCGACAGTTCCCTCTAAAAACTGTTTTTAATCCAAAAATATGCATATTAACTTTTAAGTTAGAAAAGCCAGAGAAATTGAAAAGATTTATGCCAAAGTACTGCATTTAGCCTCTTCTTTTAAATTTAATCCAGTGTTGTTCAACAACCAGTAGTTCATTTTAATTACTAGTTTGGAAATAAATTATCACAAATATTGACTATTTAGGAAATTGTTTCCCTGGAGATTATTCTTAAAACTTAAAGGTCACGTTATAAATATTGCAACTAACCATTTTTTAACGCAAAATGAGATCATTAATTAATTTTTATCACTAGACTTATTTAAATTGTTAATACTTCAAATCCTTTGCTAAGGTTGGTAGACCGTGCTTAAAAAAAATATTTTAAAATTGTTTCCATCTTCTCCCATTTTTCTTGGTTGGAGTGTACCCTAACAATTATCAAGCCCGCGGGAAAATAAGTCACATAGTCACACCATTTCAATCCGGATAAGGCCATTTGGCCCATGATCTGAAAAAAATTATTATAGTTTTCACTCAAAACAGGTTTCCCGTTAACCATTTTAACCCTAAAATCTTCATTCAGAACTTCTCTGGGGTTTTTATCCCTAATTGAATAGGGGCATTTAATTGCAAGAAGCCCATAAGGCTCTGCTTCCTTTGGGTCTTCTACTAAGCCATCAGGGGAAGTTCCCAGCCGCGGTTTGTTATGGTTTACAATGTATCCAGATGAATGGATGGTGACGCAATGGCCGAAGCTATGCATTTTTTCCTGATACTTGTTTCTGGCAATAATTTCATACCGTTTCCCATACTTAATTGCATTCAGATGTCCGATATCTTTGGGCTCGACAATATTTCTAACCCCAACTTGGGTCCAAACTTGATTTTTCCTCTTGCAGATCAGACCAAAAATAGAAGAGTTTGTAACCGTAAAATTTAAATGTAGGAAATGGGGCCTAATTTTCACGGCTCACAAAGAGTTTAAATTAAAACTAGCAAATTAAGAAGTTCCCAGGTTACCCGTTTAAAGGACTTATTGTCCATGACTAGCAATATTTACCAGGTAATCCATTGTCGACGAAAAACGCAGTGTGAATGGCAATAATTCGTATTTATTTTTAAACAAAACCAAAGCGCGTCTCGACAAGAGCGCGCGTACAATATGACTACCCCGTTACAGGCGGAGGCGGGGGTTTTCATTCCCGCGAAAAATGTTTTTTTTTTAAACTTTTACAGCAGTGGCGCTTAAGGCGCCACTTCGGGACAATTTGGCATTATACAAAATTTAGTATAAAAAATACAATACGAGTAAGGCAGACGACGCGGTTTTTTCCCGGGAAGGAGGTGCTGGCGGTGGACGGTTACATCCTCCCCCCCCAAAGAAAAGTCGTCTGCTGCAAGGTGATTTGGACCCTGTGTGTCAGGCGGCGCAGATTCGGCGCCGTCTTGATTTGGCCTGTAACTTCGGCGGGCCTTGTACGCCTCGCAGTGGACCTTTCATCAGGGACCATGTGCGGTGGAGTAGCCTTGGGACTCACCGAGGGTTCCACGGGAAATGGCGTTACCGATGCTGAATCTCCTTGCATAGATGCTTGTCAATGGGCGTCCCGTACAGTCTCCCATGGTTCTCGCGAGATTGCTTTACGCGAAAAAAAAAATCACGAGACGTCACATCTGTGATTGCATGCACGCGTTAATACTGTTCCACGTATGCGCGAGACCGAAGAGTCTTATGCGGATAATTAGCTGGAGGGTGATAATTTATGTCCATTTCAGGAACTCCAGGCTTAGGATTCTTTCTCAGTACTATCCCACGTTTCCATCCTTTACGAAAAGGATTTACAAATCTCATGGGATTGATGGGAACAGGGTTGGACAATTCCGTATCATCTTCCTCGGATTCAGAGGAAGAACTGGAATCGTCAGGGTGAGACAGAGGAGAGGGTAGAGGGAGAGACTACTCCCTCGAGCTCCTATCAGGAGAGGAAGGAGGAGAAAGGTCTGGCGGTATCCGATTCACTCGGAAAAGCGAGTGAGGATCTGAGAATAAGGGAAAGCGTCTGGTTCAGATTCCGCAGGTAGATCTGGTACTTCTTCCGAGGGAAAATAAGAGGATCCATCATCATCATTGGATGAAGATGAGATTTGATTGCTCCTCGTTTCTTCTCCAGACGACTCGGTCTGCGCTTCTTGGTCTCTCAACAGTCGTTGTCTTCGTTCTCGTCGAGTCTCACGACGTTCGTCACCAGTACTGACTCCAGCGTCCTGAAGTATAGGTACGGACTGTGACGTTGTAGAACTTGAAGTTGAGGATGCTGGCTTCCGTCCGGTTGGCAGACATCTTTGTTTGACCAATACAGCTTTAGATGAGCGATATTCTCGATTCCTTTGTTTTCTCCAGTTTCTGGGGATTCTAATTTATATCGCAAACGGTCTATCTTCTTTGCGATCTTGTAGGGACCATCCCATTTGGGACATAACTTAGCGGCAACATTACGTGCTGCTTGAGACAAGGGATGCGTCTCCTTCCAGACAAGCGCACCAACGGGAAATTCAATCCCTTCCCGCCTCTGATCGTAGTAGCGTTTCTGGCGTGCTTGCGCTTTCTTGGCAAGTTCTTTAGACAAAGCAAGTTGCTTCGCTAAAGCTGAGAGCGATGCGGACCTTTCAACAAAGTCCGCTACTGGCATACCCACGTCCAAGTCCCAGGGAAATCTCGGTTCCCTACCCATGTTAAGGTAGAAAGGAGTTCTTCCTGTGTAGTCGAGTTGATGGCGAACTGGATAAATGGTAAGTTCTCGTCCAATCTTCGGTGATCTCGACCAACGAACATCGAAATGATTTCTCCCAGAACTCTGTTTGTGCGCTCCACGATGTTACTCTGAGGATGATACGGAGTGATGTATCGTGGTTTGACTTTCAACATCTTGAGAATGTCCTTCCAAAGTTGAGAAACGAATTGTGTCCCGTTGTCGCTTACGATGGCTTTCGGACATCCGTAGCGAACTATCATGGAGACGAGTTCTTCGCGCACGTTCTGGCGGTGATGTTCTTCATCGGGTTCAGTTCGACAAATTTGGTGGCATAGTGGAAACCAGGAGGTACTTGTGATGGTGACGGCTTCTTGGTAGAGGTCCCATTATGTCCACTCCCAGCAAATCAAAAGGCTCAGTAATGGCCGTAGGTTGCATGAGACCTGGACGTTTTCTATTGCGGGCCTTGGGCATCTGACACAAAGGACATCCGCGGACGTACTGGGTAACGTCCTGCCTTAACGATGGCCACCAGTATCTGGTCCGTACTTTCTCGAAGGTAAGCTCCCGACTTCGATGTCCAGATAGAGGGTGGTCGTGAAATAAGCGGATGGCGTCCCGCCGGAACCGCTGTGGCAAATAGATTTCGCGGGTTGTCTACCATAGGCCTTTCGGTATAAGACATCGTTCTTTAGTTCGTAGTACCGATGTCTTTGAGGATTATCTCCTGATAACTGGACTATGATGTCATTGGTGGCTTGTTCTTCTTGTTGGGCCGTTCGCACTTCTTCCAGCGTGAAAGAGTGGTACAATGCGTGATTAGCGGGAGGAGGTAATCCGCTACCGGTTGAGGACGAAGTCGACGTCATTGAAGAGGATTCCGCTGGACTGGAATCTTCTGACGAGGACGGTGAAGTCATGTCTTCCAAAGACATGGCTAATAGAGAGACAGGCGCTCTTGATAATGCGTCCGCAACCTTGTTCTCAACTCCCTTCTTGTATATGATCTTAAAGTCATCCGTTTGCAAGTACATTGCCCAACGAACAAATCGAGAATTTGGTTCTTTCAAGGTGATTAACCACTGTAGTGCCTTGTGATCGGTGATCACAGTGAACGGTATGTTTTCCAAGTATGGCCGGAACTTTCCAACTCCCCAATAGATGGCAAAACATTCCTTTTCCGTCGTGGTATATCTCTGGACGTCGGTCAGCTGTTTACTGGCATAGGCAATAGGTACCTCGACGTCATCTTGGATTTGCGACAGGAAAGCTCCAAGTCCGGCGTCACTAGCATCCGTTGTCAGGATACACGGCAACTTAGGGTTGTAAGCCGCTAAAGCAGGCGCCATACAGATCGCAACCTTGATGGCCTGGAACGCTTTCTGCTGTTCTTTCTTCCACTGGAACGGAACGTCCTTTTTCTTGAGATGGTTTAACGGGGCAACGATCTTGGAATACAGTGGGATGAATTGTGAGTGCCATTCCGCCATGCCCAGAAACCTTTGGATTTCTTTCACGTTCTTTGGGACTGGAAAGTCTACTAAAGCCCTAGTCTTGGAGGGATGAATATGAATCCCTCGTTCATTTACTATATGCCCTAACACGGTCGCTTCGCTTTGCGCAAAGCGACATTTCTTAGTCTGAAGCGTAAGTCCCGCTTCAGACAGTCGGTGAAAGACATATTCCAAGGCTTGTAAATGGTCAGCCCAAGTAATGGATGGAATGACGATGTCATCCAGATAGACACAGATGGAAAAGTGATGTCCATCCCTGAAGACTTCGTCGACGAGTCGTTGAAACGACGACGGCGCATTGCATAGACCGAACGGAAGTACTTCGAACTCGTACTTCCCCGCATGCGTGATAAAAGCAGTCTTTGCTTTCGCTTGCGGATGGAGGCCGCTCTTTAAGTCCAGTGCTGTGATGAACTTTGGGGCACCCATTTTTCCTAAGAGTTCTTCTATTCTCGGTAGCGGATAAGGGTCTTTCACGGTCACTTTGTTTTACGCGCGATAGTCGACGCAGAAACGGATCTTTCCGCATTTCTGATGGACATGTACCGCTGGCGACGCGTAAGGACTAATGGATGGTTTCACGATTCCGTCGCGGATCATTTCGTTAAGATGATCTTCAATTATCCGTTTTTTCTCGTCACTAACACGATACGCGCGTTGACTAACGGGATAATCAGTGGTAGTGTGTATCTCGCGATAGACTAAGTTAGGACGTCTCGCTTTTTCCGAAAATAGTTTTGGAAATCGTAATAATAAAGTTTTCAAGTCTTCCTTCTGTTTAGGACTCAGCGTAGGCGACGCCACAGCTTGTTCAATATCATCGATAATCTGAGCTGTTGGAGTCTTTAACCCAGGGAGATTAAGCACGAATGGAAAGGATGTTCCGTCAATCTGACACGTTTTTGTACGAAAGTCCAAAACGGCACGATGTATATACAGGAAATTTTTCCCCAGAAAAAAGTCGTTTGGCAGTGAGGGAACTACGTGAAATCCCTGCGTTAGTTTTAAATGTCCTAAGCGGAACTTTATTCGCGCGCATCCCTTCGTGAAGGTATAACGTCCATCGCCTAACACCATGCATTGAGTTTCTTCTTCTTCCGGAAGTACTAAGTCTGGTTTTAATGTTCTGACTAAATGACGCCACTGATAGCGATTTCCACTGACTGCTCCAAAGAGTGCTCTCAGGGTTAGGATGACGTAACTGCCCTCGGCGAGTTTTGGAGAGAATAGTTTAGTCAGTGGAACACGATCGAGAGGTCCGAGGGCGCTCTGGATCATTAATCAAAAATGGCGTCGTCCGGAGACGAAATTGTAATAAAGTTCATATATTTTGACACAAATGGGCTACCTGTATCAACATCAATGGCGTCCTTTGTAATGTTTTATTAAATGGTAAGAAACTTACTTTTTATTTGGTTATTTCACATTTCTCGTTCTAACTTATTCCGTCTTTTAAGTCACGGAAACTAAACCGAGGATTTTGTGGTAAGCCTTAGCTTACACAATGTTATAATAATTGTTATGATCTGCTTAAACTTGGCTATTAAAATTTGTCTTGGCTGCTTGTATTTTTCAATATAGTTCATATCCTAATTGTTAATTATTTTTAGGTGAAAGTCAAGATATGGAAATAGCAAAAATACTTCTGCAGAAATCTGGCATTCTACCATCAACGTTATCTGACCTATCGACATCAGAACAAGTAGTAAAACCTTAACACAATCAACAAGCAATGCGGCACTATCACATAGTTCTCCTGATCTAGATGTAACTCCAGAATCATGTTTAGCTTCTGATCTTGATACATCATTACCATCTACAAGTCAAGTTTCAGCCACTAGTCACAAAGAGTTTGCAAAAAGTAAATAACCAATAATAATATAATAATATTTTAAATGTTTAATAAATGAAATGAAAAACATTTTAGATGTTGAATGGGATGATGGCGATACAAAATTTCTTCTAGATCGATATGATTTGTATCTATCGCAAATTGGCCCCATGAAAAAATTTAAGAAGAAAAAAGATATGTGGGAAAAAATTTCTCAAGATATTAAAGAACATCTACAACTAAATAGAAGCGCTGCTCAGTGTGAAAATCATTTTAAAACTGTGTTGAAAAGGAAAAAGGACAGTATGGAACGTAATAAAAAATCAGGGGAAACTCGCAAAAAGGTTGAATTTGAAGAGGAAATTCTTAAAATAGCTGCTAATGATGATAGTGTGATACCTGAAGTTATTAGAGGCGTTGGACAAGTCACCTTTAACTCAAAAAGAGCACATTCGTCGCCTGTTAAAAAGAAAAGTAAGAAGACTGCACCTAGTGTGATTGCGGAGACTTTGGTTCAAATTCATAAGGAAAAAGAAAAGGCTAAAGAACGCAGACACAAAGAGAAAATAGAAGCTTTAAAAGAACTGTTTGGAAAATAAGTTTTATTAGAACTGATTGAGCAAATTTGATTATTTATTATCATTTCTGTTTATTTATTTTCATTTTGTTTATTTATTTTCATTTTGTTTATTTATTTTCATTTTGTTTATTTATTTTCATTTTGTTTATTTATTTTCATTTTGTTTATTTATTTTCATTTTGTTTATTTATTTTCATTTTGTTTATTTATTTTCATTTTGTTTATTTATTTTCATTTTGTTTATTTATTTTCATTTTGTTTATTTATTTTCATTTTGTTTGAATATTTATTTTTTTTTTAATAGCGCCAAATCATTAAAGTGGCTCAATAAAATGTTTATTTTTTCAAAATTTGGCAAATTCTATATCTTTTTGCTTCGCTTAATTTCCTAAGCAATGTTTCTCGTTTTCCATATTCATTAGAACATTCAACATTAGAGTCATCGCCTAGGGTCTCTTTTTCATATTCCCATTCGTCTTTGAAATCAATACATAAGTTGTGTAAAACACAACAGGAAACAATAAATTTAGTGGAAGTGTTTACGCGATGAAAGTCTAGTCTAATTAACTGTCGAAAACGCTGCTTGAGAATACCAAACGTATTCTCAATCAAAACGCGTGTAGCACAAAATTTTTGGTTGAAATTAACTTGTGCATTGGTTAAAGTTCCATATTGTCGGTAAGGGGTCAAAAGCCATTCTCGCAATGGATTAGCTGCATCTCCTAACAAGTGATATCCATCACCACATTTTGAGGGAAGATCTTTATATATGTATGATAATCGGAGCACCCTAGCATCATGAATTTTGCTTGGAGTGCCTGTGAAAACATCTATAAATCTGCGCTTCGCATCACAGATTCCTTGAAGAGTAATAGAAGTTCCATCATGTCGATTGATATACATTGATTTTATTTTATGCGCTGGTGTTCTTATTGAAATATAGGATCCATCAATACAGCCCAAAACCCCTGGAATTCCACCTTGCTTTAAAAAAATTTCAAAATAAAGTTTTACACTTGCTATGTTCCTGAAACCTTACTGGTATAGCTTCAAAATCTTTTGCCGCATCTTCTTTTTCCTGTTCCGTACTAGGAAAGCATTTTACTGAAGGGGCTAAACTGATTAAAAAGTCCATAACTCTAGATATCTGTCGATGGAACGATGTTTCACCAACACCAAATCTACTGGCCACATCACGAATGCTTGTTTTATTACCAGCGAACCATAAAAATGCCAACACATGAATTTTGCCAGAAATTGCTGGGCTTCCCCCACAGACATTATTTGGATAATATGTGGAATTCTCGAACCGTTCAATTAGAAACTCTGTTGTTTTTCTTTCTAACCTAAAGTTTCTACGGAACTGAAACCAATTAATAGAATTAATATTTCAACTAATTTACAAAAAATCAATTTTGATTCATTACTTCTATATCAGAGTAGTGATCGACAACGTCTCCGATATAATTATTGATTTTAGGACGAGGCGTAATATCTTTAAAGTAATGCGACAAAACTTCGTATTCTTCATCTTCAGAACTTTCAGAAGATGATTCCAAAAATGAATACGCGTAAGCGAGAGCCCGTCTTCTATCACATACCGCCTGGTCCGCCATTTTAATTTTATTACGTCATACTCGAGCACCGTCGACGCTCCGTCGAATTTTTCAGAGCACGAAAGAGCAATTCTCGGGCAGTTTTTGTTGTCAGTGGAAAACGCGATTCTGGGCGAGTGTTGCACTCGTGTTCCCAGTGGCGGACGAAAACGCCCCGAGAGTGCACTTAGAGTGCTCTAGTGCAGTCAGTGGAAATCGCTATATGTTTTCGACTATAATGACGTTCGACATAGTTCCGTGTCGACCGTATTTTGTTATTTACAACCTCATTCCATTCGATACAAATCAAATTGGTCGAAATGGGGTTCGCTGCTAATCCTTAATAAGCGAAATTTTTCGACTTTAAGTACGATCAATACAATTCCTTTCGACTCTTGGTTAATATCGTAAATTGAGAGCAACTCTCTATTCGAGATCAATCCATTCGATACTATTATGCGACCCCCTTTATGGTACTTATGTTAACACTCGGGTCTTCATACGTGCTCTTTCGACCATAATTCAAAATTTCATGAGCAAATATTTTGGGAAAATGGAATTATGGTGAAAAAACGAAGATATGTATTTTTTTAAAAAAATTGATGTTTTATAATGATTCAGTTCCGTTACGCCGAATCCCAAACAACCGAACCCAATCCTTTTTCGACCGAAAAACACGCACTTTGGCGGATTTATGATACGGTTCAATGGGACAACCCCATTGCACCGAAAAACCCGCACTTCGGGTTTTTCCCGATACAATTTAAATAAATAAATTCCCGGGAATGCAAAGATTTTATCTTTGCTAGGAAAAATTAAATTAACTTAAAACAATTTAAAGCCAATGTAAAATTAATACTAGATCCAAACATTTTCTAAATAATTATTTTAAACTAAGGATTGTAAGAACAAATTGGTAATAAATCAGCAAAATATGACATAATAATAATAATCTAGGCTTTGTCTATGAAGGGATTTTCACACTAAGCCTGTGGCTTGTTTACAGTTGGGTCCCTTTACATTGCATAGAGGGGTGGTGGCTAGCCCCTATGCCACAGCTAACCTACAGCACCCTATAATAACGGGAAGCCCTCAGATGAGCGGTTCCCGTATGAGCGGATTCCATAATAGCGGTCCTCATATCAGCAGTTCCCTAAATAGCGGTTTCCCGAAATGGCAGTTTACCCGTTACAACAGTTACCGATACAGCGGTTCTCGTAAAAGCGGCGTACCATTACAGCGGTTCTCGTAAACGCGGCGTACCATTACAGCAGTTCTCTAAAGAGCAGAAAAACAGGAATGCGAAAAACGACTGCTCTTTTTTATGGTGTACGCTGTGTTATATGAACTTAAATTGAACTAGGTCAGATATGGTTAGCTTCGAGTTGATTATTTGAACCCCCAATAGTGTTAGGTTAGGTTTGGTTTGGTTAGGTTTGGTTAGGTTAGGTTAGGTTAGGTTAGGTTTGGTTAGGTTATGTTAGGCTAGGTTAGGTTTGGTTAGGCTAGGTTAGGTTTGGTTAGGTTTGGTTTGGTTTGGTTAGGATTGGTTAGGTTAGGTTAGGTTAGGTTTGGTTGGGTTTGGTTAGGTTAGGTTAGGTTAGGTTAGGTTTGGTTGGGTTTGGTTAGGTTAGGTTAGGTTAGGTTAGGTTAGGTTGGGTTCGGTTGGAATTTTTAGGTTTTGTTTTGATTGGTTAGACTTAGGTTGGTAATATTTTGGAAAAGGTGTAACAATTTTACGCCTTTTCCAAAATATTGTTGTTTGTTATATTTCACTTCCCAAATAATAATATGCCTTTTCCAAAAAATTACTCTTTACAATTATCTACTTCCGAAATAAAATAAGCTTTCTTGAAATATTTTCTATTCTGGTATTAGAATTGTAAACTGATAGCGCCTGAAGAATAGTGTAATATTTAAGTGTACTTTAAAAACACGATCCGTTAGTAAGTCACATTACTGACTAAATGATCACAGAAAAAGGTAGTTTTCGAAAACAACGAATATAACTGTATTGTTAAGAAATACTCGAAACTGAAGACAAACACTGCTATTTCCCAAAATAGCAGCCGCTATTTCTAAAACCGCGGCCGCTATTTCTAAAACAGCAGCCGCTATTTCTAAAACAGCAGTTTTGAAGAACGCCGCTGTCTTTTTGGAATAGCGGCTGCTATTTCGAGAACTGCTCTACCGGGAACTGCTCATACGAGGTACACCCATAATAACTATTACCGTTAACCTCTGCAAGTTTTGATGGAAAGGAGAAACCGGGTTAGACCGCGGAGGAAAACTTTTAACAAGCGGGGAGAGAACTTGCAAACTCTTCGCAGAAGGATTTGTTCCCAGATTTTCTCCCGGTGCCGGTTCGAACCCGGGATCCTCTTGTTGCGATTCGAAAGCGCTAAACACTACGCCACCACACCCTAAACCAATTGCTAATATTTATTTATTTTGTAAGTTATATTCATCACGAAAATACTTTAAGCTAGCCGTTTTAATATACTTGAAGTGTATAACCGTTCCAAAGAGGAAGAGATGTCCTGTTAACCAACCCTAACTTAACAGAAATTTTTTGTTAAAGGCATATTATTTGAGAAGTCAATGAAGATAAACATCAATATTTTGGAAAAGGCGTAATACTGTCAAGTGGTTTGTAAAATGTTACTAACCTAACTTAACCAAATTGTGCCGTTTTATGTTATATTCATCATGAAAATACTTTGAGCCGTTTTAATATAATTGAAGTGTATAACCGCTCCAAAGAGTTAGAGACGTCCTCCTAACCAAACATAACCTAACAGTAATTTTTTGGAAAAGGCATATTATTTGAGAAGTCAATGAAGATAAACATCAATATTTTGGAAAAGGCGTAACATTGTTAAATGATTTATAAAATATAACTAACCTAGCTTAACCAAATAGTGGCGTTTCCAAGTCAGTAAAAATGTATTTAAAACACTTTCATTAAAAACCGACATTAATAGAAATTAAACTACATAGCATTTTTGGGGTCGCTGTTTTCGACAAATAGATTCGTTTGATTTAAATACCTATCCCGCCGTTGGGCTAAATTCATTAAAAACATTGGCGGGATTCGGTCTAATGGAATTCTGCGCAATGGGAAGATACCTTTTATAATCATGTCAATAAAATGAAAAATTTTAATATCTGGGACTTCGGTCATTCCATTTTCTTCTCTTATCGTTTACTTTTTCTAGTCTTTGTCCACTAAGACAGTTTTTTTTATTAATATCTGTTCATTCATTAATTAAGTTTGTTGAGAAGTAGTTAGTTTTAAAAATCTGCAAAAAAAAAAAGGAGAGAGTAACGGTAGGCCAATCTGACATTTATTTTTAAAGCAATGATACTTTCACTCAGAAACGATCCTTTTAACTTCGTAGCGTACAAGAAAAAGTGAAGGCACTTGTGCATTTAGATGGAAGTTAAAAACTTAAAGACACTTTAATTTTTAACTTCTATATCATTCATGAGGCTGTAATAAAAATAATAAAACTAAATTTAGATTAATGCATGAAAACTCACTCGTGGGGAATAAAGACGTAGTTATTATACACGATCTGCCGAACTTGATTCAGCAGGTCGTGCATAAATGCGTCTTCCGCCAGGAGCTCGGCGATTACCGCCAGGTACACTGTGATTTGGTAAACAACGCTATAAATAAATAGAGATTATAGTTTTAGGCTTTAATGAAAAAAAATTAAATTGAAATTCTGATCATCCTCTCCCGGCCGGGACATTACTAGCCATCGGTAATAAGTAACCGGGAGAGACGGATATGGTGCTGGTGAGTGTGGTGGGCTAGGCTGCGCGCTTGTCATCGGCGAGGTCCAACGACGCAGCGCGGGCGTCGTAGGGGATCCGGTCGCATGGCTCGGGGGTACCTAATTGAGAAGTACTCGGCGAGTTCGAATACTCGCAGGGTGAAGAAGGGGTATCAACCCCGTGGAGGTAGCTATAGAGAAAGATTTTCGAAGTCTTCTCTAAAAGTTTTTAGAAAAAGTATTTCTTACTCTGTTGAAGAGAGATCCATGGCTTGATCTTCTTCTTCTTGTTAGTGGTTCATCTTTGGTGCAATTCAAGAGAATGTGGTACCTTTTGGGGTATCAACCCCATCATGTTATACTTTTTACTAGGGAGAAGGCGTGTTCAGGATCAAACACGTGACTTATAGGTATTTGGCACGTGCAAGGGTAAAAATTTTCGCTGGAAAAATTATCAGAAACCTTGTCATTGGTTTAAAGATTTTCAGGTGTCTTTCTTTTTGGAGACATTTAGAAAAACCCCCCAAGTATTTATTTGGTTGTCCGTACAAGAGTCTTTGGTTTAACAGTAGAAATCTTACCATCTCGAATAGTGAGAGTCCTTGTTAAATGCTTAAAGAACCTACTATAGTGAAAGGCAGGATGATGTCTTTAGTTTTCAAAATGATTTCAACGCGTTCATGGTGGCCTACCGCTCTTCCCCTCCACACTCGCGTGCCGTTTGAGGACTCCCCACCCCCAAGTTTTGGGGTTCACGACCCGGGGCGCGCGCGTGTTCACGTATTAATTGAATACGTTCAAGTATGAATGACAATTACAAATTAGTTTCAAGACAATAACGTTGGAGTTGTCAGCCCCAGGTTGTTTGTGAATGTACCTAGTGACGCCCTCGCAAACGGCGTTAGTGAGGACGCTTTTGCCCAGTGACAAATAGGCGGAGATACTGGTCGGGGTGAGGTCTGAAATGCCCAAGAATGTAGCCAAATACTTCTCTCTGCTTTACGTTTCGCGCAACTGGTTTGTAATACTTGAAGCCGCTTTAAGTTAGTTTTTGATGCAGTGCCATATAATATTATACAAAAATGTCTTGGTTTAACCAAGGCCGAAATATAAACGATATGAGTGAGGTTTATCAATTGACTGAAGTTCAGATATTGCAATTTTTCTTTAATTATTATTAATTTAATCCTTAATCACAATTTATTTCTGATTTTACTGTTAATCAATTTATTCCCTCTAAATTTATTCAAAAGATTGTATATCTACGCTTTTTTAAGAACAATTCCATTTTCCGAAAACATTTTATCATGAAATTAATTAATTTAAAGGGAATACGTATTGAGGGATCAATAATGAATATCTTGTTTATTGTGCATAAAAAGAACCGTAGTGGTTCACGAGAAAATACACATTTACATAAATGGTATGTACAATCGATTAATAATTAAGACATGACTAGAGATTTATACAAGGAAAATAAAAGTTTGAGACATAGTAGAAATTAACTTATTGTATTCAAGTTATCAGAAAATATGTCAAATCTATCATTGAGGAGATTGCAGGACTGCTGCATTCTTATAATCGGATTTCTGCTAATTCTTGAGTTATAGAATAGGGCACATCGACGTAGATTTTTTGGCACTAAAAAGGTAAGGTTTGAGAGCAAAATGGGGGATGGAGTTGTATTATTTACAAGCTTATAGACAAATTGTACATCAAAAATTTTGCAAATGTGGTCCAAAGTGGCAATTTTTACAATTTTCAAGAAAGAGAGGTAATCATATACTTTATCTTTTAAATAGAAAGTGTGACAATAGAGGATAAATTTTCTTTGTATCCTCTCGATCCTATTTTTTAAGTATACACTGCAGCCAGACCAAACGAGACAACCATACAAGATGCGGGACGGAACCAGACTTAGATAGAGAAGCCGAAAATGGGAGAGCGAACCTAGCTTTCTCGCCAGTTTGAGTATTACTGCCAATGTGCGGCGAGTCATACTGACCGTTAAATTGACATGTTCTCTAATTAAAAGTTGTCGATCGAAAATAACGCCAAGGTCTTTTATGGTAGTCCATTGTGGAATGGCAGCATTGAGTAAGACATATTCTGATCGCACCTCATGGCAAAATCTTCTAGTATAGATGACATGCACCGATTTTGTGGGATTGATTGGAATGTTATGGTGAAGACACCAACCGGAGATTGCGTCAAGGTCCAATTGTAACTCCGCGCTATCGCGAGGTGAGTTAATGATTTTACAAACTTTGTTATCATCAGCGAATTGAAAAAGGTGCGAATATTTAACCAAAAATTGTAAGTCGTAAATGTAAATGTTGAATAAAAGCGGTCCAAGCGACGAACCTTGTGGAACGCCGCAGTTAAGTTTGTAGGTGGTTGAAGTCATGGAGCCGTTACATTTAAGGACATTGACGCGATCCGCAAGGTAGGAACAGTACCAATTAAGTAGTGAACCACCTGCTCCGAGACCCTGAAGTTTATCTAATAAATATGGGTGAGAAACTCTGTCGAAGGCCTTGGCCAGGTCGAGGTAAATAACGTCGACCTGGCCCTGACCCTCGACTTCAGGAACCACCAGATTCATAAATTCAGCGTGATTGGTATCCACACTTTTGTTCTTTTGAATGAATTAATAACAAGGACGACCCAAGGGCTCATAATAGCAGCCACATCGTACCATACTTAAAGCACGGTTTTCACTTGGCGTAAATCACGACTTTTCTCCCGATGTCGAGCGACAACCGAAAAAAAACATAGTTACGCTGGACAGAAATTACGTTGAGTGTGACGATATTAGCTTTCTATTTTTTCGGCCGCGTTCAACGATAACGCTCTGCGTGTGTCGCGACTATTCTTCCCTTGTTCAAGGTTGTGATAAATTGACTAATTCTTGATACGGATGTTTACTTAATACTTCAGTTTATTAGTTTAAAAACATTACAGCAAAATTACTCTAACTGCGCGTCAATTGTTTTGATTTAAAATTAAGTTACTCCGCCGAGATCTCTAAGATAACTGCCTTCTTTAAAAAATGGAATGGGTTTTTATACAAATGTAAGATCATCATTTTTAACCAGAATGTCTATTTAGATATCAAAGTTCAAACATGGTTTGTTTTCTAAGTTAACAGTTTAGTTTTTTTTGTTCAGTTCAATTTAGTTCAGTTTAGTTTAGTTTTAGCTTGGAGGTGATCGATTAGAAGTGGCGACATTCTCCCCACCATGGACTCCGTTCATCCGTCAGTGACTTCGAATCGATGAAGCATTTGGACTGCTCGCCTTATTGTGGATCCTCCTGGAAGCTTGACGGCGACTGCTCGGACCTTTCCATCTCGTCCCGGGAAGACTTCTTGAATTCGTCCCATGCGCCAACTTTGACGAGGAAGTTTTGGTTCCGCCAGGAGTACTATATCGTCCTTCTTAAATTCCACCACGTCATGGACTGGTTTGCTTGCGTGAGCGGTCTTCAAATCCAGGAGGTAGGCTTTGCTCCAACGGTTCCAGAACTGGTCAAGAATCCTCTGTCTATAGCGAAGTCGTCTGGTTAATTGACTTCTACAGGCTGTGGGTGGCATATCAGCAAAATTGGCACTCGGAAGACAGCTCAGTCGTTTGCCGATGAGGAAGTGAGAAGGAGTTAAGGGGGAGGGCTCCCCTAAATCAGTGTAGGTGTAAGTCATCGGTCTGGTATTCAAAACTGCTTCTATCTCTGCCAGGCTGCTTGTTAGCTCTTCATAAGTTAAACTGCTTCGTCCGAGGGTCTTCTTGAGGCATTCCTTCACTGACTGTACTATCCTCTCCCAAAAGCCTCCCCACCAAGCCGCTCTCTCAACGATATATTTCCAATGTATGCATTGTTGTCCCAGGAAGTTCCGGAAATCGTCTTGGTTTATCCTTCCGTAAAGAGTTTTTAACTCTTTCTCAGCTCTCTTGAATGTTTTCGCATTGTCCGAGTATACCGTAGTGACGAGTCTACTTCGGGCAATGAAACGTCGAAAGGATAATGTAAATTTCTCCGTGCTTAGATCCGTTACTGCCTCCAAATGCACTGCTCTGGTGACTGCGCATGTATAGAGCGCGATGTACGCCTTCTCGTGTTCTTCTCCGCTCCTTATGAATAGAGGGCCGGCAAAGTCAACTCCTGTGGTAACAAATGGAGGTGTTTCTACTATTCGATCGACTGGTAAAGGTGCTGTTATCTGAGCTGCAGGCTTTGTCCGGAATCTTCTACATCTACCACATCGGTTTACGACTCTTTTGACTAACTGGCGTCCTTGCGGTATCCAAAATTCTCCTCGTAATTGCGCCAAGGTGCTTTCAAGTCCACAATGTTTCACCCTTTGATGAGCCTCGATCGCTTTTATCTGTGTTAGCCAATTATTTGCGGGAATGATGAGTGGGTGTTTAAGTTCATCGCTGATATTGGCGAATTGAAGTCGTCCTCCCAAACGTATGACATCGTTGTCGAGGAATGGACGAAACTGAAGGAGTTTTGATGTCTTCGCTAATGGTTCGCCTGCTTGTAGGCAATGGTAGTCATCCGGATAGCTCTCTTTTTGAATTTCTTGTACCCAGAAGAGTTTGGAATCTTGAAGTTCGGCAGCCGACAGAGGTCCCTTGCGTCTTTCATCGTTTGCGATTCTTATATTGTGGATGAAGCGACGTACCCATGCCGTCACTCTGTACACACGGCTGATTCGGCTGTATCTCTTTATGTCCAAAAGCGGTTCTGTTGTGACGCGGCAAACCAACGTGATAATGTTCCTCTTCTCCTTGGTAACTGACTCGTCTAGAGTACAGACCGTTGACCTGGATTGACATGGCCATTGATCTCTCTTTTCCGAAAGCCAGCTTGGACCTTTCCATCATAGAGCTGTCTTGTTCAAGGTGTCTACCGAGCAGCCTCTTGACGCTAGATCCGCAGGATTCTCCTTTCCAGCTACATGTGACCAGCAATTCGGATTGGTACTTGATTGGATCTCCATCACCCTGTTGGCGACAAAGGGTTTCCACTCCCTCGACACACCACGGATCCAGTGTAGCGTTATCTCTGAATCGGTCCAGCATCGGTAAGCAGTAATTGCTCCTTCAAAACTTTCCATCGTCGTCTTCAGTAGGCGAGATCCAATGAAAGCTGCCATAAGCTCAAGCCTTGGTATGGTGAGTGACTTTATCGGGGCGACTCTGGTTTTCGACGATACTAATGAGACTCCAATTTCTCCCTTGTCCGTCTCGTAACGAATATACGCTACTGCTCCATAGGCCGACTCGCTCGCGTCACAGAAAACGTGAATCTCTTTATCGACAACTTTTCCATGGATTCCAGAATAGTACCATCGTGGAATCGACATTTTCCCGAACTCCTTCAGCTCTTTGACCCAGTCGTTCCATAACGTTAGAATGTCAGAAGGTAACTTGTCGTCCCAACCAACGCCTTTTATCCACAGTTTCTGAAAAAGGCACTTGACTCTGATGAGATATGGTGATAACAGTCCGATCGGGTCAAATAGTCTAGCCGCCGCCTTGAGTACCCCTCTCTTTGTATCTTGGGTCTCCCTCAGGAACGCCAGTAGAGTAGATATATCGAAAGTTAGGATGTCTTTCTTCGGGTTCCAAGCTATCCCAAGTACTTTCAGCAAGTTGGAGTTTGATTCTTGGTTCAATAGCGTCACTGGTGCTTGATCTTCGGACCATTGAATTGCGAGCTCTTCACAGTTCGTAACCCACTTGCGTAGGTTCATTCGAGCTTCGGAAAATATCTGTCTCGATCCATGGTAGATTTCATTTGCTTCGTGCTTAGACTCGGCACCGGTTACAAGATCGTCAACGTAGAGCCTTTTGGCTAACATCTCGCTGAGGACAGGATACTTTTCATGGAATTTCTTCAAATGATGATGCAAGGTGGCCGCGAGAAGGAATGGGCTGGAGGCCACTCCAAACAAAACTCTCGTCATTCGTAAGTGTACTACTTGAAGTGGCTCGTCTTGTTTCGGTAACTTGGTAATCCATAAAAATCGGACATAATCTCGGTCTTCTGGCCTGAGGACTATCTGCAGGAACGCTTTTTCAACGTCGCTCATTAGAGCGATCCGATGTTGTCTGAATTGAAGCAGGATTATTAGCAAATCTGGGACTAAACTTGGTCCAACGTGTAGGCAAGGGTTTAGCGCTGGCGATCCTTTCTCATGGGCGGAAGCATCATGGACTACTCTGAGCTTTGTAGTGGTCTTGTCGTCTCGGAGGACTGGGAAATGCGGAAGGTAATGCACTCCGTTTCTCATGGCGATATTCTCTTCAGGTACTCGTTCAGCAAAGCCCTGAGCCAGCATCTCGTTTATGGCGTCTTCGTATCTCTGGAACAGAACGGGATCATGTCGTAGCTTCTTGATAAGAGAACCCAGTCGCTTCGTAGACAAGGCGATGTTATCCCCAATTTTGTCTTTGTTGTCCTTCCATGGAAGACTGGTTTTGTATCTTCCATCCTCAAATTCCAGAGTGTTTTCATGACTGGCAAGTACACTTTCTTCGACCATGGTATGTGTATTCTCTTCCTTTATCCCCAAGGATTCAATCTCCCAGAAGGCTTTGAGAGATTTCGCAAGTTCTTCATTCTGGATTCCGACCCTCATGACTTGGATTGAGTTGACCGCCACAGATTGGTTTTGAACTCCGTGCACAAACCATCCGAATACGCTCTTCACAGCTACCAGGGAATTATCGAGCCTCCTCGTCTCTCCAGTATTTAGAGACCAGAAATAGTCGACGCCAATTAAAATGGGTACATCCTGCGAAACGGAGACTCCTTCGATTTGGTCCATATCGCCCAGCGTTATTTCTTTCTCGTCTAATTGCTGTCGAATGCATTCCCCAGGAACGGTAACGATAGCTCCACTGATGGTTGGTACCTCTAAGGCTTCGATTTGGGCAGTGATGTTGGAATCCATTACGCTTCGAAGCGTTAATTTTACAGTTCTTCTGGTGACTCTTTCCGGCTCTGACTTCCCAAAGGCAAATACGTTGACGAGTTCCTCCTTTACGACAGGTAATTTTAAGCTTCGTACCAAATCTTCTCGTACGAAGGTCCCTTCGCTAGCCCCATCAAATAGACATCTCACGGGAGCTCTGGTATTTCTTCCTTCTGCGTAAACAACTACAGTTTGAAGAAATAACTTGCGTCGAACTTCTTTCTCTGGTGGCCGTGGGATAAATGTTGTCATGGTGAGGGATCTTTTCTCGGGTTCTTGATGTTTCTCACTTTCGTCCGGTTTTTCCGCTCCAGATTTTGAAGTCTCATTGAATCTCTGCCGACAGATAGATGCATGATGCTTTCTCCCACAGTGTTGACATTTTGCTTTTGATGTGCAACGGCGTACCGGGTGACCTTGACTCAAGCAAAGGAAACATCTATTCTGGTTCTTTATCTGCTCACCTTTCTGCTCTAATGATAAGGCTTCGCATTCTTCCGTTGGATGCTCCGTACTTCCACAGAAAAGGCAGGTTTTCGAGACGTCAGTCTTGAGGACCGCTGTTGTTGGGACACGGCCTTTGGATTCTGCAGACTCTTGAAATAACTAGGCTCATGTTTCGATTTGTGTGAACTCCAACGTCCCACGCCTGCAGCTCTACCCTCTTCTTCGGCTCTATTAGGTACGCATAGGACCATGGTCTTTTCTCGGCTCTCCACCTCTCGCTTGAGATGATTCAACAGATGTCTCGCGTCTTGTTCCTCGTCTGCATAGTTTTTGTTGAAGTCCAATAGTATCTCTTGTGGCAGGAGTCGCGTAAGAATGGGGTATAAGAAGGTTCCATATGTCTCCATGGTCGTTCCCAATGCTTCAAGACTCTTTACTTGTATTTCACAAGTATCATATAGCTGTCTTAGCAATGTTACCTCCGTGGCTCTCCATACAGGTTGTAGATGCAACAGCGTTACCATATGACTGTAGACACAATTCTATTAAAGAATCCTAACAATTAGACTAATTTAAAGGGAGGGTGAAGTAGAAAATCAAGTGATTTTTTATTGATTCTTCTAGCAATTTTAAGACCTGTCTGCATTGTGAAACATTCAGGAAATACAGACTCCGAATAATTTTAAAATTCAAATTAGGTTCAGATTTTAAGGATAAATTTAAACAAGGACTGCCGACCAATCGCGTAACGCCCTGCCTTTTTGTTAGCAAAATTCACGTGGCACGCTTCATGTCTGGCGCCACGATTGTCACGTCGCGCGCCTAATCTTATCAAATCACGTGATAAATTTCATTAAACTCGGAACGTGCCACGAGAATTTTGTTAACAAAAAGGCTGGGCATTACGCGATTGGTCAGATGTCCTTGCTTAAAATTTTCCTTAAAGTCTGAACCTAATTTGAATTTTAAAATCATTCGGAAGTATTTCCTGAATGTTTCACAATGCAGACTGGTCATAAAATTGGTAGAAGAATCGATAAAAAATCACTTGATTTTCCACTTCACCCTCTCCTTAATTAAGTTGGGAATAAATTTGACTGACCCGGATTTGTTTCCCAATTGTTTAAGTGAAGAAATTTACTATTATTTTATTTAGAGCAGTTTTCAAGACAAAATTAATTCGAAATGATTGTTAGTGCACCATACAGTTTGGCAAGTTAAAGACAAATAATAATTACTTTTCAATAATAATTCGTAATGCTTTCCACGTTTTAGGACGTCGAAAAAATCTCACTTTATTGTGTCAATTACGCCAATGATAGGTACACAATTTCGAGTGAATTATGGCCACTTTTTTCTTGATTTCATTAATATTAAAATTCTGATTCATGGTTTTTCGAAAGTATTTTTTCAAAATGAGTACTGCTATCTTCATGGAGTTCTTAAATGGTTATATTTAAATTAAAACTTTAATACGGGAGCTCTCAGACCGTGGTCCCTCTTCTTCCGTTCACAATGATTAACTTTCTTTAGCAGTACTCATTTTAAAATTAGAAAAATAATATTTCTGGTTTTTTTCTCTTATACAAGAAATGTGGGGTTTAATGGGTCCATAATTTCGGTGTTCACCTACGAAGTAAGTATTTATTTGGCCGTTTATTACTTCAAGTAAAAAATAAATTTCCAAAGGAATGCTTATCATTTCTTTAAAATCCATATTTCCGTGATACCAGAAGGGGGTAATAGAAGAAGGATGACACTCTGCATCCTCTTAATACTTTAGTTATGTAAAGTCATTCTTCCCGGGCTTATCCCCTTTTCGTTTGCTCTCCCGCTCAACAAACTTCAGATAGGCATCGCACCGTGCTAGGGTGAATTCTATAATTGTTTGGCACTAAATCCCCAACAATCATCCCACAAACCCTTGAGGTGAGACAAAGATCCACAAGCGCGTCTTTGCCAAATATTTAAGCGCTAATAGAGTAATGATGAGGGAACTATTTATCGCGTATGTGATTCGGTTTAGTAACCTTGCTCCAAATGTTCCGATATTGAGAAGAATGACGTTACACACTTACCCCGCTTTGTGGCACACTTCTCTCGAAGAGAAGTATTATATACTTCTGCTGATACCCATTTTCCACCATTAACGAAACTTTAATAAGAAGCATACGGCTGTTCTTAAGTTTATAACGTGTTCATTTCTAGAAACTCTCATATAACCACTTCCCGTATGAGCGGATCCCATAATAGCGGTCTCCATAACCGCTGTTCCCCAAATAGATGTTTCCCGAAAACCCAGCATATATACCGTTACGGAAGTTCCCAAAAGTGCAGTACAACCGAGTAGTGAAAAACTACAGTCGTTTATGCTGTAGGTTTGGTTAGGTGAGGTGAGGTGAGGTTTGGTTAGGTTAGGTGAGGTTTGGTTAGGTTAGGTGAGGTTTGGTTAGGTGAAATGAAGTTTGGTTAGGTTTGGTTTGGTTATTTGAACCCCAATAGTATTAGGGTCAGTTTAGGTATTGTTATCTTAAGCCGAGTAGTATTAGGTCAGGTAAGGTTAGGTTAGGTTGGTGTATGATGACCTGGTTGTACTTAATTGGCAAGGTAAACTGTAGGGCCACGAATTGTTGAACACTCAAGCTAAAAACTGCTACTTTTAAAACAGAAGCCGCTATTTCTTGAACAGCAGTTTTGAAAAACTACCCTTTTTTATGGTAAGGTACACACATTCATGACAATTCTTTAAATCTAAATATTTCAGAGCGGTATTGCTGATGTTTGGGGAGGAAGAAACGAGATTTTCGATTACATAACGAAAAAGTAAAATACACTTGTCATTTTATAAAATTAGGACTAATTTACCAAGCCATTTGATAATAATAATAGACGAGATCTTGTGTGTTTTGGTTTCAACATTCTACATTTATTGCATATAGGCTATAGGGATAATTCTCGTGGTGGCAGGTTGACACTCGAAATGCACTTATCCGCTTATTACGTCACTATGACCCGAGTTCGCTAGAGTACCCGACTCATTGAAGACGGGCAGGGAGAAAGTTGCAACTGCTTTTATCATAGGCGTAGTTTCCCAAACCGGCCTGGACCAATACATAGCATGATAGTATCATGCATGATGCACGCATATGATGTAAATAAATTCATAACGATGATTGAGTAATAAATTAAATTTATTATTATAAATAAAAATCTTTACAAAAATATTGAGCCTTCCACTGTCAAAACTAAGTAATGATCGAAATTACTCTAAATGTCTAGTATGAGGGCATGAGTGAATCATATACTAGCTCCCTATAAGTTAGCCACACTGGCCTAATGTATCCAGCATTTTCTTCCGAATAGTAGTCGAGAGGAGGGGAGGCGGGTGAAAGTGATAGTAGACGGCGCCCTCCCATAGGGCTTTGAAATTAATATATCGAGAACTTGAAAGTGACGATAGTTCCAAATGTTATTAACGGTTTTAGAGGTTTTGGTTTCTTTGCATCACATTCATTCTTTTGCTAATTTAAAAATAATCTGGTTTTCACAACAGGCTTTGTTAAAAATGGGTTGGGCCTTTCTTTAAGTTTTTCTATTAGTTCTTTAGACGCATTATTAAAAAGTTTATTAAGGTTTTCGAGATAACTTTTAAGTTGTTGTTTTTCTTATTTTTTGATAAAGTTTGGTTCTCTCACCATAAATAGTTCCTGCCTCTGAACATTGCCTACGGAATAAAAATTCTTATTCCGTGGGCAACGCTCTGAATTCAAATGAGTTTCTTTCGTTTAGGCTTTGTCAAAAAATATCCAAAATTCTGCCATTTTAATGTGAAAAAATAAAACTTTGCGCCAACCTTAACCCATTAAAATAATTTCAAAGATAAAATACGAATGTGAACCGTCCGCAAGCAATCACAACATTTCTGAAACGTCCTCTGCTTATACTAACTACCTTTCAGTTCAAAGTTTCACTGGTTGATCCCCTTTACCGGTTTGTTGCCGGAAATACGCAAGCGCCGAGAGTGGTGTTATTTTCTCTCACTGGTTGTCGCATATAGGTAACACATTTTTGACGGGAAGAAAATGCTGGATACATTAGGCCAGTGTGGCTGAGTAACTTATAGGGAGCTAGTATATGATTCACTCATGATGAGGGCGATAAATTAACAGATAAGTGTGGAAATACTAGAAAACCTATTCCCATTAATCTATAAATACCTGAAACAAGTTTTCCAACTGCTCGATTCGAGTACTCGAGACTCGGCTCGATACACGATAAAAGAAATTTTCAATACTTGAGAACGGAGCCTCCGAAATGCGTGTAGCAAAGCGAGAATATTTTTTTAACAAATTTAGTTCGCCGTGTTTTTCCGCTTGGTGGCGCTTTTTGTACCGTAAAATAAACATAAGTTTAGCCTCATTACCCCGTCGACTTCTACAATATTAGGGCAAGATATAGACGTAGAGCGGTGAAGCCGAGGTCGCGGATAGTTAAAAAGTGTTTTAGAAAATTTCCGAAGACCTTTATTAAACAATCATTCCAAAGAAATAAAGGATAAAAAAGTTGAGGTGAAAAAAATGAAATGTTATGAAGGGGTAAAAAAATCCTCTAATGGTATATGAAAACTGTCAATTAGCAACTTCAAGAAGTTTTGTTTTTCTGAAAAAACAACGATGTTTAAATCTCATAATTACTTTTTTTGTCCATACAATCTAACCAATAGATTCAATAAAAAGTGGAGAGCCCCTAAATATTACGTTAATTTAAAGGTGAAACCTTTCTCTTTCATAAAAGTTTTATAATTGACCCCTAAAATATAAACGATAATTTATGGAAGACCCTGGTCGCAACGGTGATAAAAGCGCCACCTCGTACACACAAAGGGTAAAAATATTTCCTCTATGAAACTGGATATTTCCCCACATAAAAACCGACACGCATGGGCCTAGTTCATTTCGGAGGCTCCGTTGAGTCTCGAATCAAAAGCTAGAATTCAAGCCCTAATTGACAGCGGGAAAGATGTTCAATTGCACCGAATGTGCATGGTGCAATCTGTTTTTTGCTATTAACGAACTTGCTTCAATTATTGAGTAGAGCAGCATTTAACTATCCGTAATACCAAGAGTGTTGTTTATGTACCCATTCCATCGTTTGTTATATCTTTAACATTATTGATATCGACGATCAATTTATCCATTTGATCTACTTTTGAAAAAATATTGCTTTTTATTTTCAGAAATTTCGTCATAAGATTTTGCGAAATAAGCAACAGTCGTTTCAAGTTCTGGGCCAATGTACGTTTAAAATCTCAAGCGATGTGTAGATTTCAAATTTTGGTTCCATTTCATAACAAAATTTGAAAAAAAGGAAAAATTAAATATCATGCAAGCTAATTGTTTTGGTCTAACGTATATCACAAATAAATTTCAGATCATAGATATGTATTGGATGATAAAAAATACGCTTTACCATTACGAACAATTTAAATCAAAGTTTTACCCGGGTTATTTCTTTTGTGAAAAGATCGTCACAGCTTCTTCGAAACCTGAACAGGAAATTAAAAAAGTATCTCAACTTTTAGAAATGGATGGCAATGTAATTTTATAGACAAATTGGATGACTAATATTTCAATCAATTAATCAATGATAGAAATATTCTGTTTCACTCTTAAATTTCATTGTAGACCGTATTTCTCTTGGTGGTTTCCTTTTTCATCATATCTTGTTGTTTGTCGCTAAGAAAATCTGTCCACTTGTATTTGGATAATTCAAAACGTAGAACACCAAAATTTCCAAATTTTATCACGAAAATCTTCACTAATTCTTTCAACAATGTCTGGAACTTGATATCAACATTTTTCTCCGAAGGTAATTCTATTTTATTTAAGGTAAACATATAGTTAGCCTGTACCTCCAAATAAAATGAAAATATCGCAACATTTACTCTATAGTTGAATAATTTCTAATACCTAATAAAACCAGAAGTAAAATAAGGGACTAGAAGTGAAGTGCTCTAGCGTTGGTAATAGATCCTGGCACCAGTGAACAAATTCGAGGATTTTATGCCGCTTCCATCGTGCCTACACTAAGCGGCGAAACACAGACGCGGGTGCTTGAATCTAGTTTGGCCGTCTACCACCGCGAGCGTCTCACGTTTTGGAGGGAAAATTCAGAAACCGCTACCAGAGGGCCAACCGCTGGTGTGTTATCAAGAATATTCACTTTCGCCAAGTGAAGAATTTGGTTAGCTCGATACTTCTACTCCCTTATCTTACTTCTGATAAAACTAATATTAGAAACGAGGTCGTAAGCTTTGGTCAAAGCGGCACTAATCCGGCAACTAAAAAATTTTTAAGCCCTGAATAGCGATCATTCGAGTTAGAAATGTTTTTGGGATTGACTCCCTTCAGCGTCTGGAAAGCAGAACCCCTTTTTTCCCGTTCTTTCCTAGAAGGCCGACTACGATCTAGACATGAATATTAACATTTCCTCCAAAATTTACTACAACAAATGTTTCCGTATTCCCGTAAAAATCTGTTTGATTTAAGGACAATTTTGAACTTTTCTCTAAAAAAAATTCCATTTTGTGCACTTCTTTCACAATATTTTTCAGCTTATCCGAGGAAAAAACAAGGCAAACCATTTGAAGAAATAGTTTTGGCAGTTTGGTTATTAGCGTCTACAGTGATCCTTGCCTGTGTTGGCGCCACCATGCGAGGTCAATTTTCTGAAATAAACTACAAAACTCTGGATAAGTTTACGGATATTTTTGCTAAAGAAGGCACTGGACCGAAGCTACAAGGATATGTCACTGCTCACTCATTTGAAAACGTTTATTACCAGCAATGGGTGAAGTTTTATCTTGTGCCGGTTCTCTCTTTACTTTATTTTCAATGTTCGCTTATTTGACAGGTAGCGAAAAATCCGTTGCATAAAGGGGTTCCGGGTGCGATACCAATTCCCAGTAACAGCAAATGTATTGTGAAATTATTGAGCGAAAGGCGAGGCGCCTACCTCATCAAAGAAGACGACTTTAAATCAAACATGAAAACTATCAAAACAACAAACAAATGGTTTTATTCCGAGTCGGTTCACGTTAAACAAGAACCGCCTTACTTTGAATTTAGATACGTGCCGCTTTCGAGCCGCATCAACGACACCACCAAGACGGAAATTCTTCGAAAAGTGTTAGATATAACATTTTCCATTATTCTAATTTTATTCAGTTTTAGAAATTGAAATGGCCAAATTTTCAGTTTGCTTTTTAACACGGAACACCAATTCCATCGCTGGACGACGCCAGAGTCGAAGGCGCTGTTGGACCTCGTTACTTGGAAAAAACCCGAACCGAAAGTCAAGTCATTAAACTTCAGCACCGTTTCTCTCCCTTTCGAATTTTGGGTCAAGGGTATAGTCGTCTCATGCGTCGTTGTGGCATTGGAGATTTTGTCAGCGTGCATGATCAAAAGAAGGGAAAAGAAGAAAATCAACCCGAGCTTTCTGAATGATCAGTTTGTCATGTAGTCAGTTCGTTAACCAATGCTAGCAGTTCCCAATCTGGGGTTAAAAATCTGTTTATATAATCACTGTGTTGAAAAATCTTAATTCTTAAAACTAAAATGTTTTCTTGAGAACTAAACACACACTACTATTTCAGTTTTCAATGTACATTGAACTTTTGGAAAGTATTTGAATGTTATATAAAATAAAGAGGGTATCCAATATTGCACGTCGCACTCAAGAATGGTCTAAGAAGCCTTCGAAAATCTATGCAACTTTAGTTTTGTTCTATCAGAGGTGGCAAATCCCCGTAGAAGCTCGGTCGGGTATACATCTGCTCCTAGTAGACCAAATAGACCCAGTCCCATAAATCCTGGACAACCACAGAATCCTACAGGACAGAACCCACAGGGAATTGCTCAGTCCCCACCTAGAGGTAGCTCTCAAAGTACCCAGGGTGCTAGTCAAACCCAGGGAACAGCAAATCCGCAACCCCAAACTAATCCAAATACGGGAGGTGCCCAACAGGCTGCATTTCTAGCATCAGTCTTACAGTCCTTTACAAACCTGGCAACATCAAATCAGGGACATGTGAAAGGTTTAGAACCCCCAGAGAGATTAGCGTTTTATGGTAGAAAGGATGAAAGCGTTCCTGAATTCATAAGAAAATTCGAGGAATATGTTAGCTTCCATAAAATCAGTGAGAATGATAAGATGCTTTTCATGCCCATTATATTAAGAGACAATGCCCTACATTGGTACCGTTCCCTTCCCCCAGGAGTAGATTGGGCAGAATTTAAGGGACGTATCAAACGGCGTTTTGGGCTTAAGGATGAGGGAGCTAAGGCCCGAATAGCATTACATAATAGAAAACAAAACCAAAATGAGTCCATCGAGGATTTTTTTTGGCTATTTCGTGAAAGTAAATCAGAATTTAAACCCTCCAATACCTGAAGATGAATTACTCCTTATAATTAAACAAAATTTAAGGATGGAGTTTAAGGGATTACTTATGGTTTTGCCAGCGCAAACGTTGTCCGATTTACAAGATGTTTGTTTACAAATAGAGCAAACTTTTGAGTTAGACCAACCCTCCTCGTCACAAGACAACCCAAATCCAGTTTCACAACACAATAGGGATGTTAGAGAGCAATCCATACAACAGATCCCACCATATCTAGCCCCCAGAAAAAGAGTAAATCAAGGGAATATCCCGAGCATGGGAACTCATACTAACAGGGACATCCCGCATGGGAACACTAACAACCCCCATCGGGACGAATATTACAATCCTCCCCCAGTCCAAAATGATTCCCAAAGCTATCCGAATCAAGATTATCGAGCTCCTTTCCCGAGGCCAAACTACCAACCAAGGCAATCCCACCTTGCGTCCAGACCTCCTCGAAGAAGAAGCCTACCCAGGGACTTTCCTCAACAAACTCGAGTCTTTGAGAGGAGAAATCCTGAAATTGAGCCTCGAGAAAACCAGCCTCAACAAAATGAAAGGCAACTCGTCCCAAGACGTCCATAGAACCAAAGCCAGGATAACCAAGATCCTCCGAGAGTCACTCAGGATGATCGACCGATCACATGCTTCAACTGCGGTGGCTTACGTCATTATGCCAGTGAATGTCCATCTCCAAGGTTGGAAAGACAGAGAAGTCCGTTTCCGGGAAACGCCAACCCGGGAGGGAATTCCAGAGGACGTCTCCCTCCCGCCAACCAATAGTCCCGCAAGATAAAAACCAAATTGTGACAACACCACCGTTACAATTGGCCACAATTCGAAGAAGAAGAAGACCCCGAAAAAGAAATCCACATCTAATAAACATTAAATTTGAACATGAAACCCTACAGACTAGAATAGACAATGGTGCAGAAGTTTCCATGATTAGTTTAGATCAATGGCGGTCCATACAAAGATTTAGAGGGGATAACAGATTAGAACCGAACTCAGAAAAATCAGAGTGTATCATAATGGGAAATGGGCAATACTCCTTCACTAAGGGCTCAACCGTACTAGATTTTGAAATAACATTTGAACAAGATGTAACGAGGAAATTTAGTCAAGAGTTCCACATCGTCCCTTCACTTCTGTGTGATGCCATTCTAGGCCAAGATTTTCTTGAAGACTGGAAAACTATTATCGATTTTGGAAACTTAACCTGTAACATAGATGGACTAGAATTGAAATTCGTAGAAGTAACAGAAGATAAATTTCCTCCCTCACCCCAAATGGTTTCGAACGTTAATGAAGCAGTTGAATCAACCTCTCTCTCATATAAGCAGAAGAGAGAGTTGAAAGAACTCCTTCTCCGATTCCCAGAACGTTTTAGTGATAAGTTAGGAAGAACCAGCTTAGTGGTCCATGAAATCCATACCGGAAATGCTAAGCCGATACATAAGAGACCATATCGTGTGAGTGATGCCAAGATGAAAATAATAGAACAAAGCATTTATGACATGCTCAAGGATTGAATAATCAAACCTTCGACGTCACCATGGGCTTCGCCAGTGGTGATTTTAGAACAAGATGACGGATCCGGTACAGGCAAGAAGAAATACCGTTTCTGCATCGACGTCAGAGAATTGAATTCCATCACTGCAAAAGATCCCTATCCGATTCCCAGAATCGACGAAACTCTCAGTAAATTGGGAAAGCCAAAGTACATCACTGCATTGGACTTGAAATCAGGATACTGGCAAGTTGAAATGGAACCAGGAAGTGCACCAAAGACAGCTTTTATAACGCACGCTGGAAAATACGAATTTAACGTATTACCGTTTGGACTTTGCAACGCACCGAGTACCTTTCAACGACTAATGGACGAAGTCTTCCGAGATGGAGAAAAATTTGCTATCGTCGTATACCTCGACGACATACTAATTGCCTCCGAAACATGGAAAGAGCAGAAAAATGCTCTAGAGTACGTGATGACTAAACTGAAGAACGCTGGTTTAACCCTTCAATTGAAGAAATGCCGCTTCGCCCAATCGGAAGCAGTCGTCCTGGGACACGTAATTAACGAAACGGGAATTTACATCGATCCTTCCAAGGTCGATGCCATCAAGAAATATCCTCAGCCAAAGACACTAAAACAAGTCCAAAGATTCCTTGGAATGGCAGGATGGCATCATAGATTCATACCTCATTACTCCAAACTAGCTACTCCACTCAATAAATTGAAGAAGAAAGGCGTAAAATTCACATGGGGTCCTGATCAAGAGGAATCTTTTCAGAAGATAAAAGATGCCATCTGCAGCTCACCACCATTGGCCGCGTACAAACCAGATGCGCCGAGCATATTGACAACAGATGCATCAGACGCCGGCTTGGGCGCGATGCTATCTCAAGTCCAAGATGGAAGAGAAGTTCCAATCGCTTATGCGAGTCGAAATCTTCGAAATGCGGAATCCAAATACAGTACTTCAGAAAAGGAATGTCTAGCAATTTATTGGGCCATCGGACACTTCCGCCCTTATTTGGAAAGCAAACCCTTTACCGTCGTCACCGACCACAAGGCTTTACAATGGCTATTTGGACTCAAAGAACCAAACTCGAAACTTGTCAGGTGGGCCATGTATCTACAAACATTCGATTTCAAAGTGCAGCATAAGAAGGGAGTCGAAAACGTCCTAGCCGACGCCCTATCACGAGCTCCCATAGGACTGTTCGCCATGTCGATAGCCTCCACCATGGATGAAGACGATAATCAGATCACGTCACCGGAAGAATCGACCGCTCCATCGGATCATTCACACGTCGCGTACATTTTACCACCTTACCCTCACGCGAATTTTCATATCTTCGATCGCGATGACATCATCACCGCTCAAGGAGAAGATCCGGTTATTCGCGGAATCATTGAACAACTCCGACAAGAAAATCCTCCAGAAAATACAGAGTACGAGATGTTAAACAATCTCATTTACCAGAAATCATCGGGAGTTCGTCCAGCAAGGATTTATTTACCCCAATCTCTCAGAAGAGAAGCCTTGAGACTCTTACATGATCATCCTCTGTCTGCCCATAGAGGAAAGTACAAGACGCGAGAAAAAGTAGGACATCGGTACTGGTGGCCCGATCTTGACAAAGACGTCACACGATACGTTAGAGAATGTGTTCTTTGCCAACAGTACAAGATCAGTAACCGTAGGACACCTGGCCTTATGATATCTACAGTTCCGACTGGACCCTTCGACAAAATAGGAGTCGATATCATGGGACCCTTTCTGGTCAGCAGGAGAGGATACCGATTTCTTCTTGTCTTTACGGATTATATGACCAAATTCGTGGAACTAGTCCCATTAAAAAGAATAACAGCCGACGCATGTGCCCTCGCATTGAAGAACTTTGTATGTCGATGGGGAGCTCCGAAACAAACCCTTAGCCACAGAGGAACACAGTTCGTGTCCTCACTATGGCGCAACACGTGCAGATTATTCAACATTGGACCTATTCATACATCGCCATACCACCCTCAGTCGAACATCACGGAGCGGGTGAACCGAGTCCTTGGCGAAACCATCTCCATATACGTTGAAAATAATCACCGAACGTGGGATGAAACTCTGAACGCCCTTGCGTTCGCGATAAACTCAGCGCCCCACGAAACGACCAAAAGATCTCCCTTTTATTTAAACATGGGACGAGAACCGAGACTCCCATGGGACATCGACATAGGGATGCCCATAGAGGAATTCGAAGATCGTTCGGAGACCCTGAAGACCTTAAAGGATCAGTGGAAATTAACTAAGACTTTCTCCAAATTGGCTCAAGCCAAACAGAAAAAATACTATGACCTCAGAAGAGAAAATCTAGAATTCGACATTGGGACAATCGTTTGGAAATTGACTCATCCCCTGTCTAACGCTAACTTGGGACGAATGGCCAAATTATGTCCAAAGTGGACAGGTCCCTACAAGATCATCGAAAAGAGGAGTCCACTAGTCTATGTCCTAGAAGACATGATCTCGGGACAAAAGACCGGCCCGATTAATATGTGTCAACTCAAACTGTACCAAACTCCTGAAGTACCGTTAGAGGGAATCGAAGGGACGCCATCTCCAGGAGAAGAGTCGGGACAACCAGCCGAGATTGACATAACCACTGAAGACCCTATCCAGAGAAATGAAAACCAACAACTCGAAGAAATTTCCTCCCCACGGAGACACAGAGCGCCAGCTCCAGAAAGAGTACCACCTCCCATTGTATCACAAGAAGACCAAACCGCGGAACTCATTCAGGAAAATGAAAATACTGTCCCGAAGGAACCTTTTCCTCCAGGAAAAGAAACCAACACGCCACCTCCGGAAGGAACACTTCCCCAAGAAGTACCCCAGGAAAGATCCCAACCTTCCTCCGAATCCTTCGAGGAAGTTGTTGAAATGATCGGATCTTTTCGATCTGTGGACAAGATTCCGAAAACGAGATCGAAAGAACCTAAAACGCCAACGGGAGAAGTCCGTCCAGCGGAGGAAGGTCGAGAGAAGATCGTCAGTCCGATAGTAACACACCCGGAAGCCACACCACTGACCCCTGAACCCCAAGTTCCAGTGGAAGCTTCAAGATTTGAGAGAGAAAAGAGAGAACACCCGACTACGTCAACAACCGAAGACATTAAACCTAAGAAAAAGACACTCCGAAACTTGAGTACTTCGACGGATGTCGACCGAATAACGGACCCGGAACAGGAAAAGAGAGGTCTTACAACCCCTTTGTCCGTCGCTCAGGAACCAACTCCAAGCCCTACACGGAAAATGATGAGTAGCAGTATCTCAAGTGACGAGCCAGAGATCCACGATCCCCGCAAAAGAAGTCACCCCCCTACCTCATCTTCAGTCATTGGAAGGAGAAAGAAACCACTGCGCAAAGTATCGAGCAGCAAAAGCACGTCGTCAAAAGAACCGTCCCTCTCGCGTCCCCAAGCTGAAAGACGAAGAAAATTGCGTCTACCAGACCAACTCAGTTCGTCTTCAGAAGATATAGACCGAAAGGAAGACAGACAACAACGAAGAAAGCGCAGGAGAGCTACAACGACGACTAGTTCATCGACAAAGCCAGTGAAAAAGACGCCGAAGTTCCATACCATATCTACTAGTCCGGAAGGGGAAGCCCCTCGTCCGCCAAATGAACCAAGTTCGTATAAGTCAGAAGCCACGAATCCTAACCCTTTAGTTCCTATGGATGAACTGTCCGAATCCACGAGTACTGGAGAAGATATGCATTCTCCCGACTCTCCAGCGATTGCAGAACAGTTTCCGACAAATTATGAGAAGCCATTCAAAAAAGGATGGGTTCGCGAGCTGTGTTATAGACACACCGTACAACCCGGCAAAGTAGAACTAGATATATACTATTATCCACCGGGAGGAAAGAAGCGCATGAAACGCTCAACAAATGAAGTCGCTCAGTACCTACGCATAAACAACATTACGGACTTAGACCCGATAGACTTCTGTTTTAAGCGAAAACCAATTGCAAAACCACCTTGGGAAAGGGTTCGACTAGCTCACCCGAGGCGGTTGGCTCCCACAGCTGTTTAATCAGAACAACGTGTTCCTACCATTGCGATTCGTCACACTCGATCCCAATGGGAACCCTTACTATATCTTTATGGGACTCTTTTCTAAATCTTTTCCTTTTTAGATGGCTACCCCTCCTCCTCTATATTGGAGAGTGGCTCCCCGGAGACAAAGAGGCCGGATGTCCACAGTCGCACCTGAGGATTTCTTATTGCGTCCAATCCCCAGAGAGCAGCCAATTATTTCATTCCCCGTTGCCCACTCGTTCGGCCCACTTTCCCGGGAAGAAGAACCAACGCCCTCCGAAAAAGTCCGTCCTCCTCGGATCGCACCTCCGGTCCCGGAACTAGATATACTGCTCTTACACGAAGAAAACGAGGATCTGGGCCATGACCTTCAACAAGACCCCGTTCGCCCTGACCCAACGGGCTCGAACAAGTATCCCGCACGCCCTCGTCAAAATTTTCTGCCGGACGCACGCACCATCCAAGACGGGCCCGTACAAGCTCAGGCGGCCGCTACCGGAGGAATCCCAAGGCGTACACTGGAAGAAGTAATGTTGGAGGCTGCACTCCTATATCCGGCCCCATGGCCTATGGCTCCAGAAATGGCTCTTTCGCTCCCCCAGGGGGCCAAACCACGTTTAACAGATCACGCCAACACCATCCCCAAGGTTGTAGCCCAAGAGCCCGAAAGTATCCCCCCCAGGCTGACGTTCCACCACAGGACCCGCCTATAGCGGACGAACCACGACCCCTCACACCTGAACCGGTGCCAGAACCTGAGCCCGAGCCGGAACCAATACTAGACCTCGAGGACGCAGCTATCCCGAGACCGCAAAATCCATTTCCGCTCCGCTCTCAGGCCTACCGAGATTTTGAAGACTATGGCCCACTTCCCATCCCGCAGGACAGGCTGTACCAATTCAGCGAATATGATAAACTCTTCCTTGAAGAACTCCCCTATCTCCAGGAACCCCCGAAGAATCGAGACCTGTTCCCCGTTGCCTGGGAAGGAATTCCAAATGGCCAAGCCGTCCGCCTGTATCCTATTCATCCGAACGGATATCCAATGTTTCACCGCCCAAGTCACACGTACGTATGCCAAGCATGCGCAGCCGTCGGACGTCATTTTTCTTCATTATGCCCCCGGAAATTCATCTTGAGGGACCGCCATCACGGAAATATGAAAACTCGCATACACACTGATTGAACGTTTGAAAAAAAAAAAAAATAACACACACACCCAATATTTATGACGTGCCTTTTTGTTATATCCCCCCCTACTCTCTTCACTCTCCCTATACCCTTGCTTTCTTCTCCATCTTCTCCTTCTTTTCCGAGGGGGTGCATGCAGCGGCCTCACCTCTGAAGCCGCTGCAGACGATGATGGAGGGCTGAACACCCTAGTCCACCTTTGGGACTATGTTCAGCCCGCCATCATCTAAGCTTCCCCTCCTTCTTTCTTATCCCATCTGAAAAACCCTTGTCCCCAAAACTCAACCGAGACGAGAAGAAACGCCGGTTTGTGTTAGTCAAGTTAGTTCAAGTTTGGTTCTCGAACCATAAGTTCGCTTTTTTGTTTACTGCGGGTCAGATCCGCTTCGTTTCGAACGAGTTAGTTCGCGTTTTCCGCGGGACCAGGCACAGGTCCGTTTTTTTTGATTTATACGAATTTCGAGAAAAAACAAGATTTGTATTCCGCGTGACATCGCGTTTCCACAATTGGATCTTCGCTTAAATATTTTTCAAAGTAAATATCATTCAACTAAATAAAGAATTGTTCAAAAGCTCAACTTCAAGGTATGTTTTATTTTCCTCTGGTTTAAATCCCCTATGGGACGATAGTGACGATTTGAGTTAGGCCTACATAACTCCCCTCGCTATCGGACATTAGGGACTTGTAACGCGAATCCCCTTCCACGACCGGCCACATAGTTTTTCCCGGGGCGATCCGTTACAATTTTAAATAAGGACATCCGACCAATCGTGTAGCGCCCTGCCTTTTTATCAACAATTTTCTCTTGGCACGCTCAGTGTTGAATAAATTTATGGCGAGACTTCAAAAAATTTGCGCGATGTGACAATTGTGGCGCGAGACATGGAGTGTGTCACGAGAATTTTATTATCAAAAACGCACGGCGTTACGCGATTGGTCGGAGTTCCTTTTTTGAAACTATTCTTAAAATCTTAGCCTAATTTGAATATTAAAATCTATGGGTGGTATTTCCTGAATTTCTCATTATGAATACTGGTCTCATGATTAGTAGAAGAATCAATAAAAATCACTTTCATTTCCACTTTCCCCTCCCTTTAAGAGAAAACTCGCGTCTTTTGAAGAGGATAAGCGGTTTGAAAATATTGTTATTTGGGCCATGATATCATAATATTTAGAACTCACATTAATTACGTTTGGGTCTTCAGCCCGACTCATTGCAGCCCAGTGAAAATCGCATTCATGATGGCATATGCGCTGCACGAGATCCCTTCAAATAGACAAATTCGATTATTCTATACATGAAACAACTTCAGAGGAGAAGGGCTTCTATGCTAGGAATGTTCGCTACGCGATTGAGCTTCTCTAAACGGAGCCTGAAGTTGGGCTATAGCCTCCCGCGTTTAGCGCAAATGTGAGGCCAGGGATAGATTTAATTTTAGAAGTGGGAATAGAGAATAGAGTAATCTATGAGCGCGTCAAATTCCACGGAAAGGGGGATATGAAAGAAGAGGCTGGTCATAGTGACAAAGGTAAAAAGGAATTACGCATTTTTCGTCGATCCCGTCTGCAACGTCAGCAAAACGTATAGTTTAAGTGAGCAATCACAAAATTTAAACTTTTCATCACACGTTGGATGGAGGGCTCTATACTGGGCTATGAGTCGGACTGAATTAAACACTAACCGTTCTCCAATTCTACTTCTAAAATTAAATCTATCTCTATTGAGGCTTAATAATATAGCCGACCGCAACCAAAGCATGGGCAAAGGCATATTTCACAACTGGCGTTCAAATGGAAAAGCCTTAAAATTAAATGAAAAAAAAAATGAAGGCCAAGAATGATCACAACTGAAAATAACAGCTAACAGCTAAAACGAACCCGAACGGTTAACACTTGAAGTTGGTCTCTCTGCGCTGCTGGTCTGCTACTCCTTTCGTTTATTTTCTATGGCAAAAATACTAACTTTGGGAGTTATTGGGATATTAGGCCATTTTGTGTTTTAAGACTTTTATTGTGTAGGAAAGAAAACAATCCTTTTTAAAGAAATTTTGGATAACTATTAATATCATTATTGATAACTAGTTAAAAGTTGAAAAATATTTATAAAATTTGGAGGAAAATTTTCAAATGACAAGACTTCCTTCGAGTTTCAAATTGAAGAATGCTCGTGTGCTTTATTGAACTATTATATACAAACAAGACAGTCACTTTCAGCTTGAATTGTTGCTTGATATTTTATTGGACATCCCCTAGCCTTAAGGGGAGGATGAAGAGGAAAATAAAGCTATTTTTTTCGATTGTTCTTCTAATTATAAGACCGTTTTGCATAGTGAAACATCCAGGAAATACCGTCTGCGTTCTTGAACAATTTATTACAAACAAGACTGTCACTTTCAGTTTCAATTTTATTTTACTTAACCTCCCTTAGCCCTTAAACACATTTTTAATATTTTATTAAATGACAGACATAAACACTAAATCGAGGTTCAAGTCGGGCGAGAGAGCGGGCCAATCCAAAGCGTCAATTCCTTCGTTCTCCAGAAATCTTGCAACGAGTCGGGACCTATGGGCTGGGCAATTGCCCTGCTGAGCCTGAAACCATACACTAAAATAATGTTTTAAGTTAGTCAAGAAAAATTATCGTTAATATTAATGCCAGTCACGACGTGGGCTGGTTACTCATACGGAGAAAAAAATTTCAGCGAATAGGGCGGATCTCTATTTTTAATATTACAATGTTTTACCTTCTAATTTCATTAGAGTTTATGTCTGTCTTTTAGAATACGATTAAGAATGTGTTTAATGGGAGGGTGAAATGAAAAATCAAATTATTTTTTATCGATGCTTCTACGAATTATAAGACCATTCTGCGTAGTGAAACGTCCAGGAAATATCTCCGAATGATTTTGAAATTCCAATTAGGTTCAGATTTTATGAATAATTTGGAATAATGACCCCCGACCCATCGCGTAACGCACTGCCTTCCTATTGACAAAATTCTCGTGCACGCTCCATGCCGAATGAAATGTATCGCGAGATTTAATAAAAGTTGCTCGCGATGTGACTATCATGGCGAGACATATAGAGCGTGCAACGGAAATTTTGTTAACAGGAAGACAGGGCGCTAAGCTATTAGTCAGTGGTGCTTATTTCAAATTATCTTTAATATCTGAACCTAATTTGAATTTTAAAATCATTCGGAGACTGTATTTCCTGAATGTTTCACCATGGAAGAAGTAGGGTGTATGAAAGGGTCCTATAGAGTTAAAGAGAGCGCGTTGAAAAATCGTAACTTCCCCCTTTTCATCCCCTCCTTCTCGAGTTTATCATCAACGTTGAAAGCTTCTGCGCAGTAGTAGAGGCGGTAGAGAGCGGGTCTAAACAGTGTATCCCTCTCTCTGCTTGCGCGCCAATATTACGCAGAGCAGTAATCGAGTTACAGCTAGTGCCGAGAGGAGAGGGGAGTTTTTCCACGTGATCCTACATTTGAACGTCAGTTGTGAAATATGCTTTTGCCTAAGCTTTGGTTACGGTCGGCTTTATTATTAAGCCTCAACAGAGATTGATTTAATTTTAGAGGTAGGAATAGAGAACGGTTAGCGTTTAATTCAGTCTGACTCATAGCCCAGTATAGAGCCCCTCCTTCCAACACCTAATAAAAAATTTAAAATTTCAGATGGGCTCATTTAAAATAGGTTTTTACGACGTTGCTTACTGAGACGGCGAAAAATAAGTATTTCGTTTTTACCTTTGTCGCATATCCCACCGTCCCGAGGAAGGGGGTCCTGGACTTTGACGCGCGCCCAGATTACTCTGTTCCCTATTTCTGCTACTGTACGCGCCCAGTAGAGGCATGACACTGAGCTAAGAGATAGAAGGTATACCGTTTGCATAGGTAGTACTGCCATTACTCTATATCGGGCCTGACTTCAGTCTTACAACATCAGAACAAGTTTGTGTTACTGTACATGTATATAGACAAGCCTTTACCAACCAGGGTTTTTTTATACAATGTTGTGATTCTTTCTCGTATAACCTTGTCTAATCATAGAGCTGTTAAACTGCCAGCTTCAAGAGGGAAAGGGTGTAGCGCTTCAAACTATTGTATCTATAAATCGCGACAGGTTTGGGAGAGAAAAGGTAGGCTAAAGACATTTTCTACGATTTAGGAAAGGAGAAAAAACTTATGCGTCATGCACTGCACAGCCTTAGACCATTGTTGGGTATTGTACAACCTTAGCACATTGCAAAATAATTTTGGTCTTTGTTAGCAACATCGAATGATAGATAATACCAGGTGGTAATTAGCAAAGGAGATGTATGTATTCATCCTTATTGGCATTAAGGTGTAGAGGTTATGGATTGGTACTTGCTTAGTTACTTTGAGTGGGGAAAGGGTGTGATGGTGTCGGAAAATTTTTGCGCCGGCTCGCTAAAGTCAAGGAGGATGTATAAGTGGTGGTCCCGACTCGGACACATTCTCAACTATTTCAGTTTGCAACGTACATTGAACTTTTGCAAAATATTTAAATGTTATATAAAATTAAGAGGGTATGAAATATTGCACGTCGTACTGAAGAATGGTCCAAGAAGCCTTCGAAAATCTATGCAACTTTGGTTTTCTTCTGTCAGAGGTGGTCCCATCTTGGACACATTCCCAACTATTTCAGTTTTCAATGTGGATTGAGCTTTTGCAAAATATTTGAATGTTATATAAAATTAAGAGGGTATACAGTTACAGATACATATATTGCTCGTCGTGCTCAAGAATGGTTCAAAAGCCTTCGAAAATCTATGCAACTTCAGTTTTATTCTATCAGAGGTGGTCCCGACTCGGATACACTCTCTACTATTTCAGTTTTCATTGAACTTTTGGAAAGTATTTGAATGTTATATAAAATTAAGAGGGTATGCAATATTGAGCGTCGCACTCAAGAATGGTCTAAGCAGCCTTCGAAAATCTATGCAACTTTAGTTTTGTTCTATCAGAGGTGGTAACGACTGGGACACACACTACAATTTCAGTTTTCAATGTACATTGAACTTTTGGAAAGTATTTGAATGTTATATAAAATAAAGAGGGTATCCAATATTGCACGTCGCACTCAAGAATGGTCTAAGAAGCCTTCGAAAATCTATGCAACTTTAGTTTTGTTCTATCAGAGGTGGTAACGACTCGGAAACCTTCTCTACTATTTCAGTTTTCAATGTACATTGAACTTTTGGAAAGTATTTGAATGTTATATAAAATTAAGAGGGTATCCAATATTGCACGTCGCACTCAAGAATGGTCTAAGAAGCCTTCGAAAATCTATGCAATTTAGTTTTGTTCTATCAGAGGTGGTAACGACTCGGAAACACTCTCTACTATTTCAGTTTTCAATTTACATTGAACTTTTGGAAAGTATTTGAATGTTGTATAAAATTAAGAGGGTATACAGTTACAGATACATATATTGCACGTCGCGCTCAAAAATGATCCAAGAAGCCTTTGAAATCTATGCAACTTTAGTTTTGTTCTATCAGAGGTGGCCCCGACTCGGACACACTCTCTACTATTTCAGTTTTCAATGTACATTGAACTTTTGGAAAGTATTTGAATGTTATATAAAATTAAGAGGGTATCCAGTATTGCACGTCGCACTCAAGAATGGTCTAAGAAGCCTTCGAAAATCTATGCAACTTTAGTTTTGTTCTATCAGAGGTGGTAACGACTCAAACACACTCTCTACTACTTCAGTTTTCAATGTACATTGAAGTTTTGGAAAGGATTTGAATGTTATGTAAAATTAAGAGGGTATGCAATATTGCACGTCGCACTCAAGAATGGTCCAAGAAGCCTTCGAAAATCTATGCAATTTAGTTTTGTTCTATCAGAGGTGGTAACGACTCGGAAACCTTCTCTACTATTTCAGTTTTCAATGTACATTGAACTTTTGGAAAGTATTTGAATGTTATATAAAATTAAGAGGGTATCCAATATTGCACGTCGCACTCAAGAATGGTCTAAGAAGCCTTCGAAAATCTATGCAATTTAGTTTTGTTCTATCAGAGGTGGTAACGACTCGGAAACACTCTCTACTATTTCAGTTTTCAATTTACATTGAACTTTTGGAAAGTATTTGAATGTTGTATAAAATTAAGAGGGTATACAGTTACAGATACATATATTGCACGTCGCGCTCAAAAATGATCCAAGAAGCCTTTGAAATCTATGCAACTTTAGTTTTGTTCTATCAGAGGTGGCCCCGACTCGGACACACTCTCTACTATTTCAGTTTTCAATGTACATTGAACTTTTGGAAAGTATTTGAATGTTATATAAAATTAAGAGGGTATCCAGTATTGCACGTCGCACTCAAGAATGGTCTAAGAAGCCTTCGAAAATCTATGCAACTTTAGTTTTGTTCTATCAGAGGTGGTAACGACTCAAACACACTCTCTACTACTTCAGTTTTCAATGTACATTGAAGTTTTGGAAAGGATTTGAATGTTATGTAAAATTAAGAGGGTATGCAATATTGCACGTCGCACTCAAGAATGGTCCAAGAAGCCTTCGAAAATCTATGCAATTTAGTTTTGTTCTATCACAGGTGGTAACGACTCGGACACACTCTACTATTTCAGTTTTCAATGTACATTGAACTTTTGGAAAGTATTTGAATGTTGTATAAAATTAAGAGGGTATCCAATATTGCACGTCGCACTCAAGAATGGTCTAAGAAGCCTTCGAAAATCTATGCAATTTAGTTTTGTTCTATCAGAGGTGGTAACGACTCGGAAACCTTCTCTACTATTTCAGTTTTCAATGTACATTGAACTTTTGGAAAGTATTTGAATGTTATATAAAATTAAGAGGGTATCCAATATTGCACGTCGCACTCAAGAATGGTCTAAGAAGCCTTCGAAACTCTATGCAATTTAGTTTTGTTCTATCAGAGGTGGTAACGACTCGGAAACACTCTCTACTATTTCAGTTTTCAATTTACATTGAACTTTTGGAAAGTATTTGAATGTTGTATAAAATTAAGAGGGTATACAGTTACAGATACGTATATTGCACGTCGCGCTCAAAAATGATCCAAGAAGCCTTTGAAATCTATGCAACTTTAGTTTTGTTCTATCAGAGGTGGCCGCGACTCGGACACACTCTCTACTATTTCAGTTTTCAATGTACATTGAACTTTTGGAAAGTATTTGAATGTTATATAAAATTAAGAGGGTATCCAGTATTGCACGTCGCACTCAAGAATGGTCTAAGAAGCCTTCGAAAATCTATGCAACTTTAGTTTTGTTCTATCAGAGGTGGTAACGACTCAAACACACTCTCTACTACTTCAGTTTTCAATGTACATTGAAGTTTTGGAAAGGATTTGAATGTTATGTAAAATTAAGAGGGTATGCAATATTGCACGTCGCACTCAAGAATGGTCCAAGAAGCCTTCGAAAATCTATGCAATTTAGTTTTGTTCTATCACAGGTGGTAACGACTCGGACACACTCTACTATTTCAGTTTTCAATGTACATTGAACTTTTGGAAAGTATTTGAATGTTGTATAAAATTAAGAGGGTATCCAATATTGCACGTCGCACTCAATAATGGTCTAAGAAGCCTTCGAAAATCTATGCAATTTAGTTTTGTTCTATCAGAGGTGGTAACGACTCGGAAACACTCTCTACTATTTCAGTTTTCAATTTACATTGAACTTTTGGAAAGTATTTGAATGTTATATAAAATTAAGAGGGTATAAGTTACAGATACATATATTGCACGTCGCGCTCAAGAATGATCCAAGAAGCCTTCGAAAATCTATGCAACTTTAGTTTTGTTCTATCAGAGGTGGTCCCGACTCGGACACATTCTCAACTATTTCAGTTTTCAATGTACATTGAACTTTTGCAAAATATTTAAATGTTATATAAAATTAAGAGCGTATACAGTTACAGATACATATATTGCACGTCGCCCTCAAGAATGGTCCAAGAAGCCTTTCTTTTGTTCTATTGAACGTAAATAAAAGTCTTATTATGACAACCACTGGATCAGTCTTACATCTCAAGCGCCCTTTACACGCTTAATGTTTTGCACAAATTAAGTGGGGGACATTTATAAAATTCATCATCTTATAAATTATTCCCAAGACTTTTCGCTAATTGTGCAAATAAAAATCTATCATGATATTGAAGCTCAATATGTATAACAAAAATTTTAAATTTTATTGTACAAACATATTGATCATATTCCACACGATTTATTCAACTATATTGAATATATTTTATCACAGTAAAAAAGTTGATGTTGAGTCCATGGACCGTGTACAATTTTACTGAACAAACATAACATATAAATAGTTAAATACTCAGACTTAAGTTTTATTTGAATGCGAAATATTGTTCATATTTTGAGTGGCATTTTGAGCAATAAAAACTCACTCAATATACATGTTCAGTTTTTTACGCAAATATTGCCCAAAATTTCCCGCAAATGATTTTCCATTTCCCAAAATAAATTGTAGCATTATATTTGAACTTTGTACTAATTTTAGTGTGAATAACGTTTTATTTATACTTTGTAACTTAAATAACGGGTCGCACGTTTTTAGCGCAATTTATTGAGCGTGTAGGGTGCCCTTTATACACTGGATCACTTGTAGTTATGATGTTTTAAATCAGTCTTGGACAATAAGTCTTTTAAGCGGGAACCTTAGAACTTCTAAGTTCAATTATTTTCCTTATGAATCGGTATAAGTTAGGAGACTTAATCTTTTACTAACTTTACTGTTACAGTACCTACTTCAGATTCGCCATTCTTTTGTAAGTTCATTTCGACTTGAAGTAAAATGCAACTTTCATCCCGACACTTTCCGGAACAAGTTTATCCTGAGGTTTTGTTTCACAATGATAAGAAGATATTTGTCCAACGGTGGAAATTTCCTAAAATGATCACTAAAATAGTTTTCTCATTGGTATTAAGCACATTAGTTTCTTCCAGCGGTGTGGGTTCTAGTTTTTGTGATCCTTGAAGATGGTTTTCTCTCACGACCACTTTGACGCAAGACGCTAGATTCGTATTCGCATGGGGGTTTATATCCGTTTTAGCAATGGTAAGTGGCGCAACCACGAGTTCATTATCCGAGGCTGTGACGGATTTGCGTTTTTGTTGTTGTTTTCTTCTAAAATAACGCCACTAGGTACGAAAACCTGCTCCGCCGTCGCGTTTGATTGAAGTTCTGGACAAGCACTGGATGAGGACAAGGAAGGTGGTCTGTCTATCATGGGGAAACCAGGACATAACATGCCAGGGTAAACCAAATCCAAAGATTCTCTCATTAACCTATGTTTTTAAAGGAGTTACGTAATCTGTAGGGCAAATTTATAAGGGAAAACCTTTAATTAAAGACATCATTGCGGACGGTTTAATTTGGACTAAATACAAAAAAATATATAACAGAGTTGCCACGAAACTTTGAAATTCCCCGAATTTAACAGGTTTTCCCTTACTTATTTTTACGATTTTCCCTGGTTTCCAGGGGGAGCTTCCATCAACCCTCAAAAATCGGTTACCACAGCGATGTTATGCAGTCGACTTGCTCCATGGATTAGAGGCAGACGCTGCGATTCTACAGTCTGATAATAATGTTGAAAGGAATGATTGTTACTTCAGTAGTCGTTAACTACTAAATTACATAATAGGAGATTTGTTTTAAATAAAGAGAAGCCTCCTAAGAAGTTGGGTGAGACGTTGGTTGGAAACTTAAGGTACGTAAAACATTACATTAATCTCACTGTCGGGAGGCTTATATAACCTCAGAGGACTTGATCATGCACCCTCGTTCGCGCTCTTGATAATCTCACCACGCTTTACAGGATACTATCTTTACTCTTTCAGACATAATTTTTCGCCTTAAAATTCCCACATAATATAGTTTCTACTGTAAATAGGAAAACGTTTTTAATATGGTTCATAATGAAAATATATACGGCAAAGGAGCTGAAATAATAGCAAGAGATGTAGACATGGAAGATGTTGAGATTGGACACCAGGATATTGTAGATGTTGAAATTAGAGAGCTGCAAAATGAAAAAAGTCATTCCCAAAGCCTGCCAACTCCAATGGTAAAATTTTCACAAACGCCACTGCCACCCTAACGCCAGTGTTATATTTTCAACTGCTCCCTAACGCCACACTAAAGTTCATTTGATTTTTGAATCCCAGCCAAAGCCAATTGTGAAGTTTCATACGAATTCCAATCCCTGCCAAAGCTGATTGACAGATTTAAAAATCTTTCCAATCCCTGCCGAATCCAATGTGAAATTTGAAAATGTTTCCAATCCCTGCCAAAGCCAATGAGAAATGCGACAAGTTTTCTAATCCTTGACAAAGCTAATGAGAGCTCCAACAAACTTTCCATATCCAAACACAAAAAAGCATTTAACCTAACCAACCCCAACGTTTCCCAGCCGGCCGTGTGGTATATTATGAACTTATATATTATGAACGTTTTCCAACGTTATCCCACTGCATGTTTTCAACTTTTTTTATTATAAACTGGAAAATTGTTTATAATTGTAGTTTCCCTTTTTAAGTTTAATCTAAGGCGACGGAAAATTTTATGACTCGCGAACGCGAACCTAAAAAGAACAAATAGTTTTAGTTTCGTTTTCTCTCGCAAAGCAATGAATTTGTGATTCTTTTTCGGAGGAAGGGCTGTACCAGCCGCGACCGTCACGTGTCGTCTGTGTGAAGTTGAACTTCATGCATCCCGCTTGCGCCAAAACAACCGTGTGGGAAATTCAAAGAGGAAAAATTGACTAATATCACTAATGCCACCCAACTCCGAATGAATAAAATAAGGATGACTCTCAATGCCATAAACTCCATTTGGATACTATAAATGCCAACACCAGCCAAAGCCACTTGAATCCAACAATAATCCAGTTCCGACCGACTTCCGTATACGTTTTTGAAATATTTCCACTCCCTCCCGACTCCGTTCCATTTCAGTGATAATATTCCCAAAGCCACCCAAAGCCAAATTATTTATTTTACCCAACTCCAACTCCGACCAAAAATGAGGGAGTCCCTTGGCTTTCTATGGAGTTGGAGTTCTCCCAAAGCCTTTGCAGTCCTCTAGTTGAAATTGAGGACCAGGGCTCAGAAGATGTTGAAATTGAAGACCGGGATTCTAAATATGTTGAAGTGGATGTAATTGGACACAAGGACAAAATGAACACTAACATTTTTTATCTAGTTCGTCATGAATACTTGGATCTATGTGAGGTAGAAAGCATTTTGAAAACCGCGGAAATACGTGTTAAAGCCGATTCCATTATGACTTGATTCCCTGTTAAACCAAAGGGTGGTCAAACTTTTTTATATAACTGTAAAAACGTCAAGGATTCTGATTTCTTATGTGACCAGTATGCAGGATTTTTATATTATGGGAAAAACAAAAAAAGTTAGAGCAGCCATCCGTTTTGAAAATCTATTGCAAATTGAAAGCCAATGGAAAGGTTTTAAATTTCCAAAAGCACACTTATCGGTTGACAATATCATCTTCGACTGACAATCCTGTAGTTTTAATACATTATCTGGGAAAGGAAACACTGTGCCAAAGAAAGCCGCATGGAAATTCGAAAATTAAGACGAAGTATTTTTGTCGAAACACCAAGACTTTCAAAACCAAAGCCAAAGGTCAAATAAAAACGACTAGGGCGGAGCCAAAATCAATTTACTGTAATATTTAAACATTCGGATGATTAGACCCCTCGCGAAAAAGGTACGAAAAATGGCCTTCAACCATTCCCATTGACACTAGGCCTAGTTGTTTAAAACATTTTTTCTAAATTCTAATCCACCGTCATTTTAAGTTTTTGATCGTAATAGTGTGGATTATTATGAATTATTATACAAAGGCATAATTATAAATTATTATATAAAGGTATTATTAGGCCTATAAGAAAATGTATTCTTCAATAACTTGTTGAGAAGGCTCCAAAAATTTCTGCCAACCGAGTTTAGCAGGAAAGCACCTCATATCAAGCTTTTCTTTTTCAAAAAAATGAAAGAGAGAGAGAGAGAGAGAGAGAAACAAATATAAAAATGGCGGTGCCCAGGCTTAAGATATTTAGCTAGGAACCTGTAAAATAACTAAATTTTGTCGAATTTCGCTACCTCGCCGAAATTAATTAAAGGTATGCCGAAATTAATAAAAGGTATGCATTTCAAAAACATGGTTAATAAGTTGGCCGAACTATTTTCTATTGGGAAATCAGCGTATTCACGACTTCACGTAAAGGGAATTCGGCTAGCCATTTTCGTTTCTTACGACAAGTTTGCCACCCCTCAATGTTTACTATTCGCGTCGTAGTTGGTTGGAGGAGGTAAAACGCGTCGAAACACGCGTCGGATTAAAATTTCAGGTCATTTCGACCAATAGGACAAAGGATCTAGCCAAAAAACCGACCTCCTCCCATAGACCTTAATGTTAATTTTCGGTGACTTTGAATATTTTTGAAAAGTCGCGCTTCTTTTGATCGGGCTTCTATAGCGCGAGCAATTTGCGTCGTGATGCGCGTGATCGAATGGGCTATGAGCAGCTTGCGTCGTGTTGCGCGTGATCGCGTGGGCTACGCTCAGACTGTCTCACTTTCTTCAGAGTGACTAACGGCTTTTAATCTTAGAGTCAGTTCGATATTAATTTTAATCAAGAGAAGTTGGTTTTGCTTTTAATCTTCTAAAGCCGGCAGACCTTTCGTTTGAAGTTTAATGCTAGGCAGCAGCACCGGGCCAGAACTTGAAAGAAAGAAAACGCGGCCTCGTTTATAGCGCTTTCCTCTTACGAGCCTCGGTCTCGTATGTGCATTGTAACGACACGTGATATGAAAATGGCGCCGCTCCTGTAATAAGTATTCGCCTGAATTTTTGGAAAATTAGTTGGATATTTATCGTAATTAGGGATAGTTTTATTGTTTTATTCATTTATTTCGATATCTTCTGGTTTTATTTAATTTCTGTCGAGTAGTCGCGAGATTACGGCTGCGATTTTATTTCAAAACCCTGTGACTTTGTACCGCCATTGACTCTGGTACGTGGTACTTTTGTTTTCCCTGGCTTCGATAGAGTTAAGGCTCTCTATACGGGATCCCGGGCACCGACTGAAGTGAGCCCCTGATCCGGCCGGGGGGATCCGAGGGGTGTCCGCCTGTACAGAGATCGACCTTTTCGAAAACGGAGCGTGTCTCAACTACCAGAAATTCTACGGACTAAATTGGGCGCAAAGGCTTACGAGGGTGTTATACCACGCGGCACCGCCGACATGGCCGATGATCCGGCACGGTCGCCGAGGCTTAGTGAGTGGATCTGCTGGCGTCCCAGGATGGCTTCACGGACCGCGTGTGGTGTTGGGTGAGTGAGTTTTCGATAATTTACCGAATTAACACGTTAGATAAATTTTAAGACCAGTTTTTCTGAAATTTTGAACGAATCTGAAATAATTAGGGATATTTTAACCGAGTTTATAATAGTAGCGTTTATACTAGTTTAAAACAAATAAGGGTAAATAAGCCAGAGTAGCAAAATACTATCCTCGCGCGCGCCTAAATTTCAAACGGAAAACGAAGGAATATAAGTAATAGGCTGGAGACTTGAAATCCGCCATTGTTAAGGCTCATTTACACGTGCGATTGTAGCTGGTAAAAACAGGATTTTGTTTGAAATATTTTAAATATTTTCTGCACAAGCTGGACCATTTACATGGCTGCTTAATTGTAGCTTCGTTTGTTCCTTGGTTTGCTTTATAACAAGCTCAATCCGCAACCAAAACGAATTTGGTTTTTTTCTAGCAAGGGCAAACAAAAAGCTACCGCTATCAATGAAAGTTCAGTTTTTTATAATTTTGGCAAAAAAATATTATTATTTATTACGCTTTGAACTGTTTTTACATCTATTTTCTTTCGTAATTAATTACATAACGTATAACTGGCCTCTTTGAAGTGCCAAATGTGCCAAATTGACATTAAGTTTTTTAATGAGCCAAATGGTACGGATGAACCACCTATTTTGGAATACGCTAATTTTAAATCGAAACGTACACCCAAAGCCAGTAAAGGTATTTTTTCTGTCAAAGAAGTTAGTCTTTGATATCGTGACAACAATGACTGCGATAAAAGCCAAACACGTATTTGAATAATTAGGCCAAACACAAATTTATAAAATTATTCTTAGCCAAAGTTTTGAAAAATTAGGCTTAAGAAAAGTTTGAAACATTAAGCTTAACGAAAATCTGAACAATTTAAAGTTATATATCCAAAAATATATTTTTAAAAGCGTGTAAATCAAAATCCTGAGCCTTGGCTTCTTCCTTGAATTTGCACCTGGCGCGAAAGCACTTTCCTTTGGGAACTGTTGAAATTGAATAGCGTCTCATTTAGGATTAAATACTCGTTACAGGGTTGGTCATGATGTCCTCGGGGATGATTTTAAGCGCCATTAAGATCGATTCACCGCGCAACATTTGAAACGAGTCACGGAACATATTTGTAAGCGGCGGTAGTTGCGGTTTCAAGTTAACCTTGGAAGCCATTTTTCGAGACAATGAATTAATCGCCTGGGAAAAAAACTCCCAATAAGAAAAACGATCGAAAGATACTTACGGAATGGATTTTTCTTCTTCACTGACCCTTAAATAAGGGGGCTGTTGTTTCGTGGCGTCTTTAAAAGTGCCGAGCTATAACCAACTGAGCTATCGCCGCGGACGGCGCATGCTACGGGTGTCGCGTTATCGGCCACCACTACGCCATATCTTCTTCTTTACTCACTTATCTTTAACCCGGGCCTTGGTGTGCTGGCAGAGTTCCGAAGCACAGTGGAACTCTGGGAATGGCCCGACATTCGTGTTTGATGGAATTGAGCCAGTTATCGCCTTTGTTGCTCTCGGACTCGGGCTGCGTCTACCACAGTCTTTTATCGGTTTCATGCTTACTTCTAGGCACTTTTCATACCGGCAGAGCTGGCACCGAATTTTTTCCTCTTTTGTTATTTCGCAGCCTCTCGACCCGCGCTGGCAGACGAACTTGGTATGATCGCTTAAGCCGCGTTTGAAGAAAGATTTACAAGCTTCGCAACATGTTGCGCCGAAAAACTTCCCTGGAGCCCAATCACCGGAGACGGCGCGTGCTAGCTCTTTATTGGGCATATCGAAAGAGGACCGCGTATCCAAGAAATACAATAATTTGACGGAGCCAAGATTTAACGCTCCTACACCGTCGACCGCAGTAACAAAATAATTAAGGGGAAGCTTGGGAACGTGTCAAGTTGACTCAAGCCAAGAATTAAGACTACTAGACGGCAAAACCCGAGTACGAAATGGATTTTACTTCTTCACTGACTTCTTTACTTACCCTTAGATAAGGGGGCTGTTGTTTCGTGGCGTCTTTAAAAGCGCCGAGCTACTACCAACTGAGCTATCGCTGCGGACGGAGCATGCTACGGGTGTCACGTTATCGGTTATATCCAGAGACAGGGTTGGCAAAAATCCGGATTTTTCTTGAAAAAGCCACTGGTATGATTTTTGCTGGTTTAAGCCGGATTTTATTGGATTTATCTGGCTTTTTTTAAACTACTCTCTAGTGCTTAATTTTAGCACTTCTTTTTAGATTTAGCGCGCAAGTTGTCTTCTGCTAGGCCGTCTAATTGAGAATAATTTTTATTGATAAAACTATAGACATTTCCTTAGAGATGAGTAGGGCCTCTGATTTAATCAGGTTTTGTCAATCCAACCCGACCCTTATCGGGTCAGAAAATCCTAGGTCGGGTTGGGTGAGAAAATTACTTAAAATATTTTGCTGGTCGGGTCGGGTAGGGTTATCATTCCGTCTACCCGGGTCGACATTTTTATTATCTTCAATAGGGCAGGGTTGGGCCCGGGTAGGCTTTTTTGTGATCTTCAATAGGGCAGCTAGGGTCGGGCCCGGGTAGGCTTTTTGTGATCTTCAATAGGACAGGGTCTGATAAAGATTTTTCTAAATGCGGGGTCCGACCCAACAATATAGCGTTGCGAAAAATTCAACTCAGTCTTACGAGTTTCGGGTGGGCAGTGGGAGGAGGGCGCGTCAAACTAACCCACAACATATGGGAATCGACCATTTCGATGAAATAAAGAGGTAAAGACATGTGGGTCAAACGTTTCCTTCCATCTCACTTTATGGTGCCTGCGCTGTACTCTTTTATTATATGTTTTGAAAAATCCACTGGATTTTTCATCGTGGTTTAAACCGGTTTAATCCAGGTGGATAAAACCGGACTGGATACCAGCGTGCCAACCCTGTCCAGAGAGGAAAGTTAGCCCGCGGCTGACGATGAAAACTGCGTTTTAAAAACTGATCTTTTAAAAAGCGACGGTCTAAAGAGACGAATTTAAAATATAAAACGGAGCCTAGTAGTCAACAACACCACCACTACGCCATATCTTCACTCGCTTCTTCACTCGCTTCTTCACTCTCTTCTCATCTTTTATCCGGGCCTTGGTGTACTGGCATCCGAGCTACTAGCATCTCTACGTTAGGTAGTGGACGCTCCAGGGTTTTGGCGTATTAATGTTGTTAAATTTGAAGTGACACTCGTGTAAAATGGGGCCTTCCAACTGAAAGACTGTCTCGTTCGCGACAATCTCGTCACGCTAGAGTCGCGCTGGACTGTTTCAAGCATTTGCACCGATTTCTGTCCTTATTTATCGTGCAGTTTTTCGATTTCGAGCACGCGTACTCTTGATGCTTAAGGATGCTGCGTTGAAAAAACGCCTCGCAGCTTGTCACGCCAAAGAATATGGCCAAGGCCTGGTCGCCGCGGACGACGCACTGGGCGGGTGCCTTGACCCCGGCCACCTCCAGATAGGAACGCCTATGTAAGAGCCAACCAAGAATAGCCAAAGAAGTTAACGGTACTACACGGCCGCCGTAACGTAATAAGTAAGGGGAAGCCAGGGAACGCGTCAAGTTGACCCAAGCCAAGAATAAGGGCTACTATACGGCAAAATCGCCGTTCGCTTCACTGGACCTATTCTGGAGACCACGCCACGGGTGGTGATGGGTCAGTTTGCGATAATTAACCGAATTAATACGTGGTTGACCCAGAAACAATCAACAGATACCGAGTAAGAAATGGATTTTTCTTCTTCACTTCTTCCTCAATTTTACTTTAACGCCGTGTTTTTGGACTCGGGCTGCGTTTGTCTCATTCTCTAATGTCCCGCATCCCCACTGCCAGGGGCTTTTAATACCGGCAGAGTGTCGTTCCTCGATTCACGGCGTGGACTTCATCTAATTTTCGCTGAGTTTGCGACATTTTTGGATGGTCCAACTTAAACAAATTCGGACAAATCAAAGGCAGAGTCAAAATCAGAAAGACTTGACAATTTTACTTTCGAAGAAACTGGGCCGTGATTTTCTTTCTTTTCTTTCAAGTATATTCTATGAGAGCTATAACTAACTGGGTCCCTACAAAGTCTTATAAATGATAAAATAAGCGAGCTTATCGGGACTTCCCTCTTCCATCTTGCCTAAGACTCACGCCCAATTCAATCGCAATTTCTCGAAAATGAACAAGTTGATGAATCTGATCGAGGGGTACTTGTTCATTTAAGTACCTCTCGTATAATAAAGTTGCTATTATCTTGTTGCTTATTTTTTATGTTCGGCCTCGAAAACCATTATTAATGTTTCTTATAGCTAAGTTTTAAAACAACCTTCCCGAAATGGCCTAGCAGCTAAAATATTTTCGGTTTGAGCGTTAACCAAGTCCATAAACATAGATTTCAGTCCTTCTTCTGTTGGGTGTTCACTACTCTTGTAATTGTTTACGAATCGGCGCCGAAACATTCTAGCCGCATTATCTTGGCTACTAACACTAACGCCCAATTCCCTAGCAATTTCTCGAAAATGTAAAAGTCTATCAATTTCATTGATGGGTACTTGTAGATTTTGTACCGTTCGTAAAAGCACCTTGCTATCATGTTATTTCCTATTTTTTTATGGTCGGCTTCGAAAACCATTATTAATGTTAAACAACCTTCTCGAAATGGCCTAGCAGCTAAAATAATTTGATAACATACGAAAGACTTGACAATTTTACTTTCGAAGAAACTGGGCCGTGATTTTCTTTCTTTTCTTTCAAGTATATTCTATGAGAGCTATAACTAACTGGGTCCCTACAAAGTCTTATAAATGATAAAATAAGCGCGCTTACCCTTCGTTGAATGCCTAGGTCTTCCGCGTGATCGGGACTTCCCTCTTCCATCTTGCCTAAGACTCACGCCCAATTCAATCGCAATTTCTCGAAAATGAACAAGTTGATGAATCTGATCGAGGGGTACTTGTTCATTTAAGTACCTCTCGTATAATAAACTTGCTATTATCTTGTTGCTTATTTTTTATGTTCGGCCTCGAAAACCATTATTAATGTTAAACAACCTTCTCGAAATGGCCTAGCAGCTAAAATAATTTGATAACATACGAAAGACTTGACAATTTTACTTTCGAAGAAACTGGGCCGTGATTTTCTTTCTTTTCTTTCAAGTATATTCTATGAGAGCTATAACTAACTGGGTCCCTACAAAGTCTTATAAATGATAAAATAAGCGCGCTTACCCTTCGTTGAATGCCTAGGTCTTCCGCGTGATCGGGACTTCCCTCTTCCATCTTGCCTAAGACTCACGCCCAATTCAATCGCAATTTCTCGAAAATGAACAAGTTGATGAATCTGATCGAGGGGTACTTGTTCATTTAAGTACCTCTCGTATAATAAACTTGCTATTATCTTGTTGCTTATTTTTTATGTTCGGCCTCGAAAACCATTATTAATGTTTCTTATAGCTAAGTTTTAAAACAACCTTCCCGAAATGGCCTAGCAGCTAAAATATTTTCGGTTTGAGCGTTAACCAAGTCCATAAACATAGTTTTCAGTCCTTCTTCTGTTGGGTGTTCACTACTCTTGTAATTGTTTACGAATCGGCGCCGAAACATTCTAGCCGCATTATCTTGGCTTCTAACACTAACGCCCAATTCCCTAGCAATTTCTCGAAAATGTAAAAGTTTATCAATTTCATTGATGGGTACTTGTAGATTTTGTACCGTTCGTAAAAGCACCTTGCTATCATGTTATTTCCTATTTTTTTATGGTCGGCTTCGAAAACCATTATTAATGTTAAACAACCTTCTCGAAATATCCTAGCAGCTAAAATAATTTGATAACATACGAAAGACTTGACAATTTTACTTTCGAAGAAACTGGGCCGTGATTTTCTTTCTTTTCTTTCAAGTATATTCTATGAGAGCTATAACTAACTGGGTCCCTACAAAGTCTTATAAATGATAAAATAAGCGCGCTTACCCTTCGTTGAATGCCTAGGTCTTCCGCGTGATCGGGACTTCCCTCTTCCATCTTGCCTAAGACTCACGCCCAATTCAATCGCAATTTCTCGAAAATGAACAAGTTGATGAATCTGATCGAGGGGTACTTGTTCATTTAAGTACCTCTCGTATAATAAACTTGCTATTATCTTGTTGCTTATTTTTTATGTTCGGCCTCGAAAACCATTATTAATGTTTCTTATAGCTAAGTTTTAAAACAACCTTCCCGAAATGGCCTAGCAGCTAAAATATTTGCGGTTTGAGCGTTAACTAAGTCCATAAACATAGTTTTCAATCCTTCTTCTGTTGGGTGTTCACTACTCTTGTAATTGCGGTAAAGTATATGTTTGGGTTACGTTTAGGTTTAGTTATGATAGGTTTGAGATAAGATGGCAACCTGACCCCTAACCCCCGTAGTATTTACCCTACTGTGTTAGGCTAGGTTACGTTTTGTTAGATTAGGGTAAGTATTCTAAAAATAGATAGGTTACGTTTTGTTAAATTAGGGTAAGTAGTCTAAAAATAGGTAGGTTACGTTTTGTTAGATAAGGTCAAGTAGTCTAAAAATAGGTAGGATATATTTGGCTTGCTTCGGTTTCATTAGGCTCAATGAGCTGGTCACGTTTGCCGTCTTCTAGCTGTTAGGTTTATTAGAACGTTTTCCAAAAGAAGACCGCCGTATTATCTGCTAGATATAGGGTTAAGAACTTAGACGTGGATCCAAAGACGTTCATTTGATAGGGATTCAAAGCTACCAATCCACCAAAGTGCTTATTGTTTAAAGCAACATCTATATCTATATAAATCAAAGTCCTGACTGACAGACTGACTGATAATCAACGCCCAGCCCAAACCGCTTGCCCTAGAAGGCTGAAAATTTACATTAACGTTACTCATAAGTAGTAGGCGCGTACTAAGAAAGATTTTTTAATCCGCCGCCATCTTAAAAAATGGCGACCAGAAATGTAAAAAACTTCTCTATGCAACAAAGTCCGCGCGTTTCAACCGATTTCAAAAATATTTAGTACACTGGTTTCCTTTAACCTATAGACGGGCTGAATGGTCTTTTGGGTTTTAGATGGCGGCCAAAAACTTAAAAACCCTTCTTTATAGAATAATGTCCGCGTGAATAGTAATAAAAAATGTTCCCACGGGCTGACGGGCAACGCCGAGTGCCTTCGCTCCTAGGGTGCTGCAAAAATATTAGTCATCAGTAAAATCCACCCATTCTTTATATCCTTTTGATGGAAGTTCTTATTACACGCGAGCGACGCCGCTGCTAACAGCTAGTAATTTATATTATTTCACCAAATACGATTTCACCATTTACAGTCCCATGGCAGACGCTCACCCCATCGATTACCAGGAACTCTGCCACAAAATCAACAGCATTCAAGATGACTACCAAGATCGATTTAATATCGTGAGAAGCGCACACTGCCTTTTCAGGCGGATTTACTTAGAAGGCCCAATGGTTAACACCATCGAAGAGGCCGTAGCCAGAGCCGAAGCCCTCGACGTGTTTTTAGTGAGGTTCCTTAACAAGCGTCAGGTCCACAGAGTGGTTTATCTGACTTCGAGAGCATTCGAAATAATATTCTCGGCATCTTCCCATTTTATCGGACAATGTTGGGTACCATTCTTAAACGCCTTGAGATTCATCCTTCTAAATATTGGAAAACTAGAAAAAAAGAAATACTTGAAATTAATTAATTAAGTTACGAGAGCTTGTTGTAAACGTCGAAGCAACATCAGATGAAGTAGATCATCTATTACGTGGAATGAGGGAATTCATCTACGCAATTGATGAAGGTACTTGTCCAGACCCATCTAGCTTTATGGATTAATTTCACCAATTATATTGCTACAACGAGCTCCTAGCTACGACACTGGCGCAGGAAAACCGCCGTAGATTACGGTTATTGCCATCTAGAATACCAATGAGTCCACCAAATCGTCAACGAAGAGCTCCTCGTCAATCGCCGATACCTGTTTGGCAAAGTGGATCATTCAGAAGTCCGCCAACTCGACAGGTAATCCCGCCCCCGAAGATCCCCGAAGGTTCACGTATCCCAGTATGGAGAGATGGTGCATTAAGAACACCACAGCTGCCAGCTCGCCAAGATCTAACTCTTGAATAAATCATAACCTGACCTCAATATCGCCAATAAATCGTCGAAGAATACGACGCAGAGGACATAGTTTAACTTCCAATAGCCCAAAACCAAACTTAACTATCGAAATGACCGGATCTGCTTCCAACATCGGTATCAGAACTGGTAACACCACATTTATCATAAACTCAAGTCCGAGTGTGCAAACGTCATTTTCAAACAATGCGTGCACTATGAATTCAAGTCCGAGTGTGCAAACGTCATTTGCAAACAACGCGTGCACTATGAATTCAAGTCCGAGTGTGCAAACGTCATTTGCAAACAATGCGTGCACTATGAATTCAAGTCCAAGTGCACATTTTACACCCAATATGCTCCATTCGAGTCCCACCGTGGGTCCATCTTCGATACGTAAGGTGCATTCACCCAACTTGAGTTTCATCAACGACATCAGATCCGAGGCTCAATCGCACATCGGGACCCCGCCAAACATTACACTCTTCATGAACAACTCCAACGCTCCAGTTGCAATAAGATACCAATCTTCGCCCGCACAATCACAAGGAAGGTTGATGCCACGCCCACTAAATTTGGATATATCCGACGATGATCCCACACCATTTAGACCACTCGAATCTCCCATCTCTGAAAGAGAATCTTTGAACGTGAGTTACGGCATGGAAAACGATTTTATACACGGACTGGATGGGTCATACGAACCTGATCCTAATTTGACTGTGGCGGTCTGCAGTGCTGGTCATGATCTAAACACGACGTTTGTACTTGACGAAGCATTCGCAGATTGGGGTAATTTCGATAACATACCGCGGGATATGAGAGATACGCAGGCAGAAATGTGGCCAATTGGCCTACTAACGCGAGAGTATTCTTCAATGACGCACTGCAGCTAACGAAATGGATAACTATTAATTATAATATATAATAATATATAATTAAATAATAATTACAAAATTGTTTTCTTTGTCAATGTGATGTACACCTTACATCTAAATAAAATTTACCCGTTGTTACACAAACTGATTACTTATTGGCTCGGTAGTGCACTTTAAGTTGATAAGATATGTTCCATAAGTTTGTCACTGGTTATTGAGAGCTTATCATGACGTCATAGATTCTCGTAAAGACACGCCTGGTTAGTCGCTGTCAAAGGCGATGTTGGTGGGTACTCTAATAAGCTTGACGCTTGAACCATGGTGACGTCAAAATGGGATACAGTACAAGCGCCTCATATATCTATAAGTATCATCATAAGTTTATAAGATGTATTTCATAAGTATGACACTACCTATACTTCGCAACACTAGAGACTTACTGAGAGCTAGTTCGAGAACGACGGCAGAATTGAGTACACGCGTTATTTCAGTCCATTTTCCTATTTTTGACAGCGCCTCACCAGAGAATCTTAGACGTTTCACCTCTGGTCACATCATGACAAGCTCTTAGTAACCAGTGACAAACTTTCGGAACGTATTATCATGTGTCCCTTCTTTGTTTTCTTGGTTGAGAGGTAGGTATACTTTCGTTGGCCGTGACCGAGGTCTTTACAGCAGCGTCGGTGAAATTTTCATGGTTGACTGTTCTTCATTACCGAATAGTTCTATTCTCTTTGAAATGGAAATCGTTCTTCGCAGTCGTATGATTAGTACTTAGTTTTCACAGTGATGTCAAGTATTTAAACTTCGGGTCACGCCTAGGGTTCAACTTCATTATTTTTATATTATTTACATTAATTTTTTGGCCTATTTCTGAGATAGCGTCTGTCTACGAGATCGTTAGCTATGTCTGTCCGGATTCTCATCCGATGTTTTGGAATTACAAAAGGAACTCTTAACGTGACTTATGTGTATAATTTACGAGATATGACGTGTCTTTAATTAAACGTTGCGTCAGTATGATATATGATTAACAAAAAATCTAAATTTCATCTTTTAGTATCCCTTTTGAAAATATCACACACACCCATACACGTTGCCTTTACATGTTGTCACGTGATTATAGGAGCACGTGATTTTAAAGTATTTCAAATCACGCACGATTCAAAATTGCTAGGCCTAATTACAATTTCAAAAGTTTCGAGCAAAGTGAAAGTCATCAAAATTTCTAGGCCTAATTACAGTTTCAAAAGTTTCGAGCAAAGTGAAAGTCATCAAAATTGCTAGGCCTAATTACAATTTCAAAAGTTTCGAGCAAAGTGAAAGTCATCAAAATTGCTAGGCCTAATTACAGTTTCAAAAGTTTCGAGCAAAGTGAAAGTCATCAAAATTCCTAGGCCTAATTACAATTTCAAAAGTTTCGAGCAAAGTGAAAGTCATCAAAATTCCTAGGCCTAATTACAGTTTCCAAAGTTTCGAGCAAAGTGAAAGTCATCAAAATTGCTAGGCCTAATTACAGTTTCAAAAGTTTCGAGCAAAGTGAAAGTCATCAAAATTCCTAGGCCTAATTACAATTTCAAAAGTTTCGAGCAAAGTGAAAGTCATCAAAATTCCTAGGCCTAATTACAGTTTCCAAAGTTTCGAGCAAAGTGAAAGTCATCAAAATTGCTAGGCCTAATTACAGTTTCAAAAGTTTCGAGCAAAGTGAAAGTCATCAAAATTGCTAGGCCTAATTACAGTTTCAAAAGTTTCGAGCAAAGTGAAAGTCATCAACATTTTCCGGCGGGGGACGGCGAGGTGGTATGGGGGAAAAGCGCCCCGAAGATAAAATGTGTTCGCATTGCAGAAAGGCGGGGCATTTTGCTCGAAATTGCCGCGAAAAAAAATGTGAGATAAATACTTATTTAAACTTATCGCGGATTCCTAACGTTTCTCCGCGAGGACCCAAAAGAAAACGCTACAAGTTAAAGGTAATGAAGTTTTATTTTTTAAAATAGTGGTGAAAAAAAAAGAAAAAAAAATCAGGAAAAGGTACAGGAGGGCCCGAGCGGCGAAGATGAGAAAGCAAACCCATTTTACCTTCATGTTAACTGATAACCACACCAGTATACAAAGTTTCATACTCCTTGTTAAAGCCCTATTAAAACCATGGATTTAGGAATTATGTTCCTATCTCTATGATTAAAACCAGTTTCCCCCTATTTAAGCCTAATTAAAAAAATTAAACAATGAAACATCTCGCCGCCTCAATCTCCTACGATGCCTCGCTGGTCAAACGGGGGGGGGCAGATTGCTACTCCCTCCGTATGCTATACCAACAACTCATTCGCAGCAGCCTTCCGATTACGGGGCCCCATTCCTCGCCCCCGCCGCCTAGACATCATAGAACGGGCCGCCATGCGGATCATCCTCGGGGTCCCGCCCTCCACCGCCATGCACTCCGAGGCCAACGTGATGCCCCTTCCGATCCGGCGTTCGCTGCTGGCCGGCCAATTTCTTGCACGGTGCTCCTCGGCTCCGCCCGCTTCGGCGTTCCGCCACGCCTTCTCCGAGGGGGCCTCGGCTCCCGACCCACGTACGCCCGTCCTTCGTGCCGCCGGCCTCCTGTTTTCCGCTCACAACCTCTCGTGGTTACTGGACGAACTTCGCCGCCACCCGGATCCGCCCACGTGCCTCGCCCACTTGTCTCGCCCCTACACTGTCCACACTAGCTGGCTCCCTCGCCCGCGTGCGGCCTATCCTTCGGCTGAACTCGCGCTCCGATTCGAGGAACAGTTCCGCGCCCTCTCCCCGGACCACTTTGTCCTATTCACGGATGGCTCGCTAGACCCCGAGGCCGCCGCGTCCGGCGGCGCGGTCCTTCCCCCAGCTCCCCTACCTCCTGTCACGTTCACGGTTCACCCTGGTCACAGTATTTGCCGTATCGAGCTCTTTGCCATCAGCCAGGCTGTGGAGCTGGGCCTCCGTTCCAGCTCCCTCCCTCTCCTCATCTGTTCGGACTCCCAGTCCGCTCTCGCGCTCCTGGCCTCCTCACATGACCTGGACCCCCCGGTCCTCGACATCATCGGCCTCCTGACTCGCGCCTGGCGCACGGCCCGCTACCTCTGGACCCCCAGCCATGTGGGAATTCCGGGCAACGAAACCGCCGACCGACTCGCCCTTCAGACACCCTTTCGACGAGTCTAAGAGGCGAAGGCGCGGGGGTAAAACTCTGCCTTCCATCTCGCTTTTTAACGCCTGCGCTGTAGGTGTTTTGGATCTGAGAGTGCGCAAACGAGGCACTGGAGCAACCTTGTATCTCCTGATTCTAAGGGTTGCCTACCCCCCTTTTCCCGTCGAAAGGGTGTATTGATGGCGTATATCTACCAGACTGAAACAGTAGTTTGCACGTACTTATTTCCCGACCAACTATTTAGTTTTGATTAAATGAATTGACTAGACTTATTATCTTTAAATTTTATGTTATACAAAGGACATGGCTAGTCCCAAGACAATTAGAACGGAAGGCGAAATTTGATAGCGATCTTATCTAAGTTTATGGCTCCTGCCAGTCGTGGGCAAGATGGGTTGAAACGTCAAGTTAAAAAGGGTAAGAGAGAGAGAGAGCTATAGAAAGAGCTGTAGGTACCGCTAGCATTATTCCTCGTCCCTTCTTCACACTTTACCTTTTCGGCTAAGGAAAGTTGCTTATGGGATTCTCACGTTTTAGGCCTACTTTTGGTTTGATATTTCTAAAGGAAACAGACTTAATGATAGGGTTACAATTTTGGATGGTAAGTTCTACGCGTATTTTACAACATCAAATAATCAACATGCTGGTGATACCTTGCGAATTTATTTATTTATGGCATCTAATTAATAGGAGAATATTTTAGAAAAGGTGGTAGCTAATTAAAAGGAGAATATTTTGGAGAATGTGGCAGCTAATTAGTAGGAGAATGTTTTGGAAAAGGTTGCAGCTAATTAATAGGAGAATATTTTGAAAAAGGTGGCAGCTAATTAATAGGAGAATGTTTTGGAAAAGGTGGTAGCTAATTAAAAGGAGAATATTTTGGAAAAGGTGGTAGCTAGTTAAAAGGAGAATATTTTGGAAAATGTGGTAGCTAATTAGTAGGAGAATGTTTTGGAAAAGGTTGCAGCTAATTAATAGGAGAATATTTTGAAAAAGTTGGCAGCTAATTAATAGGAAAATCTTTTGGAAAAGGTGGCATCTAATTAATAGGAGAATATTTTAGAAAAGGTGGTAGCTAATTAAAAGGAGAATATTTTGGAAAATGTGGCAGCTAATTAGTAGGAGAATGTTTTGGAAAAGGTTGCAGCTAATTAATAGGAGAATATTTTGAAAAAGGTGGCAGCTAATTAATAGGAGAATGTTTTGGAAAAGGTGGTAGCTAATTAAAAGGAGAATATTTTGGAAAAGGTGGTAGCTAGTTAAATGAGAATATTTTGGAAAATGTGGTAGCTAATTAGTAGGAGAATGTTTTGGAAAAGGTTGCAGCTAATTAATAGGAGAATATTTTGAAAAAGTTGGCAGCTAATTAATAGGAAAATCTTTTGGAAAAGGTGGCATCTAATTAATAGGAGAATGTTTTGGAAAAGGTGATAGCTTTTTAAAGGGAGAATATTTTGGAAAAGGTGGTAGCTAATTAAAAGGAGCATATTTTGGAAAAGGTGTCAACGAATTATTGAAACCAAACCAAGCCAAACCAAACCTAAACTAACCTAACCTAGCCTAAGCTAACCTAACCTAACCTAACCTAACCTAACCTATGCTAACCTAACCTATGCTAACCTAACCTAACCTAACCTAACCTATGCTAACCTAACCTATGCTAACCTAACCTATGCTAACCTAACCTATGCTAACCTAACCTATGCTAACCTATGCTAACCTAACCTATGCTAACCTAACCTATGCTAACCTAACCTAACCTAACCCAACCCAACCCACCCGAAACCAAAATATTGAAATTTTAATTTAAAATTTAAAGACATTGATGGATCTACCATTGAAACTGTACTTCATTTTAAGCACGATTTTTTTATTAATTCTATATATCTCTTGCCTTGAAAGGAATGAAAGTGAGCGTTTTAATTAGTATCACGAAACATTTACTTTTAATATTATTAACATACCTTTCGGAGATTCGAACCAACAACCTATCGCTTCGCAGTCCAACATCGTATCCACTACACCACCGAATCGCTGACGGCTACAGTGTTTCAAGTTATATTCATGTATTTTTTAGGGGCATATTCGGACGATTGGGATTTCGGTCCACCGGGAATTCGGTTGAAAGGAACGATTCCGAAACACAGGCCCATAAAATTACTTTGTTCAGACAATTTATATATACAAATTTCTTGGTGGCCTCTTCTAAATTATTTAAGGCATCTTGAAATTGAGGTCCGAATAGGTTTTCCTGGTCATTCCAGTCCTCAACGGACTTCAAAGCAGACACCGTCCTGGCCACTAGCCGTGGCCTAACGTGCTGGATAGCGTTGCTTCGTCTTAAAGATCGCAACTGCGTAATTAGTTTTTGTATCTCTTTCATGTGTTTTTCTTTTTCCTCCATGTTTTCCACCGTCTACGTTAAGAAAGTAAAATTCTAAGTTTGTTGGACTACGTTCATAATACGTTCTTCGTAATTACTTACCGCAATGTTTATAAAATTTAGGCTATTAATGCCGATTTCCTCGGCTTTAAAAAATGCTCTTTCGATAGTGAGCCCCTCAGGAGTAAGCAGAACAGCAACAAGATTATCAATTTTGAGGGCATTCATGTTTCCGATAAAATAAATTTGACTAAGAAAATATAACCGCGTCCTCAACAACTAACCAATACTCTAGAGTGACGGAGTACAGACTATCTACGGAGAGCGAATCGCGAACCCCTATTTAGATACAACCCGATACAACGGACGTTCTCACGCTCAAGGGTGCCCTCAAGCGGACCTAAAATGAAACTCATGCTGTTTTGCAATGGGTGCTATGGATCTGCCACCAAGGAGCACTATTTAATACGACGTAGCTGTATTTTAAGTCACTCACAAGGAAACTTTCACTCTCTACCGAGCAAAGCTATTCCATGGAAAACGGCATTGATTTTTTTCTCCGTATTTGAACGTTGCCAGGCAACGATTTTAACAACCAATTTTTATGCCGTATTATTAAAGGAGATCTAGGTTCGTTCAACGCTTTATTGATTAAAATTAAAGCGATTAAAGTTGAAAATGGCGGTTTTTTTATTTTGCCTGAGGATTAAAAAATTTTTAAATATCGTTTTAAAATTCATTTGATCTTAATTAGCGAATTAAAATGGGAAAAACCCTTTTGGGGGTGACTAACGGAGAAAATGTTTTAGAAAAGCATTCAAGAGGTTAAAAATGGCTTTTTAATCATGATTTGTGGTCGAGCGTTTATCGTAGCACAATTGTTAGGATAAATGTAATGATTAGTTTTAATGAAAATTAGTATAGGAATTGATTTGTTATTCGGAGACTTTCCTATAATAAATATTAAAGCGATAAAAGTTTGAGATTTCTAAAATTTTGACTTTCATTGTTTTAAGGTTGTTACAATTATTAAACTAACCCTTAGACCCCCGCCGAGTGTGAGATATTTTTTCAACCAATAATAAAATGGGATCTTTCCAGCGGGTGATTCGAAAAAAATCTGTATTTTACATGGCGAGGGGCGATTTTTTGGCCTGTTCTAAGAAATTTAATTTTAATAAAACTTAAATAACTAATCTTGATTTAAACGAATTACTAATTTTCTAGAATAATTATCAAACGTTTCCAAACACTATAGTAATCCCGACTCTAATGGTCATTAAAGTATTTAATGAAATAAATTTAATTTCTGTTCTCACCATTGTGTCACTTGTGTTTATTAGGGGGGAATACTTGAAAGGGGTTTACAGAAATAAGAAGTGAAAGCGTTCTATCGGATGAAAACCTAGATAGGGCAAATTGTCCACGAATTTTACTATGGATGATATTTTCCGAAGCTCTCCCACCAGAGAGAATTCAAGTGGGGAATAAAAACTTAGGTTGAAAGACGGTCTAAAAACCACACGACAAGAAATTTCAGACTAGTTCCGATAGGTCTTTCATGTTAACTGAGTTAAGTTGAGAGTTGACTCGCCCGCTTGCTTGAGATCCAGCGTCATATGCAATTTTAAAAGCGAAAGCTTCCACTCCATTAATTTTCTCTGCAAATTCCGGTCAGAATCTGTTCCTTTCGTATGGGTTGTCTTACAGCTTTGGAAAAGCCATTTTAACGATTCTTAATAGGAGGTCCAAAACGCTTTAATTACAAGCGATAAAACCGTTAGCTGTTTTCAACAGTATTTTCGGTTGATTTTCTCATCGAATCAGAAAGATTCGTAGAAAAATTGAGCCAAGTACAAATATTGTAACTTTTTTTTGGCAAAATTAAATAAGGAGAGCCAAAGTGCCTCTAAACTGAGCCTTTAATTAAAGAGCCTGTTTTCACGGATTTGAATAAAAACATCAAATTGATGTACAAAAATCCTGCCGAGTACAAATTTGGTACATTTTATCGGTGAAAATAAGAGTTACGTTAAAAATGAGTTCTGAAAATTTTGACCAGAAAGAATTCCTTGTGGATTTTTCATCGTCAGTTAACGAACTTTTAGAGTCGTTGAACAATGATTCTGTCGATTGAGACATCATTTCTTTACTTAAAGGGATAGAATCGATCTTTTGACTACTAATGAAAAGCTTTAATTTTTTTAAGTCAGATAGAACCTAAAATTACGTTTTCAAAAAAATATAGATATTGATAGTTTTAATAACTTACCTATTTTTAATTAATTTTTAAAAGAATTAGTTTCGGTACCGCTCCGATCACTGCCCCCTCTACAGGCGTTTGCGTAAACACGAGCGAAAAAACTAAATTACTCCCGCGACTTTCCTCTCGCTCGGAGGTACAGTAGGTTTACTCCTAAAAGTAGTTTTCATACTATTCTGCATTTTCGCCAAATTAATATAACTCATTTCGGTACGGGGATGCTTTGAAAGTTATAAAGGAAGGTAAATAGTTTCACTGTAATTTTGGTGTTCATAGTAATAGTTTTACTATGTTTATTTACAATTAAAAATATGTTAAAGCTTAGATTAGGGCCATTAGGCTAAAATATGGCCATACCATTATTATACATGGAAGCTAAGCCTTTGCCAAAATAGCGCAAAAATGTGGTGTTTTGGACATTACCTGTAACAATTTTGACAAATCTCTATCATCCTTACTCTACAACGTAACCGAGAGTAAAGAGAACAAAGGATAATAAACATGAAAAATCAGAATTATGTTTACAAAGGTCTTCTCAAATATGCGCCGCTTCCCCAGTGATAGTGAAAGTGAAAAGATAAGTCTTTTCACTTTCACTATCACTGGGGAAGCACACATTTTTGCGCTATTTTGGCAAAGGCTTAGCTTCCATGTATAATAATGGTATGGCCATATTTTAGCCTAATGGCCCTAATCTAAGCTTTAACATATTTTTAATTGTAAATAAACATAGTAAAACTATTACTATGAACACCAAAATTACAGTGAAACTATTTACCTTCCTTTATAACTTTCAAAGCATCCCCGTACCGAAATGAGTTATATTAATTTGGCGAAAATGCAGAATAGTATGAAAACTACTTTTAGGAGTAAACCTACTGTACCTCCGAGCGAGAGGAAAGTCGCGGGAGTAATTTAGTTTTTTCGCTCGTGTTTACGCAAACGCCTGTAGAGGGGGCAGTGATCGGAGCGGCGCCGAAACTAATTCTTTTAAAAATTAATTAAAAATAGGTAAGTTATTAAAACTATCAATATCTATATTTTTTTGAAAACGTAATTTTAGGTTCTATCTGACTTAAAAAAATTAAAGCTTTTCATTAGTAGTCAAAAGATCGATTCTATCCCTTTAAGTAAAGAAATGATGTCTCAATCGACAGAATCATTGTTCAACGACTCTAAAAGTTCGTTAACTGACGATGAAAAATCCACAAGGAATTCTTTCTGGTCAAAATTTTCAGAACTCATTTTTAACGTAACTCTTATTTTCACCGATAAAATGTACCAAATTTGTACTCGGCAGGATTTTTGTACATCAATTTGATGTTTTAATTCAAATCCGTGAAAACAGGCTCTTTAATTAAAGGCTCAGTTTAGAGGCACTTTGGCTCTCCTTATTTAATTTTGCCAAGAAAAAGTTCCTTCCTTTCAAGGCAAGAGATATATAGAATTAATAAAAAAATCGTGCTTAAAATGAAGTACAGTTTCAATGGTAGATCCATCAATGTCTTTAAATTTTAAATTAAAATTTCAATATTTTGGTTTCGGGTAGGTTGGGTTGGGTTAGGTTAGGTTAGGTTAGGTTAGCATAGGTTAGGTTAGCATAGGTTAGCATAGGTTAGGTTAGCATAGGTTAGGTTAGGTTAGGTTAGGTTAGCATAGGTTAGGTTAGCATAGGTTAGGTTAGGTTAGGTTAGGTTAGGTTAGCTTAGGCTAGGTTAGGTTAGCTTAGGTTAGTTTAGGTTTGGTTTGGCTTGGTTTGGTTTCAATAATTCGTTGACACCTTTTCCAAAATATGCTCCTTTTAATTAGCTACCACCTTTTCCAAAATATTCTCCCTTTAAAAAGCTATCACCTTTTCCAAAACATTCTCCTATTAATTAGATGCCACCTTTTCCAAAAGATTTTCCTATTAATTAGCTGCCAACTTTTTCAAAATATTCTCCTATTAATTAGCTGCAACCTTTTCCAAAACATTCTCCTACTAATTAGCTACCACATTTTCCAAAATATTCTCATTTAACTAGCTACCACCTTTTCCAAAATATTCTCCTTTTAATTAGCTACCACCTTTTCCAAAACATTCTCCTATTAATTAGCTGCCACCTTTTTCAAAATATTCTCCTATTAATTAGCTGCAACCTTTTCCAAAACATTCTCCTACTAATTAGCTGCCACATTTTCCAAAATATTCTCCTTTTAATTAGCTACCACCTTTTCTAAAATATTCTCCTATTAATTAGATGCCACCTTTTCCAAAAGATTTTCCTATTAATTAGCTGCCAACTTTTTCAAAATATTCTCCTATTAATTAGCTGCAACCTTTTCCAAAACATTCTCCTACTAATTAGCTACCACATTTTCCAAAATATTCTCCTTTTAACTAGCTACCACCTTTTCCAAAATATTCTCCTTTTAATTAGCTACCACCTTTTCCAAAACATTCTCCTATTAATTAGCTGCCACCTTTTTCAAAATATTCTCCTATTAATTAGCTGCAACCTTTTCCAAAACATTCTCCTACTAATTAGCTGCCACATTTTCCAAAATATTCTCCTTTTAATTAGCTACCACCTTTTCTAAAATATTCTCCTATTAATTAGATGCCACCTTTTCCAAAAGATTTTCCTATTAATTAGCTGCCACTTTTCCAAAATATTCTCCTATTAATTAGCTGCCACCTTTTCCAAAATGTTCTCCAATTAATTATCTGACATCTTTTCCAAAATATTTCTATTATTGCTAATAAATTGTTCGTGGTAAGAGGCGGGCTTTAATACTCATATAAATAATCTTTTTACCTCCAAACAAGATTGGGTTGGGTTAGGTTAGGTTAGGTTAGGCTAGAGTAGGTGAGGTTCGCCGTAATTAAAACGTAGTTAAAATAAGTGCAGTAATACATTTTCAACTAACATTTATTTTAACAATAATAAGTTGTGAAATTAAAAATATATTTAATGCAAAACCACACAGTATGTCTTCTTCCAGTTCAATAGAATTTCGGTCAAATGGGACTATAATAAAATCGCACCTTTGGCTACGTTCGGTCGAATGGGACCCAAAAAAACCCCCTTCTGTCGAATGGGAATTCGGTTCAATGGGACCAAAGCTGTGTTTCGTAAAGCAAATTTTTTTTGGAGGTATGGGATGTCTTTTAATTTAAGAATTTTTTGGAGGTATGGGATGTCTTTTAATTTAAGAATTTTTTGGAGGTATGGGATGTCTTTTAATTTAAGAATTTTTTGGAGGTATGGGATTTCTTGTAATTTAACGACGATTTATATTACCAATTTACCGGGCGTAAGGTGTTTTGAATGCCATGAGTAAAGGAGTCTCATTATGGGATGTAAGATATAATTACGGTCCATGTGTAATACATAACGTAAAAGGGCAGACATCAAGAGATAATGGTGAAATATTTTTGACCACAGGGAGCCCACATGGCGGAAGAAGAAGAGGAGAGTGAAAAATATCCTGGCTCGCAGGAAGGTGGTAGGGGAAGAGGAAAAAGAGAAAAAAGAAGCTACCCCCTTAATTTTTGGCCTATTTGGCCTAATGTAGTGGATTTTCAGAGTAAATCGTCAACATATTTTAAACTATATTTATAATTAAAATTTGTTTTAAGTGTCGCGTGAGAGGTTCCTGCCACCCTTTCGGGAACACCCTGTATATACATTTTATGCGAGATGAACACAACATAAATTCGCAAGGTATCACCAGCATGTTGATTATTTGATGTTGTAAAATACGCGTAGAACTTACCATCCAAAATTGTAACCCTATCATTAAGTCTGTTTCCTTTAGAAATATCAAACCAAAAGTAGGCCTAAAACGTGAGAATCCCATAAGCAACTTTCCTTAGCCGAAAAGGTAAAGTGTGAAGAAGGGACGAGGAATAATGCTAGCGGTACCTACAGCTCTTTCTATAGCTCCCTCTCTCTCTCTTACCCTTTTTAACTTGACGTTTCAACCCATCTTGCCCACGACTGGCAGGAGCCATAAACTTAGATAAGATCGCTATCAAATTTCGCCTTCCGTTCTAATTGTCTTTGGACTAGCCATGTCCTTTGTATAACATAAAATTTAAAGATAATAAGTCTAGTCAATTCATTTAATCAAAACTAAATAGTTGGTCGGGAAATAAGTACGTGCAAACTACTGTTTCAGTCTGGTAGATATACGCCATCAATACACCCTTTCGACGGGAAAAGGGGGGTAGGCAACCCTTAGAATCAGGAGATACCAGGTTGCTCCAGTGCCTCGTTTGCGCACTCTCAGATCCAAAACACCTACAGCGCAGGCGTTAAAAAGCGAGATGGAAGGCAGAGTTTTACCCCCGCGCCTTCGCCTCTTAGACTCGTCGAAAGGGTGTCTGAAGGGCGAGTCGGTCGGCGGTTTCGTTGCCCGGAATTCCCACATGGCTGGGGGTCCAGAGGTAGCGGGCCGTGCGCCAGGCGCGAGTCAGGAGGCCGATGATGTCGAGGACCGGGGGGTCCAGGTCATGTGAGGAGGCCAGGAGCGCGAGAGCGGACTGGGAGTCCGAACAGATGAGGAGAGGGAGGGAGCTGGAACGGAGGCCCAGCTCCACAGCCTGGCTGATGGCAAAGAGCTCGATACGGCAAATACTGTGACCAGGGTGAACCGTGAACGTGACAGGAGGTAGGGGAGCTGGGGGAAGGACCGCGCCGCCGGACGCGGCGGCCTCGGGGTCTAGCGAGCCATCCGTGAATAGGACAAAGTGGTCCGGTGAGAGGGCGCGGAACTGTTCCTCGAACAGCCGGATCGGAAGGGGCATCACGTTGGCCTCGGAGTGCATGGCGGTGGAGGGCGGGACCCCGAGGATGATCCGCATGGCGGCCCGTTCTATGATGTCTAGGCGGCGGGGGCGAGGAATGGGGCCCCGTAATCGAGAAGGCTGCTGCGAATGAGTTGTTGGTATAGCATACGGAGGGAGTAGCAATCTGCCCCCCCCCCGTTTGACCAGCGAGGCATCGTAGGAGATTGAGGCGGCGAGATGTTTCATTGTTTAATTTTTTTAATTAGGCTTAAATAGGGGGAAACTGGTTTTAATCATAGAGATAGGAACATAATTCCTATCTCCATGGTTTTAATAGGGCTTTAACAAGGAGTATGAAACTTTGTATACTGGTGTGGTTATCAGTTAACATGAAGGTAAAATGGATTTGCTTTCTCATCTTCGCCGCTCGGGCCCTCCTGTACCTTTTCCTGATTTTTTCTCTTTTTTTTTTCACCACTATTTTAAAAAATAAAACTTCATTACCATTAACTTGTAGCGTTTTCTTTTGGGTCCTCGCGGAGAAACGTTAGGAATCCGCGATAAGTTTAAATAAGTATTTATCTCACATTTTTTTTCGCGGCAATTCCGAGCAAAATGCCCCGCCTTTCTGCAATGCGAACACATTTTATCTTCGGGGCGCTTTTCCCCCATACCACCTCGCCGTCCCCCGCCTCCTCGTCCCCCGCCGGAAAATGTTGATGACTTTCACTTTGCTCGAAACTTTTGAAACTGTAATTAGGCCTAGCAATTTTGATGACTTTCACTTTGCTCGAAACTTTTGAAACTGTAATTAGGCCTAGCAATTTTGATGACTTTCACTTTGCTCGAAACTTTGGAAACTGTAATTAGGCCTAGCAATTTTGATGACTTTCACTTTGCTCGAAACTTTTGAAATTGTAATTAGGCCTAGGAATTTTGATGACTTTCACTTTTCTCGAAACTTTTGAAACTGTAATTAGGCCTAGCAATTTTGATGACTTTCACTTTGCTCGAAACTTTTGAAACTGTAATTAGGCCTAGCAATTTTGATGACTTTCACTTTGCTCGAAGCTTTGGAAACTGTAATTAGGCCTAGCAATTTTGATGACTTTCACTTTGCTCGAAACTTTTGAAATTGTAATTAGGCCTAGGAATTTTGATGACTTTCACTTTGCTCGAAACTTTTGAAACTGTAATTAGGCCTAGCAATTTTGATGACTTTCACTTTGCTCGAAACTTTTGAAATTGTAATTAGGCCTAGCAATTTTGATGACTTTCACTTTGCTCGAAACTTTTGAAACTGTAATTAGGCCTAGAAATTTTGATGACTTTCACTTTGCTCGAAACTTTTGAAATTGTAATTAGGCCTAGCAATTTTGAATCATGCGTGATTTGAAATACTTTAAAATCACGTGCTCCTATAATCACGTGACAACATGTAAAGGCAACGTGTATGGGTGTGTGCGTGACCCGAAGTTTAAATACTTGACATCACTGTGAAAACTAAGTACTAATCATACGACTGCGAAGAACGATTTCCATTTCAAAGAGAATAGAACTATTCGGTAATGAAGAACAGTCAACCATGAAAATTTCACCGACGCTGCTGTAAAGACCTCGGTCACGGCCAACGAAAGTATACCTACCTCTCAACCAAGAAAACAAAGAAGGGACACATGATAATACGTTCCGAAAGTTTGTCACTGGTTACTAAGAGCTTGTCATGATGTGACCAGAGGTGAAACGTCTAAGATTCTCTGGTGAGGCGCTGTCAAAAATAGGAAAATGGACTGAAATAACGCGTGTACTCAATTCTGCCGTCGTTCTCGAACTAGCTCTCAGTAAGTCTCTAGTGTTGCGAAGTATAGGTAGTGTCATACTTATGAAATACATCTTATAAACTTATGATGATACTTATAGATATATGAGGCGCTTGTACTGTATCCCATTTTGACGTCACCATGGTTCAAGCGTCAAGCTTATTAGAGTACCCACCAACATCGCCTTTGACAGCGACTAACCAGGCGTGTCTTTACGAGAATCTATGACGTCATGATAAGCTCTCAATAACCAGTGACAAACTTATGGAACATATCTTATCAACTTAAAGTGCACTACCGAGCCAATAAGTAATCAGTTTGTGTAACAACAGGTAAATTTTATTTAGATGTAAGGTGTACATCACATTGACAAAGAAAACAATTTTGTAATTATTATTTAATTATATATTATTATATATTATAATTAATAGTTATCCATTTCGTTAGCTGCAGTGCGTCATTGAAGAATACTCTCGCGTTAGTAGGCCAATTGGCCACATTTCTGCCTGCGTATCTCTCATATCCCGCGGTATGTTATCGAAATTACCCCAATCTGCGAATGCTTCGTCAAGTACAAACGTCGTGTTTAGATCATGACCAGCACTGCAGACCGCCACAGTCAAATTAGGATCAGGTTCGTATGACCCATCCAGTCCGTGTATAAAATCGTTTTCCATGCCGTAACTCGCGTTCAAAGATTCTCTTTCAGAGATGGGAGATTCGAGTGGTCTAAATGGTGTGGGATCATCGTCGGATATATCCAAATTTAGTGGGCGTGGCATCAACCTTCCTTGTGATTGTGCGGGCGAAGATTGGTATCTTATTGCAACTGGAGCGTTGGAGTTGTTCATGAAGAGTGTAATGTTTGGCGGGGTCCCGATGTGCGATTGAGCCTCGGATCTGATGTCGTTGATGAAACTCAAGTTGGGTGAATGCACCTTACGTATCGAAGATGGACCCACGGTGGGACTCGAATGGAGCATATTGGGTGTAAAATGTGCACTTGGACTTGAATTCATAGTGCACGCATTGTTTGCAAATGACGTTTGCACACTCGGACTTGAATTCATAGTGCACGCGTTGTTTGCAAATGACGTTTGCACACTCGGACTTGAATTCATAGTGCACGCATTGTTTGAAAATGACGTTTGCACACTCGGACTTGAGTTTATGATAAATGTGGTGTTACCAGTTCTGATACCGATGTTGGAAGCAGATCCGGTCATTTCGATAGTTAAGTTTGGTTTTGGCCTATTGGAAGTAAACTATGTCCTCTGCGTCGTATTCTTCGACGATTTATTGGCGATATTGAGGTCAGGTTTTGATTTATTCAAGAGTTAGATCTTGGCGAGCTGGCAGCTGTGGTGTTCTTAATGCACCATCTCTCCATACTGGGATACGTGAACCTTCGGGGATCTTCGGGGGCGGGATTACCTGTCGAGTTGGCGGACTTCTGAATGATCCACTTTGCCAAACAGGTATCGGCGATTGACGAGGAGCTCTTCGTTGACGATTTGGTGGACTCATTGGTATTCTAGATGGCAATAACCGTAATCTACGGCGGTTTTCCTGCGCCAGTGTCGTAGCTAGGAGCTCGTTGTAGCAATATAATTGGTGAAATTAATCCATAAAGCTAGATGGGTCTGGACAAGTACCTTCATCAATTGCGTAGATGAATTCCCTCATTCCACGTAATAGATGATCTACTTCATCTGATGTTGCTTCGACGTTTACAACAAGCTCTCGTAACTTAATTAATTAATTTCAAGTATTTCTTTTTTTCTAGTTTTCCAATATTTAGAAGGATGAATCTTAAGGCGTTTAAGAATGGTACCCAACATTGTCCGATAAAATGGGAAGATGCCGAGAATATTATTTCGAATGCTCTCGAAGTCAGATAAACCACTCTGTGGACCTGACGCTTGTTAAGGAACCTCACTAAAAACACGTCGAGGGCTTCGGCTCTGGCTACGGCCTCTTCGATGGTGTTAACCATTGGGCCTTCTAAGTAAATCCGCCTGAAAAGGCAGTGTGCGCTTCTCACGATGTTAAATCGATCTTGGTAGTCATCTTGAATGCTGTTGATTTTGTGGCAGAGTTCCGGTAATCGATGGGGTGAGCGTCTGCCATGGGACTGTAAATGGTAAAATCGTATTTGGTCAAATAATATAAATTACTAGCTGTTAGCAGCGGCGTCGCTCGCGTGTAATAAGAACTTCCATCAAAAGGATATAAAGAATGGGTGGATTTTACTGATGACTAATATTTTTGCAGCACCCTAGGAGCGAAGGCACTCGGCGTTGCCCGTCAGCCCGTGGGAACATTTTTTATTACTATTCACGCGGACATTATTCTATAAAGAAGGGTTTTTAAGTTTTTGGCCGCCATCTAAAAAGATGGCAACAAATCGAACCCAAAAGACCATTCAGCCCGTCTATAGGTTAAAGGAAACCAGTGTACTAAATATTTTTGAAATCGGTTGAAACGCGCGGACTTTGTTGCATAGAGAAGTTTTTTACATTTCTGGTCGCCATTTTTTAAGATGGCGGCGGATTAAAAAATCTTTCTTAGTACGCGCCTACTACTTATGAGTAACGTTAATGTAAATTTTCAGCCTTCTAGGGCAAGCGGTTTGGGCTGGGCGTTGATTATCAGTCAGGACTTTGATTTATATAGATATAGATGTTGCTTTAAACAATAAGCACTTTGGTGGATTGGTAGCTTTGAATCCCTATCAAATGAACGTCTTTGGATCCACGTCTAAGTTCTTAACCCTATATCTAGCAGATAATACGGCGGTCTTCTTTTGGAAAACGTTCTAATAAACCTAACAGCTAGAAGACGGCAAACGTGACCAGCTCATTGAGCCTAATGAAACCGAAGCAAGCCAAATATATCCTACCTATTTTTAGACTACTTGACCTTATCTAACAAAACGTAACCTACCTATTTTTAGACTACTTACCCTAATTTAACAAAACGTAACCTATCTATTTTTAGAATACTTACCCTAATCTAACAAAACGTAACCTAGCCTAACACAGTAGGGTAAATACTACGGGGGTTAGGGGTCAGGTTGCCATCTTATCTCAAACCTATCATAACTAAACCTAAACGTAACCCAAACATATACTTTACCGCAATTACAAGAGTAGTGAACACCCAACAGAAGAAGGACTGAAAACTATGTTTATGGACTTAGTTAACGCTCAAACCGCAAATATTTTAGCTGCTAGGCCATTTCGGGAAGGTTGTTTTAAAACTTAGCTATAAGAAACATTAATAATGGCTTTCGAGGCCGAACATAAAAAATAAGCAACAAGATAATAGCAAGTTTATTATACGAGAGGTACTTAAATGAACAAGTACCCCTCGATCAGATTCATCAACTTGTTCATTTTCGAGAAATTGCGATTGAATTGGGCGTGAGTCTTAGGCAAGATGGAAGAGGGAAGTCCCGATCACGCGGAAGACCTAGGCATTCAACGAAGGGTAAGCGCGCTTATTTTATCATTTATAAGACTTTGTAGGGACCCAGTTAGTTATAGCTCTCATAGAATATACTTGAAAGAAAAGAAAGAAAATCACGGCCCAGTTTCTTCGAAAGTAAAATTGTCAAGTCTTTCGTATGTTATCAAATTATTTTAGCTGCTAGGCCATTTCGAGAAGGTTGTTTAACATTAATAATGGTTTTCGAAGCCGACCATAAAAAAATAGGAAATAACATGATAGCAAGGTGCTTTTACGAACGGAACAAAATCTACAAGTACCCATCAATGAAATTGATAAACTTTTACATTTTCGAGAAATTGCTAGGGAATTGGGCGTTAGTGTTAGAAGCCAAGATAATGCGGCTAGAATGTTTCGGCGCCGATTCGTAAACAATTACAAGAGTAGTGAACACCCAACAGAAGAAGGACTGAAAACTATGTTTATGGACTTGGTTAACGCTCAAACCGAAAATATTTTAGCTGCTAGGCCATTTCGGGAAGGTTGTTTTAAAACTTAGCTATAAGAAACATTAATAATGGTTTTCGAGGCCTAACATAAAAAATAAGCAACAAGATAATAGCAAGTTTATTATACGAGAGGTACTTAAATGAACAAGTACCCCTCGATCAGATTCATCAACTTGTTCATTTTCGAGAAATTGCGATTGAATTGGGCGTGAGTCTTAGGCAAGATGGAAGAGGGAAGTCCCGATAAGCTCGCTTATTTTATCATTTATAAGACTTTGTAGGGACCCAGTTAGTTATAGCTCTCATAGAATATACTTGAAAGAAAAGAAAGAAAATCACGGCCCAGTTTCTTCGAAAGTAAAATTGTCAAGTCTTTCTGATTTTGACTCTACCTTTGATTTGTCCGAATTTGTTTAAGTTGGACCATCCAAAAATGTCGCAAACTCAGCGAAAATTAGATGAAGTCCACGCCGTGAATCGAGGAACGACACTCTGCCGGTATTAAAAGCCCCTGGCAGTGGGGATGCGGGACATTAGAGAATGAGACAAACGCAGCCCGAGTCCAAAAATCCAAAAATCCGGCGTTAAAGTAAAATTGAGGAAGAAGTGAAGAAGAAAAATCCATTTCTTACTCGGTATCTGTTGATTGTTTCTGGGTCAACCACGTATTAATTCGGTTAATTATCGCAAACTGACCCATCACCACCCGTGGCGTGGTCTCCAGAATAGGTCCAGTGAAGCGAACGGCGATTTTGCCGTCTAGTAGCCCTTATTCTTGGCTTGGGTCAACTTGACGCGTTCCCTGGCTTCCCCTTACTTATTACGTTACGGCGGCCGGGTAGTACCGTTAACTTCTTTGGCTATTCTTGGTTGGCTCTTATATAGGCGTTCCTATCTGGAGGTGGCCGGGGTCAAGGCACCCGCCCAGTGCGTCGTCCGCGGCGACCAGGCCTTGGCTATATTCTTTGGCGTGACAAGCTGCGAGGCGTTTTTTCAACGCAGCATCCTTAAGCATCAAGAGTACGCGTGCTCGAAATCGAAAAACTGCACGATAAATAAGGACAGAAATCGGTGCAAATGCTTGAAACAGTCCAGCGCGACTCTAGCGTGACGAGATTGTCGCGAACGAGACAGTCTTTCAGTTGGAAGGCCCCATTTTACACGAGTGTCACTTCAAATTTAACAACATTAATACGCCAAAACCCTGGCGCGTCCTCTACCGAACGTAGAGATGCTAGTAGCTCGGATGCCAGTACACCAAGGCCCGGATAAAAGATGAGAAGAGAGTAAAGAAGCCAGTGAAGATATGGCGTAGTGGTGGTGTTGTTGACTACTAGGCTCCGTTTTATATTTTAAATTCGTCTCTTTAGACCGTCGCTTTTTAAAAGATCAGTTTTTAAAACGCAGTTTTCATCGTCAGCCGCGGGCTAACTTTCCTCTCTGGATATAACTGATAACGTGACACCCGTAGCATGCGCCGTCCACAGCGATAGCTCAGTTGGTAGTAGCTCGGCACTTTTAAAGACGCCACGAAACAACAGCCCCCTTATTTAAGGGTAAGTAAAGAAGTCAGTGAAGAAGTAAAATCCATTTCGTACTCGGGTTTTGCCGTCTAGTAGTCTTAATTCTTGGCTTGAGTCAACTTGACACGTTCCCAAGCTTCCCCTTAATTATTTTGTTACTGCGGTCGACGGTGTAGGAGCGTTAAATCTTGGCTCCGTCAAATTATTGTATTTCTTGGATACGCGGTCCTCTTTCGATATGCCCAATAAAGAGCTAGCACGCGCCGTCTCCGGTGATTGGGCTCCAGGGAAGTTTTTCGGCGCAACATGTTGCGAAGCTTGTAAATCTTTCTTCAAACGCGGCTTAAGCGATCATACCAAGTTCGTCTGCCAGCGCGGGTCGAGAGGCTGCGAAATAACAAAAGAGGAAAAAATTCGGTGCCAGCTCTGCCGGTATGAAGAGTGCCTAGAAGTAAGCATGAAACCGATAAAAGACTGTGGTAGACGCAGCCCGAGTCCGAGAGCAACAAAGGCGATAACTGGCTCAATTCCATCAAACACGAATGTCGGGCCATTCCCAGAGTTCCACTGTGCTTCGGAACTCTGCCAGCACACCAAGGCCCGGGTTAAAGATAAGTGAGTAAAGAAGAAGATATGGCGTAGTGGTGGCCGATAACGCGACACCCGTAGCATGCGCCGTCCGCGGCGATAGCTCAGTTGGTTATAGCTCGGCACTTTTAAAGACGCCACGAAACAACAGCCCCCTTATTTAAGGGTAAGCAAAGAAGTCAGTGAAGAAGAAAAATCCATTCCGTAAGTATCTTTCGATCGTTTTTCTTATTGGGAGTTTTTTTTTCCAGGCGATTAATTCATTGTCTCGAAAAATGGCTTCCAAGGTTAACTTGAAACCGCGACTACCGCCGCTTACAAATATGTTCCGTGACTCGTTTCAAATGTTGCGCGGTGAATCGATCTTAATGGCGCTTAAAATCATCCCCGAGGACATCATGACCAACCCTGTAACGAGTATTTAATCCTAAATGAGACGCTATTCAATTTCAACAGTTCCCAAAGGAAAGTGCTTTCGCGCCAGGTGCAAATTCAAGGAAGAAGCCAAGGCTCAGGATTTTGATTTACACGCTTTTAAAAATATATTTTTGGATATATAACTTTAAATTGTTCAGATTTTCGTAGCTTTTTGTTTGCCCTTGCTAGAAAAAAACCAAATTCGTTTTGGTTGCGGATTGAGCTTGTTATAAAGCAAACCAAGGAACAAACGAAGCTACAATTAAGCAGCCATGTAAATGGTCCAGCTTGTGCAGAAAATATTTAAAATATTTCAAGCAAAATCCTGTTTTTACCAGCTACAATCGCACGTGTAAATGAGCCTTAACAATGGCGGATTTCAAGTCTCCAGCCTATTACTTATATTCCTTCGTTTTCCGTTTGAAATTTAGGCGCGCGCGAGGATAGTATTTTGCTACTCTGGCTTATTTACCCTTATTTGTTTTAAACTAGTATAAACGCTACTATTATAAACTCGGTTAAAATATCCCTAATTATTTCAGATTCGTTCAAAATTTCAGAAAAACTGGTCTTAAAATTTATCTAACGTGTTAATTCGGTAAATTATCGAAAACTCACTCACCCAACACCACACGCGGTCCGTGAAGCCCTCCTGGGACGCCAGCAGATCCAAGGCTAAAACTCACTAAGCCTCGGCGACCGTGCCGGATCATCGGCCATGTCGGCGGTGCCGCGTGGTATAACACCCTCGTAAGCCTTGGCGCCCAATTTAGTCCGTAGAATTTCTGGTAGTTGAGACACGCTCCGTTTTCGAAAAGGTCGATCTCTGTACAGGCGGACACCCCTCGGATCCCCCCGGCCGGATCAGTGGCTCACTTCAGTCGGTGCCCGGGATCCCGTATAGAGAGCCTTAACTCTATCGAAGCCAGGGAAAACAAAAGTACCACGTACCAGAGTCAATGGCGGTACAAAGTCCCAGGGTTTTGAAATAAAATCGCAGCCGTAATCTCGCGACTACTCGACAGAAATTAAATAAAACCAGAAGATATCGAAATAAATGAATAAAACAATTAAACTATCACTAATTACGATAAATATCCAATTAATTTTCCAAAAATTCAGGCGAATACTTATTACAGGAGCGGCGCCATTTTCATATAACGTGTCGTTACAATGCACACACGAGACCGAGGCTCGTAAGAGGAAAGCGCTATAAACGAGGCCGCGTTTTCCTTCTTTCAAGTTCTGGCCCGGTGCTGCTGCCTAGCATTAAACTTCAAACGAAAGGTCTGCCGGCTTTAGAAGATTAAAAGCAATACCAACTTCTCTTGATTAAAATTAATATCGAACTGACTCTAAGATTAAAAGCCGTTAGTCACTCTGAAGAAAGTGAGACAGTCTGAGCGTAGCCCACGCGCAACACGACGCAAGCTGCTCATAGCCCATTCGATCACGCGCATCACGACGCAAATTGCTCGCGCTATAGAAGCCCGATCAAAAGAAGCGCGACTTTTCAAAAAAATTCAAAGTCACCGAAAATTAACATTAAGGTCTATGGGAGGAGGTCGGTTTTTTGGCTAGATCCTTTGTCCTATTGGTCGAAATGACCTGAAATTTTAATCCGAGGCGTGTTTCGACGCGTTTTACCTCCTCCAACCAACTACGACGCGAATAGTAAACATTGAGGGGTGGCAAACTTGTCGTAAGAAACGAAAATGGCTAGCCGAATTCCCTTTACGTGAAGTCGTGAATACGCTGATTTCCCAATAGAAAATAGTTCGGCCAACTTATTAACCATGTTTTTGAAATGCATACCTTTTATTAATTTCGGCATACCTTTAATTAATTTCGGCGAGGTAGCGAAATTCGACAAAATTTAGTTATTTTACAGGTTCCTAGCTAAATATCTTAAGCCTGGGCACCGCCATTTTATATTTGTTTCTCTCTCTCTCTCTCTCTCTCTCTTTCATTTTTTTTGAAAAAGAAAAGCTTGATATGAGGTGCTTTCCTGCTAAACTCGGTTGGCAGAAATTTTTGGAGCCTTCTCAACAAGTTATTGAAGAATACATTTTCTTATAGGCCTAATAATACCTTTATATAATAATTTATAATTATGCCTTTGTATAATAATTCATAATAATCCACACTATTACGATCAAAAACTTAAAATGACGGTGGATTAGAATTTAGAAAAAATGTTTTAAACAACTAGGCCTAGTGTCAATGGGAATGGTTGAAGGCCATTTTTCGTACCTTTTTCGCGAAGGGTCTAATCATCCGAATGTCTAAATATTACAGTAAATTGATTTTGGCTCCGCCCTAGTCGTTTTTATTTGACCTTTGGCTTTGGTTTTGAAAGTCTTGGTGTTTCGACAAAAATACTTCGTCTTAATTTTCGAATTTCCATGCGGCTTTCTTTGGCACAGTGTTTCCTTTCCCAGATAATGTATTAAAACTACAGGATTGTCAGTCGAAGATGATATTGTCAACCGATAAGTGTGCTTTTGGAAATTTAAAACCTTTCCATTGGCTTTCAATTTGCAATAGATTTTCAAAACGGATGGCTGCTCTAACTTTTTTTTGTTTTTCCCATAATATAAAAATCCTGCATACTGGTCACATAAGAAATCAGAATCCTTGACGTTTTTACAGTTATATAAAAAAGTTTGACCACCCTTTGGTTTAACAGGGAATCAAGTCATAATGGAATCGGCTTTAACACGTATTTCCGCGGTTTTCAAAATGCTTTCTACCTCACATAGATCCAAGTATTCATGACGAACTAGATAAAAAATGTTAGTGTTCATTTTGTCCTTGTGTCCAATTACATCCACTTCAACATATTTAGAATCCCGGTCTTCAATTTCAACATCTTCTGAGCCCTGGTCCTCAATTTCAACTAGAGGACTGCAAAGGCTTTGGGAGAACTCCAACTCCATAGAAAGCCAAGGGACTCCCTCATTTTTGGTCGGAGTTGGAGTTGGGTAAAATAAATAATTTGGCTTTGGGTGGCTTTGGGAATATTATCACTGAAATGGAACGGAGTCGGGAGGGAGTGGAAATATTTCAAAAACGTATACGGAAGTCGGTCGGAACTGGATTATTGTTGGATTCAAGTGGCTTTGGCTGGTGTTGGCATTTATAGTATCCAAATGGAGTTTATGGCATTGAGAGTCATCCTTATTTTATTCATTCGGAGTTGGGTGGCATTAGTGATATTAGTCAATTTTTCCTCTTTGAATTTCCCACACGGTTGTTTTGGCGCAAGCGGGATGCATGAAGTTCAACTTCACACAGACGACACGTGACGGTCGCGGCTGGTACAGCCCTTCCTCCGAAAAAGAATCACAAATTCATTGCTTTGCGAGAGAAAACGAAACTAAAACTATTTGTTCTTTTTAGGTTCGCGTTCGCGAGTCATAAAATTTTCCGTCGCCTTAGATTAAACTTAAAAATGGAAACTACAATTATAAACAATTTTCCAGTTTATAATAAAAAAAGTTGAAAACATGCAGTGGGATAACGTTGGAAAACGTTCATAATATATAAGTTCATAATATACCACACGGCCGGCTGGGAAACGTTGGGGTAAATATAAATGAAAATTGGTTAGGTTAAATGCTTTTTTGTGTTTGGATATGGAAAGTTTGTTGGAGCTCTCATTAGCTTTGTCAAGGATTAGAAAACTTGTCGCATTTCTCATTGGCTTTGGCAGGGATTGGAAACATTTTCAAATTTCACATTGGCTTCGGCAGGGATTGGAAAGATTTTTAAATCTGTCAATCAGCTTTGGCAGGGATTGGAATTCGTATGAAACTTCACAATTGGCTTTGGCTGGGATTCAAAAATCAAATGAACTTTAGTGTGGCGTTAGGGAGCAGTTGAAAATATAACACTGGCGTTAGGGTGGCAGTGGCGTTTGTGAAAATTTTACCATTGGAGTTGGCAGGCTTTGGGAATGACTTTTTTCATTTTGCAGCTCTCTAATTTCAACATCTACAATATCCTGGTGTCCAATCTCAACATCTTCCATGTCTACATCTCTTGCTATTATTTCAGCTCCTTTGCCGTATATATTTTCATTATGAACCATATTAAAAACGTTTTCCTATTTACAGTAGAAACTATATTATGTGGGAATTTTAAGGCGAAAAATTATGTCTGAAAGAGTAAAGATAGTATCCTGTAAAGCGTGGTGAGATTATCAAGAGCGCGAACGAGGGTGCATGATCAAGTCCTCTGAGGTTATATAAGCCTCCCGACAGTGAGATTAATGTAATGTTTTACGTACCTTAAGTTTCCAACCAACGTCTCACCCAACTTCTTAGGAGGCTTCTCTTTATTTAAAACAAATCTCCTATTATGTAATTTAGTAGTTAACGACTACTGAAGTAACAATCATTCCTTTCAACATTATTATCAGACTGTAGAATCTCAGCGTCTGCCTCTAATCCATGGAGCAAGTCGACTGCATAACATCGCTGTGGTAACCGATTTTTGAGGGTTGATGGAAGCTCCCCCTGGAAACCAGGGAAAATCGTAAAAATAAGTAAGGGAAAACCTGTTAAATTCGGGGAATTTCAAAGTTTCGTGGCAACTCTGTTATATATTTTTTTGTATTTAGTCCAAATTAAACCGTCCGCAATGATGTCTTTAATTAAAGGTTTTCCCTTATAAATTTGCCCTACAGATTACGTAACTCCTTTAAAAACATAGGTTAATGAGAGAATCTTTGGATTTGGTTTACCCTGGCATGTTATGTCCTGGTTTCCCCATGATAGACAGACCACCTTCCTTGTCCTCATCCAGTGCTTGTCCAGAACTTCAATCAAACGCGACGGCGGAGCAGGTTTTCGTACCTAGTGGCGTTATTTTAGAAGAAAACAACAACAAAAACGCAAATCCGTCACAGCCTCGGATAATGAACTCGTGGTTGCGCCACTTACCTTTGCTAAAACGGATATAAACCCCCATGCGAATACGAATCTAGCGTCTTGCGTCAAAGTGGTCGTGAGAGAAAACCATCTTCAAGGATCACAAAAACTAGAACCCACACCGCTGGAAGAAACTAATGTGCTTAATACCAATGAGAAAACTATTTTAGTGATCATTTTAGGAAATTTCCACCGTTGGACAAATATCTTCTTATCATTGTGAAACAAAACCTCAGGATAAACTTGTTCCGGAAAGTGTCGGGATGAAAGTTGCATTTTACTTCAAGTCGAAATGAACTTACAAAAGAATGGCGAATCTGAAGTAGGTACTGTAACAGTAAAGTTAGTAAAAGATTAAGTCTCCTAACTTATACCGATTCATAAGGAAAATAATTGAACTTAGAAGTTCTAAGGTTCCCGCTTAAAAGACTTATTGTCCAAGACTGATTTAAAACATCATAACTACAAGTGATCCAGTGTATAAAGGGCACCCTACACGCTCAATAAATTGCGCTAAAAACGTGCGACCCGTTATTTAAGTTACAAAGTATAAATAAAACGTTATTCACACTAAAATTAGTACAAAGTTCAAATATAATGCTACAATTTATTTTGGGAAATGGAAAATCATTTGCGGGAAATTTTGGGCAATATTTGCGTAAAAAACTGAACATGTATATTGAGTGAGTTTTTATTGCTCAAAATGCCACTCAAAATATGAACAATATTTCGCATTCAAATAAAACTAAAGTCTGAGTATTTAACTATTTATATGTTATGTTTGTTCAGTAAAATTGTACACGGTCCATGGACTCAACATCAACTTTTTTACTGTGATAAAATATATTCAATATAGTTGAATAAATCGTGTGGAATATGATCAATATGTTTGTACAATAAAATTTAAAATTTTTGTTATACATATTGAGCTTCAATATCATGATAGATTTTTATTTGCACAATTAGCGAAAAGTCTTGGGAATAATTTATAAGATGATGAATTTTATAAATGTCCCCCACTTAATTTGTGCAAAACATTAAGCGTGTAAAGGGCGCTTGAGATGTAAGACTGATCCAGTGGTTGTCATAATAAGACTTTTATTTACGTTCAATAGAACAAAAGAAAGGCTTCTTGGACCATTCTTGAGGGCGACGTGCCATATATGTATCTGTAACTGTATACGCTCTTAATTTTATATAACATTTAAATATTTTGCAAAAGTTCAATGTACATTGAAAACTGAAATAGTTGAGAATGTGTCCGAGTCGGGACCACCTCTGATAGAACAAAACTAAAGTTGCATAGATTTTCGAAGGCTTCTTGGATCATTCTTGAGCGCGACGTGCAATATATGTATCTGTAACTTATACCCTCTTAATTTTATATAACATTCAAATACTTTCCAAAAGTTCAATGTAAATTGAAAACTGAAATAGTAGAGAGTGTTTCCGAGTCGTTACCACCTCTGAAAGAACAAAACTAAATTGCATAGATTTTCGAAGGCTTCTTAGACCATTATTGAGTGCGACGTGCAATATTGGATACCCTCTTAATTTTATACAACATTCAAATACTTTCCAAAAGTTCAATGTACATTGAAAACTGAAATAGTAGAGTGTGTCCGAGTCGTTACCACCTGTGATAGAACAAAAATAAATTGCATAGATTTTCGAAGGCTTCTTGGACCATTCTTGAGTGCGACGTGCAATATTGCATACCCTCTTAATTTTACATAACATTCAAATCCTTTCCAAAACTTCAATGTACATTGAAAACTGAAGTAGTAGAGAGTGTGTTTGAGTCGTTACCACCTCTGATAGAACAAAACTAAAGTTGCATAGATTTTCGAAGGCTTCTTAGACCATTCTTGAGTGCGACGTGCAATACTGGATACCCTCTTAATTTTATATAACATTCAAATACTTTCCAAAAGTTCAATGTACATTGAAAACTGAAATAGTAGAGAGTGTGTCCGAGTCGGGGCCACCTCTGATAGAACAAAACTAAAGTTGCATAGATTTCAAAGGCTTCTTGGATCATTTTTGAGCGCGACGTGCAATATATGTATCTGTAACTGTATACCCTCTTAATTTTATACAACATTCAAATACTTTCCAAAAGTTCAATGTAAATTGAAAACTGAAATAGTAGAGAGTGTTTCCGAGTCGTTACCACCTCTGATAGAACAAAACTAAATTGCATAGATTTTCGAAGGCTTCTTAGACCATTCTTGAGTGCGACGTGCAATATTGGATACCCTCTTAATTTTATATAACATTCAAATACTTTCCAAAAGTTCAATGTACATTGAAAACTGAAATAGTAGAGAAGGTTTCCGAGTCGTTACCACCTCTGATAGAACAAAACTAAAGTTGCATAGATTTTCGAAGGCTTCTTAGACCATTCTTGAGTGCGACGCTCAATATTGCATACCCTCTTAATTTTATATAACATTCAAATACTTTCCAAAAGTTCAATGAAAACTGAAATAGTAGAGAGTGTATCCGAGTCGGGACCACCTCTGATAGAATAAAACTGAAGTTGCATAGATTTTCGAAGGCTTTTGAACCATTCTTGAGCACGACGTGCAATATATGTATCTGTAACTGTATACCCTCTTAATTTTATATAACATTCAAATATTTTGCAAAAGCTCAATCCACATTGAAAACTGAAATAGTTGGGAATGTGTCCAAGATGGGATCACCTCTGACAGAAGAAAACCAAAGTTGCATAGATTTTCGAAGGCTTCTTGGACCATTCTTCAGTACGACGTGCAATATTTCATACCCTCTTAATTTTATATAACATTTAAATATTTTGCAAAAGTTCATGTACGTTGCAAACTGAAATAGTTGAGAATGTGTCCGAGTCGGGACCACCACTTATACATCCTCCTTGACTTTAGCGAGCCGGCGCAAAAATTTTCCGACACCATCACACCCTTTCCCCACTCAAAGTAACTAAGCAAGTACCAATCCATAACCTCTACACCTTAATGCCAATAAGGATGAATACATACATCTCCTTTGCTAATTACCACCTGGTATTATCTATCATTCGATGTTGCTAACAAAGACCAAAATTATTTTGCAATGTGCTAAGGTTGTACAATACCCAACAATGGTCTAAGGCTGTGCAGTGCATGACGCATAAGTTTTTTCTCCTTTCCTAAATCGTAGAAAATGTCTTTAGCCTACCTTTTCTCTCCCAAACCTGTCGCGATTTATAGATACAATAGTTTGAAGCGCTACACCCTTTCCCTCTTGAAGCTGGCAGTTTAACAGCTCTATGATTAGACAAGGTTATACGAGAAAGAATCACAACATTGTATAAAAAACCCCTGGTTGGTAAAGGCTTGTCTATATACATGTACAGTAACACAAACTTGTTCTGATGTTGTAAGACTGAAGTCAGGCCCGATATAGAGTAATGGCAGTACTACCTATGCAAACGGTATACCTTCTATCTCTTAGCTCAGTGTCATGCCTCTACTGGGCGCGTACAGTAGCAGAAATAGGGAACAGAGTAATCTGGGCGCGCGTCAAAGTCCAGGACCCCCTTCCTCGGGACGGTGGGATATGCGACAAAGGTAAAAACGAAATACTTATTTTTCGCCGTCTCAGTAAGCAACGTCGTAAAAACCTATTTTAAATGAGCCCATCTGAAATTTTAAATTTTTTATTAGGTGTTGGAAGGAGGGGCTCTATACTGGGCTATGAGTCAGACTGAATTAAACGCTAACCGTTCTCTATTCCTACCTCTAAAATTAAATCAATCTCTGTTGAGGCTTAATAATAAAGCCGACCGTAACCAAAGCTTAGGCAAAAGCATATTTCACAACTGACGTTCAAATGTAGGATCACGTGGAAAAACTCCCCTCTCCTCTCGGCACTAGCTGTAACTCGATTACTGCTCTGCGTAATATTGGCGCGCAAGCAGAGAGAGGGATACACTGTTTAGACCCGCTCTCTACCGCCTCTACTACTGCGCAGAAGCTTTCAACGTTGATGATAAACTCGAGAAGGAGGGGATGAAAAGGGGGAAGTTACGATTTTTCAACGCGCTCTCTTTAACACTATAGGACCCTTTCATACACCCTACTTCTTCCATGGTGAAACATTCAGGAAATACAGTCTCCGAATGATTTTAAAATTCAAATTAGGTTCAGATATTAAAGATAATTTGAAATAAGCACCACTGACTAATAGCTTAGCGCCCTGTCTTCCTGTTAACAAAATTTCCGTTGCACGCTCTATATGTCTCGCCATGATAGTCACATCGCGAGCAACTTTTATTAAATCTCGCGATACATTTCATTCGGCATGGAGCGTGCACGAGAATTTTGTCAATAGGAAGGCAGTGCGTTACGCGATGGGTCGGGGGTCATTATTCCAAATTATTCATAAAATCTGAACCTAATTGGAATTTCAAAATCATTCGGAGATATTTCCTGGACGTTTCACTACGCAGAATGGTCTTATAATTCGTAGAAGCATCGATAAAAAATAATTTGATTTTTCATTTCACCCTCCCATTAAACACATTCTTAATCGTATTCTAAAAGACAGACATAAACTCTAATGAAATTAGAAGGTAAAACATTGTAATATTAAAAATAGAGATCCGCCCTATTCGCTGAAATATTTTTCTCCGTATGAGTAACCAGCCCACGTCGTGACTGGCATTAATATTAACGATAATTTTTCTTGACTAACTTAAAACATTATTTTAGTGTATGGTTTCAGGCTCAGCAGGGCAATTGCCCAGCCCATAGGTCCCGACTCGTTGCAAGATTTCTGGAGAACGAAGGAATTGACGCTTTGGATTGGCCCGCTCTCTCGCCCGACTTGAACCTCGATTTAGTGTTTATGTCTGTCATTTAATAAAATATTAAAAATGTGTTTAAGGGCTAAGGGAGGTTAAGTAAAATAAAATTGAAACTGAAAGTGACAGTCTTGTTTGTAATAAATTGTTCAAGAACGCAGACGGTATTTCCTGGATGTTTCACTATGCAAAACGGTCTTATAATTAGATTAACAATCGAAAAAAAATAGCTTTATTTTCCTCTTCATCCTCCCCTTAAGGCTAGGGAATGTCCAATAAAATATCAAGCAACAATTCAAGCTGAAAGTGACTGTCTTGTTTGTATATAATAGTTCAATAAAGCACACGAGCATTCTTCAATTTGAAACTCGAAGGAAGTCTTGTCATTTGAAAATTTTCCTCCAAATTTTATAAATATTTTTCAACTTTTAACTAGTTATCAATAATGATATTAATAGTTATCCAAAATTTCTTTAAAAAGGATTGTTTTCTTTCCTACACAATAAAAGTCTTAAAACACAAAATGGCCTAATATCCCAATAACTCCCAAAGTTAGTATTTTTGCCATAGAAAATAAACGAAAGGAGTAGCAGACCAGCAGCGCAGAGAGACCAACTTCAAGTGTTAACCGTTCGGGTTCGTTTTAGCTGTTAGCTGTTATTTTCAGTTGTGATCATTCTTACCGGCATTCATTTTTTTTTTCATTTAATTTTTAGGCTTTTCCATTTGAACGCCAGTTGTGAAATATGCCTTTGCCCATGCTTTGGTTGCGGTCGGCTATATTATTAAGCCTCAATAGAGATAGATTTAATTTTAGAAGTAGAATTGGAGAACGGTTAGTGTTTAATTCAGTCCGACTCATAGCCCAGTATAGAGCCCTCCCTCCAACGTGTGATGAAAAGTTTAAATTTTGTGATTGCTCACTTAAACTATACGTTTTGCTGACGTTGCAGACGGGATCGACGAAAAATGCGTAATTCCTTTTTACCTTTGTCACTATGACAGCCTCTTCTTTCATATCCCCCTTTCCGTGGAATTTGACGCGCTCATAGATTACTCTATTCTCTATTCCCACTTCTAAAATTAAATCTATCCCTGGCCTCACATTTGCGCTAAACGCGGGAGGCTATAGCCCAACTTCAGGCTCCGTTTAGAGAAGCTCAATCGCGTAGCGAACATTCCTAGCATAGAAGCCCTTCTCCTCTGAAGTTGTTTCATGTATAGAATAATCGAATTTGTCTATTTGAAGGGATCTCGTGCAGCGCATATGCCATCATGAATGCGATTTTCACTGGGCTGCAATGAGTCGGGCTGAAGACCCAAACGTAATTAATGTGAGTTCTAAATATTATAATATCATGGCCCAAATAACAATATTTTCAAACCGCTTATCCTCTTCAAAAGACGCGAGTTTTCTCTTAAAGGGAGGGGAAAGTGGAAATGAAAGTGATTTTTATTGATTCTTCTACTAATCATGAGACCAGTATTCATAATGAGAAATTCAGGAAATACCACCCATAGATTTTAATATTCAAATTAGGCTAAGATTTTAAGAATAGTTTCAAAAAAGGAACTCCGACCAATCGCGTAACGCCGTGCGTTTTTGATAATAAAATTCTCGTGACACACTCCATGTCTCGCGCCACAATTGTCACATCGCGCAAATTTTTTGAAGTCTCGCCATAAATTTATTCAACACTGAGCGTGCCAAGAGAAAATTGTTGATAAAAAGGCAGGGCGCTACACGATTGGTCGGATGTCCTTATTTAAAATTGTAACGGATCGCCCCGGGAAAAACTATGTGGCCGGTCGTGGAAGGGGATTCGCGTTACAAGTCCCTAATGTCCGATAGCGAGGGGAGTTATGTAGGCCTAACTCAACTCGTCACTATCGTCCCATAGGGGATTTAAACCAGAGGAAAATAAAACATACCTTGAAGTTGAGCTTTTGAACAATTCTTTATTTAGTTGAATGATATTTACTTTGAAAAATATTTAAGCGAAGATCCAATTGTGGAAACGCGATGTCACGCGGAATACAAATCTTGTTTTTTCTCGAAATTCGTATAAATAAAAAAAAACGGACCCGTGCCTGGTCCCGCGGAAAACGCGAACTAACTCGTTCGAAACGAAGCGGATCTGACCCGCAGTAAACAAAAAAGCGAACTTATGGTTCGAGAACCAAACTTGAACTAACTTGACTAACACAAACCGGCGTTTCTTCTCGTCTCGGTTGAGTTTTGGGGACAAGGGTTTTTCAGATGGGATAAGAAAGAAGGAGGGGAAGCTTAGATGATGGCGGGCTGAACATAGTCCCAAAGGTGGACTAGGGTGCTCAGCCCTCCATCATCGTCTGCAGCGGCTTCAGAGGTGAGGCCGCTGCATGCATCCCCTCGGAAAAGAAGGAGAAGATGGAGAAGAAAGCAAGGGTATAGGGAGAGTGAAGAGAGTAGGGGGGATATAACAAAAAGGCACGTCATAAATATTGGGTGTGTGTGTTATTTTTTTTTCAAACGTTCAATCAGTGTGTATGCGAGTTTTCATATTTCCGTGATGGCGGTCCCTCAAGATGAATTTCCGGGGGCATAATGAAGAAAAATGACGTCCGACGGCTGCGCATGCTTGGCATACGTACGTGTGACTTGGGCGGTGAAACATTGGATATCCGTTCGGATGAATAGGATACAGGCGGACGGCTTGGCCATTTGGAATTCCCTCCCAGGCAACGGGGAACAGGTCTCGATTCTTCGGGGGTTCCTGGAGATAGGGGAGTTCTTCAAGGAAGAGTTTATCATATTCGCTGAATTGGTACAGCCTGTCCTGCGGGATGGGAAGTGGGCCATAGTCTTCAAAATCTCGGTAGGCCTGAGAGCTGAGCGGAAATGGATTTTGAGGTCTCGGGATAGCTGCGTCCTCGAGGTCTAGTATTGGTTCCGGCTCGGGCTCCGGCTCGGGCTCAGGTTCTGGCACCGGTTCAGGTATGAGGGGTCGTGGTTCGTCCGCTATAGGCGGGTCCTGTGGTGGAACGTCAGCCTGGGGGGGATACTTTCGGGCTCTTGGGCTACAACCTTGGGGATGGTGTTGGCGTGATCTGTTAAACGTGGTTTGGCCCCCTGGGGGAGCGAAAGAGCCATTTCTGGAGCCATAGGCCATGGGGCCGGATATAGGAGTGCAGCCTCCAACATTACTTCTTCCAGTGTACGCCTTGGGATTCCTCCGGTAGCGGCCGCCTGAGCTTGTACGGGCCCGTCTTGGATGGTGCGTGCGTCCGGCAGAAAATTTTGACGAGGGCGTGCGGGATACTTGTTCGAGCCCGTTGGGTCAGGGCGAACGGGGTCTTGTTGAAGGTCATGGCCCAGATCCTCGTTTTCTTCGTGTAAGAGCAGTATATCTAGTTCCGGGACCGGAGGTGCGATCCGAGGAGGACGGACTTTTTCGGAGGGCGTTGGTTCTTCTTCCCGGGAAAGTGGGCCGAACGAGTGGGCAACGGGGAATGAAATAATTGGCTGCTCTCTGGGGATTGGACGCAATAAGAAATCCTCAGGTGCGACTGTGGACATCCGGCCTCTTTGTCTCCGGGGAGCCACTCTCCAATATAGAGGAGGAGGGGTAGCCATCTAAAAAGGAAAAGATTTAGAAAAGAGTCCCATAAGGATATAGTAAGGGTTCCCATTGGGATCGAGTGTGACGAATCGCAATGGTAGGAACACGTTGTTCTGATTAAACAGCTGTGGGAGCCAACCGCCTCGGGTGAGCTAGTCGAACCCTTTCCCAAGGTGGTTTTGCAATTGGTTTTCGCTTAAAACAGAAGTCTATCGGGTCTAAGTCCGTAATGTTGTTTATGCGTAGGTACTGAGCGACTTCATTTGTTGAGCGTTTCATGCGCTTCTTTCCTCCCGGTGGATAATAGTATATATCTAGTTCTACTTTGCCGGGTTGTACGGTGTGTCTATAACACAGCTCGCGAACCCATCCTTTTTTGAATGGCTTCTCATAATTTGTCGGAAACTGTTCTGCAATCGCTGGAGAGTCGGGAGAATGCATATCTTCTCCAGTACTCGTGGATTCGGACAGTTCATCCATAGGAACTAAAGGGTTAGGATTCGTGGCTTCTGACTTATACGAACTTGGTTCATTTGGCGGACGAGGGGCTTCCCCTTCCGGACTAGTAGATATGGTATGGAACTTCGGCGTCTTTTTCACTGGCTTTGTCGATGAACTAGTCGTCGTTGTAGCTCTCCTGCGCTTTCTTCGTTGTTGTCTGTCTTCCTTTCGGTCTATATCTTCTGAAGACGAACTGAGTTGGTCTGGTAGACGCAATTTTCTTCGTCTTTCAGCTTGGGGACGCGAGAGGGACGGTTCTTTTGACGACGTGCTTTTGCTGCTCGATACTTTGCGCAGTGGTTTCTTTCTCCTTCCAATGACTGAAGATGAGGTAGGGGGGTGACTTCTTTTGCGGGGATCGTGGATCTCTGGCTCGTCACTTGAGATACTGCTACTCATCATTTTCCGTGTAGGGCTTGGAGTTGGTTCCTGAGCGACGGACAAAGGGGTTGTAAGACCTCTCTTTTCCTGTTCCGGGTCCGTTATTCGGTCGACATCCGTCGAAGTACTCAAGTTTCGGAGTGTCTTTTTCTTAGGTTTAATGTCTTCGGTTGTTGACGTAGTCGGGTGTTCTCTCTTTTCTCTCTCAAATCTTGAAGCTTCCACTGGAACTTGGGGTTCAGGGGTCAGTGGTGTGGCTTCCGGGTGTGTTACTATCGGACTGACGATCTTCTCTCGACCTTCCTCCGCTGGACGGACTTCTCCCGTTGGCGTTTTAGGTTCTTTCGATCTCGTTTTCGGAATCTTGTCCACAGATCGAAAAGATCCGATCATTTCAACAACTTCCTCGAAGGATTCGGAGGAAGGTTGGGATCTTTCCTGGGGTACTTCTTGGGGAAGTGTTCCTTCCGGAGGTGGCGTGTTGGTTTCTTTTCCTGGAGGAAAAGGTTCCTTCGGGACAGTATTTTCATTTTCCTGAATGAGTTCCGCGGTTTGGTCTTCTTGTGATACAATGGGAGGTGGTACTCTTTCTGGAGCTGGCGCTCTGTGTCTCCGTGGGGAGGAAATTTCTTCGAGTTGTTGGTTTTCATTTCTCTGGATAGGGTCTTCAGTGGTTATGTCAATCTCGGCTGGTTGTCCCGACTCTTCTCCTGGAGATGGCGTCCCTTCGATTCCCTCTAACGGTACTTCAGGAGTTTGGTACAGTTTGAGTTGACACATATTAATCGGGCCGGTCTTTTGTCCCGAGATCATGTCTTCTAGGACATAGACTAGTGGACTCCTCTTTTCGATGATCTTGTAGGGACCTGTCCACTTTGGACATAATTTGGCCATTCGTCCCAAGTTAGCGTTAGACAGGGGATGAGTCAATTTCCAAACGATTGTCCCAATGTCGAATTCTAGATTTTCTCTTCTGAGGTCATAGTATTTTTTCTGTTTGGCTTGAGCCAATTTGGAGAAAGTCTTAGTTAATTTCCACTGATCCTTTAAGGTCTTCAGGGTCTCCGAACGATCTTCGAATTCCTCTATGGGCATCCCTATGTCGATGTCCCATGGGAGTCTCGGTTCTCGTCCCATGTTTAAATAAAAGGGAGATCTTTTGGTCGTTTCGTGGGGCGCTGAGTTTATCGCGAACGCAAGGGCGTTCAGAGTTTCATCCCACGTTCGGTGATTATTTTCAACGTATATGGAGATGGTTTCGCCAAGGACTCGGTTCACCCGCTCCGTGATGTTCGACTGAGGGTGGTATGGCGATGTATGAATAGGTCCAATGTTGAATAATCTGCACGTGTTGCGCCATAGTGAGGACACGAACTGTGTTCCTCTGTGGCTAAGGGTTTGTTTCGGAGCTCCCCATCGACATACAAAGTTCTTCAATGCGAGGGCACATGCGTCGGCTGTTATTCTTTTTAATGGGACTAGTTCCACGAATTTGGTCATATAATCCGTAAAGACAAGAAGAAATCGGTATCCTCTCCTGCTGACCGGAAAGGGTCCCATGATATCGACTCCTATTTTGTCGAAGGGTCCAGTCGGAACTGTAGATATCATAAGGCCAGGTGTCCTACGGTTACTGATCTTGTACTGTTGGCAAAGAACACATTCTCTAACGTATCGTGTGACGTCTTTGTCAAGATCGGGCCACCAGTACCGATGTCCTACTTTTTCTCGCGTCTTGTACTTTCCTCTATGGGCAGACAGAGGATGATCATGTAAGAGTCTCAAGGCTTCTCTTCTGAGAGATTGGGGTAAATAAATCCTTGCTGGACGAACTCCCGATGATTTCTGGTAAATGAGATTGTTTACCATCTCGTACTCTGTATTTTCTGGAGGATTTTCTTGTCGGAGTTGTTCAATGATTCCGCGAATAACCGGATCTTCTCCTTGAGCGGTGATGATGTCATCGCGATCGAAGATATGAAAATTCGCGTGAGGGTAAGGTGGTAAAATGTACGCGACGTGTGAATGATCCGATGGAGCGGTCGATTCTTCCGGTGACGTGATCTGATTATCGTCTTCATCCATGGTGGAGGCTATCGACATGGCGAACAGTCCTATGGGAGCTCGTGATAGGGCGTCGGCTAGGACGTTTTCGACTCCCTTCTTATGCTGCACTTTGAAATCGAATGTTTGTAGATACATGGCCCACCTGACAAGTTTCGAGTTTGGTTCTTTGAGTCCAAATAGCCATTGTAAAGCCTTGTGGTCGGTGACGACGGTAAAGGGTTTGCTTTCCAAATAAGGGCGGAAGTGTCCGATGGCCCAATAAATTGCTAGACATTCCTTTTCTGAAGTACTGTATTTGGATTCCGCATTTCGAAGATTTCGACTCGCATATGCGATTGAAACTTCTCTTCCATCTTGGACTTGAGATAGCATCGCGCCCAAGCCGGCGTCTGATGCATCTGTTGTCAATATGCTCGGCGCATCTGGTTTGTACGCGGCCAATGGTGGTGAGCTGCAGATGGCATCTTTTATCTTCTGAAAAGATTCCTCTTGATCAGGACCCCATGTGAATTTTACGCCTTTCTTCTTCAATTTATTGAGTGGAGTAGCTAGTTTGGAGTAATGAGGTATGAATCTATGATGCCATCCTGCCATTCCAAGGAATCTTTGGACTTGTTTTAGTGTCTTTGGCTGAGGATATTTCTTGATGGCATCGACCTTGGAAGGATCGATGTAAATTCCCGTTTCGTTAATTACGTGTCCCAGGACGACTGCTTCCGATTGGGCGAAGCGGCATTTTTCAATTGAAGGGTTAAACCAGCGTTCTTCAGTTTAGTCATCACGTACTCTAGAGCATTTTTCTGCTCTTTCCATGTTTCGGAGGCAATTAGTATGTCGTCGAGGTATACGACGATAGCAAATTTTTCTCCATCTCGGAAGACTTCGTCCATTAGTCGTTGAAAGGTACTCGGTGCGTTGCAAAGTCCAAACGGTAATACGTTAAATTCGTATTTTCCAGCGTGCGTTATAAAAGCTGTCTTTGGTGCACTTCCTGGTTCCATTTCAACTTGCCAGTATCCTGATTTCAAGTCCAATGCAGTGATGTACTTTGGCTTTCCCAATTTACTGAGAGTTTCGTCGATTCTGGGAATCGGATAGGGATCTTTTGCAGTGATGGAATTCAATTCTCTGACGTCGATGCAGAAACGGTATTTCTTCTTGCCTGTACCGGATCCGTCATCTTGTTCTAGAATCACCACTGGCGAAGCCCATGGTGACGTCGAAGGTTTGATTATTCCATCCTTGAGCATGTCATAAATGCTTTGTTCTATTATTTTCATCTTGGCATCACTCACACGATATGGTCTCTTATGTATCGGCTTAGCATTTCCGGTATGGATTTCATGGACCACTAAGCTGGTTCTTCCTAACTTATCACTAAAACGTTCTGGGAATCGGAGAAGGAGTTCTTTCAACTCTCTCTTCTGCTTATATGAGAGAGAGGTTGATTCAACTGCTTCATTAACGTTCGAAACCATTTGGGGTGAGGGAGGAAATTTATCTTCTGTTACTTCTACGAATTTCAATTCTAGTCCATCTATGTTACAGGTTAAGTTTCCAAAATCGATAATAGTTTTCCAGTCTTCAAGAAAATCTTGGCCTAGAATGGCATCACACAGAAGTGAAGGGACGATGTGGAACTCTTGACTAAATTTCCTCGTTACATCTTGTTCAAATGTTATTTCAAAATCTAGTACGGTTGAGCCCTTAGTGAAGGAGTATTGCCCATTTCCCATTATGATACACTCTGATTTTTCTGAGTTCGGTTCTAATCTGTTATCCCCTCTAAATCTTTGTATGGACCGCCATTGATCTAAACTAATCATGGAAACTTCTGCACCATTGTCTATTCTAGTCTGTAGGGTTTCATGTTCAAATTTAATGTTTATTAGATGTGGATTTCTTTTTCGGGGTCTTCTTCTTCTTCGAATTGTGGCCAATTGTAACGGTGGTGTTGTCACAATTTGGTTTTTATCTTGCGGGACTATTGGTTGGCGGGAGGGAGACGTCCTCTGGAATTCCCTCCCGGGTTGGCGTTTCCCGGAAACGGACTTCTCTGTCTTTCCAACCTTGGAGATGGACATTCACTGGCATAATGACGTAAGCCACCGCAGTTGAAGCATGTGATCGGTCGATCATCCTGAGTGACTCTCGGAGGATCTTGGTTATCCTGGCTTTGGTTCTATGGACGTCTTGGGACGAGTTGCCTTTCATTTTGTTGAGGCTGGTTTTCTCGAGGCTCAATTTCAGGATTTCTCCTCTCAAAGACTCGAGTTTGTTGAGGAAAGTCCCTGGGTAGGCTTCTTCTTCGAGGAGGTCTGGACGCAAGGTGGGATTGCCTTGGTTGGGAGTTTGGCCTCGGGAAAGGAGCTCGATAATCTTGATTCGGATAGCTTTGGGAATCATTTTGGACTGGGGGAGGATTGTAATATTCGTCCCGATGGGGGTTGTTAGTGTTCCCATGCGGGATGTCCCTGTTAGTATGAGTTCCCATGCTCGGGATATTCCCTTGATTTACTCTTTTTCTGGGGGCTAGATATGGTGGGATCTGTTGTATGGATTGCTCTCTAACATCCCTATTGTGTTGTGAAACTGGATTTGGGTTGTCTTGTGACGAGGAGGGTTGGTCTAACTCAAAAGTTTGCTCTATTTGTAAACAAACATCTTGTAAATCGGACAACGTTTGCGCTGGCAAAACCATAAGTAATCCCTTAAACTCCATCCTTAAATTTTGTTTAATTATAAGGAGTAATTCATCTTCAGGTATTGGAGGGTTTAAATTCTGATTTACTTTCACGAAATAGCCAAAAAAAATCCTCGATGGACTCATTTTGGTTTTGTTTTCTATTATGTAATGCTATTCGGGCCTTAGCTCCCTCATCCTTAAGCCCAAAACGCCGTTTGATACGTCCCTTAAATTCTGCCCAATCTACTCCTGGGGGAAGGGAACGGTACCAATGTAGGGCATTGTCTCTTAATATAATGGGCATGAAAAGCATCTTATCATTCTCACTGATTTTATGGAAGCTAACATATTCCTCGAATTTTCTTATGAATTCAGGAACGCTTTCATCCTTTCTACCATAAAACGCTAATCTCTCTGGGGGTTCTAAACCTTTCACATGTCCCTGATTTGATGTTGCCAGGTTTGTAAAGGACTGTAAGACTGATGCTAGAAATGCAGCCTGTTGGGCACCTCCCGTATTTGGATTAGTTTGGGGTTGCGGATTTGCTGTTCCCTGGGTTTGACTAGCACCCTGGGTACTTTGAGAGCTACCTCTAGGTGGGGACTGAGCAATTCCCTGTGGGTTCTGTCCTGTAGGATTCTGTGGTTGTCCAGGATTTATGGGACTGGGTCTATTTGGTCTACTAGGAGCAGATGTATACCCGACCGAGCTTCTACGGGGATTTGCCCCGATGGGGGAGGTACCTTGTACCGGGACTTGTGAAATATTTGCATTTGGCGTGGCCTTTGCTATACGTTTCCTTGAGGAAACCCAATTATTCAGAGACTGTTTTGCCTTTTCATATGCACTTAATTGAACTTCTACCTTTTGTTTGGTTGGGCTAGTTATGTCACTTAACTCGACTAAATCGGCGATACTCCCCGCGTGTCTGTTTCTAGTGAGACTACTCCCCTGGGGGTAATAACTTTGTCTTATGTTCTCAAATAGGGCTAAATTGTCCTCATGTCTAGGTCTTTCTTCCTTGGTATTGAGGCATGGGGTTAAATCCAGATTATCGTCCCATAGGGGATCGTTATTTGGGTTTTGGGAATATGCCATACTTAAATCACGCAATTTAGGGGGGCGTATTATATCAGCAGCCACGATGTTAGGCTTAGCTAACGGTAATGTTGAATCTGAGGAGTCCGAATTATTATCTTGAGTTGAAGTAGACTCAGTATCGCGTCTTTCACGGTATAAATTTAAATTTGGGAACGATTCGGGAGTGTTCATTTAATTCATAAAATAATTTATTCAAAAATATTTATCCCAAAAAGAATATGATCAAACACGCCGTTAATTCCAGACAATTAAATTCAATTAAATCCATAATAGTAGTAATAATAAGCCATAACGTGATTGAATAAAAATAAAAGCGGAAAATCCTTCTCGAATGTTCGCGAGGGTATGGGACCAATATGGCGGTGTTTTGCCTAAACGTGTATCAACCTGTTGCAACACTCACGAATCGAGCCCGAGCACCCCGACGAAAAAGAGACCGAGGCCCAAAAACGACGGGCACGGCACCATTTGTAACGGATCGCCCCGGGAAAAACTATGTGGCCGGTCGTGGAGGGGGATTCGCGTTACAAGTCCCTAATGTCCGATAGCAAGGGGAGTTATGTAGGCCTAACTCAAATCGTCACTATCGTCCCATAGGGGATTTAAACCAGAGGAAAATAAAACATACCTTGAAGTTGAGCTTTTGAACAATTCTTTATTTAGTTGAATGATATTTACTTTGAAAAATATTTAAGCGAAGATCCAATTGTGGAAACGCGATGTCACGCGGAATACAAATCTTGTTTTTTCTCGAAATTCGTATAAATTAAAAAAACGGACCCGTGCCTGGTCCCGCGGAAAACGCGAACTAACTCGTTCGAAACGAAGCGGATCTGACCCGCAGTAAACAAAAAAGCGAACTTATGGTTCGAGAACCAATTTTGAACTAACTTGACTAACACAAACCGGCGTTTCTTCTCGTCTCGGTTGAGTTTTGGGGACAGGGGTTTTTCAGATGGGATAAGAAAGAAGGAGGGGAAGCTTAGATGATGGCGGGCTGAACATAGTCCCAAAGGTGGACTAGGGTGCTCAGCCCTCCATCATCGTCTGCAGCGGCTTCAGAGGTGAGGCCGCTGCAAAATTATTCATGAAATTTCAAACTAATCGTAGTTTAAAAATCGTTCGGTCTTATTTCTTGGATGTTTCGCTGTCTAATGGAAAAATCAATAAAAAATTACTTTATTTTCCACTTCACCATCCCTTTAATGAACGTCTGATTTGTTTAAAAGTATTGCGCCACAAGACCAATCATATATATTCGCATAAGGTGCCATAACATCTAATAAGCATTATTACGACAAAGATTCGATACTCGATTATGAATTATCGCCACTCTAACCAAGTTTGCCAGATTGTGAATAAAGGCTGATTACTCGTGACCTATTCATCCGAATTGAATTTGGTTAAAACTTTTCAAATATGAATCGACCCCAAGGAATCCAAAAATCGCATTTATATCCTCGAGAATCCAATATTTTCAAAATTGATAATTTTAACATTTCCGGTTTCAGGTATAAGTATGCAAAGGACAACTGTGGAACGGGTAAAATATGAAAGAGGAATGCAAAACTTTTATAACGCACTTTATTCCAGAGCGCTAGCTTGAATAGTTTTTGAAATATAGTAAAATATGTGCGAAAAACGCAACGCGCAAAGACTTTTTTAACAGTCTGTACATGCTGCTAGGAAATTTTTTACACGGTCGTAATCATTGTAAGACATAGTACCGCGACTTACATAATATTTTTGATATATATCATTCATGCGTTTTAGAATAGCTTCGTACTAGCATTTAATAAATTCGGCTTGATCATTTAAAAGCTTGAAGTGAAATCTCATAAAACTAAATTTCTCGTTCATTTTCCCTGCTTCGGCCTTTGTTAGAGTGAAGACGCTACCATCCTCGAATACTATATTCCCCTCCATAACGGTTATTTTTATTTTCAAGTTCAAGTAACGATAATTACCCCAGTCGCCAGTTTCCATAGCTGAATAGATCTCCGTCCACTCCTCCATAAATTCCTTCAAAACGTCTTCCGAGATGGTGACAATAGTTCCGTCCTTTTTTGTCAAAAGTAGGCTTGGCTCGTATCCATTCACCCCGAACATGGCTGAGCATTCATTACCTAGTCTAACGCGGGCGTTCACGCGGTAATCTCCTACTTTGGAGGACATTCCTACGACAGGTCTTTACGGCTTAATAGCTGAGGACTGAATGATCTTTATTGCGAGATTTTCTTGAGTGCGGGGTTGACTGGTGCTTTTCTTTTTTGTATTGCCCTTTATTGGCCACCCACCAGATGGCTTAGGACCTTAAAAGGGGGCGTGGCTAAACCATTTGTATTGTTATCAATGGAATCTGTATTTAGAGTGATTTATGACTCATACAAACGTGTTAAGACATTCCATCGGCTTTTTATTTATACGTAACCACGCTCAGACGCGATGGCTTTTAGGGGCGTGGTTGAGCCAGTTGTATTGTTAAGAATGGAATTTATTTTGTGATTTATTGCTTTGTTAGTTGGTGACTCTTCCTACCACGAAACATTTAACTGATTTTAGGTGTTTGCCCCGAAGGTATTATCCTGACAAGTCTCTACATGTTTAAGATATTTTTGTTGCGTTACCCGAAATTACAGTAATATTTTTAAAATACCAAAATTAAAATTCAGCTAGAAATACAGTTACTAGGATGAAAGTAACTGCCCTGGCTTTAAAGAGCTTCGCGAATTAACGTCTGCTTAGTAACAGTGTCCATTTTAATCTAACCTTTCATCCACTTATTGGGGATATAAATAGCGTCTGATTTGGTCCGGACCTCATTTGATTGTTAGACGCCGCCAGGATAAGATGAATCGAGAAATTACCCGTCTAGAAACGTTTGGTGGATTTTCGAGTACGTTTGGTGGATTTTCGAGTACGTTTGTAAAACCGTCAGAACTAGTCCGTCATGGGTTTTACTATTTAAGTTCAGGGACCGACGCTGCTAAATGCCATTTTTGTGTCTTAATACTACGAGGATGGGAACCTAACGACAATGTTTTCGAAGAGCATCAGAAATTCGAGGCAGACTGTCCATTACTTCAAGGATTACCAACAAATAACATGCCTATTTTCATCCAAAACCCATTGACTAAAGACATGCCACCAAACAGAAAGTACATAGATGTCCCTCAAAAAGAGTGGGTGAAAGAAAAAGTCATTCCGCCAACTCAGCCCATACCAACAACACTTACTCCGAATGACGATATTGTACTAGGAATTAAACGCGTTAATCTCGAGAAAGCTATAGTTGAAATGTTTATTCAAGAACTTTTACGACATGAAAGTTAGATCCTATTGCTGTAATATATTCCATACCTTATTACGTTTTTACTTTTGCGCTCTTTAGAGCTCGAAAGTATTGTTCCGACCTCTGTTGGCTGGACGGCTGGTCGGCTGGCTGGATTTGGTGTAACCGCATAATAAGATTCTTCATAAATAAACTTTTTGAATTTCAAATTTCCCGCGAATTTTCGACTCGAAATTCATCCGTAGTTCACGTTACACCTCATAGGTGGCGTAACGTATTTAATTTCAATTGAAATTATTTTCCCGTCGGCGCCGGGCCTCGAACCCGCGATATCCCAATCCATACGAGACGTCAGTGAAGACGCCCGGCCGCGCGCTCTACCACGAAGCCACGCTTGCTTGTAATATAAAGCGAGATAAATTATACTGAAGAGAAGAAAGAGAGAGTTAGGATATGGACCCCCCCCCCACCTCCCCGACGCCCGCACTTACTGCGTGGGTTTAGCGGGAGACGAGAGAGAGAGAACTGTGCAACTGTATGGACCCCCCACCTCCCCGACGCCCGCCACTGGATGCTGTCGAATATATATTGTATCGCGCTAGAGGAGGAGAGACAGTTGCTTGCAATTTTTTTTTGCAATTTATAATTATTATATATCTTTTTAATCCTAGGCAAGATTATATTTCTACTTGGGAACTTAAACATTACAATTAATATTATCATATTAATCAAAAAAGAAATTAAGGTTCTCCCCAACAGAAGGCGCGCTAAGCAGAGAGAGTTTTCTAATTTCACCAATGATATCGTTTTTTAAGACTCGTCTGCTTAAAAGTTAGGCAGGTTGATTTACTAATAAAATTAAATGTATTAACAAAATGAAACTCGAGTCAGCGTTTTAAAACTATAACTAGTTTGGGACGGAGGTACCATTGCTCACTATTTGTTTGGCAAGTTTAAAATTAAATGATCACTTAACGGAACTGACATAAAATAATAGGTAGATTTTTGCAGAATTAAATTGCAGATTCTTTGCAAAATTAACTAATCATTTTGGCAGTTTCCGCTCTCGCTGGGTTCATCTACTAATAACAGTTACGTAAGTGATAATTATAAAAATAAAATCAACAATCTCATAAAATCAAAAACTCAAAATATAAAATGAAATTTATGATCAAAATGAATCTAATTTCAATCAACGACAAACGGAATCAACGTGTTCATCTCTCCATCCACGGAAATATGAAATTTCTACATGAAACATGAAAGTGCTATCAACCTAAAAATTTTTAGAAATGTAATTTTAATCAGTGAAACATACTCATTTAAAGTTAACTAATTATAAGTCGCTAATTTGATTATTATATTTAAAAAAATTATATTATTTAAGTAATAAATTTAACGATGGTGTTGATAGTACCAATAGAGTATTCAAGGATTGATTACGTTAATATCAACATATCAAACAAAAAGTATTTAATTATAATTTGGAATTTCAATTTAAATTTATACAGTTTTTTAAATGCCCATTGAGATTCAGAGTCTGTCACTGAATGTTGAAGATCTCCAGTCTCTGCCAAGTGATTTAAATTTTCAGACCCTCTCTGTGGGAAAGGGGGAATTAAATTAACGAGACTTACAAACTGACATCATCCTTAAATTAAATAAGGATTATAAATGAAAATTTAAATCAAGGTATTGAAGGTTTAATTAACGTTACTTTGAAAGTATCAAATTAAAAATTTACAACTTAAGCTCATCAATAAAAAGAACATTAAGATAATTATTAATAGGCATAAACAATCATCAATAAAAAGAACATTAAGATAAATATTAATAGGCATAAACAATCATCAATAAAAAGAACATTAAGATAATTATTAAAAGGCATGGGCATGGACAATATCTCGGACCCCGAGTCCCCGACTCCCCGTCCCCCCGTCCCGATACACTAAAGACCGAGGCTTAAACCTCGTAGCTCGCGGCCATCTTTATTGTTTACATCATGGGCTCGTCACTACAGGGTAGGAAATAAGACAGGTTTACAAGTCCCAAACCAGTTTATTAATTGCTCGGACCAGTTTATTTATTCCAAAAGTTGGGGTCAGTGGTATCAGGGAGCACTTTATTAATTAGGGTTTTTGGAAAAAATAGACGGTGGGACCAGTTTATAAATTCGGGGTTCCTTTTTAGAATTTTTCTATCTCAACTCATTTTCTACCAATTCTACTCCTAGGTAGTTAGTACTCCTTGGCTACAACTTCCCTACAAAAGTTTTGTATTCTATTGACTATTGATCTTGTCTAGCGTCTATACTCTAGAATGAGTCTCTTGTAGTCGACAGTCTAGACCATAGCCAGTACTAGTTGTCAGTAATCGTATTTCTCAGTAGTGCATGGTCACATTACAAGATTTTGATCTGGCTTACTGATAGCGAGAGAAGATATTGCCGCTGAATTTATGGAAAATGCAATAAGGAATAAGGCTAGTTCAGAAAAGGATTAAGAACTTCAAATATCATTAGACATGTTGATTGATATTTAGTGGCAACTAGTTGAAAAATTGTGATAAGAAATAAAAGTTAACTGTTATGGATTGTTATATGCTACTTTTTCCTACAGTAAAAAATTCAAATTCAATTAGAATTTCCAGCTTCTTTACTTTTGTGTCTTTACGTGCTTTTTATTCTCACCATTTTAGAAATTTAATTTATAGTGGGACCGGTAAAATAATAATTAATGCGAGGGTCACTGGTCCCAAGGACCACCACCACATCCGCAACACCAATTCGCCGCAACCCACTCCGAAACAGACGAGCGCCTGAAAGGCTCAACCTATGAGACAGCAGCTAAACCAAGTTTTCACCATAATAACAATAACCTCATGAAGGACAGTATAAATAATGAGTTTAAACAAACTTTTCACCATAATAACAATAACCTCATAAAGGACAGTATAAATAATGACTTTAAACAAACTTTTCACCACAATAACAATAACCTCATAAAGGACAGTATAAAATAGTGACTTAAACAAAGTTAAATCTGAATTACAATCTACCTCATTAAGCTCAACCAAACTGTTACAAATGCATAGCGCAATATTACAAGTTGCCAATGATCTTCGAATTTTATTGTTAAACCCTCACATTATCTTAAGACTCATACAGTCACTGGGTTTTAATCTCACGGGAGAGTATTGCTATATTCGTAATTCCCGCCTATTCCAAACACAACCTAGATGGCGCCCCATCCTCAGATATCGATTGATTGTAACCCCCATTTTCTAATTGTCTGTTTACCAGGCAAATTCAAGGGGGGGCTGCCATTGCGTCTTAGTAGTTTTTGATACCGCCATCTAGCGTCGAAGTAAAGCGTAAAATTCGGTATTTTTGTCTCTTTAAACGTCGGTGTTTAAAGCCATCTAGCGTTCAAAAGCAGGAAGTTCAAAACCTTCGTCTGAAATCCTTTGGCTCGGTGAATCCGATGATTTGAACATATTTTTTAATTCTCATTGGTAATTAGTAAGTTTTGAAAAGTAAAAATGGCAAGCTGGGGTAGAACATGTTCCGTTCTTGGCTGTAAAAGTAGTGATAGGGATTTAAGGGAGTGGAGATCATGGGTTTGCAAACTTCATTCGGGACCTGACAAAGGGTTAACTCTGTGTCATAAAGATTGTTGTTGTCCGCGGCCATTTTTAAAATACGGAATAAAATCAAAGTACAGAATTCGCTCATTAGATGGCGATTACCAAAAACTACTCACATTTTAAAAATGGGAGGTAACCTCGTACATCGCGTATAGGAGAGAACACTCCTCGCTTCTTTATCCGCACTCAAGCGGCATCCTTGCCACCCAATGTAACGAATGACCATAATCATATGGTAGAATAAATCTTGGATATTGATTAGTATATCTAGCCTAATTAATCCACCAAGACTTGAACACTACAGTTAATTACTTATTTAATTAAACTGTAAACCAAATTCTTACTAGATTGGTTTTATTCATAATCGGAATGCTATTTTATAAACAATGGAAAAAAAACCTGAAAATTATAAATTTGTCGGGGTCAATGAATATAGTAATACTAATTCTAGTCACTAGAGGGCGCGCAAAAGTGTAATCTGGCCGGGGCCATCTTGTTAAATTATGAAAAGTTTTAGAAGCAGTCAAAAAACTTGAAATGTAACTCTATCAATAAATATAAATTTTCCTTAATTTGTTCTTTGTAATGCTATTATACCTACTACAGTCTTGACAAAACATTTTCAGTGGTGATAGTGTAGGGTGTTTTTAGAAGCAGTCAAAAAACTTGAAATGTAACTCTATCAATAAATATTAATTTTCCTTAATTTGTTCTTTGTAGTGCTATTATACCTACTTCAGTCTTGACAAAACATTTTCAGTGGTGATACTGTAGGGTGTTACTTAGCTTTTCTCAACACAATTCGTGTTAAAAGTAAAATATTTTTGAACATTTACATTGCATTGTACCCACACGAAACGCGTCATTTAAAATTCCTAAAATCCCATAGGAATACATATGAAATTGAATAATCCACCGAAACGAAAACAGTTGCATTTTAGCAACACGAAACGCGTCATTTGAGAAAAACATTTCAAATGTTTAAAGCGTTGAAATTAATTCTAACTAAAATTATTCAAATCATTCCTATTTTCAGTTTGGTCTTTGAGAGTTCCTCAAAATGATTTATGGCTTTGGGGAGGGGTGAATGACCTCTGGCCCCTTAGATGCATTGGAATTTATTTTTCTTTAATTGTGACACCCCACAAGTTGGTTTATGACCTTAAAAAGGGGGCGGAAATTGAACAAAAGAATTTATTTTGTCAATTCTTTAATTGGACCACACACCAGGTGGTTTAGGACCTTAAAAAGGCGCGTGGTCGAACCTGTTGTATTGTTATCAATGGAATTTATATTTAGAATGCTTTATGACTTGCCCAAACGTGTTAAGACATGTTTATGACATTAAGGGGGATCTATTTTTTCTCTAATTGTATCACGAAAGTATAAAAGGGCGGATCACGCTAGGCTACTCATTCTAGAGGGCCGGTAGGCCCTTCTAGATAAGAACGCACACCCTCCCGTAATGTTAAAGAAATAATTCACAGATTATAGGCTTAGCGTCCCTTAGAAAATGCATGGGATTTTTGGTGGTCCACTCCATCGAAAAACTCAGAAACTACTGCGAAGTTAAGGTTCGGAACACTTTTGAATTATCAAGCAACTATTGAATGTTGAACTTCTGAAGTTTGATTAAGTCTAAGTATTTTATTTTATTTAATTTATAAATCATGGTAAAACCGTTACATATATTACACTGTTTGCATAGTATTTTGTTCAGCCTTTATTGGGTTTGTGGCGCATAGGATAACGCGTCAGCCTATGGAGCTGAAGATTGCAGGTTCGAGTCCTGGCAAGATCGGTGTTGATTTTTACAGATCTTTTATTCAACATAAATGAAATAATCCTATAAATACAATGTTTGGATAATTTTTTTGTTATGAAGTACGGGCTTGTGGCGTAATGGATAACGCGTTTGCATTCGAAGCAAAACATTGCAGGTTCGAGTGTTGGAAAGCTCTTTGTCTATTTTTAATGAAGAATCTTAGTATCAAGAAGTTATATCAGTATCTCAGAGAGAAGGTATAAGATACCTTTGTATTCACGCGCCATAGTCCCAGTCCCCCTTTCAAAATACAAGGGGGACGTAAAAGGAGGCGCCGGGCTATTTCGCATCTTCTCAGTCGGAAAATATGACTAATTTTCGTCACTGGCGTCGTCGCGCTGACGTGAGTTTTCAAGAACCAATGAGATGCTGGTTGTAATTTAGAGACGGGGATTGACTCCGGACCTACGTTTGGACTGGAGATAAAGCTGGAAATCTGGCGAATTTATACCTTCTCTCTGAGATACTAGATATAACTTCTTGTTAGTATATATAAGGGAAAATAACAAACTTTCAATGAAATGTGCGCGTGCTGGCGCGTGGTTTAGAAAGAACGTGTTTTTTAAATCTATACAAAAAGGTCAACTAAACTTAATTGAGTCATCAACCGCCTTTTTATATGAAATAAGTGAATTAATTTACCACCCGCCTACCAATTGTGAATTAATTTACCACTCCTTTGCCAAATGATTTAAAATTTTAATCTTTCCCATAAAATAATGAGAGGCACTTGGAGTGAGCCAATATGCTCACGAACATCTTACTGGAACATCGAATTAATGACGTTTGACAAGCATGTAATTATTATTTTTATAGTAGATTAATACAAATTAAGGCTGAAGGAACAGATATTATATAAAAAAGACTTGGTTTGCCAAAGCCTTAAAAACAAAACGATAAGAGTTTTTCCAGTTGTCTGAAGCGCGGATATTATTTTTTTTCTATTGAATTTTAAAGACAATCCGTATTTTACTACTCTTTAGAATTTAATTCCATCACCTGATTTTAATGCTAATGGATTAGTTTCCTATAAATTAATTGAAATAAAAATTTACTTATCTCAGATTTTTCAACAACAGTTCCATTTTCCTGAAACATTTTATCATGCATTTATTATTTTGAGAGATATCGTGTAAATTTAATCAGGGGTAAATAACGAAAGGAGTTAGAGACGCTAGCTTCCGTAGTGTAGAATACAGTGGGACCTTGAAACGTCATAGAATTTGTAACTAACGTAGTGCCATCTTTGGAACTGTATTGTAAATAAGAGCAGAACCTTAAAAGTTTTGCCTTAAAATCTCGCACAGCAAGGTATTCTGGGTAAAGTAAAATGGCGGATGTCGAACTGTCGATGTTGTGAAGTCGTCTCATAAATCAACCCAATATAATTATTATATTCAATCGCGAGTAAACAGCAATTTAAAGAAGAAAGATAAGTCATCAATTTGCAATTTGAAGCCGGGGAAATCCTCAAAATGTGATCAAACTCTTTTTGCCGTAAGTGCGCGGTTACAGAGTCGGCCCAGTGAGCCAAGGCTTAGTGGGAACTGTGGGATCAGGATCATCGACTGTATCTGTGACTAAAGAAATTAAATCAACTAAAACTGTATTGAAGGATGCAAAAACGACATTTAATTCCATTTCATTATCGAATAAGGAATTTACCAACTTTAAAGTTACCTGTTTCTAATTCAAGTGCACCTTAATGAATAAACTTTACTCTAACCCTAATTGTCACTCAGTCGTAAGCAGACGAACACTAGCAGACGAATGCTAGCAGACAGGAGAAAATCGATATCCCAGCATGCCTTTCGAAACTTTGCTGCCACGCTATTGGTTGGAAAATATCATACTTATTTTGAATTATAGGCGGCGCGACCGAGGCGTTTTCTCTTTTCTGTGTCTACGTTTGAAAGTCCCACTGTATTCTACACTACGGAAGCTAGCGTCTCTAACTCCTTTCGTTATTTACCCCTGATTTAATCAAATTGACTCTTTCTTTTTAAATTTCCGAGAATTTTCCTTTCAAATGGTTTTAAACACATCAAGTTTTCATAATGTTGTCAACTAAATAGCAACTCAACCAACACTTCTAAAATCTTCCCCACAAGTACTGACATACACAGCTCAATAATTGTGACTGTGCTTAAAGAGGAAACGAACCCCTATATCAAATATAAGAAAGGTGATAACTGCCCCTATTGTATTCGAAAAGACCGCATATAATACATTATTACTGAGAGTATTATTTGAAAATTGAAGTACGTTCTTCATTGAAAAGAAAAAATTTCATGATAAAATGTTTCAGGAAAATGGAATTGTTGTTGAAAAATCTGAGATAAGTAATTTTTTATTTCAATTAATTTATAGGAAACTAATACATAAGCAGTAAAATCAGGTGATTGAATTAAATTCTAAAGAGTAGTAAAATACGGATTGTCTTTAAAATTCAATAGAAAAAAAATAATATCCGCGCTTCAGACAACTGGAATAACTCTTATCGTTTTGTTTTTAAGGCTTGGGCAAACCAAGTCTTTTTTATATAATCAGTTTATTTCTGACCTTTGTTGATGCAAGCCAAGAAATTTTCTGCTCCCAAACAAAACTTGTGAGTTATTCCGTACCCATATCTTAGTGCTTTAGTATTTTTAACTTAGTATTTTAAATTTTTTATAAGTATTTTCATTTTTATAAGTACTTTTAATTTTTTTATAAGTACTTTCATTTTAACTTAGTTTTTTACAAGTGTTTTACTGTTTTAGTATTTGACTGTTTTTTATAAGTACTTTCATTTTAACTTAGTATTTGACTTTTATAAGTACATTACTGTTTTATTGTTTTAGTATTTTATTGTTTTAGCATTAGTGTTTTAGTATTATTATTTAGGCGTATTCAGATTTATTATTAGTATTTTTAAATTATTGCAATGGCCAACTCTAATGTAGAAATTTAACTCCCTATTGAAGTTGATAGTTTTTTAGTCGACTTTCCAGACTCGTTAGAAATAGCATCTTTAAATGCCGATGACACGTTCTTGGCAAACTATTCTACACACCCTTCTATGGCTAACAATAGCCCTCCTCCTACCCCCAGTCTATGGTTAACATTACCCCTCATTCTATAGGTAACAATAGCCCTCTTCCTCCTTTATCGCCTCTGGAAGAGGCCTTTCAAAACGACGACGTTTCTTTCTTAGCCGGCTATTGTACTCCCCCCATGGCTCCATCTCAAAATGAATCAATGGATCAAGGGGAAGGACAGGTAGGGGGTGGGGCTCTTACTCCACCACCTCCATCTCCGCTAGTTGCACCACCAGGTGTAAACGTAATTTCTAGCGGGGTGGTGTCCTTCCCCAATTTTAATCTTGATGGATGGGAAATACAGGTACAATTCGACAACAACATCGTCGAATCTGTAAGCGATTTCCTAGAATACGTTTTGGACGACTGTTTACCCGATGACATGATTGCAATTTCGATGACAAGCATTAGTAATCCAGGCATTCAAACCGCGGACTTTAGTTTCAGAAGAAGGGATCAAATAGATATTGGATTCATACTAGAATTAGTCGCTGATAAGGCGTATAACTCGGAAGGAGGGTCCAAGCTTTTTCTCGGCCCTATAGGAATAATCATACAGCGCGTGAGGTTGCCCCAAGCCGCCAAGCGTTTCAGGCTATTGGTATCTGTAGCTTCGAGACTTTTGCCAGGGAGAAGAAATGCATTATACAAATCAAAAATAGCGATCGGCTATGTCTCCCACGTGCTCTAATTTTAGCTAGAATACACAGGGGGCATACAATGCATCCCCTTGACAAAAGCCTCGAGGCAGATTTCAAAGCCCTATGTCGTTCCGATATTAGGAAAAAGGCAGGAGAGAGGCTTAGAAAGATGGCGGAGGAATTAGCCCTGGCGGCGGAAATACCATTGGACGAATGCGCGGGGGCGGGTGCTCTACCTCGATTTCAATCATACTTGGTTGATTACCAAATAATAGTATTTACAGTTAGAGCAAACGTCCCCTACCGTATTTTCGGGGAACCAGATTTTGATCCCGGTACCGATGGTAATCCAAAGCCGCGGCTATACCTTTTTAACTATGAAAATCATTTTGACGACATCACTAAACCTAGCCCTCTCTTCCATTTTAATTTTTTCTGCGAAAGGTGCCTTGTGGGGTATAACAACTTAGACTTTAACCACGCTTGCAACAAGTATTGTTATTCCTGTCAAAGGGCCGAAGCTTGTGATGGGGGAGAAATAAGATGCGGGACCTGCCATCGCGACTTTAGGGGGCAAGAATGCTTTGACGCCCATACGGCTAGTGGAAGCAAAACCCTATCAGTCTGTCAAAGGGTTTTTAATTGCCCCCGTTGCGCGAAAACAATAGATATGGGGAAACGCAAGTCACCTCACACTTGCGGGGAAGTTTATTGCGTTGTCTGTACTAAATTCAACCCACACCCTCACTATTGTTACATGCAGGTTACTGACTCTAAAGCCCACCCTGCGTCTAAAGAAGCTAAGACCAATCCTTCGGTTACTATCTTTTATGATCTCGAATGTGTTCAAAATACCCCAGACCCTTCAAACCCCAATTCTTTCCTACACACTCCTATCTTAAGTATTTCTCAAACAATCTGTGATCAATGCATTCTCGAGAAATCCGATCAATTTAATTGCGCCACCTGCGGCCCTCGAGAACGGGTGTTTCTCGGGAATGATCCTGTTCTGGATTTTTTAAATTATCTTCAAGAATTCCACAATTCTCCCAAAATAACTGTCATTGCCCATAACGCCAAGGGCTATGATTTACAATTTCTGTACAAAGCCATGTTAGCCATCAAACCGTGGCGCCCTCAAGTAATAATGACGGGAACGAAGATTATGCAAATTCGATATGAGAATTTGACATTTATAGATAGTTTAAATTTCATTCCTTCCCCCTTATCTAGCTTTGTATCCACTTTCGGTTTAGACCCTAGTTTAAATAAGGGACATTTCCCGCACTTGCTCTTCAACTTTGTTCCCGAACACGTGTTTGATCCAAAAGATCCTACGCGTACAAATTATGTCTTGGAGGAAAGCATGCCTCTTTTAGAATCTTACGCGCCAGACCGGCTAACCAAAAAACTACGTTCGGTTTTAATTTCTTGGTACAACGAACAAGTTAAAGCCAAAAAAGGTTTCAACTTTGTTTGAAGAGTTGATCCATTATTGCCGTTTGGACGTCAGGATTTTAAGAGAAGGGTGCTTAAAGTACAGGGAGATTTTTGAGAAGATTGCGGACGTTAACCCTTTTACCACTGCCGTGACAATTGCCGGGCTCTGCAACGCCATTTTCAGGAAGGACCACCTAGCGCCAAATTCAATTGGAATTGTTCCACCTCACGGCTATAGAATGAAAGACCCTCAATCTAAAGTAGCCATCGAGTGTCTGAGGTGGGAAGCCCATAAGCGCGGGGTCATTATTAAGTCGGCTTTTAACGGTTCGGAACCTAAAATTTTGAACATTAGTCGACGGGCTTCTAGTAGACGATCTTGGCGCAGATCAAAAGGTCGACTACCAATTCCAAGGTTGTTTTTGGCACGAGTGTAGAAACTGTTTCCCGGTAAACAGAGACCTGGTTTTGCACGGTGACGTCACCCAAACTTTACACTCCCGCTATACTGATACTTTGAACTGTAATTAGAGGCTTAGGGAGCTGGGGTATAAGGTAATCGAAATGTGGGAATGCGTATTCCACAAATTGAGGGAGCAAAAGCCCGAAATTAACACCTTTCTCTCTTCCATTCATGTCCAAATCGATGCGTGGGAACCACTCAATCCCCGTAACGTATTTTTCGGGGGACGTACTTCCGCTCTGTGTCTTCATCACAAGGTTAAGCCGGGAGAGGAGATTCGATATGTCGACGTCACTAGTCTATATCCATGGTGTAACAAATACGGTAAACTACCTTACGGCCACCCTACGATCTTGACAGACAACTTCCCACCCATTAACGAGATTGAAGGTTTTATGAAACTGGATATCATGCCCCCTCGTAACCTCTTCCACCCAGTTTTGCCCCAAAAGATCGGGGGGAAATTGTGCTTTGTCCTGTGTCAGCTGTGCGCTGAAAACAAATATCAGGGGGATTGCACACATTCCGACGAGGAAAGAGTTATTATGGGGACGTTTGTGGCGGACGAAGTCCATTTAGCGGTTAGAAAGGGTTACGTGGTTGTTAAAATCCACGAAGCCTGGTCGTATAAAATATCTAAGTACGACCCCGTAACTAAATCAGGCGGGCTTTTTAACAATTACGTCAACTGCTTTCTGAAGCTAAAACAGGAAAGTAGCGGCTGGCCTTCTGACGTAGTAACCCAAGCGCAGAAAGATCAATACGTAGCCGAGTACTACGAAAAGGAAGGGGTAAAACTTGATCCTAGCTGTATCGAGAAGAACGCTGGCAAGCGTACCATCGCCAAACTGTGTTTGAATTCGTTTTGGGGCAAATTTGGTGAGAGGACTCGGCTTGACAAGGTAGAAGTCTTCGATGATCCACAGAAGTTCTTTAACTTGTTCGATGACCCAGCATTTGAGGTCAAGACCAGTTTTTCTTATGAGATTTTTCTACATAAATTACGCCAAAATAGCACTATACGTATATGGGCAATTTTGTTTCAATATTTTCCTATAAAAGCACAGTTTTTACCTCTCCGTGTGACTTAGTCAAGGAGAGGTTCTGTAACGGCCATGTCTGTGTGTGTGTCTGTCTGTCTGTCCGTAGTTAAACCCACGTGACCGGGTTCGCAGTTTGCGTATCGGAGCAAACGTGTTCCCAATTTCCGGACCGAATTGACAGTTCACAGAAATTTGGAAAATTGAATTTCTCTACGTTGGCTACTCTATACTTGAGTTCTCACACCACCATGTTTGGTCTTCGTCCATCCCACATGAACACCAGTCTGGTACTTTTCTGGCTTCCAACACCACCATCTTCTGTTCTTTGTCAATTCCACATTGACACCAGTCTGCACTTACACTGGCTTCTAACACCACCATCCACTGGTCTTCCGTCTATTCCACATATACAGGGTGTTACAAAAAGATGTGTCACAAATTCAGGGGCGCATTCTACGGGTCAAAAGAAGACTAAGTCACCAAAGAACTATGGTCCAAAACTGAACACCCGCGGAGATACGGGCCATCAAAGTATCACCAGGAGCAGATGACAAAGGAGTCTCGGACGCTAGCTTCCATAATGTAGAGGGCAATGGGATCCGCGAACGTCACGGTTATTAACCAAAATCATTACGCCAGTGCCACCACTCGTAGGAAATTTGAGCTTTATTTTCCAACCAATAGCGTGGCTGCAAAGTCTCGAAAGGAGATCTGGGAAATAGCGTCTGTTAACTCTTTTTAAAAATACGTATCGTCTGCTTATAATTAGCCTAGGCTTAACGAGTATTAGAGTTAAAAAATGGATTTCAACGGCTTTTTAATCTTTTTTGGCACTAAAATTGATAATGAAAAACCCAGCGAGTAACGTATGTACACTATTAAAAAACTAAAATGTGTTTCAGTGCCAATTTTTTCTAAATTTCTTCTTGAATTAAATGATAGCTACAAGAGGTTGGGAAAAGAAATCACTCACGATCTTATAAAACCCAAAAAGTAAGAGACAGTGATTTCGTTTCCAACCTCTTGTAGCAGTCAATTAATTCAAAAGAGATACGGAATATTTTGGCCCTAAAACACATATATAACATTGTGTTTCGGCATCTTTTAAAACCTTGCTTTTATCTTTTGAAAACCCGACCCCAATCATTCCAGTGGGCACAGATTGTTAATTAAGCCTTGGCTTACCTGGGTTTCTCTGCTAGTTTGGACTTAATTTGACTATTTAGTAGGTTGAAGTCACAAAATGTAGTCTTATCTTTTATCTTAATACCAACGGTTACAGCTGTTTGAATAAAGTAATTATATTGTGCATATTTATGTCGCGATCGGATAAGACGAACCTCAGTATCCACCGTTAGCCCGTTATTACAAAAAAAAATTCCCAGCAGACTTTGGTGCCAGATATAGTCCACCAAAAACATCGTCTGCTATAATGTCTGATAGCGCCTCTATGGCAAACGATACCGCTACAGCTGTGACGTACGCGGGTGCCATTGCCCTCTATATTGTGGAAGCTAGCGTCCGAGACTCCTTTGTCATCTGCTCCTGGTATCACGTTTAAATGCGATGAATTTTCCCTTCAAGTGAAGCGACGAATATGGCTTGACCAACTTGTTTTCAATTAATTGGTCATAATTGAAAAAGATTCGATATTTAAGAAACGATCGATTCTGGGGCAGAGCTAAAAGCATTTTAGACCAAAAAATTAAACATTTAATTTGGTAAAGTGTTTTAATTTGGCCTAAAGTTACAACGGCGTTTTCAGATCGCTGTAGTTGCTGAGTGGCTTGGCTTTTCATTCATTAAAACGATGGCCCATTCAACTTCTTTGTCAAGCAATTATGGGCAAATTCTTGATGCTTTCTGCTTCATTTTTGCGTTACCTTGGTTCACTGATATGCTCGTTACCTCGGAAACGAACAATCCAAAAATATCCCCTGAGTTTATCTTAATAATTCTTTTTACATGAATCGATTTATAAGTATTGCGATTTGCTTTGCGAACGTTTTGAACTTATATAAATTTTGACCATTTAAAGATATTTCATAAGTTATATTAATGTATATATTAGTTATAAGATTCACGTTTTGCATAGACATATTTGTTTTCGTATTATAGAACCTTCAAAACCTTTGTAAGAAAGCCGTCTCCGAAGGGGCAAAATATTCATTTTATGGAACAAGATCGTAAGCTTATCCCAGACGTTAATTCAAGATTGTTTATGTTACCTACACATGATGATGTTCTTAAACTACAATCAATTCGTTGATAACTGTATTATTATAATTGTACCAAAATAATCATTGTATCGAAAACTATAGTAACGACTGCTAAAACTCAAATGACCATAAAAGTACAAGGTTATAAGGGTTTATCATCATATCATAAATATTTAAACATATTTCACCTCGATAAATACACCCCACTTCTTCCATATGCAAAACAGTTCGGCATAATTCCATGATACCCGAATTGTCATTCTACAGGGGGCTCCGAATATGGTGGGAGATATTGAGTTGAAAACTCTTTCAATGGCATTTCGCCGTCCCGAGTTACCTTCTATAGTTTCAATTAATATTTAATTAAATAATCAATATAAATCATTCCACCCTATTATATGAGATATGTTGATCGCTAGATGAACGATTCAGCGTGTAGAATAAACGCTGCATTTTAGTCGTAGAGATACATTACAATTTGCCTGACAAATGTTTGAGATTATGTCATCATGACCTTCACAGATTTAAGGTAGTCACAATTCAAGATTACGTTTGGAGGTTTGCGGGGTTAACTTATTCTACCTGCCTGCGATAAGGTGTCGCCACAAGCAAAAGCCACAAACTGATGATTAAGCTCCCGTACGTTTATACCACATGCTGTGGATTAAAACACGATGTTGTCCCGCGAGCCCGTTAAGAAACATTAAAGGGAGGGTGAAGTGGAAAATTAAAAAATTTTTTATCGATTGTTCCTCTAATTATAAGACCAGTGTGCACAGTGAAACATTCAGGAAATACCTCCGAATGATTTTAAAATTCAAATTAGGCTCAGATTTTAAGGACAATTTGAAATACTCCCCTCAGACAAATCGCGTAACGCCCTGCTTTTTTGTTAACAAAATTATTGGAGATACCATTAAAAATCACTTGATTTAAGATTTCACCCTTTCTTTAATAGACGGTAGTTGCTGTTCAAAGCGGTGAAGATTTATTGATGAAATATTTCGGAATATTAGTCTTTATGTCACTCTTGGTATGCTTTGAAGAAATTTGTGATATTCTGTTACAAATAATAAATGCAGATACCTTAGAACTAATTTTTCATTTTATTATAATAGTTATCACGTAATTAACAGAACTTTTGGAAAACTGTTACAAATGGCGGATTTTTATTATTATTAAAAGTGTGGAATAGCAAATAGTGCGTATATATGTTTAGGCGACTTGTACCTACAACAAATTTATAGCTATATATTAGGTATGCCTAGTTTTTGACACTGAAGTTGTCTATATTCTCTGTAAAATAAAACATTTTCGACGTGAGATAAGGAAAGCTGAGCTCTTCTAGCTCTTTCTAAGGATCCAGCGACTGAAAATAGACGTTCCACGTCGCTACTAGTTGTGGGGGTCGCTAAAAACCTTTTGGCTATGTTTGACAGATCTGGCCACGATGCTTCGTAAAAAGGCCAGTAATCTAATGGTGTCATAGCACTTCCTTGGTTTGACATCTGAACAGGCATGTTAGCATCCAGATACTGATCTAGTTGCGATAACCTTTTCGACGAGCTGCAAGGCTCGTTTTCGACAATGGCCTTTAAGAGACTAAATCTCCCAGTAGGTTTATTATTAGTATCATGTGGTGTTGGACGGCGCTGAGGTATATACTTTTTAATAATGGACAAAGCCTCCTCCATTGTATGGGTTGCAAATTCGGGATAATCCGCTATCCACTCTGGTTTGCTGAAAGGGTCTAGGGAAAGATGTAAACAACAGGGTTATAGCGGGCAAACACACATCGTGACTTAGAACCCTATGACACAAAACTAAGAGACAGTACGTTTATAACTAGTGATAATGGCCATTTACTAACTCCCCTTCAGATCTGGCAAGTATGTTTCGTTAATTATTCGAAAGACCGTATAACATAATTTATTAGTTCCAATTGCAACTATCTTTACGGTTGAAAAAGATTCGAGGAATAACGTTTCGTGAAGGAACCCTACTCGTTAGGCTGCTCTTCAAAGAAGACGACAGATGGAGGACTACCCCAGGGCTTGTACCCGTTCTGAGTTCCTTTTTACGGAGATGCCTAAAGCGTGAAGTCCCTTCACGAAACGTAATATCTCGTATCTCCACTAATTTTATAGATGGGCAAATGGTTCCTAATTGAAATAATTATGTACGCTTTGCAAAGGTCCACAGAAAAACAACTTAGCACAAAGCTTTCCTAAAATGATTGTGTTAAACTTCAGCTTAGAGGATAATTGTTTAAAGTATTTTGTAGAACAATAACTTAAGCCGCGTTTACACGAGAGACTTTGACACCACATAGAGATATTTATAAAAGGCCGATTAATGGCAAAATCAAATTTTTATTCGACCTTTTGAAAAAATCGGTGTCATAATGTCCAGTGTGAACGCGGCTTTAATGTTGGACCCAATATAATTATAGAGTTTTCAAAAGTTTTAAGCAGTTGGTAATTTCTGAGTCCATTATTATATCGAAACTCCCATATATAAGGTTGTCAATAGGGTTCTTAGCCTCATTCTGTTTCGTAATGTGTTGTATTTGCATACTTGAAAACATCATTAGTTTTTGTCGTGGGTCCAATATTGAAGCAATAATGAAATGCTCGTCTTTAATCGTTTCGTTAAGTCTTTTTGACATCTCCTTCAAAATAAGGTCCTGAAGTTCAACAAAAAATTCTGTACTGCAACGTCGCACTTGAATGAACGTTTCAAGAAGAACCGCAATGGTATCACTTGCAGTTGGACCCGAGTCTTGTAATTTAACTGTTGCATCTTTGAGAGGCTTAAGAAGGGTTAGGAGGTCTTTTGCTTCGCCTTTCATGGTGAATAAAAGATTGGAAATATTGTCTATCTCTTTGCTTAAAGCTTTTTCTTTTCTCGCTAAAGCTAGCGCATGTTGAACACCTTCCAACATGTTGCTCTAGGAAATGCAGTGATGTTTTAAATTCACCTTCATATATTATAGAACTGATCTTACCTCTGACAATCGTTCAATTGCGTAATAGAGGCTATTCCAACGAGTAGCACCCGGCAATAGCAAATCTCGCCCGTTCGTTAAATTCTTCATTTCCTCGGTAAAATTGGGAGATTTTCTAAAGAAGTTAATTACTTTATGTGTCATTTGGATCAATTTGTTAGCTCTGCCAGTATTCTTCTCTTGTTCAATGGCGGTATTTATGCACAGTTGAAGAGAGTGCGCAATACATCTTCCTCTGTGCCATTTCAAAGCTTCACTGGGTGCAAGACTTTCAACTACGATATTCGATTGTGTTTCACTCATCTTCTCGGCTATTGTTGTTTGATCATGGTGTACCTTTTCGCCAAAAATCAGTGGCCATGGACTCCATGCTATATGTTTTAAGAACGTAATTATAAATAAATTTAACCTTTTTTCTCCAATAGACGTTTACTTTGATCCAGCTGTGTAGTGTCATCTTTCTTACAAGCAGAATCTTGATCACCTTCATGACTATCGTTGGTAAATATGGAACTGTTTTCATCATCATGACATGGCAACCAGTCTTCAGCAAATAGTTCAAACATATTCAACGCTTTTGTTATATTAGTTGCGTTGTCCGCACAAACGGATGAGATCTAATCGTAATGAATTGTCTTAACTATACTTATTAAACGTCGGCATTTCATGGAAACATATGGAATGCTGGTAACAAATATATTTAGAAACACACCCTAACATCCTCTTCAGAAGAGGTGTTAAATCCGGTCTTAATAAAGACAAGTTTGTTTCATAACCTGTTTTTAAACATTCTTACAGAAAAGATATTCAACAAACCCTTAAAAAAATCTTCTTAAGAGTTCTAAAGGAATTTCTTTGGAACCCTACGGAGCCCTTGGGATAGTTTTCTAAAGAAACTATCACCAAAGACTTCCTTGGAATTTCCTAAAGAATTCTTGAGATAAATTTCCAAAGAATGTCTTGGGATTATTTTCTAAAGAAATTCTTTAGGAATTCTTGAGATAAATTTCCAAAGAATGTCTTGGGATTATTTTCTAAAGAAATTCTTTAGGAATTCTAGAGATAAATTTCCAAAGAATGTCTTGGGATTATTTTCTAAAGAAATTCTTTAGGAATTCTAGAGATAAATTTCCAAAGAATGTCTTGGGATTATTTCTAAAGAAATGCTTTAGGAATTCTTCAGATAAATTTCCAAAGAATGTGTAGGGAATATTTTCCAACGAAATTCTTTAGGAATTCTTCAGATAAATTTCCAAAGAACGTGTAGGGAATATTTTCCAACGAAATTCTTTAGGAATTCTTCAAATAAATTTCCAAAGAAAGTCTAGGGTTAATTTCCCAAAGAAATTTGTTAAGAATTTTAGAGATGAATTTCAAATGGCCAGATATATAGAAATGATGCTTTACATATAATTATCTCAAAACATTTTTACCCAAATTGTTTAGCTAAAGTTTTCCTAGATAGACATTAACTTGATGGTTAGGCTTGTCCCGTAGCTAAGGCTCAGCAAGCGCTGAAATGGAATGTTATATTTACCTATTTTTTTTTTGCGTTTAATCATCCGTTTATGTAAAGGATAAAATAGATTAAAAGTAAAATAAGAGTAATTAAAATCGTTATGTTTAGATTTACAGGGAATCTAAGCTGTCAGTCGGAATTGTTGCTTAATTCTCTTATGGCATGTTTTATCTTTATTTCGAGCGTAATTAGAGTCCAAAATAAATATTTTTTAAATAACATTGTAGACAAAATTAGTTTAAACGCATTTCTGATACTCGAAAAACTCTCAGTGAATATACATTATTAAATTTAACAACAACGTCTGTATCTACTGCTTGGCCATTAAAGCCTCCAAAACCCACTTAGTACCCCATACAATTGCACAAGGTAAAACTTTCTGCCGTTTACGTATGTTTTTAAGTCGATTAAATGTCTGACTTTATAAGCAATTTCACACTGCATGCGAGAACTTCCCTCGCTATAAGACATTTCCCAAGTAAATTCCAAAGACATTTCCCAAGAAAATTCCAAAGATATTTCCCATGAAAATTCCAAAGATATTTCCCATGAAAATTCCAAAGATATTTCCCAAGAAAATTACAAAGATATTTCCCAAGAAAGTTACAAAGATATTTCCCAAGACTATTCCAAAGATATTTCCCAAGAACATTCCAAAGATATTTCCCAAGAAAATTCCAAAGATATTTCCCAAGAAAATTCCAAAGATATTTCCCAAGAAAATTCCAAAGATATTTCCCAAGAAAATTCCAAAGATATTTCCCAAGAAAATTCCAAAGATATTTCCCAAGAAAATTCCAAAGATATTTCCAAAGAAAAAGAGGCCAATATTCCCCAATTTCCTAAAGAACGCCTTAAGGATTTCCAAAGAAATTTCCCAAGGAATTTTCTTAAGAGTTCTTAAGAAGATTTTTGTAAGGGAAGTTCAGCTAAAGTGAAATTGGGCTTAAGAAGCCAGCAAAGTCTAGCGACGAACTTTGATATCTTTCCCGACTCTGTTTGTAGGTTGAGTCTGCTTTCCTGTCTCCGGAGACTAAACCTAAAAAACCAATTCAACCCAAATTTCGGTCAAGCATGTCAAAGTTTGTCGCGAGACTTCGCTAATTCTTAATGCCTAGTTTGAGCGTGAAACGTTCACCACACGGTTTATGAAACCCAATTTTCAAGCCTTGTCTGAATAGGGTGTAACTGTCGGAATGAAAACTTTGCAAAAGCCCAACAAATGTAATCCTTATGCAATGAAGAAAGAAAATAGAATGAGGGTTCTTATAGCTACTGGAAGGGTATTAGTAAATGGAAAGATATGTTTACAGATATAAAGCTGCACCCACAACGGGTTCGTGTTGCTAAAGTAAATCGGACCAATGATCTGTAAAATAGAGCTAAAAAAATTCGAACTGGGGAAATCCAACAACCTTCCGTTGTAAACTGGACCATTACGCTGTAAAAGGAAGATACAAAAACCCGTTGTGGGAAAATCGTAACCTTTCTAAAAGTGTCCAATGGAACGGAGTCAGACGATGAAACAGCACTTAACTGTAGATAAATAAATACCTGACGCGGATCAAGATCGACAGTTTGCAGAATACTTAGGAGCTTTTGAAGAATGTTTTCTCCTGAATGCTTTTCAGGAAAATGGATAAAATCTACAAGACAATTTCGAAGAATCCAATCGCTGTCGGTGAATTGACATCTCACACCAAGTACAGGCTCCCTTCGATTACTAGACCATATATCCAAGGTTAAATGTACAGACTTTTTATCGGCCTCATTGATTAAGTCCTTTAATTTCGGTTTAATGTTTAACACTCGAGTTTCAAGTTCACGAACTAGCGTCCTGCGGCTAACAGGATTTAAATGTGGAGCTAAATATGTCATCAGTCGCCTGAATCCCCACCCTTCTACAACACTAAATGGTACTCCATCAACATTTATGAGGGCGACTAAAAGTTCCTTCAATACATCTTGTGCATTAGAATGTATGTCCACTTGCTTGAATTTCTTCTTTGGCAATATGCAAGTGCTGAGAAAGTCTTCTTCTAATTTTCGCTTAGAAATAGCCGTAGTTATTAAAAAGTCGTTATTCTTGGACTCCTGGTGTTTAGTCTAAAAATGATAATGTAATTTAAGCAGATTTAAAGTCAGATTTATAATATTAAAAATTAAATCACAAAGTTCTTTAAAAAACCGGATATTGTAAATTACCTTAAATGACTATGCAATGGGTGATACGAACTTTATAAAGAGTGATTCAAAAAGGGTATTTGTACCGAGAAACTGTGGAATCTATGGCGATTATTAGCCGAAAACAGAGTCCTGCACGGGCCGGGCTCAAGCCCGGTCCAGCCCGAGGCCCGGCCCGATCGGGTCGGGCTGAGTCGGGCTTTCCACTTTTGAAAATTGTATCGGGCCGGACCGGGTCGGGCTTTCAAAAATTTGGAAGTAAACGGGCCGGGCCGGGCCGAACTTGATTCTCATTTAATCCAAAGTTCAAATGAAAGATTATTTAAATGAGTATAAGCTTCTAAGAACAAATGTGACGAACAATTATCAAAAGAAATGAATAATACACGACGCTAAAGCAAATATGAATTCAAATATTATGTTCAATTCATTCAATATGTCGGGCCGGGCCGGGCCGGGCTTGGTTAATGCATGTAACGGGCCGGGCCGGGCCGGGCCGAAAAACCAACTATGTACTCGGACTCGGGCCGGGTTTTGGGCTTATTCAAAATTCTAAAACCGGGCCGGGCTTGGGTCGGGCCTGAAAAACTCGGCCCGTGCAGGTCTCTGGCCGAAAATAGTCTATGATTTTAAATGTCCCTTAAAGCAAAGCGCGGGTCTAGTGGATCCCCTAAAAGTTAACTTTCCTCCTGAACTCAGGGTTTAGCTTGGCGAAGGCTAGTGGGCGGGATTTATAAGTGCACTTATAAATCCCACCCACAAATGCCTCTAGCCTTCGCCAAGCCAAAACTGGAGTTCGTAAAGAAAGTCAACTTGTAGGTGATCCACTGGACCCGCGCTTTGCTTTAAGGGACAATTAAAATATAATCTCTAAAAAACAACTGGGGCGCCTTTGCAATACCAATTCACACAAGCGCGCACCCATTTTTCTGTAAAATTTATTTCATACGTATGATATTAACAACTGAGTAATTAATAATTTATCTATGCGTAAAATACCCCAATCATAACTGCTAAACTGTATCCCTTAGGGCAAAATCCCGTAGAATGTTTTGGACTTCAAATCAATCATAGAACCCACAGTTGTGCGATAAAGCTACCCTTTTTGCAACACCCTCTATAATGATTTTCAAAACTTTGTAAAAACAAGCACGTCAAAAGTAAAAACACATACCTCAATGTGTCGCTTGAAGTTGGCGGCTACAGAGTAGTGCAGCTTTTTCATACAGTGATTACATTGGAGGGCCACCTTCGATGTAACACTCCCATTTTCGACGATGTTACCTATGTACTGGTAATGGTTGTTCAGATTACCAGAACCAAATTTTCCTCGTAGAAACTTTTCGCTAAATATATCATTCTTTCGTAATATCACTTCAGTTGAGAGTGAAGTAATAATATCATCTAATTGCTGGGATTTCTCAGTACTAGAACCCGTAGCTACTATAACCGTGGAGGAAGACATTTCACCGCGTTTGACAAAGCCCGACTGTTGCTGATGACATAAAAACTCACCACGAACAACGTGAGTGACCGCGGATATAGATATTCATACTGAAACACACATTCTAGAGTATCTGTAGATCGCGTAGCGTCAATAGGCCAAACATTAGGTATTCTGTAAGGGGGAAAAGAAGTGGAGACAATATCACAACATTATCTGAAAGGTAGGCCTAAACAACTGTGTTCAGTGAACCTTCCGCATGCACTACCTTGTAAATGTTAACTTAAACATATTACATCATTCCTGATAAGAGAGTCTTTTATTGCGATATTCTTGAAATTCAATCAAACCAGCTGGAAACCCATTATCTTACGATATGTTTATAATCGTATGATACGTAAAGAGATTCAGTCGTATTATGGAGCGTTCACACTATCCAACTTTAGTCAGCTGACATAGCTGACCTGACAAGTCGGGCCGACATATCCGGTAGTGTGAATGCCGCACCTGACCCAACTTTTGTTAGACCACGAACCCGATTTTTGTCGCCCCGGCACCCGACTTGAGTCAGGCCGACTAAAGTCGGATGGTTCAATAGCCAATAAAGAACGCGAGAATATTCACGTGATAAATGACGTAAATAAATTTTTCCGCTCGTTTTCGTTTGTCGTCTGCTAGACTAGGGAAAAGAGGCTTAAGGCTTTAGCAACAAAGTTAAGAATATTATCATCATCATGACGTCCAAAAATAAACCAGAGGTAAGACTATGGTTTTAAATAACATAATTGATACTAAAAAACCTTCCTTTCGTAGAAATACAACTGGAATGCTGCCAACACGAGAAAGTTAATTGACGTCGTAAAAGATCATGAACATATTTATAATCCAAAGCACCAGAATTACAAAAAAAGCGGCTTGAGAGACCAGGTTTTTCAAGAAATAGGAGCTTCTATTGATTGTTCAGGTACGCTACACGTAGACCTTTTACAACGTCCTGCATGGTTGAAATGAGCATGCAGACACCATGCTTGAAATTCTGTTTACTGTTTACGTGTGGTAAAAGAAAACGTTTGAATACAGCATCCGATGTAAAGGCTCGTTGGGAGGGTTTACGAACGTACTTTCTGCGAGAATCATCCAAAGTGACGCAGTCAAAGACAAGTGGCGCTGGAACTGATGACGTGTACACACCAAAATGGGAATTTTTTAACGACATGGAATTTATCAGATCCTCTGTTCAACCAAGGAAAGGGCGGTCAAACATGGATATGGCTGAACTGGTAGTAGTTGTTTTGACTACGAATGTAGTTAAGATACATAACATATGCTTCCATTTTAAAGGCTGTCAAGGAAACCAATCCATCCTCTGTTGAAAATGCTCAATTTTTTGAAGATGAAATAATAGAGCCGTCAGACATTGAGGAGCAAGCGCTAACCAACAGCGAGACAGTGGACAATATGGCAGGGCCAAGTTCTAGCTCAAGTGCCACAGATGTAAGGTCTAATGAAAAGCGAAAAACGTCTCCGAAGCGAAAAAGAAGGAAGGATGATAGTTCGTTAGAGAATGATTTTATGGAGGAAGCCCTAAAGTGCCTCAAGTCTACGCCTCCAAAAAAAGAGGTGGTAGACGAACACGATACATTTGCGATGTTTTTAGCAACCCAATTGAGAATTTTGAGCTCGGAAGACTCCGATGAATTGAAATTAGCAATAATGAAATTAATTTTTGAGAAGAAACATAAAAAAATGTTCATGTGAATGAAAATGTATTTATTTGTTTTTAATTAAAAGAGCAGAAACCGCTAAACAATTATCATATGCCATAGAATTATTAATAATTATACAATCGTGCCCACTGTTTTTCATATGCACCCTCATTACAGAAATACGCAGTAAATTCATCTCTAACAGACTTTGCTGCTTGCGATGCATAGCACCCTTGATTTTGTAACGCTTTTAAACTGCAATCATCTGATTTCTTATTCCTGCTGGTTTCTACATCATCATCACCAATATCATCATCTAACATATTATTTGATTGTTCTCGTAAAATATTGTGCAATGTACAAATGCACAGAACAATCTTTTCTACGTTTTCAGGGCTGGCCTGAATAGTTCCCAGCAAAATGCGGAACCGTTTAGCAAGAATCCCAAAACAATTCTCAGATATCCTTCTGGCTCTTGAAAGCCTAAACATTTAAACATACATAAATACTAAAGAAATAGTAATGAATTCATTACGTTCAGTTTTAACCTGTAGTTAAACACTCTTCTTTGAAACGTCAGCTCGTGTTTCGAAAACGGTCTCATAACATTAGGTTTTAATGTAAAAGCTTCATCCCCAACAATTACATAGGGCATAGGTTTGTTGCGGCCTGTTAATGCTTTGGGTTTTGGTAATTTATCCTTATCTTTGGTAAGTGCTTCGTGGAGTTTTGTGTTTGTGAACGTGGCACTATCATGGCATCGACCATTAGTGCCAACGTCAACAAATATAGCCTAAAATGGAATATAATACTTTAAATATCATTCAATCCCTGGACAACATGGGGTTCGTTGTACTTTAGCATTAGCATCTACAAGAGCTAGAAGTATCACGCTGAAAGTGCCCTTATAATTGTAAAAATACGAGCCAGAGTTTGGTGGTGCTGTTACATTTATATGTTTGCCATCAAGAGCTCCAATACAATGATCGAATTGCCACTTAGTTTTGAAGTCTTCCGCTATTTTATACCAGTCTTCTGTTGATTGTGGGTAAAGAATGTGGCTGTCAAAACAAACAAAATTAAGAACAGTTCCAGATATTTAAACCCCGTGGCTTTAACTTTACAGTGGCGCTAGTTCATCATATACAGGGTGTTTCTGAAAAGTCCATCACAAATTAAGGGGCGTGTTTATGGGACCAAACTGAGCGGAAAGTACCAAAGAACATGGGGTGTACAACATTTTGTTACGGAGATATGGCCTTCCAAACATTCGCCCCTAAAACAAGGAAATATCCAAAAATGAGGAGTAACACTTAAGACCGACTAACCAGCTTGTTTAAAATTACTAGACAATTTCAATAGCCTTTGATTTCTACCTTTACTAATCAGAAGCGTATAAATGAGTAGAAGTATGCCTACGGTGGTAATGTAAAATTAATCCCAAGTGACATGATGTTTCAAGATCTTCCCAGCACCAAGTAAAATGGTTCTGATTGAAGGGACTTTTATTAGCACAGCGTAAACAACGTTATTTTCAGGAATTAGTCCAAATGTCCACGGGCGGCATTACAAAAACGAGGCAGTCTTTCGAATGATACTTGGACATGTTGGAAGATCCCTGGCTTGTTCCTGTTATCTCAAACCGTAAAAAGCTACGCAAATCTTCATCATCACGGACAACACTCTTGTACGTTAGGTATGACCTTGAGAAAACCTAAAAGGACATCTCGAATGTATTTGAAAAACCCATCTCCAATTAAGGGGCGTGTTGTTTGTTTCCAACAGAGTAAACTCGCCCAGAAAACAATTACAATGCAGAGCCACGTTTCGGCGTTAATGGCCCACAAAGGTGGTCCCAAACAAAAGAACAAACTTTAATTTGTTTCGTTCAGTAAGTGTTTCATGTGTCATAGATAAAACGCCATGATTAATGCACGAAGAAAATGAATTTATTGACAAGTTTTAACATTTAATTGCAACTAGTTACAAAAATTGTTCAAAGTGTTCACCACCCGCGTTAAGGCACACATTAGCACGTCTTACAAATGATTCCCTTACACGTTGAAAAATGCCTGGAGTTTCGCGAATTGTTTGACAGCCGTGAATTATTCGTCGACGTAGCTCTTCAACATCGGGCACTTCAGTCTGATAAACTAAGTCTTTCAGGTGGCCCCAAAGAAAGAAATCACAAGGGTTCAGATCGGGTGATCGAGCAGGCCACTCCACAGGTCCACCTCGACCTAACCACCGCAAAGGGAAGGTCGCGTTAAGATAATTTCGGACCGCGATGCTGAAATGTGGTGGTGCACCACATTCTGTTTACCAAACCTAAGGGTACGTCTTCGAGTAGTTCCGGTAAATCGTCCCGTAAGAACTGCAAGTAAGCCACACCGTTTAACCTGGGCTCTAGGAAATATGGCCCAATTAAATTGTCACCCACAATACCACACCACACGTTTAAACTGAATTGTACTTGGTGACTTCTAACGCAAGTTGCGTGGGGGTTTAGCTGGGACCATTGATGTTTATTATGTAAGTTAATAATACCATCCCGTGAAAAGTTAGCTTCGTCAGTAACCAACAAATCCCGTGGGAAATCGATATCGTTTACTTTAGCCAGAAACCACTGACAAAACGCCGTGCGTCGTGGGTAGTCCGCTGGATTCAAACCTTGAACTTTTTGAACATGGAAAGGATGAAACCGGTGGCTTCTGAGGATTTTCCACACGAGCGTGTGGTTTACGCCTAATCGGCGACCAACTTGGCGGGTACTTGATTCAGGCTCGTCCTCGAAAATGGTGAGAACTTCGTCTTCTACGGCCTCTGGGATGGCTCTCGCTCTAGGTTGAGGTCCAGCCGGTTGGATTCGTCCATCTTGCCTCAAACGTCTGTCCACAGCCTCGAACGTCAGTCGATTTGGTAGTCGCCTCTGCGGAAATCTTTCCTGATACAAGCGTACAGCTGCAGCGGCATTCCCCTCGGCTAGTCCATACATTAGGTGCATATCCGCATATTCGGCATTTGTGAAGAAAGGCATTGTAACAGACTTCGTTGAATTATGAGTTTAATAAAACAAACACATGTACGTGAAACCTCTTTTATTCCTTTCTTAAAAAACATAGTGCTCTGTTTTAGTGCTCTGTTTTTTAAGAATAGGCGAAGTTCTCACTATTTTCGAGGACGATCCAAAAACAAGCAGCCGCCAATTGGTTTGCTGATTAAGAAAAAACCACACGCAACTTGTGTTAGAATTCACAAAGTACAATTCAGCTTAAACGTGTGGTGTAGTATTGTGGGTGACAATTTAATTGGGCCATATTTCCTAGAGCCCAGGTTAAACGGTGTGGCTTACTTGTAGTTCTTACGGGACGATTTACCAGAACTACTCGAAGACGTACCCTTAGGTTTAATAAACAGAATGTGGTTCATGCACGATGGTGCACCACCACATTTCAGCATCGCGGTCCGAAAACTTGTCAATAACATTTTCTTTGTGCATTAATCATGGCGTTTTATCTATGACACATGAAATACTTACTGAACGAAACAAATTAAAGTTTGTTCTTTTGTTTGGGACCACCTTTGTGGGCCATTAACGCCGAAACGTGGCTCTGCATTGTAATTGTTCTCTGGGCGAGTTTACTCTGTTGGAAACAAACAACACGCCCCTTAATTGGAGATGGGTTTTTCAAATACATTCGAGATGTCCTTTTAGGTTTTCTCAAGGTCATACCTAACGTACAAGAGTGTTGTCCGTGATGATGAAGATTTGCGTAGCTTTTTACGGTTTGAGATAACAGGAACAAGCCAGGGATCTTACAACATGTCCAAGTATCATTCGAAAGACTGCCTCGTTTTTGTAATGCCGCCCGTGGACATTTGGACTAATTCCTGAAAATAACGTTGTTTACGCTGTGCTAATAAAAGTCCCTTCAATCAGAACCATTTTACTTGGTGCTGGGAAGATCTTGAAACATCATGTCACTTGGGATTAATTTTACATTACCACCGTAGGCATACTTCTACTCATTTATACGCTTCTGATTAGTAAAGGTAGAAATCAATTGTTCGATTAAAGGCTATTGAAATTGTCTAGTAATTTTAAACAAGCTGGTTAGTCGGTCTTAAGTGTTACTCCTCATTTTTGGATATTTCCTTGTTTTAGGGGCGAATGTTTGGAAGGCCATATCTCCGTAACAAAATGTTGTACACCCCATGTTCTTTGGTACTTTCCGCTCAGTTTGGTCCCATAAACACGCCCCTTAATTTGTGATGGACTTTTCAGAAACACCCTGTATAGCTTCACAGGTCTCGTACACTATGTTGTGAATAGTACTTAGGCCCAAACGGAATTGATAGCTAAGGGAATGCATTGTTTCTCCTAAATGAAGACAAAAGAGTTTGGTCCCATTTCCACAAAAGAATCCCAAATGTGCAAAGGGATGTAACAAATCTGTGGCAAGAAATCTCAGTGTTACAGCGAGTCTCTCTGCTGCTGGTACTGCTTCTCTAAATAATGTATCTTGTTTTTCAATTCTAAATTTTACAGCGTTTAAAATGTAGGTAAAGGTCTCGTGAGACATTCGAAGATAATTCCTGTAATCCAGGGAATCTTCAAGCCTAAGTTCTTTAATTAAATTAAAAGCTCCTTTCTCGTTTCGTCTTGAAATCCATTCTTTCACCCATATTTTGCGCTTCGTTGTTTCACGTTTACGTTTCTTTTCGGCTAGTATCTTGATTCCCAGCAACGAAGCTGCTTGTTTCCTTCGATGATCGGTATGGAGATCCATTTACATAAAGGCTTTAAAATACGCAATGCAGCTTGGAGCTCAATCAAATACTACCTCAACAGTCGATAAATATAATAGTGGCAGACAACTATTCAGTCGAAAATAAGTTTTAGTTCAGTTCAGATCAGTTTATTAGGGGCATGAGTAAGAACAAATATCAGACTGACAAGTCAGATAGTGTGAACGGTGGGCTGACTCAAGGCTGACCTGACAAGTCGGTTCGCGAAGTCTGGAAGACTAGTCGGCTGACTAAAGTTGGATAGTGTGAACGCTCCATTAATGTTTTTTACACAGGTTCGAATAATTCGTAAAACAATTATACTTTTGTAAAAAGACTTGAATGGATAAATAAATGGGATTGACCCCTAAATACGGGTTTTCCCTCTTCGAGTTTGAACATTTCATTAGGTTTAAAACCAAGAGCTTTACTTTACCGAGTTAAAAAGAAAGCTTCTGGTGAATCATTTGATCTGCAATGTTTGTTCGCATTGAAGAGTCTTGGTTCTAGTAGCCAGCTTCGCTTGCAGTGAACTGATTTAAGTTTGGAAATATCAATTATTTCGTCATCAATGATGCAATTTGAGCAAAACACACGCGATATACTAATTTATTTGCATAGCTGGATAATTTTACCCTAATTTACACAACAAAATGTAAACTGATGAAACTTCGTAGGCCTTTTATTCACGTAAAGCCGAAACTTAAGGTCACGGGAGTCAATTTGTATATTCTGAAAAATGTAAAAGCGATGTTCCAGGATTTGCCCACAACTGTTGTCAAGCCAACGAGTAAAGCGCTTTTACGTGTAAGTAAGAGCGCCTAGCTATTGGAAAGATGTCGTGACAACGGCATGAACCTAGTAAAACCGGCGTTTTTAACCAGACCGTGGCACCCAATCTCGCATGTCTGTTATCGAACCCCTGTGGAAGTTACGTTTGCCATCGAACATTCGTGGATATCTGTGTCGTGGTACATTCTTCTAAGACAAATTCACTATCGGCCACGTATGCAATAAATGACGCATACGGCGACAAACGACCAATGCTATTTCTCACGTGGTTGTAATACTGTATGACGCGTAATCCTTCGAAAAGTAGTCGCCTAAGTACATTGCTGCTAGTAATGATTGATAACTACACCTGCTAGATCAAATGTCAACCAGTACATTACAATGTTTTTTAAAGGGTCTTAAAGTAGACCAATTAAAAACATTTGTTTTGCTATAAGAAGGGACTCTGCTAGTTTCAATCAGAAAAAACTTACAGTCCAAAAAGCTATGGAAAACTGTTCAAACGAGGAGCTAACCGATATGCACCTTATGTATGAACGAGCATTCGGGAATGCTCTGGAAGCCAGGCGCCTTTACCAAGAGATGTTTCCTCAACGTCGATTGCCGTGTCGTCAAACTTTCGGGGCGGTAGATCGACGTTTGCGAGAGACAGGGCAACTACGGCGAAGGGGTGGAGCTGGAAGACCCCAAGATGTACCCGAAAACTTAGAAAACCAAGTCCTGCAAATCGTACAAAATGATCCCGGAACCAGTACCCGCAAGGTGGAAGATCAACTTGATGTAAATTGTGTAAAGGTTTGGAGAATCCTAAACAATCACGGATTTCACCCGTACCACTACCAGAAGGTTCAGGCTTTAAATCCAGATGACTATCCAAGGAGGCCACTGTTTTCAAACTGGTTTATCCAACCATGTGTTGCGAACCCCCAATTTCCAGGCATGGTCTTAGTGACCGACGAGGCCACGTTTGCCCAGGACGAAATCATCAACTCTCACAACATGCATCAATGGAGCCAAGAGAATCCGCATGCCATCGTGGTAGCAAGTCATCAAGTCAAATTTAGTTTAAATGTTTGGTGCGGTATTGTTGGTAATCTTTTAATCGGACCGCACTTCCTCCCACAAAGACTTAACGGTCAACATTATCTCCAATTTCTAACTGAAACGCTACCGGAACTCTTAGAAGATGTGCCCTTGGCTCAGTGGCGCGACATGTGGTTTATGCACAATGGCGCTCCCGCTCATTTCAGGCGCGACGTTCGGGCACATTTGGACGCCACCTATCCTGGAAGGTGGATCGGTCGTGGAGGACCTGTTGCTTGGCCAGCTCGTTCACCCGACCTCAACCCTTTGGATTTCTTTCTTTGAGGTCATTTGAAGGACATGGTTTACCAAACGGAAGTTCCAAACATCGAAGAGTTACGTCGACGGATCATTGAGGCATGCGAAACCATCAGAAATACACCAGGAATCTTTGAACGAGTTCGTGGGTCTTCCGTTAAGAGGGCCGAAGCTTGCGTAAGAGCTCAAGGACAACATTTTGAACAAAGAAGACCGGCAAAAACCGGTAGACACTTGGGGCCTGTAATGTTAAAAATTATTGTCTCCGTTTTGACCATTTCTTGCTATGATATGAAAATTGGATGGTAAAGGGATGTGTTTCACAAAAAAAGGAACACTAAATAGTCAGTATTCTGGGAATGGAGGGGCGACAAAAATTTCCTCCGTAATGTTAAGTATAGGCGGAATGATCGACTTTAGCCACGGATACGACAGCCTTCCCCCACACCGAAACACTCGGAGTTTCGAATTTCTTATACAGAATTGATGTAAGAAAATTGTGGGAAAGGTATATCTTGTAACTGCAAAGGGTACAGCGTCCACGACGAAATAAAATCACTGGAATTTTGGTCTAAAACACTCGGAAAATAGTCCAAACGCCTGTAGAAGTGTTCGACTTCTCGTACACTGCTGCATTGCGGTTCGAGTGACATTCAGGGGCTTTGCACAGACTATTTAGTTGACTCATATAGTCTTTGGTTTTGTCAAACGTAACCTTAAACATAGAGAAATAATACCAAAAACGGATGCTGGAGTAGAATTTTTTATTTCAAATCAAATAGTTTACGTTTCTACATTGTTCAACAGTTTAGCATATGTCGGGAAGCCCTTCCAGCTCAGAGGCATCTTCACACACGACACGCAATTTTGACTGGTACCAACTGCCTCGATCGACATGGCGGCGATAACCGAGATACCAGATTACGCTACTAACATGAGCACAAGCGCCTATCGTCAAACATCCACCTTTGCACGTACAGTACCAACCTAGAATGGCATGAATACCATTACCGTTGGGTACATATCGAATGAGGGCTTGATGAACAACTGAGCTGGAAAACTGACTAGGCACACGAATCCGGATTAAATCATGTTCAAGTTTGGAAGCGTCGATGTTGAAAGAGCCCGATTTCTCGACAGTCAATGCGACGTAAGACTCAGCGCGCTTGGTTTTAAAATCGCTCATGATCACCTCGCGTACATCGCTTTCCCTAAGTACCGGAAAATCATCAAAGTCAGTGTCCTCAATTCTTTTCCATAGAGACGGTCTGCGAAGTATATGTTCACGCTCTACTAGCTCCTTCAGCGGATTTGCGTTCGTCGAAACTGCCACCATTCTTTCGACGGCGTCTTCCCATGTCCCTTTGAGATGTAAGTCTGGATGGTACGCGTTAATCAGGGCGGCTGCAATTTGAAGAAGTTCCGGTACTACTGTTGTAATAGGCACTTGTATTCTACTTTGGAACAAACGGAATATATTCTGCAAATGACCATTTCTAACTTCAATCGGCCATCTGACGTAGGTTACCTGTCGGGAACGATTAACCTCTTGGGTGTTTACTTGCTTCTCGCCTTTAGACAGGAACGACGGCATTTGTAGGTCAACACCCAATTCTGTAAGTAAGCTGTTGGAGTCTCGGAAACCTCGGTCCGCCAGTACGACGTCACCAACTTGAAAAAAGGACTTTAGTTCTTCTCTCTTTTTGATAGCATGGTTTAATATTCGAGCGTCATTATTGCGGCCATTAGCAAAGTATGGTCCAATTATATCCAGGATGTAACCAGTAGTTGTAACCATAAGAATTAACTTGAGGATATGCTGGCCTTTATGCACGCAAAATGATTTTTGAAGAACAGTATAGTCCTTGGATCTTCCAACCTTAATATAGGTACCATCTACAATAGTAATGAGGGAATTAGGCTTGTTTCTGGCAAAGAGGGTTACTGCTGCCTTTGATTGGTGGTTAGTTAGCACATTTTCTCGTGATATATGTTGAAGGCCAAAGTCACTCGGCACGAAACGCTCCACTAAACCCCTGATGCACGCCGCCACTATATTTGATACCGTACGTTCAGTTAAGTGAAATAAAGCGGATAACACTTTATTGGAGACGCCCATTCGTAGTTTCATCAAGAATACTACTAGAGCTGTCTTTGAAGAACAGCATCTGATTATACCAATAACTTCCTCAATTGTAGAATGAACCTCTAGAAAGTCTTTCATAGATAATGAAGTTAACACTTTACAGTCTTCATCACTTCGTATGACGTTGTCAAAGCTCCTCGTCTTTAAGTCCTTAACACACTGTCTAAGGCCCGTAAATAGGTGGTTGATGTCCCTGGATGTCATGAGACTTGATCTACTGGTGCAGTGAATACTATTAATTATTTCAATGGGCAACTCCCCGTCAACAAGATGCGTGGAGCACATGCGGTTGTCCTGGTGAATAAAGATTGCCCGTTCCACAAATATCTTTAACCGATCTCCGGCTTTTACTCTGGTGCGTGTACTGGCGCCACAAATGAAGCAAGTCTTTGAATGTGGCCTGATAAAACTTTGGTTTATGGTAATGGTGTTTGATGCCGTATGACTACGTGTTACTTGCGAAACCGGCTGTTCTTGTGACATCGTTGGTACTGCTTCTTCAAAACCCGTCTGCCTTTGCACTTGTGATGTTGGTTGGATTGGTACTAGCAAAGGTGGTACGTCTGGTACTTGCGAAGCGAATGGTTCTGGTACTTGTGAAGCGAATGGTTCTGGTACTTGTGAAGCGAATGGTTCTGGTACTTGTGAAGCGAATGGTTCTGGTACTTGTGAAGCGAATGGTTCTGGTACTTGTGACGTGGATGGTTCTGGTACCTGGTTTACCGGTTTTGTTGGTGTAGGCGAGGGCAATGATGTCGAAGAGCCATGACCGCTACTGAAGGACGATTTGGAAGCATTTAAGAACGTTTGAAACTTTCGCGATAATCCGGCGCATTTTAAACAAATCTTTGTCGTTGTGCCGTTAATTGCAAGTGGTAATAAATCCTTAGTGAAACGGAGAAAACGCGCGAAATTAGCTACAGCGCGAGTACCTATACGTCTACTTGTAGTATTGTTAACCTTTCGATTACACGCGTAGCATTTGTTCGGAGCCATCTCCACATTCGAACAGACATAAGTTTTGTGATAAAGGAAGCTCGTAAGATCATTCGTAAAAGCTAAAATCTAAATGCTTAATAGTCAACATTATCTTCCTCCATTTTACATACAAAAATCAAATACACACAAAAAGAAGCGGCAAAAACCTGCTGGCTCTTTATAACCACTTAATTTGACTTAATATCCAACTTCCAAGTACCAGAACCATTCGCTTCACAAGTACCAGAACCATTCGCTTCACAAGTACCAGAACCATTCGCTTCACAAGTACCAGAACCATTCGCTTCGCAAGTACCAGACGTACCACCTTTGCTAGTACCAATCCAACCAACATCACAAGTGCAAAGGCAGACGGGTTTTGAAGAAGCAGTACCAACGATGTCACAAGAACAGCCGGTTTCGCAAGTAACACGTAGTCATACGGCATCAAACACCATTACCATAAACCAAAGTTTTATCAGGCCACATTCAAAGACTTGCTTCATTTGTGGCGCCAGTACACGCACCAGAGTAAAAGCCGGAGATCGGTTAAAGATATTTGTGGAACGGGCAATCTTTATTCACCAGGACAACCACATGTGCTCCACGCATCTTGTTGACGGGGAGTTGCCCATTGAAATAATTAATAGTATTCACTGCACCAGTAGATCAAGTCTCATGACATCCAGGGACATCAACCACCTATTTACGGGCCTTAGACAGTGTGTTAAGGACTTAAAGACGAGGAGCTTTGACAACGTCATACGAAGTGATGAAGACTGTAAAGTGTTAACTTCATTATCTATGAAAGACTTTCTAGAGGTTCATTCTACAATTGAGGAAGTTATTGGTATAATCAGATGCTGTTCTTCAAAGACAGCTCTAGTAGTATTCTTGTTGAAACTACGAATTGGCGTCTCCAATAAAGTGTTATCCGCTTTATTTCACTTAACTGAACGTACGGTATCAAATATAGTGGCGGCGTGCATCAGGGGTTTAGTGGAGCGTTTCGTGCCGAGTCACTTTGGCCTTCAACATATATCACGAGAAAATGTGCTAACTAACCACCAATCAAAGGCAGCAGTAACCCTCTTTGCCAGAAACAAGCCTAATTCCCTCATTACTATTGTAGATGGTACCTATATTAAGGTTGGAAGATCCAAGGACTATACTGTTCTTCAAAAATCATTTTGCGTGCATAAAGGCCAGCATATCCTCAAGCCAATGCTTATGGTTACAACTACTGGTTACATCCTGGATATAATTGGACCATACTTTGCTAATGGCCGCAATAATGACGCTCGAATATTAAACCATGCTATCAAAAAGAGAGAAGAACTAAAGTCCTTTTTTCAAGTTGGTGACGTCGTACTGGCGGACCGAGGTTTCCGAGACTCCAACAGCTTACTTACAGAATTGGGTGTTGACCTACAAATGCCGTCGTTCCTGTCTAAAGGCGAGAAGCAAGTAAACACCCAAGAGGTTAATCGTTCCCGACAGGTAACCTACGTCAGATGGCCGGTTGAAGTTAGAAATGGTCATTTGCAGAATATATTCCGTTTGTTCCAAAGTAGAATACAAGTGCCTATTATAACAGTAGTACCGGAACTTCTTCAAATTGCAGCCGCCCTGATTAACGCGTACCATCCAGACTTACATCTCAAAGGGACATGGGAAGACGCCGTCGAAAGAATGGTGGCAGTTTCGACGAACGCAAATCCGCTGAAGGAGCTAGTAGAGCGCGAACATATACTTCGCAGACCGTCTCTATGGAAAAGAATTGAGGACACTGACTTTGATGATTTTCCGGTACTTAGGGAAAGCGATGTACGCGAGGTGATCATGAGCGATTTTAAAACCAAGCGCGCTGAGTCTTACGTCGCATTGACTGTCGAGAAATCGGGCTCTTTCAACATCGACGCTTCCAAACTTGAACATGATTTAATCCGGATTCGTGTGCCTAGTCAGTTTTCCAGCTCAGTTGTTCATCAAGCCCTCATTCGATATGTACCCAACGGTAATGGTATTCATGCCATTCTAGGTTGGTACTGTACGTGCAAAGGTGGATGTTTGACGATAGGCGCTTGTGCTCATGTTAGTAGCGTAATCTGGTATCTCGGTTATCGCCGCCATGTCGATCGAGGCAGTTGGTACCAGTCAAAATTGCGTGTCGTGTGTGAAGATGCCTCTGAGCTGGAAGGGCTTCCCGACATATGCTAAACTGTTGAACAATGTAGAAACGTAAACTATTTGATTTGAAATAAAAAATTCTACTCCAGCATCCGTTTTTGGTATTATTTCTCTATGTTTAAGGTTACGTTTGACAAAACCAAAGACTATATGAGTCAACTAAATAGTCTGTGCAAAGCCCCTGAATGTCACTCGAACCGCAATGCAGCAGTGTACGAGAAGTCGAACACTTCTACAGGCGTTTGGACTATTTTCCGAGTGTTTTAGACCAAAATTCCAGTGATTTTATTTCGTCGTGGACGCTGTACCCTTTGCAGTTACAAGATATACCTTTCCCACAATTTTCTTACATCAATTCTGTATAAGAAATTCGAAACTCCGAGTGTTTCGGTGTGGGGGAAGGCTGTCGTATCCGTGGCTAAAGTCGATCATTCCGCCTATACTTAACATTACGGAGGAAATTTTTGTCGCCCCTCCATTCCCAGAATACTGACTATTTAGTGTTCTTTTTTTTGTGAAACACATCCCTTTACCATCCAATTTTCATATCATAGCAAGAAATGGTCAAAACGGAGACAATAATTTTTAACATTACAGGCCCCAAGTGTCTACCGGTTTTTGCCGGTCTTCTTTGTTCAAAATGTTGTCCTTGAGCTCTTACGCAAGCTTCGGCCCTCTTAACGGAAGACCCACGAACTCGTTCAAAGATTCCTGGTGTATTTCTGATGGTTTCGCATGCCTCAATGATCCGTCGACGTAACTCTTCGATGTTTGGAACTTCCGTTTGGTAAACCATGTCCTTCAAATGACCTCAAAGAAAGAAATCCAAAGGGTTGAGGTCGGGCGAACGAGCTGGCCAAGCAACAGGTCCTCCACGACCGATCCACCTTCCAGGATAGGTGGCGTCCAAATGTGCCCGAACGTCGCGCCTGAAATGAGCGGGAGCGCCATTGTGCATAAACCACATGTCGCGCCACTGAGCCAAGGGCACATCTTCTAAGAGTTCCGGTAGCGTTTCAGTTAGAAATTGGAGATAATGTTGACCGTTAAGTCTTTGTGGGAGGAAGTGCGGTCCGATTAAAAGATTACCAACAATACCGCACCAAACATTTAAACTAAATTTGACTTGATGACTTGCTACCACGATGGCATGCGGATTCTCTTGGCTCCATTGATGCATGTTGTGAGAGTTGATGATTTCGTCCTGGGCAAACGTGGCCTCGTCGGTCACTAAGACCATGCCTGGAAATTGGGGGTTCGCAACACATGGTTGGATAAACCAGTTTGAAAACTGTGGCCTCCTTGGATAGTCATCTGGATTTAAAGCCTGAACCTTCTGGTAGTGGTACGGGTGAAATCCGTGATTGTTTAGGATTCTCCAAACCTTTACACAATTTACATCAAGTTGATCTTCCACCTTGCGGGTACTGGTTCCGGGATCATTTTGTACGATTTGCAGGACTTGGTTTTCTAAGTTTTCGGGTACATCTTGGGGTCTTCCAGCTCCACCCCTTCGCCGTAGTTGCCCTGTCTCTCGCAAACGTCGATCTACCGCCCCGAAAGTTTGACGACACGGCAATCGACGTTGAGGAAACATCTCTTGGTAAAGGCGCCTGGCTTCCAGAGCATTCCCGAATGCTCGTTCATACATAAGGTGCATATCGGTTAGCTCCTCGTTTGAACAGTTTTCCATAGCTTTTTGGACTATAAGTTTTTTCTGATTGAAACTAGCAGAGTCCCTTCTTATAGCAAAACAAATGTTTTTAATTGGTCTACTTTAAGACCCTTTAAAAAACATTGTAATGTACTGGTTGACATTTGATCTAGCAGGTGTAGTTATCAATCATTACTAGCAGCAATGTACTTAGGCGACTACTTTTCGAAGGATTACGCGTCATACAGTATTACAACCACGTGAGAAATAGCATTGGTCGTTTGTCGCCGTATGCGTCATTTATTGCATATGTGGCCGATAGTGAATTTGTCTTAGAAGAATGTCCCACGACACAGATATCCACGAATGTTCGATGGCAAACGTAACTTCCACAGGGGTTCGATAACAGACATGCGAGATTGGGTGCCCTGAATGTCACTCGAACCGCAATGCAGCAGTGTACGAGAAGTCGAACACTTCTACAAGCGTTTGGACTATTTTCCGAGTGTTTTAGACCAAAATTCCAGTGATTTTATTTCGTCGTGGACGCTGTACCCTTTGCAGTTACAAGATATACCTTTCCCACAATTTTCTTACATCAATTCTGTATAAGAAATTCGAAACTCCGAGTGTTTCGGTGTGGGGGAAGGCTGTCGTATCCGTGGCTAAAGTCGATCATTCCGCCTATACTTAACATTACGGAGGAAATTTTTGTCGCCCCTCCATTCCCAGAATACTGACTATTTAGTGTTCCTTTTTTTGTGAAACACATCCCTTTACCATCCAATTTTCATATCATAGCAAGAAATGGTCAAAACGGAGACAATAATTTTTAACATTACAGGCCCCAAGTGTCTACCGGTTGTTGCCGGTCTTCTTTTGTAAAATTTAATTAATAAAATACTACCTCGATGCTCATTGCACCCTTTAAAAAACATTGTAATGTATTAGTTGACATTTGATCTAGCAGGTGTAGTTATCAATCATTACTAGCAGGTGTAGTTATCAATCATTACTAGCAGCAATGTACTTAAGCGACTACTTTTCGAAGGATTACGCATCATACAGTATTACAATCACGTGAGAAATAGCATTGGTCGTTTGTCGCCGTATGCGTCATTATTGCATACGTGGCCGATAGTGAATCTGTCTTAGAAGAATGTCCCACGACACAGATATCCACGAATGTTCCATGGCAAACGTAACTTCCACAGGGGTTCGATAACAGACATGCGAGATTGGGTACCACGGTCTGGTTGAAAACGCCGGTTTTACTAGGTTCATGCCGTTGTCACGACATCTTTCCAACAACTAGGCGCTCTTACTTACACGTAAAAGCGCTTTACTCGTTGGCTTGACAAAGAAGTTGAATGGGCCATCGTTTTAATGAATGAAAAGCCAAGCCACTCAGCAACTACAGCGATCTGAAAACGCCGTTGTAACTTTAGGCCAAATTAAAACACTTTACCAAATTAAATGTTTAATTTTTTGGTCTAAAATGCTTTTAGCTCTGCCCCAGAATCGATCGTTTCTTAAATATCGAATCGTTTTCAATTATGACCAATTAATTGAAAACAAGATGGCCAAGCCATATTCGTCGCTTCACTTGAAGGGAAAATTCATCGCATTTTACGTGATACTTTGATGGCCCGTATCTCCGCGGGTGTTCAGTTTTGGACCATAGTTCTTTGGCGACTTAGTCTTGTTTTGACCCGTAGAATGCGCCCCTGAATTTGTGACATATCTTTTTGTAACACCCTGTAGAAAAATCTGTACCATTGGCTTCTACTCCATTATCATCGTTTGGTTTTATGATATACTCGGCGATCAGCTAGGGTTACGAGAAACGTCAAGCCTCCGTAAGGTTGGATCGGCCACCAAAGGTTTTCGAAATTGCGCTTTTTCCTTACTTTTATAAGGGAAACGATTTACGATATACCATAATTTTAAAAGAATCGGTTAAGAGGGCTACGCTTCAATTTAAACGTCAATATAAGCAAAGTTTGAGAAGATAATAGGTATAACTTTATTTTAAACGATTTATCTATTATTAATGTTAATTATTGAAGATTAAAATAATTAAAAATGATTCTATTTATTTAAATATTAAATATAAACCTCTCGTGCAAAGAGAGAAATTAATCTTTGCCTCCTATATCTACCAAGGCCCGTGCATGCGATATATTTCCTTCATTGCCTCCTATATCTATCAGGGCCCGTGCATTTCCATACATTTTTCAAAACAACAACCAAAATGGGAAGCTCCTCTCAGAGACATAATATTTTCTTTTCTCTGTATATGAAAGGAAAATATGGATAATATTGCGCTCCTTCTTTAATGGTATGAATCTTTGCCTGTCTATTAATATTTTACGTAGGAGTAATACGATTTTAGCGAAGTCTAGAAAGGATAAACATAAGCGAGATTGTTTCGGGAAAAAAATACTGCTTCCACTAATGGGTTTATACTCCTTGTTACTGTTGTATAGAGTAATCATGATAAAAGCTTAAAAAATTACGAGAGGACAGACCTTTTTTATCCTCTTGTTTTATTCTTACTAAGAATATGAAACATTTATTTTGTATCAAAAAATATTTTTTGGTGCTAAGATTTGTTTAGAAAAATCCAAACGGTTAGGCATTGGTAAAAAAGACATGCGTAAGCTATTTGCAGAGATGATAATTGTTTTACATGTTTTAAATAAGACTGAAGCTTCCACTATTGTGTTTATAGTCCTTGTTTGTTTGACTGAAAACGATCTAGGTGTAGATAACAGTCAGAAAGAAAATTTCAAAAATATATATTTTTATTTAATCAGATACGTCCAACTGTTGAAAATAGACCTTTTATATTTGCGGGAGCCATTCTCGATAATTTTTCTTGGCTTGTAGGTTGTCAATTTATCTACCACTAAATATTTGTGTTTGGAAGTTGGATATTAAGTCAAATTAAGTGGTTATAAAGAGCCAGCAGGTTTTTGCCGCTTCTTTTTGTGTGTATTTGATTTTTGTATGTAAAATGGAGGAAGATAATGTTGAGAGTAAGGAAGAAATGCGGAAGCGCGAAGCGCGGGAAAGGATGAGGGCAAAAAGGTCGACGTTTATATAATCTTCTCGACACGGAGAGGTAATATTTTGGTTTTCCCAACTTGTTTTCCTATAAAATTCTATTTGTCATGAAAGGAATTTTACTAGGCTCCCTGTGTTCTTCCTCTATATTCTTAACGCCAGTGATTAGATTCAGGAATCAGTGCGACAAAACCAGCGTTCATGTGAACGAATTCGCGGAAATTGAAGCTGATGGCGTAAAGCAGACGCTTATCGAGTAAATCGGAAGCGGGAACTGCTTTCTGTTCTATCAGCAATCAGCTTGAGGTAACAGCGCCTTTGCGAACGGGCCTTAAGATGATACTGAGAATAAACGAAAGTGATATCTCTGCTCTAAAAGTGGCAGGTTAAACGGGAGACCGGGAGTCTTTATGTACGCGGGAACCTCGTATTTTCATTGCCGACTTACGACGACAATGCTTTAAGCCTTTGCTTTACTGAATTTTCTACTTTGATTTAAATATTAATTTTTCAAGCTAAGTATAATTTTTGTGGTCTAAGTGAGACCATTTTTGTTCGTAATATATTTTTTACTAATAGCTCCTTAGAAGATTGCGTCAAGTCTTGTTTATTTAGTAATTTTAGCTTGACCATTGCAAGCAAAACTCTGAGGCCATTGCCCAATGTTTACTGAGCCGCTTCGTCACATTATCTTACATTATCACATATAATGATAAGTTTAACCACGGATATCCTGTTGAGATTGTTTTAGATTTCCTAACTCTCGATTTTGAAGTTATATACTGTATAGTGACACTCGAAGTTCCGATTTAATGTTATAAAAAGACTAGGATCGTTAGCCGATATCGTAAATTAAACGATGTCAATATCAAAGCTTACCTGAAACACGGATACCAATTTTTTTAATTCATTAATCTGAAATAAAAATATAATCTTTCATATTTAAAAAAATATTCAGGTAGTATTTATAAAATATTAATTAAAGGACGCAGTAATTGTCTAGATTAGTAAAATCCATTATCGGTAAGTGTACTCATACAAATGGCCATTTGATTAAAGTTCCTTTATAGAAACTAGTTCAAAAGAAACGAAAATTATATTTATATTTCCCCTTCATATCACAAAACGTTAATATTTCTATTTTGGAATAGAAAAACTGTGATAAAGGATCCATTACATAATTTAAGGGAGGTGCTAGGCAGTAGCTACGAAGTCAACTTTACAATAAAAAATTAGCATTCCTGGATGATTAGGCGATTTTTATTAAAATTAAAGATGAACTAGCAGTAAGCTTTTCCCTTTTAACAAACCTGACGCGGTCAAACTACATAGTAGAAACCAAAACCATATTGAAGAGGAAAGATCTCGAAGAAAATTTCATGGAAATTATAGCAGTAAGCACTTTTCATAAGAAATATATTCATTAGTTCAACAAGCTTAATTGATATTTTTTTTTTCAAAGGAAGTTGTACCCAGCTTTACAACGAAGCTTGATCTCAGACACCTTTTGATTTCCATGCTCATAAGAATATTAAAGTTCATTTTAGCCTTGGCCCTTAAAAAAGGTCAAAAAGAAATAGAAGAACAAGAACCAAATAGATCTTTTGAGACAATTCATAATTTGGAAGAAGACCATGACACAGAAGCGGTTCATTTTGAAGGTGGTGATGTTATTAGAGCCCTGATCAACACCCTACCTCTCCCTTTGAAAACTACCGTTAGAAAAACAATGTAGAACTCAAGCAAAATATCAAAACATGGAAACTGGACACTGGGAAAGAGTAGGAGGGACTAACAGACATTAGCGATGATATTTACAACTTCTTCGTGATGCGTACTTCAATAAAGGATAAATTGTAATCACCAGAGTTTAATATAGCAGAATCTGTAGAATTCTACTGTGCTGAGGTAGCTCTTCCCGCTTTAAAAAAAATAAGGACAGTTAAACCCGAAAGAGCTCCAGACACCCGAATGTACGAATCCACGTGGAAAGAGTTATTGGCCACACCCGAAACAAATTTAGAATACTTAAAACATTTAGCCTATTGATTATTAGCCTACCCGTGGCCCAAAGTAAACGACCAAATTTGAGAAAAAGTGTTAAGGTTTGTTGCTCTTTGTGATTCTGTAGTACCATTTGATTAGACTTCAAATGTTAATATTTATGAGAAGCTTTATTGGTTTTGCGTCGTTTGCCAGCGTCAAATGGACTAGAAGGTACACAAGTTATTTTATCTCTAATGACAAGCTTCTTCGTGAGATTTCTTAAAGCCATGGTTAAAAACTGCTTTACAACACAAAGATTGTACTTATTATTGGTAACTATTCCGAGTTTTAGTATTGACTGATTTGTCTTGCCTGCTACTCGAACTCATTTTAGGTTATGTATTACGCGGGTATAGAGTAACGAAAACATTGATATTATTGAAGCAAACAAGTAATAAAGAGCTAAAAGCGACAAAAGAGTACAGTTCCGATATGAGTCGTGAGATTCACGGGGCGACGTTGCCTCTCTCTCAGGAATATGTAAAAAACCAACCTATTCCCCGTAGTTTAGCGCATTAGACATTTTTCCATGAGGAAAACGACAAAAATGCTTCTACATCCGCACGGTCATGAAGTAGGAAACTTTAAACTTGACTAAAAAAGCCAGAGAGAAATTAGCAAAATGAAATTTCAGAAATATTTTAAAAACAGTTTCTCTACAAATTAAAACTATAGCAGCCCAACAAACCAAAAAATCAAACTTTTCATTTTGCCAACTCAACAAACTTTTAGGGGAGAAGGCTCCCCCTGTACCCCAAAAGATCGCCCCTGGATAAGTGGTAGAATGGCTGGGTTTGACTTTGAGTAAGCAATGCATTCCAGATATGCACTGAACTCCTGATCTGTAGCTTCTGGAGCTTCCTTCTTTCTTGCCTTAATTGTTATCCGTGAGTTACTTCCTATTAATAGACGATCCATACGTTTCCCTCTGTTTGGCTGAAGTGAAGTTAATTTCTCTAGCACGTTTAAATGGAACTTTTTTTTAGTATACGGAGCCAGCCAATGGTTGAGCCCAGAAGTACACGCTTGGTTTTTCAGCAAAAATACACCAGCATTGATGTGAAAAAGTATCGCTCCAACATTCCAGCCATACAATTACAATGAGCTGGCTTAATCTCGCCACATTCTCTGGCAAAATCCAATTATGTAAGAGTCCATTTGATTTTTGTGAATTTTTTGCCTACAGATTATAAATTACGTTAACTTGACCATAATGCTTGTTAATAAGATTATAGTACTTACCTTTCCCAAGACAAGATTTTCCTGCGTCATCGTAGACTGCGCGCAACTTTGAATGATACCAACTTCCCCTTTCCATGTGGCGTCGATAGCGAAGGTACTACATAATGCTTCTGACGTGAACGCAAGTGTTCAAGGTCAAGTTACCACCCTTACGAATAAAATACCATTCCCTAATTGAATTAGCCCCAAGACCATAAAGGATGTATAGAAGTAAGGCTTAATGTATAGTTGATGCGGAAAATTATCTGTTAACGCCGTAGTTTTTTCATGCCTTCTAAGTCTTGTAAATGTCTTATTTAAGACTTTCAGAGTATTTTATTTTTAGTTACATGTTCCCTTTTATGTCACTTGTTTAGGAGTTTATTATTGCCAACATGGGCAAATGTTTTGTAAACTATTTATGGCTCAAAAAAGAAGATGATCAAAGTCGAAAAAATCTCAAGCCTTGCTAGAGGGATAAAGCATTTGAAGGCATGCAAAGAAAAACTCTATGATAATCAACTTCGTCTAGCAGGATCTACAGTATCTGATCAAAAAGGTAATGAATAATCTTCAGGTTCTACACTTGACCAAGGCAAATTAAAGCTTAGCAATATCAAGGATAGTTCTACCAAAGCTAAACTGATTTGGTGCATGAAAGTCGCACCGAACTATTATTCCTTGTGAAGGCCTTACAGACATTTTTATAGAAATAGCTCCCGTCGCTTTTCCAGATGGTTTTTCATTGGGTAGGACAAAATCTCAGTACCTTATCACGGATGCCCTGGGACCATATTTTAGAGAGGAACTTAAGGAGCGTTCATTATGCTACGATGAAATTACCAACAATGCTAGTCATAAACAACTACAAACCTCAGTGACGTACTGGTCTTTAAGCCAAGATAAAGTTGTCGAACATCATCTAAACACTTTCTTTATTGGTAAAGCGACTGGAGAAGACCTGTGACAGAAACTTACTTATTCGTAGGACAATGCTGGTTTAGCTCTTCGAAGTTTGGTTATTATAAGCAGCGATGGACCTAGTTTCAACAAAAAAGTTAACCGTTTGATCACGGAGCATGTGGTGTTAATGAGGAAGAAAAAACTTTTGAACATTGGAACTTGCAATATCTTGGGACTTGCAATATCCATGTTATCCACAATGCCTTTTTAAAAGGTTTAAATAAATTAGGCGACTATGCCTCTGACCTAGTTTTTGCCGTATACCATTTTATGATGGCTGGCTTGCCAGATGGAAAGAATTTGAATCACTTCAAGAGGATTTGAAGGTAACTCGTCGGTAATCTGGCTTAATTAAAAGTCGTCGGTAATCTGGCTCAATTACCAGTCGTCGGTAATCTAGCTTAATTACCAGTCGTCGGTAATCTAGCTTAATTACCAGTCGTCGGTAATCTAGCTTAATTACCAGTCGTCGGTAGTCTAGCTTAATTACCAGTCGTCGGTAGTCTAGGCTAATTACCAGTCGTCGGTAATCTGGCTCAATTACCAGTAGTCGGTAATCTAGCTTTATTACCAGTCGTCGGTAATCTAGCTTAATTACCAGTCGTCGGTAGTTTAGCTTAATTACCAGTCGTCGGTAGTCTAGCTTAATTACCAGTCGTAGGTAATCTAGCTTAATTACCAGTCGTAGGTAATCTTGTTAAAATCACCTTTTTTGTTACTGTCTCTAAGGCAGTTGGTATTTTTATATTTATGTGTGGGGTTATTTTCCAACTTAACTTGTTAGCTAACACAAGCTTAGGTCCGCTTGTTTTTTAACCACCACGAAAACGGGACCAAAAAGCGTTAACGGTGCTAACATCATAAACTGACTCTTACCCATGCTAAAATATCGCAGATTGGAATAGTGTGGAAAATTTGAAATTAAACATACTTAAACTAAAATTTAATCAATGAAAGTTGGAAAGCGGAAAATCTAGATACCAGGCTTTCGTTTAAAACCGTTTTCAAGTCAAACAACCGTATAGTTATTGAACTTCCTCCCACAACGTTTCGTTGATCTCCTTATTTCTATAATCTTTCAACTTTCTGTCCATAAACCTTCTCTAATTATTATGCAACTAATAATTGTCTAATAACTAACTAACTAATAATGATGAAGTGGAAAATCATGTGATTTTTTATCTGTTCCTCTCCTAATTATTAGACTAATCTGCATAGAGAAACATCCAAGAAATAACACTGAATGATTTTAAAATTACAATTAGGCCTAGATTTAAATTTAATTTCAAATCGTAGCACGCTCCACATCTCGCGCCACGATTTTTACACCGCGCGCAAATTTTATCAAATCTCGCGATAAATAACATTTGACATGGAGCGTGCCACGAGAATTTTGTTAATAAAAAGGCAGGGCGTTACGCAATTGGTAAAATAATAAATTATATTTTAAACTTATTTGAATTTTTATATCATTCGGTGTTATTTATTGGATGTTTCACTAGGCTGATTAGTCTTATAATTAGTAGAATAATCGATAAATAATTCACTTGATTTTCGATATCACCATCCTTTTAACTCTTTCTTTCTCACCACCATGCCGACATAGAACTCGTGCTTCCAAATGAAGAAGAAACCAAGTAAAGAAAACCCCACTTTGTTTATTTCCTTATGATTCATTAAAAATGCATCACGTGGCAGCAGCGTCTCGCTTCTCGCTAAGCGGGACGCTAGAAATATCTGTCTCAGACAGATCGGATCTAGCGTCATTTTCTCGCTTCTATTATATACTTCCAGCGTAAATGAAAATACCAAAGCTAGAAGCAAGATTGAGTTTAAGCGACATTTTCTCGCTCTAGCGCGTTTTTTCACGCTTCTAGCTTCTATGAAAATGCGGCTTTACGGCTTCCACAAAATGATTATTTGTAAAATATTTTCCCATGTTATTTCTATTGAAAAATTTCAAGGTTTTCGTCAAAATCTATGATTATTTTTATTGAAATGAAAACCACCCTTAGCAACTTCATTTTTTATAAAATAAACTATTAAATGGATATCTTTGAAATTTTAACCATATAATGAGGGGCCGAATTGTAGTTCTGTGGAATTGCGGTACGCGACAATTTGGTCTCGCCGTTATGGTCTCGTCGATTTGGTCTCGCCGTTTTGGTCTCGCCGATTTGGTCTCGGGACAAATGGGTCTCGGGACAAATGGGTCTCGGCACAAATGGGTCTCGGGACAAATGGGTCTCGGCACAAATGGGTCTTGGGACAAATGGGTCTCGGCACAAATGGGTCTCGGCACAAATGGGTCTCGGGACAAATGGGTCTCGGGACAAATGGCCCTCGGGACGATTGGGTCTCGGGACGATTGGGTCTCGAGACGATTGGGTCTCGGGACGATTGGGTCTCGGGACGATTGGGTCTCGGGACAATTGGGTCTCGGGACGATTGGATCTCGGGACAATTGGGTCTCGGGACAATTGGATCTCGGGACAAATGGGTCTCGGGACAATTGGGTCTCGGGACAAATGTGTCTCTGGACCTAACCCAACCCAACGTTGTTTGGAGGTAAGAAGATTATTTAAAGCCCACCTCTTACCACGAACAACTTATTAGCAATAATAGAAATATTTTGGAAAATATGTCAGATATTTAATGGGAGAATATTTTGGAAAAGGTGGCAGCTAATTAATTGGAGAATATTTGGAAAAGGTGGCAGCTAATTAGTAGGAGAATGTTTTGAAAAAGGTGGTAGCTAATTAGTATAAGAATGTTTTGGAAAAGGTGCAGCTAATTAGTAGGAGAATGTTCTGGAAAAGGTGACAGCTAATTAATAGGAGAATGTTTTGGAAAAGGTGGCAGCTAATTAATAGGAGAATATTTTGGAAAAGGTGACAGCTAATTAATAGGAGAATGTTTTGGAAAAGGTGGCAGCTAATTAATTGGAGAATATTTTGGAAAAGGTGGCAACTAATTAATAGGAGAATATTTAGGAAAAGGTGGCAACTAATTAATAGGAGAATATTTTGGAAAAGGTGGCAACGAATTATTGGGACGATGGCTTTGGAAAAGGTGGCAACTAATTAATTGGAGAATATTTTGGAAAAGTCGGCAGCTAATTAGTAGGAGAGTGTTTTGGAAAAGGTAGCAGCTAATTAGTAGGAGAATGTTTTGGAAAAGGTGGCAGCTAATTAGTTGGAGAATGTTTTGGAAAAAGTGGCAGCTAGTAATTAATAGCAGAATATTTTGGAAAGGTGGCAGCTAATTAATAGGAGAATATTTAGGAAAAGGTGGCAACGAATTATTGGGACGATTGCTTTGGAAAAGGTGGCAGCTAATAAGTAGGAGAATGTTTTGGAAAAGGTGGCACCTAATTAGTAGGAGAATGTTTTGGAAAAGGTGGCAGCTAATTAGTATAAGAATGTTTTGGAAAAGGTGGCAGCTAATTAGTAGGAGAATGTTTTGGAAAAGGTGGCAGCTAATTAGTAGGAGAATGTTTTGGAAAAGGTGGAAGCTAATTAAATTAATAGGAGAATATTTAGGAAAAGGTGGCAATTAATTAATAGGAGAATATTTTGGAAAGGTGGCAGCTTAATAAATTAATAGGAGAATATTTAGGAAAAGGTGGCAATTAATTAATAGGAGAATATTTTGGAAAAGGTGGCAACGAATTATTGGGACAATTGCTTTGGAAAAGGAGGCAACTAATTAGGTAACCAAATAATCACGAGACCAAACCGTCCCGAGACCAAATAATCACGAGACCAAACCGTCCCGAGACCAAATAATCACGATACCAAATAGTCCCGAGACCAAATAATCACGATACCAAATAGTCCCGAGACCAAATAATCACGATACCAAATAGTCCCGAGACCAAATAATCACGATACCAAATAGTCCCGAGACCAAATAATCACGATACCAAATAGTCCCGAGACCAAATAATCACGATACCAAATAGTCCCGAGACCAAATAATCACGATACCAAATAGTCCCGAGACCAAATAATCACGATACCAAATAGTCCCGAGACCAAAAAGTCACGATACCAAATAGTCCCGAGACCAAAAAATCACGAGACCAAATAGTACCGAGACCAAATCGGTGAGACCAATTAGTCTCGAGACCAAATCGGCGAGACCAAAATGGCGTGACCAATTCGGCGAGACCAAATTTTCCTGTTCCGGTGGAATTGTTTCAAAACAGTTAATACGATACAAAAAAAGTTATATCCAATCAAAAATTCTTCCTTATACATTTAAGTCAGTTATGAAGTCTTATCTAAGAGAGCTTCCGCTCTCATAAAATAATTGAAGATTTTGGCTCCACACATAGATATTTCATCTATTATCAGAAGTTTCAGGCCTAAAAGTGAACATCTTTTTCTGTTCAAAGTGTCGTTGTCCAAAGGATTCATCTTGCCACAAAATTGATTTGTTGGCAAGTTAAAGGCAGAGTGAAGAGTGACACCGTCAATATTAAAAGCCGCTTTCCCGGTGAATGCCGTTCTTAGAACAGATAATCGTGGATCGGCACCGGGTTTATTCTTTTCATGCCTGGTTACGGCTTCAAAAATGGCTTGAATCAAAAGACTTTTTCCAACACCAGCACCACCTGTTATCAGAATCCTCAGAGGCTCTTCTTGAGATGTTTTGAAATGATTAAGTACATGATAGAAAATCTCTCGCTGCTTCAGGTTCAGTTTTCGAAGCATGTTGTAATATTCTTCATTGTTGACGAGAGTAATTGTTGGAGTGAAATCGGCAGCCGTAAACTGTTGAATATCAGAAGTTCTGTCACAAACAGCTTCTTGAAGAGAGTTGACATAATATTGCGAATCATCCAATGTGAAACTTCGATCATGCTCATTTTGATGTTCAATGATGGGTTGGATGATTTGAACGTCATTTTTGGTGTTGGTTTTCCCTTACTTCTTGAATCATTTGGTCCAGATCCAAATCATCAACTTCACTTATAAATTCCTTTCTAGCTTCAGATATTTCCAGCTTATGGGCTTCGTAGATTTCTTCGACATTCGATTCTAGCAATTCGATTTCCTCAGAACGCCAAGGTAAAAACAACATCAATTCCACTCGACAGTAATTTTTGAGATCTTTTACCATGCTGTACTTTTTGAATCTTATCACTTTTGGAAGCTTTCTTTTCCTGACATATCCTGAAGAATCTTTCAGCTCATGATTTGTTTCACCAGAAATCGTTTCATTTTGTTGGTCTTAATCTTCGTTCAAATTTTGGGGTTTTCTCTGGCGTTTCGTTCGAGAAAACTCATACCATGAGGCGAAACGGCTAGACTGAGATTTTCCAGCACATCCGGTCTCACAATTTAGTGCTCGATGATGCCATCAGTAAAAACGTCAGTACTATCATCTGGCAATGATTCCAATTTCGATGGTCTTTTCAGAATGTGCACCCTTTCTTCTGGGCATGAAGTGTTTATGAAAACGTGAGCACGACTGCTCCGACAAATTGGTATGGAAAGTAGTATGTAGCAGCATTCTTGGGCGCTAATTTCTTCACAATGAATAAATTTATTAGAAATAACCTTTAACCTCTCTTTTATAACGCTGAATTTGTTTTTCGCTTCTTTGATAGCCTCCCTCAGGAGCTGAGACATTCCCTTTTCGGCTTTACCGATGTAGGAAATGATATACATCAGACAGGCGTAAGGGTCTAAGACGTATTGGAGATCCATGTTCGCGTTGCACAACTCCAAAATCTTTTTGTTGTATGGAATTATTCTTAATTCCTGTGGTGATCTTTTCAGAAGTACAGTTAACCTTCGAATTGGATAAGTTACAGCATCAATGTATTCCTCTTCAGTCATATTCAGCGTTTCAATAAATTCTTGAAATGTTTCCGGCGCAGTTGCAACTTTCAAACTTTCGATAGCATTTCGCACCAATTTGCTTCTAGCTTCAACCACTTCGACATTTTTGTTTTCATCACGATTGGATGGGTCGTAAATAATAGTTCTTCCCATTGGCGGAAAAGGTATTCCAAAACGACAGGATGACTCTCCACTATCATTCTTTTTACGGCAGGTTTTGGAATGCTTATGACTTTGAAGTTTGGTCAAGTTGTTCCATTTTTCACTTCCATCCCTATTTGAGCATGTAATGTTTGAATCAATGAATTGGATAACCTCTTAATGATTGGAGTTATCGCTTCGCAACTGTGGGACATTTTTATTCCAAAGTAGAACATGGGCGTGTGGTGATCTCTATACTAATGTAGTAATCATCAATGGTTCCAAATGGTGACTTCTTGCAATGCCGACTCAATTTATTAAGGCCCATGCATGGTGCCTCGGGAGTAGGGGACAGGAGCTAGATGGCGCTTTCTGTTGTATAAATATTTGAATGAATTTAAAGTTGGTGCCAAAAATATTTTGGCGCCAAAATGCATGATACCTAAAATATCCGTTTTCACTAGCATAATTTTTCAAATTAAGAGGAAATACGACTAAATGATGATAAGAAAAAAAATTACCCTAGAAATTAACATATATAATTACAAAAATTATAATATCTTATTAATAACCAGACTTAATATTTTGTAACAAAGCGGTGTTATCGCAATGAAAAATATCACACTCTTCCCCTTTAGTCTACATTCATTTAAACTTTTTAAATCCCGACCCTAATTATATTTCATAATATAAGAAACTTAAACATAAACTAAATAAATTTACTAACCTTTGCGAAAATTATTTCCTCTACATCAAAAACAGGCGAGAACTCCGTTTCCAAAGAGTCCCTAACAGTCGTATACTCCCCCTCTCACCTCAACTGCATAGCCGTAGTTTCCCTCACCCTTATTGGCTCTTCCACGGCGCGAAAACATTTTGAATACTCTGCCAAGTCGCTGTGCGGCACTTTTTGGCGAATTCGAAAAAGCGAAAATAAATGCATGGGCCTTTATAAATTGAGTCGGCATTGCTTCTTGCTTCACAGAAACTTGAAAAATTCTCTCAAACGATAATCAAAATACCGACTGCAGGTGACAGGGTCTTCGTTGATAAGTTTAGCTCTCTCCATAAATCTTAAGGTTTTGACATATTCTTTCGCAGTTTCTCGATGGTGTCCTGCAATTACGCACAAGGACTCCAAAAGATCTTCCCATTTAGATTCAGCCGCACGCAGAGTTAGGAACCATGTAGGATTCCCAAGTTGACGAACCATAGCCATAAGATCTTTTTCACGCTGTTGTAAATAGCCAGAGGAAGATCTTACGCTTTCCAAAATTTTATAACCATCATCGTGTTTCACCAGAGAATCGAAATTTCCAGGAGCTCTTAATGCTCCCGCTGTGTAGGGCTGGCCAGTTGTGGACTTAGATTGTCCCATGTGAATGTTAACAGCGTTGCGCAGTTTTGTTGATACTAATTTAACATAAGAATAAAGTATTTTCGGAATATTGGTAGCACAACGTCTATCGCTGTTTTATTATTTGTTGCATTAATGTCGCGTTAGCTTTTAGCTTTAACCCTAGGCCAACGTAAATTTGCGGGAAAGAGAGATATTCCGAGTCTTCATCATAAAGAAGTGATTGAGGTCTCTGCCCTTCTCCAGGAGCGTAAGCAATACTTTCAATTTCAGGGGTAATTATAATAATAATAATAATAATAATAGTTTGCTTTTTATTTGGAACATCTACTGTCTTGTTTACAATAGAGTCCGATAATTTAATTAAATTAATTAAAAGATTAACGTGGTGTTTACGTTGTCGTTAACAGTTAATTGATAAAAGGTGTAACCTCTTTATTATAGGTTTTTAGTGATTCAATAGTTTTAATTTGCCCTGAGCTTAACACCCTGGTCTCTTAGATCTGTACTTCGTTAAACATGTTTCTGTTCGAAAATTTTTATCATAGCTACGAGTTTGGACTTTGCGGTTTGAATTTAGGATTTTGAACCAGTTTAATACGTATTCCGGTAACTGGCCTTTATGAACTTTAAACATAAAGATTAACAAGCTCATGTGGTACATGAACGCAGGGGAAACTATTTTAGCTATTTGTCTGGCCTTGGTAGCAGAGGAGTATTTACTAAAATTGACAATTAGCTTTGAGCAACGGGTGTGTACAGAGATTAGTTTTGCTTGATTGCCTCTTGGAAAATTGTAGTAAAAAATATTGCCATATTGTAAGATTGGCTGTACACAAGCTTTATAAAGCATTCTAAGTGTCCCAATGTCTAAGTGGTTTTGTAATGGACGGAGTAACCAGAGGCGGGAATTAACTTTCTTTGAGACATAATTTGTCTGTCTACGCCATCCAACCAGATACCCAGGTATTTATAATTAGCGACCCTTTTAATCACACATGGTTGTAATTGTGCTAGTTAGAGTTACAGCTTGTCGGTTATAGGCTAGGAGCATGAAGTTGGATTTGTTCCTAATAAGTATAAGGCCTCTGTGTTCCAGGGAGGTTATTAAGTTTTCTAGGTCGATTTCGGGGTTTAGAATCAACGTCTGAGGGTGTAGGTCAGCCGAAATTAAGGATGTGTCATCAGCGTACTCATTTGCCTGAGAATGGGTAAGGGTATGGTGTAGACCAGCAGTATAGACATTAAATAACAGGGGGCCTAGGACGCTGCCTTGGGAACCCCATGTTTAGCAAGAAGCATACCAGAAGTATAGCCACCATTTGAAACTTGATGCTGTCTATCAGAGAGATAAGATTGGAACCATGCCATCGCGGGACCATCAACACCATATCTACTGAGGTTCGACAATAGTACATGGTGCTGGACCGTATCGAGGGCTTTGGAGAGGTCCAGAAAAAGCAATAGCACAAATTTACCTTCATTTAAATTAGATCTTCAGAAGCAATAAGGTTTCTCTATTGCCATTATTAAATGAAGTTTCGTCATCACATTCTTCCCAATCATCATCGCTGTCAGGTGAATATTTTGATTCTGCAACAGCATTCTCTCGTGGATTTGTACATTCAGAGGGCTTGTTGCTTACTTCAGTTGCCATGTCTTCATTGTTGCTGTTCACTTCATTTGCTTTATCTTCTTCATTCGATATGAAATACATGCTTTTTGACTGGCTGAACTCTAATGCCACATCAGCTGAAACAGTTATTTGATGTTTCAAATAAAGTGGAGTTGCCATGAGAAACTTTAAAGCCTCCATTATTTTTTTGGACGAACTGTTTCAAACATGTAGTGGTGTTGATATTCCTTTTTTCTTTTGAGTTTAATTTGAACAACTTGAGTGTCACTAGGATATCGAGGTAAAATTCACACTGAAGAGTTTATGGAAACCGGTACATTTACAACATTACCCCGAATGCCTCTTTGCTGATAAACCCCTAATTTTTCTATTTGCATAAATGGTAACTGGGGTGAAATCATTCTACACTCCAGTTCCGAAGATTTCTCAACTCTGGTGGTACGTCAGGAAAACAAAAGCTATTTTCCATGGAAATAGGGGGTACCTTCTTTGGAGAAACATAGCTGTTTTAAGTTCCACACAACAAAATGTGTGATGGAAGTGCTCTTTGGTTTATTCCGTCAACCAATAATTATTTCGCTGACTCAATTTTTCTAACTGAAGTTTGGAAAAATTGTCCAGAACAACATTCACATTTATGATCGGGTCCTTGCAGTATATTTTGTTTGTATGTGTTTTCATAGTAATGCGGTTGATCTTTCCTAATACTTCTACTATAGTGATCTCTTATCTCCAAGCTTCCACAAGTTGTTGGGACGTTACTTGTTGAAGGGCCATCATTAGTCAAAGAGAAATCATTCATTGAAGGAATCACAGTAGTTGGATCTTGTTGAAAGGTTTTGACTAGCAAAAGGGCCTTGGCTAGTAGAATGGTCCTCATAAGTCAAAGGGTCCTCACTTATTGAAAGGTTTTGACTAGCTAAAGGGTCTTGACTAGTAGAAGAGTCCTCTTAAGTCGAAGGATCCTCACTAGTCGAAGGGTCCTATTTTATTGAAAGGTTTTGAGTAGCTAAAGGGTCTTGACTAGTAGAAGGGTCCTCATAAGTCGAAGGGTCCTCACTTATTGAAAGGTTTTGACTAGCTATAGGGTCTTGACTAGTAGAAAGGCTGGTATATGACAACTCACTAGTTTTTGGTTTTTTTTCAGCATATCTTGCTCGTCTTCGCACATTTTCTTTTTCTCTGTACTCTGGATTCGGACGCATTCTTTCCATTCTTTCTTTCCCAGTCTCATTCACATTAACAGTCATTCCATTATGTAATAAACTATTATTGAAGCTGAAGTACTGTCATTTGTTGAGGGGATATCACTTGTTGTAGGACCAGCAAAGGTTAATAGGTTTCGACTATCAGAAGTGATTTGACTAGTAGATAGGCTGTGAATTGACAATTCGCAAGTTCCCTTTTTTTCAGCATATCTCGCTCGTCTCCTTGCTTTTTCATTTTCTTTGTATTCTGGATCCAGACGCAATCGTTTCATTCTATCTTCATTGTCTCTTTCACGTTAGAAACCATTTCATTACTGTTATTTGAAGTTGAAGTATCGTCATTAGTTAAGGGGCTCTCTCTAATTGTACGGCCCTCGTTTGTTGAAGGATCAGTGAAGTTTGATGGGTTTTGACAGGCAGAAGTGCTTTGATTACTCATTATTTGATCTACAACCCTACATAGGCTTAAGAATGATTACGCTATAATCCCCTATATATATTTCTTATATAACATGACATGAACAACAATTGGTTTAAGTGAATTAACAAATGTAATCTGGCTTAGACCAAAAAATAACATATAGCTGGAATATAAATTATGAATACTTATTAAGAACGATTAGCTATAATCTATATCTCCTATACTACAAAACAAACAAATAAATAGTAATAAGTAGCCTCGTTTAAATAACTAAATAATACTTAGCTGGGATATTTTTTAATATTGACTTGCTCATTTGACAGTTCACACTTTCCACTGGCAACACTTAAGAAAGATTGCTAGAAGGCCGTTGGTAACAGTCCTCGATCAAGCATATTTAAGTCGCTTTGAAATTGACCATAGCCCACTCGTTTCGGGCTCCGCACTATCCGCTCAGCTTGCGTCGTGACGCGCGAGATCGAGTTGGCTATGCTTTGACACGCTTAGAAGAAGCGTGATCGAGTGCGCCGAAATGAGTTGTTATTGTTTCCACTCCCTCAATTTTCAAATACAATAGAGACTACCTCAAATGCAACTAGACGCTCCAAGATGGTGGTCACGCTCTCTCCTACGAGTTCGCGTTTGTCGCGATCTTGTGCTAGTATTACTTTGTCTCCCAACTTATCTCTTGTGTCTGACGCGGATTTAAACCCCAGTTTACCCGAAAACAACTTAATTTCGACGAACCCGAATCTCTCAAATTCGGAAGTAAGTTCTGTAAACTCTGCATCCGGTAAGCCTTGCGCGGGACCGTTAGACGATTCCATTTTCGACGCGAGGGGTGTTACGCAGCATCCTCCCAACGTTCTAGGCATCCAGCAACACCGCCCTCAAGCTATTCTTTCAACTGACCTGCAAGCCTTATCCATCTCCGTCTCCGATTTATCTCACCGTCTTAATGAAACGCAAAATCATCACGAAACTTCAATGACTCTCATCCACACTAAATTTGAAGAGGAACACTCCTGTTCCCTTTCCTCGGAGCTGCTTGGGGACATAACCAATTTGAAGACTACTCTCTCCCATGATGACACCGATTATTCGGGCAAATTTCAATCTTTGGAGTCACACTTAACCAGCCTTCGGGCTATGATCTCTACTCTCCGCCAGCCGCTCCCTGAAAGCCGTTGTGAAATTTCTACAAGTTCTAGTGCCTCTACCCATTTCTGCACCGAAACCTTCGAGATTGAGCTTCGTAAACTCAATGCTATTAATTTAAACTTGGAAGATGAAATTTTAATTTGGTTTAGCCGAAATATGGCTACAAACAATGGCGAACACACTAAAAACCCTATGCTAGAAATGGAGCGTATTATCGGTCCAAAACGTTTATGGCCAAAGGACATTAAGCGGTTCATTTTCTTGAAACATCAAGACACGCCGGACCAAATTATATACATGTATACAGTGGCGTGAAGGAAGATATACTCGTGAAAGTTTTTCACCAACTTAAGCTAGGGACTGCGTGTTTCGATTTTAGGAGTGCAATATACGCACAATACCATGCTTGGAATTATAGCAAGGATTTGCGGGGCTCTGAGAAAACTTTTTGTGTCAAAAGAAATGGAGTCTTTACTTTGAACTACAACCTGTAATTTTAAATTCAAAATTATTAATGAATCATTTAATATGATTAATTATTTTTTTTAGTTGACATAAAGACCATGGGCCCAAACTTGTAAATCTAACGATCAAACTTCCAGCATGTCCCCAATCTCCCCGTATAAATCACCGTAAGTTCTGAATTTTTTATTACAATTATACAACATAATATTAATTTTAAATTCTTGTATTTTAGTCAAAAAATGTCAGACTGGAGTCCGGTGATGCGTTCTTCAAACAATCAAGGAAATGATATTCTGGAGACTACTATAGTCTATTTTCGCTTGGATATTCGGGATAAAGAAGTCAAAGAAGAAGTATTTGTAACATTGGCAGCAAAATACCCTCTTGTTTTGGGATTTGAAGTTTTGCAAAAACTGCATGTCAGTTTAACTTTATAAAAAATATTGCTCGTCCTTTCATAGCCCACTCGATCGCGCGCATCACGACGCAAGCTGCTCACGCTAAAGGTCATTGCTATAGCGCGAGCAGCGCAGCGTCCGTGAACGCGAATCGAGTGGGCTATGGTCCTTTTTACAAAGTCGGTTTTCTCGCTGAACGCAGCCAATCAAGAAAGAGATACAAGCCTTACTCTTGATTTCAAACTGTCATATTTATTTATTTATTGATTTCAAAATTGCCAACTGTCAAGTTATCTTAGTTAAGCCATTTCATTTTGATTTCATGGTTAATTATTGTTGTGTTTTCTGTCTCGGATGGATATCAAAATTGCCAACTGTCGAGTTAACTTAAGGCCTTTTCCCGCAGATACAACTTTTTGACTCATCTAGATGAGCCAACTTGAGTTGAGTAAACTAATAATAATAATAATAATCTAAGCTTAGATTATTAGATTATTAGATTAATATTATTGAAACTACCTACTCGTACTAATATTCGGTCTTCGAGTCTATGTTGGAGTAAAGCATAGTTAAACATCTATCATGAACGGCCGGATAAAAACCGGTTTCTGACAACCGGTTTTTTGTCCAGTTTTTTGGAGCGGTTAAACCGGCCATTTAAATTAATCGGTTAACCGAAAACCAGTTTTTTTTTTCGGGAATTTGACATCCCTACGATACACAAAAATTGAGGCTTAACAATCCTCAACGTCAATGGCTCAGGGCCATCTTTCATGTTTACAAGGGCTCGTCTCGTATCGGAGGGAGGGTCAAAATTTATACCCCGTTTTATGGACAAATAAGGTCTAGCTTTTTTAGCAGAGGGGAAGCTACGAGTCAGTATTCGTTCTACAATACACTTCCGTGGTCTTAGCCTGGGAGCCAGAGAGAATTGAAGAATTCCATTCTATGCGGAAAGTACAATGTTTTGTAGAATGCTATGAGTAATTACTTAACGATTAAACGTTTTGAAAATAATAATCGTAGAATAAACCGAGTAATCAAAGTTTTGAGTACTCGATTTGAAAAAAACTAGCACTGCTAGGTCTGTTTTGAAAACGATTAATCGTTTTGAATCGAATATTCGTCTGGTTAAACCAAGTAATCGATTTTTCGAGTACTCGTTTTGAAAAAAACGAATACTCGAATTAGATTTTATGAAAAACGAGTAATATTCGTTTGAACGAGTACCTGATTCGGATTTCGAATACTATTCGATTCGTATTCGATTCGGTTTGAAAAACCACTATTCGCACAAGTCCTGTTATTTAGCCATGTTATGTTTGTAAAACAAAAGTATATATGGCGCTAGCCTCTTCATTGGAAGGGTCTTTTATCTCACTCTTATTTTCTAATTTGATCGTGGTAGACCCGCGCTGGAAGCCAGTGTAAATAAAAGTAAAGCGTCCTGTCTCACCATCAGGTCGCTTTGACTGTTTTTGCTGCGGTGCGAACACCCATACGGACTCTGCCTGCCGTTTCAAACGTGACTGACATGGCCAAATCAGCAGAGTTTGTAAGCAAAACACTCCATGCCAACACGAGAAGAACCCACCTGGTTATAATGTAACGGCCGAGAGAGGGCGCTATAGTTTCGTGCCCTTGAACCTTGCTTCCCTAGATTCGGTTAGGATAAAAAAGCGACGGCAGCGGAAGGAAAGGCAGTTATTGAATCGGGTGGCAGAGGTGAATAATTCCCATGATAAACGGTCGCGACGCCGGTCACAAGTTTAGTTGTAATACAACAGTCAGGAACGGCAATGAAAGAGGAATAAATCAGAAATTATCTCCACGAAATGTAACGCATCTTTTTATTGTCTTGATAATATTAAACATATCACGATGTATGTTGTAGCTGAGTTACTGTTTTAGGGCTCGTTACTATTCGTGGCCCATAAGGGGACTCTTATTAAACTTTGCGTAATAACTCTTGCGTGTTTCGGTACTTTTGTTAAGCCTAACTCGGGCCTAATGCATCCATTCGCACTTAGTCTCGATTTATAGTACCCTAATAGACATGGTTTTATTTCATATAACGACAAGCTTAGGCTCATTAGTGGCACAGTTATATTCCCTATTTAGCATGGACTTTTTCATTAAATGACTTGGTTTCTTCACGTACTGTGTGAGTTTTCTACTACCAATGCCCTCGCTATTTTTTCATCGGTCTGTATTTTGGGATCCTTATCGGTAATGCGCTATGCTACAGGATGACTGCTTCAGCTTTGGCCCAACAATGATCTTTTACGATAGGGTTCATCCCGAAGATATTAATGCTTTTTTTCTTGGAACTATTCCGGCTGGGGGTAATATTTATAAGCCGCATTTATAATGGATATACCCATTATATTGTGGAACCAGGAAAACGATGGACCCAGGCCACCGGATTGCCACCCCAGCCACAATACGGAGCGGTTGGCCCTTCGTCTCCTGTTTGGGGGCCAACCCGGTAAAAAAACATCTCTCTCATGGTACCCTTGTTCCCAATACTGGTTCAGCATCTTGCTCTCCGCCTATTCAGTGGTCTTCATCCTCATCCTCGTCGGCCGCTTGTCCTCCGTGCAACCAGCCTCATGTACGTCTATCATAATGTCTCGTGGCTATTAAACGAACTTCGCCGTCACCCGCATTTACCACGCGCCTCGTGCACCTGCCTTGCCCCTTTCACCGTCCAGGCTAATTATCTTTCTCGCCCGCGTGGGACCTATCCTTTGGTTTAACTCGCTCACCGCTTCGGGGACTGATTTGAACCCTCTCACCGGACCACTTTGTCCTTTTCACAGACGGTTCCTTCGATTCAGCTCGCTGCCTCTCCTAATTTGCTAGGACTCTCATTCCGCTCTCGCTCTCCTGCACTTTTCCCGAGCTTCGTACAACTTGGTTATCGGAATAATCGACCTTTTCCCTCGCGCCCGGCGCACGGTCCGATTCCTCTGGACTCCCAGCCACGTGGGGATCCTGGTATCGAGGCCACTGACCGGCTCGCCCACCTGACTCTGGTTTCCCTTCCGCCGACCATTACCGCCTCGTTCCCATATACCGCGTCCAAGACAAACATCGTCCTTCGGGCTACTGCTCTCTGTGTCTGGGCCTCGGCCTGGTCCGCCGATCCTGGCGGCCGCCTCCTCTACCACCATCGCCCAACTTCATGGAGCCACGCGGTCCTTTTTTGCGCCTCGGACAACACGGGAAATCCCTTCTCGCTGGCCTACATTGCGATCGAGTCCCCACTCTGCGGTCTTCCATAGTTTTGGACTTGCCGTGGATGCTCTCTATACCTCGTGCGGAACTCCGGGGGACGCCGCTCTTCTACTGCTGGACTGCCCGCTTACGTTTCCGGCGACCGCCCCGGTCCGCCACCCGCTTCGCTCGTTGGCCCGCTCGGTTACCCTTGACGGGCTACTTTCGCTTACCACCGCTGGCCACGCCGCCGTGGTCCGCGTCACTTGTGTGGCACTCGCCACGCTGGGCATAGATCGGGCCGCTGAGTTGGCTCCGTCGCCTCCCCGCCGAACTCTCCCTGGTGCATAAAGCCGCACGCCCGTGCACTAGAGTACATATGGAGGAAAAAAAGGAGGCTGTGTATTTCGTTAGGCTTATGTTATCATAGGATCATATTCGTAATAGCATGGCGCATTGCAAAAAGCATCGTTGTGTAACTCTAGATTAAAACGTTTTTCATTATTTAGCTTAAAAACTATTAATAATATTTATTTGACGGAACTTTACGCGTTAAATTACGGCGTAACTTACCTTTTCCCAAAATTACCATAGTTTTCGAACCCTCTGCAGAACCTTCAACTTATAGCCAGTCGAGTTTAGTAAGAGAAAAAGAAGATGCCCCAGATTCCACAGATAAACAACCTAGGTAGTTTTGGGTCTGGAGGACTTTGGTTTTATTATCAAGCTTAGAAGAGAAAGTTTAGTTTGGCATCACTGAACATTCGCTTGGGAGTTTAGGAGGTGTAGCATTCAAGGATCCGGAGAATCGAATATTGAGTCCTTGCGGAGTGCATGCTGAGGCAACTGATGGAGGTTTGCACTGCGGTCTACCTTTTTCATGAGGAGCCAGAGCAGAACATGGAGCTCCGGCTAAATGTTTTCCTGTTACTGCACCTTGTGTTCAACTGTTAGTTCCTTATGTACAGGCTTTACTTCTTTGAAATGAAAAAGTCATGAAACAGTATGGGTGGAAAATGTGTCGTATCAATGTGTAAAAACACGGAAAGAAAAAAAAGGGTCTTGGCATAGGTATGAAGAGTAAATAATGCCAAAAAAATATTTTCCCTTAAAATTAAAAACGTGATTATACTTAAGGTTTCCTGAAAAAATTCAGTTCGTTTCCGAAACTGCTTGAAGGCAATTAAGATAACAGATTGGTCTCCACAGCAATATGATGTCGTGTGTGGTGATCACTTCACGGATTGGAAGATTTTAGAAACTCCAAAAAATAGAACTCTCAAAGACACTGAGGTTCTTAATATTAATTTACAAGAATCAGTTGTGCAAAACATGACCAGCAATGAAAATCTCCGACATGGAATTGTATGAAACAATGATATGTATATAATTACATAACATATCATTTCATTTAATATATGTTAATAATAGAAAACGTACAGCAAAGCATTGCCGCATGAAAAACATTTAGAATCTACGGATTGTGGTGAAAATGAAGATAAAGAATTTGTGGAAGAATTATTTTATTTTTCTATGGTAAATAGTACATCAGAAAAAATGTTTGAAGCAATGCTGCACATATTCAATGCCAAATGAATTTTCAGGATGAAGGCTATAGAATTAACGCTATTGTTGAGGATATCTTTATGAACCTCACACTAGTGGCGACGTGGTAGCTGTCCTAATTACGGAAAATATTTGCATGTTGTCAATACAATTAAGGTATTGAGGGACACCTAATTCTTTGCTATAAGATTTTAAATTATCCCATGCCCTCAATTCCAACTGAAACTTAGTGGTCAGCGGTACATCCACGTGGCCGAATTTTACCTTAGTCATAGATACGCTATTGAACGTTTTCCGTGAAAATGAAGCTATAGTACAACCCCGAAACACCTCTCGGAATTCTATGCTCCATAAAGCTACTCACGTGTTGCCATACTAGAGAGGCCTTTCCTGAGCATGAGATATAAGTTATTAAAATGAAACAAATCGTTGTCAGAAGAGGAGTTCGAACCCACGCCCTCATACGAGGATCAGAGCTTAAATCTGACGCCTTAGACCACTCGGCCATCCTGACACGCTTTTAACATTTTCCTTGAACATTTAGCTATAGTACAACACCAAAATACCTCTCGGAATTCTATGCTCCACAGAGCTACACTTTTGTTGTCTTTTCTGATCATGAGAGACATGTTATTAAAATGGAAAAAATCGTTGTCAGAAGTGGGGTTCGAACCCACGCCCTCATACGAGGATCAGAGCTTAAATCTGACGCCTTAGACCACTCGGCCTTCCTGACACGATTTTGAACGTTTTCCGTGAAATTGAAGCTATAGTACCACCGCGAAATACCTCTCGGAATTCTATGCTCCATAAAGCTACTCACTTGTTGCCATACTAGAGAAGCCTTTCCTGAGCATGAGATACATGTTATTAAAGTAAAACAAATCGTTGTCAGAAGTGCGGTTCGAACCCACTCCCTCATACGAGGATCAGAGCACAAATCTGACGCCATAGACCACTCGGCCATCCTGACACGCTTTTCAAAGTTTTCCTTGAAAATGTAGCTATATTACAACACCAAAATACCTCTCGGAACTATATGCGTCATAGAGCTACTCACTTGTTTCCATACTAGAGAAGCCTTTTCTGATCATGAGATACAAGTTATTAAAATTAAACAAATCGTTGTCAGAAGTGGAGTTCGAACCCACGCACTCATACGAGGATCAGAGCTTAAATCTGACGCCTTATACCACTCGGCCATCCTGACACGCTCTTAAACGTTTTCCTTGAACATTTAGCTATAGTACAACACCAAAATACCTCTCGGAATTCTATGCTCAACAGAGCTACACATTTGTTGCCTTTTCTGATCATGAGATCAGAAATGTAATTAAAATGAATCAAATCGTTGTCAGAAGAGGGGTTCGAACCGGCACCCTCATACGCGGATCAGAGCCTAAATCTGACGCCTTAGACCACTCGGCCATCCTGACACGATTTTGGACGTTTTCCGTGAAAATGAAGCTATAGTACCACCCCGAAATACCTCTCGGAATTCTATGCTCCATAAAGCTACTCCCTTGTTGCCATACTAGAGAAGCCTTTCCTGAGCATGAGATACATGTTATTAAAGTAAAACAAATCGTTGTCAGAAGTGGGGTTCGAACCCACGCCGTCTTACGAGGATCAGAGCTTAAATCTGACGCCTTAGACCACTCGGCCATCCTGACACGCTTTTAAACGTTTTCCTTGAAAATGAAGCTATAGTACCACCCCGAAATACCTCTCGGAATTCTATGCTCCACAGAGCTACACTTTTGTTGCCTTTTCTGATCATGAGAGACATGTTATTAAAATGAAACAAATCGTTGTCAGAAGAGGAGTTCGAACCCACGCCCTCATACGAGGATCAGAGCTTAAATCTGACGCCTCAGACCACTCGGCCATCCTGACACACTTTTAACATTTTCCTTGAACATTTAGCTATAGTACAACACCAAAATACCTCTCGGAATTCTATGCTCCACAGAGCTACACTTTTGTTGCCTTTTCTGATCATGAGAGACATGTTATTAAAATGGAAAAAATCGTTGTCAGAAGTGGGGTTCGAACCCACGCCCTCATATGAGGATCAGAGCTTAAATCTGACGCCTTAGACCACTCGGCCTTCCTGACACGATTTTGAACGTTTTTTGAGAAATTGAACCTATAGTACCACCGCGAAATACCTCTCGGAATTCTATGCTCCATAAAGCTACTCACTTGTTGCCATACTAGAGAAGCCTTTCCTGAGCATGAGATACATGTTATTAAAGTAAAACAAATCGTTGTCAGAAGTGCGGTTCGAACCCACTCCCTCATACGAGGATCAGAGCACAAATCTGACGCCATAGACTACTCGGCCATCCTGACACGCTTTTCAAAGTTTTCCTTGAAAATGTAGCTATATTACAACACCAAAATACCTCTCGGAAATCTATGCTCAACAGAGCTACACATTTGTTGCCTTTTCTGATCATGAGATCAGAAATGTAATTAAAATGAATCAAATCGTTGTCAGAAGAGGGGTTCGAACCGGCACCCTCATACGCGGATCAGAGCTTAAATCTGACGCCTTAGACCACTCGGCCATCCTGACACGCTTTTAACCGTGTTCCGTGAAAATGAAGCTTTAGTACAACCCCGAAACACCTCTCGGAATTATATGCTCCATAGAGCTACTCACTTGTTGCCATACTAGAGAGGCCTTTCCTGAGCATGAGATACATATGTTATTAAAGTAAAACAAATCGTTGTCAGAAGTGCGGTTCGAACCCACGCCCTCATACGAGGATCAGAGCTTAAATCTGACACATTAGACCACTCGGCCATCCTGACACGCTTTTCAAGGTTTTCCTTGAAAATGTAGCTATATTACAACACCAAAATACCTCTCGGAACTCTATGCTCCATAGAGCTACTCTTTTGTTGCCATACTAGAGAAGCCTTTCCTGAGCATGAGATACATGTTATTAAAGTAAAACAAATCGTTGTCAGAAGTTGGGTTCGAACCCACGCCCTCATACGAGGATTTTAGCTTAAATCTGACGCCTTAGACCACTCGGCCATCCTGACACGCTTTCCAACGTTTTCCTTGAAAATGTACCTATAGTACAACACAAAAATACCTCTCGGAACTCTATGCTCCATAGAGCTACTCACTTGTTGCCATACTAGAGAAGCCTTTCCTGAGCATGAGATACATATGTTATTAAAGTAAAACAAATCGTTGTCAGAAATGCGGTTCGAACCCACGACCTCATACGAGGATCAGAGCTTAAATCTGACGCCTTAGACCACTCGGCCGTCCTGACACGATTTTGAACGTTTTCCGTGAAAATGAAGCTATATTACAACACCAAAATACCTCTCGGAATTCTATGCTCCATAGAGCTACTCACTTGTTGCCATACTAGAGAAGCCTTTCCTGAGCATGAGATACATGTTATTAAAGTAAAACAAATCGTTGTCAGAAGTGGGGTTCGAACCCACGCCCTCATACGAGGATTTTAGCTTAAATCTGACGCCTTAGACCACTCGGCCATCCTGACACGCTTTCCAACGTTTTCCTTGAAAATGTACCTATAGTACAACACAAAAATACCTCTCGGAACTCTATGCTCCATAGAGCTACTCACATGTTGCCATACTAGAGAAGCCTTTCCTGAGCATGAGATACATGTTATTAAAGTAAAACAAATCGTTGTCAGAAGTGCGGTTCGAACCCACGCCCTCATACGAGGATCAGAGCTTAAATCTGACACCTAAGACCACTCGGCCATCCTGACACGCTTTTCACGGTTTTCCTTGAAAATGTAGCTATATTACAACACCAAAATACCTCTCGGAACTCTATGCTCCATAGAGCTACACTTTTGTTGCCTTTTCTGATCATGAGATCCATGTAATTAAAATGAAACAAATCGTTGTCAGAAGAGGGGTTCGAACCGACACCCTCATACGCGGATCAGAGCTTAAATCTGACGCCTAAGACCACTCGGCCATCCTGACACGCTTTTAACCGTGTTCCTTGAAAATGAAGCTTTAGTACAACCCCGAAACACCTCTCGGAATTATATGCTCCATAGAGCTACTCACTTGTTGCCATACTAGAGAAGCCTTTTCTGATCATGAGATACATGTTATTAAAATGAAACAAATCGTTGTCAGAAGAGGGGTTCGAACCCACGCCCTCATGCGAGGATCAGAGCTTAAATCTGACGCCTTAGACCACTCGGCCTTCCTGACACGATTTTTAACGTTTTCCGTTAAAATGAAGCTATAGTACCACCCCGAAACACCTCTTGGAATTCTATGCTCCATAGAGCTACTCACTTGTTGCCATACTAGAGAAGCCTTTCCTGAGCATGAGATACATATGTTATTAAAGTAAAACAAATCGTTGTCAGAAATGCGGTTCGAACCCACGACCTCATACGAGGATCAGAGCTTAAATCTGACGCCTTAGACCACTCGGCCGTCCTGACACGATTTTGAACGTTTTCCGTGAAAATGAAGCTATATTACAACACCAAAATACCTCTCGGAATTCTATGCTCCATAGAGCTACTCACTTGTTGCCATACTAGAGAAGCCTTTCCTGAGCATGAGATACATGTTATTAAAGTAAAACAAATCGTTGTCAGAAGTGGGGTTCGAACCCACGCCCTCATACGAGGATTTTAGCTTAAATCTGACGCCTTAGACCACTCGGCCATCCTGACACGCTTTCCAACGTTTTCCTTGAAAATGTACCTATAGTACAACACAAAAATACCTCTCGGAACTCTATGCTCCATAGAGCTACTCACATGTTGCCATACTAGAGAAGCCTTTCCTGAGCATGAGATACATGTTATTAAAGTAAAACAAATCGTTGTCAGAAGTGCGGTTCGAACCCACGCCCTCATACGAGGATCAGAGCTTTAATCTGACACCTAAGACCACTCGGCCATCCTGACACGCTTTTCACGGTTTTCCTTGAAAATGTAGCTATATTACAACACCAAAATACCTCTCGGAACTCTATGCTCCATAGAGCTACACTTTTGTTGCCTTTTCTGATCATGAGATCCATGTAATTAAAATGAAACAAATCGTTGTCAGAAGAGGGGTTCGAACCGACACCCTCATACGCGGATCAGAGCTTAAATCTGACGCCTTAGACCACTCGGCCATCCTGACACGCTTTTAACCGTGTTCCTTGAAAATGAAGCTTTAGTACAACCCCGAAACACCTCTTGGAATTCTATGCTCCATAGAGCTACTTACTTGTTGCCATACTAGAGAAGCCTTTCCTGAGCATGAGATACATATGTTATTAAAGTAAAACAAATCGTTGTCAGAAATGCGGTTCGAACCCACGACCTCATACGAGGATCAGAGCTTAAATCTGACGCCTTAGACCACTCGGCCGTCCTGACACGCTTTTCAAAGTTTTCCTTGAAAATGTAGCTATATTACAACACCAAAATACCTCTCGGAACTCTATGCTCCATAGAGCTACTCACTTGTTGCCATACTAGAGAAGCCTTTTCTGGTCATGAGATACATGTTATTAAAATGAAACAAATCGTTGTCAGATGAGGGGTTCGAACCCACGCCCTCATACGAGGATCAGAGCTTAAATCTGACGCCTTAGACCACTCGGCCTTCCTGACACGATTTTGAACGTTTTCCGTGAAATTGAAGCTATAGTACCACCGCGAAATACCTCTCGGAATTCTATGCTCCATAAAGCTACTCACTTGTTGCCATACTAGAGAAGCCTTTCCTGAGCATGAGATACATGTTATTAAAGTAAAACAAATCGTTGTCAGAAGTGCGGTTCGAACCCACTCCCTCATACGAGGATCAGAGCACAAATCTGACGCCATAGACCACTCGGCCATCCTGACACGCTTTTCAAAGTTTTCCTTGAAAATGTAGCTATATTACAACACCAAAATACCTCTCGGAACTCTATGCGTCATAGAGCTACTCACTTGTTGCCATACTAGAGAAGCCTTTTCTGATCATGAGATACAAGTTATTAAAATTAAACAAATCGTTGTCAGAAGTGGAGTTCGAACCCAAGCACTCATACGAGGATCAGAGCTTAAATCTGACGCCTTATACCACTCGGCCATCCTGACACGCTCTTAAACGTTTTCCTTGAACATTTAGCTATAGTACAACACCAAAATACCTCTCGGAATTCTATGCTCAACAGAGCTACACATTTGTTGCCTTTTCTGATCATGAGATCAGAAATGTAATTAAAATGAATCAAATCGTTGTCAGAAGAGGGGTTCGAACCGGCACCCTCATACGCGGATCAGAGCCTAAATCTGACGCTTTAGACCACTCGGCCATCCTGACACGATTTTGAACGTTTTCCGTGAAAATGAAGCTATAGTACCACCCCGAAATACCTCTCGGAATTCCATGCTCCATAAAGCTACTCACTTGTTGCCATACTAGAGAAGCCTTTCCTGAGCATGAGATACATGTTATTAAAGTAAAACAAATCGTTGTCAGAAGTGGGGTTCGAACCCACGCCGTCTTACGAGGATCAGAGCTTAAATCTGACGCCTTAGACCACTCGGCCATCCTGACACGCTTTTAAACGTTTTCCTTGAAAATGAAGCTATAGTACCACCCCGAAATACCTCTCGGAATTCTATGCTCCACAGAGTAGAGTTGGGCACCCGCTCACCACAAATATGCCAGTACCCGCCCGCATTATTTAGCCCATGATGAAATTACCCACCCAAACCCGCAAGACTAAAAACCCTACCCGTACCCGCCCGGGTACACCCGCTGAAAGGATTACCCACCCATGGGTTATCCATAGGTAACCATGGGTAAACACAAAAGTATATACATCGTTCTAGTAGGGCACTTGAAAGGTGAAAATTATACTCTTAGACTATTCAGTACCTGTACTTATTTATTTTGATCAATGTAGTAATTATGGTAATTGTTATGTACAAAAGTCATATCGGACATTGTCGCGCTATGAAGCTCGGTTCTTCTAGGGCTTAAAATTGTTCCTGTGCTGGAAAAGGTTCTTTCTTCTGTGGCCTCCGAGGCCGGAATAGCTAAAACCCAAGACGCAACTTTGCGTAGTGTCGGAAATTGTAACGATTTCTTCCAGAATTCCAGGAGATCAAATTCCGCCACATCTGTTTAATAGGGACAAAGTAATATCATTGTTTCGTTATATGACACATTGAACTTAGGGTGGAAAACCTGAACGTGGTAGCGAATGTCCAATATAAATGGTAAGCTCGTCTTCGTCTTCGTCTTCGTCTTCGTGATCTTCGAATTTCTCAAGGAAAGTTCGGGGCATTTTTGATGGTGGACCTTCATCCTGCTTTGCCATGGAGGTGAGGCGCTCCGTGATGTCACTAGTAGGCGTTACTATATCCATCCAGTTTCTTAGTAACTTTTTAGCTGCTTCGCGTATTTCTTCACTAGTAAACTGCAACTTTTTATATCTAAACTCGAAACTGTGGAATCAGTACTAATTCAAAACCATAAAACCCACAATTTAACTGAAGACTTGGCGAAGAACGCATAACATAACGGACAACGCTTAAATGTAATTGTGGGTCACTTAAAGGGATCGACAATTGTATATCCGTGGGCGGGGCCTATTGAAGCTTACCTTCCATCACATAGAGCTCTACTAACCATGCACGAGTTTTCGTAGGGTGCACTGCTAACCCTACGAAAACTCGCACACAAGCTTCAATAGGTCACCCCGGGTATTCAATTGTCGATTCCTTTAATTAAACGAATTCAGAATTTTACTTTGGGTGTAACATGCAAGCAGCGTAGTATATGGGATCCGATTGGCAGTACTTGTCGAACCATCCTTGGACCGATGTTTTGAAGTTGGCAAACATTCTTGAATCGTCGGCCTTAGGAGATAATTCATCTCGTAGGACTTCGTAACAAATAACCACAATGTTAATTGTTGGGCATTTATCGGCGCTGAGCTTCTCTGAACACGTTCGAAAGTGGCGTAACATTGTTACTAGTTCAGTAACCAGGTCATCGTCGATGCCCGTAATTCTATGCAACTGATGCATTTTTAGAAGTATTTCTTTGACCGGTAGGGACAGTTTCTGGTATGACTCGAGCATAATCAATTTGCTGTTCCAACGCGTGGTGACGTCTTGTTTCAAAGTATAAGGGAGCTTAGAATTTAACCCGGCCTTTTTAAAGTAAGTAACTAACGCTTTCACACCATCAATCGAGCTCTTAATAGCTGGGAAATGTTCGGTAAGGGCTTTGTCTTTAAACGAGTGCTCAAGCACCAAATTCAGAACGTGACATTGACATGGTAAGCGACGTGGGAAAACTCCAACCATATTTGACCCACCATCGGTAACCGCAGTAGAATGATCCATAATTGTACTCGCGTCGTCAGAGGGAAAATAACTTTGCAAAATCCTTGTACATTCACCTCGAATATTTATAGTGGATTTCTTTTCATCTGGGAACTCTTCTACGGCTAGAAGGCTGTTCTTTAAGGTAAATGTATGATCAATGAAGTGTATACTCAGGGATAAAAAGTGCCGTTGTTTGTATTGATCGGTCCACATATCCGTTGTAAATGAGAATCGTGGGTAGGACAGTGACCCCTGCAAGGATGTCATGATGTTACCTTTCAAATGGGATACTACAGAGTTGAGATGTTTGTCTTTTAGCGTTTTACGATGTTGCAAGATGTTTTTTACGTCAACGTGTCCATGGCGAGCTCCAAAGTCTGAGAAGGCTTGCACGATACGTAAGAAGCCTTTCGATTCTACACTATAAAGTGGTCGTAGATCTTGTGCTAATCCAATTACGACAGTTTGGTTTATGTCATCTTTCGCAAGGTCTGAGATAGGTTTTCGCGGCACATCTGAGACAATAACGCTAGATGAAGTCGAGACGCGTCGGACAATTTGGTGCTGCCTTTCGCATGACTGAACGTGGTTTAACAAGGAGTGGGTTCCATTCTTTGCGTCCCACGACAGTATTGAACTACATTTTACACATCGAACGAACCCCGCCGCTTTACCGTCCACGAAAATGACATCGAAGGAGGTCCAAACCACCGATTTTCCCCTTTCGTTTACATTAAATGAGACACGACTAGTTTCAGAATTGTTTTCGATCAATAGCTTAAGGTCATTTTTAGTCAACTTAGTCAAATCCGGTGCTCGCGACATGCCTACAGACACCACAACTACCGCGGTCGCTCAAGCTGACAACGTATACGTTAATGAAATTTAAGTAATGCAAAATGATACATTCGCTTAAAACATGCACATTACACGAGCTCAAATAATTGGTGGCTATCTCGGCTACTGACAAGATACCATACTAATGTTTAGATGGGGTAGTTAAAAGAGTTAAAACACATCCCATTGATAAGAACTTTTTTGTTTTGAGTAAAGAATTTGTAGACTGAGGAGCCCCAATAGGCAAAAAATGACGTCAAAGTCCTATTGAAATGTGACACGCTTCATTTTGGGTAGCCGTAGCACCCACCCTCTAACGTGGTACCCGCAACATATGTTCAGCTAAAAAGACCCGAAATACCCACCCGCTAATTTTTTCTACCCACCCATATCCACCCGCGGGTGGGTTGGGTTTTTTACGGATAACCCAAAGATTTGACTGCGGGCTCCCACCTCTACCACAGAGCTACACTTTTGTAGCCTTTTCTGATCATGAGAGACATGTTATTAAAATGAAACAAATCGTTGTCAGAAGAGGAGTTCGAACCCACGCCCTTATACGAGGATCAGAGCTTAAATCTGACGCCTTAGACCACTCGGCCTTCCTGACTCGATTTTGAACGTTTTTTGAGAAATTGAAGCTATAGTACCACCCCGAAATACCTCTCGGAATTCTATGCTCCATAAAGCTACTCACTTGTTGCCATACTAGAGAAGCCTTTCCTGAGCATGAGATACATGTTATTAAAGTAAAACAAATCGTTGTCAGAAGAGGGGTTCGAACCCACACCCTCATACGCGGATCAGAGCTTAAATCTGACGCCTTAGACCACTCGGCCTTCCTGACACGATTTTGAACATTTTCCGTGAAAAGAAGCTATAGTACCACCCCGAAATACCCCTCGTAATTCTATGCTCCATAAATTTAGGTACTCACTTGTTGCCATACTAGAGAAGCCTTTCCTGAGCATGAGATACATGTTATTAAAGTAAAACAAATCGTTGTCAGAAGTGCGGTTCGAACCCACTCCCTCATACGAGGATCAGAGCACAAATCTGACGCCACAGACCACTCGGCCATCCTGACACGCTTTTCAAAGTTTTCCTTGAAAATGTAGCTATATTACAACACCAAAATACCTCTCGGAATTCTATGCTCAACAGAGCTACACATTTGTTGCCTTTTCTGATCATGAGATCAGAAATGTAATTAAAATGAATCAAATCGTTGTCAGAAGAGGGGTTCGAACCGGCACCCTCATACGCGGATCAGAGCCTAAATCTGACGCCTTAGACCACTCGGCCATCCTGACACGATTTTGAACGTTTTCCGTGAAAATGAAGCTATAGTACCACCCCGAAATACCTCTCGGAATTCTATGCTCCATAAAGCTACTCACTTGTTGCCATACTAGAGAGGCTTTTCCTGAGCATGAGATACAAGTTATTAAAGTGAACAAATCGTTGTCAGAAGTGGGGTTCGAACCCACGCCCTCATACGAGGATCAGAGCTTAAATCTGACGCCTTAGACCACTCGGCCATCCTGACACGCTTTTAAACGTTTTCCTTGAAATGTAGCTATATTACAACACCAAAATACCTCTCGGAACTCTCTGCTCCATAGAGCTACACTTTTGTTGCCTATTCTGATCATGAGATCCATGTAATTAAAATGAAACAAATCGTTGTCAGAAGAGGGGTTCGAACCCACACCCTCATACGCGGATCAGAGCTTAAATCTGACGCCTTAGACCACTCGGCCATTCTGACACGCTGTTAAACGTTTTCCTTGAAAATGAAGCTATAGTACCACCCCGAAATACCTCTCGGAATTCTATGCTCCATAAAGCTACTCACCTGTTGCCATACTAGAGAAGCCTTTCCTGAGCATGAGATACATGTTATTAAAGTAAAACAAATCGTTGTCAGACGTGGGGTTCGAACCCACGCCATCATACGAGGATCAGAGCTTAAATCTGACGCCTTAGACCACTCGGCCATCCTGACACGCTTTTAAACGTTTTCCTTGAAAATGAAGCTATAGTACCACCCCGAAATACCTCTAGGAATTCTATGCTCCATAAAGCTACTCACATGTTGCCATACTAGAGAAGCCATTCCTGAGCATGAGATACATGTTATTAAAGTAAAACAAATCGTTGTCAGACGTGGGGTTCGAACCCACGCCATCATACGAGGATCAGAGCTTAAATCTGACGCCTTAGACCACTCGGCCATTCTGACACGCTGTTAAACGTTTTCCTTGAAAATGAAGCTATAGTACCACCCCGAAATACCTCTCGGAATTCTATGCTCCATAAAGCTACTCACCTGTTGCCATACTAGAGAAGCCTTTCCTGAGCATGAGATACATGTTATTAAAGTAAAACAAATCGTTGTCAGACGTGGGGTTCGAACCCACGCCATCATACGAGGATCAGAGCTTAAATCTGACGCCTTAGACCACTCGGCCATCCTGACACGCTTTTAAACGTTTTCCTTGAAAATGAAGCTATAGTACCACCCCGAAATACCTCTCGGAATTCTATGCTCCATAAAGCTACTCACTTGTTGCCATACTTGAGAAGCCTTTTCTGATCATGAGATACATGTTATTAAAATGAAACAAATCGTTGTCAGAAGAGGGGTTCGAACCCACGCCCTCATGCGAGGATCAGAGCTTAAATCTGACGCCTTAGACCACTCGGCCTTCCTGACACGATTTTTAACGTTTTCCGTTAAAATGAAGCTATAGTACCACCCCGAAACACCTCTTGGAATTCTATGCTCCATAGAGCTACTCACTTGTTGCCATACTAGAGAAGCCTTTCCTGAGCATGAGATACATATGTTATTAAAGTAAAACAAATCGTTGTCAGAAATGCGGTTCGAACCCACGATCTCATACGAGGATCAGAGCTTAAATCTGACGCCTTAGACCACTCGGCCGTCCTGACACGATTTTGAACGTTTTCCGTGAAATTGAAGCTATATTACAACACCAAAATACCTCTCGGAATTCTATGCTCCATAGAGCTACTCACTTGTTGCCATACTAGAGAAGCCTTTCCTGAGCATGAGATACATGTTATTAAAGTAAAACAAATCGTTGTCAGAAGTGGGGTTCGAACCCACGCCCTCATACGAGGATTTTAGCTTAAATCTGACGCCTTAGACCACTCGGCCATCCTGACACGCTTTCCAACGTTTTCCTTGAAAATGTACCTATAGTACAACACAAAAATACCTCTCGGAACTCTATGCTCCATAGAGCTACTCACTTGTTGCCATACTAGAGAAGCCTTTCCTGAGCATGAGATACATATGTTATTAAAGTAAAACAAATCGTTGTCAGAAATGCGGTTCGAACCCACGACCTCATACGAGGATCAGAGCTTAAATCTGACGCCTTAGACCACTCGGCCGTCCTGACACGATTTTGAACGTTTTCCGTGAAAATGAAGCTATATTACAACACCAAAATACCTCTCGGAATTCTATGCTCCATAGAGCTACTCACTTGTTGCCATACTAGAGAAGCCTTTCCTGAGCATGAGATACATGTTATTAAAGTAAAACAAATCGTTGTCAGAAGTGGGGTTCGAACCCACGCCCTCATACGAGGATTTTAGCTTAAATCTGACGCCTTAGACCACTCGGCCATCCTGACACGCTTTCCAACGTTTTCCTTGAAAATGTACCTATAGTACAACACAAAAATACCTCTCGGAACTCTATGCTCCATAGAGCTACTCACATGTTGCCATACTAGAGAAGCCTTTCCTGAGCATGAGATACATGTTATTAAAGTAAAACAAATCGTTGTCAGAAGTGCGGTTCGAACCCACGCCCTCATACGAGGATCAGAGCTTAAATCTGACACCTAAGACCACTCGGCCATCCTGACACGCTTTTCACGGTTTTCCTTGAAAATGTAGCTATATTACAACACCAAAATACCTCTCGGAACTCTATGCTCCATAGAGCTACACTTTTGTTGCCTTTTCTGATCATGAGATCCATGTAATTAAAATGAAACAAATCGTTGTCAGAAGAGGGGTTCGAACCGACACCCTCATACGCGGATCAGAGCTTAAATCTGACGCCTTAGACCACTCGGCCATCCTGACACGCTTTTAACCGTGTTCCTTGAAAATGAAGCTTTAGTACAACCCCGAAACACCTCTCGGAATTATATGCTCCATAGAGCTACTCACTTGTTGCCATACTAGAGAAGCCTTTTCTGATCATGAGATACATGTTATTAAAATGAAACAAATCGTTGTCAGAAGAGGGGTTCGAACCCACGCCCTCATGCGAGGATCAGAGCTTAAATCTGACGCCTTAGACCACTCGGCCTTCCTGACACGATTTTTAACGTTTTCCGTTAAAATGAAGCTATAGTACCACCCCGAAACACCTCTTGGAATTCTATGCTCCATAGAGCTACTCACTTGTTGCCATACTAGAGAAGCCTTTCCTGAGCATGAGATACATATGTTATTAAAGTAAAACAAATCGTTGTCAGAAATGCGGTTCGAACCCACGACCTCATACGAGGATCAGAGCTTAAATCTGACGCCTTAGACCACTCGGCCGTCCTGACACGATTTTGAACGTTTTCCGTGAAAATGAAGCTATATTACAACACCAAAATACCTCTCGGAATTCTATGCTCCATAGAGCTACTCACTTGTTGCCATACTAGAGAAGCCTTTCCTGAGCATGAGATACATGTTATTAAAGTAAAACAAATCGTTGTCAGAAGTGGGGTTCGAACCCACGCCCTCATACGAGGATTTTAGCTTAAATCTGACGCCTTAGACCACTCGGCCATCCTGACACGCTTTCCAACGTTTTCCTTGAAAATGTACCTATAGTACAACACAAAAATACCTCTCGGAACTCTATGCTCCATAGAGCTACTCACATGTTGCCATACTAGAGAAGCCTTTCCTGAGCATGAGATACATGTTATTAAAGTAAAACAAATCGTTGTCAGAAGTGCGGTTCGAACCCACGCCCTCATACGAGGATCAGAGCTTAAATCTGACACCTAAGACCACTCGGCCATCCTGACACGCTTTTCACGGTTTTCCTTGAAAATGTAGCTATATTACAACACCAAAATACCTCTCGGAACTCTATGCTCCATAGAGCTACACTTTTGTTGCCTTTTCTGATCATGAGATCCATGTAATTAAAATGAAACAAATCGTTGTCAGAAGAGGGGTTCGAACCGACACCCTCATACGCGGATCAGAGCTTAAATCTGACGCCTTAGACCACTCGGCCATCCTGACACGCTTTTAACCGTGTTCCTTGAAAATGAAGCTTTAGTACAACCCCGAAACACCTCTCGGAATTATATGCTCCATAGAGCTACTCACTTGTTGCCATACTAGAGAAGCCATTTCTGATCATGAGATACATGTTATTAAAATGAAACAAATCGTTGTCAGAAGAGGGGTTCGAACCCACGCCCTCATGCGAGGATCAGAGCTTAAATCTGACGCCTTAGACCACTCGGCCTTCCTGACACGATTTTTAACGTTTTCCGTTAAAATGAAGCTATAGTACCACCCCGAAACACCTCTTGGAATTCTATGCTCCATAGAGCTACTTACTTGTTGCCATACTAGAGAAGCCTTTCCTGAGCATGAGATACATATGTTATTAAAGTAAAACAAATCGTTGTCAGAAATGCGGTTCGAACCCACGACCTCATACGAGGATCAGAGCTTAAATCTGACGCCTTAGACCACTCGGCCGTCCTGACACGCTTTTCAAAGTTTTCCTTGAAAATGTAGCTATATTACAACACCAAAATACCTCTCGGAACTCTATGCTCCATAGAGCTACTCACTTGTTGCCATACTAGAGAAGCCTTTTCTGGTCATGAGATACATGTTATTAAAATGAAACAAATCGTTGTCAGATGAGGGGTTCGAACCCACGCCCTCATACGAGGATCAGAGCTTAAATCTGACGCCTTAGACCACTCGGCCTTCCTGACACGATTTTGAACGTTTTCCGTGAAATTGAAGCTATAGTACCACCGCGAAATACCTCTCGGAATTCTATGCTCCATAAAGCTACTCACTTGTTGCCATACTAGAGAAGCCTTTCCTGAGCATGAGATACATGTTATTAAAGTAAAACAAATCGTTGTCAGAAGTGCGGTTCGAACCCACTCCCTCATACGAGGATCAGAGCACAAATCTGACGCCATAGACCACTCGGCCATCCTGACACGCTTTTCAAAGTTTTCCTTGAAAATGTAGCTATATTACAACACCAAAATACCTCTCGGAACTCTATGCGTCATAGAGCTACTCACTTGTTGCCATACTAGAGAAGCCTTTTCTGATCATGAGATACAAGTTATTAAAATTAAACAAATCGTTGTCAGAAGTGGAGTTCGAACCCAAGCACTCATACGAGGATCAGAGCTTAAATCTGACGCCTTATACCACTCGGCCATCCTGACACGCTCTTAAACGTTTTCCTTGAACATTTAGCTATAGTACAACACCAAAATACCTCTCGGAATTCTATGCTCAACAGAGCTACACATTTGTTGCCTTTTCTGATCATGAGATCAGAAATGTAATTAAAATGAATCAAATCGTTGTCAGAAGAGGGGTTCGAACCGGCACCCTCATACGCGGATCAGAGCCTAAATCTGACGCTTTAGACCACTCGGCCATCCTGACACGATTTTGAACGTTTTCCGTGAAAATGAAGCTATAGTACCACCCCGAAATACCTCTCGGAATTCCATGCTCCATAAAGCTACTCACTTGTTGCCATACTAGAGAAGCCTTTCCTGAGCATGAGATACATGTTATTAAAGTAAAACAAATCGTTGTCAGAAGTGGGGTTCGAACCCACGCCGTCTTACGAGGATCAGAGCTTAAATCTGACGCCTTAGACCACTCGGCCATCCTGACACGCTTTTAAACGTTTTCCTTGAAAATGAAGCTATAGTACCACCCCGAAATACCTCTCGGAATTCTATGCTCCACAGAGCTACACTTTTGTAGCCTTTTCTGATCATGAGAGACATGTTATTAAAATGAAACAAATCGTTGTCAGAAGAGGAGTTCGAACCCACGCCCTTATACGAGGATCAGAGCTTAAATCTGACGCCTTAGACCACTCGGCCTTCCTGACTCGATTTTGAACGTTTTTTGAGAAATTGAAGCTATAGTACCACCCCGAAATTCCTCTCGGAATTCTATGCTCCATAAAGCTACTCACTTGTTGCCATACTAGAGAAGCCTTTCCTGAGCATGAGATACATGTTATTAAAGTAAAACAAATCGTTGTCAGAAGAGGGGTTCGAACCCACACCCTCATACGCGGATCAGAGCTTAAATCTGACGCCTTAGACCACTCGGCCTTCCTGACACGATTTTGAACATTTTCCGTGAAAAGAAGCTATAGTACCACCCCGAAATACCCCTCGTAATTCTATGCTCCATAAATTTAGGTACTCACTTGTTGCCATACTAGAGAAGCCTTTCCTGAGCATGAGATACATGTTATTAAAGTAAAACAAATCGTTGTCAGAAGTGCGGTTCGAACCCACTCCCTCATACGAGGATCAGAGCACAAATCTGACGCCACAGACCACTCGGCCATCCTGACACGCTTTTCAAAGTTTTCCTTGAAAATGTAGCTATATTACAACACCAAAATACCTCTCGGAATTCTATGCTCAACAGAGCTACACATTTGTTGCCTTTTCTGATCATGAGATCAGAAATGTAATTAAAATGAATCAAATCGTTGTCAGAAGAGGGGTTCGAACCGGCACCCTCATACGCGGATCAGAGCCTAAATCTGACGCCTTAGACCACTCGGCCATCCTGACACGATTTTGAACGTTTTCCGTGAAAATGAAGCTATAGTACCACCCCGAAATACCTCTCGGAATTCTATGCTCCATAAAGCTACTCACTTGTTGCCATACTAGAGAGGCTTTTCCTGAGCATGAGATACAAGTTATTAAAGTGAACAAATCGTTGTCAGAAGTGGGGTTCGAACCCACGCCCTCATACGAGGATCAGAGCTTAAATCTGACGCCTTAGACCACTCGGCCATCCTGACACGCTTTTAAACGTTTTCCTTGAAATGTAGCTATATTACAACACCAATATACCTCTCGGAACTCTCTGCTCCATAGAGCTACACTTTTGTTGCCTATTCTGATCATGAGATCCATGTAATTAAAATGAAACAAATCGTTGTCAGAAGAGGGGTTCGAACCCACACCCTCATACGCGGATCAGAGCTTAAATCTGACGCCTTAGACCACTCGGCCATTCTGACACGCTGTTAAACGTTTTCCTTGAAAATGAAGCTATAGTACCACCCCGAAATACCTCTCGGAATTCTATGCTCCATAAAGCTACTCACCTGTTGCCATACTAGAGAAGCCTTTCCTGAGCATGAGATACATGTTATTAAAGTAAAACAAATCGTTGTCAGACGTGGGGCTCGAACCCACGCCATCATACGAGGATCAGAGCTTAAATCTGACGCCTTAGACCACTCGGCCATCCTGACACGCTTTTAAACGTTTTCCTTGAAAATGAAGCTATAGTACCACCCCGAAATACCTCTAGGAATTCTATGCTCCATAAAGCTACTCACATGTTGCCATACTAGAGAAGCCATTCCTGAGCATGAGATACATGTTATTAAAGTAAAACAAATCGTTGTCAGAAGTGGGGTTCGAACCCACGCCCTCATACGAGGATCAGAGCTTAAATCTGACGCCTTAGACCACTCGGCCATCCTGACACGCTTTTAAACGTTTTCCTTGAAAATGAAGCTATAGTACCACCCCGAAATACCTCTCGGAATTCTATGCTCCATAAAGCTACTCACTTGTTGCCATACTAGAGAAGCCTTTCCTGAGCATGAGATACATGTTATTAAAGTAAAACAAATCGTTGTCAGAAGAGGGGTTCGAACCCACACCCTCATACGCGGATCAGAGCTTAAATATGACGCCTTAGACCACTCGGCCATCCTGACAATCGTTTAAACGTTTTCCTTGAAAATGAAGCTATAGTACCACCCCGAAATACCTCTCGGAATTCTATGCTCCATAAAGCTACTCACTTGTTGCCATACTGGAGAAGCCTTTCCTGAGCATGAGATACATGTTATTAAAGTAAAACAAATCGTTGTCCAAGTGGGGTTCGAACCCACGCCCTCATACGAGGCTCAGAGCTTAAATCTGACGCCTTAGACCACTCGGCCATCCTGACACGCTTTTACACGTTTTCCTTGAAAATGAAGCTATAGTACCACCCCGAAATACCTCCAGGAATTCTATGCTCCATAAAGCTACTCACATGTAGCCATATTAGAGAAGCCTTTCCTGAGCATGAGATACATATGTGTTTAAAGTAAAACAAATCGTAGTCAGAAGTGCGGTTCGAACCCACGCCCTCATACGAGGATCAGCGCTTAAATCTGACTCCTTAGACCACTCGGCCATACTGACACGCTTTGAAACGTTTTCCTTGAACATTTAACTATAGTACAACACCAAAATACCTCTCGGAACTCTATGCTCCATAGAGCTACTCACTTGTTGCCATACTAGAGAAGCCTTTTCTGATCATGAAATACATGTTATTAAAATGAATCAAATCGTTGTCAGAAGAAGGGTTCGAACCCACGCCCTCATACGAGGATCAGAGCTTAAATCTGACGCCTTAGACCACTCAGCCATCCTGACACGCTTTTCAAGGTTTTCCTTGAAAATGTAGCTATATTACAACACCAAAATACCTCTCGGAACTCTATGCTCCATAGAGCTACAATTTTGTTGCCTTTTCTGATCATGAGATCCATGTAATTAAAATGAATCAAATCGTTGTCAGAAGAGGGGTTCGAACCCACACCCTCACACGCGGATCAGAGGTTAAATCTGACGCCTTAGACCACTCGGCCTTCCTGACACGATTTTGAACATTTTCCGTGAAAAGAAGCTATAGTACCACCCCGAAATACCCCTCGTAATTCTATGCTCCATAAATTTAGGTACTCACTTGTTGCCATACTAGAGAAGCCTTTCCTGAGCATGAGATACATGTTATTAAAGTAAAACAAATCGTTGTCAGACGTGGGGTTCGAACCCACGCCATCATACGAGGATCAGAGCTTAAATCTGACGCCTTAGACCACTCGGCCATCCTGACACGCTCTTAAACGTTTTCCTTGAAACGAAGCTATAGTACCACCCCGAAATACCTCTAGGAATTCTATGCTCCATAAAGCTACTCACATGTTGCCATACTAGAGAAGCCATTCCTGAGCATGAGATACATGTTATTAAATAAAAACAAATCGTTGTCAGAAGTGGGGTTCGAACCCACGCCCTCATACGAGGATCAGAGCTTAAATCTGACGCCTTAGACCACTCGGCCATCCTGACACGCTTTTAAACGTTTTCCTTGAAAATGAAGCTATAGTACCACCCCGAAATACCTCTCGGAATTCTATGCTCCATAAAGCTACTCACTTGTTGCCATACTAGAGAAGCCTTTCCTGAGCATGAGATACATGTTATTAAAGTAAAACAAATCGTTGTCAGAAGAGGGGTTCGAACCCACACCCTCATACGCGGATCAGAGCTTAAATATGACGCCTTAGACCACTCGGCCATCCTGACAATCGTTTAAACGTTTTCCTTGAAAATGAAGCTATAGTACCACCCCGAAATACCTCTCGGAATTCTATGCTCCATAAAGCTACTCACTTGTTGCCATACTGGAGAAGCCTTTCCTGAGCATGAGATACATGTTATTAAAGTAAAACAAATCGTTGTCCAAGTGGGGTTCGAACCCACGCCCTCATACGAGGCTCAGAGCTTAAATCTGACGCCTTAGACCACTCGGCCATCCTGACACGCTTATACGTTTTCCTTGAAAATGAAGCTATAGTACCACCCCGAAATACCTCCAGGAATTCTATGCTCCATAAAGCTACTCACATGTAGCCATATTAGAGAAGCCTTTCCTGAGCATGAGATACATATGTGTTTAAAGTAAAACAAATCGTAGTCAGAAGTGCGGTTCGAACCCACGCCCTCATACGAGGATCAGCGCTTAAATCTGACTCCTTAGACCACTCGGCCATACTGACACGCTTTGAAACGTTTTCCTTGAACATTTAACTATAGTACAACACCAAAATACCTCTCGGAACTCTATGCTCCATAGAGCTACTCACTTGTTGCCATACTAGAGAAGCCTTTTCTGATCATGAAATACATGTTATTAAAATGAATCAAATCGTTGTCAGAAGAAGGGTTCGAACCCACGCCCTCATACGAGGATCAGAGCTTAAATCTGACGCCTTAGACCACTCAGCCATCCTGACACGCTTTTCAAGGTTTTCCTTGAAAATGTAGCTATATTACAACACCAAAATACCTCTCGGAACTCTATGCTCCATAGAGCTACAATTTTGTTGCCTTTTCTGATCATGAGATCCATGTAATTAAAATGAATCAAATCGTTGTCAGAAGAGGGGTTCGAACCCACACCCTCACACGCGGATCAGAGGTTAAATCTGACGCCTTAGACCACTCGGCCTTCCTGACACGATTTTGAACATTTTCCGTGAAAAGAAGCTATAGTACCACCCCGAAATACCCCTCGTAATTCTATGCTCCATAAATTTAGGTACTCACTTGTTGCCATACTAGAGAAGCCTTTCCTGAGCATGAGATACATGTTATTAAAGTAAAACAAATCGTTGTCAGACGTGGGGTTCGAACCCACGCCATCATACGAGGATCAGAGCTTAAATCTGACGCCTTAGACCACTCGGCCATCCTGACACGCTCTTAAACGTTTTCCTTGAAAATGAAGCTTAGTACCACCCCGAAATACCTCTAGGAATTCTATGCTCCATAAAGCTACTCACATGTTGCCATACTAGAGAAGCCATTCCTGAGCATGAGATACATGTTATTAAAGTAAAACAAATCGTTGTCAGAAGTGGGGTTCGAACCCACGCCCTCATACGAGGATCAGAGCTTAAATCTGACGCCTTAGACCACTCGGCCATCCTGACACGCTTTTAAACGTTTTCCTTGAAAATGAAGCTATAGTACCACCCCGAAATACCTCTCGGAATTCTATGCTCCATAAAGCTACTCACTTGTTGCCATACTAGAGAAGCCTTTCCTGAGCATGAGATACATGTTATTAAAGTAAAACAAATCGTTGTCAGAAGAGGGGTTCGAACCCACACCCTCATACGCGGATCAGAGCTTAAATATGACGCCTTAGACCACTCGGCCATCCTGACAATCGTTTAAACGTTTTCCTTGAAAATGAAGCTATAGTACCACCCCGAAATACCTCTCGGAATTCTATGCTCCATAAAGCTACTCACTTGTTGCCATACTGGAGAAGCCTTTCCTGAGCATGAGATACATGTTATTAAAGTAAAACAAATCGTTGTCCAAGTGGGGTTCGAACCCACGCCCTCATACGAGGCTCAGAGCTTAAATCTGACGCCTTAGACCACTCGGCCATCCTGACACGCTTATACGTTTTCCTTGAAAATGAAGCTATAGTACCACCCCGAAATACCTCCAGGAATTCTATGCTCCATAAAGCTACTCACATGTAGCCATATTAGAGAAGCCTTTCCTGAGCATGAGATACATATGTGTTTAAAGTAAAACAAATCGTAGTCAGAAGTGCGGTTCGAACCCACGCCCTCATACGAGGATCAGCGCTTAAAACTGACTCCTTAGACCACTCGGCCATACTGACACGCTTTGAAACGTTTTCCTTGAACATTTAACTATAGTACAACACCAAAATACCTCTCGGAACTCTATGCTCCATAGAGCTACTCACTTGTTGCCATACTAGAGAAGCCTTTTCTGATCATGAAATACATGTTATTAAAATGAATCAAATCGTTGTCAGAAGAAGGGTTCGAACCCACGCCCTCATACGAGGATCAGAGCTTAAATCTGACGCCTTAGACCACTCAGCCATCCTGACACGCTTTTCAAGGTTTTCCTTGAAAATGTAGCTATATTACAACACCAAAATACCTCTCGGAACTCTATGCTCCATAGAGCTACAATTTTGTTGCCTTTTCTGATCATGAGATCCATGTAATTAAAATGAATCAAATCGTTGTCAGAAGAGGGGTTCGAACCCACACCCTCACACGCGGATCAGAGGTTAAATCTGACGCCTTAGACCACTCGGCCTTCCTGACTCGATTTTGAACGTTTTTTGAGAAATTGAAGCTATAGTACCACCCCGAAATACCTCTCGGAATTCTATGCTCCATAAAGCTACTCACTTGTTGCCATACTAGAGAAGCCTTTCCTGAGCATGAGATACATGTTATTAAAGTAAAACAAATCGTTGTCAGAAGAGGGGTTCGAACCCACACCCTCATACGCGGATCAGAGCTTAAATCTGACGCCTTAGACCACTCGGCCTTCCTGACACGATTTTGAACATTTTCCGTGAAAAGAAGCTATAGTACCACCCCGAAATACCCCTCGTAATTCTATGCTCCATAAATTTAGGTACTCACTTGTTGCCATACTAGAGAAGCCTTTCCTGAGCATGAGATACATGTTATTAAAGTAAAACAAATCGTTGTCAGAAGTGCGGTTCGAACCCACTCCCTCATACGAGGATCAGAGCACAAATCTGACGCCACAGACCACTCGGCCATCCTGACACGCTTTTCAAAGTTTTCCTTGAAAATGTAGCTATATTACAACACCAAAATACCTCTCGGAATTCTATGCTCAACAGAGCTACACATTTGTTGCCTTTTCTGATCATGAGATCAGAAATGTAATTAAAATGAATCAAATCGTTGTCAGAAGAGGGGTTCGAACCGGCACCCTCATACGCGGATCAGAGCCTAAATCTGACGCCTTAGACCACTCGGCCATCCTGACACGATTTTGAACGTTTTCCGTGAAAATGAAGCTATAGTACCACCCCGAAATACCTCTCGGAATTCTATGCTCCATAAAGCTACTCACTTGTTGCCATACTAGAGAGGCTTTTCCTGAGCATGAGATACAAGTTATTAAAGTGAACAAATCGTTGTCAGAAGTGGGGTTCGAACCCACGCCCTCATACGAGGATCAGAGCTTAAATCTGACGCCTTAGACCACTCGGCCATCCTGACACGCTTTTAAACGTTTTCCTTGAAATGTAGCTATATTACAACACCAAAATACCTCTCGGAACTCTCTGCTCCATAGAGCTACACTTTTGTTGCCTTTTCTGATCATGAGATCCATGTAATTAAAATGAAACAAATCGTTGTCAGAAGAGGGGTTCGAACCCACACCCTCATACGCGGATCAGAGTTTAAATCTGACGCCTTAGACCACTCGGCCATTCTGACACGCTGTTAAACGTTTTCCTTGAAAATGAAGCTATAGTACAACCCCGAAATACCTCTCGGAATTCTATGCTCCATAAAGCTACTCACCTGTTGCCATACTAGAGAAGCCTTTCCTGAGCATGAGATACATGTTATTAAAGTAAAACAAATCGTTGTCAGACGTGGGGTTCGAACCCACGCCATCATACGAGGATCAGAGCTTAAATCTGACGCCTTAGACCACTCGGCCATCCTGACACGCTTTTAAACGTTTTCCTTGAAATGAAGCTATAGTACCACCCCGAAATACCTCTAGGAATTCTATGCTCCATAAAGCTACTCACATGTTGCCATACTAGAGAAGCCATTCCTGAGCATGAGATACATGTTATTAAAGTAAAACAAATCGTTGTCAGAAGTGGGGTTCGAACCCACGCCCTCATACGAGGATCAGAGCTTAAATCTGACGCCTTAGACCACTCGGCCATCCTGACACGCTTTTAAACGTTTTCCTTGAAAATGAAGCTATAGTACCACCCCGAAATACCTCTCGGAATTCTATGCTCCATAAAGCTACTCACTTGTTGCCATACTAGAGAAGCCTTTCCTGAGCATGAGATACATGTTATTAAAGTAAAACAAATCGTTGTCAGAAGAGGGGTTCGAACCCACACCCTCATACGCGGATCAGAGCTTAAATCTGACGCCTTAGACCACTCGGCCATCCTGACAATCGTTTAAACGTTTTCCTTGAAAATGAAGCTATAGTACCACCCCGAAATACCTCTCGGAATTCTATGCTCCATAAAGCTACTCACTTGTTGCCATACTGGAGAAGCCTTTCCTGAGCATGAGATACATGTTATTAAAGTAAAACAAATCGTTGTCCAAGTGGGGTTCGAACCCACGCCCTCATACGAGGCTCAGAGCTTAAATCTGACGCCTTAGACCACTCGGCCATCCTGACACGCTTATACGTTTTCCTTGAAAATGAAGCTATAGTACCACCCCGAAATACCTCCAGGAATTCTATGCTCCATAAAGCTACTCACATGTAGCCATATTAGAGAAGCCTTTCCTGAGCATGAGATACATATGTGTTTAAAGTAAAACAAATCGTAGTCAGAAGTGCGGTTCGAACCCACGCCCTCATACGAGGATCAGCGCTTAAATCTGACGCCTTAGACCACTCGGCCATACTGACACGCTTTGAAACGTTTTCCTTGAACATTTAACTATAGTACAACACCAAAATACCTCTCGGAACTCTATGCTCCATAGAGCTACTCACTTGTTGCCATACTAGAGAAGCCTTTTCTGATCATGAAATACATGTTATTAAAATGAATCAAATCGTTGTCAGAAGAAGGGTTCGAACCCACGCCCTCATACGAGGATCAGAGCTTAAATCTGACGCCTTAGACCACTCAGCCATCCTGACACGCTTTTCAAGGTTTTCCTTGAAAATGTAGCTATATTACAACACCAAAATACCTCTCGGAACTCTATGCTCCATAGAGCTACAATTTTGTTGCCTTTTCTGATCATGAGATCCATGTAATTAAAATGAATCAAATCGTTGTCAGAAGAGGGGTTCGAACCCACACCCTCACACGCGGATCAGAGGTTAAATCTGACGCCTTAGACCACTCGGCCATCCTGACACGCTTTTAAACGTTTTCCTTGAAAATGAAGCTATAGTACCACCCCGAAATACCTCTCGGAATTCTATGCTCCATAAAGCTACTCACATGTTGCCATACTAGAGAAGCCTTTCCTGAGCATGAGATACATATGTTATTAAAGTATAACAAATCGTTGTCAGAACAGGGGTTCGAACCCACGCCCTCATACGAGGATCAGAGCTTAAATCTGACGCCTTAGACCACTCGGCCATCCTGACACGCTTTTCAGAGTTTTCCTTGAAAATGTAGCTATAGTACAACACCAAAATACCTCTCGGAACTCCATGCTCCATAGAGCTACTCACTTGTTGCCATACTAGAGAAGCCTTTTCTGATCATGAGATACATGTTATTAAAATGAAACAAATCGTTGTCAGAAGAGGGGTTCGAACCCACGCCCTCATACGAGGATCACAGATTAAATCTGACGCCTTAGACCATTCGGCCATCTTGACACCCTATTGCACGTTTTCCGTGAAAATGAAGCTATAGTACAACCCCGAAACACCTCTCGGAATTCTATGCTCCATAAAGCTACTCACTTGTTGCCATACTAGAGAGGCTTTTCCTGAGCATGAGATACAAGTTATTAAAATGAACAAATCATTGTCAGAAGTGGGGTTCGAACCCACGCCCTCATACGAGGATCAGAGCTTAAATCTGACGCCTTTGACCACTCGGCCATCCTGACACGATTTTGAACGTTTTCCGTGAAAATGAAGCTATAGTACCACCCCGAAATACCTCTCGGAATTCTATGCTCCATAAAGCTACTCACATGTTGCCATACTAGAGAGGCTTTTCCTGAGCATGAGATACATTTATTAAAGTGAACAAATCGTTGTCAGAAGTGGGGTTCGAACCGACGCCCTCATACGAGGATCAGAGCTTAAATCTGACGCCTTAGACCACTCGGCCATCCTGACACGCTTTTAAACGTTTTCCTTGAAATGGAGCTATATTACAACACCAAAATACCTCTCGGAACTCTCTGCTCCATAGAGCTACACTTTTGTTGCCTTTTCTGATCATGAGATCCATGTAATTAAAATGAAACAAATCGTTGTCAGAAGAGGGGTTCGAACCCACACCCTCATACGCGGATCAGAGCTTAAATCTGACGCCTTAGACCACTCGGCCATTCTGACACGCTTTAAAACGTTTTCTTTGAAAATGAAGCTATAGTACCACCCCGAAATACCTCTCGGAATTCTATTATCCATAAAGCTACTCACCTGTTGCCATACTAGAAAAGCCTTTCCTGAGCATGAGATACATGTTATTAAAGTAAAACAAATCGTTGTCAGACGTGGGGTTCGAACCCACGCCATCATACGAGGATCAGAGCTTAAATCTGACGCCTTAGACCACTCGGCCATCCTGACACGCTTTTAAAGGTTTTCCTTGAAAATGAAGCTATAGTACCACCCCGAAATACCTCTAGCAATTCTATGCTCCATAAAGCTACTCACATGTTGCCATACTAGAGAAGCCATTCCTGAGCATGAGATACATGTTATTAAAGTAAAACAAATCGTTGTCAGAAGTGGGGTTCGAACCCACGCCCTCATACGAGGATCAGAGCTTAAATCTGACGCCTTAGACCACTCGGCCATCCTGACACGCTTTTAAACGTTTTCCTTGAAAATGAAGCTATAGTACCACCCCGAAATACCTCTCGGAATTCTATGCTCCATAAAGCTACTCACTTGTTGCCATACTAGAGAAGCCTTTCCTGAGCATGAGATACATGTTATTAAAGTAAAACAAATCGTTGTCAGAAGAGGGATTCGAACCCACACCCTCATACGCGGATCAGAGCTTAAATCTGACGCCTTAGACCACTCGGCCATCCTGACAATCGTTTAAACGTTTTCCTTGAAAATGAAGCTATAGTACCACCCCGAAATACCTCTCGGAATTCTATGCTCCATAAAGCTACACACTTGTTGCCATACTAGAGAAGCCTTTCCTGAGCATGAGATACATGTTATTAAAGTAAAACAAATCGTTGTCACAAGTGGGGTTCGAACCCACGCCCTCATACGAGGCTCAGAGCTTAAATCTGACGCCTTAGACCACTCGGCCATCCTGACACGCTTTTACACGTTTTCCTTGAAAATGAAGCTATAGTACCACCCCGAAATACCTCCAGGAATTCTATGCTCCATAAAGCTACTCACATGTAGCCATACTAGAGAAGCCTTTCCTGAGCATGAGATACATATTTGTTTAAAGTAAAACAAATCGTTGTCAGAAGTGCGGTACGAACCCACGCCCTCATACGAGGATCAGCGCTTAAATCTGACGCCTTAGACCACTCGGCCATACTGACACGCTTTTAAACGTTTTCCTTGAACATTTAACTATAGTACAACACCAAAATACCTCTCGGAACTCTATGCTCCATAGAGCTACTCACTTGTTGCCATACTAGAGAAGCCTTTTCTGATCATGAAATACATGTTATTACAAGTTGGGAAAACCAAAATATTACCTCTCCGTGTCAAGAAGATTATATAAACTTAAGTATCCAATGAAAACGTTATTATGTTTCTGAGTTGGGGTTTCCCATTTTTGTTGTTGTTTTGAAAAATATATCGCAATGCACGGGCCTTGATAGATATAGGAGGCAATGAATGAAATATATCACAATGCACGGGCCTTGATAGATATAGGAGGCAATGAATGAAATATATCGCATGCACGGGCCTTGGTAGATATAGGAGGCAATGATAATCTCTCTCTTTGCACGAGAGGTTTATCTTTAATATTTAAATAAATATAATTATTTTTAATTATTTTAATCTTCAATAATTAACATTAATAATAGTTAAATCGTTTAAAATAAAGTTATACCTATTATCTTATCAAACTTTGCTAATATTGACGTTTAAAGTGAAGGGTACCCCTCTTGCCCGCTTTTTTCAAATTTGGGGTATATATACGATTCGTTTCCATTATAATAGTAAGGAAAAAGCGCAATTGCGAAAACCTTTGGTGGCGATCCCACCTTAGGGAGGCTAGACGTTTCTCGTAACCCTAGCTGATCGCCGCGTATATCCTAAAACCAAACGATGATAATGGAGTAGAAGCCAATGATACAGATTGGTGTCTATGTGGAATAGACGGAAAACCAGTGGATGGTGGTGTTTGAAGCCAATGATACAGATTGGTGTCTATGTAGAATGGACGGAAGACCAGTGGATGGTGTTGTTAGAAGCCAATGATACAGATTGGTGTCTATGTGGAATAGACGGAAGACCAGTGGATGGTGGTGTTTGAAGCTAGTGTAAGTGCAGACTGGTGTCAATGTGGGATTGACAAAGAATAGAAGATGGTGGTGGTGGAAGCCAGAAAAGTACCAGGCTGGTGTTCATATGGGATGGACGAAGACCAAACATGGTGGTGTGAGTACTCAAGTATAGAGTAGCAAACGGAGAGAAATACAATTTTCCAAATTTCTGTGAACTGTCAATGCGGTCCGGAAATTGGGAACACGTTTGCTCCGATACGCAAACTGCGAACGCGGTCACGTGGGTGTAACAACGGACAGACAGACAGACACACACACAGACACACAGACAGACACGGCCGTTACAGAACCTCTCCTGGACTACGTCACACGGAGAGGTAAAAATGAAACAAATCGTTGTCAGAAGAAGGGTTCGAACCCACGCCCTCATACGAGGATCAGAGCTTAAATCTGACGCCTTAGACGACTCAGCCATCCTGACACGCTTTTCAAGGTTTTCCTTGAAAATGTAGCTATATTACAACACCAAAATACCTCTCGGAACTCTATGCTCCATAGAGCTACAATTTTGTTGCCTTTTCTGATCATGAGATCCATGTAATTAAAATGAATCAAATCGTTGTCAGAAGAGGGGTTCGAACCCACACCCTCACACGCGGATCAGAGGTTTAATCTGACGCCTTAGACCACTCGGCCATCCTGACACGCTTTTAAACGTTTTCCTTGAAAATGAAGCTATAGTACCACCCCGAAATACCTCTCGGAATTCTATGCTCCATAAAGCTACTCACATGTTGCCATACTAGAGAAGCCTTTCCTGAGCATGAGATACATATGTTATTAAAGTAAAACAAATCGTTGTCAGAACAGGGGTTCGAACCCACGCCCTCATACGAGGATCAGAGCTTAAATCTGACGCCTTAGACCACTCGGCCATCCTGACACGCTTTTCAGAGTTTTCCTTGAAAATGTAGCTATAGTACAACACCAAAATACCTCTCGGAACTCCATGCTCCATAGAGCTACTCACTTGTTGCCATACTAGAGAAGCCTTTTCTGATCATGAGATACATGTTATTAAAATGAAACAAATCGTTGTCAGAACAGGGGTTCGAACCCACGCCCTCATACGAGGATCACAGCTTAAATCTGACGCCTTAGACCATTCGGCCATCTTGACACCCTATTGAACGTTTTCCGTGAAAATGAAGCTATAGTACAACCCCGAAACACCTCTCGGAATTCTATGCTCCATAAAGCTACTCACTTGTTGCCATACTAGAGAGGCTTTTCCTGAGCATGAGATACAAGTTATTAAAATGAACAAATCATTGTCAGAAGTGGGGTTCGAACCCACGCCCTCATATGAGGATCAGAGCTTAAATCTGACGCCTTTGACCACTCGGCCATCCTGACACGATTTTGAACGTTTTCCGTGAAAATGAAGCTATAGTACCACCCCGAAATACCTCTCGGAATTCTATGCTCCATAAAGCTACTCACATGTTGCCATACTAGAGAAGCCTTTCTTGAGCATGAGATACATGTTATTAAAGTAAAACAAATCGATGGCAGAAGTGGGGTTCAAACCCACGCCCTCATACGAGGATCAGAGCTTAAATCTGACGCCTTAGACCACTCGGCCATCCTGACACGCTTTTAAACGTTTTCCTTGAACATTTAACTATAGTACAACACCAAAATACCTCTCGGAACTCTATGCTCCATAGAGCTACTCACTTGTTGCCATACTAGAGAAGCCTTTTCTGATCATGAAATACATGTTATTAAAATGAAACAAATCGTTGTCAGAAGAAGGGTTCGAACCCACGCCCTCATACGAGGATCAGAGCTTAAATCTGACGCCTTAGACCACTCAGCCATCCTGACACGCTTTTGAAGGTTTTCCTTGAAAATGTAGCTATATTACAACACCAAAATACCTCTCGGAACTCTATGCTCCATAGAGCTACAATTTTGTTGCCTTTTCTGATCATGAGATCCATGTAATTAAAATGAATCAAATCGTTGTCAGAAGAGGGGTTTGAACCCACACCCTCACACGCGGATCAGAGGTTAAATCTGACGCCTTAGACCACTCGGCCATCCTGACACGCTTTTAAACGTTTTCCTTGAAAATGAAGCTATAGTACCACCCCGAAATACCTCTCGGAATTCTATGCTCCATAAAGCTACTCACATGTTGCCATACTAGAGAAGCCTTTCCTGAGCATGAGATACATATGTTATTAAAGTAAAACAAATCGTTGTCAGAACAGGGGTTCGAACCCACGCCCTCATACGAGGATCAGAGCTTAAATCTGACGCCTTAGACCACTCGGCCATCCTGACACGCTTTTCAGAGTTTTCCTTGAAAATGTAGCTATAGTACAACACCAAAATACCTCTCGGAACTCCATGCTCCATAGAGCTACTCACTTGTTGCCATACTAGAGAAGCCTTTTCTGATCATGAGATACATGTTAATAAAATGAAACAAATCGTTGTCAGAAGAGGGGTTCGAACCCACGCCCTCATACGAGGATCACAGCTTAAATCTGACGCCTTAGACCATTCGGCCATCTTGACACCCTATTGAACGTTTTCCGTGAAAATGAAGCTATAGTACAACCCCGAAACACCTCTCGGAATTCTATGCTCCATAAAGCTACTCACTTGTTGCCATACTAGAGAGGCTTTTCCTGAGCATGAGATACAAGTTATTAAAATGAACAAATCATTGTCAGAAGTGGGGTTCGAACCCACGCCCTCATACGAGGATCAGAGCTTAAATCTGACGCCTTTGACCACTCGGCCATCCTGACACGATTTTGAACGTTTTCCGTGAAAATGAAGCTATAGTACCACCCCGAAATACCTCTCGGAATTCTATGCTCCATAAAGCTACTCACATGTTGCCATACTAGAGAAGCCTTTCTTGAGCATGAGATACATGTTATTAAAGTAAAACAAATCGATGGCAGAAGTGGGGTTCAAACCCACGCCCTCATACGAGGATCAGAGCTTAAATCTGACGCCTTAGACCACTCGGCCATCCTGACACGCTTTTAAACGTTTTCCTTGAACATTTAACTATAGTACAACACCAAAATACCTCTCGGAACTCTATGCTCCATAGAGCTACTCACTTGTTGCCATACTAGAGAAGCCTTTTCTGATCATGAAATACATGTTATTAAAATGAAACAAATCGTTGTCAGAAGAAGGGTTCGAACCCACGCCCTCATACGAGGATCAGAGCTTAAATCTGACGCCTTAGACCACTCAGCCATCCTGACACGCTTTTCAAGGTTTTCCTTGAAAATGTAGCTATATTACAACACCAAAATACCTCTCGGAACTCTATGCTCCATAGAGCTACAATTTTGTTGCCTTTTCTGATCATGAGATCCATGTAATTAAAATGAATCAAATCGTTGTCAGAAGAGGGGTTCGAACCCACACCCTCACACGCGGATCAGAGGTTAAATCTGACGCCTTAGACCACTCGGCCATCCTGACACGCTTTTAAACGTTTTCCTTGAAAATGAAGCTATAGTACCACCCCGAAATACCTCTCGGAATTCTATGCTCCATAAAGCTACTCACATGTTGCCATACTAGAGAAGCCTTTCCTGAGCATGAGATACATATGTTATTAAAGTAAAACAAATCGTTGTCAGAACAGGGGTTCGAACCCACGCCCTCATACGAGGATCAGAGGTTAAATCTGACGCCTTAGACCACTCGGCCATCCTGACACGCTTTTAAACGTTTTCCTTGAAAATGAAGCTATAGTACCACCCCGAAATACCTCTCGGAATTCTATGCTCCATAAAGCTACTCACATGTTGCCATACTAGAGAAGCCTTTTCTGATCATGAGATACATGTTATTAAAATGAAACAAATCGTTGTCAGAAGAGGGGTTCGAACCCACGCCCTCATACGAGGATCACAGCTTAAATCTGACGCCTTAGACCATTCGGCCATCTTGACACCTTATTGAACGTTTTCCGTGAAAATGAAGCTATAGTACAACCCCGAAACACCTCTCGGAATTCTATGCTCCATAAAGCTACTCACTTGTTGCCATACTAGAGAGGCTTTTCTTGAGCATGAGATACAAGTTATTAAAATGAACAAATCATTGTCAGAAGTGGGGTTCGAACCCACGGCCTCATACGAGGATCAGAGCTTAAATCTGACGCCTTTGACCACTCGGCCATCCTGACACGATTTTGAACGTTTTCCGTGAAAATGAAGCTATAGTACCACCCCGAAATACCTCTCGGAATTCTATGCTCCATAAAGCTACTCACATGTTGCCATACTAGAGAAGCCTTTCTTGAGCATGAGATACATGTTATTAAAGTAAAACAAATCGATGGCAGAAGTGGGGTTCAAACCCACGCCCTCATACGAGGATCAGAGCTTAAATCTGACGCCTTAGACCACTCGGCCATCCTGACACGCTTTTAAACGTTTTCCTTGAACATTTAACTATAGTACAACACCAAAATACCTCTCGGAACTCTATGCTCCATAGAGCTACTCACTTGTTGCCATACTAGAGAAGCCTTTTCTGATCATGAAATACATGTTATTAAAATGAAACAAATCGTTGTCAGAAGAAGGGTTCGAACCCACGCCCTCATACGAGGATCAGAGCTTAAATCTGACGCCTTAGACCACTCAGCCATCCTGACACGCTTTTCAAGGTTTTCCTTGAAAATGTAGCTATATTACAACACCAAAATACCTCTCGGAACTCTATGCTCCATAGAGCTACAATTTTGTTGCCTTTTCTGATCATGAGATCCATGTAATTAAAATGAATCAAATCGTTGTCAGAAGAGGGGTTCGAACCCACACCCTCACACGCGGATCAGAGGTTAAATCTGACGCCTTAGACCACTCGGCCATCCTGACACGCTTTTAAACGTTTTCCTTGAAAATGAAGCTATAGTACCACCCCGAAATACCTCTCGGAATTCTATGCTCCATAAAGCTACTCACATGTTGCCATACTAGAGAAGCCTTTCCTGAGCATGAGATACATATGTTATTAAAGTAAAACAAATCGTTGTCAGAACAGGGGTTCGAACCCACGCCCTCATACGAGGATCAGAGGTTAAATCTGACGCCTTAGACCACTCGGCCATCCTGACACGCTTTTAAACGTTTTCCTTGAAAATGAAGCTATAGTACCACCCCGAAATACCTCTCGGAATTCTATGCTCCATAAAGCTACTCACATGTTGCCATACTAGAGAAGCCTTTTCTGATCATGAGATACATGTTATTAAAATGAAACAAATCGTTGTCAGAAGAGGGGTTCGAACCCACGCCCTCATACGAGGATCACAGCTTAAATCTGACGCCTTAGACCATTCGGCCATCTTGACACCTTATTGAACGTTTTCCGTGAAAATGAAGCTATAGTACAACCCCGAAACACCTCTCGGAATTCTATGCTCCATAAAGCTACTCACTTGTTGCCATACTAGAGAGGCTTTTCTTGAGCATGAGATACAAGTTATTAAAATGAACAAATCATTGTCAGAAGTGGGGTTCGAACCCACGGCCTCATACGAGGATCAGAGCTTAAATCTGACGCCTTTGACCACTCGGCCATCCTGACACGATTTTGAACGTTTTCCGTGAAAATGAAGCTATAGTACCACCCCGAAATACCTCTCGGAATTCTATGCTCCATAAAGCTACTCACATGTTGCCATACTAGAGAAGCCTTTCTTGAGCATGAGATACATGTTATTAAAGTAAAACAAATCGATGGCAGAAGTGGGGTTCAAACCCATGCCCTCATACGAGGATCAGAGCTTAAATCTGACGCCTTAGACCACTCGGCCATCCTGACACGCTTTTAAACGTTTTCCTTGAAAATGAAGCTATAGTACCACCCCGAAATACCTCTAGGAATTCTATGCTCCATAAAGCTACTCACATGTTGCCATACTAGAGAAGCCTTTCCTGAGCATGAGATACATATGTTATTAAAGTAAAACAAATCGTTGTCAGAACAGGGGCTCGAACCCACGCCCTCATACGAGGATTAGAGCTTAAATCTGACGCCTTAGACCACTCGGCCATCCTGACACGCTTTTCAGAGTTTTCCTTGAAAATGTAGCTATAGTACAACACCAAAATACCTCTCGGAACTCCATGCTCCATAGAGCTACTCACTTGTTGCCATACTAGAGAAGCCTTTTCTGATCATGAGATACATGTTATTAAAATGAAACAAATCGTTGTCAGAAGAGGGGTTCGAACCCACGCCCTCATACGAGGATCACAGCTTAAATCTGACGCCTTAGACCATTCGGCCATCTTGACAACCTATTGAACGTTTTCCGTGAAAATGAAGCTATAGTACAACCCCGAAACACCTCTCGGAATTCTATGCTCCATAAAGCTACTCACTTGTTGCCATACTAGAGAGGCTTTTCCTGAGCATGAGATACAAGTTATTAAAGTAAAACAAATCATTGTCAGAAGTGGGGTTCGAACCCACGCCCTCATACGAGGATCAGAGCTTAAATCTGACGCCTTTGACCACTCGGCCATCCTGACACGATTTTGAACGTTTTCCGTGAAAATGAAACTATAGTACCACCCCGAAATACCTCTCGGAATTCTATGCTCCATAAAGCTACTCACATGTTGCCATACTAGAGAAGCCTTTCTTGAGCATGAGATACATGTTATTAAAGTAAAACAAATCGATGGCAGAAGTGGGGTTCAAACCCACTCCCTCATACGAGGATCAGAGCTTAAATCTGACGCCTTAGACCACTCGGCCATCCTGACACGCTTTTCAAAGTTTTCCTTGAAAATGAAGCTATAGTACAACACCAAAATACCTCTCGAAACTCCATGCTCCATAGAGCTACTCACTTGTTGCCATACTAGAGAAGCCTTTTCTGATCATAAGATACATGTTATTAAAATGAAACAAATCGTTGTCAGAAGAGGGGTTCGAACCCACGCCCTCATACGAGGATCACAGCTTAAATCTGACGCCTTAGACCACTCGGCCATCTTGACACGCTATTGAACGTTTTCCGTGAAAATGAAGCTATAGTACAACCCCGAAACACCTCTCGGAATTCTATGCTCCATAAAGCTACTCACTTGTTGCCATACTAGAGAGGCTTTTCCTGAGCATGAGATACAAGTTATTAAAGTAAAACAAATCATTGTCAGAAGTGGGGTTCGAACCCACGCCCTCATACGAGGATCAGAGCTTAAATCTGACGCCTTTGACCACTCGGACATCCTGACACGATTTTGAACGTTTTCCGTGAAAATGAAGCTATAGTACCACCCCGAAATACCTCTCGGAATTCTATGCTCCATAAAGCTACTCACATGTTGCCATACTAGAGAAGCCTTTCTTGAGCATGAGATACATGTTATTAAAGTAAAACAAATCGATGGCAGAAGTGGGGTTCAAACCCACGCCCTCATACGAGGATCAGAGCTTAAATCTGACGCCTTAGACCACTCGGCCATCCTGACACGCTTTTAAACGTTTTCCTTGAACATTTAACTATAGTACAACACCAAAATACCTCTCGGAACTCTATGCTCCATAGAGCTACTCACTTGTTGCCATACTAGAGAAGCCTTTTCTGATCATGAAATACATGTTATTAAAATGAAACAAATCGTTGTCAGAAGAAGGGTTCGAACCCGCGCCCTCATACGAGGATCAGAGCTTAAATCTGACGCCTTAGACCACTCAGCCATCCTGACACGCTTTTCAAGGTTTTCCTTGAAAATGTAGCTATATTACAACACCAAAATACCTCTCGGAACTCTATGCTCCATAGAGCTACAATTTTGTTGCCTTTTCTGATCATGAGATCCATGTAATTAAAATGAATCAAATCGTTGTCAGAAGAGGGGTTCGAACCCACACCCTCACACGCGGATCAGAGGTTAAATCTGACGCCTTAGACCACTCGGCCATCCTGACACGCTTTTAAACGTTTTCCTTGAAAATGAAGCTATAGTACCACCCCGAAATACCTCTCGGAATTCTATGCTCCATAAAGCTACTCACATGTTGCCATACTAGAGAAGCCTTTCCTGAGCATGAGATACATATGTTATTAAAGTAAAACAAATCGTTGTCAGAACAGGGGTTCGAACCCACGCCCTCATACGAGGATCAGAGGTTAAATCTGACGCCTTAGACCACTCGGCCATCCTGACACGCTTTTAAACGTTTTCCTTGAAAATGAAGCTATAGTACCACCCCGAAATACCTCTCGGAATTCTATGCTCCATAAAGCTACTCACATGTTGCCATACTAGAGAAGCCTTTTCTGATCATGAGATACATGTTATTAAAATGAAACAAATCGATGGCAGAAGTGGGGTTCAAACCCACTCCCTCATACGAGGATCAGAGCTTAAATCTGACGCCTTAGACCACTCGGCCATCCTGACACGCTTTTCAGAGTTTTCCTTGAAAATGTAGCTATAGTACAACACCAAAATACCTCTCGGAACTCCATGCTCCATAGAGCTACTCACTTGTTGCCATACTAGAGAAGCCTTTTCTGATCATGAGATACATGTTATTAAAATGAAACAAATCGTTGTCAGAAGAGGGGTTCGAACCCACGCCCTCATACGAGGATCACAGCTTAAATCTGACGCCTTAGACCATTCGGCCATCTTGACAACCTATTGAACGTTTTCCGTGAAAATGAAGCTATAGTACAACCCCGAAACACCTCTCGGAATTCTATGCTCCATAAAGCTACTCACTTGTTGCCATACTAGAGAGGCTTTTCCTGAGCATGAGATACAAGTTATTAAAGTAAAACAAATCATTGTCAGAAGTGGGGTTCGAACCCACGCCCTCATACGAGGATCAGAGCTTAAATCTGACGCCTTTGACCACTCGGCCATCCTGACACGATTTTGAACGTTTTCCGTGAAAATGAAACTATAGTACCACCCCGAAATACCTCTCGGAATTCTATGCTCCATAAAGCTACTCACATGTTGCCATACTAGAGAAGCCTTTCTTGAGCATGAGATACATGTTATTAAAGTAAAACAAATCGATGGCAGAAGTGGGGTTCAAACCCACTCCCTCATACGAGGATCAGAGCTTAAATCTGACGCCTTAGACCACTCGGCCATCCTGACACGCTTTTCAAAGTTTTCCTTGAAAATGAAGCTATAGTACAACACCAAAATACCTCTCGAAACTCCATGCTCCATAGAGCTACTCACTTGTTGCCATACTAGAGAAGCCTTTTCTGATCATAAGATACATGTTATTAAAATGAAACAAATCGTTGTCAGAAGAGGGGTTCGAACCCACGCCCTCATACGAGGATCACAGCTTAAATCTGACGCCTTAGACCACTCGGCCATCTTGACACGCTATTGAACGTTTTCCGTGAAAATGAAGCTATAGTACAACCCCGAAACACCTCTCGGAATTCTATGCTCCATAAAGCTACTCACTTGTTGCCATACTAGAGAGGCTTTTCCTGAGCATGAGATACAAGTTATTAAAGTAAAACAAATCATTGTCAGAAGTGGGGTTCGAACCCACGCCCTCATACGAGGATCAGAGCTTAAATCTGACGCCTTTGACCACTCGGACATCCTGACACGATTTTGAACGTTTTCCGTGAAAATGAAGCTATAGTACCACCCCGAAATACCTCTCGGAATTCTATGCTCCATAAAGCTACTCACTTGTTGCCATACTAGAGAAGCCTTTTCTGATCATGAAATACATGTTATTAAAATGAAACAAATCGTTGTCAGAAGAAGGGTTCGAACCCGCGCCCTCATACGAGGATCAGAGCTTAAATCTGACGCCTTAGACCACTCAGCCATCCTGACACTCTTTTCAAGGTTTTCCTTGAAAATGTAGCTATATTACAACACCAAAATACCTCTCGGAACTCTATGCTCCATAGAGCTACAATTTTGTTGCCTTTTCTGATCATGAGATCCATGTAATTAAAATGAATCAAATCGTTGTCAGAAGAGGGGTTCGAACCCACACCCTCACACGCGGATCAGAGGTTAAATCTGACGCCTTAGACCACTCGGCCATCCTGACACGCTTTTAAACGTTTTCCTTGAAAATGAAGCTATAGTACCACCCCGAAATACCTCTCGGAATTCTATGCTCCATAAAGCTACTCACATGTTGCCATACTAGAGAAGCCTTTCCTGAGCATGAGATACATATGTTATTAAAGTAAAACAAATCGTTGTCAGAACAGGGGTTCGAACCCACGCCCTCATACGAGGATCAGAGGTTAAATCTGACGCCTTAGACCACTCGGCCATCCTGACACGCTTTTAAACGTTTTCCTTGAAAATGAAGCTATAGTACCACCCCGAAATACCTCTCGGAATTCTATGCTCCATAAAGCTACTCACATGTTGCCATACTAGAGAAGCCTTTTCTGATCATGAGATACATGTTATTAAAATGAAACAAATCGATGGCAGAAGTGGGGTTCAAACCCACTCCCTCATACGAGGATCAGAGCTTAAATCTGACGCCTTAGACCACTCGGCCATCCTGACACGCTTTTCAAAGTTTTCCTTGAAAATGAAGCTATAGTACAACACCAAAATACCTCTCGAAACTCCATGCTCCATAGAGCTACTCACTTGTTGCCATACTAGAGAAGCCTTTTCTGATCATAAGATACATGTTATTAAAATGAAACAAATCGTTGTCAGAAGAGGGGTTCGAACCCACGCCCTCATACGAGGATCACAGCTTAAATCTGACGCCTTAGACCACTCGGCCATCTTGACACGCTATTGAACGTTTTCCGTGATAATGAAGCTATAGTACAACCCCGAAACACCTCTCGGAATTCTATGCTCCATAAAGCTACTCACTTGTTGCCATACTAGAGAGGCTTTTCCTGAGCATGAGATACAAGTTATTAAAGTAAAACAAATCATTGTCAGAAGTGGGGTTCGAACCCACGCCCTCATACGAGGATCAGAGCTTAAATCTGACGCCTTTGACCACTCGGCCATCCTGACACGATTTTGAACGTTTTCCGTGAAAGTGAAGCTATAGTACCACCCCGAAATACCTCTCGGAATTCTATGCTCCATAAAGCTACTCACATGTTGCCATACTAGAGAAGCCTTTCTTGAGCATGAGATACATGTTATTAAAGTAAAACAAATCGATGGCAGAAGTGGGGTTCAAACCCACGCCCTCATACGAGGATCAGAGCTTAAATCTGACGCCTTAGACCACTCGGCCATCCTGACACGCTTTTAAACGTTTTCCTTGAAAATGAAGCTATAGTACCACCCCGAAATACCTCTAGGAATTCTATGCTCCATAAAGCTACTCACATGTTGCCATACTAGAGAAGCCTTTCCTGAGCATGAGATACATATGTTATTAAAGTAAAACAAATCGTTGTTAGAACAGGGGTTCGAACCCACGCCCTCATACGAGGATCAGAGCTTAAATCTGACGCCTTAGACCACTCGGCCATCCTGACACGCTTTTCAAAGTTTTCCTTGAAAAGGAAGCTATAGTACAACACCAAAATACCTCTCGAAACTCCATGCTCCATAGAGCTACTCACTTAATGCCATACTAGAGAAGCCTTTTCTGATCATAAGATACATGTTATTAAAATGAAACAAATCGTTGTCAGAAGAGGGGTTCGAACCCACGCCCTCATACGAGGATCACAGCTTAAATCTGACGCCTTAGACCACTCAGCCATCTTGACACGCTATTGAACGTTTTCCATGAAAATGAAGCTATAGTACAACCCCGAAACACCTCTCGGAATTCTATGCTCCATAGAGCTACTCACTTGTTGCCATACTAGAGAAGCCTTTTCTGATCATGAGATACATGTTACTAAAATGAAACAAATCGTTTTCAGAAGAGGGGTTCGAACCTACGCCCTCATATGAGGATCAGAGCTTAAATCTGACGCCTTAGACCACTCGGCCATCCTGACACGCTTTTAAACGTTTTCCTTGAACATTTAGCTATAGTACAACACCAAAATACGTCTCGGAACTCTATGCTCCATAGAGCTACTCACTTGTTGCCATACTAGAGAGGCTTTTCCTGAGCATGAGATACAAGTTATTAAAATGAACAAATCATTGTCAGAAGTGGGGTTCGAACCCACGCCCTCATACGAGGATCAGAGCTTAAATCTGACGCCTTTGACCACTCGGCCATCCTGACACGATTTTGAACGTTTTCCGTGATAGGAAGCTATAGTACCACCCCGAAATACATCTCGGAATTCTATGCTCCATAAAGCTACTCACATGTTGCCATATTAGAGAAGCCTTTCTTGAGCATGAGATACATGTTATTAAAGTAAAACAAATCGATGGCAGAAGTGGGGTTCGAACCCACGCCCTCATACGAGGATCAGAGCTTAAATCTGACGCCTTAGACCACTCGGCCATCCTGACACGCTTTTACACGTTTTCCTTGAAAATGAAGCTATAGTACCACCCCGAAATACCTCCAGGAATTCTATGCTCCATAAAGCTACTCACATGTAGCCATACTAGAGAAGCCTTTCCTGAGCATGAGATACATATGTGTTTAAAGTAAAACAAATCGTTGTCAGAAGTGCGGTTCAAACCCACGCCCTCTTACGAGGATCAGCGCTTAAATCTGACGCCTTAGACCACTCGGCCATACTGACACGCTTTTAAACGTTTTCCTTGAACATTTAAGTATAGTACAACACCAAAATACCTCTCGGAACTCTATGCTCCATAGAGCTACTCACTTGTTGCCATACTAGAGAAGCCTTTTCTGATCATGAAATACATGTTATTAAAATGAATCAAATCGTTGTCAGAAGAGGGGTTCGAACCCACACCCTCACACGCGGATCACAGGTTAAATCTGACGCCTTAGACCACTCGGCCATCCTGACACGCTTTTAAACGTTTTCCTTGAAAATGAAGCTATAGTACCACCCCGAAATACCTCTCGGAATTCTATGCTCCATAAAGCTACTCACATGTTGCCATACTAGAGAAGCCTTTCCTGAGCATGAGATACATATGTTATTAAAGTAAAACAAATCGTTGTCAGAACAGGGGTTCGAACCCACGCCCTCATACGAGGATCAGAGCTTAAATCTGACGCCTTAGACCACTCGGCCATCCTGACACGCTTTTCAAAGTTTTCCTTGAAAATGTAGCTATAGTACAACACCAAAATACCTCTCGGAACTCCATGCTCCATAGAGCTACTCACTTGTTGCCATACTAGAGAAGCCTTTTCTGATCATGAGATACATGTTATTAAAATGAAACAAATCGTTGTCAGAAGAGGGGTTCGAACCCACGCCCTCATACGAGGATCACAGCTTAAATCTGACGCCTTAGACCACTCGGCCATCTTGACACCCTATTGAACGTTTTCCGTGAAAATGAAGCTATAGTACAACCCCGAAACACCTCTCGGAATTCTATGCTCCATAAAGCTACTCACTTGTTGCCATACTAGAGAGGCTTTTCCTGAGCATGAGATACAAGTTAATAAAATGAACAAATCATTGTCAGAAGTGGGGTTCGAACCCACGCCCTCATACGAGGATCAGAGCTTAAATCTGACGCCTTTGACCACTCGGCCATCCTGACACGATTTTAAACGTTTTCCTTGAAAATGAAGCTATAGTACCACCCCGAAATACCTCTAGGAATTCTATGCTCCATAAAGCTACTCACATGTTGCCATACTAGAGAAGCCTTTCCTGAGCGTGAGATACATATGTTTTTAAAGTAAAACAAATCGTTGTCAGAAGAAGGGTTCGAACCCACACCCTCACACGCGGATCAGAGCTTAATTCTGACGCCTTGGACCACTCGGCCATCCTGACACACTTTTAAACGTTTTCCTTGAAAATGAAGCTATAGTACCACCCCGAAACACCTCTCGGAATTCTATGCTCCATAAAGCTACTCACTTGTTGCCATACTAGAGAGGCTTTTCCTGAGCATGAGATACAAGTTATTAAAATGAACAAATCGTTGTCAGAAGTGGGGTTCGAACCCACGCCCTCATACGAGGATCAGAGCTTAAATCTGACGTCTTAGACCACTCGGCCTTCCTGACACGCTTTTAAACGTTTTCCTTGAACATTTAGCTATAGTACCACCCCGAAATACCTCTCGGAATTCTATGCGCCATAAAGCTACTCACTTGTTGCCATACTAGAGAAGCCTTTCCTGAGCATGAGATACATGTTATTAAAGTAAAACAAATCGTTGTCAGAAGTGGGGTTCGAACCCACGCCCTCATACGAGGATCAGAGCTTAAATCTGACGCCTTAGACCACTCGGCCATCCTGACACACTTTTAAACGTTTTCCTTGATAATGAAGCTATAGTACCACCCCGAAATACCTCTAGGAATTCTATGCTCCATAAAGCTACTCACATGTTGCCATACTAGAGAAGCCTTTCCTGAGCATGAGATACACATGTTATTAAAGTAAAACAAATCGTTGTCAGAAGTGCGGTTTGAACCCACGCCCTCATACGAGGATCAGAGCTTAAATCTGACGCCTTACACCACTCGGCCATCCTGACACGCTTTTCAACGTTTTCTTTGAACATTTAGCTATAGTACAACCCCGAAACACCTCTCGGAATTCTATGCTCCATAAAGCTACTCACATGTTGCCATACTAGAGAAGCCTTTCTTGAGCATGAGATACATGTTATTAAAGTAAAACAAATCGATGGCAGAAGTGGGGTTCGAACCCACGCCCTCATCCGAGGATCAGAGCTTAAATCTGACGCCTTAGACCACTCGGCCATCCTGACACGCTTTTCAAGGTTTTCCTTGAAAATGTAGCTATAGTACAACACCAAAATACCTCACGGAACTCTATGCTCCATAGAGCTACTCACTTGTTGCCATACTAGAGAAGCCTTTTCTGATCATGAGATACATGTTATTAAAATGAAACAAATCGTTGTCAGAAGAGGGGTTCGAACCTACGCCCTCATACGAGGATCAGAGCTTAAATCTGACGCCTTAGACCACTCGGCCATCCTGACACGCTTCTAAAGGTTTTCCTTGAACATTTAGCTATAGTACCACCCCGAAATGCCTCTAGGAATTCTATGCTCCATAAAGCTACTCACATGTTGCCATACTAGAGAAGCCTTTCCTGAGCATGAGATACATATGTTATTAAAGTAAAACAAATCGTTGTCAGAAGAAGGGTTCGAACCCACGCCCTCATACGAGGATCAGAGCTTAAATCTGACGCCTTAGACCACTCCACCATCCTGACACGCTTTTCAAGGTTTTCCTTGAAAATGTAGCTATATTACAACACCAAAATACCTCTCGGAACTCTATGCTCCATAGAGCTACACTTTTGTTGCCTTTTCTGATTATGAGATCCATGTAATTAAAATGAATCAAATCGTTGTCAGAAGAGGGGTTCGAACCCACACCCTCACACGCGGATCAGATCTTAAATCTGACGCCTTAGACCACTCGGCCATCCTGACACACTTTTAAACGTTTTCCTTGAAAATGAAGGTATAGTACCACCCCGAAACACCTTTCGGAATTCTATGCTCCATAAAGCTACTCACTTGTTGCCATACTAGAGAGGCTTTTCCTGAGCATGAGATACAAGTTATTAAAATGAACAAATCGTTGTCAGAAGTGGGGTTCGAACCCACGCCCTCATACGAGGATCAGAGCTTAAATCTGACGCCTTTGACCACTCGGCCATCCTGACACGATTTTGAACGTTTTCCGTGAAAATGAAGCTATAGTACCACCCCGAAATACCTCTCGGAATTCTATGCTCCATAAAGCTACTCACATGTTGCCATACTAGAGAAGCCTTTCTTGAGCATGAGATTCATGTTATTAAAGTAAAACAAATCGATGGCAGAAGTGGGGTTCGAACCCACGCCCTCATACGCAGGGCCGTCTTAAGTGTTCTATGGGCCACTGGGCAGTGCAGTATATTGGGCCCCCTAATCCCCTATGCAAAACGAATTAATTTTCCTCCAAAGCAAAAGTATACAAATTAAACAATCAACGCAAAATCAGAAACATTGGCGCACTTTCTTCCTTGAAAATTCCTTTACAATTGGATTTTCTTATGACAAAAAATGTAAAATGAGTATTACGTGACAATTATCGGGCCCCTGTTCTTGAGGGGCCCCTGGGCCAGTGCCCAACGGGCCCAATGGATAAGACGGCACTGCTCATACGAGGATCAGAGCTTAAATCTGACGACTTAGACCACTCGGCCATCCTGACACGCTTTTCAAGGTTTTCCTTGAAAATGTAGCTATAGTACAACACCAAAATACCTCACGGAACTCTATGCTCCATAGAGCTACTCACTTGTTGCCATACTAGAGAAGCCTTTTCTGATCATGAGATACATGTTATTAAAATGAAACAAATCGTTGTCAGAAGAGGGGTTCGAACCTACGCCCTCATACGAGGATCAGAGCTGAAATCTGACGCCTTTGACCACTCGGCCATCCTGACACGATTTTGAACGTTTTCCGTGAAAATGAAGCTATAGTACCACCCCGAAATACCTCTCGGAATTCTATGCTCCATAAAACTACTCACATGTTGCCATACTAGAGAAGCCTTTTTTGAGCATGAGATACATGTTATTAAAATGAAACAAATCGTTGTCAGAAGAGGGGTTCGAACCTACGCCCACATACGAGGATCAGAGCTTAAATCTGACGCCTTAGACCACTCGGCCATCCTGACACACTTTTAAACGTTTTCCTTGAAAATGAAGCTATAGTACCACCCCGAAACACCTCTCGGAATTCTATGCTCCATAAAGCTACTCACATGTTGCCATACTAGAGAAGCCTTTCTTGAGCATGAGATTCATGTTATTAAAGTAAAATAAATCGATGGCAGAAGTGGGGTTCGAACCCACGCCCTCACACGCGGATCAGAGCTTAAATCTGACGCCTTAGACCACTCGGCCATCCTGACACACTTTTAAACGTTTTCCTTGAAAATGAAGCTATAGTACCACCCCGAAACACCTCTCGGAATTCTATGCTCCATAAAGCTACTCACTTGTTGCCATACTAGAGAGGCTTTTCCTGAGCATGAGATACATGTTATTAAAATGAAACAAATCGTTGTCAGAAGTGGGGTTCGAACCTACGCCCTCATACGCGGATCAGAGCTTAAATCTGACGCCTTAGACCACTCGGCCATCCTGACACGCTTTTAAACGTTTTCCTTGAACATTTAGCTATAGTACAACACCAAAATACCTCTCGGAACTCTATGCTCCATAAAGCTACTCACTTGTTGCCATACTAGAGAAGCCTATTCTGATCAGAGATACATGTTATTAAAATGAAACAAATCGTTGTCAGAAGTGGGGTTCGAACCCACGCCCTCATACGAGGATCAGAGCTTAAATCTTACGCCTTAGACCACTCGGCCATCCTGACACGCTTTTAAACGTTTTCCTTGAAAATGAAGCTATAGTACCACCCCGAAATACCTCTAGGAATTCTATGCTCCATAAAGCTACTCACATGTTGCCATACTAGAGAAGCCTTTCCTGAGCGTGAGATACATATGTTTTTAAAGTAAAACAAATCGTTGTCAGAAGAAGGGTTCGAACCCACGCCCTCATACGAGGATCAGAGCTTAAATCCGACGCCTTAGACCACTCCGCCATCCTGACACGCTTTTGAAGGTTTTCCTTGTAAATGTAGCTATATTACAACACCAAAATACCTCTCGGAACTCTATGCTCCATAGAGCTACACTTTTGTTGCCTTTTCTGATCATGAGATCCATGTAATTAAAATGAATCAAATCGTTGACAGAAGAGGGGTTCGAACCCACACCCTCACACGCGGATCAGAGCTTAAATCTGACGCCTTAGACCACTCGGCCATCCTGACACACTTTAAACGTTTTCCTTGAAAAGAAGCTATAGTACCACCCCGAAATACCTCTCGGAATTCTATGCTCCATAAAGCTACTCACTTGTTGCCATACTAGAGAAGCCTTTCCTGAGCATGAGATACATGTTATTAAAGTAAAACAAATCGTTGACAGAAGTGCGGTTCGAACCCACGCCCTCATACGAGGATCAGAGCTTAAATCTGACGCCTTAGACCACTCGGCCATCCTGACACGCTTTTCAAAGTTTTCCTTGAAAATGTAGCTATATTACAACACCAAAATACCTCTCGGAACTATATGCTCCATAGAGCTACTCACTTGTTGCCATACTAGAGAAGCCTTTTCTGATCATGAGATACATGTTATTAAAATGAAACAAATCGTTGTCAGAAGTGGGGTTCGAACCCACGCCCTCATACGAGGATCAGAGCTTAAATCTTACGCCTTAGACCACTCGGCCATCCTGACACGCTTTTAAACGTTTTCCTTGAAAATGAAGCTATAGTACCACCCCGAAATACCTCTAGGAATTCTATGCTCCATAAAGCTACTCACATGTTGCCATACAAGAGAAGCCTTTCCTGAGCGTGAGATACATATGTTTTTAAAGTAAAACAAATCGTTGTCAGAAGAAGGGTTCGAACCCACGCCCTCATACGAGGATCAGAGCTTAAATCCGACGCCTTAGACCACTCCGCCATCCTGACACGCTTTTCAAGGTTTTCCTTGTAAATGTAGCTATATTACAACACCAAAATACCTCTCGGAACTCTATGCTCCATAAAGCTACTCACTTGTTGCCATACTTGAGAGGCTTTTCCTGAGCATGAGATACAAGTTATTAAAATGAACAAATCGTTGTCAGAAGTGGGGTTCGAACCCACGCCCTCATACGAGGATCAGAGCTAAAATCTGACGCCTTTGACCACTCGGCCATCCTGACACGATTTTGAACGTTTTCCGTGAAAATGAAGCTATAGTACCACCCCGAAATACCTCTCGGAATTCTATGCTCCATAAAACTACTCACATGTTGCCATACTAGAGAAGCCTTTTTTGAGCATGAGATACATGTTATTAAAATGAAACAAATCGTTGTCAGAAGAAGGGTTCGAACCCACGTCCTCACACGAGGATCAGAGCTTAAATCTGACGCCTTAGACCACTCGGCCATCCTGACACGCTTTTCAAGGTTTTCCTTGAAAATGTAGCTAAATTACAACACCAAAATACCTCTCGGAACTCTATGCTCCATAGAGCTACACTTTTGTTGCCTTTTCTGATCATGAGGTCCATGTAATTAAAATGAAACAAATCGTAGTCAGAAGAGCGGTTCGAACCCACACCCTCATACGTGGATCAGAGATTAAATCTGACGCCTTAGACCACTCGGCCATCCTGACACGCATTTAAACGTTTTCCGTGAAAATGAAGCTATAGTACCACCCCGAAATACCTCTCGGAATTCTATGCTCCATAAAGCTACTCACATGTTGCCATACTAGAAAAGCCTTTCTTGAGCATGAGATACATGTTATTAAAATGAAACAAATCGTTGTCAGAAGTCGGGTTCGAACCCACGCCCTCATACGAGGATCAGAGCTTAAATCTGACGCTTTAGACCACTCGGCCATCCTAACACGCTTTTAAACGTTAACCTTGAACATTTAGCTATAGTACAACACCAAAATACCTCTCGGAACTCTATGCTCCATAGAGCTACTCACTTGTTGCCATACTAGAGAAGCCTTTTCTGATCATGAGATACATGTTATTAAAATGAAACAAATCGTTGTCAGAACAGGGGTTCGAACCCACGCCCTCATACGAGGATCAGAGCTTAAATCTGACGCCTTAGACCACTCGGCCATCCTGACACGCTATTGAACGTTTTCCGTGAAAATGAAGCTATAGTACAACCCCGAAACACCTCTCGGAATTCTATGCTCCATAAAGCTACTCACTTGTTGCCATACTAGAGAGGCCTTTCCTGAGCATGAGATACAGGTTATTAAAATGAAACAAATCGTTGTCAGAAGTGGGGTTCGAACCCACGCCCTCATACGAGGATCAGAGCTTAAATCTGACGCCTTAGACCACTCGGCCTTCCTGACACGATTTTGAACGTTTTCCGTGAAAATGAAGCTATAGTACCACCCCGAAATACCTCTCGGAATTCTATGCTCCATAAAGCTACTCACTTGTTGCCATACTAGAGAAGCCTTTCCTGAGCATGAGATACATGTTATTAAAGTAAAACAAATCGTTGTCAGAAGTGGGGTTCGAACCCACGCCCTCATACGAGGATCAGAGCTTAAATCTGACGCCTTAGACCACTCGGCTCGGTCTGTCCCGAGTCCGAGTTTTTGAAGGACTCTGATACCGAGAGGACCTACGCTCCTGTTAGTAGGATGGAGTTGGGGGCCAAGGGTGCTGCTGGTGGAGGCGAAGGAGATACCGGTCCTGGATCGGGACTCCGCGCTACCGCCAAGCAGTAGCCGGGGCCGCCTCTCTTCCTAAGATATGAGCATCAAGGTGATCCAGATCAACCTGCATTACTGCAAAGCGGCCTCGGCAGTTCTATGCCGGAAGTTTGCCTTAGAGGGCCTGGATGTGGCTCTCATTCAGGAACCTTGGATTCATAATGGTAAAATCCTTGGTTTAAAGAATGCAGGTAATTTCTCTTATGACTTTACCTCACCCAACCCCAAGGCGTGTGTTCTGACCAGGAAGGGTCTTGACATCCTTCCGCTTCCGAACTACCTCACTAGGGATACTGCTGTGATTAAGGTAATGCCCTCCTCTTCTGGAGAGGCAACTGGCCTTATCATGGCGTCTGCTTACTTTCCCCATGATTATTATTATTATTATTGTTGATGAGGCGGGGCTCACGCCCTAGCACCGATGCCAAAGGCATATTGTGCAACCTCATAATCAGGCCTTGAATAGGCCCGTAGCCGCAGCGTAGCGAAGAATTCGCTCCACCGTAAAAGAGGAGACCCGCGAGGGCTCCACAGTGTGTGAATCAAAATGTTCTAGTCTAAGCGAGGCGAAGAAGTCGCACTCGCAAAGTACGTGAGCGGATGTTTCTTCCTTCTCCTGGCACGACCTGCAGAGGGGGTCGTCAGCAAGACCCATCAGATGGAGGTGCCTATTTAGCCGACAGTGTCCGGTCAGAAGACCGGTGGCCAGCCTAATATCCCATCTGCTGAGCGAAATTAGGTCTCTAGCACGAGACCTGCAGGGACCATTGACTAACTGTTTTGTCTGTCTCTGGCCATCCATGTCATGCCAGAGCTGGTTTTGTATGACAGTCATCCTGTCATGCAGGCTCCGTTTGACATGCCCGTAGGGGATGGGGACGGCCGGCTCCGGCCCCAAGAGCTTGGCCTCCGCGCCCCTTTTCGCAAATCTATCGGCTTGCTCATTGCCATAATAACCGCTATGCCCTGGCACCCAGTACAACAGAACCCTGTTGCAGGACGCCAGTTGCGCTAGCAGATCAAGGCAGCTACGCACCAGTTGAGAGGTAATCTGACACTGGTCCAGCGCATTCAGGGCGGCCTGACTGTCAGAATAGATCCTCACAGTCCGTCCGTTATACCCTTTGTTAATGCAGTAGTCTGCGCAATAACAGATCGCGGCAATTTCCGCTTGGAACACACTAGCAAAGGTGCCCAGGCAAGCAGAAAAACCGACCCTTGTAGTTTGGCAGTAATAGCCGGCGCCAGCGCCGGAATCAGTCTTGGAACCATCGGTGAACCAAATAGTTTCACCCCCAGTGCCAAGAGGCAGCAGGTTAGTCCACTCGGCCCGACTGGGAAAGTGGATGCTGAATGGCTTAGTGAAATCAAAGCTGGTAACGGTTTTGTCAGAGCACATCGTTAACGACGGCTCAAGTGCAGCGTACTCCCGAAAGAGCTTCGTATGGCTGTAATCCCAAAGTCTTGGAACCCAACAGCCATTAATGTGGAGCCTGTAGGCCCCCATGACAGCCTCCTCCTCAATGAAAAGATGAAGAGGTAGCATGTCAAGAAGCACCTCCAGGGAAGCAGTTGGGGTCGATCTCATGGCCCCTGTAACACCAATGCAGGCAAGCCTTTGAAGCTTGCGCAGGGCAGCCTGCACCGTCTTCAGCCGGACCCTTGTCCACCAGACAAGTGCCCCGTAAGATAGTATGGGTCTGATGAACCCAGTATAGAGCCAGTGTACAGCCTTGGGGTTGAGGCCCCAAGTCTGGCCGACTGAGCTCCTGGTCCTCCAGAAAAGCATCTTGGCCTTCTTAATACACCAATCAAGATGCGGCTTCCATGTGAGTCTGCAGTCAAAGGTCACCCCCAGGTATTTTACCTCGGAGGACTTTGTCAGGACCTGGCCAAAGAAGGAGATATCATTGAACAGATCCTTAGTATTCTTCCTCGTAAACGGAACAAGGACAGTTTTATCAGGATTAACGGAAAGGTTAACCGCCTGACACCATTGCTCCACGCTAGAGAGAGCAGATCTCATAAGTGTGGTGACAGTATCCGGGAACTTCCCGGTAAAGACTATTGCTACATCGTCCGCATACCCGAAGCAGCTACAGCCCCCAGCACCCCCGAGCCTCTCCAGGAGTTCGTCCACCACCAGGCACCACAACAGGGGGGAGAGCACTCCACCCTGAGGGCAGCCCCGGCTGGTAGTCACCCCTAGAGAGTCCCCAAGGAGGGACGCCGACACCTCGCGGTCGGTAAGCATGGACTTGATCCAACGGCCAAGAGTGTCGCTGATGCCAAATCTCTTAACAGCTTCAGTAATAACCGAGCTAGAGACCTTGTCAAAGGCCCCCTCAATATCGAGGAAGACGGCCAGTGAAATTTCCTGAAACTCGAATGCCCTGTCCAGGCAATTCGTGAGGCCGTGAAGGGCCGTCTCAGTTGATTTACCTTTTTGATAAGCAAATTGTGAAGAAGAGAGAGGAGTTACCGAAAGTACCTCGTCTCTAATGTACCTGTCCACCAGCTTCTCCAGGATTTTGAGGAAGAAGGAGGTCAGGCATATGGGCCTAAATGCCTTCGCCTCGAGGTAGGAAACCTTCCCGGGCTTGGGAATAAAGATGACCCTAGATCGCTTCCAATCACAAGGTATGTGACCGAGAGCAATGCAAAGTCTATAGATTTTGCATAACGGAGAGGCGATGTGGTCTAAGCCCTCCTGCAAAAGCCGAGGGAAGACCCCATCGGGTCCCGGAGATTTGTAGGGCTCAAAACAGTTGACAGCCCAACGAAGCTTGGGAATCGTAACAACCTGCCTGGCTACAAGCCAGTCCTCTCTCTTCGCCCTGTGCAGAGCAGGTTATAGAGAGTCAGGGTTTGTTGGATTGATTGGAGTGGAGTCAGGGAAGTGGACCTCCAGCATATGCTTGAGAGTCTCAGCCCCAGACTTAGTGTACACACCCTCCTGCAACTTAATAGTGTTAAGACGATGTGTGTTGTCGTGCGCTAGGATCTTCATGACCCTAGCCGTGGCAGGGACATTGGAGACTTGCTCACAGAAGGTCCGCCAAGAGTCCTTCTTAGCAGCTCTAATGGCCCTGTTGTAGGTATTAAGGGACTGCCTGTATCCAGTCCAGTCTCCCGTGCGCTTGGCTTTGTTGAAGAGCCTGCGCGTGTATTTCCGAAGCCGGCTGAGATCCGCATTCCACCAAGGGACAAGCCTCGAGCGGTTAACGGTCTTGAGTGGGCAGTTCCGGTGAAACGACTCAATGATAGAGCTCTCTAAGTCACCAGCAGCCCTATCAAGTTCGTAGGGTGAAGTGAGTTTAGGGGTGTGACCATCTCCGTAGCGTAGGATAAGGTCTTCCTTATAGCCGGTCCAATTGGTCCGTTTTGGATTGCGTACCTCCGTCCCCGCCGGGACAGAGGTAGTCGCGACAGTAAAGCAGATGTGCCTATGATCCGACAGAGATGGCTCAGTAGACACATGCCAGTTAGACACGGAAGACGCGAGGTTTTCCGTGGCTAGCGTGAGGTCAATGACCTCCCTTCTATTAGAAGTAACAAAAGTGGGTTCATTGTTTTGATTAAGAATATGGAGTTTACAACCAACTAAATATTCTAGTAAATCATCACCTCTCCTGTTGCAGTCAGAACTGCCCCACGTGATGTGATGAGCGTTGGCGTCGCAGCCAATGATTAGTTTGTCCCCTCTCCTTTCACATTGATCGACCAAATTGATCACCTCAATTGTCGGGAGAGAGTCCGCGTCGTGGGCAAAGTAAGCAGAGGCGGCCGTGATAGTCAACTTGGCATTCCCAGTGGCCAGGACTAGCTTCACGGCCGCCGTGTCCTGGGACGTGTACAGCGGTAGAGAGATACAGCAAAGATCCCTCCGAACCAGAATACACGCCCTAGGTCTAGCAGCAGTATGGTCATAAAATAGTGACCCTGCCGCGTCAAGACCGAGGATTTTGCCATGGCATATCCACGGTTCTTGTATGAGGGCCAGATCAAGACCCTCTATAGCAAACCTCCTGCAGAGTACCGCAGAGGCCGCCTTACTATGGTGCAGATTAATTTGAATCGCACGTAGCGTCCCCATGGTCCCTAAGAGAGGGGTTCAGAAGGGACCTAGCTACACCTCATCAGTCCCGAGAGGGCCAGTGGCACCTCCCCCCCTGACAGGCAAGCTCCCAGTCCCAAGATCCTCCCCCTCACCAGGACCACTAGAACGCTCATCGGCTGAACCCCGAAGGGTCCCATCCGATTCTTCCAGTAGGGTGGACTCATCCATGGAAGAACAAACTTCCGAATGAGCCCCCCCTCCCCCTCTGTGCCTAGAGCGACGCCAGAGAGCTCCACAGCGAGATTCCCCATCTCGCTATTCCCACCCCCTGCCGCAGACTCGGCTACAGTGGTTTTAGTGGCTTCCGTGTTCTGAAGGAGTTTGAAGGAACCCTTGTCCACTCCAGTGTAGCCCACGAAGCCAGCATTCTTAATGGCGTCCAGCGAGGAGCCATCAATGGACAGTACCCAGTATCGCACAGCCCTGTCCACGTATGTCCGAATGCACTTCCAGTATTCGGTAGCAAAGCCATCGTTAAGGGCCTTTAGGCGCCGGAACAGCACCGCCGGCTCTTTAGTGATCTGGTCTCTGGTGCGGAACATTACCGCTTAAATCTGACGCCTTAGACCACTCGGCCTTCCTGACACGATTTTGAACGTTTTCCGTGAAAATGAAGCTATAGTACCACCCTGAAATACCTCTCGGAATTCTATGCTCCATAAAGCTACTCACTTGTTGCCATACTAGAGAAGCCTTTCCTGAGCATGAGATACATGTTATTAAAGTAAAACAAATCGTTGTCAGAAGTGGGGTTCGAACCCACGCCCTCATACGAGGATCAGAGCTTAAATCTGACGCCTTAGACCACTCGGCTCGGTCTGTCCCGAGTCCGAGATTTTGAAGGACTCTGATACCGAGAGGACCTACGCTCCTGTTAGTAGGATGGAGTTGGGGGCCAAGGGTGCTGCTGGTGGAGGCGAAGGAGATACCGGTCCTGGATCGGGACTCCGCGCTACCGCCAAGCAGTAGCCGGGGCCGCCTCTCTTCCTAAGATATGAGCATCAAGGTGATCCAGATCAACCTGCATTACTGCAAAGCGGCCTCGGCAGTTCTATGCCGGAAGTTTGCCTTAGAGGGCCTGGATGTGGCTCTCATTCAGGAACCTTGGATTCATAATGGTAAAATCCTTGGTTTAAAGAATGCAGGTAATTTCTCTTATGACTTTACCTCACCCAACCCCAAGGCGTGTGTTCTGACCAGGAAGGGTCTTGACATCCTTCCGCTTCCGAACTACCTCACTAGGGATACTGCTGTGATTAAGGTAATGCCCTCCTCTTCTGGAGAGGCAACTGGCCTTATCATGGCGTCTGCTTACTTTCCCCATGATGCCACGGGTTCCCCTTCACCACAGGAGGTTGTCGCTCTTGTCGACCGCTGTGAGAGGCGGGGGGACAGGCTCATTTTGGGCTGTGATGCCAATGCTTACCATGTCACATGGGGCAGTAGTGACTGCAACAGACGTGGTGATGAACTGCTTGAATATCTGGTCGGTACGAACCTGCATATTCTCAACAGACACAATGAGCCAACCTTCGTTACTTCTAACAGAAAGGAGGTCATTGATGTCACCCTGGCCACAGACAATATCAGTCTGTCGGTTTCTAATTGGCATGTGTCTAATGAACCGTCTCTCTCAGACCATAGGCACATCTGCTTCTCGGTCGCGGTCAAGTCAACTTCGGTTAAGACGGAACTGCGTAACCCCCGTCGGACCGACTGGTCCGGCTACAGGGAGGAACTTTGTCTCCTACTCAGAGGTAATGCTCCACAGCTTTCCTCGGTGATGGAATTGGATTTGGCAGTTGATCTCATGCAACAAGCCATTATCAATTCCTACCACCACAACTGTCCGGCGAAGCCTGCCACCCGGCCAAGGCTCGTTCCTTGGTGGAATACGGAACTTGGCAAGCTTCGCAAGCTCACTCGTAGACTCTTTAATAGGGTCAAGAGGACTGGGGATTGGACTGTTTATAGACAGACGCTCAACAAGTATAATAAAGCCATCCGGGAGGCCAAAAGGAACTCCTGGAGGGACTTTTGCGGTAGCATCTCTGATGCCCCCGCTACTGCCAAGATCATGAAGATACTGGCTCATGATAACACCCACCAGCTCAGCACCATCAAGGTGGCAGAAGGTGAGTTTACCAAGTCAGGGACTGATACCCTAAAGCATATGCTTAAGGTACACTTTCCGGACTCCAAGGCTTTTGACCCCACAAGCACCGACGCTCCCCCGTGCACTTTCGGAGAGCACACAGTTCGGACTGGGGCATCGCCAATAAGATAGTTACATACTCTAGACTTAAGTCCCCTGGCCCAGATGGCGTCTTTCCCGCCCTCCTCCAGGAAGGCATAGACGCCATTGGCCCTTATCTTTGCGGGATATTTAGAGCCTGCATTGCTCTGGCGCATATTCCAGATATTTGGAAGCGCTCGAAGGTTATCTTTATTCCCAAACCTGGGAAGACGAGCTATCTCGAGGCTAAGGCATTTAGACCTATCTGTCTTACATCTTTCTTCCTAAAAACTTTAGAGAAATTGGTGGACAGGTATTTGCGGGATGGTGTCCTTTCCCACACACCCCTGTCCACTTTTCAGTTTGCCTATCAGAAAGACAAATCTACAGAGACGGCGCTCCATGGCATTTTGAACTGCTTTGACAGGTCCATCGAGTTCAAGGAGATGTTTTTGGCCATCTTCCTTGGTATATAGGGAGCCTTTGATAGGGTCTCTAGTGAAGTTATCCTTCGCGCTGCGGAGCGGTTTGGTATTGACGACCTTTTGTGTCGTTGGATCGCAGGGTGACGGCGTCTCTTCTCGGGAAATCCTTGGAGATCTCCACCGACCGTGGCTGTCCTCAGGGAGGGGTTCTTTCCCCTCTTCTTTGGTGCCTGGTGATGGATGAGCTGCTGGGTCGACTCGGGGGGGGGAGGTGTCACTGCCTTGGCTATGCGGATGACATCGCAGTGATTGTTACAGGGAGGTTCCCTGCAACTATCGCTGCTCTGATGAAATCTGTCCTGCATGATCTTGAGGAATGCTGTAAGGGAGTTAACCTAACCGTCAATCCCAACAAGACTGTCCTTATACCCTTTACCCGGAAAAGGACCAATGACCTCTTCAACGATATTTCCTTCTTTGGACAGGTTTTAAAAAAGTCCATCGAGGTCAAATACCTTGGCGTGACTTTTGATGTCAAGCTTACTTGGAAATCCCATCTAGATCTGAGCATCAAGAAGGCCAAAATTCTATTTTGGCGTTTAAGGAGTTCAGTCAGAAAGTCCTGGGGTTTAAGCCCTAGCGCTGTAAACTGGATTTATACTAGGATCATCAGGCCAGTGGTCTCCTATAGAGCTCTTGTCTGGTGGCCCAGGGTTCGCCTTAAGACAGCCCAAGATGAACTACGCAAGCTTCAAAGGCTGGCGTGCATCGGTATCACGGGGTCCATGAGGACAGCCCCTACATCTTCTCTGGAAATCCTTCTCAATATGCTTCCCCTTCACCTCTTTATTGAGGAAGAAGCTATTATGGGAGCCTGTAGGCTAAACAGCCTCGGCTGGTGGAAGCCCAAGCATTGGGACTTCAGTCACACCAAGCTTTTCTGTGAGTACAGCAGTATTGAGCCATCACTTGTGATGGTCTCAGATTAGTCTGTTATATCACACCAATTCGACAAGCCCTTCAGCGTGCACTTTCCCAGTCGCGCTGTTTGCGAAACTACCCCAGTCCTTGGAACTGGGGGGGGAGTCCGTCTGGTTCACGGACGGCTCTAAGACGGACTCTGGAGTTGGTGCCGGGGTCTACTGCGTGACCAAGAAGTTTGGTTTTTACGAGAGCCTTGGCAATTTTGCCAGCGTTTTTCAAGCGGAAATCATGGCCATTTGTTTATGCGCGGATTTCTGCAAAAAGAAAAACTACCGCGGACGGACGATTTATTCGGATAGTCAGGCCGCCCTCAAGGCGCTAAATTAGTGCATTGTCGATTCTTGACTGGTGCTCAGCTGTTTGGATTTGCTGCGTTCTTTGGCTGCCCGCAACAAGGTTCAACTGCTGTGGGTGCCAGGACACTGCGGATACCTGGGTAATGAGAGGGCTGATATGTATGCCAAAAGGGGGGGCTGTGGCGAATTTCTACGGACCTGAGCCTGCGGCTCCCATCCCCCATGGCATCATTCGCCATAGGATTCACTGCCGGAGCTGCACTTCAACTGCAGCTCTGGCTTGACATGGATGGGCAGAGTCAAGCCAAGGAGTTTGTCCCGGGTCCTTTTATTACTAGGGCAAAGGAACTGCTTGCCTTTACCAAAAGCAAAATTAGGCTGGTCACCAGTCTCCTCACTGGACACTGCCGGCTGAATAGACACCTGCACTTATTGGGCATCGTTGATGACCCACTCTGTAGGTTCTGCCGGGAGGTAGAGGAAACCTCCTCCCATATCCTCTGTAGCTGCGACTACCTCGCGGAAATGAGGTTTGAACATTTTGACATGCATACTATGGAACCTCACCAGTTCTCTACTGTCTCGGCCAATCGGATTCTCCGTTTCATCGAGGCGACAGGACTCTTCGCAGTCTAACCAGCTCGGGTCGCACAATATACCCTAGGTATCGGTGCTCGACGCGGCGACGCGTCACCCCCTTCAACAACAACAATAATACTTCATTTGGCTGAAAACTGTTTCTACGGCTGATCCATTAATTTTTACAGGATAACAGTACGATCCTGGAAGTCTTGAATTCATATCTTCAACATAACCGATAAAACCGTAAACATATATTCTTAGAAGCTCAAAAGTTTGCCAGGAGAAGAATTTCTTATTATTTGTTATTTTTTCCACCTTCATTTAGTCTTTCGGTTGCCCAATCTTCGAAATACTTTAAACCTTTTAACATTGATTTAATTGGAGAAGAGTCGGTCGAGTAAACCCTATCATGTGATAGCAATCCGTTTTCAAATATCTGGCTACAGGCAAAAAGATAGTTGTAAAAGGTCATTACAGATTCTTTATCGACATGTGCCTCTTCAAACATGGGATTTGCATAGTTTTAAAGCTCACCCAAGACTTCTTTCTGCTGCATAATGAGGGCAGGGCCAACGTTTAATTTTTAGCCCAGGACTTTTAGGGTTTGACCTAGAACATTTGAACATAATGATGAAAATTGGTACATGTGTTATTTTCGACCCATCAAAAAATATACTAAAAGTCCCCTGCTGTAGAGCGCGAGCTTTCGCCGCCGTCTTGGACAATGGCCGCCGGAAATGCCAGCTACAATGCATTCCACATTCTTCTTCAAAAATCATGAAAATTGGTACACATTATGACTGAGACCACATGAGCATCATAGAAAAATTTTACAGCTCTGTGTTCGATAATTTGGTCGCCATATCGGAAAATGGCCGCCTTGAATACTAGGTACAGTATATTTCACCATGTTGTTGGACAATTATGAAAATTAATGGATATTATAATCAGAGCTGTGTAAACCTCACAGTAAAATATTGAAGCCATTCATCAAATAGTTTGGCCGCCATGATGGAAAATGGCCGCCGGGAATGCCATTTAGATACAGTATATTATGTTTCGCAAGCAGTAGGGGCGTGCATGATATTCGTAAATTTTTGATTTTCTTAAATTTCTTTGTTGTAATTGTTAACTTAAGCGCGGTCGTAGCCTGAAAATTCTGAATTGGTTATTATGCAATATAGCCTGCGTTCAGCGAGTCGCGTGATCTACGACGCTGTGGCTCGACTCTGCTACTTAGTCTGTATATCTTCCGTATTAACAGAAGTAAATCAAGTTCATTTACTTCTGGTATTAACGGTTTTTAAAGGAATATGGGATTTTTAAACTTGTCGCTGTGAATCTTCCTATAGTAAATGTACTATTTCTAGTAGCCCCAGAGACTTCTGGTAGCACTCTGTAAGCATTTGGTAGAATAGTTTTATAGAAATTGAAATAGTAGAAGTTATTTATAAAATAAGATTTGTTCGAATATTTTAACTTCAATTTGGTCTAATTATTTCGTAGTTGTCCTATTTCAAGGCGAGGAATGCTCTCAAAAACAATTACTATTTGCTGACGAATACCTTGAAAAGTACTATTCACACAAAATTCTCGAGCAGCTTAACGCGTAATTGAGTGGGCTATTGCCTTGGTGACGAGGCCAGCGAAAGACAAGGCATGAGAATGGCACAAGGCGCACTTCTAGCAAGGGGGATGTATACAACTATACATAATACATCCTCCTTGTTCGTATCGAGCGCAAGTAGTATAGGGCTACACTTCGTACCTCCGTAGGTGTAGAATGTAGGTGTAGAGTGTAGGTGTAGAGTGTAGGTGTAGAATGTCAAGGTCACAGTGTCAATGCCCTCTCGCCACGCCCCCTTGGGAAACTCGCGCCACCTGGCGCGCCCCCTGGCGGGAAAACTTGCGCGCCCCCTCGCGCCCCCTCGCGGGAAAACTCGCGGGCCCCCGCGCGCCCCCTGGCGGGAAAACATTGCGCGGGTATCTGGCAGTCCTGTCTACAACTGTATCTGTGACGTTATTGGCGGGAAAACACCTGTCAGTCTCTTCTACAACTGTATTTGTGACGTCATTGATAAGAGACGAGAATTTATTAAACGTACATGGCCAAGGCTTAATGATAGGCTGAAAGTTGCGCAATCCATTGTAATATTTAGTTTGACTCAAAATTTTAACCTTTTTTCAAGGAGTTTATTTTGATTATGGTATTGTTTTTAATGGTAATTAAAAGTCAGTCTCTTCTACAACTGTGACGTCATAGATAAGAGACGATAAAAACTTTAAACGTACATTGCCAAGGCTTAAATCTTCTACAATTGTAGTTGTGACGTCATTGATAAGAGACGAATGGAATCTTTGAACGTGCATTGCCAAGGGTTAAATCTTCTACAATTGTAGCTGTGACGTCATTGATAAGAGATGATACGGGTGTAGAGTTACGCTTACAAAAGGAACAAAGATTTGTCAGCCCAAACGGAATCAAATACCAGTACTTAGTTTCAAAATACAATCACAGAAAAGTAAGCGTGTGTAAATACTCTCCTTTCAAATCTGGCGTATTCAAAGCAATTCACGTCTAATTTTCTATTAGAATGGTACTAAAGCCAAGGTGGGGGCCGAGGCTACCCCGTTTACAGGTCAACACCAAATGCCAGGACTCGTCCTAACGTGTCTAAACCTAACCTACCTCCAAGTTATAACGAAGTTATCACTGATTCAAAATAAATCACCGATAGGTTAGTAGTGGTTTGAAAGCAATTACCTATACTAAACCGGACTATTTTGGTAAAGATGTCGTACTTGCAATGGTTTAATAGTAGCAAAATTTCTTCCAACATATAAATGTTTAAGGGATTTGTTTTTTCCATCGAAATCTGAAAGGACTCGACTTTAATTTGAGCTGTTAGATTGTCATACCTTTTGAAATAACTAGTTTTTCAGGCATTTTCCTCCTGTCGTATGTTTATATTTATTACCAACGTTCCAATCAAGGTACTAGAACCTATTTTGTTATTCCCTATTGAAATTGAATTCATAGTTTGTTTATTTAAAAATGGATAGAGCACACATTCCACTATTTAGATATTCAGGGTGTAGAAAGTAAATTATTTTAATTGATTTTAACATAAAGAACAAACTATTTAGCTGTGCCAAGTGATTGAAAATAGAGTCTTCAAGTTTAAAGCAATTAACAACGAGATTGAAGTTATTAATCATATGAGCATTCAGTTAGGAACTGCGCTCAAAACTATATTTCCTCGAATGTCTTTAGAGTATATATCAAAAGACCTGGTTTGTGGAGGTTTTTCAACGGTATACGCTTGTACGCGCGATTATCGTGAAGAAGTTGCGTGGGATGTTGACACCATCTACTTGTCACACGATAGCAAAGAACTGTCACTGACACAAAACATTAAAGGAAAAAAATACAAGACTATGAAAAACAAATTCTTAATGACAATCTCTTCTCAATTGTAAAGAAAAACAGAAAATAAATGTTTTATTGCACCTTAGTGTATTTTATTGTGGTGGGTTACGGTTAAGGTTTGAAGTGCGACTAGGATGATTATTAGAGTTAGGAGTTGTGGATGTAGAGACCGCTTCAGATGGTAAGGGCAACCCCTGACTTCTATGTTGTGATCTTAGCCATTGACGTTGTTGCTCGTTCAAACGCCAAAGGAAGGGTATTTGTGAATCTGGGTCCTGTTGCACCTGCGAACCTTCACGCAACATCGGTCTGACCCGTGCAATAGGTAAATTTCTCCATGACGGGTGATTTTTGTATAATTTCTCATTTTCGGTTCTTATTATCTTATTACTTAATTTTTCTAAAATTACCTAAAAAATATTTAATTATTAAATTCTAAGACCCAATTGGAAATCATAATATCTTTATTTCGTGCAATTTAGGAAACTATCGAAAATTGGTTTTAAAAGTTTTTCAGTTTCTTTAATCCGATGTTTAAACCTCATGTTATTATATAGTTCCATGTTATATCGATCTTCCAATGATATTACATGTACAGTTATTATATGTGAAAAACTAACCAACAATTTTTTATTTTTTACACAAAGATGATTTTCTCTCATCAGGTAAAGTTGTTGCGAATAGCTCCTTGTTGGTGTTTAGGTTATTGGGAGAACTAATATTATCTAGAAGAACTAATTAACCGACTGAAAAATTAACTAGTCTTAATATACTTTTGTTGGTAATTTTGTAAATGAATAAACTTTGAGACTTTATTTGCAGGAAATAGTTTATTTTAGCAAGGTTAAAATTAAATGAACTTCTCGCGTTGGAGGTAATTTCGAGAGTGATTTTTTGAGAGGCTCACTAGCAAGAGACGCGAGACCCCATAGGTCACGTGTCCGTTTTTTATCTTAGAACAGCAGAGGTTTTTTAAGCTGTTATCTTAATCGCCTATATTCTTTTTTTTTTACATTGATCTATTTTGTTAATTTTAGACTATACATTATTAATTTTTATGATTATTTGATTTGTTATTTACACAAGATAAAATTACTAATTTTTTTCTTTTACACAAAGTTCTAAAATACTTTTCATGGGTCCGCTTTAAAACCAAATGGCAAAGTGTCCCAACCTTTAATTACACGTTTGTTAAACGTAAATCCAAAGCTTTTTTCTAGTTTTCGACTTAAAAGAGTGGCCGACGTTTTATTTCTAATGACGTTGAAAGGAACGTCCACTTTTAGACGTTTGGATTTATTTTTTATAGAGTTCACTATAGCTTCAAAGTTTATAATTTTCTCGTTAACACGATTAAGGCAAATTCCTTTAACCTTCACGACAGATTGACCGTCCGTAGTTCTGTAACCGTAACTCTTGGGACCATTTGAAACAAACTCTGTAATTGTAGCGTCCCCTAGTTCGTTAACCCAACACCCTAAATTGTTACCCGTGGGGGGCTTAAAATCGTTTTCCCCCGCCACAAATAAAACGCTATCGGTATCCGTGTATAAGGCTCTTCTACCCAATTTATGTAAGGTTTCGAATAAGGTTAATCTTCCGTAGCACGAAACGAAACAGGCCACATACGGATTTCCTTTGAAATATGTGGGTACAAAATCATCTTTGTTTTTGTACGATAATAAGCACATTTCTTCATTAATTGGTCTTAAATCTACCAATTCCTTTGTGTCATCAGATAAGATACGTACAAGTTCTGTACACTCGTTAACAATTAGTGTTTTGGTTTTGTTTGTATTCATACCAAAACGACCCCAAAGACTGTTGAGACAAATCTTTGAAATAGCTCTCAGCGCGGGGTTATGGACTACTTCGTCCATCTTGATACTTATACCTTCAGATTCGTAAATCGATTCAATATATTTTTGTTTTTGCTCGTCAGTTTTAACGGAAGACGGATAGCCGGAATTAGCTTGTTTTATCTTCAAAAAATTGTTAACATAACCGCCAAATAGTCCATCGTTAACATGTTTTTCATACTGAAATGTCTCGTCGAAATGATGTACTTCGTATATTTTGATAATTTTATAACCCATTTCTACGGCTTTGTAAATTTCAGGCGAAGGCCAAATACCCGAAATAATTCGTTCCTTGTCAGAATGTCGACACTCTTCATTATTTGATTCAAGGGCACATGACTTACACGAGGGGAAAAACAATTTTCCATTAAACCTATATGGTAAAACTGGGATATATAGATCAGTCGGGGGCAAGAGTTCACACGATATTATACCAAAATAGGCATTTTTTTCATAGTTAAAGTTACTATTTAAAATTTTGGGATGTCCTTTTGGGTAGATTCCGTATTTATTGACAGCGGGATAGAGTGACATGAGGTCGTAATAATAAATTTTTTCGTTTTTTGCTTCATCCGGTTTATGATATAATTTGAAGACTTCTGTCCTTCCACCGTATAAAGCCGACCTGGCTAATATTGGCGGAGGTACCTCTACAGTCTCGCAAAAGGTACTACAAGCGACATTTGTCTTTAACAACTTTTCAAACTCGCATTCCCACATTATTATATACTTTGCATTGGGGTGTAACTTTTTTATAAATTCTATTCTATCCAGATCCTTTTCGTAGCAGTTTTTATTTGTATCATTTACTAAACTGTTCCATTCACTACCTTTAAAACATTTCGGACAACCGTGATACGCGCAACCATTGAACTCTAGGATAATTTCAGGATCCTTTGAGTAACCGTCAACTAAATAAGGTCCAATTCTTTTTTCTCCTTCAGGAGATAGGGCTGTCTGTATTTCTACCACTTGATTGCTTTACTACTTTGGTTGTATGACCCACGATAACCCGGACTAGGTACCACACCCAATGTATTTTTTTCTAAATATTTGTGTAAAAACACGTTAGTACAGGCCCCCGATATTGTAATAGCTCCGCAATTAAGAGGATCTAGACCCGATGCTTTTTTGTAAAGTTCTCTAAATTTTGTAATTCCTTTTTGTAAAACTACTACATCTTGTACAGCGTATTCCTCTAATTCGGTCATTATTTTGTACGTGGATTTTTTACCTTTTTCACTGTACCATAAATCAAAGGCTTGTCGGTCCTTTTCATTCATAAATTCAGGTTGAAACGCGGTCTTTTCAGGTAACGGACCTTCATAGTTTAAAGTGTCCTCTTTTAAGAAAATATAAGGAAAAAACTGTTTTTTGTAACTACCCAATTGAAAGGTTTCTGTAAAGGCTCTCAGAGGAAGGGCCACGAAGGAATAACTACAAAAAACCTAAAATTTTGACTTTTAATAAAGAGAGCTAGAATTTTAGAGCCGTCGAATATGACGTCTGGTTTTACATGGTTATTAATTAACCAATTTAATATAAAATACGAATCAAAACCTTTAAAATTGTGGGCCACTATAGTCAAATTCTCAAATTTAGGTTTACTTATTTTTATTCGTTTATTGTTCCTTGTATAAGATGTCTCATCTTCTGTTTGGGTCAGATATTTCATAAACTTATCAACACAATCAAAACCTCTAAAAATTTGATAATCGTATTCGGTATCATTAATTTGCATGGCCGAAACTAATAGAACTGGGGTATGTTTAGAATTCATATCAATAGTTTCACAGTCAAAATAACAAAATCTAGTTTCTTTAAAAGTATCATCAAGGGGTTGAACGTAACACACTTTGGGAGGGTGCTCAATTTTACATCTAGAACAAATTGTAAGACATTTATGTTTGTCATCGCGAATTTCTTTGCAACATTTTAAGCACCGTTTAATTTTTAAACAAGTGTCATTTTCTATGTGAAATTGGAAACATTCAGGCCCTTTAAAGTATCTATTACAGTTTTGACAGCGAGATATTTCAATCTGAGGGTCTTCGTGAAAGGTCTCAGAGTAACAACGCCAACATTTGGTTTTTTGATTAAAACATTTGTGTTTTTTTGCGTTCTTTGAATTAGTAAACGTTGTTAAACACGTATTACAATACGACGTGGCCCCAAACATACTGGCTAAACTTTTAATGACGTGCATGTGTTGATCTATTTGTAATAGAAAAATTTTTTTCTCCGAAAACATTTCACCTTGATAAACCTTTTTGAAATTATCATTAGCACTGAAAATAACTATTTGATACTCGGGTTGCAATACTTTTTGAAACATTGCAATTTTGTCTAAACTAACGGGACCAATAGGCACATTAGCCTTGGCATGAAGCTTTAACGCTTCTTCTTTTTGCAAAGGTCTATGACCTAGTTGTATACGTCTATAACGATTAAAATCAAAAGTCAAAGTACTAAGCTTTTGTTTCTTTAAATATGTTAAATCAGCAACCATCGTCCCGCAAACGATTGCTCTTGATACGCATAGTTCGTCATCGTTTATTATGGGTAAAAATGTCCTTCCTTTCTGAATATATTTGTCGAGAGCTATCATCGATCTATTTTTAACAGATCGACGACCTGATATTGGTACATTAACGTTTAAAAATATAGCATCGAGCCTGACATCACCCTCGAGAAAAAAATTTCACCGGCTTTGACTTACTTGACTAATGGCAGTCATTAATCTTTCCGCCGTTAACTCATTTAGGGCCATAAAATTTAAATTTATAGCATTTTCCAATAAGTCAGACCTAACACAAAATCTAACGTTATTGTAACCTGGAGAAGATTCTAAAATTGTCTCTATAATGGATTGAAAGATTTTTATCAATTGTTCATATACTTCTGTCAATTTGATCATATGAAGGTCTTTAAAAATAATTTTATATTCAGAGGCTAAACAGTTGAACTTTCGAGAGACAGTTTGGTTAACCTTTGATAATTCGTAAAAACTTTTAGGATTGAAATAGGAAAGATCCAAAGGCTCTTCTTCGGATGATGACATGTTTTCTATTTGATCTTAGGCGCGACTCGAAATAAAACTCTTGACGTAGACCTAGGAAACAAACTAAAATATCTAAAATAATATACACTACAAGTTCTAAAATAAAAAAGTATTAATTTTTCTAAAAATACGTTTTAAAAATTCTTTATTGCGTACATTTTCAAATTTCTTATACAGTTACAGGCATTTTCTTTAAAACTTTGTCTATAAGACTGACAACTTCTGGTACCTCATCAAACTTTAAATTTAATTTTTTTTCGCGCATTTCCCCCCTATATTTTGTTAATAAATAGCCCGTATCTTTAAAATTTTCCAGTTCCAACATTCCCGGGAAACATAGGGTCTGTTTTATGGTACTGCATGGTTTGCTTAAATTTTTTTTAACTTCTTCTATCACGCCTATCGAAATACATATTCCATATATAAGGGGTTTTTTAAAAGCGTATCTTCTAATGTCTATATATAATTTATTGTTTAATTTAACTAATTTTACACCGATATTGTCGCTCTCGTTAAATTTAATTTCGATAGTTTCCCACGTTTGATTTGCCGTCTAAAGACAATAATGATACATTTGGACATGCAGTTTTTAAAAACGTGGAAAATTAAAAAAATCTTACCATGTCTAAAGGCATCGAGAGAATTTAGTTTATGGTCGAGAGATATTGGCTCAAGTGATTGTACGCCGCGACTTGCGGGGTTATATACTATATCTAAAACGGTCGACGTATCACGTTAAAATAAGTACATTTTGAACTATCATAGATGTAAAAAAATCTTGTTTCCGTTTTACAAAAACAGCTGTTAGTTATGAGAGCGAAAAATATATTATAACTTTGACGTCATACGTATATTTCGAATTACCTTTGACGCCAACCTTGTTTTCGCTTTATTAAAACACCTGTTAATTATAACGAAGCAAAATATAACACGATATAGGCGCTATATTATTCACCTTTAGGTATAACGAATCCTTGGGTCCTAGCTAGTTTGATAGTATTTTATGGAACGAAGTCTATAACCAACAACTGTTAGTTATAACGGAGTAAAATATAACACGGTATAGGCGCTATATTATTCACCTTCAGGTATAACGAATCCTTGGGTCCTAGCTATTTTGATAGTATTTTATAAAACGAATAAAATACACTAAAAACACAATAAACCATTTAAATTGCAATAAAATATACTAAAAGTACAATAAAACTATAATAAAACACAGTAAAACACAATAAAGCACTCCTCTAAAACTTCACTATACCACAATAAAATACAGATAGGCAGTTGTTTAAATGGTGAAAAGATAAGGTTTTAAAATGGGCTTAAAATATTAATTACATTAAACCTACGTAAAATAATTAGAAACCCATATCATTCAAACATTTTCTTTTTATTCGGATTCTACAAATATTGTTAAACACTATCCCTCGTCTACACAATGTAGAACTTACAAGCGTTTTATTAATTAAAGAAAGTCTGCGAAATACTTATTCGCGAAATAATTATTCGCGTCATTGGATCTCATGTGATCATGAACTTCATTAAACATTAAACTGTGAGTGTTATCACACAAACACTCGGCTAACCTGCAAATCTGCATGGCCTTGAATATATAATGCGTAGCTGTGTCGTTTTCATCACTATAATTTTTCCTTATGGTTTTGTTAGTTTTATATACCATAAACATACACATATGAAGAGCTAAGTTAAGAACTCTTAAGTACTGGTTTGGACAATGAAATTCGTATCCTCCATAATAAAATGTACGAAATTTACATCCCTCCTCATTACGAGGATGGCAACTACCTAACTGACAAATATTTGTGGTTCCATACATTTTGTTCGGTGTCAGGTGTACGGTAAATTCGTGGATACTATCCCCAGTGAATTCTTCCAATTTGAATTGATGTACCTTGTTATTTATGATACATGGAAACTGTCTAACAAACATGTCAATTAATGACCCTGGGGGTAATTGCACTGTAGAAGTTAGTAATCTGTACATTGCCAAGTGTTTCAATCCAAAATTAATATTAGGGCCATTAACGTATTGCCATATATAACCTTTACCATCGGCTACATTATAGACTTCATTCGGTGTGGGGTTTATTAGTAAATACCCCGTTTCGGGATCTGTAGTCCTTTCGGATTTTCCGTAATCTTTATCCCATCCGATAGCACCAAATTTTTCAATTCGTCTTAAGTTGTTTCGTCTAACGACGGCTTCTAAAGTAATGGGTGAATTCATTCTTCAATCCTCACTACAGCAGATAGGTTAGGAAGGGGTGTCCGGTGTATTGTCAGTTTCGGAGAACGCTTTTGATTCGTCCCTGATGGTGTAAAAATTAACCAAATACTCTAACTGTTAGTTATAAGAGAGCAAAATATATTTTCTATACGTATATTTCGAGTTATCTTTGACGTCAACCAACCTTGTTTTCGCTTTATAAAAGCAACTGTTTGTTATAAGATATAAAAATATATTTCCAATTATCTTTGACGTCAACCAACTTTGTTTTCGCTTTATAAAAGCAACTGTTTATTATAAGATATAAAAATATATTTCCAATTATCTTTGACGTCAACCAACTTTGTTTTCGCTTTATAAAAGCAACTGTTTATTATAAGAGATAAAAATATATCCTTTACAAAAGTAACCTTGGTTCGCTTGTTAAGGACTCTCGCTAAGGGGATTCGAACTCGTGATACATAGAACAACGAGTTTAAAGGCAGATACGTTAACGAGCGAGCCAATGTTACTTGAGGGTGTATTCGGTTGATGACTATAGTACCGTGGATTTATTAATATAATATGATTCTTTCCCCCCCCCCGTGACGAAAAGTATATCTGCTGGATAACCAATGTAGTTTTTGCTAACGCAATAGTCGAAAAAATCGTTTAGTTCTAGTTCTTGATAATATGTCTACTGATAAAATGAAACCTTATCCGACTGGATGTTATCAATGCGGCGGAAGCCTTATTGAGTTTCCAGATCACGCCGGACAAACGTTTTATTGCGATGGAGATCTCGATTGTCCTTTAAGACATCACACTGTTTTTGTAACAAAAAATAATCACATACACCCGATAGAAGAAAAATTTCAACCTTTGAGTCCGGATAGAGTGTGTTTAGTATGCGGTACGTATTCGTCAGCGAAGGACGCTCGTAACGCCGAATGTTCCGAAGAAGGCACAACTTGTCGGTTTACGGCTAAATCCGTTATAAAAGCGAGAGGCACCACGACCGTACACTGTAAAATTTGTTTTTTTTGGCATTTAAAAAACACCAAATGCGACACGAAAAACCGTTGCTTCAAATGCGACAAACTTTACCTGATGAGAGAAAATCATCTTTGTGTAAAAAATTAAAAATAATAATAAAATGTTGCTTAGTTTTTCACATATAATAACTGTACATTCCCAATAGCAATCCAATATTATAACGATATTTTTCGTTTGAATCAACTAACCATTCCACGAACATCTGTCACGACAAAACGGAAACAGTAGGTGTACCATTTTTGAACATTTTTCTCCCAATGTTAGTTCAATATAAACCAACTAGTTTTTCTACCTTTGGCTGCATAGTGATAATTTATCTTTGCGTATGAATTTACGATTGTAGGTTTGTTGTTTGTACATTTTTTTAATTAAATGAGAAAGTATACAGATCATATACAAATAACATTGAGATTACTTGAATATCAAGTATTGATTAACTTAGTTTTGAAGCTGTTGTTTGTACATTTTATATTTAAATCAACATTTATACAGATGAGATTACTTGAATATCAAGTATAGATTAACTTAGTTTTGAAGGAGTCTATTTTCTCAGGCATACTCCAGGAACATTTCGTGGAGGTTATAGTTGGGCATCATATCGACGTCTAAGACTTACACAAATTCTGTGGGGGGAATTTCTTCTCGCCATCTTACGTAATAAGTTGTTGGGGTACGGCCCTTTATGGCTATAGTTTTCACCCGCAACTCTGACTGACTGTAGTTTATCTATCAAAGATTTACAAGGGTCTCTGCGACTTTCTTCAGCCGTTAATGGATCTAAGCGGTTAGGTTTAGACACGTTAGGACGAGTCCTGCCATTTGGTGTTGACCTGTAAACGGGGTAGCCTCGGCCTCCACCTTGGCTTTAGTACCATTCTAATAGAAAATTAGACGTGAATTGCTTTGAATACGCCAGATTTGAAAGGAGACTATTTACACACGCTTACTTTTCTGTGATTGTATTTTGAAACTAAGTACTGGTATTTGATTCCGTTTGGGCTGACAAATCTTTGTTCCTTTTGTAAGCGTAACTCTACACCCGTATCATCTCTTATCAATGACGTCACAGCTACAATTGTAGAAGATTTAACCATTGGCAATGCACGTTCAAAGATTCCATTCGTCTCTTATCAATGACGTCACAACTACAATTGTAGAAGATTTAAGCCTTGGCAATGTACGTTTAAAGTTTTTATCGTCTCTTATCTATGACGTCACAGTTGTAGAAGAGACTGACTTTTAATTACCATTAAAAACAATACCATAATCAAAATAAACTCCTTGAAAAAAGGTTAAAATTTTGAGTCAAACTAAATATTACAATGGATTGCGCAACTTTCAGCCTATCATTAACCCTTGGCCATGTACGTTTAATAAATTCTCGTCTCTTATCAATGACGTCACAAATACAGTTGTAGAAGAGACTGACAGGTGTTTTCCCGCCAATGACGTCACAGATACAGTTGTAGACAGGACTGCCAGATACCCGCGCAATGTTTTCCCGCCAGGGGGCGCAGCCGCTAGGGGGCGCGCGGGGGCCCGCGAGTTTTCCCGCGAGGGGGCGCGCGGGGGCGCGCAAGTTTTCCCGCCAGGGGGCGTGCGCGAGTTTCCCAAGGGGGCGTGGCGAGAGGGCATTGACACTGTGACCTTGACATTCTACACCTACACTCTACACCTACGGAGGTACGAAGTGTAGCCCTATACTACTAGCGCAGCAGAGGCTAAAGCAGACTACCCTAAATGGTTTTGTCATTGTTACCGTGTAGTTATATGGTATTTTCCACACGAAATCTCTTAAAAGTGATAATAAATGTAGTTATAAAATGTTTTCGGGGAATGGAATTGTGCTCGAAAACCCGAGATAAGTAAATTTTTAAAATTATTGAGAGGGAAAAAATTTACTACCAGTAAAATAAGTTTATTCAATGGAATAGGGTGATGGAACATTACTTTCTTAAACATGTAAGTTTTAATTAAAAAAAAGTTTTAATATCTGCGCATTCAGTCAAGTGATTTACGTTGTTCTTATCGATACTTTTTAGGTCTTGGTTAAATCCAAGACGCGTTTTGATTAATATCTGTTACTTCGGTCTTAATTTTTATTAATTTTGCGCACATGCGGTGGTGATTAATTTATTTCAGTGCTCATTCCCGCTAGCTGCAGCAAAGGACATAGTTTGTCATTCAATAGACTGAGAGTCAGTAGCTAAGGGGACGTCACATCAATATTTTTAGTCTTAATTTGAGCTGATGAAATTCGTAGATATATACGAGGGTGTGATGTCATGACAAAGATTTTAGTTCGACTATTTGTGATGAACCCAGACCAGAATATACCAGTTGCTTTCACGCTAATTTTGAACCCCATTTTCAATGTCATTTTGTCAAAAAGATCTTATTCAGAACGGATATTTCTCTTAACCTTTACACGAGATTCAACATATAGATTACCATCTTTTGTGATTAACTTTAACCTAATTTAAGAAACTAAAATAGTTATTTTTTTTGTTAAAAATGACACTAAATAAGACAACTAGCAATAATTTGGCAATATTTCGGAGGAAAAGAAATACAGTTTTGTAGTATTTTGGAAAAGCTGGCAATATCATAATAATTATATAATATAAATATAACGCGTCTTAAAAAGATTTTCTATTCCGTACAGTGTGGTAGTTTGGCATATTTTATTTTTAGCTCTGTCCTTAAGTGCAATCTTTATTGGATTTAGCCATTGGGATAGATGATAAATGATTAGCCAGCGTACTAGGGGAGTCTGGCAATGGAACTGTGCTTAGATTTATCATTGAATATAGGAAATACCAGGATCAACAAATTTTAATGAATCTAAAATGTAAGTTTCACTATGAATACATGAGAGGGATTAAAAAATGTTCAAAGACACTCATACGTGAAGGTTGGATTTAAAAAGTGTGAAAAGTTCAACATTAACGTTAGAGCACCAATAATCATTTTGTTAACCTCTCAAGTGAATAATTCAATGTTGAAAAAATATTTATACACATTTAATCCTAGGTCTGTAAAATTGAGAATATATAATAGCCAGAAAAATAGTAAGCATGGGTTTTTTTGTTAAATTATTTTAGGTATAAAAAAGGGAAGGGGGAGTTTGATAAAATACAGCTAATATACTTAAAGATGCTTTTTAAAAAGGGTAGTGATTTGTTGGTGTAGAATCTGCAGTTTAGCTCAGAGAGTTAATGAAGCGCCTTGTATTTCGTTAGTGACATCTTCAATCCAGTCGATTTATTTTTTTTCTATATTTAATACTATTGAACTAATATGGCGTTAGTGGTTAATGTCATTAATTGGTAGCTCTTTTTACTGGTTCCATCGCGCTTGGTTTTGTTTTGTTAATGTAGAATCTGCAATTTAGTTCAGAGAGTTAATGATGTGCCTTGTGTTTTTAGCGACATCTCCAGTCCATTTTATTTTTTTTATATTTATTACCTTTGAACTCAGATAGCATTACTGCTTAACGTCATTAATTGGTAGCTTTATTTTACTAATTCCATCGAGCTTGTTTTGTTTGGCAAACGTCCGTAAAATAACGTTCATAATGATGGTATATTACCTTTAAGCCGTTTTGATGGAAATTGAAATTGAAGTCCAAGGTGATTATGCGGTTAATCGCAGTTCGGTTTTTTAGAGTTACGAGTGAAGTACTTGAGGTTTAATCGGGTGGTGAAGGAGGGGGATTTGGGGTATTTCACCAGCCGCGGACACGGGGTAGTCAGTTCCTGTAGGGTAGGCATGCTGACAAGTCCCTTATTCCCTCAAAACTTTGTCGCCCAGAAGCTTGGCTTACAGGAGTGCGCCCAAACTCCCAACATAGTAAAGTACATAATTTTAGTAACAAACCATTTCTGTTCTAAATTTTAATAACGTTGAAGCAACTTTTGTTCAAAAAAGTTTTTTTAGCGAATTCATATCTGTTATGAACTTCTATTGTGTTGATGAACTTGAAGGCAAGGCTTGCCAAGCCGTTATATATTTATGCAGGGAAACCAAATAATTGACATGTATTGTTTGGCCTTGGTACAGCTTGACGTTCTATAGACACTCGCTCAACCAATACGAAGGTTATTTCTTTGATATCTTTCCTTTTTTAATCCAAAGTCGCTGTCATTCTTTGAACACGCCAGTCTAAAGTGTCTGTTGTTTCGGCAGAGAAGTTGAATATTTTATTTCTTGATCTGTCTATCGAAGTCTTGTGGTGTTGTTTTTTATAATGATGATGATCATATTTTTAGCTGTGTAGTTTTAACCTTTTATTATACTGGTAAAGGCTATGATGAATTATCTTTCTGTTGAAGCTTAGCAGCTGGCACGTGTTGATACAATACGCTTATAATTGTACGAAAATAGTCTTTAAATTGCATGTTTCAAAGTAGAAAATATGCATTGCTCGTAGCATTTATGTCGAAATAATTTTGTTCTTCGTTATATTAGTTATGTAAAGGGCGGAGGGGGAGGAGGGGAAAGAAAACTTTACCATTTACTGGCTATTATATGTTCATTTAAATATGAGATTTTGAGGGTCAATTTTTTTAAATTTTGTCAGGCAACTCTTAGCTTTAAGTTTGGAAACAGTGCTGCTAGAACATGACAATTATTGTTTTGTGCGTGGGTTGCCAAAGGGACAATGAAAAGGTTATAAAACTTTTGAAGAAAAAAAATTATTCCAAAAGGCTTTGCAAATTCTACCCCTGTTGGTTTTACTCAATGCCACCCGGCACTCAGACTACTCCAGCTGGTGAGAAACACATAGAGAATATGCAAAACTTCCTGGAAGATTAATTGTAAAAAAATGTTTTAGTTATTTTATTTACAAGGGTAATGTAATATATATATATTTTGGTAACCGCAATTGGGGAAATAATTCTCAAACTTTATAAAAACAAATACTCCAACAATAGTAGGATATTAGTTAGTGGGACAAATTAATAAGTTCATATGGCTATTAAATAGTTTAAAAATATATTTTTGTAAGTGGTATTAGAATGCGTCATCATTAATAAGTTATACAAACAAAAGGTTATATTAATAAATAATATTTAAACACAAAATCTTCGCTACAGGGGGTTGAAATTAAAACAGTATAATATTAGATTAAATTAATTTAGTTCATAAAATCTCGTGAATTTTTTGGAACGATTTGAAATTGTTAATACAAAAAAATTTATAAGCATCTTAATGTAAAAAAAATATAACGCGCTTAAAAGAGAAAAAATGCTAGTTGCGAAACTGATATTTAGAGAACTCTTCGAATATATTAATTTTAATGAATATTTATTTAAAATTTGAATACGAGTGTCTTAATCTCAGCTTAAAAAATCTGTTCAATGTTAACTAATAGGATGCGTTTGTGTCAAGAGTTTCACCAGCTTATTAAAGATTTAATTTTAATCACATGGCATTACCAACAGGGGCTACGTTTTTAACTTGTTTTTACATGAAATACCATTGGGGCAAGAATAATACAGCGTCAAAATTATTTCATTAGAAAATTCAAAAGTTAATGCAACAATCGTCATCCTTTTTCGTAACAATAACATGGCCCTACAATCCTCCCTACAGTTAATATAGTCTGGGCAACTTCAAAATTAATCTCGAACCATTGTAAACCTTTAACTTGCTCGAGGATTAACAATTTTACCCAATCATAAATTACTTTAAAGGGAATATGAAACTATTAGTATATCCTTGACAGATATGATGCTCCTTTCTGGTACTAATATTGAAATTTTACGCTTTACCCGGGGTAAATTTGATATGGATTTTTCAAGCACGTTAGATCCTTTAATGTGTCTGGACTCTTTCCAAGAGCAGAACAGTCACGTCAGTCAAGTTACTGACGAATCTCTCCCTTTTTCTGATCATTGCATCACTGACCTCGTACCAGCTGTTGTCTTTTCTCACAAAGTTCACATAATGTCCCTCGGCTAACGATTGACCTTTATGAATAATCACTCCTTTAGTTTTAAAAAGCATCTTGCTCAAAGTGACATTTTGATTTTCAAAACTTGATATTTTGGTGGAAATCTTAACTGGACGACCATCTTTGTAATCGCCACGGAGAAGACACAAAAATACGTACTTCCCGCTGGATATCAATACATCACGCTCTTGTATTTTTGGGTTGTTACAAAATACGCACCGCATCTCTGTTAATCTCATCCTTTTTTCTAGAGATTTCCAATCAATTTTATCTCGGTTTTCTAGTGGAAGATTGAAAATGTTGCTTTCAACAATATTTTCCGAATTTTGTTCAACTTGACATTTGGGGCATTTGGTAACGTTTCGCGACTTTGACCAAAAAATATCTTTTAGAGCCTTAGAGTAATCGGCTTCCATTTCTTGACCTAGTGTCGTCAAGAGCACCATCAAAAATTCACTGGCGTCTTGTTGATCGTTTTGCGTAAAATGATTTCCAACAGCCATTCTCAGTTCCAACCCTTTACGACTGAAAGTTCCTTGAGAACTCTCGATGTCGTTTATCGTGTCATGGAGGCAACGTAAAACTGGTTTTTCAACGAACGATCTATTGTAAGATTTAACCAATTCTCTTAATTCCGGCACTAATAAGAGCAGTTGCAAAACGCTATTAGAATAGCACGTTACTTGATCATCGTTAGCTAAACCCTTCAAGGGAAAACTCTTCAAACTCTGTTAGGCTTTCCTTTTCTTCTTCGGTGTTTCTTCACATCTCTCTTCCTCGCCTTCTAAAAGGCTTTTAGATAGTGTAGGCGCACTTCTTTTCCCACCGCGCCTTTCTTTCGACTCCGTTATTTCCAAAACAGGCAGATCTGGCCTATATTTTTTGCCAAGCCTGTTATACTCCATTATGGCTCGTCCATCCGCCTTAATTTTAGTCGGATCGAACTGTAATAGATGGAGTCCGGCTAAGGACGTCACTCTCGATAAAGCGACGTACGCCATGCCCGTTCCAAATAAATTCGGACCCAAATCCATAATGGCGCATTTTAAACTCATTCCTTGGCTTTTGTGTATCGTAATAGCGTACGCCAGGATGACGGGAAACTGCGAGCGCTTAACGTAAATGTTTGCCATGAGCAAAAAGTTTACGCAAATTTTCTACACTAAAAAGTCAGAGTTAGCGTCGTCGTTATCCGGTTCGCGATCCACTCTGAGAAAAATACCAATAACGTTTCCTTGTTCGTCCTTCTTGAATCCAGTTACGAAACCCATCGTACCATTTACAACGCCTTCTTCAAAACTGATATTCCTTCTGACCATTATGTGGCAGCCAACGCACAGAAATAATTTGCTCTCCAAACCACCCGTTTTGGACGGTTCGTTTTCTAGCCTTTGCAGTCTCCTGAGAATGTTTTTATTCATTTTTTGCCGTAGTCAGCGCGTCTATCCTGGCAAGGAATGACTTCAACTTTATGGCCGTTTTTTCGCAGCATATCAAAGTTGAATTTTACGCACATGGCTAATTTAGGCATCAAACAAATTGGGTGAAACCATTCATTGGACAGCTTAATGAAAAGGTCCATAGCCACCTCGATGTTTTGACCTCCCTCAACCAATCTAGTTCCTAAGGTTGCAACATCAGCTTCGGAAATATTTCCAATTCTAACTCTGCTTAGAATGTCGCTGTAACTTTGGTCGTTGGCTTGTCTAACATTTTGCGTTAGTTCATCGAATTTAAAAAACTTCCAAAGATCACTTCCTCCGATGCAATTGAATCTAAGTCTGGCTTCTTCGGAAGTGATTTTGATGAAAGCGGGATTTCCTTGAACCGGAGGCAATTGGAAAAAGTCTCCCAAAACAAGGATAAAAACAACCCCACCAAACGGTTGGTTCATTTCCCAAAATTCGTTCAGCCTCAAGTGAACATAAGTCAGTAACACCGACGAGACCATGGAAATTTCATCAATAATTAACAGTTTTAAATTTCCCAAAGTTTCTTTCATAATGCTCATATTGTCAGAACTTAGGGAATGGTATTCGGCAATACGCCCATGATCTACGGGCAACATTAGTAATCTGTGTAATGTTACGCCATTAACATTCAACGCTACCAAACCCGTTGGCGCGGCAATTGCCACGCTAGCAGGATTTTGGAAGCGTCGCCTTAAGGCGTTGGCGAGAGTGTCGATAAGAAACGATTTGCCAGTGCCACCAGGTCCCGACACAAAAAGGCACTTGTTTCCAGATTTTTCTCCCTCTTGGGAGAAGTGATCCATTATGTGATCATAAATTCTCTTTTGATCCGAGTTTAGTAACGCGACATTGTCAACATCAGTCTCGAAATTCATTTCCATGGCAGCTTCTACATCAGCCATCGCATTCTCAACTTCAATAACAATTTCCTTCCCTTGCAACGCATTTTCATCGTCGTCACTTTCTGCTTCCGAAATTACGGTTTCTGGCTCTTTCGCCTTTTTAGAAGCCTCGCGTTTCTTTTCAACTTCTTTGGAAACCGAGAGTTTCTCGTGATATTCTCTCATATCTTTTAACACCGAAAGCGAGCTTTCGAAAGCATCCGCGTAAGTTTCAAACTCGCCTAATAGTTCAATTTCGTCACGCCAAGGTTTGAAAAGGATCAGTAGAGCGTGACAATAATTTTCTTTCTCCTCTATCGGGTCGTGAATGTAGTGCTCCACTATGTAGGGCTTAATTCTCTTTCTCATGAAACCCAGATTGTTTTTCAACTCGATTATATTCGCATTTTTCTCGACACCTTCAGAGTGCTTCGCGTAATCGTAAAACTGACCAAATTCCCGCAAACTAAGATTTTCCAAGCTGTCAGGACGATTCGGATACTTGTCGTCGACGAACCCTTTTTGGCAAGTGTCCTTGCTTTCGGGGTCAGTTTCCCTCAAACGAGCGAGTTCCTTGTAACCTTTCAAAATTCTCGATCGGTTTTCTTTCAAGTTAGTGTTTATAAATTTAGTGCTGTCGGACTTGTTGTAAAGATCTTGGCCCAGCATCATATCAAGAGCTTCATAAATTCCTATTTGCTTGCACGTCAAAGATTTCAATCTATAGGCAAATAATTTTTTGGACAAACTTTCATTCCCTAACTCGGCAAAAGTTTGGTCCATGTCAGCTCGGTCTCCCTTTGTCACGTACGCAGTGACATAGTTTGCCACAATTTCCGATTTGTCAGCGACAAATTGCAAATCCATATTGGCTTTGGAAGCCAAAAGAAGCGTGGGATTATAATCATTTATTAACTCTTCGTGCTGTTTTCTCGGCAAGTCGTACAGTCGTTTCTGCACCTTTTTCATCTTACGATGACGAGTAACTGATCTGACGGAATTCATAGTGGCAACGTTTGTTACGTTTCGAGGGAAACCGTAACGACACACTTTTGATCCCTTTTTAGAATTTTTCACTTTCTTATAACAACTGGAGGTGCATTTGTGAGTTTGAAACTTTTTTACCAGCCGGTGCAGCTCCGGACTCACCGATGCGCTTGGCATCGAACACGTGACGTGTTTTTGAACGTAATCCAAAATAGTCTCGGCCGAAGAAGTTCCAATCTTTGGAGCGTCCTTGGCCCACAAAAGCATGTGGTAGTGAGGTAAACCTCGAGATTGGTATTCAACCCGCCAAAAATGATGTTCTATCATGCCAAGAACTGGATTTTGCTTACACAAGACAAAGTTGTTTAACAGCGACCGCACTTTGTTGTGAAAGTGCAAATTGACGCTAAGTGGATCGAAATTCAACAATTCAGCCACCGTCATCGACTCTACTCCTGGAACGTCTGAATTCACTTTTCTCAAGTGATCGTGCAGTTCCACGTCATCATATTCGGCCGGATTAAAAGTCAAGAGCCAAGTGGGAGGGCCAAATTCCCGAATCATCGCTAGAACGGATCTAAGGACTTTATACCAGTAGTCCTTAGTACCTCGAATATGGCCCAAGAAAGTAGCTAAATTACTTTCAAGTTCTTTATCGCCAGATTCAACCCGACTGAGCAAAGTTCCAACTCCAATTGGCATGGGTTTTTTAACACGAAGAATGTAGTTCAAACTGCTAGAAATCGCTTTCATTTCGCATTCTTGATAAGAATGAAACAAATAGGCGTAATCTCGTCTAAAAATTGGACTTTTGTTCAAAAGACGGGATAAACGATACTCGGTTTCCGTTATTTTTCCAAATGGTCTATCATCGTGCTTGCCAAAGCGACCCCGAGGGAACAAATGAACGAAGCTCATGTATTCCAGTTTTTTGTCCCAAGTGCTAACCGGCTCGGCTTCGACGCGCTTCATTTGGTAAGTACCCAATAAATCCTTCGGTGGTTGGACGTTCACCGGATCGTACAGATCATTGGCTTCGTATTCGGAAAGTTTTCGCAACAAAGCATCGGGCTGCGTTAAAATTGCGTAGGCGTCGTCTGCTGCAAGGTTCAAGTGATTTTCACCCTGCACGCCCATAATTGAAGCGTTTTGGCCAGCTTGCATGTCGTAACCGCTATTCACCGCTTCCATTGGAAGCGCAGGGGGAGCACGTGGCACCGCATCACAGCCATCGTTGATCAGCGCTAGTGGATCTGTCACGCTCAGTAATTCATCGGGAGTCAATGAATTTTCTCCGCCATCAACATTTTGCGTCCCACAAATATAATCCAGATTCATTGCCGAAATATCAATGTCTTTGTAAAAAGGATTAATTTTTTTTTGAATGCTTTCAACACTTTTTCGAGGCAAACAACCTGCTGCCAAACTTTTTAGTCCGCAGTGGGAACGCCATTCACCAAGATATGCAGTTCGTGATTTGTGGGCAACGTCTTAGGAATCATCTTCAAATTTTTCTCCACGGGTATTGGAAGATAAATTACTCTTCCCTTTAAAGCTTTAACCGTACCAAACTGCATGTTGGAATTGGTTTTGGTGCCTAACCGCACCACAGTGTGGAACGGCTTCACAAGCTGAATTAAAACTTTCTCAAACATGTTCAAAGAGGTGAAATCTGGCGGAGGATTGTCAACCGCCAAGTTGTTCAGATAACATCTAATGGGAACTTTACCCTTTCCCAAATCCGTGGCGCAGTAACGACATAGAAGCATGTCTGCTTCTCTCGTGTCGGAATTATTCATTATCCAACCAGCTCTTAAAATCAAATAGGCCTCGTTATCAAAAACGGCACTGTTTACCAGTTTTTCTACCGCTCTTAAATCAGATTTTTTCAGTAATCTAAAACAGCAGTCGCAGGGTGTATCGTGAAATTCGTTGGTATGTAGCATTGCCCGAGCGAATTGATTCTCGTAAAGACTCAAGATTTCACTTTCATCGAGACTCGGCCGAGGAGCGTTAACGCTTCCTGTAGGAGCATCGTTTTGTTCCTTATTCAAATTTTTTCCACGTGTGACAAGGATTTTTCTCAATTCCGCCATGACTTTTGTCAGAGACTCGTAATCACCATGTTCAATTTCAGTTGAAATTTTAGTTAAAGCGTTGAGCAACGCTTTGACGCGATAAATATTATTCAGAATACTTCTAATTCCCGAATAATGAGGAGCGAGTTCAGCGAAAGAACGCAAATGACTTTGGCACTCTTCGGTATCAGCGCAGTAAGCAGCGTGTCCTAGAAACGGAACTATTTTCACGACTATTTCGTCCCCATCTGGTGGTATAGACACGTTTGATTTTGCGCAAAATTGCTTTCTTAATTCGCAAAGGTCCAAATCTGACTGAAAAATTTTAGTCAAAGATTTTTCATTGGCAGTCGCAACTGTGTTTACGAAAGCTAGTACTTTTGAAATGGCTTGATTTCTAACTTTACAAATATGACTGCATTCCCAATAAACTGTTTTGGGTTGGGTTTCAATGAACCCATCTCCGTTGATCACTAAATTTGCTTTGGGGTTCTTCTCCTCATTCTCAACAACGTTGAAAAGATTCGTAACAACCCCCGACTCATTAATTTGTAAGACTCGTTCAATGACATGAGTTTTGTCATTGTTTTTTATTTCAACGAAATTTCCCATTTCATCAACTAACAGTTCTTTAGTCGAATTGGAAGCACGGTCTCTCAGAACCTTTCGTACACTACCATCAGAATTCAATTTAAAAATTTTGGTATAGCGTGACTGTTCGTCATTTTTCAGTATTCTGCCATTATTCCCAATTGCATAATAGGTAATTTCATGAAAATAGGCTTCTTTTAGGCTACTGTGAAGCCTTTTCCCACCCACAACTTCCGTCAAATTGTCACAAGTGACTGACCCAATTTCTTTGATTTTTTTTGACAAAATCCTTAAATTCGCTAACCTTCCCTGATAGTTGGGCGTGGTATGCCGAATACATTTGTCTTTTCAAATGCAATATTTTACCAGCTAACAATTGGCATTTTGCTTGTAAGAGACAAATTTGGTGCATCTTTTACTAGTCTCACCGTCAAAAGACTTCAATACTGCCAGCCTTTCAGTTCAACGTGTGACTAGAAACCGTTTGTAACTTTCGGCTATAAATTTCTTGTTTTTCGTCTTGAAAATCCCCGCATTAAGGAGTCTTTTCGCAAAGACAAATTTATCCCGTTTATTTGGTTTTCTATTTTTTGAGCGCAAATTAGCGTCTCCACCTGGCGGCATAGTTCTCTTAGGTTTTTTCCCTGTCTCTAGTAGAGATTTACGCTCCACATTGTTTTTTGCACTATTTCTCTTAAACAACGCCTTGTTTTTAAGATAGTACCGTTTACACTTAAGTTTGTTAGTTTTATCATGTTTCAATGATTTACTCTGAACTTGCGATTTTAACTTGCCTTCCGCTCTTTTTTTTCGCATTACTAAGCGCTTATATATTTTCTTTTGTTCTGCTCGAGAAACCATTTCGAATATTCGTAAAGAAATATAACACAGTTCTGTATTTATGAAACTGATTTTAATTCCACGCAGCAATTTTCAACTTGTGTTTGCAAAGAACCCGAATTAGCTCTTGCACAAAGAACACCTTTGATCCGGAAAGAAATCCAATAAAGCGTTGCACAAAGAACCCTTTGGAACCACAAAGAAGTACAATTATATACACTCTTAAATAAAAACAACATACAGTGAAATGTAATAAAAATTATTAGGCTTAACGTGAAGGGAAAAAAGAATAAAAATTAAACAAGAGAAAAAATGTAAATAATTTAATACAGACGTTGTAAAGTTATGGAACTAATAAAAGCAGTTATTAACCCTTAAAAGATTAATTAGAAACGAAATTAATTGTAAGTCTTAGTAGTAGCAGAGGAAAATGTGTTGGAGAATACGTACCAAAAGTCCAAAACACCGAAAGGCACCCGAAAACGTGGCGCACTGGCGCTTAACATAAAAATGGCTTAGTTAAAAAGACACAGTTGTGTACAGGACCGAAAATAAGCACAAGAACATTTATAGGCTGGGCCGGAAATAAGCACAGGACACTGGACATTGTCCAATAAAATTTTAAAATGTCCCATAATAGTTTTAAAAACACAGGGCGGCTCCTTTATGGAGCTCAGCATTCACACAAATATTTAAATTTTTAATTATTATTATTATTCCTCTCTTTTATTTAACACTATCAGTGCTAGCCCACTCGATCACGCGCTCCACGACGGTGGAGTGCGTGATCGAGTGGGCTATAGTCAGTGTCTCAACATTCAAATTTTAAGGAGCGAAAGTGAGTTCTATGCCAAAATTTATTTAAGAATTATTTTGTTTTTAATTTGTTTTTAAGCTAAATCATATATTTAACAACTTAAAAGTTTATTTATATGATCTAGTTTGAAAATTGATAGGGAGCACTTTTTGTTGTTAAATTGTGATTTTTTTAATTCCTTGTTAACCGGCCAAGGCTTAGAAAATGGACAACTGGAAGATAGGCGGTAACGTTTACGTAACAAACAATGGAATTCGAGGTGGTCGCGGCGGTCGAGGAGGTGTTGATAAACGTGGGGGAGGCGTCCGCGAGTGTGTTACTCGTGTAAAAAACAAGGGCATTTTATAAGGGATTGCCCTGCTCTCAAAGGTACGGGATCCTTTTTTTAGAAGCTGTTAGTGTGACCATGGATAAAGAATGCGCGTGAGGAAATTAGTTTTCACGCCATAGGATAGGCAACTCCCTATCTCGAACGACAGCTAATACACCACTTCGACATTCTGTTGTGCGCATGCCCGATGCCCCGCGCTCGAAGCGCCTCAAGGGGAAAGACTGGAAACTGCTCTTTGTTATCCCTACTAGCAAAAGCGCAACCCCACGCGGTTTTTCCCTGCCCATCTTAATAAGTACTAGTTCGCAGTAGCCCGCTGTGGCGCCCTAGGTAATGTCAAAGTGGTGTATTCTGTATATACTCTGTTACAACATCGGTTGTCAGCAACCGCAAAGAGACAAAAAACTTCAGGATCTTCAGAATTTAATAATAATCTAAGCTTTGTCTATGAAGGGATTTCCACACTAAGCCTGTGGCTTGTTTACAGGTGGGTCCCTTTACAATACATAGAGGAGTGGTGGCTAGCCCCTATGCCACAGCTAACCTACAGCGCTCTATACTAACTATTACCGTTAACCTCGGCAAGTTTTGATGGAAAGGAGAAACCGGGTTAGACCGCGGAGGAAAACTCCTTTTAACAAGTGGGGAGAGAACTTGCAAACTCTACGCAGAAGGATTTGTTCCCAGATTTTCACCCGGTGCCACAGTCCGGGATCGAACCCGGGATCCTCTTGCTGCGAGGCGAAAGCGCTAACCGCTACGCTCGAGTGCACGGCCCTCTAGGCCTTAGCCTCAAATACGTGTAACATAGAAATACATAGAGTCACTGTTGAATTCCCGCAATTGAGGCCAATTGTTGCTGACGTCACAGCATTTATGTATTTTACGTCATATGGGGAAAAAAGGCCATGCGACACTCTGCGGCGGCGGCGGTAACTAAAATATATTTTTTTAATTTAATGCTGGAATATGATTGGTTAACTTATTTAAGTCATGCGCACCAGCGTCACGAACGAAAAATGCGGAGAGAGGAAACGGATCTTGGAACACGTGGAGTTTAATTATGCTGTTGGCCCGGGTATTATTTATTTTAATTAAATTTTCGAATTAATTTATATATTTATGTTCAAGATAAAAATGAAATCAATGGAAAGCAACTATAATAGTGTTTCTCTGGGGAGAGAGAGGAATATATATTTTATTCTTTAACAAACTGTTAGCCTTTGCAACACTTTACTGCCCTTGAAAAAGGATTAATTTGGTAAGTTTTTTCCTTACAGCTTCTTTTTTAAGTTCATTGTTAATGTCTTTGCTGATTTTATGTAAACGAATTTTTAAGTAAATTTTGACAATTCGTTTTATTAAAGCGTTGATATGATGTTGGGAGCCCAATTCATCGTCAAACATATGTTCGGCTAATGATGAAAATATGTCTGTATTGAGGAGTTGCCTCAAAACCAAGCACTCAATTCTCAAGTCAATGTTTTTTGCCGCAGTTTTAATTGGACCAAAATACCGCAACGCTTTCTCTGTTAAACCACAAATCTTTACTACATCATCTGAGGGATGACGAAGCCCACCGTTGTCTTTCAAATGTAAGAAAAGCTTGTATGGGTTATTTGGTTCAATTTCACTTTCAATTTTGGCGCCTAAGCATATTTTGCATTTTAGTTCTTTTTGCAATTTCTTTACTACGAAACCACTCATATAGTAAACTATATTTTCCCTAAATACGTTTGATGTTGATTTTTCATCATTTAGAAATGCAATAAAGACATCAGGGTCATCTAAATCATTGGCATCATCTGAACCAACATTAGTTTCTCTGTTCGGAGTTAAACTCTCACACAGATTTGGAACGTGAGTGTTGTCTAAAGCAACAACATTTCCACTTTTTGATGATTCAATTTTTGTCACAAGGGTGTTTTTGTATGCTGCAGTGAATTGACGACAGCTTGTATTATTGTTCCAGCTTCCTCTTTGTCGAATTGTATTGAAATACAATTCAAGATGGTATTGGGACAGTTTGTAAGTTAAAAGGTACCTTCAAAAGGAATGAGTGGTTTTGATATTGATCAAAAGAGATCTAGTGTTTTTAACAAATACTTTAGTGGTGCATCATTCGGTGTAATATATTTCTCCGCAATTTCTAAGACACTGTGAATTGTAACTGAAAATCCCAAAATGGCGGTTTTCCTGGCACTTTCTAGAATTAAGTTGCCTTCGGTGTCAGTCAAATTTAGAAGAAGTTCCTTTGTCTTTAAAAGATTCCTTTTTGTAATTTTGAAATTTGAAGGTCTAATTGCTGCCTTAAAACCTTTACTCATAGGGTTTCTCGAATTTAGAACATCAAACAATCTGTGGAAGTCCAAGAGAGGAAAGATATGTCGAAGGTCTCAAGACATAATAAAGGTAAAAAATTCTATCTACCTATCAATACATGATATAAATTTTGATGTTGGGCCACTTTCTTGGAATACTGGATCCCCAGCCTCCTTCAAAAACTCTATACTCTTCGATACAGAGCTGCTAATGGTTTGCGCTGCCAAGTTTACTTTCATTTTTTGGCTTTTAAAATTTATGTGAAATTTAGTAAGCTTGTTTGCCAAGGTTAAACCCTCGTAATCTTGGTAGCTATGTAAGATGGCTACATATCCCCAGTCAATTCGCTAAATAAATACGCATTGTTAACATTATATAACTTTAGAAAAGAGTTGATTTTTTTGTACTTCGCCAGTGCGTTGGTCAAACAAAACACCATAGTGCTCCCATAAATTTCTCATAAGTTTCAGCATGTGGCATGCGTCGAGAATAAAATATACCTTCTCACTAGTATCTGCTGAATGGTGTAAAATAACTGAGTCAGAAACAGTGTACACCTCAAGTAAAGTCTAAAGAACAAGGCCAAAAACGATATAGTACCAGGGTTCGGGAAACTGCTCTGTATAAAATCTTTCGAGATTATAACTCCAAGTAATTGAGCCATTGTGAGGTTGCTTTTTAGCCCATCACAGACAAGAGCGACACATTTAGCCCCGGTTTTGTGTATATTGAAAATACACTCTGTTACCAGAGTTTTCAACATGGAGCTGGGGGTTCCATGAACCAGGAAATAGCCTACTGGCAATTTCCAATGTGCATTTATAGCAACGGCCATGAAAACTAGGGCTGATGTTGCAATTTCATCGGAATCTTGAGCGCAATGGCCTAACCCCAAGTTAACATAGCCGGAAAACTCTTTTCCTGTCCATTCCGTATGTTTTTTAATAGACATTTCATCCAAGGAGAGCGCTATTAATATTGGATGTTTTGATTTTTCCACCTCAGATTTGATAAACCCGAAGCTTTCGGCAGTGAACCCGGGTTGGCCATCAATTTTATTTGTCCATTCACGTAAGGTGTTTGGATGGGGCAAACAAAACGTTTTCCTTAAAAATTCATACACTTTAGGCGAATAGAAGTGGACCGTCATGGCAAAGCTTCGAATTTCTTGAGTATATTTTTGCTTGGTTTTGTTTTTCAATCCTGAATGTCTTAAAATTTTAAACATTTCTTTTGCAGTAGGTCCGAATCGCTCTTGAATGTCCAGTGCATTTTCTTCTAAAAGAAGATTTTGCTTTTTCAATTCTCGGAGCACATCTTTAAGTGAAGAAAGCTTCAACTCCTTTCGCCGCCTTGTCTGATAAGCCATCTTGAGTTTTTTGCGAAGTGATAGATTCTTTTTTTCTCTTTTTGTAGTGCATATTCGAGGGCCATTGAGTGCATGGATGTTTGACTAGATTTCTATTAAGTAATATTTAATTTTAAGTGAATTTAATGTTATTATTTAACCACAAGTTTAATATAATTGAGATTTCTAACATCTGTTTTTACTATTTGATGACCCGATGAAGATTGAACACTACTGCGGTTCCTGAAATATGTCTTCAAAAACCCATAAAAGAGACTTACTAAATGAACTAATAGAGTAATTATTCGAAGCTCAGCCACCTACATGATCGTCATTGTCTGTAATTCTTGGCATCTCCTGATTTTCACTATCTTCTTGTGCATACATTGCATCATCGATATTCTCAATTATATCTATGCTTATATGAGAAGCTTCATTTATCGCGACCTCATTTGAAGTGTTCTCCGCAATTCCCGCACGCTTTTTATTTCAAATAACATTAACAAAACTGACATTAAATATTGTGAAAATATTTACTTCTGGGTGATTGCTAGCTTGACTAATGACTACTTCATTGCTATAGAAACAGATATCAGGGATTGATGTATTTGGTGGTGGGAGATGTTGGGTCACGACTGAACTAGGCAATGCATGGCTCTGTGCTAAACCTCTCTTGTCATGTTTGCTATAGGTGCGCTATTAGATCACGTATAATGTATTGGAATTCCGAATTACACTTTATACAATCATTATGTATACTTTTGAACCAGATTCATTAAATCTTAAGTAAAAAATGAAGGTATTGCGTCTTCCTTTAGAAATTTCCGTTTGTTACTGTCTCCACGTACGCGAAAGTCACTTTCCCGAAAGTGATCACCGCAAACGAAATTATTACTACCGGGGGCTAAGTCTGACCGTTTGATGGCAGCAAGCCATTTACGGCATAGCAATTTGTTTGAAAGTGGGAATCTTAATAACAGTAAAACACCTAGTATTAATTATGAAATAAAACACACAAAAATAAAAAAACATGCCTGTGAAATGATGTTTTATTTGATGTTGAAATGCTTCTACATTCGGGAACCAAGCAAATTTTAATCATTTTTAAATTTATAAACTAACTTTTACATATGTGCCAAAATTCAGGTTTTTATTTAATTGAAATGTACAAAATAAATCATTAATCTTTAAAACAAGAAAAAAATTTCAAAGTAAATCCAGTAAATCATCTATTTTTACGATGCGAAAAGCGTTAAAAGTTTGAAAATGCTGAAAACGCAACTTAAATTTCCCGCCTTTTTGAATTATTTCGATTTTTAGTTTCTCCGTCCGCCGCTAAGTGGCCAACGTCTTGTTTTTCCCCATAGCATATGAAATGGGTAAATAGCGTAAAATCGGCATCCAAAAAGCGCGTGTTTCTCTTCCGATAAGTGTGTCTAGGTTATTAATAGTATTCTAATGTCTATGACGTGTAACATTGCCACAGCCTACTGCACGTATTTGAAACTAAGACCTAGAGGTCCGTGCACTCGAGCTAAAGATTCTCGCGGATATTTTAAATCCTGAAGATCCTGAAGGTTTTCGTCTCTTGACAGCACGTACAAAGCTACGTTACATAGAGACCAAGCTTTGCGGTTGCTGACAACCGATGTTGTAACAGAGTATATACAGAATAGGCTGTCGTCCGAGGCATGGAGTTAATTATTTGCCCTATATGTGTCGTTTAAATATTATAACAAGTTAGAGCCAACTAATCAATATGAACAATTCACTCTTGATACTTCCACGGAGATGTATTTTAAGAAATGATACAACTCCGTGGTTGCAAGACTGGCAGCATAACACTTTTTATCCCGTCCTCTACTCTCTCATGACTAGTTAATTCTAAACACCCGGCCTTTTTCTATCCAAAGTCTAGTCCCTAAACTATATTTAGTTTTCACAAATGGAGGATTCACACCATTTTCGCCAGGAGGCCTGGCTACTTGGAAGACAAAAACCCCTTTCGCTTTTTTCCTTCACATAGCTCTTTGCCTTCTGGTGTAATGGTATGAATCCTCCATGTGTGTAATAATTGTTAAACCAAATGAATGGCTTAACAAACAAGCAGATAGTCTAAATTCATTAAAGATAGTTAATAGCCTATTTCTATTATTGGAAAAGAAAAAAAGGAGGAGAAAACGCCTGAGGGCATGGAGGTCGGTGAGGGGGCGCAACCAAAGCCCCCACAAGATGTCGTCATCGATATCGAAATCGATGACGATAAAAAGGATGCGCCAGTGACAGTTTAATTTTTATTTTGTAAGTAAGATAAATAATTAAAGTTATTACAAAAATGTGATGAATTATATTAAACCCGGGGCACAGGAAAAAATGTTAACAGTTTTAATGTGTTAGACATGAATACCATATAACATGGTAAAATTTGGGAACAAATATTATTAATGACGAAATATAGATAGTTTTCAAACATGGAGAATTCAAACCATTTACTACAGGAGGCCGGGCTACCTGGAGGACAAAAACCTGTCTGCTTTTGTCCTCCAGGTAGCCTGGCTTCCTGGTGTAAATGGTATGAATCCTCCATGTGTGAAAACTATCTATAGTTCCTTAAGCATAAGGAACTTACATTGGCGCCCTATAAATATGAGCAAAGTATACATAGTTTACACGCAAGGAGGATTCATACCATTTGCACAAGGAAACCACGCAACTAAGAGTGTAAAATAACAGACGATTTGACACTCTAGGTGGCTTGGTCTCCCTGTGTTAATGGTAGGAAGCCTCCATGCTTGTAGTTCCCAAGTTAAATTGGTGGGTTATAGATTAGTAGCCTTATTATGTATTTGTTACTTGCTTTTCTGCCGGTATTGTATAGTTAAATTAATTTTCTGTGTTCCAATAACATTCTTATTAGAGTATAATTTTGTCATCTTGTTTCATATATAGCATCATCACAATTATCTTTTCTCGTTTTTTTATGTAGATTTTTTCTTTTTTTATGTAACTAACATAAATATTTTTTTGGTAAAAATCATTATTTTCTTTTTTTAAAATCATAACTTCATTACCTAAAAATAATAAATATTTCATTTTTTAAAAATCATAATTTCATTTTGTAAAAATCAATTATTTCATTCCCTAAAAATAATAAATAAAACATTTTGCGAAAATCATTAAAATCCATATATCACTTTTCATTTATCATTTAAATCTTGTCTATCTGCATGCCATTTTTTAATTCATACAAAGGGGGGGATTTTTCAAGATTTAATGTGTTTTTTAAGTGCCGTAAAAATTCTATTTAATATGTTAAAATTCAATTTAAAATAAAATTAATTTATTTGGTTTGATCCCGGGTGGTTGCACTGAGTTCATCAAACTTGCAACAAACCCTTGTAGAGTAGAACTCTACGGTTGATTGCTGACTTAATAATTATTACTTCTATGCGACTTAGCTGTGGTACTTATTTGACATAAACCAAAATTAATACCATTTAATTAAGCAAAATAGTGTTATAAACGTCTTTAAAAAACGCAACCTCAAACAAGCAATGCTATGTTCGTATATCGAAAATTTGGAAAGCATGTTAGAAGTCCAATAAACCACAATGGTTTTTCCCATAAAAGTTAATACAGCCCTTTAAATTTAATTAATTCGAAATGAGAATATTATTAAATTATTCAATCTATACGGTTACAGTTGTGTTGAAATGAGATTTTTGGTAAGGTCAGGTAACGTACATTTGCATCTAAAAAACATTTTTTCCCAATAATTTCAGAATAAATTAATAAATTATTTATAAATTTGCGTTAAAAATTTTGTCCACATAATTAATTTCCACACATATCAAAGCAAAATATCTGTTAGGGTTAATTTAACCCGACGGCACTAGATGGTCCTGTAATGGAGTAGTTTATTTCCCCGCTAACCTTGGCAAAATAAACAGTTTTTCTGGAAATCAATAGTTTTACAACAGTAGGATAATTGGTTTTTTTAAAACTGAGTTATAAATAGTGACTGGACACGCAAAAATTTCATTATAATTCAATTTTTACCTAATAACAAATGTTAAGCATTAAATTCTGATTTCAACATCCCATTATTCGATGTTCAGAAAACTATGTTAACGCTAACGGTCAATTTTCTCCCCCAAACTGATGCAAGTATTTTATGTTGAAATAAAAGAAAAATACTTTTAGCATTCTAGGAAATTATTTACTTTAATTGATTTACTCACAATAGTCTATTTAGTTAGAAGCCATTGTTTGTTGGTTGGCTCACGTAAAGTGGCATCGTAACAAACTGAGCTTCATCCATCAAACGAACATTTATATTACCACAATTAATAAAACTTGTTAAAAGCGTGTCAATTATAGCATTTTGAGCTAAAATTATAATAAATGAGGACTATTAGCTAACAAAATAAGGTGTACAGTCATTACTTATTTCATTGGAAAATTACCGTTAAAGGCAGTGCTATTTCTTGTGTTTAATAGTTTACAATGTAAACAAAGATGTTACGTTGGTTGTTCTGTAGTAAGCGTGGTCTTCCATAAAGTATTACCTAATTAAATATTTCAATTTTTTGGGTAGAAATGCCATTTTATAATTAATACAATGGAGATATGAAAATAGCCGTAACGGATAAAAGCAGATGTGTACTAAAGAACACGACTACATGGTTTTTTCTACCCTGATTTGAGCAAATTAGATAACGGTATCCTGATTTAACTAGCGCTACTGTTACCTATGTTGACGAAATAAACAAAGCATAAAATCATAGCATAATTACGACTTCGAAATTAGGAACAGAGGATATCCTAGCACGGTGGTACGGAAATTGTTTTGACCAAGGCTTAGTGAAATGAAATAGACTAATTTACAATAATTTACAAATTTAATGATAATTTTTACCTTAAGCGTTTTATATTTAAATAATATTAAGTTTTAGCAACTAAAAATACTAAAATTAGACCAAATTACTTTCCTAAAGCTTCACAAAGTTCATAAATGCTATTTAAGGCGACGATTTAGACTCCAGTATTTTGATGGCGTCGCCAACTTAAACTATCGCCGTTTCAACGTCACGGCGGCTGCGCGGCATTATTAAAGCCGTCTTATCGCGCTCTCTATAGGCCATTTCATCCAAAAAGCATTATGAAGAAACTCTCAAATTATTATGAGGCAACTAAGCGTTAAAAAAGGCCAATTTTAATCGCGCTGATATTTTCTAGTAAATTAGTGTATCCATGATATAAAATCGCAAATCGAGTTATGTTCTAAATGTTATCAAAATTAATACTTAAACTTAATTATTTTCCATGAAAATCGCTTAGCGGAATGAAAAATGTTGTACCTTTCATTTAAGACCGTTCCCAAAACTAACAAACGTATAGTTTTTCTAACCTCGGAGTAACCGGATCGTTTTTTTCTGAAAATTTCCCATGTTATTTCTATGGGAAAAATTCCTGTTTTTCAACAAAAGGTGTGATGAATTTTATGGAAACGAAAACCACCCTTAGCAACTTTATTTTTTATAAGAAAAACTAATGGATGGATCTTTTTGAAATTTTAACCACATATTTAGGGCCCAAATTGTAGTTCTGTGGAAATTTTTCAAAACAGTAAACTTAATACAAAAAAAGTTACATCCAATCAAAAAACCACCCTTATACATTAAGGGTATTATGAAGTCTTATCTAAGAGAGCTACCGCTCTCTCAGAATTAAAGGGGCCGAATAGTTGGTTTTGAACTGATTACTATTCATTGTTCTTGGTGCAGTTATGCAAAAAAAAGAAAAAAACCCAGAAATTGCAAACGTATGAAGTATTTTTCCAATGAAACTCGTTCTCAAGTTGGCGCTCACTTGTGGATGTTAAACTGCAGTATTATTTTGATGGCGAGTTTAAATTAGCTTTTGTGGATCAATTCTCGCATACCGAGTGCGCCCAGGCAAAAAATTAAAAAGCGCAGTCTTAGGAAACTCTTTGCGTGTTTCACCTTATTTTCCGAGTCTACGAGGCTTACTTTCAATTTGTGGCATGAATGAATATTATAATACCCTTTTGAACCATTAATCTTGTTTACTTCAGTTCTGAAGGAAACAGAGCATAAATAAGGGTTTTTCATTGCCGGGTTGTTATGATAAAGTCCCTAAATGTCAAATTTTGGATCCAAGGTGTTTTAATTGTTACTTTTGGTTTGTTTTAATAAGAAACTGATACTTTATGCAATTAATCAAATAAGTTTATTTACAAAGTAAAAATACATTGGGTCCTTTTGGACCACGGTTGAAGGACCTTACATGAATTTCAGTGGGGAACCGTGTAGCGGCTTAATTACATCTCTTAACTATTGCAGTACTTTAAATATTCAGTAGACCCGAGAATGGTCAAAAAGCGATTTTGTAGGTGATGGATATGCTTTTCTAGACACTATTCTATTTGTAGAAGAAATGTCAGTCCGATGGTCAGACTCTGGAAAGGTGAGACGCTACCGTGTTAACTTTTCAACATGTCAACATATATTTCGAGAACGAGACTGATGAGGGATGCGGAGAACCCGAAGAGACAGACGCGGAAAATGACCACGAAAGCGGAGACGCTGATGGCGACGAACGCATCAGGGGTTTCCGTTTTCTGACAGGGATGCAATTCATTCTTCCAAGACGGGTTCAGATCCTCAAAGCAATCGCCCTCGGTCAGTTGGCGCAACCTGGAAAATACGGTGAAATTAGTTCCACCATAAACATCCAAAACTTTGAAGGAGGCTCTAACCTTTTGTTGATGGTCTCTATCAGAGTTTGCGAAATGTTTTTCTTGAAAAACCACACGCCCGGGGGCTATCATTAAAGTCTGGCTTAGTTTCATTTTGCAACTTCCTGTCTTTCCATACCGGGCCTTGATAATTTTCCAGTGAAAGTCACCCCCAGAAATTATAAATTTTTGCCGATTTTCAATTTCTGAATGAATGTCGTCGTTAATTGTTAAAGAGGCAAATGTCTGATGAAACGAATTTGGGTTTGCATCTGCTCGCTTTATTACTTCCGCATATGCCGTGTCAATCAACGCGTTTTTCTAAAGAAATTAAAAAAACACTAATTTAAAGGGAATGAGAAAGTGAAGTGTAATTCTCATATCAACCTGACCTGACCGAAACTGGTATATGCCGAGTTTTGTACCAACAAAGGTTTCGCATTGGGAAAGTGAAACACATCGTCGATGGTGTCGAAGGGAAGTGCTTCCGATTTGCTCGAAAACTGTGACGTCATTTCCGAGGATACGAAAACCAATAGAACGAAAGACGCCAGACTCCACGAAACCGAAAGGAAACGAGAGACTCCGTTGCAATTCAAACTTTGGGGACCTGAAATTGAAATTTATGTTAGTTACAAGCGTAGTATTACTTTATTACTCCTTCTCGTTCCCAGAAGACATTGCAACAAAAACATGAAGGGCAGTTCCGATTTCCCATTCACGTATTTAGAGTTTAGTTTTCCAGTCATGTAAATCAGCAGAATGACACCAACGGACCACACAATTACCTAGATACATTTGATGTGAACTTTTAGATAAACATGTCAACCGCTTCAAGATGCGAAGGAATTAAAAAGCAAAATTCAACATTATTTTGCCTAAAATATGCAGTTCAATCTACAACAGAAATCTCATTTCCCGTAGTTATGAAGACTGATAAACTTTAAGAATGTGAAACTTTACGTCTTTGGTAACAATGCTATATGGAAATTATGAAAGGCTAAGTTACCCATTTATTGACCACAGAGAAAATATCGTTTTCATTTTCTTGGTTTGTTCCAAATAGTATTTGCGCTCTAATAAACCAAAAGCTTTGGTCCCATTGAACCGAATTCCCATTCGACAGAAGGAGGTTTTTTTTGGGGTCCCATTCGACCGAACGTAGCCAAAGGTGCGATTTTGTTATAGTCCCATTGGACCGAAATTCCAATGAACTGGAAGAAGACATACTGTGTGGTTTTGCATTAAATATATTTTTAATTTCACAAATTATTATTGTTAAAATAAATGTGTGTTGAAAATGTATTACTGCACTTATTTTAACTACGTTTTAATTACGGCGAACCTCACCTACCCTAGCCTAACCTAACCTAACCAAACGTAACCTAACCTAACCCAGCCCAAACTTGTTTGGAGGTAAAAAGATTATTTATATGAGTATTAAAAGCCCGCCTCCTACCACGAACAATTTATTAGCAATAGTAGAAATATTTTGGAAAAGGTGGCAGCTAATTAATAGGAGAATATTTTGGAAAAGGTGGCAGCTAATTAATAGGAGAATATTTTGGAGAAGGTGGCAGCTAATTAATAGGAGAATATTTTGGAATAGGTGGCAGCTAATTAATAGGAGAATGTTTTAGAAAAGGTGGTAGCTAATTAAAAGGAGAATATTTTGGAAAATGTGGCAGCTAATAAGTAGGAGAATGTTTTGGAAAAGGTGGTAGCTAATTAAAAGGAGCATATTTTGGAAAAGGTGTCAACGAATTATTGGAACCAAACCAAACCAAACCAAACCTAAACTAACCTAAGCTAACCTAAGCTAACCTAAGCTAACCTAAGCTAACCTAACCTAACCTAACCTAACCTAAGCTAACCTAAGCTAACCTAAGCTAACCTAAGCTAACCTAACCTAACCTAACCTAACCTAACCTAACCTAAGCTAACCTAAGCTAACCTAAGCTAACCTAACCTAACCTAACCTTACCTAAGCTAACCTAACCTAAGCTAACCTAACCTAACCTAACTTAAGCTAAGCTAAGCTAACCTAACCTAACCAAACCAAACCTAAGCTAACCTAACTTAACCTAAGCTAACCTAACATAACCTAACCTAACCTAACCTAACCCACCCGAAACCAAAATATTAAAATTTTAATTTAAAATTTAAAGACATTGATGGAACTACCATTAAGACTGTACTTCATTTTAAGCACAATTTGTTTATTAATACTATATATCTCTTGCCTTGAAAGGAATGAAAGTGAGCGTTTTAATTAGTATCACGAAACATTTACCTTTAATATTATTAACATACCTTTCGGAGATTCGAACCAACAACCTATCGCTTCGCAGTCCAACATCGTATCCACTACACCACCGAATCGCTGACGGCTACAGAGTTTCAAGTTATATTCATGTATTTTTTAGGGGCATATTCGGACGATTGGGATTTCGGTCCATCGGGAATAAAGCCATTGGGCTGGAAATCTAAAATCATTGCGGGATATTCGGTCGAATGGGATTTCGGTCCATTGGGAATTCGGTTGAAAGGAACGATACCAACCAAAATGGGTGCGAAGATGGAAAAGTATTGAAACGATCAGGGTTTAATATTAATGGATTTATCGCAAAATCTCCCTCCTGTTTAAACGTTGAACTCAATTATTATTGAAAGAAGTTGACCAAGAACTAACTCTTATTACTCTAAGAATATGGCAAGACTCGCATTATCAATTAATCCTCCCATTTTAAGTGATAACTCATCTCCATATAAGACTCAAGCTACTTTGGGCCTATTCAGACGCTTAAACCTTTTGACCCATCTACTTGAGTCAAAATTTAATTGCATCGTCCGAAAAGGCCTCAAGTTTCCAATAAACTTTGCCCTAAGTATTTCTACGACAATTTAACATTAAAATGACAAAACATGCTATTTACATTATATCAACCAGAACACGAAATTTCGTTACGCATGAATTATAAATAAACAAGTTGGGAAACCAAAATAAACCTCTCCGAGCCGAGACGAATTTACTTTCCAAACACAGGTCCGCAAGCCAATGAGACAAACCGGAAATACAAAGTTCTAATCGGCGAGATATTGCCATGATCATTTGATTTAAAGCGTTTAATAATTTCCTGCGTATCTTCAATAATTCTAATGAGGACCTAATATCTATCACTTAAATGCGTATTTAACTTTCGGCTCCCTCTGAACCGTTAAGACCTCCTATAAGAGGACATGAAACAAGGTTAATTATGGTTAAGATCTAGGTTATCTTATCTCATGGATCCAGTCGTTTTAACACGTATGGAGAGATGAAGTATTAACATCCTTATTATTTAATGAAGTTACGTTTACACTATATATAAATGTAGTAAAGATGAATTAAAAAGTAAACACCAAATTTTAAATGTTAGTATCACAAGATGTTTTTGGAATATTGAGATGAAACAGAGCTTTATAGCTACACAACTACTAAAAGAATCGTAATGCCGAAAAATATTTAAGTATTTCCATTTAATATTCTGCAAAAAGAAAATGTTATCGTTTTGTAAGAGATCTTTTCATCCTAATCGCTTTATATTAACTTTGATATACGTGTAGTGTTTCGATTCAGATGCAATCTTCATTACCGTTCTATATTAAATCTCACTTGTGTCAGTACATAGAAATAAGTTTATCTTAAATAATTAATTAAATATAAATGATATTATTTATTTTAATCGCCAGTAAATAACTTTAAAAATAGTTAAATCGTTTAAAATGAAGTTGTACCTATTATCTTTCGAAACTTTGCTAATATTGACGTTTAAAGTGAAGGGTACCCCTCTTGCCCGCTTTCTTCAAATTTTGGGGTATACATACGATTCGTTTCCATTAAAATAATAGATAAAAACGCATTCGCGTGAACCGATGGTGGAAGCCCTGCCATAGGGAGGCTAGACGTTTCTCGTAACCCTAGCCGATCGCCGCGTACATCTTGAAACCAAACGATGACGAAGGAAAAGAAGCCAGAATGGACTGACTGGCGTCCATGTGGAATGGACAAAGACCTGAAGATGGTGGTGCATAGAAGCTGGTGTCAATGTGAAATTGACGAAGAACAGAAGATGGTGGTGCATAGAAGCTGGTGTCAAGGTGAAATTGACGAAGAACAGAAGATGGTTGTGCTTGGAAGCTTGCAAGTAAAGACTAGTGTTCATGTGGGATGGACAAAGACTAGCAGATTCTGGTCCTTAGAAGCCAGTTAGTAAAGACTGGTGTTGGTAGATGAATGGCCAAATTTCCGTGAACCGCGAACGCGTTCCGGAAATCGGGTATTTGTTTGCTCCGATACGCAAACTGCGAACGCGGTCACGTGGGGTCTGACAGACACACAGACAGACACACAGACCCGGCCGGTGTAATACCTCTCCGTGACATACGTCACTCGGAGAGGTAAAAAGCGACAGTCATGTGAACATATTCTTAGTATCGAGGATGAATCTTTGGTTAGAAATAAATGTTTAATTGTACATTTCTCTTTGAGAATTCCTAGAAGACCATTCCACGTATTATTAACTTTTTCTCCCACAAACTGATCTACATTAGGGAAAACTGTAACGCTGAGAAAGTTTTCAATGCTTGCGGTTACTACGAAAAACATAATAGCAGACCAATAACGTTAAGCTTTATTACTTGATGTTGTCGAGTGTTTGTAGAACATGCAGGAATTTAATCATGTAGCCAGTTATCTCCCCTTGTTCATTCGAAAAAACATAGGGCGATATCTGGTAAAAAATATAAAAGTACTCAGCTGAAGTGTATGAAAGTCAAAAGAAGAAACTAATCAGCGAATTATCTTTGCTCAAGTCAGTCCTTGAGATTGGACCAGTATCTTTGAACAGTAGTAAATCTGAAATGCTTTAAACTTACTTCAATGAAGGGTGCTCTATAGTATTTTGCTGTTTCCTCGTGCATTATTATTTCTTTTTAGCCATATCGTAGTATACGATAGGCTCTTAGTTTGACCCGAGCCGTAGTAGTAGTAGTAGTACTAGTAGTAGTACATGTGGCCGGAGTTTTCGCTTTCGTTATCGTCAGATTTTAGCTTAAAAGGAACTTTATATTACCACAACCCACCCATAGGGGTAACTGGGCTCGGTTAGAGATTTAATTTTAATTAAAATTTTTTTCGGATCGCAGCCGGGAATCGAACCCGGGTCGTTGGCGTAGCAGACAAACATTCTACCATCGAGCCATAGAGACTTAATAGAAACCCCGAGTTTTTTATTATTTATTTTTATCTCTAAAATGTCGGGGTGATGTGGGGTGGGGTACCTCTTAATCTGTGGGGTCGGATACTTTTGAATTTTTATCTGTGGGGTCGGATACTTTTGAATTTTTATCTGTGGGGTCGGATACTTTTGAATTTTTATCTGTGGGGTCGGATACTTTTGAATTTTTATCTGTGGGGTCGGATACTTTTGAATTTTTATCTGTGGGGTCGGATACTTTTGAATTTTTATCTGTGGGGTCGGATACTTTTGAATTTTTATCTGTGGGGTCGGATACTTTTGAATTTTTATCTGTGGGGTCGGATACTTTTGAATTTTTATCTGTGGGGTCGGATACTTTTGAATTTTTATCTGTGGGGTCGGATACTTTTGAATTTTTATCTGTGGGGTCGGATACTTTTGAATTTTTATCTGTGGGGTCGGATACTTTTGAATTTTTATCTGTGGGGTCGGATACTTTTGAATTTTTATCTGTGGGGTCGGATACTTATGAATTTGTATGTTTGGGGTTTTTATATTTATTTTCATTTTATTTATGTGCCAATTAAATACATAACGATTTTCCCCGTTTTCTACCGCGCTCCTCATGTGTTTCGTTCTCGTTCGGTAGCTATCGTCATCTATGTTATGTTTGACTGGAACGTTTTAGCGGTGAATCCAAATGTGGGTTTAGATAGAGCTAACATAGTGTTAAATGAGCGTTATGCGTTTGATCATTTTAGCATTGCTAAAGGTAATTCGAGGGGATAATCACTAAAATGCGTAATCACTATAACTAAACTTTCTCTTTCAAAAGTTTCTGGGCATAAGCCCTTGTTAGAAATTTATAAGATGCGATAAGTGTGCATCGGCATAAGTCTATGTTGTAAACTCATCGAAGGGATTATCACTAAAAACTATCTGTTCTTCGATTCGCCGGAATATTAGAATTACAGCATAAGTAGATTTATACGGTTATAATTTAATCACTGTTTAGAGTAGGGAATCGAGGGGTTATTAACTCTGATTTTATGCACGGTAAATCAATTAAGCATAGAAAAAGATAGCGCTATTCACTCATTAGGGTAAGGTATAGAGGAGTTATCCACTCATTAGGGTAGGGTATAGAAGAGTTATCCACTCATTAGGGTAGGGTATAGAGGAGTTATCCACTCATTAGGGTAGGGTATAGAGGAGTTATCCACTCATTAGGGTAGGGTATAGAGGAGTTATCCACTCATTAGGGTAGGGTATAGAGGAGTTATCCACTAGAGCTCGGCATTTTCGATCAATTATCCACAAATTGGTGGATAACCGATTATTTATAAACAAATTTGTGGATTACAATACGATTTAACATGTAAGTTCTGTGGATAATTTTCGGGTATGGATAAAGATAAAATAAAGTGGATAATTGATCGAAAATGCCGAGCTCTATTATCCACTCATTAGGGTAGGGTATAGAGGGGCTATTCACTCGTACGATATGGCTACTATTACGAGCCCTTGGGCCGTCTTGTTAATTTCTCAATTGTAGTCGACGCAGTCTCGTTGAAGAACCAATTGGGAAAAAATAAAATGTAACGGAATTTATTCAGGTATTTTGCTCCCTTCTCAAGTTGTGCCGTACTTCGACATGGCCATCTCTCAGTATTCTTATTGCACGTAGAATTAGCTTGTGGGGATCGATCCTCACACAACGCGAAATATTTGACGGAAATCCGGAGAAAATCCTTTGCTTGTTTGAGCTTGATTTCCGAGATTTCTCTTTGGGAGTATTTCTTTTAATTTGTGGCATGAGTCATTATTGTATATGTCTTGTTCCTTTGGGTCAGAACTACTTTCTTTTTCGCCGCTAATTCCGGGCAAAGCAGCAGTCTCATTTGGCTTAGCGCCGGAAGCTATATTTTAAAATAAGTTTTCGAAAAAACTACAATTAAGATGCATTATTAAAATTTTTTAGACGTCTTACACTCCATTTCCTTATTTGGTTTGAACCGGGGTGGTTGAGGTAATGTTTTTGTTTTATGCTTGGATTTTTCATTTGGTTTGTCCATATCTAATATTTAATTTCATGATTAAAACTATTAATAATTTATTTAAAATGATAAGAACTACTTGTATTTGATTTCTCATCTCTATTTTTAGATAGCTTTCTCTTCTTAGAGTTATCACTGTTTTCGTCATTGCTGCTGCTAGAATGGTGTCGTTTCTTGTTCCTGGATCGCTTTCCTCTTCCTAAATCTGTTTCATTTCCTAGATCTGATGTTACTTCAGCTTTGCTGCATAGTTCTCGTGCACGAGAAAATGTCACTTAAAGTAAAACAATTATATTTTACTGAGGGATCAGTTTAAAGGCGTAATTTATTCACTGAATTCATATTTACAAAGAAATTGCTTTATGTTTATCTTTAAAATAGATACTTACATCCCCAGTAGCAAAAACCAGTCGGGCCGACTAATAAAAAAACTGTTGGCTGGGCTGCCGGGTTTTATTGTCGGCCCATCAAACTCCATGTCCAAGGCAATGACTAGCCTATGGACGGTCGGTAAAGTGACAATTGGAATGTTAGCCGACTAAAATTAACCTTCGAATTGGGGGTCGGCTGAACTACGCTTTAGACATTAGTCGACTGTGCCCCAACTCGTTTATGTCAACAATTTCGCTTATTGAATTTGCCTTCTTTATTTAGTTGGCTGCGAGTCGGTGCGACTATATCTAGCGTAGTCAAAAATAGTTGGCTAACAAGTTCAAGGAATCTTTATACCGACTGTAAACTGCTCAGTTTTGTTCATTACTTTTAATGGTCGGTTAATGGCCCTTTAGGCAGTTTGCCGACATCAAACAGGTCAGCGTTTTCAATTACTTTTAAGGGTCGGTTTACGGCCTTTTTTGGCAGTTTGCCGATCATATAATATAGGTTTATAATTACACTTTTTAATTCAAACCAGTTTTATTTTGCATAAATGCGTCATACATGTACGATTATAAAAACCTCCACCAACCCAAAAAATATACATAAATAATGATGATGATGATCGTCTTCTACTTAATGATAAGTGTTGTTATAAAGTGTTTTTCAACTTTTGGACTTGTTTAAGGGCCCTTTCCTTTCGACCACCATCACGGTCTTTACAATGCCTAACCCAGTGCCGAATTATTTCTTCCATTTCATGGTCAGTCGCTCTTATACATTTTGGGTTCGATCGAACAGCATCTAATGAAAGCAATAAAACAATTACACATTCAGTTTGAAATATAATATACATAAGCAAAGTATGAATTCTTGGAGCTCTAAATCAAGGTTATTGAAATTTGAAAAAATAAGAAAGAATACCTTTTATCGCCTGAATTAATTTCAATTTTTTTAAAGCGGTTTTTCCATTTGCCCCAGTCCAGTTTATATTTTCAGAAAGATATTGCGATATTGCTTCTTTTAAAATCCTTCTAGAGGTATTCCTTACATTAGTTCCTCCAAATGATGATAACTTTCTGACCTGAAATTAATCATTTAAAGTTACGTCAATGTAAATATACGAAAGTACAGTATTTAAATTATTGTTCTTCTCATCAGCATGAACGTAAATTGCCAAACTTTGCATTACTATACTTACGATTTTCTTTGCAAACTCTGGATCACCCATTTTCTCCTCTAAATCCATTAAATCTTTAGCGGTCTTTAACGGTAGTGTCACCAACGGAATATCTTCTGTTTCAATTGGATTATCAGATATAAGCGATGAAATATGTCCCACCACAGTTGTCAAGTGTTGAACTTGTTGTTTCAAATCACTCAGATGATATAAAACACGTTTTTCAAATGCTAAAAATTGTAATTAAACGTTTTTGGTATTACTTTTTAATTTTCATGCAATGCTTTTTGAGTAGTTACCATCATTCGTTTGCTTTTTTAAGGCAGGCTCCAAATTTCTACCAGTATGATTTTTCGACGACCCTGATGGCCTGCTGTGTTTACTACGGACTTTCAAAGCTAATTTTTAAGAATTAATTAAGTTAAAGAAGTAAAAGACTGAAAGTCTAAGCTTATAAACATTAAAAATGTACCAAATTCTTTTGATTTCTGTGGTTCTGAATCACTGTTTTCTGATAAAATTTCCTCTTCGAAGAACGACGACCTTTTAGGTGGGATGTTAGTTTTTTTCCCTGAAAAACGTCAAGTATTTAATTATGCAATAAATTTATAGCAAAAATAACTACCAGATTTTTTGGTGTTCTTCGCTAAAGGCTCTGGTTCTGAATCGCTGCTTAGAGTTTCAGAATTATACAATTTCTTCTTGCTTGATTTTCCACCTAAAATAACAAAAAAACAAAATTGGCAAAATTGAGAAGTATTTTAAATACAGTTGTTTAACCAAAGTAACCATATTTTCCCCCGAAAAACGCCAAGTTTTTAATAATGCAATGAATTTAATAGCAAAAATAACTACCAGATTTTTCAGTGTTCTTCGCTAAAGGCTCTGGTTCTGAATCGCTGCTTAGAGTAGGTGACCGTTTCTTCCTAGGTAGATCGTTTCCTAGACCTGAATTTTTAATCAATGGGCTTTTTCCACTGTTATCGAATTTATCAGTTAGACATTCATTTGGATTTTCATTGCCAGAATCGTCTGAAATTATATCAAAATTTAGAAATATATACTTATTGTTTTTTTTCTAGGAGTTTATACCATTCTTTTCGGCGTTTAGTATATGTTCCGCATGTTGTTTTTCCAGTAGTTCAACATCTTCCTGAGGCACTTCCAATGAATTATCTCCTAAACAGAGTATGTTTTTGAGGCTTTCCCATACATTTATGAAACAAAAAATACTCACCATTCACTATCAGATTGGGAAAAATTGGTGGAGTTGGTACTTGATATTTTTCAGTCTTTTTACTAACCCTTTTTATTTGCTCAAAATCTAAGATGTAAAGAAATTTAACCGAGCAAATAAATAAAGAAAAACTATCTTAAATTACCTTCTTCACAATACATGGAAGGATCCACGAAATCTGTGTCATTTATCTTTTTGTTTCGCCTCTTTTTGATTTCATCATTATCAGTGCTCTTAGAAATGTCTTCTTCGTCCCTACTTCGGTTGACTTTGTCCATAGCCTTTTTATAATCGTCTAAAATAACACGTCATTAAAGAAAACTCAAACCTCCTAATCTGTAGAAGTTTAAATTAATTTTCTTACTTGTTCTCAATACAACAGTAACGTTATACAGAGCCCAAGTGCTGTCTGGAGTCAGTGAGCTTTTTAATGCTCGAAAAAAAATGATGGACCCTTTGGTGGATAATAACATTTTTGGCCATCTTCTGTTAACCATATTGATAACACCACTTCAACCGTATCATCTTCTTTAAAATGACCCACAGCGTATTTCTAGTAGGAAGCGAAAACAATCAATAGTTATTTGTAAAAATAAGCGATTTTTAAAGAAAGACGTGAACAAAATTATTTTATTCACCCAATTTCGTTTTAATAATGTAGCATTGGCACAATAGCAACTTCGCCTCCTTTATGAGGAATTGAAACACACTTTTTGCTTATGCAAGTGATGTTGTAAACATGAACTGTTTTTGATAAATTTGAAACTATAACTATTCCCAGCTTGGATGACTTCATCGGATATACGAAAAGGTCTCTGATCACTTTATAAATACGCCCAAATATAAACACGCCCTTGTCATTTTTAAAAATATTAACTACAACTACATAATGACCATTTTCCAATAGAAAGCACGAATCAGCGAGATTAATTGATATTACAAACTTATCAGTTTTAACCTTTCTATATGATTGACCTTTCTTGGGGAGTTCATTACCACCAAGTTTCTCATAGTTGAAATTGTAAGGTCTAATGAAGTGATTTTCTCCATTTCTGAGAGTAGCAGTCAAATTAAAATTTTCTTTCTCACTAAATCTTTTGCATATTTGCTGCAAAGGCTTATTAGGTGTCCTAAGTTCCTTCTTTATGAAATGTAGTTCATTTTCGAAACGAAAAGCACTAAAACCATCAAGCGGCCCATATCGCAATACATCCAGATGTAAATGAGTTACGCTATGCACGTTCATAACTACAAACTTATCACCGTAAAGCTTTGGACTTTCGCTGACAAACATTTCTATTAGTTTTGACGCATATCCGTTAAGAGTCCTACATAGTTCCATGCTAGACAGAATATAAATGGCGCAATGAAATAGCCTAAAGTGCTTGAGACAATTTTCACTAAGTATACCAATTAATAAAATAGGTGATGTATACAAAAGAAATTGTCTCAATTCTGTCCCTTTCCATTTATCTATGTGCTTTAGTGCTTTTGGTTTACGCGCAAACTCATTTGGAATAAATTTTCGCGCATTAATCAGTTTTTCAGATGTTAAATCTATATTTTTTTGCCCTAATCGCACAGAAAACGGTCCAGAACGCATCCATAAATATAGCAGTCTGCGCATAATACCTAAACATACTAGATGTAGATAGTCAAATGGAAACTGCGATACCATTCCAATTTTTAGCGCTGTAAGAGGGGAATTTAACCCAGCTGAATGATGATCTTCGTCTAACTTATTTAAAAATGATTGATCGGTCCGCATCGTCTCTGAACCGTTGGTTATAAAGGTCATCCTACGGTCAATGTGTTCTCCCTCAACAGTGCATTTATCACAAGAGCTGTAACCAGTATGGCCTTTGGTTCGTTTTACAAAAGATTTCGCTGGAGTGTCTAATATAAACGGGCCTTTCAAATTTACATGGTAACGATTCTCACCAAGATTAAAACCATTTTTCGCTAGATCTAGAAGCTCACCGATAAACTCTTTAAGATAATCTTCTAAAGGCATGGGTTTTTTATCACCACAAAAGATTGCAACAATAAAAGGCTTTCCCACCAGCCCGATATCGAAATTGAATACCGAAACCAAAATTGGCCAAAATTCTAGCGTTCCACTTTTAGAAATGGGAACACCATCGATTTTAACAGCGAAAGAAATTTCGTGTTTGTACGGATAATTTTGTAACAAAAAATTTGTCAGACCCTTTTTGAGTCCAAAGTAAACAAATTCTCCGGTTCCTATTGATTTAACTAGTGAAACATTTTTTCCAGTTTTTAAGAGCGTTCTGCTGTCTTTTGGTAGGTCATGGCCATGATTGCCTAACAATAGTAGTAAATTATCCAATGCTGTATGAGTAATTCTATTTCTTAGGGCCCAAATAGCTAAGTCATTGTCAAGTGGTTTATTGGGGGCCTCATTGATTTCATTTATTTCGTTACCATCTAATTCTGATTCATGAAAAAGGTCACTTTCTAGTTCAGACTGACCCTCGTAAGTTTCTAATAAGCTAGGTGTTGGTGATCGATGAGGGGATTCTGAACTTTCAGCTTCTCTATCGAGCTCATTCTCATAACGGACACAATTTACATCGCCTAAAGTGCTCTCACTGACAGTTTCAGATATAACATCATTGCTGCTGTCATTATGAAACAATTCCTCATAAAATTTTTTATTGTTTCTATTCCTTTGCCTTGCGGATAATGGCTTTAGAAATGATTTGCTACCAACAGCCGGCGTTGCCAAATGATCCATACTCAAATCTATTTCAACAACCAAACCAGTTATCAAATTAGTTAATCTCTCCAACATGAACATGCGCTCTGCCACATCTAACCGAGAACGGAAGAAATATTTAATCACGACAGAAATCCATATATATAGAAGCAGGAATGACAAACAGGGCTATTCGGCCGCGCGTCCTAGTTCACGACCCCCTTTCCCGGGACTGGGGGATGAAAGAAGAGGCGAGTCGTAGCGAGAGAGTAGGGGTGACTGATACCTGGCTTAACCCGATACCGATGCTAACACACACCGATACCGTTTGATACCGATAATTACTCATTATGATCCAATGAACCGATAACGATACGTATCGGATTATCGCTAGACTAAAACAGTTTTATAACTATAGATTCCATCACAATCTTAATTTACCTTCTTAAGCCTAAATATACCACGGTTTAATTGTTTACATGAAGATGACATAAAGCGCCATCTATACTATGAAAGTAACAAACATAGGCATTGGTAAGGTGCAAGGTGCGATTCTTTCATGCCTATACAGAGGGGTAAAAAGGATCAGCTACCAACCACGTATTTTTCGCCGTCCCCGTCAGCAGCGTCAGCAAAATGACGTAGTTTAAGTGAGCCAATAAGATAATTTAAAAATTTCTACGTATTGAAGGGATGAGGGACTCTTCACTGGGCTATGAGTCGGACTGAAGTAATGGCTAAGCGTTCGGTATTCCTGCTTCTAAACATATATGGATTTCTGATCACGCTAGGAGCTTTTAAATGTTTAAAACATGCCTTGGTTTCTAAGGGTTAATTCACTGGACAATAAAAAAATGGCCTAAAAACTCCCACAGGATATTCAAAATTTTCCAATTATTATTTAAAGCATATGATTCCCCCATAATTAACACATTTAATAAAGTATCTTAATCACTCTTACTTTTGTTTGATTTTCAGCCATTCCAATTGAGATAAAAACGTCTTAACAATGCCACAAGTTTTAGATAATCCAACAGAAAAACAGCTAGCAATTTAATCCTTTTATAGTTACGCCAAGGCCCGTGGGCTGTTAAAGATAAATATAAATACTTAAATGAAATGGTTATAAATAAGCATTCAAATTTATCTTACCTTTATTTATTTTCAAATTCCCTTCTAGAAGTTGCTTCCTGGAGAGTGTAGAATTGCACTTAAAATATTACTAATCTTAAAAACCGCTTTGGCTAGTTCACCAAACTAAAATGGCCGCACATAAAGAATAAACTATCTTTCGCGTTACCGTGTATAAAATGGGCCTGGCCACGCTTTCGCGCCTCTGATAATCCCCTCCGCTGATAGCGTTTTCCTTTATGTCCTCGCGGAGCGCTCCCATGGAGGAATAAAACTAGGAGATCCTATTCTTCAAAAACAGTCTTTAACGAAACTGGAAACTACTACTACCATTTTTATTGCTCCTTGGGAGCGCTCCGCGAGGACCCAAAGGAAAACGCTGAGTCTCGTCTTGGGAAAATCCCGTGACACGTTATCACGTGTTGCTTGACGCTTGTTTTTCTCGTAAAGATAACGAGAATGACGCGCTCTGGTGCTCGTTTTGACAATGGGGGTGTAAAATGTTTTGTCGGTTCTACATTAATTTCTAAAAGCGCATAATTTTATATAATTCAATTGAAAATTTCATCAAACGAAAATATAGTAAAATATCTAACTTAAAAGTATTTAAAATTTTGAAATATTCAGGCCAGCCATGCAATAGCTGCGTGTTTGGGCTGTCGGCTAGCGTGCGTGTTTGGGCTGTCGGCTAGCGTACGTGTTTGGGCTGTCGGCTAGCGTACGTGTTTGGGCTGTCGGCTAGCGTACGTGTTTGGGATTTCGGCTAGGAGGCGCAAATCTGACTGTATACCCTTTCTAAGTCGGTTTACAACGTTGTGCCGACTTCGACTTCTGCCCGACTATACCGTCAATGAGCCGACTAAAAACGGTTCAGTCAATGCTACTGGGGATCCTTTCCGGTAGGTTTTAATATCATAATCTTCCCATTCTGGCTTTGGCGGATCGCAATTTTTCTACATTTTTGCTAGCCCTTGTGTGTTCTTTGGTGGCCATTTACAAATTTTATCGCTTTTGCACCAAGCATCAGGAACAACTTCAACGGTGTCATCATTGACAAAATTAACAACCGCAAACATCTAACGCAATTGAGAGAAATTTAACATTTGATCGCTTTTTCCATTGTCAAATATATCATCTATCTTGTTGGCAAATATTTTGTCTTCCATATTAATGAAAAGATTAATGGGTACGTTAATTTAAACGAACAAATAGAACAATCCTTGATATTCCAGATACATTTTAGTTTCCGTTAAAAGTGAGAGTGTAGTGGAAAATGAAGTAATTAATAGCTACTGATTTAAGGAATTATCTTCGAATGATTTTGAAAATTGAACTAGCGTAAGGTTTTATCAATGAAAGAAATTCGAGTTATGCGCCACATACGACAAGTAAATAATATTTGGTTATGCGAATTGATCAATCTGACCACCACTAATTTATCGATATCATTTCTATCGGTTTCGAGTTCTTAAATTTATGCAGAAAAATGTTACATTATCTTTATGGTGATTTGAACCAATTAATTTCCTTTCCACGCCCTCTCCATATAGTCAAATATATCTAATTTTATGAATTGTGCAGCAATGGTATAATAGCTACAGTGTCTCTTTTTTGGGGCAGAAGCAAGCATTTTTGACGCAGGGAAAAGTAAGGATATGTTTTCGTTTGGTTTTGAACTTTCCCTATAAATATTCCAAGATCGGATGATTGAAGGGGATATTCAAATAGATTCTCCTCAAACTTGCAGATATTTCCACAAACATAAATCTCCTTAGTTGAATCTTGAAAAATAACTTTCACTATAATAACTTCTTCAGACGTTAACTTGAAGCAATTGTCACCTTTGTGTATTGAGATTGTGAATCTAGGTGTTTCTAACTTTTTGTAAGTAGTAACATTGTCTGGCAGAAAGAATTCGTTGCAGTTGAAGGGCAATTTTAAACAAATTTTGGTTACAACCCTTTTGCGATGGAAAATGGCTGATTCGCCCATTCTTTTTATAACTTGTTGCAGGGGCCTGTTTGGGGTTCTTAATGATTTCTTCATAAAATGCAAAAAGTTCTCAAAGGGAAAGGCGCTATACGCATCGAGATTTCCAAACATTTTAACATCATTTACTACGTGTTTAAGCGAATGAACATTCATCACCATAAAGTTAGTTCCATAAAAATCAGGACAGGAAGTGACAAACATCTGTAAAATTTCATTGGCGTAATCGCAGTGGGTTTTATGCAAAACAGGGTGAGCTAAAATGTAGACAGCACAATGAAACAACCGAAAGTGGTTCATTACGTCTTCTCTTAAAATATCCTTTAAAAGAACTGGTCCAGTGTATATCATAAATTGACGTAGTTCAGTCGCTTTCCAGCGATCCAAGTATTTGAGTGTTCTAGGTTTTCGAGCGAACTCCTTGGGAATATAGTGACGACAGCTATCTAATTTTTCATTAAGCACCGATACTAAGTAAGTGCCAAGTCTTGCGGTTAAATCGCCACTCAGAAAGGCGTGCAAAATCTTTTTCGTCACTCCCAGACACATTAGATGCATATAATCTAGCGGAAATTGACGCACCATGTCTATATTAAGTTCTGTTAAAGGTGATAAACCTCCCACTTAATGGTGACTCTCATCATCTTGGTTTCTGAAACTTTGATTAGTTCGAAGAGTCACGTGTACATCTTCTTGCCAAAACAAAGTGCGATTATCTTGCCTAATACCCTCAATTGAACATTTGTCACATGAATGATAACCTGTGTGTACTTTTGTGTTTTTCACAAATGCTCGTGCTGGCGTATCGAGAATAAATGGGCCTTTTAAATTGCATTTAAATACTTTGTTATTATAAGAGAAACCATTTGCTTCTAGCTCTTTGAGGTCTTTTATTAGCGGTCCTAAATATTCCTCTAAAATTCCAGGTTTAGAATTTCCGCAAAAAACTCCCACAGGGAAAGGTGTTCCAATCATTCCCTGAGAAAAATTGAAAACCGAAGCTAAGATTGGCCAAAAATCAATTCCAGAGCTTTTATCAATGGGAAGCCCATCAATATTTATAGCAAATGAAAGCTCATGATCATAATCCTCCGTGTTCGTTAAAAAATAATTTAAGCCTTCCTTAAAACCTATGTGCCAATACTCGCCATTTCTTATTGGTATAGTTTTAGTTTCTCTGGGAGTTTTGAGTAGAGTTCTAGAATCTTTTGGCATTGCATGGCCATGCTTTCTCAGAATATCGAGCAAATCATTAGTTGCAAAATTATTAATTTTATGATTGAGGGCCCAGTCTCTTATATCAGAATTTATGTCAAGTTCCTTTTCATCCTCATTGTCAGACGAGCTATCACTTTCAGTTGGAAAAGGAGAGTTCTCAAAATCAATAGTTCTTGATCTATCTGAATCACTATCACTTATGCTAATATTATTGTCAATTGGATTGGGCTGAGGAAGAGGTAACGCGAAAGTTTCATGTGAAAAATCTTCTGTTTTGCCACTAGGCTCTTCAATATTTATTTCTTCATTTTCACCATTAGAGATGCTTTCATTTTCATCATTATTTGCATTAACACTTTCTAATACCCTGCGCATATAAGAATCTCTTTTCCTACGCTTATGCCTACTAGAGACAAAATTTGCTGCTTCCATGTAGAATCAACAACCTCCTACCCGTTAAACGTTCTCCGGTATAGCATGAAGCAAACTGGGCTCCCTGCCAGTTTGAAGAGAGGCGCTACGATATCATGCTAAATTGCGCATTCGTCAATATTTCCTATATGTATTGCGTTCAAGTTGACAGCGGTAGGGAAGGCTGGAAAGGCGAGCATCTCTACAGGCTTCACTCTCCATTAATATTGTTGGACAAACAAAAAGTAAAGATGTCGGACAATAATTTAGAAAAATGTTTTAAATATTGAATTAAGCTAAACTCAGATTAAATATGGGGTCAGCAAAGCTTTAGTTATAGCTTAAGGTTTGATTATGGATAAAACCAGAGAATTTTAACTGTTGATTTCTTTAAATTATATGAAAACGATAAGTTTTAGTGTCCTTTCTCTTTTGACGATAAAGAGGAGTTAAAAACTGACTTACTGAGGTGATGAAATGGAAACGGCATGGATATTTTGTTTTGACCCCTTAGGAAAAATTGAGTGGAGGCAGTCAGATTGGTTAACCATATTCTTCCCCTTAATTCATAAGGGTTTTTAGTGAAATAAATCAAATTGTTTTTATGAAGAATTGCAACAAATTTTGGAACAATATTCTCAAGTCTAATCATTGTAATAACGTCATTTATTCAAGGAGTAATAAGCATACGTTAGAGCAAATATATGACAAATATGAAGGCTCACTGATTTTTGAAAAAATCTCGAAAATTCAAAAAGGATGAAGTCGCTTTACCGTCCGAAAACAGAACTATTTCAAGACGTTGAAGACTTCTAGAGAACCTGTCGACCAACTGTTGCCGAATATCTTAAAAAGTGTAGACGGAGTACTGTCGCATATCAATTCGTAATTGAGGAGTGTCGAAACTCAATCTAGTCGGAGTAGGGTCGTATTGAAACACTTAAAATCAGGATATGGGCGATATTAAATAGTGCACTTCGCCGACTGCCTCACTTCTAGCCTATATATTGGGATAGGATACGAGATCGGGTTACGAAGTTCTCTTCATTGAACAAAATTGAAACTCTTTACAGTAGAGTCGGGTCATTGTCGGATAACAACTCTTCATTGAAGAGTGCCAAACCCCTTAAAAGTGTAGTTAGAGTACGGTCGGATAACAACACTATATCCGGATATCGACCACTTTAAATAGTTAACTAACCCGACTGCCCGATTAAGAGCCCGAACCAAGTCCCTGCTGACTTTGATTACAATTGTCGGCCAAAAAGTCCTTTTAATGTCCGAAAACTCGGAACACTTATCCAACACCTGGACCTTTTACCCACTACGACGACTTTAAATAGTAAACTAACCCGACTGCCCGATTAAGAGCCCGAACCAAGTACCTGCTGACTTTTATTACAATGGTCGGCCAACAAGTCCTTGTGTCAGACCTTTTGCCTACTATGACGACTTTAAATAGTTAACTAACCCGACTGCCCGATTAAGAGCCCGAACCAAGTCCCTGCTGACTTTGATTACAATGGTCGGCCAACAAGTCCTTTCAATGTCCGAAAACTCGGAACACTTATCCAACACCTGGACCTTTTACCTACTACGACGACTTTAAATAGTAAACTAACCCGACTGCCCGATTAAGAGCCCGAGCCAAGTCCCTGCTGACTTTGATTACAATGGTCGGCCAACAAATCCTTTTAATGTCCGAAAACTCGGAACACTTATCCGACACCTGGACCTTTTATCTAATACGACGACTTTAAATAGTTAATTAACCCGACTGCCCGATTAAGAGCCCGAACCAAGTACCTGGTGACTTTGATTACAATGGTCGGCCAACAAGTCCTTTTAATGTCCGAAAACTCGGAACACTTATACGACACCTGGACCTTTTACCTACTACGACGACTTTAAATAGTTAACTAACCCGACTGCCCGATTAAGAGCCCGAACCAAGTACCTGCTGACTTTTATTACAAAGGTCGGCCAACAAGTCCTTGTGTCGGACCTTTTGCCTACTATGACGACTTTAAATAGTTAACCAACCCGACTGCCCGATTAAGAGCCCGAACCAAGTCCCTGCTGACTTTGATTACAATGGTCGGCCAACAAGTCTTTTTAATGTCCGAAAACTCGGAACACTTATACGACACCTGGACCTTTTACCTACTACGACGACTTTAAATAGTTAACTAACCCGACTGCCCGATTAAGAGCCCGAACCAAGTACCTGCTGACTTTTATTACAATGGTCGGCCAACAAGTCCTTGTGTCGGACCTTTTGCCTACTATGACGACTTTAAATAGTTAACCAACCCGACTGCCCGATTAAGAGCCCGAACCAAGTCCCTGCTGACTTTGATTACAATGGTCGGCCAACAAGTCCTTTTAATGTCCGAAAACTCGGAACACTTATACGACACCTGGACCTTTTACCTACTACGACGACTTTAAATAGTAAACTAACCCGACTGCCCGATTAAGAGCCCGAACCAAGTACCTGCTGACTTTTATTACAATGGTCGGCCAACAAGTCCTTGTGTCGGACCTTTTGCCTACTATGACGACTTTAAATAGTTAACCAACCCGACTGCCCGATTAAGAGCCCGAACCAAGTCCCTGCTGACTTTGATTACAATGGTCGGCCAACAAGTCCTTTTAATGTCCGAAAACTCGGAACACTTATACGACACCTGGACCTTTTACCTACTACGACGACTTTAAATAGTTAACTAATCCGACTGCCCGATTAAGAGCCCGAACCAAGTACCTGCTGACTTTTATTACAATGGTCGGCCAACAAGTCCTTGTGTCGGACCTTTTGCCTACTATGACGACTTTAAATAGTTAACTAACCCGACTGCCCGATTAAGAGCCCGAACCAAGTCCCTGCTGACTTTGATTACAATGGTCGGCCAACAAGTCCTTTTAATGTCCGAAAACTCGGAACACTTATACGACACCTGGACCTTTTACCTACTACGACGACTTTAAATAGTAAACTAACCCGACTGCCCGATTAAGAGCCCGAACCAAGTACCTGCTGACTTTTATTACAATGGTCGGCCAACAAGTCCTTGTGTCGGACCTTTTGCCTACTATGACGACTTTAAATAGTTAACTAACCCGACTGCCCGATTAAGAGCCCGAACCAAGTCCCTGCTGACTTTGATTACAATGGTCGGCCAACAAGTCCTTTTAATGTCCGAAAACTTGGAACACTTATCCGACACCTGGACCTTTTACCGACTTCATTCTGGAGCATTTGTGCTACTGGGGATCCTTAGTAGCACAGCACTTCCGTTATCGAGTTGGGGTAGGGTCGTATATCTGGTTTAGTGGTCGTGGTTGGCAAAGGGTCAGTTTCCGATTGCGCGCCGACAGCAGATTTTGAGTTGCGTTTTTTACACATACAAAATGACTGCAATTCGACTGTAAAACTCACTTGCGATATTAAAAAGTAAAAATTACTCCAGTATTAAATAATTCTAATTTACTAACTAATAATGACTAAATTTAATTTTTCTATTTAACTGATATTCGAATTGAATGACTAATTTATGGTAATAATTTTATTTAATTTTAAAATTTAAATTAATGATATTATTTACAAGTTAATCGTTAAGTTTAAACTCACATTCAACTTGATTGTAGCCGCGGTTTACCTATTTAGATCGTGGGCGCGCGTGACTATATTTAACATAGTTTAAGAATTAACTTGCATATTTCCCAGAACATGGACAAACTAAATTCTGCATATATAATTAGTCCATGCTCAAAGTAGGTTCGGTTATAAGAATCACCATAGAGCGACACCACGAAAAAATTATAAAATAAAAAATTTAAAGTAAGTTTTTCTATTTTAATTTCAATAAATTTAATTATTTTGGAAAGTTTTTTAAATATTATTCAATTTTATTTCAATAATATTTAGATAAAATCTGAAATAAATTAAAGACGGCGCTGCTGTCTCATAAAGCCAAAGTAAATTGATCAGTGTGATTGGCTAAGGAAGCGTTTTATAAACTTGTTGATCTATGCCTGAAGGGGGTTGAAAGAGAGAGAGCGTGTGAAGCACACAAAGAAAATTTATTGTAAAGAGGAACTTTTTTTTGGGTTTTCTCGAAGTTTTGCTCCATTCATTCTCGTTTCTTACGCGTGGGAGAAGAGTCGCCATTTTACTGTTTTGATTTTCTCTAAACGTTTTTGGCGGAATTTCAAGTTCTTTAATGTAATTCACTTTCAATTAATATTCATTTATAATTGGAATGAAAATTCTGTTAACTGATTTGCATTATTTTAATTAATCATGATATCTATGGAAGGAAACTAGGAACTTTAATAATTTAAAATTTTTTCAGTTTTAGAAACGTTAAGCCTTTGATAAAAGGTAATTAATTTTTTAAATTGTATTAGAATTAGGCTTACTTTTACTTCTGTTTGTATAAATGACAGTCTATTTATCGGAATTAATATTAACGTTAAGGGTCAATGGATTTTAATTTTCTAAATATTAAGCCTTTGAAAAAATGATAATTTAATTGAATTTTCAATCAGCTATGTAATAGTGCCTTCAGTTATGTATTGATTTTATCTCTTCTGCACTCCTTTTTGAAATGAATTCCTGTAATGAGAATGCGCAGATCAGTACTCCTAGAGGTTCTAGTCGGCGGCAAATGCGCAGAAACAGAGCTGCTTACGCTAAAAGTGTTTTAGAACGTGTCCTTAATGAGGATACAACTAGAAATGGGCATACATCTAGAAATGAGCTAAACTATCAGCAAGATTTAGAATATTTTGAAGATTCGGATAGTAATGAATCTCTTGAACTAGACTATAATAGAGAGCATAATTTAGAAAAGGATTATAAAGAAGATGTAGTTAATGAACCTGACGAGTTAAAAAGCTCATGTGATAGTTCTGAAATTCAGTCTAGTGATACAAGTACAACGGAAGATGATGCGTTAAATTTAAGGGATGACCTTCGAAATTGGGCAATTAATCACAATTTAGATTCTGTTAGGCTTAATAGTTTATTACAAATTCTTCGGGCTCATGGGCATGACGAGATACCAAAAGGCTCGAGGACGCTTTTACGAACCCAGAGAGAGTGCACTGCAATAATGCCAGTAGCAAATGCGGAGTATTGGCATATTGGTTTCCAAAGAGGCCTAGCCGAATTTTTAAATTACCATCCTAATTATTCCGAAGACATTTCCTTTGCTATTAATATTGACGGTTTACCTTTATACAAAAGCTCTAATACAGATTTTTGGCCAATTTTGGTAGCAGTTTTTAGTTTCTCTGAAGGCATATTAGGCAATATTTTTCCTGTAGGTGTATTTTGTGGCGAATCTAAACCTGGTATTCTTGATGAGTATATGCGACCTTTCATTAATGAATTAGAAAACCTTAATCAACATGGTTTTAATTTTGGGGGTAAAATATTCAGTTGCAACCTAAAGGGGCCTTTTATAATGGACACGCCAGCTAGGTCTTTCATGAAAAATACCAAGGGCCATACAGGGTACTATTCATGTGACAAGTGCACAATAAGTGGTTTTCGAATTAATAAGAACACAGTATTTTTGGAATTGGAAAATTCAGATGAAATAACAACACTTAGGACAAACGAGTCGTTTCGTAACAAATTGAATGAAGAGCACCATTTAGCTGGTGATCCTTCTCCTTTAGATCAGCTAGATATCGACATGGTAGCTAATTTTCCCCTCGATTACATGCACTTAGTATGCCTTGGTTGTATGACAAGGGTGGCCCATAGTTGGGTAAAAAAGGCAGATTATTCGTTCGGCTCAATTGTCAAAGGGTTAGAGAGTTTTCAGCAAAACTGAAGAAAAGCAGGGAATACATACCATGTGAATTTGCCCGAAAACCTCGTGCGCTTAAATACATAGATCGTTGGAAGCCTACGGAGCTAAGACAATTTTCATTATATACTGGACCAGTTTTGGCCAAAGGAATTCTGTCTAACGATGTCCTTAATCATTTTAGGCTCTTACATTGTGCTATTTACATTTTAGCTTCTCCCACTCTCAGTAAAAATCTTGTTAATTATGCCGGCGAGCTATTAGAGATGTTTGTATCTTCCTCCCCTGACTTCTATGGAAAGGAATTTGCCAGTTGGAATATACATTCACTAACACACTTAGCAGCAGACGTTAAAAAATTTGGTCCATTGGACTTTTATAGCGATTTTTCATTTGAAAATTTTCTGCAGTTGCTTAAAAAGAAAATTAGATCTCCCAATAATCCACTTCAGCAACTAGTTAAAAGACTCAGTGAAGGCCGAGTAAGTCTAGAAAACAAGAGAAAAGCTAAAAGGTATGGACTAATGAAAGAGTTTAGAAACAAACTTTCAAATATACCAAACGATGCGAAATCTTACAAAAAATTTGTCTGCCAAACTTACACATTAAGTACACGGCCGCCAGATAACTGCTTCAAGTTATCCACTGGAGACGTAATTACAATAAAAGGCCTATACCCAACTAAAAATAAAGAAGTAATGATCGTTGGGAATTTAAATAAATTTCACGATGACTGTTTCAACTACCCAGTACGATCATCTTGTCTAGGGATTTTCTTAGCCAAAACTTCCAAGCAAGTGAAGACTTATTCCATAGATTTATTTGAACAAAAGTGCTTTCAATACCCAAACAAAAACAACTCACTGGTTTCTATAATTCCTCTATTGCACTACACATGATTTCCTCCTAATTTAAAATATGGAAGCTAAATATGTAGCCCAAATATAACCGTTTTAGAATTTACTGGGCAATTTATTTATTTATTTTATTTTTTTGAGAATATTGTTAGGTTTGGATAAATGTTTTTCTAGATGTACGTCATATTTCACTTTAACGCCGAGGACGCTGTTGAAGCCATTCCCTACTCATGGTGTCAAACTGAAACAACATGTTATTGGCCACCGCCACGTTTGCAAAATGAAACTGTAAAATTAATTAAGAGTGGCACTTCGCCAGGAAAAGATTGGGATGTATATAACGGGAAAATTATTTATAAAACACGTAAGGTCAATTTTATATTAAAACGATATTTCATAATGTCAATTAAATATATTATTTATAATAGAACTTTACACAAAAGCACGTGAGCATTTAGCAAGGTCAGAGCTAACATCCGACCTCGCAAGTGAGGCTGAACTCGGCCGTGGAAAAAAAGCGAAAAGTCGTAAGGAAACGAATCACAAACGAAACATTTGATAGTGGATCAGGGGTCCTATTCTGAGACGTTCGGTAGGACGTCTACCGAACGAAATTTGTCGTTAGCGGCCGAAAATTTCGTTAGAGGGCAAAAAAGCGATTCTGAGGCGTTCGGTAGAGATTTTGTTCGGTAGGAATCGCGTGAAATGATCGGTACGATAACGATAGGGATTTCCTTTCGTTAGGGCTTGTACCGAAGATGTTTTCTTGGAAAAGACAATTTTAAAATGGCGGATATTTTGCGACGTGAAGTTTTAAGGTTAGCAATAATTGCCTCGACGTGATTTAAGACGTCAAAGAATATTTAGAGATAGGCTTCAAGCTTTTGAACTAAATGATTATAGGTTTCGAAGGTTATTTAGAATTAGGAAAGAGATAGTTTTCATATTTGTGATATTCTTGGCGAGATACTTACGGGGCAAAACGTTTTGGCCATTCCTCCAAATATTAAGGTTAAGGTAAAGATTTCTCTTATTTAGTCTAACAAATACTGTTTAACCATTTTAATGTCATTTAGATTTTAACGGCCATTAGGTTTTTCAGCAAGGCTATTGTTGATATTTTAGCCCCGGAGAATATAAGATTTCCAGTCTCTGATGATAAAATTAAGACTAATAAAAATAGTGTTTCCTAATTTTCATTTTTGTTAACTAAATGTTTCGTATCGAAAGATTTAGCAAAATAGCTCAATTTCAAAATCTAAAAATGTTGATTGTTATTAAACGCAGCTCTTTTCTTACGTTCTCTTACGAATTCAGCCGCGGCGCTGCAGCGTAGTCTCGTAGATCACTGCGTACTGCCGCTACTGCGTAGATAAAGAGGAAACGTCGTCTACTACAAAGTTTCTTTAATATGATTGGTACTTGTGTAGGAGGAAAAAAAACCTTCTATCATCCTATACCGAAAACCGCGTTGCTTCTATCACCGAAGGACGAGGTAACGAAAGCGATAAAAAATGTGTTTAGAATTGCTCCTTTTTCGGGTGGCAGAAAATATTCGTTACGGGCTTTTCGTTAGCCCGATCGTTAGGAAATTTTCGGTAGCGCTAACGAACGTCTCAGAATAGGACCCAGAATCTGATAAGTGTGAGTAATAGTTTTCTATTTTATAAATTTCGTGCCTTTTATATTGATGCCACATAATTAGTGAATATCTATTTTGGGAGAGGAAGAATCGTTTTTACTTTAAATATGAGCTTTTTAATTGTTTAATCGGCCCATTTGAACCGAACCCTGATAAAACAGGCTTTAAATTTTTGTTGCATAGAGTGTATGTACATATTTTTTAACTCTTATAGATGAAAGCCAGGAAGTTTCTCCAAAAATTGCCAAAAAAACGCCGGAAGAAAACAAATAACTCTCCCAAAAGCGCCAGAATTTCCCTCAAATAATGGTAAGACCTTAAAAGTGAAAGTATAAAAAAGTGAAAAAAAAAGAAATCTTAGTCTCAATAAAATTATTTTCAGAACAAACTAGTGATTCACTTCCTAGTATGAGTGTTCTTGAATCTAGAGCTATTCCAGATACAACGGCTCAACAATGTAAGTAAACATGATTTGAATCTGAACTTTTTTAGAACAGACCCATTTAACTCTTGACGAGAATTAATCAGTGGCGTGTATTTTTATATTTTTGGTTTCAGTCGTTGAGAATAATGAATGTCCAAAAAGCTCGTTAGTGGAAAAATGTGTTAGTGGTTCAAAGGAAGCAACGACTAATTTAGATACGTTGGACTGCACCTCATTTAAAGCTGGTTCATCTAAACTAGTCAGATATAAAAGTTCCACATTAGTTCGGAGAAACGTAAATAAAACTGCTTCTAAATGCAAAATAAATTCGTCAAGTAAAGGCAAAATAAATTCGACAAATAAAGGAAAATTAAATCCATCGAGTAAAGGAAAAGCCGATAAAACTGTTTCATTGGTAGAAAAAAATTTAGAATTACCTATTACCAATGACGTTTGTATTGAAACTAGCACAACTAATAACCAACAATTAGACAGTCAAACTTTTCTACCAAATATAAATACCGGAAGTGTTTTTGAAAAAATCATCGAAAATGATGCTTCGAATTCCTCAATAAACACAGTGTGTTCTAACGCAGCGGCTTCAATAAATAATTATCTTAAGCCTTCAGTTCCTAGACGAATCACTGACACAGAGTCGCATAGCATTTCAGAGAAACCTTTAAGTTTTGTTTCGCATAAAGAAAAATCTAACAAAGTGATATCAAACCCTGTGTTATCAGCGGTTTATGCTGATGCGTCAGCGTCATGCTTTATGAATAGTGACAGGCCACAAAACCATTCCTTTAGTGGAAAAAGTCAATGCCAAACTAAAAGTAAGTATGCACACAAATATATATGCGCTATCCCTTTGACATAATTAAGCACGCGCATATCCAGACAACTCAAAACGTTCTGTACATTTCTAAAATGAGTGCAGCTCTAGAAGTCCTAGTGTTCTATTATCAGATGAACCGCCTATGTGGGATGAAGATGTACATCACAGAAAAAGCATCGAAGGTATTTCAAAGAAATGATTTTTTCTTTTTTTCGCGCTTTAACAATGTAAACAAAATCATATGCCTTACAGAATCTTCGTATCGTCAAGATAATTACCGAAATGATGAAAGGCGAGATTTCCGTAACATAGGACACAATAGTAATTAATGTTACGCATTTACTAAAAGCTCAATATTGGTAATGATTTTTTGTTTCATAGATAGAAGCCGAGAATTTAGCCGCAACGGAAGTCATTTTGTCAATTATGAAACTGCAAGTACCCCGCCCAACAAATCTTACAGTGAACCCCGTAATTGTGCGTACAGTATTTACCTACTTTTTATACTTTCTCTCTTATTTAAAAATAATTTAATTAACCTTAATTATAAAATTTTCATATTTTAGCATTCCGTAATCCGGCTAATCAAAAATCTAGATCCGATGAAAGACAGGATACATTATCGAGCTTGAGTTCAGAACAATTTCAAAGAACTATGATCTTAATGTTAACCGATTCGAACGCTAAAATGGACAAGTTCCTTCAAAATAGTTACAAGGAAAATCTTCTGCTGCTGATTCTGAAGATTTGGAGGTTAATGGTTTTCCACAGATACCATTGAAATCTTTGCATGATTTATCGATACTAGAAGAGCTTTTGGAAAATGAGGACTCAAGAAATAAGATTGTATGTTCAAGACAATAATTTATTTAAAAATATTTAAACACCTCCCTTTCTTAGGCAAAGAAGTTTGCGTCCTTTGGAGGGAAAAAGATAAAAGACTGCACCAGAAGGATATTAAAAAATGTAATGAGTCACGAACTTGTGCTCAAATTCAATTGGATAGGAGTAAATGAGAAATACGCCTTTAAAGAACTCAGGCTCAAAAATGTTATAATTGGTAAATCTAATTAATTTTAAAAATTGGAAATAAATATTAATCATTCAAACTTTTAGCCGCTGTTCAACTAAACCTGAAAGGTAGCAAAGAATTTGAAGTTGAAAGTATAATTCAAAATTGGGTGAAATATGCACCCGACCGTGAAGGAGGTAGAAGCAGAAGAAATGCGGAAAGAAAGGACTCTGATAACGAAATATGAAAATTTATAAACTTATCAGTAGGACCAAAAATTGTTATCTTTTTATTGATTTGGTATAAATTGATCATAAAATATTGCAATAAAACGAATTTAAACTTTAAATCCTATATCGCCTTAATTGTGTCATTATTTTTGGGCTTCTAGCAATTGGTTCTGATTATGGAGTTGGGTTGGTTCTGATTAAGGAGTTGGGTTGGTTCTGATTAAGGAGTTGGGTTGGTTCTGATTAAGGTGTTGGGTTGGTTCTGATTAAGGTGTTGGGTTGGTTCTGATTAAGGAGTTGGGTTGGTTCTGATTTTTGGACAGCACGTATTAAAGATGGTTGAGTACCGATTATGGTTATGGCCCAGTACTGATTTTATTTGTTAGGATTTTGGGCGTTGGGTAACCCTTGATTTTAGTGGTGGATGAATTATACCCGAGCCTTAAGCAACCGCGTAAAAAAAGGCCGATTGTTGCCCAACAGTCGGCCTACAGATGCTTCCAACAATAAAACGACTAGAAAAAGCAGTTGGCCAAGAATTAATGATCATTTGGCCCAGGGCTGTTGCCGGTAGTAAAACGACTGTTTAATCAGAATCTGGCCAGGTAGATCATTGAGTCCGAAAAATCAGAGTCGCGCCAACCTAGTTCGCTAACAGCAAACCCCCTTCAGTTGGGCCAACCTTTTTGTGCTACTAGGGATGTCTGGTAACACGAATTCGGGTTCGCATCCGCTCGCTTTATTACTTCCGCATATGCCGTGTTAATCAAGGCATTTTTCTACATTGAAAATAAAGGAAATTTAAGAACATTTCTTTAAACCCAATAAGAGACCCGCAAACGACTTCTATTTGCCGAATGAAGAAGTGACGTTCAATTCTTATATTGATCTGACCTGAATGAAACTGAATTCTGCCGTGTTTTTCGTCAGCAAAGGCTTCGCATTGGTAAAGTGAAATACGTCGTCGATGGTATCGAAGGGAAGTACTTCCGATGTGCTTGAATACTGTGACGTCATTTCCGAAGATACGAAAACCAATAGAACGAAAGACGCCCGACTCCACAAGACCGAAAGAAAACGAGAGACTCCGTTGCAATTCAAACTTTGCGGACCTGAGAATGAAATTCAATTCAGTTATGGGAAATGGATGTATCGTTGCTCTAGAAGTTCTTACTCGTTCCCAGAATGCATTGCAACAAATACATGGAGGGCAGTTCCGATTTCACTTTGCCATATTTAAAGTTTAGTTTCCCCGTCATGTAAATCAGCAGAATGACACCAACGGACCACACAATTATCTAGATACAATTCGTTTCAACACTTTTAGAATATTGAACATAAGGTCAACTGCTTCATGATGGATACGCATTGAAAAGCTAAATTAAACATATTTTTGCATAGAATATTTTTGCATTAAACATTCTTGAGAGACTTGACTAATATTGGCGTTTGAAATGAAGCATACGCCGGTTGCTTCGCCCTACTCAAATAGGTAGTATATAAGGGTTTCGAATCGTAGCTATGGATAAGAACATCGCAATTGCGTGAACCTTGGCGGAAGACCCCGTCAATGGAAGGCTAGACGTTTCTCGTAACCCTAGCCGATCGCCGCGTATGTCTTAACCTTAAGGATGATGGTGGTGTTAGAAGCCAGGTGTACAGACTGGTGTCCATGTGGGATGGACAAAGAATAGAAGATGGTGGTGTTAAAAAGCCAGTAAGTACAGACTGGTGTCCATGTGGAATGGACAAAGACGAGAGGGTAGTGGTGTTTAGAAGCCAGTAAGTACAGACTGGTGTCCATGTGGAATGGGCGAAAGACTACAAGATGGTGGTGTTTAGAAGCTAGTAAGTTCAGACTGGTGTCCATGTGGGGTGGACAAATGAACAGAGTTGTTAGACAGGCAATGGAGTAATAGCCTGTAAGTGGAATACAATTTCCGGGACTGTAAATGCGGTCTGGAAATTGAATACACGTTTGCTCCGATTTGCAAACTGCGAACGCGGTCACGTGGGTGTAACAACGGACAGACAGACACACAGACACGTCGATTTTAGAGCCTCTCCGTGACATACGTCACTCGGAGAGGTGAAAACATTTTATCATGAAATTTATTTTTTTTAAGGGAGAACGTGCTTTATCTTTCAAATAATTCTATCATTAAAAACATATTATAAGGGAATTGTTGTTGAAAAATCAGACATAAGTAATTCTTTATTTCAACTAATTTATTGGAAATAAATTCATTACCAGTAAAATCAGGAGATTGAATTAAATTCTAAGGAGTAGTAAAATACGGATTGTCTTTAAAATTATATACAAAAAAAAATATCCACGCTTCAGTCAACTGGAAAAACTCTTATCGTTTTGTTTTTTAGACTTGGGCAAACCAAGTCCTTTTTATATAATATCTGTTCCTTCAGTCTTTATTTGTATTAATCTATCATAAAATTGCCTGGACCAGTTTAAAAATTAAATTGGAGGGGCGTCAGTGGTCCACGGGACCACTAAGAAAATTCAAGGGTAACCAGAGTCCAGACATTATCTCAACTATTTTAATTGCCAACATCTTTAGTTTAGCAGACGACGCGCCGTGGTCAATGGTCATGGACCAGTTTATTTATTCCAGGCCAGGAGGGTTGCTGGCCCAGTGTCCAGTTTTAAAAATATCCTTATTTCCCACCCTGGCTTCCATAGCATGTGGGTTGTGGTTGTAGTAAGGAAGGCAAGAATAAGTACCAGTCAAGGCTAGGAGTCTATATGGAGTAGAATTTTTAAACTGGTCCCTCCTGAATTTTCATTAAAGTTCTCAATTAATAAACTGGTCCCAAGGACCAATAACCCCGGATTTCGAATAAAAAAATGGTTCGAGCAATTAATAAACTGGTTTTGGATCTGTGCTATTTCCAAGACTGGTCACTATCCCGAAAATTAATCAAAAACAAGTGCTGTAGAATATTAACCACCATTACTGTTTTATGGCTAATCCGTGTATCCCGGGAGCTCGAGAGTTTTAACAGAAAGGGGGAAACATTTAACCCCCTATCCATGGAGTTGGAAGGAGTTCTTACCTCAGCAGAGACGTACGCTATACCAGCTATTTTAATTGTTTACTTCCTTGGCTAATTTATAGGGAGGGTGAAGTAGAAAATCAAGTGATTTTTTATCAATTCTTCAACTAATTATAAGACCAGTTTGCATAGTGAAATATTCGGGAAATACTTCCGAATGATTTTTAAATTCAAATTTGGTTCAGATTTTAAGGATAATTTTAAAGAAGGTCCTCCGACCAATCGCGTAACGCCTTGCCTTTTTATTAACAAAATTCTCGTGGCACGCTCCATGTCTCGCGCCACGATTATCACGTCGCGCACGAATTTTATCAAATCTCGTGATAAATTTCATTCAACACGGAACGTGCCACGAGAATTTTGTTAACAAAAAGGCAGGGCGTTACGCGATTGGCCGGAGGACCTTCTTTAAAATTATCCTTAAAATCTGATCTTAATTTGAATTTTAAAATCATTCGGAAGTATTTCCTGAATGTTTCACTATGCAGACTGGTCTTATATTTAGTAGAATAATCGATAAAAAAGGACTTGATTTTATACTTCACCCTCCCTTTAATGGACTTCTGCTATTGATTAGTTGGGTTGTCGATGATAAAGTTCTTGTTGTTTGGCGACATCTTATGGTTACCGTAGAAAGTATGTTCTCGTGTTAGCTAGAAGTGCAAAAATATCTTTAAACAAGTTGGGAAAACCAAAATTTTACCTCTCCGTGTCGAGAAGATTATATAAACTTAAGCATCCAATGAAAACGTCGACCTTTTTGCCCTCATCCTTTCCGGCGCTTTGCTCTTCCGCATTTCATCCTTACTCTCAACATTATCTTCCTCCATTTTACATACAAAAATCAAATACTCACAAAAAAGAAGCGGCAAAAACCTGCTGGCTCTTTACAACCACTTAATTTGACTTAATATCCAACTTCCAAACACAAATATTTAGTGGTAGATAAATTGACAACCTACAAGCCAAGAAAAATTATCGAGAATGGCTCCCGCAAATTTAAAAGGTCTATTTTCAACTAGGTGGGCGTATCTGATTAGATTTAAAATATATATTTTTGAAATTTTTGGTCTGACTGTTATCTACACCTAGATGGTTTTCAGTCAAACAAACAAGGAGCATAAACACAATAGTGGAAGCTTCAGTTTTATTTAAAACATGTAAAACAATTATCATCTCTGCAAATAGCTTACACATGTCTTTTTTACCAATGCCTAACCGTTTGGATTTTTCTAAAGCAATCTCAGCACCAAAAAATATTTTTTGATACAAAATAAATGTTTTATATTCTTACTAAGAATAAAACAAGAGGATAAAAAATAGAGAGCTGCAAACTGAAAAAAGTCATTCCCAAAGCCTGCCAACTCCAATGGTAAAATTTTCACAAACGCCACTGCCACCCTAACGCCATTGTTATATTTTCAACTCCTCCCTAACGCCACACTAAAATTCATTTCATTTTTGAATCCCTGCCAAAGCCAATTGTGAAGTTTCACACGAATTCCAATCCCTGCCAAAGCCGATTGACAGATTTAAAAATCTTTCCAATCCCTACCAAAGCCAATTGATAAATTCAATAATATTTCCAATCCCTGCCGAAGCCAATGTGAAATTTGACAATTTTTCCAATCCCTGCCAAAGCCAATGAGATATGCGACAAGTTTTCTAATCCTTGACCAAACTAATGAGATATCCGACAAGTTTTCCCATCTCTGCCAAAGCCAATGAGAGCTAAAACAAACTTTCTTACTCCAAACACAAAAGCATTTAACCTAACCAATTTTCATTTATATTTACCCCAACGTTTCCCAGCCGGCCGTGTGGTATATTATGAAATTATATATTATGAAGGTTTTCCAACGTTATACCACTGCATTTTTCAATTATTTTTATTATAAACTCGAACATTGTTTATAATTGTAGTTTTCCTTTTTACGTTTAATCTAAGGCGACGGAAAAATTTATGACTCTCTAGTCTCTAACTTAAAAAGAACAAATAGTTTTAGTTTCGTTTTCTCTCGCACAGCAATGAATTTGATTTTTTTTGCGGAGGGACGGCTGTACCAGCCGCGACCGTCATGTGCCGTCTGTGTGGGGCTGAACTTCATGCATCGCGCTTGCGCCAAAACAACCGCGTGGGAAATTGAAAGAGGAAAAATTGACTTATATCACTAATGCCACCCAACTCCGGTTGAATAAAATAAGGCTGGCTCTCAATGCCACCAACTCCATTTGGATACTATAAATGGCAACGCCAGCCAAAGCCACCTGCATCCAACAATAATCCAGTCCCGACCGACTCCCGTATAATTTTTCGAAATATTTCCACTCCCTTCCGACTCCGTTCCTTTTCAGAGATAATATTCCCAAAGCCACCCAAAGCCAAATTATTTATTTTACCCAACTCCAACTCCGACCAAAAATGAGGGAGTCCCTTGGCTTTCTATGGAGTTGGAGTTTTCCCAAAGCCTTTGCAGTCCTCTAATAAAAAAGGTCTGTCCTCTGGTAATTTTTTAAGCTTTTATCATGATTACTCTATACAACAGTAACAAGGAGTATATACCCATTAGTGGAAGCAGTATTTTTTTCCGAAACAATCTCGCTTATGTTTATCCTCTCTAGACTTCGCTAAAAACGTATTACTCCTATGTAAAATATTAATAGACAGGCAAGGATTTATACCATTAAAGAAGGAGCACAATATTTTCCATATTTTCACTTCATATACAGAGAAAAGAAATTATTATGTTTCTGAGAGGAGCTTCCTTTTTTTGTTGTTGTTTTGAAAAATATATCGCAACGCACGGGCCTTGATAGATATAGGAGGCAATTAATGAAATATATCACAATATATACAATATAGATATAGGAGGCAATGAAGGAAATATATCGCATGCACGGGCCTTGGTAGATATAGGAGGCAATGATAATTGCACGAGAGGTTTATCTTTAATATTTAAATAAATATAATTATTTTTTATTATTTTAATCTTCAATAATTAACATTAATAATAGTTAAATCGTTTAAAATAAAGATACCCGTACAAAAATTTACGGCTGCATTTTTGCTGTTAATTAGATTTTTTAGAATCTGCAATATATTGCAAATACACTGGAATATTCTGGAAAAATACTGGAATAAACCTGAAAAATTTTCAATTTCAGACAAAATTAAGGTGATTCCAGAGAGCAATGCAGAACATTTTAGACGTTTTGCAGAAAAAATATCTTCCGTTGGAAAACTCAGTACAACAGTATACAAAATTTAGCAACTCTAGAGTCATAAAATAGTTACCTTACAGCTAGAAAACAGAGGGGAAATAGTAACTCCCATAAGAAATCAGGATGTTTGTAGGCTCATTACAAGTACTGTACCTTCCAAATATATTGTATGCATGTTACAGTCAGAAATTGCTAAGTTTGTAGGATAATTGCAGGCGTGTTTCGGATACTTTTTACGATAATTGCAGACGCGTTTCAGATACTTTTCAGGATCATCACAGGCGCGTTTCAGATACTTTTCAGGATCATCACAGACGCGTTTCAGATACTTTTCAGGATCATTACAGGCGCGTTTCAGATACTTCGTAGGAAAATTGCAGGAGCGTTTCATATAATTTTCAGGACCATTACAGGCGCGTTTCATATAATTTTCAGGACCATTACAGGCGCGTTTCATATACTTTTCAGGATCATTGCCGGCGCGTTTCATATACTTTGTAGGAAAATTGCAGGCGCGTTTTAGATACTTTTTGGATCATTGCAGGCGCGTTTCAGATACTTTGTAGGATAATTGCAGCCGCGTTTCAGATGATTTGCAGGATCATTGCAGCCGCGTTTCAGATAATTTTTAGGATAGTTGCAGGCGCATGTCAGATAATGTTTAGGATAGTTTCAGGCGCATGTCAGATACTTTGCAGGATAAATGCAGGCGCTTTTCATATACTTCGTAGGAAAATTGCAGGCGCGTTTCAGATACTTTTCAGGATCATTACTGGCGCGTTTCAGATACTTTTAAGGACCATTACAGGCGCGTTTCAGATACGTTTAAGGACCATTACAGGCGCGTTTCAGATACTTTTAAGGACCATTACAGGCGCGTTTCAGATACGATAATTACAGGTGCTTTTCAGATACTTTTTAGGATAATGGCAGGTGCTTTTCAGATAATTTTTAGGATAATTGTAGGCGCGTTTCAGATACTTTTTAGGATAATTACAGGCTCTTTTCATATACTTTGTAGGATAATTGCAGGCGCTTTTCATATACTTTGTAGGATAATTACAGGCGCGTTTCAGATACTTTGTAGGATAATTGCAGTCACATTTCAGATACTTTGCAGGGTCATTGCAGCCGCGTTTCAGATACTTTGTAGGATAATTGCAGCCGCGTTTCAAATACTTTGCAGGATCATTGCAGCCGTGTTTCAGATAATTTTTAGGATAGTTGCAGGCGCATGTCAGATAATTTTTAGGATAGTTGCAGGCGCATGTCAGATACTTTGCAGGATAAATGCAGGCGCTTTTCATATACTTTGTAGGAAAATAGCAGGCGCGTTTCAGATACTTTTCAGGATCATTACTGGCGCGTTTCAGATACTTTTACGGACCATTACAGGCGCGTTTCAGATACTTTAATTTGTACGATAATTGCAGGTGCTTTTCAGATGCTTTTTAGGATAATTGCAGGCGCGTTTCAGATACTTTTTAGGATAATTGCAGGCTCTTTTCATATACTTTGTAGGATAATTGCAGTTGCTTTTCATATACTTTGTAGGATAATTACAGGCGCGTTTCAGATACTTTGTAGGATAATTGCAGGTACTTTTCAGAAATTTTTAGGATAATTGCAGGAGCATTTCAGATACTTCGTAGGATAATTGCAGGCTTTTTTCATATACTTTGTAGGATAATTGCAGGCGCTTTTCATATATTTTGTAGGAATATTGCAGGCGCTTTTCATATACTTTTTTGGATCATTGCAGGCGCGTTTCAGATACTTTTTAGGATCATTGCAGGCGTATTTTGGATACTTTGTAGGATAATTGCAGGCGCGTTTCAGATACTTTTTAGATTAATTGAAAGCTCTTTTCATATATTTTGTAGGATAATTGCAGGTGCGTTTCAGATACTTTGTAGGATCATTGCAGCCGCGTTTCAGACACTTCGCAGGAGCATTTCAGATACTCTGTAGGATAATTGCAGGTGCGTTTCAGATACTTTGCAGGGTCATTGCAGCCGCGTTTCAGATTCTTTGTAGGATCATTGCAGGCGCGTTTCAGATACTTTGAAGGATAATTGCAGGCGCGATATAGATACTTTGTGGAAGAATTGCAGACGCGTTTCAGATACTTCGCAGGATCATTGCAGGTGCATTTCAGATACATCGCAGGATCATTGCAGGTGGATTTCAGATTCTTTGTAGGGTCATTGCAGGTGCGTTTCAGATACTTTGTAGGATAATTGCAGGTGCATTTCAGATTCTTTGCAGGATCATTGCAGGCGCGTTTCATATGCTTTGCAGAGTCATTGCGGGTTTTCCTATCAATTATTGTGAATCAGTAGCCTTATTTACCCTAAATTTCCAAAAAAAATTAAAGAGGCTTACGCTTGAGTTCAAACGTCAACAATAGCTATGTTTAAAATTATTTTAGGAATAAAGTTTCTTAAAACGATTTAACTAGAATTAAGGTAAATTAATGACGATTAAATTAAAAAATATCATTTATATTTATTTAAATATTTAAAAATAGCCTCTAAATTGCGTCTCGACTTGGAGAGGTTTATTTTGGATTCCCAACTTGTACTCATCTCTTAAAAAAATATTAAGCTGTAATTCATCTGAATACACGCATTTCTGACTTGCTAAAGTAATATCTAAGATGATCCAACTTTTTAGGTACATGTACATTAAGTTCTCACCACATCTAGATAAGAAGGTCTTTTCGTCTATCTAACATCCACAACATACACACTCACAGAACGTAATCGAAAAATTCTTTCAAACTTAAAGCTAAAAACCGATTACAACTGAAGGGAAGGGTCCCGACAGGCTTGTTTTACGTCTATCCGCAACCAGGAAAACTGCTGTAAACTTATATGATAGCGCTAAAGTACTTTGGTTCGCAATTTCCTTCACATTTCGAGCGCCATGGTGATAGTAGATCTTGTCTTAATCGGTTTCTATCCACGCTTGTTTTTCGTGTACCCGGGGCCACAAACACACACATGCACACACACACAGAAAGCTAGGTCTGGTCTCAAAAACTGGAATAAAATCACTAAAATAAACTGAAATTAATTTTATTTACTTTTTTTGGATGAAAAATTGTTTTTCTACGACTTTTTACCTCAAATAGAAGTAACTCTTATTTTATTAGGTTTTGAATCTATAGAACTTGACTGCCAACACCTTTGAAAGCTTGGAATCCTTATGTTGTTAGTATTGGATACACCTTAAACATAACTGCATAAGTTCGTAAGATGTGTTCCATAAGTTTGTCACTGGTTACTTCATGAAGTGGTGTAGGTGAAACGTCAAATTCTCGTAAAGCGACGCCCGTTGAGCCATTGTCAAAGGCTTAATAAGGCTAAATAGGAAGTTGGACTGCAAAACCGAGTGTATTCAATTCTCGCGTCATTCTCGAACTAGCTCTCAGTAAGTCTCTAGCATTACGAAGTATAGGCAGTGTCATACTTATTGAAACATATCTGATAAACTTATGATAACTGTATATACAATACTGGCCCATTTATGACCAAAAAATGTTTCAATTTTCTATCTTTTATGGTGGTTTAAATATTTTTAGGATCGAGACGTGACAGTATTAGATCAAAAGATTTTATTAAGATGAATGAGTAAAGCTTTTTTAAGATGCCTTTTTAGGCCTTACCAATTCTTTATTCAAATTTTAGAAAAATAAAAGCCGTAATATTAATGCCTAACAGAAGCAGATAAAAATTTAGGGTGCGCTCGAAGTTGACTTCCCGTACAAAAATTTTAAGCTGTAATTCACCTGCATACGCGCTTTTTTATCGCTACCACGCTGTAATAGGTATACATTAAGGCTACATTTCTGCAGCTCAAAAAACGGGAAAATTTCACAGCAATTCTAGAACTGCAAATTGACTGCCGTTTCTTCATTTTCTGTTTGTTAACTGTTAACTGTCTAGCCTGGCAGAAATATGCAGCGCAATTCTGCAAACGCTAAGCAAAAGTAGAAATACCAGCTGTTAGTTTAAAACTGTAATTTGACCGTTTTTATAGATATGATACAGGTCTGCAAAAGTGATGGAAAAGTAGAAATCCAGCTGCTAATTTAGAACTGCAATTTGACCGTTTTAATAGACATGTTACAGGTCTGCCAAAGTGATAGAAAAGTAGAAATCCAGCTGCTAATTTAAAACTGCAATTCTACCACATTTATAGACATGTTACAGATCTGCAAAAGTGATGGAAAAGCAGAAATGCAGCTGCCAATTTAGAACTGTAATTGGACCTTTTTTATAGACATGTTACAGGTCTGCAAAAGTGATAGAAAAGTAGAAATCCAGCTGCTAATTTAAAACTGCAATTTGGCCACATTTATAGGCATGTTACAGGTCTGAAAGAGTGATTGAAAAGTAGAAATCTAGCTGCTAATTTAAAACTGCAATTTGACTACATTTAAAGACATGTTACAGCAGGGTTGGCAAAAATCCGGATAATTTGAATAAAATCCAGACCAGTGGTTTTTATTGGATTAAACCGGATTTTATTGGATTTATCCGGATTTTTTAAAAAGACGAGACATTTTAGGTTTTTTTGAAGGCAAAGTACTTCTGTTTAGCTCTTATTTAAGCTTTGGGGCACTGAGTCCCCAACCGCTAGCCCTGGGTCCAATATAAAATCGTCTGCAAGTTTAACTGCTAAAATGTTTTCATGAAATCTATTTCTTTCCTGAGTGCACGAGCCTAACATTAGCGCGGCTCCATTGGATCCCTTAAAAGGGGACTTTCCTTCTAAACTCCGGGTTTGGCTTGGTAAAGGCTAGTGGGCGGGATTTATACATGCACGTATAAATCTCGCCCACAAATGCCTCTAGCTTTCCCAAGCCAAAACTGGACTGCTGGAGTTCGTAAGGAAAGTCAACTTGTAGGGGATCTACAGGAACCACGCTCTGTTTTAAGTTCGAGTAATACTGGAAAAATATTGTAAGCTGTAACTGGACAGTAACTGGTAACATAACTAATTGTTTTATCATTTATAATAAATAATCTTTAGTTGTCGCTTCCTATACTTTTGCCTTGTTTCTGGTTGTATTTTAATTATTTTTATGGCACAAAATATATTTTTCCCCATTCATAATTAAGCCGGATATTTTAGGTGGATTTTTTAAGTGGATTAATCCGGATTAAACCAGATGGTTTAAACCGGACCGGATAGGTAGTTGCCAACCCTGTGTTACAGGTCTGCAAAAGTGATGGAACAGTGGAAATAAAGCTGCCAATTTAAAACTTTAATTTGACCTAAATTGACCATTTTTATAGACATGTTACAGGTCTGCAAAAGTGATGGAAAAGTAGAAATTCAGCTGCCAATTTAAAACTGTAATTTAACCACATTTAGAGAGATATTGCAGGTATTCAAAAGTAGGAAATTCTACTTTTGAATACCTGCAATATGTCTATAAATGTTGAATAGTTACAGTTTTAAATTGGAAGCTAGATTTCAACTTTCCCATAACTTTTGCAGACCTGTAACATGTGTATAAATGTGGTCAAATTGCAGTTTTAAATTGGCAGCTGGATATCTACTTTTCCATCACTTTTGCAGACCTGTAACATGTCTATATAAATGGTCAAATTACAGTTTTAAATAGGCAGCTGGATTTCTACTTTTCCATCGCTTTTTCAGACTTGTAACATGTCTATAAATATGGTCAAATTACAGTTTTAAATTGGCAGCTGGATTTCTACTTTTCCATCACTTTTTCAGACTTGTAACATGTCTATAAATATGGTGAAATTGCAGTTTTAAATTGGCAGCTGGATTTCTACTTTTCCATCACTTTTGCAGAACTGTAACATGTCTATAACTGTGGTCAAATTACAGTTTTAAACTAGCATCTGGTATTTCTACTTTTCTATCGCTTTTGCACACCTGTAACATGTCTATAAAAATGGTCAAATTACAGTTTTAAATTGGCAGCTGAATATCTACTTTTCCATCACTTTTGCAGACCTGTAACATGTCTATATAAATGGTCAAATTAGAGTTTTAAATAGGCAGCTGGATTTCTACTTTTCCATCGCTTTTTCAGACTTGTAACATGTCTATAAATATGGTCAAATTACAGTTTTAAATAGGCAGCTGGATTTCTACTTTTCCATCGCTTTTTCAGACTTGGAACATGTCTATAAATATGGTCAAATTACAGTTTTAAATTGGCAGCTGGATTTCTACTTTTCCATCACTTTTGCAGAACTGTAACATGTCTATAACTGTGGTCAAATTACAGTTTTAAACTAGCAGCTGTTATTTCTACTTTTGCATCGCGTTTGCAGAATCGCGCTGCATATTTCTGCCAATACATACAATTAACAGATAATAAACAGAAAATGGAGAAACGGCAGACAATTTGCAGTTCTGGAATTTCTGTGAAATTTTCGCGTTTTTCGAGCTGCAGAAAATGTAGCCTTAATTTATACCTATTACAGCGTGGTAGCGATAAAAAAGCGCGTATGCAGATGAATTACAGCTTAAAAGTTTTGTACGGGTACCTATTATCTTCTCAAACTTTGCTAATATTGACGTTTAAATTGAAGCGTACCCCTCTTACCCTATTCTTTTAAAATTTTGGTATATATATGGAAATCGTTTCCCTTACAATAGTAAGGAAAAAGCGCAATTGCGAAAACCTTTGGTGGCCGCGTATATCGTAAAACCAAACGATGATAATGGAGTAGAAGCCAATGATACAGATTGGTCTCTATGTGGAATAGACGGAAGACCAGTGGATGGTGGTGTTAGAAGGCAGTGTAAGTGCAGCCTGGTGTCAATGTGGGATTGACAAAGAACAAAGATGGTGGTGTTAGAAGCCAGAAAAGTACCATGTGGGATGGACGAAGACCAGACATGGTGGTGTGAGAATTCAAGTATAGAGTAGCCAACGGAGAGAAATACAATTTTCCAAATTTCTGTGAACTGTCAATGCGGTCCGCAAATTGGGAACACGTTTGCTCCGATACGCAAACTGCGAACGCGGTCACGTGGGTGTAACAACGGACAGATAGACACACAGACACGTCGAAATTAGAACCTCTCCTGGACTACGTCACACAGAGAGGTAAAAACGTAGAACAATAATAATCGGTATCATTTTAATAAAAAGCTTAGCATAAACGTTCCATTATAGTTTGTGATAAAATATCACTTAATATTTGTGAGGAAATTCTTTATTCAAAATAATTTTAGTGATATAAATAGTCCAGTACAATACACCGGAAAGACTAGATACGCCAGTACACCCCAGTTTGACTGAAGTGTCATTTTTAGCCCATTTCATCTTGCTTTCCCCCTTTTTTATGAAATTCTTGTTTTGTGTATGAATTTGTGTGGTGGACGATGAAGCTGCCTAATTTCATCTATTAACTTGTGCAAACTTAGTTAAAAATATCAGTATACCAGAGAATGGTCTAAAAGTGATTTTGTATTTGATCGTATGCTTCTGTAGGCACTACATCTTTTGTTTTGTTTAAAGTACTTTTTAAAGGAGTAATTTCGGTCTAATGATCAGACTCCGATAAGCTAAGGCGCTGCCATGTTAACTTTCAACATGTGAACGTATATTTCGAGAACGAGAGTGACGAAGGATGCGGAGCATCCGATGAGACAGACGCGGAAAATGACCATGAAAGCCGATACGTTGATGACGACGAACGCATCCAGTGTTTCAGTTTTCTGACAAGGATGCATTTCGTTTTTTAAAGACGGGTTCAGATCCTCGAAGCAATCGCCCTCGGTCAGTTGTCGCAACCTGATAAATTCAATCAAATTATTTCCACCAGAAAAATACAACTTCGAAGGAGACATTAACCTTTTGTTGATGGTCTTGATCAGAGTTTGCGAAATATTTTTCTGGAAATACAACACTGAGTAGGTTATCATTAAAGAATGGCTTAGTTTCATTTTGCAACTTCCCGTCTTTGCGTACCGGCTCTTGATTATATTCCAGTGTAGACCATCCGTATTAATAAAAAATCTTTCTCGATTTTCAATTGCTGAATGAATGTCGTCGTTTTCCGTAAATGAGGCATATGTGTGGTAACATGAATCTGGGATCGCGTCTGCTCGCTTTATTACTTCCGCATATGCCGTGTTAATCAAGGCATTTTTCTACATCAAAAAATAAAACAAATTGAACTTATGTTTATCGATTGAAAAAGTGACGTGTAATTCGTTTGTTAACTGACCTGAATGAAACTGGTACATGCATCGTTTTTTACCAGCAAAGGCTTCGCATTGGGAAAGTGAAATACATCGTCGATGGTGTCAAAGGGAAGTGCTTCTGATTTGCTCGAAAACTGTGACGTCATTTCCGAAGATACGAAAAGCCATAGAACGAAAGACGCCAGACTCCACGAGACCGAAAGAAAACGAGCGACTCCGTTGCAATTCAAACTTTGGGGACCTGAGAATGAAATTGAATTCAATTATGAAATGAGTTTAGCGTGACTCTAAAAGTTCTTACTCGTTCCCAGAAGGCATTGCAACAAAAACATGAAGGGCAGTTCCGATTTGACTTTGCCATATTTTGAGTTTAATTTCCCCGTCATGTAAATCAGCAGAGCGAGACCAAAAAACAGAACAACTATCTAGATATTTCGTAGAAAACACATAAGTCAACTACTTCATGATATACACGAATTTAAAACCAAAACGAAATATATTTTTCTATAGTATATAGAAAGCTTCATCCTGTTGACTGATAAAGACTGATAAACTTTAGGAATGTGAAAGTAGATGTCTTTGATTAGAAAAATTATACGGAAATAATTAAAGTTACCCATTTGTTGACAACAGAGAAAATGTCGTTTTCATTTGAATGGTTTGTTCCGAATAATATTTGAGTTCTCCATGTCAAAAAAGGTTGCGAAGATGCAAAGGAATTGAAACGATCTGTGGTTAATGCCAAAGGAGTTATTGCAAAATCTGCCTCCTGTGTAAAGAAAACGTTAACACAATTACTATTGAAAGAAATTGACCAAGAACTAAGTCGCATTACTGTAAGAATATGGCAAGACTCTGATTCTAAACTAATCCTTCCATATTACGTTACAGTGAATCTCCCTATATGACTCAAAGCTATTTATTTGTTAATCAACAATGCCCTAATTATTTTCACGAAAATTTAACAGCAAAATGACAAAGCGTGCTAATTTCATTATATCAGCCTTAACGCCAAACTAAATAATTTCGTTAAAAAGAAGCGTAAGCCATGTTAACATATTCTTAGTATCGAGAATGAATTCCTGGTTCAGAATATATTTTAAATTATACATTTTTTTGGAGCATTCCTAGAAGTCCATTCCAAGAATTTTTAACTTTCGCTCCCGAAAACTTGTCAGCATTCGGGATAAGAGTAACGCTGAAAAACATTTCCAATGATTGCGGATATTACGAAAAACATAAATGCAGACAACTAACTTTACGCTTAATTACTTGATATTGTGAAATATTTGTAAAAGATGCAAGAATTTAATCATGTAGCCATTTTTCTCTCCTCGGTCATTTAAAATCAAATATGGCGGAAACTGGTAAAAAACATTATGTACTCAACTGAACTGTATGAATAAAGTCAAAGGCTGAACTCAATCTTGGGACTTATCTTAGTTCAACGAAGTCCTTGCGATTGGACTAGTAAAAATATCTTTGAACAGTAGCAAATCATGAAATGCTTTAAACTTACTTTGTTGAAGGGTGCTTTGTAGTATTTTGCTATTTCGTCGTGCGTCATTATTACTCCTTAATTTCTTAAATGTGGTCCTAGGAGAACCAATTGCAAAAGAATGAAATGTTTAAGAATGGATTCAGGTATTTTGGTTCCTTTACATGTTTCTCCGCAATTAGACATAGCAACCGCACAGTATTCTTATTGCGTGTAGAATTTAGATTGTGGGAATCGATTCGCGCTTAAAGCGAATAACCACTAGAATAATTTGAAGGAAATCCTAAGGTTCCGAGGTTTCACTTTGGTATGTTACTTTTAATTTCTGGCGTGAGTGGATATTGTAACGCGTTGGAACCACAAAAAGTAATCAAGATTCTAATTGGCGAAGGAATCCGAGCAGGAATAATGGTTCTACCTCTCTTCGTTGGAAAAACTTATTTCGGGATCGATGACGAGAAGTCAAGAAGTTCGTTGCTAAGCAACCGGTTTTTAGTCTCATTTGTTTTTGACGCGTGTAAATAAAGTCATTTAAATTTTATTGTTCACGACTTACTTACTCAATTTGACACTGCAGTCGGTGCAATCTTGTAAAAATAAATCCACAAACTTCTGAAATGCGTTATCATAGTCTTGAATATTTGGGTTCGTTCTTAAGTGGACGCTCACTAGTAGATGTTAAACTGCTGTATTATTTTGATTGTGAGTTTAAATTAGCTTGTGGGGATCAATTCTGTCATACCGAGTGCACCCAGGCAAACAATTGAAAAGCGCAACATTTGGAAACTCTTTGCGTGTTTCACCTTATTTTCCGAGCCTACGAGTCTTAGTTTCAATTTGTGGCATGAGTGAATATTATACCCTTTCGAAACTTAAAAGTTCTTTACTTCAGTTCCAGTGGAAAAAGAACAGCTATAATGTCTATAGATTAGTTGGGTTGTCGATGATAAAGTTCTTGTTGTGTGCCGACATCTTATGGTTACCGTAGAAATGATGTTCTCGTGTTAGCTAGAAGTCAATGACGTGTTACCATAATAAAATAATAAACGGTATCATTTTGAAAAGCCATGCATAAAAGTCTCATCATTGTGTGTGATAAAAAGATAATCACTTAATATTCGAGAAGAGATTCTTTATTCAAAATACTTTTTTAGTCCAATACACCGGGAGGTATTTGTTATACATCAAAACATGAACATTGGAATAATTTGTTAATTTAGACTTTAAATACGTATAAAAGAGTCCAGAAAAGTCAATCGACCCTAAAATGCGCTTTAACTTTGGGTTCCAACAACCGAGAGTAAAGTCAGATCAGTAATGAGTTCAACCATCCACAAGTTTGTCCTAAATTCGATCATAAGTTTCAAAACACTGGTTACTGAGATCTCGCAATTGAAGCTCTCGGTAAGGCATTGTTAAGTGTCGTACTTATGAACGCAATTATTTCAAACTTATGATGGATACGATTCTAGTTAGTCGCGTTTATACAGAAGGTGAAATTCAATTAGAATTTAGTTCATTGAAAATCGGGGTTTATCGTCGAACGATGTATTCGTAAGGAGAACCGGACTCGAGTACTCTGTAGCCGGAACTGGCGCGGTGAACCGAGATGACTCTGTATCCGCTGGTGGGAGTAGTGAACCACCTAAAATATGGAGTTGAAATTAGGTCATTTAATTGGGTCGCCAGCCTTCTAGCGCGCTAGACTCGCGCGTGTATACTCGCGTGAGTCTAGAATGGGGGAACACTGGTTTTTTATCCGGGGGGGTTTCTCTGAGTTCGTTTATTGGTCGAGAGTGGGGGTCGCCAATTGATTAGGTCTTTGTTAATTGGTTAAGGGCGTGAACTTCTTTAGTCGTGACGTAATCGCCAGATAGAGTTTGTCTGATAAGAGAGTGCTCTCTTTATCTCGGTTATTCGCCTTGAAGAGAGCAGTGACTTCTAATGGAGAATGAGGAGCATCGAAAATATTCCCCGGAATGTCCGCTTGTTAAAGGGTTTTCAACATGTAACATACCTATAAATTGTTCTAACGACGAGTCTGGGAGAGATGTGTCAGTAACGGAGAAATACGTTTCAGTGCAAACAAATCCAAGACTAAAGAATATTGTAATAATAGATGTTGTATATTGCGGGTTATACAGGTTGGAATCAAATATTCTTTTATAGCTGGAACATATATTATTCTACTTCCTATAACTGTACCTGTAGGAATTATTTTGGGAATGTTGACGATGAACCCAGTAGTTGCGCTTTTTGGTCTCTATCCTTTGATTTTACCATATTCACTATTTCCTGACATATATATAAACAAACGATATGTCAATGGTGTAAAAAACCAATCAAATTTTGAAATAAAATGTTAAAAACAATGTACTGATTCAATTCTGCGATAATGAATCCAAAAAAATTTGGAAATAATTTTAAAAAGTTCCCCTCTATATGGTTAAACGGTTTTAGGACGTGTCTGTACTTGTCTTTAGTCGTGACGTAATCGCCAGACTTAAATAAGAGTTTGTTTGATAAGAGAGCGATCTCTCTTTATCTCGGTTATTCGACGAACGCCTTGAAGAGAGCAGTGACTTCCGAGGGATATCTTACAAAATGCGTTATATAGTGACGTATCAACGATTCAAAGGGCGCGAGGATTTCCAATATATGGTCGCGTATCTATTAGATCAATGCGCTATGTATACAATATGTTTCGAACACCGAGTATCTGAAAATGGGAAAATCGCTCGTGTTACGAAGAAATGCCCGATGTTTAAAGATAGAGAGCCTCAAGAAAAAGATATCGAGTATCAGAATCAGGTGGAAATTTTGAAACGATTCATATTACCTAGAAGTACCATTATTTTGGAGGAATTAGATGATGGACTTTTATTTACCCGATTGGGTCACGGTATAAATCAACCAAGAGCCAAAGCCCCGGAAACGGATTCACCGGCGCCATTGTGTTTAGAAGAAAAAGCTGAATTTTACGGAAATGACTTTATAAAATACATACAGGAACACATGAGTAAATTCGGTACTCCCGATAGTTTTTATCATGAACATTTACCCGTTTTATTTCCAAGTATATGTTAATGTAATGTTCTCTAAAACGTAGGAAGCGATTAAGGTTGCTCTCGGTGTAGTGGTTAGCGCGTTTGTTCGCCAATCAATAGATTGCGAGATCGAACCCCGCTCTAACCATCACATCGAGTTCAATCTTTTATTTCTAAATAAAACTGGATAACGTGTAAATCCTCATTAATTTTTAAATAAAATATCAATTATGTCGGTCAATTCTTTTTTTCGTTACTCTGTTAAGTGATAAAACTGATGAATATCCCGATAATTCACAATCGTCTTTCACGGTCAAATTAGGTAAACCAATTATTCTTTCAAACGAATGGGAAATTGGTTTATCGGAAATATTAACACCGAAAATTTCAACCGTAATAGACAATACCTGTAACTCTTTCGAAATACAGGTACCTGAACGATATTTAACGAATGATGGCTGGGACATTAGAAGAGTAGAGTTAATACCGCAAAAGTACGAAGGTTCGAAAGATAAAAATGGAAACGCCGTATTTTTTTCAATGCAGAATAAACTGGTGCGTGACTTAACCGTTCAGCTTGAAAAACAGAATTTTCCCGTGAAAATACAGGTTATAGATATGTCAGTCCCGACTGGGCCTCCTATCAAGAGAGTTAAATTATCAGTCGATGCCGGTCACCAGGCCAGGCTAGCTCCTGGCCCTCTGGCTCAGGTTTTAGGATTTGAAACGGACGAGTACATTACTGGGGAATACATTTGTCCCATTCCATTGTCTCAACAAGCTAGAAATATTACGATAAACTACACCAATAATTATATCGAGATAAAATTGAAATAAACTTTAAAACTTCAAAATCGTATGGTAACGGTAAAGATTCCTGAGGGACCCTATAGTGTCGACGCCCTATTGGAAGCTATGAATAGAGCGATACCCGAAGCTCATCAATCTCGGTTTAATTTCTCGTTAAACGATAACGGTACCGTTCGAATAATGACTGATAAGGAATGCACCGTGCTTTTTAGAGGCGTTCGTAACAAATTAGGTTCTATGTTAGGATTCGGTGACCAAACTAATCGTCTATTAGGGTCTGCAAACGCCAACTTCAAACCGGATTTAGTCAGTCAATATTTATACGTTTACACTGATCTGATATACCCCCAGTTTATAGGCTCTGGTTTCAAACCTCTTCTACGCGTCTTTCCCACTAAAAACGATACGTCGGAGAAAATTATCACATACAATACTATAGACTATTATCCTATAAGATCCAACGAAATTGAAACTATCAAAATTGACATTACAGACGAAGCCGACGCTCCTATATCCTTTATATCGGATCGCATCATTATCAAAATTCACTTTAGACGACATGTCTCGACCTAATAGGTACGTTTCCTATTATCAGGAACTGTTCCTTGGATCTCCACCAGGTGTATTAGTGCAGAAAGGATTTGGTTTAGGAGGCATTTTTAGAGCTTTGATGAGAATGGTAACTCCTCTAGCGAAACCGATAGCTAATGGCGTGGGTAAAGAAGCTTTAGGACTTGGTGGAAGGTTTATTCAAGATTTAAGCGCTGGAGAAGAACCCAAGAGAGCGTTCAAAAGGAATCTAAAAATACCGGGCTCAAATTTAATTCATAAAGCGGGTGATAGTCTTGCTAATTCTCAGTACGGGTCTGGTATTCGACGGAAACGTCAGAAGATACGAAAGAAGAAAAGTAGATCAAAGGCCGATTTTTTATCGTAAAACAAGATGGCTCAATTTGAAGGCATGATGGGGGAATTAGACCTATTCGCGACACCCCCTTTGAACGCTAACATTATAACTAGTAGCGAATTAAGTTATCAACCTTTAAGCTCCGTAACGGATAGTGGACCTTTGGAATTTTTTGTCCCTGTCACGAGCGAACATTATATCGACCTTTCTAAAACTAGGTTAAGGCTGAAGGTCAGGGTGCTTCATTTGGACGGCACCGACGTACCAGCGGCTGAAAAAAAAGTAGCTCCGGTTAATCTTTTACACGCCGCCCTCTTTTCCCAAATAGACGTCTTTTTAGGAAACACGAGCGTTCAGTCCCCTAACCAAGGAGCCCCTTATATCGCTTATCTCGAGAATTTATTAAACTACGGTATAGATGCTAAAGAAAGCCAACTAAATCTAGGCTTATATTATAAGGATAATCCGATCGATCCCGAATACGCCTGGGTGGCAGCCAATAATAATCTTACTACCAATGGGATATTAAGAAGAGCCGAGAAAGCCAAGGTATCGAGTACGATAGATTTATACGCCCCGTTACACGTTCATATTTGTCCAGGGTTGGCACGCTGGTATCCAGTCCGGTTTTATCCACCTGGATTAAACCGGTTTAAACCACGATGAAAAATCCAGTGGATTTTTCAAAACATATAATAAAAGAGTACAGCGCAGGCACCATAAAGTGAGATGGAAGGAAACGTTTGACCCACATGTCTTTACCTCTTTATTTCATCGAAATGGTCGATTCCCATATGTTGTGGGTTAGTTTGACGCGCCCTCCTCCCACTGCCCACCCGAAACTCGTAAGACTGAGTTGAATTTTTCGCAACGCTATATTGTTGGGTCGGACCCCGCATTTAGAAAAATCTTTATCAGACCCTGTCCTATTGAAGATCACAAAAAGCCTACCCGGGCCCGACCCTAGCTGCCCTATTGAAGATCACAAAAAAGCCTACCCGGGCCCAACCCTGCCCTATTGAAGATAATAAAAATGTCGACCCGGGTAGACGGAATGATAACCCTACCCGACCCGACCAGCAAAATATTTTAAGTAATTTTCTCACCCAACCCGACCTAGGATTTTCTGACCCGATAAGGGTCGGGTTGGATTGACAAAACCTGATTAAATCAGAGGCCCTACTCATCTCTAAGGAAATGTCTATAGTTTTATCAATAAAAATTATTCTCAATTAGACGGCCTAGCAGAAGACAACTTGCGCGCTAAATCTAAAAAGAAGTGCTAAAATTAAGCACTAGAGAGTAGTTTAAAAAAAGCCAGATAAATCCAATAAAATCCGGCTTAAACCAGCAAAAAACCATACCAGTGGCTTTTTCAAGAAAAATCCGGATTTTTGCCAACCCTGTATTTGTCGCTTAAATCGTTTCCTATTGAATAATGTAGACGTTAGATTTAGGCTTATTCGATCCAAACCAGAGTTTTGCGTAATATCGAAAGAAGCCGCTGATAAGAAATATAAAGTGGTTATCGATAATGCCTCATTGTACGTTAAAAGACTAAAAATAAATCCCGAAATAATGTTAGCCCACGCTACGGTATTAGAGCAAACCAGCGCCATCTATCCTTTGAATCAAACAGTCGTGAAAACCTTTTCAATTCCAGCTGGAATGAACGACGTTAATCGAGAAAACGTCTTCTTAGGTAAAATACCTCAAAGAGTAATCATAGGTCTAGTTCGAACCTCGGCCTTTAATGGTAATCATTCTTTAAATCCCTTTAATTTTGAAACTTTTGATCTTAATTACCTATCCGTCAACGTCGGTACCGATACCTATCCTTCGGAAGCCTTTACGCCTGATTACGAAAACAATCTATACACTCGAGAGTATATGTCGTTATTCACCTCTCTAAACACATACAGAAAAAACAAGGGAAATTTTATCACGTACGAAGAGTACAAAAAAGGTTACGCTTTGTATTGCCTAGATTTAAGCCCGGATGAAAATGCGGGGGCTAGTCATCTTTCTTTGCCCCGACAAGGAAATCTACGTATCAATATGAAATTTAAAAACAATTTACCACACAATGTCACGTGCATAATTTATTCCGAATTCGAAAATTCTATCATGATAACTAGGGATCGCTCGGTGTTATTTAATCCCGAGTAAAAAGGCTCTATATAACCTCTGATTTAAGAAGCATTCTCTCATAACCGGTTAGAGATGAATCAAGTACACTACCTATCGGAGAAACAAAACATTTACGTTGGAAGCGGAATTCTTCCCGTCTTCAATGTCAAACGACTCGATACTAAAGCCGAAGCGTCTTTCGACAGTTGTATTTGGAATAGTATATTTACTTTTGAAGCGGATATTGACGCTTTCTTTAACGGAATAACGGGACGATTTCTGACTTGGTTAGTTGACGGTACTCAGAGAGTTAAACTGGAATGCTTCGTCTGTCAGAGAGGAAAAATAGTTGACATTCGTCAATATATTAGAGGGTCGAATAATAGATATAATATTCTATTCTCAACATCGAAAGGATTTTCATTAAATAAGGACAGTTGGTTAAGGTTAAAGAACTTGAAAAATGTCATTGGTAGCGAATTAAAGCGAAAAGAAGAGGCCAGAGAAATAATGAAGAAGATTATCTTGGACAGTTTGACCAATATTTTATTTAATTTCACTGATTCGTGCGAAAATATTAGCTGTCATAACGAAATCGCCCACGATATCACTTGTTTACCCACGGATACTAATTGGAGCGAGAGAGTGGAGAAAAACCTAATTAGAGCTATTCCGTTGCTTAACTACGAAAGAATTCTAGAATCCTTTGTCGAGGAATACGGAGATTACGAAGACGACGTCTCAATTTTATTTAACGATATTCTCGGAAACTTTGTCGGTCTAAAAACTGAACTAATGTACGGTTAAAAAATAGATATCACTCTTATCTCGCGTGTATTGGGTCATGGATTACTATAAGGCGTCTGAAAATATTCCGAGAGGATTTGAAATCGTTGGAATGCGTTACCTCGGAGAAGAGCAAAATGAATTTAATATCGAAATTACTCGATAAACGGTGCCAAGGGACCAGGAGATATTCGCCAGAGAACAACCACTACCGAAGCTAATGTCCTAAATGATCCAGTGTTTAATGACGTATCTATTTAAAATATATTCTTGGAAATTTTGTCGGTCTAAAAACAATGTATTGTTAATTTTTAAGTAACCGAATAAAATATAAATTACTCTTATTGTTGCGTTTCCTATACCTACGTTATATATCAATTTTTTTTCCCTATTTAGAAAATATTCCAGAAAATTGTATCTCTCCCCTTACCGAAAAAACCACCTCTAAAACACGTCTTAGGTTGGGCTGAAGACGTTTTTTAGAGGTTTTTTTTCGGTAAGGGTCCCTCTTATATAATACCCTACAACTACGTTATATTATCAGATATCATTTTCGATCTTGTTTAGAAAAAATGTCTCTCTCAAACGCGTACTACGACACCGAAAATTTTTCCTCTCTTTCCGGATAGGATAAATTAATGAAAGGAGTTCCTCAGTCTTCGAGGAAAGAAGTTGAGAGTTTTCTATTAAAACAACCCACCTATACTATTCATCGTTATCGTCGATTAAAGTTTCCTCGCAACAAAATTACAGTGACATCTATGGATGAGACTCATCAGGCTGATTTAATAGTTTTAGATAAACTTTCCAGATACAACAAGGGTATGAAATATTTGTTAAGTAATGTAGATGTTTTGAGTAAATACGCCTACGTTATACCTATTAAAAACAAGACTTCCGCGGAAGTTATAAGAGCTTTCAAAATAATACATAAAGATGTTGTACCCACGAACATAAATACGGACGCTGGCTCTGAATTTTTAGCTAAACCAGTTCAGCAATATTTTAAAGAGAAAGGTATTCACCACTACGTAGCTTACGGGAATAAAAAAATTGCGATCTGCGAGAGATTTAACAGAACGGTTCAAGAGAAAATACACAAATTCATGACTAGCGCTGATACTCGTAGCTATCTGAGTGCGTTACCAAAAATAGTTAAGGCTTACAATCACTCGATACACCGCTCAACGGGTATCGCGCCAGTCAATGTTAATCTACAAAATGAGCATAAGGTGTGGTACCGTCTTTTCGGTACCATTAAACCTGGGACAAAACCAAAGCTAAAAGAAGGTGATTTAGTAAGGTTGAGTAAATTTGAAAAAACCTTTTCAAAGGGATATAAAGGCTACTTTACAAAAGAGATCTTTATTATTGATAAGGTTTTATACCGTAATCCTCCAGTATACGTCGTTAAAGACAAAAATAACGAGATAATTAAAGGAACGTTTTACGAATACGAACTATCTAAAGTGATATGAATACGTTACAAATAAATCAAATATTATCATGCGACCAGAGGACAAAACCCTACTACCTAGGTACTTTTCCTAGAGACATGCTTCCCAGGAAACCTAAAAAGAAGAAATTTTGTTTTGTTCTGAACACGGAGAGAGCCGAGGATCCTGGACTTCATTGGGTAGCCATTTACGTTGAAAACGATGAAGGTAATTTTTTCTGCAGCTACGGGCAGAGCCCGGATACGTATAAAATTAACCTGGCCAAATACGCGTCCAGATGGATCTATAACGATAAATTAATTCAAGATATGTTCTCCCTTTGTTGCGGACCTCATTGTATATTCTTCCTTATTCAAAGATGTCTGGGAAATTCGTTTCAAAGAGTTCTGAAAATGTATGAAAATAAAACGGAGATTAACGACGCCATATCTTTATGGAATATCTGCCTGCACTTGTTAAGACATAGATATGAAAAATGTAATCAATAAAATATTAAAGTTGTAATGTTTAATAATCAGATACACTTGTATTGAATGCGAGAATAAAAATATTTATTATTCGATTATAATTTTTTATATAAATTGTAATTATCATGCTTTTATATATAATCAGATACATGATTTTTTATATACTCAAATACATGCTTTTATATAATCAGATACGTGTTTTTCAATATAATGAGTTAGATGCTTTTATATAAAATGTAATAATCATTATTAAGGTTATTGTTTTGCCTTTCTATAAGTTACCCATTCGATCTTAGATTCGGGCTTTTGAAGCTCTTTCAAGCTAGCTTCGCGATCTTTTTTATTTTGGCTTGTGTAGGGTACGGTTTTGATTTCGTAGATGGAATTTTCGCGAGTCTTTTTTTCGGCGAAGTATCATCGTTAGGGTTAAGTTTCCGGAACTTTGAACCAGAAGCGCCCTTCGTTGATAAGGCCTGTTGAGACGCCACGGGCTGATTCGGTACCATGGGTGTTAAAACTGGCATACTAGGCGTTTGAGACGTCCCGGACTGTTTCGGTACCGCGGGTCCCATGGGTGTTAAAATAGGCATACTGGTCGTTCGAGAGAGTGACGCTGGCGTTGTAAACGATATCGCCGGTGTTTGACCCATTGCTGTACTACTCATTATAGGCTGTGGGGTAGTCAGACTCGAGGAGATATTAAAAGGGATACTTTGGGGAGGGGTAGCGACATTAGTAGGGACAATTTGGGAGGGGGTAGAGATATTAATAGGTATATTCTGGATAGGGGTTGGCCACGATGGAGGAATCCAAGACGAGGATGAAGGACTTAGAGGCTGTATTTTACTCGACACTCCGGGTGCTGGAAAAGACGAACTCGTTGTAGGTGGCAAGATAGTAACGCTTGGTGGCTCCGCTAAACTCTTTAAAGATAAATATTTCTGAAGAGTTAAAAGGTACTCCTTCAATTTTTCCTCGGCAGAACCAGGTTTTCTCAGTACCTCTTTAATGGCGTTGTCTAAACTGTTAACTTCCTTTTGATTGTCCGTCAGTAAAGCCGCTGGTACTAAAACGCACTTTTTCATTATCTAGTAAAGACCGAAGCTATTGTCGGTATTAAGATTGAAAGCAACGCCGGCCAAAATCCTCCTACCTGTTTAATTAACACCTGTCGCCTCTTTTTGTCGCTTAAACCTCTCTTGGATAAATACCTTATAACGTTTTTGTAACGTTGAAGTCTTTTCTTTTTATGTCGATTCAATGGAATACCTCCGTTCTTCAAATTATAACAAATACCGCTTATACAATCCAATTGGGGTCGCGTACACTTTGATATTAAAAGTTTTCTTTGTTTCACACCGCTTTTACGCAAGAGATTTAAAAAGGGTAATTGGTTCCTAACCGACACGGGTAAAGGCATGTCTCGAAATGAGGTTAAATAAATTGAGATTTATATTTTATGGATTATTATTTTCTAACGTAGATTACCATCGGTCCTTCATTAGGGAATATATTGGACCTAAGTCTTAAACTATTATCGGTACTTTGTTTTAGATCTATTAAGATATAAGAATACGCTTTTTCGGTACACTCTTCGTACGCTTCTGTTAGGCGTTTGGTGTCTGTAGGAAAAAGCTGACGACTTAAATAGCGAACCTGGTTATTATCCCTAGGATTTTTAAACATAACGATATAAGAACAGTTCAATGATATATTTCTAGAATATTTACCTGGGTTAAAGACACTTTGAGACAGCAGCACGATGCTTAAAGATAAATGATGACTCCCGACACAAAAAAGATTACTTATAAACTCCTGTTTGGTACAGGTGTTAGCTAGATCGTCTAGGATTAAAAGATTATTTATTCTCTTATCAAAAAAATCAGGATCATTAGGAATTAGTCCTTCTTGGAATTCAATAGGTAAAAAGAGTTTCAGTTCATCAAAAATGTCCTGATAAACACTATAGCAATAGACTATTCTATCAGGAGGTTTGTCCATGATAATGTCTTTATATTTGAGTAAATTTATTACCCACGTTGTTTTCCCCGAGCTGCTTGGGCCAGCCAGTAAAATGGTCATCGGTGTTTCTAAGCGGAGGCGATACTCTAACCCGTTCTCCATTTTTAAAACGTTCTCTAATATCGTCTATGAACTCGTAGTTGACTCGATCTTCGTACGGTATCACTCTCACTTTCACAAGGTGGGAAAACGTGACCCGATGTTTAGTGGTCCGTTTTCTCATTTGACGTGACAGACGGGTCTTGATGATTTAAATATCCGTAAGGAAGTGTTGTGTAATCCTCTAAGACTCTACGTTTATTGAAACTATATCCAAAGGTTTTCTTTAGATTGCCTAATAAAAGTGTAGCAGTTTCTTTACGTCTTACAACATTAAATGGAACGGTGACCGACAAAGTTTTCGAGGGACTATATAAAACACTTTTAATCGAATCAAAGTTAATGATTTCTTCATTTCTTCTGTTAAGGGTAATACCTTTCATTTTAATAACAGATTTACCGTCCGAGGTACGGTAAGCGTACGACTTCGGCCCTGTCGAGACAAATTCGAGAATCGTCTCACCCTTTAACTCATCCGTCCAACACCCTAGATTACTAGATAAGGGGGGTAAATATTCCCCTTCCTTTGTTACTACTATACATGAATCGGTGTCACAATAAAGTAACCTCTTACCAATTTTACTTATCGTATTATACAACTCGATACGTCCTAATGAACTAACAAAGGAAGCTATCGTGGGACTTCCCTTGTAGTAGGTAGGAGCGTATTCTTTTTTAGTTTATAACTGACTAAACAGATTTTATCGTTTACCGGTTTCAGGTCTAACAGTTCTTTCGTTTCATCAGTTATTATCTTAACTAATCCAGCGTAAGAGTCAATGTATACATTTTTTCTCTTATCCGTATTGTAACCCATTTTGCCCCAAAGCGAATTTAGACATAGCTTACTAATGGCGCGAAGAGTGGGGTTGTCCACTATCTCATCTTTATTAATAACTATTCCTTCTCGGTCATAAATTGATTTTAAATACGCTTCTTTTTGCTCTTCGCTTTCTATTCCCGAAGGCCAACCTGAACTAGATTGTTTAATTTTAAGGTAACAATCAATGAAAGTGTCAAATAAACCGGTATTTTCTTTTCTGTCAAACTTGTCTTTGTAATGTTGGACTTCAAAAAACTCTAGAATCTTATATCCATTTTTAACTGCTAGATATACTTCGGGACTTGGCCAACAACCACAGAAGGATCTTTCTTCCGAATTATGAGTACAGACTGATTGTTCAGTTTCAACGCATTTTAAACACAAAGCAAAGAAAAGTTTCTTTTTAGTCTTTATAGGAAGTACAGGTAAAAATAGATTTTCAGGGGCTAAAACTCGACAAGAAATAAGACCGAAATAAAAATTAGGTTCAAAGTTGAAGTCTTTCGTAATAATTTCAGGATGACCTTTAGGAAATACGCCCCATTTACATACGTAAGGATAGAGCGAGCAGATATCTAGGTATTGAATAGACTCGCCCGGTTTTACCTTATAATACAGACATATACACTCGCTTCTTCCCCCGTACAAGTCACTCCTGGATCCAATTGGTTGTTTAAATTTTAAACTGTCACAATAGAGTTTAGCGTCAGGATCATCTCGTAATCTCTCATTGAACTCGCATTCCCAAATATTGAGGTGTTCGGCGTTCGGTAAAATCTTTTTTAGATAATTTTCCCTGTCTAGAGTTCTTTCGTAGACATTTCTGTTTAGATCTTTAACTATAGGATTGTACTCGTAATGTTTTGTGTGTTTTACACATCCGTGATAAACGCATCCGTTATAGTTTAAAACAATTTCAGGATTTTTACAATATCCGTCTATTAAATAGTTTGACACCCTTTTTTCCCCTTCCAATGACAAGGCAGTTTGAAATTTTACCCCTCGTAATTTTTCTTCCAAGGCTATACACTTTAAGGCTCCGATACTAAAATTTCCACGAAAACCCTTTGCAGGTACGACACCTAGTGTGTATTTTTCAAGATGTTTGTGAAGGAAAATATTAGTTACTGTTCCCGCTATGGTAATACCACCTACGTTAAGCACGTCGACCCCGGAGACATTCCTAAATAACTCTCTAAATTTTTCTATTCCTAATTGTAGGACCTTAACATCTTGAATAGCGTATGTTTCAAGCTCCTGTCTCAGATTATAGGGCTTATCCTTTCTTTCCGAATACCATTTCATAAAATCCGCGTGCTCCTTATCTTTAAAATTATCGGGCTCAAATTGATGTATCTCGGGTATAGGGCCTATATAGTCTAACGTTTTTTCATTATGGAACAGATGCGGGAAATAGTCTTTTTTTTCTTCCCCGAGATCGAATGTAGAGGGAAATTTCCTTAAGGGGACGCTAATAAATCGGTAGCTGTCAATGAACTTGATCTTTAGATTATTTAAGAAGAGTGCCATGATTTTTGAACCGTTGAAGATAGGCTCAGGAACTATATTCCTTCTAAGTATTTCTTTCAATATAAAGAAAAAATCGAACCCTACCCCGTTATGAGCGCAGCAGATTACATCGGAAAACAACATTCGCGCAACCTTTACTTTCTTATTTCCCTTTTTAATAGAGCTTGTCTCACATTGGAAAAGATAGTCTATAAAATCCTTTATACAATCAAAGCCCCTAAAGACACGAATGGTAAATTCTTTTGAATCAACGGATTCTTGCGCAGCTGAAACCAGGAGTACGGGAGTGTGTTCATTATTTAAAGGGATAGTTTCACAATCGAAGTATAGAACACGAACAGGAGGATAATCAATATCTAGGGGCATCACCCAACAATGATTTTTTTCATGCGTAATTTTACAATTTTTACAAGTTAGATCACACTCATGATTTGGTTTTATTTCGCGAGCGCAATTTCCGCATCGTTTCAAAGAATCACATGTTCCGTTTCCCTTATGGTTATTAAAACATTCGGTTCCCTTTAAATATCTATTACACTCCTCGCATCTTATGAGTTTATACTCGTCTTTTTCGTGATAAGCCTCAGTTGTTTGACAGCGGTAACACATAGCCGTTTCCGAACAAGAATGACTAGATTTTTCTTCCGGACCGTAAAATAGGGTTAAACAGTATTGACAATAAGCCCTAGCCGCGAACATTGAGGTATAAGACCGTACAACATGCATATGATTTCCAATTTTGAGGAGTAAATTTTTTTTTTCCTTGTGAGGACCTATAAATATTTTCTCAAACCTCTCTTCCGCGGAAAAAATTACAATCTGGTAATCTGACAGGGCATTTTGAAACTTTTGAACACCCAATAAATCTACAGGACCCTCCGGGAGTTCGGCTAACGCGTGTAACTCTAAAGCCGCGGTTTTTTGGGAAGGGTGGTCTACACTTCTTAATAATCGGAACCTCCATTGATTAAACTCGTTTAGCTTTCCTATTGATTTTAAGTAAGTTCGATCAGCTAGACTTTTACCCACGGCTAAGGCTCTAGAAACGCATAGAGTATCATTATTTCTAATAGGTATGTAAGCATAACCTTGGTCAATATATTTATCCAGTTCAGCTATAGTTCGATTATGCACCGCTTTTCTACCTGTCATTGGAACATTACATTTTAAAAGAATAACATCAATTTTTAGAGAACCCTCTAATAAAAGACTACGTTTGGACTGAGCCACCTTTTCGATACTAGAGAGATCAGGAGTTAACTCATTTATCGCCATAAATCTTAAATTTACAGGGTTCTCTAACGCGTCGGAGCTTATGGCGAATCTAATTAAGTTATACTCTTCATTATTTTGCGTGATTTGGTTTATAAGAGATGTTAATATTTGGGAAAGTTGATCATGAATTTTGGTTAATTTTAGTTCTTCTAAGTTACGGAATTTAACATTATATTCTGTTGTAATACACTTATATTTTCTAGATTTTCGATTAGATATTTTATCTATCTTGAAATATTGTTCAGGTCTAAATTTTGTGGATAAATCGATGGGATAAAGTTCATCATCTGAGGATGACGAAGTGTCCGACATTTTTTCTTAATGGGAAAGTTCTTCAAATCTATTGATTGTTTTCTCCAAGGCAACTATTATGTTATGGAGATCGTCTGAATCTCTAATTACGAACTGCTTCTCATAGGGTTGTCCTCTGTATTTAAAGATGGCTATTTCTCGGTCAGGCGTGGCGGCTATTTGAATGGGTTCTTCTGACATATATACCGTTGCGCCCCAATCTCCCTGAGCGTTGTTTAGAATTGATTTCAGTTCAAATGCGCTCTCGTATTTAATACATACAGGGTGTTTCTGAAAAGTCCATCACAAATTAAGGGGCGTGTTTATGGGACCAAACTGAGCGGAAAGTACCAAAGAACATGGGGTGTACAACATTTTGTTACGGAGATATGGCCTTCCAAACATTCGCCCCTAAAACAAGGAAATATCCAAAAATGAGGAGTAACACTTAAGACCGACTAACCAGCTTGTTTAAAATTACTAGACAATTTCAATAGCCTTTAATCGAACAATTGATTTCTACCTTTACTAATCAGAAGCGTATAAATGAGTAGAAGTATGCCTACGGTGGTAATGTAAAATTAATCCCAAGTGACATGATGTTTCAAGATCTTCCCAGCACCAAGTAAAATGGTTCTGATTGAAGGGACTTTTATTAGCACAGCGTAAACAACGTTATTTTCAGGAATTAGTCCAAATGTCCACGGGCGGCATTACAAAAACGAGGCAGTCTTTCGAATGATACTTGGACATGTTGGAAGATCCCTGGCTTGTTCCTGTTATCTCAAACCGTAAAAAGCTACGCAAATCTTCATCATCACGGACAACACTCTTGTACGTTAGGTATGACCTTGAGAAAACCTAAAAGGACATCTCGAATGTATTTGAAAAACCCATCTCCAATTAAGGGGCGTGTTGTTTGTTTCCAACAGAGTAAACTCGCCCAGAGAACAATTACAATGCAGAGCCACGTTTCGGCGTTAATGGCCCACAAAGGTGGTCCCAAACAAAAGAACAAACTTTAATTTGTTTCGTTCAGTAAGTATTTCATGTGTCATAGATAAAACGCCATGATTAATGCACAAAGAAAATGTTATTGACAAGTTTTCGGACCGCGATGCTGAAATGTGGTGGTGCACCATCGTGCATGAACCACATTCTGTTTATTAAACCTAAGGGTACGTCTTCGAGTAGTTCTGGTAAATCGTCCCGTAAGAACTACAAGTAAGCCACACCGTTTAACCTGGGCTCTAGGAAATATGGCCCAATTAAATTGTCACCCACAATACTACACCACACGTTTAAGCTGAATTGTACTTTGTGAATTCTAACGCAAGTTGCGTGTGGTTTTTTCTTAATCAGCAAACCAATTGGCGGCTGCTTGTTTTTGGATCGTCCTCGAAAATAGTGAGAACTTCGCCTATTCTTAAAAAACAGAGCACTAAAACAGAGCACTATGTTTTTTAAGAAAGGAATAAAAGAGGTTTCACGTACATGTGTTTGTTTTATTAAACTCATAATTCAACGAAGTCTGTTACAATGCCTTTCTTCACAAATGCCGAATATGCGGATATGCACCTAATGTATGGACTAGCCGAGGGGAATGCCGCTGCAGCTGTACGCTTGTATCAGGAAAGATTTCCGCAGAGGCGACTACCAAATCGACTGACGTTCGAGGCTGTGGACAGACGTTTGAGGCAAGATGGACGAATCCAACCGGCTGGACCTCAACCTAGAGCGAGAGCCATCCCAGAGGCCGTAGAAGACGAAGTTCTCACCATTTTCGAGGACGAGCCTGAATCAAGTACCCGCCAAGTTGGTCGCCGATTAGGCGTAAACCACACGCTCGTGTGGAAAATCCTCAGAAGCCACCGGTTTCATCCTTTCCATGTTCAAAAAGTTCAAGGTTTGAATCCAGCGGACTACCCACGACGCACGGCGTTTTGTCAGTGGTTTCTGGCTAAAGTAAACGATATCGATTTCCCACGGGATTTGTTGGTTACTGACGAAGCTAACTTTTCACGGGATGGTATTATTAACTTACATAATAAACATCAATGGTCCCAGCTAAACCCCCACGCAACTTGCGTTAGAAGTCACCAAGTACAATTCAGTTTAAACGTGTGGTGTGGTATTGTGGGTGACAATTTAATTGGGCCATATTTCCTAGAGCCCAGGTTAAACGGTGTGGCTTACTTGCAGTTCTTACGGGACGATTTACCGGAACTACTCGAAGACGTACCCTTAGGTTTGGTAAACAGAATGTGGTTCATGCACGATGGTGCACCACCACATTTCAGCATCGCGGTCCGAAATTATCTTAACGCGACCTTCCCTTTGCGGTGGTTAGGTCGAGGTGGACCTGTGGAGTGGCCTGCTCGATCACCCGATCTGAACCCTTGTGATTTCTTTCTTTGGGGCCACCTGAAAGACTTAGTTTATCAGACTGAAGTGCCCGATGTTGAAGAGCTACGTCGACGAATAATTCACGGCTGTCAAACAATTCGCGAAACTCCAGGCATTTTTCAACGTGTAAGGGAATCATTTGTAAGACGTGCTAATGTGTGCCTTAACGCGGGTGGTGAACACTTTGAACAATTTTTGTAACTAGTTGTTTGTTCTTGTTTTTGAGACCACCTTTGTGGGCCATTAACGCCGAAACGTGGCTCTGCATTGTAATGGTTCTCTGGGCGAGTTTACTCTGTTGGAAACAAACAACACGCCCCTTAATTGGAGATGGGTTTTTCAAATACATTCGAGATGTCCTTTTAGGTTTTCTCAAGGTCATACCTAACGTACAAGAGTGTTGTCCGTGATGATGAAGATTTGCGTAGCTTTTTACGGTTTGAGATAACAGGAACAAGCCAGGGATCTTCCAACATGTCCAAGTATCATTCGAAAGACTGCCTCGTTTTTGTAATGCCGCCCGTGGACATTTGGACTAATTCCTGAAAATAACGCTGTTTACGCTGTGCTAATAAAAGTCCCTTCAATCAGAACCATTTTACTTGGTGCTGGGAAGATCTTGAAACATCATGTCACTTGGGATTAATTTTACATTACCACCGTAGGCATACTTCTACTCATTTATACGCTTCTGATTAGTAAAGGTAGAAATCAATTGTTCGATTAAAGGCTATTGAAATTGTCTAGTAATTTTAAACAAGCTGGTTAGTCGGTCTTAAGTGTTACTCCTCATTTTTGGATATTTCCTTGCTTTAGGGGCGAATGTTTGGAAGGCCATATCTCCGTAACAAAATGTTGTACACCCCATGTTCTTTGGTACTTTCCGCTCAGTTTGGTCCCATAAACACGCCCCTTAATTTGTGATGGACTTTTCAGAAACACCCTGTATACCGTCCTTAGTAGGGATGGGAAACGGTTTTCGAGGGTTCTTTGATTTCGCGTACCTCCTAATATCGATGTATAAAGTACCCCTGAGCGACGATATTTTAACTCCTAATAATCTATCCCGACCATATTCTATTATATGATCTTTCCAATCTTCCTTTTTATATCCCGACTGAGATAACAAGGTCTCTACTTCTTTGTCACAGGATTGTGTCTCATCCTTTGATTCGGCCTATTGAAATACCTATTTCCTATAAACTAAATATTCTAATCTCCTAGAAAAAGTATAAAGCACTCACCATTCTCAGGAATAGAAATTTCTTGCTGCGAGATATTAATGCAGTAATTTCGGCACGAATGAATCTCAAACGTTGAGTCTGAGCTTTTATACTATACGGGTTTTATCTTTTCTAGATATAAGTCCAAGAGATCTATTCTTTAATGTAAGGGGTATGAATACCTCTGTCTCATAATACACGGTTTCATATTACTTAACTACGTCAATATATGTATATAGATTGAGTAATATTAAATTCGTATCTTTTATTTTTAATACTTCAACGACATCTGCTTCTCTATACTTTTTTATCGAAATTGTTTAATTATAACCTTTAGGTCAAAATTAAATTAGTTATCGATGTGTGATAATTTATAACTAACTATTTCCCATCGCGATGAACGTATTTTATTTACGCTATAATATTAAATTTCATCCGTATCTTTTATTTTTTAAGTCTCCAAACACATCTGGTTTTCATTTTATATAAATCGTTCAATAGTAATCTTAGGAATAAACTTAGTTATCGATATTTTATAACTCTCTTTCCTATCGTCGATGACCGTCTTTATTTATGTTATTACATGTGTATAGATTCAATAATATTAAATTTCATTCGTATCTTTTATTTTCAAAGTCTTCAAACATATCTGTTTTTCTTTACTTTTTTTACCCAACTCTCACGAGTAATCTTAAGGTTACAGTTAACTATCGAAAATTTTATAACTAACTTATACTATAATCTTTGAACGGTTTCGTGTTACTATCGGACTCCTAGTATACTCATGGGTGAGGAATATGTATAAATTTAACGTTAAAGCCTTTGTATTCTCTACAACGAAAACTTTCATAAACTCAATAGCTTGTTCTTCTAGTCTCGCAAAAAAATGTAAGTATTTTACCAGTATTTTAAAATGGTTAGTAGTAACCCTTATCTTAATGTCTTTTAGTTTCTAAAACATCACTATATATCTCTAAACATCACCTCTTTACTCATTCCGTTACAACTCTTCTAAATTTAAATCTATAAAATGTAAGTATTTTTCCAGTATTTTAAAATGGTTAGTAGTAACCCTTATCTTAATGTCTTTTAGTTTCTAAAACATCACTATATATCTCTAAACATCACCTCTTTACTCATTCCGTTACAACTCTTCTAAATTTAAAGCTATAAAATGTATGTAATTTTTCCGGTAATTTTAAAATGGTTAGTCAATAGTAACATTTAATTTCTTATAGTTTCTAACGCCTCATCTTTATTTTATTTCATTTTTTAAAACTTAAAATATATATAATGTACGTATTTTCTATTAGATTTAAACCCTCGATTAAGAGATATATTTTTAAAATAGGGAGTCCCTCATTTTCATCGCCACGAGCTTTGCGATCGTTTTTAGTCGCGCAAGGAACCTACGTTGTAGGTTTCTAGTCAAAGAGGTATTTAATCTTAAGTAATATTTTAGAATTTTCCCTTACACGTGTGTTTTCATTTTATTAGATTGGGTGTATACGCGATAGCGGTGAGCGTAGCGTTAGGAATTTTCAAATTCCTGACGAGGAGTGTTTCCGTAGAACGGATAACACGATTATTTTTAATAACCTCAGACATTCCGGTTTGGGGCGCGATGGTGAATACGGTCAAGACGAGATCCGAACCGTACTTCAACAATTAACCCGAGGTTGCGATACCGTTTACGTAAAAGGGCCAGATCAAAAAGAATTTTTAAATTTTTTTCTTGGAAACCTCCGGGTTGTGGATATAGGAAGGATGGGTGCCCCTTCAATTCGCATTATGCTGGGAGGGGAAGATGTCTATGACCCCCATTTACGATTCCCGCATAACGGAGATAGATGCGCTCTGGTAAGAGCTAGAAAAATTGAGGTCTTTTTCAACGCTCAAGAAACGGCACCTCAGAGCAGTGCCGGTTCGGTTGATTGGGGTTTAGCCGACGAAGCTCCGGTTTCGCTGGCACCCAATCGTAATTTAATTCCGGCCGGCGCTGAATCTCCTTATTCGTGGGAGAGTAATTGGGGTGATGATAGCGACATGGACATCCCCATTTTACGTAACGTTATCAATACTAAATACCGGCCTCGTACCGAAACCCCTCCTCCCCCATACCCTGGTACTCCTTCCTCTCCCCCATACCCTGGTTCTCCTTCCCCTCCTCGAATCATCCTTCCTCCCGATGATCCGCTTGAGCGAATTCAACATCCACCCCAGGCTGTTGTCATTCAGGAAGGACCTCCGATTCCTGGCGCCGATCATCGAAAGATCTCGTTAAACCTATCTGACGGTAAATAGAAAACTTTTATTAACTGTAAACTAATGAATCATTTATTAATTGTAAACTAATCTTTTGCAGTACCGCGCGACACCCCGATCCAAATCATCGTGTCGGGTGGTAAGTATATATTAGTATTTGAAAAGGTTTAAAATAGGTTATAATAATACTCTATTGATTCGTTACAGAGGGGCCTTTGCTTTTAAAGATTACTTTTTAAATTTATTCATATTTATATATATCTATTTTGTGTATTTTCATTTTATATCTTACTTTTTATGTATTTTTCAATTATATATTATTTTCTCTATTTTTCATTTATTTATTATATATGTATTTAATGTATATGTAATCGTACAATTAAACTAAATTTTTACAGTTAAAGATTACTATTCGCGACATCTTGTTTAGTCAATTTTTTGATAGTTATGTCTTTCTAGCGCAATGACCTAGTAACGGATAACATGTAGACGTAAAGAAAACCGTCTCGAGTGAAATTCGAGACGTTAACAGATCCTTAATCAGTTAACATACGTCGTATAAGCGAACACTCTCTTATCTAAGTCTGGCCATTACGTCACGAGTAAAGAAGTTCACGCCCTTAACCAATTAACAAAGACCTAATCAATTGGCGACCCCCACTCTCGACCAATAAACGAACTCAGAGAAACCCCCCCGGATAAAAAACCGGTTTCCCCCCCCCGCTAGACTCACGCGAGTATACACGCGCGAGTCTAGCGCGCTAGAAGGCTGGCGACCTAATTAAATGACCTAATTTCCACTCCATATTTTAGGTGGTTCACTACTATTATGGGATCAATTTTGAAAAAATAGGATTTTATAGGATCATCCCGGAATTATAGGAAAATATAGGAATTATAGGATCACTACGAGCCCTGAAAAGCTTATAGACACTTTTTTGACGTATGTGAAATGGAAGAAAGAGGTCTCCAGGCTCTTGCAATAGAAGCATCAGAAAGGGGTCGCGGATGCATTAATTGTTTGGGCCGTATGGCACTGTTGTGTTTGGAGGAAACTCTCACGTCTCCTCGAGCCTTCTGCTGCCTTAATCTTCTCCTGTCACCGACCACCTCCTGACTGGGCTCGCCGCTGACGATGTCCAGCTTCTGTCACCTGGTGTTTGTCGGGCCCGCTGGCCGATCCCGTGTGCCATGACGGTGGTTCCGCAGGCTCAATTTGGAATATGATGGGGAGGGGCGCTGATATGGCCCCCAGCTAGGTCTAGCGCCTAATCCAGCCCTCAGTCATGCAATTATAATGAAAAACTTCAGGATGACGATGAATATGAATGAAATGTTAGATATTTGTCTAAAATCTAATCTTAATTAACACTAGAATGTACAAACCCCATATTGTATTATATTCTCTAATCAACATGTTGAGAATACAAGCTTTGAATAACTTTTATTTCTTTCAGAATTTAGTGCAATAATTTTCGTGTGGCTATTTTTAAAGATGGCGTCAATAATTTCAACTTCGAGATGGCCATTTTTCGTTGTTTATTACGTTAATGAAAATCATCTATTCAAAATAGGAATTTCGAAAAGATATATATATTTGAAATATATTTAGCATTTCCAGTAGTTATTTTCGAAGATGGCACCTAAACTATAAGCAGCACGTCTTCAATATTCATGAATTATGTTTGGACGGTCTTCAACCTAATTATTACCAATTTTCATAATTGTTGATACATATACTGTATCTAAATGACATTGTTGGCGGCCATTTCCCAAAATGGCGGCTAAACTATCTGATTAATGGCTTCAATATTTTACTATGAGTTTCACACAACTATAATTATAATACCTATCAATTTTCATAATCTTCCAAAAACACGGTGAAGTAAACTGTACCTAGCCTTCACGGCGGCCATTTTCCAATATGGCGACCAAACTATTAAACACAGAGCTGTAAAATTTTGAAATGGTGTTTATGTGGTTTCAATCATAACGTGTACCAATTTTCATAATTTTTGAAGAAGAACGTGGGATACATTGCAGCTGTAATTCCCGGCGGCCATTTTCCAAGATGGCAGCGAAAGCTCGCGCTCTACAGCAGGGGACTTTTAGTATAATTTTTGTTTGGTCAAAAACAACACATGTACCAATTTTCATTTTTATGTTCAAATGTTCTAGGTCAAACCCTAAAGGTCCTGGGCTATTTATTCTCTCCACCATTAGCGTTCCGTTGAAATAAAGCTTGCGAAAAATCTCTCGTCTCTTACCTTTAGCATATTTAACCGAGCGGGTTTTAACATAAGCACTACATTTCTAAACATGGAATGGCATTTATAATCGTTCTCAAGGTTGACGTTGGAAGTAGCAATTTTTTTTAAACAGGTATATATTATTCGAGCCAAGACCAAGAGGGTGCCGGCGATCCGGTGGCAGGAGAAGAGGGTGCCGGCGATCCGGTGGCAGGCGAAGAGGGTGTTGGCGATCCGGTGGCTGGAGAAGAGGGTGCCGGCGATCCGGTGGCAGGAGAAGAGGGTGTTGGCGATCCGGTGGCAGGCGAAGAGGGTGTTGGCGATCCGGTGGCAGGAGAAGAGGGTGCCGGCGATCCGGTGGCAGGAGAAGAGGGTGCCGGCGATCCGGTGGCAGGAGAAGAGGGTGCCGGCGATCCGGTGGCAGGAGAAGAGGGTGTTAGCGATCCGGTGGCAGGCGAAGAGGGTGTTGGCGATCCGGTGGCAGGCGAAGAGGGTGTTGGCGATCCGGTGGCAGGCGAAGAGGGTGCTGGCAATTCGGTGGCAGGAGAAGAGGGTGCCGGCAATCCGGTGGCAGGAGAAGAGGGTGCCGGCGATCCGGTGGCTGGAGAAGAGGGTGCCGGCGATCCGGTGGCTGGAGAAGAGGGTGCCGGCGATCCGGTGGCTGGAGAAGAGGGTGCCGGCGATCCGGTGGCAGGAGAAGAGGGTGTAAGCGATCCGGTGGCAGGCGAAGAGGGTGTTGGCGATCCGGTGGCAGGCGAAGAGGGTGCCGGCGATCCGGTGGCAGGAGAAGAGGGTGCCGGCGATCCGGTGGCAGGAGAAGAGGGTGCCGGCGATCCGGTGGCAGGAGAAGAGGGTGCCGGCGATCCGGTGGCAGGAGAACAGGGTGTTGGCTATCCGGTGGCAGGCGGAGAGGGTGTTGGCGATCCGGTGGCAGGCGGAGAGGGTGCTGGCGATCCGGTGGCAGGCGGAGAGGGTGCCGGCGATCCGGTGGCTGGAGAAGTGGGTGCCGGCGATCCGGTGGCAGGAGAAGAGGGTGCCGGCGATCCGGTGGCAGGAAAAGAGGGTGTTAGCGATCCGGTGGCAGGCGAAGAGGGTGTCGGCGATCCGGTGGCAGGAGAAGAGGATGCCGGCGATCCGGTGGCAGGAGAAGAGGGTGTTAGCGATCCGGTGGCAGGCGAAGAGGGCGTTGGCGATCCGGTGGCAGGCGAAGAGGGTGTTGGCGATCCGGTGGCAGGCGGAGAGGGTGCTGGCAATCCGGTGGCAGGAGACGAGGGTGCCGGCGATCCGGTGGCAGGAGAAGAGGGTGTTAGCGATCCGGAGGCAGGCGAAGCGAGTGTTGGCGATCCGGTGGCAGGCGGAGAGGGTGCCGGCGATCCGGTGGCTGGAGAAGTGGGTGCCGGCGATCCGGTGGCAGGAGAAGAGGGTGCCGGCGATCCGGTGGCAGGAAAAGAGGGTGTTAGCGATCCGGTGGCAGGCGAAGAGGGTGTCGGCGATCCGGTGGCAGGAGAAGAGGATGCCGGCGATCCGGTGGCAGGAGAAGAGGGTGTTAGCGATCCGGTGGCAGGCGAAGAGGGTGTTGGCGATCCGGTGGCAGGCGAAGAGGGTGTTGGCGATCCGGTGGCAGGCGAAGAGGGTGCTGGCAATTCGGTGGCAGGAGAAGAGGGTGCCGGCGATCCGGTGGCAGGAAAAGAGGGTGTTAGCGATCCGGTGGCAGGCGAAGAGGGTGTCGGCGATCCGGTGGCAGGAGAAGAGGATGCCGGCGATCCGGTGGCAGGAGAAGAGGGTGTTAGCGATCCGGTGGCAGGCGAAGAGGGCGTTGGCGATCCGGTGGCAGGCGAAGAGGGTGTTGGCGATCCGGTGGCAGGCGGAGAGGGTGCTGGCGATCCGGTGGCAGGAGACGAGGGTGCCGGCGATCCGGTGGCAGGAGACGAGGGTGCCGGCGATCCGGTGGCAGGAGAAGAGGGTGTTAGCGATCCGGAGGCAGGCGAAGCGAGTGTTGGCGATCCGGTGGCAGGCGGAGAGGGTGCCGGCGATCCGGTGGCTGGAGAAGTGGGTGCCGGCGATCCGGTGGCAGGAGAAGAGGGTGCCGGCGATCCGGTGGCAGGAAAAGAGGGTGTTAGCGATCCGGTGGCAGGCGAAGAGGGTGTCGGCGATCCGGTGGCAGGAGAAGAGGATGCCGGCGATCCGGTGGCAGGAGAAGAGGGTGTTAGCGATCCGGTGGCAGGCGAAGAGGGCGTTGGCGATCCGGTGGCAGGCGAAGAGGGTGTTGGCGATCCGGTGGCAGGCGGAGAGGGTGCTGGCAATCCGGTGGCAGGAGACGAGGGTGCCGGCGATCCGGTGGCAGGAGAAGAGGGTGTTAGCGATCCGGAGGCAGGCGAAGCGAGTGTTGGCGATCCGGTGGCAGGAGAAGAGGGTGTTGGCGATCCGGTGGCAGGCGGAGAGGGTGCTGGCGATCCGGTGGCAGGAGAAGAGGGTGTTAGCGATCCGGTGGCAGGCGAAGAGCGTGTTGGCGATCCGGTGGCAGGCGGAGAGGGTGTTGGCGATCCGGTGGCAGGCGGAGAGGGTGCTGGCAATCCGGTGGCAGGAGACGAGGGTGCCGGCGATCCGGTGGCAGGAGAAGAGGGTGTTAGCGATCCGGTGGCAGGCGAAGAGGGTGCCGGCGATCCGGTGGCTGGAGAAGAGGGTGCCGGCGATCCGGTGGCAGGAGAAGAGGGTGCCGGCGATCCGGTGGCAGGAGAAGAGGGTGTAAGCGATCCGGTGGCAGGCGAAGAGGGTGCTGGCGATCCGGTGGCAGGAGAAGAGGGTGCCGGCGATCCGGTGGCAGGCGGAGAGGGTGTTGGTGATCCGGTGGCAGGCGGAGAGGGTGTTGGCGATCCGGTGGCAGGCGGAGAGGGTGTTGGCGATCCGGTGGCAGGCGAAGAGGGTGTTGTAGTTCCGGTGGCAGGCGGAGAGGGTGTTGGCGATCCGGTGGCAGGCGGAGAGGGTGTTGGCGATCCGGTGGCAGGCGGAGAGGGTGTTGGCGATCCGGTGGCAGGCGCAGAGGGTGCTGGCGATCCGGTGGCAGGCGAAGAGGTTGTTGGTGATCCGGTGGCAGGCGGAGAGGGTGTTGGCGATCCGGTGGCAGGCGGAGAGGGTGCTGGCGATCCGGTGGCAGGCGAAGAGGGTGTTGGCGATCCGGTGGCAGGCGGAGCGGGTGTTGGCGATCCGGTGGTAGGCGGAGAGGGTGCTGGCGATCCGGTGGCAGGCGGAGAGGGTGTTGACGATCCGGTGGCAGGCGAAGAGGGTGTTGGCGATCCGGTGCTAGGCGAAGAGGGTGTTGGCGACCCGGTGCTAGGCGAAGAGGGTGTTGGCGATCCGGTGGCAGGCGAAGAGGGTGTTGGCGATCCGGTGGCAGGAGAAGAGGGTGTTAGCGATCCGGTGGCAGGCGAAGAGGGTGTTAGCGATCCGGTGGCAGGCGGAGAGGGTGTTGGCGATCCGGTGGCAGGCGGAGAGGGTGTTGGCGATCCGGTGGCAGGCGCAGAGGGTGCTGGCGATCCGGTGGCAGGCGAAGAGGGTGCTGGCGATCCGGTGGCAGGAGAAGAGGGTGTTAGCGATCCGGTGGCAGGCGAAGAGGGTGTTGGCGATCCGGTGGCAGGCGAAGAGGGTGTTGGCGATCCGGTGGCAGGCGAAGAGGGTGTTGGCGATCCGGTGGCAGGCGAAGAGGGTGCTGGCTATCCGGTGGCAGGCGAAGAGGGTGCTGGCGATCCGGTGGCAGGAGAAGAGGGTGTTAGCGATCCGGTGGCAGGAGAAGAGGGTGTTAGCGATCCGGTGGCAGGCGAAGAGGGTGTTGGCGATCCGGTGGCAGGCGAAGAGGGTGTTGGCGATCCGGTGGCAGGCGAAGAGGGTGTTGGCGATCCGGTGGCAGGCGAAGAGGGTGTTGGCGATCCGGTGGCAGGCGAAGAGGGTGCTGGCTATCCGGTGGCAGGCGAAGAGGGTGCTGGCGATCCGGTGGCAGGAGAAGAAGGTGTTAGCGATCCGGTGGCAGGAGAAGAGGGTGTTAGCGATCCGGTGGCAGGCGAAGAGGGTGTTGGCGTTCCGGTGGCAGGCGGAGAGGGTGTTGGCGATCCGGTGGCAGGCGGAGAGGGTGTTGGCGATCCGGTGGCAGGCGGAGAGGGTGTTGCCGATCCGGTGGCCGGCGGAGAGGGTGTTGGCGATCCGGTGGCAGGCGAAGAGGGTGTTGGCGATCCGGTGGTAGGCGAAGAGGGTGTTGGCGATCCGGTGGCAGGCGGAGAGGGTGTTGGCGATCCGGTGGCAGGCGGAGAGGGTGTTGGCGATCCGGTGGCAGGCGCAGAGGGTGCTGGCGATCCGGTGGCAGGCGAAGAGGTTGTTGGTGATCCGGTGGCAGGCGGAGAGGGTGTTGGCGATCCGGTGGCAGGCGGAGAGGGTGCTGGCGATCCGGTGGCAGGCGAAGAGGGTGTTGGCGATCCGGTGGCAGGCGGAGAGGGTGCTGGCGATCCGGAGGCAGGCGAAGCGAGTGTTGGCGATCCGGTGGCAGGAGAAGAGGGTGTTGGCGATCCGGTGGCAGGCGGAGAGGGTGCTGGCGATCCGGTGGCAGGAGAAGAGGGTGTTAGCGATCCGGTGGCAGGCGAAGAGGGTGTTAGCGATCCGGTGGCAGGCGGAGAGGGTGTTGGCGATCCGGTGGCAGGCGGAGAGGGTGCCGGCGATCCGGTGCCTGGAGAAGAGGGTGCCGGCGATCCGGTGCCTGGAGAAGAGGGTGCCGGCGATCCGGTGGCAGGAGAAGAGGGTGCCGGCGATCCGGTGGCAGGAGAAGAGGGTGCCGGCGATCCGGTGGCAGGAAAAGAGGGTGTTGGCGATCCGGTGGCAGGCGGAGAGGGTGCTGGCAATCCGGTGGCAGGAGACGAGGGTGCCGGCGATCCGGTGGCAGGAGAAGAGGGTGTTAGCGATCCGGAGGCAGGCGAAGCGAGTGTTGGCGATCCGGTGGCAGGAGAAGAGGGTGTTGGCGATCCGGTGGCAGGCGGAGAGGGTGCTGGCGATCCGGTGGCAGGAGAAGAGGGTGCTGGCGATCCGGTGGCAGGCGGAGAGGGTGCTGGCAATCCGGTGGCAGGAGACGAGGGTGCCGGCGATCCGGTGGCAGGAGAAGAGGGTGTTAGCGATCCGGTGGCAGGCGGAGAGGGTGCTGGCGATCCGGTGGCAGGAGAAGAGGGTGTTAGCGATCCGGTGGCAGGCGAAGAGGGTGTTAGCGATCCGGTGGCAGGCGAAGAGGGTGTTAGCGATCCGGTGGCAGGCGAAGAGGGTGTTGGCGATCCGGTGGCAGGCGAAGAGGGTGTTGGCGATCCGGTGGCAGGCGAAGAGGGTGTTGGCGATCCGGTGCTAGGCGAAGAGGGTGTTGGCGACCCGGTGCTAGGCGAAGAGGGTGTTGGCGATCCGGTGGCAGGCGAAGAGGGTGTTGGCGTTCCGGTGGCAGGCGGAGAGGGTGTTGGCGATCCGGTGGCAGGCGGAGAGGGTGTTGGCGATCCGGTGGCAGGCGGAGAGGGTGTTGGCGATCCGGTGGCAGGCGCAGAGGGTGCTGGCGATCCGGTGGCAGGCGAAGAGGGTGCTGGCGATCCGGTGGCAGGAGAAGAGGGTGCTGGCGATCCGGTGGCAGGCGGAGAGGGTGTTGGCGATCCGGTGGCAGGCGGAGAGGGTGTTGGCGATCCGGTGGCAGGCGGAGAGGGTGTTGGCGATCCGGTGGCAGGCGCAGAGGGTGCTGGCGATCCGGTGGCAGGCGAAGAGGGTGCTGGCGATCCGGTGGCAGGAGAAGAGGGTGTTAGCGATCCGGTGGCAGGCGAAGAGGGTGTTGGCGATCCGGTGGCAGGCGAAGAGGGTGTTGGCGATCCGGTGGCAGGCGAAGAGGGTGTTGGCGATCCGGTGGCAGGCGAAGAGGGTGCTGGCTATCCGGTGGCAGGCGAAGAGGGTGCTGGCGATCCGGTGGCAGGAGAAGAGGGTGTTAGCGATCCGGTGGCAGGAGAAGAGGGTGTTAGCGATCCGGTGGCAGGCGAAGAGGGTGTTAGCGATCCGGTGGCAGGCGAAGAGGGTGTTGGCGATCCGGTGGCAGGCGAAGAGGGTGTTGGCGATCCGGTGGCAGGCGAAGAGGGTGTTGGCGATCCGGTGGCAGGCGAAGAGGGTGTTGGCGATCCGGTGGCAGGCGAAGAGGGTGCTGGCTATCCGGTGGCAGGCGAAGAGGGTGCTGGCGATCCGGTGGCAGGAGAAGAAGGTGTTAGCGATCCGGTGGCAGGAGAAGAGGGTGTTAGCGATCCGGTGGCAGGCGAAGAGGGTGTTGGCGATCCGGTGGCAGGCGAAGAGGGTGTTGGCGATCCGGTGGCAGGCGAAGAGGGTGTTGGCGATCCGGTGGCAGGCGGAGCGGGTGTTGGCGATCCGGTGGTAGGCGGAGAGGGTGTTGGCGACCCGGTGCTAGGCGAAGAGGGTGTTGGCGATCCGGTGGCAGGCGAAGAGGGTGTTGGCGTTCCGGTGGCAGGCGGAGAGGGTGTTGGCGATCCGGTGGCAGGCGGAGAGGGTGTTGGCGTTCCGGTGGCAGGCGGAGAGGGTGTTGGCGATCCGGTGGCAGGCGGAGAGGGTGCTGGCGATCCGGTGGCAGGCGAAGAGGTTGTTGGTGATCCGGTGGCAGGCGGAGAGGGTGTTGGCGATCCGGTGGCAGGCGGAGAGGGTGTTGCCGATCCGGTGGCCGGCGGAGAGGGTGTTGGCGATCCGGTGGCAGGCGAAGAGGGTGTTGGCGATCCGGTGGTAGGCGAAGAGGGTGTTGGCGATCCGGTGGCAGGCGGAGAGGGTGTTGGCGATCCGGTGGCAGGCGGAGAGGGTGTTGGCGATCCGGTGGCAGGCGCAGAGGGTGCTGGCGATCCGGTGGCAGGCGAAGAGGTTGTTGGTGATCCGGTGGCAGGCGGAGAGGGTGTTGGCGATCCGGTGGCAGGCGGAGAGGGTGCTGGCGATCCGGTGGCAGGCGAAGAGGGTGTTGGCGATCCGGTGCTAGGCGAAGAGGGTGTTGGCGACCCGGTGCTAGGCGAAGAGGGTGTTGGCGATCCGGTGGCAGGCGAAGAGGGTGTTGGCGTTCCGGTGGCAGGCGGAGAGGGTGTTGGCGATCCGGTGGCAGGCGGAGAGGGTGTTGGCGATCCGGTGGCAGGCGGAGAGGGTGTTGGCGATCCGGTGGCAGGCGCAGAGGGTGCTGGCGATCCGGTGGCAGGCGAAGAGGGTGCTGGCGATCCGGTGGCAGGAGAAGAGGGTGCTGGCGATCCGGTGGCAGGCGGAGAGGGTGTTGGCGATCCGGTGGCAGGCGGAGAGGGTGTTGGCGATCCGGTGGCAGGCGCAGAGGGTGCTGGCGATCCGGTGGCAGGCGAAGAGGGTGCTGGCGATCCGGTGGCAGGAGAAGAGGGTGTTAGCGATCCGGTGGCAGGCGAAGAGGGTGTTGGCGATCCGGTGGCAGGCGAAGAGGGTGTTGGCGATCCGGTGGCAGGCGAAGAGGGTGTTGGCGATCCGGTGGCAGGCGAAGAGGGTGCTGGCTATCCGGTGGCAGGCGAAGAGGGTGCTGGCGATCCGGTGGCAGGAGAAGAGGGTGTTAGCGATCCGGTGGCAGGAGAAGAGGGTGTTAGCGATCCGGTGGCAGGCGAAGAGGGTGTTAGCGATCCGGTGGCAGGCGAAGAGGGTGTTGGCGATCCGGTGGCAGGCGAAGAGGGTGTTGGCGATCCGGTGGCAGGCGAAGAGGGTGTTGGCGATCCGGTGGCAGGCGAAGAGGGTGTTGGCGATCCGGTGGCAGGCGAAGAGGGTGCTGGCTATCCGGTGGCAGGCGAAGAGGGTGCTGGCGATCCGGTGGCAGGAGAAGAAGGTGTTAGCGATCCGGTGGCAGGAGAAGAGGGTGTTAGCGATCCGGTGGCAGGCGAAGAGGGTGTTGTAGTTCCGGTGGCAGGCGGAGAGGGTGTTGGCGATCCGGTGGCAGGCGGAGAGGGTGTTGGCGATCCGGTGGCAGGCGGAGAGGGTGTTGGCGATCCGGTGGCAGGCGCAGAGGGTGCTGGCGATCCGGTGGCAGGCGAAGAGGTTGTTGGTGATCCGGTGGCAGGCGGAGAGGGTGTTGGCGATCCGGTGGCAGGCGGAGAGGGTGCTGGCGATCCGGTGGCAGGCGAAGAGGGTGTTGGCGATCCGGTGGCAGGCGGAGCGGGTGTTGGCGATCCGGTGGTAGGCGGAGAGGGTGCTGGCGATCCGGTGGCAGGCGGAGAGGGTGTTGACGATCCGGTGGCAGGCGAAGAGGGTGTTGGCGATCCGGTGCTAGGCGAAGAGGGTGTTGGCGACCCGGTGCTAGGCGAAGAGGGTGTTGGCGATCCGGTGGCAGGCGAAGAGGGTGTTGGCGATCCGGTGGCAGGAGAAGAGGGTGTTAGCGATCCGGTGGCAGGCGAAGAGGGTGTTAGCGATCCGGTGGCAGGCGGAGAGGGTGTTGGCGATCCGGTGGCAGGCGGAGAGGGTGTTGGCGATCCGGTGGCAGGCGCAGAGGGTGCTGGCGATCCGGTGGCAGGCGAAGAGGGTGCTGGCGATCCGGTGGCAGGAGAAGAGGGTGTTAGCGATCCGGTGGCAGGCGAAGAGGGTGTTGGCGATCCGGTGGCAGGCGAAGAGGGTGTTGGCGATCCGGTGGCAGGCGAAGAGGGTGTTGGCGATCCGGTGGCAGGCGAAGAGGGTGCTGGCTATCCGGTGGCAGGCGAAGAGGGTGCTGGCGATCCGGTGGCAGGAGAAGAGGGTGTTAGCGATCCGGTGGCAGGAGAAGAGGGTGTTAGCGATCCGGTGGCAGGCGAAGAGGGTGTTGGCGATCCGGTGGCAGGCGAAGAGGGTGTTGGCGATCCGGTGGCAGGCGAAGAGGGTGTTGGCGATCCGGTGGCAGGCGAAGAGGGTGTTGGCGATCCGGTGGCAGGCGAAGAGGGTGCTGGCTATCCGGTGGCAGGCGAAGAGGGTGCTGGCGATCCGGTGGCAGGAGAAGAAGGTGTTAGCGATCCGGTGGCAGGAGAAGAGGGTGTTAGCGATCCGGTGGCAGGCGAAGAGGGTGTTGGCGTTCCGGTGGCAGGCGGAGAGGGTGTTGGCGATCCGGTGGCAGGCGGAGAGGGTGTTGGCGATCCGGTGGCAGGCGGAGAGGGTGTTGGCGATCCGGTGGCAGGCGCAGAGGGTGCTGGCGATCCGGTGGCAGGCGAAGAGGTTGTTGGTGATCCGGTGGCAGGCGGAGAGGGTGTTGGCGATCCGGTGGCAGGCGGAGAGGGTGCTGGCGATCCGGTGGCAGGCGAAGAGGGTGTTGGCGATCCGGTGGCAGGCGGAGCGGGTGTTGGCGATCCGGTGGTAGGCGGAGAGGGTGCTGGCGATCCGGTGGCAGGCGGAGAGGGTGTTGACGATCCGGTGGCAGGCGAAGAGGGTGTTGGCGATCCGGTGCTAGGCGAAGAGGGTGTTGGCGACCCGGTGCTAGGCGAAGAGGGTGTTGGCGATCCGGTGGCAGGCGAAGAGGGTGTTGGCGTTCCGGTGGCAGGCGGAGAGGGTGTTGGCGATCCGGTGGCAGGCGGAGAGGGTGTTGGCGTTCCGGTGGCAGGCGGAGAGGGTGTTGGCGATCCGGTGGCAGGCGGAGAGGGTGCTGGCGATCCGGTGGCAGGCGAAGAGGTTGTTGGTGATCCGGTGGCAGGCGGAGAGGGTGTTGGCGATCCGGTGGCAGGCGGAGAGGGTGTTGCCGATCCGGTGGCCGGCGGAGAGGGTGTTGGCGATCCGGTGGCAGGCGAAGAGGGTGTTGGCGATCCGGTGGTAGGCGAAGAGGGTGTTGGCGATCCGGTGGCAGGCGGAGAGGGTGTTGGCGATCCGGTGGCAGGCGGAGAGGGTGTTGGCGATCCGGTGGCAGGCGCAGAGGGTGCTGGCGATCCGGTGGCAGGCGAAGAGGTTGTTGGTGATCCGGTGGCAGGCGGAGAGGGTGTTGGCGATCCGGTGGCAGGCGGAGAGGGTGCTGGCGATCCGGTGGCAGGCGAAGAGGGTGTTGGCGATCCGGTGGCAGGCGGAGCGGGTGTTGGCGATCCGGTGGTAGGCGGAGAGGGTGCTGGCGATCCGGTGGCAGGCGGAGAGGGTGTTGACGATCCGGTGGCAGGCGAAGAGGGTGTTGGCGATCCGGTGCTAGGCGAAGAGGGTGTTGGCGACCCGGTGCTAGGCGAAGAGGGTGTTGGCGATCCGGTGGCAGGCGAAGAGGGTGTTGGCGTTCCGGTGGCAGGCGGAGAGGGTGTTGGCGATCCGGTGGCAGGCGGAGAGGGTGTTGGCGTTCCGGTGGCAGGCGGAGAGGGTGTTGGCGATCCGGTGGCAGGCGGAGAGGGTGCTGGCGATCCGGTTTCAGGCGAAGAGGTTGTTGGTGATCCGGTGGCAGGCGGAGAGGGTGTTGGCGATCCGGTGGCAGGCGGAGAGGGTGTTGCCGATCCGGTGGCAGGCGGAGAGGGTGTTGGCGATCCGGTGGCAGGCGAAGAGGGTGTTGGCGATCCGGTGGTAGGCGAAGAGGGTGCTGGCGATACGGTGGCAGGCGGAGAGGGTGCTGGCGATCCGGTGGCAGGCGGAGAGGGTGTTGACGATCCGGTGGCAGGCGGAGAGGGTGTTGGCGATCCGGTGGCAGGCGCAGAGGGTGCTGGCGATCCGGTGGCAGGCGAAGAGGTTGTTGGTGATCCGGTGGCAGGCGGAGAGGGTGTTGGCGATCCGGTGGCAGGCGGAGAGGGTGTTGCCGATCCGGTGGCAGGCGGAGAGGGTGTTGGCGATCCGGTGGCAGGCGAAGAGGGTGTTGGCGATCCGGTGGTAGGCGAAGAGGGTGCTGGCGATACGGTGGCAGGCGGAGAGGGTGCTGGCGATCCGGTGGCAGGCGGAGAGGGTGTTGACGATCCGGTGGCAGGCGAAGAGGGTGTTGGCGATCCGGTGCTAGGCGAAGAGGGTGTTGGCGATCCGGTGCTAGGCGAAGAGGGTGTTGGCGATCCGGTGGCAGGCGGAGAGGGTGTTGACGATCCGGTGGCAGGCGAAGAGGGTGTTGGCGATCCGGTGCTAGGCGAAGAGGGTGTTGGCGACCCGGTGCTAGGCGAAGAGGGTGTTGGCGATCCGGTGGCAGGCGAAGAGGGTGTTGGCGATCCGGTGGCAGGAGAAGAGGGTGTTAGCGATCCGGTGGCAGGCGAAGAGGGTGTTAGCGATCCGGTGGCAGGCGAAGTGGGTGCTGGCGATCCGGTGGCAGGCGGAGAGGGTGTTGGCGATCCGGTGGCAGGCGCAGAGGGTGCTGGCGATCCGGTGGCAGGCGAAGAGGGTGCTGGCGATCCGGTGGCAGGAGAAGAGGGTGTTAGCGATCCGGTGGCAGGCGAAGAGGGTGTTGGCGATCCGGTGGCAGGCGAAGAGGGTGTTGGCGATCCGGTGGCAGGCGAAGAGGGTGTTGGCGATCCGGTGGCAGGCGAAGAGGGTGCTGGCTATCCGGTGGCAGGCGAAGAGGGTGCTGGCGATCCGGTGGCAGGAGAAGAGGGTGTTAGCGATCCGGTGGCAGGAGAAGAGGGTGTTAGCGATCCGGTGGCAGGCGAAGAGGGTGTTGGCGATCCGGTGGCAGGCGAAGAGGGTGTTGGCGATCCGGTGGCAGGCGAAGAGGGTGTTGGCGATCCGGTGGCAGGCGAAGAGGGTGTTGGCGATCCGGTGGCAGGCGAAGAGGGTGCTGGCTATCCGGTGGCAGGCGAAGAGGGTGCTGGCGATCCGGTGGCAGGAGAAGAAGGTGTTAGCGATCCGGTGGCAGGAGAAGAGGGTGTTAGCGATCCGGTGGCAGGCGAAGAGGGTGTTGGCGTTCCGGTGGCAGGCGGAGAGGGTGTTGGCGATCCGGTGGCAGGCGGAGAGGGTGTTGGCGATCCGGTGGCAGGCGGAGAGGGTGTTGGCGATCCGGTGGCAGGCGCAGAGGGTGCTGGCGATCCGGTGGCAGGCGAAGAGGTTGTTGGTGATCCGGTGGCAGGCGGAGAGGGTGTTGGCGATCCGGTGGCAGGCGGAGAGGGTGCTGGCGATCCGGTGGCAGGCGAAGAGGGTGTTGGCGATCCGGTGGCAGGCGGAGCGGGTGTTGGCGATCCGGTGGTAGGCGGAGAGGGTGCTGGCGATCCGGTGGCAGGCGGAGAGGGTGTTGACGATCCGGTGGCAGGCGAAGAGGGTGTTGGCGATCCGGTGCTAGGCGAAGAGGGTGTTGGCGACCCGGTGCTAGGCGAAGAGGGTGTTGGCGATCCGGTGGCAGGCGAAGAGGGTGTTGGCGTTCCGGTGGCAGGCGGAGAGGGTGTTGGCGATCCGGTGGCAGGCGGAGAGGGTGTTGGCGTTCCGGTGGCAGGCGGAGAGGGTGTTGGCGATCCGGTGGCAGGCGGAGAGGGTGCTGGCGATCCGGTGGCAGGCGAAGAGGTTGTTGGTGATCCGGTGGCAGGCGGAGAGGGTGTTGGCGATCCGGTGGCAGGCGGAGAGGGTGTTGCCGATCCGGTGGCAGGCGGAGAGGGTGTTGGCGATCCGGTGGCAGGCGAAGAGGGTGTTGGCGATCCGGTGGTAGGCGAAGAGGGTGTTGGCGATCCGGTGGCAGGCGGAGAGGGTGTTGGCGATCCGGTGGCAGGCGGAGAGGGTGTTGGCGATCCGGTGGCAGGCGCAGAGGGTGCTGGCGATCCGGTGGCAGGCGAAGAGGGTGTTGGCGTTCCGGTGGCAGGCGGAGAGGGTGTTGGCGATCCGGTGGCAGGCGGAGAGGGTGTTGGCGTTCCGGTGGCAGGCGGAGAGGGTGTTGGCGATCCGGTGGCAGGCGGAGAGGGTGCTGGCGATCCGGTGGCAGGCGAAGAGGTTGTTGGTGATCCGGTGGCAGGCGGAGAGGGTGTTGGCGATCCGGTGGCAGGCGGAGAGGGTGTTGCCGATCCGGTGGCAGGCGGAGAGGGTGTTGGCGATCCGGTGGCAGGCGAAGAGGGTGTTGGCGATCCGGTGGTAGGCGAAGAGGGTGTTGGCGATCCGGTGGCAGGCGGAGAGGGTGTTGGCGATCCGGTGGCAGGCGGAGAGGGTGTTGGCGATCCGGTGGCAGGCGCAGAGGGTGCTGGCGATCCGGTGGCAGGCGAAGAGGTTGTTGGTGATCCGGTGGCAGGCGGAGAGGGTGTTGGCGATCCGGTGGCAGGCGGAGAGGGTGCTGGCGATCCGGTGGCAGGCGAAGAGGGTGTTGGCGATCCGGTGGCAGGCGGAGCGGGTGTTGGCGATCCGGTGGTAGGCGGAGAGGGTGCTGGCGATCCGGTGGCAGGCGGAGAGGGTGTTGACGATCCGGTGGCAGGCGAAGAGGGTGTTGGCGATCCGGTGCTAGGCGAAGAGGGTGTTGGCGACCCGGTGCTAGGCGAAGAGGGTGTTGGCGATCCGGTGGCAGGCGAAGAGGGTGTTGGCGTTCCGGTGGCAGGCTGAGAGGGTGTTGGCGATCCGGTGGCAGGCGGAGAGGGTGTTGGCGTTCCGGTGGCAGGCGGAGAGGGTGTTGGCGATCCGGTGGCAGGCGGAGAGGGTGCTGGCGATCCGGTGGCAGGCGAAGAGGTTGTTGGTGATCCGGTGGCAGGCGGAGAGGGTGTTGGCGATCCGGTGGCAGGCGGAGAGGGTGTTGCCGATCCGGTGGCAGGCGGAGAGGGTGTTGGCGATCCGGTGGCAGGCGAAGAGGGTGTTGGCGATCCGGTGGTAGGCGAAGAGGGTGCTGGCGATACGGTGGCAGGCGGAGAGGGTGCTGGCGATCCGGTGGCAGGCGGAGAGGGTGTTGACGATCCGGTGGCAGGCGGAGAGGGTGTTGGCGATCCGGTGGCAGGCGCAGAGGGTGCTGGCGATCCGGTGGCAGGCGAAGAGGTTGTTGGTGATCCGGTGGCAGGCGGAGAGGGTGTTGGCGATCCGGTGGCAGGCGGAGAGGGTGTTGCCGATCCGGTGGCAGGCGGAGAGGGTGTTGGCGATCCGGTGGCAGGCGAAGAGGGTGTTGGCGATCCGGTGGTAGGCGAAGAGGGTGCTGGCGATACGGTGGCAGGCGGAGAGGGTGCTGGCGATCCGGTGGCAGGCGGAGAGGGTGTTGACGATCCGGTGGCAGGCGAAGAGGGTGTTGGCGATCCGGTGCTAGGCGAAGAGGGTGTTGGCGATCCGGTGCTAGGCGAAGAGGGTGTTGGCGATCCGGTGGCAGGCGAAGAGGGTGTTGGCGATCCGGTGGCAGGCGAAGAGGGTGTTGGCGATCCGGTGGCAGGCGGAGAGGGTGCTGGCAATCCGGTGGCAGGAGACGAGGGTGCCGGCGATCCGGTGGCAGGCGAAGAGGGTGTTGGCGATCCGGTGGCAGGCGAAGAGGGTGTTGGCGATCCGGTGGCAGGCGAAGTGGGTGCTGGCGATCCGGTGGCAAGCGAAGTGGGTGCTGGCGATCCGGTGGCAGGCGAAGAGGGTGTTGGCGATCCGGTGGCAGGCGAAGTGGGTGCTGGCGATCCGGTGGCAAGCGAAGTGGGTGCTGGCGATCCGGTGGCAGGCGAAGAGGGTGCTGGCGATCCGGTGGCAGGAGATTATTAAAATGTCAGCAACTACCACCGTAGACTTCATTCTCGCTTTATCAAATACGCCCATCTTTTTGGGTGTTTTCTCGTCAAATAGGTTACCTAAGGTTACCAGATATCCACTATCGTTAATAATAAATTTAGATCAGCACTATGAAAAGGGGTCTCACTGGGTCTCGGTCTTCATAGACGGAGCTCGTGTATGGTATTATTTCGATACCTACGGTTTGCCACCATTTCTGCCTAGTCTAAGAAGATCTTTATCTTTAAACTGCAGAAAATGGACTTTTGGTAAGCGATAACTTCAGAGGCTAGAAAGTAGCGTATGCGGGCAGTATAGTGCCCTCTATCTTATTCATAGAAGTAAGAAGAAAAGTACGAAAGCTTTCCTAAAAGCTTTTACCGCAATTCAAAAAATTAACGATATGAAAATTGCTAAACAATTTCAAAATCATATACGGCGACAAAAAAAGTGTAAAAAGGAGCTTATTAACAAACCGTGTGGTTGCCTGGTGGTAATGCGTCCAGCTCTTTGTTGTTTCAACAACATTTGAGTTTCCATTCCAGGGTTCGACTTCCTACCAACGGCGCTTCATTAGTCCGGTATAGGAAAAAAATCTTCAGATACGGCTTGAACCAAGTTTAAGGAGGTTTTTTTTAAATATTTAACTAATTTATTATTATTTTAACTTAATTCTACAGGGCCGGTAGGCCCTTGTAGATATGACATGACACCCTTCCGTAATGTTAAAGAAAAAGTCACACCTTTTAGGGTTAGCGTCCCATAGAAAAAGCATTAAAAAATTTTCGGTTTTTTAACGAAATGGTCATAGGTCATACGGGAAAAGTATAGCGAAGTTAGTTTTCGCAATACTTCTAAATTAACAAGCATTTATTAAATGGGAAACTTACGTGTTTCGATTTTTAATTAATGAATTCTAATTTTTGTAATTTAACTAATTAAGATAGTACGTCAAAAAATTACTTTTGGGCCAGAAGTCAGCCTAACCTTATAGCACGCTTAAACCTAATTCTACATTTCGTTCTCGTTGACAACTAGAAGGGCCTAGGTTTGTGGGTGCTAACAAGTTACGTTGACATATTTCAAATGTTGGCTTTCTTGCTGATTTTCCTAATTTCTTAGCAGTGGACGCTAACAAATTACTTTGGTATTTCAACCGAGCTTGAGCACCTTTATATGTATTTTCTAATTAACTGTAGCACCCTTAATAAGAAATACGTCGTTATCAGGTCGAATTTTCGTCTAGAAAAGTAATTCAGGTAAATAATTACAGTTAACAGAGGTTTTTATATCATTTAAAGTAAGTTTTTGAACGTTCTTTACGGCCAAGGCTTAAGTTGTATAGACTAATAGCACCCCATCTTATTTCCCCATAGAGCTTAATACAGTCGAAGGCAGAGGGCTGCCATTACCCTATTTTAGTTACTCTTTAAAGATTATTAAAAAGGCTGATTTCCAGCTCTCATTTGTTTTGGAATCCTGTGTATAGTCTGCTCAATTTTATGCTAGAAACATAGCCTAACCGGGTTAACACTAGGCTTTTTATGCTGTATTTACCGTGTGCGCTTCCAATAAATGGCATACCTATTCAAATTATTAACGTGTTGAAATAAAGATAATGCTTTTCACCCTGTGAAAAGATCGAAAACTTCAAAATACTACTGGTAAGATGACAAAAAGTTTAATATGTTTTCCCTACTGCAGAGTCGTGATGTTTACGTTAGCGCAGCTTAACTATTTGTTACCAACAGTGGATTTTGTTAATTCATAAATATAAGTAACAGTGGTGCTGATTAATCCAGGAGGACAGTGTCGTTATGTAATTTAATTAGTCAAATAATTTCCATGTTTACATCAGCGCAGATTTTTCCAACGTAACCACGTCAGCAACGGAGGGTTACGTTGTTGGCTATCTCCACAGTTCACATTTATTTGTCTAAATTGCTATGAATTGTTTAGGTATTTAATTTAATTACTGTTATTGAAGCCAAAGTTGCTAAACTATAGAATCACATCATTCATTAACATATGTTATAGATGATTTTTATGTTACCGCAAATTTAGCACGTGGTATGATAAAAGTTTAACACATTGTGTTGGCAAGAATGAAAAACTCTTCTAAACTTTACAATTAAGGTGATTTGAAACTCATTTTATAAGCTAAATCAACACTGCCAAACCTCAATCCTTCATTAATTTCATCTTAATTATGTATAATTAACGTTAATTTAAACATGAAATATACATATTTGGATGAGAACTCGAGTAACTTTGAAATAAAATACTTAATTAAGATTAAAACTGCACAAGCTGTTAGTATAGCCCCATGTTTTCTATCTCATACTTAGTTAATTTAAATTATCTTTAAAGTACATTAATAGGCGCGAAATTTGAAAGTTTAAGGTAAAATAAGAGTCAAAACCCACTAAAAATTGCAATTAAGGTTAAGTATATATTGAAAGTCATTTATAACCTAAATGTACACTGCCGAAATACAATCTTACGTTAATTTTAAATCAATTAAATATAATTAACGTGAAATTAAACCAAAAATATTCATTTTTTGGATTAAAAGCTCAAATAACTTTTAAATAAACTGTTTAATTAAGATTAAAACTACCCAAGCCGTTGGTAAATCCCAATGTTTTCTATTTCACACTTCAGTTAATTTCAACTATGTTTAAAGTACATTAATTGGCGCGAAATTCAAAAGTTTAGGGTAAAATAATGACTGTGGCAAAAATGTTAAACTGCACAAAATATTCCAATTAGGGTAAAAAATTCCAATAAATTATACTTTTAAGCTTAATCCACTCTCCCGAACTGCGCTCAAATTAAGATTAAAACAACGCAAGTTTTTCGCACAGCCACAAATGTTTCCTATTTCGCTTTCGAATTAATTTAATTCATCATTAAAATACATCAAAAGCGCATACATATTTTAGAGTAATTGCAATTAAAGTTAATATTTCATTGAAACTTGTATTATAAACTAAATCCACACTAGATAAACCGTTAAATTAAACTTAATCAAGTATAATTAATGTGAAATTAACCCAAAACACGAATGTTTTTGGTAAATTCATGGATACCTTATAATTAAACTAACAAATTATAATTAAAACTACACTTATCTTTCACTCAGCCTCCATTTTCCTGTTTAATTCTTACACTTAAAAAATTTAAAATCATTTTTCCCATATTGAAAAGAGAGCCATTGAAAAGGCGCGAAATTTAAAAGTGTTTTGGGGGGAGGGGGCGGGGGTACAGTTTGTGTGCCTTTTTAACAGGAGTATTGTTACAATTGTAACACTACAGACCTTGTATTTCTAATGGAACCGGCAATACCGCAACGCTGAGCCGAAAAACCAGGATGGTAATTGTTTGGACCTATCGGGTGAGGACATTGGAGCACCAAAAACATACCGCGGTGTCACTTGTTGAACGTTAAAGCGACCTTCATCACTTTAAATCCCATGACCTGCTCAATCTGGCAATCTTTGAAAACTCAACTTTGAGGTACTTCCGGTCCCTTTTGATATACAGGGTCTTCAGTGTAGGAGCTAAGTAGTAGAATTACAGTAGTTAGTCTCGTTTCCTAGCAAAATGCCAACCTGTTCTAACCAGGACAAATTGGACAGGATGTTTTTTTGGGTGAAGGTCGCAGTAACGTTCAACTAAAGGCAGTGCTTTATGCCGAACGGTTTCCACACCGACAACATCCGGTGCGAAGCACCTTTTCCGACATTGGCGAGCACCTTCGTGATTTCGGTAGTGCAAGATCATGAACGTAGAAGAGACTGTATAGTCTGTAATGAGGATATAGATTTTGACATCGTAGCACGTTTTGAAGCCAATTCATGCTAATAGTAGAGCGGTGGAACAAGAAGTTGCACTAAGCCATTCTACTGTATTCATGCTAATAGTAGAGCGGTGGAACAAGAAGTTGCACTAAGCCATTCTACTGTTTGTGCCAGTTTACAAGGGCATCATTACTGGCATTATCATACCCCCTACATCAAGCCTTAACGGACGAGGATTTCCCAAGACGGCAATACCATTAGTCTTACCATGCGTCATGAGTTTACTGCTTGCAAATGTATTGCAAGACATGGACAGTCGTCTGGAAGATTGCCTAAACCACAATGGTAGAAACGTCGAATATTTACGTTGAGGTGTTTACCAAACAGTTAAGAGGTTGCAATTTGAGGCCCACGTTCTAAGACTAATCGTAGGACAGTGCTTTAAAATATTTTGTTGCATTCTCCAGTATTCTTTTTGTACCTTGTCACTCGTTGTCACTTGCATACAATAAAACATGAATTCTAAACATTTATTTACACCCTGTATAATTTAGTATGACATCACCCGTTGGCAGTATTGGGGGTTGTACATAAAGGAAGCTGTTGGTCTGATCTCGACACCACTGTATACGTATACAGTGTACGAAACAAATATTTTTCTTCCATATTTCAAATACCGTCGTTTTTAAGCTTCTTTCATAAATAAAGTGCAACATTATATGCTTATCGAAATCAATGTTATTGGATATAAGTTAAATGTAATTAACGATACTGAAGTACTTCTTTAAGCAATTAGAAATAGATCAACCCCAAATGTATGACGGTAAAGCAAACATAATTATTCAAAATTTAATTACATTAAGACTGAAGTAACAGATATTATAAAAAAACGCCTTGGTTTGGACCAAGGCCGAAAAAACAAACGATATGTGTGAGGTTTATCAATGGGCTGAAGTTTCAGATATTGCAATTTTTTTAGTTATTTTTATCCATTTAATCCTTAATCAATATTAAATTCAATCAACTGATTTTACTGTTAATCGATCTATTCCCTCTAAATTAATTGAAAAAATTACATATCTACGCTTTTTCAAGAACAATTACATTTTCCGAAAACATTTTATCATGAAATTAATTATTTTGAAGGGATTTCGTGTAAGCACTTGACGGACATAGTTTTAATTGTTACTGGCTTGACAAATTTTCAAGTTTGCATCAAAAAAAAAAAACTTAAAGTGTTAGCGACATAATTTTCGTCACCCACAAACTTATAATGCTAAAAAAATCCTTGAAAAATCTAGTTTATTATGATATGTTTACTTTTGTATTTGGTTTCGTAGAAATTAGTAAAATTGCAATCAAAGTTTAGTGTTTGGAAAAGGCCTAGTTAAAATTTTGTTTCGCTTGATGACGTAGTAAGGAGAAACTTTCACTCTTGATGTCGCTCACGTGACGCCTATAAGTGTCTCAGCGCCGCGTTAAGCCTATTTTATTCAGATTCGCGCGGCATTGGTATACTCGGGAGTCTCGGGCGCGCGCGCTTGGCTTTTCCGCGAGATGCCGTGAGTGACGTAGCAAGGAGAAAACCCGCCAAAAATCTTCTCCGCAAATTTGCTTTTGCCCCCCAAATTTCAAGTTTTCAAAGTGTTTTTTCTGTGTTTTCCTTCATATTTAAATATTAATCAAGCATATATTTGGAATCAGAAGAGTTTATACTCTCAAAAAAGTAAGGTTTTCTTTAGATTTGAGATAATTTTTAAATTACGTCGCTATTCCTTTAAATCGGTAAGTTGCTAAGAAGACTGATGTTAAAAAAAATATGATAATTTAAATTTATTTTGTTCAGACTAGTTAATAAACGAATGCCGTATACTTAAGACAAAGCAACATCGTTTATCCTGTGTGGTTTTTGTTAGTAAGTAGCTATCTGTAGCACTGGAAAAATATGATATCGGTATAAATATAACCAAAGGTATAGGTAAAGATTACATAAAAAGAAATACGTTTCAGTACCAATGGCTTTTGTATTCATTTCCATTCATTACCAGTTAAACGAAGAAGGTCACACTTAACTTAACCCCCCGCCCCAAGAAAGTATAAAGTACGAAGATGAAAATTGCAGTGCAACCTTTCTTTCACAGTCGCGACATTAGAAATGTAGCATTTCGATATACGAAATTAAATGTATGAATTCGTGCAACACCCTGGTTTGGCATCCACTATTAAATATTTACATCTTCCTTTCGAATTATGTCAAAGTTCGCTTGGCCTTTTTAGACACAGTATTTCAAATATTCAATATTAAATCCCTCAACACGTACTCCCTTCAAAATAATTAATTTCATGATAAAATGTTTTCGGAAAATGTAATTGTTCTTGAAAAAGCGTAGATATGTAATTTTTTCAATTAATTTAGAGGGAATAGATCGATTAACAGTAAAATCAGTTGATTGAATTTAATATTGATTAAGGATTAAATGGATAAAAATAACTAAAAAAATTGCAATATCTGAAACTTCAGCCCATTGATAAACCTCACACATATCGTTTGTTTTTTCGGCCTTGGTCCAAACCAAGGCGTTTTTTTATAATTATGTATGTTATTATCACGCTAATTAAATGTTTTTGATTTAAAATCTGAGTCGTAATAATAATAAGCCTAGAATAACCTAGCATAAGCCTGCCTATCTTTTCAGGATCTACCATCCCTACAGGTATCAGCCACGTGACGTCATAAAAAATTAGCCATGACGTCATCAAGAAAACCACCACCAGGTGGCGCAACAATGAACAACATGTACCACCAAGGACGCTAAAATATGCCCCATAAACAACCACAACCATGGAAGCAACAATTAAAATTTCCCGCCAACACCATCACGTGACGTCATCAATTTCCCCCCATCTCCCCAACGCAAAGGGTGACTCTATAAACCCAATAAAGGAAGGGGGTAAAATTTTTGGGTTTATAGGGTCACCCCTACTCTCTGACGTGGCAGAGAAATTCCTCGCCCGGTTCCCCCGTTTATACCTTGCTCTATCCCCGGCTATGGAGCCGCAATATATGTGTGGGTTTCTCCTCGGTATCCCAGTGGAACGTCTACTAGCGCAGTCAGGGGCGCCTATGTTTGCACTGACCCGGGGAGCTTCCACGGTCGTGCCATCCCCTGGACTGGCTTTTACCGTAATCCAACGGATCGCGCAAGCAAAGGCTTTACCGGTCGTGGACGTGGCCGCTACTCTGTTGTCAACTTCTCAGAAGTTGTTTCGGTATTCAGATTAAAGCCCGGAGGAAAAGGATTTGTTTTCCCGGATTATCCGATTATTTTATTTTTTTTTTCTTTGATGATTGGGTCATATTGACCTTATCTGTAACATTTCCTTTTTTTGTTTTGTTGGAGCTCCGTGTTGTTCCCCTTTCTTTGTTTGGAAATTTAACTTACCCGGAAGAGTGGTTTCGGACACCACCATTTTCTTGAGTCGTTCCCGACCACGTTTTCTTTGATTTTTATTAACTATACCAACAAGCCTACGACAATTACTTTATTTTTTCCCATAATACTGGGGTATTTATTTGAGCGCGTGGTAGAGGGATGACACTGAGCTAAGAGATGGAAGGGTATGACGCTTGCATACGTAGAACTGACATTACTCTATTATATATGATCATGCCAAACCCAGATAATAGCGGTCGTCGAGACAGTGACGATGACGAAAGTGACAACCATGGAGACGACAGTGCCGATAATTCAGATGGAAACGAAGGGAGTGGTGGTAGTGGTGGTGTAGGAGCGGTTCTTGTCGTACCGTCACAAGAAGTACTTGCAGATGACGTCCCTATATCTGATCCGGGTAAGACGGTTTTAATTGTCTCTCATTTCCCATTTACGTCGTTATCGAGTCTTGAATATTGTTATGTACTCATTAGGGATAGCGCATCGAGGGGCTATTCACTCATTAGGGATAGCGCATCGAGGGGCTATTCACTCATTAGGGATAGTGCATCGAGGGGCTATTGTGACACTCCTTGTTATTTTAAATACAATTAATATAAGGGGAATGGATATTGGTTATTCAATTCGGTTTATCAGTTGTCTAGGGGATTTTATTTAGGATAGGAAAAGTGTCAGCATTTAAAGATACTCCGACCAAAGAGGAGGGAAACAGGGAGATAGAAACGCGCTCTAAGGAAGCAAGTTTATCCATATAATTATATGGACAACGTCCAGAAATTTGACGAAAGGAGCCTCCCAATCCAAGAAGAATTCTACAACAGCCTGACGGACGAGCATATTTCCGCGGAAGACTACGAACACGCCCAAAATGTGTGGGATGATTTAAAATCGAGAATCTCGGTAGGTTTAATGTCTCATCTTTATTAATTCCGGTTAGGTTTGGTTTTTTTTTAAAATGTCATTTGGTCTTATATTTAGGTTAGGTTGGGTTTGGTTTTATAAAAATGTATTTTTCTTCCACTTCGCGGTTATCACGATATGTATGTGACATCAGACGTTGTACTCCTTGCTGACATTTTCCAAAACTTCAGGGAAATGTGCCTGGATTACTATAAATCCTGGCACGAGGGATTTTTCGTCATTTGAAATCGCTCATTCGTAGAGAAGCGAATGAATGTACCTTTAACTCTACCTTAAAGATCCCTAACAGAAAATTCCCTCCTTAGATTCGCTAAAACAGATTTTCTCATACGAGTGACGCGGTAAATTCTCTCACTTTTTCGTTCTCTCCTCGCGACGGTTTTTTTTTCATCGACGGCAAAGCCCCTCCTACGAAATTTAATTCGCGAAGGAGACCGATTTTACGCGTAGGTATCCTTCGCTTACAATAAAACTGTTTGTAGACAGTAGATGGCGGCTACGTGATTATTACTTTTATTGCGAAAATCTCTCTCGGTCCATACCCAGGTGATCAAGGGGGCACGCAGAAAGTTCGCAAGTGATAAGTCCTGTTTAAACCGTTTAATTTAATTAAATTTTCAGTTTATGGTTTATACTATTTTTAATCATATTTACGTGCGCTTACAAGCACTATTTTATCTCACGTTTTTTATTAAAAACGCTTTCATAAAAATTATAGATGGAGGATTCATGCCATTTTCCAGAGGAACCCGGGGGCCGGGCTACGTGGAGGACAAAAGCAAACGGGTTTTTGTCCTCCGGGTACCGCGGCCACCTTGTGTAAATACTATGAATCCTCCATGCGTGAAAACTATCTTATCAAGTCTGTGCACAGGGTGGGCCAATCAACTTAAGTTTTTCTGTACATCGATTACGTGATATCACGCCCAAGTTGATGCTTTTAAAGATTAAGCGTAAATTACTTATCAGAGTCAAACGTTCCGTATACACCTTACCCGTAAACCTTACTTTAATAAATTTATTTATGTTATAATTGTAAGTGCAACATAAAGAGAAATTTTGAATGAGTAGCCCCTCGATGCGCTACCCTTAACCTTAACATTGCTAAAATTATTACCCGTATGACCATTCTAAAAACGAGGCGATAGCTTTAACAATGCTAAATTGATTACACACAAGTAAATCTTTATAGAAGAACAGAAAGTTTTAGTGATTACCCCTCGATGATCGAGTTACCTTTAACAGTGCTAAAATGATTACGAACTTAAAGGGGCTGTCCAACTCCCTCTCCTTTTTTACCCACCCGCTATGCTAAGCTCTATTAGGAAGATCGTCTTTTGTCCCATTGTCCACGCACAATTAATACACGCAAATAAAGTATTAGTTTACAACGATGAAATTATGCGACGGCATAATTTTCGCATCTTATAAATTTCTAACATGAACTTATGGCCATAAGCGTTTGAAAAAGAAAGAATTCGGTAAAACATCCTATAATTGTAATATCCCGGTGCCTAAAGACCATTCTAAAAATAACGTCAGTAAATAATTGCTTTTAGTTTTAAAATTTCCCTCGATATCTTTGAATGATGAAATAGGGTAGCGGGATTGAAAGCGTGAAACCCATATTATTTACGGGATACATGAATTTCACTGGGAGAGTAAAAAGTTTAACCTTACTATCATAATTTCCTTCCTTTTAAGTACACGAACAAAAAATATCACCTCGCCACAATTCTCTCCCTTTCACAATCCCTTCAATGATGAACGAAATGTTTTATAATGCCAAAGGCGGTAGTCTGGCAGAACGGGCACTACAACAACAGGTCAAACTAAGAGCCTCATCGTAGATGTACATCATACGATGTGGCTAAAAATCGTTCCTTAGGTAAGCAAAGATTCTGGTAAACTGGTAACGAGGACGAATTATTTCTATGCTGAGGATTTATGCTGAATTTGCATTGAGGATAGTGGGACAAAGGACATCTATGGAATGCTATAGAAGGTTCCCTTTCAAATTAGAAATGTTTCTCTCCTTAGTATTTATAAGAAAATCTTGAAAATTCTTACAAGTTTACGGTCTATTTTGTATTACGTAATTTGAAAGGTGAAGTTCAAGCGTAATTTTTACTACTGTTTCAGCTAACCGGGGTTTTTAAAGCGAGTTGAAACCGGTAAGAGTTTCCTGTCTATGTAGACACTAAATAGTCATTGGACACTTCCTTGTGAAATATCTACATGATGTTGCGCGCACCGGAATTTGAGGGGGAAACTTTCAAAGCCACCAGCCGAGACAATCTGGTTCACCTTCTACTCCATTTATTTGTATGCTCTTTCATACCATTGAGACTTCATACATAGAGTAGCAGGAATGCCTCTCGTAAATCTAGTATAGGTAAAATCCAAAACCAAAGAAATTCCGTCATGTAACCCATGAATATAAATTAGAGGCCTGTTTCAGGCACTCCATAACCACAAGTCAAATTTCTTGACCAAATTACTTAGTGGAGTGAATGCGCGGGCTCCGGTAGGTGTTGCGCGAGGGAAATCAGCTACGCTCGCGCACCCGCCCCTGTGCTTTGGTTTCTCTGCAAGTATTTAATGGAATGGAATCTGTTCAAGATCTTGCCGAACAGAAGTGGAAGTCCGAATTAGTACTTCACCAAATTCGGTCACTATACCGTGCAAAAACGTCTCCATCGATGGAACCGTTTTACTCTAATGGGAAAGAAAGCGAATTGCTCTTTTTAGCAAGAACTGGGTTATTTCCAAGACTGGTTCAAAGAGCGGAAATAGTTTTGACATTTTGCTCCTTAGACTTGGATTTATGGGTAGACAAAGTTAAGATTGCCGGATCAACGAAAGCCCTACTAAGAGCTTGGAACAATATAAGCCTAGGTACTGTCACCATAGTGACCATAACCAATGCGCCTTAAACCTTACAATAAATGAAATGTTTTTATTTTACAAAACTTAAATAATGAAATTGCGAGCAGCGTAAGTGCTCCTCCCTTCAAAAGGGATTCACCAAGGATTATTTAAAATGTCTAAGGATAAAACGCACACACAGATCTCTATAGTAAGGGAATGTTCTCTAGTTGTTCCGAAATTTTAACCCATCCCCCTCTTCTCCACCTACTGTTTTGGTGCGTCAAACGGAAAAGAAATACCGATATGGCGCCACCTATCTTATTATCGCGGAAGCATAGACGAAAGAGAGATAGTTTTCGAAAGCATGCTGTATAGTTCTTGTTCGAATTTTTAACGGTCGTTAAGAACTATTAGTTCAAGATTCAAGAATGAGGTTAGTTCCAAAAAATAATAATTTAATTTTAATAGCAGATTAAAGCAATTATCCTTGATTAAAGCAAACATTCAGTTCAAGAATATATGAGGTGAGTTTACACTAATTTAGTTTAATAGGAAGGCCGGCCTTGTTTGAGTACATCTGCTAGAGCAGACGAGAGCGACAAAACTTTCAAGAATCCGATCACGTGTTGACGCTTCAAAATGTTGGCCTTCCGGTTTGCCAATAGTGCCCGCTAGGTACCGTTTGGAACATCTACCTTCGATATTTCCTTCTCTGCGTTTTATCCTTAGACATTTTAAATAATCCTTGGATTCACTGTAATGTGAAAATGAAATAAATATTCTATGTGGACAATGAAGCACGCAAGTTTCTTTTATTGCCTATCATTAAGCTCCTTTAAGGTTAGGAATGAGGCAATGGTTACGCTATCGTGTCCTGCCTTTTGGTACTTTAAAATTGACTTTGTTCTCTCCACTGCTACATTTTCGAACCCTGAAGAGGTGCTCATTCCCAAAGCTTTTCTGGCAATATTTGCAATATTAGGGAATTTCCCTCTTTTGGCTCGCCAAAAGTTCAAAACAAAGTTGTTGTTTGTTTGGGCCTCTTTATTCATAACAATCCTTTCATTTATATACTCCTCCAGATCTGATGTGTTGTTAGAATTTCGTCTCGTTTCATCATTAAGATCCAGAATGTCATCAAATAAATTAACATTCTGGTCTTTTTCTTGTTCTACAATTGTTTCAGTAGTCGGCCCTTGATCTAGAACCATTTTTTGGGGAACAGTTTCATCCACTGTGTGGAAAAGTGGATATTGATGGTGCCAAACTGGCACATTGTAGACTGTAAAATGTTTTGTTATCATTATTAATGTTATGGTGGTTATCATTAAATTATTATTAATAAAAATCACCATATCCTAAAACATATTGAGATCTTACCTTTGAACAAGCGGGTTTTTTTGCCTGGGGTCCAAAACCGAAGGTACAACGAATTTTTGGTCTTTGATTAAATTCGAAAACCTTTTGGCAAAATTGTTTTGGAGTTCCTTAATGAAGTCGTCAGATACGTTTTCATTCATTTTAGTCAAAGAGTTGAAGAGGCCCAATACAAACCAATGACCTTAGAAACGGTCGGGCCTGTTTCACTAAGAGTAGACGCGGTGTTTATAAATGGTTTCACAATAGCGTGAAGATCCTTCATACGCAATAGATCCTCAGGATTTGGTTGCGGCACGATCTCTTCGTTCGCGATCAAACATGTAGATCTCAGAGAGTCAATGAAATCTTCATCCTGTATAATCATGTTAATTTATAGTTTAGCCACACTATGAAGCTGATGATACAAAATTTTGTTGCATGTTTTTATCGCTATCTCGTTCCTAGTTTTTATCATAAGTGAGTCATATTACAGCTCCCTATAAGTAATGGACGTAGGTTGTGTTTTTGAAATCAGCGTTTTCTTCCAAGACATCCAAGCCCGCCATCTATAGCTCAGTTTTACAAGTTCATTTTGCCCATTAACCCGGATCTGGAGTTTTGTTAACCTACGGAAGTTCCGGTTGATGATAATGGCTGTCAGACCGCCGTCAGTGTCATGATTAGTGTGAAGCTTGTTATCGCGTTATAATTTTGATTTAGAATGGCTTATGTTTCTTTGCTAATTAGGAGAAACGCCTAAGATCAATGCAACTAATTGCAATGCCCAAATTAAAGAGACATCTGAACACGATCTATGTAATATTAAAAGCACTTAACCGTAAGCGACTAAAACGTTTTGTAAAACCAGCATCTTTTGCAAACGGAAAACGTTAAAGCATTGAAAAAATTTGTCACACTTAAAAAAGGAATACAAATTTCTATGTCGACGCACATAACCTTTAATTAGTAATAAATCGGTCCAACTATCCCCGCTAAAAACCTTTAGATCGGTGGAAGCTCAGTGCTGTACTAAGGATGCATTAAAATATCCTAGCATGATGAAGGCTATTTTGATCATTGTAATTCATATTAATTTCCTTCTCAACACAAGCGTTTAATAAATACCTATGGACCGCCAATTATTTTTAAAAAATACGATAAATAAAATGTACTTCAACTAATATATTCACAACCCAACACTTTGTATGGAACAACTTGTTTCCTTCCGCGCTCTTCTCTCTCAAACCTTTCCTCATTGGCTACCACTTACTTCCGTTTGCTTGCCCCGCTTATAAAAAATTTCTTTCGCGCCAAAATCATTCCTCTGGTTTAGTTCACAAATTCGCCGCTGCGTTTCGCATATACCCTTTTCTCTTCAGTGCTAGGAGACAATGCTGATGCACGGCGATGTTATATCGTCCAGTACTTCTAGGGAGCTGTAATATGATGCACTTCTGTTTTTATATATTTCTTACCTTTACTACACAAACAAGAACGTCAAAGAGAGTGTAGAGTCTGAATGGTTTTATTTTCAAGGAAGCCAATTCCTCAAGGGACCTTGACGTAAAGATAATTCTTTTATGGTAGCTTTCAGGCGACCGAATGAAATTTAGCCATTTCTTGAACTTGTCAAAGTTTCCTTAGCTACATTGGAAGCTAGAAGCGTATCGGCTAATACGCCAATCACTTCGAAAGGTAAAGAGGGGGTTCTTCCCCAACTATCATATATTTCGCAATCACGATTATAAAATATATTGTCCATGGATTCGAAACCTAACAAATTAAGTAGAAAATTTAAAAAAACCACTCCACGAAAAATCTCAAACTCTATCCATAGCATAAGGGTATTTTGCAGTTAAGTGTTGCCAGGCCATTCGGGTGTAAAATCAGTACTTCAACAACTTGACTCACAGACCATCAGAAGGCCTGACAATTGATAATTTCGATGTAAAAAGGGTTAGGCAACCCTCATTATCAGGCCAGACAAGGGGGTTATAAATTGACGTCTCTGCGCACTCTCAGAGGATCCAAAACGCCTATACAGCGCAGGTGCCACAAAGCGAGATGGAAGTCAAATTATACCCCCGTGTCTTGCCCTCTTAGTTACATCGAAATGGTCTATACTATACTAGAGTGATAGTAGAGAATGGGGGGATTTTCCTACAGCTCATTTTAGTGAAAGTATTGGAAAATATATTTATCCCTAGTTGAATTGGGCAACACCCAATGCGATTTAAGATTATAAGCCTGGAGAGCGTCATACGCCTCCGTAACTAACGCTCCATGAATATTTTCAATAAAAAGAGTGATAAAATTCTTACATGAAAACATCATCGAAAAGTATCTATAAAATTATTACTAGTAAAATTTGAAAACTTACTTGCAGAGCTTTAATCCCCACACCATCAAGAACACCTAAGATATTTTTCTTCAACTCTTGGTCACCAACGCAGAAACCAACACAAGCCTGCTTCATGCTAAATTTTCCGTCTATTGCGCAACATCTTAATTCAATTATTTTCCCCCAATTTAAAACCGTTAAATGGATTTCGTCTGTATCATCGAAGGTTGACTAAAACAATTTTACATGTTTACAAAAACAACGATATGTAGGCTGTGACTTAAGATTGTGGCAATATTTTATGGGCTTATTCTACGAGTCAAAGTTGCCAAAACCTGCAGTGAACATTTTACCCTAGCCGTCACCATTCGGAGATAATATGGTAACAAAAACAATGATATTGCCCAAAGTTATGCTGTCTTGGTCTTCAAGTTTTAATTTTGATAACAATCTGTTTGCAGAATTTCAGGAGTAGAAGACAAGGACTCTAAACTAGATATTAAATTACTAATATCGTTAAGAGATTTTTAAAGTGCTTCAAAACTGGTCGATAATTTGTTTCTAGCCAATAAATGATCTACGTCATAAAGGCAAGAAAAATCAGTCGCCACTTTTGACCCACTTTGAAAAATGTTATCGATATTAAATATCTGGATAGTTTACACTCCTTGTCCTGTACTGCCGAAATTCTGCAAACCGATTGTTATGAAAAACAAAACAAAGGAGATCACGAAAGCATAACTTTGGGCAACATCATGGTCTTTGTTATCAAATTTCAATGATCTCTGTCTGCGAATGGTGACGACTAGGGTAAAAGGTTCACTGAGACTTTTCTGGAGAGTTTTTAACTATTTACTCGTAGAATACGCCCATAAAATACTGCCACGACCAACTCATATAGCGCAAACAATAGAACAACCATTTTAGGCTTAATAGCAACCAAAGTTTCAATAAACTTCTCCGATAGCTCCGACGACGTTAGCACTGTAACGTGAGGTCCACCTCTGGCAATTGCTTCTGCAAACCCTTTACCTTCGACGACACTGAAGGATAGTCCGTCAGTGGCCAACATGTTAATGAGTGCTATTTCAAAAGTTCGTTGTTCATCGGATTTCCCACCCACCTTGGCAACCTTTTCAAGTAGAAAAACCCATATATTTTATATATATCATCTTTCGGCCTCTTGCAAAACCACAACACACCTTTTTTAGCGGTGAAAGCAGCGGTTCGGCAGACCTCTTAGAATTATGCTCCCTAAGAACATGGTCACCGTGAGCGCTCAATCAGAAAAGTTCAAACGATTACAAAAGAATAGACATAAAATTTTAACATTTTAATATACTTTGATGTGACGCTCCAAATTTGCAGCTGAACGTTGCTGTGTTCTAGTTATTTTTTGGCAAATCTTACATTTCACAGATATATACTTGGATTTAACTCCAGTAATTGTGAATTCGTGCCCCAAGTACTCATAGTGGTCTTGAATATTTCTAATACCGATGCCTCGTTCGCTAAATTTCTCGGCAAAGCTCCTTACAATTTTTGTTTGCAAATTGCAATCCTTTGAGGCCAGGTCTGAAGTTGTTTCTTCTATTGATGAAGAAGAAGTGTTGGGGTTGATGGACACGATTGTGAAACTCCCACTGACTCTTCCAACGATGAATTAGAAGACATTTCTAATTTCAAACATACACATTATAAAATTATCTAAATTAAATAGTAGTGAGACTTACCAAGCCAAAGGTTTAAGGTAAAATGTCACTCCACACAAAATAAAAATTTGACTATTTAAACTTCACCACAAAATGAAAATATCCAACGAATTAAAACTGGGCACAGATTCAATATATCCGATTAACTATCGCTTCAAACTAAATAAAAACCGCGAAATTATGGCCGCACACTCAAGAGATGTTGATGTCCGAAAAGAAGTCCAAACCAACTAAAAATCAGATCATATCCGATCGAAGGCTTACACGTTTATGAAAATTTTATAGAAAAGTGTCTAAAACTTTATGGAATACTTTCTATTTTAAAGAACATTGAGAGTAGGAAAACTACCTAAATAGAAAGGTGAAAACCTCTTCGCGCGATTTTTTGAGTTACATGGATTCACGATGAATAGGGAAAGGCGCATTGGCGTAATTACAGGGGAGTAGAGCCCTCAACTGCGGGCGGGCCCGTTGCTTTTGGGGGCCCTTTCGAAATTTTTTCCATATATTTTTGAGATTACAATGTAATTATTTATAATCCTAGCTGTATGACGCTTTAAATGCAGTATTAGTGATATCTCATTTGCTCAGATCAAATTATCGCGGAGCTCGCTCAGTAATGTTTCATCTTTAATTCTAAAACGGAGGTGTAGGGTCAATTTCAACTAATGGGTTAGTTGGGTGTTTATTAAAGTTAATCCTAGTGGTCGTTTTAGAGGAAGGTTCTTTGTGGGAGAGCTGTGGCCATCGTGATCCGGACTGAAGCAAATCGCGATTGTGTTGGGTATAACTAGCTTACTAAAATAATTATTATCTCCAATGATAACATTAAAAAACTTTATTTAAAGTGGAGAACTTCCAAGCGAGTAAAATACCAGAACTTCTTAGCGAGTAAAATACCAGAACTTCTAAGCGAGTAAAATACCAGAACTTCTAAGCGAGTAAAATACCAGAACTTCTAAGCGAGTAAAATACCAGAACTTCTAAGCGAGTAAAATACCAGAACTTCTAAGCGAGTAAAATACCAGGTATAAATTTAATTTCAGAAGTAGAAATGGAGAACAGAGTAAATTGTGCGCACGTCAAAGTCCCGGACGGCGGGTTATAGCGACAGAGGTAAAAAGGAATTACGTATTTTTCGCCGTCCCCGTCATCAACGTTATCAAAACGTATTTTAAGTGAGCTAAAAAGACAATTTAAACTTTTTATTACATGTTGGAGGGAGGGGCTCTATACTGGGCTATGAGTCGGACTGAAGTGAATACTATCCGTTCTCCATTCCTACTTTTAAAATTAAATCTATCGTTGAAAATACTAAAAGGTGGGGAGGCTAGAGCTATTGGAGCGCGCGGTTTAGACATAGATAATAATCTATAGATTATTATCTATGGTTTAGAGTTTAGAAGCGTTCTGAAGAAAGTTCTTTTTAGTAGCTATTCAATTTGATACGTCGCCAAGCGTTTTCGGTGGTTTCCCTTCTTTTAGGTATAAATGGGAGAAGTAGGATTTTGGTCGCCAGGTCACTAGGCGACTTCTTTATGGAAATCTTTTCGGAGTTTGTTACCTCTCGACATGGGCTTGGCTCTCCTGATAGTATCTGAATACGATACTAGAGTTTTTGGGGAAACGCGTAAGGCGTCAGGCTTACAACAATACTTATTCCCTCATTTGAGTCATTTCTTGTTTTTATCCTGCTTAATTCGATCGGACATTACCTAATTTTTACTCGGATTCGATTTTATTCGAACATCTTGTGTTGCGGCCATAATTACTGGGATTTTTATTTGGTTGTGATTGTTAATCGAATATATTGATTCTGTGCGCAGTTTTAATTAGACGGATATTTTCATTTTGTGGTGAGATTGAAACAGCAAGGCCCTCACAGGTCCTATAATTCCTATAAAATCCTATATTTTTAAAATTGTCCTATAAAATCCTATCATTTTGAAATTTGGGCGAATTTTAACCAACCAATCCGTTAAACCAGGACTCGGGTCTAAAAAGTATCATAAAATGGGGATGGAGGGTATGTATTTGAACATTTTGCTTAATTACTCGGCCTCTGTTTGCAGTGCTGGTTCTTTAAAAAAATTTAAATTAATATTTTAGTGTCCTATATAATCCTGTAATTCTGGGAAACCGTCCTATAAAATCCTATATTTTCATGAAAAAAATTTCTATAATTTCTATGAATATTTTCGAAATTCGGCTGGGGCCCTGAAATTGTCGATTTTTTTGTGTGCAGTTCTAATTATTCTGACATTTCCCTTTTGTGCGGAGTGATTATTTATTCGGTTAAATTGTGTTATCTATGCTTCCTGAGAAGCTATCTCCTGGCCTCGCTTAGGATCCTGTTGGCTGAAAAATGATGGCTGCAGAACTAGGCTTCACCCGAAAGCGGATTTAATGAGTAGCCCCTCGATTCAAAGTAACCTTTAAACCCAATCTCTAAACTTGGAAGTCTTCAATCGTAGCGTGGCAGCGTTGACCTTGAGACTTAATTTCGTTCGATGTATGCTGCGTTTTTTCGTCTCAAATTTTATATGTTAACATTGATATTTCCTAGTTAATGCATCTTAAATAATTACAAGTTTAAAGATTAATTCTAAATTAATTATAAAAAAACTTTTACCAGCAAATAAATAGATATTAAACACTTTTAGATTTGAAATTAAAATAAGCTTAAGATATATATAAAGATAACAAATTATACCTAACTTCTAGATGGCCCGTAAATTTTTATCTTATTCTTTAACAATTGTAAGCTTATATTGGAAAATTTTATACGAAGGAACATAAACTAAAATCCCGGTAAACCTTTGGGGAATTATTCCGATACGTTTTTGTCTAACCATTTCTGTGTTGAAAAAACCCCTTCCGTGTATTATTATTATTCATAGGAAAACAAGTAACGAAGATCATTTCGTACTAGCTGAGTGTGTTTGGGTGGTCGTATAAGAGGTGACTGAATACCAGTTGCTCGCACATACACACCCACTAACCCACACACATAGCGCCGATATCATCACGTAGGTAAAAAGAGGAAAACCAAAGCATTTTCAAATTATTTTCAAACTGAGTTTATTCTCTCTTTGTCGTTATACCGTCACACACGAATTTTGTTCTTATAACGAGTCATATTTTTTAAAATTAATTTTCAAATGGCTTCACTCGGATTTTTGTTGATTTTAATCATTTTGTGCGCAGTTTTGTTTTATTAATTGGATATTTTCATTTCGTGCGGTTTTTTCGAATTTTTTCATTTGGTGCTCACTTAAAGTTGGAACTTTCTAATTTTTTTTGTATTTTTCGTATTTTTGTTGATTTTGTGTGCATTTTATTTTTATTCGTGTTTCGTGGTAATTTTCAATTTTTGATTGCGCGTCCAATTACTTTCGAATGGCTTCACTCGGAACCCAGCCCCTGACTCGTGATTTAATTGTTGAGGGGGCATTTTCCCTAACATTTATTAACGGCGACTATGGTTCTTGCAATATACAAGAACATTTTAAATACATTGGTCATATACCTTTGGAGAACGGTTCGAGGTCGAAGAAAGTGAGGGCACGATGTAATCTTGGTTCCCAAGTAATAAGTACTTGTCATACCTCGGCTACCAACTTGGAGCGTCATGCTAAGGTTAGTTTTTGTTTTTTCCACAGTAATATAATGAAATATTAATTATAAAGTGTCTTCCAAAAACGATTGATTACCTCTTTCCAATGGAGCACACTCGTGATAAATCTTTTATCGAAACTTTTTTTAGACTCGCCATGGTACAATGTTTAATTATAAACGTACCAAAAGAACTTCCGCCCAAGAAAAGAAGGAAAAAGTTACAAACATGGGCGAATCCCCAATGAAACGTTCGTCAAGAACAAATAGAAAGTATCGCATGGGCAAATCCCCAATGAAACGTTCGTCAAGAACAAATAGAAAGTATCGCAAAGCGGTGGTAAAAGTGATTGCAAACGACCACGCTACATTTTTAACTGTCGAAAAGGTTAGTTTTTGTATTTTGCACAGTAATATAATGAAATATTACTGATAAAGTGTCTTCCAAAAACGATTGATTACCTCTTTCCAATGGAGCACACTCGTGATAAATCTTTTATCGAAACTTTTTTTAGACTCGCCATGGTACAATGTTTAATTATAAACGTACCAAAAGAATTTCCGCCCAAGAAAAGAAGGAAAAAGTTACAAACATGGGCGAACCCCCAATGAAACGTTCGTCAAGAACAAATACAAAGTATCGCAAAGGGGTTGTAAAAATGATTGCAAACGACAACGAACCATTTATAACTGTCGAAAAAGGTGGCTTCAGGGAAGTTTGCGCAACGCTGAGCCCAAAGCATTTCGACATTTCGCGAGATTTAGACAGGGAGTCCTCGCGTCTGAGATCATTTTCAAATGTAACTTCTTGATTTATGCAAAGTCTCGGACTTTTCCGAGAAAATGCAATGGAATTTGTAATCACGTGTTATTATTAGTAGAAATTGTTAGGAAGCATCGGTGAAAAACAAATTCACCAAACTCTCGATATCTGCAGTAGTAGGGCTCGGGAATCGGTTCTCGGTGTTAGATGCGAATTCATTGACGAGAGGTGGATGTTCAGAAACGTCTTGGTTGGGTTTTCCCATTTTCCTGGTCAGCATGACGGAGAGGCCATTCGCGAGAAGCTAAATGAAATTATGGAACAGGCGGGAATAGATCGCGCGAAGGTAAGAAATCATTCTCGAAAATTTTACTTCGTTTAATTTTTTGAATCTTTAGATTTACTCCGTCTGTGCTGACAACGCCGGAAACATAACTCGGGTCTTAAATATGGATTCCATATTTGACGATAATTGGCCAAATGACCTGAGTATGGTCTATGCCGAAGATGTGCCTTCGGAAAGCGAAGGCGAGCTTCCTCAACTTCGCGAAGGTCGTTATCTTATTATTTCGTATAATAAGTTTGAAAATAAACTGGTGAAATTGTAGACTGGAACCAAATGGAGGCAATATTCTTGGATGGAATTCGGAGGAACTAGGCTGACTCCGAGGAGCTGCATGGAGACATTGAGGAAACCAGTACCGTAATGGCCTCATTTAGAAAGAGATGCGTTGCGCATAGCCTCCAGCTGGTGGTGAACGGAGGCATAAAAAAGTGCCCAAGAACTGAAAAAATTCTTAAAAAGATAAACAAATGGATATCGTTCCTTCGTCTATCTCCCAAATGGACAAGCGTTATCAAATATTATTCTCCTGGTCGCAAAGATCTGGTTCAAGCTAATGGAATTAGATGGAATTCGATTTTTATGGCGACCGAACGCCTAACTCAGGTTTTAACCCAATGGGTTTAATACGCTTATTTGTAGGCCCTACGAAACTTTGCCGACTTTTGATTCGTTTTAATATTTAAATACAGCCTGGAATGATTGAGGCACTAGCAAAAACAATTGAATTAGCGAAGGCGGACAAAAGAACCGGCGCAAGTTTGAAAAAGGTTAAAACGCCTCGAGAAAATGATGTCCACATTTTAAAAGAACTGCTCGAAATCTTGCGCCCCTTCAAAATATCGTCGGAAATGTTCCAACAACAAGCTCCAGTAGCCTCTAAAATGATTCCGACCCTTATGCGGATATTCGAGGAGTTAAGAGGGACCAGAAGCCCATATCTTTCTAAGTTAAGATGCTCCTTTATGGAGCTTATGGCGGAGCTGTTCAAGGAAGAATTAAACGATGAGGATTACGTCATCGCATCTCTTTTGGATCCCACAATCAAGGCTGCTTTATTCGATGGTAAAGAACTTATTTACATATACTACAAGCAACAAAGCGATCCGGCGGTGCTGTATACTTTTGTAACTTTTCGTGCCGCTTTTATATGATATGACGGCATAAAAACTCAACGACCATTAAAGCAAGTCTCGGCTCCAGCGATGCCCCTTAGATATCTTCCCTGCTTATCAGAAATTTTTTTCTCTGTACAGACGCGACCCTTACGGTTAATGTATGAACTACACCTATCAAAGTCTAATGTTTTAAGTTGAGAAATGAACATTATTATAGTGCTAAACGTTTAAAGAACTATTTTAGAATGATATAAATAATATTTTTTATATTATCATTAAATGAAGTTTATGCAATTTGGAACATATAGATGGCGCTCTAAAAGTAATATTTACTATTGACCTTGAGAAGATACAGGGGTCTTGGGGGTTTTTTTGTTGTGATGAAGGAGACCTGAATTTACCAAATTTGGGAGAGGAAATTCCTGAAACACCAAATGTATATATTTTACAATGCAGTAAAATATATACATTTTGGAAATATTATATCCGAAGGGATGGGCAAAACCTTTTCATGATAATATTGTAGTCGACTTTAGTATGAATTATTAAAATAAACCAAGCTTAATTATAATTTTAACGATTTTATATTTTAAACAATTTAATCAACAAGCATGGATGTAAAATCGCTAGCATTATTACATAGTAGTGACTTACACCTCGGAAATAATCCTTTTTCTAAATATTTGTTTTTAATTTCGACAAATCGAGCTAACCCCGCCCTACTGATATTTGTCTGAATGGGCATTTTTGATGTCAGACGGTCGCAACACCAAACGATGGCTTTAGAGCTTTGTCTCTGCCTGTATTTAGACTTCTGTCAGTTTCGGTGAATACCGGCCGAGATAAGTAAATTTTTGAAATTGATTACCAGTAAAATAAATTATTTCAACGGAAAACGGAAATGGAACGTTGTTTTTTCTTAGGCATGCATTCAAGTTTCAATTAAAAAGAAAAATAAATATCTGATCCTTCAGACAAGTGACACCCTCAGTCTTATCGATACTTTTTACCTCTCCGAGTGACGATGACGTCACGGAGAGGTATTACACTGGACATGTGGGTGTGTCTGTCTGTCTGTCTGTCTGTCTGTCTGTGTGTCTGTCTGTCACACCCCACGTGACCGCGTTCGCAGTTTACAAATGGGAGCAAACAAATACCCGATTTCCGGAACGCGTTCGCGGTTCACGGAAATTTGGCCATTCATCTGCCAACACCAGTCTTTACTAACTGGCTTGTAAGGACCACAATCTGCTAGTCTTTGCCCATCCCACATGGACACTAGCCTGCACTTGCTGGTTCGTAAGCACCACCATCTTCTGTTCTTCGTCAATCCCACATTGACACCAGCTTCTATGCACCACCATCTTCAGGTCTTTGTCCATTCCGGCTTCTTCTCCATCGTTATCGTTTGGTTTTAAGATATACGCGGCGATCGGCTAGGGTTACGAGAAACGTCTAGCCTCCCAATGGCAGGGCTTCCACCATCGGTTCACGCGAATGCGTTTTTATCTATTATTACAATGGAAACGAATCGTATATATACCCCAAAATTTGAAGAAAGCGGGCAAGAGGGGTACCCTTCACTTAAAACGTCAATATTAGCAAAGTTTCGAAAGATAATAGGAACAACTTTATTTTAAACGATTTAACCATTTTTAAAGTTATTTACTGGCGATTAAAATAATTAATATCATTTATATTTAATTGATGTTTTAAGATAAACTTATTTCTCTGTAATGACACAAGTGAGAGTTTATATAGAACGAGTAATGAAGATTGCATCCGAATCGAAACACTACACGCATATCAAAGTTAATATAAAGCGAGTAGGATGATAAGATCTCTTACAAAGCGATAACATTTCCTTTTTGCAGAATATTAAATGGAAATATTTTAAATATTTTTTGGCATTACGATTCTTTAAGTACTTCTGTAGCTATAAAGCTCTGTTTCATCTTAATATTCCAAGAACATCTTTTGATATTAACATTTCAAATTTGGTGTTTACTTTTTAATTCAGCTTTACTACATTTACATATAGGGTAAACGCATTTTTTATATTCATTAGATAATATGGATGGTAATTCTTCATCTATCCACGAGTGTTGAAACGATTGGGTCTGTGAAATAAGATACTCTAGACGTAAACTAGTAATGACCTTGTTTCGCGTCCTCTTATAGGAGGTGTTAACGGTTCAGAGTGAGCCGAAAGTTAAATACACCCTTCAGTGATATATTTTAGGTCCTCATAAGAACTATTGAGGATACAAAGGAAATTGTTAAACGCTTAAGCCTTTGCTAAAGACCTTGGCAATATTTCGCCAATTTGAACTATGTATTTCCGGGTTTTCTCATTGGCTGGTGGACCTGTGTTTAGAAAGTAAATTCGTCTCGGCTCGGAGAGGTTCATTTTGGTTTCCCAACTTGTTAGATCTTGATTCTAATCAAGACATTTTTGATTAATATCTGTTCCTTCAGTCTTCATTTTAATTAAGAATGTAAAGAAACTGTTTTACATTTTCAAACTCTGCACTAAGCAAAAACATATATAAAGGGGAGCATAACTTTAGCTCAATCAGACATTTATTTGTAATAATACTTCAAAAAAAACGTAAATCAATAAAAGTTTGTATTCTTATTGTAATTAACATAATACAATTTTTACCAATCATTTATTGAAACGCGAGACGCCCCCCTAAAAATTCCAGAAATAGGACCAAATTGACAATTTTACAAAATTTTTAAAAATGCTGATTTATGTCCGTTTAACATTTAGCTCAAAATTGTCATAAGCCCAATATGAAATTCGGATAACCTTAAAACTTCATGAAGACGATCCGAAATTGTCAATTTCAAATTTTTTGTAGCATAAACTAACGTCAGTTTGATATTAAGCTTAAAACCTTAAACAAAATATAGTCAGGGCTACCCTAAAAGTTCACAAAGATGATTCAAGATTGTTAATACGCCTAAAAAGTGCCATCTTCAAAATATGTAGCCGGGGAAAAGAGAGCGTGATAGAGTGGGCTATGCTAGTGGTTGGAAGTCGCGGGGGTTGGGACAGGGATAAGGGAGTTGAGATGGATTGGAAATGATGATGGGCGACCTGCGGCACCGTATCTCTCCCCTTATACCTCGCGCACGCCCCTACCCTTCGGTAGGCGATTGCTAAGTGCTGCCACGGAGCGCCATTTTATATGTATGAGAACTAGCTTCTATTTTGAAGATAGAGGGAGCGCCCTTTACAATTTCGTCCAGTACGACCCTACCTAACCGCTGAGAACGCTGAGAGGACTATGTTGCCGTAGGTGGGGGTACACAGGCAACGCTAAAGGTATGGGGGTTTCTACTCCATTCCTCTCTCCTTCAAGGTTGGGACTCCAGGCATAGGGAACTCCATCACGCACTCGACAACGCAAAGCAACTCGCGCCAGCGTGGGAAATAAGGCGGTGACACAGGGCAAATGGCCTGTTTAAAAATTGCCTGGTCCAGTTCAAAAATTAAATCGGAGGGGGGGTCAGTGGTCCACGAGACTACTAAGAAAGTTCAAGGGTTATCAGACTCCACACATTAAAATTCCAATATTTTAATTATTCACTTCTTTAGTTTAGCAGACGACGTGCTCTGGTCAATGGTCACGGACCAGTTTATTTATTCCAAGTCAGGAAAGTCGCTGGCCTAATGTCCAGTTTAAAAAATGCTTATTTGGTCACGGACCAGAAACCTCACGTAAACGCGACGCGAATAACTAGAAACTACGTATTTTCCTCCTTTTACGTCCCCCTTGTATTTTGAAAGTGGGACTGGTACTATGGCGCGCGAATACTTAGGCATCTTATACCTTCTCCCTAGTAAACTAGATATCACTTCTTTTGTAAAACTTTATATAACTAAAACCATGAGTTTATAACATATGTTCCATAACAAGCTTCATACAACTTTTGGAAAACAAATTTCCCTGAAATTTCCAGGCTTTTCCCCATATACTTCCCTGAGTTTTCCAGGTTTTTCCCGTATATGGAGTATCCTAGGGAGCAAATGTTAAAGAAGGAGGGAAGAAACAAATAGGACTATTACATAATCAAAGGATATCCCCGTATCTCTAATATAACCAGAGTTACGAGCTTCCAAAGTTTAGTGTAATGTTAATCCTATGGAGGAGGCAAAGTACCTACAAGCAACCGGGGCAAGTACCTACAAGCACCCGGGGCAAGTACCTACAAGCTCCCGGGGTAAGCACCCAGGAGCCCCCCGGGGCAAGTACCCAGAGGCATCCGTGGCAAGTACCTGCAAGCACCCAGAGGCATCCGTGGCAAGTACCTACAAGCACCCACAAGTACCTACAAGTACCCACAAGTACCTTCAAGCACCCACAAGTACCCACAAGTACCTACAAACTCATACAAGTACCCGGGGCAAGTACCCACAAGCACCCACAAGTACCCGGGGCAAGTACCCACAAATACCTTCAAGCACCCACAAGTACCCACAAGCACCCACAAGTACCCACAAGTACCTACAAACTCATACAAGTACCTACAAGCACCTACAAGCACCCACAAGTACCTACAAGCACCCACAAGTACCCACAAGTACCTAAAAGTACCTACAAGCACCCACAAGTACCCACAAGTACCTACAAGCACTCAAGAGCAAATACAAGTATCCACAAGCACCTACAAGTATCCACAAGCACCTACAAGTATCCACAAGCACCTACAAGCACCCACAAGTACCCACAAGAACCCACATGTACCTACAAGAACACACATGTACCTACTAGCACCCACAAGTACCTACAAGCACCCACAAGTACCTACAAGCACCCACAAGAACCCACAAGTACCCACAAGAACCCACAAGTACCTACAAGAACCCACAAGTACCTACAGGCACCGACAAGTACCCACAAGAACCCACAAGCACCCACAAGTACCCACAAATACCTTCAAGCACCCACAAGTACCCACAAGCACCCACAAGTACCTACAAACTCATACAAGCACCTACAAGCACCCACAAGTACCTACAAGCACCCACAAGTACCCACAAGTACCTAAAAGTGCCTACAAGCACCCACAAGTACCCACAAGTACCCACAAGTACCTACAAGCACCCAAGAGCACCTACAAGTATCCACAAGCACCTACAAGTATCCACAAGCACCTACAAGTATCCACAAGCACCTACAAGCACCCACAAGTACCCACAAGAACCCACATGTACCTACAAGAACCCACATGTACCTACAAGCACCCACAAGTACCTACAAGCACCCACAAGTACCTACAAGCACCCACAAGAACCCACAAGTACCCACAAGAACCCACAAGTACCCACAAGAACCCACAAGTACCTACAAGAACCCACAAGTACCTACAGGCACCGACAAGCACCCACAAGTACCCACAAATACCTTCAAATACCTTCAAGTACCTACAAGCACCCACAAGCACCCACAACCACCTAAAAGTATCCACAAGCAACTAAAAGCACCCAAAAGTACATACAAGCACCCACAAGCAACTAAAAGCACCCACAAGTACCCACAAGAACCCACATGTACCTACAAGCACCCACAAGTACCTACAAGCACCCACAAGTACCTACAAGCACCCACAAGAACCCACAAGTACCTACAAGAACCCACAAGTACCTACAAGAACCCACAAGTACCTACAAGAACCCACAAGTACCTACAAGCACCGACAAGTACCCACAAGAACCCACAAGCACCCACAAGTACCCACAAATACCTTCAAGTACCTACAAGCACCCACAAGCACCCACAACCACCTAAAAAATTTCAAAGTAGCAAACACAATACGAAAAAGGTTACGGCCAATCAAAGAATCCTCCTTTAGCATTACAGGCAGTATCAAGTCTTATCTAAGAGAGCGACCGCTCTCCTAGAATAGATTTGCTATATGAGATTTCCATAAGAAAGGACCATTTCACTTGACAGTATGACGAACCTTATAGATCTTTCAATAGACCATTTTAGTAAAAAGGGGGGAGGGGTAGAACAGCTTCAATATTGGAACATACAAAGGGGCTGATCCGTTGCAGGGGCCAAAAAGGGAGATGAAAGGCAAAGGATTAACCCCCCCCAGCGTATTTTCCTCTGAATCACATTGAAGTGGTTTGCACAGTTCTTCGTTTCAATATTTCCATTTCATTTTCCCTTACCATACCGTAAAGTTTAGTCGTAACCCTTCCCAAAAATATTTTTCAACAATTTATTTCTTATGTTGCCAATTGCAATGGCGGAATCTAGCCGGATGGCTACAACTATGTCGTGCAATTGTAAAAACAATTGCAATAAACGCGTTAGTCGCAGGGTCTTATGTCCTTGCGTAAAAGCGGGCAAACTTTGCAATAGCAATTGTACGTGCGGAGTTGTTAACGGTAAAGTAACAGGGTGTGTTAATGTGGGAACAAAGAAGAGCCGTGAACTTAGGGAGATAGCTTCAGACAGTGAAGAGGAAGGCATCATAAAAAAACAAAGGCAACCAAGGGAACCGCCACCAGAGTGTGAAGACCTAAGAAATTCCAGAGAAACCCCAGAAAGGGACGATGATTCAGTAAGTACAATTTTTTTTTCAAATAAAGCAGGACCAACTTATATATGTAACAGCCATTGAGGAAAATAAAATAGAGAACAAAAGGCAAACTTTGGATGCCAGCCCTCAAATGCGTGAAGGACCTGTTGGGTTGGGTGGCCAGAGAAGTCTGATCTCTTTACTTCTCCTTTTTATTATTCCTCCATGGCAGATGGAAAATATATTACCATCGTCATTTTGGGTTTTGAGAGCTCACCAGTGTCAATCGTAAAAAGTATTTTAATATAAAATAGGATAATAATCAGCAAGCGAAGCGGCCGAAAAAGATAAAGAAAAAGAATTCTATGCCGAAGACAACTGACAAAAGGCCTAGAGGGTTGCAGTGGCCTCACCCCTGAAGCCGTTCCAGACGTTGACGGAGGGCTGAGCAGCCTCGTCCAACTTTAGGACAATGTTCAGCCCGCCGCCATCTAAGCTCCTCCTCTTTTCTTATCCATAACCCCAGTCCCAAAAACAAACCAAGGCGATAAGCAACGCCGGTAGTTACTCAAAATTCAGTTCGCTTTTTGTTTCCCACTTGACCAGGCACGGTCAGTATTCGGTCTAAAGAACGTGTTCTTATTTCGGAAAGTAAAGAACAATTTTTGTACTCCGTGAATTGTCGCGATTCCAAATTTGGATCCGGTTAAAATTTTGAGAGTTAAAAATACGTCAAATCTAATAAATTATTCAAAGATCACAAAAGGTATGTTTATTTTTCTTTGGATTAATTTCCCTTACGGGACGATAGTGACGGCTTCAAGTTAGGCCTACAATAACTCCCCTCACTATTGAACCTAAGGGACTTGTAACAACCCCTCAAACGGCCGGCCCGATAGTACTTTCCGATTGGGAACTGTTACAAATGGTACCGTGCCCGTCTTTCTAAGCCTCGGTCCCTTTTTCCGTCTGGGTGGTCGGGCCCGATTCGCGTGCTTAGTTACAGGTTAGTTCAAGTTTAGACAGAACGCCGCCGTATTGGGTCCCTTCCTTCTCGAACATACGAGGCAGAATTTTTCGATTTTTATTTCAAGCGGGTTGAATCATATATTTTATTAAATCTACAATTGATATCATCAGATTAAATTATTTGGAATAATCGGATTAAATTGGAATTAAACGCTTGTTAGAGGATACATAATTTTGAATTAAATTATTTAAAAATTAAATGAACCCTCTCGAAATCAAATTTATACCGTGAAAGACACGATACAGAATCCTCCTCAGCTTCGGGAAATATTTCGGAATCCTCAGGATCAACGTTACCGTTAGCTAAGCCTTACCTCGTGGCCGCGGATATTATACGCCCCCCTCGATTAAGTGATTTAAATATGGCATATGCCCAAAACCCAAGATCCCCCGTGGGATGATAATCTCGATTTGACCCCGTATTTACATACAAGGGACGAAAGGGTAGAACCGGTCTCCCCAAATTATAGGTTTAATAATTCAAGAGAGGAAGAAAGAATTAGACATGAGAATAATTTAGCCCTCTTTAACAGCATGAGCCAAAGTTTAAACCTCCAGGGGAATAGCCTAATTAGAAACAGACAAGAGCAAAGTACCCCCGATTTAGTCAAATTAAATGAGATACCTAGACCCTGTCCATCCAAACAAAAGGCAGAGGCTGAAGTAAACTCATATGCAAGGGCCAAGCAATTTATGAATAGTTGGGGTCCCCCAAAGCAAGTTGTACCTAAGACCACATCAACTGCGAACTTTCCGACAATGCCAATGCAAATTACCTCCCCCAGTGGGGCTATTCCACGTGGAAGCTCGGTCGAATATACAAGTGCCCCTAGTAGGCCAAATAGACCCAGTTAAGTAAACCCTGGACAAACCCAGAACCCTATAGGACAGACTCCACAGGGAATTTCTCAGTCCCCACCTAGTTTTCGACCTCAAAGTAAACACGGTGCTAGTCAACCCCACGGGACATCAAACCCTCAACCACAGAGTAGTCCAAATACTGGAGGTGCCCACAGGCAGCCTTCCTAGCGTCAGTCTTGCAAATGTTTTCGAACCTAGCGGTGTCTAACCAGGGCAATGTGAAAGGCTTAGAACCCCCTGAAAGGTTAGCATTCTATGGTAGAAAAAATGAAAGCGTTCCTGAATTCATAAGAAAATTCGAGGAATACGTAAGCTTCCATAAAATCAGTGAGGATGATCAAATGCTTTTCATGCCCCTCCTGTTAAGAGACAATGCTCTATATTGGTATCGTTCCCTTCCCCAAAGAGTACATTGGGCAGAATTTAAGGGACGACCAAAACGTCATTATAGGATTAAGGATGAGGGAGCTAAGGCCCGAATAGCTTTACATAATAGAAGACAAAAACAAAATGAATCCATCGACGAGTTTATTGGCTATTTCGTGAGGGCCCCAGTAGCACTGCCGACGTAGGGCCTACATAGTAGGCTTTGTGTGTTACCGACGAGTTGGTAAAAAGTCACTAATAAGTCGGGAGAGTAATGGTTTGAAAGTCGAAATGTCCGCCTGGAGGGACAATGGCCCGCCGGTTTTCCTACTGTTTTGAGGCCACTATAAAACGACTGTTGGCCGACTATATGTCGGGGTCATTATGCCTACCTAAAGCCGCGCTCAATCCGACGCCTTCGCGGCTTTTTAGTATAGGAACGGTAAATCGTCGGTAAAGGGCTGGTAGAGTAAGGGTTTGAGAATCAAAATGTCCGCCCGGTGGGACGACGGCCCACTGGTTTACCGACTGTACGACACGAATGAAATACGACCCTCATCCAACACGTTTGAGAGTCGACTTAACCGCCTGTCAGCAAGAGGTCCGACGCTTTTGCCACGATCAAGCGTTAACTCGAGGCTTCATTCGCTTATAGTAAAGGATACTGATACCTAGTATTGAAATTTCTTTAATACATTTTCAATGAACAACACTTAAGAATTTGTACTTTGAATATTTCAAGTAACATGCAGGTCAATTATAACAATTTCAAATATTAAACAATGTATTCGATATAACACGACTAGTCAAATGGAAATATTAGCTGCCTAGCTAATTGGTTTTAACAAAAAGTAAAATTTTTCAGGGCGAGTATAATATTTACATCAATTAAAGCATTTATTGATATTCATTGTTAATATCTTCGATGTGGCCAGTTACTATCTCTTAAATTACAAAAATCTTAATGAAAAATATACACTTACAGATTTTTTAAGGAAAAATAAAAACATACAATTCTAAAGGGTATTACTTGACAAATTTTTCTCTTAAAATGTTTGAAACCGCATAAAAATTCTCAAATTAAAACAAATTGAGATCTATTTTGGAATTCAGTATTATTTTCACAACGAAAAATCTTTAAAATACTTAATATATAAGGTTTTTGAACTCCAAGCGCCCCAAAACACTTGCTTCTTTTATATTCAAACAAAGAAACTGAAGGTATACATAAACGTTTAAGTTTTGGTTTCACTTTCTATGGGTGTGGTTCCCAGCAGATGAGAAGCTAGGTAAAAAAGCAAAGGCTTAGCATAAAAATGGCTCTTAGAGGTAGATAAATTGATAATTCAATAACAAAATTCAAACCTTACGTGACAAACGAAGACGTTTCTAGTTTATGAAGTGTGACAAAGAACCTTAGCGATTAAATTAAAAGTTAGCAAGCCTATAACTAATCATTTTCGACCACAAAAATCTCGTTTAAACATTCTAACGACCCAGCCGCATCAGAGATACTGGAAAGGCTAACTTGCTTTCGCACTAGCAGCGCCCTCTTCGATGATGACGTGCATGGTTTCATTTTACTCTTTTAAAACGTGACCATACCGACTAGCGGGAAGGAGTTGGTAATCAATTGGCAAAAATGGGTTTCATGTTTTGGACGGTAGGCAAGCCTACTACAAACCACCACAGTTCCAACTGTCGGATAAATGTCGGTTACTAAACGGCCTAAGAATAACTTTGCTTTTAATTTTACTCTTCTTAAACGTCACAATAACGACTAGCGCGAGGGAGTTGGTAATCAATTGGCAAAAAATGTGTTGGAATTTTCTAGACGGTAGGCAAGCCTACTTTAAACCATCACAGTTCCAACTGTCGGATAAATGTCGGTTACTAAACGGCCTAAGCATAACTTTGCTTTTAATTTTACTCTTCTTAAACGTCACAATACCGACTAGCGCGAGAGAGTCGGTAATCAATTGGCAAAAAATAGGTTGGAATTTTCTAGACGGTAGGCAAGCCTACTTTAAACCATCTCTGTTCCAACTGTCAGATAGATGTCGGCATTGCCAACTAAAAGAAGTAGTCGGCTTCATGAGTCGGAAAAGTGTGGAATAAGCATGGTACAGCTGACTGGACCGTAAACCGACTATTCGACCTTTAACCGACTGTTATGCGGAAGGCTTGTGCTACTGGGGGGTAAATCAGAATTTACACCCCCCAATACCGGAAGATAAATTACTCCTCATAATTAAACAAAATTTAAGGATGGAATATAAAGGGTTACTTATGGTTCTCCAGGCGCAAACGCTGTCAGACTTGCACGATGTATGCCTAAAGATAGACCAAACTTTTGAGCTAGACCAACCTCTCATCCCAAGACAACCAAAGTCCTATCGCGCAACAAAATATGGATGTGAGAGAGCCACCCATACAACAGGCCCTGCGGTATATAGCACCCAAACCTAAAGTAAATTCTCAACAAGTAGTTCCTCAGTCTTCGGGTGTACAACCAATAGCTTCCCCTATAACTGATTATTCCCAGACGGGAACGAATCAAGGGTACATCCCGAACATGGGAACTCATACTAACATGGACATTCCGTATGGGAACAATAACAACCCCGATCAGGAAGGATATTACAATCCTACCCCCGTCCAAAATGATCCTCAAACCTATCGAGCTCCTTTCCCGAGGCCCAGTTCCCAACCAAGGCAACCCCACCTTGCAGCAAGACCTCCACCAAGAAGACGAAGCCTCCCCAGAGACGAATACCCTCGTCAAACTCGAGTCTTTGAGAGAGGAAATCCTGACGTTGCACCCAGAGAAAACAGCCTCAGCAACAAGAGCTACAGCTCGTTCCAAGACGTCCACAGAATCAAGCCAGGAGAGTCAGAATCCTCCGAGAGTCCAGGACGACCGACCAGTCACCTGCTTCAACTGCGGTGGCTTGCGTCACTATGCCAGCGAATGTCCATCCCCAAGGGTAGAAAGACAAAGAGGTCCGTTTCCGGGAAACGCCAACCCGGGAGGGAATCCCCGAGGACGTCTCCCTCCCGCAACACAATAGTCCCGAGAGAAGAAAATCGAATCGTGGCACGATCCTCTTTACGACTAGCCACAATTCGAAGAAGAAGAGGACTCCCCAAAACAAAACCACATCTAATAAACATTCAATTTGAACACACAATCATACAGACTAGAATCGATAATGGGGCAGAAGTTTCCATGATTAGTTTAGACCAATGGCGGGCCTTACAGAGATTTCGACGGGATATCACATTTGAACCGAACTCAGAAAAATCAGAATGTATCGTAATGGGAAATGGACAATACTCTTTCATTGAAGGCTCTACCGTATTAGAATTTGAAATTAAATTTGAACAAGATATAACGAGGAGGAGATTTAGTCAAGAGTTCCACATCGTCCCTTCACTTCTCTGCGATGCAATCTTAGGCCAAGATTTTCTAGAAGACTGGAAAACCATGATCGATTTTGGAAATTTAACTTGTAATATTGATGGACTATTATTAAAACTCGTAGAAGTCTCAGAGGATAAGCTTCCTCCCTCACCTCAAATGGTTTCTAACGTCAACGAAGCAGTTGAATCAACCTCTCTCTCATATAAGCAGAAGAGAGAGTTGAAAGAACTCCTTCTCCGATTTCCGGAACTCTTTACTGATAAGTTTGGAAGAACCAGCTTAGTGGTCCATGAAATCCACACAGGAAATGCTAAGCCGATACACAAAAGGCCATATCGATTATCGAGTTAGTGATGCCAAGAAAAAATTATCGAAAAAAGCATCTATGACATGCTCAAGGATGGAATAATCAAGCCATCTACGTCACCATGGGCCTCGACAGTAGTGATCCTAGAGCAAGACGACGGATCCGGCACAGGCAAGAAGAAATACCGTTTCTGTATTGATGTCCGAGAACTAAATTCAATCACCCAAAGGATCCATATCCGATTCCAAGAATCAACGGAACTCTCAGTAAATTGGGAAAACCCAAATACATCACCGCATTGGATTTGAAATCTGGATACTGGCAAGTTGAAATGGAACCAGAAAGTGCGCCAAAGACAGCTTTCATAACGCACGCGGGAAATTACGAATTTAACGTATTACCGTTTGGACTTTGCAACGAACAAGTACCTTCCAGCGTCTCCTGGATGAAGTCTTCCGAGATGGAGAAAAATTCGCTATCGTCGTTTATCTCGACGACATCCTAATAGCCTCCGAGACATGGAAAGAGCAGAAGAACGCTCTGGAGTACGTAATGAATAAACTAAAGAACGCTGGCTTAACTCTTAGTTGAAGAAATGCCGCTTCGCCCAATCGGAAGCAGTCGTCCTCGGACATGTAATCAACGAAACCGGAATTTACATAGATCCTTCCAAGGTTGACGCAATCAAGAAATATCCTCAGCCAAAGACGCTAAAACAACCCCAACGATTCCTTGGAATGGCCGGATGGCATCATAGATTTATACCTCATAACTCAAAGATAGCCACTCCACTCAATCAATTAAAAAAGAAAGGAGTCAAGTTTGTATGGGGTCCTGACCAAGAGGAATCTTTCCAGAAGATAAAAGACGCCATTTGCAGCTCACCACCATTGGCAGCGTATAAACCGGATGCGCCAAGCATTTTGACAACAGATGCGTCAGATGCCGGCTTGGGTGCAATGCTATCTCAGATTCAAGACGGAATCGAAGTCCCAATCGCATACGCTAGTATAAATCTTCGAAACGCTGAAGCATAGTACAGTACTTCGAAAAGAAATGTCTAGCGATATATTGGGCCATTGGACATTTCCGCCCGTACCTGGAAAGTAAACCTTTTACAGTCGTAACCGACCATAAAGCTTTACAGTGGCTATTTGGACTCAAAGAACCAAACTCAAAACTCGTCAGATGGGCGATGTATCTACAGACGTTCGATTTCAAGGTTCAACATAAGAAAGGAGTCGACAACGTCGTGGCCGACGCCCTTTCGCGAGCTCCAATAGGACTGTTCGCCTATCTGTAGCCTCCACCATGGAAGTGGAAAATCAAGACACACCATCTGAAGAGTCGAATGCACCATCAGATCATTCACACGTCGCGTATATTTTACCACCAAATCCACACGCGAATTTTCATATCTTTGATCGCGATGATATCATTACCGCTCAAGGGGAAGATCCTGTTATTCGCGAAATCATTGAACAATTGCGACAAGATAACCCTCCAGACAATACAGAGTACGAGATGGTAAACAATCTCATTTACCGAAAAGCGTCAGGAGTTTGTCCAGCGCGAATCTACCTACCTCAATCTCTCAGAAGAGAAGCTATGAGGCTCTTGCATGATCATCCTCTCTCTGCCCAGAGAGGTAAATACAAGACGCGAGAGAAAGTAGGACATAGATACTGATGGCCCGATCTCGACAAGGACGTCAGGCAATATGTCAAGGAATGCGTCCTATGCCAACAATACAAGATCAGTAACCGTAGGACACCTGGTCTTATGATATCTACAGTTCCGACTGGACCCTTCGACAAAATAGGAGTTGATATCATGGGACCCTTTCCAATCAGTAGAAGAGGATACAAATTCCTCCTCGTCTTCACGGATTACATGACAAAATTCGTCGAACTAATCCCTTTAAAAAGAATAACAGCCGACGCATACGCCCTCGCACTGAAGAACTTCGTGTGTCGATGGGGAGCACCGAAGCATATACTAAGCGACAGAGGGACTCAGTTCGTGTCCTCCCTATGGCACAATACGGGCAAATTATACAACATTGGACCCATTCACACTTCACCTTATCACCCTCAGTCGAACATCACTGAGCGGGTAAACCGAGTCCTCGGACTAACCATCTCCATATATGTAGAGAACAATCACAGAACGTGGGACGAAACCCTGAACGCTCTTGCGTTCGCGATAAACTCAGCTCCCCACGAAACGACTAAAAGATCTCCTTTCTACTTAAACATGGGACGAGAACCGATACTCCCATGGGACATCGACATAGGGATGCCCATCGAGGAATTTGAAGATCGTTCGGAGACCTTGAAGATCTTGAAGGACCAGTGGAAATTAACCAAGACCTTCTCGAAACTGGCTCAGGCCAAACAGAAAAAATACTATGATCTCACGAGAGAAGACCTAGAGTTCGACATTGGGACGATCGTTTGGAAATTGACTCATCCCCTATCCAACGCTAACCTGGGTCGAATGGCCAAGCTATGTCCAAAGTGGACGGGTCCCTACAAGATCATAGAGAAGAGAAGTCCACTAGCTTACGTCCTAGAAGACATGATCTCGGGACAAAAGACCGGCCCAATCAACATGTCGCAACTCAAGTTGTACCAAACCCCTGACGTTCCAATAGAGGAAAACGAAGAGCCGCCTTCTCCCGGAGAAGAACTAGCGGAACCAGAGGAAGTCCACCCAGAGGAAATCGTTCAGGAAAGGGAAAACACCATCCCTTTTGAAAAAACACGCATCTGACTATTGAACAACCCAAAAGGTCCAAGTAAATTACAAGACAACTTACTATGCTACTTGTTTCACGCATCTGAGTATTGATGCCATTTATACCAGGAGGCCAGGGTACTTGGAGTAAAATAAGCACCACCAAATAGGCTCGCATCGAGGTACAAATGGTTTCAATACTACTAGTCTTGAAATGGTTGTATAATAATAAAATATTTGTTAATCTCAATGTATTATTTTTTAATATTTACCTTAGACTAGTAACCCCTATTTTGCGAAGTCTGTCATCAGTAGAGCTCTTTAAATTTAGTAGATATATAACTTTATCGACGACAGTTACGTTTTCATCCATGTATATTTTCACTGAAATCATTTCTTAAAAATATACCAACCACAATAAAAAAATACATTAACCAACCTTTCTATATGAATCGCTAAATTTCGAATTACACCAACGTAGCCAAAGATATATTTTGCGTGAACCAACCGTCAAAACAACAAGCCACTGGAATTTTGGTAACATGAAGGCAGGGCGTTACGCAGTACGTCGGAGGTCCTAATTCATATTATACATTTAATCTCAAACTAATTAGAATTTTAAAAACTATGCGCGACATTTTCAAAATGTCTCTATAAGCAGAATTATCTTAAAATTAGTAGGAAAAAGTAAAAATTTTACTACATTTAAATAGATCAAAAGAAAAACAAAACATCTGGCGTCATAAACGGCAGAGAAAATTTATTTTATGGCATAGGCATGGATAAAGAATGCGCGTGAGAAAATCTGTTTTCACTCTACAGGATAGGCAACTCCCTATCTCGAACGACAGCTTATTCTGTATATACTCTGTTACAACATCGTTTGGCAGCACGCGTAAACCTAGGTCTCTAAGTAACGTAGCTAGGTACGTGCTGTCGAGAGACAAAAAACTTCAGGATCTTCAGGATTTAAGATATCCGCGAGTTTTTTAGCTCGAGTGCACGGACCTCTAGGCTTAAGTAACGTAGCTAAGTACGTGCTGTCGAGAGACAAAAAACTTCAGGATCTTCAGGATTTAAGATATCCGCGAGTCTTTTAGCTCGAGTGCACGGACCTCTAGGCTTTAGTTTCAAATACGTGTGGTAGGCTGTATACAATTTCACACGTATTTGAAAACTAAGGCCTAGAGGTCCGTGCACTCGAGCTAAAAAACTAGCGGATATCTTAAATCCTGAAGATCCTGAAGTTTTTAGTCTCTTGACAGCACGTACAAAGCTACATTACATAGACACTTAACTTTGCGCGTGCTGCAAACCGGTGTTGTAACAGAGTATATACAGAATAAGCTGTCGTACGAGATAGGGAGTTCCCGATCCTATAGCGTGAGAACAAATTTCCGCACGTGCATGGCATAAGGGAGAACTTGACCGAGGGGACCGACATTAGAGCGTACTTGATAATAAAACACTATAGATTTTCATGATTTCAATGACTAAATAATGATTTTACTGATTTGGAGGTCAATTTAACTTTTTTTAATTAAAAGATTGGAAGGATTTCTGTAAACCATAAAAAAGGAAAACAGGGGAAAATGGAAAAATGAGGTTAAATAAATAGTTAACAAAAACTACTCGGGGAAATTTAGAATTTTTTATGTAAATTGAGAGATATTTGCCGAATAATTAAGCAAAATGTTCGTGAATATTCCCTCCGTAGGATTAACATTACACTAAACTTTGGAGGCTCATAACTCTGTTTAAATTAGATATAGGGGTCCTTTGATTGTATAATAGTCCTATTTGCCCCCCTCTTTCGATAACATTTGATCCATAGGATACTCCCATATACAGGAAAATTAAGGAAAACTCGAGGAAGTATATGTGGAAATCCCTGGAAAATGTTTTTTTTACAAAAGTTGTATGAACCCTGGGTAAAGTTTCGAGAGATACATTACAGATTTCACTAATTCGTTTATACTGATTTGAATGTTTTACCAAATTTTTGCAGTTAATTTAACGATTACATGGATATCACGGCGATTTTAGTGAATTTTTGTGTACGAGATTTGAAAGAGCGACGGCACCCTCGTCTTTTGACGCATTCGTAAAAGCAATAAAAATCTTAAAAGAAATGAAAACAAATAGAGGGGGGTATACCGAACCTTTTCCTTAACTACCCATTTTACAGTGAACGGTGAACCATCAGGATAGGAGAAACATTAGTAACGGGACTTAACCTGAGATTAACCCAATGAATAGAGTTAATGTTACCGTCCAAAACTGGCAATTTTGTTCTAAGAAAAGGGATCAACCTACAGTTCAACACGAAGTAGACCATTTTACTTAACTACCATTTTCATTCTTGTTTACGAAGTGTCAATAGATAGAAGTCCTTAACTGGAGCTGGTCGAAGGTCCCCAAATGAGGTATGTTTCCAATTTCGTTTCCAGAGCTTCACTTTTTAATAATGTGGGGTTTTGAACGTTAAAGAATTGTTCAAAACCCAAAGTAAACTCGTTTATAATATTCGTATCGACCAAAACTTGAGGGGACTATGACTCAAACTTAAGCTAAATATTTCACGGGAAACCAACTTAACTTTTACTTAACTTGCACATAACAAAATGGACGGTGAACAATCGGGATAAAAGAAAGAGGAGTAAAGGGATTAACCCTAGATTAACTTATTGAATAAGGTAAACTACACCGCGGGTAAAGTAACTTTGCTTTTCCTGAAATGCTTGGTAAAGGGACTAAACATGAGTTTAACTTATAAAGTACAGAAGACAAAAGAATGAGTTTACTTGACAACCAGTTTCATTCTGTTACAGGTATTGTTGTACGATAGAGAAAGAAATTACGTGGACACTTATAACATTCGAAGGAAATCTAATCTGGTAAGTGTTAAAGTACGTTTTACACACAATGATAAGAAATCCAGAGCTTTAATTTCTAATAATGTGGGGTTTTGAACGTTAAAGAATTGTTCAAACCCCGAGTTAACTACTTTACTCTCGATAAAAACATGAGGCACATTGACACTTGCGAAATGGGACTTAGACTCAAACTTAAGCTAAATATTTCCCGGGAAACCAACTTAACTTTTACTTAACTTGCACATAACAAAATGGACGGAGAACAATCCTGATAATAGAAAGAGGAGTAAAGGGAGTTAACCTTAGATTAACTTATTGAATACGGTAAACTACACCGCGGGTAAAGTAACTTTGCTTTTCCTGAAATGCTTGGTAAAGGGACTAAACATGAGTTTAACTTATAAAGTACAGAAGACAAAATAATGAGTTTACTTGACAACCAGTTTCATTCTGTTACAGGTATTGTTGTACGATAGAGAAGAAATTACGTGGACACTTATAACATTCGAAGGAAATCTAATCTGGTAAGTGTTAAAGTACGTTTTACACACAATGATAAGAAATCCAGAGCTTTTATTTCTAATAATGTGGGGTTTTGAACGTTAAAGAATTGTTCAAACCCCGATTTAACTGGTTTACTCTCGATAAAAACATGAGGCACATTGACACTTGCGAAATGGGACTGAGACTCAAACTTAAGCTTAATATTTCCCGGGAAATCAACTTAACTTTTACTTAACTTGCACATAACAAAATGGACGGTGATCAATCGTGATAAAACTGAAAGTAGTAGAGGAAGTTAACCCGAGATTAACTTATTGAATAGGGTAAACTTTACCGCGGGTACATTTACTATGCTTTTCCTGAAATGGTTTAATTTAGGATCGACTAAGGTCGAACACCAAAGAGCGAATTATAAACGAGATCAAGTTTTATAAATCTTTGTTCTAATATTTCCATTTTTTTAAAACAGGTCTTTAGTAAAATTAACGCCAAAAATTAGTAAGTGCAAACTGAATAGTTTAGATTTTAATTTAATCATTTTAACTTAATTTTAAAATAAAAATAGTCGTTAAAATAGACATAATATATGGAGAAATAAATCTGCAAAACAATTCATATATATTCTTCCATATTTAACATTTTCAGGCGCAAGATATTTAACAATAAAATATATAGCAGCAAAGGTAGAAGAAACGTATAACGCTGAAAAAGATGCACCAAAATCATCGAACTATAGAATTTACGACGTCGTTAAACAATTAATATTGTTTTGCTCAAACCCAGAAATTAACATTGAAAAGGTTAATGGACTGTATTTATTGGAGGAGGAAATTCCCAACATGTGCAAGGAGAAAACCAAAAAAATGTATTCGTGGTACAAAATTGTGTACGAAAGTTACCCCAAAGAAACGTAAGAAAGAAAAACCATTTATAGCATCTAAGTCATACATTGATAACTGATGAGCCGGAGGAAATTTTTTTATGAGAGATTGGGAGTTACCTATGTTAGAAGGGAAAATCATATTTAATGAACCTCGTACTTTACAAATGCTAATAATATGTAGGTTTACGTAATTTTAAAAAATTATTAAATTACTCAAAATGACGGGGGAAATTAAATTGCGTAATAAAATAATTTGCCGAAACGTCAAACCGTTTTGGAGATGAAATTTTAAGGTTTTTCTAATGACGCCTTATATTTAACATGAAGCTGAAAATGAACTTAATAAGTTAGCGCGGTATACATTTAATCTACGACGGACTTGGCGCGACATTATTTTGATCGTCCAGTTCTTCAAAGATTTTATATTGAAAACGCGCAGTTGAAAACGTATAAAATTGATATCATTGGCATCATTTTAGGAATAATTTGAACAAAAAATCTCAAAATAATAAATCCATAACGGTGACGCGAATGTAAAAATATAATAGAAAAATTTGCGTTTAAATTCGATAAACTTTAAACCTAAATTTATCGATACAAGTACACCTTTTGTTAGAACAGGATATGTTAAATTAAATTTATTCTTAATAAACATTTAGGCGAACAAAGCTTTGTTCGAGCATTAATAAATCTTCGAAACGTTTCGCTCAATGTATGGGAAAAAGATTAAACAAGAAAGGAGAGAGCACATTCGCTGATTTAGTGACTTCACTAATAGTAAAACTAGTGTGTAAGGGCCACTTTGAAATATTTTAGACGAAGCTGATTTCCATAGACTAATTCGCTTAGTTTCATTTAAACGTTTTTATTTTGGATGTGAAGTCGCAAAGTATGGCTATACGACATCGCTAGTGGAACAGCTAAAACCAGAAATCGTAGAAGCCTACAAAAATATAATTGAACTATTTCCAATTTGGAAAAAAAAATTTGCCTGCCTCAAGAGCTATTGGAGAGCTACCCATACGTTGGAAACGAAGATGATCCTTCTTTGGACTGTTTGAATGAAGGTAAGATAAATTTTGTGTCATGTAAAACGATTTTCGTGCAAACGTCAATGAGATCGGAGGGGGTTGATCAATTAATTCATGATGTTAACTTACGAAAAATTACGTATACAACAAAGTTTTTGTAAAATAAAGCCTGGAACAACAAATCTCAGACTTAAAGGATTCGTACAATTTACGCGAGGAGGCCGGGCTACTACTTGGCGTTTACTAAGCTACAAATAACCTGGCCTCTATGTATGAAAACTATATATAAGCGCACATGACCTATTTAGTTTTTTTAACAATAACACAGGCATTAACTATCGGCAAGTTGGTTTTAATTATTTTTACGCTTCAGATACGCCAGTCGAAGAAGTGGCACAAAAACAAACGAAAGAAGCAACGGAACACAACCTTCGTGAAGGCTTGTTGGATTTAGAAGAAAAAAAATTACATGTTAAAGAAAAAAAATTCCAATTAATTCTTAATATTTCTAAAAATGGGCCTGCAAATAAATAACTAAATGTCGGATAAAAATACAACATTATCAATGTTTGTTATAAATCGTTCCTGGTTATTATTACCCTGTAGAAAATGGAAAAACATAAAATAACACTGAAAGAAGAAATGGAGCAAGTGGAGCTAGGCCTCATAAAAATGAATTAAGAAATTGAAAATTTGAAATCAGTCATTAAACAAAAAAAAAAAAGACAATGACTTCGTAGCGGAGACGTTAAGGGAAAAATTCCCACAGAATTTTAGTGACAGAGTGTCGGATTTATTTGAATCATTACCAATATTATCACAACTTCAAGAAGAATTAAAATGAAACACTTTTGCGGACACATTAAAAAGAATAAAAGAATTAATGTACGGTAAGACATGAACACCATTTAAAAACCTATTTTTTAATCTATGACTATCCGAATCACTTTAAGATAATTGTATACAGGCTCTTCATTTTCAAACTTTTAAACGTAAACTTTAAAAATTTTGTTAACAATCACTTATTTTACAGCCAAGGTATATCTTGAGTCAAGTACAAAGGAAGTTGAAAACGCTGACGATAATCTATAAAACTGGTTACGTTACCATTATACTACAACTATAAATTCGATAATATTTTTTAATGCTATTGTAGACACATTGGTCGATAATAATGATGGACACGCCACGAACGTTCAAGGTAAAAAATACTTTAAAAAAATGGTTTAGTTAGGATTACTTAAAAGTTAATAAAGAAATTATTTTTTCAATGGACAATGTAGGAAAATCAATGTCACAGACAAACGAAAATTTAACACCAACGAGTGGTCGAGGTTATATATAATGAATGCTTTACGATTATACTACAGCTTTAAAATTATTAATTAATTAGTTATTAATATTTAAATTTTTGGTGGTCCAATTAGGGGAATCAAGGAGAGAAAATGAAGACATTTTAAACACAACTAACGTTCAAGGTGATATATAGTAAATAGTAGCGTAAAACCTACACTATAACTTTAAAGTTACAAATAATTAAAAATTTTCAGAGAAGAATATTCAAGACTTGAGGACAGATGAGATAGGCGAAAATTTGAGAACAACTAATGATGAAGGTAATAACTGATAAATGATTGTGTTACTAATACTAAAACTTCAAAATTTTTAATTTTTCATTATTTCCTCCACAAATTAAGAGTCTAACGAAAATTTGAAAAAACTAATGAAGGTAATAACTGATAATCGATTGTGTTACTATTGTAATAAAACTTCAAAGTTTTTTAAATTTATTATTCAAAAAATTTCATTATTTCCTACACAAATTAAGAGACTTCCGAAAATTGGCAAACAACTAATTATCAAGGTAATACATGATAAATGATTGTGTTACGTTTATTTATTATTAATAATATTTCATTTTTTGATCAACAAATTAGGAGAATCAACGTCAGAAGTACATGATAACATCAACGCGTCCACCAATGAAGGTTGGAGTTAAAATTATACTATAACTTTTCATTCATAAATAAAATTTCTTCTTTAGCAGAAAACTCTGAAGAAATATTGACGGAGGGCGGTTATATTTTTGAAGCAATGAATGAAGCCGGTAGTAAGTCTAATAACTTGGCCGTCACTTCAATATATAATTTTATAAAAGGATAACGTAAATTTCCAGTTTGCGATTTGGATTATGTGGGTAGTTTTAAAACTATTCCAAACGAGGAAGACGATGATGGAGAGCCACAAGCCAAAAAATTTAAAGAAAATCTTTATGAATATGTTGAAAAACTATTTTGAAAAATTTAATTCGTGTTTCAAGATATGAAAGCAAAAATAATAATATTTAGAAGACTTTCAGGGGACAACATTGACCGAACAATGTCTATGTAAATAGTATGAATCTTTTGCTCAAATTTAAACCTTAAAATAAAGAAAAAGATTTCATTTAAAAAAATATTATAAAAGATTTAATAAGTTTAAAAAATATATTTCTAAAAAGATTTTTTCATAAGATTGAAAATATTTTTTATTAATGATTCTCTAAAAATATAAAAACAATTAGGATTTTCTAATAACACTTTTTAAATAAAAAATAAAACTTAAATAAAATATAAAAGTGATAAAACTGAAGTTCCTTTTTATGTAAAAACCGAAAGCGTACAAAATTTTTTAATATCAAATTTAAAAAAACTGTACAAAACTAATAATGTATATGTAAATAGTATGATTCCTAATAGTGATGAATATAAAGTTCATGTTCCCGTTCCTGTGAAAAATTTTTTTTGCAAAAATTCTTAATATTAAATTAAGGAAAATTGAACTGAAAAACATTTTTTAAATAAATTTTAAAAATTTAATAAAAGTAAAAATTATTCGAGGAAAATATTTTTTTACATAAAAGATAGAAATTTAAAAAAGTGATTTGTTGTACATATCACAGGACGGACTTCGCGAATTTCACCAAGCATCTGCAAGAGTAATTAGAGGTTCGATTTCGAGTTTGGATGCCATGGATACAAATTTTATGGGACATTTTTCTGCGCTATGTTTAGGCAACACTGTATACCGGAATACAGAAATTGATAAAATGATTGTAACAGCAATATATGCCAAAATGATAGAGTATATGGTTGGATATCAAAGGATTCCATAAAAACCTGTTAAATATTTTCTCACTAAAAATCCAAAAAACTTTAGAATTTAATGTGGAAATTTTAAAAATTAAATTTACATATTCATGGATAAAAGTGACCATATTTTTGGAAAAAAATGATTTTATTTTTTAAAATGAAAATATCAATATGAATACTTCTTCAGGAAATGGACCAGGAAATAAAATCTCCTACAAGTTGATTTCAATGTAATACAATACTTCCCCAGGGCCGTAAAATTGTGACCTTTTATGATTGTCCCGAGGACCAGTAAACCCCACTTTTTGAATTAAAAAACTAGTCCAAGCAACTTATAAACTGGTTTTGGACCAGAGGAAGTGTGCTATTTCCCAGACTGTTTGAAAAAGCCACCATAGACGCTCATTGGCCAGTCGCTTGGCGCCTGCGCTCTGGCTTGGCTTAATGACCGTTTGTTTTGTCGTCTGCTACCCCACTCCAGTCCTAATTCCAAGTTCGAAACCGAGGCTTAGCAAAATGGTAATTTAAATAAGATTTTAAACTTGAAAATTATTCATTTTGTAGGATTACTAATTGATACGAACCCTGGTTGGCTACAGGAAGGTTAAAGATGCGAAAAATGTCCTAGAAATGGGTATCACGCTCTTCCCGATGGGTTTTATCCGTTTTCCAGCCAACTAAAAAATGTAGATATTTTCATAATTACTCGAAATAAAAGAGATCATACATTTCGGGAACTATTAACTACGTCTTGACGGCCACGATTTACCTAATTAGACAGTCTCCTTACACGAATTTACGCAACTTATCGTATTGAAACTACGCGTTTCGTTTCGGCTCATTTCCTAGCAATCAGCGTAACATTAATGAAACGAGACGAGGTAATTAACTCTTAATCGTTCAAATTATTAGCTACAAACGTTTACAGCATTTGATTTAAATTACTCAACCATTCAAAGTGACTAATTACGACAGTTTGGAAACAAAAATAATCTTGTCAATAAAACAACATTTACATACGTTTAATGGCGTTCAATTTCTTAATCTCATCAATAAAACGACGTTAAAATACATTTAATAGCCAAGAATCTCAAACATTTTACTTATACCCTCTTCACACGAGGCATAAAAAAAAGACTTAATAAGCTAAAGTTTGATTCATAAACTATGGTTAGTGTTTCACACGGAAAAGATTTTTAAACCGATTTTAGCTAAACTGAAGTTAGGCTTGTTTAATAAACCAGAGAAGTCTAGCGGTTAACCTTTTCTTTCCGGATTTGGGTAAATATTTTTCGCATAGTCTGCAAAAAATCGCCAATACTGTATCTAAGGCAAAAGACGAATACTTTGTTTCAAATATATTTCAAGAATCACAAATTGCAATCGATGAAATTGAAATTGATAATTGGAACAATGATTCGTTTGAATTGTCTAGCTCTCATGCAGTGCAGAATACAACTAACTCGTTACTTTCGAGTCCCCAGAGTAGAAATAACAACCCTTCTACTACAAATCCATTAATATTGAGCCCCAGGAGTAGTAATACTCTTCCTAGAAATACTAGCCATTGCTTAATTCAATCCCCATCCATCCAGTTTCTCTCCTGTAAGGTCAAGTACTTCTAGACCTAATGGTCAAAATCAAAACAATCCTATGAAAGAAAACTGTGAAAATACTCTAGTTCAAGCAGATTTTCGTGATTTTAGTGTACACGAAGAAGGGGGAATAGACGTTTTAGCGGGATGGATAGCGAAGAAGTTTCATAAAGTGTATCCCGATTTAAAATTTAAGATGTAAAACTTCAGTGTCTGATCACTCATATGCGTTACCATCTTGGATAAAATAACTTTCTTCACTACTTGTTTCACACATATGACCGATAAATGTTACACGCATCTTACTATAAACGACACAAAATGTAACTAAATCAAGGTAGATTTCAAGTTTTAAAAGAGTTTAAATGGCCATAATTGGATCCTGAAGCAGTACAGTAAGCAGACGACACCACGAGAACAGCTGAGCTAGCCCTAGCAGCGATAAAAAACTTATTTACAGCCTGCCTTAATTACAATCCGTAATCGCTGTCTGCAACGTTGTCTGCTAGCGTTGACATTCCTTAAAGATACTTTAATTAACTCATTTATCTATTTTAAATCAAACTGGATTCGCCAATTAAACTAATTACACACGTGCTAGTTAATTCCTTACGTCTTTAATGTTTATTTTTTACATTACCTCAAATTTCAATAAAATCAGTTGAAAATAATTTTGATTTATTTACAGTCCGCCTTAATTACAATCCGTAATCGTTGTCTGCAACGTTGTCTGCTAGAGTGGAGATTCCTTAAAAACACTTTAATTTACTTGATTATCTATTTTAAATTAAACTGGATTTGCGAATTATATTAATTATTAATTAATTATATTTTATTAATTATATTAATAATTCGTTGATTATTAACCGATTTAAGGTTTATTTTACGTCTATATGTTATAAAGGTAGTTTAAATAGGCTTAACGCTATGACTGGGGATGATGAAAAGAAACTAAAACTCAATTTAAAATTAATTTTAACGCATTTATTGAATTATTACAAATACTCCAAGGGTCTAGCCAGGGGCGTTCCGAAGGGACAAGGTTTTGGGGGGGAGCCCACCAAATTTTGCCAACTTGAAACCAAAAATTTACCAAGCGACACGTAGTAATGTAGTATCATGTTACTCTGTTTCGTAAAATAGTTTTGGAATGAAAATCCCTGACTAAATTTATCTAATTTCCTGGACTAAATTTATCAAATTTCCCCGACTAAATTTATCAAATTTCCCCGACTAAATTTATCAAATTTCCCCGACTAAATTTATCAAATTTTCCGACTAAATTTATCAAATTTGCCCGACTAAATTTATCAAATTTCCCCAACTTAATTTATCAAATTTCCCCGACTAAATTCATCAAATTTCCCCGACTAAATTTATCAAATTTCCCCGACTAAATTTATCAAATTTCCCCGACGAAATTCATCAAACTTCCCCGACGAAATTCATCAAACTTCCCCGACGAAATTAATCAAACTTCCCCGACGAAATTCATCAAGTTTCCCTGATCAAATTCATCAAATTTCCCTGATCAAATTCATCAAGTTTCCCTGATCAAATTCATCAAGTTTCCCTGATCAAATTCATCAAGTTTCCCTGATCAAATTCATCAAGTTTCCCTGATCAAATTCATCAAGTTTCCCTGATCAAATTCATCAAGTTTCCCTGATCAAATTCATCAAGTTTCCCTGATCAAATTCATCAAGTTTCCCTGATCAAATTCATCAAGTTTCCCTGACCAAATTCATCAAGTTTCCCTGATCAAATTCATCAAGTTTCCCTGATCAAATTCATCAAGTTTCCCTGATCAAATTCATCAAGTTTCCCTGATCAAATTCATGAATTTTCCCTGACCATTTGCAATAACTCACATGGGGAACATAGACTTTGAAACTAGTTACTATATAAAATTGTTGAAATTATAGGATAATAATTTACTAGTAAGTGAAAAAATGACTAATTATTTTAAAAATAGTGAACCGAAAGTAACTAAAAGTTACTAAATGAAGATACTTAAAAGAGCTGGCTCGGGTAAAATCTTACTATGTTGCCAACACTCTTTCAAAGCAAATCACTTCACTGATTTCCTTAATTCGAACTTCTGTTTGTAATTAAAGACTTTAAAAAAGTGTGTCTTGTAATGAACCACCGTCTATAAGTTGATATAATGAGATCAAATGCTCCCTCGTACAATGAATATTGTAAATTTACTTGAATCATTTTGACAAGAGTCGTTATTGTTATAGATATAAGAATACTATTTTGTTTGAATAGAATCCCATTAAAGTTATATTCGGAGCGAGCGAAGCGAGGTCCGCGATTTTTTGGCTCTGCTCAAATCTCCGATTCCGGTCACTCTGATACTGTTTTCCAGAATTTCAATTTCACTCCAAAATATTTTTCCCTGACATTTCCCTGGCCTTTTAGGTCCATTTTCAATTTCCGAGCTTCATTTTGCCAAGTAAGCGTCAATTTGCCAACTCAACAAAATTTTAGGGGGGGGGAGCCTCCCCCCCTGTCCCCCCAAGGGATCGCCCCTGCCCTTAATATGTGGTTCAAATTTCAAAGAGATCCCTCCATTAGTTTTTTTTATAGAAAATAAAGTTGCTAAGGGTGGTTTTCATTTCCATAAAAAAATTCAGTCATTTTGGCAAAAAAAGGGAATTTTTCCCATAGCAATAACATGGGAAATGTTTCCTATTATGGCCAAAGCTACTCGACCATTTTTTGAAGACTATTTATTCGATAGGTCTGAAAACGGTTTTAAATGAAAGGTATAACACTTTTTTGGTGCCTTCCGAAGTTTTATTGAAATCAATTAATATTAAGTATTACTTTTTGTACTTTTAAGCACATACTTAAACTTACGACCTTTTATTCTGTTGGACTTAGGTGGTTTAATCCTAGCTAAAATCATATCAATTCACTGATTTCACTAAGCCTCGGTCAAAATTTAAATACAGCTGATTGTATGTAGAGACTAGAGACCAATTGGCCGTGTAGCGTATGTTTTAAGGTGTTTCACCTGGTGCCATCGGCCAACGATAGCCGCTAATTAGGTAATTTGTTTAAATTAAATCAATTTTTGTTGTTTAAAGTAGATTAATGCAAAATACGCACAAGGGTTCGTTCCCTGGTTTCTCGACTGTTGCCACCAGTTACCGCTACGAAGATACGTTTTTTACTGGTAAAATAAATGATAGATTCAATCACACTATCACTAAACCCTGTCACCAAATCATACAATATTTTTAAATGACGCTTGTCCAATAATTCTTATAGGTTAACAATTTAATATTTAATTATTTAGTGCTTATTCTAACATAACCTCAAAACAGTAAACAACGGCCATTTTTCCAACGATAACTGTGCAGATTATATTTGGTGCCACCGATGACCACTATGTTGGTTTAAATTAATGGTAATATAATTGAATAATTAAATCACACGATCACTAAACCCTGTGGTATATAACCATTGAACAGAATTCCATTGGAACGAAATTCCATTGGACCGAAATAAAAAATAAGTTGTTCTAATTGACCGAAGCTAGCCGGCTGTTCCCAATGGACCTAATTCCCATTGAGCAGACTTCCCATTCCTGTTGGACAGAAGTCTCGTTGGAGCGAATTTCCCATTGGCGCGATTTCGCATTTTATCGTATTCCCATTGAGCAGACTTCCCATTCCTGTTGGACAGAAGTCTCGTTGGAGCGAATTTCCCATTGGTGCGGTTTCGCATTTTATAATGCTATATTAATTAAGGTCTTTGAAAAATAAACATGCGCCTTTTCCAAAATATTCTTATTTTCTAGGTTGGCCTAGGGTTAGCTTAGGTTAGGTTAGCTTAGGTTAGCTTAGGTTAGGTTAGGTTAGGTTAGGTTAGCTTAGGTTAGCTTTGGTTAGGTTAGGTTAGGTCAGGTCCGGTCAGGTCAGGTCAGGTCAGGTTAGGTCAGGTTAGGTCAGGTCAGGTCAGGTTAGGTTAGGTTAGGTTAGGTTATGTTAGGTTATGTTAGGTTAGGTTAGGTTAGCTTTGGTTAGGTTAGGTGAGGTGAGGTGAGGTTAGGTTAGGTTAGGTTAGGTTAGGTTAGGTTAGGTTAGGTTAGGTGAGGTTTGGTTAGGTTAGGTGAGGTTTGGTTTGGTTTGGTTAGGTTAGGTTAGGTTCGGTTCGGTTAGGTTTGGTTCGGTTCGGTTTGGTTTGGTTCGGTTCGGTTTGGTTTGGTTCGGTTCGGTTAGGTTTGGTTTGGTTTTGTTAGGTTTGGTTTGGTTTGGTTTGGTTAGGTTTGGTTAGGTTACGTTAGGTTACGTTAGGTTAGGTTAGGTTAGGTTTGGTTTGGTTTGGTTTGGTTAGGTTCGGTGTGTGGAATCGGATATAGACGAATTCATTTATTCCATAAATAAGCCGGAATCGTCGTTAACAGCAGCTTCAAGCTTGGGCCAAAAAGCGACGCCAGTCATCGTTCACTACCTCTAGCGTTGGCTCTTGGCAGAACGAGAATGGCTGCTTGCCCCATGTACGGTTGGATTCTCTTCTTGTACTTAATGATTTCATTCACATGACCAATCTGTCGAATGGGATTTCCGACCAAAGGGGATTTCTGTCGAATGGGACTTTCGGCCGAATGGGATTTCTGTCGAATGGGATTTCCGACCGAATGGGATTTCTGTCGCATGGGATTTCTGTCGAATGGGATTTTCGGCCGAATGGGATTTCTGTCGAATGGGATTTTCGGCCGAATGGGATTTCTGTCGAATGAAATTCTGCCCAACGGATTCTATCCAATGGGATATAAGCAAACCCTGTCACCAAATCAATATTTTTAATTCAGCCTCTTCCAAGCGCGAAATTACAAATTAAGGCGATGTACAGTGTGTTAATTAATAAATATAAATTTTGGATAAATATGTAACACACTATCATTATTAAATTTCTGAAGAGAGGAAAAAAAAGTTGAAATTAATTTTTCTTAAATTTAAAAAGCAAATTTGGCTCAGAAAAAAACCCAGCGGCAGAAGCCTGTCTTATAAAATGTTTACAAGATGATTCGTTCAAGAATGTCTAGAATTAAATCGCATAGAAGTAATAAATATTTTACCTAAGTCAGCTGACTTGTCCAGGCAGGGCATAGCCCACTCGATCCATGCTCACGGACGCTGCACTGCCCTCTGCATCTTGCGTCGTGTTACCCGTTATCGAGATAGATAGAATGTTTTAGGAAAATAGAATTGTTGTTGAAAAATCTGAGATAAGTAATTTTTTATTTCAATTAATTTATAGGTAATAAATCCATTACAAGTAAAATCAGGTGATTGAATTAAATTCTAAAGAGTAGTAAAATTCGTATTGTCTTTAAAGTTATATGTAAAAAAATGGGTCTCGTACATAATCCCCCTGGACATTATCCCCCCGGACAAAATCCCCCTATTTTGGATTTGCCAAGACTTTTTCCCCCCGATTTTAGACGTGTTTGTACAAAATCCCCCCAGAGAAAACGTCCAGGACAAAATCCCCCAAAAGGAAAACTGTTCAACAAAATCCTACCGAAAGGATAATTTTATTGAAAATCCCCCAGATAATAGGCAATTAGAAGTAAAGGTAAACGGAAGCCCAAATCCAAAGATTATCTTTAATAATAATGCAAAAGTATAATTCACAAGAGTGAAAGGTATTGCAAACAATGTTCCTAAACCAAAAGAAGTAAACTACTGATTTTGTTTTAACTTATTTCCAAAATTCCAATATTTTGAAAAAGGCGGCATTTTATGGTTAGTCAGCAATATTTTGGAAAAGGCGGAAATTTATGGTTAGTCAGCGATATTTTGGAAAAGGCGGAAATTTATGGTTAGTCAGCAATATTTTGGAAAAGGGGGAAATTTATGGTTAGTCAGCGATATTTTGGAAAAGGCGGAAATTTGTTGTTAGTCAAAAATATTTTGGAAAAGGCGGCAATTTATGGTTAGTCAGCGATATTCTGGAAAAGGCGGCAATTTATGGTTAGTCAGCAATACTTTGGAAAAGGGGGAAATTTATGGTTAGTCAGCGATATTTTGGAAAAGGTGGAAAATTGTGGTTAGTCAAAAATATTTTGGAAAAGGCGGCAATTTATGGTTAGTCGGCAATATTTTGGAAAAGGCGGAAATTTATGGTTATCAGCAGTATTTTGGAAAAGGCGGAAATTTATGGTTAGTCAGCGATATTTTGGAAAAGGCAGAAATTTATGGTTAGTCAGCAATATTTTGGAAAAGGCGGAAATTTATGGTTATCAGCAGTATTTTGGAAAAGGCGGAAATTTATGGTTAGTCAGCGATATTTTGGAAAAGGAGGAAATTTATGGTTAGTCAGCGATATTTTGGAAAAGGCGGAAATTTATGGTTAGTCAGCGATATTTTGGAAAAGGCGGAAATTTATGGTTAGTCAGCGATATTTTGGAAAAGGCGGAAATTTATGGTTAGTCAGCAATATTTTGGAAAAGGCGAAAATTTATGGTTAGTCGGCAATATTTTGGAAAAGGCGGAAATTTATGGTTATCAGCAGTATTTTGGAAAAGGGGGAAATTTATGGTTAGTCAGCGATATTTTGGAAAAGGCTGAAATTTAGGGTTAGTCAGCGATATTTTGGAAAAGGCGGAAATTTATAATTAGTCAGCGATATTTTGGAAAAGACGGAAATTTATGGTTAGTCAGCGATATTTTGGAAAAGGCGGAAATTTATGGTTAGTCAGCAATATTTTGGAAAAGGCGAAAATTTATGGTTAGTCGGCAATTCATACTATTTTCTCCATCATTGGTTCCGCTTTTCCTCGTAGGGGGAATACTACTATTTTTACTACTATCCTACTAAAAAAATTTCCACTGTGGAAAACGACCTCTAAAATAGGAATGACCCCTGAAGGGTTCGTCTCCAAGGTGGGGATTTCGTTCCGTAAGCGGGGGATTTTGTCTCCAATTTGGGAGGGATTTTGTCTCCAGTTTGGGGGGATTTTGTCTGCAAATGGGGGGATTTTGTCTTATGCACATTTGGACGGGGGGAAATTTTTGGGGGGATTATGTCCAGGGGGATTATGGGAGTCACCCAAAAAAAATATCCGCGCTTCAGTCAACTAGAAAAACTCTTATCATTTTGTTTTTAAGGCTTGGGCAAACCAAGTCCTTTTTATATAATTTACATCTAAGCCTTGGTTGAAGTAATTTTCGATCACGAGCTGAAACGCTTTACACTAGAAATTTACGTTTACTTTTAGTTAACAATATTGGTACAAATATCATGCAATAAATTAAATAAAAACATACCCGTCCTATGCGACGATAAGTAAATCGCCCTCCTTCAAATAGGCATCCTTACTTCGCAAATATTAACCGTACTACTCCCCAAGTCACCATTAACAATGATGAAGTGTAGTCTGCTACGTTCAGCATCAGAAACTAAAGCAAAAGCACCGGTTAGTTAACCGGTTTATGACGCTGAACGATTTACCCTTCGAAAAACCGTATTTCAAATTTGGTGGACATCCGCAATTCAATTTCGTCTTGAAAGTCGAAACCTAACCCGCCAATAAGAAGCCAGAATCCAGTTCCTTTATGGACCAATGAGCGACGGGAATCCAAGTGGGCGCGGAAGTCTAAGCCTGCAGAATACGGCGGCTGGCCTATATTTGCTAGGTGGTGGAACAATGGGTGAAATTTACGGGAGAACCCTGAGAAAAGGAAAGAAAAAATGGAAAAGAGCCGTAAATATCAGCCCTAAACAAAAGCTAGCATATCATAAATTGTTGAAATGCGTCAGCTTTCTGAGGATGAATGCAGAGGAAAAAGAGAGGGATTTACCATTAAAACTTAAAAACCGCGATAATGGGAAATTATGCTTTCCAAAGAAATGCTTTTTACTATTTATTAGGCAACTAATAAAGATAATCTTGCTAACCAAAATGACTTATCAAAATATGGGACCAAAATGATCAAGGTAAGAAGAGTAAAAACTCAAACATTAATTTTAAAAACTACCTATGTTATTTAATAGAAATGTGCAGATGAAGCTTTCAAATTTCTCCAAACGGAAGACCAAAAGAAATTATTTTACGATGTGATTCCACAAACTACACCTATGGATAATTTTGACTTAGAACATTTCTATAAAGATTCCCTCGTAAAATGGTTCACGCTCGCATTCAGGAGATCTTTTCTAGTCACAAGATAACTGGTAAGGGAGGACACACACTACGGGATCAATTGTATTCTTCAAAAGATAAAAAATCCAAAAACAAGAAGGAGCCTAAAAAGGTTACAGCGAAAAAAAAAGTGAAAAGTTGTCCAAAGTAGAGAAGATTACTGAAAAAGGTAAATGAAAACTATTACACGGAAAGAACCCAAAGCAACAGAAGTATTCCAAGGCGATCAGTCTTCGGAAACTTCCAGTTTTAACGGAAAAGTAGCTAAAAAAATGCAAAATTAACTAAACTACAGAAAGCTGCGCCGTACTGACGTCCCCCATTTCAGTCAAACGACCTCCAAAAAGAAGACGAATTTATCCTGCCACATCAGTTTCTGCAGAGCTCTTTGTGAATCCTGAAACCAAGTCTTCTAGCATGAAAAAGCCAAGAATTTTCTAAAATATTAATAACATCGCTGACAACCAAAGTCAACGTGGATCGTATTCTCCAATTATTTGCAATGAGTCCTCCACAGCCGTCTCTAAATGTGATAATGGCCCTAGTGGGTCCACCACAGTCGTCTCTAAATGTGATAATGATCCTAATGGGTCCTCCACAGTCATCTCAAAATGTGATAATGATCCTAGTGGCTCCACCACAGCCATCTCTAAATGTAATAATGGCCCTAGTGGCTCCTTCTTCTCCGTACCTAAATGTGATAATAGCCCTAGTGGCTCCTTCTCAGGCGTTAGTAAATGTGATAACTCATTGAATGCCAAAAGTATAAAATCTGGTATTTCTCATGATAACAAATGCAATCAGGTCAAGTGAAATCATCGAAAAAGGAAAGCCAAAGTATTCCACGATTTTGTATATTAACACCCTACCATAAAATTTTTTCAAATGTTAGTCATAAAAAGGTTCCTGATAAGTTTACAATCTTAAGTATGTTAAAGCAAAAATAAAAAAGTAGCGATTCTATTCATTTATTATTTGTATTTTTTCTAACATAATTGGTTACAAACTCTAAATTTTTGAAAATTATTTATGTTATCCATTTTTTAGGATGAAAACGTTATTTGAGTAGGTAAAAAATGGTAATACTTTTTCCTAAAAACAAAAGAATATTCAAATTTAGTCAAGGCATTTGATTTAAAGTAGTATAGAAATCTTATTTAGTAGTTGAATGATAATGCTTCACTTTTTTCAGAGTATGTTTAAAATATGTTCGGCAATTTGGTGCTTTTATGTTAAAAAACAAGTTGGGTTAGTGGCATCACCTGCGCTTTTCTCACTTAAACTTCTAAGTTAACTTTCTAAAACTCATAATCTCTTTCACAGAGCATTTGATCTCGGTAATCTTTATTCCAAAGGTGGTTTCCATGCACATTGCGTCCTGTTAGCCTAGCTTTAAGTCCAGATACATAACTCAAGGAAGTAATTTTACCACCTGTGGCATATTTATTTGAGAAAAAAGGCTTTCTATTGCGCTATCGTTTATTCTAACGGGCGATAAAAAGTAACTGGGAAAACGTTCAAAGAAATCCTTTACCAAATTTTTAAAACCAAGAACTACCAATCTTAACAAATCCCACGTTTACCAAGAAATAAATTATTCTTGCCTTGGAGTATTAAAATTGTATTCTGGATCTGTGTGTAAAATTTTTAAAATCCAGTCTTCAAAGTATTTATAACCTTGGAGAATTGATTCCATTACTGGGGACTTCCAACATCGATGCGTTTTCCAGTTAAAAAGCCATTTTCAAAAAGTTGATTTTTACGCTCGTAGGAACTTATAAGTTTGCATTGCACTCTCTCGACTCTGGGTTGTTCCTTTATAACCCATTGCATGTTCAAATAATTCGCATAACACATCTTCTTGTTGCATTTCTCTTGATGGTTGTACATTCAGCTTGGTCCAAGCATGTCTTTCTAAATAACTATCTAGCAAACGTCGCGCTCTACGCAACTGACTGGCTCTGGTCCTCTCTTTATCCCTTTCTCTTACTAGCTCTAGATGTCGCCACCCAAAGTAAATGTTATTCCTTGAAAAGTCCTTTGGTCCATCGGTTCTCGATGGATACAGTTGACCAATAACATTTTTCAACTGGTGTGAGGGGCATATAATCCAGTGAATTTTCCTCTGCTCTTGGGAAAAGGGGTTCTCAAAGCACGGCTGAATTTTCTTCTTTGAGTTCGAATCCAAAATCCCCAGTAACACCCATTGTAAGTTTTATTAACGCTAGGTTTTCACTGGCTCCATCACATACGATCGCCATTGTCTTGAAACCGTAAATGTGAAAAGCTTCTATAGTATCGTATAAACAAACAACTAATAATTTTTGTTCAAATGGGTATGCTGACGTAAAATAAGGGCCAATTACGTCATATCCAGAGGTCAAGTCACGCCATAAAAATTGTAAACCGTATTGGGTAGGTGAGGGCGATATAGGTAAGACAGCTTTATATATATATCGGTAAGCTGACTATAGTCATCTTCATTCATTGCGTAGCCTACGAATTCGTGGCTTTTGGAATTCCACATTACTTTTTTGATGACTTTTACTTTCATCCATCACTAAAATACCCTCCCACATAGGTACAGGTTCACCCCTTAATTCTTTCTCCTCCTTGAAAAGACAATATTTCCTTTGCTCGGCGGCAAGAAACTGTTCTTGAACCCCTGGTTTTAGGTTTAATTTATTTGTTTTCGGTTTGAGACTTGACTCACAAGAGAGACTAAAAATTTTAAAACCACGTAAAGCTTTGTAAGCTGCTGGTCTACGGCAATATACGGCTAGGGCAATTCTCAAAGTTATGGCACTCCATTTCTTCTTTCTCTTGGTACTCAAAGAATTCGCCTGATCCAACATAAAATCCTTTTGGTCAGCCATGTGTTATAAAAGAGAATCTCGTTCCCATGATTCCTTTAAGAGGCGTTTTGTAAAGCCATCTGTTGAGTCCAAGGTTTTGTCCAAATCGTCTTTAAATTCTTGATTTATTTTATCAGCAATTTGAGACATTTCATGAGAATACGGATCGGATAATTCTAATTGCCGAATTTGTAATTCGTTCTCCAGGCTAGAAATCTTTCAATTCAAATTAAATCTTACTTTTTGAACCCTTGACAGCCGTTGTTGTTTGCTTTTAGGCATTAGAAATTTAATCGGATAGTTACTATTAATCCTTTGGCGCTTGTATTTTCGAGTAGGAGTTTCACAGGCCATTCTTTTCTTGCTTTTCAAAATTTTATTTGTTATGACAGCACAAAAATGACACTGCTTGCTTTTAGGATGTTTAGAAATGTTGTTAAAATTATGCTGATAAAAAATTTCACACCTAATTGCTTGGTATCTCATAAAAGGGTACTTTAAGGTTTTTAAACCTTTTGGTAGAACAATATTTGCGGAACTAGTTTCACTTTCAATTTTATCTCCGTTAACACCTGGGCAAAATGTATGACCAATTCGACCTGATATAATGTCAAGTAAATTTCTTAGGTTTTCCATGTTGAATGCCTGATTCTCCGTTTTGAGTTCGTATTTTTGCACAGCTTTGAATAGGATGTAATGGTTACATTGCCCACCTTCCAAAATCACTAACTCCAATGGTTCTATTTTATATTCCTCATTAATCAGTCCAATAGCATTTTTCTCCAGACTTTTAAAATTGGTTGAGAACGACTGTCACATTTAACCTAAATAATCGAATCATAAGTATTTGCAATATGCACTAGAAAAACTGAATTTAATGCCAAAGCCCAAAGCCCAAACCCAAAAACGAGGACTAATTAACTTACTTCGTAATTTAATTCTTCGTGAAAATAAAAATTAATCAGCTTTGAAGTATCGCAAAGCAATGTCCCAACTACCACTGATTCTGTATTAGTGGATACGTTCTTGAATACCTTACTGTCGACTTTGGTTGATTTGTCAGCAGTTGAAATACCTTTCCGTTTAACATCCGATTTCTTTGGTGGTATTGTGACGGGGTTTATTACAGTCAAGCACTGGGCTGAAACTGATTTAAAGCGCGGCAAAGGCTTGGCTATCTTTTCCGATTGCTCGTTACTTTTTGTCGTTTTTTATCTATGTTACAACCTTCAGACTTCTTTCCCATATTTTGATTGACCATTTAATAAAAATTACATTGAGTTGATGCTTCTTCATAACTTTTAGAGCTGTTAATACTCATAATAGGTCGCGAAGAGTTCTTAAGCTCGACTTCGGAGGCCATTTTCTCAATTTCCCGTGTTACTTCTCTTAACATCCACCATGTCGAGACCTTAATCTTACTCCTCTCACTCGTAAATAAAATGCCCCCACAGTGAGCCTTTTGGCTCGTTCATAACTTCCCCTAATCCACATCTCGTAAAAGAATAAGGATTTTTAGTCGCGTCGGTGTAAGTTTCTTGTATAAATTTCCAATTAATAGGATCGATTTGCTTAAACAAAAAATTAACTTGCATTTTATTGCGAATTTGGCGGAATAAAATGATATATTTAGAGTTTAAAGATATTTCGCGGATATTTTTATGAAATAACGTTTAAACTAAAAAGAAGACCGACAAAGATTTATGATGGGTGTATTTGGTAAAGACATCGGCGATTAACGCGCATTGATTTTCGCTCATTAAATCGTCGATGATTAACAAGACGTTTTTACTGCCGTCGTATATCGAAATATCATCCGGTAATCCTCGAATAAAATTAACGCGATAACTTCTTTTCATATCATCATACAAAGGTTGATATTCGATAAAATACCAATCAACTCGATCTATTTTAGGTTCGAACATATCGTCTTTGTGTTTAATAACGTGACCACAAAACGCCGTTTTTCCGCAACCGGTACTACCGACTATTGAAACGGAAGCGGGATGCTCGAACGGTATCATTCGACGTCCTTCTATGAAGTTTAATAAAATACGAATAAGAAAAGTAAGGAAGAGTAATTCGTATATAAACGTCAGAAAGAAAAAAAGCGATTTTTAATTAACCTGACGCGTCGCGCCACGCGGAAATAATTACCGCGCCGCGGAATTAGCGGCAATTTTTTCTAAAGGAAAAATCGCCGCGGCTGCCCGGTCCGGCCCGCGCACGCGCGGTAGAGAGGGTGGAAGGGGAGACAAACCCTTTCACTCTCTCTTTTCGAATTCCTTTCCTCATCCTTCCAAGAGAATTAACAATATCGGTTCTTCTTGGATTTTTTTACCTACGTTCCCTCCGTCAATATTAAATCCCATCTCCCTTTGACCCTGAAGGTTATTTTTTGTATTATTCCGAAAATAGATTTCTTGAGAACGGAAACATTCGGGGATGTTGAAATCTCGTTTACGGTGTTTTCGAATTAAGAAAGAAATAAACCCAATGACAAGTTTAAAAAGACGAAAGTCGCGAAAAAAAGGGAAAGGGTTTTTTTTTAAAGTAAAACCCTTCAGTAGATAGGAAGTGTCACTTTGGGGACATGGCGTCAGTCAGTGCCAGATAGCACATGATCTGGCACCAGTAAATATGGCGTCAATGGACGCCCACGGAATTTTTCTTCTTATGGCGCCCGTGAATCAAATATTTTTTCTCACAATCCTGCTATGACGTCAGTGAATCAATCATGGCGTCAATGAATCAGACATGGCACCAGTAAATATGGCGTCAATGAATCAGACATGACGTCCACCACATTTTTTTTTTCGGACAATCTTCCTATGGTGCCAGTGAATCAAACACAACGTCACATTTTCCCTGGCGGGGGAAAAACCCGACACCCCCTGACACCATGTTGACTTTGTGAACGGCGTGGAAATTGTAGGAGAAATACCATGGCGTGGCTGGGGAAATACGTGAAGTAGTTTAACTGGTTTAATAATAAACATTTTTAAATTCGGCGTTCTGTAGGCAGATGCTTACGTTAAATATTTTGTGTTTCTAATTTTTTTTTTGGTTGGTCTATCTTAAATCTTATAACACCCATAAAATATTAATTTTATTAATTTTTACTATTAAAAACAAAAAAATTCTCTTATCATATTATATTATTATTTGAACTGATAAGGGAAATAAACTCTATGTCCAAAACTTTGTCTCACATTGAAAACAGTAAAGTGAACTTTCGATCTGATAAGAGAACCAATAATGATTTGAAATGATAAAAGCATATGCCTCGATTTATCCATTCTTTCACATACATGTCGAGGAAATGAACAAATATTTGATCTTCCTAAAAGTATGGATTAACAGTAAATAGAAAAGATGGCAATTGTATCTCCTAAACACAAACAAAATCAAATTCAAACCATAGTAAACAATGATAAAAGGGTAAAACTCATTTCAAAATCATCGGTAAATTTCCTCCGAGCTTGAGCAAGCAAAGGTTAAATTGATAAGTGCAGAAGTGAACTAATTTCAGAAATATGGCGGGTAGACTTTCGAACTACCCACGCTTTAGTCCATGCGTTTAATTCATTTCTAAAGTCAACATGATTAGAGAAAACTTTCATATTAGTGTTCAAACCTTCCCTATTATTGTTCATACTTTCCCTATTAATGTTCCCATCCCGATATGAACACCAGATACTAGTGTTGCCGTCCTTAAAACAATGCTTAGATATTAATAAACCTACTTTCTATTGATTAAAGACATTTATTCCGATAGCACCGTATCATAAATATCTTTATCATGTTTATACAATGAGCAAATATCGGATATCATAATAAAGCGGAATAAAATTAAATCAAATACCCTCTATTTTATTTGGTGAATCTATAGATAAAAATATTTGTAGGATAAAGCAAGATACAGATCTTAGATTCTATCCCTAAGCACTTTGTCAAAAGTGTATCGAAATGGGAGAATATGCGATTTAAAGTGTTGTGAACCTACCAAACTACAATAAAAAGTGGTGGAAAATAATTGAAAAGATAAACAAAATACTATTTAAAGTGATGGAGAATGATAGAAAAGATGACGAGAATAATACTGAAAGCTACACTATTTCTGTTCAGAGTTTCACTATTTCTGTTCGGTGTTTCACTATTTCTGTTCGGTGTTTCACTATTTCTGTTCGGTGTTTCACTATTTCTGTTCGGTGTTTCACTATTTCTGTTCGGCGTTTCACTATTTCTGTTCGGCGTTTCACTATTTCTGTTCGGTGTTTCACTATTTCTGTTCGGCGTTTCACTATTTCTGTTCGGTGTTTCACTATTTCTGTTCGGTGTTTCACTATTTCTGTTCGGCGTTTCACTATTTCTGTTCGGCGTTTCACTATTTCTGTTCGGTGTTTCACTATTTCTGTTCGGCGTTTCACTATTTCTGTTCAGTGTTTCACTATTTCTGTTCTTTGTTTCACTATTTCTGTTCGGTGTTTCACTATTTCTGTTCGGTGTTTCACTATTTCTGTTCGGTGTTTCACTATTTCTGTTCGGAGTTTCACTATTTCTGTTCGGAGTTTCACTATTTCTGTTCGGAGTTTCACTATTTCTGTTCAATGTTTCACTATTTATGTTCAGAGTTTCACTATTTCTGTTCAGTGTTTCACTATTTCTGTTCGGTGTTTCACTATTTCTGTTCGGTGTTTCACTATTTCTGTTCGGTGTTTCACTATTTCTGTTCGGTGTTTCACTATTTCTGTTCGGTGTTTCACTATTTCTGTTCGGTGTTTCACTATTTCTGTTCGGTGTTTCACTATTTCTGTTCGGTGTTTCACTATTTCTGTTCGGTGTTTCACTATTTCTGTTCGGTGTTTCACTATTTCTGTTCGGCGTTTCAGTATTTCTGTTCGGCGTTTCACTATTTCTGTTCAGCGTTTCACTATTTCTGTTCGGCGTTTCACTATTTCTGTTCGGAGTTTCACTATTTCTGTTCAATGTTTCACTATTTATGTTCAGAGTTTCACTATTTCTGTTCAGAGTTTCACTATTTCTGTTCAATGTTTCACTATTTATGTTCAGAGTTTCACTATTTCTGTTCAGAGTTTCACTATTTCTGTTCAGAGTTTCACTATTTCTGTTCAGAGTTTCACTATTTGTGTTCAGTGTTTCACTATTTCTGTTCAGTGTTTCACTATTTCTGTTCGGTGTTTCACTATTTCTGTTCGGTGTTTCACTATTTCTGTTCGGTGTTTCACTATTTCTGTTCGGTGTTTCACCATTTCTGTTCGGCGTTTCACTATTTCTGTTCGGCGTTTCACTATTTCTGTTCGGCGTTTCAGTATTTCTGTTCGGCGTTTCACTATTTCTGTTCAGTGTTTCACTATTTCTGTTCGGTGTTTCACTATTTCTGTTCAGAGTTTCACTATTTCTGTTCAAAGTTTTTACTCATTATGTTCAAAGTTTCACTCTTTCTGTTCAAAGTTTCCCTATTGTTTAAAGTTTCAATATTTATGTTCAAAGTTTCACTCTTTCTGTTTAAAGTTTCAGTCTTTATGTTCAAATTTTCACTATTTCTGTTCAATGTTTCACTATTTATGTTTTAAGTTCACCATTTATGTTTAAAGTTTCACCATTTATGTTTTAAGTTTCAATATTTATGTTTAAAGTTCCACTATTTATGTTCAAAGTTTCACTCCTTATGTTTCACTCTTTCTGTTCTAGGTTTCACTCTTTCTGTTCTAGGTTTCACTCTTTCTGTTTCACTCTTTCTGTTCTAGGTTTCACTCTTTCTGTTTCACTCTTTCTGTTCTAGGTTTCACTCTTTCTGTTCTATGTTTCACTCTTTCTGTTCTATGTTTCACACTTTCTGTTCTATGTTTCACTCTTTCTGTTCTATGTTTCACTCGTTCTGTTCTATGTTTCACTCTTTCTGTTCTATGTTTCACTCGTTCTGTTCTATGTTTCACTCCTTCTGTTCTATTTTTCACTCTTTCTGTTCAAAGTTTCACTCTTCCTGTTCAAATTTTCACCCTTCCTGTTCTATGTTTCACTCTTTCTGTTCTATGTTTCACTCTTTCTGTTCTATGTTTCACTCTTTCTGTTCTGTTTCACTCTTTCTGTTCTAGGTTTCACTCTTTCTGTTCTAGGTTTCACTCTTTCTGTTCTAGGTTTCTCTCTTTCTGTCCAATGTTTCACTCTTTCTGTTCTATGTTTCACTCTTTCTGTCCTATGTTTCACTCTTTCTGTCCTATGTTTCACTCTTTCTGTTTTATGTTTCACTCTTTCTGTTTTATGTTTCACTCTTTCTGTTCTATGTTTCACTCTTTCTGTTCTATGTTTCACTCTTTCTGTTCTATGTTTCACTCTTTCTGTTCTATGTTTCACTCTTTCTGTTCTATGTTTCACTCTTTCTGTTCTATGTTTTACTCTTTCTGTTCTATGTTTCACTTTTTCTGTTCTAGGTTTCACTCTTTCTGTTCTAGGTTTCACTCTTTCTGTTCTATGTTTCACTCTTTCTGTTCTAGGTTTCACTCTTTCTGTTCTGTTTCACTCGTTCTGTTCTATGTTTCACTCTTTCTGTTCTATTTTTCACTCTTTCTGTTCAAAGTTTCACTCTTCTTGTTCAAAGTTTCACTCTTCCTGTTCTATGTTTCACTCTTTCTGTTCAAAGTTTCACTCTTTCTGTTCAAAGTTTCACTCTTTCTGTTCAAAGTTTCACTATTTCTGTTCAAAGTTTCGCTATTTATGTTAAAATTTTCACTCTTTCTGTTCAAAGTTTCACTCTTTATGTTCAAAGTTTCACTCTTTCTGTTCTATGTTTCACTCTTTCTGTTCTAGGTTTCACTCTTTCTGTTCTAGGTTTCACTCTTTCTGTTCTATGTTTCACTCGTTCTGTTCTATGTTTCACTCTTTCTGTTCTATGTTTCACTCGTTCTGTTCTATGTTTCACTCTTTCTGTTCTATTTTTCACTCTTTCTGTTCAAAGTTTCACTCTTCCTGTTCAAATTTTCACCCTTCCTGTTCTATGTTTCACTCTTTCTGTTCTATGTTTCACTCTTTCTGTTCTATGTTTCACTCTTTCTGTTCTGTTTCACTCTTTCTGTTCTAGGTTTCACTCTTTCTGTTCTAGGTTTCACTCTTTCTGTTCTAGGTTTCTCTCTTTCTGTCCAATGTTTCACTCTTTCTGTTCTATGTTTCACTCTTTCTGTCCTATGTTTCACTCTTTCTGTTTTATGTTTCACTCTTTCTGTTTTATGTTTCACTCTTTCTGTTCTATGTTTCACTCTTTCTGTTCTATGTTTCACTCTTTCTGTTCTATGTTTTACTCATTCTGTTCTATGTTTCACTTTTTCTGTTCTAGGTTTCACTCTTTCTGTTCTAGGTTTCACTCTTTCTGTTCTATGTTTCACTCTTTCTGTTCTAGGTTTCACTCTTTCTGTTCTGTTTCACTCGTTCTGTTCTATGTTTCACTCTTTCTGTTCTATTTTTCACTCTTTCTGTTCAAAGTTTCACTCTTCTTGTTCAAAGTTTCACTCTTCCTGTTCTATGTTTCACTCTTTCTGTTCAAAGTTTCACTCTTTCTGTTCAAAGTTTCACTATTTCTGTTCAAAGTTTCGCTATTTATGTTAAAATTTTCACTCTTTCTGTTCAAAGTTTCACTCTTTATGTTCAAAGTTTCACTCTTTCTGTTCTATGTTTCACTCTTTCTGTTCTAGGTTTCACTCTTTCTGTTCTAGGTTTCACTCTTTCTGTTCTATGTTTCACTCGTTCTGTTCTATGTTTCACTCTTTCTGTTCTATGTTTCACTCGTTCTGTTCTATGTTTCACTCTTTCTGTTCTATTTTTCACTCTTTCTGTTCAAAGTTTCACTCTTCCTGTTCAAATTTTCACCCTTCCTGTTCTATGTTTCACTCTTTCTGTTCTATGTTTCACTCTTTCTGTTCTATGTTTCACTCTTTCTGTTCTGTTTCACTCTTTCTGTTCTAGGTTTCACTCTTTCTGTTCTAGGTTTCACTCTTTCTGTTCTAGGTTTCTCTCTTTCTGTCCAATGTTTCACTCTTTCTGTTCTATGTTTCACTCTTTCTGTCCTATGTTTCACTCTTTCTGTTTTATGTTTCACTCTTTCTGTTTTATGTTTCACTCTTTCTGTTCTATGTTTCACTCTTTCTGTTCTATGTTTCACTCTTTCTGTTCTATGTTTCACTCTTTCTGTTCTATGTTTCACTCTTTCTGTTCTATGTTTTACTCTTTCTGTTCTATGTTTCACTTTTTCTGTTCTAGGTTTCACTCTTTCTGTTCTAGGTTTCACTCTTTCTGTTCTATGTTTCACTATTTATGTTCAGAGTTTCACTATTTCTGTTCAGAGTTTCACTATTTCTGTTCAATGTTTCACTATTTATGTTCAGAGTTTCACTATTTCTGTTCAGAGTTTCACTATTTCTGTTCAGAGTTTCACTATTTCTGTTCAGAGTTTCACTATTTGTGTTCAGTGTTTCACTATTTCTGTTCAGTGTTTCACTATTTCTGTTCGGTGTTTCACTATTTCTGTTGGGTGTTTCACTATTTCTGTTCGGTGTTTCACTATTTCTGTTCGGTGTTTCACCATTTCTGTTCGGCGTTTCACTATTTCTGTTCGGCGTTTCACTATTTCTGTTCGGCGTTTCAGTATTTCTGTTCGGCGTTTCACTATTTCTGTTCAGTGTTTCACTATTTCTGTTCGGTGTTTCACTATTTCTGTTCAGAGTTTCACTATTTCTGTTCAAAGTTTTTACTCATTATGTTCAAAGTTTCACTCTTTCTGTTCAAAGTTTCCCTATTGTTTAAAGTTTCAATATTTATGTTCAAAGTTTCACTCTTTCTGTTTAAAGTTTCAGTCTTTATGTTCAAATTTTCACTATTTCTGTTCAATGTTTCACTATTTATGTTTTAAGTTCACCATTTATGTTTAAAGTTTCACCATTTATGTTTTAAGTTTCAATATTTATGTTTAAAGTTCCACTATTTATGTTCAAAGTTTCACTCCTTATGTTTCACTCTTTCTGTTCTAGGTTTCACTCTTTCTGTTCTAGGTTTCACTCTTTCTGTTTCACTCTTTCTGTTCTAGGTTTCACTCTTTCTGTTTCACTCTTACTGTTCTAGGTTTCACTCTTTCTGTTCTATGTTTCACTCTTTCTGTTCTATGTTTCACATTTCTGTTCTATGTTTCACTCTTTCTGTTCTACGTTTCACTCGTTCTGTTCTATGTTTCACTCTTTCTGTTCTATGTTTCACTCGTTCTGTTCTATGTTTCACTCCTTCTGTTCTATTTTTCACTCTTTCTGTTCAAAGTTTCACTCTTCCTGTTCAAATTTTCACCCTTCCTGTTCTATGTTTCACTCTTTCTGTTCTATGTTTCACTCTTTCTGTTCTATGTTTCACTCTTTCTGTTCTGTTTCACTCTTTCTGTTCTAGGTTTCACTCTTTCTGTTCTAGGTTTCACTCTTTCTGTTCTAGGTTTCTCTCTTTCTGTCCAATGTTTCACTCTTTCTGTTCTATGTTTCACTCTTTCTGTCCTATGTTTCACTCTTTCTGTCCTATGTTTCACTCTTTCTGTTTTATGTTTCACTCTTTCTGTTTTATGTTTCACTCTTTCTGTTCTATGTTTCACTCTTTCTGTTCTATGTTTCACTCTTTCTGTTTTATGTTTCACTCTTTCTGTTCTATGTTTCACTCTTTCTGTTCTATGTTTCACTCTTTCTGTTCTATGTTTTACTCTTTCTGTTCTATGTTTCACTTTTTCTGTTCTAGGTTTCACTCTTTCTGTTCTAGGTTTCACTCTTTCTGTTCTATGTTTCACTCTTTCTGTTCTAGGTTTCACTCTTTCTTTCCTATGTTTCACTCTTTCTGTTCAATGTTTCACTCTTTCTGTTCTGTTTCACTCGTTCTGTTCTATGTTTCACTCTTTCTGTTCTATTTTTCACTCTTTCTGTTCAAAGTTTCACTCTTCTTGTTCAAAGTTTCACTCTTCCTGTTCTATGTTTCACTCTTTCTGTTCAAAGTTTCACTCTTTCTGTTCAAAGTTTCACTATTTCTGTTCAAAGTTTCGCTATTTATGTTAAAATTTTCACTCTTTCTGTTCAAAGTTTCACTCTTTATGTTCAAAGTTTCACTCTTTCTGTTCTATGTTTCACTCTTTCTGTTCTAGGTTTCACTCTTTCTGTTCTAGGTTTCACTCTTTCTGTTCTATGTTTCACTCGTTCTGTTCTATGTTTCACTCTTTCTGTTCTATGTTTCACTCGTTCTGTTCTATGTTTCACTCTTTCTGTTCTATTTTTCACTCTTTCTGTTCAAAGTTTCACTCTTCCTGTTCAAATTTTCACCCTTCCTGTTCTATGTTTCACTCTTTCTGTTCTATGTTTCACTCTTTCTGTTCTATGTTTCACTCTTTCTGTTCTGTTTCACTCTTTCTGTTCTAGGTTTCACTCTTTCTGTTCTAGGTTTCACTCTTTCTGTTCTAGGTTTCTCTCTTTCTGTCCAATGTTTCACTCTTTCTGTTCTATGTTTCACTCTTTCTGTCCTATGTTTCACTCTTTCTGTTTTATGTTTCACTCTTTCTGTTTTATGTTTCACTCTTTCTGTTCTATGTTTCACTCTTTCTGTTCTATGTTTCACTCTTTCTGTTCTATGTTTCACTCTTTCTGTTCTATGTTTCACTCTTTCTGTTCTATGTTTTACTCTTTCTGTTCTATGTTTCACTTTTTCTGTTCTAGGTTTCACTCTTTCTGTTCTAGGTTTCACTCTTTCTGTTCTAGGTTTCTCTCTTTCTGTCCAATGTTTCACTCTTTCTGTTCTATGTTTCACTCTTTCTGTCCTATGTTTCACTCTTTCTGTTTTATGTTTCACTCTTTCTGTTTTATGTTTCACTCTTTCTGTTCTATGTTTCACTCTTTCTGTTCTATGTTTCACTCTTTCTGTTCTATGTTTCACTCTTTCTGTTCTATGTTTCACTCTTTCTGTTCTATGTTTTACTCTTTCTGTTCTATGTTTCACTTTTTCTGTTCTAGGTTTCACTCTTTCTGTTCTAGGTTTCACTCTTTCTGTTCTATGTTTCACTCTTTCTGTTCTAGGTTTCACTCTTTCTGTTCTAGGTTTCACTCTTTCTTTCCTATGTTTCACTCTTTCTGTTCTATGTTTCACTCTTTCTGTTCTATGTTTCACTCGTTCTGTTCTATGTTTCACTCTTCCTGTTCTATGTTTCACTCTTTCTGTTCAAAGTTTCACTATTTCTGTTCAAAGTTTCGCTATTTATGTTAAAATTTTCACTCTTTCTGTTCAAAGTTTCACTCTTTATGTTCAAAGTTTCACTCTTTCTGTTCTATGTTTCACTCTTTCTGTTCTAGGTTTCACTCTTTCTGTTCTAGGTTTCACTCTTTCTTTCCTATGTTTCACTCTTTCTGTTCTATGTTTCACTCTTTCTGTTCTATGTTTCACTCGTTCTGTTCTATGTTTCACTCTTTCTGTTCTATTTTTCACTCTTTCTGTTCAAAGTTTCACTCTTCCTGTTCTATGTTTCACTCTTTCTGTTCAAAGTTTCACTCTTTCTGTTCAAAGTTTCACTATTTCTGTTCAAAGTTTCGCTATTTATGTTAAAATTTTCACTCTTTCTGTTCAAAGTTTCACTCTTTATGTTCAAAGTTTCACTCTTTATGTTCAAAGTTGCACTCTTTCTGTTCAAATCTTCACCATTTATGTTCAAAGTTTCACTATTTATGTTCAATTTTTCCCTGTTTCTGTTTAGACATTTCTTATTTCTGCTGAAACGTTTTTTTATTACTGTTCAAACTTTTCCTATTTGTGCTGATACGTTTTTTATTACTTTTCAAACTTTTGTTGTTCCTGCTGAAACGTTTCAAACTTCTTATTTTGTTGCAAGTTTATTTATCCTTTTTCCTCAAGCTTTTCATGTTTCTGTTCTAATTTTTATTATTTCGGCGATTTAATTCCTTTTTCCGAAATTCTACATCGCTTTACTAATTTCTATGGTTTTGAAATCGAATTTCAATGTTCCGTAACCAAAATTCCCATGTGATATAAATGTGATGAACACCTTATTACCTAATAATGTATGAATTCCTAGAATATAAACGTCTTACTCTTAATCGGAATACATTAATTTATGATTTAGATAAATTCCTAATCCAACTGCAAAAGTTTATATGGAAAACGAATTTTCAAGGTGAAAGATACGTAGTGTAAAACGGATGATTTCAAAGTTCAGACTAAATAACAGAAAATCAATGAAACACCATCTCCTCATTAACATTAATTTATGTTTTGATATTATTGCAGTTTGGTTTCTAATATGTTTATAGGTATTAACGTTACAGAAAACGTTTTCAAATGACGGAATTCCGATTAAGTTTTCTTCACAAGGAACTAAAAAAGTGGTTGAAAGTGACATGAAGTGTGTATAATTCATTTTAAAGTATCGGCAAAACACTAAAAATTGGTTAAAGTTTCGATAAATGTTTAGTAAACGTTTCGTTATTCGACTTAAATATATCCGATATTGTTAATATATGACTTTTATCAAACAGATAATGAAGTTGAATGACGAAAAAGTGCTCGCAAGTGTTGTTAATCTACTAAAATTCGGACGAAACTGACGTGAAATGAAAGCATTCGATTGAAAGCGAAAATACGACTAAGAAAGTGGATCAAAGTTTTGTTAAACTACTAAAATGTGGTTCAAATCACATTCAAAGGAACTAAAAAGCAGTTGAACGTTCATGAAATGACAAAAGTACAATTGTAAGTAATGTGTTTAATATTTTTATAAATTTTGCAAGGATATAAATACTTCTCGCGGATCTCAACAGTGTGTGAAATTTGATAACACGAATGTTACCAGTAATTGGTCCATTAACGTAACAAATGTGGATGATTACCAAGAAATAAACCCATTTGATTTCAATCGTGATTTGATACTATCATAACCAAAACTTCGGTTTATCACGACGTTTCGAGGAGACCTTTAGACACTTAATACTAGTCGAAACCCATTGGTGAGAAATTAACAATTGCTAAATTTGTTTGCAATATAAACCAAGGCTTTGAACGCAGAATTTATCCCAGTTTGTTTATTTTATCAGTATAGACCTTCTCAAGACACACTTTCTTATCTGTTTGATAAATGGAAATTTAATTGGTGATAAATTATAAAGTGCAACGCCTAATAGATCCGCATCTCTTTTATCAGTATCATCGTCTTTTCGATCTTACGTTGAAATTTCAAAATATCATTTAACCACTTTGGAACAGAAAAACTCCAATGCAAAAACAGATGGACACGCGTATTTTCAGTAGAGAATGATGTACCACAGACGTTGGATGGAAATGTCAAGGCTGCCAATCTCAAACTGATAAGAAAGTGTGTCTTGAGAAGGTCTATACTGATAAAATAAACAAACTGGGATAAATTCTGCGTTCAAAGCCTTGGTTTATATTGCAAACAAATTTAGCAATTGTTGATTTCTCACCAATGGGTTTCGACTAGTATTAAGTGTCTAAAGGTCTCCTCGAAACGTCGTGATAAACCGAAGTTTTGGTTATGATAGTATCAAATCACGATTGAAATCAAATGGGTTTATTTCTTGGTAATCATCCACATTTGTTACGTTAATGGACCAATTACTGGTAACATTCGTGTTATCAAATTTCACACACTGTTGAGATCCGCGAGAAGTATTTATATCCTTGCAAAATTTATAAAAATATTAAACACATTACTTACAATTGTACTTTTGTCATTTCATGAACGTTCAACTGCTTTTTAGTTCCTTTGAATGTGATTTGAACCACATTTTAGTAGTTTAACAAAACTTTGATCCACTTTCTTAGTCGTATTTTCGCTTTCAATCGAATGCTTTCATTTCACGTCAGTTTCATCAGAATTTTAGTAGATTAACAACACTTGCGAGCACTTTTTCGTCATTCAACTTCATTATCTGTTTGATAATAGTCATATATTAACAATATCGGATATATTTAAGTCGAATAACGAAACGTTTACTAAACATTTATCGAAACTTTAACCAATTTTTAGTGTTTTGCCGATACTTTAAAATGAATTATACACACTTCATGTCACTTTCAACCACTTTTTTAGTTCCTTGTGAAGAAAACTTAATCGGAATTCCGTCATTTGAAAACGTTTTCTGTAACGTTAATACCTATAAACATATTAGAAACCAAACTGCAATAATATCAAAACATAAATTAATGTTAATGAGGAGATGGTGTTTCATTGATTTTCTGTTATTTAGTCTGAACTTTGAAATCATCCGTTTTACACTACGTATCTTTCACCTTGAAAATTCGTTTTCCATATAAACTTTTGCGTTGGATTAGGAATTTATCTAAATCATAAATTAATGTATTCCGATTAAGAGTAAGACGTTTATATTCTAGGAATTCATACATTATTAGGTAATAAGGTGTTCATCACATTTATATCACATGGGAATTTTGGTTACGGAACATTGAAATTCAATTTCAAAACCATAGAAATTAGTAAAGCGATGTAGAATTTCGGAAAAAGGAATTAAATCGCCGAAATAATAAAAATTAGAACAGAAACATGAAAAGCTTGAGGAAAAAGGATAAATAAACTTGCAACAAAATAAGAAGTTTGAAACGTTTCAGCAGGAACAACAAAAGCTTGAAAAGTAATAAAAAACGTATCAGCACAAATAGGAAAAGTTTGAACAGTAATAAAAAAACGTTTCAGCAGAAATAAGAAATGTCTAAACAGAAACAGGGAAAAATTGAACATAAATAGTGAAACTTTGAACATAAATGGTGAAGATTTGAACAGAAAGAGTGCAACTTTGAACATAAAGAGTGAAACTTTGAACATAAAGAGTGAAACTTTGAACAGAAAGAGTGAAACTTTGAACATAAAGAGTGAAACTTTGAACAGAAAGAGTGAAAATTTTAACATAAATAGCGAAACTTTGAACAGAAATAGTGAAACTTTGAACAGAAAGAGTGAAACATAGAACAGGAAGAGTGAAACTTTGAACAAGAAGAGTGAAACTTTGAACAGAAAGAGTGAAAAATAGAACAGAAAGAGTGAAACATAGAACAGAACGAGTGAAACATAGAACAGAAAGAGTGAAACATAGAACAGAAAGAGTGAAACATAGGACAGAAAGAGTGAAACCTAGAACAGAAAGAGTGAAACCTAGAACAGAAAGAGTGAAACATAGAACAGAAAGAGTGAAACCTAGAACAGAAAGAGTGAAACCTAGAACAGAAAAAGTGAAACCTAGAACAGAAAGAGTAAAACATAGAACAGAAAGAGTGAAACATAGAAGAGAAAGAGTGAAACATAGAAGAGAAAGAGTGAAACATAGAACAGAAAGAGTGAAACATAGAACAGAAAGAGTGAAACATAAAACAGAAAGAGTGAAACATAAAACAGAAAGAGTGAAACATAGGACAGAAAGAGTGAAACATAGAACAGAAAGAGTGAAACATTGGACAGAAAGAGAGAAACCTAGAACAGAAAGAGTGAAACCTAGAACAGAAAGAGTGAAACCTAGAACAGAAAGAGTGAAACAGAACAGAAAAAGTGAAACATAGAACAGAAAGAGTGAAACCTAGAACAGAAAGAGTGAAACATAGAACAGAAAGAGTGAAACCTAGAACAGAAAGAGTGAAACCTAGAACAGAAAAAGTGAAACCTAGAACAGAAAGAGTAAAACATAGAACAGAAAGAGTGAAACATAGAAGAGAAAGAGTGAAACATAGAACAGAAAGAGTGAAACATAGAACAGAAAGAGTGAAACATAGAACAGAAAGAGTGAAACATAAAACAGAAAGAGTGAAACATAAAACAGAAAGAGTGAAACATAGGACAGAAAGAGTGAAACATAGAACAGAAAGAGTGAAACATTGGACAGAAAGAGAGAAACCTAGAACAGAAAGAGTGAAACCTAGAACAGAAAGAGTGAAACCTAGAACAGAAAGAGTGAAACAGAACAGAAAGAGTGAAACATAGAACAGAAAGAGTGAAACATAGAACAGAAAGAGTGAAACATAGAACAGAAAGAGTGAAACTTTGAACAGAAAGAGTGAAACATAGAACAGGAAGGGTGAAAATTTGAACAGGAAGAGTGAAACTTTGAACAGAAAGAGTGAAAAATAGAACAGAAAGAGTGAAACATAGAACAGAACGAGTGAAACATAGAACAGAAAGAGTGAAACATAGAACAGAACGAGTTAAACATAGAACAGAAAGAGTGAAACATAGAACAGAAAGAGTGAAACATAGAACAGAAAGAGTGAAACCTAGAACAGAAAGAGTGAAACAGAAAGAGTGAAACCTAGAACAGAAAGAGTGAAACATAAGGAGTGAAACTTTGAACATAAATAGTGGAACTTTAAACATAAATATTGAAACTTAAAACATAAATGGTGAAACTTTAAACATAAATGGTGAACTTAAAACATCAATAGTGAAACATTGAACAGAAATAGTGAAAATTTGAACATCAAGACTGAAACTTTAAACAGAAAGAGTGAAACTTTGAACATAAATAGTGAAACTTTAAACAATAGGGAAACTTTGAACAGAAAGAGTGAAACTTTGAACATAATGAGTAAAAACTTTGAACAGAAATAGTGAAACTCTGAACAGAAATAGTGAAACACCGAACAGAAATAGTGAAACACTGAACAGAAATAGTGAAACGCCGAACAGAAATACTGAAACGCCGAACAGAAATAGTGAAACGCCGAACAGAAATAGTGAAACGCCGAACAGAAATGGTGAAACACCGAACAGAAATAGTGAAAAACCGAACAGAAATAGTGAAACACCGAACAAAAATAGTGAAACACCGAACAGAAATAGTGAAACACTGAACAGAAATAGTGAAACACTGAACACAAATAGTGAAACTCTGAACAGAAATAGTGAAACTGTGAACAGAAATAGTGAAACTCTGAACATAAATAGTGAAACATTGAACAGAAATAGTTAAACTCCGAACAGAAATAGTGAAACACCGAACAGAAATAGTGAAACGCCGAACAGAAATAGTGAAACGCCGAACAGAAATACTGAAACGCCGAACAGAAATAGTGAAACACCGAACAGAAATAGTGAAACACCGAACAGAAATAGTGAAACACCGAACAGAAATAGTGAAACACCGAACAGAAATAGTGAAACACTGAACAGAAATAGTGAAACACCGAACAGAAATAGTGAAACACCGAACAGAAATAGTGAAACACCGAACAGAAATAGTGAAACACCGAACAGAAATAGTGAAACACCGAACAGAAATAGTGAAACACCGAACAGAAATAGTGAAACACTGAACAGAAATAGTGAAACACTGAACAGAAATAGTGAAACTCTGAACATAAATAGTGAAACATTGAACAGAAATAGTGAAACTCCGAACAGAAATAGTGAAACTCCGAACAGAAATAGTGAAACTCTGAACAGAAATAGTGAAACACCGAACAGAAATAGTGAAACACCGAACAGAAATAGTGAAACACTGAACAGAAATAGTGAAACGCCGAACAGAAATAGTGAAACACCGAACAGAAATAGTGAAACGCCGAACAGAAATAGTGAAACGCCGAACAGAAATAGTGAAACACCGAACAGAAATAGTGAAACACCGGACAGAAATAGTGAAACGCCGAACAGAAATAGTGAAACACCGAACAGAAATAGTGAAACGCCGAACAGAAATAGTGAAACGCCGAACAGAAATAGTGAAACACCGAACAGAAATAGTGAAACACCGAACAGAAATAGTGAAACTCTGAACAGAAATAGTGTAGCTTTCAGTATTATTCTCGTCATCTTTTCTATCATTCTCCATCACTTTAAATAGTATTTTGTTTATCTTTTCAATTATTTTCCACCACTTTTTATTGTAGTTTGGTAGGTTCACAACACTTTAAATCGCATATTCTCCCATTTCGATACACTTTTGACAAAGTGCTTAGGGATAGAATCTAAGATCTGTATCTTGCTTTATCCTACAAATATTTTTATCTATAGATTCACCAAATAAAATAGAGGGTATTTGATTTAATTTTATTCCGCTTTATTATGATATCCGATATTTGCTCATTGTATAAACATGATAAAGATATTTATGATACGGTGCTATCGGAATAAATGTCTTTAATCAATAGAAAGTAGGTTTATTAATATCTAAACATTGTTTTAAGGACGGCAACACTAGTATCTGGTGTTCATATCCGGATGGGAACATTAATAGGGAAAGTATGAACAATAATAGGGAAGGTTTGAACACTAATATGAAAGTTTTCTCTAATCATGTTGACTTTAGAAATGAATTAAACGCATGGACTAAAGCGTGGGTAGTTCGAAAGTCTACCCGCCATATTTCTGAAATTAGTTCACTTCTGCACTTATCAATTTAACCTTTGCTTGCTCAAGCTCGGAGGAAATTTACCGATGATTTTGAAATGAGTTTTACCCTTTTATCATTGTTTACTATGGTTTGAATTTGATTTTGTTTGTGTTTAGGAGATACAATTGCCATCTTTTCTATTTACTGTTAATCCATACTTTTAGGAAGATCAAATATTTGTTCATTTCCTCGACATGTATGTGAAAGAATGGATAAATCGAGGCATATGCTTTTATCATTTCAAATCATTATTGGTTCTCTTATCAGATCGAAAGTTCACTTTACTGTTTTCAATGTGAGACAAAGTTTTGGACATAGAGTTTATTTCCCTTATCAGTTCAAATAATAATATAATATGATAAGAGAATTTTTTTGTTTTTAATAGTAAAAATTAATAAAATTAATATTTTATGGGTGTTATAAGATTTAAGATAGGCCAACCAAAAAAAAAATTAGAAACACAAAATATTTAACGTAAGCATCTGCCTACAGAACGCCGAATTTAAAAATGTTTATTATTAAACCAGTTAAACTACTTCACGTATTTCCCCAGCCACGCCATGGTATTTCTCCTACAATTTCCACGCCGTTCACAAAGTCAACATGGTGTCAGGGGGTGTCGGGTTTTTCCCCCGCCAGGGAAAATGTGACGTTGTGTTTGATTCACTGGCACCATAGGAAGATTGTCCGAAAAAAAAAATGTGGTGGACGTCATGTCTGATTCATTGACGCCATATTTACTGGTGCCATGTCTGATTCATTGACGCCATGATTGATTCACTGACGTCATAGCAGGATTGTGAGAAAAAATATTTGATTCACGGGCGCCATAAGAAGAAAAATTCCGTGGGCGTCCATTGACGCCATATTTACTGGTGCCAGATCATGTGCCATCTGGCACTGACTGACGCCATGTCCCCAAAGTGACACTTCCTATCTACTCCCTTCTCATCCAAAAGTATTTGGGTGAGTTTGGAAACGTATCAGAATTCGGAAAAAAGCAATTCGTTAAGGCGAAAGTTACCTTTTTTCTCGCTTAAACGGATGTTCCTAGAAATAGACTTCGTCGTACCTCTCACTTGATTTGGTTTGTTTGCTCCTCCATCGCGATCTTTCTTCTATTTCGAAAAGGGTGGTCACCCTCCCCTTCCTTTTAATTCCATTGAAATATAAAAACGGTTTTACCCCCCATTTCGGACCATTAGTTAGAAGTTGAAACCACAAAGACCACGTCTCAAATTTAAAGTCTTAGCACCCTAGAAATAAATGAGCGAAGAAAGAAAAGACTCATCCCCGATTGGTAAGCGAAGATGTTTTTTTCTTTACCAATTTTTAAAAAATAGTATAAATTTATTAATTTACATTTATTTACTTGACGCATTGCGATCTTCTGATCCGTTTTTATTTCGTTAATGAGATCTTGTCGTAGTTACCTCTTTAGGGCATTTTTATTTTCGATCGTGTAATTTGAAGCTGGGATGGTGGGGGTTTTGTTTTTTTAGTTATTTCCAAGGTGTCGATACGCCCTTTTCTCCTAAGATGGATTCACCACCAGCCTTCTTCCGTGCCTTCGCCTTCTCTCGTACCTTCGCCTTCTCCCGAGCCTTCGCCTCCTCCCGTGTCTTCGTCTTCTTCTGTGCCTTCGCCTCGTCCATACATATTCAGACCCTGGCACGTATTTCCGTCCTCGAATTCATCGAATCCCCCTTCACCGCCAACGCCAGCGCCATCGCCTCCTCCTTCGCCTTTGCCTCCTCCATTAATATTTAGACCCTGGCACGTATTTCCGGCCCAAAATCTAGAGGAATTTAAATTGTAACGCTGCCGTGTAGGTGTTATTTTCATACCACTTAACCTTTCATAACTAACTTAGCCTAAATATCCGACGTGTTTTCTTAGGATTAAAGCGGGATTCGACATTTTACTTGGACAGGAGGGGCTTATTTCAATGACGATTTCTACTTAAACGAACTGCTGAATCAATTAAATATAATAGTTGATCAGCAGACGGTCACTGTTTTCGAGCCAAAGTGAGAAATTATTTATTATCAGCTATTAAGAATATAATATTTAGATTATTATTGAACACATTTTTTTATTATTTACGTAGTCTGTTACCATTGAACTGTAAAGGATTTCTGTAGGTTTTCCCTTTTCTAATAACAAGGGAAAAACATCTAACTAGTTTCTAATGGCGGGTGGGTTTTTAATAGAATCCTGATTGACCTAATGCAACTCCGACAGTACTGCGCATGGTGGCAGTTGAATACCATGCCGGACGACGAATGCGTCCGTGACCGGCGGAGGGACGAGCATTTTTTTGACAAACTGCTTTGGGCCCTAACTGCGGGTTTAAAAATATTTTAAAAAATCAATTTTTTTCTCTTTTTTTTTAAGAAAAAAAAACATTTTTTATCTTTTTTAAAAAAATGCTAAAATGAAAAAATATTTTTAAATTCACAATAAATTTTGATATTAACAGAAGTAAATGAACCGAAGTTATCAAAGCATGCATAAATAACCAAATACATTTGCCCAGTCGAGGGGGGGGGGTTTGAATCATTGATGCATTTGTTCCCCATTTTCTACCGGGGAAAGGTCGTGCAATGGTTTATGGGATACTATTTGACGCGCCACCTAGTGGCGACCTTTGAAGTTAAAAAATCGGAAAATTAGCAGAACGTTCAACGGGCTGTTGCTCTTGGTTTAAGCAGAGGCTTAAGGCATTAAGCTCAGGAAAAGGCTTTTTTATTATAAATTTCCAAATGGTACAAGTTATTGAAGGGAATTTATTGGAGGAAGCTATAACGTACCTTAGGAGCATCAAGCGTCCATTCGTTCTTTCAACTCGAAAAGGTCCTTACCAAGAACTACTTAACTCTGAAATTACGAAAAGGTAAGTGGAAGATTTAATAACACTGTACAACACCTTGCAAATAAAATGGAAGCCTCAAGCGCCAAAGAAAGAGGAAGGCCCAGATAAGGACCCGTTAATTCTGTGGAAGAGGATTTGGAAGCTAATTTATCTAATTCTGATGAGGATAGGCCTAGTCAATCCATAATAAAGCCTCCTCAAAACAAAGCTAAAATTAGAACTAATCGGTCGATGGCAAAATTAACTGTACGATATTTCAACGAGGCCAAAAATCTCAGATCTAATCTCATTGAAAATGACTGCAGCCACGATAAAGCTATGCTGTATAATGTGATAACCTCTTCAACTGTGACGTTTTGTAAGATTTTAACAAAGTATCCTGTAGTCCTTTTCTGAGTCGTTCGTTACGCCATCTATCGATGTTTTTTTTTCGTTACGGTAGAAAATTCAACTCTGAAGTTGCAATTCTGAAGCTATCGGTAGGATTTTTGGTCGGCCGTATCGACAAAAAAAAGGCTGTACGCTAACGCAAGGGGTACCCTTATCGTTAGACTTTCCAACTTCCAAGTTTCAACTAAAAAATTTTTAAAACATAGCGGTCGTATTATTGCAACATGAAATATTATTGCTGGCTGCTGCTGCAGATAATTTAGCTCGAAGAGATTTAAGAAGACATCGCGTAATTAGAGATAGGTCGCAAGCTTTCGATTTAGATGATTACCGTTTCAAAAGACTATTTAGGCTTAGGAAAGAAACAGTGTATACAATTTGTGATAGGCTTGAAGGCCGACTCTCCGCCAAAAATGTATTGGGTATACCACCAAATATAAAGGTATTGTATTCTGTAAATCACATTAATTGCCTATACCCGAAAATTAGGGAGATGGGGTCATTCGGCTGTTGACAATGTTAAGATCCAATTAGACTATTAACTCTTAAATGCTAAGATTATCATCTGGCGACACGGAATAAGGTGATTTTGATGACTGTAAATTGTACTAAAGCAGGGAAACAAATGCATTTTGATAGGTTTTAGTGGCACTTAGATTTTATGCTGTTGGAAGCTACCAACTTTCAATTGGACAAGATTTGTTCCTCGCTGTTAGCCAACTGTGAGCCGCTGTGTTAAAAGTGTGAGCAAAGCGATCATAGATATTTTAATGCCAGAGAACATCAAATTCCCAAGAACTCTCGAAGAGCAATTAGAAATTAAAATTGGGTAAGTTTACCTATTAGAGAGATTAAGCATCCCCCTTTACGCGAACGTGTATCAACCTTCTAGAGTGCAATTGAACCAATGCTCTCTTAAGGGACATTACTTCATTTAAATGTTATTTTTTATCTAGTTTTAGCAAGATCGCCAATTTCCCTGGAATTATTGGCGCGATAGATGGAACACAAATAACTATTGTGGCGCCTTCTATTAATGATGAGCAATTTAGAGAGCTCTTATATGTTAATCGCAAAAGCTTTCATTCAATAAACGTGCAAATTGTAAGATTGCCAATATTATACACTACACCTAAATGCCATTATTGTAAAAAATGTATATTTCTAGATTTGTGACCATAAACTTCGCATCACAAATTTGAATGCAAAATTTCCAGGGTCTGCCCATGACTCATATTTTTCGAATGTCTAATGTCTCAACTTACCTTGAAGAATTTTACATTAATGGCAATAAAGGTTCTTGGTTGATTGGTAAGCTTCATTTCAAGTAAATTAAATTTGTTCATACAGACTTATGAAAACTTTATAATAGGCGATAGCGGTTACCCATTGCGGCCATGGCTAATGACGCCGATAACCCAAACGATTGAAGATACTCCCGAACATAGGTTTGACGAAGCATTAACATCAACTAGACAAATTGTGGAACGAACAATTGGAGTCTGGAAACAAGTATTTCGGTGTTTATTACAACATAGGACTCTGCACTACCATCCAGCTGCCTCAGGAAATATTATATATGCTTGTGGCACTTTACATAATATGAGGAGAGACGCGGCCCACCGTCCCGAAGATGATAGATTTTCGGACACAGAAAGTGAAAGTGAGACAGACAAGGAATTAAGCGATGCTAGGCGAAGAAGGGCAAGGGAAATCCGACAAAGACGTAGGCAGCAAAGGAGGGATCGAAGGGCATTGGTTCTCGATGGTCCAAATTACGACCCAAGAGGAAATGAAACGTGGTTAGCTGGGGGACAGTTGGTACGTTCTCATCTTGTGCGCCGATTTCGCTAAGATGCTGTGAACCAAAATTAGTTGTGCTCCTCCATGTACAGTTTAGTCTTTAGTTATTTATCGTAATGTATCAATATTTATTTAAGTTTGGGATAACATGTGCTTAAAGAGTAAAATAAATAATAACAAGAATAAAATAAATAATTACAAGATTTAAATGTTTCCATTGTGGTGTTATTTTTTAAAATAAACTTCCCCAATATTAATAAGCTTTCTAGAGATGATGCTACCGATGAAAAAGCGGTTGCTATATCTTGGATTGAAATTGCCTTTATATTTTCAATTTGGTTCCTCTCTTCCAAGGCTTCTTTTATTCCAATCAAAACTTCAGTTTTTTCAGATTCAATTTGCTTGAGAGTATTGGTAGCTTGCTCAAAGTTTTCCGAGTTTTTTTCTATATTGCTTTTGTCAAAGAGACACGTGAAAATAGTATTTAAAAACATTCATATTTTATGGCATTCAAATGGGAAGGACAATAAGTCAACTAACGTTTTATTCGTTGTTTGGCATTAGAACGTGGAGTTTTCTTATTATTATCTTGGATTTCTGGTACTACAGCATCTATTTTTTTAATTCTTTTTAAAATACACAATCCAACAGAATAACGCATATGCTGCCTAACTTTGCCAATATAAAAAACGCTGAATGCATACCATCATCACAGTTCTTTGAATTATTTTGCAAATTCATCGAAGGACCACCATCATCTTCCTCAACCTCGTCATTGACATCAAAAAACCCATTTTAATCAACAGTCACAATTGGTATGGGAGTGGCAGGTATATCTTTAGCCGCTGCACTATCACTAGTAGATAATCTAGCCCTTTTGGCAAGTATAGAATCATCTTCATTGATTGTACCTTCAAAACAAGACTGTGACGGATTGAATAATTTTCAATTTTAGGTTTACCATTAAAATTATTTTTAAGTTCAAATACTTCAAGCCCAAAACCAGCCTCTCCAATAGCATTGTTTCCCTCGACGCACATCTCCCCCATAACAGCAAGTAAACGTTGCTCTTGATCTGTCAAAACTAGTTTTGATCTCTCACCTCCACCAGTTAACGCAGCGCTTTTCTTAGTAGCTACAGCTTTACTCTTTGTGTCAGATTTCCAATCTGACCATGACTAATTAAATAATTTGGAATAACATAACATATACATAAATAAATTTCTCATAATCTTAACTTGGACCTTTTTCCACTGTTTTAAATCTTTGGTTGGTCCTGTGCCATCAGCATTCAGAATATCCGAAATTTATAAGCGATCATGAGTCACTCTTTTAAAGGTGTTAGTCAATTTACCAGAAACTAGTTCCGGGTGTTTCTCCATAAATTGCAACAGCAATACCCGTTGCCTCTCTGTAACGGTCCGTGACATTTAGGCGCCGCCACTTAGGCGCTGGTTATTTAGGCGCCGCCATTTAGCCGCCAAGACAATTAGGCGCCGTGACATTTAGGCGCCGCGACATTTAGGCACCGTGACATTTAGACTCCGCGACATTTAGGCGTCGAGACATTTGCGTGCCAATAATTTTTCCATTATTTCTTCTAAAAATCCGTAATGACCCCTCAATTTGGCAACCCGTGTATTGTCCCTGTGCGTCACTGCATGACTATGTTCGCAATCTCCATTAAAGGACACGAAAACTTACTTCTTTTTACAAAACAATCCTAAAATAATAAAAAACGAACATATCCTAACCTATTTATTATTTTAGGAAATCAAAGAACATAAACAACAATAATTTGGAAAGGGATATTATTTTGGGAAGTCAATGAAGATAAACAACAATATTTGGAAAATGCATATTATTTTTGGAAGTCAAAGAAGATAAACAACAATTAATATTTAGGAAAAGGCATATTATTCTGGGAAGTCAAAGAAGATAAAGAATAATTTGGAAAAGGCATATTATTTTGGGAAGTCAAAGAAGATAAACAATAATTTGGAAAAGGCATATTATTTAGGGAAGTCAATGAAGATGAACAACAATATCTTGGAAAAGGCATATTATTTTGGGAAGTCAAAGAAGATAAACAAAAATTTGGAAAAGGCATATTTTTTTGGGAAGTCAATGATGATAAACAACAATATTTTGGAAATGGCATATTATTTTGGGAAGTCAATGAAGATAAACAACAATATTTTGGAAAAGGCATATTATTTTGCGAAATCAATGAAGATAAACAACAATATTTTGGAAAAGGCATATTATTCCGGGAAGTCAAAGAAGATAAACAATAATTTGGAAAAGGCATATTATTTTGGGAAGTCAATGAAGATAAACAAAAATTTGGAAAAGGCATATTATTTTGGGAAGTCAATGAAGATAAACAACAATATTTTGGAAAAGGCATATTATTTTGGGAAGTCAATTAAGGTGAACAACAATATCTTGGAAAAGGCATATTATTCTGGGAAGTCAATGAAGATAAACAGTAATTTGGAAAAGGCATATTATTTTGCGAAGTCAATGAAGATAAACAACAATATTTTGGAAAAGGCATATTATTTTGCGAAATCAATGAAGATAAACAACAATATTTTGGAAAAGGCATATTATTCTGGGAAGTCAAGGATGATAAACAACAATATCTTGGAAAAGGCATATAAAGAAGATAAACAATAATTTGGAAAAGGCATGTAAAGAAGATAAACAATAATTTGGAAAAAGCATATAAAGAAGATAAACAATAATTTGGAAAAGGCATATTATTTTGGGAAGTCAATGAAGATAAACAACAACATGGTTGAGCTCTGATGTCAGTTGAATAAAAAGAATATAAGCCTAAAAGTACTTGTCATGTTCCTTTATTAAATATCTCAAATCTTTCGAGAAAATTTTACGGCAATGTCGCGGTGCCTAATTGTCTCGACGCCTAAATGTCTCGGTGCCAAATTGTCGCGGAGCCTAAATGTCGCGGCGCCAAATTGTCGCGGAGCCTAAATGTCGCGGCGCCTAACTGTCCCGGCGCCTAAATGTCGGCGCCCAAATGTCCCGTTCCGCTCTGTAACTCTTGCAGCACGAGGCATATTTTTCCTAGATTAAAAAACAAACACATGTATTTAAAGTGGATAGTAAATAAAACAGTAATATCCTAAACAAGGTCGAAATAACTCAAGAAGAAATTAAAACATGAAGCCAAAAAAACATTGGTTGAACTTGCAAATAATTAAAAAGAGGCACTCATTTAAGTCATTTAATATATGTAGATAAATCTTAAGCCTTAGAACTTCAAACTTTGTTATTGTTGCTGTTCAACATCAACAATAACAATGTTTGAAGTGCCAAGGCTTAACGACATGCTAATAATAATGAATGTTATAGAAATATTCTTTGTTAATCAATGAACGTAGTATATTATAGTGTTCAAAATATAATACTTACAGTTAATTCTATGCAATGTTTCTCTTCTCTTAATGAAATCTCAATTTATCTAATTGTTTACGGCTCTCCAAAATATCTTCCTTCGGTCACGGTGAAGAGAAAGTTTCTAATGGCTCTATTATTGGCCACATTGAAGCCACGTGACCAAACAATTAGCCTCTAATATCTTTTGAAATTTAAGGAAGAGAAAAAGCCAAACCACTTCCGTGCGTTAAAGAGCGAACGGAACTATTCCTACCGAAAGGGGACTTAGAATACGAAAAATTCTGGCGGTAAAAGTTTTTCGTTACGGCGCGTTCGTTAGTCCGTTCGATGAATTCTTATCGGTAAATTTAACGAACGACTCAGAATAGGACTCCTGATCAATTACAGTACAAACTCACTAATAACGCAGCAACTCGATCAGAAATCCTCAATTATTATAAAATCTTGACATATACATGCGTCTAGACAACAGAACTTGATAGACATAGACGTTCATTTAAAATTTAAGTCGGAGTAATTTTAACTTACACTTGTCTCTTCCCATAGGGATACAACTAACGTCTTTGAGATTTCTTTCGCCAAATCAGACACCTAACCCCAGGCTGCAAAATCAGATTGGGATACACAGATAAATCGACCGGTATTCTGTTAAGCCGAAAGGAATATGCTCAGCTATATGAAATGAGGCATGAAGTAACAAATCTTTTCCAGAATGGCGACACCCTACCTTAATCGGTTTTTTTGAAGGTGTGCCTAAAAACCAAATAGAACTGAAGAAATACAAATATTTCATCATGCTAAATATACGCGAAATGGTTCAGGGAAGTGGTCAAAATTATGCAGTGGCGTAACTACAGGGGAGCAGAGCCCGCAACCGCGGGCGGGCCCGCGACTTTTGGGGTCCCTTTTGAAATTTTGGTTATAGCCTGATTAGTTAACGGTTTCCCCTATTTTGAGTGACATATATTTATACCGTATAGTCCGAATTTTTTACTTGACACTACTGTCAAAGCTGGAAGACCCTCAACGAGCTCCATTAAATAAAAAGTCAAAAATTCGGTTAAAAAGCGCAAGAGTCGTTGAAGCGTGGGAAAAAATAAACGTTATTTCAAGCAGTAAATAGTGAAGACAAGCCCCTGCCCACTCTTCACTGCAGATACCTTGTTCCGGCAAACCCTTAATTTACCATTAAATTGGCAAAACTGCTACTCTAAATAAATGGTGATGTCAATGGTTAGTGTAAGAATATATTGCCAGAGCCCAAAGAGGTCCTAATAAAAAATCGTCTAATATTTTTGGAATTTCGAATTAAATGTTTTATAATCCCGGCTGTATGACGTTTTAAACGCAGAATTAGTGAGATCTCATTTGGTCAGATAAAAAAATCAAAATTTTCGGTGCTCAGTCATCTCACTTCGCTCGCTCAGGAATTTTTCATCCACAATTATCACATAATTGAATTTATACGATTTGTTTTAAGGTTTTTATATGAAACGATAACAATTACTTTGCATTCTGAGCTGCACTCCAAAATAACAGAATTGAATTTTGCCTTAAACCTTTCATTTAAATTTCTAAGCTCACAGATTGAGCTCAACAGACCTTTGAAATATGTATAATTATAAAAAGAATTAAGAAAATATGTCATCTCTGAAAAACATCTCTTCCTACCTGACCCTTTTAAATAGCTTGATTTGGTCATTTTCTGTCACTTTTAGGTCCCTATTTGCTTATAGTTATTTAATTATTAGTCACTTTTTCGAGTAAATTTAAATGTATGTCTGTAGGAGCCGGAACAGGAAAATATGGTCTCGCTGATTTGGTCGTGGGAAAAAATGGTCTCACCGATTTGGTCTTGGGATCATTTCGTCTAAGGATTTTTTGGTCCCGTGATTTATATGTCTCGAGACTTTTTGATCTTGGGACTATTTGGTCTCGTGATTTTACGGACTCGGTACTATTAGGTCTCGTTATTTTTGGTCTCGTTATTTATGGTCTCGTTATTTTCGGTCTCGTGATTTTTGGTCTCGGTACTATTTGGTATCGTGATTATTTGGTCTCGGGACAATTTGGTCTCGTGATTATCTGGTTACCAAATTAGTTGCCACCTTTTCCAAAACAATGGTCCCAATAATTCGTTGCAACAATTTCCATAATATTCTCCAATTAATTAGCTGCCACCTTTTTCCAAAATATTCTCTTATTAATTAGATGCCACCTTTTTCCAAAATATTCTCCTATTAATCAGCTGCCACCTTTTCCAAAATATTCTCCTATTAATTAGCTGCCACCTTTTCCAAAATATTCTCCAGTTAATTTACTGCCAATATTTTTCCAAACTTTTCTCCTATTAAATTACTGCCAATATTTTTCCAAAATATTCTCTTATTAATTAGCTGCCACCTTTTCCAAAATATTCTCCTATTAATTAGCTGTCACCTTTTCCAAAATGTTTATATTATTGCTAATAAATTGTTTGTGCTAAGAGGGGGGCTTTTAATACTCATATTAATAATCTTCTTACCTCCAAACAAGATTGGGTTGGCTTAGGTAAGGTTTGGTTAGTTTAGGGTCGGTTATGTTAGGTTTGGTTATATTGGGTTTGGTTAGGTTGAGTTCGGTTAAATTTGGCTGGTTCAAAAAAGGCTGAAGGGGTGATATTTTTTTAAAACGAGACTTTCGTGTTCAGAGACCAATTTGTACCGGGACCAATTTTTCCTGAGACCAAAGTGTCCCAAGACCCATTTACCCCAAGACCCAATTGTCCTGAGACTCAATTGTCCCTAGACAGATTTGTCCCAAGACCAAATCGGCGAGACCAAATCGTTGATACCACAACGGCGAGACCAAATCGTTGATACCACAACGGCGAGACCAAATCGTTGATACCACAACGGCGAGACCAAATCGTTGATAACACAGCGGCGAGACCAATTTGTCGCGTACCGAAATCTAAGGAATTTGATGTATCGTGTCGTGTATAATGCTTTAATTTTGTGTAGGGAATCCTATTTTTGGTAAAAAAAATCTCTGAAAGAGATTTTGTCCTACATTGCTGTTAAGAGGAGTAAACCAAGTATGTGCGAGAAATCTTAGTAGAGAACGGCGACAAGGCACAATTGGGAAACGCATCAACATTAATCGTTCGTTATGCTCTCATATGTTTTCAAGGCACGACACTCGAGAAGGGGCCCTAATTGTCGGGCTCCGTGCCGGCCAAACTAACGTCTTTACGCCACTGAAATTATGGGGAACTTTACCCAACAAGAAAACGGATTCGCTATTTCAGGGGCTCTGTAAAGCGTATTCTTTTTGCTTGATTGAAAACGAGACTTAATAAACAATCCAAAACCAGTGTATCCTGGTTTGTTTGGCGTTAGTCCTTACAAAACGGTGAAGGCAGTAACGACAGTAAAACGCAGTATGACCATCCTTTGAAAAATTGTTCAGCAGTCGGCTTAAACTACGTATCAGGTAATAATGCTTCGTCTCACTCCTTGTTATCAAAAGGAGGTAAACCTGTCTTTCCACAATCACTTTGTTTTTACTAATATATCAGGGAAAAACACCGTCCTCAAAGTAGAAAATGTTCACCGAGAGATGATTAGGAATTTCAAATATTTCTACTTTTGCCGCGCTTAGTTCGAAGGGAAATGATATGTTGGACCAAATGTGGATGAGAGAGAAAGTATCAAAATGGCCATAGAGCCTGTGTTAAAAAACGCGGACATCAAACTTTCGCCAATAACTATTTAGTTTACTAGTGACTGATGGACTTGCATACTTGCGACTGAAATTAGTTCAGACATTTATGCTCCTTGGTTTAACCATAGCCCACTCGATCACGCGCATCACGACGCAAGCTGCTCGCGCTATAGCTAAATTACCGAGATTTGTTTAAAACTTATCAAGTTTTACTCGCTCTTCTAATGCTTCGATAACCTTACTTAAATCCATATATCCTTGACTACTAAAATAAATCGAAATCTGGGGGTTCACTAGCCAACTTGACAAGTAAAAAAATGTCCCAAATATTCGTAAACCATGCGTCTCACAAGTCAGTGACTTCTAAAAAAAATTGGGATGGGGGGCTCACTAGTCAGGCTGACTACTAAAAAAAATATCCTTATGTACAGCCCTGGCTACTCTGACCTAACTACAAACACAAATCGAGGAAGTTCTAGCATACACAATAGCAGACGACGGTAACCGCGTAACCGCGAATTAACACAAGACCTATTTTAAGGGAGTGAACAGGCCCAGTATAGCTACGCCAATAAACGGTCAACTACGGCGAAACTCTGATGACTCGCGACTTTTGGCCATTTTCATACTTTTCCTCTCATCCACTTTTGGTTGGACGTATCCATTTCGTCCTCGAATGGAGCGTACTATTGAACACGGTCTGGGTGGTCATTTCTTTCTACGGGATGTAGATGAGCCAGAACTGACCATATGAAAAAAAAGTTGTTCATTGTTTTTTACGTTTGCACCTTTCTATTGGCATGTTTTTTCGGTAGCTCTATAAAACTCCCACCCACTAGAGGCAGGTAGGTTATTATATTTATTTGTATAAACATAATACGGTCAAGTACCCATCTACAGCATCTTTTGAGGCATTTCTTAAACTTTTTTCTACGCACGCATCGATTTGACTGGAATTTGTGTCTTCTGTAAGAGATTGTTGGATCCCGCTACGATTTTACGCAAGATATTCCACGTCCTCGCCAGAGTTAGCCAGTTCACGTGAGGATCGGGCGCGGATTGTGAGTCACCATTTAATTCAATTTTCTGTATTAGTTTACCACGTAGATTGTTTTCAATTGCAATCCATTGCGTTCCTGAGTTTCATAACGTTATCGCCGATATCAGTCTCATAAATTTGGGTGTGATACTGATACGCACACAAAATATGGCGTGACGCGAGCCTCCATCTCTGCAATTACATCTAGAAGTGGCGAGTTTTCTGGCGGGGCAAATATAGGTTTTTGTGAGGCATTAACTTCAGTATTTTAAACTTGTTCCATTAACTCATGTATAACTGCGTTTTCTGCAGTTGAAAGTGGTTCCAGATTATAGTTTTCGTCAGAATCGGGTACAGTTTCCGTTAAATCCTCCTATTTTTCATTATTCTCCGAATCCATTAGATTATGGAGGTCTTCTCTCTAACCAAAAAATATTGAACGCCTACACCATTCTGGCTCAACAGAACATCGTCGCCTTCGTTTTCAGATGCATTGAATACCTCGTTGGAAGTTGAAGGTTTTTTTAATGATACCATTACAGACTTAACCCTCTTAACCGGTGGCTACTTATTATGTGTTAAGCATCGTTTTGTTCGTCCTTCACCGTTAGAATTTGTGTCACCTGTAGAGTGAATATGTATGTGACGATTTAGGATGTCACGTATGTTGAACGTTTTCGCACATACGGTACAAGGAAAACTCGCACCTTCACCTTCGCCTAAGAAACAAATCAGAAATGGTAGAAGTTTGAAAAGTATATCGCCAACAAAGCTACAAAGGGGTTTAAGTAGTTTTAAAGCATGTTCGCCATTTAAAAAAAAGCACAAGCGTAAACGCCTAAAAACATTTTTGCCTCTAAAACAGAAGGGATCACAAATGTGAAGAAATTTCGGCATTAAAATATGAAAAGCATTCCAGAAATAAAGATTTGTCGTCAAAGAACGACAAACCCAAGAGGAACCTGCCCATTTCGCAATCACTACATGAGTGAAACTTGCCTCTAACCAGCCCTAATTCTGGAATGCCACGACGATCAATAAACACTGCACTTTCAGATGTGTTTGTCAACACAAGCCCTTCAGACAATGATTTAGGTATTATAATTTGTAATTTCGATTTGTGATTAAACCTAATGACTTTGCTTTCAGCGTCAACATCAGAACGAAATTCGGATTATGTAAAAGGTATAGTTTTTTATGACTGCTAAGCTATTTTTTCTGCTATGTACGAAATTGGTCTCATTTACAAACGACATTTTCAAAAGGTTTAGAAAATACCCCAATAGATATGGTTAGTTTTATGGATGGTCTCAGAAACTTTGGGACTGTGGCATAACACTTTAGTTAATAAATATTCGTCCAATATTATTTAAAACAGTATTTATCGAGATTAGAGCAAATTTAAAATTATAAATTTCCCATTTGCAGATGAAAGTAATGAAAAATTCAAGAAAACAGTTCTTCTAATGTTGACTGATTTGAATGCGAAGGTGGATTTTATGAAAAATAATTCAAAAGAAAGTACAAGTGCCTTAAATCAAGAGATAACTGAAATAGAGGAATTTCCTAAACTACCTCTTACTTCACTCCAAGAACTAAAGTTAGTAGAAAATCTACTAGAGGAAGAAACAATTCGGAAAAAACTATAAGTGTTATATTTCTACTTTCTCGCGTTAAATTTATAAATATAGCAAAATTTAATTACTATAACAGATTAAAATGTTTGCTTAAAAAAAATAAAAAAACTGTGGTCAGAGACTATGGTGGGAAAAAATTAAAAACTGTTGTCAGAAACTATTTGATAAAGTTTTGGCTCATGTGTTAGTCATGAAATTCAACTGGGTAGGCTCGAAAACCAAATTCTCCTTTGCTGAATTAAATATTAAAAATGCTATTCTAGAGGGCCGGTAGGCCCTTCTAGATAAGATCCTACACGCTCCCGTTATGTTAAGTGAAAATTCACGGTTTTTAGCTGATTTTCCCATAGGAATAACATGGGGTTTTTGGAGCTCCAGCACATCGAATCATTTAAAATCTAATAAAGCGAAGTTACGTTTCGGAATACTTTCAAATTAACAAGTAACTATTCAAGGTTTTCCTTTTTCAAGTTTCATCAAAATCAATTAAGTCTAAGTATGTTAATTTAAAGGGATAGAATCAATCTTTTGACTACTAATGAAAAGCTTTCATTTTTTTAAATCAGATAGAACCTAAAATTACGTTTTCAAAAATATATAGATATTGATAGTTTTAATAATTTATTTATTTTTAATTAATTTTTAAAAGTATTAGTTTTCGTCGCCGCTCCTATCACTGCCCTCTCTACAGGCGTTTGCAAAAACACGAGCGAAAAAACTAAATTTCTCCCGCGACTTTCCTCTCGCTCGGAGGTATAGTAGATTTACTCCTAAAAGTAGTTTTCATACTATTCTGCATTTTCGCCAAATTAATATAACTCTAGTATAAACTCTAGACATCATAAAATCAAATTTACTGTTGAAATAGAAAAACAGGATAAATTACCTTTCCTTGATGTCTTAGTTGATAGATCCAATAATTCTAGGAGACCAGACCACTCCCTCTACCAGAAACCAACCCACTCTAATAAATTTCTTAATTATAATTCATATCATGCACATCATATCAAAAATGGCCTAGTTAAAAGCCTTAGTTATAGAATCAATAAAATCTCTAATCAGCCATCCAAAGACCTTGTTAAAATTCGGAACCAATTGTTAAATAGCCAATACCCTAAACCTATTTTAAATAAATTCCTTAAACAAAACAATTCTATTACCAATATTACTACAACAGGCAAAAAAAATAAGGAATCTGAAAAATGGCTTTTCTTACCTTATTACAAGGGATTAAATGAAACCCTTCAGAGGAAGTTAAGACCTTTTAATATTAAAATTATTAACAAAAAAGCTAAGGATTTAAGGAGTGCCTTAGTTAAATGGGAATCGGAATCTGATAGAGATAAAGTTGATATTTTAAATACCTCGGGCATAATTTATAAAATTGAATGTAAAACCTGTAATAAGGTTTACATCGGGGAGACAGAAAGAAAACTACTTGATAGAGTCAAGGAACATAAAAGAGATGTCAAAAACAAAAAAGATACAAATGCCATATTTGTTCATCTAAAATTTAATACTTCACACCAGATTAATTGGGATAATATCTCTATTTTGGCTAAAGAAAAGGATTATTTTAAACGTAAAATTACTGAAAGCATATTTATAAAAAAATTTAAACATAACAATTTTAATTTAGAAGCCGGAATCTCCTTAAAAAATAATTGGAACATTAATAATCTATTAAAATATAAAAATAAAAATAAATAAATTCCCGCGCCAACCTGGCACCCTCTAGATGTAAATAATCTCCTAGGGATAAAATGTTATACTCCCCCCCTTTTTTAGATATATTGTTTTTTAGTTTTTTAGTGTATAGCTTATTAATGTGAAACTCACTATGGTTCACCAGACTGAACGACGAGACGCGGCTCGAAACGTCTCATTTTTAATTTGGATGTTTTAAATAAATTATTATTTAACTCTAATTACACGTGGTTTATCTCCGTAGATTTCTTTAATTTTCTAAATTACTTCACACCCGTGTATAATAATAGTTATGTTTGACCTTTTTAAATATTTCAACTTTTTAACGCCAAAAGCTCTAAATAGGTGGCATTAGAAACTTTTTACAAATTGCAATGGAAGAAAATGCTGTTTGCATGGCTTAAATGGAGAGTTTCATACTTATAGGGAGCTCTATATTATTTTCTTATGCTTAAAATAACGAAATTTGAAATGTTTAGTATTGATCGGTAGGTAGTCGGATATGTCGACCTCTCGACCCTTGTTGTAAATTTGATAAAAACCCATGCTAGTTGGTAAGGCGTTGAGCAGCCGACCTAATCCTTCCATACATCAACCGACTTAAAATGTAACTATCAGCCAACTCTATTTGTTTGTTCTCTCGTCCGATTTCAAAGCGGAGCTAGTAACTGAAGTTGGATAAGAGTAGGACTTTAGTTGTAAGTGCCGATTAGACCATAAACCGACGAATCTACCTCGAACCGACTCAAAGGCGGAAGAAGCTTCATTATAACTAAATCTGAAATCTTTAGTATGATCGGTAGGTAGTTGGATATGCAGACCTCTCGTCCCTTGTTGTTATTTTGATAAAACCAATGTTAGTTGGTAAGGAGTTGAGCAGCCGACCTAATCCTTTCTTACACCAACCGACATAAAATGTAACTATAAGCCAACTCTATTTGTTTGTTCTCTCGTCCGACTTCAAAGCGGAGCAGGTATCTGAAGTTGGATAAGAGTCGGACTTTAGTCGTAAGTGCTGACTAGGCCATAAAGCGAAGAATCTACCTCGAACCGACTCAAACGCGGAAGAAGCTTCATTACAACGAAATCTGAAATGTTCAGTGTGATCGGTAGGCCGTCGGATATGTCGACCTTTAGACCGTTATTGTTATCTTTTATTTGATATAAACGCATGTTAGTTGGTAACGAGTCGAGCAGCCGACCTAATCCTTCATTACATTAACCGACTTAAAATACAACTATCAGCCAACACTATTTTATTGTTCTCACGGCCGACTGCAAAGCGGAGTTGGCAACTGAAGTTGGATAAGAGTCGGAATTTAGTCGTAACTACCGACTAGACCATAAACCGACGAATCTACCTCGAACCAACTCGAACGTGGAACACTCGTGTTACTGGGGTAGTGTATGCTCAGAAGACTTTTCCTCACAAAGGGAACTATTGCGTCATTACTCAGTTCACCAAAATGTACCAAATGCTTGTTTTAAGTGCGTTTTGTTAACCTGTGATAGAAGATTTAAAACATTTAACTCTTTAAGAGTACATATTTCAAGGGATCATTCCACAAAATTTAGTCCTGAATTTGGTGCAGTTTCAAGATATAGGACCGATTTAAAGTGTTTAGTAAATCTCTGTCAAAAACAATTTGATAGTCCAGACATACTAAAAACCACCATTTAAAGAACAATGAAAAGGTTACATGCCCTTTTCACGATTGTGAATTATCTTTTTCGAAAAAGACTACGTTTACTGCACACGTTTCAAGAAAACATCGTTATCGTGAGGAACAACTTTTAAATTCTGACATTTTAGCTAAACCACGTGTTACCGAAGCCAGCACAAGTCATGAATTTGTAGATATGGACGTATTTTCAGACACTACCGACGTTTTACAAGCATCGGATAACTGTCTTCAAGTTATGGCCCTCTTTTTGCTAAAACTTGAAGCCAAAAACTTAATTCCAGCTTCCACAATTCAGGAAATAGTTGAAGAAATGATAAATATTTCCGATTTGGAAAGAGAAACAGTGTCAAAAGTCGTTCTAGCTAAAGTTTTGGAGTTAAATGTTTCTGAGGTGGAAAAAGAGAATTTAAAAAACGTTCTGACAAATAGTTTTTTTACAAAGAAACATTTAGATGCAGAGTTAAAAACTGATTACTTAAGGAAACAATATTACAAAACCAATCTTAGATATGTTAGCCCAATAACTATAAACCTTGGACACGATGAAAATAGGAAACCTCACTACATGCAGTATGTTCCTATTTTGGAATCTCTGAAATCATTACTTTTGCATCCATCGATAATCAAAATTTTAAACGAATACAATAACAACGGGAAAGATGAGTCTATACTTTGCGACTTTTCTGATGGCTCTATAAACCGAACTAATAATCCCCAAAAAATTGTGCACCTCATTCTATTTCAAGATGCATTCGAAATAGTTAATCCATTAGGTTCTAAAAAGGCTTTGCATAAGCAAGTAGGCGTTTATTACACAATTGGAAACCTTAAAAACTATCGTCGGTCATCTGTAGATCATATGCAACTTGCTTGTTTGTTTTTAGAAGCAGACTTAAAATATTTTGGCTATGAAAATGTTGATGGACCATTAATTGAAGATCTAAAAAAACTAGAAAATGGTCATGATTTATCTATTCCAGGATTTTCAGATACTCTGAGAGGTTATGTCTTTTGTATTACTGGTGACAATTTGGGAGCTCATGGTATAGGTGGCTTTGTAGAAAGTTTCCGCTCTGGGTATATTTGTCGCTTCTGTTGTATAAAAAAGGAAAGTAATACTGACTTGAGAGCTATTTCTGAAAACCGCACACCTGAAGCGTATGATGAAATAGTGGGTAAACTGAGGCTAGATAAAGCGAAGGGTAATGAAACAGAAAATGTATTTGAAATTAAGAGAGAGTCAGTATTTAACAGTCTCAAGTTTTTTCATGTTTGCAATCCGGGCCTACCCAGTTGTATCGGTCACGATATACTGGAAGGAGTTGCTTCTTATGATATGAGACTGTATATAGACAAATTCGTAAATGACGGTTACTTTACGATTAAGCAACTTAACATTGAAATTAAAAGTCTTAAGCTTTTTGGCAATGATTTCTCGAGTGGTCCAGCTTTGCTTAAAGAGAGTTCCAAAAACCTATCTGGAAATGCTAGCCAGAACTGGTGTTTCGTGAGGTTTTTCCCCATTCTGATTCATGAACTAATTGTGGACAAAGATACTGACATCTGGAATTTAATTATACTTCTGAAGGAAATTTGCGAGTTGATTTTTGCACCAAAAATATCTAAAAATCAAATCGCAATTCTCAACCAAAAAATTGAAGAATATTTGTACTTCAGAACCTCGTTATTTCCTGAAACCCCTTTAAGGCCAAAACACCATTATATGGCTCATTATCCTGAGCTTATCCTGAAGTTTGGACCTCTAATTTGGCTGTGGACGATCAGATTTGAGAGTTTTCACTTTTATTTCAAAAAAGTGGCTCGTAAAATACAGAACTATATTCACATCCCAAAAAGTCTTGCTATTAACCATCAGATGCTTCAAGCTTACTATACTGCTGGTAATCTTCTCTCGGATGAAACAAATGTACCCCACACAAATGCATTTGAGTTAGATTTAGCACTTTTTAATGATCAGGTTAAAAAGAGTATCTCAGGTGCTGGAATAGATTTATCTGTACATGGTTCTGCTACTACATGCGCTACAAAGCTATGTATGCGGGGAACCACATATGAAAAAAATCACTTCCTGTTCTTACGGGAGGAAGAAAATTCCTTAGTTATAGGGCAGATAGTATTTATTTTGGTTTTGAGGGAACAAGTTTTTTTTTTGTTTAGTCTCTTCAAGTGCATTTATTTCAATGAGGTAGGTGTATATGAAATAGCAGAAGATATGAAAATAGCTGAGTGTGTACCTTACTCGGCATTACTAGACTAATACCCTCTAAACCTTTACAATGTGAAAAACATGAAAGTTTTGAATTTAAAACATTCCATTGTGTTTCCTTAGGTTCATTTATTATTTTACATAAACATTTTTGTGAACTGAGGACGTATATTAATGAAGCTTCCTTGTATAAAATATACAGCCACTTCATTAAACTCAATAAATTTTCATTTCTGAAATGCTTTTTTTAATGACAATTGTTTTACGGAAATGTTTCGTTTTTGTTACATTGGCTAAACTATAATTATTTTTTCTCAGAAATACTGAGATGGACGAAGTTCTAGATGCCATATTTCCAGGTCTTGGAGAAGAGACCAAAATTAAGATTTTGGAACGATTTGAAACACTGGGTGTAAAACAACAGTCAGACTTGCAGTATATTCTGGAAGATGATGTCAAAGATATTATGAAGCCAATTGAGACACGCAAATTCCTAATTGTTTGTAAAGGTAGAAAGACAACACCGCTTATCTTTTGTACTCTCAAGTTTAAATCGATTTTCTATCTTTAACAATAATATCATTTATTATAGCTCAAACTGAAACACTTGATGCTCCAGTTGTGCCTGATAAACCTACTGGCTGTACTCCGAGACACAATACCAACTCGTCTGGCGATAATGAACCTCTAATGAACATGACATCAGCTAATAATTTTGGCTTTTCACCGACCAATTTTATGGCCTATCACCTTGATACTTCCACCCTTCCAGCTTAGGTGGAAGATGCCTTGCTAGAAAATAAAAGACTAACACCACCACAGAGGCTTGAACTTGTTCGACGAGTGGTTGCAGATTCTTTCAAATTAAGCACAAGGCCACGAAAAGCGGATATGGATATTCTGGCAGGGAAAATTGTTTCTCAGTATCCAAATAGCTTACAAGACAAGATTGGAAGTGAGATAGTTGGAAACGGCTACTCGTCTCTTTTGAACCAGTTGGTGGCCAAAGTTGATAATGTAGTAAGAAACCAGCCCATCAGAGTGCGTAAACCCAAGAAGCCCAAAAACATTACTGGCCCGGAAAATACTGATAACTCAACCTCAGAAAATGTCGATAATCTAGACGCAGCTAATAACCAGAAACCAAAAGCAGCTAGAGTTCTGATTCAGGATAGCTATGGCTGTGTTAAATTTTCACCGTCAGTGACTCCAAGGCAGCATTTAGAAATGCAAGGCAAAGCAATCCAACTAAAGAGACTTTTTAGGGAAGACCGTTTTGACACAGAAACCATGAACTTATTTCTTGAAACATACAATTTACAAAGACTCTTGATAAATGAAGGGAAAATGACCGTGTTGGAAATTCAAGCGGAATTTCCCCTGTTGTTTAATGAGAAAGGCTTCTTGGCTCATGCTGAAGAATTAATGGGTTTTGATATGAAAGAAAAAATGGTTTCAAGTTTGGAAGATGAATCCCCAAGAATCTACTGTTTCTTCAAGAACCAAGCCAAGAAATCTCGTTTTTTGGAAGAAGCGTTGGATGAGATTTCTTCTATAGAAGATTCAAAACCTGCCGAGGTTCAAGCCTTATTTTTCATGCTCGCCGACTAATTCCACGAGAAGCTAGAGTATTTTTTTCATTTAAAACCTGTAAGTTTTTACAATTGTTTTTGGAGGTTTGAGAGAAAACTAAATTACATTTATCGATAAAGATGACAGAAACGATTTCTAGTATAGAAAGACTTCCTTCAACTCCAGTTATTATAGCTTTTGGTTTGTATTATCTATTTATGGTCGTTTTATCTCTATAGTCTTGAACTTTTAATGCTATTTTATTCCAATTATTAATAGGGACTTCGAGATTTCTTGAAGCTGAATTCGTGATCGCAATTGATGGAAAGGTGGTCATCAAAGATATCAGTAACTTCGTGACAGCGGTTACAATTTGGTTTGCTTCTTTTTATGTTTTGAACATACAATACCCAGATAATTGGATGCTGACGCTGGAATACATTCAAAGGTATAGCGACTGCTGTGCGTTTATTTATTTGCTATTTAGTATTCAAATTAAATTATCTTTAAATGTTCAAAGATGTCTATTGAAAATAAATCCGTCAACTGGAAGTAAGGGAAAGAGGCGTGGCATGAATAGAAGAGTTCTGGGTCTTGTCAACAAAATAGCTATACAAACATCTGATGTTTCTGGCTAGTTGGTCAGCTTCAAACTTATTTTTTTATTTTTTTGTCTTATTATTTTACTTTAATTTGAAATCATTCAAATTTTTGAAGACATTTAGCAAAATACTGCTTTTTTGTTTCAAAATTTCATTGCAAAAATAAATCAGTTTTGAAGTTAAATTTTTAATGTTGATTGTTTAATATGGGTTTGAACTTTTCTGATCCCCCATGCCTTGATAATGAATGTTGAATTCCAACAAAGTTTCTTATGGTAGGTATTTTGTGATATCTAATTAAATAACTAGCTTTCTATATACTAATAATTTGTTTCATTTCAGGACTTTTAGTCTATCATTCAATTAAAAGGATGGAGAGTCGGATTACCGTTCAAACCTTTTAATTTTTTTATGCATACGTAGTCCTTGTTGCAAAAGAGACCAAAAAATTGTGATTGAAATTGTGGGAAATATGTTTTCGCGACTATGATTTTGATTCAAATTTGGGAAGATTTCTTAATTCCTCAACATGCTATATAGGTTCAGTTCCTTTATATAATAAAGACTTGGCTTGCCCAAGCCTAAAAACCAAAACGATAAGACTTTTCCCACTTGACTGAAGCCAGTGAAGCGCGGATATTATTTTTTTTCTAATGAATTTTAAAGACAATCCGTATTTTCCTATACTCTCTAGAATTTAATTCAATCACCTGATTTTACTGGTAATGGATTTATTCCCTATAAATTAATTGAAATAAAAAATTACCTATCTCAGATGATTCAACAACAATTCCATTTTCTAAAACATTTTATCATGAAATTTATTTTTTTAGGGGATATCGTGTTACCATCTATTTATAATTATAAAATTTAAAATTATAATTGAAAACCTTGAAAATATACCGTAAAAACACTTTATTTGCTGTAGTCACGATGGGCTACCGTCATTTAATTTTAAAATAATGGGATGTTACCAATAGTTACTTAGTTAACTGTAATTTTATTTGAAAATAGTAGTAGGAAGAAGGCAGAATTTCACGTTGGTACAACAGTAACGTTCCAGTAAAACTAACTATACTATACTTGCACATATACCAGGTTTTTAATTGCAAGCTTTACGTGAAAAATAACGTCGTTGTTTTTTACCGTCATTTTATTTGAAAATAATAGTAGAAATCAGTTATAATTTACTGTTGACACCACAGTAACGTTCCAGTTAAACTAACTATACTATACTTGCACATATATCAGGTTTTTAATTGCAAGCTTTATGTGAAAAATAACGTCGTTGTTTTTTACCGTCATTTTATTTGAAAATAATAGTAGAAATCAGGTGCAATTTACTGTTGACACCACAGTAACGTTCCAGTAAAACTTACTATACTAAACTTGCACATATATCAGGTTTTTAACTGTAAGTTTCACGTTAAAATTAATGTTGATGTTAACAGTCAAAAAAACCTGTGATTTAACGGTAACTTTCCTGGTAATTTTCTGCCAGTAAAATTTCCGTAATTTCAACAGTTATTTTTTACAGTGCAGTTTCGTACAAATAGGGTGTATTATATTGCATTCTCCTCATAAACTCAATTTGAATAGTATCTGTTTCACGAGGTAACCGTGGTAACACTGACACTGTAGACTCTACATTTATAGGAACGTTGACCACGTTTCCCTTAATCCCCCTTTGTTGATCACAACCAAACCTTCTTATTTGCATAAAAGGTATTCTTGGTGAAATCATTCTTTCCTCCAAATTAGACAAATTAACTAGTTCTACCGGAATTTCAGGAAACTCAAAACCATTTTCCCTGGAAAACTTGGGGATTTCGTTTTTCTTTACAGCTTTATTACAAGCACTGCATAAAAATACTCTGTCACTTAGCTCACGACGGTGAATACCAGGGACAGCCAAAAACACCGCAGACTTAACTAAGCTACCAGATGCTTTAAAAAAGATTTGAGCATCCTTCACATTTACACGTTGGACCTTCTTTAATGGTATCAAAATACGTCTGCTCTATAAAAGGATTTGCCCCCTTTCTGCCACAGACAATCTGTTTCTAGAACGTTCAGAGTTCCTAAACTCGACATTTGCACGACTTTCAGCCTTCGCCGACTGGTTTCTCACACGTTCTGCTTCAACGTACTCTAAATCTTGGCGTTTACTAGCCTTACTCATCTGATTACTAGCACGTTCAGCTTCAACGTACTCTGCATCTTGGCGTTTACTAGCCTTACCCAACTGATTTCTCACACGTTCTGCTTCAACGTACTCTATATCTTGGCGTTTATTAGCCTTACTTAATTGATCCTTAACTCTTTCGCCTGCTCTATACCATTCATCAAGCCTTTTCATTCGCATGGTAAGTACACCAACCTGATTTTCCCTTTCACGATATGACTCATTCTCTCGCTTCTTTGCCATAGATCGCGCCTCCTTCATTCTAAACTCTTCATTTTGTCTCAAAATTCTCATTCTCTCTAACGGATACACATTGCCATGAGACGTAGACGGTAATTGTTCATCTTTCGCTACCATTATAGAACTAACCGATTTATTATTAACCAAATTCATAGGTTCGTCGGTAGTAATTACCCCGACTCTTACAGAGCTTTCACCTGAACTTACGTCTAATACATTATCCTTAGTACTACCAGGCGACTCAATAGAACTAACAAACAAATTAAGACTAGAAGTACTAGAAGCTTCACCTTTAGCCTTAGCTTTTTTCTGAGCTGCTAAAATTCTTCTCCTTTCATTTTCTCTCTTCTTAAACTCAGGGTCTGACCTTTCTGCCCTCATCCTTTCCCTCGCTTTACGCTTTCGCATTTCATCCTTACTTTCAACATTATCTTCCTCCATTCTATATAAAAAACGTCAAATACTCACTTAAATCCACAGTACTTCCAACTTTCAACAACAATAATTCCAACTTTCAATAACAATAATTTACTAGTAGTTTTATTGACAACCTACTAGCATAGAAATTCTTATTAAGAATAGCTCCGGCGGATTAAAAAGATCTATTTACAACTTGGTGGGCGTATCAACCCTGCCGTCTCGTTAAATTTAAAAAATATTTTTTATATTTTTAGTCTACAGATAGATGATTTTTAGTCAAACAAACAAGAAGCATAAACACATCAGTGGAAGCTTTACAAATATTTAATTCATATAAAACAATTTTGCTTACAATATAACGTCTACAAATAGCTTCAAAATGTCTTTTTTAACGCTGGCTAACAGTTTGCACAGTTTCGCAAAGCAATCTTGTAACTAAAATTCATTCATTTTTTTAATAAAGAAAGTCTATTTTGGCCCGAGAAACAGGCTAAAAAAGCAACGGCCTAAATTTTTTAGATTCACACAGAAACGATTAAAGTTATTCGGTTTTCCATTGTCTGCTAGCAATCTACCATTATGGAGCAATATTAAAGGAGTTATTATTAAAATAAATAAGATTTCTAATGACATTTTCGTTCTCACTCCGTGACATTACTCCAAAGAAAATGGCAATGGAAAAAGGCATATGTTGCTATTTTTTTGGAGATAAGGCACGTAAAATAAAAACACAAGTTAAAACAATCACGGAGTATGGACGGAAGAATATAACCTTTGACCTTTTTGCATTGTGTTGCATTATACATTTTGTCGTTGATTTCCCGTATTATGAAAGACCAACCGTTTACGGTCATTTGAAAGAGAGCCTGCGCTTGTCATTTATCCCAAAGTTAACTTCACTACATTGAATTTAGTAACTAACGATATCAATAAAAAGCACTCGTCTCTACCCCCTACCGTATTTCAGAGAGTCACACACTTGAAACTTCATTTTATCATTTATCGCAAATCAAATATTCAATTCTGTTTTAAATAACTAACGGTATCAATACTCGTTCTATATTAACTTTGAAACAAGAATGAAAACTTCAAAGCTATGATCCGATAACGATTAGCCCTTTTACTGATCTAATTCCTACCATGATGCTTTCTTCTATTATAAAATCTAAATCTCATTACTTAAACGTGTATTTAACTTTCGGCTCACTCTGAACCGTTAATGTCCCTTCCTTACAGACACGATAATCAAAACCCAAAGTTTACTCCACCTCAGGTCTCAATTATTTACTCTTTGGTTCACTAAGCCTATTGCGGATCAAACTTGATTTACCCGACAGAATCCAGGCCATAGCTTACGTCTTGAAATAATAAATCCAAGGATTATTCTATATACAGATGTAGTATAGCTTAAGTAATATATAAACAGCCATTTCAAATAACAATATTAAAAAACATCCTTGCAATATCAAAATGCAACAGAGCTTTAAAGCTACAAAAGTACTAAATGCATCGTAATTACGAAAAAGATTTCCACATATTCACTTTATATTATGGAAAAAGTGAATATTAAGGTTCTGTAGGATTTCTTAACACATCAAAACAAAGCGAACTGCTAACTCGGCGCACTAGTCTGACAACGGACAGATACACACGGACAAAAAAATAGACTGCTTTTTAACTCTTTCCGTATTAATTTTGAATTGAGAAAAGAGATTATCTTACATATTAAAATAAATATAATTAATATTTAATATATTCTTCGTTAGTTGTTCGCCTTATTGAGCGTTACATCGTTTTAAAAAATAATAATTAAACAACCTTGAGAGACTTGACTAATATTGACGTTTGAATTGAAGGATATGACTGTTGTTTCGCCTTACTCAAATAGGTAGTATATAAAGGATTCGAATCGCAGCTGTAGATAAGAACATCGCAATTGCGTGAACCTTGGAGGAAGACCCCTCCATTGGAAGGCTAGACGTTTCTCGTAACCCTAGCCGATCGCCGCGTATGTCTCAACCTTAAGGATGATGGTGGTGTTAGAAGCCAGGTGTACAGACTGGTGTCCATGTGGGATGGACAAAAACCAAGACCAGAAGATGGTGGTGTTAGAAGCCAGGTGTACAGACTGGTGTCCATGTGGGATGGACAAAAACAAAGTCCAGAAGATGGTGGTGTTAGAAGCCAGGTGTACAGACTGGTGTCCATGTGGAATGGACAAAGACGAGAAGGTGGTGGTGTTTGAAGCCAGTAAATACAGACTGTTGTCCATGTGAAATGGGCGAAAGACTAGAAGATGGTGGTGTTTAGAAGCTAGTAAGTTCAGACTGGTGTCCATGTGGGGTGGACAAATGAACAGAGTTGTTAGACAGGCAATGGAGTAATAGCCTGTAAGTGGAATACAATTTCCGGGACTGTAAATGCGGTCTGGAAATTGAATACACGTTTGCTCCGATTTGCAAACTGCGAACGCGGTCACGTGGGTGTAACAACGGACAGACGGACAGACAGACAGACACACAGACACGTCGAAATTAGAACCTCTCCGTGACATACGTCACTCGGAGAGGTAAAAAGTGATTCAAATCAGTGATTATAATACAACTGATTAAAATCAAACAACCCCATGTCTGCATTGCCGTTATCCCCTAACAGGAGACGAGCCTAATAAATCAGCAAAATAACAAAACCTAGTCATTAAGACAGAGAAATTATTCGTGTCCAATTTTAAAGTCAACGTCTGTTAAAATTTTCTCAGGCATAAAGCATTCAACAGTGCTAACAACGGTGCTTTAATGTATTTAGTGATAGACCAATGGGCAACGGCTCCAAAACAATTTTATGGGATCGGACTTCGAGACCAATGTGGGAAATAAGAATACTTAACTACTTTTTGAGACCAGTAACCTCCCTTCTAGTGTTCAAAATAATAAACTGGTCCCCCTTAGTTTTCCTATCAATTAACAGTTAATAAAGTGGCCCCGAAGACCAGTAACCCAAACATATTTAATTTAAAAATTAGTCGAAGCAATTATAAAAGTGGTTTTGGACCAGAGGAAGTGTGAGAGAGTAAAGCTGACGGTAAAAACCCAAATATTTTACCCCCTTCCTTTTCCCTTTCAGGGGGAGGGGTAAAGTTTTTTGGGTTAAACCGACATCCCTGGGGTTGGGGAGATGGGGGACTGTTGAGGTCACGTGATGGTGTTGGCGGCAAATTTTAATTGTTGCGGCACCTGGTGGTGGGTTTTTTGGCGGTCCTTGGCGGTGCATGTAGTCGACTGTTTGGCCACATAGTGATGGGTTTTTGTGACGTCGTCAAGATAAGCTTATGCTACAATAGATCCTGAAAAGGATAGTCTTATGCTATGGTAGATCCTGAGAAGATAGGCTTATGTTAATTGTAAATGTTTCAGATTTTTAGTCAAAAACATTTAATGAGCATGAAAATAACATATATAATTAAGTTAAAATAATAATAACTTGGTTAAATATTTAAAAAAACCTCCCTTGACTTGATTTAAGCTGTCTCTGGAGATGTATTTTCTATTCCGAACTAATAAAGTGCCGTTGGTAGAAAGTCGAACCCTGGAATGGAAACTCAAATGTTGTTGAAACAATACTGAGCTGGACGCATTACCACCAGGCAGCGACACGATTTGTTAATAAGCTCCTTTTACAGTTTTTTAGTCGCCGTATATGATTTTGAAATTGTTTAGCAATTTTCATATCGTTAATTTTTCGATTTGCGGTAAAAGCTCTTAGGAAAGCTTTCGTACTTTTATCTTACCTCTATGAATAAGATCAGGAATACATTAATCAAAAATGTCTTGATTAGAATCAATACTTAAAAAGTATCGATAAGACTGAGGTTATCACTCGACTTAAGGTTCAGATATTAATTTTTCTTTTTAATTGAAACTTAAAGGCATGCTTATGAAAAAACAACGTTCCATTACCGTTTTCCGTTGGAATAACTTATTTTACAGGTAATAAATTTCAAAAATTTACTTATCTCGGGTTTTCGGGCACAATTCCATTCCCCTAAAACATTTTATCATTACATTAATTACTTTTGAGAGAGTACGTGTATGACTTTGAGTTTTATAAGGTTCCCCCATTTGTGCCCGGCATGCTTCGCAGTGGAACAGTTGAAAACAATGGCGGAAAATTAAGTAGGGACAGTTAGATTTTTACTCGTGGTTATGCAAAATGATGTAATGTCTAGTGTACTTCAGTCAACAGTCATACTGTTCATTCTCATAGCTCAGGACACGATTAATGCTACTCACCTATTTCTCTCTCTAGTTTCTAACAATGGTTAGAGACTATTCAGTGCCGCTGGTCGCACATGATGATATTTCAACTACAGTTTACATCAATTCTCCGTGGTCGCACTATTAGCGGGTTAAGCACTAATTTGTTCTGGACATGTCTCGAAAGGGTGCTTGTTATAACTTTTTAAAGCAGTGTTGCCAATGTGTGGGTAATCTCTCACATCGCAGGAAATTTAGGTTTGGGGTTAGGCTCTGTGGGGAAAAGGTAATATTTTTCGCAAATCGATCAAATGTCGGAATTTTCCTGTTAAAGGGTTAATAGTGCAGACTGTGCAGTTAAAGTTAGTGTATTTTCCAAAATTTTGTCCGGTTTAATAATTTCAAGCGACATTTTGAAATAAATTCGGTGATTTTAAGTTTGGCACTGAAAAATAAAGAAAGCATATTTTGAGAATTTTTATGTTTTATAGCATTTTGGAGCATTTGTACATATTGTCAAAGCCATGCGGAGTGATATTCCATATCAAGCTTAGTAGGATAAATAGTCCAAATAAATATGACTGTAAAAAAGGGGGTGCGGGAAATGAGTGAAATTTTAAAATGGAAGTGGGAAAATCCACTTTCTAACATTGGCAACACTGATTTTAAAGTTTTGGTCATGGGTAAACAGACCGCTCATTCAGTTTTCTATTGTTTTAAAGCTTATTTTGACACGTTATCTCTCAAAAGTAATTAATGTAATGATAAAATGTTTTGGGGGAATAGAATTGTGCCCGAAAACCAGAGATAAGTAAATTTTTGAAATTGATTACCTGTAAAATAAGTTATTCCAACGGAAAACGGTAATGGAACGTTGTTTTTTCATAAGCATGCCTTTAAGTTTTAATTAAAAAGAAAAATTAATATCTGAACCTTAAGTCAAGTGATAACCTCAGTCTTATCGATACTTTTTAAGTCTTGATTCTAATCCAGACATTTTTGATTAATATCTGCAATTTCAGTCTTAATTGTTTATTAATTTATTTTAATGTTGAAACCGGGGTTGATTTTAGCCATTATTTCATCGCGTATTCCCTCATACCATAGAATCGGCATTATTATTTAATTTCCGATTCCCTCATACCATAGAATCGGCATTATTAATTAATTCCCGATGGGGGTTGACCAGAAATATACCAGATGTTCCAACGCAGATCATTCTTAAAGACTGTTTTAATGCCATTGTTCCAACAACATTTAAATGCTTTCATGTTCAACATGAATGACTTTAAAGTATGTCTTACTCTGGCAGTTGGTGAAATAGGCAATTTGTGGTAAATGTGACTATAAATAAACCAACTACCTATAATTTGGTGGAAAAACATTCAATTTAGTAATATCGTTCTAAATGGGGCAATTTGATAATAATTTGAAAGCAATAACAGGCGCAAGTTTTGTACAACATCGCTACTTTGGTACTGTTAGAGATTTTCTTTTTTGTGTATTTTTGAAAAAGCTGGCATAAGCTACTTTAAGGTCCGCCCTCGTATTGACTTCTAGTTGGTTTCTGACTTTGGTATTGAAAAATTGTAGGGTAGAATATTAGGCACCGTGTTAGGGCAGGCAATGGAACTGTTTAGCTTAAGCATTAAGCATTGGAAATAACTATTTATTTATACTTATGAAATGAATCGTGAAATTACGTGTTGTCAGCTATTTAGGTCTTGAGTACAGTAATTTAATAACTATAAAAATTATGGTCAATAATTTTATTCAAGAAAAGAGTTCTTTAATGAATAGTTATAACATTATCTGGAATTTTGAAGTTAACTTTTGTTTAATAATTACTCGTGAATCATTGAAGAATTAAATAACATTATGAATATTTAGTTTTTTGAGTATTTTAAAAGCTTTCAACACGTATGATGATGTTCTGTTAATGCACAAAAGATTTATTTTATGTACACTTTTGGTTTGGTATAGCTGCATTTATTTACAGCCTTTAATTTGGACTTAAATTCCCATGGTTGATTTGTTATTATAAATTGTATTATTAAATTTTTTTTCTAGTAATATTTTGTTTCATGTTTAAGCTAACAGTTGCGTATTTTATAAGGTTTTATTCGTAGCTTCCGAAGGAAAATTTAATTTTTGTCTCCAGAATGGTTTTTAAAATAATTTGTGATTTGTTATCGTAAAATTTTCAATTCAGTGGTAAATGTAAGTTTCACTATGTAATCATTGAAGTTTTCCTGGTGGGGAGGAAACTTTCAACCCTCTTTTACGATTGCCATAGGCAATTTTGACTTCAGGGATAGATACTATCTAATGCCTTAGTGTCCAATACTTCCCAGGATAAGAAGTCATCAACTTCTGGTTTCACTACGTAATCATTGAAGAGATTAATGAAATTTTCAAAGACAATCATACGGGAAGGATGGACTTAAAAGTCCAACATTAGTGTTCAATGCCTATAATAATTTTGATAATCTCTCAAGTGAAAGATTCCATTTTTAAAAAGTGTTTATATACATTTAATCCTTGGACTCTCAAATTTGGAGAAACAGTAATTTTTTTGTCTCCTATAAAGGGGGGGGGTGTCTTTGTTAAATCACCTTTAACATTTTTAAAGATGCTTTTTAAAAGCGTACTAATATGTTGATGTAAAATATGAGTTGTTCAGATGCCCTTTAATTGTTAGTGATAATTTTAATTCATTTGACAAAAATTTTTCGTATTCATTATTATTGCATGGTAGCGTTAGTGGTTAATGAGTGAGTGTCATTAATTGACATCTTTAATTACCGATTTCATTGAGCTTCTTTTGTTTGTCAAACGTTCATTGCGATGGTTTTAATTACGAAGTTTCAATGCAAATTGAATTGCGAAGATTTTAATTGCGAAGCTTCAATGCAAATTGAATTGCGATGGTTTGAATTACGAAGTTTCAATGCAAATTGAATCGCGATGGTTTGAATTACGAAGTTTCAATGCAAATTGAATTGATAGTCGACGGTGATGAAGGATTAACGAGTGAAGTACTTGAGGTTTAATCGGGTGGTGAAGGAGGGGGGATTTGGGGTATTTCACCTCCCTCGGACATGGGGTAGTCAGTTCCTGTAGGGTAGGCATTCTGACAAGTCCCTTTTTCCCTCAAAACTTTGTCGCCCAAAAGCTAGGCTTACAGAAGTGAGCTAAACTTCCGACAGTACATATACAGCCGTTATTAGGCAACCTATTTTGTTTGTGGACCGCTTGCCAAGTCGTAAAGGAGTTATATAGCGAAGTTGAAGAATGTGTTATTTACAATTTATATAGTTTAAGCCAATACAAAGGTTATATCTTTGTGTACCTTTGTTGTTCTTAATCCAAAGTCACTTTCACTCTTTGAACGTGCCAATCCAAAGTCTCTGTTATTTCAGTAGAAAAATTGAATATGGATATTTCTTGATAATCTGTCGTAAGTCTTGTGCTTTTTTTCTTTCAGCTCTGGAAGTTTTATAGGGTATCGCATTTTTTAACTGTACAGTTTTAGTATTTTATTTTACTCGTGTTGCCGATGATGAGATATATATCTTTCTGTTGACATGTGTTGATACGATATGCATGTATTTGTAGGAAAATACTGATTAAATTGCATGTTTTAAAGTTGAAAATATCCAATGTTTGTAGTATTTAAGGTTATATCAGTTGTGTAATTGAGAGGGGGTCTGTAGTAAAACTTTATAATTTACTGGATATTATATGTTAATTAAATATAAAATTTGAAAAATTAGTCACGCAGCTCTTAGTTTAAACTTAAAGAAACACTGCTGTTTTATAATCATAATTTTATGCATGGTTAGCAAAGGGACAATGAAATGGTTATTAAATTTTAAATATTTTACAGAATGTATTTGCAAATTCTACCCCTGTTTAATTTTAAGAAGCGCCGCCTGTCACGCAGACAGGTTACCCTAGCTGTTTAGAAACACTAAGAGAATATGCAAAACTTAATGATATATTTTGGTTTTAAAAAATGGTTTAGTAGTTGTCTTATTTATGGGCGCAATGCCTATATTTTTTGGCAACCACAAAAGTGAAAAATTCTTTCACACTTCAAAAATAAATACACAAATAAGAGCCAACACCATCAATTTGAAATAGTTTTAAGTAATATTGACTTAGTCTGTTTGATATTTACCTCAGAATTTTCTTAAACACAATTTAGAGTCAGTGCTACCCAAAAAAGGCACAGAGACAACCCAATAATGCCAACTTTAATAAATTTTTGTTTAAATTGACTTACGTTTTGTTTGATAACTCTAATAATTTCAGAATCTTACATTTAGCATAAACCAAAATAAAATTAATTTAAAATAATCGACTTATGTCTTTAAAAGAACACTTCAGAGAACTAGAGCTACGTTCGTATCTACAAAATTATAAAAATATGGTAGACATCTGATGAACAGCAATGGTTTATCATGTTTATTATACAGTCCTTTAAATTAAAAAATAAGCCATGCAAAGTGCCGTTAAATAAAATATTAAGAGACACCGACCTATCATTATTATATTGACGCCATTTATGAACGTACGATTCATCGTTTGGATAATTACTGTTTCCACTATAAAGTAGAACTTAGAACAGCTTATTAAAATACTCAAGGTCCCAAAGATTAATTGTTGTCATAAATTATTAATCCACCAGTAAGATTGTTAAATTATTTATTTTAATAATGATGGGAAAGGCGGGTTATTATTTCAGCAGAATAATCTACAGGCTACAGCGGGGCCTCAGGCCTGGTTATAAATTATTGTTTTGGCCGAGGCTTAGTATAATCTAGCGAAATCGTTGAATTTATTAATCATCCGCTAAATCCTCATTTAAATAATTTTGTATTAAATTATAATAAAGTTTTACTTACGAAAAATATTGAAAACAGACCTAATTAGAGAACCTTATTTTCACGAAGCTTAAAAATGGCATTTAAAGCGTCTAAAATCTTATATTCAATTTTTTAAGGATTATTGTTTTTCGAAAGAAAGTTTTCGCTTGTAATTAAAAGCAGTCTTTTGGGTGTTAAAATTAATGTTCGCATTTCGTCTTGATATATTTTCCAGCTTTAATTATTTCTGCACAATTTAGTTTAGATTAGAAAGTTACTTGCTATTCTAGTGAAGAGGGCCGCTACCAATTTATTTCTTCCATTCAAGAAGGTGGCGAAATTTAGCCGAACGTCACAGATGCAAAAATAATTTGAAATGGCATTAGTTAAAATGTTGGCCGTTGATAGCGTACTCTTTAGTATGGTAGAAGGTACTGGCTTTCAAGATGTAATAGCAATTCGTGGGCCGCAGGTGCTCGTCTTCGGAATCAGAACATTGATTCCATAAAACCATGAAAGTTTTATGCCATAAATTGTGTGTCTGGATATTAATTCAAAATATATATGTCAACATAATTTATAGTCTGGATTCAAAAACACTTTTTCTGTGGGGTGGAATTACTGAATTGACATGTACTTCAATTGACAATGTCAAATTCTTATATCGAATTTGCATAATCTTCGTTCCCGTCATTATCACTTGAAGGCTCCATGCTTTGATGGCTAACATGGCTTTGTACAGAAATTGTAGATCATAGCCCTTGGCATTATGGGCAATGACAGTTATTTTGGGAGAATTGTGGAATTCTTGAAGATAATTAAAAAAATCCAGAACTGGATCATTCCCGAGAAACACCCGTTCTCGAGGGCCGCAGGTGCCGCAATTATATTGATCGGATTTCTCGAGAATGCATTGATCACAGATTGTTTGAGAAATACATAAGATAGGAGTGTGTAGGAAAGAATTGGGGTTTGAAGGGTCTGGGGTATTTTGAACACACTCGAGATCATAAAAGATAGTAACCGAAGGATTGGTCTTAGCTTTTTTAGACACAGGGTTGGCTTTAGAGACGGTAACCTGCATGAAACAATAGTGGGGGTGTGGGTTAAATTTAGTACAGATGACGCAATAAACTTCGCAGTTGTGAGGTGACTTGCGTTTTCCAATATCTATTGTTTTTGCGCAACGGGGGCAATTAAAAACCCTTTGGCAGACTGATAGGATTTTGCTTCCACTAGCCTCATGGGCGTCAAAGCATTATTGCCCCCTAAAGTCGCGATGACAAGTACCGCATCTAATTTCACCCCCCTCGCAATCTTCGGCCCTTTGACAGGAATAACAATACTTGTTACAGGCGTGCAAGTTTAAATGGTTATAGCCCTGCAGCACTTCTCGCAGAAATAATGAAAATGGAAGAGAGGGCTAGGTTTGGTGATGACGTCAAAATGATTTTGATAGTTAAAAAGGTATAGCCGCGGCTTAGGATTACCATCGGCACCGGGAATAAAATCTGGTTCCCCGAAAATACGGTAGTGGACGTTTGCTCTAACTGTAAATACTATGACCTGGTAATCGGCCAAGTACGATTGAAATCTAGGTAGAGCACCCGCCCCCGCGCATGCGTCCAATGGTATTTCCGCTGCCACGGCTAATTCCTCCGCCATCTTCCTAAGCCTCTCTCCTGCCTTTTTCCTAATATCAGGACGACATAGGGCTTTGAAATCTGCCTCGAGGCTTTTGTCAAGGGGATGCATTGTATGATCCCTGTGTATTTTAGCCAAAATTAGAGCACGTGGGAGACATAGCCGATCGTTATTTTTGATTTGTATAATGCATTTCTTCTCCCTGGCAAAAGTCTCGAAGCTACAGATTCCAATAGCCTTGCATCGGTAGGCGTCTTTGGGCAATCTCACACGCTGTATGTTTATTCCTATAGGGCCGAGAATAAACTTGGACCCTCCTTCTGAGTTATAAGCCTTATCAGCGACTACTTCTAATATGAATCCAATATCTATTTGATCCCTTCTTCTAAAACTAAAGTCTGCGGTTTGAATGCCTGGATTACTAATGCTTGTCATTGAAATTGCAATCATGTCATCGGGTAAACAGTCGTCCAAAACGTATTCTAGGAAGTCGCTTACAGATTCGACGATGTTGTTGTCAAATTATACTTCCATTTCCCATCCATCAAGATTAAAATTACGTTTACACCTGGCGGTGCAACTGGCGGAGATGGGGGTGGAGGGGTAAGAGCCCCACCCCCTATTATTTTAGTTTGCTAATATTGATGTTATTTACTAATGTTAAAACGTTTTAGCTTATAATGACAACCCAGGGCCTAACTTTAAACGAAATTCTAAAGGATTTTAGTATTGAGTTTTTTGAATTAAATGATGATTTCAAGAACATGCGGTGCATTTTTAATATAATTTCGGTGTGCTAACGTTCTAAACAAACTTTAACCTCGTTCAAACGCGAAAATAACACTTAAGAAAATAGAACAGAGCGCGGAGGTTGTGACTAGGGCTGGGAGTATCGAAGATTTTTGGTATCGATACCGGTATCGAGTACTGAATATTGTACTCGATACCGGGTATCGGTATCGGAGAAAAAAATACTCGATACCCAAAGTATCGAGTACTTTTTTTAAAGCGCCACCTATGATAGATTTTGCGTATAATAAGCTTTGTAATTAGTTTTTATTGCTTGGAAAAGCATTGCTGCAATATTTTAACATTTAATTTAAATTTATTTAATCTAATTTTTAAGATGTGATTTAAGTTTAGTTAGCGCTATTCACATAAATTTTCTGAAAGCTAGAATCCTTTTAAGTTTAATATAACAGGTCGAAACGCGTCTAAGTTAAATTTCAGGTCATTTGTATCAATAGGACGAAGGAACTGGCCAAAAAACATACCTCCTCCTATAGAACTTAATATTAATTTTCGGTTACTCCGAATTTTCATCAAAAGTCTCGCTTATATATGTAAATCCAATTCTTTGATCGGGATTCTATAGCACGAGCAGGTTGCGTCGTTTTGTGCGCGATCGAATGGGCTATGGTTGAAGAAGCTACGTCTGACGTCAGTCTACTCTAGGGATGGAGTATAAAGACTAAACTATGTCGACGAGGGAAACATTCACGTGTTAAAATATAAAGCAAATGATTGGCCGCAAGTTTCAAAAAGAAACGTTCCTTCGATTCCAGGGGGAAAAGATAGGGGGATAAAGTACTCGATGCTTCGGATTTTTCGAAAGTACTCGATACCAGTATCGGATCCCAAAAACGGGACTCGATACCGGTATCGAAAGACTGAAGTACTCGATACCAAGTTGGCATCGAGTAGTATCGAACAGCCCTAGTTGTGACTCTTCCTTGAGATACGCCTATGACAAATTCTCCCGTTTGGTGGCGTACGAGCGTTATTTTCGGGAAGAATGAAATCATCAACTACAAATTTGATTGGCTGATACCATTTTAAACACCTCTCGCGCGCTTGAGCGTCTCGAAATGCATGTCAAGCTAAGGCAACGGCAGGAAAATATGGCAGTCCGACACTTTCCCCTATTTATTTTTGATAACCCAGGATTGAGATATAACTGTAAAAGTAGTGTACTAAAGGGAATTTTTGAAGGAAATATCAATTTATTTAAGCCTAATTACCCGAATACCAGGCAAAAAATTTTGGGTACCCACACCGATAACAAACTATTCGTCTAACTTTTAATACCCGACTATTACCCGACAACCATTTTTCGGCTAAGCCTAATTACCCGAATACCCGACAAAAATTCGGGTACACGCCCCGATACCCGATAACAGTATTTTTGATTACCCGAACCCGATTCGAAATTGAAAAATCACTACCCGCACACCCCTAGTTATTAATAAAATAAGAAAAGAAAACAAAATACAAGTCCCATAAGTTTTTTTAACAAGTAAAGTGGCTTACTTATTTTTAACATTGGCCTACCTAATTAATTAAAAAGGTATTTTACGAGTTTTGCAGCATAACATTTCCGAATTCACGCATCATTTTTTTATTGTTCTCCAATTCCTCGGTTTTCGTCTGTAACTGCAAAAAATATCAAAATGAAAGGATGACACGTCACGTCAGCCTATTAAATTTATACTTCTAACTTGACAATTCCGCGGAGAAAATATAAACTATAAGACCATTCAGAACGGGTGGACTAGAATCGAGATACGGCCGGGAGGCGCGTGGTTCTTTTAGGGCAGCGCCTCTCTAGCGCCGCCACCCCGCGACCAAATGACCAATATTGAAACTTGTTCTATTTTGTCAATTTTATGTTGATGAGCGCACCTAAGACCATAGAGCTATCTCAGAAGCCTTAGTGTGACGGCACTCATAGAACCAAAGTGGTAAAAAAACATGGCCGACGCTCACTAAAGAAACTAAGCCCTGGACGTCTCACCTATGCACTGACGTCACAACTGAGACACGAGGCGTGGTTCATTCTGGGCAGCGCCTTTCTAGCGTCACGCCCCGACCAATATTGAAATTTTTTCGACTCAAACCACACAGCCTTAAGGCTTACGAGTCGAATTAAGTTTCGGGACTCTCCCGCTAGGGGCGATCATACCAATAGAAGAACGGGGTCCGTTTTAGCTTACAATTTGTTCAGCTCATCCGTGTTCAATGGTCTGAGATATAAACAACCGAAACATATCAACTTACTTCGTGTTGTAGATCATTAATCTTTGAAGTTAGGCCTGTTAAAAAATAGAGGCAGTTACGCTAAATAATTTATAACCTTGAGTAATTAAGAATCTCCGTTTTTGACTTACTTTGGATTGCAATGTCCTTATCTTCGATTTGCTTATGGAGCCGTGTGACCTCATTTTTAAACCTGACAAAGTACATAAATACTATTAAGGCGCCAAAAAAAAACCGCTATGCTCATGTAAAATCAGTTATTTATAAGCATTTCTATGCATGAAACCGTAACGGTGCGTGTTACTAATTTTAACCATTCGTTCATAAGATACGTTACAAACTGGAGTTTGTCATGAAAAGACGCGGGTCATTATAGATTCTCGTGAAGTGACGCCCGGTGAGGCGCTGCTATCAAAGGCTTAGTAATGCTGACTAAAGCTTTGTCCACATTGAACTCGCGCTCGCGTTTTCGCGCCTTCGCAACAGATCACGAAAAATATTTGCACTTCTGTTCTGATACACGTAAAACGTTACTAATTTTAACCATTCGTTCATAAGATACGTTACAAACTGGAGTTTGTCATGAAGTGACGACTGACGCGGGTCATGATAGATTCTCGCGAAGTGACGCCCGGTGAGGCGCTGCTATCAAAGTCTTAGTAATGCTGACTAAAGCTTTGTCCACATTGAACTCGCGCGCCGCTCGCGTGTTCGCGCCTTCGTCTATTCGCGCCTTCGCAACAGATCACGAAAAACATTTGCACTTCTGTTCTGACACGCAAAACTTTTGCTTTTCCCATTCTGAGAGCCAATAAAGTTTGAGCAATCATTGCGCCATCTCCCTTCTCCAAAGACGTTGTCCAAAAAGAAAAACGAAACTAATCGCCCCAGCCTTTCTCTCGCCTCAAATCTGTCACGTGACCCAAAACTATCTACCACCAAACTCAAAATTCAGTCGTAGTGTGAACGGTCTACCGCCAGAAGTTAAAATTTATAACGTCGGCTGCGTGATTTCCGCCGGCTTTTTTCGGTCGAGTGAGAATCTAGCTTAAATTGGAAGATGGACTACAAAACCGCGTGTAGTCTGCAAATTATCGAACTAGCTCTCGGTAAAGCATGGTTTTCACTTGGCGTAAATCACGACTTTTCGCCCGACGTCAAGCGACAACCGAAAAAAGAAAACATATAGTTACGCTGTACAGAAATTACGTTGAGTGTGGCGATATTAGCTCTCTATTTTTTCGGCCGCGTTCAACGTTAACGCTCTGCGCGAGCCAATCAGCAATAAGCTTGATTCGTGACGTCATTTTCAGCCACGCGTGTTCGTAAGAGGACGTCCGCGGTCCGCCATGTTTTATTTATCTAGTTCCTAATCGAGTCACTTAAAATCCTTGAGAATGCCGAAGTTCAATGCTAAACGTTTTATCATAAGCATATCAAACCACCCGTAAGCGTGAATCGGCGGGAAATTAGCCACAGGCATTGTCTAGGTAAAACTCGCGACACAAGTCTTCCTGGTGGCACAAAAGGGAAACTTTATTCAAATCGCGCAAGGGATGCTACCGGAAGCTTGTGAATAAATACAAGGATTAATATATATCTTAAACTTACCTATTATAAGCTCTACCTCTATTAATGCTTGTAATCATAACAAACATTGTCGTCTGCTAGTGGGGCTAAAACGTGGATTTGAAGGGATGCGGCAACCTACACTTTTATCTTTTGTACTTATCCTATTCATAAGAAACCAGTTGTACTGTGTAGACTTATCACTAAGAGTTCTTCCCATTTTCTTTAAAAATTCGAGATAATTTGCTGTTCCTAACAACTTAAGTCTTAAAAGCCTGTACTAAACCGATTACCGCTGCCATTTATTGCAGAAGCAGACGACTGCTTAGATTATCGCGTTATAAGGTGGTAGGGGGAATCGGGAAGGAGAGATTTGCTTCGTTTTCCCTCTAGGTGGCGTAGAACCTCAAATTTCTCTCTGGCGCCCCTGTACAATGGTGATTACCCGTGGTTTTATTGTGAATTCACGCTTACGGGTGGTTTGATATGCTTATGGTTTTATCGAAGAGGTTCGGAACCATCCTTATCTTTATGATATGGGACACAAATATTATCAAAAAGACCAAACAAGAAAGGCAATAGATGGGCCGCAATTAGTGCAATGTTCAGTTTATCTGGTGAGCCTTAATTGGTTCTGTTACACGCGGGAGCTACGCCAAGTGAAAACGCTATAACGCTGCCGCTGGGCGACAACTTAAAAAACGTATCTGACATTTGACGCAAAAGCAATTTTTTTTCGGTCAAGTAAAAACCATGCTTTAAGCTCTAGCATTACGAAGTGTCATACTTAATCATATAAACTTATGTTTTAAGCCATTATTTCACTTTTCAGGTATTTAAAGGGGCTGGCCGGAGCTGTTGGGGTTGAAGGGGGAGTCAAACTGTTGGTTAGCATATAGAGCTATTTCAGAGGGGGTAATGGCTACGTCACCAATGCTATTTGCCCATAGAGAAAACCCTCATAAAATGGCCGGCCGCCCTACACTCAAAGGCAGGCCCAATTTTCGTAGCAGACGAAATTTTTCCCCCACTGAAATAGCTCTATTGTTTACCCGCCCACCGCGACGGTGGCGCCATTTCTTATGGCCAAAGAGCTGGGTGTTTTCCCCCTGAACTAAGGGTGGTCTCCCCCCAACAGCGCCGCCAAGCCCCTTTAAAAGCCAATTACTTTCTTACTATATATAAAAAACCCCAAGCTACAATCAACCTAAAACAAATTCATGTTTTCTAAAATCCATTATATTAAATATCATCAATTTCAAACTCATTAATTTTATGAATTCCGATTCAAATTAAGATATTAAGATAAAGCGCACTTACTCGGCAATCTTTCTTTCCTTTTCTTTTCGAATGATATCCAATTCTTCCATAAGTATCTTGACTCTTTATTTAATTAAAGAAATATTTTAATTAATGTATAACGCTTAGATGAAACTAGAAGCTAATGTCATTTGAATTCCTGTGCATGAAGTCAGGGTTGGCAGGTTTTCCCCAGTGCCGGTTTTAACCACGGTTTAAACCGGTTAAAACCGTCCTGGGAAAAACCTATTTTCCCTAGTTTTTTCCAGTGGCGGACTAGTATTAAACTTTTCCTTTCCAAAAAAGAAAGACAAGGCGCGTTTTATCGTTTCAGACCCTTAGTTTTGTAAGATTTTTTAGTCTTACTTTTAGTTTTGGAAAACTGAACTTTCAATATAGTTAATAGACCATCCTGGGATATAGGATGTCTTATGTCTGGGTTGTAAATGTAAGACAGTTTTAACAGATTTTCTCGCCGTAGATGGTTTTGACCAGTTACAACCGGTCAAAAGGTGGGGAAAAAACTACTTTTTCCCACTTTTCCCCACTGTTCCTGGGAAAAACCCAACCCTGTGTGAAGAACATATTAAACACTCAGATGGACTGGAATAATAATGGCATCGGCTGTCAGCAGCGCCCCTAGCGGGAGAGTCTCGTAACTTAATTCGACTCCTATGTCTTTAGTTATGGCCATGGTTTTAATGGAAAAAGTTTAAATATCGGTCGCGGCGCGGCGCAGCGCTAGAGAGGTGCTGCCCTAAAAGAAGCACGCGCCACCCGTATCTCCATTCCAGTCCATCCGTCTTTAATGGTCTTAGGGCAGACTCGGGGTTCGGACAAAATCTTTATATGGAAAATCCCCCACTTTTCACGCAGCTTATCCCTGACGGCCCATATTTATTTAGCATTTCTCGAAGCAATCGTAGTATGACATACCAAACGAAATCCCTGACCTATCCCCGACTTTTTTTTAAAAAAAAACAGCTTTAAATCCCTGACTTTTCCCCCATTTTTTCATATCCCTGACTTATCCAGGTTCTGTACGAACCCTGGAACTAACTTAAAATCTTTCTATAATCTACAATTATGTCCGTACAAACTTACTGAGTTTGAAGTTCTTCAATATGGGAATCTTTAACACGAATTTGTCGTGCTTGAGACCTTACTTCTTCGTGTAACATTGAACTTTGCTTCTCAAGCGAAGCCCGCTTTCCAACGCTATCTTCTAATTCATGAATTAAACGTGCCAACTAGAATTAAGAAAAACAAAGCGTATAGTTGAACTGGATAGTTAACTCCGTGCTGACGTCCCCTTAGAATAGAAATCGATAGTTGAAAGTTGAGGGTATAGATAATTTTGAATTCGAGTGGTCGCGCCACCCCGCGACCAAATGACCAATATTGAAACTTGTTCTATTTTGTCAATTTTATGTTGATGAGCGCACCTAAGACCACAAAGCTATCTCAGAAGCCTTAGTGTGACGGCACTCGTAGAACCAAAGCGGTAAAAAAACAGGGCCGCCGCTCACTGAAGAAACTAAGCCTTGGACGTCTCACCTAGGCACTGACGTCACAACTGAGACACGAGGCGTGGTTCATTCAGGGCAGCTCCTTTCGAGCGTCACGCCCCGACCAATATTGAAATTTTTTTCGACTCAAACCATAACATAAGGCTTATGAGTCGAAATAAGTTTCGGGACTCTCCCGCTAGGGGCGATCATACCAATAGAAGAACGGGGTCCGTTTTAGCTTACAATTTGTCCAGTTCATCCGTTTTCAATGGTCTTAGATATAAACAACCGAAACATATCAACTTACTTCGTGTTCTAGTTGATTGTTCTTCGAAGTAATACCTGTTAAAAAAGAAATACAGTTACGCTAAATAATTGATAACCTTGAGTAGTTAAGAATCTCCCTTTTTGACTTACTTTTGATAAGGCTTCGATTTCATTCCGGAGCTGTCTGCCCGCATTTTCAAACGTGACAAAGTACGCAAATACTATTAAGGCGCCAAACAAAAAAACCCCTATGCTCATTTAAAATCAGTTTTTTTAGAAGCATTTCTATGCATGACACCGTAACGGTGCGTGTTACTAATTTTAACCATTCGTTCATAAGATACGTTACAAACTGGAGTTTGTCACGAAGTGACGCGGGTCATGATAGATTCTCGCGAAGTGACGCCCGGTGAGGCGCTGCTATCAAAGGCTTAGTAATGCTGACTTAACCTTTGTCCACATTGAACTCGCGCGCCGCTCGCGTGTTCGCGCCTTCGTCTATTCGCGCCTTCGCAACAGATCACGAAAAACATTTGCACTTCTCTTCTTATACACGAAAAACATTTGCTTTTCCCATTCTGAGAGCCAATAAAGTTTGAGCAATCATTGCGCCATCTCCCTTCTCCAACGACGTTGTCCAAAGAGAAAAACGAAAATAATGGCCCCAGCCTTCCTCTCCCCTCAAATCTGTCACGTGACCCAAAACTATCTACCACCAAACTCAAAATTCAGTCGTAGTGTGAACGGTCTACCGCCAGAAGTTAAAATTTATACCGTCGCCCGCGTGATTTCCGCCGGCTTTTTTCGGTCGAGTGAGAATCTAGCTTAAATTGGAACGATGGACTACAAAACCGCGTGTAGTCTGCAAATTCTCGAAATAGCTCTCGGTAAAGCATGGTTTTCACTTGGCGTAAATCACGACATTTCGCCCGACGTCAAGCGACAACCGAAAAAAGAAAACATATAGTTACGCTGGACAGAGATTACGTTGAGTGTTGCGATATTAGCTCTCTATTTTTTCGGCCGCGTTCAACGTTAACGCTCTGCACGAGCCAATCAGCAATAAGCTTGATTCGTGACGTCATTTTCAGCCACGCGCGTTCGTAAGAGGACGTCCGCGGTCCGCCATGTATTTATTTATCTAGTTCCTGATCGAGTCACTTAAAATCCTTGAGAATGCCGAAGTTCAATGCTAAACGTTTTATCATAGGCATATCAAACCACCCGTAAGCGTGAATCGGCGGGAAATTAGCCACAGGCATTGTCTAGGTAAAACTCGCGACACAAGTCTTCCTGGTGGCACAAAAGGGAAACTTTATTCAAATCTTGCAAGGGATGCTACCGGAAGCTTGTGAATAAATACAAGGATTAATATATATCTTAAACTTACCTATTATAAGCTCTACCTCTATTAATACTTGTAATCATAACAAACATTGTCGTCTGCTAGTGGGGCTAAAACGTGGATTTGAAGGGATGCGGCAACCTACACTTTTATCTTTTGTACTTATCGTATTCATAAGAAACCAGTTGTACTGTGTACACTTATCACTAAGAGTTCTTCCCATTTTCTTTAAAAATTCGAGATAATTTGCTGTTCCTAACAACTTAAGTCTTAAAAGCCCGTACTAAACCGATTACCGCTGCCATTTTTTGCAGAAGCAAACGACTGCTTAGATTTCCGCGTTATAAGGTGGTAGGGGGAATCGGGAAGGAGAGATTTGCTTCGTTTTCCCTCTAGGTGGCGTAGAACCTCAAATTTCTCTCTGGCGCCCCTGTACAATGGTGATTACCCGTGGTATTATTGTGAATTCACGCTTACGGGTGGTTTGATATGCTTATGGTTTTATCGAAGAGGTTCGGAACCATCCTTATCTTTATGATATGGGACACAAATATTATTAAAAAGACCAAAAAAGAAAGGCAATAGATGGGCCGCAATTAGTGCAATGTTCAGTTTATCTGGTGAGCCTTAATTGGTTCTGTTACACGCGGGAGCTACGCCAAGTGAAAACGCTATAACGCTGCCGCTGGGCGACAACTTAAAAAACGTATCTGACATTTGACGCAAAAGCAATTTTTTTTCGGTCAAGTGAAAACCTTGCTTTAAGCTCTAGCATTACGAAGTATAGGAAGTGTCATACTTAATCATATAAACTTATGTTTTAAGCCATTATTTCACTTTTCAGGTATTTAAAGGGGCTGGCCGGAGCTGTTGGGGTTGAAGGGGGAGTCAAACTGTTGGTTAGCATATAGAGCTATTTCAGAGGGGGTAATGGCTACGTCACCAATGCTATTTGCCCATAGAGAAAACCCTCATAAAATGGCCGGCCGCCCTACACTCAAAGGCAGGCCCAATTTTCGTAGCAGACGAAATTTTTCCCCCACTGAAATAGCTCTATTGCTTACCCGCCCACCGCGACGGTGGCGCCATTTCTTATGGCCAAAGAGCTGGGTGTTTTCCCCCTGAACTAAGGGTGGTCTCTCGCCAACAGCGCCGCCAAGCCCCTTTAAAAGCCAATTACTTTCTAACTATATATAAAAAAACCCCCAAGCTACAATCAACCTAATGCAAATTGATGTTTACTAAAATCCATTATATTAAATATCAGAATAGTAAGCCTCGATACCCGCGGGCAGCGCAGGGGGGATGAATTCATTTCCCCCATGGTTTATACCCGCGAAGGGGGGACGAATTTTTGCCCCCATGCCTCCACCCCCGGAGGGGGTTGGTGTGTCTCCCCCCTCACCTCCTCCCCCCGAAGGGTGGAGGTTGTTCTCCTCTACATGAGTGTATGCTGTCTCTTTCCGCTTAGTCCCTTTTTATTCAGCCTTTCACTTTCTCTTTATATTTTATGCCAGCCCGATACCCGCAAGAGCGCTGTGAAGGCTGGAGAGTTTTTTTTCTTACCATCTCTCTCTCTTGGTTCCCTCCTGACTTTCACCGTCTCTTTCACTTTGACCGTTATTTTTACACTTGCGAATGTACAAGCCTAGCAGCGCGCATTTTATCTCTCTCTTGTATATAGGTCAACTCCGTATAGTACTGAAATGTTATAGGAATTCCTCTCTTGGGTCCCTCTGTCCGATCCACGTACAAGGCGGGGGAATACACGTACAAGCCGGGGAACTTCCATCGCTCCTTCTATCTCTCTCCCAACGTTTTTTTTAAAGCGGGGCATTTTTTAACTTTTGCGCTCGCGCTATGTGTGTATAAATCAAGAGGCATTAAATATTTTATCCATGTTTTATTTTTTTACATAAAGTATATTTTCTAGTAAAGTATTAATATTACGGATGCGTTCATTAAAATAAAATTTATCGATATAATAATAGTTAAAACGATCCTCGTAAGGTATTTTATATATTACGGTAAAAGGGCAAAAAGTAACTTTTTTTCACCATTGTAAGAGTCTTTTAGCTTCGTCTTTTTCTTGATAAGACAGATATAGTCCTCGTTTTCCGAAGTAACGTCTACTTCGATAGGCACATTGAGCGTCCGTTTTCCAAGAATGAATGGACAGTCAGGGTACAATTGTCTATGTTTATTGCGTACCGATTCCGAGGCTGTCCATACTTGAAGAGTGCCGTGGCAAAAGAAACATCTGAAGGTATGGTCCGTGTGGACTAGCGTTTGTTGCCCGAAAATGTATGGACAGTCTGGGTACAATTGTCTATGTTTATCGTTTACAGATTCCGAATTTGTCCATACTTGAAGAGTACGTGGCAAAAGAAACATCTGAAGGTATCTCTACGGTCTAAATAAAACCCGTCTCGCGCTAGTTCGGCGGCATCAACGTAAAGCGATGTCCACGATTGGAAAGTTTTTAAACGGGCTTCTTCCGAATTCATGCCGTATTCAACATCTCGCGGTTCTTGGGGTCGCTGAAAATTTCTTGGACGTAGGTATCAAAAATTGCCTTTTGAATGACAGACTTTGGAATGCGAAACTCCATATAATCAGAGCGGGCGTTGGGTGGTACGTCGTGACCCTTGCCGTCTTCGATCGGTACGTTGTTTGTTGGAAGTCCGCGGATGAAGGGACAACTAGGAAAATGACGTTTGTGATCTTCGTGCACAGAATCCCGAATTTTCCAATCGTTTAATATACCGTGACAAAAATAACACTCTACGGTATCGTGACCATACGTATATAAATAAAAAAATCCGTCTCAAGCTAGATCTCGGGGATTTGTATACGGACCCTTCCAGCGATGGAAACTTTCACGCCTTTTCGCCTCGGTGTTCATACTAGTTATGAAACCCAACGATCTTTTCCGTTTGCTTATATAATTCAACGTGTACAAACCCCCCTAGCGGCTAAAATAATTCATGCCTAGACCCGTTCGCCTCTCACCTTCCACCCCCCACTAAACTTTAACTAGAACCAAACTCAAAATATATCAAGAGCTGACCCTCATTCCACCCCCATGCCACCAAACTAAACCTATAACAAGAACTAGAACTGCCCCCACCCTCTCTCTCCCCTATCAATCATGCCCAGACTTGTCAGCCAGCCCCGCAGACGTTCTTTGTATACAAAGTTGTTTACGGCATTCGAACCAAATGGATCCTGTTGCAACGGCTCATGGAGAGAGAACGCGAGAGAGAACGCAAGAGATAACAATAAAACAACTTTAGTTTATTACGCCATTAGACCGAATGCGTCTTTTACATTGTTAAGATAAGGTATATATACATAATTTAAAAAACATGTGAGAAGGTTAAAACATAGGCAACATATTAGTAGATTATTTTTTTCCATTATTGGAGGAGTTCCAACACCTCCCTTTTAAGTAAAATTGTAGGACTTCTGGCGGGGATCCATAATGATTCGCTCGGGCATCTTCTTTACTCTTCCTGACCGCCGCACTTCCTCATCCTCGGTGTCTGCGTCTGGTATGTTGAACCGTACATGGCGTTCGGGAGCGGGCACTGTGGTCCCAGCAGGAACTCGGTCGGGATCTACTCTTCGGTCTGGGATGGGTAGATCGAATGTGTCCATGAATACCGAGTAGGGATTTCCCTTTGGATCGTTGTTCAGACGGTGGTAAAGTTGATTGGCATGGAACTTCTTATGGGTGGCATCATCCATAAGAACATCATAAACTACGCCTTTGACAGTTTGAATTCTCCCTGGATACCACGTCTTTGACTGGTGTTGCCGAGCATAGACTAGGTCTCCGACTTTGAAGGTGCGTCGTTGAGCTCCATGATGACGGTTGAATTGTCGTTCCATGGTTGGATTGCGTTCGGATGACGGAGAGACCGGAGGATGTAGAAGGTCTAGCTCTGTACGGAGTGTTCGACCCAAGAACAGTTCTGCAGGGCTTTTCTGGTCTATACTGTAGTTAGGGGTTGAGCGATAGGACAGCAGGAAGACGTCTAGCATGTAAGGGACATCTCCTTCGCCCTTGAGTTTCTCTAGCGCCCTCTTGAAGGTGTCCACGAAACGCTCCGCCTGCCCATTAGATTGTGGATGGTAGGGCGGGGAGAAGATATGCTGGATTCCTTTGCGGGAACAGAACGAGGCGAAGTCGCGTGACGTAAACTGGGTTCCATTATCGCTCACCAGTGCTTCCGGATAACCATAGCGTGCGAAAAGATTATTCAGGACAGATATGGTGGCGGATGAAGTGGTGGTTTTTATGTCGAAAATCTCGGGATACTTGCTATAGGCATCGACGACTATAAGATACTGGTGGCCGTTATGGGGACCGGCGTAGTCGATGTGTATCCTCTGCCAGGCCTTCACGGCTTTCGGCCAGGAATGCAACAGAGTCTTGACAAGCAACTTTGCTGCAGAGCGACATTTGGAACATTTGTTCATGAAGTCTTCAATTTGAGCGTCCAGAAAAGGCCAGTATGCGTGAGCGCGAGCCAAAGATTTCATCCTACTGGTCCCAGGATGTCCTCGGTGAAGTAGTTTCAGAACTGTTGCTCGTAATGGATAAGGTATTACCACTCTATTTTGTAGAAGCACGCAACCCTGCTCGATAGTAAGCAGGTCCTTCCTTCTGTGGAACTGTTCGAGGGCAGTTGCCTCTGGTGTCGCTCGGAGATTCTTTAAGGTCGGCCACCCATTCCGAATATACCCGACGACTTTCTGTAAGACTGGATCCGCACGAGCAGAGGATTGAATGTCATGGAAGGTGACTGGAAGCTGTCGGACTATGGCCTCCACATCGTCTGTGACTTGAAGACTTGCGAGTACGATGTCATCGTCCGGAGAGGAATGTGACGAGATAAGTCTGGACAGGGCGTCTGCCTGCCCGAAAGAGGTAGTCTTGCGATATTCTATCTTGAAGTCATAGGCGATAAGAATGAGTGCCCAGCGTTGAAGACGGTTAGCAGTATGTACCGGTACGCCTTTCTTGCTTCCAAAGATTGCTAACAGCGGTTTATGGTCCGTGAGCAGAGTAAAGCGGCGCCCATAGAGCATTTTGTGGAACTTCTTGACCGCGAAGGTAAGCGCGAGACCTTCCTTCTCGATTTGACTATAGTTCTTCTCCGCCGGGGTCAATACCCGGGATACATGAGCTACAGCTTGAATTGACCCATAGCCCCAAGTCCATAATCGGAGGCATCAGCAGCGACAATGATGTCCAGTGTAGGATCATAATGCGTTAAAAGGAGATCTGATTGAAGCGTCATCTTCAGTTCCTCGAAGGCATGCTGACATTTAGGTGTCCAAGACCAAGTCCGTTTGGATTCCAATAATTCGTCCAGTGGTTGTCTCATGAAACGCATATTATTAACGAAGACCTGGTAATAGTTTACCATTCCCAAAAATGAACGTAACGTTGGCAGGTCAACTGGTGCTGGCATGTGGACAATAGCCTTGATCTTCTCGGGGTCGGGTCGTCGACCAGCGCTATCAATGATAAATCCCAGATATTTTATTTGTGTCATGAATAGTTTACATTTCTCGAGGCGAAGGCGGAATCCATAGTCTTTAATACGGGAGAGTACTTCTTTGAGGTGTCGCTGGTGATCTTCGAAGTTACGGCTGACAATGATTATATCATCGAGGTAAGCGGTTGCGAATTCAAGTCCAGCAAGCATTTGGTCCATTATGGTTTGGAAAATTCCCGGAGCGGATTTCACCCCAAACGGAAGTCTCTGATATTGGAAGTTTCCCAGATGAGTGGAAATGGTACAAAGCGGTTTAGAAACGTCGTCCAGTTCTACTTGTAAGTATGCTTCAGATAGATCCAATTGGGAGAAAAGTTTTCCCCCGTTGAGCGTCGCAAATATGTCTTCCGGCAACGGTAATGGGTGTTGATTGAGTTCTATGGTCTCATTCAGGCCGGTGGAAAAATCTGCGCAAAGACGGGTGGTGCCGTTAGGTTTTCTTACGCTTACGATTGGTGCTGCCCAATCAGTGTGCTCGACGGCTTTCAGGACATTTGACTCTTCCAGGCGTTTGATCTCCATTTCGATAGTTTTGCGAGCAGCGAACGGAATTGGCCTGGCTCTTCGGTATACTGGAGTGCTTCCGGGTTTGAGAGTAAGGCGGGCTTTCGCTTTAGTACACAGCCCCAAACCGTCCTCAAAGACATCCGGGAACTCATCCTTCAGCGTCGCAATGCAGTCTGCTTCTCTTAATCTGTGAGGCGTTCCAGGTGAGGCGGTACAGAGATTAATGGCTTGAGTACCGAGTCGGGAGCATTGTCGTAAGCTATCCAGAAGACCGAAGAAATACAGGGTTTCCACTCCCAGTAGGTTTAGGGATCCGTCTTTTGCCAAGTAGAAGCTGTGTTGAATTTCTGCTGGTCCCAGTTTAAATTTTGCCGTTGCTTTCCCAAGGAATGTAGTGCTTGATCCATCGAATAGCACTCCTTGCTCGCTGCAAGGGGTTAATTTCGGCTTACCAATTCGTTCGTAAGTCGCCTCATTGATAATGTTGCCTTCCGCTCCTTTGTCCAAGTAGAAAACTACGGGAACGTCGTTAACCAAGAATTCCCCAGTTATGAGTTTCGAAGGTCGCATGGAATTCAGGCTGACTGTATTTATCTGGTTTCCGGTGTCCGGATACTCGTTTCTGATTTTCGCATTGACTAGCGACGTGACCTGTTCGAGAGCATTTATGGCATTCAGTCTTAGCGTGCGTGCATTCCCTGACCCAGTGTATCTCTCCGCATCGAAAACAGGCGTATGGCGGCGGTTTCGAAGATCTTTGAGATGACTTGGCTCTCCGCTTCTCGGGAGATCTAGAAGGATGCCGTACAGAAGTCTTCCGACGACGGAAGCTGTTGATCGGCGTGGCCTTTGCTTGGAAAACCGTCTGTTCAGTCTTCGTAGCGACGATGGTCAGGACTTCGTCAATGACATTCTTGAGTTCAATGTTGGCCTCGGTATTTAATCGTTGCAGGATTCTGGTTCGTATGGATTCATCTTCTGGTCGGGATAATCCACATAGGGAAACCAGAATTCCGAATTGATCTTCGGTCAAATCGGAGAAATTGAAACGCTTTAGAAGTAGTTTAACGCGATTAAAATACGGGCCATAATCTTCATCCAAGTGACGCTGGATCCGCATTAGGTTGAATTTTTCTATGAAGAGTGTCTGTTTCTTCCCGAAAAGTTTCTTGAGGTTCTCTACTGTCGTTGCATACGGGTAGTCGGTTGGCTCTTTGGGCATACAGGACCGATAATACTCGCTGAAGGCTTCGTTAGACAGTTTCGAGACCAGATACTTGACTTTGGCAACGTCGGTCAGATTTGGGACACTAATATCCACGAGATAGTCAAACCTCTTCAGCCATTGTTCCAATTTGTCGCCATCGTTTTCATCAGGCTCGAAGATTGGAATGTCAAGGCAAGCTATCGTGGATGTGGGTGCTGGAGTCGAGGTTGACGGACCGGCGGTTCCTGTTGTCTGGAGTAGAAGATCAATGATCCTTTGGTTCTGCTTCTGGGACGCTATTTGCTGCTGCATAAACGCGTTCAACACGTCTCCCAGAGCGGACGAGGAGGAGGCCTCGGAGGATCCGCTTTCCTGCTTTGGCATGGTCCCGGAATCGGTATCGCGACATTACCCGAAGTCCGTAACGCGACTATACCCGAAGACCGTAAAGTGACATCCCACTTCTGACACCACTGTTGTAACGACTCATGGAGAGAGAACGCAAGAGATAACAATAAAACAACTTTAGTTTATTAGGCCATTAGACCGAATGCGTCTTTTACATTGTTAAGATAAGGTATATATACATAATTAAAAAAACATGTGAGAAGGTTAAAACATAGGCAACATATTAGTAGATTATTTTTTTCCATTATTGGAGGAGTTCAAACAGATCCCCAAAGATTAAAGATAATTCGTGCCCAGACTCGTTCGCCATCCCCGCTATGAGCCCCCTCCCCCCTTTACAAATGTTGTTTACGTCACTCGTCTGCAAATAACACGACCAGACATGTTCTCCCCCTTCAGAGAATCTGTTTTCAAACTGTAATATGTGTATGTTGAAAAATAAAATCATTTTTAAAGAAAAAAATACATTTATTCATTTTTTACATGTAAATTTCATTAAGGATGTCTAGATTGCACGAAATATTAATTTCGGCCTTGTTAGAGTGCGACCATAAGGCGTAAATTAAAGCCTTGTCAAAGGCGCAAGCCGCTCGGTGCTCACCGACGGGGTGTGGGTACAAGCACCGTACGGGACACTTAGTGGCTTTCGGACACTTGAAGTCGTTCAAGTCGTGAACCGTTCTGTTGAGACGGTCCGAGAGAATGGCGACTTTTTCGTCACCCTTTGAAAAGATTAGGTCGACCTCCTGTAGACCGGCGGCGAGGCATTCGTCGATTTTGGCGTAAGAGGTTAGGCCAGCATTCCAGTCCAATCGGTGCAGATTACGCGAGACCCACTGGTTTTGTCGTTGTTTTGAAATCGAGACCTGGGATTTATTGTACGGTGGCGCGAATGTCCAGGAAACGGTTGCAGGCTTGGCCTCGATGGTTGTTAGGGCCATTTCTTTCACGATAATGTCCGTGCTGCCATCACTACGAGTGCATCCGTTCAGGTATTCTAACTCAATAACGGCGGACTTCATAAAAACTAGCAGCGAGTTTGTGTATGACTGTTTAAAACCGAACCGGGAGTAGATCTGAATCCTCTAACGACCGTACGGCTTCTTTTTTAAGAGATTGGTTGACGTCATAACGCGGACTAATACCGAGTCGGGATTGGATACGAGAATTCACGGGGGGTGTGTTTCTCTTATAGAGGCTGGAACGGCTGACGTCATAACACGGTCTAATACCGAGTTGGGATTGGATAAGAGAATTCAGTGGGAGGGCGTGGTTCTCTTATAGAGGTTGGAAATGATGACGTCATTCATCCACGGATCCCTCTTAAATTTCTTGAAAAACATGTTTGTGCTTCTTCTCCTCGTTCTGTGCATAATGTATACAACGCAGTATATACCGCAAGCGGAACTGTCGGGGGGCTGCAAAGCCCTTCTATTATAGTTTATTTTCGTAGAATTTTCTCTCATAAATGTTTTTATATCTTCTGTCAAGGGACCCAAGCCCAAGGAATCAAAATAGTAACATTGTTTATTCCCATCGATATAAAGACAAATCCAATGACTACCGTTTCCTTTGTGATTATCTAGATTTATAACAATGGAAGCCGGGTATCGAAGGATATATTTGGGTAGAACATCGCACGGGTATACGCCCATGAATCCGCGGGTGTATCTCAAAACCCTTCTTATGGTTGAAGCGTTCATGGTGAATCTACAACGACGGTCCTATTATGATCTATGAGCAATAAACTTTGAAACTCTGAATAAACGATCAAGCTCAGCGTTTCGGGTACAGGTTCTTCGAACCCGAGTTCAAGTCGCAATTGTCCTTGTCGTATAGGGTTGTAATGATTTATATCTGACGCGGTACCATCTTGAGTCAAATCAAAACAGTAATGCGTATAGCTTTTGGGATACTTCTTCATAGATATTTCGTTACCATCGTCTTTGTAATGAGTACCAGATCCGGTAAACAGAGAATAATATGATCTAGTGTAAAGACCCTTTTTGAAATTTGGTCGCAAAGGCTTAGCGAGTACTTGTTCCGAACCGATAATCGGATTAATATAATTCACGTTAAAGTTTTGGAAGTCGAAAGGGTTCCAACTCAATTTGCCGTTATATGAGTTATGAGTTACTAAACCCGCTGTTAATCTGTTTGGTAAAACCCCTAAATATATGTTATCTATAGTAGTTTTTTGAATATTTGCCGAAATGGTAAAAACTTTCACTTCTGTCCTAGTTAATGGGTATTTAGTCGTGGCTTTAGTCCAAGCCGATACTCGAGGGGTTACTCTCACTTTACGAATATATAAACCTACTTCGAGTATTTCGTGCTTGTACCATACGCCACCTGGGGGAGGAGCTCCGAGCAAAACAAAACCAAGTCTATTTCGGGTCATCCTGACTCTAAGGCTGTCGCCATTGGGTATGAATTTTGAAACGTTAAACAGATCAGCGTGCAAGGCCCCGTACATTTCAATCTGTTTCGAACCCTTTGCTAACTCTTTCCTAACAAGATGTCCCTGGTTTTCAGTTGCAGAAGCCGTTTTCCCTGCCGTATCTTTATGCCATAAAGAAGAAGTTAAATGAGATTTTTTCGCGTCTCCTCCATAGTTTAGCAATGTTTCTAGGTAGGCTTTGAAGGCGTAGTTTCCGGTTGAAGATGAAATAGGCGTATCATTGGCGGTTACTTCTACCGTATCCCAGAGCGAGTGTAAAAAATTGTTGATGGGTCCTACGTTATCGGTATCATCGATATCTGTACCGTCCGTATGTATTATTTTAGCTCGAACATAAAGCATAGTTAGAGAGGCGTCAATATATTCTTCGCCATTTCCGGGAACGTAAAATTCAATCTGAGAGTCTCCATCCAAAACCGAAATAGGTCGATAGCAAACATACTAGGCCGATTCTACCTAAGTTTGAATCGGTACAGATTCGAAAAAATCCAGCTCAGATATTGTCGCTTGAAACATGTTTAGGAGAATATGTCGTGTCGTCTTGACCTCTAGGGTATACGACGACGAACTGGCTTTATTTTCCGGGTAGTCGCTCGTTTTATACCTTTTTTACTTTGAGCCCGTTTTCGTTTCAAAGGTTTTTTACGTCTGCGACGTTTCCCCCTGCCCCATGCTGAGTTCTAATATTATCTAAAGTTTCCGTTACTCTTTTCTTAGCAGCCTCTTTAATATCCTTGCCCGATACTACGTCACTGAAAATTTTGGTCCCTGTACTAACAGCTTTTCTGCCGAGAAATTTGGCACCGCTTGTAAGCAAAGGCCTAACAAACCTTACCAATCCGGAAATAAAGGATCCTATCCCGTGCCCTTTCAAATTAGGGTTATTTCCTATATAATACCCTCCGGTTCGGGTTCCAGCTTGGTTATTGTAATATTGCTTGTAGCAACATTCTCGCCTTTCTAAGACGTCGGGCTTAGGCATCGCAAGTGTAGTTTAACCGTTAAGCTCCCGTATTCAAATGGCGCCGGTTCCCCCAAACTATTCCTTATATTAACTTCGATGATATCAAAGTAATTTTTACCAACGGGTACGTAATGAGGATTGGTAAAGGTTTGAAATATTTGAGACCCCTATGGTTTCTTGGCATCAACCGAAACGATCCGCAGTAAAGGAACCGAGTGGTCGCCTACAATCTGATCGCTAGCGATATTTAAATAGATAAATAACTGGTCCGGAACGGGGTAATTCAAATTAGAGGGCCTTTCGCTACGACCGATACATTCGCTAGCTTCTTCGTATCCCAGAATTTCGGCAACGGTTTTTTCGAATTTTAAATAAGGGTTCAATAATTTTTCAGATTGTATTATAGTAACGTGTCCTGTTACGTTATCGTAAATCAACCGCAATGTTGGGCCATTTTTGTCGAACGAATTAATTATGACGTTTATTAAATGTTCTATAGACTTGTAAAGGCCCGGGGGAACACTGGGCATAACTAGGGTTTCCCTCCTAGCGTCTTTACTTTTTCTGTCTTTTCTTTCCATCGACTACATCCCCAACGGTATATTTGCTCCCGTATCTGGAAACGTTATGAAAACTAACATCACGTTCTTCCTTAGGCCTTGGCACGTTGTAAAAAGTAGACATTATATCTACTAGAGCCACTTCCCATTTTCCATTTAAATGAATAGGGTTAGGTAGTTTGGTACAGTAATGCGCCCTGGTATTATCGGGAAATAACGAGCCGTTGACGTTACTTGGTAGGGTTAGGTAAAACGATTGATTCGACATCTTCTCCACAAACCCAAGAGGTTTGGGTTTTCGGGTAGCCTTCCCGAGATACTAATAACTCCAATTTTCCACGCCTTTTTCGCCGCTTTATGATTTTTTCAATGTTGAAACTTTCAGGTTTAACCGTTTTCTGAACCTCTTCGCGATAGAACACGCCACTTTAGGGTTTCCTTCCAGATCCTTTAACTTGTAAATCACTGGATCACGGGCTGTTCCGTTAAAATCAACTTGGAAAACTTCGGTGGAGTAATTGGCTTCGAAACCCTTTTCAAAAACCATTTTTACTTTGCTAACCCTAACGTAATCGCCCACTTTTATTCGGGGGGGAGGGCGTTTTTTCTGTCGTTTGTTTTCAGTCCCGTAAATATTTCTATACACTTCTAATATATTCGTTGGCTTAACATTATTCGGTGTCATTTTAATAGTACTATGCCAAGCGCCGTTATACGCCGTCACTATATCTCGCAGGTGGTCGATATACCTTCTAGTATGGAGATGTGATCTCAGGAATTTCGAAAACTGGTTTCAAAGGAGTCCCGTGTTTTTCGCACACTTAACAACTTGGTGTTGAAGATTCCTTAAAAGAGTTGAAGAAGATAAACATCGCCAACACCGAATCCATTTTAAAAAAATGCCGAGCCATCGTTGGGCCTTTCAACCATAGCCATCCAGCCATGCGGGTTCTTTCTAAAGCTCAAGAAGAATCCGGTGTCCCCAAGAAAAAACTCGTACAAGATGTTGCAACACGATTGAAAAGTACACTATTGATGCTTCAAAGCCTACAAGAAAACCAACTGCCTGTTGGCTCTGCGTTGTTGTCCACAGACATAGACAATCTAACCTCTGCCGAGTGGAACTCTGTAGCGAAGCTGTTCTTAATCTTATCGCCATTTGAGGAAACAACGAGAGATCTATCAGGCGACCAGTACCCTACGATGTCAATGGTGTACCCTGCACTATTCTGCCTTCAGAAGAAACTAGAAAAAAATGGACTCTCATCCTTATGCGAAAATCTTTGCACAGAAAATAAAATCTCGTTTCCCGAACTACCAAAGTACACTGGTGTACCAAATGGCAATGTTGGTCGATCCCAGATTCAAGACTATTCTTCTGGAGACATACGAAAGGACTGTTTGCACAGTCTTACTGAGATCTCAGGTTGATAAATTTGCTCAAAGACGGTTAGAAGAATGTAACCAACAAGGTAATGCAGAGAATGAACCTCATCCAAGTACATCCGAAAACACGTCTGAGAGTGCCAAAAAAAATCAATTTATGGGATGAATTGAAATCGCAAGCTGCTTCTCCAGTTCAAGCCTAACACCTCTCAAACGACGAGATAAGTAAATATCTAGAAGAGCCCATAATTGAGAGAGATGCCAATGTGTACAAGTGGTGGAAAGAAAACGAAGTTAGGTTTTCATTGGTAGCGTGCGATGCAAGGCAGTTCCTCTATGCGCCTGCATCTTCGGCAAGCAGTGAAAGGATGCTTTCCTCAGGAGGGAACATTTTAACTACAAGCCGAGAAAACTTAACAGCGGAACATTTCGAGCAACTAATCTTTCTGCATGAAAACCTTCAAAAGGTTCTAACAAAGGGCTAGTGGGCAAATTCACGAACTTTAATACTGAAAGTTCGCAACTTTGCTAACCACTGCTCAGCTTTTTAGTCATTTCTTTTCTTTTAAAACTCGAGTCCTGAAAGTTCGCAAATTTGCCAACCACTGCTCACCTTTTTATTCATTTCTTTTCTTTTAAAACTCGAGTCCTGAAAGTTCGCAAATTTGCCAACCACTGCTCAGCTTTTTAGTCATTTCATTTCTTTTAAAACTCGAGTCATAATGTTAAAAATATTATAATACCCAAATGTATCTGACAGCGGACGCATTTCTGTAACTTATCACTTACGATAACTCGCTTAAAAAGTTACAGAATTGCCCCCACTGTCAAAAAATTCTATTAAGTTTAAAATTTAAATAGTACCAAGATGTGTATTATTTTTTGCTACAAAGTGATAGTAATATGCAGAGCTGTGCTAATTAATTAGTTAGCTAATTGAATTTCTAATTAGTTAGCAATATTTACAAATTGAAAATGGTAATTGAATTTTAATTACCTTTGTGCTAATTGAGAAGTAAATATAATTAATTATTATGAATAGGAAAGGTAATTATCTAATTAAAATTTACCATTTGCTAATTGGCTAATTAATTAGTTCATAAATATTACCCTAATTAGACACAGGAATTAATTCGATTCAATTAGAAATTAGACATTTATTTATCAAACTAATTAATTAGAATTACTATTTTCTAATTAAGGTAAAAAAGAAACCATAAGTAAACATATAAGTTTAAAAGTGCCCATGGATTAGTACTTTGGTAATGCAATGTTTAATGTTTTAATGCCATTGAAAAACGGGTACGGAAGCCATGAATTATTCTCGAAAAATGAGACAAGCCTCGAGCCTTCCGTCATGTTAAAATTTGTCTCATTTCTTCATTTCATTGCCACAGTTCCTATAATGGACTCCTGAGTAGTAAAACATGCGCACTGCTATTAATTCGAGTACGTAAAACAGTTGAAATTTCGAAATGGGGCAGTTGCGAACTACGAAATTTTCTACTAGTACTAGTATTCTCTCATATTTGATTAGCTGAAAAATTTAGAGTAGCACTAAGGTTTCCTCATCGATATAATAAGGCTTTTTGATATTCAAATAGATGAATCAAGAGTTCATACCTCGATTTTTTTACAACAAATTGGCGTAAAAGATTAATTGAAAATCCAATTGGCTAATTAGTTAATCCTAAATCTTATTAAATTTTAATTAGATAATTACCTTTCCGATTCATACTAATTAATTATAATTACTTCTCAATTAGCACTAAGGTAATTAAAATTCAATTACCATTATCAATTAGTAAATTTTGCTAATTAATTAGAAATTCAATTAGCTCACTAATTAATTAGCACAGCTCTGATATTATTTTAGGAAGTCAAAGAACATAAACAACAATAATTTGGAAAAGACATTATTTTGGGAAGTCAGTGAAGATAAACAACATTATTTGGAAAAGGCATATTATTTTGGGAAGTCAATGAAGATAAACAACAAAATATTTTGGAAAAGGCATATTATTTGGGAAGTTAAAGAAGATAAACAATAATTTGGAAAAGGCATATTATTTGGGAAGTTAAAGAAGATAAACAATAATTTGGAAAAGGCATATTATTTTGGGAAGTCGATGAAGACAAATAACAATATTTTAGAGAAGGCATATTATTTTGGAAAGTCAATGAAGATAAACAACAACATGGTTGAACTCTGATGTCAGTTGAGTTAAAAGAATATAAGCCTAAAAGTACTTGTCTTGTTCCTTTATTAAATATCTCAAATCTTTCACGAAACTTTTACGACAATGTCGCGGCGCCTAATTGTCTCGGTGCCAAATTTTCGCGAAGGCTAAATGTTTTGGTGCCAAACTGTCGCGGAGCCTAAATGTCGCGGCGCCTAACTGTCCCGGCGCCTACGTGGCGGTGCCTAAATGTCGGCGCCCAAATGTCCCGTTCCGCAAGTAAAGGCTTAAGGCCAAATCAGCCACACAATGCACGAAACTGCTTATTTAGATTTAAAGTTGCACGTAGAGGGTCTTCTTATCACATTAACTCTGCAAATCTTGTTCACAACCACCCTGTAAATCCTTCAATATTTGATACATATCCACAGAATAGAAAATTAAGTGAAGTTGAGGAAAATGATGCAAAATTTTTTTTGTGTGGTTTGCACGTACTAACCTTAAAAATTAGAGAATATGTTTCTGATAAGTATGTTATTTATGGATGGAATGTATAAGCTAAACATAGAAGGGTTCCCTCTCTATGTAATTCTATGCGAGGATGCAAACCTCAACGGTAGACCCGTTTCCTATTTCTTTGTTAGACGAGAAGATAGTGAAACTGTAGATAAGTGCATTTTCAAATTTGTCAAAGTGAATAGTTGTATTAGAGAAACTTAAGTTGTCATGGTTGACAAAGATTTCATTGAAATTAATCTAGTTCGAAAACATATTTTTTTTGTTGTGTACTTTTCATGTTCTGAATAATTTTAAACGCAAAGTGAGTCAATACGGTCTAAATAAGGATATTAAGAGGGAATTAACGGGTATGGTTTATTCTTTTGATCAAGGCAATTACGAATTGCAGAAAGAGAAATTTAGATTAGTTGCTAGTGATGAGTTTTCACGTATTGTCAAGTAAATTGGGAAAGTTGTAAAGAGAAATGGGTTAGGTCTTATAGAAAGGAGTTAAAATCTTTGGGAAACAATACTAACAATTACGTAGAAAGCCATAACAGTAAAATTAAACACTACCTTAATTCGCGAATGAAACTATCTGAAGCTATCGGGGAGCTAATTAAGTTTGAAAAGAATATAGAAAATGATATGGCTTTTAAATTATATAAAGAAATTAAAACCACTATTGATACAAGGCGAGTTGATAGCTTGCATGTCCAAATTGCTGAGGTTTGTTCGGTGGGAGCGACAAGAGTTGTTTATTCGCAACTTTGCAAATTTGAAGCGTTACAGAAAAACTATGAGTTTGATCAATTAAAGTTAGAAGTTAGGGTCATTAAAGGTAAAGGGGTAACTACAACCTATTCCATCAATAATTTGGTGGAGTGTTCTTGCTCATTTAACATTAATTTTGGTCTTCCTTGTTCGCACATATTTTTTGCAAGAAGAGAGAGTTAAGCAGATATCTTTAGTTAAGACTTAATCTGGCAAGATGGAAGAAAGCCATTATATTTGAAAATGCTCCTGGGTTAGAACTTTTACCAGTGACTGTTACTAAATTCAAGGAGGGGAGTAAGGTTTTAACCAAGAATCAAAAATTTAACAAAGTTATCATTTTAGCAAAGCAAGTTGTCGGTTTAGAATACCGCGAAACAGTCTGGGAAATTTCACACTTCCTCTGGTCCAAAACCAGTTTATTAATTGCTTGGACTAGTTTTTTAATTCAAATAGTGGGGGTTACTGGTCCTCGGGACCAGTTTATTAATTGCAAATTTATAGGAGAACAAAGGCTGGGACCACTCCGGAGACCAGTTTATTATTTAGGACACTAAGGGGGTCACTGATCCCAAGGACCAGTTTAAAAAATATCCTTATTTCCCAGACTGCCGGGAAATGTATGAGTTTTTATCAGATGTTCTTAAAGCCAAACAGTTGAATCAAAAATATTATTATATAAAGGTAAAATTTCTAACAGTACGAGAAACTCAAATTTTTTAAGTGTTAGTATCTAGGATGATGTGTGTGTAACCCTAACATTAAGAAACTAGGACGTGGTTACTACCAAAATTCAACCCAAACCATTTCCTTTGACCCAAAACCGTGGTTTGACCTAATTCAATGGGTTAAACCACGTTGTTTACTACGGCTGTATTAGATTAGAGAGTAGAAAGTTAAAAAAATGGAAGACTTCCCTATTGCAAGGAAATCGGGTTCAGCCGACCCGTTTTCAAATTGTTGTTCGTGTCGGTCCGTGTGCACTCGAGTCCATGGGCGCCTAGGGTGTCCATGTCGGGCAAATGTTGTCGAGTGCACCGATGGATGCAGCTACGTGTTTGAGGGCAAAAAGGTGCTAGTTTGCACAAACCAGCAAATTCCTAGCACCTCCCGCGCCCCAGACCCCCAAATAATTGTGGGCAGAGCAGGGGAGCCAACTCGGGACCTCATCGAAAAATTGGAAAGAGGAAGCGAGGATTCGAATTCTCAAGATGAGGATCCCAAGGAAGATACTTCCTCAGAAGAACTTCCCGAGCTGGAGGTTAGGTTTTGACTTTTTAAAATTAATATAAAATAAGGCCAGTTTGACGGTCCGGGACATTTAGTGCTGCGACTGCCGCATCAAGCGTGGCATAGCCTGAAATTAGCCTAAGTCATTCTTTGTTAATTGGCCAGATTTCTTTAAAGACCATTTTAACATAATTTTATGAAGCATCCCAGGATAAATATTGCATGCACGCATGATTTGAATGACAGCCCCATTTTTTTAGTTTTCATATGATGTAAAGGACAAAAATAAATTTTATAGCCCACCCCTGCTCCTAAAAAACGTACGAGTCGCGGTGTCCAGGCAAGACGCCAACCGGCTCAAAAAAGGGTGCGACAAGCCCAAGACCCGGCGATGAGGGGGGCATTTTCCGTTTTGGTAGTGCCTGCCGATGCAGGGCCGCCTATTAGTGAAAATATATCTAGAGCCGTTGATGTACGTGTAAATATGTGCATATATATATATATATAATATACATATATATACATTTTTTGTGGGATGTTATCGACGGTCTAGATATCACCACTAAAGATAGACTTCTCCGCAGATTGGCCAGGTTGATTCCAGAAATGGAGACCATTTTAGGAAAAAGTAAGACACTTTGAAATTGCCTAACAACAGAGACTTTCCAAGTCTCTTTCCATAAACATTTATTAATCAAAAATGTCTTGATTAGAATCAAGACTTAAAAAAGTATCGATAAGACTGAGATTATCACTTGACTTAAGGTTCAGATATTAATTTTTCTTTTTAATTGAAACTTAAAGGCATGCTTAAGAAAAAACAACCTTCCATTACCGTATTCCGTTGAAATAACCTATTTTACAGGTAATCAATTTCAAAAATTTACTTATCTCGGGTTTTCGGGCACAATTCCATTCCCCCAAAACATTTTATCATTACATTAATTACTTTTGAGAGAGTACGTGTATGACTTCGAGTTTTAAAAGGTTCCCCCATTTGTTCCCGGCATGCTTCGCAGTGGAACAGTTGAAAACAATGGCGGAATATTAAGTAGGGACAGTTAGATTTTTACTCGTGGTTATGCAAAATGATGTAATGTTTAGTGTACTTCAGTCAACAGTCATACTGTTCATTCTCATAGCTCAGGACACGATTAATGCTACTCACCTATTTCTCTCTCTAGTTTCTAACAATGGTTAGAACTAGTAGAGAAGTACCAAATTGGGGTCATGGCGTCATGTGCCAAATCTGGCACATGATCTGGCACCAGTAAATATGGCGTCAATGGGCGCCCACCGCATTTTTTCTTCTTATGGCGCCAGTGAATCAAACATTTTTCTCACAATCCTGCTATGACGTCAATGACGTGTCCTACTATGGCGTCAGTGAATCAATAATGGCGTCAATGTTAGCCTTAAGCGTCATATTCGACAACGTGGTAAATAACCCTTGTCATACACGCGGTTTAAACGCGATGTTCACTATAAGAACGTGATTGGTCTAAAAAGAGCGCCATGTTTTCATGGTCAGAAAGTCACGTGACATTAAAGTATAAATGACGACGACGGTTTAAAGATAAGGCATTCTACATCCTTCCTTGAAGTACCGATCAAGATTCGAAAAATGTAAGTATAAATTTCTTTAAATATAAATTTATGGTAGTTAATTCCTCCCGCATTTATCGATATGGATTTAAGTATGCAACACCCCTTTACCGGACTAGTGGCCGGGTCACCAGCTGCGGGAAAAGTGTTTTCGTAGGAGAATTAATTAGGCTTAAGGATATATGTATTTCGCCCACCCCCGAAAGAATAATTTGGTGTTACACGGAGTATCAGTCGAAACTATACGGTGCCATACTATCCCATACTCCGAGTGTAGAATTTCACGAGGGCTAATTAGATGTTAGCACCCTAGATGCTAGTGTGAGGAACTTCGTTATATTAGACGACTTACTATGTGAAATAGCGAATAATAAGGACGTAACGAATCTTTCAATTAGGGGTTCGCACCATAGGAATACCTCAGTTTTAATTTTAATGCAGAATCTTTATTATCCCGGGAAGGAAATTCGTACCTTAAACTTAAATGCCCATTACTTGGTTATATTTAAAACACCACGTGATCAGTCTGCCATTACCCATCTTGCGAAACAAATTTTGCCGGGAAATAGTAAATACGTGGTAGACTCCTTTAGACAGAGATGGGCAAACTTTTTAACTAATTAATAGATACAAATACAGTTCTCCAAATAAAGTAACGTTTGAGGACATGAAATAATTTCTTTCCATTTGTATCGTTTAATCACGAATATACCTTAACATCAGGCTTCATTTGAAATTATTCGCCAGGAAGAGATAATTTGTCGCTAACTACTAATTTATCTAAATTGATTAGATATTGCTTTTAACTGACGGTACATTTTCTTAAACTTTACTTCATTTTATTTAATTATAATAAACGCTCAAAACGTTAGTGGAAATCACCAAAACAACTCCGTTATTTATAATTGATTTTCAATCGGCTGATAATATTCCTACATTATCCAAAATTAATTCAATCATTTGTTTCTTGTTGTAATTGAACATCTGCCAGCACTAACATTGGCCGTTATTAAGTCCAACAAATAGTGGATTAGGTGAACTTTGCCTTTCCGAAAACGAGAGGAATTCTGGGTAAAAGGTCCAAGAGGAGCTCACTTGAGCAGTTCAATTCTAGCAGCATCGGATCATACCAAAATTACTAGCGCAGCCGCTAAACATAACCTCTAGAAGACTTTATATCCTAATAATCCAACACCCGCCGCGGAATGCGTGACGTTTATCCGGTTAGTATGCACGTGCGCGGGGACTTTTTAAACAAGATGCCCCTTGCCTTTTAGGAAAGGCCTATTCATAAACGGCGAAGGAAACGCAATTTAGTACATATAAAGTCATAAATTGTGCGCACAACGACCAACTTTTGCCTGTATAAACGTGCGTGTCGTCCGATGTGATGAATTCCACATCAAACTACCTTTCGATGCGCTCAAAATATAAACGAGAGCGTGTAATAAACCAATATGTATATTACATGAAGAACACACACACTTCCAGGGGTAAGTCTCCATACGCAAGAGTTTCCCTCACTCCAGGAGACACAAACTAGAGGCACGACTGAGTTGGCTAGCCTCTCACTTGTTTTGAGCTTGGGCTCCCTCTAATGATGTCTCTTGGCGTGAGGGACATTAACTAGTATGAAGGCGAGCCCCTGGAAGTGTGTTTCGCTTGGTCTGGCCGGTAAAAATTTGTTGGGACATTATGCCTATATGTGTTTGATTTTAATGACGGATCATCTACGCCTATTATCGGCAACTTTGATGATAAATTAATAATAACAGAAATTCTTCGTTATGCTTTTTCGAGAGTACTTTATTATTCTTACAGAAATGAAATTAGTTTGGTTGAACTTTGCAATGGCCCTACGAAAGAAAAAGCAACGAATGCCCAGAAAATAGATCGTTTCGTGCTTGGAAAGAACTTATTAAGATAATCCATAGAACATGTTTGGATAATTCATCGAAGACATATTGATAATTCATAAAACATTTTAGATAAATCATAGAACATATTTATACTTGAGAGAACATATATCACGGATGATGTGACATTTACACATAGAAATTACACTAGACTTCACTTGTGAAGCGCTTTTCCACAAACCCTCACAACAAAAACAAGCATCAAAGATTTTGACCCTGTGAACATAGTTGGAGAAGTATACACAAAAAAATAATAACAAAACATTAAACATTTTAGTAATCAGAATATTTAAGGTTTGCTTTCAATAAAACCTTTTTCTCAAACATTTCATCTCCCGGTCGATTACTTTTTGGGGTGTTAACTATTGAAGCGAAGGAAATTAGTCTTTCGACAGAAGCGGACGATGGAAGAGGAGTGTTATATTTTAGGAACACTTTCCGTATTTCCGGGTATGCCTGAAGACTTGTAATGTCAGTGCTTATATCCTGAAAATAATTTAGAACCTAAAACATAACATTGTTCTTCATCAGTAATTCAATTAAAATACGACACCTTAATTCGATTTTGAAAAGCGATTTACCTACACATGAATCATAATTTCGTGGGACCTAGTGGTACTGAGGACCACAGTTTAAGAACCGCTTAAACCCCAATTAAGGGCCGAGTTCCAACGAAAATGGTTCTAGCAAACTGAAAACCGAGCATTAGGATTATAGTTAACTGAAAACTGTGCAATGCGGGTTTTAGCGAACTGAAAATAAACATTAGTGTCTCTTAATTGTTTTCCCTTTCGAACATTGATAGTGTCGAAGCTCGGCTTTCAGTTTCTAGAACTCTTTTTGCAGGAATTCGGAGTTTATGATGCATTGCACGACTAAACTTGAAACGTTCAAACCGATGAGCATTGACCGTAATACCAGAAGTAAAATAACCCATACGAAGTGATTTTCTATAATAGTTTCAATAAGGGCCTTCTGTTGTGTAGAGATTTACGTTAAAGGGGTGATATTGTCTACCCCCTTCTAAAACTATTTTTCTGTCTAACTCGAGTCGAGAGAAAGAATATTGAAGTAGGGGGATTGGGGGATTTGTAGGCGCTTATACTCAGTACTTGTTTCGGGGTTTTCTCGCCAGGCGGTAGCCCTAAAAACGTAGCTGATCTGTCGATAGGTGGCTCGCGATCTGAGAGCTTCGTATTTTTTTACACCTCACACGGGTTAGGCGAAGGGCTTAGCAAATCACTTCCTATGGGTTATTTTACTTCTGGTAATACCGAAAGTAAATACGAAGAAATGCCCATTTGTCAACTGTTTTTGCCCATTTGAGCGTTGTTGGGTAATCGCGAATTTAAGTTCATAAAAGATATAATTGCCTGAATCACTGCTTGCGATTTAGTGGGCTCGGCAGCTGGTAGGTCTCCAAAATCAAAGAAGTCGTCTTTGCTAGATGTGGCGTTAAAGTTGGTTGGTACTATCTCATCAGCAACGATATCCTGAAATAATTTACCGAGCCTATCTTTGTGGTAGTCTTCCACGCACGCCAACCATTTGCTTCTAAACTTTGGTAAGGAAAACGCCGTTAATGCAGCGTTAACGGCTTCTTCATTGGTAAAGTTTAAAAAGTCGTGGTATCTGGATTCCAGGCTTGCTTTTAGAGCTTCAACGTGGGGCTTGCAAAACTCTCAGTTTTCGGATGAAAAGAGTCCTAGTTTTCTTCTGAGAACCAGTAGGGTTGGAAGAAGCATTCCGTAGAAAATGTCTTTTTCTCCTTGAAGAATATCAATTGATTCTGCGAATGGAGCTGTACATTTTAAATGTTCTTCAATGTAAATGAAATCGGAGGCTGTCAAGGGCGTTTTAATTCCTAAGGCTCTTCCCAATTCACCCGACTTTTCCTTGATTCTAGCTATCTGTCTTAAGGAGTCATATAAAGAGTTCCAGCGTGTTTCGCCGGGCCTACTTAAAATATGCCCAAGTATATTTTCAACAATTTCGGCAGACTTAGGGCGACTTGCTGCTTTCCATAGCAAATTACATTTCGCTAAAACATCACAATGCATCTTCCAAGTACTCGGGACTTGTTTCAGTTTGGTTATTAAATCAGAAGAGACGCATAAACTCAGGGTGTGAGCGCAACATCTAAGATGTCGTGGCAATTTCCAATTGGATATTTCATTGATTGCATCATCAGCTTCGTCGTCACTTGAAGCTCCTGAAGTGACATCATGGTCATCTAAGTTTTCATCCGCTTGTATTTGATGGACGCCGAATACCTTAAATGCTTTAACGAAATTGCTAGCATTGTCCGTTATGGTGGCTACTATTTTCTTATAATCTAAGGCGAATTCAGAATAAATACATTGCAACAAATCCTTAATTCGGTCATAACAATGGGTTCCCTTGAATCGGCGACATGCGATTGCAGCGGACTTTCGCTCAAAATTAGGGGTAATCCAATGAATAGTTACACCGAGAAAGGAACGCCTCCTTCCAGACCATATATCTGCTGTTGAAGAAACGTGCGACACCGACGTTAATTCGTGCTTAATGTCATTCATATTTCGTTCAAACATAAGATCTATAACTCGGGACACACTTCGCCGACTGACCATTTTTATCTTACGTTCAAGACCAATATTTTTGAACATTTGTCGAAAATATTTATTCTCGACTGAACGAAGGGGAATCATAGCGCTGACCATGTATTTAGATAAATCTTCTTCGAATACCTTTTGACTGGCTTGTATTTCACCCGCCAGTTTCGTTTGATCCATGAGTTGACTGATGCCCTTTAGACCAGTTCGTGGTTTCTACTTCGCTAAGGTATTCGCTGAATGTGGATTCATGTTTTCTCTTTAAATGGGACCGAAAGTTTGACGTGGAGGTGAAATGCCCCTTTGTTTCACAATATTTTGGACGACAGCTTATGCATTGGGCCACTACAGATTTTGAATTCGATTTTTCATAGATAACGTCGTAATACTTTCCTTTTAGAATATGTGGTAAAGTTAAGCTATCTGTCGTTTTAACGGAAGCAGAACCATGGGGGAACATACTTTGGTCTTCCATATTACGTGGGGAGACTTAATCGATTCGAATACAATCCTATACCATTTTCTACAATGTTAACGTGGTAACTGACTCTTATTTCATATCTGTTATCGTGCAATTAGACCATGATATTTTTTACAAGAACGTAAGCTTCAATCACATTTTAATTTTTCTATGACCTTAAGCATTTACATTTTTTATTCGACGTTAAAGTTGAAGAATAGACCATATTTATTTATTACCGAGAAATAAAAGATGAATACGACAAAAACTCTTTTAACTAAAAAACGGATTGCAATAATAAAAACTTAGAATCATTTCTTATCTATGTTTCTTTAAATAATTAATCTCAACTATAACGTCACATACGTTTGTACCCAAGAGAAACGTCGCATACACTAACAAGATAGCTTTTTAAACGTCGTTAAATAATGTCTGTCTAAGATACATTTTTTTGTGGTGAATTCATTATTCGTAAGTTTTATTTAGTTAATAATTGTGCCCATCTCTGCCTTTAGACAGGCGACGTTGGAACCTTACGGCTATCTATTTGTAGACCTTAAGGCTAACACCCTAGATAACCACCGTCTAAGAACAGGTATACTTCCAGGTCAACAAGCAGCAGTATTCATACCAAAATGACAGCCATCCTGGAAGCGAATTTTTTCCGGATTAAGGGCCAATGGATAATCAAGGAGCTGACGATGTACTTGAAGGAGACCGACGCGTACGAGGTCTGGATCTTCCAATCCCCATGCAAGTTCTCAGAGTTATCCGCCAAGGATAAAAGACAGTGAAGGTGGCTCTCACGGAACACTTGCGATCTAGCATTCGAGGAAGTAGATTACCCATATGAGACGACGCAGGAGGCCGCCGACTACATCCGAGCTAGAGCATCGTCATACGTCACGAAAGGAGCGGAGAAGGCCGAAACCCTATCAAAGTTCTTGGGGTGCGAAGTTATCAACGCCGAAGACTACGGTTGCCCGAGATTATCAAGTATCGATTGCGATACCCCCAGGGCTTGTACATTCCATAGGGACAGCAACAACTGTACCTTGGTGAAGGCGTCCAAGCTATCAAAATGGCTCCATCAAAACGAGTCAACGATAATTTAAATTTTTTTAAATATATTGCAAATTGTAACTGATGCCAAAGAAATGCCGCAATTAAATTTGCCAATAAAGAAGCGATTAAATCTATTGTCGAGTGTTGTATAAATATCCTACGGGGCAATGTCCCTCTTTCAGAGGAAGAGAAGGAGCGGTTGAAGAAACATCGACACGTTATAAGAAAAGTTACGTCTAACATCCTCCCTTCAAAGAAAAGGAAACTATTAATTCAAAACGGAGGTTTCATCCCTTTACTTCTCGGACCGTTACTATCTATCATTAGTTCAGTAGCAGGTGCGGCTATAAGTCGAGCTATAAAGTAAAAATGGCGCGAAAAATGTTATTAATTTCCGAAGAAACGTATAATAGGTTAAATTCAAATAGCGGTTTAAAAGTCGACACTTCAATGGAGTTGGATAAAGAGCATAAGTTGAAATCCATCATAAACGATGCTAAATTAAACGATACCGATAAATTATTAAGATATAACCACGTACTATCGAGGGAAATTAGTAAAACGGCGAAGAGGACGAAAGTAAAACCAGCGAAAAACCGGAATTGGAGTTCTGAAATCGTCTCTTCGGTTCCTTCCTATAGCGCAGCTGATTGTTTGAACTTGTACAAATGGATTGACCGTATATCAAAAATAAGATGGACACACGCTGGAGAGTTAATATATGAGAACCGTAAAATTATCGGTTCAAATATAATTGATTTATTAGCTTATACCGCGAAGAGTTCTAAAAAACAGTCGTCCGTCATCGGTGCCTCACAGTTTTACCAACTTTTGTATACGGCTAATGTACCAAGAACATTAATTAAAATTAGAAAAACAGACCTACCCCCGCCTGAAAAAAGTGAAGCGAAGAAAGAAAAAGTGGAGAAAGAAGAAGCGGAGAAGGAGGATTATTATTTCCCCACTCAGACTGGTGAAGGTTTCGGGAATTGGATAAACTTGTAACACTTGTTTTTAATAAAATACGTTTCATTTACATTCCACGTTTCATTCATTTTAAGTATTCCGATATGGAAGGTTGTGATAATCAGGTGGGTACTTTTGTGGTGTTAGCCAACCTGGTAGACACATTTTTTAAATCTCCTAAAATTTTAACTGTGGTTTTAGTAATTGCCATATTCCTAATTATAGAGGTTAGCGATTTTCTCTTCAGGCATTATCATAGTGTAACCAACTGCACCCTTAATGGATAGACTAAAAGAGATTTATTCTAACGTTTCTGACCCGGGTTCATATGGAAGTGTTCTCGGATTATACCGAGCGGCTAAAGAGGTTGGGTTAAAGGTTACGGTAAAAGACGTGGAGTCATTTTTAAAAACCCAAGATACGTATACATTACACAGGAATGCTAGAAAAAACTTTAAGAGAAATAGGACAATAGTTTATGGGATCGATGAGCAGTGGCAGATTGATTTAGCTGATTTAAAGAACCTAATTCGTCACAATAAAGTGTTCAGATACCTCCTGTGCTGCATTGACGTTTTCAGTAAATACGCCTTTGTGGTGGCTACCAAGGACAAGAAGGGACCAACCATCCTTAGGTTAGGGATGTTCAGAGAGAGTTGAAAAGAAGGGGGATTGGGTTCTTTGCCCCGGGTTCCGAACAGAAAGCTACGATAGTTGAAAGGTTCAACAGAACTCTAAAAAGTCGCATGTATCGGTATTTCACGGAAAACAATACCTATAAGTACATTGACGCTCTAAAAGACATGGTTCAAGCTTATAATAACAATTATCATCGATCCATAAAGTGTAAACCTGTTGAAGTCACACCCGAAACATCGAGACGGGTATGGGAAAACCTTTACGGCGATATAGACTTCTCCCCACCATTAAAGTATCCTTTCGATATTGGTGACGTAGTCTGGATAAGTAAACATAAGAATATTTTCGAGAAAGGTTACTTGCCCACGTGGTCGGAAGAAATTTTCAAAGTAGTGGAGAGATTACCTCGTAGTCCACCGGTGTATAGGATCCAGGATTTGAATAAGGAACCAATTACTGGTATTTTTTACAAGGAACAATTACAGAAAGTGGGTAAAGACCTAAATTCTAGTGTGTTTAAAATAGAAAAGATCTTGCGGAAACGCCGCAGACCCGACGGGACGCTAGAGAAGCTAGTACGTTGGAAAGGATACTCTCCATCTTTTGACAGTTGGGTTCAGGAAATAGATATAGTATGAGCTTTTACATCACTTTACCTTCGGACTCGTCGATGAGGTATTTCCCCGACAATACGAGAAGTAAATTCAGGACGTACCTCCCCGAACCCGTAAAATTACAGGGGTTTTACGAAGTAGGCTTAGCGGAAATTAGCTACCCGCACACTTGGGATAATTTGAGTAAGACATGCTCGCTTATACTCGTGAGTAATGGTAGAGTAGTATATTCTACAATTATAGAGTTACCCGCTGGATATTATGGTAATATCCAGGATCTTATCGAGCAACTTAACTACGTCGAGGATGACGTGGTGGGCGTTATTACGCGTGAACCTTCAATTCCCGCCCAGCTCAAGTATTCTTTTAGTTACATAAAACGCATACGACGAGTACAAATTTCTCTCAAAGAGGATTATTTGTTAACTATACCGGGGGAGTTAGCTGTTATTCTCGGATTTTCGAAAGATTCCACGGAATCAACGACTTTTTCCCAGTCTACCATAGCCACGTACCCCTTTGACCTCGACGCGGGACTTCATTCACTCTTTGTTTATAGCGACGTGGTCGAGTCTAGACCCGTGGGAGATGTGCACATACCTCTACTAAGAATCGTTAGCGTGCAGGGTAATGACGGAGAAACGGTAGACAAAGATTTCCCTAGACCGCACTACCTCCCCCTCGCCTGCAATACTTTCCAGTCAATTGAAATTAACATAATGAGTGAGCTTGGTACCCCCATAGATTTCGTGAGAGGAAGAGTTCACGTTACTCTACACTTTAGACCCCGTAGAATGTGGTCACCATTATAAATTAGAAGGTAAAACAGGTCCTCGTGTCATTTACACTTGAAGTTTTAGATGAAGAACGTCGTCAAATCGAATATGTCCTTTAACCAATCGGACTACGATCAACACTTTCTAAACCAGATCGGACACGGTGGAAAATTTGATTATTATAAACACTTTCATTCTCAAATTGGTAATTCTTTAGCGGTATACAGGGGACTTCCGGTGCAACACGGATTCGGATTGAAAACTTCATTTCATCGGCCTTCCGCCGGGCAATACCTCTACTCAAAAGGGGTGCCAGTTACCTCGGTAAAAGGTTTGTGAACACAGGTGCGAAGGTCGTGACGGACGTAGCTAGCGGGATTCCCTTAAAAGCATCTTTAAAATCTCATGGAAAAGCCGCGGCTAAAGACGTCGCCCTTAGTGCGGCAGAAGAAATCCGAAAAATGACGGGGAATGGTAATAAAAGGAGACGTAGGTCTAGTTCACTCGTCAGTTCAGTCTCGGAAAGAAAGAGGAAAGCAACATCCTTTTATCATCCAGATATTTTTACCTAAAAAAATATTATGACACATGTCCATCCCGGTTCGCATGGGTCAATCAGTAGCGAAGTCGAACTTTTCGACGTACCTCTTACCAATACCAGTATTCTGAGTGGAGAATGGGTCGAATACAGCCCCATCTCTAACATTAACGAAAATTCGACAATCACGTTTACCGTAGCTGGTAGTTCCGACGCGTATTTGGACTTGTCCAAGACTTTACTACATATTCAAGTTAGGATTGTCAACCCGGCCGATGGGACCACAATTCCGGCCGCTGCTGATAAAGTTGGACCGGTAAATAATTTCCTGCATAGTCTTTTCAGCGAAGTACACCTTTTGGCTCAAGAGAGATCGGTCACACCATCGCCGCAAAACTACCCTTACAAGGCCATGTTTCAAACGGCGGTGACATTCGGAGGACCCGCCAAAACTAGTTTTCTTACTAGTTCCATGTTTTACAAAGACACGGCCGGAAAATTTGACGTTTTGGACGATAACGAAGGGTTTAAAACACGAGCGGCCTTTGCAAGAAAAGGAACATTAGATATGGTAGGAACTGTACACTTGGATATTTGTCAACAACCTCGATACTTCCCAAATTTAACGGATCTAAAATTCAAGTTTGTTAAAAGTCCAAACGAATTTTGCGTGCATGCAGACGGTGCAGTTAAATGGAAAGTGGTCTACGAGTTAGCATCCCTGTACGTTCGTAAAGTAAAATTATCATCGGAAGTGTTAATCGCCAACGCTAAATGTTTGGAACTGGCAACCATGAAATACCCGATTATTCGCACGGAATGTAACTCATTCTCAATTAACAGTGGTACGAAAATATGTGTTAGAGATAATTTATTCATGGGTCAACTACCCAAAAAAGTTCTTTTCGCTCTTGAAGATCAAAATGCATATTTGGGTGATTACGGAAAGTCACCCTTCAATTTTCAACCTTATGATTTAAATCATATCGCCTTGTACCTTGACGGAGCTAGCGTTCCTCATAAACCTCTTACCCCAAACTTTTCTGGTGGTCAATATATGAGATCTTATACTAATCTTTTTACTCAAACCTCTCAATGTTTATTGGACGAGGGAAACTACATTTCACGGGAGGAATTCCCCAATGGGAATTGCATATTTGATTTAAGTGCCGACCTCAGTAGTTCAACTTCTCAATTTCAATTGATAAGGAATGGTAACTTGCGATTGGAATTAACATTCGCCAAGGACTTGCCCAAGACTATCACAGTTTTATATTACTCTGAGTTTCAGAATTTGGTTGAGATTGATAAGAATAGAACAGTTATTTACGATTACAATTAAAAAAACTATGAACACTACGCAATTAACTAAAATTATGCAAAGGGATAAATTCACCAAAGATCTGTTTCGAAGTGTTTTTGCAGCCGACCTGCTACCCAAGAAAGTAAAGTTTTTCCCTTTACTGTATATTGTAAATACTGGCTCTTCAGAAACTGAAGGTGAGCATTGGACTGTTATTTACTTTTCTAGTAACAAAAATACCGAGTTCTTCGATAGTTTCGGAAACCCACCGGACATGTTTCAATTCAACGATTTTGTTGAAAGAAACAGCGTTACCGTAACTTTTAATTCTAAACAACTTCAAGGAAATTCCAGTCGGACATGTGGCGAATTTTGCGTATATTTTTCTCTGTATAGATGCAGAGGTATTAAAATGTATAATATTTGCTTAAAATTTGTAAAAGATAAGAATTTGAACGATAAAATGATATCGGAATTTATGTATAAGAGATTTTTAATAAAGTTTTTTTGATTGAATTTATGTGTTTTTTTTTAAAATCGCGCGCGAACTTATACCTCACACGCGCACGCGGGAAATTTAAACACGCGCACGCGGTCGGTCCCACGCGTTGGGGGCTTCATCCCCTTAACCTGAAAAAATGTTTGCCTAAGTTGTATGAAATAAGAGGGATGAAATTTGTATTTAAAATTTTTTTATTTTGAATGAGAAACCGTAGTGTCACGGAGTAAAACTCATTCGAGAAAAAAACAACTTAAAACTATACAATTATACATTGAAAATATATATACATTAAATTAAACTTATAAACTATACATTAAACTATGAAATTTTTAACGGAAAAGGGTTGGGCGTGGACCGTTCTTCGGCCACTTCGCCCCCAAGAGGGTATGGGAGGAGATAGGGTTACAGAAAGTTATACATTTGAAATTTTATTCCTTAATTTTAAAATGCCCATGCGCGTATGTAGACACCCCATCTGCGGAGGTTTTCCATCGTCTTCCCGAAAACACTGTTAAAAGATAAAATTTTTATTAGTTCACGTGTCAAATAATAGCTTAGCGTAGCGTAGATGCGTACCTATTGTTGGCCAACTTGAAAAAATCTTTCTCAAAGTCGTTCACCGCCTGCTTCCTTTTCTCCGTGTTGAACTCGATAAATGGTTTTAACCGTGCACCCTGCTCGAATGTGAGTATTCGATGGATTTTCCCTAATTTCATTTCCTTTGCGAGGTAAAACTTGAGGTTCCGGTAGTGAAGAACATGGGAGCTAACTTTGGAAGGCTATCCCGTACGTTAATTTTCAGTTTGTTAAACTGTTCAATCGAATACGGTGAAAGCTCATTCGCGTTAATAACTCTACGTTCGGGTGCTAAGGGTAAACAGTTATGTTCTTTGTGCAAACTTTCCGGGTACTCAAGAATGATCCACCTCCAGGATAAAACCCTGGGAATCATCGTCTGGGTGATTGAAGATAATTTCACGAGTGAAATATTGACAGGGTTGAATCCATCGAAATCCTCTCATCGGCATATGGTTACACATTACGGTGCCGTAAAGGTTATTACAGTCTAGGTAGGTATTGTAGGAGCTACGCTCTGCTGGGTGGGATGTTTCGGGAAGATCCTTATTATTTGCTATGGCTAGTCTATGCGTAATTAATGAAACACCCCCTCTTATACCCTTCTCAATAAAGAGATGTATATCAGGATCTTGGAGTAGTTCCAATTTCACTTGGGTCATGTGAAGTGCATTTTGCCAAGCGAAACCGGGACCTGTATATGCCTGCGCGTAATCTAACTTGTAATATTCTAGACACATAGCCCTGAAACTTTTGTTTGAACTATCATATGGGTTTTTCCGTTGACGCCATGTTTCGAAATTCACGTCAAGTTTCAATCTAGTTTGTTTATTTACAAGTTTCCTAGCATAAACAAACATTGCAACCCCAAATATCATCCCATGTCGACACTGAGCATTAGAGTTTCATACAAGCGCTTATCATGATTTCTACTTATTGACATAGGCCGTTTATTTACCATACGAGTTTCTCCATTCCAGTTCACCGACCTCGTTATTTACATTTCTTATCCTTGAAAATGCGAAATAGGTCTATCAATAAAGGGAAATTGGTTTAAGTTGAAATAATTTCTAAAGTTCATATTTAGAAGTATTAAATTCGGATATTCATATTTAGAAGTATTAAATTCGGATATTCATATTTAGAAGTATTAAATTCGGATATTCATATTTAGAAGTATTAAATTCGGATATTAAGTTGAAATAACTCCTAAAATTTGGAATATGTCTATATATTTAGTTAAATAGTATTTGAAATAGGCTTATATTTAGGTAAATAAAAAAAGTATTAAATTTGAATAATAATTATTTAAATTCATTTCAATGTATTAAATCTGAATATTTATTATTTAAATTCATTTCAATGTATTACAAGAATTTTTTAGAGTTGCATACACTTAGAGAAACCATTTGCTTACAGAATTGAAAACTTAGGAAAGTGGAATTATTAAAAATATTAACTATCAGCTCGATATTTAAATTTGACACGGCATTAAAATAATGTACACGTTCACTCCATTCCGTCATTATACAGTCATGCTGTAATTGTGAAGGATGGTCGATAATGCAGCCGTTGCACGAATTCTTTATTCCCTCAGTTAGTTGCTGTATTACTATCCCCTTAATCGCACTCTCCACACGTTTCGCTTCGGTAATGAATGTCGTCACCTGAATGTGTTTTTCCAATAACTTCTCCCATAGGAATGGTCCTATGGCAAATCCATTCCTAGTTGGGTATTGGATTCCGTAGTTCGCTCCTTGTCCCTGGATCACTTGGCAAATATTTAACATCTTCCTATCCTGATAAGTTACAAGTTGAATTCGCTTGTCCATCGATCCCTCGAAAAAGCACGTGGTGGGTTGAGCGTCGTCCTTCTCGAAAAATCCGTTTATGGAGTCCTTCATTCCGTAAAGTTGCATATATTCCTCCTCGCTTAATACGATCCCAGTTGAACCATCGGTCATTCCTAGTCTAATCCTACAATCCGGCGTTACACTGACTGATTTAGTTGAAGAAATCTCAAACACGTTGGAGTTATCCCTAAATATTCACATTAAATAGAAATATGGTAATCACATAAATAGGATGCGAGCCAAGAATATGGTACTAAGATTTTATGGGGGAAATTATACTTACATTTTTCGGATCTGGATCGGTACTTCAGGGGAGGATGTAAAATGTCTTATCTTTAAACCGTCCTCGTCTTTTATACTTTAATGTCACGTGACTTTCTGACCATGTATTCATGGCGCTCTTTTTAGACCAATCATGTTCATATAGTGAACATGGCGTTTAAACCGCGTGTATGACAAGGGTTATTTACCACGTTGTCGAATATGACGCTTAAGCCTAACATTGACGCCATGATTGATTCACTGACGCCAGACACGTCATTGACGTCATCGCAGGATTGTGAGAAAAATGTTTGATACACTGGCGCCATAAGAAGAAAAAATGCGGTGGGCGTCCATTGACGCCATATTTACTGGTGCCAGATCATGTGCCAGATTTGGCACATGACGCCATGACCCCAATTCGGTACTTCTCTACTACTGTTAGAGACTATTCAGTGCCGCTGGTCGCACATGATGATATTTCAACTACAGTTTTCATCAATTCTCCGTGGTCGCACTATTAGCGGGTTAAGCACTAATTTGTTCTGGACATGTCTCGAAAGGGTGCTTGTTGTAACTTTTTAAAGCAGTGTTGCCAATGTGTGGGTAATCTCTCACATCGTGGGAAATTCAGGTTTGGTGTTAGGCTCTGTGGGGAAAAGGTAATATTTTTCCCAAATCGATCAAATGTCGGAATTTTCCTGTTAAAGGGTTAATAGTGCAGTTAAAATTAGTGTATTTTCCAAAATTTTGTCTGGTTTAATAATTTCAAGCGACATTTTGAAATAAACTCGGTGATTTTAAGTTTGGCACTGAAAAATAAAGAAAGCATATTTTGAGAATTTTTAAGTTTTATAGCATTTTGGAGCATTTGTACATATTGTCAAGTACATATTGAAAGTTTTGGTCATGGGTAATCAGACCGCTCATTCAGTTTTCTATTGTTTTAAAGCTTATTTTGACACGTTATCTCTCAAAAGTAATTAATGTAATGATAAAATGTTTTGGGGGAATGGAATTGTGCCCGAAAACCCGAGATATGTAAATTTTTGAAATTGACTACCTGTAAAATAAGTTATTCCAACGGAAAACGCTAATGGAAGGTTGTTTTTTTCTTAAGCATGCCTTTAAGTTTCAATTAAAAGGAAAAATTAATATATGAACCTTAAGTCAAGTGATAACCTCAGTCATATCGATACTTTTTTAAGTCTTGATTCTAATCAGGTTTAGGGTCTTCTCGAATAATGATGCTCTACTCTATTGGGTCAGGGGGTTTTTATACCCAATTTCTTACGTAGCTATTGCGAAATATCTATTGTCCTTGACTGTTCCATTGTTAGACTGTAGGCGTATTTTTATGTCAAAGTTCTGAAACCAAAGATTAAGAAATTCCAGCACCCGCAAAATCAATAAAATAAATAATACAATAAGTAGTTTTTGAGGATTAATCTCCAAGATCTGACGAATTCTCGACAGCCTTTGTGTACTTGACTCCATAACGACTTACGAGTAAATAAGTTGTACAATACTAAACTTGACCTATTTATCTATTAATAGACCTGTCAATATTTGATCGATTGAAGAAATACTTTCTTAACAATACATCTTCATGTAATGTCGTAAAAACCCCGCTAATGGAATGACGCATCATCTCTTTTGTTACAATCCTTTTGTTGAATTACCAAATCTATTGATGGCTCATCCTTTTGTTACCATCTGCCACCTTTTAAAATCACTTGGCTGTCAATCTTATGTCACCAATTGTTGATTGACAAGCAATAGTAGACGTGTTTAAACACGTCCGGAAGGTCAACGTACCATTGACCAATAGAAGCTTAGGTAACCTTCCATCCCCCCTCCCCCCTGCTAATAAGCCCAGAGAAATTTAGTATAAAATAACGCGAGAAAAAATTAGAATATCGCATTCGTACTTTAGATCTCGTAACATAGAGATGGATCCCGAATCACTTCGCTGGAATTTGGATGAATTAGCTGTAAATAGGCCTTGGCCACTAACTTCATTATACAAGTTTTATTTTTTGCCTATGTGCCTATTTACACATCGACCCTGCCAATGTACCCTCAAGTTTACCCACTTTTATTATGAATGGAGGTTTAAATATAATTCAGACATTCCTTGATGTCATTGAATACATGAGAACCGTCCTTAGAACACCGGAAGACTGCGATACAATTGACCAACTAAACGACTTAAGTAACTTAATTCCTAGACCTTTAAATATTTCCTACGCCGAACGCATCGAAAGTCGACGGAATGAATTACTACCCACTAACCAGGAAGAAACCTTAATCGCCGATTTCAACAATCCACAATACGATATAGAGATGGCGACATTTTTGAATCCGGAATGTCAACAAAACGACCCTTTTGAGTACCTGTCACTGAACTTCTCCGACTACCTACCCAGTGAACAAGAATCTCTTGCGGACTCAGAAGACGCCAATGTGTATGATTATTGGGGTGGCGGGTGCCCGCCCTCACCTATTCAGGATGTCCCTTATTGCGAAATCTTGGAACAGAGCGAAAAATTCTATGAACAATTTAATATGTACGGTAGAGAATTAGTTCTAAACATCACTGATGATCCCGTTGACAGTATAAGTAGTATTACAGAGCACGTGTTAAATGAGTACAGAGCAACAGATTATGTCCAAATAACATTGAGAAGCCTTGGCATAAATTGCAGGTCTGAATTAGAATTATCCTTTAAAAGACTAGACCAAGTAGACCCCTCTATCCTCTTTGACCAACTAGCCGAATTGCTTTATGACGATGAAATTGAGCATTTTTTCAAGGACCTGTAAAAATAATATTCCATATAGTGAGAATTCCTTAAGCTATGGCAGATCTAAGCGTCGTCAACTTAAACCCTTCAATATTTTCTCAAGGGATCGACGGGGGATTCTACGAATTCCATCCACTGATAATCTATGCTTGGCCCTAAGTCTTTGTTAGTTTCTCATCGTGACTACATGAACGACAAAAACAACAAAGAGTTGAAAAACCGTTACGTGACCATATCACGAATAGGTCCCCGGGGTACACTCCAAAAAACAGCCGCTTTAGAGCTACTTGAAAAGGCGGGAGTCGCCCTAGACGAATGTGGTAGCCCCGATTCTTTTCAGAAATTTAAACTATATTTATCGGCCTACTCCATCTTTGTCTATAGATTCGAAAATAGGGTACCCATTTTAATATTAGGCGAAAATGACCCTACAGACATCCGACCACGCCTCTTTCTACTTAACGAGAGTAGTCACTACAATGTAATTACCAATTTAAAACCATTGTTTAGTCACGAGTACTTTTGCGAGAAGTGTCTTACCCCCTACTGGCGTATTCAGTCTCATAAATGAAATGACTTTTGTTTCAAATGTATGCGTCCGACAGTTTGTCACGGTAGCGAAAAAACATGTGGGTCATGCTTGCGAAAATTCTGGGGTGACGATTGTTACGATAGTCATTTGATCCCAGCAGGTAACAAAAAAACCCCTTTGTGAGAGGCTCTACCTTTGTAAAAAATGTTTTAAAACAATAGATTTCGGAAACCGCAAGACTAAACATACTTGTGGAGAAATGTATTGTCAAGTATGTGGCAAATATCAACCTAGTCATCACTTATGTTATATTCAAGTGATAAAGGACAAAAACCCCAGCGTTATCCCGTCGAAAAAACCTCGTCGTAATGCACCGGAACTAATGTATGTTTTCTTTGACGTGGAATGCATACAGACGAAAATATGTCAGGAAAAATTGGGTGCTTACGAACATCAAGCCATCTTATGCGTTAGCATCTCCGTTTGCGAAGACTGTATAGAAGAAAAATCCCTAGATTTTAATTTTATCAAATGCAACCAATTTGGACCTCGCAAACAACGTTTCACTGGTGGAAAACCTATAGCTGCGTTCCTAGACTACTTAGTCAGCTTATTCGACGTAAAGAAGGTTATTGTATTATCACATTTTGGCACCAATTACGACAATCAACTATTAATTAGGGAAATAATTAATAGGAACGAGAAATTTGTACCCGAAACTCTGAAAATTAACGGTTCACGTACTTTAGAGATGAAGCTCTCTAATCTTTTATTCCTCGACTCTTACAATTTTATCCCTGTAGCTTTATCTAAGTTCCCCGCCACTTTCGGACTCCCTAATGCCGCCAAGGGGTACTTTCCCCATTTTCTTTGCAACGTAGTTGAACACGAGTTTGATATAGACAGACAGGAAGAGACAAACTATGTGTTAGAAAATACTTTACCCCCCCCCAGAGGCTTACGGGTGCCAGTATTTCACTAGGAAAAACTTGGACGCTTTTATGAAATGGCATACCTCAGAAGTCAGTAAGGGCAAAAGCTTTAATTTTTTAAAGGAGCTTTATTATTATTGCGAAAACGACACCCTACTCCTATTTTTAGGCTGTTTAACTTTTCGGTCACTCCTACTTAAAGTTACGAGTGTAGACCCATTTAATTGTGGCTCTGTTACCCTCCCAGGGGTCTGTTCTTACGTTTTCCGGAAAAATTATCTTAAATCGAACACCATTAGCATCATCCCATCAAACTACTACAGACTTGGCGAAAATCAATCTTTCGGAGCTATTGAATGGCTTGAATGGACTTCGCATGACAGATATATTCCCATTCAATCTTCTTTTAGGGGTAAGGAGATTAAAATCCAAACCCTAAAGGTAGATGGTTATTGCCCCACGAACGAAGAAGTTTTCGAATATATGGGATGCTATTATCATGGATGCAAAATACACTTTCCCATCAATAGAAACAAGATGTTACATGGTGACCCCACTTAAACGTTAAACACGCGTTATTCGAGAACCGAGAAGAAAATTAGTAAACTAGAAGCCCTCGGATACGCAGTCAATGTCAAATGGGAATGTGAATGGCAAGAAGACAAAATCAATAACCCCGGAATAGACGACTTTTTAAAACGGAACGACATCCGCGTTAAAACCTCCAAAAGGTTAAACCCTCGCGACGCTTTCTTCGGCGGACGCTGCGGTGCTAACAAGCTATACCATAAAACAACGGGTACAGAAAAAATGCACTACGTTGACTTCATTAGCCTATACCCATTCGTCAACAAAACGGGAAAAATTCCTATTGGTCATCCCAAATTTATTCTAGATAATTTCCCCGACATCTTTTCTTTCGATGGGCTCCTCAAGTGTGACGTACTTCCGGCCCAAAATCTGATACATCCTGTTTTGCCTGCTCGTATAAACGGTAAGCTCACCTTTCCCCTCTGTGACACCTGTTGTAAAACTCAATTTCAAGGTGACTGCACCCACACACCTGATCAGAGAGAGCTGCGGGGCACGTGGGTAACCGATGAACTAAGATACGCCGTGGAGAGAGGGTACGAAATCACGCGAATGTATGAAGCCCGGTCGTACCAGGTAACACAATACGATCCCAATACTAAACAGGGTGGTCTTTTTAAAGACTATGTAAACCCGTTCCTTGAATATAAAACACTGGCCAGCGGCTTCCCTGCCGATTGCGTCACCCAAGAGGATAAAGAAAACTACGTCAAAAATTACAAAGAAGTCGAGGGGATCGATTTAGACATAAATAAAATAGAAAAGAATGAAGGCTTAAGATGCCTAAGTAAGCTCATGCTGAACTCTTTGGAAGAAGTTCGGACAAAACACCCGACACGTCACAATAGATATAATAAAAGACGCAAAAAACCTATATGAACTACTTCTTAACCCAGACAAAGAGGTCAAAACTCTATTGACATTAAATGACAACACTATTCTCGTCAAATCAGAAGATATTGCAGAAAACGAGATAGCTCACAAGCATACAAACGTAGTTATAGCGTGCTATACAACGACTATGGCACGCCTTCATCTTTTAAAACATCTTGAGATGGTAGGTGATCTCTGTTTTTATATGGATACCGATAGTCTTATCTACCTCTCGCCAGATGGAGCCCCTATACTCCCGACAGGAGATTATCTTGGTGAGTTAAAGAATGAGTTAGAGCCATACGGCAAAGACGCCTATATTTGCGAGTTTGGAAGCGCCGGAGCAAAAAATTACTCCATGAACATTTATGATCCCGCAACAGAAAAAATCACTAACATAATTAAAGTTAAAGGATTTTATTTAAATTCGTCTACTGAGAACCACGTAAATTTTGATATTATGAAAAAATTATTAGGTGTAAATAACCAGGGGAAACCCGAAATGAACTCTGTACAAGTACCCATTGGTCCCCAAATTCGACGATTACCTAATCATACTTTAATTACAATTGATCAAACTAAAACATATCAAGTAGTCGTCGACAAAGTCAGAGTTTTCCTAGACTACACCACGACCCCTTACGGATATCTTAAGTAAATTTAAATTTGTAAAGTTGTATATAATTGTATAGTTTATAAGCATTTAATTGGGGTTTATTATCTACAGACTTTTTTGTATATGTTAATTGTAATTAATTTTATTACGATTAGAATAAATTTGTGAATAACTTTTTTTACTTTAGATTATGATCTTTATTCCTACAAAACCATCTTTTGTTATAAGCCTATAAAATCAATCAATCAAATATTGACAGGTTGAAAAGGAGAGACATCGGGAAAACCCGACTCCTCCCCCTTGAGTGGCCGCCATCTTGTACGGTATAATGGCTGCATATTCTCTTTTAAGTTAGCTAAAGCACACCAGAAAAAATACTATGACCTCCGCCATGCCCCTCTAGAGTTTGAGGTAGGAACATTAGTATGGATGGAAACACATCCTTTATCAAGTACGACAGGTCAGCTTATGAAAAAGCTTAGTCCTAAATGGGCAGGTCCCTTTTAAATAGTAGTAAAACACTCTCCCGTTGTCTACGAGTTAGAAGATGCTAACTCAGGGCAGAATATAGGGAAAGTTAACCTAGAGCATCTCAAACTCTATTGGACTAATGTAGCTGTCTTCGACAATGCCGAAAATGCCCCCACTTCACAGTCGAACGTTGCGGATGATCCTGAGTCTAGTCCCTCAACGAACGGTGGTACCGCGGCCCACCCTCTTACGGAGACTTCCTCAACCACGTCATCTGAATCATCATCATCTTCTACCTCACCGTCACCCCAGGACGGTCAGGAAGTCAATCAACCGACTATTCCTGCCATTCCAGATGTCCCTCCAACCTCGACATCAAGTACTCTAGGAGATCAAGCAGCGGATGAACAGATCCCTCCTGCAGTTCGAGATGATTCACATCAACCTACAGATTCTGATAGTGAACCGGGCATGGCCCTTTTTGAAGACCCTCCTCTCCTCCTTTTTACCTATCATGATACGAGGGCTTTTCAGCTCGATCATCCCTCTAACGATAGTCCGCCTTCTGCGGCAGGGGAGGATTCCCGGTCTGATCATGAATCAGTCGTGGAAACTAAGCTACATACACCAACATCCAGTTTTACAGAAGAAATTGTAACGCCGGAGGACAAATCAGCGTCTTCTGAAAAGTCCATATCGGAACCTGCGTTACACCATTCTCCTTCTTCTGGTTTTTCGGAAGAAATCGTACCTCCTGAACCGATTTCTACTCCTTCGGAGGAAATATCTAACCCCTGAACAGATACCTCAATCAAAATCCCAATCACAGCGTGTGTCTGACAGTTCATCGACCACGTTGTCGGAAACAATGAGAACTCCTCGTCTAAACAGGGCTACATTACCCGACATTTATTTAGAACCTTTTAATTGGGATGGCGACGAGAAATGTATAAGAGAGCGACGGTTCATCCCGGAGGTAATGAAGTTGACATCTATTACCGACCTCCTGATGATAAAAGATTAAGGTCACCTTATGAGGTTCAAGTTTACCTTAATAATTATAAGATCCCGAACCTAACCAGGGAACATTTCTGTTTTTCCCGAGAGCCAATCTCTATATTCCCATGGGAGTTTATCTCCCAAGCTAATAAGAGACTCTATTAATAACTTATCTTAATAGATAGCGAAAAAATTTGAAGATACTACATGGTGGTTCGACTTACCGAAGGATCTTACAAGGAAGGAGGGCTCGACCGCAAGGTCGACGAGTTTGACGGAAAAGTCGTTAAACATATTGGAAAAGTATTGTCCGATGGACAAAACACAGATACGCTGTCGAAATTGTAATGAAGTCGGACATGTCGCAAACGACTGATACATGCCCAATCAGATTTCGAGTTCCCCGGATTCACGCTCTACATGTTACACAAAAGGGCATTCAATAGAAAATTGTCCCTTAGAGGAAGAAGAGCCTTTGATTATGGACGTCCCTCGGGAAGAAATACAAGAATTGGTCGAGGCCAATGGGATTAACCCATTAAACGCGTCTTCTGCTTTTCCAGAAGAAACAATTAGGGTTATCCCTATGCCAGCAAAGGACCCTCTTTCGCTAGCCCCTTATCTGCCTCCGGCTACGCTACTACAAAAACATCCTGAGCCAGAAGCAACCTATCAAAAACTTCGGGCATGGGCCCTAGCGACCCCGGATCCAATCCAAATAAATACCTCTCCAAATCCTCTCCCACTTTCTCATTCCCAAAAATTGAAACCATTACCAGACCCTGATAAGGACGATGACAATTGGGATCGTTTTGGTACTTTGGGATGGGTACCGAAACAATTCCCTACACAGCTCATCCCATCTGCGATACCTATGCTAAACACCCGGTAATCCGAAATAACGTTATTTGTTGGAGATGTCATAAGCAAGGGGAGCACGTTGTATCGGATTGTCCCGGAAAGAGGAGCAGGGCGGCTGAAAAACGAAGAGAAGCCCGAAGACTGGCCCGATTGGCAGATAAACATAAAAAACAAGAAGAAGAGCAATAAAAATTTTGTGATATTTCAATAATCAATTAACCCCTGCTAAAACATTAAAGGTTCCTCGGGGTAACCTTCTATTTCACTTGATATAAAGAGTTCCTAAAGAGGGGGGGGGAAATGTAACATGGCTGCCAGATTCCCGGAGGTTCTCCTCCTTGGATCTGGCAGGGTGTTATGCCTCCATGTTACATTTTCCTCCTCCGATCTATTACTGTGATTTTTTGTTAGTCAATCAGACGAGAGTCCGCTCTTGGAGAGAGTTAGTCGCTGTTTAGTTAAGAATAGTCAAAGTTAGGCTATTGCGGGTTTATCCCTCTGTATTAAACTGTATTAATAAAAAGTATAGAAGACTAAAATTCTTCTATTTTGGATAATTAAAGTAAGTTGTCTTTGTTCATTTTTATGGCCCTCGGGAAATTCTCCCTATTTAGTTTTATTGTATAGAGGGATCCCTTGCCATTGCTGCAAAGTGTGAGAAAGTTTTGGAAATATGTTTTTGGTGTGATTTTTCTCACGCTTCTTATTGAATAATAAAAAAAGGTCTTGGTTTGGACCAATGCCGAAAAAACAAACGATACATGGTTTATCAATTGGCTGAAGTTAAGATATTGCAATTTGTTTCGTACACTGTATACATATACAGTGTTGTCGAGATCAGACCCACAGCTTCCTTTTTGTACAACCCCCAATACTGCCAACGGGTGATGTCATTCTAAATTATACAGGGTGTAAATAAATGTTTAGAATTCATTATTGTATGCAAGTGACAACGAGTGACAAGGTACAAAAAGAATACAGGAGAATTTGCATGAATGCAACAAAATATTTTATAGCACTGTCCTACGATTAGTCTTAGAACGTGGGCCTCAAATTACAACCTTTTAACTGTTTGGTAAACACCTCAACGTAAATATTCGACGTTTCTACCATTGTGGTTTAGGCACTCTTCCAGACGACTGTCCTTGTCTTGCAATACATTTGCAAGCAGTAAACTTATGACTCTCGCTCATGACGCATGGTAAGACTAATGGTATTGCCGTCTTATAAAATCCTTGTCCGTTAACGCTTGATGTAGGGGGGTATGATAATGTCGGTAGTGATGCGAGTGTAAACTGGCACAAACAGTGCTTAGTGCAACTTCTTGTTCCACCGCTCTACTATTAGCATGAATTGGCTTCGGCATAAAGCACTACCTTTAGTTGAACGTAACTGCGACCTTCACCCAAAATAAACATCCTGTCTAATTTGTCCTGGATGGAATAGGTTGGCATTTTGCTAGGAAACGAGACTAACTACTGTAATTCTACTACTTAGCTGCTACACTGAAGACACTGTATATCAAAAGGGACCGGAAGTACCTCATAGTTGAGTTTTCAAAGATTGCCAGATTGAGCAGGTCATGGGACTTAAAGTGATGAAGGTCGCTTTAACGTTCAACAAGTGACACTGCGGTATGTTTTTGGTGCTCCAATGTCCTCACCCGATAGGTCCAAGCAATTACCATCCTGGTTTTTCGGCTCAGCGTTGCGGTATTGCCGGTTCCATTAGAAATACAAGGTCTGTAGTGTTACAATTTTAACAATACTCCTGTTAAAAAGGCACACAGACTGTAACCCCTCCTCCCCAAAAAATCTTTTAAATTTCGCGCCTTTTCAATAGCTCTCTTTTCAATATGGGAAAAATGCTTTTAAATGACAATTTATTTAAGTGTAAGAATTAAACAGGAAAATGGAGGCTGAGTGTAGTTTTTATTATAATTTGTTAGTTTAATTATAAGGTATCCATGAATTTACCAAAAACATTCGTGTTTTGGGTTAATTACACATTAATTATAAAATTGAGGTTTGGCAGTGTTGATTAAGCTTATAAAATGAGTTTCAAATCACCTTAATTGTAAAGTTTAGAAGTTTTTCATTCTTGCCAACACAATGTGTTCAATTTTTATCATACCACGTGCTAAATTTGCGGTAACATAAAGATCATCTATAACATATGTTAATGAATGATGTGATTCTATTGTTTAGCAACTTTGGCTTCAATAACAGTAATTAAATTAAATACCTAAACAATTCATAGCAATTTAGACAAATAAACAAACGGCAATGTAAACTGTAGAGATAGCAAACAACGTTACCCTCCGTTGCCGACGTGGTTACGTTGGAAAAATCTGCGTTTATGTAACCATGGAAATTATTTGACTAATTAAACTACGTAACGACACTGTCCTCCTGGATTAATCAGCACCACTGTTACTTATATTTATGAATTAACAAAATCCACTGTTGGTAACAAATAGTTAAACTGCGCTAACGTAAACACCACGACTCTTTTAACTGCCGTAGGGAAAACATATTAAACTTTTTGTCATCTTAACAGTAGTATTTTGAAGTTTTCGATGTTTTCACAGGGTGAAAAGAACTATCTTTATTTCAACACGTTAATAATTTGAATAGGTATGCCATTTTTTACATCAAATTGTAAGCGCACACGGTAAATACAGCATAAAAAACCTAGGGTTAACCCGGTTAGGCTATGTTTCTAGCATAAAACGGAGCAGACTATATACAGAATTCCAAGACAAATGAGAGCTGGAAATCAACCTTTTTAATAATCTTTAAAGAGGACAGACACTATAAAGACTATAATTACATCAATGCCTATCTCGTAGGCATTGATTACATAGACTAACTAAAAATACAACTTAAGCCTTGGCCGTAAAGAACGTCGAAAAACTTACTTCAAAGATATAAAAACCTCTATTAACTGTAATTATTTACCTGAATTAATTTTTTAGACGAAAATTCGACCTGATAACAAAGTATTTGTTCCTAAGGGTGTTATTGATAATTAGCAAATCCAAATAAAGTTGTTCAAGCTCGGATGAAATACCAAAGTAATTAATTATAGTTGCCTTACTGTCGTCTGCTATGAAATTAGGAATTTTCCACATAGATCAAACGTTTGAAATTCATCATCGTAACTTGTTAGCACGCAAAAAGCTAGGCCGTTCTAGTTATCAATGAGAACGAAAATGGGGAAATAAGTTTAAACGCGCTAGGAGGTTAGGCTGACTTCTGACCCAAAAGGAGATTTTTCGACGTACTATCTTAATTAGTTAAATTTTAAAAATTAGAATTCATTAATTAAAAAACAAAACAGGCAAGTTTCTCATTTAAGAAATGCCTGTTAATTTAGAAGCATTCCGAAAACTAACAGCTTTTCGAAACTTAGTATTATCAGAAGTTAATGACTTCTTATCCTTGGAAGTTTGGACACTAACCATATCCGCAACCATTTCTGTTAGCCAACTTGTTATTAGGCCCGATCACCACGCCACCTACGGCGCTTCTCTCATTTTGAGCTGGCAGGCTGACTTGCGCGCCAGCATCGGGCAAGTAACGAAACTTTAAGGTGTGTCCTGTGGTTTGAGGTACCGAATGAGAAACGGTGACAAGAACAGCTGTTTTAATATAGTCTGCTAGAAATTCCGATCAAACTAGTGTAGGGTCCTAGGCCCACGGATTGAAATGTATTTTCAGAAAGTTCTAGACAGTATTAATTGTGATAGTAATAAAGAGTTACATATTACGTAATCAAAAAGAGATTTAATTATCACAAGCATATTATACAATCAGAAAAGTTTGGATTTTATTTGGGAAAGCTTCACACTTTCGCAATGGACGAGTGTGAAGTATTCAGTTATCTTCAAAAGGGCAATGGTATTAGAACGGAGTTCATTTTCGATTTCAGTGAAGAGGATGATCCTCTTCATCCTGGTAATGTGATGAAGCTTTTTAATTTTTATATGTGCAGCCTTTATAGGTAAGTGCGTTTCAGTTTATCACTTTATTTGGTATGGTTTTAGGCATTTGGTCTAATATGATAACTGAAAACATTAGATATGTTCACTGCACTCCTGAGACTGATGTTAACAACTGTGCTACGAGCGATGATGATTTAAATTCGACTGTGATAGCCAATGAATATGATTTAAATTCATCTGTGATAGTGAATGAATCTGAATTAAATGTGCAATCTCTAAAGCCTAGAGAAATTGTAGTCAGCCCATCGAACTTCAAGGAAGAAACATTGAGTGGAATTCTGAAACTTGGCGGGGGAACAATTGGGGAGATGTGGAAAGTTTCTAAACGTTTAAAAGAATCTAAACGCTTGACTCTAAGGACTAGGATACTATACAGGAAAGTGTACAGGTTGTGCTTTAAAGTTTCACTAAGTGATGAAGAAAAAGAAGCCCAATTACGAACGGAATTGAAACAGCAGGATCGGGGTGGAATGTTTTTCCCGAAACTCTCATTAAGGGCCTTTGTTCAAGATGTGAATAATACAGTCATACTCTCTGCAAATTCATCGAAAACATGGGCAAAATATGATAAAAGTAAGATAATACCGGGTATTAAAAAATGGTGGCAGGATAGGAGAACAGTGGGTTCTACGAGTGATTTTGAGTCGAAAATGTACTGTGACATTTTGTCCTAAGGGCCACACCCTAAACAAGTTATGATTGGAATGTTTTACGGATGACCCCAGTTATTTAAGAAAGGAACTGAAAGACGATGCTAATTTAATTAAGGGGAAATCCATAAAACACTCAAATCGTAACTTGACAACGTTGGTCCTTAGTTCAAAATGTCTTGGAACATTTTCGACTCAAAACCGTCCACTGTACTTCGGTTCTACCATACTTTTTGAAACCTCCTGTATTTTATAAGGTGTCACTTGTGCTAATATGTAATAATTAACTAATGTTGCACTAATATTAAGGTTTGTGTGGGCAACGTCAAGGCGAATAGTATTATCAAGAAACTCTTCATGGAAGGTGTGGTGACATAGAGAAACATTTGTTTTACAAAAATAAACATTTTTTACAAAAATAAACATTTTTTACCAAAATAAACATTTGTTTTACAAAAATAAATTGCCAATTCATATCTAACATATCGTGTTGTCTTTCATTTCCTGCTTTAAAAAGTACCCAATTTTGGTTCTGTTCAATAACAGAATAAGCATGCAAGCGCTTAGAAAAACTTTCCACAGCGAATATTGTACCAGCAATGATTAGTGACATATTTATATGGAATATGAATTTAATTTTCAAGAATGATTTAATTTCATTCCTTTCAGTTTCGCAAATGACCAAGCAATCTTTTATATAATGTACATTATCAAAACTTGCATTTGTAAATGAGTAAATGTTTTCTGGAAAATCTTCAGAGAGAAGTGGCTTTAAATTGTCGGGCAAGGCATTTTTGCAGATAAATTTACAGTTGTAGTTTGTACACCGTAGGGTTGTTCATCTTTCATGTTATAACACTGTAAGTACTGGTGTCGATGGGCCAGTGTTTTAGTAAGATTTTTGCAATTATTCGAAACTCGCAATTTTTTTGAAATAGCTGTGCTTAGCCTCGAAACGAAGGCAAGATAGGGTTTTTAGAGGTCCATTATTAATGAAAGCTTTTGGATAGTGAATTAAATAGTGAAATTTGGGAGTCATAATTTCACTACCGAACCCGAGAAACTGAATCTAAAAATAGTTCTATCATATTTTGAAGCTTAGGGAAGAAGGATTGATGTAAGTGACTTGCATATATGTAGTCAACAATTTCTCTAAGTTTAATATAAACATCCCATTTAAGATCATTCTCCCCTGGCAAATACTCAAAACAAAGGAAAGGTAGCAGTCGAAATAAACAAAAAATCTCGCTTGCGGAACCTTTTAAACGCCCTTCGCCCATTATTGCCGCTCGAATTTGGGTTTCGGGTCTACTAGTTTCACTTTTCCCAAATCGGAAAGATTTTATAATGTCATTGAGAACGTCAAGATTCAAATTGGTGTTGAGAAACATATGATACAAAATTTGCTTTAAAATGCTTGGGATAACACCTTCTTTTAAATCGTGCATAGGATCTGGTGGTAACTGTTGTGTAAGGTCAAAACCAGAGATGTTCATCAAAGGACTTTCAAATCTTACTCCATAAATAGATTTTTCACTCGGAACTCTAGCGATACTTTGCAGATGGTACAGATGGCGATCTAACGTTCTGAATTGTAGTTCATTTTCTTTGATTTTAGTCGAAATGCTTTCCTTTGAAATCATGCAAAATCTGAATATTTTTCCCGAACTAAAGGACGCATTAAATCCGCCAAGTTTGTGGAGTCCAAGGTTGTCCCCCGAAAAAATAGCAACAGTGGCTGTTAAATGACTCGCCAGATTTTCAATTGTTATTCCTTCCCTTGACATTACCTTAAGATCAAAAATAAGGGGTGCGAGCACTTCGTTCCAGCCAAAAACGTCAACGTCCTTCGACTTCGCCAAAAATATTATATGAATATCGCTTAGTTTCGATCGATATTTTGGCTTCAAGTTGAGGACTGAAAAATAACATCCTAATATTTTGTGTTTGCCGCGTTTTGAGCCAAGCGGATTCACTATTTCGAATTCGTCGAGATAAATTTGCAGCTGAAGCGTGTTTTGATTAAAGCTTGTGTTTTGTACAATAATTTTTTTTGCAATGTCTCCTTGAAGAAAATGACCGATACAATCCTTTGGAATCTTAATGAAATCTTCATGTTTACCCGCTTGTTCATCGAAGGAGTAAAGTTTCTGAATTACTTTAATTATTGGAACATAGTGAAAGTAGCTTTTTTCTTCCTTGTTCAATGATTCCGTAAATGTGTATTGTATTGGTTCTATTAATCCATAGTCAGACTTAATCACTGCGTTAATTTTATAATTCGAATTTAAGCTTTCAAAAGCGCTTTGAACTTCTGTATTTTTTGAAAACAATTCACGTTCTTCAATACTAATGTTTTTTGAAGGAATGGCACTCAACACATTCTCCTTATTCATTGTTAATAGGTGTTCACAAAAAATTAATATATCATTCGTTAATGCTTCCACAACAGTCCGAGGCAAATAATGCGCTTCGCGGTACTTCAGAATAATTTTTAAAAGAGTTTCACGACTTCAGGCGGTTTTAATTGGCGTTCATCCCTTGGGCCCAGCTCAGGGTCGTTAATTTGTGGGTCCTCAACATTTTCTATATTCGTGTAGTTTTCATCCTGTTGCACAAAACCAGATGGATCGTCTATTTTCCCAGTTGAATCATTTAGAAATCCGTAAGGTTTATGTCTCACGTGTCGATGATATGATTTGATTTTATTAAAAGCCCTTCCGCAATTTTCAAGGCCACAAACAACGTTGAAATTTGGATCGTGTGAATGCTTATATTGCATGTGAGTTAAAAGCGTCCCAAATTTCTTTGAATAAAAGGTGCACCTTACACAGCTATACAAACCAGAACTCGCCATAGTTTTCCTTGCTAATTTTGATCTAAATTACCAACGTTAAAAAGTGAATAACCCTTTACTCACTACTAGGATAGTAACGAAAGTCCCTTCAATCTATTACCAAGTTTTAGGAAACTTCGAAATATTCTTTTGAAAGTAAAGATAAGATCAGAAAATCTCCAATAAAATAGATGGTTAAAGGGACGGTGAAAAGAAAAAAAATAGTAATTTTTTATACATTTCTCAACATAGTGAAACGTGCAAAAATTATATCCCAATGATTTTTAAAATCGAAATTCGTTTAAATTTTTTCCCATATTTTGCATAAAGTATGCGACCTATCACGCAACGCCTTGCCTCACCCTTTGTAATATTTCATGGGAGTCTAGGTTACGTGCCACGTTTATAAAAATTATAACTCGTCCTAAATTGCGCGTTACTTGACTGATCGAACTACTATCAACAATATCATAACTTATTTTGATTTTAAAATATTTTTGTACTAAGTCTTGTTTCTTTCACTAGCAGAAATGCAGATAGTAAAATAATCGATATAAAATAAATTTAATTTCGTCTTCGTCCTCCCTTTAAAGGATTTGGTTGGACCGTCGACGGGATGGCGGTGTCCTCCCTCCCCACGGATTTCTGACCCACGACACCAAGCACAAAGGCGACAAAAAAACTGAGATGGGGTGAGTTACTGTAAGGAATATAACCTCAAGAGGGGGGTCAGAAATTCGCCTGAAGGTCACCTTTAGCAGTGAAGTGAATTTCTTGGAATCTTTCAATGTTATAGGGGTGGGAGACTAAAGGGTTAGATCTCCCCGTGTCCCAGCCAAACCCATTCCTGTATCGAATCGTGAGGGAAGAGAGCATAAAAAATCATTTACATCCTACCATCCGGACCGGGCAATCCTTTTATTTTCCTTACTCGGTACGCGGCTACGCGCGGTGTTAATTTTTCCAGATTATAAACAAAAATCATTTATCGGAATTCAGGAGATATTACGGTCCCCTATACTGAAATTGAAATGGAAGATAAAAGTATCGTCTTGTTACTGTGCTTTGGGCAAAGACGAAAAAAAAATTAAAGTTATGGACAACAACTATGCTTCATTTTTGGAATGCCTGAAGAAATCCTTTACTAGATTAAATATTTTTTTTAGATTTTTAATGAGATTTAGAAATTTTATGAAGATTTTGAGTAAGATTTCGGTATTGTGCGGGAGATTTCCAGATTTTGATCGAGATTTTCAGATTTTTTATGAAATTTCCAGATTTTGATTGAGATTTTCAGAATTTTTATGAGATTTCCAGATTTTGATCAAGATTTTCAGATTTTTAATGAGATTTTGGTACTTCTTCATTTTATGGTAAAGATTTCAGGATTTGTTGATTTTAAGGTTTTGATTTCGAGATTTTTAGACTGACTAAATTGCGAGTGAGATTAAGAGATTTTAAGCTGATATTTCGGGATTTTAAAGAAAGATTTCACACAAAGTGTACGGGATTTTGACAAACGTCGAACAGCAGGTATCAAATCCCAGATATTTGAAGCCATCAACCGCATGTGATCAAATCCCAGATATTAGAAGCCACCAACGGCAGTTGATCAAATCCCAGATATATTAGAAGCCTCCAACCGCAGGTGATCAAATCCCAGATATTAGAAGCCACCAACGGCAGGTGATAAAATCCCAGATATTAGAAGCCACCAACCGCAGGTGATCAAATCCCAGATGTTAGTAACCACCAACGGCAGGTGATCAAATCCCAGATGTTAGTAACACCCAACGGCAGGTGATCAAATCCCAGGTATTAGAAGCCCCCAACGGCAGGATTCAAACCCCAGATATTAGAAGCCATCAACGACAGGCTTCATATCACAGATATTTGCAGCCCCAACGGCACGTTTAAAATCCCAGATACTAGCAGCCCCCAACGGAACGTTTCAAATCCCAGACACTAGCAGCCCCCAACGGAACGTTTCAAATCCCAGATATTAGAAGCCACCAACGGCAGTTGATCAAATCCCAGATATAAGAAGCCACCAACGGCAGTTGATCAAATCCCAGATATAAGAAGCCACCAACGGCAGGTTTCAAATCCCAGATATATATAGCCCCAACTGCAGGTTTCAAATGCCAGATATTTGCAGCCCCCAAAGGCACTTTTTCAAATCCTAGATACTATCAGCCCCAACGGCAGGTTTTAAATCCCAGATATATTAGAAGCCGCCAACGGCAGGTGATCAAATCCCAGAAATTAGAAGCCACCAACGGCACGTTTCAAATCCCAGATATTAGCAGCCCCCAAAGGCACGTTTCAAATCCCAGATATTCACAGCCCCCAACAGCAGGTTTCAAATCCCAGATATTAGAAGCCACCAACGGCAGGTGATCAAATCCCAGAAATTAGAAGCCACCAACGGCACGTTTCAAATCCCAGATATTAGCAGCCCCCAAAGGCACGTTTCAAATCCCAGATACTAGTAGCCCCCAACGCCACGTTTCAAATACCAGATATTCACAGCCCCCAACGGCAGGTTTCTAATCCCAGATATTAGAAGCCACCAACGGCAGGTGATGAAATCCCAGCTATTAGAAGCCACCAACGGCAGGGGATTAAATCCCAGATATTAGAAGCCACCAACGGCAGGTGATGAAATCCCAGATATTAGAAGCCACCAACGGCAGGATTCAAACCCCAGATATTAGAAGCCACCAACGGCAGGATTCAAACCCAAGATATTAGAAGCCATTAACGACAGGTTTCATATCCCAGATATATGCAGCCCCCAACGGGGGCCTTGGTTTTGATGTCGATGATAAAAGCATCGAAAGGCTGATTGAGTCCTTGTTTTTTCGTGAGGAATATGTAGCGGGAAGCATTGAGGAACTCGGGTTTGAACCAAGGACCTCTCGATCTGCAGTTGAATGCTCTACCACTGAGCTATTTCCCCTAGTTCAAGGCCGTAATGTCGATTTAACTAAAATAAACGGAATGATCCGTGCTGTTACAGGGAGAACACGGGTTTGAACCAAGTACCTCTCGATCTGCAGTCGAATGCTCTACCGCTGAACTATTCCCCCTTGTTCTGAGCCGTAATGTCGATTTAATAGCCACCAACGGCAGGTGATCAAATCCCAAAAATTAGAAGCCACCAACGGCACGTTTCAAATCCCAGATATTAGCAGCCCCCAAAGGCACGTTTCAAATCCCAGATATTCACAGCCCCCAACGGCAGGTTTCAAATCCCAGATATTAGAAGCCACCAACGGCAGGTGATCAAATCCCAGCTATTAGAAGCCATTAACGACAGAATTCATATCCCAGATATATGCAGCCCCCAACGGGGGCCTTAATTTTGATGTCGATGATAAAAGCATCGAAAGGCTGATTGAGTCCTTGTTTTTTCGTGAGGAATATGTAGCGGGAAGCATTGAGGAACTCGAGATTGAACCAAGGACCTCTCGATCTGCAGTTGAATGCTCTACTTTGAGCTATTCCCCCTAGTTCAAGGCCGTAATGTCGATTTAACTAAAATAAACGGAATGATCCGTGCTGTTACAGGGAGAACACGGGTTTGAACCAAGTACCTCTCGATCTGCAGTCGAATGCTCTACCACTGAGCTATTCCCCCTTGTTCATAGCCGTAATGTCGATTTAACTAAAATAAACGGAATGATCCGTGCTTTTACAGGGAGAACACGGGTTTGAACCAAGTACCTCTCGATCTGCAGTCGAATGCTCTACCACTGAGCTATTCCCCCATGTTCTTAACCGTAATGTCCATTTAACTAAATTAAACGGAATGATCCGTGCTGTTACAGGGAGAACTCGGGTTTGAACCAAGGACCTCTCGATCTGCAGTCGAATGCTCTACCAGTGAGCTATTCCCCTTTGTTCCTCGCCCTAATGTCGATTTAACTAAAAAAAGGAATGATCCGTGCTGTTACAGGGGGAAATCGGGTTTGAACCAAAGACCTCTCGATCTGCAGTCGAGTGCTCTACCGCTGAGCTATACCCTCGTGTTCATAACCGTAATGTCGATTTAACTAAAATAAACGAAATTATCCGTGCTGTTACAGGGGGAACTCGGGTTTATACCAAGTACCTCTCGATCTGCAGTCGAATTCTCTACCACTGAGCTATTCCCCCTTGTTCATGACCGTAATGTCGATTTAACTAAAATAAACGGAATGATCCGTGCTGTTACAGGGGGAACTCGGGTTTGAACCAAGGACCTCTCGATCTGCAGTCGAATGCTCTACCACTGAGCTATTCCCCCGCGCTCGTAACCGTAATGTCGATTTAACTAAAATAAACGAAATGATCCGTGCTGTTACAGGGGGAACTCGAGTTTGAACCAATGACCTCTTGATCTGCAGTCGAATGCTCTACCACTGAGCTACTCCCCCTTGTTCATAACCGTTATGTCGATTTAACTAAAATAAACGGAATGATCCGTGCTGTTACGGGGGGAACTCGGGTTGGAACCAAGTTCCTCTCGATCTGCAGTCGAATGCTCTACTGCTGAGCTATTCCCCCTTGTTCTTAGCCGTAATGTCGATTTAACTAAAATAAACGGAATGATCCGTGCTGTTACAGTGGGAACTCGGGTTTGAACCAAGGACCTCTCGATCCGCAGTCGTATGCTCTACCACTGAGCTATTCCCCTTTGTTCCTCGCCCTAATGTCGATTTAACTAAAATAAAAGGAATGATCCGTGCTGTTACAGGGGGAACTCGGGTTTGAACCAAGTACCTCTCGATCTGCAGTCGAATTCTCTACCACTGATCTATTCCCCCTTGTTCATAACCGTAATGTCGATTTAAATAAAATAAAGGCAATGATCCGTGCTGTTACAGGGAGAACTCGGGTTTGAACCAAGGACCTCTCGATCTGCAGTCGAATGCTCTACCACTGAGCTATTCCCCTTTGTTCTTCGCCCTAATGTCGATTTAACTAAAATAAAAGGAATGTTCCGTGCTGTTACAGGGGGAACTCGGGTTTGAACCAAGGACCTCTCGATCTGCAGTCGAATGCTCTACCGCTGAGCTATTCCCCCTTGTTCTTAGCCGTAATGTCGATTTAACTAAAACTAACGGAGTGATCCGTGCTGTTACAGGGAGAACACGGGTTTGAACCAAGGACCTCTTGATCTGCAGTCGAATGCAAGCTATTCCCCCTTGTTCATAACCGTAATGTCGCATTAACTAAAATAAACGGAATGATCCGTGCTGTTACAGTGCGAACTCGGGTTTGAACCAAGGACCTCTCGATCTGCAGTCGAATGGTCTACCAGTGAGCTATTCCCCTTTGTTCCTCGCCCTAATGTCGATTTAACTAAAAAAAGGAATGATCCGTGCTGTTACAGGGGGAAATCGGGTTTGAACCAAGGACCTCTAAATCTGCAGTCTAGTGCTCTACCGCTGAGCTATTCCCTCGTGTTCATAACCGTAATGTCGATTTAACTAAAATAAACGAAATTATCCGTGCTGTTACAGGGGGAACTCGGGTTTATACCAAGTACCTCTCGATCTGCAGTCGAATTCTCTACCACTGAGCTATTCCCTCTTGTTCATAACCGTAATGTCGATTTAACTAAAATAAACGGAATGATCCGTGCTGTTACAGGGGGAACTCGGGTTTGAACCAAGGACCTCTCGATCTGCAGTCGAATGCTCTACCACTGAGCTATTCCCCCGCGTTCGTAACCGTAATGTCGATTTTACTAAAATAAACGAAATGATCCGTGCTGTTACAAGGGGAACTCGAGTTTGAACCAATGACCTCTTGATCTGCAGTCGAATGCTCTACCACTGAGCTACTCCCCCTTGTTCATAACCGTTATGTCGATTTAACTAAAATAAACGGAATGATCCGTGCTGTTACAGGGGAAACTCGGGTTTGAACCAAGTTCCTCTCGATCTGCAGTCGAAGGCTCTACCGCTGAGCTATTCCCCCTTGTTCTTAGCCGTAATGTCGATTTAACTAAAATAAACGGAATGATCCGTGCTGTTACAGTGGGAACTCGGGTTTGAACCAAGGACCTCTCGATCTGCAGTCGTATGCTCTACCACTGAGCTATTCCCCTTTGTATCTCGCCCTAATGTCGATTTCACTAAAATAAAAGGAATGATCCGTGCTGTTACAGGGGAAACTCGGGTTTGAACCAAGTACCTCTCGATCTGCAGTCGAATTCTCTACCACTGATCTATTCCCCCTTGTTCATAACCGTAATGTCGATTTAACTAAAATAAACGGAATGATCCGTGCTGTTACATGGGGAACTCGGGTGTGAACCAAGGACCTCTCGATCTGCTGTCGAATGCTCTACCACTGAGCTATTCCCCCGCGTTCGTAACCGTAATGTCGGTTTAACTAAAATAAACGAAATGATCCGTGCTGTTACAGGGGGAACTCGGGTTTGAACCAAGGACCTCTTGATCTGCAGTCGAATGCGAGCTATTCCCCCTTGTTCTTAGCCGTAATGTCGATTTAACTAAAATAAACGGAATGATCCGTGCTGTTACAGGGAGAACACGGGTTTGAACCAAGGACCTCTCGATCTGCAGTCGAATGCTCTACCACTGAGCTATTCCCCCTACTTCAAGGCCGTAATGTCGATTTAACTAAAATGAAGGCAATGATCCGTGCTGTTGCAGGGAGAACTCGGGTTTGAACCAAGGACCTCTCGATCTGCAGTCGAATGCTCTACCACTGAGCTATTCCCCCTAGTTCAAGGCCGTAATGTCGATTTAACTAAAATAAAGGCAATGATCCGTGCTGTTACAGGGAGAACTCGGGTTTGAACCAAGGACCTCTCGATCTGCGGTCGAATGCTTTACCACTGAGCTATTCCCCTCTGTTCCTCGCCCTAATGTCGATTTAACTAAAATAATAGGAATGATCCGTGCTGTTACAGGGAGAACTCGGGTTTGAACCAAGCACCTCTCGATCTGCAGTCGAATGCTCTACCACTGAGCTATTCCCCCTTGTTCATAGCCGTAATGTCGATTTAACTAAAATTAACGGAATGATCCGTGCTGTTACAGGGAGAACACGGGTTTGAACCAAGGACCTCTCGATCTGCAGTCGAATGCTCTACCACTGAGCTATTCCCCCTTGTTCATAACCGTTATGTCGATTTAACTAAAATAAAGGCAATGATCGGTGCTGTTACAGTGGGAACTCGGGTTTGAACCAAGGACCTCTCGATCTGCAGTCGAATGCTCTACCACTGAGCTATTCCCCCGCGTTCGTAACCGTAATGTCGATTTAACTAAAATAAACGAAATGATCCGTGCTGTTACAGGGGGAACTCGAGTTTGAACCAATGACCTCTTGATCTGCAGTCGAATGCTCTACCACTGAGCTATTCCCCCGCGTTCGTAACCGTAATGTCGATTTTACTAAAATAAACGAAATGATCCGTGCTGTTACAAGGGGAACTCGAGTTTGAACCAATGACCTCTTGATCTGCAGTCGAATGCTCTACCACTGAGCTACTCCCCCTTGTTCATAACCGTTATGTCGATTTAACTAAAATAAACGGAATGATCCGTGCTGTTACAGGGGAAACTCGGGTTTGAACCAAGTTCCTCTCGATCTGCAGTCGAAGGCTCTACCGCTGAGCTATTCCCCCTTGTTCTTAGCCGTAATGTCGATTTAACTAAAATAAACGGAATGATCCGTGCTGTTACAGTGGGAACTCGGGTTTGAACCAAGGACCTCTCGATCTGCAGTCGTATGCTCTACCACTGAGCTATTCCCCTTTGTATCTCGCCCTAATGTCGATTTCACTAAAATAAAAGGAATGATCCGTGCTGTTACAGGGGAAACTCGGGTTTGAACCAAGTACCTCTCGATCTGCAGTCGAATTCTCTACCACTGATCTATTCCCCCTTGTTCATAACCGTAATGTCGATTTAACTAAAATAAACGGAATGATCCGTGCTGTTACATGGGGAACTCGGGTGTGAACCAAGGACCTCTCGATCTGCTGTCGAATGCTCTACCACTGAGCTATTCCCCCGCGTTCGTAACCGTAATGTCGGTTTAACTAAAATAAACGAAATGATCCGTGCTGTTACAGGGGGAACTCGGGTTTGAACCAAGGACCTCTTGATCTGCAGTCGAATGCGAGCTATTCCCCCTTGTTCTTAGCCGTAATGTCGATTTAACTAAAATAAACGGAATGATCCGTGCTGTTACAGGGAGAACACGGGTTTGAACCAAGGACCTCTCGATCTGCAGTCGAATGCTCTACCACTGAGCTATTCCCCCTACTTCAAGGCCGTAATGTCGATTTAACTAAAATGAAGGCAATGATCCGTGCTGTTGCAGGGAGAACTCGGGTTTGAACCAAGGACCTCTCGATCTGCAGTCGAATGCTCTACCACTGAGCTATTCCCCCTAGTTCAAGGCCGTAATGTCGATTTAACTAAAATAAAGGCAATGATCCGTGCTGTTACAGGGAGAACTCGGGTTTGAACCAAGGACCTCTCGATCTGCGGTCGAATGCTTTACCACTGAGCTATTCCCCTCTGTTCCTCGCCCTAATGTCGATTTAACTAAAATAATAGGAATGATCCGTGCTGTTACAGGGAGAACTCGGGTTTGAACCAAGCACCTCTCGATCTGCAGTCGAATGCTCTACCACTGAGCTATTCCCCCTTGTTCATAGCCGTAATGTCGATTTAACTAAAATTAACGGAATGATCCGTGCTGTTACAGGGAGAACACGGGTTTGAACCAAGGACCTCTCGATCTGCAGTCGAATGCTCTACCACTGAGCTATTCCCCCTTGTTCATAACCGTTATGTCGATTTAACTAAAATAAAGGCAATGATCGGTGCTGTTACAGTGGGAACTCGGGTTTGAACCAAGGACCTCTCGATCTGCAGTCGAATGCTCTACCACTGAGCTATTCCCCCTTGTTCATAACCGTTATGTCGATTTAACTAAAATAAACGGAATGATCCGTGCTGTTACAGGGGGAACTCGGGTTTGAATCAAGTACCTCTGGATCTGGAGTGGAATGCTCTACCACTGAGCTATTCCCCCGCGTTCGTAACCGTAATGTCGGTTTAACTAAAATAAACGAAATGATCCGTGCTGTTACAGGGGGAACTCGGGTTTGAACCAAGGACCTCTTGATCTGCAGTCGAATGCGAGCTATTCCCCCTTGTTCTTAGCCGTAATGTCTATTTAACTAAAATAAACGGAATGATCCGTGCTGTTACAGGGAGAACACGGGTTTGAACCAAGGACCTCTCGACCTGCAGTCGAATGCTCTACCACTGAGCTATTCCCCCTACTTCAAGGCCGTAATGTCGATTTAACTAAAATGAAGGCAATGATCCGTGCTGTTGCACGGAGAACTCGGGTTTGAGCCAAGGACCTCTCGATCTGCAGTCGAATGCTCTACCACTGAGCTATTCCCCCTAGTTCAAGGCCGTAATGTCGATTTAACTAAAATAAAGGCAATGATCCGTGCTGTTACAGGGAGAACTCGGGTTTGAACCAAGGACTTCTCGATCTGCGGTCGAGTGCTCTACCACTGAGCTATTCTCCTCTGTTCCTCGCCCTAATGTCGATTTAACTAAAATAATAGGAATGATCCGTGCTGTTACAGGGAGAACTCGGGTTTGAACCAAGGACCTCTCGATCTGCAGTCGAATGCTCTACCACTGAGCTATTCCCCCTTGTTCATAGCCGTAATGTCGATTTAACTAAAATAAACGGAATGATCCGTGCTGTTACAGGGAGAACTCGGGTTTGAACCAAGGACTTCTCGATCTGCGGTCGAATGCTCTACCACTGAGCTATTCCCCTCTGTTCCTCGCCCTAATGTCGATTTAACTAAAATAATAGGAATGATCCGTGCTGTTACAGGGAGAACACGGGTTTGAACCAAGGACCTCTCGATCTGCAGTCGAATGCTCTACCACTGAGCTATTCCCCCTTGTTCATAACCGTTATGTCGATTTAACTAAAATAAACGGAATGATCCGTGCTGTTACAGGGGGAACTTGGGTTTGAATCAAGTACCTCTGGATCTGGAGTGGAATGCTCTACCACTGAGCTATTCCCCCGCGTTCGTAACCGTAATGTCGGTTTAACTAAAATAAACGAAATGATCCGTGCTGTTACAGGGGGAACTCGGGTTTGAACCAAGGACCTCTTGATCTGCAGTCGAATGCGAGCTATTCCCCCTTGTTCTTAGCCGTAATGTCGATTTAACTAAAATAAACGGAATGATCCGTGCTGTTACAGGGAGAACACGGGTTTGAACCAAGGACCTCTCGACCTGCAGTCGAATGCTCTACCACTGAGCTATTCCCCCTACTTCAAGGCCGTAATGTCGATTTAGATAAAATGAAGGCAATGATCCGTGCTGTTGCACGGAGAACTCGGGTTTGAACCAAGGACCTCTCGATCTGCAGTCGAATGCTCTACCACTGAGCTATTCCCCCTAGTTCAAGGCCGTAATGTCGATTTAACTAAAATAAAGGCAATGATCCGTGCTGTTACAGGGAGAACTCGGGTTTGAACCAAGGACTTCTCGATCTGCGGTCGAATGCTCTACCACTGAGCTATTCCCCTCTGTTCCTCGCCCTAATGTCGATTTAACTAAAATAATAGGAATGATCCGTGCTGTTACAGGGAGAACTCGGGTTTGAACCAAGGACCTCTCGATCTGCAGTCGAATGCTCTACCACTGAGCTATTCCCCCTTGTTCATAGCCGTAATGTCGATTTAACTAAAATAAACGGAATGATCCGTGCTGTTACAGGGAGAACTCGGGTTTGAACCAAGGACTTCTCGATCTGCGGTCGAATGCTCTACCACTGAGCTATTCCCCTCTGTTCCTCGCCCTAATGTCGATTTAACTAAAATAATAGGAATGATCCGTGCTGTTACAGGGAGAACTCGGGTTTGAACCAAGGACCTCTCGATCTGCAGTCGAATGCTCTACCACTGAGCTATTCCCCCTTGTTCATAGCCGTAATGTCGATTTAACTAAAATTAACGGAATTATCCGTGCTGTTACAGGGAGAACACGGGTTTGAACCAAGGACCTCTCGATCTGCAGTCGAATGCTCTACCACTGAGCTATTCCCCCTTGTTCATAACCGTTATGTCGATTTAACTAAAATAAACGGAATGATCCGTGCTGTTACAGGGGGAACTCGGGTTTGAATCAAGTACCTCTCGATCTGGAGTGTAATGCTCTACCACTGAGCTATTCCCCCGCGTTCGTAACCGTAATGTCGGTTTAACTAAAATAAACGAAATGATCCGTGCTGTTACAGGGGGAACTCGGGTTTGAACCAAGGACCTCTTGATCTGCAGTCGAATGCGAGCTATTCCCCCTTGTTCTTAGCCGTAATGTCGATTTAACTAAAATAAACGGAATGATCCGTGCTGTTACAGGGGGAACACTGGTTTGAACCAAGGACCTCTCGATCTGCAGTCGAATGCTCTACCACTGAGCTATTCCCCCTACTTCAAGGCCGTAATGTCGATTTAACTAAAATAAAGGCAATGATCCGTGCTGTTACAGGGAGAACTCGGGTTTGAACCAAGGACCTCTCGATCTGCGGTCGAATGCTCTACCACTGAGCTATTCCCCTCTGTTCCTCGCCCTAATGTCGATTTAACTAAAATAATAGGAATGATCCGTGCTGTTACAGGGAGAACTCGGGTTTGAACCAAGGACCTCTCGATCTGCAGTCGAATGCTCTACCACTGAGCTATTCCCCCTTGCTCATAACCGTAATGTCGCATTAACTAAAATAAACGGAATGATCCGTGCTGCTACAGTGGGAACTCGGGTTTAAACCAAGGACCTCTCGATCTGCAGTCGAATGCTCTACCAGTGAGCTATTCCCCTTTGTTCCTCGCCCTAATGTCGATTTAACTAAAAAAAAGGAATGATCCGTGCTGTTACAGGGGGAAATCGGGTTTGAACCAAGGACCTCTAAATCTGCAGTCTAGTGCTCTACCGCTGAGCTATTCCCTCGTGTCCATAACCGTAATGTCGATTTAACTAAAATAAACGAAATTATCCGTGCTGTTACAGGGAGAACTCGGGTTTATACGAAGTACCTCTCGATCTGCAGTCGAATTCTCTACCACTGAGCTATTCCCTCTTGTTCATAACCGTAATGTCGATTTAACTAAAATAAACGGAATGATCCGTGCTGTTACAGGGGGAACTCGGGTTTGAACCAAGGACCTCTCGATCTGCAGTCGAATGCTCTACCACTGAGCTATTCCCCCGCGTTCGTAACCGTAATGTCGATTTTACTAAAATAAACGAAATGATCCGTGCTGTTACAGGGGGAACTCGAGTTTGAACCAATGACCTCTTGATCTGCAGTCGAATGCTCTACCACTGAGCTACTCCCCCTTGTTCATAACCGTTATGTCGATTTAACTAAAATAAACGGAATGATCCGTGCTGTTACAGGGGGAACTCGGGTTTGAACCAAGTTCCTCTCGATCTGCAGTCGAAGGCTCTACCGCTGAGCTATTCCCCCTTGTTCTTAGCCGTAATGTCGATTTAACTAAAATAAACGGAATGATCCGTGCTGTTACAGTGGGAACTCGGGTTTGAACCAAGGACCTCTCGATCTGCAGTCGTATGCTCTACCACTGAGCTATTCCCCTTTGTTCCTCGCCCTAATGTCGATTTAACTAAAATAAAAGGAATGATCCGTGCTGTTACAGGGGGAACTCGGGTTTGAACCAAGTACCTCTCGATCTGCAGTCGAATTCTCTACCACTGATCTATTCCCCCTTGTCCATAACCGTAATGTCGATTTAACTAAAATAAACGGAATGATCCGTGCTGTTACATGGGGAACTCGGGTTTGAACCAAGGACCTCTCGATCTGCAGTCGAATGCTCTAGCACTGAGCTATTCCCCCGCGTTCGTAACCGTAATGTCGATTTAACTAAAATAAACGAAATGATCCGTGCTGTTACAGGGGGAAATCGAGTTTGAACCAATGACCTCTTGATCTGCAGTCGAATGCTCTACCACTGAGCTATTCCCCCTTGTTCATAACCGTTAAGTCAATTTAACTAAAATAAACGGAATGATCCGTGCTGTTACAGGGGGAACTCGGGTTTGAATCAAGTACCTCTCGATCTGGAGTGGAATGCTCTACCACTGAGCTATTCCCCCGCGTTCGTAACCGTAATGTCGGTTTAACTAAAATAAACGAAATGATCCGTGCTGTTACAGGGGGAACTCGGGTTTCAACCAAGGACCTCTTGATCTGCAGTCGAATGCGAGCTATTCCCCCTTGTTCTTAGCCGTAATGTCGATTTAACTAAAATAAACGGAATGATCCGTGCTGTTACAGGGAGAACACGGGTTTGAACCAGGGAGCTCTCGATCTGCAGTCGAATGCTCTACCACTGAGCTATTCCCCCTAATTCAAGGCCGTAATGTCGATTTAACTAAAATAAAGGCAATGATCCGTGCTGTTACAGGGAGAACTCGGGTTTGAACCAAGGACCTCTTGATCTGCAGTCGAATGCGAGCTATTCCCCCTTGTTCATAACCGTAATGTCGCATTAACTAAAATAAACGGAATGATCCGTGCTGTTACAGTGGGAACTCGGGTTTAAACCAAGTACCTCTCGATCTGCAGTCGAATTCTCTACCACTGAGCTATTCCCTCTTGTTCATAACCGTAATGTCGATTTAACTAAAATAAACGGAATGATCCGTGCTGTTACTGGGGGAACTCGGGTTTGAACCAAGGACCTCTCGATCTGCAGTCGTATGCTCTACCACTAAGCTATTCCCCTTTGTTCCTCGCCCTAATGTCGATTTAACTAAAATAAAAGGAATGATCCGTGCTGTTACAAGGGGAACTCGGGTTTGAACCAAGTACCTCTCGATCTGCAGTCGAATTCTCTACCACTGATCTATTCCCCCTTGTTCATAACCGTAATGTCGATTTAACTAAAATAAACGGAATGATCCGTGCTGTTACATGGGGAACTCGGGTTTGAACCAAGGACCTCTCGATCTGCAGTCGAATGCTCTACCACTGAGCTATTCCCCCGCGTTCGTAACCGTAATGTCGATTTAACTAAAATAAACGAAATGATCCGTGCTGTTACAGGGGGAACTCGAGTTTGAACCAATGACCTCTTGATCTGCAGTCGAATGCTCTACCACTGAGCTATTCCCCCTTGTTCATAACCGTTAAGTCAATTTAACTAAAATAAACGGAATGATCCGTGCTGTTACAGGGGGAACTCGGGTTTGAATCAAGGACCTCTCGATCTGGAGTGGAATGCTCTACCACTGAGCTATTCCCCCGCGTTCGTAACCGTAATGTCGGTTTAACTAAAATAAACGAAATGATCCGTGCTGTTACAGGGGGAACTCGGGTTTGAACCAAGGACCTCTTGATCTGCAGTCGAATGCGAGCTATTCCCCCTTGTTCTTAGCCGTAATGTCGATTTAACTAAAATAAACGGAATGATCCGTGCTGTTACAGGGAGATCACGGGTTTGAACCAAGGAGCTCTCGATCTGCAGTCGAATGCTCTACCACTGACCTATTCCCCCTACTTCAAGGCCGTAATGTCGATTTAACTAAAATGAAGGCAATGATCCGTGCTGTTGCAGGGAGAACTCGGGTTTGAACCAAGGACCTCTCGATCTGCAGTCGAATGCTCTACCACTGAGCTAATCCCCCTAGTTCAAGGCCGTAATGTCGATTTAACTAAAATAAAGGCAATGATCCGTGCTGTTACGGGGAGAACTCGGGTTTGAACCAAGGACCTCTCGATCTGCGGTCGAATGCTCTACCACTGAGCTATTCCCCCCTGTTCCTCGCCCTAATGTCGATTTAACTAAAATAATAGGAATGATCCGTGCTGTTACAGGGAGAACTCGGGTTTGAACCAAGGACCTCTAGATCTGCAGTCGAATGCTCTACCACTGAGCTATTCCCCCTTGTTCATAGCCGTAATGTCGATTTAACTAAAATTAACGGAATGATCCGTGCTGTTACAGGGAGAACACGGGTTTGAACCAAGGACCTCTTGATCTGCAGTCGAATGTGAGCTATTCCCCCTTGTTCATAACCGTAATGTCGCATTAACTAAAATAAACGGAATGATCCGTGCTTTTACAGTGGGAACTCGTGTTTGAACCAAGGACCTCTTGATCTGCAGTCAAATGCTCTACCAGTGAGCTATTCCCCTTTGTTCCTCGCCCTAATGTCGATTTAACTAAAAAAAAGGAATGATCCGTGCTGTTGCAGGGGGAAATCGGGTTTGAACCAAGGACCTCTAAATCTGCAGTCGAGTGCTCTACCGCTGAGCTATTCCCTCGTGTTCATAACCGTAATGTCGATTTAACTAAAATAAACGAAATTATCCGTGCTGGTACAGTGGGAACTCGGGTTTGAACCAAGGACCTCTCGATCTGCAGTCGAATGCTCTACCACTGAGCTATTCCCCCTTGTTCATAGCCGTAATGTCGATTTAACTAAAATTAACGGAATGATCCGTGCTGTTACAGGGAGAACGCGGGTTTGAACCAAGGACCTCTCGATCTGCAGTCAAATGCTCTACCAGTGAGTTATTCCCCTTTGTTCCTCGCCCTAATGTCGATTTAACTAAAAAAAAAAGGAATGATCCGTGCTGTTACAGGGGGAAATCGGTTTTGAACCAAGGACCTCTAAATCTGCAGTCGAGTGCTCTACCGCTGAGCTTTTCCCTCGTGTTCATAACCGTAATGTCGATTTAACTAAAATAAACGAAATGATCCGTGCTGTTACAGGGGGAACTCGGGTTTGAACCAAGGACCTCTTGATCTGCAGTCGAATGCGAGCTATTCCCCCTTGTTCATAACCGTAATGTCGATTTAACTAAAATAAACGGAATGATCCGTGCTGTTACAGTGGGTACTCGGGTTTGAACCAAGGACCTCTGGATCTGCAGTCGAATGCTCTACCACTGAGCTATTCCCCCTTGTTCTTAGCCGTAATGTCGATTTAACTAAAATAAACGGAATGATCCGTGCTGTTTCAGGGAGAACTCGGGTTTGAACCAAGGACCTCTCGATCTGCGGTCGAATGCTCTACCACTGAGCTATTCCCCCTTGTTCATAGCCGTAATGTCGATTTAACTAAAATTGACGGAATGATCCGTGCTGTTACAGGGAGAACGCGGGTTTGAACCAAGGACCTCTCGATCTGCAGTCAAATGCTCTACCACTGAGCTATTCCCCCTAGTTCAAGGCCGTAATGTCGATTAAACTAAAATAAAGGCAATGATCCGTGCTGTTTCAGGGAGAACTCGGGTTTGAACCAAGGACCTCTCGATCTGCGGTCGAATGCTCTACCACTGAGCTATTCCCCTCTGTTCCTCGCCCTAATGTCGATTTAACTAAAATAATAGGAATGATCCGTGCTGTTACAGGGAGAACTCGGGTTTGAACCAAGGACCTCTCGATCTGCAGTCGAATGCTCTACCACTGAGCTTTTCCCTCGTGTTCATAACCGTAATGTCGATTTAACTAAAATAAACGAAATTATCCGTGCTGTTACAGGGGGAACTCGGGTTTGAACCAAGGACCTCTCGATCTGCAGTCAAATGCTCTACCACTGAGCTATTCCCCCTAGTTCAAGGCCGTAATGTCGATTTAACTAAAATAAAGGCAATGATCCGTGCTGTTTCAGGGAGAACTCGGGTTTGAACCAAGTACCTCTCGATCTGCAGTCGAATGCTCTACCACTGAGATATTCCCCCGCGTTCGTAACCGTAATGTCGGTTTAACTAAAATAAACGAAATGATCCGTGCTGTTACAGGGGGAACTCGGGTTTGAACCAAGGACCTCTTGATCTGCAGTCGAATGCGAGCTATTCCCCCTTGTTCATAACCGTAATGTCGATTTAACTAAAATAAACGGAATGATCCGTGCTGTTACAGTGGGTACTCGGGTTTGAACCAAGGACCTCTCGATCTGCAGTCGAATGCTCTACCACTGAGTTATTCCCCCTTGTTCTTAGCCGTAATGTCGATTTAACTAAAATAAACGGAATGATCCGTGCTGTTACAGGGAGAACGCGGGTTTGAACCAAGGACCTCTAAATCTGCAGTCGAGTGCTCTACCGCTGAGCTATTCCCTCGTGTTCATAACCGTAATGTCGATTTAACAAAAATAAACGAAATTATCCGTGCTGTTACAGGGGGAACTCGGGTTTATACCAAGTACCTCTCGATCTGTAGTCGAATGCTCTACCACTGAGCTATTCCCCCGCGTTCGTAACCGTTATGTCGATTTAACTAAAATAAACGAAATGATCCGTGCTGTTACACGGGGAACTCGAGTTTGAACCAATGACCTCTTGATCTGCAGTCGAATGCTCTACCACTGAGTTATTCCCCCTTGTTCATAGCCGTAAAGTCGATTTAACTAAAATTAACGGAATGATCCGTGCTGTTTCAGGGAGAACTCGGGTTTGAACCAAGTACCTCTCGATCTGCAGTCGAATGCTCTACCACTGAGATATTCCCCCGCGTTCGTAACCGTAATGTCGGTTTAACTAAAATAAACGAAATGATCCGTGCTGTTACAGGGGGAACTCGGGTTTGAACCAAGGACCTCTCGATCTGCAGTCGAATGCTCTACCACTGAGCTATTCCCCCTTGTTCATAGCCGTAATGTCGATTTAACTAAAATTAACGGAATGATCCGTGCTGTTACAGGGAGAACGCGGGTTTGAACCAAGGACCTCTCGATCTGCAGTCAAATGCTCTGCCAGTGAGCTATTCCCCTTTGTTCCTCGCCCTAATGTCGATTTAACTAAAAAAAAAGGAATGATCCGTGCTGTTACAGGGGAAATCGGGTTTGAACCAAGGACCTCTAAATCTGCAGTCGAGTGCTCTACCGCTGAGCTTTTCCCTCGTGTTCATAACCGTAATGTCGATTTAACTAAAATAAACGAAATTATCCGTGCTGTTACAGGGGGAACTCGGGTTTGAACCAAGGACCTCTCGATCTGCAGTCAAATGCTCTACCACTGAGTTATTCCCCCTTGTTCTTAGCCGTAATGTCGATTTAACTAAAATAAAGGCAATGATCCGTGCTGTTTCAGGGAGAACTCGGGTTTGAACCAAGTACCTCTCGATCTGCAGTCGAATGCTCTACCACTGAGATATTCCCCCGCGTTCGTAACCGTAATGTCGGTTTAACTAAAATAAACGAAATGATCCGTGCTGTTACAGGGGGAACTCGGGTTTGAACCAAGGACCTCTCGATCTGCAGTCGAATGCTCTACCACTGAGCTATTCCCCCTTGTTCATAGCCGTAATGTCGATTTAACTAAAATTAACGGAATGATCCGTGCTGTTACAGGGAGAACGCGGGTTTGAACCAAGGACCTCTCGATCTGCAGTCAAATGCTCTACCATTGAGCTATTCCCCTTTGTTCCTCGCCCTAATGTCGATTTAACTAAAATTAACGGAATGATCCGTGCTGTTACAGGGAGAACGCGGGTTTGAACCAAGGACCTCTCGATCTGCAGTCAAATGCTCTACCAGTGAGCTATTCCCCTTTGTTCCTCGCCCTAATGTCGATTTAACTAAAAAAAAAGGAATGATCCGTGCTGTTACAGGGGAAATCGGGTTTGAACCAACGACCTCTAAATCTGCAGTCGAGTGCTCTACCGCTGAGCTTTTCCCTCGTGTTCATAACCGTAATGTCGATTTAACTAAAATAAACGAAATTATCCGTGCTGTTACAGGGGGAACTCGGGTTTGAACCAAGGACCTCTCGATCTGCAGTCAAATGCTCTACCACTGAGTTATTCCCCCTTGTTCTTAGCCGTAATGTCGATTTAACTAAAATAAAGGCAATGATCCGTGCTGTTTCAGGGAGAACTCGGGTTTGAACCAAGTACCTCTCGATCTGCAGTCGAATGCTCTACCACTGAGATATTCCCCCGCGTTCGTAACCGTAATGTCGGTTTAACTAAAATTAACGGAATGATCCGTGCTGTTACAGGGGGAACTCGGGTTTGAACCAAGGACCTCTCGATCTGCAGTCGAATGCTCTACCACTGAGCTATTCCCCCTTGTTCATAGCCGTAATGTCGATTTAACTAAAATTAACGGAATGATCCGTGCTGTTACAGGGAGAACGCGGGTTTGAACCAAGGACCTCTCGATCTGCAGTCAAATGATCTACCATTGAGCTATTCCCCTTTGTTCCTCGCCCTAATGTCGATTTAACTAAAAAAAAAGGAATGATCCGTGCTGTTACAGGGGAAATCGGGTTTGAACCAAGGACCTCTAAATCTGCAGTCGAGTGCTCTACCGCTGAGCTTTTCCCTCGTGTTCATAACCGTAATGTCGATTTAACTAAAATAAACGAAATTATCCGTGCTGTTACAGGGGGAACTCGGGTTTGAACCAAGGACCTCTCGATCTGCAGTCAAATGCTCTACCACTGAGTTATTCCCCCTTGTTCTTAGCCGTAATGTCGATTTAACTAAAATAAAGGCAATGATCCGTGCTGTTTCAGGGAGAACTCGGGTTTGAACCAAGTACCTCTCGATCTGCAGTCGAATGCTCTACCACTGAGATATTCCCCCGCGTTCGTAACCGTAATGTCGGTTTAACTAAAATAAACGAAATGATCCGTGCTGTTACAGGGGGAACTCGGGTTTGAACCAAGGACCTCTCGATCTGCAGTCGAATGCTCTACCACTGAGCTATTCCCCCTTGTTCATAGCCGTAATGTCGATTTAACTAAAATTAACGGAATGATCCGTGCTGTTACAGGGAGAACGCGGGTTTGAACCAAGGACCTCTCGATCTGCAGTCAAATGCTCTACCATTGAGCTATTCCCCTTTGTTCCTCGCCCTAATGTCGATTTAACTAAAAAACAAGTTGGGAAAACCAAAATATTACCTCTCCGAGTCAAGAGGTCTACTACTACAAAGTTATTTACCTAGATATGGAATTATTTCTCTTTTTTGAAGTAAAAATTTTCGAAATATTGAAGCAGTATTCCAAGCATAGCGAATATACAGTAAAGCAGACGACATTTTACATCCAATAAGGATAAATCTTGGACCCATGGAAATCAGTTAATGGCAAAAAGAACAGGAAATGAAGTCTACGCTTCAGCTGTTTACCCTATATTCTGATAGCTACATTCACAACTGGTTAGCAGTGTAAACACTATCGTCTCGTCTCACCTCAACAATATTCTTAGTTTGCCAACATGAGTGTTAACGTTAAATAATTAACTTATGATAATACCAAAGCTAAATTGTAGCTAGACGCACTGATAGTCAATGCGCACCATCAAGAGAATAAAAACTCTGTAGCTTAGCCCTACTAATCTAATTGCCAACATGATCTTTTCTTCTATTATAAAATCTTAACCTGATTATTTAAGAGTGTATTTAACTTTCGGCTCACTCTGAACCGTTCATGTCTCTTCATTTCAGACACGAAAATCAAAACCCAAAGTTTACATCACCTCAGGCCTCAATTATTTACTCAATATTTCACTAAGCTTATTGCAAGTAGTACTAGATATACCCGCCGGAGTCTAGTTCTTAGCTTTCTTCATAAAATTACTAAACCAAGGATTATTCTATATACAGATGTAGTATAGCTTTAGTAATTTATAAACAGCCATTTCAAATAATAATATTAGTAAAACTCTTTGGAATATTAAAATGAAACAGAGCTTTAAAGCTACAAAAGCACTAAATGCATCATAATTACGAAAAATATTTCATCATATTCACTTTATATTAAGGATAAAGGGAATATTATGGTTCTGTAGGATTTCTTTACACATCAAAACAAAACGAACTTCTAACGCAGCGCACTGCGGCACTAGTGTAATAACGGACGGACACACACAGACAATAACATAGACTGCTTTTTAACTCTTTCCGTATTAATTTTGAATTGAGAAACAAGATTATCTTAAATATTAAAATAAATATAATTAATATTTAATATTTTCTTCGTTAGTTATTCGCCTTATTGAACGTTACATCGTTTTAAAAAAGAACAATTAAACATTCTTGAGAGACCTGACTAATATTGGCGTTTGAAATGAAGCATACGCCCGTTGCGTCGCCTTACTCAAATAGGTAGTATATAAGGGTTTCGAATCGCAGCTATGGATAAGAACATCGCAATTGCGTGAACCTTGGCGGAAGACCCCGTCAATGGAAGGCTAGACGTTTCTCGTAACCCTAGCCGATCGCCGCGTATGTCTTAACCTTAAGGATGATGGTGGTGTTAGAAGCCAGGTGTGCAGACTGGTGTCCATGTGGGATGGACAAAGAATAGAAGATGGTGGTGTTTAGAAGCCAGTAAGTACAGACTGGTGTCCATGTGGGATGGACAAAGAATAGAAGATGGTGGTGTTTAGAAGCCAGTAAGTACAGACTGGTGTCCATGTGGAATGGACAAAGACGAGAAGGTGGTGGTGTTTAGAAGCCAGTAAGTACAGACTGGTGTCCGTCCATGTGGAATGGGCGAAAAACTAGAAGATGGTGGTGTTTAGAAGCCAATAAGTTCAGACTAGTGTCCATGTGGGGTGGACAAATGAACAGAGTTGTTAAACAGGCAATGGAGTAATAGCCTGTAAGTCGAATACAATTTCCGGGACTGTAAATGCGGTCTGGAAATTGAATATACGTTTGCTCCGATTTGCAAACTGCGAACGCGGTCACGTGGGTGTAACAACGGACAGACAGACACACAGACACACAGACAGACACACAGACACACAGACACACAGACACGTCGAAATTAGAACCTCTCCGTGACATACGTCACTCGGAGAGGTAAAAAGGAATGATCCGTGCTGTTACAGGGGAAATCGGGTTTGAACCAAGGACCTCTAAATCTGCAGTCGAGTGCTCTACCGCTGAGCTTTTCCCTCGTGTTCATAACCGTAATGTCGATTTAACTAAAATAAACGAAATTATCCGTGCTGTTACAGGGGGAACTCGGGTTTGAACCAAGGACCTCTCGATCTGCAGTCAAATGCTCTACCACTGAGCTATTCCCCCTAGTTCAAGGCCGTAATGTCGATTTAACTAAAATAAAGGCAATGATCCGTGCTGTTTCAGGGAGAACTCGGGTTTGAACCAAGTACCTCTCGATCTGCAGTCGAATGCTCTACCACTGAGATATTCCCCCGCGTTCGTAACCGTAATGTCGGTTTAACTAAAATAAACGAAATGATCCGTGCTGTTACAGGGGGAACTCGGGTTTGAACCAAGGACCTCTTGATCTGCAGTCGAATGCGAGCTATTCCCCCTTGTTCATAACCGTAATGTCGATTTAACTAAAATAAACGGAATGATCCGTGCTGTTACAGTGGGTACTCGGGTTTGAACCAAGGACCTCTCGATCTGCAGTCGAATGCTCTACCACTGAGCTATTCCCCCTTGTTCTTAGCCGTAATGTCGATTTAACTAAAATAAACGGAATGATCCGTGCTGTTACAGGGAGAACGCGGGTTTGAACCAAGGACCTCTAAATCTGCAGTCGAGTGCTCTACCGCTGAGCTATTCCCTCGTGTTCATAACCGTAATGTCGATTTAACAAAAATAAACGAAATTATCCGTGCTGTTACAGGGGGAACTCGGGTTTATACCAAGTACCTCTCGATCTGTAGTCGAATGCTCTACCACTGAGCTATTCCCCCGCGTTCGTAACCGTTATGTCGATTTAACTAAAATAAACGAAATGATCCGTGCTGTTACACGGGGAACTCGAGTTTGAACCAATGACCTCTCGATCTGCAGTCGAATGCTCTACCACTGAGTTATTCCCCCTTGTTCTTAGCCGTAATGTCGATTTAACTAAAATAAACGGAATGATCCGTGGTGTTACAGGGAGAACACGGGTTTGAACCAAGGACCTCTCGATCTGCAGTCGAATAATCTACCACTGAGCTATTCCCCCTAGTTCAAGGCCGTAATGTCGATTTAACTAAAATAAAGGCAATGATCCGTGCTGTTACAGGGAGAACTCGGGTTTGAACCAAGGACCTCTAAATCTGCAGTCGAAGGCTCTACCGCTGAGCTATTCCCTCGTGTTCATAACCGTAATGTCGATTTAACTAAAATAAACGAAATTATCCGTGCTGTTACAGGGGGAACTCGGGTTTATACCAAGTACCTCTCGATCTGCAGTCGAATTCTCTACCACTGAGCTACTCCCCCTACTTCAAGGCCGTAATGTCGATTTAACTAAAATGAAGGCAATGATCCGTGCTGTTGCAGGGAGAACTCGGGTTTGAACCAAGGACCTCTCGATCTGCAGTCGAATGCTCTACCACTGAGCTATTCCCCCTAGTTCAAGGCCGTAATGTCGATTTAACTAAAATAAAGGCAAATATCCGTGCTGTTTTAGGGAGAACTCGGGTTTGAACCAAGGACCTCTCGATCTGCGGTCGAATGCTTTACCACTGAGCTATTCCCCTCTGTTCCTCGCCCTAATGTCGATTTAACTAAAATAATAGGAATGATCCGTGCTGTTACAGGGAGAACTCGGGTTTGAACCAAGGACCTCTCGATCTGCAGTCGAATGCTCTACCACTGAGCTATTCCCCCTTGTTCATAGCCGTAATGTCGATTTAACTAAAATTAACGGAATGATCCGTGCTGTTACAGGGAGAACGCGGGTTTGAACCAAGGACCTCTCGATCTGCAGTCAAATGCTTTACCAGTGAGCTATTCCCCTTTGTTCCTCGCCCTAATGTCGATTTAACTAAAATAATAGGAATGATCCGTGCTGTTACAGGGAGAACTCGGGTTTGAACCAAGGACCTCTCGATCTGCAGTCGAATGCTCTACCACTGAGCTATTCCCCCTTGTTCATAGCCGTAATGTCGATTTAACTAAAATTAACGGAATGATCCGTGCTGTTACAGGGAGAACTCGGGTTTGAACCAAGGACCTCTCGATCTGCAGTCGAATGCTCTACCGCTGAGCTATTCCCCCTCGTTCATAGCCGTAATGTCGATTTAACTAAAATTAACGGAATGATCCGTGCTATTACAGGGGGAAATCGGGTTTGAACCAAGGACCTCTAAATCTGCAGTCGAGTGATCTACCGCTGAGCTATTCCCTCGTGTTCATAACCGTAATGTCGATTTAACTAAAATAAACGAAATTATCCGTGCTGTTACAGGGGGAACTCGGGTTTATACCAAGTACCTCTCGATCTGCAGTCGAATTCTCTACCACTGAGCTACTCCCCCTACTTCAAGGCCGTAATGTCGATTTAACTAAAATGAAGGCAATGATCCGTGCTGTTGCAGGGAGAACTCGGGTTTGAACCAAGGACCTCTCGATCTGCAGTCGAATGCTCTACCACTGAGCTATTCCCCCTAGTTCAAGGCCGTAATGTCGATTTAACTAAAATAAAGGCAATGATCCGTGCTGTTTCAGGGAGAACTCGGGTTTGAACCAAGGACCTCTCGATCTGCGGTCGAATGCTCTACCACTGAGCTATTCCCCTCTGTTCCTCGCCCTAATGTCGATTTAACTAAAATAATAGGAATGATCCGTGCTGTTACAGGGAGAACTCGGGTTTGAACCAAGGGCCTCTCGATCTGCAGTCGAATGCTCTACCACTGAGTTATTCCCCCTTGTTCATAGCCGTAATGTCGATTTAACTAAAATTAACGGAATGATCCGTGCTGTTACAGGGAGAACGCGGGTTTGAACCAAGGACCTTTCGATCTGCAGTCAAATGCTCTACCAGTGAGCTATTCCCCTTTGTTCCTCGCCCTAATGTCGATTTAACTAAAAAAAAAGGAATGATCCGTGCTGTTACAGGGGGAAATCGGATTTGAACCAAGGACCTCTAAATCTGCAGTCGAGTGCTCTACCGCTGAGCTTTTCCCTCGTGTTCATAACCGTAATGTCGATTTAACTAAAATAAACGAAATTATCCGTGCTGTTACAGGGGGAACTCGGGTTTGAACCAAGGACCTCTCGATCTGCAGTCAAATGCTCTACCACTGAGCAATTCCCCCTAGTTCAAGGCCGTAATGTCGATTTAACTAAAATAAAGGCAATGATCCGTGCTGTTTCAGGGAGAACTCGGGTTTGAACCAAGTACCTCTCGATCTGCAGTCGAATGCTCTACCACTGAGATATTCCCCCGCGTTCGTAACCGTAATGTCGGTTTAACTAAAATAAACGAAATGATCCGTGCTGTTACAGGGGGAACTCGGGTTTGAACCAAGGACCTCTTGATCTGCAGTCGAATGCGAGCTATTCCCCCTTGTTCATAACCGTAATGTCGATTTAACTAAAATAAACGGAATGATCCGTGCTGTTACAGTGGGTACTCGGGTTTGAACCAAGGGCCTCTCGATCTGCAGTCGAATGCTCTACCACTGAGCTATTCCCCCTTGTTCTTAGCCGTAATGTCGATTTAACTAAAATAAACGGAATGATCCGTGCTGTTACAGGGAGAACGCGGGTTTGAACCAAGGACCTCTAAATCTGCAGTCGAGTGCTCTACCGCTGAGCTATTCCCTCGTGTTCATAACCGTAATGTCGATTTAACAAAAATAAACGAAATTATCCGTGCTGTTACAGGGGGAACTCGGGTTTGAACCAAGGACCTCTCGATCTGCAGTCGAATGCTCTACCACTGAGCTATTCCCCCTAGTTCAAGGCCGTAATGTCGATTTAACTAAAATAAAGGCAATGATCCGTGCTGTTTCAGGGAGAACTCGGGTTTGAACCAAGGACCTCTCGATCTGTGGTCGAATGCTCTACCACTGAGCTATTCCCCTCTGTTCCTCGCCCTAATGTCGATTTAACTAAAATAATAGGAATGATCCGTGCTGTTACAGGGAGAACTCGGGTTTGAACCAAGGACCTCTCGATCTGCAGTCGAATCCTCTACCACTGAGCTATTCCCCCTTGTTCATAGCCGTAATGTCGATTTAACTAAAAAAAAAGGAATGATCCGTGCTGTTACGGGAAGAAATCGGGTTTGAGCAAGGACCTCTCGATCTGCAGTCAAATGCTCTACCAGTGAGCTATTCCCCTTTGTTCCTCGCCCTAATGTCAATTTAACTAAAAAAAAAGGAATGATCCGTGCTGTTACAGGGGGAAATCGGGTTTGAACCAAGGACCTCTAAATCTGCAGTCGAGTGCTCTACCGCTGAGATTTTCCCTCGTGTTCATAACCGTAATGTCGATTTAACTAAAATAAACGAAATTATCCGTGCTGATACAGGGGGAACTCGGGTTTGAACCAAGGACCTCTCGATCTGCAGTCAAATGCTCTACCACTGAGCTATTCCCCCTAGTTCAAGGCCGTAATGTCGATTTAACTAAAATAAAGGCAATGATCCGTGCTGTTTCAGGGAGAACTCGGGTTTGAACCAAGTACCTCTCGATCTGCAGTCGAATGCTCTACCACTGAGATACTCCCCCGCGTTCGTAACCGTAATGTCGGTTTAACTAAAATAAACGAAATGATCCGTGCTGTTACAGGGGGAACTCGGGTTTGAACCAAGGACCTCTTGATCTGCAATCGAATGCGAGCTATTCCCCCTTGTTCATAACCGTAATGTCGATTTAACTAAAATAAACGGAATGATCCGTGCTGTTACAGTGGGTACTCGGGTTTGAACGAAGGACCTCTCGATCTGCAGTCGAATGCTCTACCACTGAGCTATTCCCCCTTGTTCTTAGCCGTAATGTCGATTTAACTAAAATAAACGGAATGATCCGTGCTGTTACAGGGAGAACGCGGGTTTGAACCAAGGACCTCTAAATCTGCAGTCGAGTGCTCTACCGCTGAGCTATTCCCTCGTGTTCATAACCGTAATGTCGATTTAACAAAAATAAACGAAATTATCCGTGCTGTTACAGGGGGAACTCGGGTTTATACCAAGTACCTCTCGATCTGTAGTCGAATGCTCTACCACTGAGCTATTCCCCCGCGTTCGTAACCGTTATGTCGATTTAACTAAAATAAACGAAATGATCCGTGCTGTTACACGGGGAACTCGAGTTTGAACCAATGACCTCTTGATCTGCAGTCGAATGCTCTACCACTGAGCTATTCCCCCTTGTTCTTAGCCGTAATGTCGATTTAACTAAAATAAACGGAATGATCCGTGGTGTTACAGGGAGAACACGGGTTTGAACCAAGGACCTCTCGATCTGCAGTCGAATAATCTACCACTGAGCTATTCCCCCTAGTTCAAGGCCGTAATGTCGATTTAACTAAAATAAAGGCAATGATCCGTGCTGTTACAGGGAGAACTCGGGTTTGAACCAAGGACCTCTCGATCTGCAGTCGAAGGCTCTACCACTGAGCTATTCCCCTTTGTTCCTCGCCCTAATGTCGATTTAACTAAAATAAAAGGAATGATCCGTGCTGTTACAGGGGGAACTCGGGTTTGAACCAAGGACCTCTCGATCTGCAGTCGAATGCTCTACCGCTGAGCTATTCCCCCTCGTTCATAGCCGTAATGTCGATTTAACTAAAATTAACGGAATGATCCGTGCTGTTACAGTGGGAACTCGGGTTTGAACCAAGGACCTCTCGATCTGCAGTCGAATGGTCTACCAGTGAGCTATTCCCCCTTGTTCTTAGCCGTAATGTCGATTTAACTAAAATAAACGGAATGATCCGTGCTGTTACAGTGGGAACTCGGGTTTGAACCAAGGACCTCTCGATCTGCAGTCGAATGCTCTACCACTGAGCTATTCCCCTTTGTTCGTCGCCCTAATGTCGATTTAACTAAAAAAAAGGAGTGATCCGTGCTATTACAGGGGGAAATCGGGTTTGAACAAAGGACCTCTCGATCTGCAGTCGAATGCTCTACCGCTGAGCTATTCCCTCGTGTTCATAACCGTAATGTCGATTTAACTAAAATAAACGAAATTATCCGTGCTGTTACAGGGGGAACTCGGGTTTATACCAAGTACCTCTCGATCTGCAGTCGAATTCTCTACCACTGAGCTATTCCCCCTTGTTCATAACCGTTATGTCGATTTAACTAAAATAAACGGAATGATCCGTGCTGTTACAGGGGGAACTCGGGTTTGAACCAAGTACCTCTCGATCTGCAGTCGAATGCTCTACCACTGAGCTATTCCCCCTTGTTCTTAGCCGTAATGTCGATTTAACTAAAATAAACGGAATGATCCGTGCTGTTACAGGGAGAACACGGGTTTGAACCAAGGACCTCTCGATCTGCAGTCGAATGCTTTACCACTGAGCTATTCCCCCTAGTTCAAGGCCGTAATGTCGATTTAACTAAAATAAACGGAATGATCCGTGCTGTTACAGGGAGAACACGGGTTTGAACCAAGGACCTCTCGATCTGCAGTCGAATGCTCTACCACTGAGCTATTCCCCCTAGTTCAAGGCCGTAATGTCGATTTAACTAAAATGAAGGCAATGATCCGTGCTGTTACAGGGAGAACTCGGGTTTGAACCAAGGACCTCTCGATCTGCAGTCGAATGCTCTACCACTGAGATATTCCCCCTAGTTCAAGGCCGTAATGTCGATTTAACTAAAATAAAGGCAATGATCCGTGCTGTTACAAGGAGAACTGGGGTTTGAACCAAGGACCTTTCGATCTGCAGTCAAATGCTCTACCAGTGAGCTATTCCCCTTTGTTCCTCGCCCTAATGTCGATTTAACTAAAAAAAAAGGAATGATCCGTGCTGTTACAGGGGGAAATCGGATTTGAACCAAGGACCTCTAAATCTGCAGTCGAGTGCTCTACCGCTGAGCTTTTCCCTCGTGTTCATAACCGTAATGTCGATTTAACTAAAATAAACGAAATTATCCGTGCTGTTACAGGGGGAACTCGGGTTTGAACCAAGGACCTCTCGATCTGCAGTCAAATGCTCTACCACTGAGCAATTCCCCCTAGTTCAAGGCCGTAATGTCGATTTAACTAAAATAAAGGCAATGATCCGTGCTGTTTCAGGGAGAACTCGGGTTTGAACCAAGTACCTCTCGATCTGCAGTCGAATGCTCTACCACTGAGATATTCCCCCGCGTTCGTAACCGTAATGTCGGTTTAACTAAAATAAACGAAATGATCCGTGCTGTTACAGGGGGAACTCGGGTTTGAACCAAGGACCTCTTGATCTGCAGTCGAATGCGAGCTATTCCCCCTTGTTCATAACCGTAATGTCGATTTAACTAAAATAAACGGAATGATCCGTGCTGTTACAGTGGGTACTCGGGTTTGAACCAAGGACCTCTCGATCTGCAGTCGAATGCTCTACCACTGAGCTATTCCCCCTTGTTCTTAGCCGTAATGTCGATTTAACTAAAATAAACGGAATGATCCGTGCTGTTACAGGGAGAACGCGGGTTTGAACCAAGGACCTCTAAATCTGCAGTCGAGTGCTCTACCGCTGAGCTATTCCCTCGTGTTCATAACCGTAATGTCGATTTAACAAAAATAAACGAAATTATCCGTGCTGTTACAGGGGGAACTCGGGTTTGAACCAAGGACCTCTCGATCTGCAGTCGAATGCTCTACCACTGAGCTATTCCCCCTAGTTCAAGGCCGTAATGTCGATTTAACTAAAATAAAGGCAATGATCCGTGCTGTTTCAGGGAGAACTCGGGTTTGAACCAAGGACCTCTCGATCTGTGGTCGAATGCTCTACCACTGAGCTATTCCCCTCTGTTCCTCGCCCTAATGTCGATTTAACTAAAATAATAGGAATGATCCGTGCTGTTACAGGGAGAACTCGGGTTTGAACCAAGGACCTCTCGATCTGCAGTCGAATCCTCTACCACTGAGCTATTCCCCCTTGTTCATAGCCGTAATGTCGATTTAACTAAAAAAAAAGGAATGATCCGTGCTGTTACGGGAAGAAATCGGGTTTGAGCAAGGACCTCTCGATCTGCAGTCAAATGCTCTACCAGTGAGCTATTCCCCTTTGTTCCTCGCCCTAATGTCAATTTAACTAAAAAAAAAGGAATGATCCGTGCTGTTACAGGGGGAAATCGGGTTTGAACCAAGGACCTCTAAATCTGCAGTCGAGTGCTCTACCGCTGAGATTTTCCCTCGTGTTCATAACCGTAATGTCGATTTAACTAAAATAAACGAAATTATCCGTGCTGATACAGGGGGAACTCGGGTTTGAACCAAGGACCTCTCGATCTGCAGTCAAATGCTCTACCACTGAGCTATTCCCCCTAGTTCAAGGCCGTAATGTCGATTTAACTAAAATAAAGGCAATGATCCGTGCTGTTTCAGGGAGAACTCGGGTTTGAACCAAGTACCTCTCGATCTGCAGTCGAATGCTCTACCACTGAGATACTCCCCCGCGTTCGTAACCGTAATGTCGGTTTAACTAAAATAAACGAAATGATCCGTGCTGTTACAGGGGGAACTCGGGTTTGAACCAAGGACCTCTTGATCTGCAATCGAATGCGAGCTATTCCCCCTTGTTCATAACCGTAATGTCGATTTAACTAAAATAAACGGAATGATCCGTGCTGTTACAGTGGGTACTCGGGTTTGAACGAAGGACCTCTCGATCTGCAGTCGAATGCTCTACCACTGAGCTATTCCCCCTTGTTCTTAGCCGTAATGTCGATTTAACTAAAATAAACGGAATGATCCGTGCTGTTACAGGGAGAACGCGGGTTTGAACCAAGGACCTCTAAATCTGCAGTCGAGTGCTCTACCGCTGAGCTATTCCCTCGTGTTCATAACCGTAATGTCGATTTAACAAAAATAAACGAAATTATCCGTGCTGTTACAGGGGGAACTCGGGTTTATACCAAGTACCTCTCGATCTGTAGTCGAATGCTCTACCACTGAGCTATTCCCCCGCGTTCGTAACCGTTATGTCGATTTAACTAAAATAAACGAAATGATCCGTGCTGTTACACGGGGAACTCGAGTTTGAACCAATGACCTCTTGATCTGCAGTCGAATGCTCTACCACTGAGCTATTCCCCCTTGTTCTTAGCCGTAATGTCGATTTAACTAAAATAAACGGAATGATCCGTGGTGTTACAGGGAGAACACGGGTTTGAACCAAGGACCTCTCGATCTGCAGTCGAATAATCTACCACTGAGCTATTCCCCCTAGTTCAAGGCCGTAATGTCGATTTAACTAAAATAAAGGCAATGATCCGTGCTGTTACAGGGAGAACTCGGGTTTGAACCAAGGACCTCTCGATCTGCAGTCGAAGGCTCTACCACTGAGCTATTCCCCTTTGTTCCTCGCCCTAATGTCGATTTAACTAAAATAAAAGGAATGATCCGTGCTGTTACAGGGGGAACTCGGGTTTGAACCAAGGACCTCTCGATCTGCAGTCGAATGCTCTACCGCTGAGCTATTCCCCCTCGTTCATAGCCGTAATGTCGATTTAACTAAAATTAACGGAATGATCCGTGCTGTTACAGTGGGAACTCGGGTTTGAACCAAGGACCTCTCGATCTGCAGTCGAATGGTCTACCAGTGAGCTATTCCCCCTTGTTCTTAGCCGTAATGTCGATTTAACTAAAATAAACGGAATGATCCGTGCTGTTACAGTGGGAACTCGGGTTTGAACCAAGGACCTCTCGATCTGCAGTCGAATGCTCTACCACTGAGCTATTCCCCTTTGTTCGTCGCCCTAATGTCGATTTAACTAAAAAAAAGGAGTGATCCGTGCTATTACAGGGGGAAATCGGGTTTGAACAAAGGACCTCTCGATCTGCAGTCGAATGCTCTACCGCTGAGCTATTCCCTCGTGTTCATAACCGTAATGTCGATTTAACTAAAATAAACGAAATTATCCGTGCTGTTACAGGGGGAACTCGGGTTTATACCAAGTACCTCTCGATCTGCAGTCGAATTCTCTACCACTGAGCTATTCCCCCTTGTTCATAACCGTTATGTCGATTTAACTAAAATAAACGGAATGATCCGTGCTGTTACAGGGGGAACTCGGGTTTGAACCAAGTACCTCTCGATCTGCAGTCGAATGCTCTACCACTGAGCTATTCCCCCTTGTTCTTAGCCGTAATGTCGATTTAACTAAAATAAACGGAATGATCCGTGCTGTTACAGGGAGAACACGGGTTTGAACCAAGGACCTCTCGATCTGCAGTCGAATGCTTTACCACTGAGCTATTCCCCCTAGTTCAAGGCCGTAATGTCGATTTAACTAAAATAAACGGAATGATCCGTGCTGTTACAGGGAGAACACGGGTTTGAACCAAGGACCTCTCGATCTGCAGTCGAATGCTCTACCACTGAGCTATTCCCCCTAGTTCAAGGCCGTAATGTCGATTTAACTAAAATGAAGGCAATGATCCGTGCTGTTACAGGGAGAACTCGGGTTTGAACCAAGGACCTCTCGATCTGCAGTCGAATGCTCTACCACTGAGATATTCCCCCTAGTTCAAGGCCGTAATGTCGATTTAACTAAAATAAAGGCAATGATCCGTGCTGTTACAAGGAGAACTGGGGTTTGAACCAAGGACCTCTCGATCTGCAGTCGAATGCTCTACCACTGAGCTATTCCCCTTTGTTCCTCGCCCTAATGTCGATTTAACTAAAATAAAAGGAATGATCCGTGCTGTTACAGGGGGAACTCGGGTTTGAACCAAGGACCTCTCGATCTGCAGTCGAATGCTCTACCACTAAGCTATTCCCCCTTGTTCAAGTCCGTAATGTCGATTTAACTAAAATAAACGGAATGATCCGTGCTGTTACGGAGGGAACTCGGGTTTTAACCAAGTTCCTCTCGATCTGCAGTCGAATGCTCTACCCCTGAGCTATTCCCCCTTGTTCTTAGCCGTAATGTCGATTTAACTAAAATAAACGGAATGATCCGTGCTGTTACAGGGGGAACGCGGGTTTGAACCAAGTACCTCTCGATCTGCAGTCGAATTCTCTACCACTGAGCTATTCCCCCGCGTTCGTAACCGTAATGTCGATTTAACTAAAATAAACGGAATGATCCGTGCTGTTACAGTGGGAACTCGGGTTTGAACCAAGGACCTCTCGATCTAAAGTCGAATGCTCTACCACTGAGCTATTTCCCTTTGTTCATAGCCGTAATGTCGATTTAACAAAAATAAACAGAATGATCCGTGCTGTTACAGGGAGAGCACGGGTTTGAACCAAGTACCACTTGATCTGCAGTCGAATGCTCTTCCACTGAGCTATTCCCCTTTGTTCCTCGCCCTAATGTCGATTTAACTAAAATAAAAGGAATGATCCGTGCTGTTACAGGGGGAACTCGGGTTTGAACAAAGGACCTCTCGATCTGCAGTCGAATGCTCTACCACTGAGCTATTCCCCCGCGTTCATAACCGTTATGTCGATTTAACTAAAATAAACGGAATGATCGGTGCTGTTACAGGGAGAACTCGGGTTTGAACCAAGTACCTCTCGATCTGCAGTCGAATGCTCTACCACTGAGCTATTCCCCCTTGTTTTTAGCCGTAATGTCGATTTAACTAAAATAAACGGAATGATCCGTGCTGCTACAGGGAGAACACGGGTTTGAACCAAGGACCTCTCGATCTGCAGTCGAATGCTCTACCACTGAGTTATTCCCCCTTGTTCTTAGCCGTAATGTCGATTTAACTAAAATAAACGGAATGATCCGTGCTGTTACAGGGAGAACACGGGTTTGAACCAAGGACCTCTCGATCTGCATTCGAATGCTCTACCACTGAGCTATTCCCCCTAGTTCAAGGCCGTAATGTCGATTTAACTAAAATAAACGGAATGATCCGTGCTGTTACAGGGAGAACACGGGTTTGAACCAAGGACCTCTCGATCTGCAGTCGAATGCTCTACCACTGAGCTATTCCCCCTAGTTCAAGGCCGTAATGTCGATTTAACTAAAATAAACGGAATGATCCGTGCTGTTACAGGGAGAACACGGGTTTGAACCATGGACCTCTCGATCTGCAGTCGAATGCTCTACCACTGAGCTATTCCCCCTAGTTCAAGGCCGTAATGTCGATTTAACTAAAATAAACGGAATGATCCGTGCTGTTACAGGGAGAACACGGGTTTGAACCAAGGACCTCTCGATCTGCAGTCGAATGCTCTACCACTGAGCTATTCCCCCTAGTTCAAGGCCGTAATGTCGATTTAACTAAAATAAACGGAATGATCCGTGCTGTTACAGGGGGAACGCGGGTTTTAAACCAAGTACCTCTCGATCTGCAGTCGAATGCTCTACCACTGAGCTATTCCCCCGCGTTCGTAACCGTAATGTCGATTTAACTAAAATAAACGGAATGATCCGTGCTGTTACAGTGGGAACTCGGGTTTGAACCAAGGACCTCTCGATCTGCAGTCGAATGCTCTACCACTGAGCTATTTCCCTTTGTTCATAGCCGTAATGTCGATTTAACAAAAATAAACAGAATGATCCGTGCTGTTACAGGGAGAGCACGGGTTTGAACCAAGTACCACTTGATCTGCAGTCGAATGCTCTACCACTGAGCTATTCCTCCTTATTCTTAGACGTAATGTCGATTTAACTAAAATGAAGGCAATGATCCGTGCTGTTACAGGGAGAACTCGGGTTTGAACAAAGGACCTCTCGATCTGCAGTCGAATGCTCTACCGCTGAGCTATTCCCCCTTGTTCATAGCCGTAATGTCGATTTTACTAAAATTAACGGAATGATCCGTGCTGTTACAGGGAGAACACGGGTTTGAACCAAGGACCTCTTGATCTGCAGTCGAATGCGAGCTATTCCCCCTTGTTCATAACCGTAATGTCGCATTAACTAAAATAAACGAAATGATCCGTGCTGTTGCAGTGGGAACTCGGGTTTGAACCAAGGACCTCTCGATCTGCAGTCGAATGCTCTACCACTGATTTATTTCCCTTTGTTCATAGTCGTAATGTCGATTTAGCTAAAATGAAGGCAATGATCCGTGCTGTTACAGGGAGAACTCGGGTTTGAACCAAGGACCTCTCGATCTGCAGCCGAATGCTCTACCACTGAGCTATTCCCCCTAGTTCAAGGCCGTAATGTCGATTTAACTAAAATAAATCAATGATCCGTGCTGTTACAGGGAGAAATCGGGTTTGATCCAAGGACCTCTCGATCTGCAGTCGAATGCTCTACCGCTGAGCTATTCCCCTTTGTTCCTCGCCCTAATGTCGATTTAACTAAAATAAAAGGAATGATCCGTGCTGTTACAGGGAGAACACGGGTTTGAACCAAGGACCTCTTGATCTGCAGTAGAATGCGAGCTATTCCCCCTTGTTCATAACCGTAATGTCGATTTAACTAAATAAACGGAATGATCCGTGCTGTTACAGGGAGAACATGGGTTTGAACCAAGTACCTCTCGATCTGCAGTCGAATGCTCTACCACTGATTTATTTCCCTTTGTTCATAGTCGTAATGTCGATTTAGCTAAAATGAAGGCAATGATCCGTGCTGTTACAGGGAGAACTCGGGTTTGAACCAAGGACCTCTCGATCTGCAGTCGAATGCTCTACCACTGAGCTATTCCCCCTTTTTCAAGGCCGTATTGTCGATTTAACTAAAATAAACGGAATGATCCGTTTTGTTACAGGGAGAACTCGGGTTTGAACCAAGGACCTCTCGATCTGCAGTCGAATGCTCTACCAGTGAGCTATTCCCCCTAGTTCAAGGCCGTAATGTCGATTTAACCAAAATAAAGGAAATGATCCGTGCTGTTACAGGGAGACCTCGGGTTTGAACCAAGGACCTCTCGATCTGCAGTCGAATGCTCTACCAATGAGATATTCCCCCTAGTTCAAGGCCGTAATGTCGATTTAACTAAAATAAAGGCAATGATCCGTGCTGTTACAAGGAGAACTGGGGTTTGAACCAAGGACCTCTCGATCTGCAGTCGAATGCTCTACCACTGAGCTATTCCCCTTTGTTCCTCGCCCTAATGTCGATTTAACTAAAATAAAAGGAATGATCCGTGCTGTTACAGGGGGAACTCGGGTTTGAACCAAGGACCTCTCGATCTGCAGTCGAAAGCTCTACCGCTGAGCTATTCGCCCTTGTTCATAGCCGTAATGTCGATTTAACTAAAATTAACGGAATGATCCGTGCTGTTACAGGGAAGAACACGGGTTTGAACCTAGGACCTCTCGATCTGCAGTCGAATGCTCTACCACTAAGCTATTCCCCCTTGTTCAAGTCCGTAATGTCGATTTAACTAAAATAAACGGAATGATCCGTGCTGTTACAGAGGGAACTCGGGTTTTAACCAAGTTCCTCTCGATCTGCAGTCGAATGCTCTACCCCTGAGCTATTCCCCCTTGTTCTTAGCCGTAATGTCGATTTAACTAAAATAAACGGAATGATCCGTGCTGTTACAGGGGGAACGCGGGTTTGAACCAAGGACCTCTCGATCTGCAGTCGAATGCTCTACCGCTGAGCTATTCCCCCTTGTTCATAGCCGTAATGTCGATTTTACTAAAATTAACGGAATGATCCGTGCTGTTACAGGGAGAACACGGGTTTGAACCAAGGACCTCTTGATCTGCAGTCGAATGCGAGCTATTCCCCCTTGTTCATAACCGTAATGTCGCATTAACTAAAATAAACGGAATGATCCGTGCTGTTACAGTGGGAACTCGGGTTTGAACCAAGGACCTCTCGATCTGCAGTCGAATGCTCTACCACTGATTTATTTCCCTTTGTTCATAGTCGTAATGTCGATTTAACTAAAATGAAGGCAATGATCCGTGCTGTTACAGGGAGAACTCGGGTTTGATCCAAGGACCTCTCGATCTGCAGTCGAATGCTCTACCGCTGAGCTATTCCCCTTTGTTCCTCGCCCTAATGTCGATTTAACTAAAATAAAAGGAATGATCCGTGCTGTTACAGGGGGAACTCGGGTTTGAACCAAGGACCTCTCGATCTGCAGTCGAATGCTCTACCGCTGAGTTATACCCCCTTGTTCATAGCCGTAATGTCGATTTAACTAAAATTAACGGAATGATCCGTGCTGTTACAGGGAGAACACGGGTTTGAACCAAGGACCTCTTGATCTGCAGTCGAATGCGAGCTATTCCCCCTTGTTCATAACCGTAATGTCGATTTAACTAAATAAACGGAATGATCCGTGTTGTTACAGGGAGAACATGGGTTTGAACCAAGGACCTCTCGATCTGCAGTCGAATGCTCTACCACTAAGCTATTCCCCCTTGTTCAAGTCCGTAATGTCGATTTAACTAAAATAAACGGAATGATCCGTGCTGTTACAGAGGGAACTCGGGTTTTAACCAAGTTCCTCTCGATCTGCAGTCGAATGCTCTACCCCTGAGCTATTCCCCCTTGTTCTTAGCCGTAATGTCGATTTAACTAAAATAAACGGAATGATCCGTGCTGTTACAGGGGGAACGCGGGTTTGAACCAAGGACCTCTCGATCTGCAGTCGAATGCTCTACCGCTGAGCTATTCCCCCTTGTTCATAGCCGTAATGTCGATTTTACTAAAATTAACGGAATGATCCGTGCTGTTACAGGGAGAACACGGGTTTGAACCAAGGACCTCTTGATCTGCAGTCGAATGCGAGCTATTCCCCCTTGTTCATAACCGTAATGTCGCATTAACTAAAATAAACGGAATGATCCGTGCTGTTACAGTGGGAACTCGGGTTTGAACCAAGGACCTCTCGATCTGCAGTCGAATGCTCTACCACTGATTTATTTCCCTTTGTTCATAGTCGTAATGTCGATTTAACTAAAATGAAGGCAATGATCCGTGCTGTTACAGGGAGAACTCGGGTTTGATCCAAGGACCTCTCGATCTGCAGTCGAATGCTCTACCACTAAGCTATTCCCCCTTGTTCAAGTCCGTAATGTCGATTTAACTAAAATAAACGGAATGATCCGTGCTGTTACAGAGGGAACTCGGGTTTTAACCAAGTTCCTCTCGATCTGCAGTCGAATGCTCTACCCCTGAGCTATTCCCCCTTGTTCTTAGCCGTAATGTCGATTTAACTAAAATAAACGGAATGATCCGTGCTGTTACAGGGGGAACTCGGGTTTGAACCAAGGACCTCTCGATCTTCAGTCGAATGCTCTACCGCTGAGTTATACCCCCTTGTTCATAGCCGTAATGTCGATTTAACTAAAATTAACGGAATGATCCGTGCTGTTACAGGGAGAACACGGGTTTGAACCAAGGACCTCTTGATCTGCAGTCGAATGCGAGCTATTCCCCCTTGTTCATAACCGTAATGTCGATTTAACTAAATAAACGGAATGATCCGTGCTGTTACAGGGAGAACATGGGTTTGAACCAAGTACCTCTCGATCTGCAGTCGAATGCTCTACCACTGATTTATTTCCCTTTGTTCATAGTCGTAATGTCGATTTAGCTAAAATGAAGGCAATGATCCGTGCTGTTACAGGGAGAACTCGGGTTTGAACCAAGGACCTCTCGATCTGCAGTCGAATGCTCTACCACTGAGCTATTCCCCCTTGTTCAAGGCCGTAATGTCGATTTAACTAAAATAAACGGAATGATCCGTGCTGTTACAGGGAGAACTCGGGTTTGAACCAAGGACCTCTCGATCTGCCGTCGAATGCTCTACCGCTGAGCTATTCCCCCTTTTTCAAGGCCGTATTGTCGATTTAACTAAAATAAACGGAATGATCCGTTTTGTTACAGGGAGAACTCGGGTTTGAACCAAGGACCTCTCGATCTGCAGTCGAATGCTCTACCAGTGAGCTATTCCCCCTAGTTCAAGGCCGTAATGTCGATTTAACCAAAATAAAGGCAATGATCCGTGCTGTTACAGGGAGAACTCGGGTTTGAACCAAGGACCTCTCGATCTGCAGTCGAATGCTCTACCACTGAGATATTCCCCCTAGTTCAAGGCCGTAATGTCGATTTAACTAAAATAAAGGCAATGATCCGTGCTGTTACAAGGAGAACTGGGGTTTGAACCAAGGACCTCTCGATCTGCAGTCGAATGCTCTACCACTGAGCTATTCCCCTTTGTTCCTCGCCCTAATGTCGATTTAACTAAAATAAAAGGAATGATCCGTGCTGTTACAGGGGGAACTCGGGTTTGAACCAAGGACCTCTCGATCTGCAGTCGAAAGCTCTACCGCTGAGCTATTCGCCCTTGTTCATAGCCGTAATGTCGATTTAACTAAAATTAACGGAATGATCCGTGCTGTTACAGGGAATAACACGGGTTTGAACCAAGGACCTCTCGATCTGCAGTCGAATGCTCTACCACTAAGCTATTCCCCCTTGTTCAAGTCCGTAATGTCGATTTAACTAAAATAAACGGAATGATCCGTGCTGTTACAGAGGGAACTCGGGTTTTAACCAAGTTCCTCTCGATCTGCAGTCGAATGCTCTACCCCTGAGCTATTCCCCCTTGTTCTTAGCCGTAATGTCGATTTAACTAAAATAAACGGAATGATCCGTGCTGTTACAGGGGGAACGCGGGTTTGAACCAAGTACCTCTCGATCTGCAGTCGAATGCTCTACCACTGAGCTATTCCCCCGCGTTCGTAACCGTAATGTCGATTTAACTAAAATAAACGGAATGATCCGTGCTGTTACAGTGGGAACTCGGGTTTGAACCAAGTACCACTTGATCTGCAGTCGAATGCTCTACCACTGAGCTATTCCCCTTTGTTCCTCGCCCTAATGTCGATTTAACTAAAATAAAAGGAATGATCCGTGCTGTTACAGGGGGAACTCGGGTTTGAACCAAGGACCTCTCGATCTGCAGTCGAATGCTCTACCGCTGAGCTATTCCCCCTTGTTCATAGCCGTAATGTCGATTTAACTAAAATAAACGGAATGATCCGTGCTGCTACAGGGAGAACACGGGTTTGAACCAAGGACCTCTCGATCTGCAGTCGAATGCTCTACCACTGAGTTATTCCCCTTGTTCTTAGCCGTAATGTCGATTTAACTAAAATAAACGGAATGATCCGTGCTGTTACAGGGAGAACACGGGTTTGAACCAAGGACCTCTCGATCTGCAGTCGAATGCTCTACCACTGAGCTATTCCCCCTAGTTCAAGGCCGTAATGTCGATTTAACTAAAATAAACGGAATGATCCGTGCTGTTACAGGGAGAACACGGGTTTGAACCAAGGACCTCTCGATCTGCAGTCGAATGCTCTACCACTGAGCTATTCCCCCTAGTTCAAGGCCGTAATGTCGATTTAACTAAAATAAACGGAATGATCCGTGCTGTTACAGGGGGAACGCGGGTTTGAACCAAGTACCTCTCGATCTGCAGTCGAATGCTCTACCACTGAGCTATTCCCCCGCGTTCGTAACCGTAATGTCGATTTAACTAAAATAAACGGAATGATCCGTGCTGTTACAGTGGGAACTCGGGTTTGAACCAAGAACCTCTCGACCTGCAGTCGAATGCTCTACCACTGAGCTATTTCCCTTTGTTCATAGCCGTAATGTCGATTTAACAAAAATAAACAGAATGATCCGTGCTGTTACAGGGAGAGCACGGGTTTGAACCAAGTACCACTTGATTTGCAGTCGAATGCTCTACCACTGAGCTATTCCCCCTTATTCTTAGCCGTAATGTCGATTTAACTAAAATGAAGGCAATGATCCGTGCTGTTACAGGGAGAACTCGGGTTTGAACCAAGGACCTCTCGATATGCAGTCGAATGCTCTACCACTGAGCTATTCCCCCTAGTTCAAGGCCGTAATGTCGATTTACCTAAAATAAAGGCAATGATCCGTGCTGTTACAGGGAGAACTCGGGTTTGAACCAAGGACCTCTCGATCTGCAGTCGAATGCTCTACCGCTGAGCTATTCCCCCTTGTTCATAGCCGTAATGTCGATTTTACTAAAATTAACGGAATGATCCGTGCTGTTACAGGGAGAACACGGGTTTGAACCAAGGACCTCTTGATCTGCAGTCGAATGCGAGCTATTCCCCCTTGTTCATAACCGTAATGTCGCATTAACTAAAATAAACGGAATGATCCGTGCTGTTACAGTGGGAACTCGGGTTTGAACCAAGGACCTCTCGATCTGCAGTCGAATGCTCTACCACTGATTTATTTCCCTTTGTTCATAGTCGTAATGTCGATTTAGCTAAAATGAAGGCAATGATCCGTGTGGTTACACGGAGAACTCGGGTTTGAACCAAGGACCTCTCGATCTGCAGTCGAATGCTCTACCACTGAGCTATTCCCCCTAGTTCAAGGTCGTAATGTCGATTTAACTAAAATAAAGGCAATGATCCGTGCTGTTACAGGGAGAACTCGGGTTTGATCCAAGGACCTCTCGATCTGCAGTCGAATGCTCTACCACTGAGCTATTCCCCTTTGTTCCTCGCCCTAATGTCGATTTAACTAAAATAAAAGGAATGATCCGTGCTGTTACAGGGGGAACTCGGGTTTGAACCAAGGACCTCTCGATCTGCAGTCGAATGCTCTACCGCTGAGCTATACCCCCTTGTTCATAGCCGTAATGTCGATTTAACTAAAATTAACGGAATGATCCGTGCTGTTACAGGGAGAACACGGGTTTGAACCAAGGACCTCTTGATCTGCAGTCGAATGCGAGCTATTCCCCCTTGTTCATAACCGTAATGTCGATTTAACTAAATAAACGGAATGATCCGTGCTGTTACAGGGAGAACATGGGTTTGAACCAAGTACCTCTCGATCTGCAGTCGAATGCTCTACCACTGATTTATTTCCCTTTGTTCATAGTCCTAATGTCGATTTAGCTAAAATGAAGGCAATGATCCGTGCTGTTACAGGGAGAACTCGGGTTTGAACCAAGGACCTCTCGATCTGCAGTCGAATGCTCTACCACTGAGCTATTCCCCCTTGTTCAAGGCCGTAATGTCGATTTAACTAAAATAAACGGAATGATCCGTGCTGTTACAGGGAGAACTCGGGTTTGAACCAAGGACCGCTCGATCTGCCGTCGAATGCTCTACCGCTGAGCTATTCCCCCTTTTTCAAGGCCGTATTGTCGATTTAACTAAAATAAACGGAATGATCCGTTTTGTTACAGGGAGAACTCGGGTTTGAACCAAGGACCTCTCGATCTGCAGTCGAATGCTCTACCAGTGAGCTATTCCCCCTAGTTCAAGGCAGTAATGTTGATTTAACCAAAATAAAGGCAATGATCCGTGCTATTACAGGAGGAACTTTGGTTTGAACCAAGGACCTCTCGATCTGCAGTCGAATGCTCTACCACTGAGCTATTCCCCTTTGTTCCTCGCCCTAATGTCGATTTAACTAAAAAAAAGGAATGATCCGTGCTGTTACAGGGGGAAATCGGGTTTGAACCAAGGAACTCTCGATCTGCAGTCGAATGCTCTACCACTGAGCTATTCCCCTTTGTTCCTCGCCCTAATGTCGATTTAACTAAAAAAAAGGAATGATCCGTGCTGTTACAGGGGGAAATCGGGTTTGAACCAAGGACCTCTCGATCTGCAGTCGAATGCTCTACCACTGAGCTATTCCCCTTTGTTCCTCGCCCTAATGTCGATTTAACTAAAATAAAAGGAATGATCCGTGCTGTTACAGGGGGAACTCGGGTTTGAACCAAGGACCTCTCGATCTGCAGTCGAATGCTCTACCGCGGAGCTATACCCCCTTGTTCATAGCCGTAATGTCGATTTAACTAAAATTAACGGAATGATCCGTGCTGTTACAGGGAGAACACGGGTTTGAACCAAGGACCTCTTGATCTGCAGTCGAATGCGAGCTATTCCCCCTTGTTCATAACCGTAATGTCGATTTAACTAAATAAACGGAATGATCCGTGCTGTTACAGGGAGAACATGGGTTTGAACCAAGTACCTCTCGATCTGCAGTCGAATGCTCTACCACTGATTTATTTCCCTTTGTTCATAGTCGTAATGTCGATTTAGCTAAAATGAAGGCAATGATCCGTGCTGTTACAGGGAGAACTCGGGTTTGAACCAAGGACCTCTCGATCTGCAGTCGAATGCTCTACCACTGAGCTATTCCCCCTTGTTCAAGGCCGTAATGTCGATTTAACTAAAATAAACGGAATGATCCGTGCTGTTACAGGGAGAACTCGGGTTTGAACCAAGGACCGCTCGATCTGCCGTCGAATGCTCTACCGCTGAGCTATTCCCCCTTTTTCAAGGCCGTATTGTCGATTTAACTAAAATAAACGGAATGATCCGTTTTGTTACAGGGAGAACTCGGGTTTGAACCAAGGACCTCTCGATCTGCAGTCGAATGCTCTACCAGTGAGCTATTCCCCCTAGTTCAAGGCAGTAATGTTGATTTAACCAAAATAAAGGCAATGATCCGTGCTATTACAGGAAGAACTTTGGTTTGAACCAAGGACCTCTCGATCTGCAGTCGAATGCTCTACCACTGAGCTATTCCCCTTTGTTCCTCGCCCTAATGTCGATTTAACTAAAAAAAAGGAATGATCCGTGCTGTTACAGGGGGAAATCGGGTTTGAACCAAGGAACTCTCGATCTGCAGTCGAATGCTCTACCAGTGAGCTATTCCCCCTAGTTCAAGGCCGTAATGTCGATTTAACTAAAATAAAGGCAATGATCCGTTCTATTACAGGAAGAACTTTGGTTTGAACCAAGGACCTCTCGATCTGCAGTCGAATGCTCTACCACTGAGCTATTCCCCTTTGTTCCTCGCCCTAATGTCGATTTAACTAAAATAAAAGGAATGATCCGTGCTGTTACAGGGGGAACTCGGGTTTGAACCAAGGAACTCTCGATCTGCAGTCGAGTGCTCTACCGCTGAGCTATTCCCTCGTGTTCATAACCGTAATGTCGATTTAACTAAAATAAACGAAATTATCCGTGCTGTTACAGGGGGAACTCGAGTTTGAACCAATGACCTCTTGATCTGCAGTCGAATGCTCTACCACTGAGCTACTCCCCCTTGTTCATAACCGTTATGTCTTTTTAACTAAAATAAACGGAATGATCCGTGCTGTTACAGGGGGAACTCGGGTTTGAACCAAGAACCTCTCGATCTGCAGTCGAATTCTCTACCACTGAGCTTTTCCCATTGTTCATAACCGTAATGTCGATTTAACTAAAATAAACGGAATGATCCGTGCTGTTACAGGGGGAACTCGGGTTTGATCCAAGGACCTCTCGATCTGCAGTCGAATGCTCTACCACTGAGCTATTCCCCCGCGTTCGTAACCGTAATGTCGATTTAACTAAAATAAACGAAATGATCCGTGCTGTTACAGGGGGAACTCGAGTTTGAACCAATGACCTCTTGATCTGCAGTCGAATGCTCTACCACTGAGCTACTCCCCCTTGCTCATAACCGTTATGTCGATTTAACTAAATAAACGGAATGATCCGTGCTGTTACAGGGGGAACTCGGGTTTGAACCAAGGACCTCTTGATCTGCAGTCGAATGCGAACTATTCCCCCTTGTTCATAACCGTAATGTCGATTTAACTAAATAAACGGAATGATCCGTGCTGTTACAGGGAGAACATGGGTTTGAACCAAGTACCTCTCGATCTGCAGTCGAATGCTCTACCACTGATTTATTTCCCTTTGTTCATAGTCGTAATGTCGATTTAGCTAAAATGAAGGCAATGATCCGTGCTGTTACAGGGAGAACTCGGGTTTGAACCAAGGACCTCTCGATCTGCAGTCGAATGCTCTACCACTGAGCTATTCCCCCTTGTTCAAGGCCGTAATGTCGATTTAACTAAAATAAACGGAATGATCCGTGCTGTTACAGGGAGAACTCGGGTTTGAACCAAGGACCGCTCGATCTGCCGTCGAATGCTCTACCGCTGAGCTATTCCCCCTTTTTCAAGGCCGTATTGTCGATTTAACTAAAATAAACGGAATGATCCGTTTTGTTACAGGGAGAACTCGGGTTTGAACCAAGGACCTCTCGATCTGCAGTCGAATGCTCTACCAGTGAGCTATTCCCCCTAGTTCAAGGCAGTAATGTTGATTTAACCAAAATAAAGGCAATGATCCGTGCTATTACAGGAAGAACTTTGGTTTGAACCAAGGACCTCTCGATCTGCAGTCGAATGCTCTACCACTGAGCTATTCCCCTTTGTTCCTCGCCCTAATGTCGATTTAACTAAAAAAAAGGAATGATCCGTGCTGTTACAGGGGGAAATCGGGTTTGAACCAAGGAACTCTCGATCTGCAGTCGAATGCTCTACCAGTGAGCTATTCCCCCTAGTTCAAGGCCGTAATGTCGATTTAACTAAAATAAAGGCAATGATCCGTTCTATTACAGGAAGAACTTTGGTTTGAACCAAGGACCTCTCGATCTGCAATCGAATGCTCTACCACTGAGCTATTCCCCTTTGTTCCTCGCCCTAATGTCGATTTAACTAAAATAAAAGGAATGATCCGTGCTGTTACAGGGGGAACTCGGGTTTGAACCAAGGAACTCTCGATCTGCAGTCGAGTGCTCTACCGCTGAGCTATTCCCTCGTGTTCATAACCGTAATGTCGATTTAACTAAAATAAACGAAATTATCCGTGCTGTTACAGGGGGAACTCGAGTTTGAACCAATGACCTCTTGATCTGCAGTCGAATGCTCTACCACTGAGCTACTCCCCCTTGTTCATAACCGTTATGTCGATTTAACTAAAATAAACGGAATGATCCGTGCTGTTACAGGGGGAACTCGGGTTTGAACCAAGAACCTCTCGATCTGCAGTCGAATTCTCTACCACTGAGCTTTTCCCATTGTTCATAACCGTAATGTCGATTTAACTAAAATAAACGGAATGATCCGTGCTGTTACAGGGGGAACTCGGGTTTGATCCAAGGACCTCTCGATCTGCAGTCGAATGCTCTACCACTGAGCTATTCCCCCGCGTTCGTAACCGTAATGTCGATTTAACTAAAATAAACGAAATGATCCGTGCTGTTACAGGGGGAACTCGAGTTTGAACCAATGACCTCTTGATCTGCAGTCGAATGCTCTACCACTGAGCTACTCCCCCTTGTTCATAACCGTTATGTCGATTTAACTAAATAAACGGAATGATCCGTGCTGTTACAGGGGGAACTCGGGTTTGAACCAAGTACCTCTCGATCTGCAGTCGATTGCTCTACCACTGAGCTAATCCCCCTTGTTCATAGCCGTAATGTCGGTTTAACTAAAATAAACGAAATGATCCGTGCTGTTACAGGGAGAGCACGGGTTTGAACCAAGTACCACTTGATTTGCAGTCGAATGCTCTACCACTGAGCTATTCCCCCTTATTCTTAGCCGTAATGTCGATTTAACTAAAATGAAGGCAATGATCCGTGCTGTTACAGGGAGAACTCGGGTTTGAACCAAGGACCTCTCGATATGCAGTCGAATGCTCTACCACTGAGCTATTCCCCCTAGTTCAAGGCCGTAATGTCGATTTACCTAAAATAAAGGCAATGATCCGTGCTGTTACAGGGAGAACTCGGGTTTGAACCAAGGACCTCTCGATCTGCAGTCGAATGCTCTACCGCTGAGCTATTCCCCCTTGTTCATAGCCGTAATGTCGATTTTACTAAAATTAACGGAATGATCCGTGCTGTTACAGGGAGAACACGGGTTTGAACCAAGGACCTCTTGATCTGCAGTCGAATGCGAGCTATTCCCCCTTGTTCATAACCGTAATGTCGCATTAACTAAAATAAACGGAATGATCCGTGCTGTTACAGTGGGAACTCGGGTTTGAACCAAGGACCTCTCGATCTGCAGTCGAATGCTCTACCACTGATTTATTTCCCTTTGTTCATAGTCGTAATGTCGATTTAGCTAAAATGAAGGCAATGATCCGTGTGGTTACACGGAGAACTCGGGTTTGAACCAAGGACCTCTCGATCTGCAGTCGAATGCTCTACCACTGAGCTATTCCCAATAGTTCAAGGTCGTAATGTCGATTTAACTAAAATAAAGGCAATGATCCGTGCTGTTACAGGGAGAACTCGGGTTTGATCCAAGGACCTCTCGATCTGCAGTCGAATGCTCTACCACTGAGCTATTCCCCTTTGTTCCTCGCCCTAATGTCGATTTAACTAAAATAAAAGGAATGATCCGTGCTGTTACAGGGGGAACTCGGGTTTGAACCAAGGACCTCTCGATCTGCAGTCGAATGCTCTACCGCGGAGCTATACCCCCTTGTTCATAGCCGTAATGTCGATTTAACTAAAATTAACGGAATGATCCGTGCTGTTACAGGGAGAACACGGGTTTGAACCAAGGACCTCTTGATCTGCAGTCGAATGCGAGCTATTCCCCCTTGTTCATAACCGTAATGTCGATTTAACTAAATAAACGGAATGATCCGTGCTGTTACAGGGAGAACATGGGTTTGAACCAAGTACCTCTCGATCTGCAGTCGAATGCTCTACCACTGATTTATTTCCCTTTGTTCATAGTCGTAATGTCGATTTAGCTAAAATGAAGGCAATGATCCGTGCTGTTACAGGGAGAACTCGGGTTTGAACCAAGGACCTCTCGATCTGCAGTCGAATGCTCTACCACTGAGCTATTCCCCCTTGTTCAAGGCCGTAATGTCGATTTAACTAAAATAAACGGAATGATCCGTGCTGTTACAGGGAGAACTCGGGTTTGAACCAAGGACCGCTCGATCTGCCGTCGAATGCTCTACCGCTGAGCTATTCCCCCTTTTTCAAGGCCGTATTGTCGATTTAACTAAAATAAACGGAATGATCCGTTTTGTTACAGGGAGAACTCGGGTTTGAACCAAGGACCTCTCGATCTGCAGTCGAATGCTCTACCAGTGAGCTATTCCCCCTAGTTCAAGGCAGTAATGTTGATTTAACCAAAATAAAGGCAATGATCCGTGCTATTACAGGAAGAACTTTGGTTTGAACCAAGGACCTCTCGATCTGCAGTCGAATGCTCTACCACTGAGCTATTCCCCTTTGTTCCTCGCCCTAATGTCGATTTAACTAAAAAAAAGGAATGATCCGTGCTGTTACAGGGGGAAATCGGGTTTGAACCAAGGAACTCTCGATCTGCAGTCGAATGCTCTACCAGTGAGCTATTCCCCCTAGTTCAAGGCCGTAATGTCGATTTAACTAAAATAAAGGCAATGATCCGTTCTATTACAGGAAGAACTTTGGTTTGAACCAAGGACCTCTCGATCTGCAGTCGAATGCTCTACCACTGAGCTATTCCCCTTTGTTCCTCGCCCTAATGTCGATTTAACTAAAATAAAAGGAATGATCCGTGCTGTTACAGGGGGAACTCGGGTTTGAACCAAGGACCTCTCGATCTGCAGTCGAATGCTCTACCGCGGAGCTATACCCCCTTGTTCATAGCCGTAATGTCGATTTAACTAAAATTAACGGAATGATCCGTGCTGTTACAGGGAGAACACGGGTTTGAACCAAGGACCTCTTGATCTGCAGTCGAATGCGAGCTATTCCCCCTTGTTCATAACCGTAATGTCGATTTAACTAAATAAACGGAATGATCCGTGCTGTTACAGGGAGAACATGGGTTTGAACCAAGTACCTCTCGATCTGCAGTCGAATGCTCTACCACTGATTTATTTCCCTTTGTTCATAGTCGTAATGTCGATTTAGCTAAAATGAAGGCAATGATCCGTGCTGTTACAGGGAGAACTCGGGTTTGAACCAAGGACCTCTCGATCTGCAGTCGAATGCTCTACCACTGAGCTATTCCCCCTTGTTCAAGGCCGTAATGTCGATTTAACTAAAATAAACGGAATGATCCGTGCTGTTACAGGGAGAACTCGGGTTTGAACCAAGGACCGCTCGATCTGCCGTCGAATGCTCTACCGCTGAGCTATTCCCCCTTTTTCAAGGCCGTATTGTCGATTTAACTAAAATAAACGGAATGATCCGTTTTGTTACAGGGAGAACTCGGGTTTGAACCAAGGACCTCTCGATCTGCAGTCGAATGCTCTACCAGTGAGCTATTCCCCCTAGTTCAAGGCAGTAATGTTGATTTAACCAAAATAAAGGCAATGATCCGTGCTATTACAGGAAGAACTTTGGTTTGAACCAAGGACCTCTCGATCTGCAGTCGAATGCTCTACCACTGAGCTATTCCCCTTTGTTCCTCGCCCTAATGTCGATTTAACTAAAAAAAAGGAATGATCCGTGCTGTTACAGGGGGAAATCGGGTTTGAACCAAGGAACTCTCGATCTGCAGTCGAATGCTCTACCAGTGAGCTATTCCCCCTAGTTCAAGGCCGTAATGTCGATTTAACTAAAATAAAGGCAATGATCCGTTCTATTACAGGAAGAACTTTGGTTTGAACCAAGGACCTCTCGATCTGCAGTCGAATGCTCTACCACTGAGCTATTCCCCTTTGTTCCTCGCCCTAATGTCGATTTAACTAAAATAAAAGGAATGATCCGTGCTGTTACAGGGGGAACTCGGGTTTGAACCAAGGAACTCTCGATCTGCAGTCGAGTGCTCTACCGCTGAGCTATTCCCTCGTGTTCATAACCGTAATGTCGATTTAACTAAAATAAACGAAATTATCCGTGCTGTTACAGGGGGAACTCGAGTTTGAACCAATGACCTCTTGATCTGCAGTCGAATGCTCTACCACTGAGCTACTCCCCCTTGTTCATAACCGTTATGTCGATTTAACTAAAATAAACGGAATGATCCGTGCTGTTACAGGGGGAACTCGGGTTTGAACCAAGAACCTCTCGATCTGCAGTCGAATTCTCTACCACTGAGCTTTTCCCATTGTTCATAACCGTAATGTCGATTTAACTAAAATAAACGGAATGATCCGTGCTGTTACAGGGGGAACTCGGGTTTGATCCAAGGACCTCTCGATCTGCAGTCGAATGCTCTACCACTGAGCTATTCCCCCGCGTTCGTAACCGTAATGTCGATTTAACTAAAATAAACGAAATGATCCGTGCTGTTACAGGGGGAACTCGAGTTTGAACCAATGACCTCTTGATCTGCAGTCGAATGCTCTACCACTGAGCTACTCCCCCTTGTTCATAACCGTTATGTCGATTTAACTAAATAAACGGAATGATCCGTGCTGTTACAGGGGGAACTCGGGTTTGAACCAAGTACCTCTCGATCTGCAGTCGATTGCTCTACCACTGAGCTAATCCCCCTTGTTCATAGCCGTAATGTCGGTTTAACTAAAATAAACGAAATGATCCGTGCTGTTACAGGGGGAACTCGGGTTTGAACCAAGGACCTCTTGATCTGCAGTCGAATGCGAGCTATTCCCCCTTGTTCATAACCGTAATGTCGATTTAACTAAAATAAACGGAATGATCCGTGCTGGTACAGTGGGAACTCGGGTTTGAACCAAGGACCTCTCGATCTGCAGTCGAATGCTCTACCACTGAGCTATTCCCCTTTGTTCTTCGCCCTAATGTCGATTTAACTAAAATAAAAGGAATGATCCGTGCTGTTACAGGGGGAACTCGGGTTTGAACCAAGGAACTCTCGATCTGCAGTCGAGTGCTCTACCGCTGAGCTATTCCCTCGTGTTCATAACCGTAATGTCGATTTAACTAAAATAAACGAAATTATCCGTGCTGTTACAGGGGGAACTCGAGTTTGAACCAATGACCTCTTGATCTGCAGTCGAATGCTCTACCACTGAGCTACTCCCCCTTGTTCATAACCGTTATGTCGATTTAACTAAAATAAACGGAATGATCCGTGCTGTTACAGGGGGAACTCGGGTTTGAACCAAGAACCTCTCGATCTGCAGTCGAATTCTCTACCACTGAGCTTTTCCCCTTGTTCATAACCGTAATGTCGATTTAACTAAATTAAACGGAATGATCCGTGCTGTTACAGGGAGAACACGGGTTTGAACCAAGTTCCTCTCGATCTGCAGTCGAAAGCTCTACCGCTGAGCTATTCCCCCTTGTTCTTAGCCGTAATGTCGATTTAACTAAAATAAAAGGAATGATCCGTGCTGTTACAGGGGGAACTCGGGTTTGAACCAAGGACCTCTCGATCTGCAGTCGAATGCTCTACCGCTGAGCTATTCCCCCTTGTTCATAGCCGTAATGTCGATTTAACAAAAATAAACGAAATGATCCGTGCTGTTACAGGGGGAACTCGGGTTTGAACCAAGGACCTCTTGATCTGCAGTCGAATGCGAGCTATTCCCCCTTGTTCATAGCCGTAATGTCGATTTAACTAAAATAAACGGAATGATCCGTGCTGGTACAGTGGGAACTCGGGTTTGAACCAAGGACCTCTCGATCTGCAGTCGAATGCTCTACCACTGAGCTATTTCCCTTTGTTCATAGCCGTAATGTCGATTTAACTAAAATAAACGGAATGATCCGTGCTGGTACAGTGGGAACTCGGGTTTGAACCAAGGACCTCTCGATCTGCAGTCGAATGCTCTACCACTGAGCTATTTCCCTTTGTTTATAGCCGTAATGTCGATTTAACTAAATTAAACGGAATGATCCGTGCTGTTACAGGGAGAACACGGGTTTGAACCAAGTTCCTCTCGATCTGCAGTCGAAAGCTCTACCGCTGAGTTATTCCCCCTTGTTCTTAGCCGTAATGTCGATTTAACTAAAATAAAAGGAATGATCCGTGCTGTTACAGGGGGAACTCGGGTTTGAACCAAGGACCTCTCGATCTGCAGTCGAGTGCTCTACCGCTGAGCTATTCCCTCGTGTTCATAACCGTAATGTCGATTTAACTAAAATAAACGAAATTATCCGTGCTGTTACAGGGGGAACTCGAGTTTGAACCAATGACCTCTTGATCTGCAGTCGAATGCTCTACCACTGAGCTACTCCCCCTTGTTCATAACCGTTATGTCGATTTAACTAAAATAAACGGAATGATCCGTGCTGTTACAGGGGGAACTCGGGTTTGAACCAAGAACCTCTCGATCTGCAGTCGAATTCTCTACCACTGAGCTTTTCCCCTTGTTCATAACCGTAATGTCGATTTAACTAAAATAAACGGAATGATCCGTGCTGTTACAGGGGGAACTCGGGTTTGATCCAAGGACCTCTCGATCTGCAGTCGAATGCTCTACCACTGAGCTATTCCCCCGCGTTCGTAACCGTAATGTCGATTTAACTAAAATAAACGAAATGATCCGTGCTGTTACAGGGGGAACTCGAGTTTGAACCAATGACCTCTTGATCTGCAGTCGAATGCTCTACCACTGAGCTACTCCCCCTTGTTCATAACCGTTATGTCGATTTAACTAAATAAACGGAATGATCCGTGCTGTTACAGGGGGAACTCGGGTTTGAACCAAGTACCTCTCGATCTGCAGTCGATTGCTCTACCACTGAGCTAATCCCCCTTGTTCATAGCCGTAATGTCGGTTTAACTAAAATAAACGAAATGATCCGTGCTGTTACAGGGGGAACTCGGGTTTGAACCAATGACCTCTTGATCTGCAGTCGAATGCTCTACCACTGAGCTACTCCCCCTTGTTCATAACCGTTATGTCGATTTAACTAAAATAAACGGAATGATCCGTGCTGTTACAGGGGGAACTCGGGTTTGAACCAAGAACCTCTCGATCTGCAGTCGAATTCTCTACCACTGAGCTTTTCCCCTTGTTCATAACCGTAATGTCGATTTAACTAAATTAAACGGAATGATCCGTGCTGTTACAGGGAGAACACGGGTTTGAACCAAGTTCCTCTCGATCTGCAGTCGAAAGCTCTACCGCTGAGCTATTCCCCCTTGTTCTTAGCCGTAATGTCGATTTAACTAAAATAAAAGGAATGATCCGTGCTGTTACAGGGGGAACTCGGGTTTGAACCAAGGACCTCTCGATCTGCAGTCGAATGCTCTACCGCTGAGCTATTCCCCCTTGTTCATAGCCGTAATGTCGATTTAACAAAAATAAACGAAATGATCCGTGCTGTTACAGGGGGAACTCGGGTTTGAACGAAGGACCTCTTGATCTGCAGTCGAATGCGAGCTATTCCCCCTTGTTCATAGCCGTAATGTCGATTTAACTAAAATAAACGGAATGATCCGTGCTGGTACAGTGGGAACTCGGGTTTGAACCAAGGACCTCTCGATCTGCAGTCGAATGCTCTACCACTGAGCTATTTCCCTTTGTTCATAGCCGTAATGTCGATTTAACTAAAATAAACGAAATGATCCGTGCTGTTACAGGGGGAACTCGGGTTTGAACCAAGGACCTCTTGATCTGCAGTCGAATGCGAGCTATTCCCCCTTGTTCATAGCCGTAATGTCGATTTAACTAAAATAAACGGAATGATCCGTGCTGGTACAGTGGGAACTCGGGTTTGAACCAAGGACCTCTCGATCTGCAGTCGAATGCTCTACCACTGAGCTATTTCCCTTTGTTCATAGCCGTAATGTCGATTTAACTAAAATAAACGGAATGATCCGTGCTGGTACAGTGGGAACTCGGGTTTGAACCAAGGACCTCTCGATCTGCAGTCGAATGCTCTACCACTGAGCTATTTCCCTTTGTTTATAGCCGTAATGTCGATTTAACTAAATTAAACGGAATGATCCGTGCTGTTACAGGGAGAACACGGGTTTGAACCAAGTTCCTCTCGATCTGCAGTCGAAAGCTCTACCGCTGAGTTATTCCCCCTTGTTCTTAGCCGTAATGTCGATTTAACTAAAATAAAAGGAATGATCCGTGCTGTTACAGGGGGAACTCGGGTTTGAACCAAGAACCTCTCGATCTGCAGTCGAATTCTCTACCACTGAGCTTTTCCCCTTGTTCATAACCGTAATGTCGATTTAACTAAAATAAACGGAATGATCCGTGCTGTTACAGGGGGAACTCGGGTTTGATCCAAGGACCTCTCGATCTGCAGTCGAATGCTCTACCACTGAGCTATTCCCCCGCGTTCGTAACCGTAATGTCGATTTAACTAAAATAAACGAAATGATCCGTGCTGTTACAGGGGGAACTCGAGTTTGAACCAATGACCTCTTGATCTGCAGTCGAATGCTCTACCACTGAGCTACTCCCCCTTGTTCATAACCGTTATGTCGATTTAACTAAATAAACGGAATGATCCGTGCTGTTACAGGGGGAACTCGGGTTTGAACCAAGTACCTCTCGATCTGCAGTCGATTGCTCTACCACTGAGCTAATCCCCCTTGTTCATAGCCGTAATGTCGGTTTAACTAAAATAAACGAAATGATCCGTGCTGTTACAGGGGGAACTCGGGTTTGAACCAATGACCTCTTGATCTGCAGTCGAATGCTCTACCACTGAGCTACTCCCCCTTGTTCATAACCGTTATGTCGATTTAACTAAAATAAACGGAATGATCCGTGCTGTTACAGGGGGAACTCGGGTTTGAACCAAGAACCTCTCGATCTGCAGTCGAATTCTCTACCACTGAGCTTTTCCCCTTGTTCATAACCGTAATGTCGATTTAACTAAATTAAACGGAATGATCCGTGCTGTTACAGGGAGAACACGGGTTTGAACCAAGTTCCTCTCGATCTGCAGTCGAAAGCTCTACCGCTGAGCTATTCCCCCTTGTTCTTAGCCGTAATGTCGATTTAACTAAAATAAACGGAATGATCCGTGCTGTTACAAGGAGAACACGGGTTTGAACCAAGGACCTCTCAATCTGCAGTAGAATGCTCTACCACTGTGCTATTCCCCCTAGTTCAAGGCCGTAATGTCGATTTAACTAAAATAAAGGCAATGATCCGTGCTGTTACAGGGACAACTCGGGTTTGAACCAAGGACCTCTCGATCTGCAGTCGAATGCTCTACCGCTGAGCTATTCCCCCTTGTTCATAGCCGTAATGTCGATTTAACAAAAATAAACGAAATGATCCGTGCTGTTACAGGGGGAACTCGGGTTTGAACCAAGGACCTCTTGATCTGCAGTCGAATGCGAGCTATTCCCCCTTGTTCATAGCCGTAATGTCGATTTAACTAAAATAAACGGAATGATCCGTGCTGGTACAGTGGGAACTCGGGTTTGAACCAAGGACCTCTCGATCTGCAGTCGAATGCTCTACCACTGAGCTATTTCCCTTTGTTCATAGCCGTAATGTCGATTTAACTAAAATAAACGGAATGATCCGTGCTGGTACAGTGGGAACTCGGGTTTGAACCAAGGACCTCTCGATCTACAGTCGAATGCTCTACCACTGAGCTATTTCCCTTTGTTTATAGCCGTAATGTCGATTTAACTAAATTAAACGGAATGATCCGTGCTGTTACAGGGAGAACACGGGTTTGAACCAAGTTCCTCTCGATCTGCAGTCGAAAGCTCTACCGCTGAGCTATTCCCCCTTGTTCTTAGCCGTAATGTCGATTTAACTAAAATAAAAGGAATGATCCGTGCTGTTACAGGGGGAACTCGGGTTTGAACCAAGGACCTCTCGATCTGCAGTCGAGTGCTCTACCGCTGAGCTATTCCCTCGTGTTCATAACCGTAATGTCGATTTAACTAAAATAAACGAAATTATCCGTGCTGTTACAGGGGGAACTCGAGTTTGAACCAATGACCTCTTGATCTGCAGTCGAATGCTCTACCACTGAGCTACTCCCCCTTGTTCATAACCGTTATGTCGATTTAACTAAAATAAACGGAATGATCCGTGCTGTTACAGGGGGAACTCGGGTTTGAACCAAGAACCTCTCGATCTGCAGTCGAATTCTCTACCACTGAGCTTTTCCCCTTGTTCATAACCGTAATGTCGATTTAACTAAAATAAACGGAATGATCCGTGCTGTTACAGGGGGAACTCGGGTTTGATCCAAGGACCTCTCGATCTGCAGTCGAATGCTCTACCACTGAGCTATTCCCCCGCGTTCGTAACCGTAATGTCGATTTAACTAAAATAAACGAAATGATCCGTGCTGTTACAGGGGGAACTCGAGTTTGAACCAATGACCTCTTGATCTGCAGTCGAATGCTCTACCACTGAGCTACTCCCCCTTGTTCATAACCGTTATGTCGATTTAACTAAATAAACGGAATGATCCGTGCTGTTACAGGGGGAACTCGGGTTTGAACCAAGTACCTCTCGATCTGCAGTCGATTGCTCTACCACTGAGCTAATCCCCCTTGTTCATAGCCGTAATGTCGGTTTAACTAAAATAAACGAAATGATCCGTGCTGTTACAGGGGGAACTCGGGTTTGAACCAATGACCTCTTGATCTGCAGTCGAATGCTCTACCACTGAGCTACTCCCCCTTGTTCATAACCGTTATGTCGATTTAACTAAAATAAACGGAATGATCCGTGCTGTTACAGGGGGAACTCGGGTTTGAACCAAGAACCTCTCGATCTGCAGTCGAATTCTCTACCACTGAGCTTTTCCCCTTGTTCATAACCGTAATGTCGATTTAACTAAATTAAACGGAATGATCCGTGCTGTTACAGGGAGAACACGGGTTTGAACCAAGTTCCTCTCGATCTGCAGTCGAAAGCTCTACCGCTGAGCTATTCCCCCTTGTTCTTAGCCGTAATGTCGATTTAACTAAAATAAAAGGAATGATCCGTGCTGTTACAGGGGGAACTCGGGTTTGAACCAAGGACCTCTCGATCTGCAGTCGAATGCTCTACCGCTGAGCTATTCCCCCTTGTTCATAGCCGTAATGTCGATTTAACAAAAATAAACGAAATGATCCGTGCTGTTACAGGGGGAACTCGGGTTTGAACCAAGGACCTCTTGATCTGCAGTCGAATGCGAGCTATTCCCCCTTGTTCATAGCCGTAATGTCGATTTAACTAAAATAAACGGAATGATCCGTGCTGGTACAGTGGGAACTCGGGTTTGAACCAAGGACCTCTCGATCTGCAGTCGAATGCTCTACCACTGAGCTATTTCCCTTTGTTCATAGCCGTAATGTCGATTTAACTAAAATAAACGGAATGATCCGTGCTGGTACAGTGGGAACTCGGGTTTGAACCAAGGACCTCTCGATCTGCAGTCGAATGCTCTACCACTGAGCTATTTCCCTTTGTTTATAGCCGTAATGTCGATTTAACTAAATTAAACGGAATGATCCGTGCTGTTACAGGGAGAACACGGGTTTGAACCAAGTTCCTCTCGATCTGCAGTCGAAAGCTCTACCGCTGAGCTATTCCCCCTTGTTCTTAGCCGTAATGTCGATTTAACTAAAATAAAAGGAATGATCCGTGCTGTTACAGGGGGAACTCGGGTTTGAACCAAGGACCTCTCGATCTGCAGTCGAGTGCTCTACCGCTGAGCTATTCCCTCGTGTTCATAACCGAAATGTCGATTTAACTAAAATAAACGAAATTATCCGTGCTGTTACAGGGGGAACTCGAGTTTGAACCAATGACCTCTTGATCTGCAGTCGAATGCTCTACCACTGAGCTACTCCCCCTTGTTCATAACCGTTATGTCGATTTAACTAAAATAAACGGAATGATCCGTGCTGTTACAGGGGGAACTCGGGGTTGAACCAAGAACCTCTCGATCTGCAGTCGAATTCTCTACCACTGAGCTTTTCCCCTTGTTCATAACCGTAATGTCGATTTAACTAAAATAAACGGAATGATCCGTGCTGTTACAGGGGGAACTCGGGTTTGATCCAAGGACCTCTCGATCTGCAGTCGAATGCTCTACCACTGAGCTATTCCCCCGCGTTCGTAACCGTAATGTCGATTTAACTAAAATAAACGAAATGATCCGTGCTGTTACAGGGGGAACTCGAGTTTGAACCAATGACCTCTTGATCTGCAGTCGAATGCTCTACCACTGAGCTACTCCCCCTTGTTCATAACCGTTATGTCGATTTAACTAAATAAACGGAATGATCCGTGCTGTTACAGGGGGAACTCGGGTTTGAACCAAGTACCTCTCGATCTGCAGTCGATTGCTCTACCACTGAGCTAATCCCCCTTGTTCATAGCCGTAATGTCGGTTTAACTAAAATAAACGAAATGATCCGTGCTGTTACAGGGGGAACTCGGGTTTGAACCAAGGACCTCTTGATCTGCAGTCGAATGCGAGCTATTCCCCCTTGTTCATAACCGTAATGTCGATTTAACTAAAATAAACGGAATGATCCGTGCTGGTACAGTGGGAACTCGGGTTTGAACCAAGGACCTCTCGATCTGCAGTCGAATGCTCTTCCACTGAGCTATTTCCCTTTGTTCATAGCCGTAATGTCGATTTAACTAAACTAAACGGAATGATCCGTGCTGTTACAGGGAGAGCACGGGTTTGAACCAAGTACCTCTTGATCTGCAGTCGAATGCTCTACCACTGAGCTATTCCCCCTTGTTCTTAGCCGTAATGTCGATTTAACTAAAATAAACGGAATGATCCGTGCTGTTACAGGGAGAACACGGGTTTGAACCAAGGACCTGTCGATCTGCAGTCGAATGCTCTACCATTGAGCTATTCCCCTTTGTTCCTCGCCCTAATGTCGATTTAACTAAAATAAAAGGAATGATCCGTGCTGTTACAGGGGGAACTCGGGTTTGAACCAAGGACCTCTCGATCTGCAGTCGAATGCTCTACCGCTGAGCTATTCCCCCTTGTTCATAGCCGTAATGTCGATTTAACAAAAATTAACGGAATGATCCGTGCTGTTACAGGGAGAACACGGGTTTGAACCAAGGATCTCTTGATTTGCAGTCGAATGCGAGCTATTCCCCCTTGTTCATAACCGTAATGTCGCATTAACTAAAATAAACGAAATGATCCGTGCTGTTACAGTGGGAACTCGGGTTTGAACCAAGGACCTCTCGATCTGCAGTCGAATACTCTACCACTGATTTATTTCCCTTTGTTCATAGTCGTAATGTCGATTTAGCTAAAATAAACGGAATGATCCGTGCTGTTACAGGGAGAACTCGGGTTTGAGCCAAGTTCCTCTCGATCTGCAGTCGAAAGCTCTACCGCTGAGCTATTCCCCCTTGTTCTTAGCCGAAATGTCGATTTAACTAAAATAAACGGAATGATCCGTGCTGTTACAGGTGGAACTCGGGTTTGAACCAAGTACCTCTCGATCTGCAGTCGAATGCTCTACCACTGACCTATTCCCCCGCGTTCGTAACCGTAATGTCGATTTAACTAAAATAAACGAAATGATCCGTGCTGTTACAGGGGGAACTCGGGTTTGAACCAAGGACCTGTCGATCTGCAGTCGAATGCTCTACCACTGAGCTATTTCCCTTTGTTCATAGCCGTAATGTCAATTTAACTAAAATAAACGGAAGGATCCGTGCTGTTACAGGGAGAGCACGGGTTTGAACCAAGTACCTCTTGATCTGCAGTCGAATGCTCTACCACTGAGCTATTCCCCCTTGTTCTTAGCCGTAATGTCGATTTAACTAAAATAAACGGAATGATCCGTGCTGTTACAGGGAGAACACGGGTTTGAACCAAGGACCTCTCAATCTGCAGTAGAATGCTCTACCACTGTGCTATTCCCCCTAGTTCAAGGCCGTAATGTCGATTTAACTAAAATGAAGGCAATGATCCGTGCTGTTACAGGGAGAACTCGGGTTTGAACCAAGGACCTCTCGATCTGCAGTCAAATGCTCTACCACTGAGCTATTCCCCCTTGTTCTTAGCCGTAATGTCGATTTAACTAAAATAAAGGCAATGATCCGTGCTGTTACAGGGACAACTCGGGTTTGAACCAAGGACCTCTCGATCTGCAGTCGAATGCTCTACCACTGAGCTATTCCCCTTTGTTCCTCGCCCTAATTTCGATTTAACTAAAATAAAAGGAATGATCCGTGCTGTTACAGGGGGCACTCGGGTTTGAACCAAGGACCTCTCGATCTGCAGTCGAATGCTCTACCGCTGAGCTATTCCCCCTTGTTCATAGCCGTAATGTCGATTTAACTAAAATTAACGGAATGATCCGTGCTGTTACAGGGAGAACACGGGTTTGAACCAAGGACCTCTTGATCTGCAGTCGAATGCGAGCTATTCCCCCTTGTTCATAACCGTAATGTCGCATTAACTAAATTAAACGGAATGATCCGTGCTGTTACAGGGAGAGCACGGGTTTGAACCAAGTACCTCTTGATCTGCAGTCGAATGCTCTACCACTGAGCTATTCCCCCTTGTTCTTAGCCGTAATGTCGATTTAACTAAAATAAACGGAATGATCCGTGCTGTTAAAGGGAGAACACGGGTTTGAATTAAGGACCTCTCGATCTGCAGTCGAATGCTCTACCATTGAGCTATTCCCCTTTGTTCCTCGCCCTAATGTCGATTTAACTAAAATAAAAGGAATGATCCGTGCTGTTACAGGGGGAACTCGGGTTTGAACCAAGGACCTCTCGATCTGCAGTCGAATGCTCTACCGCTGAGCTATTCCCCCTTGTTCATAGCCGTAATGTCGATTTAACTAAAATTAACGGAATGATCCGTGCTGTTACAGGGAGAACACGGGTTTGAACCAAGGACCTCTTGATCTGCAGTCGAATGCGAGCTATTCCCCCTTGTTCATAACCGTAATGTCGCATTAACTAAATTAAACGGAATGATCCGTGCTGTTACAGGGAGAGCACGGGTTTGAACCAAGTACCTCTTGATCTGCAGTCGAATGCTCTACCACTGAGCTATTCCCCCTTGTTCTTAGCCGTAATGTCGATTTAACTAAAATAAACGGAATGATCCGTGCTGTTACAGGGAGAACACGGGTTTGAACCAAGGACCTCTCGATCTGCAGTCGAATGCTCTACCACTGAGCTATTCCCCTTTGTTCCTCGCCCTAATGTCGATTTAACTAAAATAAAAGGAATGATCCGTGCTGTTACAGGGGGCACTCGGGTTTGAACCAAGTACCTCTTGATCTGCAGTCGAATGCTCTACCACTGAGCTATTCCCCCTTGTTCTTAGCCGTAATGTCGATTTAACTAAAATAAACGGAATGATCCGTGCTGTTACAGGGAGAACACGGGTTTGAACCAAGGACCGGTCGATCTGCAGTCGAATGCTCTACCATTGAGCTATTCCCCTTTGTTCCTCGCCCTAATGTCGATTTAACTAAAATAAAAGGAATGATCCGTGCTGTTACAGGGGGAACTCGGGTTTGAACCAAGGACCTCTCGATCTGCAGTCGAATGCTCTACCGCTGAGCTATTCCCCCTTGTTCATAGCCGTAATGTCGATTTAACAAAAATTAACGGAATGATCCGTGCTGTTACAGGGAGAACACGGGTTTGAACCAAGGATCTCTTGATTTGCAGTCGAATGCGAGCTATTCCCCCTTGTTCATAACCGTAATGTCGCATTAACTAAATTAAACGGAATGATCCGTGCTGTTACAGGGAGAGCACGGGTTTGAACCAAGTACCTCTTGATCTGCAGTCGAATGCTCTACCACTGAGCTATTCCCCCTTGTTCTTAGCCGTAATGTCGATTTAACTAAAATAAACGGAATGATCCGTGCTGTTAAAGGGAGAACACGGGTTTGAATTAAGGACCTCTCGATCTGCAGTCGAATGCTCTACCATTGAGCTATTCCCCTTTGTTCCTCGCCCTAATGTCGATTTAACTAAAATAAAAGGAATGATCCGTGCTGTTACAGGGGGAACTCGGGTTTGAACCAAGGACCTCTCGATCTGCAGTCGAATGCTCTACCGCTGAGCTATTCCCCCTTGTTCATAGCCGTAATGTCGATTTAACTAAAATTAACGGAATGATCCGTGCTGTTACAGGGAGAACACGGGTTTGAACCAAGGACCTCTTGATCTGCAGTCGAATGCGAGCTATTCCCCCTTGTTCATAACCGTAATGTCGCATTAACTAAATTAAACGGAATGATCCGTGCTGTTACAGGGAGAGCACGGGTTTGAACCAAGTACCTCTTGATCTGCAGTCGAATGCTCTACCACTGAGCTATTCCCCCTTGTTCTTAGCCGTAATGTCGATTTAACTAAAATAAACGGAATGATCCGTGCTGTTACAGGGAGAACACGGGTTTGAACCAAGGACCTCTCGATCTGCAGTCGAATGCTCTACCACTGAGCTATTCCCCTTTGTTCCTCGCCCTAATGTCGATTTAACTAAAATAAAAGGAATGATCCGTGCTGTTACAGGGGGCACTCGGGTTTGAACCAAGTACCTCTTGATCTGCAGTCGAATGCTCTACCACTGAGCTATTCCCCCTTGTTCTTAGCCGTAATGTCGATTTAACTAAAATAAACGGAATGATCCGTGCTGTTACAGGGAGAACACGGGTTTGAACCAAGGACCGGTCGATCTGCAGTCGAATGCTCTACCATTGAGCTATTCCCCTTTGTTCCTCGCCCTAATGTCGATTTAACTAAAATAAAAGGAATGATCCGTGCTGTTACAGGGGGAACTCGGGTTTGAACCAAGGACCTCTCGATCTGCAGTCGAATGCTCTACCGCTGAGCTATTCCCCCTTGTTCATAGCCGTAATGTCGATTTAACAAAAATTAACGGAATGATCCGTGCTGTTACAGGGAGAACACGGGTTTGAACCAAGGATCTCTTGATTTGCAGTCGAATGCGAGCTATTCCCCCTTGTTCATAACCGTAATGTCGCATTAACTAAAATAAACGAAATGATCCGTGCTGTTACAGTGGGAACTCGGGTTTGAACCAAGGACCTCTCGATCTGCAGTCGAATACTCTACCACTGATTTATTTCCCTTTGTTCATAGTCGTAATGTCGATTTAGCTAAAATAAACGGAATGATCCGTGCTGTTACAGGGAGAACTCGGGTTTGAACCAAGTTCCTCTCGATCTGCAGTCGAAAGCTCTACCGCTGAGCTATTCCCCCTTGTTCTTAGCCGAAATGTCGATTTAACTAAAATAAACGGAATGATCCGTGCTGTTACAGGTGGAACTCGGGTTTGAACCAAGTACCTCTCGATCTGCAGTCGAATGCTCTACCACTGACCTATTCCCCCGCGTTCGTAACCGTAATGTCGATTTAACTAAAATAAACGAAATGATCCGTGCTGTTACAGGGGGAACTCGGGTTTGAACCAAGGACCTGTCGATCTGCAGTCGAATGCTCTACCACTGAGCTATTTCCCTTTGTTCATAGCCGTAATGTCGATTTAACTAAAATAAACGGAAGGATCCGTGCTGTTACAGGGAGAGCACGGGTTTGAACCAAGTACCTCTTGATCTGCAGTCGAATGCTCTACCACTGAGCTATTCCCCCTTGTTCTTAGCCGTAATGTCGATTTAACTAAAATAAACGGAATGATCCGTGCTGTTACAGGGAGAACACGGGTTTGAACCAAGGACCTCTCAATCTGCAGTAGAATGCTCTACCACTGTGCTATTCCCCCTAGTTCAAGGCCGTAATGTCGATTTAACTAAAATGAAGGCAATGATCCGTGCTGTTACAGGGAGAACTCGGGTTTGAACCAAGGACCTCTCGATCTGCAGTCAAATGCTCTACCACTGAGCTATTCCCCCTTGTTCTTAGCCGTAATGTCGATTTAACTAAAATAAAGGCAATGATCCGTGCTGTTACAGGGACAACTCGGGTTTGAACCAAGGACCTCTCGATCTGCAGTCGAATGCTCTACCACTGAGCTATTCCCCTTTGTTCCTCGCCCTAATTTCGATTTAACTAAAATAAAAGGAATGATCCGTGCTGTTACAGGGGGCACTCGGGTTTGAACCAAGGACCTCTCGATCTGCAGTCGAATGCTCTACCGCTGAGCTATTCCCCCTTGTTCATAGCCGTAATGTCGATTTAACTAAAATTAACGGAATGATCCGTGCTGTTACAGGGAGAACACGGGTTTGAACCAAGGACCTCTTGATCTGCAGTCGAATGCGAGCTATTCCCCCTTGTTCATAACCGTAATGTCGCATTAACTAAATTAAACGGAATGATCCGTGCTGTTACAGGGAGAGCACGGGTTTGAACCAAGTACCTCTTGATCTGCAGTCGAATGCTCTACCACTGAGCTATTCCCCCTTGTTCTTAGCCGTAATGTCGATTTAACTAAAATAAACGGAATGATCCGTGCTGTTAAAGGGAGAACACGGGTTTGAATTAAGGACCTCTCGATCTGCAGTCGAATGCTCTACCATTGAGCTATTCCCCTTTGTTCCTCGCCCTAATGTCGATTTAACTAAAATAAAAGGAATGATCCGTGCTGTTACAGGGGGAACTCGGGTTTGAACCAAGGACCTCTCGATCTGCAGTCGAATGCTCTACCGCTGAGCTATTCCCCCTTGTTCATAGCCGTAATGTCGATTTAACTAAAATTAACGGAATGATCCGTGCTGTTACAGGGAGAACACGGGTTTGAACCAAGGACCTCTTGATCTGCAGTCGAATGCGAGCTATTCCCCCTTGTTCATAACCGTAATGTCGCATTAACTAAATTAAACGGAATGATCCGTGCTGTTACAGGGAGAGCACGGGTTTGAACCAAGTACCTCTTGATCTGCAGTCGAATGCTCTACCACTGAGCTATTCCCCCTTGTTCTTAGCCGTAATGTCGATTTAACTAAAATAAACGGAATGATCCGTGCTGTTACAGGGAGAACACGGGTTTGAACCAAGGACCTCTCGATCTGCAGTCGAATGCTCTACCACTGAGCTATTCCCCTTTGTTCCTCGCCCTAATGTCGATTTAACTAAAATAAAAGGAATGATCCGTGCTGTTACAGGGGGCACTCGGGTTTGAACCAAGGACCTCTCGATCTGCAGTCGAATGCTCTACCGCTGAGCTATTCCCCCTTGTTCATAGCCGTAATGTCGATTTAACTAAAATTAACGGAATGATCCGTGCTGTTACAGGGAGAACACGGGTTTGAACCAAGGACCTCTTGATCTGCAGTCGAATGCGAGCTATTCCCCCTTGTTCATAACCGTAATGTCGCATTAACTAAAATAAACGAAATGATCCGTGCTGTTACAGTGGGAACTCGGGTTTGAACCAAGGACCTCTCGATCTGCAGTCGAATACTCTACCACTGATTTATTTCCCTTTGTTCATAGTCGTAATGTCGATTTAGCTAAAATAAACGGAATGATCCGTGCTGTTACAGGGAGAACTCGGGTTTGAACAAAGTTCCTCTCGATCTGCAGTCGAAAGCTCTACCGCTGAGCTATTCCCCCTTGTTCTTAGCCGTAATGTCGATTTAACTAAAATAAACGGAATGATCCGTGCTGTTACAGGGGGAACTCGGGTTTGAACCAAGTACCTCTCGATCTGCAGTCGAATGCTCTACCACTGAGCTATTCCCCCTTGTTCTTAGCCGTAATGTCGATTTAACTAAAATAAACGGAATGATCCGTGCTGTTACAGGGAGAACACAGGTTTGAACCAAGGACCTCTCAATCTGCAGTAGAATGCTCTACCACTGTGCTATTCCCCCTAGTTAGGGCCGTAATGTCGATTGAACTAAAATGAAGGCAATGATCCGTGCTGTTACAGGGAGAACTCGGGTTTGAACCAAGGACCTCTCGATCTGCAGTCGAATGCTCTACCACTGAGCTATTCCCCTTTGTTCCTCGCCCTAATGTCGATTTAACTAAAATAAAAGGAATGATCCGTGCTGTTACAGGGGGCACTCGGGTTTGAACCAAGGACCTCTCGATCTGCAGTCGAATGCTCTACCGCTGAGCTATTCCCCCTTGTTCATAGCCGTAATGTCGATTTAACTAAAATTAACGGAATGATCCGTGCTGTTACAGGGAGAACACGGGTTTGAACCAAGGACCTCTTGATCTGCAGTCGAATGCGAGCTATTCCCCCTTGTTCATAACCGTAATGTCGCATTAACTAAAATAAACGGAATGATCCGTGCTGTTACAGGGAGAGCACGGGTTTGAACCAAGTACCTCTTGATCTGCAGTCGAATGCTCTACCACTGAGCTATTCCCCCTTGTTCTTAGCCGTAATGTCGATTTAACTAAAATAAACGGAATGATCCGTGCTGTTACAGGGAGAACACGGGTTTGAACCAAGGACCTCTCGATCTGCAGTCGAATGCTCTACCATTGAGCTATTCCCCTTTGTTCCTCGCCCTAATGTCGATTTAACTAAAATAAAAGGAATGATCCGTGCTGTTACATGGGGAACTCGGGTTTGAACCAAGGACCTCTCGATCTGCAGTCGAATGCTCTACCGCTGAGCTATTCCCCCTTGTTCATAGCCGTAATGTCGATTTAACAAAAATTAACGGAATGATCCGTGCTGTTACAGGGAGAACACGGGTTTGAACCAAGGACCTCTTGATTTGCAGTCGAATGCGAGCTATTCCCCCTTGTTCATAACCGTAATGTCGCATAAACTAAAATAAACGAAATGATCCGTGCTGTTACAGTGGGAACTCGGGTTTGAACCAAGGACCTCTCGATCTGCAGTCGAATACTCTACCACTGATTTATTTCCCTTTGTTCATAGTCGTAATGTCGATTTAGCTAAAATAAACGGAATGATCCGTGCTGTTACAGGGAGAACTCGGGTTTGAGCCAAGTTCCTCTCGATCTGCAGTCGAAAGCTCTACCGCTGAGCTATTCCCCCTTGTTCTTAGCCGTAATGTCGATTTAACTAAAATAAACGGAATGATCCGTGCTGTTACAGGGGGAACTCGGGTTTGGACCAAGTACCTCTCGATCTGCAGTCGAATGCTCTACCACTGAGCTATTCCCCCGCGTTCGTAACCGTAATGTCGATTTAACTAAAATAAACGAAATGATCCGTGCTGTTACAGGGAGAACACGGGTTTGAAACAAGGACCTCTCGATCTGCAGTCGAATGCTCTACCATTGAGCTATTCCCCTTTGTTCCTCGCCCTAATGTCGATTTAACTAAAATAAAAGGAATGATCCGTGCTGTTACATGGGGAACTCGGGTTTGAACCAAGGACCTCTCGATCTGCAGTCGAATGCTCTACCGCTGAGCTATTCCCCCTTGTTCATAGCCGTAATGTCGATTTAACAAAAATTAACGGAATGATCCGTGCTGTTACAGGGAGAACACGGGTTTGAACCAAGGACCTCTTGATTTGCAGTCGAATGCGAGCTATTCCCCCTTGTTCATAACCGTAATGTCGCATTAACTAAAATAAACGAAATGATCCGTGCTGTTACAGTGGGAACTCGGGTTTGAACCAAGGACCTCTCGATCTGCAGTCGAATACTCTACCACTGATTTATTTCCCTTTGTTCATAGTCGTAATGTCGATTTAGCTAAAATATACGGAATGATCCGTGCTGTTACAGGGAGAACTCGGGTTTGAACCAAGTTCCTCTCGATCTGCAGTCGAAAGCTCTACCGCTGAGCTATTCCCCCTTGTTCTTAGCCGTAATGTCGATTTAACTAAAATAAACGGAATGATCCGTGCTGTTACAGGGGGAACTCGGGTTTGAACCAAGTACCTCTCGATCTGCAGTCGAATGCTCTACCACTGAGCTGTTCCCCCGCGTTGGTAACCGTAATGTCGATTTAACTAAAATAAACGAAATGATCCGTGCTGTTACAGGGGGAACTCGGGTTTGAACCAAGGACCTCTTGATCTGCAGTCGAATGCGAGCTATTCACCCTTGTTCATAACCGTAATGTCGATTTAACTAAAATAAACGGAATGATCCGTGCTGTTACAGTGGGAACTCGGGTTTGAACGAAGGACCTCTCGATCTGCAGTCGAATGCTCTACCACTGAGCTATTTCCCTTTGTTCATAGCCGTAATGTCGATTTAACTAAAATAAACGGAAGGATCCGTGCTGTTACAGGGAGAGCACGGGTTTGAACCAAGGACCTCTCGATCTGCAGTCGAATGCTCTACCACTGAGCTATTCCCCCTAGTTCAAGGCCGTAATGTCGATTTAACTAAAATAAAGGCAATGATCCGTGCTGTTACAGGGACAACTCGGGTTTGAACCAAGGACCTCTCGATCTGCAGTCGAATGCTCTACCATTGAGCTATTCCCCTTTGTTCCTCGCCCTAATGTCGATTTAACTAAAATAAAAGGAATGATCCGTGCTGTTACATGGGGAACTCGGGTTTGAACCAAGGACCTCTCGATCTGCAGTCGAATGCTCTACCGCTGAGCTATTCCCCCTTGTTCATAGCCGTAATGTCGATTTAACAAAAATTAACGGAATGATCCGTGCTGTTACAGGGAGAACACGGGTTTGAACCAAGGACCTCTTGATTTGCAGTCGAATGCGAGCTATTCCCCCTTGTTCATAACCGTAATGTCGCATTAACTAAAATAAACGAAATGATCCGTGCTGTTACAGTGGGAACTCGGGTTTGAACCAAGGACCTCTCGATCTGCAGTCGAATACTCTACCACTGATTTATTTCCCTTTGTTCATAGTCGTAATGTCGATTTAGCTAAAATAAACGGAATGATCCGTGCTGTTACAGGGAGAACTCGGGTTTGAACCAAGTTCCTCTCGATCTGCAGTCGAAAGCTCTACCGCTGAGCTATTCCCCCTTGTTCTTAGCCGTAATGTCGATTTAACTAAAATAAACGGAATGATCCGTGCTGTTACAGGGGGAACTCGGGTTTGAACCAAGTACCTCTCGATCTGCAGTCGAATGCTCTACCACTGAGCTGTTCCCCCGCGTTGGTAACCGTAATGTCGATTTAACTAAAATAAACGAAATGATCCGTGCTGTTACAGGGGGAACTCGGGTTTGAACCAAGGACCTCTTGATCTGCAGTCGAATGCGAGCTATTCACCCTTGTTCATAACCGTAATGTCGATTTAACTAAAATAAACGGAATGATCCGTGCTGTTACAGTGGGAACTCGGGTTTGAACCAAGGACCTCTCGATCTGCAGTCGAATGCTCTACCACTGAGCTATTTCCCTTTGTTCATAGCCGTAATGTCGATTTAACTAAAATAAACGGAAGGATCCGTGCTGTTACAGGGAGAGCACGGGTTTGAACCAAGGACCTCTCGATCTGCAGTCGAATGCTCTACCACTGAGCTATTCCCCCTAGTTCAAGGCCGTAATGTCGATTTAACTAAAATAAAGGCAATGATCCGTGCTGTTACAGGGACAACTCGGGTTTGAACCAAGGACCTCTCGATCTGCAGTCGAATGCTCTACCACTGAGCTATTCCCCTTTGTTCCTCGCCCTAATGTCGATTTAACTAAAATAAAAGGAATGATCCGTGCTGTTACAGGGGGCACTCGGGTTTGAACCAAGGACCTCTCGATCTGCAGTCGAATGCTCTACCGCTGAGCTATTCCCCCTTGTTCATAGCCGTAATGTCGATATAACTAAAATTAACGGAATGATCCGTGCTGTTACAGGGAGAACACGGGTTTGAACCAAGGACCTCTTGATCTGCAGTCGAATGCGAGCTATTCCCCCTTGTTCATAACCGTAATGTCGCATTAACTAAAATAAACGGAATGATCCGTGCTGTTACAGTGGGAACTCGGGTTTGAACCAAGGACCTCTCGATCTGCAGTCGAATGCTCTACCGCTGAGCTATTCCCCCTTGTTCATAGCCGTAATGTCGATATAACTAAAATTAACGGAATGATCCGTGCTGTTACAGGGAGAACACGGGTTTGAACCAAGGACCTCTTGATCTGCAGTCGAATGCGAGCTATTCCCCCTTGTTCATAACCGTAATGTCGCATTAACTAAAATAAACGAAATGATCCGTGCTGTTACAGTGGGAACTCGGGTTTGAACCAAGTTCCTCTCGATCTGCAGTCGAAAGCTCTACCGCTGAGCTATTCCCCCTTGTTCTTAGCCGTAATGTCGATTTAACTAAAATAAACGGAATGATCCGTGCTGTTACAGGGGGAACTCGGGTTTGAACCAAGTACCTCTCGATCTGCAGTCGAATGCTCTACCACTGAGCTGTTCCCCCGCGTTCGTAACCGTAATGTCGATTTAACTAAAATAAACGAAATGATCCGTGCTGATACAGGGGGAACTCGGGTTTGAACCAAGGACCTCTTGATCTGCAGTCGAATGCGAGCTATTCACCCTTGTTCATAACCGTAATGTCGATTTAACTAAAATAAACGGAATGATCCGTGCTGTTACAGTGGGAACTCGGGTTTGAACCAAGGACCTCTCGATCTGCAGTCGAATGCTCTACCACTAAGCTATTTCCCTTTGTTCATAGCCGTAATGTCGATTTAACTAAAATAAACGGAAGGATCCGTGCTGTTACAGGGAGAGCACGGGTTTGAACCAAGTACCTCTTGATCTGCAGTCGAATGCTCTACCACTGAGCTATTCCCCCTTGTTCTTAACCGTAATGTCGATTTAACTAAAATAAACGGAATGATCCGTGCTGTTACAGGGAGAACACGGGTTTGAACCAAGGACCTCTCAATCTGCAGTAGAATGCTCTACCACTGTGCTATTCCCCCTAGTTAGGGCCGTAATGTCGATTTAACTAAAATGAAGGCAATGATCCGTGCTGTTACAGGGAGAACTCGGGTTTGAACCAAGGACCTCTCGATCTGCAGTCGAATGCTCTACCACTGAGCTATTCCCCTTTGTTCCTCGCCCTAATGTCGATTTAACTAAAATAAAAGGAATGATCCGTGCTGTTACAGGGGGCACTCGGGTTTGAACCAAGGACCTCTCGATCTGCAGTCGAATGCTCTACCGCTGAGCTATTCCCCCTTGTTCATAGCCGTAATGTCGATTTAACTAAAATTAACGGAATGATCCGTGCTGTTACAGGGAGAACACGGGTTTGAACCAAGGACCTCTTGATCTGCAGTCGAATGCGAGCTATTCCCCCTTGTTCATAACCGTAATGTCGCATTAACTAAAATAAACGGAATGATCCGTGCTGTTACAGGGAGAGCACGGGTTTGAACCAAGTACCTCTCGATCTGCAGTCGAATGCTCTACCGCTGAGCTATTCCCCCTTGTTCATAGCCGTAATGTCGATTTAACAAAAATTAACGGAATGATCCGTGCTGTTACAGGGAGAACACGGGTTTGAACCAAGGACCTCTTGATTTGCAGTCGAATGCGAGCTATTCCCCCTTGTTCATAACCGTAATGTCGCATAAACTAAAATAAACGAAATGATCCGTGCTGTTACAGTGGGAACTCGGGTTTGAACCAAGGACCTCTCGATCTGCAGTCGAATACTCTACCACTGATTTATTTCCCTTTGTTCATAGTCGTAATGTCGATTTAGCTAAAATAAACGGAATGATCCGTGCTGTTACAGGGAGAACTCGGGTTTGAGCCAAGTTCCTCTCGATCTGCAGTCGAAAGCTCTACCGCTGAGCTATTCCCCCTTGTTCTTAGCCGTAATGTCGATTTAACTAAAATAAACGGAATGATCCGTGCTGTTACAGGGGGAACTCGGGTTTGGACCAAGTACCTCTCGATCTGCAGTCGAATGCTCTACCACTGAGCTATTCCCCCGCGTTCGTAACCGTAATGTCGATTTAACTAAAATAAACGAAATGATCCGTGCTGTTACAGGGAGAACACGGGTTTGAACCAAGGACCTCTCGATCTGCAGTCGAATGCTCTACCATTGAGCTATTCCCCTTTGTTCCTCGCCCTAATGTCGATTGAACTAAAATAAAAGGAATGATCCGTGCTGTTACATGGGGAACTCGGGTTTGAACCAAGGACCTCTCGATCTGCAGTCGAATGCTCTACCGCTGAGCTATTCCCCCTTGTTCATAGCCGTAATGTCGATTTAACAAAAATTAACGGAATGATCCGTGCTGTTACAGGGAGAACACGGGTTTGAACCAAGGACCTCTTGATTTGCAGTCGAATGCGAGCTATTCCCCCTTGTTCATAACCGTAATGTCGCATTAACTAAAATAAACGAAATGATCCGTGCTGTTACAGTGGGAACTCGGGTTTGAACCAAGGACCTCTCGATCTGCAGTCGAATACTCTACCACTGATTTATTTCCCTTTGTTCATAGTCGTAATGTCGATTTAGCTAAAATAAACGGAATGATCCGTGCTGTTACAGGGAGAACTCGGGTTTGAACCAAGTTCCTCTCGATCTGCAGTCGAAAGCTCTACCGCTGAGCTATTCCCCCTTGTTCTTAGCCGTAATGTCGATTTAACTAAAATAAACGGAATGATCCGTGCTGTTACAGGGGGAACTCGGGTTTGAACCAAGTACCTCTCGATCTGCAGTCGAATGCTCTACCACTGAGCTGTTCCCCCGCGTTGGTAACCGTAATGTCGATTTAACTAAAATAAACGAAATGATCCGTGCTGTTACAGGGGGAACTCGGGTTTGAACCAAGGACCTCTTGATCTGCAGTCGAATGCGAGCTATTCACCCTTGTTCATAACCGTAATGTCGATTTAACTAAAATAAACGGAATGATCCGTGCTGTTACAGTGGGAACTCGGGTTTGAACCAAGGACCTCTCGATCTGCAGTCGAATGCTCTACCACTGAGCTATTTCCCTTTGTTCATAGCCGTAATGTCGATTTAACTAAAATAAACGGAAGGATCCGTGCTGTTACAGGGAGAGCACGGGTTTGAACTAAGTACCTCTTGATCTGCAGTCGAATGCTCTACCACTGAGCTATTCCCCCTTGTTCTTAGCCGTAATGTCGATTTAACTAAAATAAACGGAATGATCCGTGCTGTTACAGTGAGAACACGGGTTTGAACCAAGGACCTCTCGATCTGCAGTCGAATGCTCTACCACTGAGCTATTCCCCCTAGTTCAAGGCCGTAATGTCGATTTAACTAAAATAAAGGCAATGATCCGTGCTGTTACAGGTACAACTCGGGTTTGAACCAAGGACCTCTCGATCTGCAGTCGAATGCTCTACCACTGAGCTATTCCCCTTTGTTCCTCGCCCTAATGTCGATTTAACTAAAATAAAAGGAATGATCCGTGCTGTTACAGGGGGCACTCGGGTTTGAACCAAGGACCTCTCGATCTGCAGTCGAATGCGAGCTATTCCCCCTTGTTCATAACCGTAATGTCGCATTAACTAAAATAAACGGAATGATCCGTGCTGTTACAGTGGGAACTCGGGTTTGAACCAAGGACCTCTCGATCTGCAGTCGAATACTCTACCACTGATTTATTTCCCTTTGTTCATAGTCGTAATGTCGATTTAGCTAAAATAAACGGAATGATCCGTGCTGTTACAGGGAGAACTCGGGTTTGAGCCAAGTTCCTCTCGATCTGCAGTCGAAAGCTCTACCACTGAGCTATTCCCCCGCGTTCGTAACCGTAATGTCGATTTAACTAAAATAAACGAAATGATCCGTGCTGTTACAGGGAGAACACGGGTTTGAACCAAGGACCTCTCGATCTGCAGTCGAATGCTCTACCATTGAGCTATTCCCCTTTGTTCCTCGCCCTAATGTCGATTTAACTAAAATAAAAGGAATGATCCGTGCTGTTACATGGGGAACTCGGGTTTGAACCAAGGACCTCTCGATCTGCAGTCGAATGCTCTACCGCTGAGCTATTCCCCCTTGTTCATAGCCGTAATGTCGATTTAACAAAAATTAACGGAATGATCCGTGCTGTTACAGGGAGAACACGGGTTTGAACCAAGGACCTCTTGATTTGCAGTCGAATGCGAGCTATTCCCCCTTGTTCATAACCGTAATGTCTCATTAACTAAAATAAACGAAATGATCCGTGCTGTTACAGTGGGAACTCGGGTTTGAACCAAGGACCTCTCGATCTGCAGTCGAATACTCTACCACTGATTTATTTCCCTTTGTTCATAGTCGTAATGTCGATTTAGCTAAAATAAACGAAATGATCCGTGCTGTTACAGTGGGAACTCGGGTTTGAACCAAGGACCTCTCGATCTGCAGTCGAAAGCTCTACCGCTGAGCTATTCCCCCTTGTTCTTAGCCGTAATGTCGATTTAACTAAAATAAACGGAATGATCCGTGCTGTTACAGGGGGAACTCGGGTTTGAACCAAGTACCTCTCGATCTGCAGTCGAATGCTCTACCACTGAGCTGTTCCCCCGCGTTGGTAACCGTAATGTCGATTTAACTAAAATAAACGAAATGATCCGTGCTGTTACAGGGGGAACTCGGGTTTGAACCAAGGACCTCTTGATCTGCAGTCGAATGCGAGCTATTCACCCTTGTTCATAACCGTAATGTCGATTTAACTAAAATAAACGGAATGATCCGTGCTGTTACAGTGGGAACTCGGGTTTGAACCAAGGACCTCTCGATCTGCAGTCGAATGCTCTACCACTGAGCTATTTCCCTTTGTTCATAGCCGTAATGTCGATTTAACTAAAATAAACGGAAGGATCCGTGCTGTTACAGGGAGAGCACGGGTTTGAACCAAGTACCTCTTGATCGGCAGTCGAATGCTCTACCACTGAGCTATTCCCCCTTGTTCTTAGCCGTAATGTCGATTTAACTTAAATAAACGGAATGATCCGTGCTGTTACAGGGAGAACACGGGTTTGAACCAAGGACCTCTCAATCTGCAGTAGAATGCTCTACCACTGTGCTATTCCCCCTAGTTAGGGCCGTAATGTCGATTTAACTAAAATGAAAGCAATGATCCGTGCTGTTACAGGGAGAACTCGGGTTTGAACCAAGGACCTCTCGATCTGCAGTCGAATGCTCTACCACTGAGCTATTCCCCCTTGTTCTTAGCCGTAATGTCGATTTAACTAAAATAAACGGATTGATCCGTGCTGTTACAGGGAGAACACGGGTTTGAACCAAGGACCTCTCGATCTGCAGTCGAATGCTCTACCATTGAGCTATTCCCCTTTGTTCCTCGCCCTAATGTCGATTTAACTAAAATAAAAGGAATGATCCGTGCTGTTACATGGGGAACTCGGGTTTGAACCAAGGACCTCTCGATCTGCAGTCGAATGCTCTACCGCTGAGCTATTCCCCCTTGTTCATAGCCGTAATGTCGATTTAACAAAAATTAACGGAATGATCCGTGCTGTTACAGGGAGAACACGGGTTTGAACCTAGGACCTCTTGATTTGCAGTCGAATGCGAGCTATTCCCCCTTGTTCATAACCGTAATGTCGCATTAACTAAAATAAACGAAATGATCCGTGCTGTTACAGGGGGAACTCGGGTTTGAACCAAGGACCTCTCGATCTGCAGTCGAACACTCTACCACTGATTTATTTCCCTTTGTTCATAGCCGTAATGTCGATTTAGCAAAAATAAACGGAATGATCCGTGCTGTTACATGGGGAACTCGGGTTTGAACCAAGGACCTCTCGATCTGCAGTCGAATGCTCTACCATTGAGCTATTCCCCTTTGTTCCTCGCCCTAATGTCGATTTAACTAAAATAAAAGGAATGATCCGTGCTGTTACATGGGGAACTCGGGTTTGAACCAAGGACCTCTCGATCTGCAGTCGAATGCTCTACCGCTGAGCTATTCCCCCTTGTTCATAGCCGTAATGTCGATTTAACAAAAATTAACGGAATGATCCGTGCTGTTACAGGGAGAACACGGGTTTGAACCAAGGACCTCTCGATCTGCAGTCGAATGCTCTACCATTGAGCTATTCCCCTTTGTTCCTCGCCCTAATGTCGATTTAACTAAAATAAAAGGAATGATCCGTGCTGTTACATGGGGAACTCGGGTTTGAACCAAGGACCTCTCGATCTGCAGTCGAATGCTCTACCGCTGAGCTATTCCCCCTTGTTCATAGCCGTAATGTCGATTTAACAAAAATTAACGGAATGATCCGTGCTGTTACAGGGAGAACACGGGTTTGAACCAAGGACCTCTTGATTTGCAGTCGAATGCGAGCTATTCCCCCTTGTTCATAACCGTAATGTCGCATTAACTAAAATAAACGAAATGATCTGTGCTGTTACAGTGGGAACTCGGGTTTGAACCAAGGACCTCTCGATCTGCAGTCGAATACTCTACCACTGATTTATTTCCCTTTGTTCATAGTCGTAATGTCGATTTAGCTAAAATAAACGGAATGATCCGTGCTGTTACAGGGAGAACTCGGGTTTGAACCAAGTTCCTCTCGATCTGCAGTCGAAAGCTCTACCGCTGAGCTATTCCCCCTTGTTCTTAGCCGTAATGTCGATTTAACTAAAATAAACGGAATGATCCGTGCTGTTACAGGGGGAACTCGGGTTTGAACCAAGTACCTCTCGATCTGCAGTCGAATGCTCTACCACTGAGCTATTCCCCCGCGTTCGTAACCGTAATGTCGATTTAACTAAAATAAACGAAATGATCCGTGCTGTTACATGGGGAACTCGGGTTTGAACCAAGTACCTCTCGATCTGCAGTCGAATGCTCTACCACTGAGCTATTCCCCCGCGTTCGTAACCGTAATGTCGATTTAACCAAAATAAACGAAATGATCCGTGCTGTTACAGGGGGAACTCGGGTTTGAACCAAGGACCTCTTGATCTGCAGTCGAATGCGAGCTATTCCCCCTTGTTCATAACCGTAATGTCGATTTAACTAAAATAAACGGAATGATCCGTGCTGGTACAGTGGGAACTCAGGTTTGAACCAAGGACCTCTCGATCTGCAGTCGAATGCTCTACCACTGAGCTATTTCCCTTTGTTCGTAGCCGTAATGTCGATTTAACTAAATTAAACGGAATGATCCGTGCTGTTACAGGGAGAGCACGGGTTTGAACCAAGTACCTCTTGATCTGCAGTCGAATGCTCTACCACTGAGCTATTCCCCCTTGTTCTTAGCCGTAATGTCGATTTAACTAAAATAAACGGAATGATCCGTGCTGTTACAGTGGGAACTCGGGTTTGAACCAAGGACCTCTCGATCTGCAGTCGAATACTCTACCACTGATTTATTTCCCTTTGTTCATAGTCGTAATGTCGATTTAGCTAAAATGAAGGCAATGATCCGTGCTGTTACAGGGAGAACTCGGGTTTGAACCAAGGACCTCTCGATCTGCAGTCGAATGCTCTACCACTGAGCTATTCACCCTAGTTCAAGGCCGTAATGTCGATTTAACTAAAATAAAGGCAATGATCCGTGCTGTTACAGGGACAACTCGGGTTTGAACCAAGGACCTCTCGATCTGCAGCCGAATGCTCTACCACTGAGCTATTCCCCTTTGTTCCTCGCCCTAATGTCGATTTAACTAAAATAAAAGGAATGATCCGTTCTGTTACAGGGGGCACTCGGGTTTGAACAAAGGACCTCTCGATCTGCAGTCGAATGCTCTACCGCTGAGCTATTCCCCCTTGTTCATAGCCGTAATGTCGATTTAACTAAAATTAACGGAATGATCCGTGCTGTTACAGGGAGAACACGGGTTTGAACCAAGGACCTCTTGATCTGCAGTCGAATGCGAGCTATTCCCCCTTGTTCATAACCGTAATGTCGCATTAACTAAAATAAACGGAATGATCCGTGCTGTTACAGTGGGAACTCGGGTTTGAACCAAGGACCTCTCGATCTGCAGTCGAATGCTCTACCACTGAGCTATTTCCCTTTGTTCGTAGCCGTAATGTCGATTTAACTAAATTAAACGGAATGATCCGTGCTGTTACAGGGAGAGCACGGGTTTGAACCAAGTACCTCTTGATCTGCAGTCGAATGCTCTACCACTGAGCTATTCCCCCTTGTTCTTAGCCGTAATGTCGATTTAACTAAAATAATCGGAATGATCCGTGCTGTTACAGGGAGAACACGGGTTTGAACCAAGGACCTCTCAATCTGCAGTCGAATGCTCTACCATTGAGCTATTCCCCTTTGTTCCTCGCCCTAATGTCGATTTATTTAAAATAAAAGTAATGATCCGTGCTGTTACAGGGGGAACTCGGGTTTGAACCAAGGACCTCTCGATCTGCAGTCGAATGCTCTACCGCTGAGCTATTCCCCCTTGTTCATAGCCGTAATGTCGATTTAACAAAAATTAACGGAATGATCCTTGCTGTTACAGGGAGAACACGGGTTTGAACCAAGGACCTCTTGATTTGCAGTCGAATGCGAGCTATTCCCCCTTGTTCATAACCGTAATGTCGCATTAACTAAAATAAACGAAATGATCCGTGCTGTTACAGTGGGAACTCGGGTTTGAACCAAGGACCTCTCGATCTGCAGTCGAATACTCTACCACTGATTTATTTCCCTTTGTTCATAGTCGTAATGTCGATTTAGCTAAAATAAACGGAATGATCCGTGCTGTTACAGGGAGAACTCGGATTTGAACCAAGTTCCTCTCGATCTGCAGTCGAATGCTCTACCACTGAGCTATTCCCCCGCGTTCGTAACCGTAATGTCGATTTAACTAAAATAAACGAAATGATCCGTGCTGTTACAGGGGGAACTCGGGTTTGAACCAAGGACCTCTTGATCTGCAGTCGAATGCGAGCTATTCACCCTTGTTCATAACCGTAATGTCGATTTAACTAAAATAAACGGAATGATCCGTGCTGTTACAGGGGGCACTCGGGTTTGAACAAAGGACCTCTCGATCTGCAGTCGAATGCTCTACCACTGAGCTATTCCCCCTTGTTCTTAGCCGTAATGTCGATTTAACTAAAATAAACGGAATGATCCGTGCTGTTACAGGGAGAACACGGGTTTGAACCAAGGACCTCTCGATCTGCAGTCGAATGCTCTACCACTGAGCTATTCCCCCTAGTTCAAGGCCGTAATGTCGATTTAACTAAAATAAAGGCAATGATCCGTGCTGTTACAGGGACAACTCGGGTTTGAACCAAGGACCTCTCGATCTGCAGTCGAATGCTCTACCACAGAGCTATTCCCCTAGTTCAAGGCCGTAATGTCGATTTAACTAAAATAAAGGCAATGATCCGTGCTGTTACAGGGACAACTCGGGTTTGAACCAAGGACCTCTCGATCTGCAGTCGAATGCTCTACCACTGAGCTATTCCCCTTTGTTCCTCGCCCTAATGTCGATTTAACTAAAATAAAAGGAATGATCCGTGCTGTTACAGGGGGCACTCGGGTTTGAACCAAGGACCTCTCGATCTGCAGTCGAATGCTCTACCGCTGAGCTATTCCCCCTTATTCATAGCCGTAATGTCGATTTAACTAAAATTAACGGAATGATCCGTGCTGTTACAGGGAGAACACGGGTTTGAACCAACTACCTCTTGATTTGCAGTCGAATGCGAGCTATTCCCCCTTGTTCATAACCGTAATGTCGCATTAACTAAAATAAACGAAATGATCCGTGCTGTTACAGTGGGAACTCGGGTTTGAACCAAGGACCTCTCGATCTGCAGTCGAATACTCTACCACTGATTTATTTTCCTTTGTTCATAGTCGTAATGTCGATTTAGCTAAAATAAACGGAATGATCCGTGCTGTTACAGGGAGAACTCGGATTTGAACCAAGTTCCTCTCGATCTGCAGTCGAAAGCTCTACCGCTGAGCTATTCCCCCTTGTTCTTAGCCGTAATGTCGATTTAACTAAAATAAACGGAATGATCCGTGCTGTTACAGCGGGAACTCGGGTTTGAACCAAGTACCTCTCGATCTGCAGTCGAATGCGCTACCACTGAGCTATTCCCCCGCGTTCGTAACCGTAATGTCGATTTAACTAAAATAAACGAAATGATCCGTGCTGTTACAGGGGGAACTCGGGTTTGAACCAAGGACCTCTTGATCTGCAGTCGAATGCGAGCTATTCACCCTTGTTCATAACCGTAATGTCGATTTAACTAAAATAAACGGAAGGATCCGTGCTGTTACAGGGAGAGCACGGGTTTGAACCAAGTACCTCTTGATCTGCAGTCGAATGCTCTACCACTGAGCTATTCCCCCTTGTTCTTAGCCGTAATGTCGATTTAACTAAAATAAACGGAATGATCCGTGCTGTTACAGTGGGAACTCGGGTTTGAACCAAGGACCTCTCGATCTGCAGTCGAATACTCTACCACTGATTTATTTCCCTTTGTTCATAGTCGTAATGTCGATTTAGCTAAAATGAAGGCAATGATCCGTGCTGTTACAGGGAGAACTCGGGTTTGAACCAAGGACCTCTCGATCTGCAGTCGAATGCTCTACCACTGAGCTATTCCCCCTAGTTCAAGGCCGTAATGTCGATTTAACTAAAATAAAGGCAATGATCCGTGCTGTTACAGGGACAACTCGGGTTTGAACCAAGGACCTCTCGATCTGCAGTCGAATGCTCTACCACTGAGCTATTCCCCTTTGTTCCTCGCCCTAATGTCGATTTAACTAAAATAAAAGGAATGATCCGTTCTGTTACAGGGGGCACTCGGGTTTGAACAAAGGACCTCTTGATCTGCAGTCGAATGCGAGCTATTCACCCTTGTTCATAACCGTAATGTCGATTTAACTAAAATAAACGGAATGATCCGTGCTGTTACAGTGGGAACTCGGGTTTGAACCAAGGACCTCTCGATCTGCAGTCGAATGCTCTACCACTGAGCTATTCCCCCTTGTTCTTAGCCGTAATGTCGATTTAACTAAAATAAACGGAATGATCCGTGCTGTTACAGGGAGAACACGGGTTTGAACCAAGGACCTCTCGATCTGCAGTCGAATGCTCTACCACTGAGCTATTCCCCCTAGTTCAAGGCCGTAATGTCGATTTAACTAAAATAAAGGCAATGATCCGTGCTGTTACAGGGACAACTCGGGTTTGAACCAAGGACCTCTCGATCTGCAGTCGAATGCTCTACCACAGAGCTATTCCCCTAGTTCAAGGCCGTAATGTCGATTTAACTAAAATAAAGGCAATGATCCGTGCTGTTACAGGGACAACTCGGGTTTGAACCAAGGACCTCTCGATCTGCAGTCGAATGCTCTACCACTGAGCTATTCCCCTTTGTTCCTCGCCCTAATGTCGATTTAACTAAAATAAAAGGAATGATCCGTGCTGTTACAGGGGGCACTCGGGTTTGAACCAAGGACCTCTCGATCTGCAGTCGAATGCTCTACCGCTGAGCTATTCCCCCTTATTCATAGCCGTAATGTCGATTTAACTAAAATTAACGGAATGATCCGTGCTGTTACAGGGAGAACACGGGTTTGAACCAACTACCTCTTGATTTGCAGTCGAATGCGAGCTATTCCCCCTTGTTCATAACCGTAATGTCGCATTAACTAAAATAAACGAAATGATCCGTGCTGTTACAGTGGGAACTCGGGTTTGAACCAAGGACCTCTCGATCTGCAGTCGAATACTCTACCACTGATTTATTTTCCTTTGTTCATAGTCGTAATGTCGATTTAGCTAAAATAAACGGAATGATCCGTGCTGTTACAGGGAGAACTCGGATTTGAACCAAGTTCCTCTCGATCTGCAGTCGAAAGCTCTACCGCTGAGCTATTCCCCCTTGTTCTTAGCCGTAATGTCGATTTAACTAAAATAAACGGAATGATCCGTGCTGTTACAGCGGGAACTCGGGTTTGAACCAAGTACCTCTCGATCTGCAGTCGAATGCGCTACCACTGAGCTATTCCCCCGCGTTCGTAACCGTAATGTCGATTTAACTAAAATAAACGAAATGATCCGTGCTGTTACAGGGGGAACTCGGGTTTGAACCAAGGACCTCTTGATCTGCAGTCGAATGCGAGCTATTCACCCTTGTTCATAACCGTAATGTCGATTTAACTAAAATAAACGGAAGGATCCGTGCTGTTACAGGGAGAGCACGGGTTTGAACCAAGTACCTCTTGATCTGCAGTCGAATGCTCTACCACTGAGCTATTCCCCCTTGTTCTTAGCCGTAATGTCGATTTAACTAAAATAAACGGAATGATCCGTGCTGTTACAGTGGGAACTCGGGTTTGAACCAAGGACCTCTCGATCTGCAGTCGAATACTCTACCACTGATTTATTTCCCTTTGTTCATAGTCGTAATGTCGATTTAGCTAAAATGAAGGCAATGATCCGTGCTGTTACAGGGAGAACTCGGGTTTGAACCAAGGACCTCTCGATCTGCAGTCGAATGCTCTACCACTGAGCTATTCCCCCTAGTTCAAGGCCGTAATGTCGATTTAACTAAAATAAAGGCAATGATCCGTGCTGTTACAGGGACAACTCGGGTTTGAACCAAGGACCTCTCGATCTGCAGTCGAATGCTCTACCACTGAGCTATTCCCCTTTGTTCCTCGCCCTAATGTCGATTTAACTAAAATAAAAGGAATGATCCGTTCTGTTACAGGGGGCACTCGGGTTTGAACAAAGGACCTCTCGATCTGCAGTCGAATGCTCTACCGCTGAACTATTCCCCCTTGTTCATAGCCGTAATGTCGATTTAACTAAAATAAACGGAATGATCCGTGCTGTTACAGGGAGAACACGGGTTTGAACCAAGGACCTCTCGATCTGCAGTCGAATGCTCTACCACTGAGCTATTCCCCCTAGTTCAAGGCCGTAATGTCGATTTAACTAAAATAAAGGCAATGATCCGTGCTGTTACAGGGACAACTCGGGTTTGAACCAAGGACCTCTCGATCTGCAGTCGAATGCTCTACCACTGAGCTATTCCCCTTTGTTCCTCGCCCTAATGTCGATTTAACTAAAATAAAAGGAATGATCCGTTCTGTTACAGGGGGCACTCGGGTTTGAACAAAGGACCTCTCGATCTGCAGTCGAATGCTCTACCGCTGAGCTATTCCCCCTTGTTCTTAGCCGTAATGTCGATTTAACTAAAATAAACGGAATGATCCGTGCTGTTACAGGGAGAACACGGGTTTGAACCAAGGACCTCTCGATCTGCAGTCGAATGCTCTACCACTGAGCTATTCCCCCTAGTTCAAGGCCGTAATGTCGATTTAACTAAAATAAAGGCAATGATCCGTGCTGTTACAGGGACAACTCGGGTTTGAACCAAGGACCTCTCGATCTGCAGTCGAATGCTCTACCACAGAGCTATTCCCCTAGTTCAAGGCCGTAATGTCGATTTAACTAAAATAAAGGCAATGATCCGTGCTGTTACAGGGACAACTCGGGTTTGAACCAAGGACCTCTCGATCTGCAGTCGAATGCTCTACCACTGAGCTATTCCCCTTTGTTCCTCGCCCTAATGTCGATTTAACTAAAATAAAAGGAATGATCCGTGCTGTTACAGGGGGCACTCGGGTTTGAACCAAGGACCTCTCGATCTGCAGTCGAATGCTCTACCGCTGAGCTATTCCCCCTTATTCATAGCCGTAATGTCGATTTAACTAAAATTAACGGAATGATCCGTGCTGTTACAGGGAGAACACGGGTTTGAACCAACTACCTCTTGATTTGCAGTCGAATGCGAGCTATTCCCCCTTGTTCATAACCGTAATGTCGCATTAACTAAAATAAACGAAATGATCCGTGCTGTTACAGTGGGAACTCGGGTTTGAACCAAGGACCTCTCGATCTGCAGTCGAATACTCTACCACTGATTTATTTTCCTTTGTTCATAGTCGTAATGTCGATTTAGCTAAAATAAACGGAATGATCCGTGCTGTTACAGGGAGAACTCGGATTTGAACCAAGTTCCTCTCGATCTGCAGTCGAAAGCTCTACCGCTGAGCTATTCCCCCTTGTTCTTAGCCGTAATGTCGATTTAACTAAAATAAACGGAATGATCCGTGCTGTTACAGCGGGAACTCGGGTTTGAACCAAGTACCTCTCGATCTGCAGTCGAATGCGCTACCACTGAGCTATTCCCCCGCGTTCGTAACCGTAATGTCGATTTAACTAAAATAAACGAAATGATCCGTGCTGTTACAGGGGGAACTCGGGTTTGAACCAAGGACCTCTTGATCTGCAGTCGAATGCGAGCTATTCACCCTTGTTCATAACCGTAATGTCGATTTAACTAAAATAAACGGAAGGATCCGTGCTGTTACAGGGAGAGCACGGGTTTGAACCAAGTACCTCTTGATCTGCAGTCGAATGCTCTACCACTGAGCTATTCCCCCTTGTTCTTAGCCGTAATGTCGATTTAACTAAAATAAACGGAATGATCCGTGCTGTTACAGTGGGAACTCGGGTTTGAACCAAGGACCTCTCGATCTGCAGTCGAATACTCTACCACTGATTTATTTCCCTTTGTTCATAGTCGTAATGTCGATTTAGCTAAAATGAAGGCAATGATCCGTGCTGTTACAGGGAGAACTCGGGTTTGAACCAAGGACCTCTCGATCTGCAGTCGAATGCTCTACCACTGAGCTATTCCCCCTAGTTCAAGGCCGTAATGTCGATTTAACTAAAATAAAGGCAATGATCCGTGCTGTTACAGGGACAACTCGGGTTTGAACCAAGGACTTCTCGATCTGCAGTCGAATGCTCTACCACTGAGCTATTCCCCTTTGTTCCTCGCCCTAATGTCGATTTAACTAAAATAAAAGGAATGATCCGTTCTGTTACAGGGGGCACTCGGGTTTGAACAAAGGACCTCTCGATCTGCAGTCGAATGCTCTACCGCTGAGCTATTCCCCCTTGTTCATAGCCGTAATGTCGATTTAACTAAAATTAACGGAATGATCCGTGCTGTTACAGGGAGAACACGGGTTTGAACCAAGGACCTCTTGATCTGCAGTCGAATGCGAGCTATTCCCCCTTGTTCATAACCGTAATGTCGCATTAACTAAAATAAACGGAATGATCCGTGCTGTTACAGTGGGAACTCGGGTTTGAACCAAGGACCTCTCGATCTGCAGTCGAATGCTCTACCACTGATTTATTTCCCTTTGTTCATAGTCGTAATGTCGATTTAGCTAAAATGAAGGCAATGATCCGTGCTGTTACAGGGAGAACTCGGGTTTGAACCAAGGACCTCTCGATCTGCAGCCGAATTCTCTACCACTGAGCTATTCCCCCTAGTTCAAGGCCGTAATGTCGATTTTACTAAAATAAAGGCAATGATCCGTGCTGTTACAGGGAGAACTCGGGTTTGAACCAAGGACCTCTCGATCTGCAGTCGAATGCTCTACCACTGAGCTATTCCCCTTTGTTCCTCGCCCTAATGTCGATTTAACTAAAATAAAAGGAATGATCCGTGCTGTTACAGGGGGAACTCCGGTTTGAACCAAGGACCTCTCGATCTGCAGTCGAATGCTCTACCGCTGAGCTATTCCCCCTTATTCATAGCCGTAATGTCGATTTAACTAAAATTAACGGAATGATCCGTGCTGTTACAGGGAGAACACGGGTTTGAACCAAGGACCTCTTGATTTGCAGTCGAATGCGAGCTATTCCCCCTTGTTCATAACCGTAATGTCGCATTAACTAAAATAAACGAAATGATCCGTGCTGTTACAGGGAGAACTCGGGTTTGAACCAAGTTCCTCTCGATCTGCAGTCGAAAGCTCTACCGCTGAGCTATTCCCCCTTGTTCTTAGCCGTAATGTCGATTTAACTAAAATAAACGGAATGATCCGTGCTGTTACAGGGGGAACTCGGGTTTGAACCAAGTACCTCTTGATCTGCAGTCGAATGCGAGCTATTCACCCTTGTTCATAACCGTAATGTCGATTTAACTAAAATAAACGGAAGGATCCGTGCTGTTACAGGGAGAGCACGGGTTTGAACCAAGTACCTCTTGATCTGCAGTCGAATGCTCTATCACTGAGCTATTCCCCCTTGTTCTTAGCCGTAATGTCGATTTAACTAAAATAAACGGAATGATCCGTGCTGTTACAAGGAGAACACGGGTTTGAACCAAGGACCTCTCAATCTGCAGTAGAATGCTCTACCACTGTGCTATTCCCCCTAGTTCAAGGCCGTAATGTCGATTTAACTAAAATAAAGGCAATGATCCGTGCTGTTACAGGGACAACTCGGGTTTGAACCAAGAACCTCTCGATCTGCAGTCGAATGCTCTACCACTGAGCTATTCCCCTTTGTTCCTCGCCCTAAAGTCGATTTAACTAAAATAAAAGGAATGATCCGTGCTGTTACAGGGGGCACTCGGGTTTGAACCAAGGACCTCTTGATCTGCAGTCGAATGCGAGCTATTCCCCCTTGTTCATAACCGTAATGTCGCATTAACTAAAATAAACGGAATGATCCGTGCTGTTACAGTGGGAACTCGGGTTTGAACCAAGGACCTCTCGATCTGCGGTCGAATGCTCTACCACTGATTTATTTCCCTTTTTTCATAGTCGGAATGTCGATTTAGCTAAAATGAAGGCAATGATCCGTGCTGTTACAGGGAGAACTCGGGTTTGAACCATGGACCTCTCGATCTGCAGCCGAATGCTCTACCACTGAGCTATTCCCCCTAGTTCAAGGCCGTAATGTCGATTTTACTAAAATAAAGGCAATGATCCGTGCTGTTACAGGGGGAACTCCGGTTTGAACCAAGGACCTCTCGATCTGCAGTCGAATGCTCTACCGCTGAGCTATTCCCCCTTATTCATAGCCGTAATGTCGATTTAACTAAAATTAACGGAATGATCCGTGCTGTTACAGGGAGAACACGGGTTTGAACCAAGGACCTCTTGATTTGCAGTCGAATGCGAGCTATTCCCCCTTGTTCATAACCGTAATGTCGCATTAACTAAAATAAACGAAATGATCCGTGCTGTTACAGTGGGAACTCGGGTTTGAACCAAGGACCTCTCGATCTGCAGTCGAATACTCTACCACTGATTTATTTCCCTTTGTTCATAGTCGTAATGTCGATTTAGCTAAAATAAACGGAATGATCCGTGCTGTTACAGGGAGAACTCGGGTTTGAACCAAGTTCCTCTCGATCTGCAGTCGAAAGCTCTACCGCTGAGCTATTCCCCCGTGTTCTTAGCCGTAATGTCGATTTAACTAAAATAAACGGAATGATCCGTGCTGTTACAGGGGGAACTCGGGTTTGAACCAAGTACCTCTCGATCTGCAGTCGAATGCTCTACCACTGAGCTATTCCCCCGCGTTCGTAACCGTATTGTCGATTTAACTAAAATAAGCGAAATGATCCGTGCTGTTACAGGGGGAACTCGGGTTTGAACCAAGGACCTCTTGATCTGAAGTCGAATGCGAGCTATTCACCCTTGTTCATAACCGTAATGTCGATTTAACTAAAATAAACGGAAGGATCCGTGCTGTTACAGGGAGAGCACGGGTTTGAACCAAGTACCTCTTGATCTGCAGTCGAATGCTCTACCACTGAGCTATTCCCTCTTGTTCTTAGCCGTAATGCCGATTTAACTAAAATAAACGGAATGATCCGTGCTGTTACAGGGAGAACACGGGTTTGAACCAAGGACCTCTCAATCTGCAGTAGAATGCTCTACCACTGTGCTATTCTCCCTAGTCCAAGGCCGTAATGTCGATTTAACTAAAATGAAGGCAATGATCCGTGCTGTTACAGGGAGAACTCGGGTTTGAACCAAGGACCTCTCGATCTGCAGTCGAATGCTCTACCACTGAGCTATTCCCCCTAGTTCAAGGCCGTAATGTCGATTTAACTAAAATAAAGGCAATGATCCGTGCTGTTACAGGGACAACTCGGGTTTGAACCAAGGACCTCTCGATCTGCAGTTGAATGCTTTACCACTGAGCTATTCCCCTTTGTTCCTCGCCCTAATGTCGATTTAACTAAAATAAAAGGAATGATCCGTGCTGTTACAGGGGGCACTCGGGTTTGAACCAAGGACCTCTCGATCTGCAGTCGAATGCTCTACCGCTGAGCTATTCCCCCTTGTTCATAGCCGTAATGTCGATTTAACTAAAATTAACGGAATGATCCATGCTGTTACAGGGAGAACACGGGTTTGAACCAAGGACCTCTTGATCTGCAGTCGAATGCGAGCTATTCCCCCTTGTTCATAACCGTAATGTCGCATTACCTAAAATAAACGGAATGATCCGTGCTGTTACAGTGGGAACTCGGGTTTGAACCAAGGACCTCTCGATCTGCAGTCGAATGCTCTACCACTGATTTATTTCCCTTTTTTCATAGTCGTAATGTCGATTTAGCTAAAATGAAGGCAATGATCCGTGCTGTTACAGGGAGAACTCGGGTTTGATCCAAGGACCTCTCGATCTGCAGCCGAATGCTCTACCACTGAGCTATTCCCCCTAGTTCAAGGCCGTAATGTCGATTTAACTAAAATAAAGGCAATGATCCGTGCTGTTACAGGGAGAACTCGGGTTTGAACCAAGTACCTCTCGATCTGCAGTCGAATGCTCTACCACTGAGCTATTCCCCTTTGTTCCTCGCCCTAATGTCGATTTAACTAAAATAAAAGGAATGATCCGTGCTGTTACAGGGGGAACTCGGGTTTGAACCAAGGACCTCTTGATCTGCAGTCGAATGCGAGCTATTCACCCTTGTTCATAACCGTAATGTCGATTTAACTAAAATAAACGGAATGATCCGTGCTGTTACAGTGGGAACTCGGGTTTGAACCAAGGACCTCTCGATCTGCAGTCGAATGCTCTACCACTGAGCTATTCCCCCTTGTTCATAGCCGTAATGTCGATTTAACTAAAATTAACGGAATGATCCATGCTGTTACAGGGAGAACACGGGTTTGAACCAAGGACCTCTTGATCTGCAGTCGAATGCGAGCTATTCCCCCTTGTTCATAACCGTAATGTCGCATTACCTAAAATAAACGGAATGATCCGTGCTGTTACAGTGGGAACTCGGGTTTGAACCAAGGACCTCTCGATCTGCAGTCGAATGCTCTACCACTGATTTATTTCCCTTTTTTCATAGTCGTAATGTCGATTTAGCTAAAATGAAGGCAATGATCCGTGCTGTTACAGGGAGAACTCGGGTTAGATCCAAGGACCTCTCGATCTGCAGCCGAATGCTCTACCACTGAGCTATTCCCCCTAGTTCAAGGCCGTAATGTCGATTTAACTAAAATAAAGGCAATGATCCGTGCTGTTACAGGGAGAACTCGGGTTTGAACCTAGTACCTCTCGATCTGCAGTCGAATGCTCTACCACTGAGCTATTCCCCTTTGTTCCTCGCCCTAATGTCGATTTAACTAAAATAAAAGGAATGATCCGTGCTGTTACAGGGGGAACTCCGGTTTGAACCAAGGACCTCTCGATCTGCAGTCGAATGCTCTACCGCTGAGCTATTCCCCCTTATTCATAGCCGTAATGTCGATTTAACTAAAATTAACGGAATGATCCGTGCTGTTACAGGGAGAACACGGGTTTGAACCAAGGACCTCTTGATTTGCAGTCGAATGCGAGCTATTCCCCCTTGTTTATAACCGTAATGTCGCATTAACTAAAATAAACGAAATGATCCGTGCTGTTACAGTGGGAACTCGGGTTTGAACCAAGGACCTCTCGATCTGCAGTCGAATACTCTACCACTGATTTTTTTCCCTTTGTTCATAGTCGTAATGTCGATTTAGCTAAAATAAACGGAATGATCCGTGCTGTTACAGGGAGAACTCGGGTTTGAACCAAGTTCCTCTCGATCTGCAGTCGAAAGCTCTACCGCTGAGCTATTCCCCCGTGTTCTTAGCCGTAATGTCGATTTAACTAAAATAAACGGAATGATCCGTGCTGTTACAGGGGGAACTCGGGTTTGAACCAAGTACCTCTCGATCTGCAGTCGAATGCTCTACCACTGAGCTATTCCCCCGCGTTCTTAACCGTATTGTCGATTTAACTAAAATAAGCGAAATGATCCGTGCTGTTACAGGGGGAACTCGGGTTTGAACCAAGGACCTCTTGATCTGCAGTCGAATGCGAGCTATTCACCCTTGTTCATAACCGTAATGTCGATTTAACTAAAATAAACGGAAGGATCCGTGCTGTTACAGGGAGAGCACGGGTTTGAACCAAGTACCTCTTGATCTGCAGTCGAATGCTCTACCACTGAGCTATTCCCTCTTGTTCTTAGCCGTAATGTCGATTTAACTAAAATAAACGGAATGATCCGTGCTGTTACAGGGAGAACTCGGGTTTGAACCAAGGACCTCTCGATCTGCAGTCGAATGCTCTACCACTGAGCTATTCCCCTTTGTTCCTCGCCCTAATGTCGATTTAACTAAAATAAAAGGAATGATCCGTGCTGTTACAGGGGGCACTCGGGTTTGAACCAAGGACCTCTCGATCTGCAGTCGAATGCTCTACCGCTGAGCTATTCCCCCTTGTTCATAGCCGTAATGTCGATTTAACTAAAATTAACGGAATGATCCATGCTGTTACAGGGAGAACACGGGTTTGAACCAAGGACCTCTTGATCTGCAGTCGAATGCGAGCTATTCCCCCTTGTTCATAACCGTAATGTCGCATTACCTAAAATAAACGGAATGATCCGTGCTGTTACAGTGGGAACTCGGGTTTGAACCAAGGACCTCTCGATCTGCAGTCGAATGCTCTACCACTGATTTATTTCCCTTTTTTCATAGTCGTAATGTCGATTTAGCTAAAATGAAGGCAATGATCCGTGCTGTTACAGGGAGAACTCGGGTTAGATCCAAGGACCTCTCGATCTGCAGCCGAATGCTCTACCACTGAGCTATTCCCCCTAGTTCAAGGCCGTAATGTCGATTTAACTAAAATAAAGGCAATGATCCGTGCTGTTACAGGGAGAACTCGGGTTTGAACCTAGTACCTCTCGATCTGCAGTCGAATGCTCTACCACTGAGCTATTCCCCTTTGTTCCTCGCCCTAATGTCGATTTAACTAAAATAAAAGGAATGATCCGTGCTGTTACAGGGGGAACTCCGGTTTGAACCAAGGACCTCTCGATCTGCAGTCGAATGCTCTACCGCTGAGCTATTCCCCCTTATTCATAGCCGTAATGTCGATTTAACTAAAATTAACGGAATGATCCGTGCTGTTACAGGGAGAACACGGGTTTGAACCAAGGACCTCTTGATTTGCAGTCGAATGCGAGCTATTCCCCCTTGTTTATAACCGTAATGTCGCATTAACTAAAATAAACGAAATGATCCGTGCTGTTACAGTGGGAACTCGGGTTTGAACCAAGGACCTCTCGATCTGCAGTCGAATACTCTACCACTGATTTTTTTCCCTTTGTTCATAGTCGTAATGTCGATTTAGCTAAAATAAACGGAATGATCCGTGCTGTTACAGGGAGAACTCGGGTTTGAACCAAGTTCCTCTCGATCTGCAGTCGAAAGCTCTACCGCTGAGCTATTCCCCCGTGTTCTTAGCCGTAATGTCGATTTAACTAAAATAAACGGAATGATCCGTGCTGTTACAGGGGGAACTCGGGTTTGAACCAAGTACCTCTCGATCTGCAGTCGAATGCTCTACCACTGAGCTATTCCCCCGCGTTCTTAACCGTATTGTCGATTTAACTAAAATAAGCGAAATGATCCGTGCTGTTACAGGGGGAACTCGGGTTTGAACCAAGGACCTCTTGATCTGCAGTCGAATGCGAGCTATTCACCCTTGTTCATAACCGTAATGTCGATTTAACTAAAATAAACGGAAGGATCCGTGCTGTTACAGGGAGAGCACGGGTTTGAACCAAGTACCTCTTGATCTGCAGTCGAATGCTCTACCACTGAGCTATTCCCTCTTGTTCTTAGCCGTAATGTCGATTTAACTAAAATAAACGGAATGATCCGTGCTGTTACAGGGAGAACTCGGGTTTGAACCAAGGACCTCTCGATCTGCAGTCGAATGCTCTACCACTGAGCTATTCCCCTTTGTTCCTCGCCCTAATGTCGATTTAACTAAAATAAAAGGAATGATCCGTGCTGTTACAGGGGGCACTCGGGTTTGAACCAAGGACCTCTCGATCTGCAGTCGAATGCTCTACCGCTGAGCTATTCCCCCTTGTTCATAGCCGTAATGTCGATTTAACTAAAATTAACGGAATGATCCATGCTGTTACAGGGAGAACACGGGTTTGAACCAAGGACCTCTTGATCTGCAGTCGAATGCGAGCTATTCCCCCTTGTTCATAACCGTAATGTCGCATTACCTAAAATAAACGGAATGATCCGTGCTGTTACAGTGGGAACTCGGGTTTGAACCAAGGACCTCTCGATCTGCAGTCGAATGCTCTACCACTGATTTATTTCCCTTTTTTCATAGTCGTAATGTCGATTTAGCTAAAATGAAGGCAATGATCCGTGCTGTTACAGGGAGAACTCGGGTTTGATCCAAGGACCTCTCGATCTGCAGCCGAATGCTCTACCACTGAGCTATTCCCCCTAGTTCAAGGCCGTAATGTCGATTTAACTAAAATAAAGGCAATGATCCGTGCTGTTACAGGGAGAACTCGGGTTTGAACCAAGTACCTCTCGATCTGCAGTCGAATGCTCTACCACTGAGCTATTCCCCTTTGTTCCTCGCCCTAATGTCGATTTAACTAAAATAAAAGGAATGATCCGTGCTGTTACAGGGGGAACTCGGGTTTGAACCAAGGACCTCTTGATCTGCAGTCGAATGCGAGCTATTCACCCTTGTTCATAACCGTAATGTCGATTTAACTAAAATAAACGGAATGATCCGTGCTGTTACAGTGGGAACTCGGGTTTGAACCAAGGACCTCTCGATCTGCAGTCGAATGCTCTACCACTGAGCTATTCCCCCTTGTTCATAGCCGTAATGTCGATTTAACTAAAATTAACGGAATGATCCATGCTGTTACAGGGAGAACACGGGTTTGAACCAAGGACCTCTTGATCTGCAGTCGAATGCGAGCTATTCCCCCTTGTTCATAACCGTAATGTCGCATTACCTAAAATAAACGGAATGATCCGTGCTGTTACAGTGGGAACTCGGGTTTGAACCAAGGACCTCTCGATCTGCAGTCGAATGCTCTACCACTGATTTATTTCCCTTTTTTCATAGTCGTAATGTCGATTTAGCTAAAATGAAGGCAATGATCCGTGCTCTTACAGGGAGAACTCGGGTTTGATCCAAGGACCTCTCGATCTGCAGCCGAATGCTCTACCACTGAGCTATTCCCCCTAGTTCAAGGCCGTAATGTCGATTTAACTAAAATAAAGGCAATGATCCGTGCTGTTACAGAGAGAACTCGGGTTTGAACCAAGGACCTCTCGATCTGCAGTCGAATGCTCTACCACTGAGCTATTCCCCTTTGTTCCTCGCCCTAATGTCGATTTAACTAAAATAAAAGGAATGATCCGTGCTGTTACAGGGGGCACTCGGGTTTGAACCAAGGACCTCTCGATCTGCAGTCGAATGCTCTACCGCTGAGCTATTCCCCCTTGTTCATAGCCGTAATGTCGATTTAACTAAAATTAACGGAATGATCCATGCTGTTACAGGGAGAACACGGGTTTGAACCAAGGACCTCTTGATCTGCAGTCGAATGCGAGCTATTCCCCCTTGTTCATAACCGTAATGTCGCATTACCTAAAATAAACGGAATGATCCGTGCTGTTACAGTGGGAACTCGGGTTTGAACCAAGGACCTCTCGATCTGCAGTCGAATGCTCTACCACTGATTTATTTCCCTTTTTTCATAGTCGTAATGTCGATTTAGCTAAAATGAAGGCAATGATCCGTGCTGTTACAGGGAGAACTCGGGTTTGATCCAAGGACCTCTCGATCTGCAGCCGAATGCTCTACCACTGAGCTATTCCCCCTAGTTCAAGGCCGTAATGTCGATTTAACTAAAATAAAGGCAATGATCCGTGCTGTTACAGGGAGAACTCGGGTTTGAACCTAGTACCTCTCGATCTGCAGTCGAATGCTCTACCACTGAGCTATTCCCCTTTGTTCCTCGCCCTAATGTCGATTTAACTAAAATAAAAGGAATGATCCGTGCTGTTACAGGGGGAACTCCGGTTTGAACCAAGGACCTCTCGATCTGCAGTCGAATGCTCTACCACTGAGCTATTCCCCCGCGTTCGTAACCGTATTGTCGATTTAACTAAAATAAGCGAAATGATCCGTGCTGTTACAGGGGGAACTCGGGTTTGAACCAAGGACCTCTTGATCTGCAGTCGAATGCGAGCTATTCACCCTTGTTCATAACCGTAATGTCGATTTAACTAAAATAAACGGAAGGATCCGTGCTGTTACAGGGAGAGCACGGGTTTGAACCAAGTACCTCTTGATCTGCAGTCGAATGCTCTACCACTGAGCTATTCCCTCTTGTTCTTAGCCGTAATGTCGATTTAACTAAAATAAACGGAATGATCCGTGCTGTTACAGGGAGAACACGGGTTTGAACCAAGGACCTCTCAATCTGCAGTAGAATGCTCTACCACTGTGCTATTCTCCCTAGTCCAAGGCCGTAATGTCGATTTAACTAAAATGAAGGCAATGATCCGTGCTGTTACAGGGAGAACTCGGGTTTGAACCAAGGACCTCTCGATCTGCAGTCGAATGCTCTACCACTGAGCTATTCCCCCTAGTTCAAGGCCGTAATGTCGATTTAACTAAAATAAAGGCAATGATCCGTGCTGTTACAGGGACAACTCGGGTTTGAACCAAGGACCTCTCGATCTGCAGTTGAATGCTTTACCACTGAGCTATTCCCCTTTGTTCCTCGCCCTAATGTCGATTTAACTAAAATAAAAGGAATGATCCGTGCTGTTACAGGGGGCACTCGGGTTTGAACCAAGGACCTCTCGATCTGCAGTCGAATGCTCTACCGCTGAGCTATTCCCCCTTGTTCATAGCCGTAATGTCGATTTAACTAAAATTAACGGAATGATCCATGCTGTTACAGGGAGAACACGAGTTTGAACCAAGGACCTCTTGATCTGCAGTCGAATGCGAGCTATTCCCCCTTGTTCATAACCGTAATGTCGCATTACCTAAAATAAACGGAATGATCCGTGCTGTTACAGTGGGAACTCGGGTTTGAACCAAGGACCTCTCGATCTGCAGTCGAATGCTCTACCACTGATTTATTTCCCTTTTTTCATAGTCGTAATGTCGATTTAGCTAAAATGAAGGCAATGATCCGTGCTGTTACAGGGAGAACTCGGGTTTGATCCAAGGATCTCTCGATCTGCAGCCGAATGCTCTACCACTGAGCTATTCCCCCTAGTTCAAGGCCGTAATGTCGATTTAACTAAAATAAAGGCAATGATCCGTGCTGTTACAGGGAGAACTCGGGTTTGAACCAAGTACCTCTCGATCTGCAGTCGAATGCTCTACCACTGAGCTATTCCCCTTTGTTCCTCGCCCTAATGTCGATTTAACTAAAATAAAAGGAATGATCCGTGCTGTTACAGGGGGAACTCGGGTTTGAACCAAGAACCTCTTGATCTGCAGTCGAATGCGAGCTATTCACCCTTGTTCATAACCGTAATGTCGATTTAACTAAAATAAACGGAATGATCCGTGCTGTTACAGTGGGAACTCGGGTTTGAACCAAGGACCTCTCGATCTGCAGTCGAATGCTCTACCACTGAGCTATTCCCCCTTGTTCATAGCCGTAATGTCGATTTAACTAAAATTAACGGAATGATCCATGCTGTTACAGGGAGAACACGGGTTTGAACCAAGGACCTCTTGATCTGCAATCGAATGCGAGCTATTCCCCCTTGTTCATAACCGTAATGTCGCATTACCTAAAATAAACGGAATGATCCGTGCTGTTACAGTGGGAACTCGGGTTTGAACCAAGGACCTCTCGATCTGCAGTCGAATGCTCTACCACTGATTTATTTCCCTTTTTTCATAGTCGTAATGTCGATTTAGCTAAAATGAAGGCAATGATCCGTGCTCTTACAGGGAGAACTCGGGTTTGATCCAAGGACCTCTCGATCTGCAGCCGAATGCTCTACCACTGAGCTATTCCCCCTAGTTCAAGGCCGTAATGTCGATTTAACTAAAATAAAGGCAATGATCCGTGCTGTTACAGAGAGAACTCGGGTTTGAACCAAGGACCTCTCGATCTGCAGTCGAATGCTCAACCACTGAGCTATTCCCCCGCGTTCGTAACCGTAATGTCGATTTAACTAAAATAAACGAAATGATCCGTGCTGTTACAGGGGGAACTCGGGTTTGAACCAAGGACCTCTTGATCTGCAGTCGAATGCGAGCTTTTCACCCTTGTTCATAACCGTAATGTCGATTTAACTAAAATAAACGGAATGATCCGTGCTGTTACAGTGGGAACTCGGGTTTGAACCAAGGACCTCTCGATCTGCAGTCGAATGCTCTACCACTGACCTATTTCCCATTGTTCATAGCCGTAATGTCGATTTAACTAAAATAAACGGAATGATCCGTGCTGTTACAGGGAGAGCACGGGTTTGAACCAAGGACCTCTCGATCTGCAGTCGAATGCTCTACCACTGATTTATTTCCCTTTGTACATAGTCGTAATGTCGATTTAGCTAAAATGAAGGCAATGATCCGTGCTGTTACAGGGAGAACTCGGGTTTGAACCAAGGACCTCTCGATCTGCAGTCGAATGCTCTACCACTGAGCTATTCCCCCTAGTTCAAGGCCGTAATGTCGATTTAACTAAAATAAAGGCAATGATCCGTGCTGTTACAGGGAGAACTCGGGTTTGAACCAAGGACCTCTCGATCTGCAGTCGAATGCTCTACCACTGAGATATTCCCCTTTGTTCCTCGCCCTAATGTCGATTTAACTAAAATAAAAGGAATGATCCGTGCTGTTACAGGGGGAACTCGGGTTTGAACCAAGGACCTCTCGATCTGCAGTCGAATGCTCTACCGCTGACCTATTTCCCTTTGTTCATAGCCGTAATGTCGATTTAACTAAAATAAACAGAATGATCCGTGCTGTTACAGGGAGAGCACGGGTTTGAACCAAGTACCTCTTGATCTGCAGTCGAATGCTCTACCACTGAGCTATTCCCCCTTGTTCTTAGCCGTAATGTCGATTTAACTAAAATAAACGGAATGATCCGTGCTGTTACAGGGAGAACACGGGTTTGAACCAAGGACCTCTCGATCTGCAGTCGAATGCTCTACCACTGTGCTATTCCCCCTAGTTCAAGGCCGTAATGTCGATTTAACTAAAATGAAGGCAATGATCCGTGCTGTTACAGGGAGAACTCAAGTTTGAACCAAGGACCTCTCGATCTGCAGTCGAATGCTCTACCACTGAGCTATTCCCCCTTGTTCAAGGCCGTAATGTCGATTTAACTAAAATAAAGGCAATGATCCGTGCTGTTACAGGGAGAACTCGGGTTTGAACCAAGGACCTCTCGATCTGCAGTCGAATGCTTTACCACTGAGCTATTCCCCTTTGTTCCTCGCCCTAATGTCGATTTAACTAAAATAAAAGGAATGATCCGTGCTGTTACAGGGGGAACTCGGGTTTGAACCAAGGACCTCTCGATCTGCAGTCGAATGCTCTACCGCTGAGCTATTCCCCCTTGTTCATAGCCGTAATGTCGATTTAATTAAAATTAACGGAATGATCCGTGCTGTTACAGTGGGAACTCGGGTTTGAACCAAGGACCTCTCGATCTGCAGTCGAATGCTCTACCACTGATTTATCTCCCTTTGTTCATAGTCGTAATGTCGATTTAGCTAAAATGAAGGCAATGATCCGTGCTGTTACAGGGAGAACTCGGGTTTGAACCAAGGACCTCTCGATCTGCAGTCGAATGCTCTACCACTGAGATATTCCCCTTTGTTCCTCGCCCTAATGTCGATTTAACTAAAATAAAAGGAATGATCCGTGCTGTTACAGGGAGAACTCGGGTTTGAACCAAGGACCTCTCGATCTGCAGTCGAATGCTCTACCGCTGAGCTATTCCCCCTTGTTCATAGCCGTAATGTAGATTTAACTAAATAAACGGAATGATCCGTGCTGTTACAGGGAGAACATGGGTTTGAACCAAGTACCTCTCGATCTGCATTCGAATGCTCTACCACTGAGCTATTCCGCTTTGTTCCTCGCCCTAATGTCGATTTAACTAAAAAAAAGGAATGATCCGTGCTGTTACAGGGGGAAAACGGGTTTGAACCAAGGACCTCTCGATCTGCAGTCGAATGCTCTACCACTGAGCTATTCCCCCGCGTTCGTAACCGTAATGTCGATTTAATTAAAATAAAAGGAATGATCCGTGCTGTTACAGGGGGAACTCGAGTTTGAACCAATGACCTCTTGATCTGCAGTCGAATGCTCTACCACTGAGCTACTCCCCCTTGTTCATAACCGTTATGTCGATTTAACTAAAATAAACGGAATGATCCGTGCTGTTACAGGGGGAACTCGGGTTTGAACCAAGGACCTCTCGATCTGCAGTCGAATGCTCTACCACTGAGCTATTTCCCTTTGTTCATAGCTGTAATGTCGATTTAACTAAATTAAACGGAATGATCCGTGCTGTTACAGGGAGAGCAGGGGTTTGAACCAAGTACCTCTTGATCTGCAGTCGAATGCTCTACCACTGAGCTATTCCCCCTTGTTCTTAGCCGTAATGTCGATTTAACTAAAATGAAGGCAATGATCCGTGCTGTTACAGGGAGAACTCGGGTTTGAACCAAGGACCTCTCGATCCGCAGTCGAATGCTCTACCACTGAGCTATTCCCCCTAGTTCAAGGCCGTAATGTCGATTTAACTAAAATAAAGGCAATGATCCGTGCTGTTACAGGAAGAACTTTGGTTTGAACCAAGGACCTCTCGATCTGCAGTCGAATGCTCTACCACTGAGCTATTCTCCGTTGTTCCTCGCCCTAATGTCGATTTAACTAAAAAAAGGAATGATCCGTGCTGTTACAGCGGGAACTCGGGTTTATACCAAGTACCTCTCGATCTGCAGTCGAATTCTCTACCACTGAGCTATTCCCCCTTGTTCATAACCGTAATGTCGATTTAACTAAAATAAACGGAATGATCCGTGCTGTTACAGTGGAACTCGGGTTTGAACCAAGTACCTCTCGATCTGCAGTCGAATGCTCTACCACTGAGCTATTCCCCCGCGTTCGTAACCGTTATGTCGATTTAACTAAAATAAACGGAATGATCCGTGCTGTTACAGTGGGAACTCGGGTTTGAACCAAGGATCGCTCGATCTGCAGTCGAATGCTCTACCACTGAGCTATTTCCCTTTGTTCTAAGCCGTAATGTCGATTTAACTAAATTAAACGGAATGATCCGTGCTATTACAGGGAGAGCATGGGTTTGAACCAAGTACCTCTTGATCTGCAGTCGAATGCTCTACCACTGAGCTATTCCCCCTTGTTCTTAGCCGTAATGTCGATTTAACTAAAATAAACGGAATGATCCGTGCTGTTACAGGGAGAACACGGGTTTGAACCAAGGACCTCTCGATCTGCAGTCGAATGCTCTACCACTGAGCTATTCCCCCTAGTTCAAGGCCGTAATGTCGATTTAACTAAAATGAAGGCAATGATTCGTGCTGTTACAGGGAGAGCTCGGGTTTGAACCAAGGACCTCTCGATCTGCAGTCGAATGCTCAACCACTGAGCTATTCCCCTTTGTTCCTCGCCCTAATGTCGATTTAACTAAAATAAAAGGAATGATCCGTGCTGTTACAGGGGGAACTCGGGTTTGAACCAAGGACCTCTCGATCTGCAGTCGAATGCTCTACCGCTGAGCTATTCCCCCTTGTTCATAGTCGTAATGTCGATTTAACTAAAATTAACGAAATGATCCGTGCTGTTACAGTGGGAACTCGGGTTTGAACCAAGGACCTCTTGATCTGCAGTCGAATGCTCTAACACTGATTTATTTCCCTTTGTTCATAGTCGTAATGTCGATTTAGCTAAAATAAACGGAATGATCCGTGCTTTTACAGGGAGAACTCGGGTTTGAACCAAGTACCTCTCGATCTGCAGTCGAATGCACTACCACTATGCTATTCCCCCTTGTTCAAGGCCGTAATGTCGATTTAACTAAAATAAACGGAATGACTCGTGCTGTTACAGGGGGAGCTCGGGTTTGAACCAAGTACCTCTCGATCTGCAGTCGAATGCTCTACCACTGAGCTATTCCCCCGCGTTCGTAACCGTAATGTCGATTTAACTAAAATAAACGAAATGATCCGTGCTGTTACAGGGGGAACTCGGGTTTGAACCAAGGACCTCTCGATCTGCTGTCGAATGCTCTACCACTGATTTATTTCCCTTTGTTCATAGCCGTAATGTCGATTTAGCTAAAATGAAGGCAATGACCCGTGCTGTTACAGGGAGAACTCGGGTTTGAACCAAGGACCTCTCGATCTGCAGTCGAATGCTCTACCACTGAGCTATTCCCCCTAGTTCAAGGCCGTAATGTCGATTTAACTAAAATAAAGGCAATGATCCGTGCTGTTACATGGAGAACTCGGGATTGAACCAAGGACCTCTCGATCTGCAGTCGAATGCTCTACCACTGAGCTATTCCCCCTAGTTCAAGGCCGTAATGTCGATTTAACTAAAATAAAGGCAATGATCCGTGCTGTTACAGGGAGAACTCGGGTTTGAACCAAGGACCTCTCGATCTGCAGTCGAATGCTCTACCACTGAGCTATTCCCCTTTGTTCCTCGCTCTAATGTCGATTTAACTAAAATAAAAGGAATGATCCGTGCTGTTACAGGGGGAACTCGGGTTTGAACCAAGGACCTCTCGATCTGCAGTCGAGTGCTCAACCGCTGAAATATTCCCCCTTGTTCATAGCCGTAATGTCGATTTTACTAAAATTAACGGAATGATCCGTGCTGTTACAGGGAGAGCAGGGGTTTGAACCAAGTACCTCTTGCTCTGCAGTCGAATGCTCTACCACTGAGCTATTCCCCCTTTTTCTTAGCCGTAATGTCGATTTAACTAAAATAAACGGAATGATCCGTGCAGTTACAGGGAGAACACGGGTTTGAACCAAGGGCCTCTCGATCTGCAAGCGAATGCTCTACCACTGAGCTACTCCCCCTAGTTCAAGGCCGTAATGTCGATTTAACTAAAATGAAGGCAATGATCCGTGCTGTTACACGGAGAACTCGGGTTTAAACCAAGGACCTCTCGATCTGCAGTCGAATGCTCTACCACTGAGCTATTCCCCCTAGTTCAAGGCCGTAATGTCGATTTAACTAAAATAAATGGAATGATCCGTGCTGTTACAGGGGGAACTCGGGTTTGAACCAAGGACCTCTCGATCTGCAGTCGAATGCTCTACCGCTGAGCTATTCCACCTTGTTCTTAGCCGTAATGTCGATTTAACTAAAATAAACGGAATGATCCGTGCTGTTACAGGGCGAACTCGGGTTTGAACCAAGTACCTCTCGATCTGCAGTCGAATGCTCTACCACTGAGCTATTCCCCCGCGTTCGTAACCGTAATGTGGATTTAACTAAAATAAACGAAATGATCTGTGCTGTTACAGGGGGAACTCAGGTTTGAACCAAGGACCTCTCGATCTGCAGTCGAATGCTCTACCATTGAGCTATTCCCCCTAGTTCAAGGCCGTAATGTCGATTTAACTAAAATAAAGGCAATGATCCGTGCTGTTACAGGGAGAACTCGGGTTTGAACCAAGGACCTCTCGATCTGCAGTCGAATGCTCTACCGCTGAGCTATTCCCCTTTGTTCCTCGCCCTAATGTCGATTTAACTAAAATAAAAGGAATGATCCGTGCTGTTACAGGGGGAACTCAGGTTTGAACCAAGGACCTCTCGATCTGCAGTCGAGTGCTCTACCGCTGAGCTATTCACTCGTGTTCATAGCCGTAATGTCGATTTAACTAAAATAAACGAAATTATCCGTGCTTTTACAGGGGGAACTCGGGTTTATACCAAGTACCTCTCGATCTGCATTCGAATTCTCTACCACTGAGCTATTCCCCTTTGTTCATAGCCGTAATGTCGATTTATCTAAATTAAACGGAATGATCCGTGCTGTTACAGGGAGAGCAGGGGTTTGAACCAAGTACCTCTTGATCTGCAGTCGAATGCTCTACCACTGAGCTATTCCCCCTAGTTCAAGGCCGTAATGTCGATTTAACTAAAATAAAGGCAATGATCCGTGCTGTTACAGGGAGAACTCGGGATTGAACCAAGGACGTCTCGATCTGCAGTCGAATGCTCTACCATTGAGCTATTCCCCCTAGTTCAAGGCCGTAATGTCGATTTAACTAAAATAAAGGCAATGATCCGTGCTGTTACAGGGAGAACTCGGGTTTGAACCAAGGACCTCTCGATCTGCAGTCGAATTCTCTACCACTGAGCTATTCCCCTTTGTTCCTCGCCCTAATGTCGATTTAACTAAAATAAAAGGAATGATCTGTGCTGTTACAGGGCGAACTCGGGTTTGAACCAAGTACCTCTCGATCTGCAGTCGAATGCTCTACCACTGAGCTATTCCCCCGCGTTCGTAACCGTAATGTGGATTTAACTAAAATAAACGAAATGATCTGTGCTGTTACAGGGGGAACTCAGGTTTGAACCAAGGACCTCTCGATCTGCAGTCGAATGCTCTACCATTGAGCTATTCCCCCTAGTTCAAGGCCGTAATGTCGATTTAACTAAAATAAAGGCAATATTCCGTGCTGTTACAGGGAGAACTCGGGTTTGAACCAAGGACCTCTCGATCTGCAGTCGAATGCTCTACCACTGAGCTATTCCCCTTTGTTCCTCGCCCTAATGTCGATTTAACTAAAATAAAAGGAATGATCCGTGCTGTTACAGGGCGAACTCGGGTTTGAACCAAGTACCTCTCGATCTGCAGTCGAATGCTCTACCACTGAGCTATTCCCCCTTTTTTTTAGCCGTAATGTCGATTTAACTAAAATAAACGGAATGATCCGTGCAGTTACAGGGAGAACACGGGTTTGAACCAAGGGCCTCTCGATCTGCAAGCGAATGCTCTACCACTGAGCTACTCCCCCTAGTTCAAGGCCGTAATGTCGATTTAACTAAAATGAAGGCAATGATCCGTGCTGTTACACGGAGAACTCGGGTTTAAACCAAGGACCTCTCGATCTGCAGTCGAATGCTCTACCACTGAGCTATTCCCCCTAGTTCAAGGCCGTAATTTCGATTTAACTAAAATAAATGGAATGATCCGTGCTGTTACAGGGGGAACTCGGGTTTGAACCAAGGACCTCTCGATCTGCAGGCGAATGCTCTACCGCTGAGCTATTCCACCTTGTTCTTAGCCGTAATGTCGATTTAACTAAAATAAACGGAATGATCCGTGCTGTTACAGGGCGAACTCGGGTTTGAACCAAGTACCTCTCGATCTGCAGTCGAATGCTCTACCACTGAGCTATTCCCCCGCGTTCGTAACCGTAATGTGGATTTAACTAAAATAAACGAAATGATCTGTGCTGTTACAGGGGGAACTCAGGTTTGAACCAAGGACCTCTCGATCTGCAGTCGAATGCTCTACCATTGAGCTATTCCCCCTAGTTCAAGGCCGTAATGTCGATTTAACTAAAATAAAGGCAATGATCCGTGCTGTTACAGGGAGAACTCGGGTTTGAACCAAGGACCTCTCGATCTGCAGTCGAATGCTCTACCGCTGAGCTATTCCCCTTTGTTCCTCGCCCTAATGTCGATTTAACTAAAATAAAAGGAATGATCCGTGCTGTTACAGGGGGAACTCAGGTTTGAACCAAGGACCTCTCGATCTGCAGTCGAGTGCTCTACCGCTGAGCTATTCACTCGTGTTCATAGCCGTAATGTCGATTTAACTAAAATAAACGAAATTATCCGTGCTTTTACAGGGGGAACTCGGGTTTATACCAAGTACCTCTCGATCTGCATTCGAATTCTCTACCACTGAGCTATTCCCCTTTGTTCATAGCCGTAATGTCGATTTATCTAAATTAAACGGAATGATCCGTGCTGTTACAGGGAGAGCAGGGGTTTGAACCAAGTACCTCTTGATCTGCAGTCGAATGCTCTACCACTGAGCTATTCCCCCTAGTTCAAGGCCGTAATGTCGATTTAACTAAAATAAAGGCAATGATCCGTGCTGTTACAGGGAGAACTCGGGATTGAACCAAGGACGTCTCGATCTGCAGTCGAATGCTCTACCATTGAGCTATTCCCCCTAGTTCAAGGCCGTAATGTCGATTTAACTAAAATAAAGGCAATGATCCGTGCTGTTACAGGGAGAACTCGGGTTTGAACCAAGGACCTCTCGATCTGCAGTCGAATTCTCTACCACTGAGCTATTCCCCTTTGTTCCTCGCCCTAATGTCGATTTAACTAAAATAAAAGGAATGATCTGTGCTGTTACAGGGCGAACTCGGGATTGAACCAAGTACCTCTCGATCTGCAGTCGAATGCTCTACCACTGAGCTATTCCCCCGCGTTCGTAACCGTAATGTGGATTTAACTAAAATAAACGAAATGATCTGTGCTGTTACAGGGGGAACTCAGGTTTGAACCAAGGACCTCTCGATCTGCAGTCGAATGCTCTACCATTGAGCTATTCCCCCTAGTTCAAGGCCGTAATGTCGATTTAACTAAAATAAAGGCAATATTCCGTGCTGTTGCAGGGAGAACTCGGGTTTGAACCAAGGACCTCTCGATCTGCAGTCGAATGCTCTACCACTGAGCTATTCCCCTTTGTTCCTCGCCCTAATGTCGATTTAACTAAAATAAAAGGAATGATCCGTGCTGTTACAGGGCGAACTCGGGTTTGAACCAAGTACCTCTCGATCTGCAGTCGAATGCTCTACCACTGAGCTATTCCCCCTTTTTCTTAGCCGTAATGTCGATTTAACTAAAATAAACGGAATGATCCGTGCAGTTACAGGGAGAACACGGGTTTGAACCAAGGGCCTCTCGATCTGCAAGCGAATGCTCTACCACTGAGCTACTCCCCCTAGTTCAAGGCCGTAATGTCGATTTAACTAAAATGAAGGCAATGATCCGTGCTGTTACACGGAGAACTCGGGTTTAAACCAAGGACCTCTCGATCTGCAGTCGAATGCTCTACCACTGAGCTATTCCCCCTAGTTCAAGGCCGTAATTTCGATTTAACTAAAATAAATGGAATGATCCGTGCTGTTACAGGGGGAACTCGGGTTTGAACCAAGGACCTCTCGATCTGCAGTCGAATGCTCTACCGCTGAGCTATTCCACCTTGTTCTTAGCCGTAATGTCGATTTAACTAAAATAAACGGAATGATCTGTGCTGTTACAGGGGGAACTCAGGTTTGAACCAAGGACCTCTCGATCTGCAGTCGAATGCTCTACCATTGAGCTATTCCCCCTAGTTCAAGGCCGTAATGTCGATTTAACTAAAATAAAGGCAATGATCCGTGCTGTTACAGGGAGAACTCGGGTTTGAACCAAGGACCTCTCGATCTGCAGTCGAATGCTCTACCGCTGAGCTATTCCCCTTTGTTCCTCGCCCTAATGTCGATTTAACTAAAATAAAAGGAATGATCCGTGCTGTTACAGGGGGAACTCAGGTTTGAACCAAGGACCTCTCGATCTGCAGTCGAGTGCTCTACCGCTGAGCTATTCACTCGTGTTCATAGCCGTAATGTCGATTTAACTAAAATAAACGAAATTATCCGTGCTTTTACAGGGGGAACTCGGGTTTATACCAAGTACCTCTCGATCTGCATTCGAATTCTCTACCACTGAGCTATTCCCCTTTGTTCATAGCCGTAATGTCGATTTATCTAAATTAAACGGAATGATCCGTGCTGTTACAGGGAGAGCAGGGGTTTGAACCAAGTACCTCTTGATCTGCAGTCGAATGCTCTACCACTGAGCTATTCCCCCTAGTTCAAGGCCGTAATGTCGATTTAACTAAAATAAAGGCAATGATCCGTGCTGTTACAGGGAGAACTCGGGATTGAACCAAGGACGTCTCGATCTGCAGTCGAATGCTCTACCATTGAGCTATTCCCCCTAGTTCAAGGCCGTAATGTCGATTTAACTAAAATAAAGGCAATGATCCGTGCTGTTACAGGGAGAACTCGGGTTTGAACCAAGGACCTCTCGATCTGCAGTCGAATTCTCTACCACTGAGCTATTCCCCTTTGTTCCTCGCCCTAATGTCGATTTAACTAAAATAAAAGGAATGATCTGTGCTGTTACAGGGCGAACTCGGGATTGAACCAAGTACCTCTCGATCTGCAGTCGAATGCTCTACCACTGAGCTATTCCCCCGCGTTCGTAACCGTAATGTGGATTTAACTAAAATAAACGAAATGATCTGTGCTGTTACAGGGGGAACTCAGGTTTGAACCAAGGACCTCTCGATCTGCAGTCGAATGCTCTACCACTGAGCTATTCCCCCGCGTTCGTAACCGTAATGTCGATTTAACTAAAATAAAGGCAATATTCCGTGCTGTTGCAGGGAGAACTCGGGTTTGAACCAAGGACCTCTCGATCTGCAGTCGAATGCTCTACCACTGAGCTATTCCCCTTTGTTCCTCGCCCTAATGTCGATTTAACTAAAATAAAAGGAATGATCCGTGCTGTTACAGGGCGAACTCGGGTTTGAACCAAGTACCTCTCGATCTGCAGTCGAATGCTCTACCACTGAGCTATTCCCCCTTTTTCTTAGCCGTAATGTCGATTTAACTAAAATAAACGGAATGATCCGTGCAGTTACAGGGAGAACACGGGTTTGAACCAAGGGCCTCTCGATCTGCAAGCGAATGCTCTACCACTGAGCTACTCCCCCTAGTTCAAGGCCGTAATGTCGATTTAACTAAAATGAAGGCAATGATCCGTGCTGTTACACGGAGAACTCGGGTTTAAACCAAGGACCTCTCGATCTGCAGTCGAATGCTCTACCACTGAGCTATTCCCCCTAGTTCAAGGCCGTAATTTCGATTTAACTAAAATAAATGGAATGATCCGTGCTGTTACAGGGGGAACTCGGGTTTGAACCAAGGACCTCTCGATCTGCAGTCGAATGCTCTACCGCTGAGCTATTCCACCTTGTTCTTAGCCGTAATGTCGATTTAACTAAAATAAACGGAATGATCCGTGCTGTTACAGGGCGAACTCGGGTTTGAACCAAGTACCTCTCGATCTGCAGTCGAATGCTCTACCACTGAGCTATTCCCCCGCGTTCGTAACCGTAATGTGGATTTAACTAAAATAAACGAAATGATCTGTGCTGTTACAGGGGGAACTCAGGTTTGAACCAAGGACCTCTCGATCTGCAGTCGAATGCTCTACCATTGAGCTATTCCCCCTAGTTCAAGGCCGTAATGTCGATTTAACTAAAATAAAGGCAATGATCCGTGCTGTTACAGGGAGAACTCGGGTTTGAACCAAGGACCTCTCGATCTGCAGTCGAATGCTCTACCGCTGAGCTATTCCCCTTTGTTCCTCGCCCTAATGTCGATTTAACTAAAATAAAAGGAATGATCCGTGCTGTTACAGGGGGAACTCAGGTTTGAACCAAGGACCTCTCGATCTGCAGTCGAGTGCTCTACCGCTGAGCTATTCACTCGTGTTCATAGCCGTAATGTCGATTTAACTAAAATAAACGAAATTATCCGTGCTTTTACAGGGGGAACTCGGGTTTATACCAAGTACCTCTCGATCTGCATTCTAATTCTCTACCACTGAGCTATTCCCCTTTGTTCATAGCCGTAATGTCGATTTATCTAAATTAAACGGAATGATCCGTGCTGTTACAGGGAGAGCAGGGGTTTGAACCAAGTACCTCTTGATCTGCAGTCGAATGCTCTACCACTGAGCTATTCCCCCTAGTTCAAGGCCGTAATGTCGATTTAACTAAAATAAAGGCAATGATCCGTGCTGTTACAGGGAGAACTCGGGTTTGAACCAAGGACCTCTCGATCTGCAGTCGAATTCTCTACCACTGAGCTATTCCCCTTTGTTCCTCGCCCTAATGTCGATTTAACTAAAATAAAAGGAATGATCTGTGCTGTTACAGGGCGAACTCGGGTTTGAACCAAGTACCTCTCGATCTGCAGTCGAATGCTCTACCACTGAGCTATTCCCCCGCGTTCGTAACCGTAATGTGGATTTAACTAAAATAAACGAAATGATCTGTGCTGTTACAGGGGGAACTCAGGTTTGAACCAAGGACCTCTCGATCTGCAGTCGAATGCTCTACCATTGAGCTATTCCCCCTAGTTCAAGGCCGTAATGTCGATTTAACTAAAATGAATGCAATGATCCGTGCTGTTACACGGAGAACTCGGGTTTGAACCAAGGACCTCTCGATCTGCAGTCGAATGCTCTACCACTGAGCTATTCCCCCTAGTTCAAGGCCGTAATTTCGATTTAACTAAAATAAATGGAATGATCCGTGCTGTTACAGGGGGAACTCGGGTTTGAACCAAGGACCTCTCGATCTGCAGTCGAATGCTCTACCGCTGAGCTATTCCACCTTGTTCTTAGCCGTAATGTCGATTTAACTAAAATAAACGGAATGATCCGTGCTGTTACAGGGCGAACTCGGGTTTGAACCAAGTACCTCTCGATCTGCAGTCGAATGCTCTACCACTGAGCTATTCCCCCGCGTTCGTAACCGTAATGTGGATTTAACTAAAATAAACGAAATGATCTGTGCTGTTACAGGGGGAACTCAGGTTTGAACCAAGGACCTCTCGATCTGCAGTCGAATGCTCTACCATTGAGCTATTCCCCCTAGTTCAAGGCCGTAATGTCGATTTAACTAAAATAAAGGCAATGATCCGTGCTGTTACAGGGAGAACTCGGGTTTGAACCAAGGACCTCTCGATCTGCAGTCGAATTCTCTACCACTGAGCTATTCCCCTTTGTTCCTCGCCCTAATGTCGATTTAACTAAAATAAAAGGAATGATCTGTGCTGTTACAGGGCGAACTCGGGTTTGAACCAAGTACCTCTCGATCTGCAGTCGAATGCTCTACCACTGAGCTATTCCCCCTTTTTCTTAGCCGTAATGTCGATTTAACTAAAATAAACGGAATGATCCGTGCAGTTACAGGGAGAACACGGGTTTGAACCAAGGGCCTCTCGATCTGCAAGCGAATGCTCTACCACTGAGCTACTCCCCCTAGTTCAAGGCCGTAATGTCGATTTAACTAAAATGAAGGCAATGATCCGTGCTGTTACACGGAGAACTCGGGTTTAAACCAAGGACCTCTCGATCTGCAGTCGAATGCTCTACCACTGAGCTATTCCCCCTAGTTCAAGGCCGTAATTTCGATTTAACTAAAATAAATGGAATGATCCGTGCTGTTACAGGGGGAACTCGGGTTTGAACCAAGGACCTCTCGATCTGCAGTCGAATGCTCTACCGCTGAGCTATTCCACCTTGTTCTTAGCCGTAATGTCGATTTAACTAAAATAAACGGAATGATCCGTGCTGTTACAGGGCGAACTCGGGTTTGATCCAAGTACCTCTCGATCTGCAGTCGAATGCTCTACCACTGAGCTATTCCCCTCTGTTCCTCGCCCTAATGTCGATTTAACTAAATTAAACGGAATGATCCGTGCTGTTACAGGGAGAGCAGGGGTTTGAACCAAGGACCTCTCGATCTGCAGTCGAGTGCTCTACCGCTGAGCTATTCACTCGTGTTCATAGCCGTAATGTCGATTTAACTAAAATAAACAAAATGATCCGTGCTGTTACAGGGAGAACTCGGGATTGAACCAAGGACGTCTCGATCTGCAGTCGAATGCTCTACCATTGAGCTATTCCCCCTAGTTCAAGGCCGTAATGTCGATTTAACTAAAATAAAGGCAATGATCCGTGCTGTTACAGGGAGAACTCGGGTTTGAACCAAGGACCTCTCGATCTGCAGTCGAATGCTCTACCGCTGAGCTATTCCCCTTTGTTCCTCGCCCTAATGTCGATTTAACTAAAATAAAAGGAATGATCCGTGCTGTTACAGGGGGAACTCAGGTTTGAACCAAGGACCTCTCGATCTGCAGTCGAGTGCTCTACCGCTGAGCTATTCACTCGTGTTCATAGCCGTAATGTCGATTTAACTAAAATAAACGAAATTATCCGTGCTTTTACAGGGGGAACTCGGGTTTATACCAAGTACCTCTCGATCTGCATTCGAATTCTCTACCACTGAGCTATTCCCCTTTGTTCATAGCCGTAATGTCGATTTATCTAAATTAAACGGAATGATCCGTGCTGTTACAGGGAGAGCAGGGGTTTGAACCAAGTACCTCTTGATCTGCAGTCGAATGCTCTACCACTGAGCTATTCCCCCTAGTTCAAGGCCGTAATGTCGATTTAACTAAAATAAAGGCAATGATCCGTGCTGTTACAGGGAGAACTCGGGATTGAACCAAGGACGTCTCGATCTGCAGTCGAATGCTCTACCATTGAGCTATTCCCCCTAGTTCAAGGCCGTAATGTCGATTTAACTAAAATAAAGGCAATGATCCGTGCTGTTACAGGGAGAACTCGGGTTTGAACCAAGGACCTCTCGATCTGCAGTCGAATTCTCTACCACTGAGCTATTCCCCTTTGTTCCTCGCCCTAATGTCGATTTAACTAAAATAAAAGGAATGATCTGTGCTGTTACAGGGCGAACTCGGGTTTGAACCAAGTACCTCTCGATCTGCAGTCGAATGCTCTACCACTGAGCTATTCCCCCGCGTTCGTAACCGTAATGTGGATTTAACTAAAATAAACGAAATGATCTGTGCTGTTACAGGGGGAACTCAGGTTTGAACCAAGGACCTCTCGATCTGCAGTCGAATGCTCTACCATTGAGCTATTCCCCCTAGTTCAAGGCCGTAATGTCGATTTAACTAAAATAAAGGCAATATTCCGTGCTGTTACAGGGAGAACTCGGGTTTGAACCAAGGACCTCTCGATCTGCAGTCGAATGCTCTACCACTGAGCTATTCCCCTTTGTTCCTCGCCCTAATGTCGATTTAACTAAAATAAAAGGAATGATCCGTGCTGTTACAGGGCGAACTCGGGTTTGAACCAAGTACCTCTCGATCTGCAGTCGAATGCTCTACCACTGAGCTATTCCCCCGCGTTCGTAACCGTAATGTGGATTTAACTAAAATAAACGAAATGATCTGTGCTGTTACAGGGGGAACTCAGGTTTGAACCAAGGACCTCTCGATCTGCAGTCGAATGCTCTACCATTGAGCTATTCCCCCTAGTTCAAGGCCGTAATGTCGATTTAACTAAAATGAAGGCAATGATCCGTGCTGTTACACGGAGAACTCGGGTTTGAACCAAGGACCTCTCGATCTGCAGTCGAATGCTCTACCACTGAGCTATTCCCCCTAGTTCAAGGCCGTAATTTCGATTTAACTAAAATAAATGGAATGATCCGTGCTGTTACAGGGGGAACTCGGGTTTGAACCAAGGACCTCTCGATCTGCAGTCGAATGCTCTACCGCTGAGCTATTCCACCTTGTTCTTAGCCGTAATGTCGATTTAACTAAAATAAACGGAATGATCCGTGCTGTTACAGGGCGAACTCGGGTTTGAACCAAGTACCTCTCGATCTGCAGTCGAATGCTCTACCACTGAGCTATTCCCCCGCGTTCGTAACCGTAATGTGGATTTAACTAAAATAAACGAAATGATCTGTGCTGTTACAGGGGGAACTCAGGTTTGAACCAAGGACCTCTCGATCTGCAGTCGAATGCTCTACCATTGAGCTATTCCCCCTAGTTCAAGGCCGTAATGTCGATTTAACTAAAATAAAGGCAATGATCCGTGCTGTTACAGGGAGAACTCGGGTTTGAACCAAGGACCTCTCGATCTGCAGTCGAATGCTCTACCACTGAGCTATTCCCCTTTGTTCCTCGCCCTAATGTCGATTTAACTAAAATAAAAGGAATGATCCGTGCTGTTACAGGGGGAACTCAGGTTTGAACCAAGGACCTCTCGATCTGCAGTCGAGTGCTCTACCGCTGAGCTATTCACTCGTGTTCATAACCGTAATGTCGATTTTACTAAAATTAACGGAATGATCCGTGCTGTTACAGGGAGAGCAGGGGTTTGAACCAAGTACCTCTCGATCTGCAGTCGAATGCTCTACCACTGAGCTATTCCCCCTTGTTCTTAGCCGTAATGTCTATTTAACTAAAATAAACGGAATGATCCGTGCTGTTACAGGGAGAACACGGGTTTGAACCAAGGACCTCTCGATCTGCAGTCGAATGCTCTACCACTGAGCTATTCCCCCTAGTTCAAAGCCGTAATGTCGATTTAACTAAAATGAAGGCAATGATCCGTGCTGTTACAGGGAGAACTCGGGTTTGAACCAAGGACCTCTCGATCTGCAGTCGAATGCTCTACCACTGAGCTATTCCACCTATTTCAAGGCCGTAATGTCGATTTAACTAAAATAAAGGCAATGATCCGTGCTGTTACAGGGAGAACTCGGGTTTGAACCAAGGACCTCTCGATCTGCAGTCGAATGCTCTACCACTGAGCTATTCCCCTTTGTTCCTCGCCCTAATGTCGATTTAACTAAAATAAAAGGAATGATCCGTGCTGTTACAGGGGGAACTCGGGTTTGAACCAAGGACCTCTCGATCTGCAGTCGAAAGCTCTACCGCTGAGCTATTCCCCCTTGCTCATAGCCGTAATGTCGATTTAACTAAAATTAACGGAATGATCCGTGCTGTTACAGGGAGAACACGGGTTTGAACCAAGGACCTCTTGATTTGCAGTCGAATGCGAACTATTCCCCCTTGTTCATTACCGTAATGTCGCATTAACTAAAATTAACGGAATGATCCGTGCTGTTACAGGGAGAGCAGGGGTTTGAACCAAGTACCTCTCGATCTGCAGTCGAATGCTCTACCACTGAGCTATTCCCCCTTGTTCTTAGCCGTAATGTCTATTTAACTAAAATAAACGGAATGATCCGTGCTGTTACAGGGAGAACACGGGTTTGAACCAAGGACCTCTCGATCTGCAGTCGAATGCTCTACCACTGAGCTATTCCCCCTAGTTCAAAGCCGTAATGTCGATTTAACTAAAATGAAGGCAATGATCCGTGCTGTTACAGGGAGAACTCGGGTTTGAACCAAGGACCTCTCGATCTGCAGTCGAATGCTCTACCACTGAGCTATTCCACCTATTTCAAGGCCGTAATGTCGATTTAACTAAAATAAAGGCAATGATCCGTGCTGTTACAGGGAGAACTCGGGTTTGAACCAAGGACCTCTCGATCTGCAGTCGAATGCTCTACCACTGAGCTATTCCCCTTTGTTCCTCGCCCTAATGTCGATTTAACTAAAATAAAAGGAATGATCCGTGCTGTTACAGGGGGAACTCGGGTTTGAACCAAGGACCTCTCGATCTGCAGTCGAAAGCTCTACCGCTGAGCTATTCCCCCTTGCTCATAGCCGTAATGTCGATTTAACTAAAATTAACGGAATGATCCGTGCTGTTACAGGGAGAACACGGGTTTGAACCAAGGACCTCTTGATTTGCAGTCGAATGCGAACTATTCCCCCTTGTTCATTACCGTAATGTCGCATTAACTAAAATAAACGAAATGATCCGTGCTGTTACAGTGGGAACTCGGGTTTGAACCAAGGACCTCTCGATCTGCAGTCGAATGCTCTACCACTGATTTATTTCCCTTTGTTCATAGTCGTAATGTCGATTTAGCTAAAATAAACCGAATGATCCGTGCTCTTACAGGGAGAACTCGGGTTTGAACCAAGGACCTCTCGATCTGCAGTCGAATGCTCTACCACTGAGCTATTCCCACTTGTTCAAGGCCGTAATGTCGATTTAACTAAAATAAACGGAATGATCCGTGCTGTTACAGGGGGAACTCGGGTTTGAACCAAGTTCCTCTCGATCTGCAGTCGGATGGTCTACCGCTGAGCTATTCCCCTTGTTCTTAGCCGTAATGTCGATTTAACTAAAATAAAGGCAATGATCCGTGCTGTTACAGGGAGAACTCGGGTTTGAACCAAGGACCTCTCGATCTGCGGTCGAATGCTCTACCACTGAGCTATTCCCCTCTGTTCCTCGCCCTAATGTCGATTTAACTAAAATAATAGGATTGATCCGTGCTGTTACAGGGAGAACTCGGGTTTGAACCAAGGACCTCTAGATCTGCAGTCGAATGCTCTACCACTGAGCTATTCCCCCTTGTTCATAGCCGTAATGTCGATTTAACTAAAATAAGCGAAATGATCCGTGCTGTTACAGTGGGAACTCGGGTTTGAACCAAGGACCTCTCGATCTGCAGTCGAATGCTCTACCACTGATTTATTTCCCTTTGTTCATAGTCGTAATGTTGATTTAGCTAAAATAAACCGAATGATCCGTGCTCTTACAGGGAGAACTCGGGTTTGAACCAAGGACCTCTCGATCTGCGGTCGAATGCTCTACCACTGAGCTATTCCCCTCTGTTCCTCGCCCTAATGTCGATTTAACTAAATTAAACGGAATGATCCGTGCTGTTACAGGGAGAGCAGGGGTTTGAACCAAGTACCTCTTGATCTCCAGTCGAATGCTCTACCACTGAGCTATTCCTCCTTGTTCTTAGCCGTAATGTCGAATTAACTAAAATAAACGGAATGATCCGTGCTGTTACAGGGACAACACGGGTTTGAACCAAGGACTTCTCGATCTGCAGTCGAATGCTCTACCACTGAGCTATTCCCCCGCGTTCGTAACCGTAATTCAATTCAATTCAATTCAATTTATTATTTTCAATTTGGCTCTATTTTACACAACAAAGCTATCAAGGCCAAGTCTAAAAAGACTTATGGGCCAACGCAACTCATTTTCGACAGAGCCTTCTCAAATTAATACAAATAGTAAGAGTGAATAGTTAAATAAAGTAGATTAATTATATACAGTATATTAATTGCTTGGTTCAGGGTCACGTATTGTTACTAAAATTTGAAAATTGAGGAGAGAAGACGGAAGGACGGATTTATATTAGTGGGGGTTTGTAACAAATAACTTGGCAATATTTTTAAATTGTTGTAGATTAACAGCATTATGTTTGGATAAAGAATTATACATTTTTGCACCTTTGTAGAAAATGGAGTTAAGTTTTTTTGATGTTCTTGAGTAAGGGAGTTTAATGAAGGGCTTTATACGGGTATTGTATTTTTTTGTACCTTCCAGATCGAAAAGATTGGAATTTGTAATTGTCAAAGATTTATATATAAACACCAGGGAACAGTATTCGTATAATTGAGTTATCGTGAATATTTTGAGGCTATTAAATAAAGGTGTACTATGCTCTTTAAAAGACTTTCTAAGAATTAATCTAATTACTCTTTTTTGCAATAGGAGTAGCCTATTAATATTGTACTCAGTGGTATTACCCCAAATTGGGAGGCAGAAAATAAGATGTGGATATATTAGTGAATAGTATAACTGGTGACACAACTTGTCCGTAAATATACTCCTATTTTTTGCTATAAGATATGTACTATTGGAGATTTTTTTAGCAATTTTGTCGATATGTGTATTCCAGTTCAACTTTTCGTCAATCCATAGCCCAAGATATTTTACCTCCCCAACTCTTTTCAATACTATGTTATCAAATTCTAGGTTGCAGCCAGAAGGGACATCTTTCTTTCCTTGGTTCTTAAAAGTTATATATACTGTTTTTTCCGTGTTAATTTGAAGGTTATTATTTTTCAGCCAGCAGCTAATCAGCTGAATATTATAATTAAAGCGATCAGTTAGAATTTCATAGTTTGCATCCGTGTCAACTACCGAAGTGTCGTCTGCATACAGGGTTATGATATCATTCTCAACTGTTCTTGTTAAGTCATTAATAAAGATGTTAAACAGAAGAGGAGACAATATTGAGCCTTGAGGGACCCCACACGTTACGCAGCTCAAGTCAGAATAATTGCTGTTAACCCTCGTTTGGCTGCAGCGATTTGTAAGATAGGAACTAAGCCAATCATATGCGGGGCCCCTAATTCCTAGTCGATACAGTTTGGCTAGCAGAATTTTGTGATCAACCATATCGAAGGCCTTTCTGAGATCTAGAAAGAGAGCTATCACATAATTACCCTTATCTAACCCTTCTATAATTTGTTTATATACTCTGGCTACTGCTGAGTTTACTCCTAGATTCTTACGAAAGCCGAATTGCTTTGAATTAAGGATATCGTATTTATCACAAAAGATTAATAGGCGTTGATTAAAGCATTGGTCGAGTACTTTGGCCACTACTGATAGCAAAGATATGGGTCGGTAATTGTTGGGGCTGGTGGGATCTCCGTTTTTAAAGATGGGTGTAATTATCGCTTTTTTAAGAATTTTCGGATAATGACCACTTGTAAACGTTAGGTTTATTAAATAAGTTAGAGGTTTTAGTATATATAGTTTTATCCTTTTGAGAATTTTAGGCGCTATCCCATCAGCCCCTGGGGCCGCTCCCTCCCGTACCTTGTTTATAGATGTGAGGACCTCGTTTTCTTCTACCGGTATCAGGGCCATGGAATTCGTAATATGTGTAATATTTTCTAATGTGGTTTGGGAATCATGGGTGTCCCTGGGGACTGGGGGCTTAGTGAAGAACTTATTAAGCTCATGTGGTGTGATTTTTATGGGGTTGTTAGCCTTGTTTTTAGTTTTTCCCAAAAGGTTGTTTACAACTTTCCATGTGTTTTTTAAATTATTCTGCGTCAGCAGTTGCGAGCGGAAATAGCTATTTCTTGTATTTCTAATAGTGTTATTGCAGCGGTTTCTGTAAAGTTTGTATTTGTTGATATTTTCGGTTGACGGGTGTGACTTAGCTAGTTTTTTATAGTAGTTTTTCGTGTGTATGAGGCTTTTAACTTCTGCCGTGAACCACAGGTTCGAATTCTGGCATTTAGATTTATTTTTATTAACGAATTTTTTAATTGGACAGTATTGATTAAGTCGACTAACAAGTTTTTCTAGGAACCAGGCATATGCCTGATCTACACTACCAATTTTATATATATCACTCCAATCCATCGCCGCGATGTTAACTGCAAAGCCCTCTATGGCAGTTTTTGTAAAATTACGCCCCATAAAAGATGTGGTATCTACGGCAGATGTGCCAGTCGTATCAAAAGTAGCTAAAACCGGGTAATGATCTGAGACATCCCAATCGGTGATAACCCTTACATTAATATCAAAGTTAGAGTAGCAATGGTCAATCATAGTAGCGGTAGAATCAGTGACTCTAGTAGGGACATTTACCAACTGGTCAAGACCATAACTTAGTGCCAGGTCAATCATATGTGCTACTTCATTACCCGGGGCCAACATATCAACATTAAAGTCACCAAGAATTATTTTATACGAGTTCAAATTGCCCATTTCTTGTAAAAGTACTTCCATTTCTTCTGTAAATTCACGGACGTTGCCCCTGGGCCTATATATCACACACACATAATACCCACCAACCTTAATTCCGTATGATTCTATATTATCTTGCATTCTTATAAGTTTAGGTTGGATTTCAAATTCAATTTCACTTTTAATATAGAATCCAATTCCCCCACCCCCTCTTGTGCTACGTCCAAGACCCACAAAAGTGTAGCTACTTAAAAAATCGTAGTAGGTGTCTCTATACCATGTTTATGGTCAGAGCAAAAATATCTATTCCCTCTTTATGGTTAAATGTTGCGTTACAGAACAGATAAGGAAAATTTGCACTAGCGCTTCTAATATTATGATACAAAATTTTAATCATTGAAATATAAAACTAAAACAATTAGATATACTAGGAACATAATTGAGCATCATTGTTTAGTTACTTTTTGCATTTCACAATCATACTTGTATCTATCATTCCCAACTTCAATTTGGTTTGTACTAACAAATTTGTATTTTTCAGGGCGCATATTTTTGGCAAAATTTCTAAGTTCGTAACGTGCTAGGTCCTGCGCGGGAGTATAGTCATGCTCCACGTATATATTTGATCCTTTAAGCTTGGGGCTGGCTTTCAATATGTCTAACTTCTGATCATAAGTATCTGCTTTAAAAATTATAAATCTATTACGTCCTGTCTTGTAGGGCCCCCTCCTGTACACATTGCTCTGTTTAACTTGAAATTCTAGCTGAAGCTGATCATAGAAAAGAGTCACCACTTTTTGGGCGAGTGAGTTGCGCGATTCAGTTTCCTCGTCAGATATACCCTTAATAACTATATTGTTCCTTCTAGCTGCAACTTCCATGTTTTCAATCTTAAAGTTAGCCTTAGCAATTTCCTTTTTCAAATCTACCCTTTCATCCTTAAATTTATCTTGCAGCAGATTGATTTCATGTTCAAGAGTAGGAAACTTATTTTCTAGGATAGACACTTTCGTTCCAAGACTACTAATCGAATTTTCAATGTTTATCATTCGCGTATTATTATTAGTTAGTTCCGTATATAGTGTGCCTAATTTCCCATTCACCGTAGTGGATTTACAGTCAATATTGTCATTCATTTTTTGTAGTTGGGACATAATGCCGTCATAACCTATTACCTTATCTGCCATTGGGCAGTTTCTTTCCGCGTTATAATCAACAAAAATTACAAATAGGCCACTCTCAGACAGAGCTCTAGACAAGAAAATAAATAGAAATTGCAAATTGCACACTTATATTTACCTAAAAAAAATAGTAAAGTCCAGATTAGCCGAAGTTTACTAGAAGTTATGCTCATGAGCTCTGTCTGAGTTGTGAAGAGATAACACGTCGGTTGCCGTTACACGAAACCTCGGTCGGGCCGCTAGTTTAAAAGGTCACACTATGAAGTTCACAATCAAAGCGGAAAAAAAAGTTTTGGTTTTTTGGCCAGCGGAGACTTTTTAGCAACAACGTTGATTGGTAACCGGTGTTTTTTAGAAATCAGCAGCACGATGATCGCGGTATTTCCGTTTTCTCGTTTCGATGAATTAAATCATACTGTGGTTCATTTGTATCGGATTGGCATTTAGACCGCAAATAGTATAACCAGCACTGGAATAGAGTACAGCAACTAAAAAAAATAGTAAAGTCCAGATTAGCCGAAGTTTACTAGAAGTTATGCTTATGAGCTCTGTCTGAGTTGTGAAGAGATAACACGTCGGTTGCCGTTACACGAAACCTCGGTCGGGCCGCTAGTCCAAAGGTCACACTATGAAGTTCACAATCAAAGCGGAAAAAAAAAGTTTTGGTTTTTTGGCCAGCGGAGACTTTTTAGCAACAACGTTGATTGGTAACCGGTGTTTTTTAGAAATCAGCAGCACGATGATCGCGGTATTTCCGTTTTCTCGTTTCGATGAATTAAATCATACTGTGGTTCATTTGTATCGGATTGGCATTTAGACCGCAAATAGTATAACCAGCACTGGAATAGAGTACAGCAACTACAAAAAATAGTAAAGTCCAGATTAGCCGAAGTTTACTAGAAGTTATGCTTATGAGCTCTGTCTGAGTTGATTTAACTAAAATAAACGAAATGATCCGTGCTGTTACAGGGGGAACTCGAGTTTGAACCAATGACCTCTTGATCTGCAGTCGAATGCTCTACCACTGAGCTACTCCCCCTTGTTCATAACCGTTATGTCGATTTAACTAAAATAAACGGAATGATCCGTGCTGTTACAGGGGGAACTCGGGTTTGAACCAAGGACCTCTCGATCTGCAGTCGAATGCTCTACCACTGAGCTATTCTCCCTAGTTCAAGGCCGTAATGTCGATTTAACTAAAATAAAGGCAATGATCCGTGCTGTTACAGGTAGAACACGGGTTTGAACCAAGGACCTCTCGATCTGCAGTCGAATGCTCTACCACTGAGCTATTCCCCCTAGTTGAAGGCCGTAATGTCGATTTAACTAAAATAAAGGCAATGATCCGTGCTGTTATAGGGAGAACTCGGGTTTGAACCAAGGACCTCTCGATCTGCGGTCGAATGCTCTACCACTGAGCTATTCCCCTTTGTTCCTCGCCCTAATGTCGATTTAACTAAAATAAAAGGAATGATCCGTGCTGTTACAGGGGGAACTCGGGTTTGAACCAAGGACCTCTCGATCTGCAGTCGAGTGCTCTACCGCTGAGCTATTCCCTCGTGTTCATAACCGTAATGTCGATTTAACTAAAATAAACGAAATTATCCGTGCTGTTACATGGGGAACTCGGGTTTATACCAAGTACCTCTCGATCTGCAGTCGAATCCACTACCACTGAGCTATTCCCCGTTGTTCATAACCGTAATGTCGATTTAACTAAAATAAACGGAATGATCCGTGCTGTTACAGGGGGAACTCGAGTTTGAACCAATGACCTCTTGATCTGCAGTCGAATGCTCTACCACTGAGCTACTCCCCCTTGTTCATAACCGTTATGTCGATTTAACTAAAATAAACGGAATGATCCGTGCTGTTACAGGGGGAACTCGGGTTTGAACCAAGGACCTCTCGATCTGCAGTCGAATGCTCTACCTCTGAGCTATTCCCCCGCGTTCGTAACCGTAATGTCGATTTAAGTAAAATAAACGAAATGATCCGTGCTGTTACAGGGGGAACTCGAGTTTGAACCAATGACCTCTTGATCTGCAGTCGAATGCTCTACCACTGAGCTACTCCCCCTTGTTCATAACCGTTATGTCGATTTAACTAAAATAAACGGAATGATCCGTGCTGTTACAGGGGGAACTCGGGTTTGAACCAAGTACCTCTCGATCTGCAGTCGAATGCTCTACCACTGAGCTATTCCTCCGCGTTCGTAACCGTAATGTCGGTTTAACTAAAGTAAACGAAATGATCCGTGCTGTTACAGGGGGAACTAGGGTTTCAACCAAGGACCTCTTGATCTGCAGTCGAATGCGAGCTATTCCCCCTTGTTCATAACCGTAATGTCGATTTAACTAAAATAAACGGAATGATCCGTGCTGTTACAGGGAGAACACGGGTTTGAACCAAGGACTTCTCGATCTGCAGTCGAATGCTCTACCACTGAGCTATTCCCCCTAGTTCAAGGCCGTAATGTTGATTTAACTAAAATGAAGGCAATGATCCGTGCTGTTACAGGGAGAACTCATGTTTGAACCAAGGACCTCTCGATCTGCAGTCGAATGCTCTACCACTGAGCTATTCCCCCTAGTTCAAGGCCGTAATGTCGATTTAACTAAAATAAAGGCAATGATCCGTGCTGTTACAGGGAGAACTCGGGTTTGAACCAAGGACCTCTCGATCTGCAGTCGAATGCTCTACCACTGAGCTATTCCCCTTTGTTCCTCGCCCTAATGTCGATTTAACTAAAATAAAAGGAATGATCCGTGCTGTTACAGGGGGAACTCGGGTTTGAACCAAGGACCTCTCGATCTGCAGTCGAATGCTCTACAGCTGAGCTATTCCCCCTTGTTCATAGCCGTAATGTCGATTTAACTAAAATTAACGGAATGATCCGTGCTGTTACAGGGAGAACACGGGTTTGAACCAAGGACCTCTTGATTTGCAGTCGAATGCGAGCTATTCCCCCTTGTTCATAACCGTAATGTCGCATTAACTAAAATAAACGAAATGATCCGTGCTGTTACAGGGAGAACTCGGGTTTGAACCAAGTACCTCTCGATCTGCAGTCGAATGCTCTACCGCTGAGCTATTCCCCCTTGTTCTTGGCCGTAATGTCGATTTAACTAAAATAAACGGAATGATCCGTGCTCTTACAGGGGGAACTCGGGTTTGAACCAAGTACCTCTCGATCTGCAGTCGAATGCTCTACCACTGAGCTATTCCCCCGCGTTCGTAACCGTAATGTCGATTTAACTAAAATAAACGAAATGATCCGTGCTGTTACAGGGGGAACTCGGGTTTGAACCAAGGACCTCTCGATCTGCAGTCGAATGCTCTACCACTGATTTATTTCCCTTTGTTCATAGCCGTAATGTCGATTTAGCTAAAATGAAGGCAATGATCCGTGCTGTTACAGGGAGAACTCGGGTTTGAACCAAGGACCTCTCGATCTACAGTTGAATGCTCTACCACTGAGCTAATCCCCTAGTTCAAGGCCGTAATGTCGATTTAACTAAAATAAACGAAATGATCCGTGCTGTTACAGGGGGAAATCGGGTTTGAACCAAGGACCTCTTGATCTGCAGTCGAATGCGAGCTATTCCCCCTTGTTCATAACCGTAATGTCGATTTAACTAAAATAAACGGAATGATCCGTGCTGTTACAGTGGGAACTCGGGTTTGAACCAAGGACCTCTCGATCTGCAGTCGAATGCTCTACCACTGAGCTATTTCCCTTTGTTCATAGCCGTAATGTCGATTTAACTAAATTAAACGGAATGATCCGTGCTGTTACAGTGGGAACTCGGGTTTGAACCAAGAACCTCTCGATCTGCAGTCGAATGCTCTACCATTGAGCTATTTCCCTTTGTTCATAGTCGTAATGTCGATTTAACTAAATTAAACGGAATGATCCGTGCTGTTACAGGGAGAACTCGGGTTTGAACCAAGGACCTCTCCATCTGCAGTCGAATGCTCTACCACTGAGCTATTCCCCCTTGTTCAAGGCCGTAATGTCGATTTAACTAAAATAAACGGAATGATCCATGCTGTTACAGGGGGAACTCGGGTTTGAACCAAGTTCCTCTCGATCTACAGTCGAATGCTCTACCGCTGAGCTATTCCCCCTTGTTCTTAGCCGTAATGTCGATTTAACTAAAATAAACGGAATGATCCGTGCTGTTACAGGGGGAACTCGGGTTTGAACCAAGTAACTCTCGATCTGCAGTCGAATGCTCTACCACTGAGCTATTCCCCTTTGTTCCTCGCCCTAATGTCGATTTAACTAAAATAAAAGGAATGATCCGTGCTGTTACAGGGAGAAAACGGGTTTGAACCAAGGACCTCTTGATTTGCAGTCGAATGCGAACTATTCCCCCTTGTTCATAACCGTAATGTCGCATTAACTAAAATAAACGAAATGATCCGTGCTGTTACAGTGGGAACTCGGGTTTGAACCAATGACCTCTCGATCTGCAGTCGAATGCTCTACCACTGATTTATTTCCCTTTGTTCATAGTCGTAATGTCGATTTAGCTAAAATAAACGGAATGATCCGTGCTGTTACAGGGAGAACTCGGGTTTGAACCAAGGACCTCTCGATCTGCAGTCGAATGCTCTACCACTGAGCTATTCCCCCTTCTTCAAGGCCGAAATGTGGATTTAACTATAATAAACGGAATGATCCGTGCTGTTACAGGGGGAACTCGGGTTTGAACCAAGTTCCTCTCGATCTGCAGTCGAATGCTCTACCGCTGAGCTATTCCCCCTTGTTCTTAGCCGTAATGTCGATTTAACTAAAATAAACGGAATGATCCGTGCTGTTACAGGGGGAACTCGGGTTTGAACCAAGTACCTCTCGATCTGCAGTCGAATGCTCTACCACTGAGCTATTCCCCCGCGTTCGTAACCGTAATGTCGATTTAACTAAAATAAACGAAATGATCCGTGCTGTTACAGGGGGAACTCGGGTTTGAACCAAGTACCTCTCGATCTGCAGTCGAATGCTCTACCACTAAGCTATTCCCCCTTATTCAAGGCCGTAATGTCGATTTAACTAAAATAAACGGAATGATCCGTGCTGTTACAGGGAGAACACGGGTTTGAACCAAGGACCTCTTGATTTGCAGTCGAATGCGAACTATTCCCCCTTGTTCATAACCGTAATGTCGCATTAACTAAAATAAACGAAATGATCCGTGCTGTTAGAGTGGGAACTCGGGTTTGAACCAAGGACCTCTCGATCTGCAGTCGAATGCTCTACCACTGATTTATTTCCCTTTGTTCATAGTCGTAATGTCGATTTAGCTAAAATAAACGGAATGAATCGTGCTGTTACAGGGAGAACTCGGGTTTGAACCAAGGACCTCTCGATCTGCAGTCGAATGCTCTACCACTGAGCTATTCCCCCTTGTTCAAGGCCGTAATGTCGATTTAACTAAAATAAACGGAATGATCCATGCTGTTACAGGGGGAACTCGGGTTTGAACCAAGTTCCTCTCGATCTGCAGTCGAATGCTCTACCGCTGAGCTATTCCCCCTTGTTCTTAGCCGTAATGTCGATTTAACTAAAATAAACGGAATGATCCGTGCTGTTACAGGGGGAACTCGGGTTTGAACCAAGTAACTCTCGATCTGCAGTCGAATGCTCTACCACTGAGCTATTCCCCCGCGTTCGTAACCGTAATGTCGATTTAACTAAAATAAACGAAATGATCCGTGCTGTTACAGGGGGAACTCGGGTTTGAACCAAGTACCTCTCGATATTCAGTCGAATGCTCTACCACTAAGCTATTCCCCCTTATTCAAGGCCGTAATGTCGATTTAACTAAAATAAACGGAATGATCCGTGCTGTTACAGGGGGAACTCGGGTTTGAACCAAGTAACTCTCGATCTGCAGTCGAATGCTCTACCACTGAGCTATTCCCCCGCGTTCGTAACCGTAATGTCGATTTAACTAAAATAAACGGAATGATCCGTGCTGTTACAGGGGGAACTCGGGTTTGAACCAAGTACCTCTCGATCTGCAGTCGAATGCTCTACCACTGAGCTTTTCCCCCGCGTTCGTAACCGTAATGTCGATTTAAATAAAATAAACTAAATGATCCGTGCTGTTACAGGGGGAACTCGAGTTTGAACCAATGACCTCTTGATCTGCAGTCGAATGCTCTACCACTGAGCTACTCCCCCTTGTTCATAACCGTTATGTCGATTTAACTAAAATAAACGGAATGATCCGTGCTGTTACAGGGGGAACTCGGGTTTGTACCAAGTACCTCTCGATCTGCAGTCGAATGCTCTACCACTGAGCTATTCCCCCGCGTTCGTAACCGTAATGTCGATTTAACTAAAATAAACGAAATGATCCGTGCTGTTACAGGGGGAACTCGGGTTTGAACCAAGTACCTCTCGATCTGCAGTCGAATGCTCTACCACTAAGCTATTCCCCCTTATTCAAGGCCGTAATGTCGATTTAACTAAAAAAAACGGAATGATCCGTGCTGTTACAGGGAGAACACGGGTTTGAACCAAGGACCTCTTGATTTGCAGTCGAATGCGAACTATTCCCCCTTGTTCATAACCGTAATGTCGCATTAACTAAAATAAACGAAATGATCCGTGCTGTTACAGTGGGAACTCGGGTTTGAACCAAGGACCTCTCGATCTGCAGTCGAATGCTCTACCACTGATTTATTTCCCTTTGTTCATAGTCGTAATGTCGATTTAGCTAAAATAAACGGAATGATCCGTGCTGTTACAGGGAGAACTCGGGCTTGAACCAAGGACCTCTCGATCTGCAGTCGAATGCTCTACCACTGAGCTATTCCCCCTTGTTCAAGGCCGTAATGTCGATTTAACTAAAATAAACGGAATGATCCATGCTGTTACAGGGGGAACTCGGGTTTGAACCAAGTTCCTCTCGATCTGCAGTCGAATGCTCTACCGCTGAGCTATTCCCCCTTGTTCTTAGCCGTAATGTCGATTTAACTAAAATAAACGGAATGATCCGTGCTGTTACAGGGGGAACTCGGGTTTGAACCAAGTACCTCTCGATCTGCAGTCGAATGCTCTACCACTGAGCTTTTCCCCCGCGTTCGTAACCGTAATGTCGATTTAAATAAAATAAACTAAATGATCCGTGCTGTTACAGGGGGAACTCGAGTTTGAACCAATGACCTCTTGATCTGCAGTCGAATGCTCTACCACTGAGCTACTCCCCCTTGTTCATAACCGTTATGTCGATTTAACTAAAATAAACGGAATGATCCGTGCTGTTACAGGGGGAACTCGGGTTTGTACCAAGTACCTCTCGATCTGCAGTCGAATGCTCTACCACTGAGCTATTCCCCCGCGTTCGTAACCGTAATGTCGGTTTAACTAAAATAAACGAAATGATCCGTGCTGTTACAGGGGGAACTAGGGTTTCACCCAAGGATCTCTTGATCTGCAGTCGAATGCGAGCTATTCCCCCTTGTTCATAACCGTAATGTCGATTTAACTAAAATAAACGGAATGATCCGTGCTGTTACAGGGGGAACTCGGGTTTGAACCAAGTTCCTCTCGATCTGCAGTCGAATGCTCTACCGCTGAGCTATTCCCCCTTGTTCTTAGCCGTAATGTCGATTTAACTAAAGTAAACGGAATGATCCGTGCTGTTACAGGGGAAACTCGGGTTTGAACCAAGGACCTCTCGATCTGCAGTCGAATGCTCTACCACTGATTTATTTCCCTTTGTTCGTAGTCGTAATGTCGATTTAGCTAATATAAACGGAATGAGCCGTGCTGTTACAGGAAGAACTCGGGTTTGAACCAAGGACCTCTCGATCTGCAGTCGAATGCTCTACCACTGAGCTATTCCCCCTTGTTCAAGGCCGTAATGTCGATTTAACTAAAATAAACGGAATGATCCATGCTGTTACAGGGGGAACTCGGGTTTGAACCAAGTTCCTCTCGATCTGCAATCGAATGCTCTACCGCTGAGCTATTCCCCCTTGTTCTTAGCCGTAATGTCGATTTAACTAAAATAAACGGAATGATCCGTGCTGTTACAGGGGGAACTCGGGTTTGAACCAAGTAACTCTCGATCTGCAGTCGAATGCTCTACCACTGAGCTATTCCCCCGCGTTCGTAACCGTAATGTCGATTTAACTAAAATAAACGAAATGATCCGTGCTGTTACAGGGGGAACTCGGGTTTGAACCAAGTACCTCTCGATATTCAGTCGAATGCTCTACCACTAAGCTATTCCCCCTTATTCAAGGCCGTAATGTCGATTTAACTAAAATAAACGGAATGATCCGTGCTGTTACAGGGGGAACTCGGGTTTGAACCAAGTACCTCTCGATCTGCAGTCGAATGCTCTACCACTGAGCTTTTCCCCCGCGTTCGTAACCGTAATGTCGATTTAACTAAAATAAACTAAATGATCCGTGCTGTTACAGGGGGAACTCGAGTTTGAACCAATGACCTCTTGATCTGCAGTCGAATGCTCTACCACTGAGCTACTCCCCCTTGTTCATAACCGTTATGTCGATTTAACTAAAATAAACGGAATGATCTGTGCTGTTACAAGGGAACTCGGGTTTGTACCAAGTACCTCTCGATCTGCAGTCGAGTGCTCTACCACTGAGCTATTCCCCCGCGTTCGTAACCGTAATGTCGGTTTAACTAAAATAAACGAAATGATCCGTGCTGTTACAGGGGGAACTAGGGTTTCAACCAAGGATCTCTTGATCTGCAGTCGAATGCGAGCTATTCCCCCTTGTTCATAACCGTAATGTCGATTTAACTAAAATAAACGGAATGATCCGCGCTGTTACAGTGGGAACTCGGGTTTGAACCAAGGACCTCTCGATCTGCAGTCGAATGCTCTACCACTGAGCTATTTCCTATTGTTCATAGCCGTAATGTCGATTTAACTAAATTAAACGGAATGATCCGTGCTGTTACAGGGAGAGCAGGGGTTTGAACCAAGTACCTCTTGATCTCCAGTCGAATGCTCTACCACTGAGCTATTCCCCCTTGTTCTTAGCCGTAATGTCGATTTAACTAAAATAAACGGAATGATCCGTGCTGTTACAGGGAGAACACGGGTTTGAACCAAGGACCTCTCGATCTGCAGTCGAATGCTCTACCACTGAGCTATTCCCCCTAGTTCAAGGCCGTAATGTCGATTTAACTAAATTAAAGGCAATGATCCGTGCTGTTACAGGGAGAACTCGGGTTTGAACCAAGGACCTCTCGATCTGCAGTCGAATGCTCTACCGCTGAGCTATTCCCCCTTGTTCATAGCCGTAATGTCGATTTAACTAAAATTAACGGAATGATCCGTGCTGTTACAGGGAGAACACGGGTTTGAACCAAGGACCTCTTGATTTGCAGTCGAATGCGGGCTATTCCCCCTTGTTCATAACCGTAATGTCGATTTAACTAAAATAAACGGAATGATCCGTGCTGTTAAAGTGGGAACTCGAGTTTGAACCAAGGACCTCTCGATCTGCAGTCGAATGCTCTACCACTGAGCTATTTCCCTTTGTTCATAGCCGTAATGTCGATTTAACTAAATTAAACGCAATGATCCGTGCTGTTACAGGGAGAGCAGGGGTTTGAACCAAGTACCTCTTGATCTCCAGTCGAATGCTCTACCACTGAGCTATTCCCCCTTGTTCTTAGCCGTAATGTCGATTTAACTAAAATGAAGGCAATGATCCGTGCTGTTACAGGGAGAACTCGGGTTTGAACCAAGGACCTCTCGATCTGCAGTCGAATGCTCTACCACTGAGCTATGCCCCCTAGTTCAAGGCCGTAATGTCGATTTAACTAAAATAAAAGGAATGATCCGTGCTGTTACAGTGAGAACTCGGGTTTGAACCAAGTACCTCTCGATCTGCAGTCGATGCTCTACCGCTGAGCTATTCCCCCTTGTTCTTAGCCGTAATGTCGATTTAACTAAAATAAACGGAATGATCCGTGCTGTTACAGGGGGAACTCGGCTTTGAACCAAGTACCTCTCGATCTGCAGTCGAATGCTCTACCACTGAGCTATTCCCCCGCGTTCGTAACCGTAATGTCGATTTAACCAAAATAAACGAAATGATCCGTGCTGTTAAAGGGGGAACTCGGGTTTGAACCAAGGACCTCTCGATCTGCAGTCGAATGCTCTACCACTGATTTATTTCCCTTTGTTCATAGCCGTAATGTCGATTTAGCTAAAATGAAGGCAATGATCCGTGCTGTTACAGGGAGAACTCGGGTTTGAACCAAGTACCTCTCGATCTGCAGTCGAATGCTCTACCACTGAGCTTTTCCCCCGCGTTCGTAACCGTAATGTCGATTTAACTAAAATAAACTAAATGATCCGTGCTGTTACAGGGGGAACCTTAGTTTGAACCAATGACCTCTTGATCTGCAGTCGAATGCTCTACCACTGAGCTATTCCCCCTTGTTCATAACCGTTATGTCGATTTAACTAAAATAAACGGAATGATCCGTGCTGTTACAGGGGGAACTCGGGTTTGTACCAAGTACCTCTCGATCTGCAGTCGAATGCTCTACCACTGAGCTATTCCCCCGCGTTCGTAACCGTAATGTCGGTTTAACTAAAATAAACGAAATGATCCGTGCTGTTACAGGGGGAACTAGGGTTTCAACCAAGGATCTCTTGATCTGCAGTCGAATGCGAGCTATTCCCCCTTGTTCATAACCGTAATGTCGATTTAACTAAAATAAACGGAATGATCCGTGCTGTTAAGTGGGAACTCGGGTTTGAACCAAGGACCTCTCGATCTGCAGTCGAATGCTCTACCACTGAGCTATTTCCCTTTGTTCATAGCCGTAATGTCGATTTAACTAAATTAAACGGAATGATCCGTGCTGTTACAGGGGGAACTCGGGTTTGAACCAAGGACCTCTCGATCTGCAGTCGAATGCTCTACCGCAGAGCTATTCCCCCTTGTTCTTAGCCGTAATGTCGATTTAACTAAAATAAACGGAATGATCCGTGCTGTTACAGGGAGAACACGGGTTTGAACCAAGGACCTCTCGATCTGCAGTCGAATGCTCTACCACTGAGCTATTCCCCTTAGTTCAAGGCCGTAATGTCGATTTAACTAAAATGAAGGCAATGATCCGTGCTGTTACAGGGAGAACACGAGTTTGAACCAAGGACCTCTTGATTTGCAGTCGAATGCGAGCTATTCCCCCTTGTTCATAACCGTAATGTCGCATTAACTAAAATAAACGAAATGATCCGTGCTGTTACAGGGGGAACTCGAGTTTGAACCAATGACCTCTTGATCTGAAGTCGAATGCTCTACCACTGAGCTATTTCCCTTTGTTCATAGCCGTAATGTCGATTTAACTAAAATGAAGGCAATGATCCGTGCTGTTACAGGGAGAACACGGGTTTGAACCAAGGACCTCTTGATTTGCAGTCGAATGCGAGCTATTCCCCCTTGTTCATAACCGTAATGTCGCATTAACTAAAATAAACGAAATGATCCGTGCTGTTACAGGGGGAACTCGAGTTTGAACCAATGACCTCTTGATCTGAAGTCGAATGCTCTACCACTGAGCTATTTCCCTTTGTTCTTAGCCGTAATGTCGATTTAACTAAATTAAACGGAATGATCCGTGCTGTTACAGGGAGAGCAGGGGTTTGAACCAAGTACCTCTTGATCTCCAGTCGAATGCTCTACCACTGAGCTATTCCCCCTTGTTCTTAGCCGTAATGTCGATTTAACTAAAATGAAGGCAATGATCCGTGCTGTTACAGGGAGAACTCGGGTTTGAACCAATGACCTCTCGATCTGCAGTCGAATGCTCTACCACTGAGCTATTCCCCCTAGTTCAAGGCCGTAATGTCGATTTAACTAAAATAAAAGGAATGATCCGTGCTGTTACAGTGAGAACTCGGGTTTGAACCAAGTACCTCTCGATCTGCAGTCGATGCTCTACCGCTGAGCTATTCCCCCTTGTTCTTGGCCGTAATGTCGATTTAACTAAAATAAACGGAATGATCCGTGCTGTTACAGGGGAAACTCGGCTTTGAACCAAGTACCTCTCGATCTGCAGTCGAATGCTCTACCACTGAGCTATTCCCCCGCGTTCGTAACCGTAATGTCGATTTAACCAAAATAAACGAAATGATCCGTGCTGTTAAAGGGGGAACTCGGGTTTGAACCAAGGACCTCTCGATCTGCAGTCGAATGCTCTACCACTGATTTATTTCCCTTTGTTCATAGCCGTAATGTCGATTTAGCTAAAATGAAGGCAATGATCCGTGCTGTTACAGGGAGAACTCGGGTTTGAACCAAGTACCTCTCGATCTGCAGTCGAATGCTCTACCACTGAGCTTTTCCCCCGCGTTCGTAACCGTAATGTCGATTTAACTAAAATAAACTAAATGATCCGTGCTGTTACAGGGGGAACTCGAGTTTGAACCAATGACCTCTTGATCTGCAGTCGAATGCTCTACCACTGAGCTATTCCCCCTTGTTCATAACCGTTATGTCGATTTAACTAAAATAAACGGAATGATCCGTGCTGTTACAGGGGGAACTCGGGTTTGTACCAAGTACCTCTCGATCTGCAGTCGAATGCTCTACCACTGAGCTATTCCCCCGCGTTCGTAACCGTAATGTCGGTTTAACTAAAATAAACGAAATGATCCGTGCTGTTACAGGGGGAACTAGGGTTTCAACCAAGGATCTCTTGATCTGCAGTCGAATGCGAGCTATTCCCCCTTGTTCATAACCGTAATGTCGATTTAACTAAAATAAACGGAATGATCCGTGCTGTTAAGTGGGAACTCGGGTTTGAACCAAGGACCTCTCGATCTGCAGTCGAATGCTCTACCACTGAGCTATTTCCCTTTGTTCATAGCCGTAATGTCGATTTAACTAAATTAAACGGAATGATCCGTGCTGTTACAGGGGGAACTCGGGTTTGAACCAAGGACCTCTCGATCTGCAGTCGAATGCTCTACCGCAGAGCTATTCCCCCTTGTTCTTAGCCGTAATGTCGATTTAACTAAAATAAACGGAATGATCCGTGCTGTTACAGGGAGAACACGGGTTTGAACCAAGGACCTCTCGATCTGCAGTCGAATGCTCTACCACTGAGCTATTCCCCCTAGTTCAAGGCCGTAATGTCGATTTAACTAAAATGAAGGCAATGATCCGTGCTGTTACAGGGAGAACACGGGTTTGAACCAAGTACCTCTCGATCTGCAGTCGATGCTCTACCGGTGAGCTATTCCCCCTTGTTCTTAGCCGTAATGTCGATTTAACTAAAATAAACGGAATGATCCGTGCTGTTACAGGGGGAACTCGGCTTTGAACCAAGTACCTCTCGATCTGCAGTCGAATGCTCTACCACTGAGCTATTCCCCCGCGTTCGTAACCGTAATGTCGATTTAACCAAAATAAACGAAATGATCCGTGCTGTTAAAGGGGGAACTCGGGTTTGAACCAAGGACCTCTCGATCTGCAGTCGAATGCTCTACCACTGATTTATTTCCCTTTGTTCATAGCCGTAATGTCGATTTAGCTAAAATGAAGGCAATGATCCGTGCTGTTACAGGGAGAACTCGGGTTTGAACCAAGTACCTCTCGATCTGCAGTCGAATGCTCTACCACTGAGCTTTTCCCCCGCGTTCGTAACCGTAATGTCGATTTAACTAAAATAAACTAAATGATCCGTGCTGTTACAGGGGGAACTCGAGTTTGAACCAATGACCTCTTGATCTGCAGTCGAATGCTCTACCACTGAGCTATTCCCCCTTGTTCATAACCGTTGTGTCGATTTAACTAAAATAAACGGAATGATCCTTGCTGTTACAGGGGGAACTCGGGTTTGTACCAAGTACCTCTCGATCTGCAGTCGAATGCTCTACCACTGAGCTATTCCCCCGCGTTCGTAACCGTAATGTCGGTTTAACTAAAATAAACGAAATGATCCGTGCTGTTACAGGGGGAACTAGGGTTTCAACCAAGGATCTCTTGATCTGCAGTCGAATGCGAGCTATTCCCCCTTGTTCATAACCGTAATGTCGATTTAACTAAAATAAACGGAATGATCCGTGCTGTTAAGTGGGAACTCGGGTTTGAACCAAGGACCTCTCGATCTGCAGTCGAATGCTCTACCACTGAGCTATTTCCCTTTGTTCATAGCCGTAATGTCGATTTAACTAAATTAAACGGAATGATCCGTGCTGTTACAGGGGGAACTCGAGTTTGAACCAATGACCTCTTGATCTGAAGTCGAATGCTCTACCACTGAGCTATTTCCCTTTGTTCATAGCCGTAATGTCGATTTAACTAAATTAAACGGAATGATCCGTGTTGTTACAGGGAGAGCAGGGGTTTGAACCAAGTACCTCTTGATCTCCAGTCGAATGCTCTACCACTGAGCTATTCCCTCTTGTTCTTAGCCGTAATGTCGATTTAACTAAAATAAACGGAATGATCCGTGCTGTTACAGTGGAACTCGGGTTTGAACCAAGTACCTCTCGATCTGCAGTCGAATGCTCTACCACTGAGCTATTTCCCCGCGTTCGTAACCGTTATGTCGATTTAACTAAAATAAACGGAATGATCCGTGCTGTTACAGTGGGAACTCGGGTTTGAACCAAGGATCGCTCGATCTGCAGTCGAATGCTCTACCACTGAGCTATTTCCCTTTGTTCTAAGCCGTAATGTCGATTTAACTAAATTAAACGGAATGATCCGTGCTGTTACAGGGAGAACACGGGTTTGAACCAAGGACCTCTCGATCTGCAGTCGAATGCTCTACCACTGAGCTATTCCCCCTAGTTCAAGGCCGTAATGTCGATTTAACTAAAATGAAGGCAATGATCCGTGCTGTTACAGGGAGAACTCGGGTTTGAACCAAGGACCTCTCGATCTGCAGTCGAATGCTCTTCCACTGAGCTATTCCCCCTAGTTCAAGGCCGTAATGTCGATTTAACTAAAATAAAGGCAATGATCCGTGCTGTTACAGGGAGAACTCGGGTTTGAACCAAGGACCTCTCGATCTGCAGTCGAATGCTCTACCACTGAGCTATTCCTCTTTGTTCCTCGCCCTAATGTCGATTTAACTAAAATAAAAGGAATGATCCGTGCTGTTACAGGGGGAACTCGGGTTTGAACCAAGGACCTCTCGATCTGCAGTCGAATGCTCTACCGCTGAGCTATTCCCCCTTGTTCATAGTCGTAATGTCGATTTAACTAAAATTAACGGAATGATCCGTGCTGTTACAGGGATAACACGGGTTTGAACCAAGGACCTCTTGATTTGCAGTCGAATGCGAGCTATTCCCCCTTGTTCATAACCGTAATGTCGCATTAACTAAAATAAACGAAATGATCCGTGCTGTTACAGGGGGAACTCGAGTTTGAACCAATGACCTCTTGATCTGCAGTCGAATGCTCTACCACTGAGCTATTTCCCTTTGTTCATAGCAGTAATGTCGATTTAACTAAATTAAACGGAATGATCCGTGCTGTTTCAGGGAGAGCAGTGGTTTGAACCAAGTACCTCTTGATCTCCAGTCGAATGCTCTACCACTGAGCTATTCCCCCTTTTTCTTAGCCGTAATGTCGATTTAACTATAAATAAACGGAATGATCCGTGCTGTTACAGGGAGAACACCGGTTTGAACCAAGGACCTCTCGATCTGCAGTCGAATGCTCTACCACTGAGCTATTCCCCCTAGTTCAAGGCCGTAATGTCGATTTAACTAAAATGAAGGCAATGATCCGTGCTGTTACACGGAGAACTCGGGTTTGAACCAAGGACCTCTCGATCTGCAGTCGAATGCTCTACCACTGAGCTATTCCCCATAGTTCAAGGCCGTAATGTCGATTTAACTAAAATAAAGGCAATGATCCGTGCTGTTACAGGGAGAACTCGGGTTTGAACCAAGGACCTCTCGATCTGCAGTCGAATGCTCTACCACTGAGCTATTCCCCCTAGTTCAAGGCCGTAATGTCGATTTAACTAAAATAAAAGGAATGATCCGTGCTGTTACAGTGAGAACTCGGTTTTGAACCAAGGACCTCACGATCTGCAGTCGAATGCTCTACCACTGATTTATTTCCCTTTGTTCATAGTCGTAATGTCGATTTAGCTAAAATAAACGGAATGATCCGTGCTGTTACAGGGAGAACTCGGGTTTGCACCAAGTACCTCTCGATCAGCAGTCGAATGCTCTACCGCTGAGCTATTCCCCCTTGTTCTTAGCCGTAATGTCGATTTAACTAAAATAAACGGAATGATCCGTGCTGTTACAGGGGAACTCGGCTTTGAACCAAGTACCTCTCGATCTGCAGTCGAATGCTCTAACACTGAGCTATTCCCCCGCGTTCGTAACCGTAATGTCGATTTAACCAAAATAAACGAAATGATCCGTGCTGTTACAGGGGGAACTCGGGTTTGAACCAAGGAGCTCTCGATCTGCAGTTGAATGCTCTACCACTGAGCTATTCCCCCTAGTTAGGGCCGTAATGTCGATTTAACTAAAATGAAAGCAATGATCCGTGCTGTTACAGGGAGAACTCGGGTTTGAACCAAGGACCTCCTGATTTGCAGTCGAATGCTCTACCACTGAGCTATTCCTCTTTGTTCCTCGCCCTAATGTCGATTTAACTAAAATAAAAGGAATGATCCGTGCTGTTACAGGGGGAACTCGGGTTTGAACCAAGGACCTCTCGATCTGCAGTCGAATGCTCTACCGCTGAGCTATTCCCCCTTGTTCATAGCCGTAATGTCGATTTAACTAAAATTAACGGAATGATCCGTGCTGTTACAGGGAGAACACGGGTTTGAACCAAGGACCTCTCGATCAGCAGTCGAATGCTCTACCGCTGAGCTATTCCCCCTTGTTCTTAGCCGTAATGTCGATTTAACTAAAATAAACGGAATGATCCGTGCTGTTACAGGGGAACTCGGCTTTGAACCAAGAACCTCTCGATCTGCAGTCGAATGCTCTAACACTGAGCTATTCCCCCGCGTTCGTAACCGTAATGTCGATTTAACCAAAATAAACGAAATGATCCGTGCTGTTACAGGGGGAACTCGGGTTTGAACCAAGGAGCTCTCGATCTGCAGTCGAATGCTCTACCACTGAGCTATTCCCCCTAGTTGAAGGCCGTAATGTCGATTTAACTAAAATAAAAGCAATGATCCGTGCTGTTATTGGGAGAACTCGGGTTTGAACCAAGGACCTCTCGATCTGCAGTCGAATGCTCTACCACTGAGCTATTCCTCTTTGTTCCGTGCCCTAATGTCGCATTAACTAAAATAAACGAAATGATCCGTGCTGTTACAGGGGGAACTCGAGTTTGAACCAATGACCTCTTGATCTGCAGTCGAATGCTCTACCACTGAGCTATTTCCCTTTGTTCATAGCCGTAATGTCGATATAACTAAAATAAACGGAATGATCCGTGCTGTTACAGGGGGAACTCGGGTTTGAACCATGTACCTCTCGATCTGCAGTCGAATGCTCTACCACTGAGCTTTTCCCCCGCGTTCGTAACCGTAATGTCGATTTAAATAAAATAAACTAAATGATCCGTGCTGTTACAGGGGGAACTCGAGTTTGAACCAATGACCTCTTGATCTGCAGTCGAATGCTCTACCACTGAGCTACTCCCCCTTGTTCATAACCGTTATGTCGATTTAACTAAAATAAACGGAATGATCCGTGCTGTTACAGGGGGAACTCGGGTTTGTACCAAGTACCTCTCGATCTGCAGTCGAATGCTCTACCACTGAGCTATTCCCCCGCGTTCGTAACCGTAATGTCGGTTTAACTAAAATAAACGAAATGATCCGTGCTGTTACAGGGGGAACTAGGGTTTCACCCAAGGATCTCTTGATCTGCAGTCGAATGCGAGCTATTCCCCCTTGTTCATAACCGTAATGTCGATTTAACTAAAATAAACGGAATGATCCGTGCTGTCACAGGGGGAACTCGGGTTTGAACCAAGTTCCTCTCGATCTGCAGTCGAATGCTCTACCGCTGAGCTATTCCCCCTTGTTCTTAGCCGTAATGTCGATTTAACTAAAGTAAACGGAATGATCCGTGCTGTTACAGGGGAAACTCGGGTTTGAACCAAGGACCTCTCGATCTGCAGTCGAATGCTCTACCACTGATTTATTTCCCTTTGTTCATAGTCGTAATGTCGATTTAGCTAAAATAAACGGAATGATCCGTGCTGTTACAGGAAGAACTCGGGTTTGAACCAAGGACCTCTCGATCTGCAGTCGAATGCTCTACCACTGAGCTATTCCCCCTTGTTCAAGGCCGTAATGTCGATTTAACTAAAATAAACGGAATGATCCATGCTGTTACAGGGGGAACTCGGGTTTGAACCAAGTTCCTCTCGATCTGCAATCGAATGCTCTACCGCTGAGCTATTCCCCCTTGTTCTTAGCCGTAATGTCGATTTAACTAAAATAAACGGAATGATCCGTGCTGTTACAGGGGGAACTCGGGTTTGAACCAAGTAACTCTCGATCTGCAGTCGAATGCTCTACCACTGAGCTATTCCCCCGCGTTCGTAACCGTAATGTCGATTTAACTAAAATAAACGAAATGATCCGTGCTGTTACAGGGGGAACTCGGGTTTGAACCAAGTACCTCTCGATCTTCAGTCGAATGCTCTACCACTAAGCTATTCCCCCTTATTCAAGGCCGTTATGTCGATTTAACTAAAATAAACGGAATGATCCGTGCTGTTACAGGGGGAACTCGGGCTTGAACCAAGTACCTCTCGATCTGCAGTCGAATGCTCTACCACTGAGCTTTTCCCCCGCGTTCGTAACCGTAATGTCGATTTAACTAAAATAAACTAAATGATCCGTGCTGTTACAGGGGGAACTCGAGTTTGAACCAATGGGCTCTTGATCTGCAGTCGAATGCTCTACCACTGAGCTACTCCCCCTTGTTCATAACCGTTATGTCGATTTAACTAAAATAAACGGAATGATCTGTGCTGTTACAGGGGGAACTCGGGTTTGAACCAAGGACCTCTCGATCTGCAGTCGAATGCGAGCTATTCCCCCTTGTTCATAACCGTAATGTCGATTTAACTAAAATAAACTAAATGATCCGTGCTGTTACAGGGGGAACTCGAGTTTGAACCAATGACCTCTTGATCTGCAGTCGAATGCTCTACCACTGAGCTACTCCCCCTTGTTCATAACCGTTATGTCGATTTAACTAAAATAAACGGAATGATCCGCGCTGTTACAGTGGGAACTCGGGTTTGAACCAAGGACCTCTCGATCTGCAGTCGAATGCTCTACCACTGAGCTATTTCCTATTGTTCATAGCCGTAATGTCGATTTAACTAAATTAAACGGAATGATCCGTGCTGTTACAGGGAGAGCAGGGGTTTGAACCAAGTACCTCTTGATCTCCAGTCGAATGCTCTACCACTGAGCTATTCCCCCTTGTTCTTAGCCGTAATGTCGATTTAACTAAAATAAACGGAATGATCCGTGCTGTTACAGGGAGAACACGGGTTTGAACCAAGGACCTCTCGATCTGCAGTCGAATGCTCTACCACTGAGCTATTCCCCCTAGTTCAAGGCCGTAATGTCGATTTAACTAAATTAAAGGCAATGATCCGTGCTGTTACAGGGAGAACTCGGGTTTGAACCAAGGACCTCTCGATCTGCAGTCGAATGCTCTACCACTGAGCTATTCCCCCTTGTTCTTAGCCGTAATGTCGATTTAACTAAAATGAAGGCAATGATCCGTGCTGTTACAGGGAGAACTCGGGTTTGAACCAAGGACCTCTCGATCTGCAGTCGAATGCTCTACCACTAAGCTAATCCCCCTAGTTCAAGGCCGTAATGTCGATTTAACTAAAATAAAAGGAATGATCCGTGCTGTTACAGTGAGAACTCGGCTTTGAACCAAGTACCTCTCGATCTGCAGTCGAATGCTCTACCACTAAGCTATTCCCCCGCGTTCGTAACCGTAATGTCGATTTAACCAAAATAAACGAAATGATCCGTGCTGTTAAAGGGGGAACTCGGGTTTGAACCAAGGACCTCTCGATCTGCAGTCGAATGCTCTACCACTGATTTATTTCCCTTTGTTCATAGCCGTAATGTCGATTTAGCTAAAATGAAGGCAATGATCCGTGCTGTTACAGGGAGAACTCGGGTTTGAACCAAGTACCTCTCGATCTGCAGTCGAATGCTCTACCACTGAGCTATTTCCCTTTGTTCATAGCCGTAATGTCGATTTAACTAAATTAAACGGAATGATCCGTGCTGTTACAGGGGGAACTCGGGTTTGAACCAAGGACCTCTCGATCTGCAGTCGAATGCTCTACCACTGAGCTATTTCCCTTTGTTCATAGCCGTAATGTCGATTTAACTAAATTAAACGGAATGATCCGTGCTGTTACAGGGGGAACTCGGGTTTGAACCAAGGACCTCTCGATCTGCAGTCGAATGCTCTACCGCAGAGCTATTCCCCCTTGTTCTTAGCCGTAATGTCGATTTAACTAAAATAAACGGAATGATCCGTGCTGTTACAGGGAGAACACGGGTTTGAACCAAGGACCTCTCGATCTGCAGTCGAATGCTCTACCACTGAGCTATTCCCCCTAGTTCAAGGCCGTAATGTCGATTTAACTAAAATGAAGGCAATGATCCGTGCTGTTACAGGGAGAACACGGGTTTGAACCAAGGACCTCTTGATTTGCAGTCGAATGCGAGCTATTCCCCCTTGTTCATAACCGTAATGTCGCATTAACTAAAATAAACGAAATGATCCGTGCTGTTACAGGGGGAACTCGAGTTTGAACCAATGACCTCTTGATCTGCAGTCGAATGCTCTACCACTGAGCTATTTCCCTTTGTTCATAGCCGTAATGTCGATTTAACTAAATTAAACGGAATGATCCGTGCTGTTTCAGGGAGAGCAGTGGTTTGAACCAAGTACCTCTTGATCTCCAGTCGAATGCTCTACCACTGAGCTATTCCCCCTTTTTCTTAGCCGTAATGTCGATTTAACTAAAATAAACGGAATGATCCGTGCTGTTACAGGGAGAACACCGGTTTGAACCAAGGACCTCTCGATCTGCAGTCGAATGCTCTACCACTGAGCTATTCCCCCTAGTTCAAGGCCGTAATGTCGATTTAACTAAAATGAAGGCAATGATCCGTGCTGTTACAGGGAGAACTCGGGTTTGAACCAAGGACCTCTCGATCTGCAGTCGAATGCTCTACCACTGAGCTATTCCCCATAGTTCAAGGCCGTAATGTCGATTTAACTAAAATAAAGGCAATGATCCGTGCTGTTACAGGGAGAACTCGGGTTTGAACCAAGGACCTCTCGATCTGCAGTCGAATGCTCTACCACTGAGCTATTCCCCCTAGTTCAAGGCCGTAATGTCGATTTAACTAAAATAAAAGGAATGATCCGTGCTGTTACAATGAGAACTCGGTTTTGAACCAAGGACCTCTCGATCTGCAGTCGAATGCTCTACCACTGATTTATTTCCCTTTGTTCATAGTCGTAATGTCGATTTAGCTAAAATAAACGGAATGATCCGTGCTGTTACAGGGAGAACTCGGGTTTGCACCAAGTACCTCTCGATCAGCAGTCGAATGCTCTACCGCTGAGCTATTCCCCCTTGTTCTTAGCCGTAATGTCGATTTAACTAAAATAAACGGAATGATCCGTGCTGTTACAGGGGAACTCGGCTTTGAACCAAGTACCTCTCGATCTGCAGTCGAATGCTCTAACACTGAGCTATTCCCCCGCGTTCGTAACCGTAATGTCGATTTAACCAAAATAAACGAAATGATCCGTGCTGTTACAGGGGGAACTCGGGTTTGAACCAAGGAGCTCTCGATCTGCAGTCGAATGCTCTACCACTGAGCTATTCCCCCTAGTTGAAGGCCGTAATGTCGATTTAACTAAAATAAAAGCAATGATCCGTGCTGTTATTGGGAGAACTCGGGTTTGAACCAAGGACCTCTCGATCTGCAGTCGATTGCTCTAACACTGAGCTATTCCTCTTTGTTCCTCGCCCTAATGTCGATTTAACTAAAATAAAAGGAATGATCCGTGCTGTTACAGGGGGAACTCGGGTTTGAACCAAGGACCTCTCGATCTGCAGTCGAATGCTCTACCGCTGAGCTATTCCCCCTTGTTCATAGCCGTAATGTCGATTTAACTAAAATTAACGGAATGATCCGTGCTGTTACAGGGAGAACACGGGTTTGAACCAAGGACCTCTCGATCAGCAGTCGAATGCTCTACCGCTGAGCTATTCCCCCTTGTTCTTAGCCGTAATGTCGATTTAACTAAAATAAACGGAATGATCCGTGCTGTTACAGGGGAACTCGGCTTTGAACCAAGTACCTCTCGATCTGCAGTCGAATGCTCTAACACTGAGCTATTCCCCCGCGTTCGTAACCGTAATGTCGATTTAACCAAAATAAACGAAATGATCCGTGCTGTTACAGGGGGAACTCGGGTTTGAACCAAGGAGCTCTCGATCTGCAGTCGAATGCTCTACCACTGAGTTATTACCCCTAGTTGAAGGCCGTAATGTCGATTTAACTAAAATAAAAGCAATGATCCGTGCTGTTATTGGGAGAACTCGGGTTTGAACCAAGGACCTCTCGATCTGCAGTCGAATGCTCTACCACTGAGCTATTCCTCTTTGTTCCGCGCCCTAATGTCGCATTAACTAAAATAAACGAAATGATCCGTGCTGTTACAGGGGGAACTCGAGTTTGAACCAATGACATCTTGATCTGCAGTCGAATGCTCTACCACTGAGCTATTTCCCTTTGTTCATAGCCGTAATGTCGATATAACTAAATTAAACGGAATGATCCGTGCTGTTACAGGGAGAGCAGGGGTTTGAACCAAGTACCTCTTGATCTCCAGTCGAATGCTCTACCACTGAGCTATTCCCCCTTGTTCTTAGCCGTAATGTCGATTTAACTAAAATAAACGGAATGATCCGTGCTGTTACAGGGAGAACACGGGTTTGAACCAAGGACCTCTCGATCTGCAGTCGAATGCTGTACCACTGAGCTATTCCCCCTAGTTCAAGGCCGTAATGTCGATTTAACTAAAATGAAGGCAATGATCCGTGCTGTTACAGGGAGAACACGGGTTTGAACCAAGGACCTCTTGATTTGCAGTCGAATGCGAGCTATTCCCCCTTGTTCATAACCGTAATGTCGCATTAACTAAAATAAACGAAATGATCCGTGCTGTTACAGGGGGAACTCGAGTTTGAACCAATGACCTCTTGATCTGCAGTCGAACGCTCTACCACTGAGCTATTTCCCTTTGTTCATAGCCGTAATGTCTATTTAACTAAATTAAACGGAATGATCCGTGCTTTTACAGGGAGAGCAGGGGTTTGAACCAAGTACCTCTTGATCTCCAGTCGAATGCTCTACCACTGAGCTATTCCCCCTTGTTCTTAGCCGTAATGTCGATTTAACTAAAATAAACGGAATGATCCGTGCTGTTACAGGGAGAACACGGGTTTGAACCAAGGACCTCTCGATCTGCAGTCGAATGCTCTACCACTGAGCTATTCCCCCTAGTTCAAGGCCGTAATGTCGATTTAACTAAAATGAAGGCAATGATCCGTGCTGTTACAGGGAGAACTCGGGTTTGAACCAAGGACCTCTCGATCTGCAGTCGAATGCTCTACCACTGAGCTATTCCCCCTAGTTCAAGGCCGTAATGTCGATATAACTAAAATAAAGGCAATGATCCGTGCTGTTACAGGGAGAACTCGGGTTTGAACCAAGGACCTCTCGATCTGAAGTCGAATGCTCTACCACTGAGCTATTGCTCTTTGTTCCTCGCCCTAATGTCGATTTAACTAAAATAAAAGGAATGATCCGTGCTGTTACAGTGAGAACTCGGGTTTGAACCAAGTACCTCTCGATCTGCAGTCGATGGTCTACCGCTGAGCTATTCCCCCTTGTTCATAGCCGTAATGTCGATTGAACTAAAATTAACGGAATGATCCGTGCTGTTACAGGGAGAACACGGGTTTGAACCAAGGACCTCTTGATCTGCAGTCGAATGCTCTACCACTGAGCTATTCCCCCTTATTCAAGGCCGTAATGTCGATTTAACTAAAATAAACGGAATGATCCGTGCTGTTACAGGGGGAACTCGGGTTTGAACCAAGTACCTCTCGATCTGCAGTCGAATGCTCTACCACTGAGCTTTTCCCCCGCGTTCGTAACCGTAATGTCGATTTAAATAAAATAAACTAAATGATCCGTGCTGTTACAGGGGGAACTCGAGTTTGAACCAATGACCTCTTGATCTGCAGTCGAATGCTCTACCACTGAGCTACTCCCCCTTGTTCATAACCGTTATGTCGATTTAACTAAAATAAACGGAATGATCCGTGCTGTTACAGGGGGAACTCGGGTTTGTACCAAGTACCTCTCGATCTGCAGTCGAATGCTCTACCACTGAGCTATTCCCCCGCGTTCGTAACCGTAATGTCGATTTAACTAAAATAAACGAAATGATCCGTGCTGTTACAGGGGGAACTCGGGTTTGAACCAAGTACCTCTCGATCTGCAGTCGAATGCTCTACCACTAAGCTATTCCCCCTTATTCAAGGCCGTAATGTCGATTTAACTAAAAAAAACGGAATGATCCGTGCTGTTACAGGGAGAACACGGGTTTGAACCAAGGACCTCTTGATTTGCAGTCGAATGCGAACTATTCCCCCTTGTTCATAACCGTAATGTCGCATTAACTAAAATAAACGAAATGATCCGTGCTGTTACAGTGGGAACTCGGATTTGAACCAAGGACCTCTCGATCTGCAGTCGAATGCTCTACCACTGATTTATTTCCCTTTGTTCATAGTCGTAATGTCGATTTAGCTAAAATAAACGGAATGATCCGTGCTGTTACAGGGAGAACTCGGGTTTGAACCAAGGACCTCTCGATCTGCAGTCGAATGCTCTACCACTGAGCTATTCCCCCTTGTTCAAGGCCGTAATGTCGATTTAACTAAAATAAACGGAATGATCCATGCTGTTACAGGGGGAACTCGGGTTTGAACCAAGTTCCTCTCGATCTGCAGTCGAATGCTCTACCGCTGAGCTATTCCCCCTTGTTCTTAGCCGTAATGTCGATTTAACTAAAATAAACGGAATGATCCGTGCTGTTACAGGGGGAACTCGGGTTTGAACCAAGTACCTCTCGATCTGCAGTCGAATGCTCTACCACTGAGCTTTTCCCCCGCGTTCGTAACCGTAATGTCGATTTAACTAAAATAAACTAAATGATCCGTGCTGTTACAGGGGGAACTCGAGTTTGAACCAATGACCTCTTGATCTGCAGTCGAATGCTCTACCACTGAGCTACTCCCCCTTGTTCATAACCGTTATGTCGATTTAACTAAAATAAACGGAATGATCTGTGCTGTTACAGGGGGAACTCGGGTTTGTACCAAGTACCTCTCGATCTGCAGTCGAATGCTCTACCACTGAGCTATTCCCCCGCGTTCGTAACCGTAATGTCGGTTTAACTAAAATAAACGAAATGATCCGTGCTGTTACAGGGGGAACTAGGGTTTCAACCAAGGATCTCTTGATCTGCAGTCGAATGCTCTACCACTGAGCTATTTCCTATTGTTCATAGCCGTAATGTCGATTTAACTAAATTAAACGGAATGATCCGTGCTGTTACAGGGAGAGCAGGGGTTTGAACCAAGTACCTCTTGATCTCCAGTCGAATGCTCTACCACTGAGCTATTCCCCCTTGTTCTTAGCCGTAATGTCGATTTAACTAAAATAAACGGAATGATCCGTGCTGTTACAGGGAGAACACGGGTTTGAACCAAGGACCTCTCGATCTGCAGTCGAATGCTCTACCACTGATTTATTTCCCTTTGTTCATAGTCGTAATGTCGATTTAGCTAAAATAAACGGAATGATCCGTGCTGTTACAGGAAGAACTCGGGTTTGAACCAAGGACCTCCCGATCTGCAGTCGAATGCTCTACCACTGAGCTATTCCCCCTTGTTCAAGGCCGTAATGTCGATTTAACTAAAATAAACGGAATGATCCATGCTGTTACAGGGGGAACTCGGGTTTGAACCAAGTTCCTCTCGATCTGCAATCGAATGCTCTACCGCTGAGCTATTCCCCCTTGTTCTTAGCCGTAATGTCGATTTAACTAAAATAAACGGAATGATCCGTGCTGTTACAGGGGGAACTCGGGTTTGAACCAAGTAACTCTCGATCTGCAGTCGAATGCTCTACCACCGAGCTATTCCCCCGCGTTCGTAACTGTAATGTCGATTTAACTAAAATAAACGAAATGATCCGTGCTGTTACAGGGGGAACTCGGGTTTGAACCAAGTACCTCTCGATATTCAGTCGAATGCTCTACCACTAAGCTATTCCCCCTTATTCAAGGCCGTAATGTCGATTTAACTAAAATAAACGGAATGATCCGTGCTGTTACAGGGGAAATCGGGTTTGAACCAAGTACCTCTCGATCTGCAGTCGAATGCTCTACCACTGAGCTTTTCCCCCGCGTTCGTAACCGTAATGTCGATTTAACTAAAATAAACTAAATGATCCGTGCTGTTACAGGGGGAACTCGAGTTTGAACCAATGACCTCTTGATCTGCAGTCGAATGCTCTACCACTGAGCTACTCCCCCTTGTTCATAACCGTTATGTCGATTTAACTAAAATAAACGGAATGATCTGTGCTGTTACAGGGGGAACTCGGGTTTGTACCAAGTACCTCTCGATCTGCAGTCGAATGCTCTACCACTGAGCTATTCCCCCGCGTTCGTAACCGTAATGTCGGTTTAACTAAAATAAACGAAATGATCCGTGCTGTTACAGGGGGAACTAGGGTTTCAACCAAGGATCTCTTGATCTGCAGTCGAATGCGAGCTATTCCCCCTTGTTCATAACCGTAATGTCGATTTAACTAAAATAAACGGAATGATCCGCGCTGTTACAGTGGGAACTCGGTTTTGAACCAAGGACCTCTCGATCTGCAGTCGAATGCTCTACCACTGAGCTATTTCCTATTGTTCATAGCCGTAATGTCGATTTAACTAAATTAAACGGAATGATCCGTGCTGTTACAGGGAGAGCAGGGGTTTGAACCAAGTACCTCTTGATCTCCAGTCGAATGCTCTACCACTGAGCTATTCCCCCTTGTTCTTAGCCGTAATGTCGATTTAACTAAAATAAACGGAATGATCCGTGCTGTTACAGGGAGAACACGGGTTTGAACCAAGGACCTCTCGATCTGCAGTCGAATGCTCTACCACTGAGCTATTCCCCCTAGTTCAAGGCCGTAATGTCGATTTAACTAAATTAAAGGCAATGATCCGTGCTGTTACAGGGAGAACTCGGGTTTGAACCAAGGACCTCTCGATCTGCAGTCGAATGCTCTACCGCTGAGCTATTCCCCCTTGTTCATAGCCGTAATGTCGATTTAACTAAAATTAACGGAATGATCCGTGCTGTTACAGGGAGAACTCGGGTTTGAACCAAGTACCTCTCGATCTGCAGTCGATGCTCTACCGCTGAGCTATTCCCCCTTGTTCTTAGCCGTAATGTCGATTTAACTAAAATAAACGGAATGATCCGTGCTGTTACAGGGGGAACTCGGCTTTGAACCAAGTACCTTTCGATCTGCAGTCGAATGCTCTACCACTGAGCTATTCCCCCGCGTTCGTAACCGTAATGTCGATTTAACCAAAATAAACGAAATGATCCGTGCTGTTAAAGGGGGAACTCGGGTTTGAACCAAGGACCTCTTGATCTCCAGTCGAATGCTCTACCACTGAGCTATTCCCCCTTGTTCTTAGCCGTAATGTCGATTTAACTAAAATGAAGGCAATGATCCGTGCTGTTACAGGGAGAACTCGGGTTTGAACCAAGGACCTCTCGATCTGCAGTCGAATGCTCTACCACTGAGCTATTCCCCCTAGTTCAAGGCCGTAATGTCGATTTAACTAAAATAAAAGGAATGATCCGTGCTGTTACAGTGAGAACTCGGGTTTGAACCAAGTACCTCTCGATCTGCAGTCGATGCTCTACCGCTGAGCTATTCCCCCTTGTTCTTAGCCGTAATGTCGATTTAACTAAAATAAACGGAATGATCCGTGCTGTTACAGGGGGAACTCGGCTTTGAACCAAGTACCTTTCGATCTGCAGTCGAATGCTCTACCACTGAGCTATTCCCCCGCGTTCGTAACCGTAATGTCGATTTAACCAAAATAAACGAAATGATCCGTGCTGTTAAAGGGGGAACTCGGGTTTGAACCAAGGACCTCTCGATCTGCAGTCGAATGCTCTACCACTGATTTATTTCCCTTTGTTCATAGCCGTAATGTCGATTTAGCTAAAATGAAGGCAATGATCCGTGCTGTTACAGGGAGAACTCGGGTTTGAACCAAGTACCTCTCGATCTGCAGTCGAATGCTCTACCACTGAGCTTTTCCCCCGCGTTCGTAACCGTAATGTCGATTTAACTAAAATAAACTAAATGATCCGTGCTGTTACAGGGGGAACTCGAGTTTGAACCAATGACCTCTTGATCTGCAGTCGAATGCTCTACCACTGAGCTACTCCCCCTTGTTCATAACCGTTATGTCGATTTAACTAAAATAAACGGAATGATCCGTGCTGTTACAGGGGGAACTCGGGTTTGTACCAAGTACCTCTCGATCTGCAGTCGAATGCTCTACCACTGAGCTATTCCCCCGCGTTCGTAACCGTAATGTCGGTTTAACTAAAATAAACGAAATGATCCGTGCTGTTACAGGGGGAACTAGGGTTTCAACCAAGGATCTCTTGATCTGCAATCGAATGCGAGCTATTCCCCCTTGTTCATAACCGTAATGTCGATTTAACTAAAATAAACGGAATGATCCGTGCTGTTACAGGGGGAACTCGGGTTTGAACCAAGGAGCTCTCGATCTGCAGTCGAATGCTCTACCACTGAGCTATTCCCCCTAGTTGAAGGCCGTAATGTCGATTTAACTAAAATAAAAGCAATGATCCGTGCTGTTATTGGGAGAACTCGGGTTTGAACCAAGGACCTCTCGATCTGCAGTCGAATGCTCTACCACTGAGCTATTCCTCTTTGTTCCTCGCCCTAATGTCGATTTAACTAAAATAAAAGGAATGATCCGTGCTGTTACAGGGGGAACTCGGGTTTGAACCAAGGACCTCTCGATCTGCAGTCGAATGCTCTACCGCTGAGCTATTCCCCCTTGTTCATAGCCGTAATGTCGATTTAACTAAAATTAACGGAATGATCCGTGCTGTTACAGGGAGAACACGGGTTTGAACCAAGGACCTCTCGATCAGCAGTCGAATGCTCTACCGCTGAGCTATTCCCCCTTGTTCTTAGCCGTAATGTCGATTTAACTAAAATAAACGGAATGATCCGTGCTGTTACAGGGGAACTCGGCTTTGAACCAAGTACCTCTCGATCTGCAGTCGAATGCTCTAACACTGAGCTATTCCCCCGCGTTCGTAACCGTAATGTCGATTTAACCAAAATAAACGAAATGATCCGTGCTGTTACAGGGGGAACTCGGGTTTGAACCAAGGAGCTCTCGATCTGCAGTCGAATGCTCTACCACTGAGCTATTCCCCCTAGTTGAAGGCCGTAATGTCGATTTAACTAAAATAAAAGCAATGATCCGTGCTGTTATTGGGAGAACTCGGGTTTGAACCAAGGACCTCTCGATCTGCAGTCGAATGCTCTACCACTGAGCTATTCCCCCTAGTTGAAGGCCGTAATGTCGATTTAACTAAAATAAAAGCAATGATCCGTGCTGTTATTGGGAGAACTCGGGTTTGAACCAAGGACCTCTCGATCTGCAGTCGAATGCTCTACCACTGAGCTATTCCTCTTTGTTCCGCGCCCTAATGTCGCATTAACTAAAATAAACGAAATGATCCGTGCTGTTACAGGGGGAACTCGAGTTTGAACCAATGACCTCTTGATCTGCAGTCGAATGCTCTACCACTGAGCTATTCCCCCTTGTTCTTAGCCGTAATGTCGATTTAACTAAAATAAACGGAATGATCCGTGCTGTTACAGGGAGAACACGGGTTTTAACCAAGGACCTCTCGATCTGCAGTCGAATGCTCTACCACTGAGCTATTCCCCCTAGTTCAAGGCCGTAATGTCGATTTAACTAAAATGAAGGCAATGATCCGTGCTGTTACAGGGAGAACACGGGTTTGAACCAAGGACCTCTTGATTTGCAGTCGAATGCGAGCTATTCCCCCTTGTTCATAACCGTAATGTCGCATTAACTAAAATAAAGGAAATGATCCGTGCTGTTACAGGGGGATCTCGAGTTTGAACCAATGACCTCTTGATCTGCAGTCGAACGCTCTACCACTGAGCTATTTCCCTTTGTTCATAGCCGTAATGTCGATTTAACTAAATTAAACGGAATGATCCGTGCTGTTACAGGGAGAGCAGGGGTTTGAACCAAGTACCTCTTGATCTCCAGTCGAATGCTCTACCACTGAGCTATTCCCCCTTGTTCTTAGCCGTAATGTCGATTTAACTAAAATAAACGGAATGATCCGTGCTGTTACAGGGAGAACACGGGTTTGAACCAAGGACCTCTCGATCTGCAGTCGAATGCTCTACCACTGAGCTATTCCCCCTAGTTCAAGGCCGTAATGTCGATTTAACTAAAATGAAGGCAATGATCCGTGCTGTTACAGGGAGAACTCGGGTTTGAACCAAGGACCTCTCGATCTGCAGTCGAATGCTCTACCACTGATCTATTCCCCCTAGTTCAAGGCCGTAATGTCGATATAACTAAAATAAAGGCAATGATCCGTGCTGTTACAGGGAGAACTCGGGTTTGAACCAAGGACCTCTCGATCTGAAGTCGAATGCTCTACCACTGAGCTATTCCTCTTTGTTCCTCGCCCTAATGTCGATTTAACTAAAATAAAAGGAATGATCCGTGCTGTTACAGTGAGAACTCGGGTTTGAACCAAGTACCTCTCGATCTGCAGTCGATGGTCTACCGCTGAGCTATTCCCCCTTGTTCATAGCCGTAATGTCGATTTAACTAAAATTAACGGAATGATCCGTGCTGTTACAGGTAGAACACGGGTTTGAACCAAGGACCTCTTGATCTGCAGTCGAATGCTCTACCACTGAGCTATTTCCCTTTGTTCATAGCCGTAATGTCGATTTAACTAAATTAAACGGAATGATCCGTGCTGTTACAGGGAGAGCAGGGGTTTGAACCAAGTACCTCTTGATCTCCAGTCGAATGCTCTACCACTGAGCTATTCCCCCTTGTTCTTAGCCGTAATATCGATTTAACTAAAATAAACGGAATGATCCGTGCTGTTACAGGGAGAACTCGGGTTTGAACCAAGGACCTCTCGATCTGCAGTCGAATGCTCTACCACTGAGCTATTCCCCCTAGTTCAAGGCCGTAATGTCGATTTAACTAAAATAAAGGCAATGATCCGTGCTGTCTCAGGGAGAACTCGGGTTTGAACCAAGGACCTCTCGATCTGCAGTCGAATGCTCTACCACTGAGCTATTCCTCTTTGTTCCTCGCCCTAATGTCGATTTAACTAAAATAAAAGGAATGATCCGTGCTGTTACAGGGGGAACTCGGGTTTGAACCAAGGACCTCTCGATCTGCAGTCGAATGCTCTACCGCTGAGCTATTCCCCCTTGTTCATAGTCGTAATGTCGATTTAACTAAAATTAACGGAATGATCCGTGCTGTTACAGGGATAACACGGGTTTGAACCAAGGACCTCTTGATTTGCAGTCGAATGCGAGCTATTCCCCCTTGTTCATAACCGTAATGTCGCATTAACTAAAATAAACGAAATGATCCGTGCTGTTACAGGGGGAACTCGAGTTTGAACCAATGACCTCTTGATCTGCAGTCGAATGCTCTACCACTGAGCTATTTCCCTTTGTTCATAGCCGTAATGTCGATTTAACTAAATTAAACGGAATGATCCGTGCTGTTTCAGGGAGAGCAGTGGTTTGAACCAAGTACCTCTTGATCTCCAGTCGAATGCTCTACCACTGAGCTATTCCCCCTTTTTCTTAGCCGTAATGTCGATTTAACTAAAATAAACGGAATGATCCGTGCTGTTACAGGGAGAACACCGGTTTGAACCAAGGACCTCTCGATCTGCAGTCGAATGCTCTACCACTGAGCTATTCCCCCTTTTTCTTAGCCGTAATGTCGATTTAACTAAAATAAACGGAATGATCCGTGCTGTTACAGGGAGAACACCGGTTTGAACCAAGGACCTCTCGATCTGCAGTCGAATGCTCTACCACTGAGCTATTCCCCCTAGTTCAAGGCCGTAATGTCGATTTAACTAAAATGAAGGCAATGATCCGTGCTGTTACAGGGAGAACTCGGGTTTGAACCAAGGACCTCTCGATCTGCAGTCGAATGCTCTACCACTGAGCTATTCCCCATAGTTCAAGGCCGTAATGTCGATTTAACTAAAATAAAGGCAATGATCCGTGCTGTTACAGGGAGAACTCGGGTTTGAACCAAGGACCTCTCGATCTGCAGTCGAATGCTCTACCACTGAGCTATTCCCCCTAGTTCAAGGCCGTAATGTCGATTTAACTAAAATAAAAGGAATGATCCGTGCTGTTACAGTGAGAACTCGGTTTTGAACCAAGGACCTCTCGATCTGCAGTCGAATGCTCTACCGCTGAGCTATTCCCCCTTGTTCTTAGCCGTAATGTCGATTTAACTAAAATAAACGGAATGATCCATGCTGTTACAGGGGAACTCGGCTTTGAACCAAGTACCTCTCGATCTGCAGTCGAATGCTCTACCACTGAGCTATTCCCCCGCGTTCGTAACCGTAATGTCGATTTAACCAAAATAAACGAAATGATCCGTGCTGTTACAGGGGGAACTCGGGTTTGAACCAAGGACCTCTCGATCTGCAGTCGAATGCTCTACCACTGAGCTATTCCCCCTAGTTGAAGGCCGTAATGTCGATTTAACTAAAATAAAAGCAATGATCCGTGCTGTTATTGGGAGAACTCGGGTTTGAACCAAGGACCTCTCGATCTGCAGTCGAATGCTCTACCACTGAGCTATTCCTCTTTGTTCCTCGCCCTAATGTCGATTTAACTAAAATAAAAGGAATGATCCGTGCTGTTACAGGGGGAACTCGGGTTTGAACCAAGGACCTCTCGATCTGCAGTCGAATGCTCTACCGCTGAGCTATTCCCCCTTGTTCATAGCCGTAATGTCGATTTAACTAAAATTAACGGAATGATCCGTGCTGTTACAGGGAGAACACGGGTTTGAACCAAGGACCTCTTGATTTGCAGTCGAATGCGAGCTATTCCCCCTTGTTCATAACCGTAATGTCGCATTAACTAAAATAAACGAAATGATCCGTGCTGTTACAGGGGGAACTCGAGTTTGAACCAATGACCTCTTGATCTGCAGTCGAATGCTCTACCACTGAGCTATTTCCCTTTGTTCATAGCCGTAATGTCGATTTAACTAAATTAAACGGAATGATCCGTGCTGTTACAGGGAGAGCAGGGGTTTGAACCAAGTACCTCTTGATCTCCAGTCGAATGCTCTACCACTGAGCTATTCCCCCTTGTTCTTAGCCGTAATGTCGATTTAACTAAAATAAACGGAATGATCCGTGCTGTTACAGGGAGAACACGGGTTTGAACCAAGGACCTCTCGATCTGCAGTCGAATGCTCTACCACTGAGCTATTCCCCCTAGTTCAAGGCCGTAATGTCGATTTAACTAAAATGAAGGCAATGATCCGTGCTGTTACAGGGAGAACTCGGGTTTGAACCAAGGACCTCTCGATCTGCAATCGAATGCTCTACCACTGAGCTATTCCCCCTAGTTCAAGGCCGTAATGTCGATTTAACTAAAATAAAGGCAATGATCCGTGCTGTTACAGGGAGAACTCGGGTTTGAACCAAGGACCTCTCGATCTGAAGTCGAATGCTCTACCACTGAGCTATTCCTCTTTGTTCCTCGCCCTAATGTCGATTTAACTAAAATAAAAGGAATGATCCGTGCTGTTACAGGGGGAACTCGGGTTTGAACCAAGGACCTCTCGATCTGCAGTCGAATGCTCTACCGCTGAGCTATTCCCCCTTGTTCATAGCCGTAATGTCGATTTAACTAAAATTAACGGAATGATCCGTGCTGTTACAGGGAGAACACGGGTTTGAACCAAGGACCTCTTGATTTGCAGTCGAATGCGAGCTATTCCCCCTTGTTCATAACCGTAATGTCGCATTAACTAAAATAAACGAAATGATCCGTGCTGTTACAGGGGGAACTCGAGTTTGAACCAATGACCTCTTGATCTGCAGTCGAATGCTCTACCACTGAGCTATTTCCCTTTGTTCATAGCCGTAATGTCGATTTAACTAAATTAAACGGAATGATCCGTGCTGTTACAGGGAGAGCAGGGGTTTGAACCAAGTACCTCTTGATCTCCAGTCGAATGCTCTACCACTGAGCTATTCCCCCTTGTTCTTAGCCGTAATGTCGATTTAACTAAAATAAACGGAATGATCCGTGCTGTTACAGGGAGAACACGGGTTTGAACCAAGGACCTCTCGATCTGCAGTCGAATGCTCTACCACTGAGCTATTCCCCCTAGTTCAAGGCCGTAATGTCGATTTAACTAAAATGAAGGCAATGATCCGTGCTGTTACAGGGAGAACTCGGGTTTGAACCAAGGACCTCTCGATCTGCAGTCGAATGCTCTACCACTGAGCTATTCCCCCTAGTTCAAGGCCGTAATGTCGATTTAACTAAAATAAAGGCAATGATCCGTGCTGTTACAGGGAGAACTCGGGTTTGAACCAAGGACCTCTCGATCTGAAGTCGAATGCTCTACCACTGAGCTATTCCTCTTTGTTCCTCGCCCTAATGTCGATTTAACTAAAATAAAAGGAATGATCCGTGCTGTTACAGGGGGAACTCGGGTTTGAACCAAGGACCTCTCGATCTGCAGTCGAATGCTCTACCGCTGAGCTATTCCCCCTTGTTCATAGTCGTAATGTCGATTTAACTAAAATTAACGGAATGATCCGTGCTGTTACAGGGATAACACGGGTTTGAACCAAGGACCTCTTGATTTGCAGTCGAATGCGAGCTATTCCCCCTTGTTCATAACCGTAATGTCGCCTTAACTAAAATAAACGAAATGATCCGTGCTGTTACAGGGGGAACTCGAGTTTGAACCAATGACCTCTTGATCTGCAGTCGAATGCTCTACCACTGAGCTATTCCCCATAGTTCAAGGCCGTAATGTCGATTTAACTAAAATAAAGGCAATGATCCGTGCTGTTACAGGGAGAACTCGGGTTTGAACCAAGGACCTCTCGATCTGCAGTCGAATGCTCTACTACTGAGCTATTCCCCCTAGTTCAAGGCCGTAATGTCGATTTAACTAAAATAAAAGGAATGATCCGTGCTGTTACAGTGAGAACTCGGTTTTGAACCAAGGACCTCTCGATCTGCAGTCGAATGCTCTACCACTGATTTATTTCCCTTTGTTCATAGTCGTAATGTCGATTTAGCTAAAATAAACGGAATGATCCGTGCTGTTACAGGGAGAACTCGGGTTTGCACCAAGTACCTCTCGATCTGCAGTCGAATGCTCTACCGCTGAGCTATTCCCCCTTGTTCTTAGCCGTATTGTCGATTTAACTAAAATAAACGGAATGATCCGTGCTGTTACAGGGGAACTCGGCTTTGAACCAAGTACCTCTCGATCTGCAGTCGAATGCTCTACCACTGAGCTATTCCCCCGCGTTCGTAACCGTAATGTCGATTTAACCAAAATAAACGAAATGATCCGTGCTGTTACAGGGGGAACTCGGGTTTGAACCAAGGACCTCTCGATCTGCAGTCGAATGCTCTACCACTGAGCTATTCCCCCTAGTTGAAGGCCGTAATGTCGATTTAACTAAAATAAAAGCAATGATCCGTGCTGTTATTGGGAGAACTCGGGTTTGAACCAAGGACCTCTCGATCTGCAGTCGAATGCTCTACCACTGAGCTATTCCTCTTTGTTCCTCGCCCTAATGTCGATTTAACTAAAATAAAAGGAATGATCCGTGCTGTTACAGGGGGAACTCGGGTTTGAACCAAGGACCTCTCGATCTGCAGTCGAATGCTCTACCGCTGAGCTATTCCCCCTTGTTCATAGCCGTAATGTCGATTTAACTAAAATTAACGGAATGATCCGTGCTGTTACAGGGAGAACACGGGTTTGAACCAAGGACCTCTTGATTTGCAGTCGAATGCGAGCTATTCCCCCTTGTTCATAACCGTAATGTCGCATTAACTAAAATAAACGAAATGATCCGTGCTGTTACAGGGGGAACTCGGGTTTGAACCAAGGACCTCTTGATTTGCAGTCGAATGCGAGCTATTCCCCCTTGTTCATAACCGTAATGTCGATTTAACTAAAATACAAGTTGGGAAAACCAAAATATTACCTCTCCGAGTCAAGAGAAGGACTACCTACAAACTTATTTACCCAGTTATGGAAATGTTTCTTTTTTTTATGAACAAATACTGAAGTTAAAATTTATGAAATATTAAAGCAGTATACAAAGCATAGCAAATATACTGTAAATCAGACGACATTTTACATCCAATAAGGATATACTTGTACACATTAAAATCATCCGATGGGGGAAAAACGGGAAATGAAGAGATAAAACTTTGGAGGGATATTACCTTTACGTATTTGTAAAGGCCCAATTTGCTACTCCTCAACTGTATACCCTCTATGTTCAAAGCCATATTCACAACAGGGTTGCCATGTAAACACTATCCTCTCCTTTCACCTCAACAATTTTCTTAGTTTGTCAACATGACGATTAAAGTTACATAACACCAAAGCTAATTTGTGGCTACACACACTGAAGGTAAATGCGCACCATAAAAAGCATGAACACACGAAGCTATAATCCGATTACGATCAGACCTTTCACTGATCTGGGCTGCGTTCAGCAGAGCTCACCAAAAAAGACAGCGGATTTTGGAAAACGTTTTCTGGTGAGATCTGTCGTCATAGCTTTTCTCCGGTCATCGGTCTTTTAAAAATGAAGCTAGCGCAATAAAGCGTGCAAGGTACAAAGGCTTAACAAAAATTGTATGATAACATATTTATGGAGATAGATAAGAACAACTTTTATAATTAAACATAGAAACTAACATGTCTCTTAAACTTCTCGCCGCTCTCGCGTGATCAACTTGTTTCACGCCAATTAAATAGCTATAGTCTCATCAGAATCAGCAAGAGCTATTTGTATTAATTCCTCCATGCTTTTTCGCCAAGCTGAGAACTACGCGTTTTACGTCACGTTATCCAAAAACCCGACTATTTTCCTTGAAGACCGCGCTGGCTCACTGAGCACCGTGACGTCAAAATTCAATAACAAAATCCCGTTCTGGATGACACTGCTAACAGCGCCTGACAGCGCTGAGCTCTGCTGAACGCGGCCCAGATTTCCACCATGATTATAAAGTCTAAGCCTAATTATTTAAAAGTGTATTTAACTTTCGGCTCACTCTGAACCGTTAATGTCTCTGTATTACAGAAACGAAAACCAAACCAAAGCGTTTACTTTTTGGTTCACTAGGCCTAATGACAAATAAAAGTTCATTTGCCCAATATAGTTGCGTTCTTCTTGAAATCACTTTAGAAAGAATTATGCTATAAACAGATGTAGTATAGCTTAAGTAATATATAAACATCGATTTCAAATAATAATAATAAAAAATATTCTTGGGATATCAGAATGAAACAGAGCTTTATAGCTACAAAACCACTAAAGGCATCGAAATTACGAAAAATATTTCCATATATTAATAATATATTATGAGAAAACCAAATATTAAGGTTTTGTAGGATTTCTTTCCACAAAACAAAGCGAACTGCTAACGCGGTGCACTAACGGACGGACACACACAGACTAAAACATAGGCTGCTTTTTAACTCTTTCCGTTTTAATTTTGAGTTGAGAAACTAGATTATCTTAAATATTAAAATAAATATAATTAATATTAAATATTTTCTTCGTTAGTTGTTCGCCTTATAGAGCGTTACATCGCGTTGATAAAGAACAATTAGACATTCTTGAGAGACTTGACTAATTTTGGCGTTTGAAATGAAGCATACGCCGGTTGCATTACCTTACTCAAATAGGTAGTATATAAGGGTGTCGAACTACAGCTAAAAGCAAGAACAACCGCAATTGCGAAAACCTTTGGTGGACAACCCACCCTAGGGAGGCTAGACGTTTCTCGTAACCCTAGCTGATCGCCGCGAATGTCTTAAACCAAACGATGACTATGGAGTTAGAAGCCAATAAGACAGATTGGTGTCTATGTGGAATAGACGGAAGACCAGTAGATGGTGGTGTTTAGAAGCCAGTATGTACAGACTGGTGTCCAAGTGGGATGGACGAAGACCAGAAGATGGTGGTGATTAGAAGCCAGTATGTACAGACTGGTGTCCATGTGGGATGGACGAAGACCAAAAGATAGTGGAGATTAGAAGCCAGTATGTACAGACTGGTGTCCAAGTGGAATGGACGAAGACCCGAAGATGGTGGTGATTAGAAGCCAATGAATACAGACTGGTGTCCATGTGGGATGGACGAAGACCAAAAGATGGTGGTGATTAGAAGCCAGTAAGTACAGACTGGTGTCCGTGTGGGATGGACAAAGACGAGAAGATGGTGGTGTGAGAACTCAAGTAAAGGAGCCATTTCCGTGACTGTGAAAGCAGTTCGGAAATGGCGAACACGTTTGCTCCGATTTGGAAACTGCGAACGCGGTCACGTGGGTGTAACAACAGACAAACACACAGACAGACACACACACACGTCGAAATTAGAACCTCTCCGTGACATACGTCACTCGGAGAGGTAATAAAAGCAATGATCCGTGCTGTTATTGGGAGAACTCGGGTTTGAACCAAGGACCTCTCGATCTGCAGTCGAATGCTCTACCACTGAGCTATTCCTCTTTGTTCCTCGCCCTAATGTCGATTTAACTAAAATAAAAGGAATGATCCGTGCTGTTACAGGGGGAACTCGGGTTTGAACCAAGGACCTCTCGATCTGCAGTCGAATGCTCTACCGCTGAGCTATTCCCCCTTGTTCATAGCCGTAATGTCGATTTAACTAAAATTAACGGAATGATCCGTGCTGTTACAGGGAGAACACGGGTTTGAACCAAGGACCTCTTGATTTGCAGTCGAATGCGAGCTATTCCCCCTTGTTCATAACCGTAATGTCGCATTAACTAAAATAAACGAAATGATCCGTGCTGTTACAGGGGGAACTCGAGTTTGAACCAATGACCTCTTGATCTGCAGTCGAATGCTCTACCACTGAGCTATTTCCCTTTGTTCATAGCCGTAATGTCGATTTAACTAAATTAAACGGAATGATCCGTGCTGTTACAGGGAGAGCAGGGGTTTGAACCAAGTACCTCTTGATCTCCAGTCGAATGCTCTACCACTGAGCTATTCCTCTTTGTTCCTCGCCCTAATGTCGATTTAACTAAAATAAAAGGAATGATCCGTGCTGTTACAGTGAGAACTCGGGTTTGAACCAAGTACCTCTCGATCTGCAGTCGATGGTCTACCGCTGAGCTATTCCCCCTTGTTCTTAGCCGTAATGTCGATTTAACTAAAATAAACGGAATGATCCGTGCTGTTACAGGGGGAACTCGGCTTTGAACCAAGTACCTCTCGATCTGCAGTCGAATGCTCTACCACTAAGCTATTCCCCCGCGTTCGTAACCGTAATGTCGATTTAACCAAAATAAACGAAATGATCCGTGCTGTTACAGGCGGAACTCGGGTTTGAACCAAGGACCTCTCGATCTGCAGTCGAATGCACTACCACTGATTTATTTCCCTTTGTTCATAGCCGTAATGTCGATTTAGCTAAAATGAAGGCAATGATCCGTGCTGTTACAGGGAGAACTCGGGTTTGAACCAAGGACCTCTCGATCTGCAGTCGAATGCTCTACCACTGAGCTATTCCCCCTAGCTGAAGGCCGTAATGTCGATTTAACTAAAATAAAAGCAATGATCCGTGCTGTTACAGGGAGAGCTCGGGTTTGAACCAAGGACCTCTCGATCTGCAGTCGAATGCTCTACCACTGAGCTATTCCTCTTTGTTCCTCGCCCTAATGTCGATTTAACTAAAATAAAAGGAATGATCCGTGCTGTTACAGGGGGAACTCGGGTTTGAACCAAGGACCTCTCGATCTGCAGTCGAATGCTCTACCGCTGAGCTATTCCCCCTTGTTCATAGCCGTAATGTCGATTTAACTAAAATTAACGGAATGATCCGTGCTGTTACAGGGAGAACACGGGTTTGAACCAAGGACCTCTTGATTTGCAGTCGAATGCGAGCTATTCCCCCTTGTTCATAACCGTAATGTAGCATTAACTAAAATAAACGAAATGATCCGTGCTGTTACAGGGGGAACTCGAGTTTGAACCAATGACCTCTTGATCTGCAGTCGAATGCTCTACCACTGAGCTATTTCCCTTTGTTCATAGCCGTAATGTCGATTTAACTAAATTAAACGTAATGATCCGTGCTGTTACAGGGAGAGCAGGGGTTTGAACCAAGTACCTCTTGATCTCCAGTCGAATGCTCTACCACTGAGCTATTCCCCCTTGTTCTTAGCCGTAATGTCGATTTAACTAAAATAAACGGAATGATCCGTGCTGTTACAGGGAGAACACGGGTTTGAACCAAGGACCTCTCGATCTGCAGTCGAATGCTCTACCACTGAGCTATTCCCCCTAGTTCAAGGCCGTAATGTCGATTTAACTAAAATGAAGGCAATGATCCGTGCTGTTACAGGGAGAACTCGGGTTTGAACCAAGGACCTCTCGATCTGAAGTCGAATGCTCTACCACTGAGCTATTCCTCTTTGTTCCTCGCCCTAATGTCGATTTAACTAAAATAAAAGGAATGATCCGTGCTGTTACAGTGAGAACTCGGGTTTGAACCAAGTACCTCTCGATCTGCAGTCGATGGTCTACCGCTGAGCTATTCCCCCTTGTTCTTAGCCGTAATGTCGATTTAACTAAAATAAACGGAATGATCCGTGCTGTTACAGGGGGAACTCGGCTTTGAACCAAGTACCTCTCGATCTGCAGTCGAATGCTCTACCACTGAGCTATTCCCCCGCGTTCGTAACCGTAATGTCGATTTAACCAAAATAAACGAAATGATCCGTGCTGTTACAGGGGGAACTCGGGTTTGAACTAAGGACCTCTCGATCTGCAGTCGAATGCACTACCACTGATTTATTTCCCTTTGTTCATAGCCGTAATGTCGATTTAGCTAAAATGAAGGCAATGATCCGTGCTGTTACAGGGAGAACTCGGGTTTGAACCAAGGACCTCTCGATCTGCAGTCGAATGCTCTACCACTGAGCTATTCCCCCTAGCTGAAGGCCGTAATGTCGATTTAACTAAAATAAAAGCAATGATCCGTGCTGTTACAGGGAGAACTCGGGTTTGAACCAAGGACCTCTCGATCTGCAGTCGAATGCTCTACCACTGAGCTATTCCTCTTTGTTCCTCGCCCTAATGTCGATTTAACTAAAATAAAAGGAATGATCCGTGCTGTTACAGGGGGAACTCGGGTTTGAACCAAGGACCTCTCGATCTGCAGTCGAATGCTCTACCGCTGAGCTATTCCCCCTTGTTCATAGCCGTAATGTCGATTTTACTAAAATTAACGGAATGATCCGTGCTGTTACAGGGAGAACACGGGTTTGAACCAAGGACCTCTTGATTTGCAGTCGAATGCGAGCTATTCCCCCTTGTTCATAACCGTAATGTAGCATTAACTAAAATAAACGAAATGATCCGTGCTGTTACAGGGGGAACTCGAGTTTGAACCAATGACCTCTTGATCTGCAGTCGAATGCTCTACCACTGAGCTATTTCCCTTTGTTCATAGCCGTAATGTCGATTTAACTAAATTAAACGGAATGATCCGTGCTGTTACAGGGAGAGCAGGGGTTTGAACCAAGTACCTCTTGATCTCCAGTCGAATGCTCTACCACTGAGCTATTCCCCCTTGTTCTTAGCCGTAATGTCGATTTAACTAAAATAAACGGAATGATCCGTGCTGTTACAGGGAGAACACGGGTGTGAACCAAGGACCTCTCGATCTGCAGTCGAATGCTCTACCACTGAGCTATTCCCCCTAGTTCAAGGCCGTAATGTCGATTTAACTAAAATGAAGGCAATGATCCGTGCTGTTACAGGGAGAACTCGGGTTTGAACCAAGGACCTCTCGATCTGCAGTCGAATGCTCTACCACTGAGCTATTCCTCTTTGTTCCTCGCCCTAATGTCGATTTAACTAAAATAAAAGGAATGATCCGTGCTGTTACAGGGGGAACTCGGGTTTGAACCAGGGACCTCTCGATCTGCAGTCGAATGCTCTACCGCTGAGCTATTCCCCCTTGTTCATAGCCGTAATGTCGATTTAACTAAAATTAACGGAATGATCCGTGCTGTTACAGGGAGAACACGGGTTTGAACCAAGGACCTCTTGATTTGCAGTCGAATGCGAGCTATTCCCCCTTGTTCATAACCGTAATGTCGCATTAACTAAAATAAACGAAATGATCCGTGCTGTTACAGGGGGAACTCGAGTTTGAACCAATGACCTCTTGATCTGCAGTCGAATGCTCTACCACTGAGCTATTTCCCTTTGTTCATAGCCGTAATGTCGATTTAACTAAATTAAACGGAATGATCCGTGCTGTTTCAGGGAGAGCAGTGGTTTGAACCAAGTACCTCTTGATCTCCAGTCGAATGCTCTACCACTGAGCTATTCCCCCTTTTTCTTAGCCGTAATGTCGATTTAACTAAAATAAACGGAATGATCCGTGCTGTTACAGGGAGAACACGGGTTTGAACCAAGGACCTCTCGATCTGCAGTCGAATGCTCTACCACTGAGCTATTCCCCCTAGTTCAAGGCCGTAATGTCGATTTAACTAAAATGAAGGCAATGATCCGTGCTGTTACAGGGAGAACTCGGGTTTGAACCAAGGACCTCTCGATCTGCAGTCGAATACTCTACCACTGAGCTATTCCCCATAGTTCAAGGCCGTAATGTCGATTTAACTAAAATAAAGGCAATGATCCGTGCTGTTACAGGGAGAACTCGGGTTTGAACCAAGGACCTCTCGATCTGCAGTCGAATGCTCTACCACTGAGCTATTCCCCCTAGTTCAAGGCCGTAATGTCGATTTAACTAAAATAAAAGGAATGATCCGTGCTGTTACAGTGAGAACTCGGGTTTGAACCAAGGACCTCTCGATCTGCAGTCGAATGCTCTACCACTGATTTATTTCCCTTTGTTCATAGACGTAATGTCGATTTAGCTAAAATAAACGGAATGATCCGTGCTGTTACAGGGAGAACTCGGGTTTGAACCAAGTACCTCTCGATCTGCAGTCGATGCTCTACCGCTGAGCTATTCCCCCTTGTTCTTAGCCGTAATGTCGATTTAACTAAAATAAACGGAATGATCCGTGCTGTTACAGGGGGAACTCGGCTTTGAACCAAGTACCTCTCGATCTGCAGTCGAATGCTCTACCACTGAGCTATTCCCCCGCGTTCGTAACCGTAATGTCGATTTAACCAAAATAAACGAAATGATCCGTGCTGTTACAGGTGGAACTCGGGTTTTGACCAAGGACCTCTCGATCTGCAGTCGAATGCTCTACCCCTGATTTTTTCCCTTTGTTCATAGCCGTAATGTCGATTTAGCTAAAATGAAGGCAATGATCCGTGCTGTTACAGGGAGAACTCGGGTTTGAACCAAGGACCTCTCGATCTGCAGTCGAATGCTCTACCACTGAGCTATTCCCCCTAGTTGAAGGCCGTAATGTCGATTTAACTAAAATAAAAGCAATGATCCGTGCTGTTACAGAGAGAACTCGGGTTTGAACCAAGGACCTCTCGATCTGCAGTCGAATGCTCTACCGCTGAGCTATTCCCCCTTGTTCATAGCCGTAATGTCGATTTAACTAAAATTAACGGAATGATCAGTGCTGTTACAGGGAGAACACGGGTTTGAACCAAGGACCTCTTGATTTGCAGTCGAATGCGAGCTATTCCCCCTTGTTCATAACCGTAATGTCGCATTAACTAAAATAAACGAAATGATCCGTGCTGTTACAGGGGGAACTCGAGTTTGAACCAATGACCTCTTGATCTGCAGTCGAATGCTCTACCACTGAGCTATTTCCCTTTGTTCATAGCCGTAATGTCGATTTAACTAAATTAAACGGAATGATCCGTGCTGTTACATGGAGAGCAGGGGTTTGAAACAAGTACCTCTTGATCTCCAGTCGAATGCTCTACCACTGAGCTATTCCCCCTTGTTCTAAGCCGTAATGTCGATTTATCTAAAATAAACGGAATGATCCGTGCTGTTACAGGGAGAACACGGGTTTGAACCAAGGACCTCTCGATCTGCAGTCGAATGCTCTACCACTGAGCTATTCCCCCTAGTTCAAGGCCGTAATGTCGATTTAACTAAAATGAAGGCAATGATCCGTGCTGTTACAGGGAGAACTCGGGTTTGAACCAAGGACCTCTCGATCTGCAGTCGAATGCTCTACCACTGAGCTATTCCTCTTTGTTCCTCGCCCTAATGTCGATTTAACTAAAATAAAAGGAATGATCCGTGCTGTTACAGGGGGAACTCGGGTTTGAACCAAGGACCTCTCGATCTGCAGTCGAATGCTCTACAGCTGAGCTATTCCCCCTTGTTCATAGCCGTAATGTCGATTTAACTAAAATTAACGGAATGATCCGTGCTGTTACAGGGAGAACACGGGTTTGAACCAAGGACCTCTTGATTTGCAGTCGAATGCGAGCTATTCCCCCTTGTTCATAACCGTAATGTCGATTTAACTAAAATAAACGGAATGATCCGTGCTGTTACAGTGGGAACTCGGGTTTGAACCAAGGACCTCTCGATCTGCAGTCGAATGCTCTACCACTGAGCTATTTCCCTTTGTTCATAGCCGTAGTGTCGATTTAACTAAATTAAACGGAATGATCCGTGCTGTTACAGGGAGAGCAGGGGTTTGAACCAAGTACCTCTTGATCTCCAGTCGAAAGCTCTACCACTGAGCTATTTCCCTTGTTCTTAGCCGTAATGTCGATTTAACTAAAATAAACGGAATGATCGGTGCTGTTACAGGGAGAACACGGGTTTGAACCAAGGACCTCTCGATCTGCAGTCGAATGCCCTACCACTGAGCTATTCCCCCTAGTTCAAGGCCGTAATGTCGATTTAACTAAAATGAAGGCAATGATCCGTGCTGTTACAGGGAGAACTCGGGTTTGAACCAAGGACCTCTCGATCTGCAGTCGAATGCTCTACCACTGAGCTATTCCCCCTAGTTCAAGGCCGTAATGTCGATTTAACTAAAATGAAGGCAATGATCCGTGCTGTTACAGGGAGAACTCGGGTTTGAACCAAGGACCTCTCGATCTGCAGTCGAATGCTCTACCACTGAGCTATTCCTCTTTGTTCCTCGCCCTAATGTCGATTTAACTAAAATAAAAGGAATGATCCGTGCTGTTACAGGGGGAACTCGGGTTTGAACCAAGGACCTCTCGATCTGCAGTCGAATGCTCTACAGCTGAGCTATTCCCCCTTGTTCATAGCCGTAATGTCGATTTAACTAAAATTAATGGAATGATCCGTGCTGTTACAGGGAGAACACGGGTTTGAACCAAGGACCTCTTGATTTGCAGTCGAATGCGAGCTATTCCCCCTTGTTCATAACCGTAATGTCGATTTAACTAAAATAAACGGAATGATCCGTGCTGTTACAGTGGGAACTCGGGTTTGAACCAAGGACCTCTCGATCTGCAGTCGAATGCTCTACCACTGAGCTATTTCCCTTTGTTCATAGCCGTAGTGTCGATTTAACTAAATTAAACGGAATGATCCGTGCTGTTACAGGGAGAGCAGGGGTTTGAACCAAGTACCTCTTGATCTCCAGTCGAAAGCTCTACCACTGAGCTATTTCCCTTCTTCTTAGCCGTAATGTCGATTTAACTAAAATAAACGGAATGATCGGTGCTGTTACAGGGAGAACACGGGTTTGAACCAAGGACCTCTCGATCTGCAGTCGAATGCCCTACCACTGAGCTATTCCCCCTAGTTCAAGGCCGTAATGTCGATTTAACTAAAATGAAGGCAATGATCCGTGCTGTTACAGGGAGAACTCGGGTTTGAACCAAGGACCTCTCGATCTGCAGTCGAATGCTCTACCACTGAGCTATTCCCCCTAGTTCAAGGCCGTAATGTCGATTTAACTAAAATGAAGGCAATGATCCGTGCTGTTACAGGGAGAACTCGGGTTTGAACCAAGTACCTCTCGATCTGCAGTCGAATGCTCTACCGCTGAGCTATTCCCCCTTGTTCTTAGCCGTAATGTCGATTTAACTAAAATAAACGGAATGATCCGTGCTGTTACAGGGGGAACTCGGGTTTGAACCAAGTACCTCTTGATCTGCAGTCGAATGCGAGCTATTCCCCCTTGTTCTTAACAGTAATGTCGATTTAACTAAATAAACGGAATGATCCGTGCTGTTACAGGGAGAACATGGGTTTGAACCAAGTACCTCTCGATCTGCAGTCGAATGCTCTACCACTGAGCTATTCCCCTTTGTTCCTCGCCCTAATGTCGATTTAACTAAAATAAAAGGAATGATCCGTGCTGTTACAGGGGGAACTCGGGTTTGAACCTAGGACCTCTCGATCTGCAGTCGTATGCTCTACCGCTGAGCTATTCCCCCTTGTTCATAGCCGTAATGTCGATTTAACTAAAATGAAGGCAATGATCCGTGCTGTTACAGGGAGAACTCGGGTTTGAACCAAGGACCTCTCGATCTGCAGTCGAATGCTCTACCACTGAGCTATTCCTCTTTGTTCCTCGCCCTAATGTCGATTTAACTAAAATAAAAGGAATGATCCGTGCTGTTACAGGGGGAACTCGGGTTTGAACCAAGGACCTCTCGATCTGCAGTCGAATGCTCTACAGCTGAGCTATTCCCCCTTGTTCATAGCCGTAATGTCGATTTAACTAAAATTAATGGAATGATCCGTGCTGTTACAGGGAGAACACGGGTTTGAACCAAGGACCTCTTGATTTGCAGTCGAATGCGAGCTATTCCCCCTTGTTCATAACCGTAATGTCGATTTAACTAAAATAAACGGAATGATCCGTGCTGTTACAGTGGGAACTCGGGTTTGAACCAAGGACCTCTCGATCTGCAGTCGAATGCTCTACCACTGAGCTATTTCCCTTTGTTCATAGCCGTAGTGTCGATTTAACTAAATTAAACGGAATGATCCGTGCTGTTACAGGGAGAGCAGGGGTTTGAACCAAGTACCTCTTGATCTCCAGTCGAAAGCTCTACCACTGAGCTATTTCCCTTCTTCTTAGCCGTAATGTCGATTTAACTAAAATAAACGGAATGATCGGTGCTGTTACAGGGAGAACACGGGTTTGAACCAAGGACCTCTCGATCTGCAGTCGAATGCCCTACCACTGAGCTATTCCCCCTAGTTCAAGGCCGTAATGTCGATTTAACTAAAATGAAGGCAATGATCCGTGCTGTTACAGGGAGAACTCGGGTTTGAACCAAGGACCTCTCGATCTGCAGTCGAATGCTCTACCACTGAGCTATTCCCCCTAGTTCAAGGCCGTAATGTCGATTTAACTAAAATGAAGGCAATGATCCGTGCTGTTACAGGGAGAACTCGGGTTTGAACCAAGTACCTCTCGATCTGCAGTCGAATGCTCTACCGCTGAGCTATTCCCCCTTGTTCTTAGCCGTAATGTCGATTTAACTAAAATAAACGGAATGATCCGTGCTGTTACAGGGGGAACTCGGGTTTGAACCAAGTACCTCTTGATCTGCAGTCGAATGCGAGCTATTCCCCCTTGTTCTTAACAGTAATGTCGATTTAACTAAATAAACGGAATGATCCGTGCTGTTACAGGGAGAACATGGGTTTGAACCAAGTACCTCTCGATCTGCAGTCGAATGCTCTACCACTGAGCTATTCCCCTTTGTTCCTCGCCCTAATGTCGATTTAACTAAAATAAAAGGAATGATCCGTGCTGTTACAGGGGGAACTCGGGTTTGAACCTAGGACCTCTCGATCTGCAGTCGTATGCTCTACCGCTGAGCTATTCCCCCTTGTTCATAGCCGTAATGTCGATTTAACTAAAATTAACGGAATGATCCATGCTGTTACAGGGAGAACACGGGTTTGAACCAAGTACCTCTTGATCTGCAGTCGAATGCTCTACCACTAAGCTATTCCCCCTTGTTCTTACCCGTAATGTCGATTTAACTAAACTAAACGGAATGATCCGTGCTGTTACAGGGAGAACACGGGTTTGAACCAGGGACCTCTCGATCTGCAGTCGAGTGCTCTACCACTGAGCTATTCCTCCTAGTTCAAAGCCGTAATGTCGATTTAACTAAAATGAAGGCAATGATCCGTGCTGTTACAGGGAGAACTCGGGTTTGAACCAAGGACCTCTCGATCTGCAGTCGAATGCTCTAATACTTAGCTATTCCCCCTAGTTCAAGGCCGTAATGTCGATTTAACTAAAATAAAGGCAATGATCCGTGCCGTTACAGCGAGAACTCAGGTTTGAACCAAGGACCTCTCGATCTGCAGTCGAATGCTCTACCACTGAGCTATTCCCCTTTGTTCCTCGCCCTAATGTCAATGTAACTAAAATAAAAGGAATGATCCGTGCTGTTACAGGGGGAACTCGGGTTTGAACCAAGGACCTCTCGATCTGCAGTCGAATGCTCTACCGCTGAGCTATTCCCCCTTGTTCATAACCGTAATTTCGATTTAACTAAAATAAACGAAATGATCCGTGCTGTTACAGGGGGAACACGGGTTTGAACCAAGGATCTCTCGATCTTCAGTCGAATGCTCCACCACTGAGCTATTCCCCCTTGTTCATAACCGTAATGTCGATTTACCTAAAATAAACGAAATGATCCGTGCTGTTACAGGGGGAACTCGGGTTTGACCAAGTACCTCTTGATCTGCAGTCGAATGCTCTACTACTGAGCTATTCCCCTTTGTTCCTCGCCCTAATGTCGATTTAACTAAAATAAAAGGAATGATCCGTGCTGTTACAGGTGGAATTCGGGTTTGAACCAAGGACCTCTCGATCTGCAGTCGAATGCTCTACCGCTGAACTATTCCCCCTTGTTCATAGCCGTAATGTCGATTTAACTAAAATTAACGGAATGATCCGTGCTGTTACAGGGAGAACACGGGTTTGAACCAAGGACCTCTCGATCTGCAGTCGAATGCTCTACCACTGAGCTATTCCTCCTAGTTCAAAGCCGTAATGTCGATTTAACTAAAATGAAGGCAATGATCCGTGCTGTTACAGGGAGAACTCGGGTTTGAACCAAGGACCTCTCGATCTGCAGTCGAATGCTCTTCCACTGAGCTATTCCCCTTTGTTCCTCGCCCTAATGTCGATTTAACTAAAATAAAAGGAATGATCCGTGCTGTTACAGGGGGAACTCGGGTTTGAACCAAGGACCTCTCGATCTGCAGTCGTATGCTCTACCGTTGAGCTATTCCCCCTTGTTCATAGCCGTAATGTCGATTTAACTAAATTTAACGGAATGATCCGTGCTGTTACAGGGAGAACACGGGTTTGAACCAAGGACCTCTCGATCTGCAGTCGTATGCTCTACCGCTGAGCTATTCCCCTTGTTCATAGCCGTAATGTCGATTTAACTAAATTTAACGGAATGATCCGTGCTGTTACAGGGAGAACTCGGGTTTGAACCAAGGACCTCTCGATCTGCAGTCGAATGCTCTACCACTGAGCTATTCCCCTTTGTTCCTCGCCCTAATGTCGATTTAACTAAAATAAAAGGAATGATCCGTGCTGTTACAGGGGGAACTCGGGTTTGAACCAAGGACCTCTCGATCTGCAGTCGAATGCTCTACCACTGAGCTATTCCCCCTTTTTCAAGGCCGTATTGTCGATTTAACTAAAATAAACGGAATGATCTGTTTTGTTACAGGGAGAACTCGGGTTTGAACCAAGGACCTCTCGATCTGCAGTCGAATGCTCTACCAGTGAGCTATTCCCCCTAGTTCAAGGCCGTAATGTCGATTTAACTAAAATAAAGGCAATGATCCGTGCTGTTACAGGAAGAACTTTGGTTTGAACCAAGGACCTCTCGATCTGCAGTCGAATGCTCTACCACTGAGCTATTCCCCTTTGTTCCTCGCCCTAATGTCGATTTAACTAAAATAAAAGGAATGATGCGTGCTGTTACAGGGGGAACTCGGGTTTGAACCAAGGACCTCTCGATCTGCAGTCGAATGCTCTACCACTGATCTATTCCCCCGCGTTCGTAACCGTAATGTCGATTTAACTAAAATAAACGAAATGATCCGTGCTGTTACAGGGGGAACTCGGGTTTAAACCAAGTATCTCTTGATCTGCAGTCGAATGCGAGCTATTCCCCCTTGTTCATAACCGTAATATCGATTTAACTAAATAAACGGAATGATCCGTGCTGTTACAGGGAGAACATGGGTTTGAACCAAGTACCTCTCGATCTGCAGTCGAATGCTCTACCACTGAGCTATTCCCCTTTTTTCCTCGCCCTAATGTCGATTTAACTAAAGTAAAAGGAACGATCCGTGCTGTTACAGGGGGAACTCGGGTTTGAACCAAGTACCTCTCGATCTGCAGTCGTATGCTCTACCACTGAGCTATTCCCCCTTGTTCATAGCCGTAAAGTCGATTTAACTAAAATTAACGGAAGGATCCGTGCTGTTACAGGGAGAACACGGGTTTGAACCAAGTACCTCTTGATCTGCAGTCGAATGCTCTACCACTGAGGTACTCCCCCTTGTTCTTAGCCGTAATGTCGATTTAACTAAACTAAACGGAATGATCCGTGCTGTTACAGGGAGAACACGGGTTTGAACCAAGTACCTCTTGATCTGCAGTCGAATGCTCTACCGCTGAGCTATTCCCCCTTTTTCAAGGCCGTATTGTCGATTTAACTAAAATAAACGGAATGATCTGTTTTCTTACAGGGAGAACTCGGGTTTGAACCAAGGACCTCTCGATCTGCAGTCGAATGCTCTACCAGTGAGCTATTCCCCCTAGTTCAAGACCGTAATGTCGATTTAACTAAAATAAAGGCAATGATCCGTGCTGTTACAGGAAGATCTTTGGTTTGAACCAAGGACCTCTCGATCTGCAGTCGAATGCTCTACCACTGAGCTATTCCCCTTTGTTCCTCGCCCTAATGTCGATTTAACTAAAATAAAAGGAATGATGCGTGCTGTTACAGGGGGAACTCGGGTTTGAACCAAGGACCTCTCGATCTGCAGTCGAATGCTCTACCACTGATCTATTCCCCCGCGTTCGTAACCGTAATGTCGATTTAACTAAAATAAACGAAATGATCCGTGCTGTTACAGGGGGAACTCGGGTTTAAACCAAGTATCTCTTGATCTGCAGTCGAATTCTCTACCACTGAGGTACTCCCCCTTGTTCTCAGCCGTAATGTCGATTTAACTAAACTAAACGGAATGATCCGTGCTGTTACAGGGAGAACACGGGTTTGAACCAAGTACCTCTCGATCTGCAGTCGAATGCTCTACCACTGAGCTATTCCCCTTTGTTCCTCGCCCTAATGTCGATTTAACTAAAATAAATGGAATGATCCGTGCTGTTACAGGGGAAACTCGGGTTTGAACCAAGGACCTCTCGATCTGCAGTCGTATGCTCTACCGCTGAGCTATTCCCCCTTGTTCATAGCCGTAATGTCGATTTAACTAAAATTAACGGAATGATCCGTGCTGTTACAGGGAGAACACGGGTTTGAACCAAGGACCTCTTGATCTGCAGTCGTATGCTCTACCGCTGAGCTATTCCCCTTGTTCATAGCCGTAATGTCGATTTAACTAAAATTAACGGAATGATCCGTGCTGTTACAGGGAGAACTCGGGTTTGAACCAAGGACCTCTCGATCTGCAGTCGAATGCTCTACCACTGAGCTATTCCCCTTTGTTCCTCGCCCTAATGTCGATTTAACTAAAATAAAAGGAATGATCCGTGCTGTTACAGGGAGAACACGGGTTTGAACCAAGTACCTCTTGATCTGCAGTCGAATGCTCTACCACTGAGGTACTCCCCCTTGTTCTTAGCCGTAATGTCGATTTAACTAAACTAAACGGAATGATCCGTGCTGTTACAGGGAGAACACGGGTTTGAACCAAGTACCTCTTGATCTGCAGTCGAATGCTCTACCGCTGAGCTATTCCCCCTTTTTCAAGGCCGTATTGTCGATTTAACTAAAATAAACGGAATGATCTGTTTTCTTACAGGGAGAACTCGGGTTTGAACCAAGGACCTCTCGATCTGCAGTCGAATGCTCTACCAGTGAGCTATTCCCCCTAGTTCAAGACCGTAATGTCGATTTAACTAAAATAAAGGCAATGATCCGTGCTGTTACAGGAAGATCTTTGGTTTGAACCAAGGACCTCTCGATCTGCAGTCGAATGCTCTACCACTGAGCTATTCCCCTTTGTTCCTCGCCCTAATGTCGATTTAACTAAAATAAAAGGAATGATGCGTGCTGTTACAGGGGGAACTCGGGTTTGAACCAAGGACCTCTCGATCTGCAGTCGAATGCTCTACCACTGATCTATTCCCCCGCGTTCGTAACCGTAATGTCGATTTAACTAAAATAAACGAAATGATCCGTGCTGTTACAGGGGGAACTCGGGTTTAAACCAAGTATCTCTTGATCTGCAGTCGAATTCTCTACCACTGAGGTACTCCCCCTTGTTCTCAGCCGTAATGTCGATTTAACTAAACTAAACGGAATGATCCGTGCTGTTACAGGGAGAACACGGGTTTGAACCAAGTACCTCTCGATCTGCAGTCGAATGCTCTACCACTGAGCTATTCCCCTTTGTTCCTCGCCCTAATGTCGATTTAACTAAAATAAATGGAATGATCCGTGCTGTTACAGGGGAAACTCGGGTTTGAACCAAGGACCTCTCGATCTGCAGTCGTATGCTCTACCGCTGAGCTATTCCCCCTTGTTCATAGCCGTAATGTCGATTTAACTAAAATTAACGGAATGATCCGTGCTGTTACAGGGAGAACACGGGTTTGAACCAAGGACCTCTTGATCTGCAGTCGTATGCTCTACCGCTGAGCTATTCCCCTTGTTCATAGCCGTAATGTCGATTTAACTAAAATTAACGGAATGATCCGTGCTGTTACAGGGAGAACTCGGGTTTGAACCAAGGACCTCTCGATCTGCAGTCGAATGCTCTACCACTGAGCTATTCCCCTTTGTTCCTCGCCCTAATGTCGATTTAACTAAAATAAAAGGAATGATCCGTGCTGTTACAGGGGGAACTCGGGTTTGAACCAAGGACCTCTCGATCTGCAGTCGAATGCTCTACCGCTGAGCTATTCCCCCTTGTTCATAGCCGTAATGTCGATTTAACTAAAATTAACGGAATGATCCGTGCTGTTACAGGGAGAACACGGGTTTGAACCAAGGACCTCTCGATCTGCAGTCGAATGCTCTACCAGTGAGCTATTCCCCCTAGTTCAAGGCCGTAATGTCGATTTAACTAAAATAAAGGCAATGATCCGTGCTGTTACAGGAAGAATTTGGTTTGAACCAAGGACCTCTCGATCTGCAGTCGAATGCTCTACCACTGAGCTATTCCCCTATGTTCCTCGCCCTAATGTCGATTTAACTAAAATAAAAGGAATGATCCGTGCTGTTACAGGGGGGACTCGGGTTTTAACCAAGGACCTCTCGATCTGCAGTCGAATGCTCTACCACTGATCTATTCCCCCGCGTTCGTAACCGTAATGTCGATTTAACTAAAATAAACGAAATGATCCGTGCTGTTACAGGGGGAACTCGGGTTTAAACCAAGTACCTCTTGATCTGCAGTCGAATGCGAGCTATTCCCCCTTGTTCATAACCGTAATATCGATTTAACTAAATAAACGGAATGATCCGTGCTGTTACAGGGAGAACATGGGTTTGAACCAAGTACCTCTCGATCTGCAGTCGAATGCTCTACCACTGAGCTATTCCCCTTTTTTCCTCGCCCTAATGTCGATTTAACTAAAGTAAAAGGAATGATCCGTGCTGTTACAGGGGGAACTCGGGTTTGAACCAAAGACCTCTCGATCTGCAGTCGTATGCTCTACCACTGAGCTATTCCCCCTTGTTCATAGCCGTAATGTCGATTTAACTAAAATTAACGGAAGGATCCGTGCTGTTACAGGGAGAACACGGGTTTGAAACAAGTACCTCTTGATCTGCAGTCGAATGCTCTACCACTGAGGTACTCCCCCTTGTTCTCAGCCGTAATGTCGATTTAACTAAACTAAACGGAATGATCCGTGCTGTTACAGGGAGAACTCGGGTTTGAACCAAGGACCTCTCGATCTGCAGTCGAATGCTCTACCACTGAGCTATTCCCCTTTGTTCCTCGCCCTAATGTCGATTTAACTAAAATAAAAGGAATGATCCGTGCTGTTACAGGGGGAACTCGGGTTTGAACCAAGGACCTCTCGATCTGCAGTCGAATGCTCTACCGCTGAGCTATTCCCCCTTGTTCATAGCCGTAATGTCGATTTAACTAAAATTAACGGAATGATCCGTGCTGTTACAGGGAGAACACGGGTTTGAACCAAGGACCTCTCGATCTGCAGTCGAATGCTCTACCAGTGAGCTATTCCCCCTAGTTCAAGGCCGTAATGTCGATTTAACTAAAATAAAGGCAATGATCCGTGCTGTTACAGGAAGAATTTGGTTTGAACCAAGGACCTCTCGATCTGCAGTCGAATGCTCTACCACTGAGCTATTCCCCTTTGTTCCTCGCCCTAATGTCGATTTAACTAAAATAAAAGGAATGATCCGTGCTGTTACAGGGGGAACTCGGGTTTGAACCAAGGACCTCTCGATCTGCAGTCGTATGCTCTACCACTGAGCTATTCCCCCTTGTTCATAGCCGTAATGTCGATTTAACTAAAATTAACGGAAGGATCCGTGCTGTTACAGGGAGAACACGGGTTTGAACCAAGTACCTCTTGATCTGCAGTCGAATGCTCTACCACTGAGGTACTCCCCCTTGTTCTCAGCCGTAATGTCGATTTAACTAAACTAAACGGAATGATCCGTGCTGTTACAGGGAGAACTCGGGTTTGAACCAAGGACCTCTAGATCTGCAGTCGAATGCTCTACCACTGAGCTATTCCCCTTTGTTCCTCGCCCTAATGTCGATTTAACTAAAATAAAAGGAATGATCCGTGCTGTTACAGGGGGAACTCGGGTTTGAACCAAGGACCTCTCGATCTGCAGTCGAATGCTCTACCGCTGAGCTATTCCCCCTTGTTCATAGCCGTAATGTCGATTTAACTAAAATTAACGGAATGATCCGTGCTGTTACAGGGAGAACACGGGTTTGAACCAAGGACCTCTCGATCTGCAGTCGAATGCTCTACCACTGAGCTATTCCCCTTTGTTCCTCGCCCTAATGTCGATTTAACTAAAATAAAAGGAATGATGCGTGCTGTTACAGGGGGAACTCGGGTTTGAACCAAGGACCTCTCGATCTGCAGTCGAATGCTCTACCACTGATCTATTCCCCCGCGTTCGTAACCGTAATGTCGATTTAACTAAAATAAACGAAATGATCCGTGCTGTTACAGGGGGAACTCGGGTTTAAACCAAGTATCTCTTGATCTGCAGTCGAATGCGAGCTATTCCCCCTTGTTCATAACCGTAATATCGATTTAACTAAATAAACGGAATGATCCGTGCTGTTACAGGGAGAACATGGGTTTGAACCAAGTACCTCTCGATCTGCAGTCGAATGCTCTACCACTGAGCTATTCCCCTTTTTTCCTCGCCCTAATGTCGATTTAACTAAAGTAAAAGGAATGATCCGTGCTGTTACAGGGGGAACTCGGGTTTGAACCAAGTACCTCTCGATCTGCAGTCGTATGCTCTACCACTGAGCTATTCCCCCTTGTTCATAGCCGTAAAGTCGATTTAACTAAAATTAACGGAAGGATCCGTGCTGTTACAGGGAGAACACGGGTTTGAACCAAGTACCTCTTGATCTGCAGTCGAATGCTCTACCACTGAGGTACTCCCCCTTGTTCTTAGCCGTAATGTCGATTTAACTAAACTAAACGGAATGATCCGTGCTGTTACAGGGAGAACACGGGTTTGAACCAAGTACCTCTTGATCTGCAGTCGAATGCTCTACCGCTGAGCTATTCCCCCTTTTTCAAGGCCGTATTGTCGATTTAACTAAAATAAACGGAATGATCTGTTTTGTTACAGGGAGAACTCGGGTTTGAACCAAGGACCTCTCGATCTGCAGTCGAATGCTCTACCAGTGAGCTATTCCCCCTAGTTCAAGGCCGTAATGTCGATTTAACTAAAATAAAGGCAATGATCCGTGCTGTTACAGGAAGATCTTTGGTTTGAACCAAGGACCTCTCGATCTGCAGTCGAATGCTCTACCACTGAGCTATTCCCCTTTGTTCCTCGCCCTAATGTCGATTTAACTAAAATAAAAGGAATGATGCGTGCTGTTACAGGGGGAACTCGGGTTTGAACCAAGGACCTCTCGATCTGCAGTCGAATGCTCTACCACTGATCTATTCCCCCGCGTTCGTAACCGTAATGTCGATTTAACTAAAATAAACGAAATGATCCGTGCTGTTACAGGGGGAACTCGGGTTTAAACCAAGTATCTCTTGATCTGCAGTCGAATGCGAGCTATTCCCCCTTGTTCATAACCGTAATATCGATTTAACTAAATAAACGGAATGATCCGTGCTGTTACAGGGAGAACATGGGTTTGAACCAAGTACCTCTCGATCTGCAGTCGAATGCTCTACCACTGAGCTATTCCCCTTTTTTCCTCGCCCTAATGTCGATTTAACTAAAGTAAAAGGAATGATCCGTGCTGTTACAGGGGGAACTCGGGTTTGAACCAAGGACCTCTCGATCTGCAGTCGTATGCTCTACCACTGAGCTATTTCCCCTTGTTCATAGCCGTAATGTCGATTTAACTAAAATTAACGGAAGGATCCGTGCTGTTACAGGGAGAACACGGGTTTGAACCAAGTACCTCTTGATCTGCAGTCGAATTCTCTACCACTGAGGTACTCCCCCTTGTTCTCAGCCGTAATGTCGATTTAACTAAACTAAACGGAATGATCCGTGCTGTTACAGGGAGAACACGGGTTTGAACCAAGTACCTCTCGATCTGCAGTCGAATGCTCTACCACTGAGCTATTCCCCTTTGTTCCTCGCCCTAATGTCGATTTAACTAAAATAAATGGAATGATCCGTGCTGTTACAGGGGGAACTCGGGTTTGAACCAAGGACCTCTCGATCTGCAGTCGTATGCTCTACCGCTGAGCTATTCCCCCTTGTTCATAGCCGTAATGTCGATTTAACTAAAATTAACGGAATGATCCGTGCTGTTACAGGGAGAACACGGGTTTGAACCAAGGACCTCTTGATCTGCAGTCGTATGCTCTACCGCTGGGCTATTCCCCTTGTTCATAGCCGTAATGTCGATTTAACTAAAATTAACGGAATGATCCGTGCTGTTACAGGGAGAACTCGGGTTTGAACCAAGGACCTCTCGATCTGCAGTCGAATGCTCTACCACTGAGCTATTCCCCTTTGTTCCTCGCCCTAATGTCGATTTAACTAAAATAAAAGGAATGATCCGTGCTGTTACAGGGGGAACTCGGGTTTGAACCAAGGACCTCTCGATCTGCAGTCGAATGCTCTACCGCTGAGCTATTCCCCCTTGTTCATAGCCGTAATGTCGATTTAACTAAAATTAACGGAATGATCCGTGCTGTTACAGGGAGAACACGGGTTTGAACCAAGGACCTCTCGATCTGCAGTCGAATGCTCTACCAGTGAGCTATTCCCCCTAGTTCAAGGCCGTAATGTCGATTTAACTAAAATAAAGGCAATGATCCGTGCTGTTACAGGAAGAATTTGGTTTGAACCAAGGACCTCTCGATCTGCAGTCGAATGCTCTACCACTGAGCTATCCCCCCTTGTTCATAACCGTAATGTCGCATTAACTAAAATAAACGGAATGATGCGTGCTGTTACAGGGGGAACTCGGGTTTGAACCAAGGACCTCTCGATCTGCAGTCGAATGCTCTACCACTGATCTATTCCCCCGCGTTCGTAACCGTAATGTCGATTTAACTAAAATAAACGAAATGATCCGTGCTGTTACAGGGGGAACTCGGGTTTAAACCAAGTATCTCTTGATCTGCAGTCGAATGCGAGCTATTCCCCCTTGTTCATAACCGTAATATCGATTTAACTAAATAAACGGAATGATCCGTGCTGTTACAGGGAGAACATGGGTTTGAACCAAGTACCTCTCGATCTGCAGTCGAATGCTCTACCACTGAGCTATTCCCCTTTTTTCCTCGCCCTAATGTCGATTTAACTAAAGTAAAAGGAATGATCCGTGCTGTTACAGGGGGAACTCGGGTTTGAACCAAGGACCTCTCGATCTGCAGTCGTATGCTCTACCACTGAGCTATTTCCCCTTGTTCATAGCCGTAATGTCGATTTAACTAAAATTAACGGAAGGATCCGTGCTGTTACAGGGAGAACACGGGTTTGAACCAAGTACCTCTTGATCTGCAGTCGAATTCTCTACCACTGAGGTACTCCCCCTTGTTCTCAGCCGTAATGTCGATTTAACTAAACTAAACGGAATGATCCGTGCTGTTACAGGGAGAACACGGGTTTGAACCAAGTACCTCTCGATCTGCAGTCGAATGCTCTACCACTGAGCTATTCCCCTTTGTTCCTCGCCCTAATGTCGATTTAACTAAAATAAATGGAATGATCCGTGCTGTTACAGGGGGAACTCGGGTTTGAACCAAGGACCTCTCGATCTGCAGTCGTATGCTCTACCGCTGAGCTATTCCCCCTTGTTCATAGCCGTAATGTCGATTTAACTAAAATTAACGGAATGATCCGTGCTGTTACAGGGAGAACACGGGTTTGAACCAAGGACCTCTTGATCTGCAGTCGTATGCTCTACCGCTGAGCTATTCCCCTTGTTCATAGCCGTAATGTCGATTTAACTAAAATTAACGGAATGATCCGTGCTGTTACAGGGAGAACTCGGGTTTGAACCAAGGACCTCTCGATCTGCAGTCGAATGCTCTACCACTGAGCTATTCCCCTTTGTTCCTCGCCCTAATGTCGATTTAACTAAAATAAAAGGAATGATCCGTGCTGTTACAGGGGGAACTCGGGTTTGAACCAAGGACCTCTCGATCTGCAGTCGAATGCTCTACCGCTGAGCTATTCCCCCTTGTTCATAGCCGTAATGTCGATTTAACTAAAATTATCGGAATGATCCGTGCTGTTACAGGGAGAACACGGGTTTGAACCAAGGACCTCTCGATCTGCAGTCGAATGCTCTACCAGTGAGCTATTCCCCCTAGTTCAAGGCCGTAATGTCGATTTAACTAAAATAAAGGCAATGATCCGTGCTGTTACAGGAAGAATTTGGTTTGAACCAAGGACCTCTCGATCTGCAGTCGAATGCTCTACCACTGAGCTATCCCCCCTTGTTCATAACCGTAATGTCGCATTAACTAAAATAAACGGAATGATCCGTGCTGTTACAGTGGGAACTCGGGTTTGAACCATGGACCTCTCGATCTGCAGTCGAATGCTCTACCACTGATTTATTTCCCTTTGTTCATAGTCGTAATGTCGATTTAGCTAAAATGAAGGCAATGATCCGTGCTGTTACAGAGAGAACTCGGGTTTGAACCAAGGACCTCTCGATCTGCAGTCGAATGCTCTACCACTGAGCTATTCCCCCTAATTCAAGGCCGTAATGTCGATTTTACTAAAATAAAGGCAATGATCCGTGCTGTTACAGCGGGAACTCGGGTTTGAACCAAGGATCTCTCGATTCTCAGTCGAATGCTCCACCACTGAGCTATCCCCCCTTGTTAATAACCGTAATGTCGATTTAACTAAAATAAACGAAATGATCCGTGCTGTTACAGGGGGAACTCGGGTTTGAACCAAGGACCTCTCGATCTGCAGTCGAATGCTCTACCACTGAGCTATTCCCCCTTGTTCATAACCGTAATGTCGATTTAACTAAAATAAACGGAATGATCCGTCCTGTTACAGGGAGAACACGGGTTTGAACCAAGTACCTCTTGATCTGCAGTCGAATGCTCTACCACTGAGCTATTCCCCCTAGTTCAAGGCCGTATTGTCGATTTACCTAAAATAAAGGCAATGATCCGTGCTGTTACAGGGAGAACTAGGGTTTGAACCAAGGACCTCTCGATCTGCAGTCGAATGCTCTACCACTGAGCTATTCCTCCTAGTTCAAAGCCGTAATGTCGATTTAACTAAAATGAAGGCAATGATCCGTGCTATTACAGGGAGAACTCGGGTTTGAACCAAGGACCTCTCGATCTGCAGTCGAATGCTCTACTACTGAGCTATTCCCCCTTGTTCATAACCGTAATTTCGATTTAACTAAAATAAACGAAATGATCCGTGCTGTTACAGCGGGAACTCGGGTTTGAACCAAGGATCTCTCGATCTTCAGTCGAATGCTCCACCACTGAGCTATCCCCCCTTGTTCATAACCGTAATGTCGATTTACCTAAAATAAACGAAATGATCCGTGCTGTTACAGGGGGGACTCGGGTTTGAACCAAGGACCTCTTGATCTGCAGTCTAATGCGAGCTATTCCCCCTTGTTCATAACCGTAATGTCGATTTAACTAAAATAAACGAAATGATCCGTGCTGTTACATGGGGAACTCGAGTTTGAACCAATGACCTCTTGATCTGAAGTCGAATGCTCTACCACTGAGCTACTCCCCCTTGTTCAAAACCGTTATGTCGATTTAACAAAAATAAACGGAATGATCCGTGCTGTTACAGGGGGAACTCGGGTTTGAACCAAGTACCTCTCGATCTGCAGTCGAATGCTCTACCACTGAGCTATTCCACTTTGTTCCTCGCCCTAATGTCGATGTAACTAAAATAAAAGGAATGATCCGTGCTGTTACAGGGGGAACTCGGGTTTGAACCAAGGACCTCTCGATTTGCAGCCGAATGCTCTACCGCTGAGCTATTCCCCCTTGTTCATAACCGTAATGTCGAATTAACTAAAATAAACGAAATGATCCGTGCTGTTACAGGGGGAACTCGGGTTTGAACCAAGTACCTCTCGCTCTGCAGTCGAATTCTCTACCACTGAGCTATTCCCCCTTGTTCATAACCGTAATGTCGATTTAACTAAAATAAACGGAATGATCCGTCCTGTTACAGGGAGAACACGGGTTTGAACCAAGTACCTCTTGATCTGCAGTCGAATGCTCTACCACTGAGCTATTCCCCCTTGTTCTTAGCCGTAATGTCGATTTAACTAAACTAAACGGAATGATCCGTGTTGTTACAGGGAGAACACGGGTTTGAACCAAGGACCTCTCGATCTGCAGTCGAATGCTCTACCACTGAGCTACTCCCCCTAGTTCAAGGCCGTAATGTCGATTTAACTAAAATAAAGGCAATGATCCGTGCCGTTACAGCGAGAACTCGGGTTTGAACCAAGGACCTCTCGATCTGCAGTCGAATGCTCTACCACTGAGCTATTCCCCTTTGTTCCTCGCCCTAATGTCGATGTAACTAAAATAAAAGGAATGATCCGTGCTGTTACAGGGGGAACTCGGGTTTGAACCAAGGACCTCCCGATCTGCAGTCGAATGCTCTACCGCTGAGCTATTCCCCCTTGTTCATAACCGTAATTTCGATTTAACTAAAATAAACGAAATGATCCGTGCTGTTACAGCGGGAACTCGGGTTTGAACCAAGGATCTCTCGATCTTCAGTCGAATGCTCCACCACTGAGCTATCCCCCCTTGTTCATAACCGTAATGTCGATTTACCTAAAATAAACGAAATGATCCGTGTTGTTACAGGGGGAACTCGGGTTTGAACCAAGGACCTCTTGATCTGCAGTCTAATGTGAGCTATTCCCCCTTGTTCATAACCGTAATGTCGATTTAACTAAAATAAACGAAATGATCCGTGCTGTTACATGGGGAACTCGAGTTTCAACCAATGACCTCTTGATCTGAAGTCGAATGCTCTACCACTGAGCTACTCCCCCTTGTTCAAAACCGTTATGTCGATTTAACTAAAATAAACGGAATGATCCGTGCTGTTACAGGGGGAACTCGGGTTTGAACCAAGTTCCTCTCGATCTGCAGTCGAATGCTCTACCGCTGAGCTATTCCCCTTGTTCTTAGCCGTAATGTCGATTTAACTAAAATAAACGGAATGATCCGTGCTGTTACAGGGGGAACTCGGGTTTGAACCAATTACCTCTCGATCTGCAGTCGAATGCTCTACCACTGAGCTATTCCCCCGCGTTCGTAACCGTAATGTCGATTTAACTAAAATAAACGGAATGATCCGTTCTGTTACTGGGGGAACTCGGGTTTGAACCAAGGACCTCTTCATCTGCAGTCGAATGCGAGCTATTCCCCCTTGTTCATAACCGTAATGTCGATTTAACTGAAATAAACGAAATGATCCGTGCTGTTACAGCGGGAACTCGGGTTTGAACCAAGGATCTCTCGATCTTCAGTCGAATGCTCCACCACTGAGCTATCCCCCCTTGTTCATAACCGTAATGTCGATTTACCTAAAATAAACGAAATGATCCGTGCTGTTACAGGGGGGACTCGGGTTTGAACCAAGGACCTCTTGATCTGCAGTCTAATGCGAGCTATTCCCCCTTGTTCATAACCGTAATGTCGATTTAACTAAAATAAACGAAATGATCCGTGCTGTTACATGGGGAACTCGAGTTTGAACCAATGACCTCTTGATCTGAAGTCGAATGCTCTACCACTGAGCTACTCCCCCTTGTTCAAAACCGTTTTGTCGATTTAACTAAAATAAACGGAATGATCCGTGCTGTTACAGGGGGAACTCGGTTTTGAACCAAGTACCTCTCGATCTGCAGTCGAATGCTCTACCACTGAGCTATTCCACTTTGTTCCTCGCCCTAATGTCGATGTAACTAAAATAAAAGGAATGATCCGTGCTGTTACAGGGGGAACTCGGGTTTGAACCAAGGACCACTCGATTTGCAGCCGAATGCTCTACCGCTGAGCTATTCCCCCTTGTTCATAACCGTAATGTCGAATTAACTAAAATAAACGAAATGATCCGTGCTGTTACAGGGGGAACTCGGGTTTGAACCAAGTACCTCTCGCTCTGCAGTCGAATTCTCTACCACTGAGCTATTCCCCCTTGTTCATAACCGTAATGTCGATTTAACTAAAATAAACGGAATGATCCGTCCTGTTACAGGGAGAACACGGGTTTGAACCAAGTACCTCTTGATCTGCAGTCGAATGCTCTACCACTGAGCTATCCCCCCTTGTTTTTAGCCGTAATGTCGATTTAACTAAACTAAACGGAATGATCCGTGCTGTTACAGGGAGAACACGGGTTTGAACCAAGGACCTCTCGATCTGCAGTCGAATGCTCTACCACTGAGCTACTCCCCCTAGTTCAAGGCCGTAATGTCGATTTAACTAAAATAAAGGCAATGATCCGTGCCGTTACAGCGAGAACTCGGGTTTGAACCAAGGACCTCTCGATCTGCAGTCGAATGCTCTACCACTGAGCTATTCCCCTTTGTTCCTCGCCCTAATGTCGATGTAACTAAAATAAAAGGAATGATCCGTGCTGTTACAGGGGGAACTCGGGTTTGAACCAAGGACCTCCCGATCTGCAGTCGAATGCTCTACCGCTGAGCTATTCCCCCTTGTTCATAACCGTAATTTCGATTAAACTAAAATAAACGAAATGATCCGTGCTGTTACAGCGGGAACTCGGGTTTGGACCAAGGATCTCTCGATCTTCAGTCGAATGCTCCACCACTGAGCTATCCCCCCTTGTTCATAACCGTAATGTCGATTTACCTAAAATAAACGAAATGATCCGTGCTGTTACAGGGGGAACTCGGGTTTGAACCAAGGACCTCTTGATCTGCAGTCTAATGAGAGCTATTCCCCCTTGTTCATAACCGTAATGTCGATTTAACTAAAATAAACGAAATGATCCGTGCTGTTACATGGGGAACTCGAGTTTGAACCAATGACCTCTTGATCTGAAGTCGAATGCTCTACCACTGAGCTACTCCCCCTTGTTCAAAACCGTTATGTCGATTTAACTAAAATAAACGGAATGATCCGTGCTGTTACAGGGGGAACTCGGGTTTGAACCAAGTTCCTCTCGATCTGTAGTCGAATGCTCTACCGCTGACCTATTCCCCCTTTTTCTTAGCCGTAATGTCGATTTACCTAAAATAAACGGAATGATCCGTGCTGTTACAGGGGGAACTCGGGTTTGAACCAATTACCTCTCGATCTGCAGTCGAATGCTCTACCACTGAGCTATTCCCCCGCGTTCGTAACCGTAATGTCGATTTAACTAAAATAAACGGAATGATCCGTGCTGTTACTGGGGGAACACGGGTTTGAACCAAGGACCTCTTGATCTGCAGTCGAATGCGAGCTATTCCCCCTTGTTCATAACCGTAATGTCGCATTAACTAAAATAAACGGAATGATCCGTGCTGTTACAGTGGGAACTCGGGTTTGAACCAAGGACCTCTCGATCTGCAGTCGAATGCTCTACCACTGATTTATTTCCCTTTGTTCATAGTCGTAATGTCGATTTAGCTAAAATGAAGGCAATGATCCGTGCTGTTACAGGGAGAACTCGGGTTTGAACCAAGGACCTCTCGTTCTGCAGTCGAATGCTCTACCACTGAGCTATTCCCCCTAGTTCAAGGCCGTAATGTCGATTTTACTAAAATAAAGGCAATGATCCGTGCTGTTACAGCGGGAACTCGGGTTTGAACCAATTACCTCTCGATCTGCAGTCGAATGCTCTACCACTGAGCTATTCCCCCGCGTTCGTAACCGTAATGTCGATTTAACTAAAATAAACGGAATGATCCGTGCTGTTACTGGGGGAACTCGGGTTTGAACCAAGGACCTCTTGATCTGCAGTCGAATGCGAGCTATTCCCCCTTGTTCATAACCGTAATGTCGATTTAACTGAAATAAACGAAATGATCCGTGCTGTTACAGCGGGAACTCGGGTTTGAACCAAGGATCTCTCGATCTTCAGTCGAATGCTCCACCACTGAACTATCCCCCCTTGTTCATAACCGTAATGTCGATTTACCTAAAATAAACGAAATGATCCGTGCTGTTACAGGGGGGACTCGGGTTTGAACCAAGGACCTCTTGATCTGCAGTCTAATGCGAGCTATTCCCCCTTGTTCATAACCGTAATGTCGATTTAACTAAAATAAACGAAATGATCCGTGCTGTTACATGGGGAACTCGAGTTTGAACCAATGACCTCTTGATCTGAAGTCGAATGCTCTACCACTGAGCTACTCCCCCTTGTTCAAAACCGTTTTGTCGATTTAACTAAAATAAACGGAATGATCCGTGCTGTTACAGGGGGAACTCGGTTTTGAACCAAGTACCTCTCGATCTGCAGTCGAATGCTCTACCACTGAGCTATTCCACTTTGTTCCTCGCCCTAATGTCGATGTAACTAAAATAAAAGGAATGATCCGTGCTGTTACAGGGGGAACTCGGGTTTGAACCAAGGACCTCTCGATTTGCAGCCGAATGCTCTACCGCTGAGCTATTCCCCCTTGTTCATAACCGTAATGTCGAATTAACTAAAATAAACGAAATGATCCGTGCTGTTACAGGGGGAACTCGGGTTTGAACCAAGTACCTCTCGCTCTGCAGTCGAATTCTCTACCACTGAGCTATTCCCCCTTGTTCATAACCGTAATGTCGATTTAACTAAAATAAACGGAATGATCCGTCCTGTTACAGGGAGAACACGGGTTTGAACCAAGTACCTCTTGATCTGCAGTCGAATGCTCTACCACTGAGCTATTCCCCCTTGTTCTTAGCCGTAATGTCGATTTAACTAAACTAAACGGAATGATCCGTGCTGTTACAGGGAGAACACGGGTTTGAACCAAGGACCTCTCGATCTGCAGTCGAATGCTCTACCACTGAGCTATTCCCCTTTGTTCCTCGCCCTAATGTCGATGTAACTAAAATAAAAGGAATGATCCGTGCTGTTACAGGGGGAACTCGGGTTTGAACCAAGGACCTCTTGATCTGCAGTCGAATGCGAGCTATTCCCCCTTGTTCATAACCGTAATGTCGATTTAACTAAAATAAACGAAATGATCCGTGCTGTTACAGGGAGAACACGGGTTTGAACCAAGGACCTCTTGATCTGCAGTCGAATGCGAGCTATTCCCCCTTGTTCATAACCGTAATGTCGATTTAACTAAATAAACGGAATGATCCGTGCTGTTACAGGGAGAACATGGGTTTGAACCAAGTACCTCTCGATCTGCAGTCGAATGCTCTACCACTGATTTATTTCCCTTTGTTCATAGTCGTAATGTCGATTTAACTAAAATAAACGGAATGATCCGCGCTGTTACAGCGGAAACTCGGGTTTGAACCAAGGATCTCTCGATCTTCAGTCGAATGCTCCACCACTGAGCTATCCCCCCTTGTTCATAACCGTAATGTCGATTTACCTAAAATTAACGAAATGATCCGTGCTGTTACAGGGGGAACTCGGGTTTGAACCAAGGACCGCTTGATCTGCAGTCTAAAGCGAGATATTCCCCCTTGTTCATAACCGTAATGTCGATTTAACTAAAATAAACGAAATGATCCCTGCTGTTACGGGGGAACTCGGGTTTGAACCAAGAACATCTCTATCTGCAGTCAAATGCTCTACCACTGACCTACTCCCCCTTGTTCAAAACCGTTATGTCGATTTAACTAAAATAAACGGAATGATCCGTGCTGTTACAGGGGGAACTCGGGTTTTAACCAAGTTCCTCTCGATCTGCAGTCGAATGCTCTACCGCTGAGCTATTCCCCCTTGTTTTTAGCCGTAATGTCGATTTAACTAAAATAAACGGAATGATCCGTGCTGTTACAGGGGGAACTCGGGTTTGAACCAAGTACCTCTCGATCTTTAGTCGAATGCTCTACCACTGAGCTATTCCCCCGCGTTCGTAACCGTAATGTCGATTAAACTAAAATAAACGAAATGATCCGTGCTGTTACAGGGGGAACTCGGGTTTGAACCAAAGACCTCTTGATCTGCAGTCGAATGCGAGCTATTCCCCCTTGTTCATAACCGTAATGTCGATTTAACTAAAATAAACGAAATGATCAGTGCTGTTACAGGGAGAACACGGGTTTGAACCAAGGACCTCTCGATCTGCAGTCGAATGCTCTACCACTGATTTATTTCCCTTTGTTCATAGTCGTAATGTCGATTTAGCTAAAATGAAGGCAATGATCCGTGCAGTTACAGGGAGAACTCGGGTTTGAACCAAGAACCTCTCGATCTGCAGTCGAATGCTCTACCACTGAGCTATTCCCCCTTGTTCATAACCGTAATGTCGATTTAAATAAAATAAACTAAATGATCCGTGCTGTTACAGGGAGAACACGGGTTTGAACCAAGGACCTCTTGATCTGCAGTCGAATGCGAGCTATTCCCCCTTGTTCATAACCGTAATGTCGATTTAACTAAATAAACGGAATGATCCGTGCTGTTACAGGGAGAACATGGGTTTGAACCAAGTACCTCTCGATCTGCAGTCGAACGCTCTACCACTGAGCTATTCCCCCTTGTTCTTAGCCGTAATGTCGATTTAACTAAACTAAACGAAATGATCCATGCTGTTACAGGGGGAACTCGGGTTTGAACCAAAGACCTCTTGATCTGCAGTCGAATGCGAGCTATTCCCCCTTGTTCATAACCGTAATGTCGATTTAACTAAAATAAACGAAATGATCCGTGCTGTTACAGGGAGAACACGGGTATGAACCAAGGACCTCTCGATCTGCAGTCGAATGCTCTACCACTGAGCTATTCCCCCTAGTTCAAGGCCGTAATGTCGATTTAACTAAAATAAAGGCAATGATCCGTGCCGTTACAGCCAGAACTCGGGTTTGAACCAAGGACCTCTCGATCTGCAGTCGAATGCTCTACCACTGAGCTATTCCCCTTTGTTCCTCACCCTAATGTCGATGTAACTAAAATAAAAGGAATGATCCGTGCTGTTACAGGGGGAACTCGGGTTTGAACCAAGGACCTCTCGATCTGCAGACGAATGCTCTACCGCTGGGCTATTCCCCCTTGTTCATAACCGTAATTTCGATTTAACTAAAATAAACGAAATGATCCGTGCTGTTACAGTGGGAACTCGGGTTTGAACCAAGGACCTCCCGATCTGCAGTCGAATGCTCTACCGCTGAGCTATTCCCCCTTGTTCATAACCGTAATTTCGATTTAACTAAAATAAACGAAATGATCCGTGCTGTTACAGCGGGAACTCGGGTTTGAACCAAGGATCTCTCGATCTTCAGTCGAATGCTCCACCACTGAGCTATCCCACCTTGTTCAAAACCGTTATGTAGATTTAACTAAAATAAACGGAATGATCCGTGCTGTTACAGGGGGAACTCGGGTTTGAACCAAGTTCCTCTCGATCTGCAGTCGAATGCTCTACCGCTGAGCTATTCCCCCTTGTTCTTAGCCGTAATGTCGATTTAACTAAAATAAACGGAATGATCCGTGCTGTTACAGGGGGAACTCGGGTTTGAACCAATTACCTCTCGATCTGCAGTCGAATGCTCTACCACTGAGCTATTCCCCCTTGTTCGTAACCGTAATGTCGATTTAACTAAAATAAACGGAATGATCCGTGCTGTTACTGGGGGAACTCGGGTTTGAACCAAGGACCTCTTGATCTGCAGTCGAATGCGAGCTATTCCCCCTTGTTCATAATCGTAATGTCGATTTAACTGAAATAAACGAAATGATCCGTGCTGTTACAGGGAGAACACGGGTTTGAACCAAGGACCTCTTGATCTGCAGTCGAATGCGAGCTATTCCCCCTTGTTCATAACCGTAATGTCGCATTAACTAAAATAAACGGAATGATCCGTGCTGTTACAGTGGGAACTCGGGTTTGAACCAAGGACCTCTCGATCTGCAGTCGAATGCTCTACCACTGATTTATTTCCCTTTGTTCATAGTCGTAATGTCGATTTAGCTAAAATGAAGGCAATGATCCGTTCTGTTACAGGGAGAACTCGGGTTTGAACCAAGGACCTCTCGATCTGCAGTCGAATGCTCTACCACTGAGCTATTCCCCCTAGTTCAAGGCCGTAATGTCGATTTTACTAAAATAAAGGCAATGATCCGTGCTGTTACAGCGGGAACTCGGGTTTGAACCAAGGATCTCTCGATCTTCAGTCGAATGCTCCACCACTGAGCTATCCCCCCTTGTTAATAACCGTAATGTCGATTTAACTAAAATAAACGAAATGATCCGTGCTGTTACATGGGGAACTCGAGTTTGAACCAATGACCTCTTGATCTGAAGTCGAATGCTCCACCACTGAGCTATCCCCCCTTGTTCATAACCGTAATGTCGATTTAACTAAAATAAACGAAATGATCCGTGCTGTTACATGGGGAACTCGAGTTTGAACCAATGACCTCTTGATCTGAAGTCGAATGCTCTACCACTGAGCTACTCCCCCTTGTTCAAAACCGTTATGTCGATTTAACTAAAATAAACGGAATGATCCGTGCTGTTACAGGGGGAACTCGGGTTTGAAACAAGTTCCTCTCGATCTGCAGTCGAATGCTCTACCGCTGAGCTATTCCCCCTTGTTCTTAGCCGTAATGTCGATTTAACTAAAATAAACGGAATGATCCGTGCTGTTACAGGGGGAACTCGGGTTTGAACCAAGTACCTCTCGATCTGCAGTCGAATGCTCTACCACTGAGCTATTCCCCCGCGTTCGTATCCGTAATGTCGATTTAACTAAAATAAACGGAATGATCCGTGCTGTTACAGGGGGAACTCGGGTTTGAACCAAGGACCTCTTGATCTGCAGTCGAATGCGAGCTATTCCCCCTTGTTCATAACCGTAATGTCGCATTAACTAAAATAAACGGAATGATCCGTGCTGTTACAGTGGGAACTCGGGTTTGAACCAAGGACCTCTCGATCTGCAGTCGAATGCTCTACCACTGATTTATTTCCCTTTGTTTATAGTCGTAATGTCGATTTAGCTAAAATGAAGGCAATGATCCGTGCTGTTACAGGGAGAACTCGGGTTTGAACCAAGGACCTCTCGATCTGCAGTCGAATGCTCTACCACTGAGCTATTCCCCTTTGTACCTCGCCCTAATGTCGATTTAACTAAAATAAAAGGAATGATCCGTGCTGTTACAGCGGGAACTCGGGTTTGAACCAAGGACCTCTCGATCTGTGTCGAATGCTCTACCACTGAGCTATTCCCCTTTGTACCTCACCCTAATGTCGATTTAACTAAAATAAAAGGAATGATCCGTGCTAATACAGGGGGAACTCGGGTTTGAACCAAGGACCTCTTGATCTGCAGTCGAATGCGAGCTATTCCCCCTTGTTCATAACCGTAATGTCGATTTAACTAAAATAAACGAAATGATCAGTGCTGTTACAGGGAGAACACGGGTTTGAACCAAGGACCTCTTGATCTGCAGTCGAATGCGAGCTATTCCCCCTTGTTCATAACCGTAATGTCGATTTAACTAAATAAACGGAATGATCCGTGCTGTTACAGGGAGAACACGGGTTTGAACCAAGTACCTCTCGATCTGCAGTCGAATGCTCTACCACTGATTTATTTCCCTTTGTTCATAGTCGTAATGTCGATTTAACTAAAATAAACGGAATGATCCGTGCTGTTACAGCGGGAACTCGGGTTTGAACCAAGGATCTCTCGATCTTCAGTCGAATGCTCCACCTCTGAGCTATCCCCCCTTGTTCATAACCGTAATGTCGATTTACCTAAAATGAAGGCAATGATCCGTTCTGTTACAGGGAGAACTCGGGTTTGAACCAAGGACCTCTCGATCTGCAGTCGAATGCTCCACCACTGAGCTATCCGCCCTTGTTCATAACCGTAATGTCGATTTAACTAAAATAAACGAAATGATCCGTGCTGTTACATGGGGAACTCGAGTTTGAACCAATGACCTCTTGATCTGAAGTCGAATGCTCTACCACTGAGCTACTCCCCCTTGTTCAAAACCGTTATGTCGATTTAACTAAAATAAACGGAATGATCCGTGCTGTTACAGGGGGAACTCGGGTTTGAACCAAGTTCCTCTCGATCTGCAGTCGAATGCTCTACCGCTGAGCTATTCCCCCTTGTTCTTAGCCGTAATGTCGATTTAACTAAAATAAACGGAATGATCCGTGCTGTTACAGGGGGAACTCAGGTTTGATCCAAGTACCTCTCGATCTGCAGTCGAATGCTCTACCACTGAGCTATTCCCCCGCGTTCGTATCCGTAATGTCGATTTAACTAAAATAAACGGAATGATCCGTGCTGTTACAGGGGGAACTCGGGTTTGAACCAAGGACCTCTTGATCTGCAGTCGAATGCGAGCTATTCCCCCTTGTTCATAACCGTAATGTCGATTTAACTGAAATAAACGAAATGATCCGTGCTGTTACAGGGAGAACACGGGTTTGAACCAAGGACCTCTTGATCTGCAGTCGAATGCGAGCTATTCCCCCTTGTTCATAACCGTAATGTCGCATTAACTAAAATAAACGGAATGATCCGTGCTGTTACAGGGGGAACTCGGGTTTGAACCAAAGACCTCTTGATCTGCAGTCGAATGCGAGCTATTCCCCCTTGTTCATAACCGTAATGTCGATTTAACTAAAATAAACGAAATGATCCGTGCTGTTACAGGGAGAACACGGGTATGAACCAAGGACCTCTCGATCTGCAGTCGAATGCTCTACCACTGAGCTATTCCCCCTAGTTCAAGGCCGTAATGTCGATTTAACTAAAATAAAGGCAATGATCCGTGCCGTTACAGCCAGAACTCGGGTTTGAACCAAGGACCTCTCGATCTGCAGTCGAATGCTCTACCACTGAGCTATTCCCCTTCGTTCCTCACCCTAATGTCGATGTAACTAAAATAAAAGGAATGATCCGTGCTGTTACAGGGGGAACTCGGGTTTGAACCAAGGACCTCTCGATCTGCAGACGAATGCTCTACCGCTGGGCTATTCCCCCTTGTTCATAACCGTAATTTCGATTTAACTAAAATAAACGAAATGATCCGTGCTGTTACAGTGGGAACTCGGGTTTGAACCAAGGACCTCCCGATCTGCAGTCGAATGCTCTACCGCTGAGCTATTCCCCTTGTTCATAACCGTAATTTCGATTTAACCAAAATAAACGAAATGATCCGTGCTGTTTCAGCGGGAACTCGGGTTTGAACCAAGGATCTCTTGATCTTCAGTCGAATGCTCCACCACTGAGCTATCCCACCTTGTTCATAACCGTAATGTCGATTTACCTAAAATAAACGAAATGATCCGTGCTGTTACAGGGGGAACTCGGGTTTGAACCAAGGACCTCTTGATCTGAAGTCGAATGCTCTACCACTGAGCTACTCCCCCTTGTTCAAAACCGTTATGTAGATTTAACTAAAATAAACGGAATGATCCGTGCTGTTACAGGGGGAACTCGGGTTTGAACCAAGTTCCTCTCGATCTGCAGTCGAATGCTCTACCGCTGAGCTATTCCCCCTTGTTCTTAGCCGTAATGTCGATTTAACTAAAATAAACGGAATGATCCGTGCTGTTACAGGGGGAACTCGGGTTTGAACCAATTACCTCTCGATCTGCAGTCGAATGCTCTACCACTGAGCTATTCCCCCTTGTTCGTAACCGTAATGTCGATTTAACTAAAATAAACGGAATGATCCGTGCTGTTACAGGGAGAACACGGGTTTGAACCAAGGACCTCTTGATCTGCAGTCGAATGCGAGCTATTCCCCCTTGTTCATGACCGTAATGTCGCATTAACTAAAATAAACGGAATGATCCGTGCTGTTACAGTGGGAACTCGGGTTTGAACCAAGGACCTCTCGATCTGCAGTCGAATGCTCTACCACTGATTTATTTCCCTTTGTTCATAGTCGTAATGTCGATTTAGCTAAAATGAAGGCAATGATCCGTTCTGTTACAGGGAGAACTCGGGTTTGAACCAAGGACCTCTCGATCTGCAGTCGAATGCTCTAACACTGAGCTATTCCCCCTAGTTCAAGGCCGTAATGTCGATTTTACTAAAATAAAGGCAATGATCCGTGCTGTTACAGCGGGAACTCGGGTTTGAACCAAGGATCTCTCGATCTTCAGTCGAATGCTCCACCACTGAGCTATCCCCCCTTGTTAATAACCGTAATGTCGATTTAACTAAAATAAACGAAATGATCCGTGCTGTTACATGGGGAACTCGAGTTTGAACCAATGACCTCTTGATCTGAAGTCGAATGCTCCACCACTGAGCTATCCCCCCTTGTTCATAACCGTAATGTCGATTTAACTAAAATAAACGAAATGATCCGTGCTGTTACATGGGGAACTCGAGTTTGAACCAATGACCTCTTGATCTGAAGTCGAATGCTCTACCACTGAGCTACTCCCCCTTGTTCAAAACCGTTATGTCGATTTAACTAAAATAAACGGAATGATCCGTGCTGTTACAGGGGGAACTCGGGTTTGAACCAAGTTCCTCTCGATCTGCAGTCGAATGCTCTACCGCTGAGCTATTCCCCCTTGTTCTTAGCCGTAATGTCGATTTAACTAAAATAAACGGAATGATCCGTGCTGTTACAGGGGGAACTCGGGTTTGAACCAAGTACCTCTCGATCTGCAGTCGAATGCTCTACCACTGAGCTATTCCCCCGCGTTCGTATCCGTAATGTCGATTTAACTAAAATAAACGGAATGATCCGTGCTGTTACAGGGGGAACTCGGGTTTGAACCAAGGACCTCTTGATCTGCAGTCGAATGCGAGCTATCCCCCTTGTTCATAACCGTAATGTCGATTTAACTGAAATAAACGAAATGATCCGTGCTGTTACAGGGAGAACACGGGTTTGAAACAAGGACCTCTTGATCTGCAGTCGAATGCGAGCTATTCCCCCTTGTTCATAACCGTAATGTCGCATTAACTAAAATAAACGGAATGATCCGTGCTGTTACAGTGGGAACTCGGGTTTGAACCAAGGACCTCTCGGTCTGCAGTCGAATGCTCTACCACTGATTTATTTCCCTTTGTTTATAGTCGTAATGTTGATTTAGCTAAAATGAAGGCAATGATCCGTGCTGTTACAGGGAGAACTCGGGTTTGAACCAAGGACCTCTCGATCTGCAGTCGAATGCTCTACCACTGAGCTATTCCCCTTTGTACCTCGCCCTAATGTCGATTTAACTAAAATAAAAGGAATGATCCGTGCTGTTACAGCGGGAACTCGGGTTTGAACCAAGGACCTCTCGATCTGTGTCGAATGCTCTACCACTGAGCTATTCCCCTTTGTACCTCACCCTAATGTCGATTTAACTAAAATAAAAGGAATGATCCGTGCTAATACAGGGGGAACTCGGGTTTGAACCAAGGACCTCTTGATCTGCAGTCGAATGCGAGCTATTCCCCCTTGTTCATAACCGTAATGTCGATTTAACTAAAATAAACGAAATGATCAGTGCTGTTACAGGGAGAACACGGGTTTGAACCAAGGACCTCTTGATCTGCAGTCGAATGCGAGCTATTCCCCCTTGTTCATAACCGTAATGTCGATTTAACTAAATAAACGGAATGATCCGTGCTGTTACAGGGAGAACACGGGTTTGAACCAAGTACCTCTCGATCTGCAGTCGAATGCTCTACCACTGATTTATTTCCCTTTGTTCATAGTCGTAATGTCGATTTAACTAAAATAAACGGAATGATCCGTGCTGTTACAGCGGGAACTCGGGTTTGAACCAAGGATCTCTCGATCTTCAGTCGAATGCTCCACCACTGAGCTATCCCCCCTTGTTCATAACCGTAATGTCGATTTACCTAAAATGAAGGCAATGATCCGTTCTGTTACAGGGAGAACTCGGGTTTGAACCAAGGACCTCTCGATCTGCAGTCGAATGCTCCACCACTGAGCTATCCGCCCTTGTTCATAACCGTAATGTCGATTTAACTAAAATAAACGAAATGATCCGTGCTGTTACATGGGGAACTCGAGTTTGAACCAATGACCTCTTGATCTGAAGTCGAATGCTCTACCACTGAGCTACTCCCCCTTGTTCAAAACCGTTATGTCGATTTAACTAAAATAAACGGAATGATCCGTGCTGTTACAGGGGGAACTCGGGTTTGAACCAAGTTCCTCTCGATCTGCAGTCGAATGCTCTACCGCTGAGCTATTCCCCCTTGTTCTTAGCCGTAATGTCGATTTAACTAAAATAAACGGAATGATCCGTGCTGTTACAGGGGGAACTCGGGTTTGAACCAAGGACCTCTTGATCTGCAGTCGAATGCGAGCTATTCCCCCTTGTTCATAACCGTAATGTCGATTTAACTGAAATAAACGAAATGATCCGTGCTGTTACAGGGAGAACACGGGTTTGAACCAAGGACCTCTTGATCTGCAGTCGAATGCGAGCTATTCCCCCTTGTTCATAACCGTAATGTCGCATTAACTAAAATAAACGGAATGATCCGTGCTGTTACAGTGGGAACTCGGGTTTGAACCAAGGACCTCTCGATCTGCAGTCGAATGCTCTACCACTGATTTATTTCCCTTTGTTTATAGTCGTAATGTCGATTTAGCTAAAATGAAGGCAATGATCCGTGCTGTTACAGGGAGAACTCGGGTTTTAACCAAGGACCTCTCGATCTGCAGTCGAATGCTCTACCACTGAGCTATTCCCCTTTGTACCTCGCCCTAATGTCGATTTAACTAAAATAAAAGGAATGATCCGTGCTGTTACAGCGGGAACTCGGGTTTGAACCAAGGACCTCTCGATCTGTGTCGAATGCTCTACCACTGAGCTATTCCCCTTTGTACCTCACCCTAATGTCGATTTAACTAAAATAAAAAGAATGATCCGTGCTAATACAGGGGGAACTCGGGTTTGAACCAAGGACCTCTTGATCTGCAGTCGAATGCGAGCTATTCCCCCTTGTTCATAACCGTAATGTCGATTTAACTAAAATAAACGAAATGATCAGTGCTGTTACAGGGAGAACACGGGTTTGAACCAAGGACCTCTTGATCTGCAGTCGAATGCGAGCTATTCCCCCTTGTTCATAACCGTAATGTCGATTTAACTAAATAAACGGAATGATCCGTGCTGTTACAGGGAGAACATGGGTTTGAACCAAGTACCTCTCGATCTGCAGTCGAATGCTCTACCACTGATTTATTTCCCTTTGTTCATAGTCGTAATGTCGATTTAACTAAAATAAACGGAATGATCCGTGCTGTTACAGCGGGAACTCGGGTTTGAACCAAGGATCTCTCGATCTTCAGTCGAATGCTCCACCACTGAGCTATCCCCCCTTGTTCATAACCGTAATGTCGATTTACCTAAAATTAACGAAATGATCCGTGCTGTTACAGGGGGAACTCGGGTTTGAACCAAGGACCGCTTGATCTGCAGTCTAATGCGAGATATTCCCCCGTGTTCATAACCGTAATGTCGATTTAACTAAAATAAACGAAATGATCCCTGCTGTTACGGGGGAACTCGGGTTTGAACCAAGTACCTCTCGATCTGCAGTCGAATTCTCTACCACTGAGCTATTCCCCTTGTTCATAACCGTAATGTCGATTTAACTAAAATAAACGGAATGATCCGTTCTGATACAGGGGGAACTCGGGTTTGAACCAATGACCTCTCGATCTGCAGTCGAATGCTCTACCACTGAGCTATTCCCCCGCGTTCGTAACCGTAATGTCGATTTAACTAAAATAAACGAAATGATCCGTGCGGTTACAGAGCGAACTCGAGTTTGAACCAATGACCTCTTGATCTGCAGTCAAATGCTCTACCACTGACCTAATCCCCCTTGTTCAAAACCGTTATGTCGATTTAACTTAAATAAACGGAATGATCCGTGCTGTTACAGGGGGAACTCGGGTTTTAACCAAGTTCCTCTCGATCTGCAGTCGAATGCTCTACCGCTGAGCTATTCCCCCTTGTTTTTAGCCGTAATGTCGATTTAACTAAAATAAACGGAATGATCCGTGCTGTTTCAGGGGGAACTCGGGTTTGAACCAAGTACCTCTCGATCTTTAGTCGAATGCTCTACCACTGAGCTATTCCCCCGCGTTCGTAACCGTAATGTCGATTTAACTAAAATAAACGAAATGATCCGTGCTGTTACAGGGGGAACTCGGGTTTGAACCAAAGACCTCTTGATCTGCAGTCGAATGCGAGCTATTCCCCCTTGTTCATAACCGTAATGTCGATTTAACTAAATAAACGGAATGATCCGTGCTGTTACAGGGAGAACATGGGTTTGAACCAAGTACCTCTCGATCTGCAGTCGAATGCTCTACCACTGATTTATTTCCCTTTGTTCATAGTCGTAATGTCGATTTAACTAAAATAAACGGAATGATCCGTGCTGTTACAGCGGGAACTCGGGTTTGAACCAAGGATCTCTCGATCTTCAGTCGAATGCTCCACCACTGAGCTATCCCCCCTTGTTCATAACCGTAATGTCGATTTACCTAAAATTAACGAAATGATCCGTGCTGTTACAGGGGGAACTCGGGTTTGAACCAAGGACCGCTTGATCTGCAGTCTAATGCGAGATATTCCCCCGTGTTCATAACCGTAATGTCGATTTAACTAAAATAAACGAAATGATCCCTGCTGTTACGGGGGAACTCGGGTTTGAACCAAGTACCTCTCGATCTGCAGTCGAATTCTCTACCACTGAGCTATTCCCCTTGTTCATAACCGTAATGTCGATTTAACTAAAATAAACGGAATGATCCGTTCTGATACAGGGGGAACTCGGGTTTGAACCAATGACCTCTCGATCTGCAGTCGAATGCTCTACCACTGAGCTATTCCCCCGCGTTCGTAACCGTAATGTCGATTTAACTAAAATAAACGAAATGATCCGTGCGGTTACAGAGCGAACTCGAGTTTGAACCAATGACCTCTTGATCTGCAGTCAAATGCTCTACCACTGACCTAATCCCCCTTGTTCAAAACCGTTATGTCGATTTAACTTAAATAAACGGAATGATCCGTGCTGTTACAGGGGGAACTCGGGTTTTAACCAAGTTCCTCTCGATCTGCAGTCGAATGCTCTACCGCTGAGCTATTCCCCCTTGTTTTTAGCCGTAATGTCGATTTAACTAAAATAAACGGAATGATCCGTGCTGTTTCAGGGGGAACTCGGGTTTGAACCAAGTACCTCTCGATCTTTAGTCGAATGCTCTACCACTGAGCTATTCCCCCGCGTTCGTAACCGTAATGTCGATTTAACTAAAATAAACGAAATGATCCGTGCTGTTACAGGGGGAACTCGGGTTTGAACCAAAGACCTCTTGATCTGCAGTCGAATGCGAGCTATTCCCCCTTGTTCATAACCGTAATGTCGATTTAACTAAAATAAACGAAATTATCAGTGATGTTACAGGGAGAACACGGGTTTGAACCAAGGACCTCTCGATCTGCAGTCGAATGCTCTACCACTGATTTATTTCCCTTTGTTCATAGTCGTAATGTCGATTTAGCTAAAATGAAGGCAATGATCCGTGCAGTTACAGGGAGAACTCGGGTTTGTACCAAGGACCTCTCGATCTGCAGTCGAATGCTCTACCACTGAGCTATTCCCCCTAGTTCATAACCGTAATGTCGATTTAACTAAAATAAACGAAATGATCCGTGCTGTTACAGGGGGAACTCGGGTTTGAACCAAAGACCTCTTGATCTGCAGTCGAATGCGAGCTATTCCCCCTTGTTCATAACCGTAATGTCGATTTAACTAAAATAAACTAAATGATCCGTGCTGTTACAGGGAGAACACGGGTTTGAACCAAGGACCTCTTGATCTGCAGTCGAATGCGAGCTATTCCCCCTTGTTCATAACCGTAATGTCGATTTAACTAAATAAACGGAATGAACCGTGCTGTTACAGGGAGAACATGGGTTTGAACCAAGTACCTCTCGATCTGCAGTCGAATGCTCTACCACTGAGCTATTCCCCCTTGTTCTTAGCCGTAATGTCGATTTAACTAAACTAAACGAAATGATCCATGCTGTTACAGGGAGAACTCGGGTTTGTACCAAGGACCTCTCGATCTGCAGTCGAATGCTCTACCACTGAGCTATTCCCCCTAGTTCATAACCGTAATGTCGATTTAACTAAAATAAACGAAATGATCCGTGCTGTTACAGGGGGAACTCGGGTTTGAACCAAAGACCTCTTGATCTGCAGTCGAATGCGAGCTATTCCCCCTTGTTCATAACCGTAATGTCGATTTAACTAAAATAAACTAAATGATCCGTGCTGTTACAGGGAGAACACGGGTTTGAACCAAGGACCTCTTGATCTGCAGTCGAATGCGAGCTATTCCCCCTTGTTCATAACCGTAATGTCGATTTAACTAAATAAACGGAATGATCCGTGCTGTTACAGGGAGAACATGGGTTTGAACCAAGTACCTCTCGATCTGCAGTCGAATGCTCTACCACTGAGCTATTCCCCCTTGTTCTTAGCCGTAATGTCGATTTAACTAAAATAAACGAAATGATCCGTGCTGTTACAGGGAGAACACGGGTTTGAACCAAGGACCTCTCGATCTGCAGTCGAATGCTCTACCACTGAGCTATTCCTCCTTGTTCAAAGCCGTAATGTCGATTTAACTAAAATGAAGGCAATGATCCGTGCTGTTACAGGGAGAACTCGGGTTTGAACCAAGAACCTCTCGATCTGCAGTCGAATTTTTTTTTTTTTTTTTTTTTATTAAAAGCATCGAAAACATTACAATGGAATATGTAAGTGGTTTTAACGGTTAAATTGAATTAAAAGAATGATTGAGTTACAGCATTAATTCCTGGAGTTAACTATACAATATTAAAACAACATCTGCAACCTTGTTACGGTAGTAGCTAAGTTAGAATACTTGTTACGATGCAATAATAATGCAATATATTTGTGGGCAAAGAAACGTACCCTGGCAAGCAAAACTGGAACACTGAAAGGCAGGACGATACCAAGGCCCGCTTTTACAACCAATTGACAACGATATTTCCATAGTACATACTTAACAATACTAATTAACAACAAGGCAGCCTGCCAAAATAAGAGAGGTTTATCGTTCGAAGACGCGTAACAATGAAAAATTACTAAGTTATATCTGGTACAATCAAATTTAAACTCAGGATCAAAAGTATACACACAAAATGCATTGAAAATGGACTCCCAAAGGGATCGGGACTTTGGACAGGTAAGGAACAAATGGTCAACAGTCTCATCCGCGCCGTGGCAAAAGACGCACGTAGCGTCTGGAACGAGCCCCGCGTGAACAATCCGCGATTTCACCGGTAAGCCTTGGTGGAGGATCTTCAAGTTACAAGTCGATAGCACCGGACCCAGATGGCTGTTCGTGAGGTCCTTGAATTTTACCCGTGGCCGCGGATCGTGTAAAAAAAGATTCCACCTTTGCTCGCCAGAAGATTCGAAGGTAGGGGGCAGGAGTGCGCGGTACAATGAACCAACGGATTCAACCGAGAGCGGACGCGTCGTGCCATCACCCGAGATGAACCGTACCTTAACGCATTGCGGGTCCAGAGGTGGCGCCGGACGCAGGAAGAGGCGTACCCACTCGGGAGGCAAACTGGTCTTTATCGCGTCATATAAGCGGTGCAACCGAGGTGGCGGAACCTCCGTGTAGGGATCAGTCAGATAACATTGCTCCGAAATAGCAGCAGGTGGTAAGAAGCCCGGTATGACTCCATAGTGGATTAACCAAAAATGTCTTGATTAGAATCAAGACCTAAAAAGTATCGATAAGACTGAGGGTATCACTTGTCTGAAGGATCAGATATTAATTTTTCTTTTTAATTGAAACTTATATGCATGCTTAAGAAAAAACAACGTTCCATTACCGTTTTCCGTTCAAATAAATTATTTTACTGGTAATCAATTTCAAAAATTTACTTATCTCGGCTTTTCGACCACAATAGACCAAGAAAAAAAATCCCCTACAAGTTGGTTTTTCTGTAATACACTACTTCCGCAGGGTCCAGAAAGTGTGGACTATTTTGATTGGTCGAAATTATTAGTATTTATTTAGTACGCTTATTTCTATTCCTGTCATTATATTCACGGTTCGTCTGCTTCAAAACGTTAGGTTAAGGGTTAACAAATTAACAACTTTGAATTTTGCCGACGTGTTAGGTTTATGCATAAGCCAACCATCAAATTAATGGAGCCGTCTAAAATAAGGTATGTGGTTAAAAATTAGAGCGTAAATCATCCGTTGGCAAACCTAAGTATGTACAAATTAACCATTTTTGACATATTATATTGTAGAAAACCTTTAAAGCCTCTTAAACCGGAAAATTTGATAACACAAAAACTCCCCAAGGGAAATTGGACGAAACAACTGAAAGATATTCCAAAATGTTTTTCAAGTAGTACCATAACTGACCATCATGCCAAGAGCAATAAACATAACAAAAAGGGATATACCATGTTCAAGTCAAATAGAGTCAACAATGTGTTCCTCTCTAATCAAGCTAGTCAATCTCTTGTTTACATCAAAGCTAAAGTAGGAGCATCCTACAAAGTAAATGAAAAGTACAACTGTTACGTGGCTTTAAATAGCAATAGTGGAGGTGTAGAGCAAGGATTTTGTGAATGCCGTTGTGGGCAAGGTGGGGTTTGTTGCCATGTGGCTGCCGTTCTGTGGTTCATATTAGACTGCACAATGGAAAATAGGGTCTTCGTTCCTGAAGATTTGTCACCCACAGAAAGACCCCAAAAATGGGGACATTTCAAATCAATAAATAAAAACCTAAATACATCCCATTTCAGTTCATTAAACTTTAAAAAATATAACATTGAAAACCACCGGAAACCAATATCTCAGAGGCAAAGAAAGGTTTGTGTTTCTGCTTATTCATCTTTTGATGAGAGCACCTCGTCCATGCCAACAGAAGATGTGACCATAAAGACCTTCTCAAACACATTAAAAGACATGGGAATCCGCTCTATGTGGGTCAGAATAATGGAAGAAGAAAATTATAAAGCTGTAGAAGGGCCGGGTATTAATTATGGTGTTGAAACGCAACCAGAAATTCAAACAACAGAACAAGCATTTCCCAGACTGGATTTGCCACTTAACGAAGTAGCATTTAACGTGGGTAATTGTGTGACTCCTCAATCATGCCAAGTGACTTTAGAAGAAGCAAGAAATATTGAAAAAGCTACCCGTGGTCAATCTCAGTGCCAGCTATGGGAATCTGAACGACTGAAACGTTTAACGGCATCCAATTTTGGGAAAATTGTGAAACGGAGGAAGGAAGTAACATCGCAATTTGTAAAAAGTGTTAAAGGAGGAACTTCTCTATCACACCTAAAATATGTAAAGGAGGGTTCAAGAAACGAACCAAAGGCAGTATTAAAATACTGCGCTTTAAAAGCTAAAGTTCATGTGTATGAAGTGGGTTTTATTATAAATCCTGGATTTCCTATTGTTGGTGCATCTCCTGACCGTCTCATTTTTGATGAAAATGAAGATAAATATGGACTTTTAGAGATTAAAACCATGTCAAAATCTAAAGAATTGGGCTTAACAATAGAAGATACCTTTACCCATAATTTAAAAACATGTCTTAAGAAAGATAAGACTGGCAAAATTATGTTAAACCGAACACATGATTATTATTACCAAATACAGGGTCAATTAGGAGTTTCAGGGCTTTCTTTCTGTGATTTGTATGTAGATACTGGGAAAGATGGTTATTGTGAAAGAATCTCATTTGACTCTAAACTATTTTTTGAAGTAATGTTACCTAAACTTTACACTTTTTTCTTCAGTTATTTTATTAAGTCCCTAGACTTGTGATATTTTTAACTCCCTAGACTTGTGTGATATTGTTAAGTCCCTAGACTTGTGATATTGTTAAGTCCCTAAACTTGTGATATTGTTAAGTCATTGTTTTCAGTGAGTGTAAGACTTGGGTTCAAAGTCAATGAATACCAAATTTGAATTTTTATTTTGTTATACCAAAAAGTGTAAACCAATAAAAAGAACGTTCTTATTTATCCTTTCTTTTCCTTGTCACGTCGAGAAGTGGCTCAGAAATTAAATTAACTAAATAACAGGATACTTTCCAAATTTTGTCAAGACTGGCACTCATTGAATTTGGGAAAGTAAATTTCAATATACGAAAGTCTTTCAATTCTTTAATAACACGTTCAACGTGAATTCTAACTGCTGCAATTTCTCTGGTAATTTGTTCATCTGCAAGAGATAGCTGAGGTTTTCCTCCAAGGAAAGGAGGTATATTTAGTCCTACTCCTTTTGTCTTCAAGACGTCTGCTACTAGAAATCCACGGTCTGCCATGACCGAGTCATTGGGCTCTAATAAGGCTAGCAAACCACTTTCTATAGTCAACTCAGAGTCAGACATCCTACCTGGAGCCAAAGTTGAGACAAATGATATGAACCCATTTGGAGTTATTCCAATCAAACCTTTAGCTGTATTATGTCGCTTGTAATTTGAATATGTGTCACTCTGTACAGCATAACTACTTGGCGTCTCAATAAAAAATTCCGTGCAGTCGATTATGACTCTTGTACTTGGAAATTTTTCCTTAAATTCAATGGGCATGTAATCGTCTACCACTTTCCTTGATGGCCAAATAGGGATGCGCGTCAGCTTTTTATATAACATATCCAACCACGTCGTAAAATAGTTGTTAACAGTAGTTTTTGATATCCCAAACCGATAGGCCAAATCTTTATTTGGTAGCCCTACTCGAATCTTGCATAATGTTAAAAATAGCTGGTTTTTGAAATCAAGGGACATTGGGCGGCCTTTGGTTGACTCACTACTGCATGGTCGTTTAACTTTCCTCTCATATCCAACCCCATTGTTGTATAATCGTAAGTTTGCCAATTCAGGTTCAATTTGGGCATAAAGTGTGTTATATTCTTCAGTAGATGCAAAGCCAGTGTAGTACTTCAATTGCTTACAATCTTTCGAAATTGTAGTGAAAGAAAAATTGCCTGTGGAATTTTTCTGTGGGTCTTGTTGCAATCGCCTAATCGTAACACGAAGAGAAATATTCTCTTTCTTGGAATTTTCCAAAAACGTTTGCAGACGTGAAACTTTTTGCTCTAACTCTTTTATATGAGACAGCGCTGATGTGAGCTGTTCTTTCACTTGACGGGGGTCCTCAGGAAGAAAATATACATGATCTGGGAAAAAGCTTTAATGAGCAAACATTCAAGATAAAAAATAATGAATATTAACATACCAAAGTTACTAATCTTTAAAAGCTCGTCTTTGTTTGAAAGCTTAATTGCACATTCTTCAACAACGGCTTGTCCTATCTCCACTTCAGAACCAATATTCTGGATTAAACCTTCTGGGTCATCATCAAGTTTCGTAGCTGATAGTTGCACATTTGAAGGGTAATAACGGTTCCCTAGGTAGACTGGTAAAATGTCATCTCTTTGCTTGATTCCACTTGAATTAAAGTGCACACCACATACGACACTTGTCTTTTTTGGTTGCCAAATAATTCTTCTTTGAGGTTTAGCTACAACATCATCATCTTCATAACTACTCTGAATTCTTGAAATCCACTCGTTTCTTAAAATGGGATCTTTAGGTAGCTTATGAAAACTTTTTTTTTCCAGTAAAGAACGATGACCGCGGCTGTTATTAGTACAGTTCTTTACGCAACATACTGAACCTCCTTTCATATTTAACTTATTCATTATTTATAAAATCAATTTAAAGCGGTTAATTTAATGAAAGTTGTTTGTAACTTGGATTTCTACACGTAAGCCTCGGCTTTCTAAAAGCTCCATTAGAGCAGACGAATGCTCACTTTTCTAGGAGTAAGTATCATTTTTTAAACTGAACTGAACTGAATTAAGTTTTACACCCCTTATACCTCCCCTCTCGACCTCAAATCCAGTACTACTGAGGGAAAACAAAACTTCCAGGGGTATTTTTTTTCCTGGTCTATTCCATTCCCCGAAAATATTTTATCATTACATTAATTACTTTTGGGAGAGTACGTGTATGGTTTTGCGTTTTAAAAGGTTCCTATAGACGTTACATCCCCATTCGTGACCGGCACGCTTCCCAGTGGAACATTTTTATTATTCTAAAACCAATGGCGCCAAATTCAATAGGGACAGTAACATTTTTACTCGCTGTTTTGCAAAATGATGTAAGATCGAGTGTACTTTAGTGAACCGTCGTATTGTTCTTTCTCATAGTTCAGGGCATGATCAGTGTTACTGCCCAATTTCTCTCTCTAGTTTCTAACAATGGTTAGAGACTATTTGATATGGCAGTGCACAACGTTATATACATTTGTAAATTCTAAGTAGCACAAAAGGAAAAAGAATCAATTTTTTTATATTTTGGTTTGAAAGAAATAAACTCATCATAGTAGTTATAACGAACAGAAATTCAAGAGAATGGCACCGGTAATGAGCAGCAAAAAGAGAGGAAAGTTTGCTTCAAGTTAGCAGAGGGACATAGTAGTGAGAATAGTAATCTAGAATTTTGTTCGTTCAAACCTTAATATATCGTGAAAAATTCAAGTGAGGAGGCGCCACTACCTAGAAAGATTGATTTTGGCAGATAACAGCGAAAAAATTATGTTCTACACACACTGGGACTATGGGAGAATTTCTGGGCCGCAGGTCGCACATGATGAAATTTCAACTCAAGTTTACATCAATTCTCCCCGGTCGTAAAAGTAGCAGGTTAAGCTACAGTTTGCTCAGGTCCTGTTAGTCTCGAAAGGGTTATATAGTCCTTGTAACTTTTAAAAGGTTGTTGTCATGGCTAAACAGACCGCTATTACAGTTTTTTTTTATTGTTTTATAGGTTTTTTTGACACGTTATCTCCCAAAAGTAATTAATGTAATGATAAAATGTTTTCGGGGAATGGAATTGTGGTCGAAAAGCCAAGATAAGTAAATTTTTGAAATTGATTACCAGTAAAATAATTTATTTGAACGGAAAACGGTAATGGAACGTTGTTTTTTCTTAAGCATGCATATAAGTTTCAATTAAAAAGAAAAATTAATATCTGATCCTTCAGACAAGTGATACCCTCAGTCTTATCGATACTTTTTAGGTCTTGATTCTAATCAAGACATTTTTGGTTAATATCTGTTCCTTCAGTCTTCATTTTAATTAAGAATGTTAAGAAACTGTTTTACATTTTCAAAATCTTCACTAAGCAGAAACATATATAAAGGGGACCATAACTTTAGCTCAATCAGACCTTTATTTATAATGATACTTAAAAAAAAGCGTAAATCAATAAAAGTTTGTATTCTTATGAATGAATGAATGAATGAATGAATATTTATTGTGCATATAAAAAACCACGAAGGTTCACGAGAATATACACAGTTGTAATAATATCATATTTGCATTTCCTAACTGTTAAGAATATCAAATGGAAGACAAATTAAAAACAAACCAAGTGAAACCTTATTAATCCAGCTCCTTGTATTTAACATTAAATATATCAAAATTTTCGCCAAAACTGTTAACTGTAATTTGCATTCTTTTAATTGGATTTAAGTGGTTAAGAGATTCTCTAAATGTTTTTCTAAACCTTCCAGACTTGGGGACTAGAAAGTCCAACCGTCCTAGCAAATCTGGAAGAGTTATCCTATTATTAATTAATTTATGTAGAAATTTAACGTCGTTAATAAGGAGAATGTGAGCTATAGTAGGAATGTCCAAATACCCTAGTAAAATATGGTAATCATATGGAGCCTTTTTCATGAAATAAGTATGGCAATATTCAATAAACTTCCGTTGCACATTCTCAAGTAGTACCTTTAGATATCTACTACAACCACCCCAGGCCAAGCCACCATACAGGACCCGTGATCTCACTAGGGCTTGATAAAGAAGACGGAAATGGTCTAGGGAATGCAATTTCCTACACATCTTCATGCAAACAGCTAGAGTACGGCGACTTAAAGCAACGCATTTATGTACTTGCTCGGTAAAATAAAGTCCTCTGTCAAAGATCACGCCAAGATCTCTCACAGTGGACTTAAGGGGTATGTGAGCGCCCTCAATGGTATAGTCGTTGGAAATTTCTCTAGCAATTCGCCTTGAGAGAGTATAGACGCCAGTATACCGAACTAAGTTCGGTATACAGGCGTCAGCTATATGGTGGTACTGTGAGGAGGAGGGGGGTCATTTCTCCCCCAAGGGGGAATTGATGACGTCACGTGATGTTGTTGGCGGGAAATTTGAATTTATAGGGGTTTTTTATCGTGTATTGGTATGACGTCACGTAATTTATTGGTGTTGAAGGCATTCAGTGTCCATAGTGTTATTAATTTGGTGTATCTTTAGGATATTGTGTACATTTAGGGGATGATTTATTGGTAATTCTATAGGTTCTGTAGACCCTTTCTATACCAACCCTGCCGGTAATGTTATTCTTTGTTTGTATGTATGCTTATGTTATTCTTATATTAAAGAACTAGTTTTAATTGAGATATGGTTTACATTGCAAAAGGTACAAACTAAACTATGGTGATGTTCTAGGTGTACTCATGTTTTGTATTGTTATTATCTGGGTGTATCTTTAGGATATTGTGTACATTTAGGGTATGATTTATTGGTAATTCTATAGGTTCAGTAGACCCTTTCTAAACGCACCCCTCCCGTAATGTTATTATTATTAAGGTATCTCCATGTATGATTATGCTATATTAAAGAACTAGATTTAAGTGATATAGGGTTTGCATTGCAAAAGATACCAATTAAGCTACGACGAAGGTCTAGGTGTACTCATGTTTTGTATTGTTATTATTAGGTGTATCTTTAGGATATTACGTTCATTTAGGGCATGATTTATATATGTTCAGTAGGCCCTTTCTACACCTGCCCTTCTAGTAGTGTTGTTCTTTGTACGATTTTGAGATCTCTCCATGTAGGCTTATGTTATACTAAAGAACCGGTTTTAAATGAGATATGGTTTACATTGAAAAAGGGTACAAATTACGCGCGGATCTAAGTGTTCTCCTGTTTTGTGTATTGGTTATCAAGTTACTATGTTAAAACGATAGTACACTTTAGTATCATAAAGGGAAATTACGGCAGTTTTTGCACAGTTGGATAGTTGATTAGAAGTTAAAATGAAGCAGTACTGCTAAAAAACTCAGAACATAAGGATTACATTAGTTTTAATACGAATTTGGAGAATAAGTACAATTACTTGAGTTAAAATGCGAAATATTACTAAAAAAACATCAGAAAATACGGGTTACATAGAATACATGGTAAATAAGCACAATACTAGTTATTAAATTAAAAATCCTCATAGGATTGACTGAAAAATATATATTTTCCTACGCGCTAAAATATTTATATACAGTTAAAATGCGCAATCATTACTAAAGAACTAGATTAAGTTTACGTAGTTTATTGAAAATTAAGCAGCGATTACGTTCTACAGTAAGGGTGTATGCTTTGTATTGTTATTATTTGGGTGTATCGTTAGGATAGTGTGTACATTTATGGTATGATTTAATGGTAATTCTATAGGTTCTGTAGGCCCTTTCTACACCTACCCTTCCCTTGCTATTATTCTTTATATGGTTTAGAGGTCTCTCCATGTATGCTTATGTTATACCAAAGAACCAATTTTAATTGAGATAAGGTTTACATTGCAAAAGGTATCAATTAAGCTACGATGCGGTTCTAGGTCTACGCAAATATTGTATTGGTTAGTAAACGAGACACTGGGTTAAAACAATAGTACATTTTAGTATCAAAAAAGAAGAAATAAGGTAGTTTTTACACAACTTGGTAGCTGGTATTTAGTTAAAATGAACAAATATTACTATAAAATATCATAAAATCCTGATCCTAACATTTAACATTTCCGAGTAAAGTATACTCGAATATAGCTTGACTGTTTCACATATTTTCTAATTAGCACACATTTTAACCAAAAAGGAATTACATATACCGTAACACATGATTTCTTACTAGCCTTGTCACCAACCTTTCTCTCCAGAGCTGTTTTTATTTATACGTAAACACGTTCAAACGTATCTAAAGGGCTTTGGGGGGGGGGGTGGTAGTGCCATTAGATTCTTTGCATTGCTATCAATGTAATTTATTTTTCTTTAATTGGACCACCCACCATGTTTTATGATATTAAAAGGTAGTGAACCTTTATCCTCATCTATTTTTTATTTATACGTAACCACGCTAAGCCGCGATGGCTTTGGGGGGGGGGGGTCGAACCATTTGTATTGAATCAATGGAATTTATATTTAGAGTGATTTATAACACACACAACTGTGTTATGTCCCAGTTTATGTCATTGAGGGGGGGGGCGGTGACACATCCTACAATGGGGTTCAAACATTTAATTGATTCCAGGTATTTGCCCTGAGGGCATTATCAGGACAAGTCTCAACAAGTTATGTTTTTATAGCGTTAACAGAAAGGCAATATATCATTAAACCGAAGCATTAACCTATTACGTACTATATTTATCAAAATTATCGGCAACGTAATCAAAAATTTGTGGAAAACATAAAACGGTAACGAAAGAAGCATAATTCACAACGCATTTCGTGTTAGAAGTAAAAAACAATCGAAACGTTTTTGATCAACTACGTTACATTTTTTCGAAACGAATTTGATCATTTAAAATTCCTAAAATCCCATAGGAATACATAGGAAAATGAACAAACCATCGAAACAAAATCATTCATGTACGTGGCAATTTAGCAACACGAAACGAGTCATTTGAAAAACATTTTAAATGATTAAAAACGTTTCGATAAATTTTAGCTAAATTTATCAAAACTACTCTGTTTCACCAAAAAGAATTTTGATTTAGCAAAATTTCACCAATTTTTTTCTATTTAAATAAAAATTTATTACCTCTTGACCCCCCCCTCTTCGCAGAAACTAGTATAACAATCTTTTACTATAACAAAGACTAAGCTAATTAACCAAAATATTTCTAGGGAAACGTCAATCAATTCGAGCACGAGAATTAAAAATAAGTATATGTTTACAATGCCGAACCATTTACATAGTTTCACACTAGAATTTCACTGCTATTTACACTGTTCTAGGGAAAAACACAGATTCTAGCTAACACCTTTAGAAAAGACATACATCCCTATATACTAAAACAGAATATACGACCAGCGAAAAGGTCAAAGTACAACACAGAGTGTCATTTAGCTAATGTCAGTGCATGAATCGTGGATTTCTAGTAATAGAAGGAAATATTGTACACAACATTTTTCTAACATATAAAAATGCTTATTTGGGTTTCCTAAATTCCCCAAAGAATTGCATAGAAAATTTAAAAAAGTACTGACTTCAGTTAATCCAACTCACTTTGTTTCTTTAGTTGCCTTAAAATGACGAAACGAGTCATTTGAAAAACAGTTCATATGACTAAAAACGTTGCGATGATTTTCGCAATATTTATCAAAATGATTCGATGAAAAGCATATTTTCATTTATTTCAGAATCATTAATTTCAATACGTAACTAGATGGTGTTGCAGACTTAAGGGATTTAATTTTCTATACCTCAAAACTAGCTTTACTCTTATCGTTGCAATTTATTTATTTATTTAATAAGGCTCGAGGGAAAGGGTCGTGAAGCCGCCAGGACTTGGGTACGACCCCCCTCCATGGCACAAGAGTCTAGATACAATACGAGAGTATATACAAACGGGGAATATTACAAACAGAAACGTACAAATGAACTAACAAAAGAGATAAATCTTACGAAATGGTTAAGTTTAAACATTCTGTTACGTCATTAAAAATGTTCCTTAATAATGCATTTGAATATCATGAAAAATACTGGTTTTTACAGCTATAATTGCAAAATTTGACGCCTGCATTGACTATATTTAATATTGAATATGATAACACTAGTGTTAGGGTCGCTTATTCTTGAGATGTTCAGACTTTAGGGTGGTGCTTCCCTCGATTGTTGTCTGATGATCATAGATTTTTTTAGATACATTGGAATTTATTGTCCTTTCTTTAATTGAACCACCCACCTGGTTTTATGAGGGTTAGGGGGAAGAGGTTGAACTTGATCCATAACAAAAGGATTTATCCCCATCCTTTTTTATTTTTACTATAAAGACGTGTCTTAATGGGTTTAGGGGCATGGCCGAACCATTTGTATTGTTATGAATGGAATTTATTTTGTGATTTATTGCTTTGTTAGTTGGTGACTCTTCCTAACACGAAACATTTGATTCGACGGGTTTGCCCCGCAGCCATTATCCTGACAAGTCTCTACGTGTTTAAGATAATTTTGGTGCACTAACCGAAACCAGGAAAATATATGAGTATTTTTCCAGAACTATAGACTAGGAGACTAATTTCGTTCTTTTTTTAAAGGAAATAACGCTCTTTGATCATCTTTAACGTAGCAAATAATGTAACAAAGCTATCCTAAATATCCGCCATTTTACCTTCAATCTGGCAGCTAAATCAAAAACTTTCAGTGTTTACAAGTAAACGCTGTATCAATCTAGGATTAATCAAAATATTTGTTAAAAAACAGTACGTTTTTTAACCTTTTATCGCAAACCATACAATATATTGTGATTTTCCCGCTCGATGAAGTCTCTTAAGCCGATATTAAATAGTTGGGGGTTAGATATTTACGCCTATACAGAACTTTCATGAGATTAAGATTGATTTTGCAGAAAAATCGTGCTCAAATCCTTTTGTTTCTCACAAAGTCTTTATTCTTTTTAGTGGGATTAACAGGTGTATTCAATTAGGGATTACAAATAAACGTTAGAAGAAGAAACGTTGTTCTGTGCTGTTTTTATTACAGAATGATAAACTATACGTCCACATGATACGAGTTAATATGCGCTAATATTTTTAAAATTCGGTGCTTCAAAGTCTTAATCCCTTTTCAGACAGATCCTTATTTTCATTTTGGAGCACTAGAATTCTTTGTCCATATAGGACCAAATTGCTCTGGGTTTAGCTTTCTTTATTTACAAACCTTTCACAATCAATTGTGTCCCTTTTAAAGGTACTACAGTCTATCACTACACTAGCCAGTAGCTAAAATTATCTTTGTACTCTGAAATCATCCCAATCAATCTCAATTATTATACACATTTACGCCTTTTGTTATGCAGTATATACACATCGGTGGAGAAAGGTCTTTTGTTCTAATCCTACGAAAGACGCATAATGTTAGCTAATCGACTTGTTTTGAGAATTTCATTCCGTTGATAAACCTTTGCATAACGAATACTAGCTCAGTTGGCACTGTCTCTTCTTTAAAAGTTTCGAAATTTGCCCTCTTAAGGAGTTAATTATGTTATATTTAAATGCCTAGTTGCTGTCGGGTTGATTAAAAATATTTTATTACCTATTACGTTCAGGCAAGGTCTTGGGTGGGTGGTCGAAGCATTTGTTATCATTGGAATTTATTTTGTGATTCATTGCTTTACGTAGGCCTACTTCTCGCCTACACAATCATATTCATGACCGTGAGAAACTATCTGGTCATAGGTTAGCTTAAGGTAGAGTTGAAAGTAACATTTTGAAAAGTGTACAATGTGAAGATATCAAAGGATATTTTGACAATTGAGAATCTCTAGAAACGCTTTACGCACCCTGTTTTTTAATAGTTTACCTATTTTATACCAAAATTCTATTTATAGGCCACTCTTTTGTTGACAATTTTTTTGACATAAAAAATCCATCGTTATTTAGTTATAAAGTGGGTAAACTATTAACAGGCATGGGTCCGAAATGCATTGTGTGAAAACATCTGGTGACTGATAGGATCAGGTAATAAATCAGGCTATTGTTAAACGATTGAGGAATATGGGCGTGTCTATTAAGAAATTTCGTTAGTTTAAGGTAGCATTTTTTTGAAAAATGTACAATGGTTTTTATGACCTGTTAGAGAAATTAGGAACAAAAGATACTTTTAACAGACTTTAAGATATCTAAGGATATTGTCACAATCGAGAATCTCTAGAAACTTTTTACACACCATGTTTTTCATTTATTACCCCAATAAAATTGTCCCTTATTTGCGGTGTTTATAACAAAATTCTATTTATAGGCCACTCTTTTGTTGACAATTTTTTTGACATAAAGCAAATCCAACGTTCTTTTGATCTAAACTATTAACAGGCGTGTGTCAGAAATGCATTGTGAGAAAACATTTGGTGACTGAGGAGGCAATAAATCAGGCTATTGTTAAATTATTGAGGAATGTGGGCGTGTCTATCAAGAAATTTAGTATAAAAGCGGCTTAGGAAATGATCAAAATACACAGTCGATCTTCAAACATCGAAAGATAAACATGGATCCTGAAACTCTCCGTACAACTTTGAACGAACTGACTATAAATAGACCTTGGTCGTTACGGTCAATATACGAGTTTTATTTCTTCCTGTGCGCCTATCTGCGAATAGATCCGTTGTACGGACCTCAGACTCTACCGCCAATCGTAGTACAAGGTGGCTTAAATGCTATTCGAGCTTGCCTCGACTTACTCGATTATATGAAAACAGTTGCACGAGTACCAGAGGACTGTAATACCCTAGAAGAATTGGAAAACCTAAGGAATCTAATTCCTAGTCCCTTAAGAACGGAATACGTAGATCGCCTAGCGAAACGATTTGAAGAAATTGAGCGTGGTATACGGGAAGAGGATGCTCAAATCGTCGACTTCAACAACTCACAATATGACAAAGAGATAGCCGCATTTTTAGACGGAAAAGATCAAGGACCACCCGCAGAGAAGACACTATTGAACGAAACCTTACCGAGGGAGCACGGATCTGAAGAGACTATTTTTGACGGTGAAATTGATGTACAATGGGGAGGAGGAGAAACGGACCCGTCCACACCTATTGAAAACGTACCTTCTTGCGAGATACTAGGTCAAAGTGAGAGATTTTACGAATATTTTAACATGTATGGTCGAGAGGTAGTTCTTAGAGTTACTGAGGATCCCGTCGCTAGTGTATGTACCGTAACGAAATGCGTCCTTAGTAAGTACAGGCCTACAGATTACATCCAAATTACCTTAAAGAGTGCCGCAAATATTTGCAGATCCGAACTAGAATTATCCTTTAGAAGAGCAGATCAAGTCGACCCTAATATTCTTTTTGACCAGCTTAGTGTTATGCTTTATGATGACGAAATGGAATCATTTTTCCTAGGTCCTGTTAAAATTATATTTAGCATTGTACGAATGCCTGAGGGCCAAGGGCGTTCTGTAGCCCGAGGGATTAAACCTTTTAATCTATTCTGTAAAGATAGGCGAGGTATTGTACGTATAGTCAATTCAGATAACCTGTGTTTAGCCAGATGCATTTGCGTTGCTATATCGCATCGAGCTTACGCCGACGGTACATCGGGTGACAAGACGCTAAAAACGCGATATGCAACTATATCTAAAATAGATCCAAAGGGCACACTACAAAGAAATGAGGCTTTAGAACTATGTCTTAAGGCAGGAGTAAGGGTTAGTGAGTGTGGGACGGCTGAGTCTTTTCAAAAGTTCAAAATTTATTTAAATCAATATTCGATTTTCGTGTACAAATTCGAAAATAGCGTCCCTGTTTTGATTTTAGGCGAAAACGATCCCTATGATACTAGGCCCCGCCTCTTTTTATTGAATGAAAATAACCATTATAACGTTATTACAAATTTAAAACCCCTCTTCAACCACGACCGATTCTGTGAAAAATGTCTCGTACCCTATTGGCGAATACAATCGCATAAATGTAATGACTTTTGTTTTAGTTGCATGAGACCCACTATATGCCAAGGTCCCAAGATAGCTTGTGGGTTTTGTTTACGAAAATTCTTAGGCGATGACTGCTATCAAAGCCACTTAGCATCTTCCAGCAGTAAAAAACCGCTATGTGAACGTCTTTTTCACTGTAAAGACTGTTTAAATATTATTGATTTTTCTCGAAGAACCGAAATGCATAAGTGTGATGAGATTTATTGTCAGGTCTGTAAGAAATATCAGCCGAGCAAACACGTGTGTTATATCCAGGTTATCACAGACAAACCGCTGAAAGTTCCCTCCGTTAAGAAACTTAGACCTAATCAGCCTAACCTCATGTACATTTTCTTTGACGTAGAATGTATACAAACTAAGGTGTGTCAGGAAAAGTCGGGTGCTTACGAACACCAGGCTATCCTGTTAGTCAGTATAACCGTCTGTGAGCATTGTATAGATGAAACGTCCCTAAATTTTAACTGTATTATGTGTAGTCAGTTTGGTAAGCGTAAACAACAATTTTCAGGCGGAAATCCAATAGCTTTATTTTTAGATTATTTAATGAAATTGCATGCCGTTAAGAACGTCGTCATACTGTCACATTTTGGTAGTAATTATGATAATCAATTACTAATTCGGGAAATCATTAATAGAGATGAAAAATTCGTTCCATCTTTGAAAATTAACGGAACTCGAATTTTAGAAATGAAATTGTTTAACTTGCTATTTCTGGATTCTTATAATTTCATTCCTGTCGCTTTAGCAAAGTTTCCCGCTACTTTCGGTATACCCGACGCAGCCAAAGGGTATTTTTCACATTTTTTATTCAATGTAATAGAGCATAATTTTGATGTAAATAGACAGAATGAAACCAACTATGCTATAGAAACTAATCTGCCCCCTATCGAAGCTTATGGTTGTCAATATTTTACAAGGAAAAATTTAGATGCCTTCTTAAAATGGCATAGCTCTGAAGATAGTAAAGGTAAAGGTTTCGACTTTGTGAAGGAACTCAATTATTATTGTGAGAACGACACAATTTTACTATTCCTAGGATGTATAACGTTTCGTACACTACTGCTAAAAGCAACAGACGTTGATCCATTTAATTGTGGCGCAATTACTCTTCCTGGCGTTTGCTCTTATGTATTTCGGCGAAATTATCTTAAACCTGATACTATAGGTATCATACCGGCAAATTATTATAGACTTAGTGAAAATCAGTCAATAGGGGCTATAGAGTGGCTTGAGTGGACCGCGCACAAACGAAATATATCTATCGAATCCTCCTTTAGAGGGAAAGAAACCAGAATCCAAAAACTTAGAGTAGACGGATTTTGTGAAATCAACAAGGAAATATTCGAGTATTGGGGGTGTTTCTATCATGGGTGTAAAATACACTTTCCCTTAAACAGAAACAAGGCTTTGCACGGAGACCCTGCGCAAACTTTGAATTCTAGATATATTAGTAGCATGAACGTGTTGACCAAGCTAGAATCACTCAACTATAAAGTAAATGTCAAATGGGAGTGTGAATGGCAGAAGGAAAAAGTAAATAAACCAGAAATAATAGAGTTTTTAAAATGTAATGATATTAAGCCTAAAATAGTAAAAAGATTAGACCCCCGTGATGCATTCTTCGGTGGAAGATGTTGCGCAACAAAACTATATCATAAAACAACAGGATCAGAGCGAATTCATTACGTTGATTTCACAAGTTTATACCCTTTCATTAACAAAACCTCCAAGATACCTATAGGACATCCTGAAATCATATTAGACAACTTTCCAGACATATTTTCGTTCGATGGTCTTCTAAAATGCGACGTATTACCGGCCCAAAACCTAGTTCATCCCGTTCTGCCCGCTCGTATTAATGGAAAATTAACATTTCCATTATGCTACACCTGTTGTAAAACCCAGTTTCAAGGTGATTGTGAACATACTCCTGAAAAAAGAGAATTGAGAGGTACATGGGTAGTCGACGAGTTACGTCATGCAGTAGAGAATGGTTACACAATCACACGAATGTACGAGGCTTGGTCATACAAAGTGACGCAATACGACCCCAAAACAAAACAGGGAGGACTGTTTAAAGATTATGTTAATACCTTTTTAGAGTATAAAACCCTAGCTAGCGGCTTTCCAGCAGATTGCCAGACTCAAGAAGATAAGGAGAACTATGTCAAAAGTTTCAAAGACGAAGAGGGTGTAGAACTGGATATCACTAAAGTAGAGAAAAATGAAGGTTTCAGATGTCTTAGCAAACTTATGCTCAACTCTTTTTGGGGCAAATTTGGCCAGAAAACAAGGCACACCTCTACCGAAATAATCAAAGATGTCAACAAATTGTATGGATTAATATTAAATCCCGACTTGGAGGTTAAAAGTTTACTAACAATCAACGAAAACACCATACTAGTAAAGTACGAACACATTCTAGAAAACGAGATTGTGCACAAACACACAAACGTAGTTATCGCTTGTTACACAACAGCTATGGCGCGATTACATTTACTAAAACATCTTGAAAAGGTCGGTGACCTTTGTTTTTATTATGACACGGATAGTTTAGTGTACCTTTCGCCAGACGGCGCTCATTTGCTACCCACAGGCGATTATTTAGGGGAGCTCAAAAATGAATTAGAATCCTATGGACCAGATGCCTATATTTGTGAATGGGGGAGTGCTGGACCAAAGAACTATTCTATGGACATTCTCGACCCTAAAACAGGCACTAAAACTAACATTATCAAAGTTAAAGGATTTTATTTAAATGCCTCTACTGAAAAATATATAAATTTTGAAACAATGAAGAACCTACTAGGCGTAAACAATGAAGGTGAACCTATACAGAACTCGGTTCAAGTCCCTATTGGCCCTCAAATCAGACGTCTACAAGATCACACTCTGATCACGATCAACCAGACCAAAACATATCAGGTCGTAGTGGATAAAGTTAGAATGATATCTGACTATAAAACTACCCCATACGGTTATATTAACTAGAATCCTTGACATTTTCCACATAAGTTACTCGTATTTATTTTAGATACCCAGTATCAGTATTTTAATTAGTATCTCAAGCATTATTTATAGTAATATTAACGTATTTCAACTAGCAACATGTAACAATATTTTAACGAATACGGAGCTTTTTTTGGTAATATTTTTTGCATTTAGTAAGCTTTTTTTTAATTAGTATATATTAACACTTTAGTTTAAAAATTAGTATTGAATTTGTATAAGTGTAATTTTTGTTTTTTGATGATAATTATAGTAACGTTTTTAGCGTGTATAACGCGTCAGAAAAAATATATTTTTTCGTCAATCCTGTGAACATTTTAGTTTAATAATTAGCCTAATATTTGTTCTAAAATCGTGTAATAACCATTGTAGACTTTAAATCATATTAAAAAGTAGTATTGCTATATTTTCTATGAAGGTACTTAATAATCTCGCGCATAGTAATATTGTTCTATTTTCTATGATGGTAAATGTTTATGTGCTTAATAATCTTGTACTACCATTTTTTTTTGAAGAAGTATTAATTTTGCATTTTAGTGAATTTGTTTGATATCAAAACCATTGTAATTCGTATTTTCTAATGATGTTTTTTTTTAGCAATGATTACGTGTATAAATATTTTAACGCGTAGGAAAATATATATTTTTCAGTCAATCCTATGAGGATTTTTAATTTAATAACTAGTATTGTGCTTATTTACCATGTATTCTATGTAACCCGTATTTTCTGATGTTTTTTTTAGTAATATTTCGCATTTTAACTCAAGTAATTGTACTTATTCTCCAAATTCGTATTAAAACTAATGTAATCCTTATGTTCTGAGTTTTTTAGCAGTACTGCTTCATTTTAACTTCTAATCAACTATCCAACTGTGCAAAAACTGCCGTAATTTCCCTTTATGATACTAAAGTGTACTATTGTTTTAACATAGTAACTTGATAACCAATACACAAAACAGGAGAACACTTAGATCCGCGCGTAATTTGTACCCTTTTTCAATGTAAACCATATCTCATTTAAAACCGGTTCTTTAGTATAACATAAGCCTACATGGAGAGATCTCAAAATCGTACAAAGAACAACACTACTAGAAGGGCGGGTGTAGAAAGGGCCTACTGAACATATATAAATCATGCCCTAAATGAACGTAATATCCTAAAGATACACCTAATAATAACAATACAAAACATGAGTACACCTAGACCTTCGTCGTAGCTTAATTGGTATCTTTTGCAATGCAAACCCTATATCACTTAAATCTAGTTCTTTAATATAGCATAATCATACATGGAGATACCTTAATAATAATAACATTACGGGAGGGGTGCGTTTAGAAAGGGTCTACTGAACCTATAGAATTACCAATAAATCATACCCTAAATGTACACAATATCCTAAAGATACACCCAGATAATAACAATACAAAACATGAGTACACCTAGAACATCACCATAGTTTAGTTTGTATCTTTTGCAATGTAAACCATATCTCAATTAAAACTAGTTCTTTAATATAAGAATAACATAAGCATACATACAAACAAAGAATAACATTACCGGCAGGGTTGGTATAGAAAGGGTCTACAGAACCTATAGAATTACCAATAAATCATCCCCTAAATGTACACAATATCCTAAAGATACACCAAATTAATAACACTATGGACACTGAATGCCTTCAACACCAATAAATTACGTGACGTCATACCAATACACGATAAAAAAACCCCTATAAATTCAAATTTCCCGCCAACAACATCACGTGACGTCATCAATTCCCCCTTGGGGGAGAAATGACCCCCCTCCTCCTCACAGTACCACCATATAGCTGACGCCTGTATACCGAACTTAGTTCGGTATACTGGCGTCTATACTCTCTGCCTTGTAAATGTGACATGCACGGATTTAGTTGGATTTACTTGTATTTTGTTAAGAGAGCACCATCTTCCTATAGAGTCAAGGTCAAGTTGAAGTAATTTACCGTCTAACTTAGAATTAATACTTTTGAAAACTTTATTGTCATCAGCAAATTGAAGAATACGGGAATGTAAAACCGAAAATTGTAAATCGAAAAGATACATATTAAAGAGTAATGGTCCAAGAGATGATCCCTGTGGAACCCCACAATTAACTTCGTATGTTTTCGATGTGATTATGCCCTTGCATTTCAAGACATTGACTCGATTCGCCAGATAGCTAGCAATCCATTCCAAGATATCACCCCCCAATCCAAGGGCCTCTAACTTGTCATGAAGGTAAGAGTGGGAGACGCGGTCGAAGGCCTTGGCCAAGTCAAGGTATACAACATCGACCTGGCCCCGGCACTCGACCTCAGGAGCCACGTAATCCATAAAGGAAACGTGGTTCGTTTCCACACTCCTACCCGGAACAAAGCCATGTTGACAGTCGTTGGGTAGCAAGCTAAACCAACGCTGTAAATGTACGTGTACTACTCTATCAAATACCTTAGCGAGAACGCAAAGAAGGGAAATCGGACGGTAGTTTCGGACATCGCTGGATTTTCCAGACTTGTAAACCGGGACAATGACAGCTTTTTTCCAAAGCGTTGGGAATGAGTGAGTACGGAAGGATAAATTAAATATATGCTCCAATATAGGTAACAATATATCCCCACAGCCCTTGATAACAAACGACGGAATTTTGTCGAAACCAGTAGAGAGTTTGTTGGGTAGACGATTAATAGCAGCATATATGTCCGCTTGAGTTAGTTTTAAACAGTTATGAGGCGTTGTAACTAAGGTAGAAGTATCAAAAGTGTATTTTGAACTAGTTTCAGTATTGTCAGTCGAAATTGTTGAGAAATGCGCCATGAATGTTTCCCCCAATTGCTCCGGATCAGTAATGATTGTCTTTCCAATTTTCAATAATATATCAGAGTGTCTGTCTTTTAGATTACCATTGATAAAACTCCAAAATTTTTTGGGTTGGGACAAGGCGTCTCGACAAGCATTTACTGCCATAGCAGCTTTGTCCCTTACTGTAAGCCTTCTCACCAACGAACGGGACAGCCTAAAATTAGCTATGTCGGAGGCTAACCCCGACCTCTTTTTCTTATTAAAATAATATTTTTTGCGCTTGGTAGCCTTTTGGAGGTCCAAAGAATACCAAAAGGGGAAGCCCCGATTATTACGCGGAATCTTGTTAGGGATCGAACTATCCATAGCTGACGTTATATATTCCGTTAATGTCTGGACACAAAAATTAACATCCTGCGAATCCAAAACCACCGACCAATCTGAATCGCGTAAAATTGAGTATAGCAAGTAATAGTTACCTTTTTTAAATTGATATACTGGTTGTAAATTAGGGGAGACCCTACAAATGTCAAATGGACAAAGCAAATAAAAAGGCGGATGGTAGTTGTCAATGTCCACAAATGGATCAAGGAGAGGTACAGTATCAATGCCGTGTACATTAGTAAGACAAAGGTCCAGAAGATTACCATAAGTGGGAGCTGGGTTAATTTGGTTTAAATTAAATTCATAACAAACATCGAGAACATGAGCAGCCTTAGTTCTAGTTTGGTGAGTGCATCCCACACTGCTACCCAGAGTCCAGTTGATATTGTAATTAACATAATACAATTCCTACCAATCATTTATTGAAACGCGAGACGCCCACCCACAAGTACCTACAAGCACCTACAAGTACCCATAAGTACCTACAAGCACCCACAAGTACCCGGGACAAGCACCCGGGTCAAGTACCCACAAGTACCTACAAGTACCCACAAGTAATCACAAGTACCCACAAGTACCTACAAGCACCCACAAGTACCTACAAGCACCCACAAGCACCTACAAACACCCACAAGTACCTACAAGTACCCACAAGTACCTACAAGTACCCACAAGTACCTACAAGTACCCACAAGTACCTACAAGTACCCACAAGTACCTACAAGCACCCACAAGTACCTACAAGTAGCTACAAGTACCCACAAGTACCTACAAGTACCCACAAGTACCTACAAGTACCCACAAGTACCCACAAGTACCTACAAGCACCCACAAGTACCCACAAGTACTTACAAGTACCCACAAGTACCCACAAGTACTTACAAGCACCGCCAAGTACCCAAAAGTACCTACAAGCACCCACAAGTACCCACAAGTACCTACAAGCACCCACAAGCACCCACAAGTACCTACAAGCACCCACAAGTACCTACAAGCACCCACAAGTACCCACAAGTACCTACAAGCACCCACAAGTACCTACAAGCACCCACAAGTACCTACAAGTAGCTACAAGTACCCACAAGTACCTACAAGTACCCACAAGTACCTACAAGTACCCACAAGTACCCACAAGTACCTACAAGCACCCACAAGTACTTACAAGCACCCACAAATACCTACAAGCACCCACAAGTACCTACAAGTACCCACAAGTACCTACAAGTACCCACAAGTACCTACAAGTACCCACAAGTACCTACAAGTACCCACAAGTACCTACAAGTACCCACAAGTACCTACAAGTACCCACAAGTACCTACAAGCACCAAAAGTACCTACAAGCACCCACAAGTACCTACAAGTACCTACAAGTACCCACAAGTACCCACAAGTACCTACAACTACCCACAAGTACCCACAAGCACCCACAAGTACCTACAAGTACCTACAAGTACCCACAAGCACCCACAAGTACCTAAAAGCACCTACAAGTACCCACAAGCACCCACAAGTACCTAAAAGCACCCACAAGTACCTACAAGCACCCACAAGTACCCACAAAGTACTTACAAGCACCCACAAGTACCTACAAGTACCCACAAGTACCTACAAGCACCCACAAGCACCTTTAAGTACCCACAAGTACCTACAAGTACCCACAAGTACCTACAAGTACCCACAAGTACCTACAAGTACCCACAAGTACCTACAAGTACCTACAAGTACCCACAAGTACCTACAAGCACCCACAAGTACCTACAAGTAGCTACAAGTACCCACAAGTACCTACAAGTACCCACAAGTACCTACAAGTACCCACAAGTACCTACAAGCACCCACAAGTACCTACAAGCACCCACAAGTACCCACAAGTATCTACAAGTACCCACAAGTACCTACAACTACCCACAAGTACCCACAAGCACCCACAAGTACCTACAAGTACCTACAAGTACCCACAAGCACCCACAAGTACCTAAAAGCACCTACAAGTACCCACAAGCACCCACAAGTACCTAAAAGCACCCACAAGTACATACAAGCACCCACAAGTACACACAAGTATCTACAAGCACCCACAAGTACCTACAAGTACCCACAAGTACCTACAAGTACCCACAAGTACTTACAAGCACACACAAGTACCTACAAGCACCCACAAGTACCTACAAGTACCCACAAGTACCTACAAGTACCCACAAGTACCCACAAGTACCTACAAGTACCCACAAGTACCTACAAGTACCCACAAGTACCTACAAGTACCCACAAGTACCTACAAGTACCCACAAGTACCTACAAGTACCCACAAGTACCTACAAGCACCCACAAGTACCTACAAGTACCCACAAGTACCCACAAGTACCTACAACTACCCACAAGTACCTACAACTACCCACAAGTACCTACAATCACCCACAAGTACCCACAAGTACCTACAAGCACCCACAAGCACCCACAAGTACCCACAAGTACCTACAAGCACCCACAAGTACCTACAAGGACCCACAAGCACCTACAAGTATCCACAAGCACCTACAAGCACCCACAAGAACCCACAATTACCCACAATTACCCACTAGAACCCACAAGTACCTACAAGTACCCACAAGTACCCACAAGTACCCACAAGTACCTACAAGCACCCACAAGTACCTACAAGTACCCACAAGTACCCACAAGCACCCACAAGCACCTACAAGTACCCACAAGTACCTACAAGTACCCACAAGTACCTACAAGTACCTACAAGTACCCACAAGTACCTACAAGTACCTACAAGTACCTACAAGTACCTACAAGTACCCACAAGTACCTACAAGCACCCACAAGTACCTACAAGTAGCTACAAGTACCCACAAGTACCTACAAGTACCCACAAGTACCTACAAGTACCCACAAGTACCCACAAGTACCTACAAGCACCCACAAGTACTTACAAGCACCCACAAGTACCCACAAGTACTTACAAGCACCCACAAGTACCCGGGACAAGCACCCGGGTCAAGTACCCACAAGTACCTACAAGTACCCACAAGTACCTACAAGTACCCACAAGTAATCACAAGTACCCACAAGTACCTACAAGCACCCACAAGTACCTACAAGCACCCACAAGCACCTACAAGTACCCACAAGTACCTACAAGTACCCACAAGTACCTACAAGTACCCACAAGTACCCACAAGTACCTACAAGCACCCACAAGTACCCACAAGTACTTACAAGCACCCACAAGTACCCACAAGTACTTACAAGCACCCACAAGTACCCGGGACAAGCACCCGGGTCAAGTACCCACAAGTACCTACAAGTACCCACAAGTAATCACAAGTACCCACAAGTACCTACAAGCACCCACAAGTACCTACAAGCACCCACAAGTACCCACAAGTACCTACAAGCACCCACAAGTACCTACAAGCACCCACAAGTACCTACAAGTAGCTACAAGTACCCACAAGTACCTACAAGTACCCACAAGTACCTACAAGTACCCACAAGTACCCACAAGTACCTACAAGCACCCACAAGTACCCACAAGTACTTACAAGCACCCACAAATACCTACAAGCACCCACAAGTACCTACAAGTACCCACAAGTACCTACAAGTACCCACAAGTACCTACAAGTACCCACAAGTACCTACAAGTACCCACAAGTACCTACAAGTACCCACAAGTACCTACAAGTACCCACAAGTACCTACAAGCACCCACAAGTACCTACAAGCACCCACAAGTACCTACAAGTACCTACAAGTACCCACAAGTACCCACAAGAACCTACAACTACCCACAAGTACCCACAAGCACCCACAAGTACCTACAAGTACCTACAAGTACCCACAAGCACCCACAAGTACCTAAAAGCACCTACAAGTACCCACAAGCACCCACAAGTACCTAAAAGCACCCACAAGTACCTACAAGCACCCACAAGTACCCACAAAGTACTTACAAGCATCCACAAGTACCTACAAGTACCCACAAGTACCTAAAAGCACCCACAAGCACCTTTAAGTACCCACAAGTACCTACAAGTACCCACAAGTACCTACAAGTACCTACAAGTACCCACAAGTACCTACAAGCACCCACAAGTACCTACAAGTAGCTACAAGTACCCACAAGTACCTACAAGTACCCACAAGTACCTACAAGTACCCACAAGTACCTACAAGTACCCACAAGTACCTACAAGCACCCACAAGTACCTACAAGCACCCACAAGTACCCACAAGTATCTACAAGTTCCCACAAGTACCCACAAGTACCTACAACTACCCACAAGTACCCACAAGCACCCACAAGTACCTACAAGTACCTACAAGTACCCACAAGCACCCACAAGTACCTAAAAGCACCTACAAGTACCCACAAGCACCCACAAGTACCTAAAAGCACCCACAAGTACATACAAGCACCCACAAGTACCCACAAGTATCTACAAGCACCCACAAGTACCTACAAGTACCCACAAGTACTTACAAGCACACACAAGTACCTACAAGCACCCACAAGTACCTACAAGTACCCACAAGTACCTACAAGTACCCACAAGTACCTACAAGCACCCACAAGTACCTAAAAGCACCCACAAGTACCCACAAGTACCTACAACTACCCACAAGTACCTACAACTACCCACAAGTACCTACAAGTACCCACAAGTACCTACAAGTACCCACAAGTACCTACAAGCACCCACAAGTACCCACAAGTACTTACAAGCACCCACAAATACCTACAAGCACCCACAAGTACCTACAAGTACCCACAAGTACCTACAAGTACCCACAAGTACCTACAAGTACCCACAAGTACCTACAAGTACCCACAAGTACCTACAAGTACCCACAAGTACCTACAAGTACCCACAAGTACCTACAAGCACCCACAAGTACCTACAAGCACCCACAAGTACCTACAAGTACCTACAAGTACCCACAAGTACCCACAAGTACCTACAACTACCCACAAGTACCCACAAGCACCCACAAGTACCTACAAGTACCTACAAGTACCCACAAGCACCCACAAGTACCTAAAAGCACCTACAAGCACCCACAAGTACCTAAAAGCACCCACAAGTACCTACAAGCACCCACAAGTACCCACAAAGTACTTACAAGCATCCACAAGTACCTACAAGTACCCACAAGTACCTACAAGCACCCACAAGCACCTTTAAGTACCCACAAGTACCTACAAGTACCCACAAGTACCTACAAGTACCTACAAGTACCCACAAGTACCTACAAGCACCCACAAGTACCTACAAGTAGCTACAAGTACCCACAAGTACCTACAAGTACCCACAAGTACCTACAAGTACCCACAAGTACCTACAAGTACCCACAAGTACCTACAAGCACCCACAAGTACCTACAAGCACCCACAAGTACCCACAAGTATCTACAAGTTCCCACAAGTACCCACAAGTACCTACAACTACCCACAAGTACCCACAAGCACCCACAAGTACCTACAAGTACCTACAAGTACCCACAAGCACCCACAAGTACCTAAAAGCACCTACAAGTACCCACAAGCACCCACAAGTACCTAAAAGCACCCACAAGTACATACAAGCACCCACAAGTACCCACAAGTATCTACAAGCACCCACAAGTACCTACAAGTACCCACAAGTACTTACAAGCACACACAAGTACCTACAAGCACCCACAAGTACCTACAAGTACCCACAAGTACCTACAAGTACCCACAAGTACCTACAAGCACCCACAAGTACCTAAAAGCACCCACAAGTACCCACAAGTACCTACAACTACCCACAAGTACCTACAACTACCCACAAGTACCTACAATCACCCACAAGTACCCACAAGTACCTACAAGCACCCACAAGCACCCACAAGTACCCACAAGTACCTACAAGCACCCACAAGTACCTACAAGGACCCACAAGCACCTACAAGTATCCACAAGCACCTACAAGCACCCACAAGAACCCACAATTACCCACTAGAACCCACAAGTACCTACAAGTACCCACAAGTACCCACAAGTACCCACAAGTACCTACAAGCACCCACAAGTACCTACAAGTACCCACAAGTACCCACAAGCACCCACAAGCACCTACAAGTACCCACAAGTACCTACAAGTACCCACAAGTACCTACAAGTACCTACAAGTACCCACAAGTACCCACAAGTACCTACAAGCACCCACAAGCACCTTTAAGTACCCACAAGTACCTACAAGTACCCACAAGTACCTACAAGTACCTACAAGTACCCACAAGTACCTACAAGCACCCACAAGTACCTACAAGTAGCTACAAGTACCCACAAGTACCTACAAGTACCCACAAGTACCTACAAGTACCCACAAGTACCTACAAGTACCCACAAGTACCTACAAGCACCCACAAGTACCTACAAGCACCCACAAGTACCCACAAGTATCTACAAGTACCCACAAGTACCCACAAGTACCTACAACTACCCACAAGTACCCACAAGCACCCACAAGTACCTACAAGTACCTACAAGTACCCACAAGCACCAACAAGTACCTAAAAGCACCTACAAGTACCCACAAGCACCCACAAGTACCTAAAAGCACCCACAAGTACATACAAGCACCCACAAGTACCCACAAGTATCTACAAGCACCCACAAGTACCTACAAGGACCCACAAGCACCTACAAGTATCCACAAGCACCTACAAGCACCCACAAGAACCCACAATTACCCACTAGAACCCACAAGTACCTACAAGTACCCACAAGTACCCACAAGTACCCACAAGTACCTACAAGCACCCACAAGTACCTACAAGTACCCACAAGTACCTACAAGTACCCACAAGTACCTACAAGTACCTACAAGTACCCACAAGTACCTACAAGTACCTACAAGTACCCACAAGTACCTACAAGCACCCACAAGTACCTACAAGTAGCTACAAGTACCCACAAGTACCTACAAGTACCCACAAGTACCTACAAGTACCCACAAGTACCCACAAGTACCTACAAGCACCCACAAGTACCCACAAGTACTTACAAGCACCCACAAGTACCCGGGACAAGCACCCGGGTCAAGTACGAACAAGTACCTACAAGTACCCACAAGTAATCACAAGTACCCACAAGTACCTACAAGCACCCACAAGTACCTACAAGCACCCACAAGCACCTACAAGTACCCACAAGTACCTACAAGTACCCACAAGTACCTACAAGTACCCACAAGTACCTACAAGTACCCACAAGTACCTACAAGTACCCACAAGTACCTACAAGCACCCACAAGTACCTACAAGTAGCTACAAGTACCCACAAGTACCTACAAGTACCCACAAGTACCTACAAGTACCCACAAGTACCCACAAGTACCTACAAGCACCCACAAGTACCCACAAGTACTTACAAGTACCCACAAGTACTTACAAGCACCCACAAGTACCCAAAAGTACCTACAAGCACCCACAAGTACCCACAAGTACCTACAAGAACCCACAAGCACCCACAAGTACCCACAAGTACCTACAAGCACCCACAAGCACCCACAAGTACCTACAAGCACCCACAAGTACCTACAAGCACCCACAAGTACCCACAAGTACCTACAAGCACCCACAAGTACCTACAAGCACCCACAAGTACCTACAAGTAGCTACAAGTACCCACCAGTACCTACAAGTACCCACAAGTACCTACAAGTACCCACAAGTACCCACAAGTACCTACAAGCACCCACAAGTACCCACAAGTACTTACAAGCACCCACAAATACCTACAAGCACCCACAAGTACCTACAAGTACCCACAAGTACCTACAAGTACCCACAAGTACCTACAAGTACCCACAAGTACCTACAAGTACCCACAAGTACCTACAAGTACCCACAAGTACCTACAAGTACCCACAAGTACCTACAAGTACCCACAAGTACCTACAAGCACCCACAAGTACCTACAAGCACCCACAAGTACCTACAAGTACCTACAAGTACCCACAAGTACCCACAAGTACCTACAACTACCCACAAGTACCCACAAGCACCCACAAGTACCTACAAGTACCTACAAGTACCCACAAGCACCCACAAGTACCTAAAAGCACCTACAAGTACCCACAAGCACCCACAAGTACCTAAAAGCACCCACAAGTACCTACAAGCACCCACAAGTACCCACAAAGTACTTACAAGCACCCACAAGTACCTACAAGTACCCACAAGTACCTACAAGCACCCACAAGCACCTTTAAGTACCCACAAGTACCTACAAGTACCCACAAGTACCTACAAGTACCCACAAGTACCTACAAGTACCCACAAGTACCTACAAGTACCTACAAGTACCCACAAGTACCTACAAGCACCCACAAGTACCTACAAGTAGCTACAAGTACCCACAAGTACCTACAAGTACCCACAAGTACCTACAAGTACCCACAAGTACCTACAAGTACCTACAAGTACCCACAAGTACCTACAAGCACCCACAAGTACCTACAAGCACCCACAAGTACCCACAAGTATATACAAGTACCCACAAGTACCCACAAGTACCCACAAGTACCTTCAACTACCCACAAGTACCCACAAGCACCCACAAGTACCTACAAGTACCTACAAGTACCCACAAGCACCCACAAGTACCTAAAAGCACCTACAAGTACCCACAAGCACCCACAAGTACCTAAAAGCACCCACAAGTACATACAAGCACCCACAAGTACCCACAAGTATCTACAAGCACCCACAAGTACCTACAAGTACCCACAAGTACCTACAAGTACCCACAAGTACTTACAAGCACACACAAGTACCTACAAGCACCCACAAGTACCTACAAGTACCCACAAGTACCTACAAGTACCCACAAGTACCCACAAGTACCTACAAGTACCCACAAGTACCTACAAGTACCCACAAGTACCTATAAGTACCCACAAGTACCTACAAGTACCCACAAGTACCTACAAGTACCCACAAGTACCTACAAGCACCCACAAGTACCTACAAGTACCCACAAGTACCCACAAGTACCTACAACTACCCACAAGTACCTACAACTACCCACAAGTACCTACAATCACCCACAAGTACCCACAAGTACCTACAAGCACCCACAAGCACCCACAAGTACCCACAAGTACCTACAAGCACTCACAAGTACCTACAAGGACCCACAAGCACCTACAAGTATCCACAAGCACCTACAAGCACCCACAAGAACCCACAATTACCCACTAGAACCCACAAGTACCTACAAGTACCCACAAGTACCCACAAGTACCTACAAGCACCCACAAGTACCTACAAGTACCTACAAGTACCTACAAGTACCCACAAGTACCTACAAGCACCCACAAGTACCTACAAGTAGCTACAAGTACCCACAAGTACCTACAAGTACCCACAAGTACCTACAAGTACCCACAAGTACCCACAAGTACCTACAAGCACCCACAAGTACTTACAAGCACCCACAAGTACCCACAAGTACTTACAAGCACCCACAAGTACCCGGGACAAGCACCCGGGTCAAGTACCCACAAGTACCTACAAGTACCCACAAGTACCTACAAGTACCCACAAGTAATCACAAGTACCCACAAGTACCTACAAGCACCCACAAGTACCTACAAGCACCCACAAGCACCTACAAGTACCCACAAGTACCTACAAGTACCCACAAGTACCTACAAGTACCCACAAGTACCCACAAGTACCTACAAGCACCCACAAGTACCCACAAGTACTTACAAGCACCCACAAGTACCCACAAGTACTTACAAGCACCCACAAGTACCCGGGACAAGCACCCGGGTCAAGTACCCACAAGTACCTACAAGTACCCACAAGTAATCACAAGTACCCACAAGTACCTACAAGCACCCACAAGTACCTACAAGCACCCACAAGTACCCACAAGTACCTACAAGCACCCACAAGTACCTACAAGCACCCACAAGTACCTACAAGTAGCTACAAGTACCCACAAGTACCTACAAGTACCCACAAGTACCTACAAGTACCCACAAGTACCCACAAGTACCTACAAGCACCCACAAGTACCCACAAGTACTTACAAGCACCCACAAATACCTACAAGCACCCACAAGTACCTACAAGTACCCACAAGTACCTACAAGTACCCACAAGTACCTACAAGTACCCACAAGTACCTACAAGTACCCACAAGTACCTACAAGTACCCACAAGTACCTACAAGTACCCACAAGTACCTACAAGCACCCACAAGTACCTACAAGCACCCACAAGTACCTACAAGTACCCACAAGTACCTACAACTACCCACAAGTACCCACAAGCACCCACAAGTACCTACAAGTACCTACAAGTACCCACAAGCACCCACAAGTACCTAAAAGCACCTACAAGTACCCACAAGCACCCACAAGTACCTAAAAGCACCCACAAGTACCTACAAGCACCCACAAGTACCCACAAAGTACTTACAAGCACCCACAAGTACCTACAAGTACCCACAAGTACCTACAAGCACCCACAAGCACCTTTAAGTACCCACAAGTACCTACAAGTACCCACAAGTACCTACAAGTACCTACAAGTACCCACAAGTACCTACAAGCACCCACAAGTACCTACAAGTAGCTACAAGTACCCACAAGTACCTACAAGTACCCACAAGTACCTACAAGTACCCACAAGTACCTACAAGTACCCACAAGTACCTACAAGCACCCACAAGTACCTACAAGCACCCACAAGTACCCACAAGTATCTACAAGTACCCACAAGTACCCACAAGTACCTACAACTACCCACAAGTACCCACAAGCACCCACAAGTACCTACAAGTACCTACAAGTACCCACAAGCACCCACAAGTACCTAAAAGCACCTACAAGTACCCACAAGCACCCACAAGTACCTAAAAGCACCCACAAGAACATACAAGCACCCACAAGTACCCACAAGTATCTACAAGCACCCACAAGTACCTACAAGTACCCACAAGTACTTACAAGCACACACAAGTACCTACAAGCACCCACAAGTACCTACAAGTACCCACAAGTACCTACAAGTACCCACAAGTACCTACAAGCACCCACAAGTACCTAAAAGCACCCACAAGTACCCACAAGTACCTACAACTACCCACAAGTACCTACAACTACCCACAAGTACCTACAATCACCCACAAGTACCCACAAGTACCTACAAGCACCCACAAGCACCCACAAGTACCCACAAGTACCTACAAGCACCCACAAGTACCTACAAGGACCCACAAGCACCTACAAGTATCCACAAGCACCTACAAGCACCCACAAGAACCCACAATTACCCACTAGAACCCACAAGTACCTACAAGTACCCACAAGTACCCACAAGTACCTACAAGCACCCACAAGTACCTACAAGTACCCACAAGTACCCACAAGCACCCACAAGCACCTACAAGTACCCACAAGTACCTACAAGTACCCACAAGTACCCACAAGTACCTACAAGTACCCACAAGTACCCACAAGTACCTACAAGCACCCACAAGCACCTTTAAGTACCCACAAGTACCTACAAGTACCCACAAGTACCTACAAGTACCTACAAGTACCCACAAGTACCTACAAGCACCCACAAGTACCTACAAGTAGCTACAAGTACCCACAAGTACCTACAAGTACCCACAAGTACCTACAAGTACCCACAAGTACCTACAAGTACCCACAAGTACCTACAAGCACCCACAAGTACCTACAAGCACCCACAAGTACCCACAAGTATCTACAAGTACCCACAAGTACCCACAAGTACCTACAACTACCCACAAGTACCCACAAGCACCCACAAGTACCTACAAGTACCTACAAGTACCCACAAGCACCCACAAGTACCTAAAAGCACCTACAAGTACCCACAAGCACCCACAAGTACCTAAAAGCACCCACAAGTACATACAAGCACCCACAAGTACCCACAAGTATCTACAAGCACCCACAAGTACCTACAAGGACCCACAAGCACCTACAAGTATCCACAAGCACCTACAAGCACCCACAAGAACCCACAATTACCCACTAGAACCCACAAGTACCTACAAGTACCCACAAGTACCCACAAGTACCTACAAGCACCCACAAGTACCTACAAGTACCCACAAGTACCTACAAGTACCCACAAGTACCTACAAGTACCTACAAGTACCCACAAGTACCTACAAGTACCTACAAGTACCCACAAGTACCTACAAGCACCCACAAGTACCTACAAGTAGCTACAAGTACCCACAAGTACCTACAAGTACCCACAAGTACCTACAAGTACCCACAAGTACCTACAAGCACCCACAAGTACCCACAAGTACTTACAAGCACCCACAAGTACCCACAAGTACTTACAAGCACCCACAAGTACCCGGGACAAGCACCCGGGTCAAGTACCCACAAGTACCTACAAGTACCCACAAGTAATCACAAGTACCCACAAGTACCTACAAGCACCCACAAGTACCTACAAGCACCCACAAGCACCTACAAGTACCCACAAGTACCTACAAGTACCCACAAGTACCTACAAGTACCCACAAGTACCTTCAAGTACCCACAAGTACCTACAAGTACCCACAAGTACCTACAAGCACCCACAAGTACCTACAAGTAGCTACAAGTACCCACAAGTACCTACAAGTACCCACAAGTACCTACAAGTACCCACAAGTACCCACAAGTACCTACAAGCACCCACAAGTACCCACAAGTACTTACAAGTACCCACAAGTACTTACAAGCACCCACAAGTACCCAAAAGTACCTACAAGCACCCACAAGTACCCACAAGTACCTACAAGCACCCACAAGCACCCACAAGTACCTACAAGCACCCACAAGTACCTACAAGCACCCACAAGTACCCACAAGTACCTACAAGCACCCACAAGTACCTACAAGCACCCACAAGTACCTACAAGTAGCTACAAGTACCCACCAGTACCTACAAGTACCCACAAGTACCTACAAGTACCCACAAGTACCCACAAGTACCTACAAGCACCCACAAGTACCCACAAGTACTTACAAGCACCCACAAATACCTACAAGCACCCACAAGTACCTACAAGTACCCACAAGTACCTACAAGTACCCACAAGTACCTACAAGTACCCACAAGTACCTACAAGTACCCACAAGTACCTACAAGTACCCACAAGTACCTACAAGTACCCACAAGTACCTACAAGCACCCACAAGTACCTACAAGCACCCACAAGTACCTACAAGTACCTACAAGTACCCACAAGTACCCACAAGTACCTACAACTACCCACAAGTACCCACAAGCACCCACAAGTACCTACAAGTACCTACAAGTACCCACAAGCACCCACAAGTACCTAAAAGCACCTACAAGTACCCACAAGCACCCACAAGTACCTAAAAGCACCCACAAGTACCTACAAGCACCCACAAGTACCCACAAAGTACTTACAAGCACCCACAAGTACCTACAAGTACCCACAAGTACCTACAAGCACCAAAAGTACCTACAAGCACCCACAAGTACCTACAAGTACCTACAAGTACCCACAAGTACCCACAAGTACCTACAACTACCCACAAGTACCCACAAGCACCCACAAGTACCTACAAGTACCTACAAGCACCCACAAGTACCTACAAGTACCTACAAGTACCCACAAGCACCCACAAGTACCTAAAAGCACCTACAAGTACCCACAAGCACCCACAAGTACCTAAAAGCACCCACAAGTACCTACAAGCACCCACAAGTACCCACAAAGTACTTACAAGCACCCACAAGTACCTACAAGTACCCACAAGTACCTACAAGCACCCACAAGCACCTTTAAGTACCCACAAGTACCTACAAGTACCCACAAGTACCTACAAGTACCCACAAGTACCTACAAGTACCCACAAGTACCTACAAGTACCTACAAGTACCCACAAGTACCTACAAGCACCCACAAGTACCTACAAGTAGCTACAAGTACCCACAAGTACCTACAAGTACCCACAAGTACCTACAAGTACCCACAAGTACCTACAAGTACCCACAAGTACCTACAAGCACCCACAAGTACCTACAAGCACCCACAAGTACCCACAAGTATATACAAGTACCCACAAGTACCCACAAGTACCCACAAGTACCTTCAACTACCCACAAGTACCCACAAGCACCCACAAGTACCTACAAGTACCTACAAGTACCCACAAGCACCCACAAGTACCTAAAAGCACCTACAAGTACCCACAAGCACCCACAAGTACCTAAAAGCACCCACAAGTACATACAAGCACCCACAAGTACCCACAAGTATCTACAAGCACCCACAAGTACCTACAAGTACCCACAAGTACCTACAAGTACCCACAAGTACTTACAAGCACACACAAGTACCTACAAGCACCCACAAGTACCTACAAGTACCCACAAGTACCTACAAGTACCCACAAGTACCCACAAGTACCTACAAGTACCCACAAGTACCTACAAGTACCCACAAGTACCTACAAGTACCCACAAGTACCTACAAGTACCCACAAGTACCTACAAGTACCCACAAGTACCTACAAGCACCCACAAGTACCTACAAGTACCCACAAGTACCCACAAGTACCTACAACTACCCACAAGTACCTACAACTACCCACAAGTACCTACAATCACCCACAAGTACCCACAAGTACCTACAAGCACCCACAAGCACCCACAAGTACCCACAAGTACCTACAAGCACCCACAAGTACCTACAAGGACCCACAAGCACCTACAAGTATCCACAAGCACCTACAAGCACCCACAAGAACCCACAATTACCCACTAGAACCCACAAGTACCTACAAGTACCCACAAGTACCCACAAGTACCTACAAGCACCCACAAGTACCTACAAGTACCCACAAGTACCCACAAGCACCCACAAGCACCTACAAGTACCCACAAGTACCTACAAGTACCCACAAGTACCTACAAGTACCTACAAGTACCCACAAGTACCTACAAGTACCTACAAGTACCTACAAGTACCTACAAGTACCCACAAGTACCTACAAGCACCCACAAGTACCTACAAGTAGCTACAAGTACCCACAAGTACCTACAAGTACCCACAAGTACCTACAAGTACCCACAAGTACCCACAAGTACCTACAAGCACCCACAAGTACCCACAAGTACTTACAAGCACCCACAAGTACCCACAAGTACTTACAAGCACCCACAAGTACCCGGGACAAGCACCCGGGTCAAGTACCCACAAGTACCTACAAGTACCCACAAGTACCTACAAGTACCTACAAGTACCCACAAGTAATCACAAGTACCCACAAGTACCTACAAGCACCCACAAGTACCTACAAGCACCCACAAGCACCTACAAGTACCCACAAGTACCTACAAGTACCCACAAGTACCTACAAGTACCCACAAGTACCCACAAGTACCTACAAGCACCCACAAGTACCCACAAGTACTTACAAGCACCCACAAGTACCCACAAGTACTTACAAGCACCCACAAGTACCCGGGACAAGCACCCGGGTCAAGTACCCACAAGTACCTACAAGTACCCACAAGTAATCACAAGTACCCACAAGTACCTACAAGCACCCACAAGTACCTACAAGCACCCACAAGTACCCACAAGTACCTACAAGCACCCACAAGTACCTACAAGCACCCACAAGTACCTACAAGTAGCTACAAGTACCCACAAGTACCTACAAGTACCCACAAGTACCTACAAGTACCCACAAGTACCCACAAGTACCTACAAGCACCCACAAGTACCCACAAGTACTTACAAGCACCCACAAATACCTACAAGCACCCACAAGTACCTACAAGTACCCACAAGTACCTACAAGTACCCACAAGTACCTACAAGTACCCACAAGTACCTACAAGTACCCACAAGTACCTACAAGTACCCACAAGTACCTACAAGTACCCACAAGTACCTACAAGCACCCACAAGTACCTACAAGCACCCACAAGTACCTACAAGTACCTACAAGTACCCACAAGTACCCACAAGTACCTACAACTACCCACAAGTACCCACAAGCACCCACAAGTACCTACAAGTACCTACAAGTACCCACAAGCACCCACAAGTACCTAAAAGCACCTACAAGTACCCACAAGCACCCACAAGTACCTAAAAGCACCCACAAGTACCTACAAGCACCCACAAGTACCCACAAAGTACTTACAAGCACCCACAAGTACCTACAAGTACCCACAAGTACCTACAAGCACCCACAAGCACCTTTAAGTACCCACAAGTACCTACAAGTACCCACAAGTACCTACAAGTACCCACAAGTACCTACAAGTACCTACAAGTACCCACCAGTACCTACAAGTACCCACAAGTACCTACAAGTACCCACAAGTACCCACAAGTACCTACAAGCACCCACAAGTACCCACAAGTACTTACAAGCACCCACAAATACCTACAAGCACCAACAAGTACCTACAAGTACCCACAAGTACCTACAAGTACCCACAAGTACCTACAAGTACCCACAAGTACCTACAAGTACCCACAAGTACCTACAAGTACCCACAAGTACCTACAAGTACCCACAAGTACCTACAAGCACCCACAAGTACCTACAAGCACCCACAAGTACCTACAAGTACCTACAAGTACCCACAAGTACCCACAAGTACCTACAACTACCCACAAGTACCCACAAGCACCCACAAGTACCTACAAGTACCTACAAGTACCCACAAGCACCCACAAGTACCTAAAAGCACCTACAAGTACCCACAAGCACCCACAAGTACCTAAAAGCACCCACAAGTACCTACAAGCACCCACAAGTACCCACAAAGTACTTACAAGCACCCACAAGTACCTACAAGTACCCACAAGTACCTACAAGCACCAAAAGTACCTACAAGCACCCACAAGTACCTACAAGTACCTACAAGTACCCACAAGTACCCACAAGTACCTACAACTACCCACAAGTACCCACAAGCACCCACAAGTACCTACAAGTACCTACAAGTACCCACAAGCACCCACAAGTACCTAAAAGCACCTACAAGTACCCACAAGCACCCACAAGTACCTAAAAGCACCCACAAGTACCTACAAGCACCCACAAGTACCCACAAAGTACTTACAAGCACCCACAAGTACCTACAAGTACCCACAAGTACCTACAAGCACCCACAAGCACCTTTAAGTACCCACAAGTACCTACAAGTACCCACAAGTACCTACAAGTACCCACAAGTACCTACAAGTACCCACAAGTACCTACAAGTACCTACAAGTACCCACAAGTACCTACAAGCACCCACAAGTACCTACAAGTAGCTACAAGTACCCACAAGTACCTACAAGTACCCACAAGTACCTACAAGTACCCACAAGTACCTACAAGTACCCACAAGTACCTACAAGCACCCACAAGTACCTACAAGCACCCACAAGTACCCACAAGTATATACAAGTACCCACAAGTACCCACAAGTACCTTCAACTACCCACAAGTACCCACAAGCACCCACAAGTACCTACAAGTACCTACAAGTACCCACAAGCACCCACAAGTACCTAAAAGCACCTACAAGTACCCACAAGCACCCACAAGTACCTAAAAGCACCCACAAGTACATACAAGCACCCACAAGTACCCACAAGTATCTACAAGCACCCACAAGTACCTACAAGTACCCACAAGTACCTACAAGTACCCACAAGTACTTACAAGCACACACAAGTACCTACAAGCACCCACAAGTACCTACAAGTACCCACAAGTACCTACAAGTACCCACAAGTACCCACAAGTACCTACAAGTACCCACAAGTACCTACAAGTACCCACAAGTACCTACAAGTACCCACAAGTACCTACAAGTACCCACAAGTACCTACAAGTACCCACAAGTACCTACAAGCACCCACAAGTACCTACAAGTACCCACAAGTACCCACAAGTACCTACAACTACCCACAAGTACCTACAACTACCCACAAGTACCTACAATCACCCACAAGTACCCACAAGTACCTACAAGCACCCACAAGCACCCACAAGTACCCACAAGTACCTACAAGCACCCACAAGTACCTACAAGGACCCACAAGCACCTACAAGTATCCACAAGCACCTACAAGCACCCACAAGAACCCACAATTACCCACTAGAACCCACAAGTACCTACAAGTACCCACAAGTACCCACAAGTACCTACAAGCACCCACAAGTACCTACAAGTACCCACAAGTACCCACAAGCACCCACAAGCACCTACAAGTACCCACAAGTACCTACAAGTACCCACAAGTACCTACAAGTACCTACAAGTACCCACAAGTACCTACAAGTACCTACAAGTACCTACAAGTACCTACAAGTACCCACAAGTACCTACAAGCACCCACAAGTACCTACAAGTAGCTACAAGTACCCACAAGTACCTACAAGTACCCACAAGTACCTACAAGTACCCACAAGTACCCACAAGTACCTACAAGCACCCACAAGTACCCACAAGTACTTACAAGCACCCACAAGTACCCACAAGTACTTACAAGCACCCACAAGTACCCGGGACAAGCACCCGGGTCAAGTACCCACAAGTACCTACAAGTACCCACAAGTACCTACAAGTACCTACAAGTACCCACAAGTAATCACAAGTACCCACAAGTACCTACAAGCACCCACAAGTACCTACAAGCACCCACAAGCACCTACAAGTACCCACAAGTACCTACAAGTACCCACAAGTACCTACAAGTACCCACAAGTACCCACAAGTACCTACAAGCACCCACAAGTACCCACAAGTACTTACAAGCACCCACAAGTACCCACAAGTACTTACAAGCACCCACAAGTACCCGGGACAAGCACCCGGGTCAAGTACCCACAAGTACCTACAAGTACCCACAAGTAATCACAAGTACCCACAAGTACCTACAAGCACCCACAAGTACCTACAAGCACCCACAAGTACCCACAAGTACCTACAAGCACCCACAAGTACCTACAAGCACCCACAAGTACCTACAAGTAGCTACAAGTACCCACAAGTACCTACAAGTACCCACAAGTACCTACAAGTACCCACAAGTACCCACAAGTACCTACAAGCACCCACAAGTACCCACAAGTACTTACAAGCACCCACAAATACCTACAAGCACCCACAAGTACCTACAAGTACCCACAAGTACCTACAAGTACCCACAAGTACCTACAAGTACCCACAAGTACCTACAAGTACCCACAAGTACCTACAAGTACCCACAAGTACCTACAAGTACCCACAAGTACCTACAAGCACCCACAAGTACCTACAAGCACCCACAAGTACCTACAAGTACCTACAAGTACCCACAAGTACCCACAAGTACCTACAACTACCCACAAGTACCCACAAGCACCCACAAGTACCTACAAGTACCTACAAGTACCCACAAGCACCCACAAGTACCTAAAAGCACCTACAAGTACCCACAAGCACCCACAAGTACCTAAAAGCACCCACAAGTACCTACAAGCACCCACAAGTACCCACAAAGTACTTACAAGCACCCACAAGTACCTACAAGTACCCACAAGTACCTACAAGCACCCACAAGCACCTTTAAGTACCCACAAGTACCTACAAGTACCCACAAGTACCTACAAGTACCCACAAGTACCTACAAGTACCTACAAGTACCCACCAGTACCTACAAGTACCCACAAGTACCTACAAGTACCCACAAGTACCCACAAGTACCTACAAGCACCCACAAGTACCCACAAGTACTTACAAGCACCCACAAATACCTACAAGCACCCACAAGTACCTACAAGTACCCACAAGTACCTACAAGTACCCACAAGTACCTACAAGTACCCACAAGTACCTACAAGTACCCACAAGTACCTACAAGTACCCACAAGTACCTACAAGTACCCACAAGTACCTACAAGCACCCACAAGTACCTACAAGCACCCACAAGTACCTACAAGTACCTACAAGTACCCACAAGTACCCACAAGTACCTACAACTACCCACAAGTACCCACAAGCACCCACAAGTACCTACAAGTACCTACAAGTACCCACAAGCACCCACAAGTACCTAAAAGCACCTACAAGTACCCACAAGCACCCACAAGTACCTAAAAGCACCCACAAGTACCTACAAGCACCCACAAGTACCCACAAAGTACTTACAAGCACCCACAAGTACCTACAAGTACCCACAAGTACCTACAAGCACCAAAAGTACCTACAAGCACCCACAAGTACCTACAAGTACCTACAAGTACCCACAAGTACCCACAAGTACCTACAACTACCCACAAGTACCCACAAGCACCCACAAGTACCTACAAGTACCTACAAGTACCCACAAGCACCCACAAGTACCTAAAAGCACCTACAAGTACCCACAAGCACCCACAAGTACCTAAAAGCACCCACAAGTACCTACAAGCACCCACAAGTACCCACAAAGTACTTACAAGCACCCACAAGTACCTACAAGTACCCACAAGTACCTACAAGCACCCACAAGCACCTTTAAGTACCCACAAGTACCTACAAGTACCCACAAGTACCTACAAGTACCCACAAGTACCTACAAGTACCCACAAGTACCTACAAGTACCTACAAGTACCCACAAGTACCTACAAGCACCCACAAGTACCTACAAGTAGCTACAAGTACCCACAAGTACCTACAAGTACCCACAAGTACCTACAAGTACCCACAAGTACCTACAAGTACCCACAAGTACCTACAAGCACCCACAAGTACCTACAAGCACCCACAAGTACCCACAAGTATATACAAGTACCCACAAGTACCCACAAGTACCTTCAACTACCCACAAGTACCCACAAGCACCCACAAGTACCTACAAGTACCTACAAGTACCCACAAGCACCCACAAGTACCTAAAAGCACCTACAAGTACCCACAAGCACCCACAAGTACCTAAAAGCACCCACAAGTACATACAAGCACCCACAAGTACCCACAAGTATCTACAAGCACCCACAAGTACCTACAAGTACCCACAAGTACCTACAAGTACCCACAAGTACTTACAAGCACACACAAGTACCTACAAGCACCCACAAGCACCTACAAGTACCCACAAGTACCTACAAGTACCCACAAGTACCCACAAGTACCTACAAGTACCCACAAGTACCTACAAGTACCCACAAGTACCTACAAGTACCCACAAGTACCTACAAGTACCCACAAGTACCTACAAGTACCCACAAGTACCTACAAGCACCCACAAGTACCTACAAGTACCCACAAGTACCCACAAGTACCTACAACTACCCACAAGTACCTACAACTACCCACAAGTACCTACAATCACCCACAAGTACCCACAAGTACCTACAAGCACCCACAAGCACCCACAAGTACCCACAAGTACCTACAAGCACCCACAAGTACCTACAAGGACCCACAAGCACCTACAAGTATCCACAAGCACCTACAAGCACCCACAAGAACCCACAATTACCCACTAGAACCCACAAGTACCTACAAGTACCCACAAGTACCCACAAGTACCTACAAGCACCCACAAGTACCTACAAGTACCCACAAGTACCCACAAGCACCCACAAGCACCTACAAGTACCCACAAGTACCTACAAGTACCCACAAGTACCTACAAGTACCTACAAGTACCCACAAGTACCTACAAGTACCTACAAGTACCTACAAGTACCTACAAGTACCCACAAGTACCTACAAGCACCCACAAGTACCTACAAGTAGCTACAAGTACCCACAAGTACCTACAAGTACCCACAAGTACCTACAAGTACCCACAAGTACCCACAAGTACCTACAAGCACCCACAAGTACCCACAAGTACTTACAAGCACCCACAAGTACCCACAAGTACTTACAAGCACCCACAAGTACCCGGGACAAGCACCCGGGTCAAGTACCCACAAGTACCTACAAGTACCCACAAGTACCTACAAGTACCTACAAGTACCCACAAGTAATCACAAGTACCCACAAGTACCTACAAGCACCCACAAGTACCTACAAGCACCCACAAGCACCTACAAGTACCCACAAGTACCTACAAGTACCCACAAGTACCTACAAGTACCCACAAGTACCCACAAGTACCTACAAGCACCCACAAGTACCCACAAGTACTTACAAGCACCCACAAGTACCCACAAGTACTTACAAGCACCCACAAGTACCCGGGACAAGCACCCGGGTCAAGTACCCACAAGTACCTACAAGTACCCACAAGTAATCACAAGTACCCACAAGTACCTACAAGCACCCACAAGTACCTACAAGCACCCACAAGTACCCACAAGTACCTACAAGCACCCACAAGTACCTACAAGCACCCACAAGTACCTACAAGTAGCTACAAGTACCCACAAGTACCTACAAGTACCCACAAGTACCTACAAGTACCCACAAGTACCCACAAGTACCTACAAGCACCCACAAGTACCCACAAGTACTTACAAGCACCCACAAATACCTACAAGCACCCACAAGTACCTACAAGTACCCACAAGTACCTACAAGTACCCACAAGTACCTACAAGTACCCACAAGTACCTACAAGTACCCACAAGTACCTACAAGTACCCACAAGTACCTACAAGTACCCACAAGTACCTACAAGCACCCACAAGTACCTACAAGCACCCACAAGTACCTACAAGTACCTACAAGTACCCACAAGTACCCACAAGTACCTACAACTACCCACAAGTACCCACAAGCACCCACAAGTACCTACAAGTACCTACAAGTACCCACAAGCACCCACAAGTACCTAAAAGCACCTACAAGTACCCACAAGCACCCACAAGTACCTAAAAGCACCCACAAGTACCTACAAGCACCCACAAGTACCCACAAAGTACTTACAAGCACCCACAAGTACCTACAAGTACCCACAAGTACCTACAAGCACCCACAAGCACCTTTAAGTACCCACAAGTACCTACAAGTACCCACAAGTACCTACAAGTACCCACAAGTACCTACAAGTACCTACAAGTACCCACAAGTACCTACAAGCACCCACAAGTACCTACAAGTAGCTACAAGTACCCACAAGTACCTACAAGTACCCACAAGTACCTACAAGTACCCACAAGTACCTACAAGTACCCACAAGTACCTACAAGCACCCACAAGTACCTACAAGCACCCACAAGTACCCACAAGTATCTACAAGTACCCACAAGTACCCACAAGTACCTACAACTACCCACAAGTACCCACAAGCACCCACAAGTACCTACAAGTACCTACAAGTACCCACAAGCACCCACAAGTACCTAAAAGCACCTACAAGTACCCACAAGCACCCACAAGTACCTAAAAGCACCCACAAGTACATACAAGCACCCACAAGTACCCACAAGTATCTACAAGCACCCACAAGTACCTACAAGTACCCACAAGTACTTACAAGCACACACAAGTACCTACAAGCACCCACAAGTACCTACAAGTACCCACAAGTACCTACAAGTACCCACAAGTACCTACAAGCACCCACAAGTACCTACAAGTACCCACAAGTACCTACAACTACCCACAAGTACCTACAACTACCCACAAGTACCTACAATCACCCACAAGTACCCACAAGTACCTACAAGCACCCACAAGCACCCACAAGTACCCACAAGTACCTACAAGCACCCACAAGTACCTACAAGGACCCACAAGCACCTACAAGTATCCACAAGCACCTACAAGCACCCACAAGAACCCACAATTACCCACTAGAACCCACAAGTACCCACAAGTACCCACAAGTACCTACAAGCACCCACAAGTACCTACAAGTACCCACAAGTACCCACAAGCACCCACAAGCACCTACAAGTACCCACAAGTACCTACAAGTACCCACAAGTACCTACAAGTACCTACAAGTACCCACAAGTACCTACAAGTACCCACAAGTACCTACAAGTACAGTCGCGGAAATAAGTTTCGGATCATTTTCAATCGACGATAATTTCATGATGGGTCGTTGTATCGCAAAATTTTTGACATTATTAGTTAAGTGTGAATGTCAAGAATAGGTCAACACCTTATTTTTGAAAATCAGAAAATTATTGCGCTCGTGACTATTAAAAAACCAAAAAATCACTTTTCGACCAATCAAAATCTTCGCGTCACGTGACATTTTTTAGATGCATCACATAGCTCGCGTCATTTGGAAACGAACACTTTTTGAAATTTTAAAATCGGTCCAGCCGTTCAAAAGTTATGGAGTAAAATGTGACTGTATTTTGGTCACAAATTAAGCCTAACGTCCAAAATATTGTTTAAGAAAAGCCAATGAAGCCAAAGGCGGGTAATGTTATTTCAATGGAAAAAGGAAAACACCAAAAAATTGCTTTTGAAAAATATTATAAAATTGAGTAATTAAAATAAAAATTGATTAATTAAAAATAAAACTCATTGAATCAAATTAAAATCGATTAAATCAAATTAAAATCGACTAAATCCAATTAAAATTGACTCATTCAAATTAAAATTGAATAAAATTGATTAAATCAAATTAAAATTGACTAAATCAAATTAAAATTGACTAAATCAAATTAAAATTGACTAAGTCCAATTAAAATTGATTAAATCCAATTAAAATTGACTAAATCAAATTAAAATTGACTAAATCCAATTAAAATTGACTAAATCCAATTAAAATTGATTAAATCAAGTTAAAATTGAGTAAATCAAGTTAAAATTGAGTAAATCCAATTAAAATTGACTAAATCAAATTAAAATTGACTAAATCCAATTAAAATTGACTAAATCCAATTAAAATTGACTAAATCCAATTAAAATTGACTAAATCCAATTAAAATTGATTAAATCAAGTTAAAATTGAGTAAATCCAATTAAAATTGAGTAAATCAAGTTAAAATTGAGTAAATCAAATTAAAATTGAGTAAATCAAATTAAAATTGACTAAATCCAATTAAAATTGACTAAATCCAATTAAAATTGACTAAATCCAATTAAAATTGATTAAATCAAATTAAAATTGATTAAATCAAGTTAAAATTGAGTAAATCCAATTAAAATTGAGTAAATCCAATTAAAATTGACTAAATCCAATTAAAATTGACTCATTCAAATTAAAATTGATTAAATCAGGTTAAAATTGAGTAAATCCAATTAAAATTGACTAAATCCAATTAAAATTGACTAAATCCAATTAAAATTGAGTAAATCAAGTTAAAATTGAGTAAATCAAATTAAAATTGACTAAATCCAATTAAAATTGACTAAATCCAATTAAAATTGACTAAATCCAATTAAAATTGACTAAATCCAATTAAAATTGATTAAATCAAATTAAAATTGATTAAATCAAATTAAAATTGATTAAATCAAATTAAAATTGACTAAATCCAATTAAAATTGACTAAATCCAATTAAAATTGATTAAATCAAATTAAAATTGATTAAATCAAATTAAAATTGACTAAATCCAATTAAAATTGACTAAATCCAATTAAAATTGATTAAATCAAATTAAAATTGATTAAATCAAATTAAAATTAAATAAATCAAGTTAAAATTGATTAAAGTAAATACAAATTGAATCATTCAAATTAAAATTGACTCATTCGAATTAATATTGACTCATTCGAATTAAAATTGACTCATTCGAATTAATATTGACTCATTCGAATTAAAATTGACTAATTCGAATTAAAATTGACTCATTCGAATTAAAATTGACTCATTCGAATTAATATTGACTCATTCGAATTAAAATTGACTAATTCGAATTAAAATTGACTAATTCGAATTAAAATTGACTCATTCGAATTAAAATTGACTCATTCAAATTAAAATTGATTAAATCAGGTTAAAATTGAGTAAATCCAATTAAAATTGACTAAATCCAATTAAAATTGAGTAAATCAAGTTAAAATTGAGTAAATCAAATTAAAATTGACTAATTCGAATTAAAATTGACTCATTCGAATTAAAATTGACTCATTCGAATTAAAATTGACTAATTCGAATTAAAATTGACTCATTCGAATTAAAATTGACTCATTCGAATTAAAATTGACTCATTCGAATTAATATTGACTCATTCGAATTAAAATTGACTAATTCGAATTAAAATTGACTCATTCGAATTAAAATTGACTCATTCGAATTAAAATTTACTCATTCGAATTAATATTGACTCATTCGAATTAAAATTGACTAATTCGAATTAAAATTGACTCATTCGAATTAATATTGACTCATTCGAATTAAAATTGACTCATTCGAATTAATATTGACTCATTCGAATTAAAATTGACTAATTCGAATTAAAATTGACTCATTCGAATTAAAATTGACTCATTCGAATTAATATTGACTCATTCGAATTAATATTGACTCATTCGAATCAAAATTGACTAATTCGAATTAAAATTGACTCATTCGAATTAAAATTGACTCATTCGAATAAATATTGACTCATTCGAATTAAAATTGACTCATTCGAATTAATATTGACTCATTCGAATTAAAATTGACTAATTCGAATTAAAATTGACTCATTCGAATTAAAATTGACTCATTCGAATTAAAATTGACTCATTCGAATTAAAATTGACTCATTTGAATTAATATTGACTCATTCGAATTAAAATTGACTCATTCGAATTAATATTGACTCATTCGAATTAAAATTGACTAATTCGAATTAAAATTGACTCATTCGAATTAAAATTGACTCATTCGAATTAAAATTGACTCATTCGAATTAATATTGACTCATTCGAATTAAAATTGACTAATTCGAATTAAAATTGACTCATTCGAATTAATATTGACTCATTCGAATTAAAATTGACTAATTCGAATTAAAATTGACTCATTCGAATTAAAATTGACTCATTCGAATTAAAATTGACTCATTCGAATTAATATTGACTCATTCGAATTAAAATTGACTAATTCGAATTAAAATTGACTCATTCGAATTAATATTGACTCATTCGAATTAAAATTGACTAATTCGAATTAAAATTGACTCATTCGAATTAAAACTGACTCATTCAAATCAAAATTAATTTTAACTATTAATTAATTCGTCTATTTATCCTAATGGGAGTATGAGCTATATTTATGACTATTTATTTTTTACAAAAATTTGTGCTTCGCCTTAAATTTGTATTCTACGTAAATTCGGATAGGTTTTTCTTGCACGGCATGTGTAATGTGAATTAGGCTTATTGCTGAAGGTTTCACGTCATTTTCTGGAATGGCTAATTAGTCTCTCAAAGAATCCTTTGAAAAAATGAAAAGGCTGGTTTCATTTCCAATACCAGAGCATTGTTTGTTTACTCGATTTTTACGAACAAACCGTTTATGATATATTTTTAATGAAACCATTTTCAAACTATAATACACTATTACTGGTATGACGTCCTACTTTAAACCATGAAGAGACCATTTTTAGACCCCAAGTTTTCGGCCCTGCCCCATTGGACCGAATCGCATTCGGCCAAAACCAGTCCCAATCAAACGAAAAACCCGCACTTTTGGCGGATTCGGTCCAATGGGACAGTCCCATTGGAGCAAAAACTCGCACTTCTCCTGGGTTTCGGATTCGATCCATAAAATGAATTTAATTTAAACAATTTCTTTGACTTATAATAAAATAATGGTCAAAGAAATTGAGCACCATACGCGAAAATTCTGTAAAATATTAAACACCTATTTTAGTTTAGAAGAACCAAATACTTTCAGATCCCCGAAAATTTACTTATTGTAGGTTTTTTTTATTATTTAAAGTCATATTTATCACGATATCAGCTAATTGATAGGAGAATATTTTGGAAAAGGTGGCAGCTAATTAATAGCAGAATATTTTGGAAAAGGTGGCAGCTAATTAATTGGAAAATATTTAGGAAAAGGTGGCAAATAATTAATAGCAGAATATTTTGGAAAAGGTGGCAACGAATTATTGGAACCATTGTTTTGGAAAAGGTGGCAGCTAACTATTAGGAGAATATTTTGGAAAAGGTGGTAGCTAATTAGTAGGATAATGTTTTGAAAAGGTGGTAGCTAATTAATAGGAAAATAACAAAACCGAACCGAACCTAACCTAACCTACCCGAAACCAAAATATTAAAATTTTAATTTTAAACTTAAAAATTGATGGAACTACCATTAAGATTATACTTCATTTTAAGCACAATTTGTTTATTAATTCTAAATATCTCTTGCCTTGACAGGAATGAAATTGAGCGTTTTAATTAGTATCACGAAACATTTAATTTATATATTTTAAAACTACACCACCGAATCGCTGACGGCTATCGTGTTTCAAGTTATATTGATGTATTTTTTAGGGTATATTCGGACGAGAATATAGCTATTGGGCTAGATTTTGAAATTCTAGCCAATTATTTTCTGTCGAATGCGATTCTGTCCATTGAGATTCGGTTCAATGGGAACCCCCCAAGTTTTCAGTAAGAAATAAGACTGAAGAACAGATATGTATAAAAACCGTCTTTGTAGTCTTAGTCAAAATAAATGATAAGCGGACAAAATGAGTTGGTGGTTGAAGTAAAAAATATAAAATATTTCAGGCTTAAAGACACGATTTGGAAAAGAGTGCCTTAGATAAATTTTCGGTAAACAAAGTTTTCATGAAATTAAACTATGATATATTTGAATTTAATTAACCCTACACTCTAAGAATATTTATATATAAATATATATTTATATTTTTAAGAGAATTTATATGGGTTCAAATTTGACAGCATTACAGGTGTTTGTTATTTTTTGTGTTATGAAAGGGTTTAATAACACTTATTTGAGCAATTGGTGTGAAAGATAAGAATAGAATGGTGCAACAGAGGTGCAGTTTAACACCTTTAAACAAGAAGCTAAAAGTAATTTTTTACTCTCATATGAGTGTTGTGCAGCTGATAATGTCGCATAACACCCCCTTCAGAGTGTCGCATGCAGAAAAACCCAGCTTGTTTTTTTTGAAAGTTTCGAACTCCTTTTCTATTTAAAGCGCAGTTCGGTTTTTTCCCATAGTAACATTACCTCTACAGAGGGTCCTCTCTTTTTTTGGCTTTCTCAAAGAGGAGGGAAATGTTAACTCGAATTAGTCAATTTTAATTGAAGTTCATCAATTTTAATTGGATTTAGTCAGTTTTAATTGGATTTAGTCAGTTTTAATTGGATTTAGTCAATTTTAATTGGATTTAGTCAATTTTAATTTGATTTAATCAATTTTAATTTGATTTAATCAATTGTAATTTGATTTAATCAATTTTAACTTGATTTAATCAATTTTAATTTGAATGAGTCAATTTTAATTGGATTTAGTCAATTTTAATTGGATTTACTCAATTTTAATTGGATTTACTCAATTTTAACTTGATTTAATCAATTTTAATTTGATTTAATCAATTTTAATTGGATTTAGTCAATTTTAATTGGATTTAGTCAATTTTAATTTGATTTAGTCAATTTTAATTTGATTTAATCAATTTTATTCAATTTTAATTTGAATGAGTCAATTTTAATTGGATTTAGTCGATTTTAATTTGATTTACTCAATTTTAATTGGATTTACTCAATTTTAACTTGATTTAATCAATTTTAATTTGAATGAGTCAATTTTAATTGGATTTAGTCAATTTTAATTGGATTTACTCAATTTTAATTGGATTTACTCAATTTTAACTTGATTTAATCAATTTTAATTTGATTTAATCAATTTTAATTGGATTTAGTCAATTTTAATTGGATCTAGTCAATTTTAATTGGATTTAGTCAATTTTAATTTGATTTACTCAATTTTAATTTGATTTACTCAATTTTAACTTGATTTACTCAATTTTAACTTGATTTAATCAATTTTAATTGGATTTAGTCAATTTTAATTGGATTTAGTCAATTTTAATTGGATTTAGTCAATTTTAATTGGATTTAGTCAATTTTAATTTGATTTAGTCAATTTTAATTGGATTTACTCAATTTTAACTTGATTTACTCAATTTTAACTTGATTTAATCAATTTTAATTGGATTTAGTCAATTTTAATTGGATTTAGTCAATTTTAATTTGATTTAGTCAATTTTAATTGGATTTAATCAATTTTAATTGGACTTAGTCAATTTTAATTTGATTTAGTCAATTTTAATTTGATTTAGTCAATTTTAATTTGATTTAATCAATTTTATTCAATTTTAATTTGAATGAGTCAATTTTAATTGGATTTAGTCGATTTTAATTTGATTTAATCGATTTTAATTTGATTCAATGAGTTTTATTTTTAATTAATCAATTTTTATTTTAATTACTCAATTTTATAATATTTTTCAAAAGCAATTTTTTGGTGTTTTCCTTTTTCCATTGAAATTTTATTCAATTTTAATTTGAATGAGTCAATTTTAATTGGATTTAGTCGATTTTAATTTGATTTACTCAATTTTAATTGGATTTACTCAATTTTAACTTGATTTAATCAATTTTAATTTGAATGAGTCAATTTTAATTGGATTTAGTCAATTTTAATTGGATTTACTCAATTTTAATTGGATTTACTCAATTTTAACTTGATTTAATCAATTTTAATTTGATTTAATCAATTTTAATTGGATTTAGTCAATTTTAATTGGATTTAGTCAATTTTAATTGGATTTAGTCAATTTTAATTTGATTTACTCAATTTTAATTTGATTTACTCAATTTTAACTTGATTTACTCAATTTTAATTGGATTTACTCAATTTTAACTTGATTTAATCAATTTTAATTAGATTTAGTCAATTTTAATTGGATTTAGTCAATTTTAATTGGATTTAGTCAATTTTAATTGGATTTAGTCAATTTTAATTTGATTTAGTCAATTTTAATTGGATTTACTCAATTTTAACTTGATTTACTCAATTTTAACTTGATTTAATCAATTTTAATTGGATTTAGTCAATTTTAATTGGATTTAGTCAATTTTAATTTGATTTAGTCAATTTTAATTGGATTTAATCAATTTTAATTGGACTTAGTCAATTTTAATTTGATTTAGTCAATTTTAATTTGATTTAGTCAATTTTAATTTGATTTAATCAATTTTATTCAATTTTAATTTGAATGAGTCAATTTTAATTGGATTTAGTCGATTTTAATTTGATTTAATCGATTTTAATTTGATTCAATGAGTTTTATTTTTAATTAATCAATTTTTATTTTAATTACTCAATTTTATAATATTTTTCAAAAGCAATTTTTTGGTGTTTTCCTTTTTCCATTGAAATAACATTACCCGCCTTTGGCTTCATTGGCTTTTCTTAAACAATATTTTGGACGTTAGGCTTAATTTGTGACCAAAATACAGTCACATTTTACTCCATAACTTTTGAACGGCTGGACCGATTTTAAAATTTCAAAAAGTGTTCGTTTCCAAATGACGCGAGCTATGTGATGCATCTAAAAAATGTCACGTGACGCGAAGATTTTGATTGGTCGAAAAGTGATTTTTTGGTTTTTTAATAGTCACGAGCGCAATAATTTTCTGATTTTCAAAAATAAGGTGTTGACCTATTCTTGACATTCACACTTAACTAATAATGTCAAAAATTTTGCGATACAACGACCCATCATGAAATTATCGTCGATTGAAAATGATCCGAAACTTATTTCCGCGACTGTACCTACAAGTACCCACAAGTACCTACAAGCACCCACAAGTACCTACAAGTAGCTACAAGTACCCACAAGTACCTACAAGTACCCACAAGTACCTACAAGTACCCACAAGTACCCACAAGTACCTACAAGCACCCACAAGTACCCACAAGTACTTACAAGCACCCACAAGTACCCACAAGTACTTACAAGCACCCACAAGTACCCGGGACAAGCACCCGGGTCAAGTACCCACAAGTACCTACAAGTACCCACAAGTAATCACAAGTACCCACAAGTACCTACAAGCACCCACAAGTACCTACAAGCACCCACAAGCACCTACAAGTACCCACAAGTACCTACAAGTACCCACAAGTACCTACAAGTACCCACAAGTACCTACAAGTACCCACAAGTACCTACAAGTACCCACAAGTACCTACAAGCACCCACAAGTACCTACAAGTAGCTACAAGTACCCACAAGTACCTACAAGTACCCACAAGTACCTTAAAGTACCCACAAGTACCCACAAGTACCTACAAGCACCCACAAGTACCCACAAGTACTTACAAGTACCCACAAGTACCCACAAGTACTTACAAGCACCCACAAGTACCCAAAAGTACCTACAAGCACCCACAAGCACCCACAAGTACCTACAAGCACCCACAAGTACCTACAAGCACCCACAAGTACCCACAAGTACCTACAAGCACCCACAAGTACCTACAAGCACCCACAAGTACCTACAAGTAGCTACAAGTACCCACCAGTACCTACAAGTACCCACAAGTACCTACAAGTACCCACAAGTACCCACAAGTACCTACAAGCACCCACAAGTACCCACAAGTACTTACAAGCACCCACAAATACCTACAAGCACCCACAAGTACCTACAAGTACCCACAAGTACCTACAAGTACCCACAAGTACCTACAAGTACCCACAAGTACCTACAAGTACCCACAAGTACCTACAAGTACCCACAAGTACCTACAAGTACCCACAAGTACCTACAAGCACCCACAAGTACCTACAAGCACCCACAAGTACCTACAAGTACCTACAAGTACCCACAAGTACCCACAAGTACCTACAACTACCCACAAGTACCCACAAGCACCCACAAGTACCTACAAGTACCCACAAGTACCTACAACTACCCACAAGTACCCACAAGTACCCACAAGTACCTACAAGTACCCACAAGTACCTACAAGTACCTACAAGTACCCACAAGTACCTACAAGTACCCACAAGTACCTACAAGTACCTACAAGTACCCACAAGTACCTACAAGCACCCACAAGTACCTACAAGTAGCTACAAGTACCCACAAGTACCTACAAGTACCCACAAGTACCTACAAGTACCCACAAGTACCCACAAGTACCCACAAGTACCTACAAGTACCCACAAGTACCTACAAGTACCCACAAGTACCTACAAGTACCCACAAGTACCTACAAGTACCCACAAGTACCTACAAGTACCCACAAGTACCTACAAGTACCCACAAGTACCTACAAGTACCCACAAGTACCTACAAGCACCCACAAGTACCTACAAGTACCTACAAGTACCCACAAGTACCCACAAGTACCTACAACTACCCACAAGTACCCACAAGCACCCACAAGTACCTACAAGTACCTACAAGTACCCACAAGCACCCACAAGTACCTAAAAGCACCTACAAGTACCCACAAGCACCCACAAGTACCTAAAAGCACCCACAAGTACCTACAAGCACCCACAAGTACCCACAAAGTACTTACAAGCACCCACAAGTACCTACAAGTACCCACAAGTACCTACAAGCACCCACAAGCACCTTTAAGTACCCACAAGTACCTACAAGTACCCACAAGTACCTACAAGTACCCACAAGTACCTACAAGTACCCACAAGTACCTACAAGCACCCACAAGTACCTACAAGTAGCTACAAGTACCCACAAGTACCTACAAGTACCCACAAGTACCTACAAGTACCCACAAGTACCTACAAGTACCCACAAGTACCTACAAGCACCCACAAGTACCTACAAGCACCCACAAGTACCCACAAGTATCTACAAGTACCCACAAGTACCCACAAGTACCTACAACTACCCACAAGTACCCACAAGCACCCACAAGTACCTACAAGTACCTACAAGTACCCACAAGCACCCACAAGTACCTAAAAGCACCTACAAGTACCCACAAGCACCCACAAGTACCTAAAAGCACCCACAAGTACATACAAGCACCCACAAGTACCCACAAGTATCTACAAGCACCCACAAGTACCTACAAGTACCCACAAGTACTTACAAGCACACACAAGTACCTACAAGCACCCACAAGTACCTACAAGTACCCACAAGTACCTACAAGTACCCACAAGTACCTACAAGCACCCACAAGTACCTACAAGTACCCACAAGTACCCACAAGTACCTACAACTACCCACAAGTACCTACAACTACCCACAAGTACCTACAATCACCCACAAGTACCCACAAGTACCTACAAGCACCCACAAGCACCCACAAGTACCCACAAGTACCTACAAGCACCCACAAGTACCTACAAGGACCCACAAGCACCTACAAGTATCCACAAGCACCTACAAGCACCCACAAGAACCCACAATTACCCACTAGAACCCACAAGTACCCACAAGTACCCACAAGTACCCACAAGTACCCACAAGTACCTACAAGCACCCACAAGTACCTACAAGTACCCACAAGTACCCACAAGCACCCACAAGCACCTACAAGTACCCACAAGTACCTACAAGTACCCACAAGTACCTACAAGTACCTACAAGTACCCACAAGTACCTACAAGTACCCACAAGTACCTACAAGTACCTACAAGTACCCACAAGTACCTACAAGCACCCACAAGTACCTACAAGTAGCTACAAGTACCCACAAGTACCTACAAGTACCCACAAGTACCTACAAGTACCCACAAGTACCCACAAGTACCTACAAGCACCCACAAGTACCCACAAGTACTTACAAGCACCCACAAGTACCCACAAGTACTTACAAGCACCCACAAGTACCCGGGACAAGCACCCGGGTCAAGTACCCACAAGTACCTACAAGTACCCACAAGTAATCACAAGTACCCACAAGTACCTACAAGCACCCACAAGTACCTACAAGCACCCACAAGCACCTACAAGTACCCACAAGTACCTACAAGTACCCACAAGTACCTACAAGTACCCACAAGTACCTACAAGTACCCACAAGTACCTACAAGTACCCACAAGTACCTACAAGCACCCACAAGTACCTACAAGTAGCTACAAGTACCCACAAGTACCTACAAGTACCCACAAGTACCTACAAGTACCCACAAGTACCCACAAGTACCTACAAGCACCCACAAGTACCCACAAGTACTTACAAGTACCCACAAGTACCCACAAGTACTTACAAGCACCCACAAGTACCCAAAAGTACCTACAAGCACCCACAAGCACCCACAAGTACCTACAAGCACCCACAAGTACCTACAAGCACCCACAAGTACCCACAAGTACCTACAAGCACCCACAAGTACCTACAAGCACCCACAAGTACCTACAAGTAGCTACAAGTACCCACCAGTACCTACAAGTACCCACAAGTACCTACAAGTACCCACAAGTACCCACAAGTACCTACAAGCACCCACAAGTACCCACAAGTACTTACAAGCACCCACAAATACCTACAAGCACCCACAAGTACCTACAAGTACCCACAAGTACCTACAAGTACCCACAAGTACCTACAAGTACCCACAAGTACCTACAAGTACCCACAAGTACCTACAAGTACCCACAAGTACCTACAAGTACCCACAAGTACCTACAAGCACCCACAAGTACCTACAAGCACCCACAAGTACCTACAAGTACCTACAAGTACCCACAAGTACCCACAAGTACCTACAACTACCCACAAGTACCCACAAGTACCCAAAAGTACCTACAAGCACCCACAAGTACCTACAAGTAGCTACAAGTACCCACAAGTACCTACAAGTACCCACAAGTACCTACAAGTACCCACAAGTACCCACAAGTACCTACAAGCACCCACAAGTACCCACAAGTACTTACAAGCACCCACAAGTACTTACAAGCACCCACAAGTACCCGGGACAAGTACCCGGGACAAGCACCCGGGTCAAGTACCCACAAGTACCTACAAGTACCCACAAGTAATCACAAGTACCCACAAGTACCTACAAGCACCCACAAGTACCTACAAGCACCCACAAGCACCTACAAGTACCCACAAGTACCTACAAGTACCCACAAGTACCTACAAGTACCCACAAGTACCTACAAGTACCCACAAGTACCTACAAGTACCCACAAGTACCTACAAGCACCCACAAGTACCTACAAGTAGCTACAAGTACCCACAAGTACCTACAAGTACCCACAAGTACCTACAAGTACCCACAAGTACCCACAAGTACCTACAAGCACCCACAAGTACCCACAAGTACTTACAAGTACCCACAAGTACCCACAAGTACTTACAAGCACCCACAAGTACCCAAAAGTACCTACAAGCACCCACAAGCACCCACAAGTACCTACAAGCACCCACAAGTACCTACAAGCACCCACAAGTACCCACAAGTACCTACAAGCACCCACAAGTACCTACAAGCACCCACAAGTACCTACAAGTAGCTACAAGTACCCACCAGTACCTACAAGTACCCACAAGTACCTACAAGTACCCACAAGTACCCACAAGTACCTACAAGCACCCACAAGTACCCACAAGTACTTACAAGCACACACAAATACCTACAAGCACCCACAAGTACCTACAAGTACCCACAAGTACCTACAAGTACCCACAAGTACCTACAAGTACCCACAAGTACCTACAAGTACCCACAAGTACCTACAAGTACCCACAAGTACCTACAAGTACCCACAAGTACCTACAAGCACCCACAAGTACCTACAAGCACCCACAAGTACCTACAAGTACCTACAAGTACCCACAAGTACCCACAAGTACCTACAACTACCCACAAGTACCCACAAGCACCCACAAGTACCTACAAGTACCTACAAGTACCCACAAGCACCCACAAGTACCTAAAAGCACCTACAAGTACCCACAAGCACCCACAAGTACCTAAAAGCACCCACAAGTACCTACAAGCACCCACAAGTACCCACAAAGTACTTACAAGCACCCACAAGTACCTACAAGTACCCACAAGTACCTACAAGCACCCACAAGCACCCACAAGTACCTACAAGCACCCACAAGTACCTACAAGCACCCACAAGTACCCACAAGTACCTACAAGCACCCACAAGTACCTACAAGCACCCACAAGTACCTACAAGTAGCTACAAGTACCCACCAGTACCTACAAGTACCCACAAGTACCTACAAGTACCCACAAGTACCCACAAGTACCTACTCGCACCCACAAGTACCCACAAGTACTTACAAGCACCCACAAATACCTACAAGCACCCACAAGTACCTACAAGTACCCACAAGTACCTACAAGTACCCACAGGTACCTACAAGTACCCACAAGTACCTACAAGTACCCACAAGTACCTACAAGTACCCACAAGTACCTACAAGTACCCACAAGTACCTACAAGCACCCACAAGTACCTACAAGCACCCACAAGTACCTACAAGTACCTACAAGTACCCACAAGTACCTACAACTACCCACAAGTACCCACAAGCACCCACAAGTACCTACAAGTACCTACAAGTACCCACAAGCACCCACAAGTACCTAAAAGCACCTACAAGTACCCACAAGCACCCACAAGTACCTAAAAGCACCCACAAGTACCTACAAGCACCCACAAGTACCCACAAAGTACTTACAAGCACCCACAAGTACCTACAAGTACCCACAAGTACCTACAAGTACCCACAAGTACCTACAAGTACCCACAAGTACCTACAAGTACCCACAAGTACCTACAAGTACCTACAAGTACCCACAAGTACCTACAAGCACCCACAAGTACCTACAAGTAGCTACAAGTACCCACAAGTACCTACAAGTACCCACAAGTACCTACAAGTACCCACAAGTACCTACAAGTACCCACAAGTACCTACAAGCACCCACAAGTACCTACAAGCACCCACAAGTACCCACAAGTATCTACAAGTACCCACAAGTACCCACAAGTACCTACAACTACCCACAAGTACCCACAAGCACTCACAAGTACCTACAAGTACCTACAAGTACCCACAAGCACCCACAAGTACCTAAAAGCACCTACAAGTACCCACAAGCACCCACAAGTACCTAAAAGCACCCACAAGTACATACAAGCACCCACAAGTACCCACAAGTATCTACAAGCACCCACAAGTACCTACAAGTACCCACAAGTACTTACAAGCACACACAAGTACCTACAAGCACCCACAAGTACCTACAAGTACCCACAAGTACCTACAAGTACCCACAAGTACCTACAAGCACCCACAAGTACCTACAAGTACCCACAAGTACCCACAAGTACCTACAACTACCCACAAGTACCTACAACTACCCACAAGTACCTACAATCACCCACAAGTACCCACAAGTACCTACAAGCACCCACAAGCACCCACAAGTACCCACAAGTACCTACAAGCACCCACAAGTACCTACAAGGACCCACAAGCACCTACAAGTATCCACAAGCACCTACAAGCACCCACAAGAACCCACAATTACCCACTAGAACCCACAAGTACCCACAAGTACCTACAAGCACCCACAAGTACCTACAAGTACCCACAAGTACCCACAAGCACCCACAAGCACCTACAAGTACCCACAAGTACCTACAAGTACCCACAAGTACCTACAAGTACCTACAAGTACCCACAAGTACCTACAAGTACCCACAAGTACCTACAAGTACCTACAAGTACCCACAAGTACCTACAAGCACCCACAAGTACCTACAAGTACCCACAAGTACCTACAAGTACCCACAAGTACCCACAAGTACCCACAAGTGCCTACAAGCACCCACAAGTACCCACAAGTACTTACAAGCACCCACAAGTACCCACAAGTACTTACAAGCACCCACAAGTACCCGGGACAAGCACCCGGGTCAAGTACCCACAAGTACCTACAAGTACCCACAAGTAATCACAAGTACCCACAAGTACCTACAAGCACCCACAAGTACCTACAAGCACCCACAAGCACCTACAAGTACCCACAAGTACCTACAAGTACCCACAAGTACCTACAAGTACCCACAAGTACCTACAAGTACCCACAAGTACCTACAAGTACCCACAAGTACCTACAAGCACCCACAAGTACCTACAAGTAGCTACAAGTACCCACAAGTACCTACAAGTACCCACAAGTACCTACAAGTACCCACAAGTACCCACAAGTACCTACAAGCACCCACAAGTACCCACAAGTACTTACAAGTACCCACAAGTACCCACAAGTACTTACAAGCACCCACAAGTACCCAAAAGTACCTACAAGCACCCACAAGCACCCACAAGTACCTACAAGCACCCACAAGTACCTACAAGCACCCACAAGTACCCACAAGTACCTACAAGCACCCACAAGTACCTACAAGCACCCACAAGTACCTACAAGTAGCTACAAGTACCCACCAGTACCTACAAGTACCCACAAGTACCTACAAGTACCCACAAGTACCCACAAGTACCTACAAGCACCCACAAGTACCCACAAGTACTTACAAGCACCCACAAATACCTACAAGCACCCACAAGTACCTACAAGTACCCACAAGTACCTACAAGTACCCACAAGTACCTACAAGTACCCACAAGTACCTACAAGTACCCACAAGTACCTACAAGTACCCACAAGTACCCACAAGTACCTACAAGTACCCACAAGTACCTACAAGTACCCACAAGTACCTACATGTACCCACAAGTACCTACAAGTACCCACAAGTACCTACAAGCACCCACAAGTACCTACAAGTACCCACAAGTACCCACAAGTACCTACAACTACCCACAAGTACCTACAACTACCCACAAGTACCTACAATCACCCACAAGTACCCACAAGTACCTACAAGCACCCACAAGCACCCACAAGTACCCACAAGTACCTACAAGCACCCACAAGTACCTACAAGGACCCACAAGCACCTACAAGTATCCACAAGCACCTACAAGCACCCACAAGAACCCACAATTACCCACTAGAACCCACAAGTACCTACAAGTACCCACAAGTACCCACAAGTACCCACAAGTACCCACAAGTACCTACAAGCACCCACAAGTACCTACAAGTACCCACAAGTACCCACAAGCACCCACAAGCACCTACAAGTACCCACAAGTACCTACAAGTACCCACAAGTACCTACAAGTACCTACAAGTACCCACAAGTACCTACAAGCACCCACAAGTACCCACAAGTACTTACAAGCACCCACAAGTACCCACAAGTACTTACAAGCACCCACAAGTACCCGGGACAAGCACCCGGGTCAAGTACCCACAAGTACCTACAAGTACCCACAAGTACCTACAAGTACCCACAAGTAATCACAAGTACCCACAAGTACCTACAAGCACCCACAAGTACCTACAAGCACCCACAAGCACCTACAAGTACCCACAAGTACCTACAAGTACCCACAAGTACCTACAAGTACCCACAAGTACCCACAAGTACCTACAAGCACCCACAAGTACCCACAAGTACTTACAAGCACCCACAAGTACCCACAAGTACTTACAAGCACCCACAAGTACCCGGGACAAGCACCCGGGTCTAGTACCCACAAGTACCTACAAGTACCCACAAGTAATCACAAGTACCCACAAGTACCTACAAGCACCTACAAGTACCTACAAGCACCCACAAGTACCCACAAGTACCTACAAGCACCCACAAGTACCTACAAGCACCCACAAGTACCTACAAGTAGCTACAAGTACCCACAAGTACCTACAAGTACCCACAAGTACCTACAAGTACCCACAAGTACCCACAAGTACCTACAAGCACCCACAAGTACCCACAAGTACTTACAAGCACCCACAAATACCTACAAGCACCCACAAGTACCTACAAGTACCCACAAGTACCTACAAGTACCCACAAGTACCTACAAGTACCCACAAGTACCTACAAGTACCCACAAGTACCTACAAGTACCCACAAGTACCTACAAGTACCCACAAGTACCTACAAGCACCCACAAGTACCTACAAGCACCCACAAGTACCTACAAGTACCTACAAGTACCCACAAGTACCCACAAGTACCTACAACTACCCACAAGTACCCACAAGCACCCACAAGTACCTACAAGTACCTACAAGTACCCACAAGCACCCACAAGTACCTAAAAGCACCTACAAGTACCCACAAGCACCCACAAGTACCTAAAAGCACCCACAAGTACCTACAAGCACCCACAAGTACCCACAAAGTACTTACAAGCACCCACAAGTACCTACAAGTACCCACAAGTACCTACAAGCACCCACAAGCACCTTTAAGTACCCACAAGTACCTACAAGTACCCACAAGTACCTACAAGTACCCACAAGTACCTACAAGTACCCACAAGTACCTACAAGTACCTACAAGTACCCACAAGTACCTACAAGCACCCACAAGTACCTACAAGTAGCTACAAGTACCCACAAGTACCTACAAGTACCCACAAGTACCTACAAGTACCCACAAGTACCTACAAGCACCCACAAGTACCTACAAGCACCCACAAGTACCCACAAGTATCTACAAGTACCCACAAGTACCCACAAGTACCTACAACTACCCACAAGTACCCACAAGCACCCACAAGTACCTACAAGTACCTACAAGTACCCACAAGCACCCACAAGTACCTAAAAGCACCTACAAGTACCCACAAGCACCCACAAGTACCTAAAAGCACCCACAAGTACATACAAGCACCCACAAGTACCCACAAGTATCTACAAGCACCCACAAGTACCTACAAGTACCCACAAGTACCTACAAGTACCCACAAGTACTTACAAGCACACACAAGTACCTACAAGCACCCACAAGTACCTACAAGTACCCACAAGTACCTACAAGTACCCACAAGTACCCACAAGTACCTACAAGTACCCACAAGTACCTACAAGTACCCACAAGTACCTACAAGTACCCACAAGTACCTACAAGTACCCACAAGTACCTACAAGTACCCACAAGTACCTACAAGCACCCACAAGTACCTACAAGTACCCACAAGTACCCACAAGTACCTACAACTACCCACAAGTACCTACAACTACCCACAAGTACCTACAATCACCCACAAGTACCCACAAGTACCTACAAGCACCCACAAGCACCCACAAGTACCCACAAGTACCTACAAGCACCCACAAGTACCTACAAAGACCCACAAGCACCTACAAGTATCCACAAGCACCTACAAGCACCCACAAGAACCCACAATTACCCACTAGAACCCACTAGAACCCACAAGTACCTACAAGTACCCACAAGTACCCACAAGTACCCACAAGTACCTACAAGCACCCACAAGTACCTACAAGTACCCACAAGTACCCACAAGCACCCACAAGCACCTACAAGTACCCACAAGTACCTACAAGTACCCACAAGTACCTACAAGTACCTACAAGTACCCACAAGTACCTACAAGTACCCACAAGTACCTACAAGTACCTACAAGTACCCACAAGTACCCACAAGCACCCACAAGTACCTAAAAGCACCTACAAGTACCCACAAGCACCCACAAGTACCTAAAAGCACCCACAAGTACATACAAGCACCCACAAGTACCCACAAGTATCTACAAGCACCCACAAGTACCTACAAGTACCCACAAGTACCTACAAGTACCCACAAGTACTTACAAGCACACACAAGTACCTACAAGCACCCACAAGTACCTACAAGCACCCACAAGTACCTACAAGTACCCACAAGTACCTACAAGTACCCACAAGTACCCACAAGTACCTACAAGTACCCACAAGTACCTACAAGTACCCACAAGTACCTACAAGTACCCACAAGTACCTACAAGTACCCACAAGTACCTACAAGTACCCACAAGTACCTACAAGCACCCACAAGTACCTACAAGTACCCACAAGTACCCACAAGTACCTACAACTACCCACAAGTACCTACAACTACCCACAAGTACCTACAATCACCCACAAGTACCCACAAGTACCTACAAGCACCCACAAGCACCCACAAGTACCCACAAGTACCTACAAGCACCCACAAGTACCTACAAGGACCCACAAGCACCTACAAGTATCCACAAGCACCTACAAGCACCCACAAGAACCCACAATTACCCACTAGAACCCACAAGTACCCACAAGTACCCACAAGTACCTACAAGTACCCACAAGTACCTACAAGCACCCACAAGTACCTACAAGTAGCTACAAGTACCCACAAGTACCTACAAGTACCCACAAGTACCTACAAGTACCCACAAGTACCCACAAGTACCCACAAGTACCTACAAGCACCCACAAGTACCCACAAGTACTTACAAGCACCCACAAGTACCCACAAGTACTTACAAGCACCCACAAGTACCCGGGACAAGCACCCGGGTCAAGTACCCACAAGTACCTACAAGTACCCACAAGTAATCACAAGTACCCACAAGTACCTACAAGCACCCACAAGTACCTACAAGCACCCACAAGCACCTACAAGTACCCACAAGTACCTACAAGTACCCACAAGTACCTACAAGTACCCACAAGTACCTACAAGTACCCACAAGTACCTACAAGTACCCACAAGTACCTACAAGCACCCACAAGTACCTACAAGTAGCTACAAGTACCCACAAGTACCTACAAGTACCCACAAGTACCTACAAGTACCCACAAGTACCCACAAGTACCTACAAGCACCCACAAGTACCCACAAGTACTTACAAGTACCCACAAGTACCCACAAGTACTTACAAGCACCCACAAGTACCCAAAAGTACCTACAAGCACCCACAAGCACCCACAAGTACCTACAAGCACCCACAAGTACCTACAAGCACCCACAAGTACCCACAAGCACCCACAAGTACCCACAAGTACCTACAAGCACCCACAAGTACCTACAAGCACCCACAAGTACCTACAAGTAGCTACAAGTACCCACCAGTACCTACAAGTACCCACAAGTACCTACAAGTACCCACAAGTACCCACAAGTACCTACAAGCACCCACAAGTACCCACAAGTACTTACAAGCACCCACAAATACCTACAAGCACCCACAAGTACCTACAAGTACCCACAAGTACCTACAAGTACCCACAAGTACCTACAAGTACCCACAAGTACCTACAAGTACCCACAAGTACCTACAAGTACCCACAAGTACCTACAAGTACCCACAAGTACCTACAAGCACCCACAAGTACCTACAAGCACCCACAAGTACCTACAAGTACCTACAAGTACCCACAAGTACCCACAAGTACCTACAACTACCCACAAGTACCCACAAGCACCCACAAGTACCTACAAGTACCCACAAGTACCTACAACTACCCACAAGTACCCACAAGTACCCACAAGTACCTACAAGTACCCACAAGTACCTACAAGTACCTACAAGTACCCACAAGTACCTACAAGTACCCACAAGTACCTACAAGTACCTACAAGTACCCACAAGTACCTACAAGCACCCACAAGTACCTACAAGTAGCTACAAGTACCCACAAGTACCTACAAGTACCCACAAGTACCTACAAGTACCCACAAGTACCCACAAGTACCTACAAGCACCCACAAGTACCCACAAGTACTTACAAGCACCCACAAGTACCCACAAGTACTTACAAGCACCCACAAGTACCCGGGACAAGCACCCGGGTCAAGTACCCACAAGTACCTACAAGTACCCACAAGTAATCACAAGTACCCACAAGTACCTACAAGCACCCACAAGTACCCACAAGTACCTACAAGTACCTACAAGTACCCACAAGTACCTACAAGTACCCACAAGTACCTACAAGCACCCACAAGTACCTACAAGTAGCTACAAGTACCCACAAGTACCTACAAGTACCCACAAGTACCTACAAGTACCCACAAGTACCCACAAGTACCTACAAGCACCCACAAGTACCCACAAGTACTTACAAGTACCCACAAGTACCCACAAGTACTTACAAGCACCCACAAGTACCCAAAAGTACCTACAAGCACCCACAAGCACCCACAAGTACCTACAAGCACCCACAAGTACCTACAAGCACCCACAAGTACCCACAAGTACCTACAAGCACCCACAAGTACCTACAAGCACCCACAAGTACCTACAAGTAGCTACAAGTACCCACCAGTACCTACAAGTACAAACAAGTACCTACAAGTACCCACAAGTACCCACAAGTACCTACAAGCACCCACAAGTACCCACAAGTACTTACAAGCACCCACAAATACCTACAAGCACCCACAAGTACCTACAAGTACCCACAAGTACCTACAAGTACCCACAAGTACCTACAAGTACCCACAAGTACCTACAAGTACCCACAAGTACCTACAAGTACCCACAAGTACCTACAAGTACCCACAAGTACCTACAAGCACCCACAAGTACCTACAAGCACCCACAAGTACCTACAAGTACCTACAAGTACCCACAAGTACCCACAAGTACCTACAACTACCCACAAGTACCCACAAGCACCCACAAGTACCTACAAGTACCTACAAGTACCCACAAGCACCCACAAGTACCTAAAAGCACCTACAAGTACCCACAAGCACCCACAAGTACCTAAAAGCACCCACAAGTACCTACAAGCACCCACAAGTACCCACAAAGTACTTACAAGCACCCACAAGTACCTACAAGTACCCACAAGTACCGACAAGCACCCACAAGCACCCACAAGTACCTACAAGCACCCACAAGTACCTACAAGCACCCACAAGTACCCACAAGTACTTACAAGCACCCACAAGTACCCACAAGTACTTACAAGCACCCACAAGTACCCGGGACAAGCACCCGGGTCAAGTACCCACAAGTACCTACAAGTACCCACAAGTAATCACAAGTACCCACAAGTACCTACAAGCACCCACAAGTACCCACAAGTACCTACAAGTACCCACAAGTACCTACAAGTACCCACAAGTACCTACAAGTACCCACAAGTACCTACAAGTACCCACAAGTACCTACAAGCACCCACAAGTACCTACAAGTAGCTACAAGTACCCACAAGTACCTACAAGTACCCACAAGTACCTACAAGTACCCACAAGTACCCACAAGTACCTACAAGCACCCACAAGTACCCACAAGTACTTACAAGTACCCACAAGTACCCACAAGTACTTACAAGCACCCACAAGTACCCAAAAGTACCTACAAGCACCCACAAGCACCCACAAGTACCTACAAGCACCCACAAGTACCTACAAGCACCCACAAGTACCCACAAGTACCTACAAGCACCCACAAGTACCTACAAGCACCCACAAGTACCTACAAGTAGCTACAAGTACCCACCAGTACCTACAAGTACCCACAAGTACCTACAAGTACCCACAAGTACCCACAAGTACCTACAAGCACCCACAAGTACCCACAAGTACTTACAAGCACCCACAAATACCTACAAGCACCCACAAGTACCTACAAGTACCCACAAGTACCTACAAGTACCCACAAGTACCTACAAGTACCCACAAGTACCTACAAGTACCCACAAGTACCTACAAGTACCCACAAGTACCTACAAGTACCCACAAGTACCTACAAGCACCCACAAGTACCTACAAGCACCCACAAGTACCTACAAGTACCTACAAGTACCCACAAGTACCCACAAGTACCTACAACTACCCACAAGTACCCACAAGCACCCACAAGTACCTACAAGTACCTACAAGTACCCACAAGCACCCACAAGTACCTAAAAGCACCTACAAGTACCCACAAGCACCCACAAGTACCTAAAAGCACCCACAAGTACCTACAAGCACCCACAAGTACCTACAAGCACCCACAAGTACCCACAAAGTACTTACAAGCACCCACAAGTACCTACAAGTACCCACAAGTACCTACAAGCACCCACAAGCACCCACAAGTACCTACAAGCACCCACAAGTACCTACAAGCACCCACAAGTACCCACAAGTACCTACAAGCACCCACAAGTACCTACAAGCACCCACAAGTACCTACAAGTAGCTACAAGTACCCACCAGTACCTACAAGTACCCACAAGTACCTACAAGTACCCACAAGTACCCACAAGTACCTACTCGCACCCACAAGTACCCACAAGTACTTACAAGCACCCACAAATACCTACAAGCACCCACAAGTACCTACAAGTACCCACAAGTACCTACAAGTACCCACAGGTACCTACAAGTACCCACAAGTACCTACAAGTACCCACAAGTACCTACAAGTACCCACAAGTACCTACAAGCACCCACAAGTACCTACAAGCACCCACAAGTACCTACAAGTACCTACAAGTACCCACAAGTACCCACAAGTACCTACAACTACCCACAAGTACCCACAAGCACCCACAAGTACCTACAAGTACCTACAAGTACCCACAAGCACCCACAAGTACCTAAAAGCACCTACAAGTACCCACAAGCACCCACAAGTACCTAAAAGCACCCACAAGTACCTACAAGCACCCACAAGTACCCACAAAGTACTTACAAGCACCCACAAGTACCTACAAGTACCCACAAGTACCTACAAGCACCCACAAGCACCTTTAAGTACCCACAAGTACCTACAAGTACCCACAAGTACCTACAAGTACCCACAAGTACCTACAAGTACCCACAAGTACCTACAAGTACCTACAAGTACCCACAAGTACCTACAAGTACCCACAAGTACCTACAAGCACCCACAAGTACCTACAAGTAGCTACAAGTACCCACAAGTACCTACAAGTACCCACAAGTATTTACAAGTACCCACAAGTACCTACAAGTACCCACAAGTACCTACAAGTACCCACAAGTACCTACAAGCACCCACAAGTACCCACAAGTATCTACAAGTACCCACAAGTACCCACAAGTACCTACAACTACCCACAAGTACCCACAAGCACCCACAAGTACCTACAAGTACCCACAAGTACCTACAAGTACCTACAAGTACCCACAAGTACCTACAAGTACCCACAAGTACCTACAAGTACCTACAAGCACCCACAAGTACCTACAAGTAGCTACAAGTACCCACAAGTACCTACAAGTACCCACAAGTACCTACAAGTACCCACAAGTACCCACAAGTACCTACAAGCACCCACAAGTACCCACAAGTACTTACAAGCACCCACAAGTACCCACAAGTACTTACAAGCACCCACAAGTACCCAAAAGTACCTACAAGCACCCACAAGTACCCACAAGTACCTACAAGCACCCACAAGTACCTACAAGCACCCACAAGTACCCACAAGTACCTACAAGCACCCACAAGTACCTACAAGCACCCACAAGTACCTACAAGTAGCTACAAGTACCCACAAGTACCTACAAGTACCCACAAGTACCCACAAGTACCTACAAGTACCCACAAGTACCTACAAGTACCCACAAGTACCCACAAGTACCTACAAGCACCCACAAGTACCCACAAGCACCCACAAATAACTACAAGCACCCACAAGTACCTACAAGTACCCACAAGTACCTACAAGTACCCACAAGTACCTACAAGTACCCACAAGTACCTACAAGTACCCACAAGTACCTACAAGTACCCACAAGTACCCACAAGCACCCACAAGTACCTAAAAGCACCCACAAGTACATACAAGCACCCACAAGTACCCACAAGTATCTACAAGCACCCACAAGTACCTACAAGTACCCACAAGTACCTACAAGTACCCACAAGTACTTACAAGCACACACAAGTACCTACAAGCACCCACAAGTACCCACAAGTACCTACAAGTACCCACAAGTACCCACAAGTACCTACAAGTACCCACAAGTACCTACAAGTACCCACAAGTACCTACAAGTACCCACAAGTACCTACAAGTACCCACAAGTACCTACAAGTACCCACAAGTACCTACAAGCACCCACAAGTACCTACAAGTACCCACAAGTACCCACAAGTACCTACAACTACCCACAAGTACCTACAACTACCCACAAGTACCTACAATCACCCACAAGTACCCACAAGTACCTACAAGCACCCACAAGCACCCACAAGTACCCACAAGTACCTACAAGCACCCACAAGTACCTACAAGGACCCACAAGCACCTACAAGTATCCACAAGCACCTACAAGCACCCACAAGAACCCACAATTACCCACTAGAACCCACAAGTACCTACAAGTACCCACAAGTACCCACAAGTACCCACAAGTACCTACAAGCACCCACAAGTACCTACAAGTACCCACAAGTACCCACAAGCACCCACAAGCACCTACAAGTACCCACAAGTACCTACAAGTACCCACAAGTACCTACAAGTACCTACAAGTACCCACAAGTACCTACAAGCACCCACAAGTACCCACAAGTACTTACAAGCACCCACAAGTACCCACAAGTACTTACAAGCACCCACAAGTACCCGGGACAAGCACCCGGGTCAAGTACCCACAAGTACCTACAAGTACCCACAAGTACCTACAAGTACCCACAAGTACCTACAAGTACCCACAAGTAATCACAAGTACCCACAAGTACCTACAAGCACCCACAAGTACCTACAAGCACCCACAAGCACCTACAAGTACCCACAAGTACCTACAAGTACCCACAAGTACCTACAAGTACCCACAAGTACCCACAAGTACCTACAAGCACCCACAAGTACCCACAAGTACTTACAAGCACCCACAAGTACCCACAAGTACTTACAAGCACCCACAAGTACCCGGGACAAGCACCCGGGTCAAGTACCCACAAGTACCTACAAGTACCCACAAGTAATCACAAGTACCCACAAGTACCTACAAGCACCTACAAGTACCTACAAGCACCCACAAGTACCCACAAGTACCTACAAGCACCCACAAGTACCTACAAGCACCCACAAGTACCTACAAGTAGCTACAAGTACCCACAAGTACCTACAAGTACCCACAAGTACCTACAAGTACCCACAAGTACCCACAAGTACCTACAAGCACCCACAAGTACCCACAAGTACTTACAAGCACCCACAAATACCTACAAGCACCCACAAGTACCTACAAGTACCCACAAGTACCTACAAGTACCCACAAGTACCTACAAGTACCCACAAGTACCTACAAGTACCCACAAGTACCTACAAGTACCCACAAGTACCTACAAGTACCTACAAGTACCCACAAGTACCTACAAGCACCCACAAGTACCTACAAGCACCCACAAGTACCTACAAGTACCTACAAGTACCCACAAGTACCCACAAGTACCTACAACTACCCACAAGTACCCACAAGCACCCACAAGTACCTACAAGTACCTACAAGTACCCACAAGCACCCACAAGTACCTAAAAGCACCTACAAGTACCCACAAGCACCCACAAGTACCTAAAAGCACCCACAAGTACCTACAAGCACCCACAAGTACCCACAAAGTACTTACAAGCACCCACAAGTACCTACAAGTACCCACAAGTACCTACAAGCACCCACAAGCACCTTTAAGTACCCACAAGTACCTACAAGTACCCACAAGTACCTACAAGTACCCACAAGTACCTACAAGTACCCACAAGTACCTACAAGTACCTACAAGTACCCACAAGTACCTACAAGCACCCACAAGTACCTACAAGTAGCTACAAGTACCCACAAGTACCTACAAGTACCCACAAGTACCTACAAGTACCCACAAGTACCCACAAGTACCTACAAGCACCCACAAGTACCCACAAGTACTTACAAGCACCCACAAGTACCCACAAGTACTTACAAGCACCCACAAGTACCCAAAAGTACCTACAAGCACCCACAAGTACCCACAAGTACCTACAAGCACCCACAAGTACCTACAAGCACCCACAAGTACCCACAAGTACCTACAAGCACCCACAAGTACCTACAAGCACCCACAAGTACCTACAAGTAGCTACAAGTACCCACAAGTACCTACAAGTACCCACAAGTACCCACAAGTACCTACAAGTACCCACAAGTACCTACAAGTACCCACAAGTACCCACAAGTACCTACAAGCACCCACAAGTACCCACAAGCACCCACAAATAACTACAAGCACCCACAAGTACCTACAAGTACCCACAAGTACCTACAAGTACCCACAAGTACCTACAAGTACCCACAAGTACCTACAAGTACCCACAAGTACCTACAAGTACCCACAAGTACCCACAAGCACCCACAAGTACCTAAAAGCACCCACAAGTACATACAAGCACCCACAAGTACCCACAAGTATCTACAAGCACCCACAAGTACCTACAAGTACCCACAAGTACCTACAAGTACCCACAAGTACTTACAAGCACACACAAGTACCTACAAGCACCCACAAGTACCCACAAGTACCTACAAGTACCCACAAGTACCCACAAGTACCTACAAGTACCCACAAGTACCTACAAGTACCCACAAGTACCTACAAGTACCCACAAGTACCTACAAGTACCCACAAGTACCTACAAGTACCCACAAGTACCTACAAGCACCCACAAGTACCTACAAGTACCCACAAGTACCCACAAGTACCTACAACTACCCACAAGTACCTACAACTACCCACAAGTACCTACAATCACCCACAAGTACCCACAAGTACCTACAAGCACCCACAAGCACCCACAAGTACCCACAAGTACCTACAAGCACCCACAAGTACCTACAAGGACCCACAAGCACCTACAAGTATCCACAAGCACCTACAAGCACCCACAAGAACCCACAATTACCCACTAGAACCCACAAGTACCTACAAGTACCCACAAGTACCCACAAGTACCCACAAGTACCTACAAGCACCCACAAGTACCTACAAGTACCCACAAGTACCCACAAGCACCCACAAGCACCTACAAGTACCCACAAGTACCTACAAGTACCCACAAGTACCTACAAGTACCTACAAGTACCCACAAGTACCTACAAGCACCCACAAGTACCCACAAGTACTTACAAGCACCCACAAGTACCCACAAGTACTTACAAGCACCCACAAGTACCCGGGACAAGCACCCGGGTCAAGTACCCACAAGTACCTACAAGTACCCACAAGTACCTACAAGTACCCACAAGTACCTACAAGTACCCACAAGTAATCACAAGTACCCACAAGTACCTACAAGCACCCACAAGTACCTACAAGCACCCACAAGCACCTACAAGTACCCACAAGTACCTACAAGTACCCACAAGTACCTACAAGTACCCACAAGTACCCACAAGTACCTACAAGCACCCACAAGTACCCACAAGTACTTACAAGCACCCACAAGTACCCACAAGTACTTACAAGCACCCACAAGTACCCGGGACAAGCACCCGGGTCAAGTACCCACAAGTACCTACAAGTACCCACAAGTAATCACAAGTACCCACAAGTACCTACAAGCACCTACAAGTACCTACAAGCACCCACAAGTACCCACAAGTACCTACAAGCACCCACAAGTACCTACAAGCACCCACAAGTACCTACAAGTAGCTACAAGTACCCACAAGTACCTACAAGTACCCACAAGTACCTACAAGTACCCACAAGTACCCACAAGTACCTACAAGCACCCACAAGTACCCACAAGTACTTACAAGCACCCACAAATACCTACAAGCACCCACAAGTACCTACAAGTACCCACAAGTACCTACAAGTACCCACAAGTACCTACAAGTACCCACAAGTACCTACAAGTACCCACAAGTACCTACAAGTACCCACAAGTACCTACAAGTACCTACAAGTACCCACAAGTACCTACAAGCACCCACAAGTACCTACAAGCACCCACAAGTACCTACAAGTACCTACAAGTACCCACAAGTACCCACAAGTACCTACAACTACCCACAAGTACCCACAAGCACCCACAAGTACCTACAAGTACCTACAAGTACCCACAAGCACCCACAAGTACCTAAAAGCACCTACAAGTACCCACAAGCACCCACAAGTACCTAAAAGCACCCACAAGTACCTACAAGCACCCACAAGTACCCACAAAGTACTTACAAGCACCCACAAGTACCTACAAGTACCCACAAGTACCTACAAGCACCCACAAGCACCTTTAAGTACCCACAAGTACCTACAAGTACCCACAAGTACCTACAAGTACCCACAAGTACCTACAAGTACCCACAAGTACCTACAAGTACCTACAAGTACCCACAAGTACCTACAAGCACCCACAAGTACCTACAAGTAGCTACAAGTACCCACAAGTACCTACAAGTACCCACAAGTACCTACAAGTACCCACAAGTACCTACAAGCACCCACAAGTACCTACAAGCACCCACAAGTACCCACAAGTATCTACAAGTACCCACAAGTACCCACAAGTACCTACAACTACCCACAAGTACCCACAAGCACCCACAAGTACCTACAAGTACCTACAAGTACCCACAAGCACCCACAAGTACCTAAAAGCACCTACAAGTACCCACAAGCACCCACAAGTACTTAAAAGCACCCACAAGTACATACAAGCACCCACAAGTACCCACAAGTATCTACAAGCACCCACAAGTACCTACAAGTACCCACAAGTACCTACAAGTACCCACAAGTACTTACAAGCACACACAAGTACCTACAAGCACACACAAGTACCTACAAGCACCCACAAGTACCTACAAGTACCCACAAGTACCTACAAGTACCCACAAGTACCCACAAGTACCTACAAGTACCCACAAGTACCTACAAGTACCCACAAGTACCTACAAGTACCCACAAGTACCTACAAGTACCCACAAGTACCTACAAGTACCCACAAGTACCTACAAGCACCCACAAGTACCTACAAGTACCCACAAGTACCCACAAGTACCTACAACTACCCACAAGTACCTACAACTACCCACAAGTACCTACAATCACCCACAAGTACCCACAAGTACCTACAAGCACCCACAAGCACCCACAAGTACCCACAAGTACCTACAAGCACCCACAAGTACCTACAAAGACCCACAAGCACCTACAAGTATCCACAAGCACCTACAAGCACCCACAAGAACCCACAATTACCCACTAGAACCCACAAGTACCTACAAGTACCCACAAGTACCCACAAGTACCTACAAGCACCCACAAGTACCTACAAGTACCCACAAGTACCCACAAGCACCCACAAGCACCTACAAGTACCCACAAGTACCTACAAGTACCCACAAGTACCTACAAGTACCTACAAGTACCCACAAGTACCTACAAGTACCCACAAGTACCTACAAGTACCTACAAGTACCCACAAGTACCCACAAGCACCCACAAGTACCTAAAAGCACCTACAAGTACCCACAAGCACCCACAAGTACCTAAAAGCACCCACAAGTACATACAAGCACCCACAAGTACCCACAAGTATCTACAAGCACCCACAAGTACCTACAAGTACCCACAAGTACCTACAAGTACCCACAAGTACTTACAAGCACACACAAGTACCTACAAGCACCCACAAGTACCTACAAGTACCCACAAGTACCTACAAGTACCCACAAGTACCCACAAGTACCTACAAGTACCCACAAGTACCTACAAGTACCCACAAGTACCTACAAGTACCCACAAGTACCTACAAGTACCCACAAGTACCTACAAGTACCCACAAGTACCTACAAGCACCCACAAGTACCTACAAGTACCCACAAGTACCCACAAGTACCTACAACTACCCACAAGTACCTACAACTACCCACAAGTACCTACAATCACCCACAAGTACCCACAAGTACCTACAAGCACCCACAAGCACCCACAAGTACCCACAAGTACCTACAAGCACCCACAAGTACCTACAAGGACCCACAAGCACCTACAAGTATCCACAAGCACCCACAAGAACCCACAATTACCCACTAGAACCCACAAGTACCTACAAGTACCCACAAGTACCCACAAGTACCCACAAGTACCTACAAGCACCCACAAGTACCTACAAGTACCCACAAGTACCCACAAGCACCCACAAGCACCTACAAGTACCCACAAGTACCTACAAGTACCCACAAGTACCTACAAGTACCTACAAGTACCCACAAGTACCTACAAGTACCCACAAGTACCTACAAGTACCTACAAGTACCCACAAGTACCTACAAGCACCCACAAGTACCTACAAGTAGCTACAAGTACCCACAAGTACCTACAAGTACCCACAAGTACCTACAAGTATCCACAAGTACCCACAAGTACCTACAAGCACCCACAAGTACCCACAAGTACTTACAAGCACCCACAAGTACCCACAAGTACTTACAAGCACCCACAAGTACCCGGGACAAGCACCCGGGTCAAGTACCCACAAGTACCTACAAGTACCCACAAGTACCTACAAGTACCCACAAGTAATCACAAGTACCCACAAGTACCTACAAGCACCCACAAGTACCTACAAGCACCCACAAGCACCTACAAGTACCCACAAGTACCTACAAGTACCCACAAGTACCTACAAGTACCCACAAGTACCTACAAGTACCCACAAGTACCTACAAGTACCCACAAGTACCTACAAGCACCCACAAGTACCTACAAGTAGCTACAAGTACCCACAAGTACCTACAAGTACCCACAAGTACCTACAAGTACCCACAAGTACCCACAAGTACCTACAAGCACCCACAAGTACCCACAAGTACTTACAAGTACCCACAAGTACCCACAAGTACTTACAAGCACCCACAAGTACCCAAAAGTACCTACAAGCACCCACAAGTACCCACAAGTACCTACAAGCACCCACAAGCACCCACAAGTACCTACAAGCACCCACAAGTACCTACAAGCACCCACAAGTACCCACAAGTACCTACAAGCACCCACAAGTACCTACAAGCACCCACAAGTACCTACAAGTAGCTACAAGTACCCACCAGTACCTACAAGTACCCACAAGTACCTACAAGTACCCACAAGTACCCACAAGTACCTACAAGCACCCACAAGTACCCACAAGTACTTACAAGCACCCACAAATACCTACAAGCACCCACAAGTACCTACAAGTACCCACAAGTACCTACAAGTACCCACAAGTACCTACAAGTACCCACAAGTACCTACAAGTACCCACAAGTACCTACAAGTACCCACAAGTACCTACAAGTACCCACAAGTACCTACAAGCACCCACAAGTACCTACAAGCACCCACAAGTACCTACAAGTACCTACAAGTACCCACAAGTACCCACAAGTACCTACAACTACCCACAAGTACCCACAAGCACCCACAAGTACCTACAAGTACCTACAAGTACCCACAAGCACCCACAAGTACCTAAAAGCACCTACAAGTACCCACAAGCACCCACAAGTACCTAAAAGCACCCACAAGTACCTACAAGCACCCACAAGTACCCACAAAGTACTTACAAGCACCCACAAGTACCTACAAGTACCCACAAGTACCTACAAGCACCCACAAGCACCTTTAAGTACCCACAAGTACCTACAAGTACCCACAAGTACCTACAAGTACCCACAAGTACCTACAAGTACCCACAAGTACCTACAAGTACCCACAAGTACCTACAAGCACCCACAAGTCCCTACAAGCACCCACAAGTACCTACAAGTAGCTACAAGTACCCACCAGTACCTACAAGTACCCACAAGTACCTACAAGTACCCACAAGTACCCACAAGTACCTACAAGCACCCACAAGTACCCACAAGTACTTACAAGCACCCACAAATACCTACAAGCACCCACAAGTACCTACAAGTACCCACAAGTACCTACAAGTACCCACAAGTACCTACAAGTACCCACAAGTACCTACAAGTACCCACAAGTACTTACAAGCACACACAAGTACCTACAAGCACACACAAGTACCTACAAGCACCCACAAGTACCTACAAGTACCCACAAGTACCTACAAGTACCCACAAGTACCCACAAGTACCTACAAGTACCCACAAGTACCTACAAGTACCCACAAGTACCTACAAGTACCCACAAGTACCTACAAGTACCCACAAGTACCTACAAGTACCCACAAGTACCTACAAGCACCCACAAGTACCTACAAGTACCCACAAGTACCCACAAGTACCTACAACTACCCACAAGTACCTACAACTACCCACAAGTACCTACAATCACCCACAAGTACCCACAAGTACCTACAAGCACCCACAAGCACCCACAAGTACCCACAAGTACCTACAAGCACCCACAAGTACCTACAAAGACCCACAAGCACCTACAAGTATCCACAAGCACCTACAAGCACCCACAAGAACCCACAATTACCCACTAGAACCCACAAGTACCTACAAGTACCCACAAGTACCCACAAGTACCTACAAGCACCCACAAGTACCTACAAGTACCCACAAGTACCCACAAGCACCCACAAGCACCTACAAGTACCCACAAGTACCTACAAGTACCCACAAGTACCTACAAGTACCTACAAGTACCCACAAGTACCTACAAGTACCCACAAGTACCTACAAGTACCTACAAGTACCCACAAGTACCCACAAGCACCCACAAGTACCTAAAAGCACCTACAAGTACCCACAAGCACCCACAAGTACCTAAAAGCACCCACAAGTACATACAAGCACCCACAAGTACCCACAAGTATCTACAAGCACCCACAAGTACCTACAAGTACCCACAAGTACCTACAAGTACCCACAAGTACTTACAAGCACACACAAGTACCTACAAGCACCCACAAGTACCTACAAGTACCCACAAGTACCTACAAGTACCCACAAGTACCCACAAGTACCTACAAGTACCCACAAGTACCTACAAGTACCCACAAGTACCTACAAGTACCCACAAGTACCTACAAGTACCCACAAGTACCTTCAAGTACCCACAAGTACCTACAAGCACCCACAAGTACCTACAAGTACCCACAAGTACCCACAAGTACCTACAACTACCCACAAGTACCTACAACTACCCACAAGTACCTACAATCACCCACAAGTACCCACAAGTACCTACAAGCACCCACAAGCACCCACAAGTACCCACAAGTACCTACAAGCACCCACAAGTACCTACAAGGACCCACAAGCACCTACAAGTATCCACAAGCACCCACAAGAACCCACAATTACCCACTAGAACCCACAAGTACCTACAAGTACCCACAAGTACCCACAAGTACCCACAAGTACCTACAAGCACCCACAAGTACCTACAAGTACCCACAAGTACCCACAAGCACCCACAAGCACCTACAAGTACCCACAAGTACCTACAAGTACCCACAAGTACCTACAAGTACCTACAAGTACCCACAAGTACCTACAAGTACCCACAAGTACCTACAAGTACCTACAAGTACCCACAAGTACCTACAAGCACCCACAAGTACCTACAAGTAGCTACAAGTACCCACAAGTACCTACAAGTACCCACAAGTACCTACAAGTACCCACAAGTACCCACAAGTACCTACAAGCACCCACAAGTACCCACAAGTACTTACAAGCACCCACAAGTACCCACAAGTACTTACAAGCACCCACAAGTACCCGGGACAAGCACCCGGGTCAAGTACCCACAAGTACCTACAAGTACCCACAAGTACCTACAAGTACCCACAAGTAATCACAAGTACCCACAAGTACCTACAAGCACCCACAAGTACCTACAAGCACCCACAAGCACCTACAAGTACCCACAAGTACCTACAAGTACCCACAAGTACCTACAAGTACCCACAAGTACCTACAAGTACCCACAAGTACCTACAAGTACCCACAAGTACCTACAAGCACCCACAAGTACCTACAAGTAGCTACAAGTACCCACAAGTACCTACAAGTACCCACAAGTACCTACAAGTACCCACAAGTACCCACAAGTACCTACAAGCACCCACAAGTACCCACAAGTACTTACAAGTACCCACAAGTACCCACAAGTACTTACAAGCACCCACAAGTACCCAAAAGTACCTACAAGCACCCACAAGTACCCACAAGTACCTACAAGCACCCACAAGCACCCACAAGTACCTACAAGCACCCACAAGTACCTACAAGCACCCACAAGTACCCACAAGTACCTACAAGCACCCACAAGTACCTACAAGCACCCACAAGTACCTACAAGTAGCTACAAGTACCCACCAGTACCTACAAGTACCCACAAGTACCTACAAGTACCCACAAGTACCCACAAGTACCTACAAGCACCCACAAGTACCCACAAGTACTTACAAGCACCCACAAATACCTACAAGCACCCACAAGTACCTACAAGTACCCACAAGTACCTACAAGTACCCACAAGTACCTACAAGTACCCACAAGTACCTACAAGTACCCACAAGTACCTACAAGTACCCACAAGTACCTACAAGTACCCACAAGTACCTACAAGCACCCACAAGTACCTACAAGCACCCACAAGTACCTACAAGTACCTACAAGTACCCACAAGTACCCACAAGTACCTACAACTACCCACAAGTACCCACAAGCACCCACAAGTACCTACAAGTACCTACAAGTACCCACAAGCACCCACAAGTACCTAAAAGCACCTACAAGTACCCACAAGCACCCACAAGTACCTAAAAGCACCCACAAGTACCTACAAGCACCCACAAGTACCCACAAAGTACTTACAAGCACCCACAAGTACCTACAAGTACCCACAAGTACCTACAAGCACCCACAAGCACCTTTAAGTACCCACAAGTACCTACAAGTACCCACAAGTACCTACAAGTACCCACAAGTACCTACAATACCCACAAGTACCTACAAGTACCCACAAGTACCTACAAGCACCCACAAGTACCTACAAGCACCCACAAGTACCTACAAGTAGCTACAAGTACCCACCAGTACCTACAAGTACCCACAAGTACCTACAAGTACCCACAAGTACCCACAAGTACCTACAAGCACCCACAAGTACCCACAAGTACTTACAAGCACCCACAAATACCTACAAGCACCCACAAGTACCTACAAGTACCCACAAGTACCTACAAGTACCCACAAGTACCTACAAGTACCCACAAGTACCTACAAGTACCCACAAGTACCTACAAGTACCCACAAGTACCTACAAGTACCCACAAGTACCTACAAGCACCCACAAGTACCTACAAGCACCCACAAGTACCTACAAGTACCTACAAGTACCCACAAGTACCCACAAGTACCTACAACTACCCACAAGTACCCACAAGCACCCACAAGTACCTACAAGTACCTACAAGTACCCACAAGCACCCACAAGTACCTAAAAGCACCTACAAGTACCCACAAGCACCCACAAGTACCTAAAAGCACCCACAAGTACCTACAAGCACCCACAAGTACCCACAAAGTACTTACAAGCACCCACAAGTACCTACAAGTACCCACAAGTACCTACAAGCACCCACAAGCACCTTTAAGTACCCACAAGTACCTACAAGTACCCACAAGTACCTACAAGTACCCACAAGTACCTACAAGTACCCACAAGTACCTACAAGTACCTACAAGTACCCACAAGTACCTACAAGTACCCACAAGTACCTACAAGCACCCACAAGTACCTACAAGTAGCTACAAGTACCCACAAGTACCTACAAGTACCCACAAGTACCTACAAGTACCCACAAGTACCTACAAGTACCCACAAGTACCTACAAGTACCCACAAGTACCTACAAGCACCCACAAGTACCCACAAGTATCTACAAGTACCCACAAGTACCCACAAGTACCTACAACTACCCACAAGTACCCACAAGCACCCACAAGTACCTACAAGTACCTACAAGTACCCACAAGCATCCAAAGTACCTAAAAGCACCTACAAGTACCCACAAGCACCCACAAGTACCTACAAGTACCCACAAGTACCTACAAGTACCCACAAGTACCTACAAGTACCTACAAGCACCCACAAGTACCTACAAGTAGCTACAAGTACCCACAAGTACCTACAAGTACCCACAAGTACCTACAAGTACCCACAAGTACCCACAAGTACCTACAAGCACCCACAAGTACCCACAAGTACTTACAAGCACCCACAAGTACCCACAAGTACTTACAAGCACCCACAAGTACCCAAAAGTACCTACAAGCACCCACAAGTACCCAAAAGTACCTACAAGCACCCACAAGTACCCACAAGTACCTACAAGCACCCACAAGTACCTACAAGCACCCACAAGTACCCACAAGTACCTACAAGCACCCACAAGTACCTACAAGCACCCACAAGTACCTACAAGTAGCTACAAGTACCCACAAGTGCCTACAAGTACCCACAAGTACCTACAAGTACCCACAAGTACCTACAAGTACCCACAAGTACCCACAAGTACCTACAAGCACCCACAAGTACCCACAAGCACCCACAAATAACTACAAGCACCCACAAGTACCTACAAGTACCCACAAGTACCCACAAAGTACTTACAAGCACCCACAAGTACCTAAAAGTACCCACAAGTACCTACAAGCACCCACAAGCACCTTTAAGTACCCACAAGTACCTACAAGTACCCACAAGTACCTACAAGTACCCACAAGTACCTACAAGTACCCACAAGTACCTACAAGTACCCACAAGTACCTACAAGCACCCACAAGTACCTACAAGTAGCTACAAGTACCCACAAGTACCTACAAGTACCCACAAGTACCCACAAGTACCTACAAGCACCCACAAGTACCCACAAGCACCCACAAATAACTACAAGCACCCACAAGTACCTACAAGTACCCACAAGTACCTACAAGTACCCACAAGTACCTACAAGTACCCACAAGTACCTACAAGTACCCACAAGTACCTACAAGTACCCACAAGCATCCAAAGTACCTAAAAGCACCTACAAGTACCCACAAGCACCCACAAGTACCTAAAAGCACCCACAAGTACATACAAGCACCCACAAGTACCCACAAGTATCTACAAGCACCCACAAGTACCTACAAGTACCCACAAGTACCTACAAGTACCCACAAGTACTTAAAAGCACACACAAGTACCTACAAGCACCCACAAGTACCTACAAGTACCCACAAGTACCTACAAGTACCCACAAGTACCTACAAGTACCCACAAGTACCTACAAGTACCCACAAGTACCTACAAGTACCCACAAGTACCTACAAGTACCCACAAGTACCTACAAGTACCCACAAGTACCTACAAGCACCCACAAGTACCTACAAGTACCCACAAGTACCCACAAGTACCTACAACTACCCACAAGTACCTACAACTACCCACAAGTACCTACAATCACCCACAAGTACCCAAAAGTACCTACAAGCACCCACAAGCACCCACAAGTACCCACAAGTACCTACAAGCACCCACAAGTACCTACAAGGACCCACAAGCACCTACAAGTATCCACAAGCACCTACAAGCACCCACAAGAACCCACAATTACCCACTAGAATCCACAAGTACCTACAAGTACCCACAAGTACCCACAAGTACCTACAAGCACCCACAAGTACCTACAAGTACCCACAAGTACCCACAAGCACCCACAAGCACCTACAAGTACCCACAAGTACCTACAAGTACCCACAAGTACCTACAAGTACCTACAAGTACCCACAAGTACCTACAAGTACCCACAAGTACCTACAAGTACCTACAAGCACCCACAAGTACCTACAAGTAGCTACAAGTACCCACAAGTACCTACAAGTACCCACAAGTACCTACAAGTACCCACAAGTACCCACAAGTACCTACAAGCACCCACAAGTACCCACAAGTACTTACAAGCACCCACAAGTACCCACAAGTACCTACAACTACCCACAAGTACCCACAAGCACCCACAAGTACCTACAAGTACCTACAAGTACCCACAAGCACCCACAAGTACCTAAAAGCACCTACAAGTACCCACAAGCACCCACAAGTACCTAAAAGCACCCACAAGTACCTACAAGCACCCACAAGTACCCACAAGTACTTACAAGCACCCACAAGTACCTACAAGTACCCACAAGTACCTACAAGTACCCACAAGTACTTACAAGCACACACAAGTACCTACAAGCACCCACAAGTACCTACAAGTACCCACAAGTACCTACAAGTACCCACAAGTACCTACAAGTACCCACAAGTACCTACAAGTACCCACAAGTACCTACAAGTACCCACAAGTACCTACAAGTACCCACAAGTACCTACAAGTACCCACAAGTACCTACAAGCACCCACAAGTACCTACAAGTACCCACAAGTACCCACAAGTACCTACAACTACCCACAAGTACCTACAACTACCCACAAGTACCTACAATCACCCACAAGTACCCACAAGTACCTACAAGCACCCACAAGCACCCACAAGTACCCACAAGTACCTACAAGCACCCACAAGTACCTACAAGGACCCACAAGCACCTACAAGTATCCACAAGCACCTACAAGCACCCACAAGAACCCACAAGTACCCACAAGCACCCACAAGAACCCACAATTACCCACTAGAACCCACAAGTACCTACAAGTACCCACAAGTACCCACAAGAACCCACAAGTACCTACAAGCACCCACAAGTACCTACAAGTACCCACAAGTACCCACAAGAACCCACAAGAACCCACAAGTACCTACAAGCATCCACAAGTACCCACAAGAACCCGGGCAAAGCACCTACAAGAGCTCAAACGCCATGTTTTTCTTGCTTAATATCCCTCTAACGGCGTGAATCACGACAAAAACGCCGTAAGTCCAATATAAAAAATTAGGGCTAAAATGCGTGTCTCTAACAGTGGTAAAACGCCGTAATTCCAATCCCCAAAACAACGTAAGTCAAGGTATGTGTTAATAATGATAAAAATCAATACTTAAACTTAATTATCTTAATGAAACTAAGCAAAGGCACATCTATGGACTGTTATCTTTCATTTAAGATGGTTCCCAAACGTAACGAATGAATAGTTTTCTTTATACACGATCCCAATTAAGGTCATTTTTCAAAAAAATCCCATGTTATCTCTATGGAACAATATAGTATCTTTCACCAAATGTCGGATTAATTTTATGGATTCTAAAACCACCCTTAACAACTTTTTTCTTTATAGAATTAACTATTAGTTGGATCTCTTTGAAATTTTAACCACAAAATTAGGGCCCAAATTTTAGTTCACTGGCAAAATTTCAAAGCAGCAAACACAATACGAAAAAAGTTACGGCCAATCAAAGAATCCTCCTTTAGCATTACAGGCAGTATCAAGTCTTATCTAAGAGAGCGACCGCTCTCCTAGAATATCGCGAAGGGTGCGGAACCCAGCGCGAGCCAGTACTACACGCTCGAGGCCAAAAGTATTAGGCAGCGGTATGCGAGAATTAAAGAAGAGGGATTCTTCAAGAGGGTTGGTTACCGGTGCGACGTTCAAGGTCCGGTTTTGCAAAAACGACCACCAACTGCGCAATATTTCGCCATAACGAGGCGGCGTGGCAGCGAGGCACCTTTGTCGAAATGGTAAGCGAAAGGCGTGGTACCAAGGAATAAGCCCACCTCCATATTCCTTGAGCAGTAAGATATGAATGGCCCGATCGTAAGGGGACAACTCGTCCAATAGGAGACCATATGCCTCATGCAGACGGAAGGCTTGACATTTGAGAGCAACATCCACCAGGCCAAAGCCCCCCTCGGACCTGGGACGTGTAAGAGTAACGTAGTCAATAGCGTGGTAAGTTGAGCCCCAAATAAACTCCACAAATAGTTTCTTCAATTCAGATAGGAAGGACGCAGGGCAAGGAAGAACCCTCGCCAAATGCCAAAGTTTTGAAGCGACAAGACAGTTGAGGATAAGTATCTTGCCTATAACGGTCAACTGGCGGCGTTTCCAGGCACGAAGGATCGATATAAACCCAGGGAGTTTATCATCCCAATTCAGGGAATTCGACAAGGTCACATCGTGGGTTAAATGAACCCCTAGAAACTTACGGGGATAAGATGACACCGTCACCCCGGAAATGGTGGTCGCCGCGTTAGTAGCCCAGGAGCCAATCCATTGGCCAGAACTCTTTTCAAGGTTTATTTTGGCACCGGAAGCCCGGCCATACTCCTCATAACGCCGAACGACGTGCGATATTGCGGTCGTAGATGCCAATAGCAAATTGTTATCGTCAACGTGTTGAAACAGTACTGGGCTAGCAGTATTTTTAATCCGGATGCGGTCAATACTTGGGCACTGATCGAGAGCTAAGCAAAGGGGTTCCGTGGAAAAAGCATACAGCAACGGGCTCAGCGGGCAGCCTTGACGAACGGATCGACCCAGTCTGAAGAAGTCGGTGAGAAAGCCATTAACTTTGATAGTGGTACTGCTGCTGGTGAGAAAAATCTCCATCCATTTCAGAAACACAGGGCCAAAACCAAACGAGGCAAGTGTGCGAAGCAGAAAAGTCCAGTCCACACAATCAAACGCTTTGGTCAGGTCCATCTTCAATAGTATACCGGGCTGGTTTTTCAGATGTAAGTAAGACATCACATCGCTCACGTACCGAGTCGTCGTGGACACGTCGCGCCCACGAATAGCGCCCGTTTGACAAGGGGAAATGACGGACGGCGCGATCAACGAGAGTCGAGAGGCAAACACCTTTGCAATGAGCTTTCGATCCGTATTTAAGAGCGTAATCGGCCTCCAATTACGAAGAAGCGACGGGTCCCCCTCCTTCGGCAATAAAACCACCATACCCTGCATCATGGACCGGGGTAGCCGACCCGTGGTATGGATTTCAATCAAAAGGCGCAAGAATTCGTCCTTAATCAGTGGTAAGACGAACCGCCAAAACCGGACGGTGAGCCCATCCGTGCCAGGGCTACGACCAACGGCCATCGCGCGTAAGGCGGCGGTAAGGTCGGGCCACGTAACAGGGCCGTCGCACAGATCCCTGTCGGCGGGTGTCAGCCGGTCCTTGACGAAGGACGTAAAGTGATCCGTAACTGAATCATCGGTCGGAGCCCGCCGGTAGAGATCACTAAAATAGCGGAAGACTTCGCCCCGCACTCGGAGGCTATCGTCGAGGGTGGTACCGTCTTCCAACTGAAGATGCTTCAGGCTCCGCCTGGATTGGCGGTGCCGTTCCAAACTAAGAAAGTACCCGGAAGGTTGTTCACCCAAATCCTGCCACGCCAAATTTGAACGGACGACCGCACCCTGCAACTCATGTAAGTCATAGTCCCGTATAGCAGTCTGAACGTCAAGCAATGCCTTCTCGAGATGAACCGCGGGAGTCTGTATTAACTGGTCCGAGAGAGACGCGAACCGAGAGGCCAACGTCGCGCGAGTCTGCCGCCGATCGCGGGCACGCGATTTAACATAAAAAATAGCATAGTCACGTAGTCGAGTCTTCAAAGTTTCATACCAAAGGAAAATGTCATCGCGGCATTCCGGCGTCGACCGACTGCGAGCGATGACGCGCTTTACGGCTGTCGCGAAAACGGCTTCGTCCAGTAAGGAGTCATTAAAAGACCAAGTCCCCGGACCGCGAATGACGCCCTCGAAATCCATGTGAGTGATGACCATGGCATGATCGGAAAGAGGACAAGGTCGGATAAGGGAATGACGGACATTATGGGAGTCAAAAGTACGAACAAAAATGTAGTCAATGCGAGAACGAATAAATTTACCAAAGACAAAACCCGAGCGCGTAAATTCACAATTATTAGCATGTTTTAGTCGGTAAGTGTCAATCAAACTTAGGCTATCCTTAAAAACTTGAACGTTAGTAGGCCGAAAACCAGAGGACCCCACCCCCGAGGGCGAACGGTCCAGGTGACGATTACAAATATCATTAAGATCCCCCGCAAACACGACTCTACCGTCCGGGAAAGAATTTCTGATATCACCAAAAAACTGAACCCGATCACCCTCGGCGTTGGGGGCGTAAACATTAAAAAAAGACGTTCTTACATCAAAAAACTCGGTAGTGACTAATAAAGCCCGACCGGAAATTATTTGAGAAACATTCAAGACCCGTATAGGCAATTTTTTAGTAAACAAGATAGCGACCCCCCGAAAGCCACTCACTAGATCATGAGAAAAAAACAATTGACCAAAAAATAACAATTTAAAGGCAGCGACATGCGACGCATTCCAATGCGTTTCTTGTAAAAAAACAATGTCCATGTCCTTAATGAATTCGACTAATAAAGCCATCTTACCAACGTCGCGTAAACCATGAACATTTAAAGTACCTATTTTGAGAACCATGCACCCTACTTTGTCTGTGAAGGGTCCGGCGGTTTATTCGGAGTAAACCCACGAGCGTTGGCCAGATTCGGATTCTGTTTCCTCAGGAACTGGGGACGTTTCTGTGACAAGTCAGAGGTGGAACCAAGAGGATGTTTAGTCCCCCGATTGCCTCCCCCCACTGACTCAAAAGGGTTAACTTCCGCATCGGGGTCACCGTCGACGAGCATATCCTCACTAGAACTGAGATTCTGGCCAGAAATGGCACCGGTGTCGTTAGGAATCTCCGCTTCAGCAACTCCATCGGACATGGGAACAGGGGGCAAGCCTGCCCCATCGCGGACGGGAGAGACTTCGGACTGGGGCACGACATCGCGTTCAGAACCGATAGCGACCTGACCCAACTTCTCTGGGCAGTCACGGGCAGGATGACCGTGTGTCTCACACCGACGACAAACATTACGCGGACAACTTTTGTAAATGTGACCTTCAGCGAGACACCCGTTACAAACCCGATTTTGCGCCTCATGGCGAACGCGATAAAAGGTTTCGCGCCCGAGAACATCCGCGATTTTCAAGCCGTACGGAAGTGATGAAACCCCCTCGGGCAAAACCACGCGTACGCAACGCTCACCAAGATACAATCCTTCAAATTTACGCCAAACGACCTCCCCCTTGATTTTGCAACCAAGGGAGACCAATTTCTCAACCACGGCATCATCGGACACGAATTCAGGCAACCCATGTATTTTAATAATTACCGATCTCGAGACGACTGATTCAGCAGGACACAGGACATCCATGATTTCCACCCCAGCTTTGACACACTCTTCAGCATCTTCCTCCGACAAAAACGTAATAAAGTAACCTCCAGTACCAGGAACCACAGACGAAATGGCATCAAGACCAAATGATTTTTTAACGGCAGCAACAACAACAGCAGTGGTTTGCACCATACAAACAACGAAGACGCTTCGTCAAAGCGCCTCCATGATGGAGGACTCCCCGAAGGAAACCCTCGAGACCGAGGCTTCGCGGGCGAAAGCCGAAGTCCGGAAAATCAATAACAGCTAACAAAATAAGCCGAAAAAACCGACTAACAAGGCGGAGAAAGGACCGCCGAAAAAGGAAACCGTAAAACGCAACAAACACGGAGAGCGAAAAGAAACAACCGCACTCCGCGAAAGCAAACAACGATCTCCTATCTGCAGTCGAATGCTCTACCACTGAGCTATTCCCCTTTGTTCCTCACCCTAATGTCGATGTAACTAAAATAAAAGGAATGATCCGTGCTGTTACAGGGGGAACTCGGGTTTGAACCAAGGACCTCTCGATCTGCAGACGAATGCTCTACCGCTGAGCTATTCCCCCTTGTTCATAACCGTAATTTCGATTTAACTAAAATAAACGAAATGATCCGTGCTGTTACAGGGGGAACTCGGGTTTGAACCAAGGACCTCTTGATCTGCAGTCTAATGCGAGCTATTCCCCCTTGTTCATAACCGTAATGTCGATTTAACTAAAATTCTACAGGGCCGGTAGGCCCTTGTAGATATGACTTGATGCCGTTTTGTAACGTTAAAGTAATATTCACCCGCTTTTGCTAATTTCCTATGGAGATTAACATGGGTTTTTCGTGATCTTTCCCCACCGCTAACTTAAAAACTACAGCGAAGTTACTTTTCGGAATTATCTTAAATTAACAATTAAGTATTCAGGGTGTGCTATCAGCCAGTTTGATCAAAACAATTAAGTCTAAGTATGTTAATTTTAGTTAATTACAGAAGTACGGCTTTGACCATCGTGATTGGACATAATAATTAGCTAGATCTCTTGGAAAACTCAGTGTTACTACGTATCTGTAGTGTGGTGGTTATCACGTCCGCTTCACACGCGGAAGGTCCCAGGTTCGAGGCCTGGTAGATAAATGTATTGACCATCGTGATTGGATATACGAATTAGCTAGATCTCTTGGAAAACTCAGTCTTACCACGTATCTATGGTGCAGTGGTTATCACGTCCGCCTCACACACGAAAAGTCCCAGGTTCGAGCCCAGGTAGATACATTTTTTACCATCGTGATTGGACATAATAATTAGTTAGATCTCTTGGAAAACTTAGACTTACCACGTGTCTGTGGTGTAGTGGTTATAATAAATATTTAACAATTATTTCACTTCACTTGGTTTAATAATGTGACATAGGTAGCGTACTTTTTCCCTACTTTTAAAACCATTAAACTAAGTAATATTAGAAGTTCAACAGATTGTCAAAAAAAGATGTTAAAAGCCACTGTAAATGGTGCTTAAATGCCTAATATTCCCTTAATACTTCCAAATAATATTAGTAAATGGCGTGAATTGGTCATAGAAATGGGGTTAAAGTACACCCTAAATGATGTCTTTTTCGGCACTGGAAAAAACAGCATATATGGTGTTTGAATGCACCATTATATTTTAGAGTGCAAATGTATGACGGTAAAGCAAACATAATTATTAAAAATTTAATTACATTAAGACTGAAGTGACAGATATTATATAAAAACGTCTTGGTTTGGACCAAGGCCGAAAAAACAAACGATATGTGTGAGGTTTATCAATTGACTGAAGTTTCAGATATTGAAATTTTTTTCTAGTTATTTTTATCCACTCAATCCTTAATCAATATTTAATTCTATCAACTGATTTTACTGTTAATCGATCTAGTCCCTCTCAATTAATTGAAAAAATTACATATCTACGCTTTTTCAATAACAATTAATTTCATGATAAAATGTTTTCGGAAAATGTAATTGTTCTTGAAAAAGTGTAAATATGTAATTTTTTCAATTAATTTAGAGGGACTAGATCGATTAACAGTAAAATCAGATGATTGAATTAAATATTGATTAAGGATTGAGTGGATAAAAATAACTAGAAAAAAATTTCAATATCTGAAACTTCAGTCAATTGATAAACCTCACACATATCGTTTGTTTTTTCGGCCTTGGTCCAAACCAAGACGTTTTTATATAATAAACGAAATGATCCGTGCTGTTACAGTGGGAACTCACTGAAATTAACGGAATGATCGGTGCTGTTACAGTGGGAACTCGGGTTTGAACCAAGGACCTCTCGATCTGCAGTCGAATGCTCTACCACTGATTTATTTCCCTTTGTTCATAGTCGTAATGTCGATTTAGCTAAAATGAAGGCAATGATCCGTGCTGTTACAGGGAGAACTCAAGTTTGAACCAAGGACCTCTCGATCTGCAGTCGAATGCTCTACCACTGAGCTATTCCCCCTAGTTCAAGGCCGTAATGTCGATTTTACTAAAATGAAGGCAATGATCCGTGCTGTTACAGGGAGAACTCGGGTTTGAACCAAGGACCTCTCGATCTGCAGTCGAATGCTCTACCACTGAGCTATTCCCCTTTGTACCTCGCCCTAATGTCGATTTAACTAAAAAAAAAGGAATGATCCGTGCTGTTACAGGGGGAACTCGGGATAGAACCAAGGACCTCTCGATCTGCAGTCGAATGCTCTACCGCTGAGCTATTCCCCCTTGTTCATAGCCGTAATGTCGATTTAACTAAAATTAACGGAATGATCCGTGCTGTTACAGGATGAACACGGGTTTGAACCAAGGACCTCTTGATCTGCAGTCGAATGCGAGCTATTCCCCCTTGTTCATAACCGTAATGTCGATTTAACTGAAATAAACGAAATGATCCGTGCTGTTACAGGGAGAACACGGGTTTGAACCAAGGACCTCTTGATCTGCAAACGAATGCGAGCTATTCCCCCTTGTTCATAACCGTAATGTCGCATTAACTAAAATAAACGGAATGATCCGTGCTGTTACAGCGGGAACTCGGGTTTGAACCAAGGATCTCTCGATCTGCAGTCGAATGCTCTACCACTGAGCTATCCCCCCTTGTTAATAACCGTAATGTCGATTTAACTAAAATAAACGAAATGATCCGTGCTGTTACATAGGAACTCGAGTTTGAACCAATGACCTCTTGATCTGAAGTCGAATGCTCCACCACTGAGCTATCCCCCCTTGTTCATAACCGTAATGTCGATTTAACTAAAATAAACGAAATGATCCGTGCTGTTACAGGGGGAACTCGGGTTTGAACCAAGTTCCTCTCGATCTGCAGTCGAATGCTCTACCGCTGAGCTATTCCCCCTTGTTCTTAGCCGTAATGTCGATTTAACTAAAATAAACGGAATGATCCGTGCTGTTACAGGGGGAACTCGGGTTTGAACCAAGTACCTCTCGATCTGCAGTCGAATGCTCTACCACTGAGCTATTCCACTTTGTTCCTCGCCCTAATGTCGATGTAACTAAAATAAAAGGAATGATCCGTGCTGTTACAGGGGGAACTCGGGTTTGAACCAAGGACCTCTCGATTTGCAGCCGAATGCTCTACCGCTGAGCTATTCCCCCTTGTTCATAACCGTAATGTCGAATTAACTAAAATAAACGAAATGATCCGCGCTGTTACAGGGGGAACTAGGGTTTGAACCAAGTACCTCTCGCTCTGCAGTCGAATTCTCTACCACTGAGCTATTCCCCCTTGTTCATAACCGTAATGTCGATTTAACTAAAATAAACGGAATGATCCGTCCTGTTACAGGGAGAACACGGGTTTGAACCAAGTACCTCTTGATCTGCAGTCGAATGCTCTACCACTGAGCTATTCCCCCTTGTTCTTAGCCGTAATGTCGATTTAACTAAACTAAACGGAATGATCCGTGCTGTTACAGGGAGAACACGGGTTTGAACCAAGGACCTCTCGATCTGCAGTCGAATGCTCTACCACTGAGCTACTCCCCCTAGTTAAAGGCCGTAATGTCGATTTAACTAAAATAAAGGCAATGATCCGTGCCGTTACAGCGAGAACTCGGGATTGAACCAAGGACCTCTCGATCTGCAGTCGAATGCTCTACCACTGAGCTATTCCCCTTTGTTCCTCGCCCTAATGTCGATGTAACTAAAATAAAAGGAATGATCCGTGCTGTTACAGGGGGAACTCGGGTTTGAACCAAGGACCTCCCGATCTGCAGTCGAATGCTCTACCGCTGAGCTATTCCCCCTTGTTCATAACCGTAATTTCGATTTAACTAAAATAAACGAAATGATCTGTGCTGTTACAGCAGGAACTCGGGTTTGAACCAAGGATCTCTCGATCTTCAGTCGAATGCTCCACCTTTGAGCTATCCCCCCTTGTTCATAACCGTAATGTCGATTTACCTAAAATAAACGAAATGATCCGTGCTGTTACAGGGGGAACTCGGGTTTGAACCAAGGACCTCTTGATCTGCAGTCTAATGCGAGCTATTCCCCCTTGTTCATAACCGTAATGTCGATTTAACTAAAATAAACGAAATGATCCGTGCTGTTACATGGGGAACTCGAGTTTGAACCAATGACCTCTTGATCTGAAGTCGAATGCTCTACCACTGACCTACTCCCCCTTGTTCAAAACCGTTATGTCGATTTAACTAAAATAAACGGCATGATCCGTGCTGTTACAGGGGGAACTCGGGTTTGAACCAAGTTCCTCTCGATCTGCAGTCGAATGCTCTACCGCTGAGCTATTCCCCCTTGTTCTTAGCCGTAATGTCGATTTAACTAAAATAAACGGAATGATCCGTGCTGTTACAGGGGGAACTCGGGTTTGAACCAATTACCTCTCGATCTGCAGTCGAATGCTCTACCAATGAGCTATTCCCCCGCGTTCGTAACCGTAATGTCGATTTAACTAAAATAAACGGAATGATCCATGCTGTTACTGGGGGAACTCGGGTTTGAACCAAGGACCTCTTGATCTGCAGTCGAATGCGAGCTATTCCCCCTTGTTCATAACCGTAATGTCGATTTAACTGAAATAAACGATATGATCCGTGCTGTTACAGGGAGAACACGGGTTTGAACCAAGGACCTCTTGATCTGCAGTCGAATGCGAGCTATTCCCCCTTGTTCATAACCGTAATGTCGCATTAACTAAAATAAACGGAATGATCCGTGCTGTTACAGTGGGAACTCGGGTTTGAACCAAGTTCCTCTCGATCTGCAGTCGAATGCTCTACCACTGATTTATTTCCCTTTGTTCATAGTCGTAATGTCGATTTAGCTAAAATGAAGGCAATGATCCGTGCTGTTACAGGGAGAACTCGGGTTTGAACCAAGGACCTCTCGATCTGCAGTCGAATGCTCTACCACTGAGCTTTTCCCCCTAGTTCAAGGCCGTAATGTCGATTTTACTAAAATAAAGGCAATGATCCGTGCTGTTACAGCGGGAACTCGGGTTTGAACCAAGGATCTCTCGATCTTCAGTCGAATGCTCCACCACTGAGCTATCCCCCCTTTTTAATAACCGTAATGTCGATTTAACTAAAATAAACGAAATGATCCGTGCTGTTACATGGGTAACTCGAGTTTGAACCAATGACCTCTTGATCTGAAGTCGAATGCTCCACCACTGAGCTATCCCCCCTTGTTCATAACCGTAATGTCGATTTAACTAAAATAAACGAAATGATCCGTGCTGTTACATGGGGAACTCGAGTTTGAACCAAGTTCCTCTCGATCTGCAGTCGAATGCTCTACCGCTGAGATATTCCCCCTTGTTCTTAGCCGTAATGTCGATTTAACTAAAATAAACGGAATGATCCGTGCTGTTACAGGAGGAACTCGGGTTTGAACCAAGTACCTCTCGATCTGCAGTCGAATGCTCTACCACTGAGCTATTCCACTTTGTTCCTCGCCCTAATGTCGAAGTAACTAAAATAAAAGGAATGATCCGTGCTGTTACAGGGCGAACTCGGGTTTGAACCAAGGATCTCTCGATTTGCAGCCGAATGCTCTACCGCTGAGCTATTCCCCCTTGCTCATAACCGTAATGTCGAATTAACTAATAAAATAAACGAAATGATCCGTGCTGTTACAGGGGGAACTAGGGTTTGAACCAAGTACCTCTCGCTCTGCAGTCGAATTCTCTACCACTGAGCTATTCCCCCTTGTTCATAACCGTAATGTCGATTTAACTAAAATAAACGGAATGATCCGTCCTGTTACAGGGAGAACACGGGTTTGAACCAAGTACCTCTTGATCTGCAGTCGAATGCTCTACCACTGAGCTATTCCCCCTTGTTCTTAGCCGTAATGTCGATTTAACTAAACTAAACGGAATGATCCGTGCTGTTACAGGGAGAACACGGGTTTGAACCAAGGACCTCTCGATCTGCAGTCGAATGCTCTACCACTGAGCTATTCCCCTTTGTTCCTCGCCCTAATGTCGATGCAACTAAAATAAAAGGAATGATCCGTGCTGTTACAGGGGGAACTCGGGTTTGAACCAAGGACCTCCCGATCTGCAGTCGAATGCTCTACCGCTGAGCTATTCCCCCTTGTTCATAACCGTAATTTCGATTTAACTAAAATAAACGAAATGATCCGTGCTGTTACAGCGGGAACTCGGGTTTGAACCAAGGATCTCTCGATCTTCAGTCGAATGCTCCACCACTGAGCTATCCCCCCTTGTTCATAACCGTAATGTCGATTTACCTAAAATAAACGAAATGATCCGTGCTGTTACAGGGGGAACTCGGGTTTGAACCAAGGACCTCTTGATCTGCAGTCTAATGCGAGCTATTCCCCCTTGTTCATAACCGTAATGTCGATTTAACTAAAATAAACGAAATGATCCGTGCTGTTACATGGGGAACTCGAGTTTGAACCAATGACCTCTTGATCTGAAGTCGAATGCTCTACCACTGACCTACTCCCCCTTGTTCAAAACCGTTATGTCGATTTAACTAAAATAAACGGCATGATCCGTGCTGTTACAGGGGGAACTCGGGTTTGAACCAAGTTCCTCTCGATCTGCAGTCGAATGCTCTACCGCTGAGCTATTCCCCCTTGTTCTTAGCCGTAATGTCGATTTAACTAAAATAAACGGAATGATCCGTGCTGTTACAGGGGGAACTCGGGTTTGAACCAATTACCTCTCGATCTGCAGTCGAATGCTCTACCAATGAGCTATTCCCCCGCGTTCGTAACCGTAATGTCGATTTAACTAAAATAAACGGAATGATCCATGCTGTTACTGGGGGAACTCGGGTTTGAACCAAGGACCTCTTGATCTGCAGTCGAATGCGAGCTATTCCCCCTTGTTCATAACCGTAATGTCGATTTAACTGAAATAAACGAAATGATCCGTGCTGTTACAGGGAGAACACGGGTTTGAACCAAGGACCTCTTGATCTGCAGTCGAATGCGAGCTATTCCCCCTTGTTCATAACCGTAATGTCGCATTAACTAAAATAAACGGAATGATCCGTGCTGTTACAGTGGGAACTCGGGTTTGAACCAAGTTCCTCTCGATCTGCAGTCGAATGCTCTACCACTGATTTATTTCCCTTTGTTCATAGTCGTAATGTCGATTTAGCTAAAATGAAGGCAATGATCCGTGCTGTTACAGGGAGAACTCGGGTTTGAACCAAGGACCTCTCGATCTGCAGTCGAATGCTCTACCACTGAGCTTTTCCCCCTAGTTCAAGGCCGTAATGTCGATTTTACTAAAATAAAGGCAATGATCCGTGCTGTTACAGCGGGAACTCGGGTTTGAACCAAGGATCTCTCGATCTTCAGTCGAATGCTCCACCACTGAGCTATCCCCCCTTTTTAATAACCGTAATGTCGATTTAACTAAAATAAACGAAATGATCCGTGCTGTTACATGGGTAACTCGAGTTTGAACCAATGACCTCTTGATCTGAAGTCGAATGCTCCACCACTGAGCTATCCCCCCTTGTTCATAACCGTAATGTCGATTTAACTAAAATAAACGAAATGATCCGTGCTGTTACATGGGGAACTCGAGTTTGAACCAATGACCTCTTGATCTGAAGTCGAATGCTCTACCACTGAGCTACTCCCCCTTGTTCAAAACCGTTATGTCGATTTAACTAAAATAAACGGAATGATCCGTGCTGTTACAAGGGGAACTCGGGTTTGAACCAAGTTCCTCTCGATCTGCAGTCGAATGCTCTACCGCTGAGATATTCCCCCTTGTTCTTAGCCGTAATGTCGATTTAACTAAAATAAACGGAATGATCCGTGCTGTTACAGGAGGAACTCGGGTTTGAACCAAGTACCTCTCGATCTGCAGTCGAATGCTCTACCACTGAGCTATTCCACTTTGTTCCTCGCCCTAATGTCGATGTAACTAAAATAAAAGGAATGATCCGTGCTGTTACAGGGCGAACTCGGGTTTGAACCAAGGATCTCTCGATTTGCAGCCGAATGCTCTACCGCTGAGCTATTCCCCCTTGCTCATAACCGTAATGTCGAATTAACTAATAAAATAAACGAAATGATCCGTGCTGTTACAGGGGGAACTAGGGTTTGAACCAAGTACCTCTCGCTCTGCAGTCGAATTCTCTACCACTGAGCTATTCCCCCTTGTTCATAACCGTAATGTCGATTTAACTAAAATAAACGGAATGATCCGTCCTGTTACAGGGAGAACACGGGTTTGAACCAAGTACCTCTTGATCTGCAGTCGAATGCTCTACCACTGAGCTATTCCCCCTTGTTCTTAGCCGTAATGTCGATTTAACTAAACTAAACGGAATGATCCGTGCTGTTACAGGGAGAACACGGGTTTGAACCAAGGACCTCTCGATCTGCAGTCGAATGCTCTACCACTGAGCTATTCCCCTTTGTTCCTCGCCCTAATGTCGATGCAACTAAAATAAAAGGAATGATCCGTGCTGTTACAGGGGGAACTCGGGTTTGAACCAAGGACCTCCCGATCTGCAGTCGAATGCTCTACCGCTGAGCTATTCCCCCTTGTTCATAACCGTAATTTCGATTTAACTAAAATAAACGAAATGATCCGTGCTGTTACAGCGGGAACTCGGGTTTGAACCAAGGATCTCTCGATCTTCAGTCGAATGCTCCACCACTGAGCTATCCCCCCTTGTTCATAACCGTAATGTCGATTTACCTAAAATAAACGAAATGATCCGTGCTGTTACAGGGGGAACTCGGGTTTGAACCAAGGACCTCTTGATCTGCAGTCTAATGCGAGCTATTCCCCCTTGTTCATAACCGTAATGTCGATTTAACTAAAATAAACGAAATGATCCGTGCTGTTACATGGGGAACTCGAGTTTGAACCAATGACCTCTTGATCTGAAGTCGAATGCTCTACCACTGACCTACTCCCCCTTGTTCAAAACCGTTATGTCGATTTAACTAAAATAAACGGAATGATCCGTGCTGTTAATGGGGGAACTCGGGTTTGAACCAAGGATCTCTCGATCTGCAGTCGAATGCTCTACCACTGAGCTATTCCCCCGCGTTCGTAACCGTAATGTCGATTTAACTAAAATAAACGGAATGATCCGTGCTGTTACTGGGGGAACTCGGGTTTGAACCAAGGACCTCTTGATCTGCAGTCGAATGCGAGCTATTCCCCCTTGTTCATAACCGTAATGTCGATTTAACTGAAATAAACGAAATGATCCGTGCTGTTACAGGGAGAACACGGGTTTGAACCAAGGACCTCTTGATCTGCAGTCGAATGCGAGCTATTCCCCCTTGTTCATAACCGTAATGTCGCATTAACTAAAATAAACGGAACGATCCGTGCTGGTACAGTGGGAACTCGGGTTTGAACCAAGGACCTCTCGATCTGCAGTCGAATGCTCTACCACTGAGCTATTCCCCCTTGTTCTTAGCCGTAATGTCGATTTAACTAAACTAAACGGAATGATCCGTGCTGTTACAGGGAGAACTCGGGTTTGAACCAAGGACCTCCCGATCTGCAGTCGAATGCTCTACCGCTGAGCTATTCCCCCTTGTTCATAACCGTAATTTCGATTTAACTAAAATAAACGAAATGATCCGTGCTGTTACAGCGGGAACTCGGGTTTGAACCAAGGATCTCTCGATCTTCAGTCGAATGCTCCACCACTGAGCTATCCCCCCTTGTTCACAACCGTAATGTCGATTTACCTAAAATAAACGAAATGATCCGTGCTGTTACAGGGGGAACTCGAGTTTGAACCAATGACCTCTTGATCTGAAGTCGAATGCTCTACCACTGAGCTACTCCCCCTTGTTCAAAACCGTTATGTCGATTTAACTAAAATAAACGGAATGATCCGTGCTGTTAATGGGGGAACTCGGGTTTGAACCAAGGATCTCTCGATCTGCAGTCGAATGCTCTACCACTGAGCTATTCCCCCGCGTTCGTAACCGTAATGTCGATTTAACTAAAATAAACGGAATGATCCGTGCTGTTACTGGGGGAACTCGGGTTTGAACCAAGGACCTCTTGATCTGCAGTCGAATGCGAGCTATTCCCCCTTGTTCATAACCGTAATGTCGATTTAACTGAAATAAACGAAATGATCCGTGCTGTTACAGGGAGAACACGGGTTTGAACCAAGGACCTCTTGATCTGCAGTCGAATGCGAGCTATTCCCCCTTGTTCATAACCGTAATGTCGCATTAACTAAAATAAACGGAACGATCCGTGCTGGTACAGTGGGAACTCGGGTTTGAACCAAGGACCTCTCGATCTGCAGTCGAATGCTCTACCACTGAGCTATTCCCCCTTGTTCTTAGCCGTAATGTCGATTTAACTAAACTAAACGGAATGATCCGTGCTGTTACAGGGAGAACTCGGGTTTGAACCAAGGACCTCCCGATCTGCAGTCGAATGCTCTACCGCTGAGCTATTCCCCCTTGTTCATAACCGTAATTTCGATTTAACTAAAATAAACGAAATGATCCGTGCTGTTACAGCGGGAACTCGGGTTTGAACCAAGGATCTCTCGATCTTCAGTCGAATGCTCCACCACTGAGCTATCCCCCCTTGTTCACAACCGTAATGTCGATTTACCTAAAATAAACGAAATGATCCGTGCTGTTACAGGGGGAACTCGAGTTTGAACCAATGACCTCTTGATCTGAAGTCGAATGCTCTACCACTGAGCTACTCCCCCTTGTTCAAAACCGTTATGTCGATTTAACTAAAATAAACGGAATGATCCGTGCTGTTACAGGGGGAACTCGGGTTTGAACCAAGTTCCTCTCGATCTGCAGTCGAATGCTCTACCGCTGAGCTATTCCCCCTTGTTCTTAGCCGTAATGTCGATTTAACTAAAATAAACGGAATGATCCGTGCTGTTACAGGGGGAACTCGGGTTTGAACCAAGGATCTCTCGATCTGCAGTCGAATGCTCTACCACTGAGCTATTCCCCCGCGTTCGTAACCGTAATGTCGATTTAACTAAAATAAACGGAATGATCCGTGCTGTTACTGGGGGAACTCGGGTTTGAACCAAGGACCTCTTGATCTGCAGTCGAATGCGAGCTATTCCCCCTTGTTCATAACCGTAATGTCGATTTAACTGAAATAAACGAAATGATCCGTGCTGTTACAGGGAGAACACGGGTTTGAACCAAGGACCTCTTGATCTGCAGTCGAATGCGAGCTATTCCCCCTTGTTCATAACCGTAATGTCGCGTTAACTAAAATAAACGGAATGATCCGTGCTGGTACAGTGGGAACTCGGGTTTGAACCAAGGACCTCTCGATCTGCAGTCGAATGCTCTACCACTGATTTATTTCCCTTTGTTCATAGTCGTAATGTCGATTTAGCTAAAATGAAGGCAATGATCCGTGCTGTTACAGGGAGAACTCGGGTTTGAACCAAGGACCTCTCGATCTGCAGTCGAATGCTCTACCACTGAGCTATTCCCCCTAGTTCAAGGCCGTAATGTCGATTTTACTAAAATAAAGGCAATGATCCGTGCTGTTACAGCGGGAACTCGGGTTTGAACCAAGGATCTCTCGATCTTCAGTCGAATGCTCCACCACTGAGCTATCCCCCCTTGTTAATAACCGTAATGTCGATTTAACTAAAATAAACGAAATGATCCGTGCTGTTACATGGGGAACTCGAGTTTGAACCAATGACCTCTTGATCTGAAGTCGAATGCTCTACCACTGAGCTACTCCCCCTTGTTCAAAACCGTTATGTCGATTTAACTAAAATAAACGGAATGATCCGTGCTGTTACAGGGGGAACTCGGGTTTGAACCAAGTTCCTCTCGATCTGCAGTCGAATGCTCTACCGCTGAGCTATTCCCCCTTGTTCTTAGCCGTAATGTCGATTTAACTAAAATAAACGGAATGATCCGTGCTGTTACAGGAGGAACTCGGGTTTGAACCAAGTACCTCTCGATCTGCAGTCGAATGCTCTACCACTGAGCTATTCCACTTTGTTCCTCGCCCTAATGTCGATGTAACTAAAATAAAAGGAATGATCCGTGCTGTTACAGGGCGAACTCGGGTTTGAACCAAGGATCTCTCGATTTGCAGCCGAATGCTCTACCGCTGAGCTATTCCCCCTTGCTCATAACCGTAATGTCGAATTAACTAATAAAATAAACTAAATGATCCGTGCTGTTACAGGGGGAACTAGGGTTTGAACCAAGTACCTCTCGCTCTGCAGTCGAATTCTCTACCACTGAGCTATTCCCCCTTGTTCATAACCGTAATGTCGATTTAACTAAAATAAACGGAATGATCCGTCCTGTTACAGGGAGAACACGGGTTTGAACCAAGTACCTCTTGATCTGCAGTCGAATGCTCTACCACTGAGCTATTCCCCCTTGTTCTTAGCCGTAAAGTCGATTTAACTAAACTAAACGGAATGATCCGTGCTGTTACAGGGAGAACACGGGTTTGAACCAAGGACCTCTCGATCTGCAGTCGAATGCTCTACCACTGAGCTATTCCCCTTTGTTCCTCGCCCTAATGTCGATGTAACTAAAATGAAAGAAATGATCCGTGCTGTTACAGGGGGAACTCGGGTTTGAACCAAGGACCTCCCGATCTGCAGTCGAATGCTCTACCGCTGAGCTATTCCCCCTTGTTCATAACCGTAATTTCGATTTAACTAAAATAAACGAAATGATCCGTGCTGTTACAGCGGGAACTCGGGTTTGAACCAAGGATCTCTCGATCTTCAGTCGAATGCTCCACCACTGAGCTATCCCCCCTTGTTCATAATCGTAATGTCGATTTACCTAAAATAAACGAAATGATCCGTGCTGTTACAGGGGGAACTCGAGTTTGAACCAATGACCTCTTGATCTGAAGTCGAATGCTCTACCACTGAGCTACTCCCCCTTGTTCAAAACCGTTATGTCGATTTAACTAAAATAAACGGAATGATCCGTGCTGTTACAGGGGGAACTCGGGTTTGAACCAAGTTCCTCTCGATCTGCAGTCGAATGCTCTACCGCTGAGCTATTCCCCCTTGTTCTTAGCCGTAATGTCGATTTAACTAAAATAAACGGAATGATCCGTGCTGTTACAGGGGGAACTCGGGTTTGAACCAAGGATCTCTCGATCTGCAGTCGAATGCTCTACCACTGAGCTATTCCCCCGCGTTCGTAACCGTAATGTCGATTTAACTAAAATAAACGGAATGATCCGTGCTGTTACTGGGGGAACTCGGGTTTGAACCAAGGACCTCTTGATCTGCAGTCGAATGCGAGCTATTCCCCCTTGTTCATAACCGTAATGTCGATTTAACTGAAATAAACGAAATGATCCGTGCTGTTACAGGGAGAACACGGGTTTGAACCAAGGACCTCTTGATCTGCAGTCGAATGCGAGCTATTCCCCCTTGTTCATAACCGTAATGTCGCATTAACTAAAATAAACGGAACGATCCGTGCTGGTACAGTGGGAACTCGGGTTTGAACCAAGGACCTCTCGATCTGCAGTCGAATGCTCTACCACTGAGCTATTCCCCCTTGTTCTTAGCCGTAATGTCGATTTAACTAAACTAAACGGAATGATCCGTGCTGTTACAGGGAGAACACGGGTTTGAACCAATGACCTCTTGATCTGAAGTCGAATGCTCTACCACTGAGCTACTCCCCCTTGTTCAAAACCGTTATGTCGATTTAACTAAAATAAACGGAATGATCCGTGCTGTTACAGGGGGAACTCGGGTTTGAACCAAGTTCCTCTCGATCTGCAGTCGAATGCTCTACCGCTGAGCTATTCCCCCTTGTTCTTAGCCGTAATGTCGATTTAACTAAAATAAACGGAATGATCCGTGCTGTTACAGGGGGAACTCGGGTTTGAACCAAGGATCTCTCGATCTGCAGTCGAATGCTCTACCACTGAGCTATTCCCCCGCGTTCGTAACCGTAATGTCGATTTAACTAAAATAAACGGAATGATCCGTGCTGTTACTGGGGGAACTCGGGTTTGAACCAAGGACCTCTTGATCTGCAGTCGAATGCGAGCTATTCCCCCTTGTTCATAACCGTAATGTCGATTTAACTGAAATAAACGAAATGATCCGTGCTGTTACAGGGAGAACACGGGTTTGAACCAAGGACCTCTTGATCTGCAGTCGAATGCGAGCTATTCCCCCTTGTTCATAACCGTAATGTCGCGTTAACTAAAATAAACGGAATGATCCGTGCTGGTACAGTGGGAACTCGGGTTTGAACCAAGGACCTCTCGATCTGCAGTCGAATGCTCTACCACTGATTTATTTCCCTTTGTTCATAGTCGTAATGTCGATTTAGCTAAAATGAAGGCAATGATCCGTGCTGTTACAGGGAGAACTCGGGTTTGAACCAAGGACCTCTCGATCTGCAGTCGAATGCTCTACCACTGAGCTATTCCCCCTAGTTCAAGGCCGTAATGTCGATTTTACTAAAATAAAGGCAATGATCCGTGCTGTTACAGCGGGAACTCGGGTTTGAACCAAGGATCTCTCGATCTTCAGTCGAATGCTCCACCACTGAGCTATCCCCCCTTGTTAATAACCGTAATGTCGATTTAACTAAAATAAACGAAATGATCCGTGCTGTTACATGGGGAACTCGAGTTTGAACCAATGACCTCTTGATCTGAAGTCGAATGCTCTACCACTGAGCTACTCCCCCTTGTTCAAAACCGTTATGTCGATTTAACTAAAATAAACGGAATGATCCGTGCTGTTACAGGGGGAACTCGGGTTTGAACCAAGTTCCTCTCGATCTGCAGTCGAATGCTCTACCGCTGAGCTATTCCCCCTTGTTCTTAGCCGTAATGTCGATTTAACTAAAATAAACGGAATGATCCGTGCTGTTACAGGAGGAACTCGGGTTTGAACCAAGTACCTCTCGATCTGCAGTCGAATGCTCTACCACTGAGCTATTCCACTTTGTTCCTCGCCCTAATGTCGATGTAACTAAAATAAAAGGAATGATCCGTGCTGTTACAGGGCGAACTCGGGTTTGAACCAAGGATCTCTCGATTTGCAGCCGAATGCTCTACCGCTGAGCTATTCCCCCTTGCTCATAACCGTAATGTCGAATTAACTAATAAAATAAACTAAATGATCCGTGCTGTTACAGGGGGAACTAGGGTTTGAACCAAGTACCTCTCGCTCTGCAGTCGAATTCTCTACCACTGAGCTATTCCCCCTTGTTCATAACCGTAATGTCGATTTAACTAAAATAAACGGAATGATCCGTCCTGTTACAGGGAGAACACGGGTTTGAACCAAGTACCTCTTGATCTGCAGTCGAATGCTCTACCACTGAGCTATTCCCCCTTGTTCTTAGCCGTAAAGTCGATTTAACTAAACTAAACGGAATGATCCGTGCTGTTACAGGGAGAACACGGGTTTGAACCAAGGACCTCTCGATCTGCAGTCGAATGCTCTACCACTGAGCTATTCCCCTTTGTTCCTCGCCCTAATGTCGATGTAACTAAAATAAAAGAAATGATCCGTGCTGTTACAGGGGGAACTCGGGTTTGAACCAAGGACCTCCCGATCTGCAGTCGAATGCTCTACCGCTGAGCTATTCCCCCTTGTTCATAACCGTAATTTCGATTTAACTAAAATAAACGAAATGATCCGTGCTGTTACAGCGGGAACTCGGGTTTGAACCAAGGATCTCTCGATCTTCAGTCGAATGCTCCACCACTGAGCTATCCCCCCTTGTTCATAATCGTAATGTCGATTTACCTAAAATAAACGAAATGATCCGTGCTGTTACAGGGGGAACTCGAGTTTGAACCAATGACCTCTTGATCTGAAGTCGAATGCTCTACCACTGAGCTACTCCCCCTTGTTCAAAACCGTTATGTCGATTTAACTAAAATAAACGGAATGATCCGTGCTGTTACAGGGGGAACTCGGGTTTGAACCAAGTTCCTCTCGATCTGCAGTCGAATGCTCTACCGCTGAGCTATTCCCCCTTGTTCTTAGCCGTAATGTCGATTTAACTAAAATAAACGGAATGATCCGTGCTGTTACAGGGGGAACTCGGGTTTGAACCAGGATCTCTCGATCTGCAGTCGAATGCTCTACCACTGAGCTATTCCCCCGCGTTCGTAACCGTAATGTCGATTTAACTAAAATAAACGGAATGATCCGTGCTGTTACTGGGGGAACTCGGGTTTGAACCAAGGACCTCTTGATCTGCAGTCGAATGCGAGCTATTCCCCCTTGTTCATAACCGTAATGTCGATTTAACTGAAATAAACGAAATGATCCGTGCTGTTACAGGGAGAACACGGGTTTGAACCAAGGACCTCTTGATCTGCAGTCGAATGCGAGCTATTCCCCCTTGTTCATAACCGTAATGTCGCATTAACTAAAATAAACGGAACGATCCGTGCTGGTACAGTGGGAACTCGGGTTTGAACCAAGGACCTCTCGATCTGCAGTCGAATGCTCTACCACTGAGCTATTCCCCCTTGTTCTTAGCCGTAATGTCGATTTAACTAAACTAAACGGAATGATCCGTTCTGTTACAGGGAGAACACGGGTTTGAACCAAGGACCTCTCGATCTGCAGTCGAATGCTCTACCACTGAGCTATTCCCCTTTGTTCCTCGCCCTAATGTCGATGCAACTAAAATAAAAGGAATGATCCGTGCTGTTACAGGGGGAACTCGGGTTTGAACCAAGGACCTCCCGATCTGCAGTCGAATGCTCTACCGCTGAGCTATTCCCCCTTGTTCATAACCGTAATTTCGATTTAACTAAAATAAACGAAATGATCCGTGCTGTTACAGCGGGAACTCGGGTTTGAACCAAGGATCTCTCGATCTTCAGTCGAATGCTCCACCACTGAGCTATCCCCCCTTGTTCATAACCGTAATGTCGATTTACCTAAAATAAACGAAATGATCCGTGCTGTTACAGGGGGAACTCGGGTTTGAACCAAGGACCTCTTGATCTGCAGTCTAATGCGAGCTATTCCCCCTTGTTCATAACCGTAATGTCGATTTAACTAAAATAAACGAAATGATCCGTGCTGTTACATGGGGAACTCGAGTTTGAACCAATGACCTCTTGATCTGAAGTCGAATGCTCTACCACTGACCTACTCCCCCCTGTTCAAAACCGTTATGTCGATTTAACTAAAATAAACGGAATGATCCGTGCTGTTAATGGGGGAACTCGGGTTTGAACCAAGGATCTCTCGATCTGCAGTCGAATGCTCTACCACTGAGCTATTCCCCCGCGTTCGTAACCGTAATGTCGATTTAACTAAAATAAACGGAATGATCCGTGCTGTTACTGGGGGAACTCGGGTTTGAACCAAGGACCTCTTGATCTGCAGTCGAATGCGAGCTATTCCCCCTTGTTCATAACCGTAATGTCGATTTAACTGAAATAAACGAAATGATCCGTGCTGTTACAGGGAGAACACGGGTTTGAACCAAGGACCTCTTGATCTGCAGTCGAATGCGAGCTATTCCCCCTTGTTCATAACCGTAATGTCGCATTAACTAAAATAAACGGAACGATCCGTGCTGGTACAGTGGGAACTCGGGTTTGAACCAAGGACCTCTCGATCTGCAGTCGAATGCTCTACCACTGAGCTATTCCCCCTTGTTCTTAGCCGTAATGTCGATTTAACTAAACTAAACGGAATGATCCGTGCTGTTACAGGGAGAACTCGGGTTTGAACCAAGGACCTCCCGATCTGCAGTCGAATGCTCTACCGCTGAGCTATTCCCCCTTGTTCATAACCGTAATTTCGATTTAACTAAAATAAACGAAATGATCCGTGCTGTTACAGCGGGAACTCGGGTTTGAACCAAGGATCTCTCGATCTTCAGTCGAATGCTCCACCACTGAGCTATCCCCCCTTGTTCACAACCGTAATGTCGATTTACCTAAAATAAACGAAATGATCCGTGCTGTTACAGGGGGAACTCGAGTTTGAACCAATGACCTCTTGATCTGAAGTCGAATGCTCTACCACTGAGCTACTCCCCCTTGTTCAAAACCGTTATGTCGATTTAACTAAAATAAACGGAATGATCCGTGCTGTTACAGGGGGAACTCGGGTTTGAACCAAGTTCCTCTCGATCTGCAGTCGAATGCTCTACCGCTGAGCTATTCCCCCTTGTTCTTAGCCGTAATGTCGATTTAACTAAAATAAACGGAATGATCCGTGCTGTTACAGGGGGAACTCGGGTTTGAACCAAGGATCTCTCGATCTGCAGTCGAATGCTCTACCACTGAGCTATTCCCCCGCGTTCGTAACCGTAATGTCGATTTAACTAAAATAAACGGAATGATCCGTGCTGTTACTGGGGGAACTCGGGTTTGAACCAAGGACCTCTTGATCTGCAGTCGAATGCGAGCTATTCCCCCTTGTTCATAACCGTAATGTCGATTTAACTGAAATAAACGAAATGATCCGTGCTGTTACAGGGAGAACACGGGTTTGAACCAAGGACCTCTTGATCTGCAGTCGAATGCGAGCTATTCCCCCTTGTTCATAACCGTAATGTCGCGTTAACTAAAATAAACGGAATGATCCGTGCTGGTACAGTGGGAACTCGGGTTTGAACCAAGGACCTCTCGATCTGCAGTCGAATGCTCTACCACTGATTTATTTCCCTTTGTTCATAGTCGTAATGTCGATTTAGCTAAAATGAAGGCAATGATCCGTGCTGTTACAGGGAGAACTCGGGTTTGAACCAAGGACCTCTCGATCTGCAGTCGAATGCTCTACCACTGAGCTATTCCCCCTAGTTCAAGGCCCTAATGTCGATTTTACTAAAATAAAGGCAATGATCCGTGCTGTTACAGCGGGAACTCGGGTTTGAACCAAGGATCTCTCGATCTTCAGTCGAATGCTCCACCACTGAGCTATCCCCCCTTGTTAATAACCGTAATGTCGATTTAACTAAAATAAACGAAATGATCCGTGCTGTTACATGGGGAACTCGAGTTTGAACCAATGACCTCTTGATCTGAAGTCGAATGCTCTACCACTGAGCTACTCCCCCTTGTTCAAAACCGTTATGTCGATTTAACTAAAATAAACGGAATGATCCGTGCTGTTACAGGGGGAACTCGGGTTTGAACCAAGTTCCTCTCGATCTGCAGTCGAATGCTCTACCGCTGAGCTATTCCCCCTTGTTCTTAGCCGTAATGTCGATTTAACTAAAATAAACGGAATGATCCGTGCTGTTACAGGAGGAACTCGGGTTTGAACCAAGTACCTCTCGATCTGCAGTCGAATGCTCTACCACTGAGCTATTCCACTTTGTTCCTCGCCCTAATGTCGATGTAACTAAAATAAAAGGAATGATCCGTGCTGTTACAGGGCGAACTCGGGTTTGAACCAAGGATCTCTCGATTTGCAGCCGAATGCTCTACCGCTGAGCTATTCCCCCTTGCTCATAACCGTAATGTCGAATTAACTAATAAAATAAACTAAATGATCCGTGCTGTTACAGGGGGAACTAGGGTTTGAACCAAGTACCTCTCGCTCTGCAGTCGAATTCTCTACCACTGAGCTATTCCCCCTTGTTCATAACCGTAATGTCGATTTAACTAAAATAAACGGAATGATCCGTCCTGTTACAGGGAGAACACGGGTTTGAACCAAGTACCTCTTGATCTGCAGTCGAATGCTCTACCACTGAGCTATTCCCCCTTGTTCTTAGCCGTAAAGTCGATTTAACTAAACTAAACGGAATGATCCGTGCTGTTACAGGGAGAACACGGGTTTGAACCAAGGACCTCTCGATCTGCAGTCGAATGCTCTACCACTGAGCTATTCCCCTTTGTTCCTCGCCCTAATGTCGATGTAACTAAAATAAAAGAAATGATCCGTGCTGTTACAGGGGGAACTCGGGTTTGAACCAAGGACCTCCCGATCTGCAGTCGAATGCTCTACCGCTGAGCTATTCCCCCTTGTTCATAACCGTAATTTCGATTTAACTAAAATAAACGAAATGATCCGTGCTGTTACAGCGGGAACTCGGGTTTGAACCAAGGATCTCTCGATCTTCAGTCGAATGCTCCACCACTGAGCTATCCCCCCTTGTTCATAATCGTAATGTCGATTTACCTAAAATAAACGAAATGATCCGTGCTGTTACAGGGGGAACTCGAGTTTGAACCAATGACCTCTTGATCTGAAGTCGAATGCTCTACCACTGAGCTACTCCCCCTTGTTCAAAACCGTTATGTCGATTTAACTAAAATAAACGGAATGATCCGTGCTGTTACAGGGGGAACTCGGGTTTGAACCAAGTTCCTCTCGATCTGCAGTCGAATGCTCTACCGCTGAGCTATTCCCCCTTGTTCTTAGCCGTAATGTCGATTTAACTAAAATAAACGGAATGATCCGTGCTGTTACAGGGGGAACTCGGGTTTGAACCAAGGATCTCTCGATCTGCAGTCGAATGCTCTACCACTGAGCTATTCCCCCGCGTTCGTAACCGTAATGTCGATTTAACTAAAATAAACGGAATGATCCGTGCTGTTACTGGGGGAACTCGGGTTTGAACCAAGGACCTCTTGATCTGCAGTCGAATGCGAGCTATTCCCCCTTGTTCATAACCGTAATGTCGATTTAACTGAAATAAACGAAATGATCCGTGCTGTTACAGGGAGAACACGGGTTTGAACCAAGGACCTCTTGATCTGCAGTCGAATGCGAGCTATTCCCCCTTGTTCATAACCGTAATGTCGCATTAACTAAAATAAACGGAACGATCCGTGCTGGTACAGTGGGAACTCGGGTTTGAACCAAGGACCTCTCGATCTGCAGTCGAATGCTCTACCACTGAGCTATTCCCCCTTGTTCTTAGCCGTAATGTCGATTTAACTAAACTAAACGGAATGATCCGTGCTGTTACAGGGAGAACACGGGTTTGAACCAATGACCTCTTGATCTGAAGTCGAATGCTCTACCACTGAGCTACTCCCCCTTGTTCAAAACCGTTATGTCGATTTAACTAAAATAAACGGAATGATCCGTGCTGTTACAGGGGGAACTCGGGTTTGAACCAAGTTCCTCTCGATCTGCAGTCGAATGCTCTACCGCTGAGCTATTCCCCCTTGTTCTTAGCCGTAATGTCGATTTAACTAAAATAAACGGAATGATCCGTGCTGTTACAGGGGGAACTCGGGTTTGAACCAAGGATCTCTCGATCTGCAGTCGAATGCTCTACCACTGAGCTATTCCCCCGCGTTCGTAACCGTAATGTCGATTTAACTAAAATAAACGGAATGATCCGTGCTGTTACTGGGGGAACTCGGGTTTGAACCAAGGACCTCTTGATCTGCAGTCGAATGCGAGCTATTCCCCCTTGTTCATAACCGTAATGTCGATTTAACTGAAATAAACGAAATGATCCGTGCTGTTACAGGGAGAACACGGGTTTGAACCAAGGACCTCTTGATCTGCAGTCGAATGCGAGCTATTCCCCCTTGTTCATAACCGTAATGTCGCGTTAACTAAAATAAACGGAATGATCCGTGCTGGTACAGTGGGAACTCGGGTTTGAACCAAGGACCTCTCGATCTGCAGTCGAATGCTCTACCACTGATTTATTTCCCTTTGTTCATAGTCGTAATGTCGATTTAGCTAAAATGAAGGCAATGATCCGTGCTGTTACAGGGAGAACTCGGGTTTGAACCAAGGACCTCTCGATCTGCAGTCGAATGCTCTACCACTGAGCTATTCCCCCTAGTTCAAGGCCGTAATGTCGATTTTACTAAAATAAAGGCAATGATCCGTGCTGTTACAGCGGGAACTCGGGTTTGAACCAAGGATCTCTCGATCTTCAGTCGAATGCTCCACCACTGAGCTATCCCCCCTTGTTAATAACCGTAATGTCGATTTAACTAAAATAAACGAAATGATCCGTGCTGTTACATGGGGAACTCGAGTTTGAACCAATGACCTCTTGATCTGAAGTCGAATGCTCTACCACTGAGCTACTCCCCCTTGTTCAAAACCGTTATGTCGATTTAACTAAAATAAACGGAATGATCCGTGCTGTTACAGGGGGAACTCGGGTTTGAACCAAGTTCCTCTCGATCTGCAGTCGAATGCTCTACCGCTGAGCTATTCCCCCTTGTTCTTAGCCGTAATGTCGATTTAACTAAAATAAACGGAATGATCCGTGCTGTTACAGGAGGAACTCGGGTTTGAACCAAGTACCTCTCGATCTGCAGTCGAATGCTCTACCACTGAGCTATTCCACTTTGTTCCTCGCCCTAATGTCGATGTAACTAAAATAAAAGGAATGATCCGTGCTGTTACAGGGCGAACTCGGGTTTGAACCAAGGATCTCTCGATTTGCAGCCGAATGCTCTACCGCTGAGCTATTCCCCCTTGCTCATAACCGTAATGTCGAATTAACTAATAAAATAAACTAAATGATCCGTGCTGTTACAGGGGGAACTAGGGTTTGAACCAAGTACCTCTCGCTCTGCAGTCGAATTCTCTACCACTGAGCTATTCCCCCTTGTTCATAACCGTAATGTCGATTTAACTAAAATAAACGGAATGATCCGTCCTGTTACAGGGAGAACACGGGTTTGAACCAAGTACCTCTTGATCTGCAGTCGAATGCTCTACCACTGAGCTATTCCCCCTTGTTCTTAGCCGTAAAGTCGATTTAACTAAACTAAACGGAATGATCCGTGCTGTTACAGGGAGAACACGGGTTTGAACCAAGGACCTCTCGATCTGCAGTCGAATGCTCTACCACTGAGCTATTCCCCTTTGTTCCTCGCCCTAATGTCGATGTAACTAAAATAAAAGAAATGATCCGTGCTGTTACAGGGGGAACTCGGGTTTGAACCAAGGACCTCCCGATCTGCAGTCGAATGCTCTACCGCTGAGCTATTCCCCCTTGTTCATAACCGTAATTTCGATTTAACTAAAATAAACGAAATGATCCGTGCTGTTACAGCGGGAACTCGGGTTTGAACCAAGGATCTCTCGATCTTCAGTCGAATGCTCCACCACTGAGCTATCCCCCCTTGTTCATAATCGTAATGTCGATTTACCTAAAATAAACGAAATGATCCGTGCTGTTACAGGGGGAACTCGAGTTTGAACCAATGACCTCTTGATCTGAAGTCGAATGCTCTACCACTGAGCTACTCCCCCTTGTTCAAAACCGTTATGTCGATTTAACTAAAATAAACGGAATGATCCGTGCTGTTACAGGGGGAACTCGGGTTTGAACCAAGTTCCTCTCGATCTGCAGTCGAATGCTCTACCGCTGAGCTATTCCCCCTTGTTCTTAGCCGTAATGTCGATTTAACTAAAATAAACGGAATGATCCGTGCTGTTACAGGGGGAACTCGGGTTTGAACCAAGGATCTCTCGATCTGCAGTCGAATGCTCTACCACTGAGCTATTCCCCCGCGTTCGTAACCGTAATGTCGATTTAACTAAAATAAACGGAATGATCCGTGCTGTTACTGGGGGAACTCGGGTTTGAACCAAGGACCTCTTGATCTGCAGTCGAATGCGAGCTATTCCCCCTTGTTCATAACCGTAATGTCGATTTAACTGAAATAAACGAAATGATCCGTGCTGTTACAGGGAGAACACGGGTTTGAACCAAGGACCTCTTGATCTGCAGTCGAATGCGAGCTATTCCCCCTTGTTCATAACCGTAATGTCGCATTAACTAAAATAAACGGAACGATCCGTGCTGGTACAGTGGGAACTCGGGTTTGAACCAAGGACCTCTCGATCTGCAGTCGAATGCTCTACCACTGAGCTATTCCCCCTTGTTCTTAGCCGTAATGTCGATTTAACTAAACTAAACGGAATGATCCGTGCTGTTACAGGGAGAACACGGGTTTGAACCAAGGACCTCTCGATCTGCAGTCGAATGCTCTACCACTGAGCTATTCCCCCTTGTTCTTTGCCGTAATGTCGATTTAACTAAACTAAACGGAATGATCCGTGCTGTTACAGGGAGAACTCGGGTTTGAACCAAGGACCTCTCGATCTGCAGTCGAATGCTCTACCACTGATTTATTTCCCTTTGTTCATAGTCGTAATGTCGATTTAGCTAAAATGAAGGCAATGATCCGTGCTGTTACAGGGAGAACTCGGGTTTGAACCAAGGACCTCTCGATCTGCAGTCGAATGCTCTACCACTGAGCTATTCCCCCTAGTTCAAGGCCGTAATGTCGATTTTACTAAAATAAAGGCAATGATCCGTGCTGTTACAGCGGGAACTCGGGTTTGAACCAAGGATCTCTCGATCTTCAGTCGAATGCTCCACCACTGTGCTATCCCCCCTTGTTAATAACCGTAATGTCGATTTAACTAAAATAAACGAAATGATCCGTGCTGTTACATGGGGAACTCGAGTTTGAACCAATGACCTCTTGATCTGAAGTCGAATGCTCCACCACTGAGCTATCCCCCCTTGTTCATAACCGTAATGTCGATTTAACTAAAATAAACGAAATGATCCGTGCTGTTACATGGGGAACTCGAGTTTGAACCAATGACCTCTTGATCTGAAGTCGAATGCTCTACCACTGAGCTACTCCACCTTGTTCAAAACCGTTATGTCGATTTAACTAAAATAAACGGAATGATCCGTGCTGTTACAGGGGGAACTCGGGTTTGAACCAAGTTCCTCTCGATCTGCAGTCGAATGCTCTACCGCTGAGCTATTCCCCCTTGTTCTTAGCCGTAATGTCGATTTAACTAAAATAAACGGAATGATCCGTGCTGTTACAGGGGGAACTCGGGTTTGAACCAAGTACCTCTCGATCTGCAGTCGAATGCTCTACCACTGAGCTATTCCCCCGCGTTCGTATCCGTAATGTCGATTTAACTAAAATAAACGGAATGATCCGTGCTGTTACAGGGGGAACTCGGGTTTGAACCAAGGACCTCTTGATCTGCAGTCGAATGCGAGCTATTCCCCCTTGTTCATAACCGTAATGTCGATTTAACTGAAATAAACGAAATGATCCGTGCTGTTACAGGGAGAACACGGGTTTGAACCAAGGACCTCTTGATCTGCAGTCGAATGCGAGCTATTCCCCCTTGTTCATAACCGTAATGTCGCATTAACTAAAATAAACGGAATGATCCGTGCTGTTACAGTGGGAACTCGGGTTTGAACCAAGGACCTCTCGATCTGCAGTCGAATGCTCTACCACTGATTTATTTCCCTTTGTTCATAGTCGTAATGTCGATTTAGCTAAAATGAAGGCAATGATCCGTGCTGTTACAGGGAGAACTCGGGTTTGAACCAAGGACCTCTCGATCTGCAGTCGAATGCTCTACCACTGAGCTATTCCCCTTTGTACCTCGCCCTAATGTCGATTTAACTAAAATAAAAGGAATGATCCGTGCTGTTACAGCGGGAACTCGGGTTTGAACCAAGGACCTCTCGATCTGTGTCGAATGCTCTACCACTGAGCTATTCCCCTTTGTACCTCACCCTAATGTCGATTTAACTAAAATAAAAGGAATGATCCGTGCTGTTACAGGGGGAACTCGGGTTTGAACCAAGGACCGCTTGATCTGCAGTCTAATGCGAGATATTCCCCCTTGTTCATAACCGTAATGTCGATTTAACTAAAATAAACGAAATGATCCCTGCTGTTACGGGGGAACTCGGGTTTGAACCAAGTACCTCTCGATCTGCAGTCGAATGCTCTACCACTGAGCTATTCCCCCGCGTTCGTATCCGTAATGTCGATTTAACTAAAATAAACGGAATGATCCGTGCTGTTACAGGGGGAACTCGGGTTTGAACCAAGGACCTCTTGATCTGCAGTCGAATGCGAGCTATTCCCCCTTGTTCATAACCGTAATGTCGATTTAACTGAAATAAACGAAATGATCCGTGCTGTTACAGGGAGAACACGGGTTTGAACCAAGGACCTCTTGATCTGCAGTCGAATGCGAGCTATTCCCCCTTGTTCATAACCGTAATGTCGATTTAACTAAAATAAACGGAATGATCAGTGCTGTTACAGGGAGAACACGGGTTTGAACCAAGGACCTCTCGATCCACAGTCGAATGCTCTACCACTGATTTATTTCCCTTTGTTCATAGTCGTAATGTCGATTTAGCTAAAATGAAGGCAATGATCCGTGCTGTTACTGGGGGAACTCGGGTTTGAACCAAGGACCTCTTGATCTGCAGTCGAATGCGAGCTATTCCCCCTTGTTCATAACCGTAATGTCGATTTAACTGAAATAAACGAAATGATCCGTGCTGTTACAGGGAGAACACGGGTTTGAACCAAGGACCTCTTGATCTGCAGTCGAATGCGAGCTATTCCCCCTTGTTCATAACCGTAATGTCGCATTAACTAAAATAAACGGAACGATCCGTGCTGGTACAGTGGGAACTCGGGTTTGAACCAAGGACCTCTCGATCTGCAGTCGAATGCTCTACCACTGAGCTATTCCCCCTTGTTCTTAGCCGTAATGTCGATTTAACTAAACTAAACGGAATGATCCGTGCTGTTACAGGGAGAACACGGGTTTGAACCAAGGACCTCTCGATCTGCAGTCGAATGCTCTACCACTGAGCTATTCCCCCTTGTTCTTTGCCGTAATGTCGATTTAACTAAACTAAACGGAATGATCCGTGCTGTTACAGGGAGAACTCGGGTTTGAACCAAGGACCTCTCGATCTGCAGTCGAATGCTCTACCACTGATTTATTTCCCTTTGTTCATAGTCGTAATGTCGATTTAGCTAAAATGAAGGCAATGATCCGTGCTGTTACAGGGAGAACTCGGGTTTGAACCAAGGACCTCTCGATCTGCAGTCGAATGCTCTACCACTGAGCTATTCCCCCTAGTTCAAGGCCGTAATGTCGATTTTACTAAAATAAAGGCAATGATCCGTGCTGTTACAGCGGGAACTCGGGTTTGAACCAAGGATCTCTCGATCTTCAGTCGAATGCTCCACCACTGTGCTATCCCCCCTTGTTAATAACCGTAATGTCGATTTAACTAAAATAAACGAAATGATCCGTGCTGTTACATGGGGAACTCGAGTTTGAACCAATGACCTCTTGATCTGAAGTCGAATGCTCCACCACTGAGCTATCCCCCCTTGTTCATAACCGTAATGTCGATTTAACTAAAATAAACGAAATGATCCGTGCTGTTACATGGGGAACTCGAGTTTGAACCAATGACCTCTTGATCTGAAGTCGAATGCTCTACCACTGAGCTACTCCACCTTGTTCAAAACCGTTATGTCGATTTAACTAAAATAAACGGAATGATCCGTGCTGTTACAGGGGGAACTCGAGTTTGAACCAATGACCTCTTGATCTGAAGTCGAATGCTCTACCACTGAGCTACTCCCCCTTGTTCAAAACCGTTATGTCGATTTAACTAAAATAAACGGAATGATCCGTGCTGTTACAGGGGGAACTCGGGTTTGAACCAAGTTCCTCTCGATCTGCAGTCGAATGCTCTACCGCTGAGCTATTCCCCCTTGTTCTTAGCCGTAATGTCGATTTAACTAAAATAAACGGAATGATCCGTGCTGTTACAGGGGGAACTCGGGTTTGAACCAAGGATCTCTCGATCTGCAGTCGAATGCTCTACCACTGAGCTATTCCCCCGCGTTCGTAACCGTAATGTCGATTTAACTAAAATAAACGGAATGATCCGTGCTGTTACTGGGGGAACTCGGGTTTGAACCAAGGACCTCTTGATCTGCAGTCGAATGCGAGCTATTCCCCCTTGTTCATAACCGTAATGTCGATTTAACTGAAATAAACGAAATGATCCGTGCTGTTACAGGGAGAACACGGGTTTGAACCAAGGACCTCTTGATCTGCAGTCGAATGCGAGCTATTCCCCCTTGTTCATAACCGTAATGTCGCATTAACTAAAATAAACGGAACGATCCGTGCTGGTACAGTGGGAACTCGGGTTTGAACCAAGGACCTCTCGATCTGCAGTCGAATGCTCTACCACTGAGCTATTCCCCCTTGTTCTTAGCCGTAATGTCGATTTAACTAAACTAAACGGAATGATCCGTGCTGTTACAGGGAGAACACGGGTTTGAACCAAGGACCTCTCGATCTGCAGTCGAATGCTCTACCACTGAGCTATTCCCCCTTGTTCTTTGCCGTAATGTCGATTTAACTAAACTAAACGGAATGATCCGTGCTGTTACAGGGAGAACTCGGGTTTGAACCAAGGACCTCTCGATCTGCAGTCGAATGCTCTACCACTGATTTATTTCCCTTTGTTCATAGTCGTAATGTCGATTTAGCTAAAATGAAGGCAATGATCCGTGCTGTTACAGGGAGAACTCGGGTTTGAACCAAGGACCTCTCGATCTGCAGTCGAATGCTCTACCACTGAGCTATTCCCCCTAGTTCAAGGCCGTAATGTCGATTTTACTAAAATAAAGGCAATGATCCGTGCTGTTACAGCGGGAACTCGGGTTTGAACCAAGGATCTCTCGATCTTCAGTCGAATGCTCCACCACTGTGCTATCCCCCCTTGTTAATAACCGTAATGTCGATTTAACTAAAATAAACGAAATGATCCGTGCTGTTACATGGGGAACTCGAGTTTGAACCAATGACCTCTTGATCTGAAGTCGAATGCTCCACCACTGAGCTATCCCCCCTTGTTCATAACCGTAATGTCGATTTAACTAAAATAAACGAAATGATCCGTGCTGTTACATGGGGAACTCGAGTTTGAACCAATGACCTCTTGATCTGAAGTCGAATGCTCTACCACTGAGCTACTCCACCTTGTTCAAAACCGTTATGTCGATTTAACTAAAATAAACGGAATGATCCGTGCTGTTACAGGGGGAACTCGAGTTTGAACCAATGACCTCTTGATCTGAAGTCGAATGCTCTACCACTGAGCTACTCCCCCTTGTTCAAAACCGTTATGTCGATTTAACTAAAATAAACGGAATGATCCGTGCTGTTACAGGGGGAACTCGGGTTTGAACCAAGTTCCTCTCGATCTGCAGTCGAATGCTCTACCGCTGAGCTATTCCCCCTTGTTCTTAGCCGTAATGTCGATTTAACTAAAATAAACGGAATGATCCGTGCTGTTACAGGGGGAACTCGGGTTTGAACCAAGGATCTCTCGATCTGCAGTCGAATGCTCTACCACTGAGCTATTCCCCCGCGTTCGTAACCGTAATGTCGATTTAACTAAAATAAACGGAATGATCCGTGCTGTTACTGGGGGAACTCGGGTTTGAACCAAGGACCTCTTGATCTGCAGTCGAATGCGAGCTATTCCCCCTTGTTCATAACCGTAATGTCGATTTAACTGAAATAAACGAAATGATCCGTGCTGTTACAGGGAGAACACGGGTTTGAACCAAGGACCTCTTGATCTGCAGTCGAATGCGAGCTATTCCCCCTTGTTCATAACCGTAATGTCGCATTAACTAAAATAAACGGAACGATCCGTGCTGGTACAGTGGGAACTCGGGTTTGAACCAAGGACCTCTCGATCTGCAGTCGAATGCTCTACCACTGAGCTATTCCCCCTTGTTCTTAGCCGTAATGTCGATTTAACTAAACTAAACGGAATGATCCGTGCTGTTACAGGGAGAACACGGGTTTGAACCAAGGACCTCTCGATCTGCAGTCGAATGCTCTACCACTGAGCTATTCCCCCTTGTTCTTTGCCGTAATGTCGATTTAACTAAACTAAACGGAATGATCCGTGCTGTTACAGGGAGAACTCGGGTTTGAACCAAGGACCTCTCGATCTGCAGTCGAATGCTCTACCACTGATTTATTTCCCTTTGTTCATAGTCGTAATGTCGATTTAGCTAAAATGAAGGCAATGATCCGTGCTGTTACAGGGAGAACTCGGGTTTGAACCAAGGACCTCTCGATCTGCAGTCGAATGCTCTACCACTGAGCTATTCCCCCTAGTTCAAGGCCGTAATGTCGATTTTACTAAAATAAAGGCAATGATCCGTGCTGTTACAGCGGGAACTCGGGTTTGAACCAAGGATCTCTCGATCTTCAGTCGAATGCTCCACCACTGTGCTATCCCCCCTTGTTAATAACCGTAATGTCGATTTAACTAAAATAAACGAAATGATCCGTGCTGTTACATGGGGAACTCGAGTTTGAACCAATGACCTCTTGATCTGAAGTCGAATGCTCCACCACTGAGCTATCCCCCCTTGTTCATAACCGTAATGTCGATTTAACTAAAATAAACGAAATGATCCGTGCTGTTACATGGGGAACTCGAGTTTGAACCAATGACCTCTTGATCTGAAGTCGAATGCTCTACCACTGAGCTACTCCACCTTGTTCAAAACCGTTATGTCGATTTAACTAAAATAAACGGAATGATCCGTGCTGTTACAGGGGGAACTCGGGTTTGAACCAAGTTCCTCTCGATCTGCAGTCGAATGCTCTACCGCTGAGCTATTCCCCCTTGTTCTTAGCCGTAATGTCGATTTAACTAAAATAAACGGAATGATCCGTGCTGTTACAGGGGGAACTCGGGTTTGAACCAAGTACCTCTCGATCTGCAGTCGAATGCTCTACCACTGAGCTATTCCCCCGCGTTCGTATCCGTAATGTCGATTTAACTAAAATAAACGGAATGATCCGTGCTGTTACAGGGGGAACTCGGGTTTGAACCAAGGACCTCTTGATCTGCAGTCGAATGCGAGCTATTCCCCCTTGTTCATAACCGTAATGTCGATTTAACTGAAATAAACGAAATGATCCGTGCTGTTACAGGGAGAACACGGGTTTGAACCAAGGACCTCTTGATCTGCAGTCGAATGCGAGCTATTCCCCCTTGTTCATAACCGTAATGTCGCATTAACTAAAATAAACGGAATGATCCGTGCTGTTACAGTGGGAACTCGGGTTTGAACCAAGGACCTCTCGATCTGCAGTCGAATGCTCTACCACTGATTTATTTCCCTTTGTTCATAGTCGTAATGTCGATTTAGCTAAAATGAAGGCAATGATCCGTGCTGTTACAGGGAGAACTCGGGTTTCAACCAAGGACCTCTCGATCTGCAGTCGAATGCTCTACCACTGAGCTATTCCCCTTTGTACCTCGCCCTAATGTCGATTTAACTAAAATAAAAGGAATGATCCGTGCTGTTACAGCGGGAACTCGGGTTTGAACCAAGGACCTCTCGATCTGTGTTGAATGCTCTACCACTGAGCTATTCCCCTTTGTACCTCACCCTAATGTCGATTTAACTAAAATAAAAGGAATGATCCGTGCTGTTACAGGGGGAACTCGGGTTTGAACCAAGGACCTCTTGATCTGCAGTCGAATGCGAGCTATTCCCCCTTGTTCATAACCGTAATGTCGATTTAACTAAAATAAACGAAATGATCCGTGCTGTTACAGGAAGAACACGGGTTTGAACCAAGGACCTCTTGATCTGCAGTCGAATGCGAGCTATTCCCCCTTGTTCATAACCGTAATGTCGATTTAACTAAATAAAGGGAATGATCCGTGCTGTTACAGGGAGAACATGGGTTTGAACCAAGTACCTCTCGATCTGCAGTCGAATGCTCTACCACTGATTTATTTCCCTTTGTTCATAGTCGTAATGTCGATTTAACTAAAATAAACGGAATGATCCGTGCTGTTACAGCGGGAACTCGGGTTTGAACCAAGGATCTCTCGATCTTCAGTCGAATGCTCCACCACTGAGCTATCCCCCCTTGTTCATAACCGTAATGTCGATTTACCTAAAATTAACGAAATGATCCGTGCTGTTACAGGGGGAACTCGGGTTTGAACCAAGGACCGCTTGATCTGCAGTCTAATGCGAGATATTCCCCCTTGTTCATAACCGTAATGTCGATTTAACTAAAATAAACGAAATGATCCCTGCTGTTACGGGGGAACTCGGGTTTGAACCAAGTACCTCTCGATCTGCAGTCGAATGCTCTACCACTGAGCTATTCCCCCGCGTTCGTATCCGTAATGTCGATTTAACTAAAATAAACGGAATGATCCGTGCTGTTACAGGGGGAACTCGGGTTTGAACCAAGGACCTCTTGATCTGCAGTCGAATGCGAGCTATTCCCCCTTGTTCATAACCGTAATGTCGATTTAACTGAAATAAACGAAATGATCCGTGCTGTTACAGGGAGAACACGGGTTTGAACCAAGGACCTCTTGATCTGCAGTCGAATGCGAGCTATTCCCCCTTGTTCATAACCGTAATGTCGATTTAACTAAAATAAACGGAATGATCAGTGCTGTTACAGGGAGAACACGGGTTTGAACCAAGGACCTCTCGATCCACAGTCGAATGCTCTACCACTGATTTATTTCCCTTTGTTCATAGTCGTAATGTCGATTTAGCTAAAATGAAGGCAATGATCCGTGCTGTTACTGGGGGAACTCGGGTTTGAACCAAGGACCTCTTGATCTGCAGTCGAATGCGAGCTATTCCCCCTTGTTCATAACCGTAATGTCGATTTAACTGAAATAAACGAAATGATCCGTGCTGTTACAGGGAGAACACGGGTTTGAACCAAGGACCTCTTGATCTGCAGTCGAATGCGAGCTATTCCCCCTTGTTCATAACCGTAATGTCGCATTAACTAAAATAAACGGAACGATCCGTGCTGGTACAGTGGGAACTCGGGTTTGAACCAAGGACCTCTCGATCTGCAGTCGAATGCTCTACCACTGAGCTATTCCCCCTTGTTCTTAGCCGTAATGTCGATTTAACTAAACTAAACGGAATGATCCGTGCTGTTACAGGGAGAACACGGGTTTGAACCAAGGACCTCTCGATCTGCAGTCGAATGCTCTACCACTGAGCTATTCCCCCTTGTTCTTTGCCGTAATGTCGATTTAACTAAACTAAACGGAATGATCCGTGCTGTTACAGGGAGAACTCGGGTTTGAACCAAGGACCTCTCGATCTGCAGTCGAATGCTCTACCACTGATTTATTTCCCTTTGTTCATAGTCGTAATGTCGATTTAGCTAAAATGAAGGCAATGATCCGTGCTGTTACAGGGAGAACTCGGGTTTGAACCAAGGACCTCTCGATCTGCAGTCGAATGCTCTACCACTGAGCTATTCCCCCTAGTTCAAGGCCGTAATGTCGATTTTACTAAAATAAAGGCAATGATCCGTGCTGTTACAGCGGGAACTCGGGTTTGAACCAAGGATCTCTCGATCTTCAGTCGAATGCTCCACCACTGTGCTATCCCCCCTTGTTAATAACCGTAATGTCGATTTAACTAAAATAAACGAAATGATCCGTGCTGTTACATGGGGAACTCGAGTTTGAACCAATGACCTCTTGATCTGAAGTCGAATGCTCCACCACTGAGCTATCCCCCCTTGTTCATAACCGTAATGTCGATTTAACTAAAATAAACGAAATGATCCGTGCTGTTACATGGGGAACTCGAGTTTGAACCAATGACCTCTTGATCTGAAGTCGAATGCTCTACCACTGAGCTACTCCACCTTGTTCAAAACCGTTATGTCGATTTAACTAAAATAAACGGAATGATCCGTGCTGTTACAGGGGGAACTCGGGTTTGAACCAAGTTCCTCTCGATCTGCAGTCGAATGCTCTACCGCTGAGCTATTCCCCCTTGTTCTTAGCCGTAATGTCGATTTAACTAAAATAAACGGAATGATCCGTGCTGTTACAGGGGGAACTCGGGTTTGAACCAAGTACCTCTCGATCTGCAGTCGAATGCTCTACCACTGAGCTATTCCCCCGCGTTCGTATCCGTAATGTCGATTTAACTAAAATAAACGGAATGATCCGTGCTGTTACAGGGGGAACTCGGGTTTGAACCAAGGACCTCTTGATCTGCAGTCGAATGCGAGCTATTCCCCCTTGTTCATAACCGTAATGTCGATTTAACTGAAATAAACGAAATGATCCGTGCTGTTACAGGGAGAACACGGGTTTGAACCAAGGACCTCTTGATCTGCAGTCGAATGCGAGCTATTCCCCCTTGTTCATAACCGTAATGTCGCATTAACTAAAATAAACGGAATGATCCGTGCTGTTACAGTGGGAACTCGGGTTTGAACCAAGGACCTCTCGATCTGCAGTCGAATGCTCTACCACTGATTTATTTCCCTTTGTTCATAGTCGTAATGTCGATTTAGCTAAAATGAAGGCAATGATCCGTGCTGTTACAGGGAGAACTCGGGTTTGAACCAAGGACCTCTCGATCTGCAGTCGAATGCTCTACCACTGAGCTATTCCCCTTTGTACCTCGCCCTAATGTCGATTTAACTAAAATAAAAGGAATGATCCGTGCTGTTACAGCGGGAACTCGGGTTTGAACCAAGGACCTCTCGATCTGTGTCGAATGCTCTACCACTGAGCTATTCCCCTTTGTACCTCACCCTAATGTCGATTTAACTAAAATAAAAGGAATGATCCGTGCTGTTACAGGGGGAACTCGGGTTTGAACCAAGGACCTCTTGATCTGCAGTCGAATGCGAGCTATTCCCCCTTGTTCATAACCGTAATGTCGATTTAACTAAAATAAACGAAATGATCCGTGCTGTTACAGGAAGAACACGGGTTTGAACCAAGGACCTCTTGATCTGCAGTCGAATGCGAGCTATTCCCCCTTGTTCATAACCGTAATGTCGATTTAACTAAATAAAGGGAATGATCCGTGCTGTTACAGGGAGAACATGGGTTTGAACCAAGTACCTCTCGATCTGCAGTCGAATGCTCTACCACTGATTTATTTCCCTTTGTTCATAGTCGTAATGTCGATTTAACTAAAATAAACGGAATGATCCGTGCTGTTACAGCGGGAACTCGGGTTTGAACCAAGGATCTCTCGATCTTCAGTCGAATGCTCCACCACTGAGCTATCCCCCCTTGTTCATAACCGTAATGTCGATTTACCTAAAATTAACGAAATGATCCGTGCTGTTACAGGGGGAACTCGGGTTTGAACCAAGGACCGCTTGATCTGCAGTCTAATGCGAGATATTCCCCCTTGTTCATAACCGTAATGTCGATTTAACTAAAATAAACGAAATGATCCCTGCTGTTACGGGGGAACTCGGGTTTGAACCAAGTACCTCTCGATCTGCAGTCGAATGCTCTACCACTGAGCTATTCCCCCGCGTTCGTATCCGTAATGTCGATTTAACTAAAATAAACGGAATGATCCGTGCTGTTACAGGGGGAACTCGGGTTTGAACCAAGGACCTCTTGATCTGCAGTCGAATGCGAGCTATTCCCCCTTGTTCATAACCGTAATGTCGATTTAACTGAAATAAACGAAATGATCCGTGCTGTTACAGGGAGAACACGGGTTTGAACCAAGGACCTCTTGATCTGCAGTCGAATGCGAGCTATTCCCCCTTGTTCATAACCGTAATGTCGCATTAACTAAAATAAACGGAATGATCCGTGCTGTTACAGTGGGAACTCGGGTTTGAACCAAGGACCTCTCGATCTGCAGTCGAATGCTCTACCACTGATTTATTTCCCTTTGTTCATAGTCGTAATGTCGATTTAGCTAAAATGAAGGCAATGATCCGTGCTGTTACAGGGAGAACTCGGGTTTGAACCAAGGACCTCTCGATCTGCAGTCGAATGCTCTACCACTGAGCTATTCCCCTTTGTACCTCGCCCTAATGTCGATTTAACTAAAATAAAAGGAATGATCCGTGCTGTTACAGCGGGAACTCGGGTTTGAACCAAGGACCTCTCGATCTGTGTCGAATGCTCTACCACTGAGCTATTCCCCTTTGTACCTCACCCTAATGTCGATTTAACTAAAATAAAAGGAATGATCCGTGCTGTTACAGGGGGAACTCGGGTTTGAACCAAGGACCTCTTGATCTGCAGTCGAATGCGAGCTATTCCCCCTTGTTCATAACCGTAATGTCGATTTAACTAAAATAAACGAAATGATCCGTGCTGTTACAGGGAGAACACGGGTTTGAACCAAGGACCTCTTGATCTGCAGTCGAATGCGAGCTATTCCCCCTTGTTCATAACCGTAATGTCGATTTAACTAAATAAAGGGAATGATCCGTGCTGTTACAGGGAGAACATGGGTTTGAACCAAGTACCTCTCGATCTGCAGTCGAATGCTCTACCACTGATTTATTTCCCTTTGTTCATAGTCGTAATGTCGATTTAACTAAAATAAACGGAATGATCCGTGCTGTTACAGCGGGAACTCGGGTTTGAACCAAGGATCTCTCGATCTTCAGTCGAATGCTCCACCACTGAGCTATCCCCCCTTGTTCATAACCGTAATGTCGATTTACCTAAAATTAACGAAATGATCCGTGCTGTTACAGGGGGAACTCGGGTTTGAACCAAGGACCGCTTGATCTGCAGTCTAATGCGAGATATTCCCCCTTGTTCATAACCGTAATGTCGATTTAACTAAAATAAACGAAATGATCCCTGCTGTTACGGGGGAACTCGGGTTTGAACCAAGTACCTCTCGATCTGCAGTCGAATTCTCTACCACTGAGCTATTCCCCTTGTTCATAACCGTAATGTCGATTTAACTAAAATAAACGGAATGATCCGTTCTGATACAGGGGGAACTCGGGTTTGAACCAATGACCTCTCGATCTGCAGTCGAATGCTCTACCACTGAGCTATTCCCCCGCGTTCGTAACCGTAATGTCGATTTAACTAAAATAAACGAAATGATCCGTGCGGTTACAGAGCGAACTCGAGTTTGAACCAATGACCTCTTGATCTGCAGTCGAATGCTCTACCACTGACCTACTCCCCCTTGTTCAAAACCGTTATGTCGATTTAACTAAAATAAACGGAATGATCCGTGCTGTTACAGGGGGAACTCGGGTTTTAACCAAGTTCCTCTCGATCTGCAGTCGAATGCTCTACCGCTGAGCTATTCCCCCTTGTTTTTAGCCGTAATGTCGATTTAACTAAAATAAACGTAATGATCAATGCTGTTACAGGGGGAACTCGGGTTTGAACCAAGTACCTCTCGATCTTTAGTCGAATGCTCTACCACTGAGCTATTCCCCCGCGTTCGCAACCGTAATGTCGATTTAACTAAAATAAACGAAATGATCCGTGCTGTTACAGGGGGAACTCGGGTTTGAACCAAAGACCTCTTGATCTGCAGTCGAATGCGAGCTATTCCCCCTTGTTCATAACCGCAATGTCGATTTAACTAAAATAAACGGAATGATCAGTGCTGTTACAGGGAGAACACGGGTTTGAACCAAGGACCTCTCGATCCACAGTCGAATGCTCTACCACTGATTTATTTCCCTTTGTTCATAGTCGTAATGTCGATTTAGCTAAAATGAAGGCAATGATCCGTGCTGTTACAGGGAGAACTCGGGTTTGAACCAAGGACCTCTCGATCTGCAGTCGAACGCTCTACCACTGAGCTATTCCCCCTAGTTCATAACCGTAATGTCGATATAACTAAAATAAACGAAATGATCCGTGCTGTTACAGGGGGAACTCGGGTTTGAACCAAAGACCTCTTGATCTGCAGTCGAATGCTCTACCACTGAGCTATTCCCCTTTGTACCTCGCCCTAATGTCGATTTAACTAAAATAAAAGGAATAATCCGTGCTGTTACAGCGGGAACTCGGGTTTGAACCAAGGACCTCTCGATCTGTGTCGAATGCTCTACCACTGAGCTATTCCCCTTTGTACCTCACCCTAATGTCGATTTAACTAAAATAAAAGGAATGATCCGTGCTGTTACAGGGGGAACTCGGGTTTGAACCAAGGACCTCTTGATCTGCAGTCGAATGCGAGCTATTCCCCCTTGTTCATAACCGTAATGTCGATTTAACTAAAATAAACGGAATGATCAGTGCTGTTACAGGGAGAACACGGGTTTGAACCAAGGACCTCTCGATCCACAGTCGAATGCTCTACCACTGATTTATTTCCCTTTGTTCATAGTCGTAATGTCGATTTAGCTAAAATGAAGGCAATGATCCGTGCTGTTACAGGGAGAACTCGGGTTTGAACCAAGGACCTCTCGATCTGCAGTCGAACGCTCTACCACTGAGCTATTCCCCCTAGTTCATAACCGTAATGTCGATATAACTAAAATAAACGAAATGATCCGTGCTGTTACAGGGGGAACTCGGGTTTGAACCAAAGACCTCTTGATCTGCAGTCGAATGCTCTACCACTGAGCTATTCCCCTTTGTACCTCGCCCTAATGTCGATTTAACTAAAATAAAAGGAATAATCCGTGCTGTTACAGCGGGAACTCGGGTTTGAACCAAGGACCTCTCGATCTGTGTCGAATGCTCTACCACTGAGCTATTCCCCTTTGTACCTCACCCTAATGTCGATTTAACTAAAATAAAAGGAATGATCCGTGCTGTTACAGGGGGAACTCGGGTTTGAACCAAGGACCTCTTGATCTGCAGTCGAATGCGAGCTATTCCCCCTTGTTCATAACCGTAATGTCGATTTAACTAAATAAACGGAATGATCCGTGCTGTTACAGGGAGAACATGGGTTTGAACCAAGTACCTCTCGATCTGCAGTGGAATGCTCTACCACTGATTTATTTCCCTTTGTTCATAGTCGTAATGTCGATTTAACTAAAATAAACGGAATGATCCGTGCTGTTACAGCGGGAACTCGGGTTTGAACCAAGGATCTCTCGATCTTCAGTCGAATGCTCCACCACTGAGCTATCCCCCCTTGTTCATAACCGTAATGTCGATTTACCTAAAATTAACGAAATGATCCGTGCTGTTACAGGGGGAACTCGGGTTTGAACCAAGGACCGCTTGATCTGCAGTCTAATGCGAGATATTCCCCCTTGTTCATAACCGTAATGTCGATTTGACTAAAATAAACGAAATGATCCCTGCTGTTACGGGGGAACTCGGGTTTGAACCAAGTACCTCTCGATCTGCAGTCGAATTCTCTACCACTGAGCTATTCCCCTTGTTCATAACCGTAATGTCGATTTAACTAAAATAAACGGAATGATCCGTTCTGATACAGGGGGAACTCGGGTTTGAACCAATGACCTCTCGATCTGCAGTCGAATGCTCTACCACTGAGCTATTCCCCCGCGTTCGTAACCGTAATGTCGATTTAACTAAAATAAACGAAATGATCCGTGCTGTTACAGGGGGAACTCGGGTTTTAACCAAGTTCCTCTCGATCTGCAGTCGAATGCTCTACCGCTGAGCTATTCCCCCGCGTTCGTAACCGTAATGTCGATTTAACTAAAATAAACGAAATGATCCGTGCTGTTACAGGGGGAACTCGGGTTTGAACCAAAGACCTCTTGATCTGCAGTCGAATGCGAGCTATTCCCCCTTGTTCATAACCGTAATGTCGATTTAACTAAAATAAACGAAATGATCAGTGCTGTTACAGGGAGAACAGGGGTTTGAACCAAGGACCTCTCGATCTACAGTGGAATGCTCTACCACTGATTTATTTCCCTTTTTTCATAGTCGTAATGTCGATTTAGCTAAAATGAAGGCAATGATCCGTGCTGTTACAGGGAGAACTCGGGTTTGAACCAAGGACCTCTCGATCTGCAGTCGAATGCGAGCTATTCCCCCTTGTTCATAACCGTAATGTCGATTTAACTAAAATAAACGAAATGATCCGTGCTGTTACAGGGAGAACATGGGTTTGAACCAAGTACCTCTCGATCTGCAGTGGAATGCTCTACCACTGATTTATTTCCCTTTGTTCATAGTCGTAATGTCGATTTAACTAAAATAAACGGAATGATCCGTGCTGTTACAGCGGGAACTCGGGTTTGAACCAAGGATCTCTCGATCTTCAGTCGAATGCTCCACCACTGAGCTATCCCCCCTTGTTCATAACCGTAATGTCGATTTACCTAAAATTAACGAAATGATCCGTGCTGTTACAGGGGGAACTCGGGTTTGAACCAAGGACCGCTTGATCTGCAGTCTAATGCGAGATATTCCCCCTTGTTCATAACCGTAATGTCGATTTGACTAAAATAAACGAAATGATCCCTGCTGTTACGGGGGAACTCGGGTTTGAACCAAGTACCTCTCGATCTGCAGTCGAATTCTCTACCACTGAGCTATTCCCCTTGTTCATAACCGTAATGTCGATTTAACTAAAATAAACGGAATGATCCGTTCTGATACAGGGGGAACTCGGGTTTGAACCAATGACCTCTCGATCTGCAGTCGAATGCTCTACCACTGAGCTATTCCCCCGCGTTCGTAACCGTAATGTCGATTTAACTAAAATAAACGAAATGATCCGTGCTGTTACAGGGGGAACTCGGGTTTTAACCAAGTTCCTCTCGATCTGCAGTCGAATGCTCTACCGCTGAGCTATTCCCCCGCGTTCGTAACCGTAATGTCGATTTAACTAAAATAAACGAAATGATCCGTGCTGTTACAGGGGGAACTCGGGTTTGAACCAAAGACCTCTTGATCTGCAGTCGAATGCGAGCTATTCCCCCTTGTTCATAACCGTAATGTCGATTTAACTAAAATAAACGAAATGATCAGTGCTGTTACAGGGAGAACAGGGGTTTGAACCAAGGACCTCTCGATCTACAGTGGAATGCTCTACCACTGATTTATTTCCCTTTTTTCATAGTCGTAATGTCGATTTAGCTAAAATGAAGGCAATGATCCGTGCTGTTACAGGGAGAACTCGGGTTTGAACCAAGGACCTCTCGATCTGCAGTCGAATGCGAGCTATTCCCCCTTGTTCATAACCGTAATGTCGATTTAACTAAAATAAACGAAATGATCCGTGCTGTTACAGGGAGAACACGGGTTTGAACCAAGGACCTCTTGATCTGCAGTCGAATGCGAGCTATTCCCCCTTGTTCATAACCGTAATGTCGATTTAACTAAATAAACGGAATGATCCGTGCTGTTACAGGGAGAACATGGGTTTGAACCAAGTACCTCTCGATCTGCAGTCGAATGCTCTACCACTGAGCTATTCCCCCTTGTTCTTAGCCGTAATGTCGATTTAACTAAACTAAACGAAATGATCCATGCTGTTACAGGGGGAACTCGGGTTTGAACCAAAGACCTCTTGATCTGCAGTCGAATGCGAGCTATTCCCCCTTGTTCATAACCGTAATGTCGATTTAACTAAAATAAACGAAATTATCCGTGCTGTTACAGGGAGAACACGGGTTTGAACCAAGGACCTCTCGATCTGCAGTCGAATGCTCTACCACTGAGCTATTCCTCCTAGTTCAAAGCCGTAATGTCGATTTAACTAAAATGAAGGCAATGATCCGTGCTGTTACAGGGAGAACTCGGGTTTGAACCAAGGACCTCTCGATCTGCGTTCGAATGCTCTACCACTGAGCTATTCCCCCTAGTTCAAGGCCGTAATGTCGATTTAACTAAAATAAAGGCAATGATCCGTGCCGTTACAGCCAGAACTCGGGTTTGAACCAAGGACCTCTCGATCTGCAGTCGAATGCTCTACCACTGAGCTATTCCCCTTTGTTCCTCACCCTAATGTCGATTTAACTAAAATAAAAGGAATAATCCGTGCTGTTACAGCGGGAACTCGGGTTTGAACCAAGGACCTCTCGATCTGTGTCGAATGCTCTACCACTGAGCTATTCCCCTTTGTACCTCACCCTAATGTCGATTTAACTAAAATAAAAGGAATGATCCGTGCTGTTACAGGGGGAACTCGGGTTTGAACCAAGGACCTCTTGATCTGCAGTCGAATGCGAGCTATTCCCCCTTGTTCATAACCGTAATGTCGATTTAACTAAATAAACGGAATGATCCGTGCTGTTACAGGGAGAACATGGGTTTGAACCAAGTACCTCTCGATCTGCAGTGGAATGCTCTACCACTGATTTATTTCCCTTTGTTCATAGTCGTAATGTCGATTTAACTAAAATAAACGGAATGATCCGTGCTGTTACAGCGGGAACTCGGGTTTGAACCAAGGATCTCTCGATCTTCAGTCGAATGCTCCACCACTGAGCTATCCCCCCTTGTTCATAACCGTAATGTCGATTTACCTAAAATTAACGAAATGATCCGTGCTGTTACAGGGGGAACTCGGGTTTGAACCAAGGACCGCTTGATCTGCAGTCTAATGCGAGATATTCCCCCTTGTTCATAACCGTAATGTCGATTTGACTAAAATAAACGAAATGATCCCTGCTGTTACGGGGGAACTCGGGTTTGAACCAAGTACCTCTCGATCTGCAGTCGAATTCTCTACCACTGAGCTATTCCCCTTGTTCATAACCGTAATGTCGATTTAACTAAAATAAACGGAATGATCCGTTCTGATACAGGGGGAACTCGGGTTTGAACCAATGACCTCTCGATCTGCAGTCGAATGCTCTACCACTGAGCTATTCCCCCGCGTTCGTAACCGTAATGTCGATTTAACTAAAATAAACGAAATGATCCGTGCTGTTACAGGGGGAACTCGGGTTTTAACCAAGTTCCTCTCGATCTGCAGTCGAATGCTCTACCGCTGAGCTATTCCCCCGCGTTCGTAACCGTAATGTCGATTTAACTAAAATAAACGAAATGATCCGTGCTGTTACAGGGGGAACTCGGGTTTGAACCAAAGACCTCTTGATCTGCAGTCGAATGCGAGCTATTCCCCCTTGTTCATAACCGTAATGTCGATTTAACTAAAATAAACGAAATGATCAGTGCTGTTACAGGGAGAACAGGGGTTTGAACCAAGGACCTCTCGATCTACAGTGGAATGCTCTACCACTGATTTATTTCCCTTTTTTCATAGTCGTAATGTCGATTTAGCTAAAATGAAGGCAATGATCCGTGCTGTTACAGGGAGAACTCGGGTTTGAACCAAGGACCTCTCGATCTGCAGTCGAATGCGAGCTATTCCCTCTTGTTCATAACCGTAATGTCGATTTAACTAAAATAAACGAAATGATCCGTGCTGTTACAGGGAGAACACGGGTTTGAACCAAGGACCTCTTGATCTGCAGTCGAATGCGAGCTATTCCCCCTTGTTCATAACCGTAATGTCGATTTAACTAAATAAACGGAATGATCCGTGCTGTTACAGGGAGAACATGGGTTTGAACCAAGTACCTCTCGATCTGCAGTCGAATGCTCTACCACTGAGCTATTCCCCCTTGTTCTTAGCCGTAATGTCGATTTAACTAAACTAAACGAAATGATCCATGCTGTTACAGGGGGAACTCGGGTTTGAACCAAAGACCTCTTGATCTGCTGTCGAATGCGAGCTATTCCCCCTTGTTCATAACCGTAATGTCGATTTAACTAAAATAAACGAAATTATCCGTGCTGTTACAGGGAGAACACGGGTTTGAACCAAGGACCTCTCGATCTGCAGTCGAATGCTCTACCACTGAGCTATTCCTCCTAGTTCAAAGCCGTAATGTCGATTTAACTAAAATGAAGGCAATGATCCGTGCTGTTACAGGGAGAACTCGGGTTTGAACCAAGGACCTCTCGATCTGCGTTCGAATGCTCTACCACTGAGCTATTCCCCCTAGTTCAAGGCCGTAATGTCGATTTAACTAAAATAAAGGCAATGATCCGTGCCGTTACAGCCAGAACTCGGGTTTGAACCAAGGACCTCTCGATCTGCAGTCGAATGCTCTACCACTGAGCTATTCCCCTTTGTTCCTCACCCTAATGTCGATGTAACTAAAATAAAAGGAATGATCCGTGCTGCTACAGGGGGAACTCGGGTTTGAACCAAGGACCTCTCGATCTGCAGACGAATGCTCTACCGCTGAGCTATTCCCCCTTGTTCATAACCGTAATGTCGATTTAACTAAAATAAACGAAATGATCCGTGCTGTTACAGTGGGAACTCATTGAAATAAACGGAATGATCCGTGCTGTTACAGTGGGAACTCGGGTTTGAACCAAGGACCTCTCGATCTGCAGTCGAATGCTCTACCACTGATTTATTTCCCTTTGTTCATAGTCGTAATGTCGATTTAGCTAAAATGAAGGCAATGATCCGTGCTGTTACAGGGAGAACTCGGGGTTGAAACAAGGACCTCACGATCTGCAGTCGAATGCTCTACCACTGAGCTATTCCCCCTAGTTCAAGGCCGTAATGTCGATTTTACTAAAATGAAGGCAATGATCCGTGCTGTTACAGGGAGAACTCGGGTTTGAACCAAGGACCTCTCGATCTGCAGTCGTATGCTCTACCACTGAGCTATTCCCCTTTGTACCTCGCCCTAATGTCGATTTAACTAAAAAAAGAGGAATGATCCGTGCTGTTACAGGGGGAACTCGGGATTGAACCAAGGACCTCTCGATCTGCAGTCGAATGCTCTACCGCTGAGCTATTCCCCCTTGTTCATAGCCGTAATGTCGATTTAACTAAAATTAACGGAATGATCCGTGCTGTTACAGGATGAACACGGGTTTGAACCAAGGACCTCTTGATCTGCAGTCGAATGCGAGCTATTCCCCCTTGTTCATATCCGTAATGCCGATTTAACTAAATAAACGGAATGATCCGTGCTGTTACAGGGAGAACATGGGTTTGAACCAAGTACCTCTCGATCTGCAGTCGAATGCTCTACCACTGATTTATTTCCCTTTGTTCATAGTCGTAATGTCGATTTAGCTAAAATGAAGGCAATGATTTGTGCTGTTACAGCGAGAACTGGGGTTTGAACCAAGGACCTCTCGATCTGCAGTCGAATGCTCTACCACTGAGCTATTCCCCATTGTTCAAGGCCGTAATGTCGATTTAACTAAAATAAACGGAATGATCCGAGCTGTTACAGGGAGAACTCGGGTTTGAACCAAGGACCTCTCGATCTGCAGTCGAATGCTCTACCGCTGAGCTATTCCCCCTTTTTCAAGGCCGTACTGTCGATTTAACTAAAATAAACGGAATGATCCGTTTTGGTACAGGGAGAACTCGGGTTTGAACGAAGGACCTCTCGATCTGCAGTCGAATGCTCTACCGCTGAACTATTCCCCCTTGTTCATAGCCGTAATGTCGATTTAACTAAAATTAACGGAATGATCCGTGCTGTTACAGGGGGAACTCGAGTTTGAACCAAGGACCTCTCGTTCTGCAGTCGTATGCTCTACCGCTGAGCTATTCCCCCTTGTTCATAGCCGTAATGTCGATTTAACTAAAATTAACGGAAGGATCCGTGCTGTTACAGGGAGAACACGGGTTTGAACCAAGGACCTCTCGATCTGCAGTCGAATGCTCTACCACTGAGCTATTCCTCTTAGTTCAAAGCCGTAATGTCGATTTAACTAAAATGAAGGCAATGATCCGTGCTGCTACAGGGAGAACTCGGGTTTGAACCAAGGACCTCTCGATCTGCAGTCGAATGCTCTACCACTGAGCTATTCCCCTTTGTTCCTCGCCCTAATGTCGATGTAACTAAAATAAAAGGAATGATCCGTGCTGTTACAGGGGGAACTCGGTTTTGAACCAAGTACCTCTCGCTCTGCAGTCGAATTCTCTACCACTGAGCTATTCCCCCTTGTTCATAACCGTAATGTCGATTTAACTAAAATAAACGGAATGATCCGTCCTGTTACAGGGAGAACACGGGTTTGAACCAAGTACCTCTTGATCTGCAGTCGAATGCTCTACCACTGAGCTATTCCTCCTAGCTCAAAGCCGTAATGTCGATTTAACTAAAATGAAGGCAATGATCCGTGCTGTTACAAGAGAACTCGGGTTTGAACCAAGGACCTCTCGATCTGCAGTCGAATGCTCTACCACTGAGCTATTCCCCCTAGTTCAAGGCCGTAATGTCGATTTAACTAAAATAAAGGCAATGATCCATGCCGTTACAGCGAGAACTCGGGTTTGAACCAAGGACCTCTCGATCTGCAGTCGAATGCTCTACCACTGAGCTATTCCCCTTTGTTCCTCGCCCTAATGTCGATGTAACTAAAATAAAAGGAATGATCCGTGCTGTTACAGGGGGAACTCGGGTTTGAACCAAGGACCTCTCGATCTGCAGTCGAATGCTCTACCGCTGAGCTATTCCCCCTTGTTCATAACCGTAATTTCGATTTAACTAAAGTAAACGAAATGATCCGTGCTGTTACAGCGGGAACTCGGGTTTGAACCAAGGATCTCTCGATCTTCAGTCGAATGCTCCACCACTGAGCTATCCCCCCTTGTTCATAACCGTAATGTCGATTTACCTAAAATAAACGAAATGATCCGTGCTGTTACAGGGGGAACTCGGGTTTGAACCAAGGACCTCTTGATCTGCAGTCTAATGCGAGCTATTCCACCTTGTTCATAACCGTAATGTCGATTTAACTAAAATTCTAGAGGGCCGGTAGGCCCTTCTAGATAAGATCCCACACCCTCCCGTAATGTTAAATGAAAATTCACAGATTTTCGCCGATTTTCCCATAGGAATAACATGGGGTTTTTGGTGCTCCTGTACATCGAATCATTTAAAAACTACATGGAAGTTAGCTTTCGGAATACTTTTAAATTAACAAGTAACTATTCAAGGTGTGCCTTTTTCAAGTTTCATCAAATTTAATTAAGTCTAAGTATGTTAATTTAATTAAAAATGTAAGTACCTCAAAAGGTTATTCTACAGCAGACGACGCTAATTGTTCGTTACTCTACAGTAGACGACGCTAATTTGCCATTTCACCGCCTTGAAACTTTAACTTGATATTTTTCAATAAATATAACACTATATTTATTAAAAACTTCTCTGGCGGGTCTAATTTTCGTTTACTTATGTGTCTCGGTTGAAATTCTATACTTAAGATACCTTTTTAATTTATATTTTAGATGTTAGTTTCGACCAAGGCTTAAGTTGCCTTACTTAGGCCATGGATTTATAATAGAAGCTTACGCTTCATGGATATTTCCCTGTAGTCTTCAGTAAGGCATTTTGATTTTAAACACATTTATGTCACAAAAATTCGCGCGGGTGGGGACTGGGGGGCTGATGACGTAGAAATTGAGGCAAACTTTTTTCTTTTGGCGCGCGTGCACGCGCGCTATTCATAATTAGAACTCGATCACGTGAAAAACTTCAACCCCCCTCTGAATTTGCCTCAAATTCTACGTCACAAACGCGCGTGCCAGGCTGGTACTATTTCAGACGAGGAATAAATGTTGTGCGCGTTTTAAGGTGAGTGAAATATCCAGGAAGCGTAAGCTCCATGCTTAGGCAGACTATTGAGTGAGTCTATGCAATGGGTGATTGTAAAAGCTGGAAGGATAGATGGATCAGTGTTGGAAATAAGGATATTTTTAAAACTTGACCTGTGGCCTAGGTATTTTAATTAAAATAACTGTCCACGGTGCCAATCACTGTAAACGTACAAGGGCAGTGCACGCAATGTCATGGATAATTGCAATCGTAAAGTGGACTGTAAAAGATACGGCTTTGATAGTTTAAAATAGTGGCAGGTTTGTTTTGAAGTTGACTATAAAGCTCGGGTTCTAAAACGAATTGTGAGCCGTATCATATAAGAATTAGTAGAAGTGTAGAACCATTTTTAACCTCGTCCTAGAAGTGAAAAATTTCGCATTTCAGGCAAATATTATTTTATAATAGATTAATACAAATAAAGACTGAAGGAACAGATATTATATAAAAAAGGACTTGGTTTGCCCAAGCCTAAAAAACAAAACGATAAGAGTTTTTTCCAGTTGACTGAAGCGCGGATATTTTATTTTTCTATATAATTTTAAAGACAATCTGTATTTTACTACTCTTTAATTCAATCTCCTGATTTTACTGGTAATGGATTTATTTCCTATAAATTAATTGAAATAATATATTACTTATCTCAGATTTTTCATGATAAAATTTTTACGAAAATGGAATTGTTGTTGAAAAATCTGAGATAAGATATTTTATTTCAATTAATTTATAGGAAATAAATCCATTACCAGTAAAATCAGGAGATTGAATTAAAGAGTAGTAAAATACAGATTGTCTTTAAAATTATATAGAAAAATAAAATATCCGCGCTTCAGTCAACTGGAAAAAACTCTTATCGTTTTGTTTTTTAGGCTTGGGCAAACCAAGTCCTTTTTTATATAATAAACGAAATGATCCGTGCTGTTACAGGGGGAACTCGGTTTTGAACCAAGTACCTCTCTCTCTGCAGTCGAATTCTCTACCACTGAGCTATTCCCCCTTGTTCATAACCGTAATGTCGATTTAATTAAAATAAACGGAATGGTCCGTCCTGTTACAGGGAGAACACGGGTTTGAACCAAGTACCTCTTGATCAGCAGTCGAATGCTCTACCACTGAGCTATTCCCCCTTGTTCTTAGCCGTAATGTCGATTTAACTAAACTAAACGGAATGATCCGTGCTGTTACAGGGAGAACACGGGTTTGAACCAAGGACCTCTCGATCTGCAGTCGAATGCTCTACCACTGAGCTATTCCCCTTTGTTCCTCGCCCTAATGTCGATGTAACTAAAATAAAAGGAATGATCCGTGCTGTTACAGGGGGAACTCGGTTTTGAACCAAGTACCTCTCGCTCTGCAGTCGAATTCTCTACCACTGAGCTATTCCCCCTTGTTCATAACCGTAATGTCGATTTAACTAAAATAAACGGAATGATCCGTCCTGTTACAGGGAGAACACGGGTTTGAACCAAGTACCTCTTGATCTGCAGTCGAATGCTCTACCACTGAGCTATTCCTCCTAGTTCAAAGCCGTAATGTCGATTTAACTAAAATGAAGGCAATGATCCGTGCTGTTACAGGGAGAACTCGGGTTTGAACCAAGGACCTCTCAATCTGCAGTCGAATGCTCTACCACTGAGCTATTCCCCCTAGTTCAAGGCCGTAATGTCGATTTAACTAAAATAAAGGCAATGATCCGTGCCGTTACAGCGAGAACTCGGGTTTGAACCAAGGACCTCTCGATATGCAGTCGAATGCTCTACCACTGAGCTATTCCCCTTTGTTCCTCGCCCTAATGTCGATGTAACTAAAATAAAAGGAATGATCCGTGCTGTTACACGGGTAACTCGGGTTTGAACCAAGGACCTCTCGATCTGCAGTCGAATGCTCTACCGCTGAGCTATTCCCCCTTGTTCTTAGCCGTAATGTCGATTTAATTAAAATAAACGGAATGATCCGTGCTGTTACAGGGGGAACTCGGGTTTGAACCAAGTACCTCTCGATCTGCAGTCGAATGCTCTACCACTGAGCTATTCCCCCGCGTTCGTAACCGTAATGTCGATTTAATTAAAATAAACGAAATGATCCGTGCTGTTACAGGGGGAACTCGGGTTTGAACCAAGGACCTCTTGATCTGCAGTCTAATGCGAGCTATTCCCCCTTGTTCATAACCGTAATGTCGATTTAACTAAAATAAAAGAAATGAACCGTGCTGTTACATGGGGAACTCGAGTTTGAACCAATGACCTCTTGATCTGAAGTCGAATGCTCTACCACTGAGCTACTCCCCCTTGTTCAAAACCGTTATGTCGATTTAACTAAAATAAACGGAATGATCCGTGCTGTTACAGGGGGAACTCGGGTTTGAACCAAGTTCCTCTCGATCTGCAGTCGAATGCTCTACCGCTGAGCTATTCCCCCTTGTACTTAGCCGTAATGTCGATTTAACTAAAATAAACGGAATGATCCGTGCTGTTACAGGGGGAACTCGGGTTTGAACTAAGTACCTCTCGATCTGCAGTCGAATGCTCTACCACTAAGCTATTCCCCCGCGTTCGTAACCGTAATGTCGATTTAACTAAAATAAACGGAATGATCCGTGCTGTTACAGGGGGAACTCGGGTTTGAACCAAGGACCTCTTGATCTGCAGTCGAATGCGAGCTATTCCCCCTTGTTCATAACCGTAATGTCGATTTAACTGAAATAAACGAAATGATCCGTGCTGTTACAGGGGGAACTCGGGTTTGAACCAAAGACCTCTTGATCTGCAGTCGAATGCGAGCTATTCCCCCTTGTTCATAACCGTAATGTCGATTTAACTAAAATAAACGAAATGATCCGTGCTGTTAAAGGGAGAACACGGGTTTGAACCAAGGACCTCTTGATCTGCAGTCGAATGCGAGCTATTCCCCCTTGTTCATAACCGTAATGTCGATTTAACTAAATAAACGGAATGATCCGTGCTGTTACAGGGAGAACATGGGTTTGAACCAAGTACCTCTCGATCTGCAGTCGAATGCTCTACCACTGAGCTATTCCCCCTTGTTCTTAGCCGTAATGTCGATTTAACTAAACTAAACGAAATGATCCATGCTGTTACAGGGGGAACTCGGGTTTGAACCAAAGACCTCTTGATCTGCAGTCGAATGCGAGCTATTCCCCCTTGTTCATAACCGTAATGTCGATTTAACTAAAATAAACGAAATGATCCGTGCTGTTACAGGGAGAACACGGGTTTGAACCAAGGACCTCTTGATCTGCAGTCGAATGCGAGCTATTCCCCCTTGTTCATAACCGTAATGTCGATTTAACTGAAATAAACGAAATGATCCGTGCTGTTACAGGGGGAACTCGGGTTTGAACCAAAGACCTCTTGATCTCCAGTCGAATGCGAGCTATTCCCCCTTGTTCATAACCGTAATGTCGATTTAACTAAAATAAACGAAATGATCCGTGCTGTTACAGGGAGAACACGGGTTTGAACCAAGGACCTCTTGATCTGCAGTCGAATGCGAGCTATTCCCCCTTGTTCATAACCGTAATGTCGATTTAACTAAATAAACGGAATGATCCGTGCTGTTACAGGGAGAACATGGGTTTGAACCAAGTACCTCTCGATCTGCAGTCGAATGCTCTACCACTGAGCTATTCCCCCTTGTTCTTAGCCGTAATGTCGATTTAACTAAACTAAACGAAATGATCCATGCTGTTACAGGGGGAACTCGGGTTTGAACCAAAGACCTCTTGATCTGCAGTCGAATGCGAGCTATTCCCCCTTGTTCATAACCGTAATGTCGCATTAACTAAAATAAACGGAATGATCCGTGCTGTTACAGTGGGAACTCGGGTTTGAACCAAGGACCTCTCGATCTGCAGTCGAATGCTCTACCACTGATTTATTTCCCTTTGTTCATAGTCGTAATGTTGATTTAGCTAAAATGAAGGCAATGATCCGTGCTGTTACAGGGAGAACTCGGGTTTGAACCAAGGACCTCTCGATCTGCAGTCGAATGCTCTACCACTGGGCTATTCCCCCTAGTTCAAGGCCGTAATGTCTATTTTACTAAAATAAAGGCAATGATCCGTGCTGTTACAGGGAGAACTCGGGTTTGAACCAAGGACCTCTCGATCTGCAGTCGAATGCTCTATCACTGAGCTATTCCCCTTTGTACCTCGCCCTAATGTCGATTTAACTAAAATAAAAGGAATGATCCGTGCTGTTACAGCGGGAACTCGGGTTTGAACCAAGGATCTCTCGATCTTCAGTCGAATGCTCCACCACTGAGCTATCCCCCCTTGTTCATAACCGTAATGTCGATTTAACTAAAATAAACGAAATGATCCGTGCTGTTACATGGGGAACTCGAGTTTGAACCAATGACCTCTTGATCTGAAGTCGAATGCTCCACCACTGAGCTATTCCCCCTTGTTCATAACCGTAATGTCGATTTAACTAAAATAAACGAAATGATCCGTGCTGTTACATGGGGAACTCGAGTTTGAACCAATGACCTCTTGATCTGAAGTCGAATTCTCTACCACTGAGCTACTCCCCCTTGTTCAAAACCGTTATGTCGATTTAACTAAAATAAACGGAATGATCCGTGCTGTTACAGGGGGAACTCGGGTTTGAACCAAGTTCCTCTCGATCTGCAGTCGAATGCTCTACCGCTGAGCTATTCCCCCTTGTTCTTAGCCGTAATGTCGATTTAATTAAAATAAACGGAATGATCCGTGCTGTTACAGGGGGAACTCGGGTTTGAACCAAGTACCTCTCGATCTGCAGTCGAATGCTCTACCACTGAGCTATTCCCCCGCGTTCGTAACCGTAATGTCGATTTAACTAAAATAAACGGAATGATCCGTGCTGTTACAGGGGGAACTCGGGTTTGAACCAAGGACCTCTTGATCTGCAGTCGAATGCGAGCTATTCCCCCTTATTCATAACCGTAATGTCGATTTAACTGAAATAAACGAAATGATCCTTGCTGTTACAGGGAGAACACGGGTTTGAACCAAGGACCTCTTGATCTGCAGTCGAATGCGAGCTATTCCCCCTTGTTCATAACCGTAATGTCGATTTAACTAAATAAACGGAATGATCCGTGCTGTTACAGGGAGAACATGGGTTTGAACCAAGTACCTCTCGATCTGCAGTCGAATGCTCTACCACTGAGCTATTCCCCCTTGTTCTTAGCCGTAATGTCGATTTAACTAAACTAAACGAAATGATCCATGCTGTTACAGGGGGAACTCGGGTTTGAACCAAAGACCTCTTGATCTGCAGTCGAATGCGAGCTATTCCCCCTTGTTCATAACCGTAATGTCGATTTAACTAAAATAAACGGAATGATCCGTGCTGTTACAGGGGGAACTCGGGTTTGAACCAAGTTCCTCTCGATCTGCAGTCGAATGCTCTACCGCTGAGCTATTCCCCCTTGTTCTTAGCCGTAATGTCGATTTAATTAAAATAAACGGAATGATCCGTGCTGTTACAGGGGGAACTCGGGTTTGAACCAAGTACCTCTCGATCTGCAGTCGAATGCTCTACCACTGAGCTATTCCCCCGCGTTCGTAACCGTAATGTCGATTTAACTAAAATAAACGGAATGATCCGTGCTGTTACAGGGGGAACTCGGGTTTGAACCAAGGACCTCTTGATCTGCAGTCGAATGCGAGCTATTCCCCCTTTATCATAACCGTAATATCGATTTAACTAAAATAAACGAAATGATCCGTGCTGTTACAGGGAGAACACGGGTTTGAACCAAGGACCTCTTGATCTGCAGTCGAATGCGAGCTATTCCCCCTTGTTCATAACCGTAATGTCGATTTAACTAAATAAACGGAATGATCCGTGCTGTTACAGGGAGAACATGGGTTTGAACCAAGTACCTCTCGATCTGCAGTCGAATGCTCTACCACTGAGCTATTCCCCCTTGTTCTTAGCCGTAATGTCGATTTAACTAAACTAAACGAAATGATCCATGCTGTTACAGGGGGAACTCGGGTTTGAACCAAAGACCTCTTGATCTGCAGTCGAATGCGAGCTATTCCCCCTTGTTCATAACCGTAATGTCGATTTAACTAAAATAAACGAAATGATCCGTGCTGTTACAGGGAGAACACGGGTTTGAACCAAGGACCTCTTGATCTGCAGTCGAATGCGAGCTATTCCCCCTTGTTCATAACCGTAATGTCGATTTAACTGAAATAAACGAAATGATCCGTGCTGTTACAGGGGGAACTCGGGTTTGAACCAAAGACCTCTTGATCTCCAGTCGAATGCGAGCTATTCCCCCTTGTTCATAACCGTAATGTCGATTTAACTAAAATAAACGAAATGATCCGTGCTGTTACAGGGAGAACACGGGTTTGAACCAAGGACCTCTTGATCTGCAGTCGAATGCGAGCTATTCCCCCTTGTTCATAACCGTAATGTCGATTTAACTAAATAAACGGAATGATCCGTGCTGTTACAGGGAGAACATGGGTTTGAACCAAGTACCTCTCGATCTGCAGTCGAATGCTCTACCACTGAGCTATTCCCCCTTGTTCTTAGCCGTAATGTCGATTTAACTAAACTAAACGAAATGATCCATGCTGTTACAGGGGGAACTCGGGTTTGAACCAAAGACCTCTTGATCTGCAGTCGAATGCGAGCTATTCCCCCTTGTTCATAACCGTAATGTCGCATTAACTAAAATAAACGGAATGATCCGTGCTGTTACAGTGGGAACTCGGGTTTGAACCAAGGACCTCTCGATCTGCAGTCGAATGCTCTACCACTGATTTATTTCCCTTTGTTCATAGTCGTAATGTTGATTTAGCTAAAATGAAGGCAATGATCCGTGCTGTTACAGGGAGAACTCGGGTTTGAACCAAGGACCTCTCGATCTGCAGTCGAATGCTCTACCACTGGGCTATTCCCCCTAGTTCAAGGCCGTAATGTCTATTTTACTAAAATAAAGGCAATGATCCGTGCTGTTACAGGGAGAACTCGGGTTTGAACCAAGGACCTCTCGATCTGCAGTCGAATGCTCTATCACTGAGCTATTCCCCTTTGTACCTCGCCCTAATGTCGATTTAACTAAAATAAAAGGAATGATCCGTGCTGTTACAGCGGGAACTCGGGTTTGAACCAAGGATCTCTCGATCTTCAGTCGAATGCTCCACCACTGAGCTATCCCCCCTTGTTCATAACCGTAATGTCGATTTAACTAAAATAAACGAAATGATCCGTGCTGTTACATGGGGAACTCGAGTTTGAACCAATGACCTCTTGATCTGAAGTCGAATGCTCCACCACTGAGCTATTCCCCCTTGTTCATAACCGTAATGTCGATTTAACTAAAATAAACGAAATGATCCGTGCTGTTACATGGGGAACTCGAGTTTGAACCAATGACCTCTTGATCTGAAGTCGAATTCTCTACCACTGAGCTACTCCCCCTTGTTCAAAACCGTTATGTCGATTTAACTAAAATAAACGGAATGATCCGTGCTGTTACAGGGGGAACTCGGGTTTGAACCAAGTTCCTCTCGATCTGCAGTCGAATGCTCTACCACTGAGCTATTCCCCCTTGTTCTTAGCCGTAATGTCGATTTAACTAAACTAAACGAAATGATCCATGCTGTTACAGGGGGAACTCGGGTTTGAACCAAAGACCTCTTGATCTGCAGTCGAATGCGAGCTATTCCCCCTTGTTCATAACCGTAATGTCGATTTAACTAAAATAAACGAAATGATCCGTGCTGTTACAGGGAGAACACGGGTTTGAACCAAGGACCTCTTGATCTGCAGTCGAATGCGAGCTATTCCCCCTTGTTCATAACCGTAATGTCGATTTAACTGAAATAAACGAAATGATCCGTGCTGTTACAGGGGGAACTCGGGTTTGAACCAAAGACCTCTTGATCTCCAGTCGAATGCGAGCTATTCCCCCTTGTTCATAACCGTAATGTCGATTTAACTAAAATAAACGAAATGATCCGTGCTGTTACAGGGAGAACACGGGTTTGAACCAAGGACCTCTTGATCTGCAGTCGAATGCGAGCTATTCCCCCTTGTTCATAACCGTAATGTCGATTTAACTAAATAAACGGAATGATCCGTGCTGTTACAGGGAGAACATGGGTTTGAACCAAGTACCTCTCGATCTGCAGTCGAATGCTCTACCACTGAGCTATTCCCCCTTGTTCTTAGCCGTAATGTCGATTTAACTAAACTAAACGAAATGATCCATGCTGTTACAGGGGGAACTCGGGTTTGAACCAAAGACCTCTTGATCTGCAGTCGAATGCGAGCTATTCCCCCTTGTTCATAACCGTAATGTCGCATTAACTAAAATAAACGGAATGATCCGTGCTGTTACAGTGGGAACTCGGGTTTGAACCAAGGACCTCTCGATCTGCAGTCGAATGCTCTACCACTGATTTATTTCCCTTTGTTCATAGTCGTAATGTTGATTTAGCTAAAATGAAGGCAATGATCCGTGCTGTTACAGGGAGAACTCGGGTTTGAACCAAGGACCTCTCGATCTGCAGTCGAATGCTCTACCACTGGGCTATTCCCCCTAGTTCAAGGCCGTAATGTCTATTTTACTAAAATAAAGGCAATGATCCGTGCTGTTACAGGGAGAACTCGGGTTTGAACCAAGGACCTCTCGATCTGCAGTCGAATGCTCTATCACTGAGCTATTCCCCTTTGTACCTCGCCCTAATGTCGATTTAACTAAAATAAAAGGAATGATCCGTGCTGTTACAGCGGGAACTCGGGTTTGAACCAAGGATCTCTCGATCTTCAGTCGAATGCTCCACCACTGAGCTATCCCCCCTTGTTCATAACCGTAATGTCGATTTAACTAAAATAAACGAAATGATCCGTGCTGTTACATGGGGAACTCGAGTTTGAACCAATGACCTCTTGATCTGAAGTCGAATGCTCCACCACTGAGCTATTCCCCCTTGTTCATAACCGTAATGTCGATTTAACTAAAATAAACGAAATGATCCGTGCTGTTACATGGGGAACTCGAGTTTGAACCAATGACCTCTTGATCTGAAGTCGAATTCTCTACCACTGAGCTACTCCCCCTTGTTCAAAACCGTTATGTCGATTTAACTAAAATAAACGGAATGATCCGTGCTGTTACAGGGGGAACTCGGGTTTGAACCAAGTTCCTCTCGATCTGCAGTCGAATGCTCTACCGCTGAGCTATTCCCCCTTGTTCTTAGCCGTAATGTCGATTTAATTAAAATAAACGGAATGATCCGTGCTGTTACAGGGGGAACTCGGGTTTGAACCAAGTACCTCTCGATCTGCAGTCGAATGCTCTACCACTGAGCTATTCCCCCGCGTTCGTAACCGTAATGTCGATTTAACTAAAATAAACGGAATGATCCGTGCTGTTACAGGGGGAACTCGGGTTTGAACCAAGGACCTCTTGATCTGCAGTCGAATGCGAGCTATTCCCCCTTGTTCATAACCGTAATGTCGATTTAACTGAAATAAACGAAATGATCCTTGCTGTTACAGGGAGAACACGGGTTTGAACCAAGGACCTCTTGATCTGCAGTCGAATGCGAGCTATTCCCCCTTGTTCATAACCGTAATGTCGATTTAACTAAATAAACGGAATGATCCGTGCTGTTACAGGGAGAACATGGGTTTGAACCAAGTACCTCTCGATCTGCAGTCGAATGCTCTACCACTGAGCTATTCCCCCTTGTTCTTAGCCGTAATGTCGATTTAACTAAACTAAACGAAATGATCCATGCTGTTACAGGGGGAACTCGGGTTTGAACCAAAGACCTCTTGATCTGCAGTCGAATGCGAGCTATTCCCCCTTGTTCATAACCGTAATGTCGATTTAACTAAAATAAACGGAATGATCCGTGCTGTTACAGGGGGAACTCGGGTTTGAACCAAGTTCCTCTCGATCTGCAGTCGAATGCTCTACCGCTGAGCTATTCCCCCTTGTTCTTAGCCGTAATGTCGATTTAATTAAAATAAACGGAATGATCCGTGCTGTTACAGGGGGAACTCGGGTTTGAACCAAGTACCTCTCGATCTGCAGTCGAATGCTCTACCACTGAGCTATTCCCCCGCGTTCGTAACCGTAATGTCGATTTAACTAAAATAAACGGAATGATCCGTGCTGTTACAGGGGGAACTCGGGTTTGAACCAAGGACCTCTTGATCTGCAGTCGAATGCGAGCTATTCCCCCTTTATCATAACCGTAATATCGATTTAACTAAAATAAACGAAATGATCCGTGCTGTTACAGGGAGAACACGGGTTTGAACCAAGGACCTCTTGATCTGCAGTCGAATGCGAGCTATTCCCCCTTGTTCATAACCGTAATGTCGATTTAACTAAATAAACGGAATGATCCGTGCTGTTACAGGGAGAACATGGGTTTGAACCAAGTACCTCTCGATCTGCAGTCGAATGCTCTACCACTGAGCTATTCCCCCTTGTTCTTAGCCGTAATGTCGATTTAACTAAACTAAACGAAATGATCCATGCTGTTACAGGGGGAACTCGGGTTTGAACCAAAGACCTCTTGATCTGCAGTCGAATGCGAGCTATTCCCCCTTGTTCATAACCGTAATGTCGATTTAACTAAAATAAACGAAATGATCCGTGCTGTTACAGGGAGAACACGGGTTTGAACCAAGGACCTCTTGATCTGCAGTCGAATGCGAGCTATTCCCCCTTGTTCATAACCGTAATGTCGATTTAACTGAAATAAACGAAATGATCCGTGCTGTTACAGGGGGAACTCGGGTTTGAACCAAAGACCTCTTGATCTCCAGTCGAATGCGAGCTATTCCCCCTTGTTCATAACCGTAATGTCGATTTAACTAAAATAAACGAAATGATCCGTGCTGTTACAGGGAGAACACGGGTTTGAACCAAGGACCTCTTGATCTGCAGTCGAATGCGAGCTATTCCCCCTTGTTCATAACCGTAATGTCGATTTAACTAAATAAACGGAATGATCCGTGCTGTTACAGGGAGAACATGGGTTTGAACCAAGTACCTCTCGATCTGCAGTCGAATGCTCTACCACTGAGCTATTCCCCCTTGTTCTTAGCCGTAATGTCGATTTAACTAAACTAAACGAAATGATCCATGCTGTTACAGGGGGAACTCGGGTTTGAACCAAAGACCTCTTGATCTGCAGTCGAATGCGAGCTATTCCCCCTTGTTCATAACCGTAATGTCGCATTAACTAAAATAAACGGAATGATCCGTGCTGTTACAGTGGGAACTCGGGTTTGAACCAAGGACCTCTCGATCTGCAGTCGAATGCTCTACCACTGATTTATTTCCCTTTGTTCATAGTCGTAATGTTGATTTAGCTAAAATGAAGGCAATGATCCGTGCTGTTACAGGGAGAACTCGGGTTTGAACCAAGGACCTCTCGATCTGCAGTCGAATGCTCTACCACTGGGCTATTCCCCCTAGTTCAAGGCCGTAATGTCTATTTTACTAAAATAAAGGCAATGATCCGTGCTGTTACAGGGAGAACTCGGGTTTGAACCAAGGACCTCTCGATCTGCAGTCGAATGCTCTATCACTGAGCTATTCCCCTTTGTACCTCGCCCTAATGTCGATTTAACTAAAATAAAAGGAATGATCCGTGCTGTTACAGCGGGAACTCGGGTTTGAACCAAGGATCTCTCGATCTTCAGTCGAATGCTCCACCACTGAGCTATCCCCCCTTGTTCATAACCGTAATGTCGATTTAACTAAAATAAACGAAATGATCCGTGCTGTTACATGGGGAACTCGAGTTTGAACCAATGACCTCTTGATCTGAAGTCGAATGCTCCACCACTGAGCTATTCCCCCTTGTTCATAACCGTAATGTCGATTTAACTAAAATAAACGAAATGATCCGTGCTGTTACATGGGGAACTCGAGTTTGAACCAATGACCTCTTGATCTGAAGTCGAATTCTCTACCACTGAGCTACTCCCCCTTGTTCAAAACCGTTATGTCGATTTAACTAAAATAAACGGAATGATCCGTGCTGTTACAGGGGGAACTCGGGTTTGAACCAAGTTCCTCTCGATCTGCAGTCGAATGCTCTACCGCTGAGCTATTCCCCCTTGTTCTTAGCCGTAATGTCGATTTAATTAAAATAAACGGAATGATCCGTGCTGTTACAGGGGGAACTCGGGTTTGAACCAAGTACCTCTCGATCTGCAGTCGAATGCTCTACCACTGAGCTATTCCCCCGCGTTCGTAACCGTAATGTCGATTTAACTAAAATAAACGGAATGATCCGTGCTGTTACAGGGGGAACTCGGGTTTGAACCAAGGACCTCTTGATCTGCAGTCGAATGCGAGCTATTCCCCCTTGTTCATAACCGTAATGTCGATTTAACTGAAATAAACGAAATGATCCTTGCTGTTACAGGGAGAACACGGGTTTGAACCAAGGACCTCTTGATCTGCAGTCGAATGCGAGCTATTCCCCCTTGTTCATAACCGTAATGTCGCATTAACTAAAATAAACGGAATGATCCGTGCTGTTACAGTGGGAACTCGGGTTTGAACCAAGAACCTCTCGATCTGAAGTCGAATGCTCTACCACTGATTTATTTCCCTTTGTTCATAGTCGTAATGTCGATTTAGCTAAAATGAAGGCAATGATCCGTGCTGTTACAGGGAGAACTCGGGTTTGAACCAAGGACCTCTCGATCTGCAGTCGAATGCTCTACCACTGAGCTATTCCCCTTTGTACCTCGCCCTAATGTCGATTTAAATAAAATAAAAGGAATGATCCGTGCTGTTACAGCGGGAACTCGGGTTTGAACCAAGGATCTCTCGATCTTCAGTCAAATGCTCCACCACTGAGCTATCCCCCCTTGTTCATAACCGTAATGTCGATTTAACTAAAATAAACGAAATGATCCGTGCTGTTACATGGGGAACTCGAGTTTGAACCAATGACCTCTTGATCTGAAGTCGAATGCTCCACCACTGAGCTATTCCCCCTTGTTCATAACCGTAATGTCGATTTAACTAAAATAAACGAAATGATCCGTGCTGTTACATGGGGAACTCGAGTTTGAACCAATGACCTCTTGATCTGAAGTCGAATGCTCTACCACTGAGCTACTCCCCCTTGTTCAAAACCGTTATGTCGATTTAACTAAAATAAACGGAATGATCCGTGCTGTTACAGGGGGAACTCGGGTTTGAACCAAGTTCCTCTCGATCTGCAGTCGAATGCTCTACCGCTGAGCTATTCCCCCTTGTTCTTAGCCGTAATGTCGATTTAATTAAAATAAACGGAATGATCCGTGCTGTTACAGGGGGAACTCGGGTTTGAACCAAGTACCTCTCGATCTGCAGTCGAATGCTCTACCACTGAGCTATTCCCCCGCGTTCGTAACCGTAATGTCGATTTAATTAAAATAAACGGAATGATCCGTGCTGTTACAGGGGGAACTCGGGTTTGAACCAAGGACCTCTTGATCTGCAGTCGAATGCGAGCTATTCCCCCTTGTTCATAACCGTAATGTCGATTTAACTGAAATAAACGAAATGATCCGTCCTGTTACAGGGAGAACACGGGTTTGAACCAAGGACCTCTTGATCTGCAGTCGAATGTGAGCTATTCCCCCTTGTTCATAACCGTAATGTCGCATTAACTAAAATAAACGGAATGATCCGTGCTGTTACAGTGGGAACTCGGGTTTGAACCAAGGACCTCTCGATCTGCAGTCGAATGCTCTACCACTGATTTATTTCCCTTTGTTCATAGTCGTAATGTCGATTTAGCTAAAATGAAGGCAATGATCCGTGCTGTTACAGGGAGAACTCGGGTTTGAACCAAGGACCTCTCGATCTGCAGTCGAATGCTCTACCACTGAGCTATTCCCCTTTGTACCTCGCCCTAATGTCGATTTAACTAAAATAAAAGGAATGATCCGTGCTGTTACAGCGGGAACTCGGGTTTGAACCAAGGATCTCTCGATCTTCAGTCGAATGCTCCACCACTGAGCTATCCCCCCTTGTTCATAACCGTAATGTCGATTTAACTAAAATAAACGAAATGATCCGTGCTGTTACATGGGGAACTCGAGTTTGAACCAATGACCTCTTGATCTGAAGTCGAATGCTCCACCACTGAGCTATTCCCCCTTGTTCATAACCGTAATGTCGATTTAACTAAAATAAACGAAATGATCCGTGCTGTTACATGGGGAACTCGAGTTTGAACCAATGACCTCTTGATCTGAAGTCGAATGCTCTACCACTGAGCTACTCCCCCTTGTTCAAAACCGTTATGTCGATTTAACTAAAATAAACGGAATGATCCGTGCTGTTACAGGGGGAACTCGGGTTTGAACCAAGTTCCTCTCGATCTGCAGTCGAATGCTCTACCGCTGAGCTATTCCCCCTTGTTCTTAGCCGTAATGTCGATTTAATTAAAATAAACGGAATGATCCGTGCTGTTACAGGGGGAACTCGGGTTTGAACCAAGTACCTCTCGATCTGCAGTCGAATGCTCTACCACTGAGCTATTGCCCCGCGTTCGTAACCGTAATGTCGATTTAACTAAAATAAACGGAATGATCCGTGCTGTTACAGGGGGAACTCGGGTTTGAACCAAGGACCTCTTGATCTGCAGTCGAATGCGAGCTATTCCCCCTTGTTCATAACCGTAATGTCGATTTAACTGAAATAAACGAAATGATCCGTCCTGTTACAGGGAGAACACGGGTTTGAACCAAGGACCTCTTGATCTGCAGTCGAATGCGAGCTATTCCCCCTTGTTCATAACCGTAATGTCGCATTAACTAAAATAAACGGAATGATCCGTGCTGTTACAGTGGGAACTCGGGTTTGAACCAAGGACCTCTCGATCTGCAGTCGAATGCTCTACCACTGATTTATTTCCCTTTGTTCATAGTCGTAATGTCGATTTAGCTAAAATGAAGGCAATGATCCGTGCTGTTACAGGGAGAACTCGGGTTTGAACCAAGGACCTCTCGATCTGCAGTCGAATGCTCTACCACTGAGCTATTCCCCTTTGTACCTCGCCCTAATGTCGATTTAACTAAAATAAAAGGAATGATCCGTGCTGTTACAGCGGGAACTCGGGTTTGAACCAAGGATCTCTCGATCTTCAGTCGAATGCTCCACCACTGAGCTATCCCCCCTTGTTCATAACCGTAATGTCGATTTAACTAAAATAAACGAAATGATCCGTGCTGTTACATGGGGAACTCGAGTTTGAACCAATGACCTCTTGATCTGAAGTCGAATGCTCCACCACTGAGCTATTCCCCCTTGTTCATAACCGTAATGTCGATTTAACTAAAATAAACGAAATGATCCGTGCTGTTACATGGGGAACTCGAGTTTGAACCAATGACCTCTTGATCTGAAGTCGAATGCTCTACCACTGAGCTACTCCCCCTTGTTCAAAACCGTTATGTCGATTTAACTAAAATAAACGGAATGATCCGTGCTGTTACAGGGGGAACTCGGGTTTGAACCAAGTTCCTCTCGATCTGCACTCGAATGCTCTACCGCTGAGCTATTCCCCCTTGTTCTTAGCCGTAATGTCGATTTAATTAAAATAAACGGAATGATCCGTGCTGTTACAGGGGGAACTCGGGTTTGAACCAAGTACCTCTCGATCTGCAGTCGAATGCTCTACCACTGAGCTATTCCCCCGCGTTCGTAACCGTAATGTCGATTTAACTAAAATAAACGGAATGATCCGTGCTGTTACAGGGGGAACTCGGGTTTGAACCAAGGACCTCTTGATCTGCAGTCGAATGCGAGCTATTCCCCCTTGTTCATAACCGTAATGTCGATTTAACTGAAATAAACGAAATGATCCGTGCTGTTACAGGGAGAACACGGGTTTGAACCAAGGACCTCTTGATCTGCAGTCGAATGCGAGCTATTCCCCCTTGTTCATAACCGTAATGTCGCATTAACTAAAATAAACGGAATGATCCGTGCTGTTACAGTGGGAACTCGGGTTTGAACCAAGGACCTCTCGATCTGCAGTCGAATGCTCTACCACTGATTTATTTCCCTTTGTTCATAGTCGTAATGTCGATTTAGCTAAAATGAAGGCAATGATCCGTGCTGTTACAGGGAGAACTCGGGTTTGAACCAAGGACCTCACGATCTGCAGTCGAATGCTCTACCACTGAGCTATTCCCCTTTGTACCTCGCCCTAATGTCGATTTAACTAAAATAACAGGAATGATCCGTGCTGTTACAGCGGGAACTCGGGTTTGAACCAAGGACCTCTCGATCTGTGTCGAACGCTCTACCACTGAGCTATTCCCCTTTGTACCTCGCCCTAATGTCGATTTAACTAAAATAAAAGGAATGATCCGTGCTGTTACAGGGGGAACTCGGGTTTGAACCAAGGACCTCTTGATCTGCAGTCGAATGCGAGCTATTCCCCCTTTATCATAACCGTAATATCGATTTAACTAAAATAAACGAAATGATCCGTGCTGTTACAGGGAGAACACGGGTTTGAACCAAGGACCTCTTGATCTGCAGTCGAATGCGAGCTATTCCCCCTTGTTCATAACCGTAATGTCGATTTAACTAAATAAACGGAATGATCCGTGCTGTTACAGGGGGAACTCGGGTTTGAACCAAGGATCTCTCGATCTTCAGTCGAATGCTCCACCACTGAGCTATCCCCCCTTGTTCATAACCGTAATGTCGATTTACCTAAAATTAACGAAATGATCCGTGCTGTTACAGGGGGAACTCGGGTTTGAACCAAGGACCGCTTGATCTGCAGTCGAATTCTCTACCACTGAGCTATTCCCCCTTGTTCATAACCGTAATGTCGATTTAACTAAAATAAACGGAATGATCCGTCCTGTTACAGGGAGAACACGGGTTTGAACCAAGTACCTCTTGATCTGCAGTCGAATGCTCTACCACTGACCTATTCCCCCTTGTTCTTAGCCGTAATGTCGATTTAACTAAACTAAACGGAATGATCCGTGCTGTTACAGGGAGAACACGGGTTTGAACCAAGGACCTCTCGATCTGCAGTCGAATGCTCTACCACTGAGCTATTCCTCCTAGTTCAAAGCCGTAATGTCGATTTAACTCATAGACCTACCCTGTAGTTAGTAGCATTTATATAGTCACTTAATTACTTCTGCATATACTCGGGTCCGTCCGGGATTTGAACCCGGGACCACTCGCACCCAAAGCGAGTATCATATCCCTAGACCAACGGACCATGTGTGTAACTAAACATGCTCAACTCATAGGCCTACCCTGTAGTTAGTTGCATTAAAATAGTCACTAATTTACTTTTGCAAAAACTCGGGTCCGTCCGGGATTTGAACCCGGGACCACTCGCACCCAAAGCGAGTAGCATACCCCTAGACCAACGGACCATGTGTGTAAATAAACATGCTCAACTCATAGGCCTACCCTGTAGTTAGTTGCTTTTAAATAGTCACTAAATTACTTCGGCAAAAACTTGGGTCCGTCCGGGATTTTATCTCGGGACCCCTCACACCCTAAGCGAGTATCATACCCCTAGACCAACGGACCATGCCTGTAGCTAAATATGCTCAACTCATAGGCCTACCTTGTTGTTAGTTCATTTAAATAGTCACTAAATTACTTCTGCAAAAACTCGGTTCCGTCCGGGATTTGAACCCGAGACCACTCGCACCCAAAGCGATTATCATACCCCTAGACCAACGGACCATGTGTGTAACAAAACATGCTCAACTCATAGACCTACCCTGTAGTTAGTAGCATTTAAATAGTCACTTAATTACTTCTGCATATACTCGGGTCCGTCCGGGATTTGAACCCGGGACCACTCGCACCCAAAGAGAGTATCATACCCCTAGACCAACGGACCATGAATGATTATATAAAAACGTCTTGGTTTGGACCAAGGCTGAAAAAACAAACGATAGTGTGAGGTTTATCAATTGACTGAAGTATCAGATATTGAAATTTTTTCTAGTTATTTTTATACACTCAATCCTTAATCAATATTTAATTCAATCAACTGATTTTACTGTTAATCGACCTAGTCCCTCTAAATTAATTATAAAAAACCGTCTTGGTTTGGACCAAGGCCGAAAAAACAAACGATATGTTTGAGGTTTATCAATTGACTGAAGTTTCAGATATTGAAATTTTTTTCTAGTTATTTTTATCCACTCAATCCTTAATCAATATTTAATTCAATCAACTGATTTTACTGTTAATCGATCTAGTCCCTCTAAATTAATTGAAAAAATTACATATCTACGCTTTTTCAAGAACAATTACATTTTCCGAAAACATTTTATCATGAAATTAATTATTTTGAAGGGAGTACGTGTTGAGGCATCAGTATTGAATATTTGAAATGTTCTACTGGATGTCTAAAAAGAGCAAGCGAACTTTGGCATAACTCGAATGGAAAATGTAAATATTTAATTGATACCAAACCAGGGTGTTGCGCGAATTTATACATTAAATTTCGTATATCGAAATGCTACATTTCTATTGTCGCCTCTATGAAGGTAAAGTTGCACTGGAACTTCCATTTCCATACTTTAGAATTTCTTGGTCATAACTCAGTCTTCATTTGAAACGTCACCCCCTACTTTACACCGGTTACGTATTACGCGTAATCATTTTAGCAAGCGTAAAGATCATTTCGGAAAACACAGGGGCGAGGCCACCATTGGGGTGTATTCTCCCTCGCACCAAGGGTCATCGCCAGACGGTGCCAGAGTTCACTACGGGCAGGAGGCTAGTCAACTAGCACTGCCTATAGCGGTGCTTCTAAGCGAGCGAGAAAATGAAAGAGAGAAAACACCCCAATGGCGGGATCACACCTGTGTTTTAGTTTCTCTGTATGTAATTTCCAAACTCACTTACAAATGTACTGTACACCGATTACACTGAGTGATCGGTCGTTCGGGCGCTAGCGAGTGTCAAGCCATAACCATAACCATTCATGTACACGAATGTTTTATAGTGTTAGGTTAATAAGGTTGGCGGGCAAGTCCGGAGTGTCATGTACCGTTTACTAATGTGAAAAGGTTTCGATCTATATGGTAATATAATATAGTGTGTTGCGACGGCTCAGATGACCCATACACTGGAACCACTGGTGATTATAAAATGCAATATATTGGGAAAATAGAGGAAGGGAGGGGGTGTCGGAGTTAAATGTGACCTTCTTGGCATAACTAGTAATGAATGATGTGTTTAACCATATTATCTCCGCGGGAAATAAATTAATCAAAACGCGTCTTGGATTTAACCAAGACCTACAAAGTATCGATAAGAACAAGGTTAATCACTTGACTGAATGCGCAGATATTGAAACTTTTTTTTTAATTAAAACTTACATGCTTAAGAAAGTATGTTCCATCACCCTATTCCATTGAATAAACTTACTTTACTGGTAGTAAATTTTTTCCCTCTCAATAATTTGAAAAATTTACTTATCTCGGGTTTTCGAGCACAATTCCATTCCCCGAAAACATTTTATAACTACATTTATTATCACTTTTAAGAGAGTACGTGTATGACATTGTGTCGTTAATAGGTTGCTAACATATCCCCGTTTATGCCCTGAACGCTCCATAGTGAAACCTTTTGTTAATTTTAGTGCAAATTTCAACAATGGCAGCACATTCAACATGGACGTTATGATTTTTACTCTTGGTTAAACTGACTTATGTTAATAGACCACTTCGACATGGGAAGACACGGGGGTAAAACTTTGCCTTCCATCTCGCTCGAGTGAGTCGAGTCGATGGAAAGATCATAAATAGAGCAGAGACGGCGAGGGGTCAAACCCCCCCCTCCCATATGTCCCGATACTAAGGATTGACATCTCTTTTTTACGTAAAAAGGGTCTATAGCAACGGTACGACAGACAATGTTCAAACGGTTCTGCCATGGCGTTTCTATGGTTCGCAAGCAGTAGGGGCGTGCATGATATTCGTAATTTTTTGATTTTCTTTGTTGTAATTGTTAACTTAAGCGTGGTCGTAGCCTGAAATTTATGACTTGGTTATTTTGAAAAATAGCCTGCGTTCACCAAGTCGCGTGATCTACGACGCTGTGGCTCGACTCTGCTACTTAGTCTGTATATCTTCAGGAACAAGGATAATGCATTAACGGTTTTTAAAGGAATATGGGATTTTTAAACTTGTCGCTGCGAATCTTCCTATAGTAAATGTTGTATTTCTAGTAGCCCCAGAGACTTCTGGTAGCACTCTTTATGCATTTGGTAGAACAGTTTTATAGAAATTGAAATGGTAGAAGATATTTATAAAATAAGATTTGTTCGAATATTTAAACTTCAATTTGGTCGAATTATTTCGTAGTTGTCCTATTTCAAGGCGAGGAATGCTCTCAAAAACAATTACTATTTACAATTACTACTATAAAAAGTGATTCACACAGAATTCTCGAGCAGCTTAACGCGCAATTGAGTGGGCTATTGCCTTGGTGACGAGGCCAGCGAAAGACAAGGCATGAGAATGGCACAAGGCGTACTTCTATCAAGGGGGGTATACAACTATACATCCTCCTTGTTCGTATCGGGCGCAGCAGAAGCTAAAGCAGACTACCCCCTAATCGTTTTTTCATTGTTACGTGTAGTTACTAGTTATGAGGTATTTTTCCACACGAAAACTCTTAAAAGTGATAATAAATGTAGTTATAAAATGTTTTCGGGGAATGGAATTGTGCTCGAAAACCCGAGATAAGTAAATTTTTCAAATTATTGAGAGGGAAAAAATTTACTACCAGTAAAGTAAGTTTATTCAATGGAATAGGGTGATGGAACATACTTTCTTAAGCATGTAAGTTTTAATTAAAAAAAAAGTTTCAATATCTGCGCATTCAGTCAAGTGATTAACCTTGTTCTTATCGATACTTTGTAGGTCTTGGTTAAATCCAAGACGCGTTTTGATTAATATCTGTTACTTCGGTCTTAATTTTTATTAATTTTGCGTACATGCGGTGGTGATTAATTTATTTCAGTGCTCATTCCCGCTAGCTGCAGAAAAGGAAATAGTTTGTCATTCAATAGACTGAGAGTTATTAGCTAAGGGGACGTCACATCAATATTTTTAGTCTTAATTTAAGCTGATGAAATTCGTAGATATACGAGGGTGTGATGTCATGACAAAGATTTTAGTTCGACTATTTCTGATGAACCCAGACCAGAATATACCAGTTGCTTTCACGCTAATTTTGAACCCCATTTCCAATGTCATTGTGTCAACAAGATCTTATTCAGAACGGATATTTCTCTTAACCTTTACACGAGATTCAACATATAGATTACCATCTTTTGTGATTAACTTTAACCTAATTTAAGAAACTAAAATAGTAATTTTTTTTGTTAAAAGTGGCATTAAATAAGACAACTAGCAATAATTTGGCAATATTTCAGGGGAAAAGAAATACAATTTTGTAGTGTTTTGGAAAAGCTGGCAATATCATAATAATTATAATATAATATAAATATAACGCGTCTTAAAAAGATTTTCTCTTCCGTATAGTGTGGTAGTTTGGCATATTTTATTTTTCGCTCTGTCCTTAAGTACAATTTTAATTGGATTTAGCCATTGGGATAGATGATAAATGATTAGCCAGCGTACTACAGGAGTCTGGCAATGGAACTGTGCTTAGATTTATCATTGAATATAGGAAATAATAGGATCAACAAATTATTTAGTAGTATTTATGAAACTAATGGTAACTATTTTACCTTTGATAAATAAAGTGAAATGAGAGTTACAGTAGTTTATTGATGACAAAAGTTAGGGTTAATAGTATTATTTATTTTATATAATAGTTAAAATATAAATTGTAATTTTTTAAAGTTATGGCTGTTCAGTAATTACTTAAAAGTCATTAAAACAATAAATTGCTTTAAGAATATTTTTGTTAAACTTTTTTTTCAAAGTTAAAACACGTATGATTATTATTTTATTGGCATGTGCTAAAGATTTATTTTAAAAACACATTTGGTTTGATAATTGCTACATTTATTTATAGGACGCAATTTGGAATTGAATTTCCCTGGTTGTTATTTGTATTCATTATAATTATTTTCCAGTAAATAAAAATTTTATTTTTCACGTTTAAAGCTAATAGTTGCGTATTTTTTAAAGGGTTTCATTCGTAACTTTATAAGGAAAATTATTTTGGACACCAGAAAGGCTTTTGAGAATAATTAGTGATAGCGTCCTAACTGTTAAAAAATAGACCTTAACAGGGAAAAGCTAGGAATAACTATAATTAATTTTAACTGAATCTAAAATGTAAGTTTCACTATGAATACATGAGAGGGATTAAAAAAATGTTCAAAGAGAGTCATACGTGAAGGTTGGATTTAAAAAGTGTGAAAAGTTCAACATTAACGTTAGAGCACCAATAATCATTTTGTTAATCTCTCAAGTGAATAATTCAATGATGAAAAAATATTTATACACATGTAATCCTAGGACTGTAAAATTGAGAATATATAATAGCCAGAAAAATAGTAAGCATGGGTTTTAATGTTAAATTATTTTAGGTATAAAAAAGGGAAGGGGGAGTTTGTTAAAATACTGCTAATATACTTAAAGATGCTTTTTAAAAAGGGTAGTGATTTGTTGGTGTAGAATCTGCAGTTTAGCTCAGAGAGTTAATGAAGCGCCTTGTATTTCGTTAGTGACATCTTCAATCCAGTTGATTTATTTTTTTTTCTATATTTAATACTATTGAACTAAGATGGCGTTAGTGGTTAATGTCATTAATTGGTAGCTTTTTTTACTGGTTCCATCGCGCTTGGTTTTGTTTTATTGATGTAGAGTCTGCAGTTTAGTTCACAGTTAATGAGGAGCCTTGTGTTTCACTATTGAACTAAGATGGCGTTAGTGGTTAATTTCATTAATCGGTAGCTTTTTTACTAGCTCCATCGCGCGTGATTTTGTTATGTTAATGTAGAATCTGCAATTTAGTTCAGAGAGTTAATGATGTGCCTTGTGTTTGGTAGCGACATCTCCAGTCCATTTTATTTTGTTTTGATATTTATTACTTTTGAACTCAAATAGCATTACTGCTTAACGTCATTAATTGGCAGCTTTATTTTACTAATTCCATCGAGCTTGTTTTGTTTGGCAAACGTCCGTAAAATAACGTTCATAAGGCGTTTCGATGGAAATTTAAATTGAAGTCCAAGGTGATTAGGCGGTTAATCACAGTTGGGTTTTTTAGAGTTACGAGTGAAGTACTTGAGGTTTAATCGGGTGGTGAAGGAGGGGGGATTTGGGGTATTTCACCACCCGCGGACACGGGGTAGTCAGTTCCTGTAGGGTAGGCATGCTGACAAGTCCCTTATTCCCTCAAAACTTTGTCGCCCAGAAGCTTGGCTTACAGGAGTGCGCCCAAACTCCCAACATAGTAAAGTACATAATTTTAGTAACAAACCATTGCTGTTCTAAATTTTAATAACGTTGAAGCAACTTTTGTTCAAAAAAGTTTTTTTAGCAAAATCATATCTGTTATGAACTTCTATTGTGTTGATGAACTTGAAGGCAAGGCTTGCCAAGCCGTTATATAACTATGCAGGGAAATTAAATAATTGACACGTATTATTTGGCCTTGGTACAGTTAGACGTTCTATAGACACTCACTCAACAAATACGAGGGTTATTTCTTTGAATATCTTTGCTGTTTTTAATCCAAAGTCGCTCTCATTCTTTGCACACGCCAGTCTAAAGTGTCTGTTATTTCGGCATAGAAGTTGAATATTTATATTTCTTGATCTGTCTGTCGAAGTCTTGTGGTGTTGTTTTATATAATGATGATGTTCATACTTTTTGGCTGTGTAGTTTTAATCTTTTATTATACTGGTAAAGGCTATGATGAACTATCTTTCTGTTGAAGCTTAGCAGCTGGCACGTGTTGATACAATACGCTTGTAGTTGTACGAAAATAGTCTTTAAATTGCATGTTTCAAAGTTGAACATATGAACTGCTCGTAGCATTTTTGTCGAAATAATTTTGTTCTTCGGTATATTAGTTATGTAAAGGGGCGGAGGGGGAGGAGGCGAAAGAAAACTTTACCATTTACTGGCTATTATATGTTCATTTAAATATAAGATTTTGAGGGTCAATTTTTATAAATTATGTCAGGCAACTCTTAGCTTTAAGTTTGAAAACAGTGCTGCTAGAACATGACAATTATTGTTTTGCGCGTGGGTTACCAAAGGGACAATGAAAAGGTTATAAAATTTTGAAGAAAAAAAATTATTCCAAAAGGCTTTGCAAATTCTACCCCTGTTGGTTTTAATCAATGGCACCCGTCACTCAGACTACTCCAGCTGGTGAGAAACACAAAGAGAATATGCAAAACTTCCTGGAATATTAATTGAAAAAAAAAAATGTTTTAGTTATTTTATTTACACGGGTAATGTAATATATATATATATTTTTTGGTAACCGCAATTGGGGAAATAATTCTCAAACTTTATAAAAACAAATTATCCAACAATAGTAGGATATTAGTTAGTGGGACAAATTAATAAGTTCATATGGCTATTAAATACTTTAAAATAAATTTTTGTAAGTGGTATTAGATTGGGTCGGGTACACATTATTGATAAGTTATACAAAGAAAAGGTTATATTAATAAATAATATTTAAACACAAAATCTTCGCTACAGGGGTTGAAATTAAAACAGTATGATATTAGATTAAATTAATTTTGTTTATAAAATCTCGTGGACTTTTTTTGGAACGGTTTGAAATTGTTAATGCAAAAAAAAAATTATGAGCGTCTTAATGTAAAAAAAATATAGCGCGCTTAAAAGAGAAAAATGGTAGTTGCGAAACTGATATTTAGAGAACTCTTGGAATATATTAATTTTAATCAGTATTTATTTAAAATTTGGGTACGAGTGTCTAAATCTCAGTTCCAAAAATCTGTTCAATGTTAACTAATAATATGAGTTTGTCTCAATAGTAACACCAGCTTATTAAAGAATTATATTTAATCACATAGCATTACCAACAGGGGCTACGTTTTTAACTTGTTTTTATATAAAATACCATTGGGGCAAGGCAAAACCCTTCACTAGAAAATTTAAAAATTAATTCAAGAATCATCGCCTTTTTTCGAAACAATAGCATGGCCCTACAATCCTCCTTCCTCTCCCATTCACGGTTATTATAGTCTGGGCAACATCAAAATTTATCTCGAACCATTGTAAACCTTTAACTTGCTCGAGAATTAACAAATTTACCCAATCATAAATTACTTTAAAGGGAATATGAAACTATTAGTATATCTTTGACAGATATGATGCTCCTTTCTGGTACGAATATTGAAATTTTAAGCTTTACCCGGGGTAAATTTGATATGGATTCTTCAATCACGTTAGATCCTTTAATGTGTCTGGACTTTTTCCAAGAGCAGAACAGTGACGTCAGTCAAGTTACTGACGAATCTCTCCCTTTTTCTGATTATTGCATCACTGACCTCGTACCAGCCGTTGTCTTTTCTCACAAAGTTCACATAATGTCCCTCGGCCAACGATTGACCTTTATGAATAATCACCCCTTTAGTTTTAAAAAGCATCTTGCTCAAAGTGACATTTTGATTTTCAAAACTTGATATTTTGGTCGAAATCTTAACGGGACGACCATCTTTGTAATCGCCACGGAGAAGACACAAAAATACGTACTTCCCGCTGGATATCAATACATCACGCTCTTGTATTTTTGGGTTGTTACAAAATACGCATGGCACCTCTGTTAATCTCATCCTTTTTTCTAGAGATTTCCAATCAATTTTATCTCGGTTTTCTAGTGGAAGATTGAAAATGTTGCTTTCAACAATATTTTCCGAATTTTGTTCAACTTGACATTTGGGGCATTTGGTAAAGTTTCGCGACTTTGACCAAAAAAGATCTTTTAGAGCCTTAGAGTAATTGGCTTCCATTTCTTGACTTAGTGTCGTCAAGAGTACCATCAAAAATTCACTGGCGTCTTGTTGAACGTTTTGCGTAAAATGATTTCCGACAGCCATTCTCAGTTCCAACCCTTTACGACTGAAACTTCCTTGAGAACTCTCGATGTCGTTTATCGTGTCATGGAGGCAACGTAAAACTGGTTTTTCAACGAATGATCCATTGTAAGATTTAACCAATTCTCTTAATTCCGGCACTAATAAGAGTAGTTGCAAAACGCTATTAGAATAGCACGTTACTTGATCATCGTTAGCTAAACCTTTCAAGGGAAAACTATCCAAACTCTGTTGGGCTTTCCTTTTCTTCTTCGGTGTTTCTTCACATCTCACTTCCTCGCCTTCTAAAAGGCTTTTAGATAGTGTAGGCGCACTTCTTTTCCCACCTCTACTTTCTTTCGACTCCGTTATTTCCAAAAGAGGCAGATCTGGCCTATATTTTTTGCGAAGCCTGTTATATTCCATTATGGCTCGTCCATCCGCCTTAATTTTAGTCGGATCGAACTGTAATAGATGGAGTCCGGCTAAGGACGTCACTCTCGATAAAGCGACGTACGCCATGCCCGTTCCAAATAAATTCGGACCCAAATCCATAATGGCGCATTTTAAACTCATGCCTTGGCTTTTGTGTATCGTAATTGCGTATGCCAGGATGACGGGAAACTGGGAGCGCTTAACGTAAATGTTTGTCATGAGCAAAAATTTGACGCAAATTTTCTCAACTAAAAAGTCAGTGTTAGCGTTGTCGTTGTCGTTATTCGGTTCGCGATCTACTCTGAGAAAAATACCAACAACGTTTCCTTGTTCGTCCTTCTTGAATCCAGTTACGAAACCCATCGTACCATTTACAACGCCTTTTTCAAAACTGATATTCCTTCTGACCATTATACGGCAGCCAACGCAAAGAATTAACTCGCTCTCCAAACCGCCCGTTTTGGACGGTTCGTTTTTTAGACTTTGAAGTCTCCTCAAAATGTTTTTATTCATTTTTTTTCCATAGTCAGCGAGTCTATCCTGGCAAGGAATGACTTCAACTTTCTCGCCGTTTTTTCGCAGCATTTCGCCGTTGAATTTTTCGCACATGGCTAATTTAGGCATCAAACAAATTGGGCGAAACCCTTCATTGGACAGTTTAATGAAAAGGTCCATAGCCACCTCGATGTTTTTTCCTCGAGCAACCAATCTAGTTCCTAAGGTTGCAACATCAGCTTCGGAAATATTTCCAATTCTAACTCTGCTTAGAATGTCGCCGTAACTTTGGTCGTTGGCTTGTCTAACATTTTGCGTTAGTTCATCGTATTTAAAAAACTTCCAAAGATCACTTCCTCCGATGCAATTGAATCTAAGTCTGGCTTCTTCGGAAGTGATTTTGATGAACGCGGGATTTCCTTGAACCGGAGGCAATTGGAAAAAGTCACCCAAAACAAGGATAAATACAACTCCACCAAATGGTTGGTTCATTTCCCAAAATTCGTTCAGCCTCAAGTGAACGTGAGTCAGTAACACCGACGAGACCATGGAAATTTCATCAATAATTAACAGTTTTAAATTTCCCAAAGTTTCTTTCATAATGCTCATATTGTCAGAACTTAGGGAATGGTATTCGGCAATACGCCCATGATCTACCGGCAACATTAGTAATCTGTGTAATGTTACGCCATTAACATTCAACGCTGCCAAACCCGTTGGCGCGGCAATTGCCACGCTAGCAGGATTTTGAAAGCGTCGCCTTACTGCGTTGGCGAGAGTGTCGATAAGAAACGATTTGCCAGTGCCACCAGGTCCCGACACAAAAAGGCACTTGTTTCCAGATTTTTCTCCCTCTTGGGAGAAGTGATCCATGATGTGATCATATATTCGCCTTTGATCCGAGTTTAGTAACGCCACATTGTCATCATCAGTCTCGAAATTGATTTCCATGGCAGCTTCCACATCAGCCATCGCGTGTTCAGTTTCGATAACAATTTCTTTCCCTTGTAGCGCATTTTCATCGTCCTCACTTTCTCCCTCCGATACTATGGTTTCTAGCTCTTTCGACTTTTTAGAAGCCTTCCGTTTCTTTTCAACTTCTTTGGAAACCGACAGCTTCTCGTGATATTCTCTCATGTCTTTTAACACCGAAAGCGAGTTTTCGAAAGCATCGGCGTATGTTTCAAAATCGCCCAATAGCTCATTTTCGTCACGCCACGGTTTGAAGAGGATCAGTAGAGCGTGACAATACTGTTCTTTCTCCTCCATCGGGTCGTGAATAAAGTGCTCTATTATGTATGGCTTAATTCTCTTTCTCATGAAACCCAGATTGTTTTTCAACTGGATGACATTCGCATTTTTCTCGACACCCTCGGAGCGCATGGCATAATCGTAAAACTGACCAAATTCCCGCAAACTAAGATTTTCCAAGCTGTCGGGACGATTCGGATACTTGTCGTCGACGAACCCTTTTTGGCAAGTGTCCTTGCTTTCGGGGTCAGTTTCCCTCAAACGAGCGAGTTCCTTGTAACCTTTCAAAATTCTCGATCGGTTTTCTTTCAAGTTAGTGTTTATAAATTTAGTGCTGTCAGACTTGTTGTAAAGGTCTTGGCCCAGCATCATATCGAGAGCTTCATAAATTCCTATTTGCTTGCACGTCAAAGATTTCAATCTATAGGCAAATAATTTTTTGGACAAACTTTCGTTGCCTAACTCGGCAAAAGTTTGGTCCATGTCAGCCCGGTCTCCCTTTGTCACGTAAGCCGTAACATAGTTTGCCACTATTTCCGATTTGTCAGCGACAAATTGCAAATCCATGTTGGCTTTGGAAGCCAATAGTAGCGTTGGATTATAATCATTTATTAAATCTTCGTGCTGTTTTCTCGGCAAGTCGTACAACCGTTTTTGCACCTTTTTCATCTTACGGTGACGAGTAACTGATCTAACGGAATTCATAGTCGCTACGTTTGTTACGTTACGAGGGAAACCGTAACGACACACTCTCGATCCTTTTTTAGAATTTTTCACCTTCTTGTAACAACTGGAGGTGCATTTGTGAAATTGAAATTTTTTTACCAGCCGGTGCAATTCCGGACTTATCGATGCGCTTGGCATCGAACACGTGACGTGTTTTTGCACGTAATCCAAAATAGTCTCGGGCGAAGAAGTTCCAATCTTTGGAGCGTCCTTGGCCCACAAAAGCATGTGGTAGTGAGGTAAACCACGAGATTGGTATTCAACCCGCCAAAAATGATGTTCTATCATGCCAAGAACTGGATTTTGCTTACACAAGACAAAGTTGTTTAGCAGCGACCTCACTTTGTTGTGAAAGTGCAAATTTACGCTAAGCGGATCCAAATTCAACAATTCAGCCACCGTCATCGACTCTATTCCTGGAACGTCTGAATTCACTTTTCTCAAGTGATCGTGAAGTTCCAAGTCATCGTATTCGGCCGGATTAAAAGTCAAGAGCCAGGTTGGAGGACCAAATTCCCGAATCATCGCTAAAACGTTTCTAAGAACTTTATACCAGTAGTCCTTAGTTCCTCGAATATGACCCAAGAAAGTAGCTAAATTACTCTCAAGTTCTTTATCGCCAGATTCAACGCGACTTAGCAAATTTTCAACCCCAATAGGCATGGGTTTTTTTACACGAAGAACGTAGTTCAAACTGCTAGAAATCGCTTTCATTTCGCATTCTTGATAAGAATGGAACAGATAGGCGTAATCTCGTCTAAAAATTGGACTCTTGTTCAAAAAACGGGATAAACGATACTCGGTTTCCGTTATTTTCCCAAATGGTCTATCATCGTGCTTGCCAAAGCGACCCTTAGGGAACAAATGAACAAAGCTCATGTATTCCAAGTTTTTGTCCCAAGTGCTAACTGGCTCGGCTTCGACGCGCTTCATTTGGTAAGCGCCCAGTAAATCTTTCGGTGGTTGAACGTTCACTGGATGAATAGAGTAATGATCGTACAGATCATTGGCTTCACCCTCAGATAGTTTTCGCAACAAAGCCTCGGGCTGTGTTAAAATTTTGTAGGCGTTGCCTGGTGCAAGCCTAGACTGATTTTCATCCTGCTCCTGTATGTTCGAAGCGTTTTGGTCACCTTGGACGTCGTGACTACTATCCGCTGGCCCTTCTGTTTGAAGCGCAGCGGAAGCGCGTGTCAAGGCATCAGATCCATCATTAATTAACGCAAGTGGATCTGTTAGGCTCAGTAATTCTTCGGGAGTCGATGAATTTCCATTTCCATCAATTTCTTGCGTGCCACAAATATATTCCTCATTCATTGTCGAAATATCAATGTCTTTGTAAAAAGGGTTTATCTTTTTCAGCACACTGAATGCTTTCAACACTTTTTCGAGGCAAACAACCTGTTGCCAAACTTTTTTGTCCGCTGTGGGAACGCCATTCACCAAGATATGCAGTTCGTGATTTTTGGGCAACGTCTTGGGAATCATCTTCAAATTTTTCTCCACGGGTATTGGAAGATAAATTACTCTTCCCTTCAAAGCTTTAACCGTGCCAAATTGCATGTTGGAGTTGGTTTTGGTGCCTAACCGCACCACAGTGTGGAAGGCCTTCACAAGCTGAATTAAAACTTTCTCAAACATGTTTAAACTGGTGACATCTGGTGGAGGATTGTCAACCGCCAAGTTGTTCAGAAAACTTCTGTTGGGAACTTTACCCTTTCCCAAATCCGTAGCGCAATAACGACATAGTAGCATGTCTGCTTCTCTCGTGTCGGAATTATTCATTATCCAGCCAGCTCTTAAAATCAGATAGGCCTCGTTCTCAAAAACAGCTCTGTTTACCAGTTTTTCTACTGCTCTTAAATCAGATTTTTTCAGTAATCTTAAACAGCAGTCGCAGGGCGTGTCGTGAAACTCGTTGGTGTTTAGCATTGCCCGAGCGAATTGATTCTCGTAAAGACTCAAGATTTCACTTTCATCGAGACTCGGCCGAGGAGCGTTAACGCTTCCTTCGAGAGCATCGTTTTGTTCCTTATTTAAATTTTTCCCACGTGTAGCAAGGGTTTTCCTTAATTCCGCCATGACATTCGTCACAGACTCGTAATCACCACTTTCAATTTCAGTTGAGATTTTAGTTAACGCGTTGAGTAACGCTTTGACGTGATAAATATTATTCAGAATATTTCTAATTCCCGAATAGTGAGGAGCCAGTTCAGCGAAAGCACGCAAATAACTTTGGCACTCTTCGCTATCAGCGCAGTAAGCAGTGTGTCCTAGGAACGGAACTATTCTCACAACTATTTCGTCTCCATCTGGTGGTATAGACACGTTTGACTTTTTGCAAAATTCTTTTCTTAATTCGCAAAGGTCCAAATCAGAGTCAAAAATTTTAGTCAAAGATTTTTCATTCGCATTTGCAACTGTGTTTACGAAAGCTAGTACTTTTGCAATGGCTCGAGTTCGAACATTACAAATATCACTGCATTCCCAATATACAGTTTTGTTTTTGGTTTCAATAAACCCACCTTCATTGATCACAAAATTTGCTTTTGGATTCTTCTCTTCAGTTTCAACAATGTTGAAAAGATTCGTAACATCTCCCGATTCATTAACTTGTAAAACTAGTTCAACATTACTAGTTGCGTTATTGTTTTTCATGTCAACGATATTTCCCATTTCGTCAACAAACAATTCTTTAGTCGAAGTGGTAACACGGTCTCTCAGAACTTTTCGTACACGACCATCAGAATCCAATTGAAAAATTTTGCCGTAATGTGACTCATCGTCATTTTTCAATATTTTACCATTATTTCCAATCGGATAATAGGTAGTTTCATGGAAATAGGCCTCTTTCATGCTACTGTGAAGCCTTTTACCACCCACAACTTCTGCCAAATTACCAGGATCAATGGACCCAATTTCTTTGATTTTCTGAACAAAATCCTTAAATTCACTAACTATCCTCGTTACTTGGGCGTGGTAAGCCGAATATAATTGCCTTTTGAAATGCAATATTCTACCAGCTAGCACTTGGCATTTTAGGTTGTGAGAGATAGACTTCGTGCGTTGTTTTTTAGTCTCACCGTTGAAAGACTCTGACGCCGCCAGTCTTTCAGTTAGACGTTTGACTAGAAACCTTTTATAGCTTTCAGCTATAATTTTTTTGTTTTTCGTTTTGAAAATTCCCGCATTGAGAAGCTTTTTTGCAAAACCAAACTTATCTTGTTTAGTGGGTTTCATATATTTTTTTTTATTTTTTGATTGGGAACCCACATTAGTAGTGCCACCACGTGGTTTAGTCCAATTTTTTTTTTCGCAATACCAAGGCCAGATTTACGCGCAACTTGATTATTTGCGTATTTTCTCTGAAAGCACTCCTTCTTTTTCAAATAGTGCTTTTTAAGGCAAAGTTGCCTACTTTGCTTCTTTTGCAAAGCTTTACTCTCAGCTTGCAATTTTAAGTTAGCTTCTGTTCTAGATTTCCCCATTGCAAGGCGTTTTTTTTTCCGCTTAGCTTGTTCTCGAGTAACCATTTTAAATAGTCAAGAATGGCTGTCACAATAATGTATTTAATAATATATTGCAACGGGTTTTGCAAATATGTTTGTTACACCCAGCAGTTCACAAGGAACTTTTTAAGAACTCTTTGAATTGGCAAAGGTACACACAGAACCCTTTAAATTTGCAAAGGTACACAAAGAAACCCTTGAATTTGCAAAGGTACACAAAGAAACCCTTGAATTTGCAAAGGTACACAAAGAAACCCTTGAATTTGCAGAGGTACACAAAGAAACCCTTGAATTTGCAAAGGTACACAAAGAAACCCTTGAATTTGCAAAGGTACACAAAGAAACCCTTTAAATTTGCAAAGGTACACAAAGAAACCCTTGAATTTGCAAAGGTACACAAAGAAACCCTTGAATTTGCAAAGGTACACAAAGAAACCCTTTAAATTTGCAAAGGTACACAAAGAAACCCTTGAATTTGCAAAGGTACACAAAGAAACCCTTGAATTTGCAAAGGTACACAAAGAAACCCTTGAATTTGCAAAGGTACACAAAGAACCCTTTGCAAAACACTCAGATTTCAATGATGTAGGTAATAATGAAATGTGAGTAATAAAAAATAGGCTTATCATAAACTTTAACAAAAGGAAAATTGGAAAGAAAAAAATAATTGAGCACAAACGATGTATGAAGTTGGTTTAAATAACCAACTTATTAACCCATAAAATACTTCTAAATATAATTTGAAGTAATAGATATAATTAAATACAGGTTTTTAATAGAGGAATACGAACCTTAAGCCTGGCTTCGGAAAGTTGCCGCCTAAAAGTGAACTTTGAAGAGGCAGAGTTCGTAAGGGTGTAGCCCACTCGATCACGCAAGTGCGTGCAACTTGCGTGATCGAGTGGGGCAGTGAGCTCAAAAATAGGATAATGTGCTCCCTGAGTGGGGTGTGGTAAGGGCGAAAAGCCGAAAAAAAGTGAACTTTAAAGAGGGGGAAGGTGCCCTATTAAAAATCAAAATAGCGGCTGTATGTAAGGAAGTTTTACTAGTTAAACCTTGGTTAAATCTATCACATAAGGGTAGTTTTTAGGTTTTAACGGGCAAAATTATAATTACATTTATATCATAGAATTGAACGTTGTTGAACAAACGATTATTCTCCTTTTGGAGTATATAGAGTTTGTAGAAAGTGGCAGAAAGAGATGTTAGTGGAAAGAGCCCAAGTCTTAAAGTATAAGTATGCAGTCATAAAAGGGAAGAAAACGGTTTAAAAATTAAAGCAATTTGCTTGAAAACAATGACATGAGGTGAGATGTTTGTTTGAATATTTTTGGAAATTTCAAAACATGCTCCTGCAAATCTGTGTTTTATGTCAGGATTGGTTATAAACCCAGATTTCCCATTCATGGGAGCTTCACCTGATAACAAAATTTCTTGCGAATGCTGCGGTCTTGGATTATTAGAAATCAAATGCCTTTATTCAGTAAGAGAAATAAAAATAGACGAGTATGCAACTACGAAATCTTCATGCTTGGAATATTGTTAACAAACGAAGAAGTATAAACTGTCCTCTAGTTACGCTTACTATTATCAAGTACAAACCCAAATGATGATCCGTGATAGAAGTTATTGTGATTTTTGTCATTTGGACACTGAATGAAGTCAAAATTGAAAGAATTTTACCTGACTGAACTTTGGGAAGAAATAATTCAAAAATGTACAAAAAATTTTTACAAGTGCATATTATTAGAATTGGTTTGTAAGCATTTTAGAAGAAATGTTCTCTATAATGGCATTAGAGAAATTCCAGTGAACTCTCTAGCCGCAATTGTAAAAATCTGGTCAATAAAAAGTATTGTTATTGCGGTAAAGGGGAAGAGGGGAGAATGATAGCTTGTGATAATGAGAACTGTGATAGAAATAGTTTCATAATAACTTTCATTACATATCTTTAAAAATTACAAAGGCCCCAAGTACAAAATATTTTCTAAAAACCAACCCAAAAACCGAGGTAGAGGTAGACCAGGAAAGAAAAAGTGATAAAACTTAATTTGTGATAATTTTTATTCCTTCCACCTTAATTGTGCAATAAAAAATTTAAAATTTGCAAAAATATACTATGAACATCTTAAATCTAATCAAATGGTACTACAGAATTGATGGAAGGCAAGTATAATAAACGGTCCTCGTTTCATTTGATTGTATTTTTTGAAGTCTTCATAAAAATTTATATTTTCTATGGTTAGATCAGTTTGAATTTCGGCAGTTTTGTATGTATTATTGCTTGTCTGACTCGATGCCTCCACCATTTCAACATTAGCTTGAACAGATGCATTTAAAAAAAGTGGTACGCATTGACAAGCAACTTCAGCTCTTCCAGAATCTTCAATTCTGTCTTCAAGAATGCTTATTTCCATAATCACAGAATCATCTAGACTGTCTACCGTTAACACAGAATCATCTTGACTATCTTCCGTTAACACAGAAACGAAGAGATCATTTCCCAATGATGACATTGAGATCGCATTTTCACTTTTTGATTCCAATTCTCTCTTCTTCTCAGAACGCTCTAAATACCGATTATGTAAATCTAGTCTAGATTTTGGAGATCTTAAGCTTTGCACACTTCTATATCCCAGGAAAAGTGATGGAACCCAATCAGGGTGCGTCTCATCTTCCAAATTTGATGGTTTTCCTAAATTAAAATACATTGCATTAATGAAAAAATTTTAAAACTTGTACCATTTCTTTAATTTTAGTATTTCTTACCTGAAATAAAATGACGACTACATATTCTATGCCATTTCTGTATTAGATCAAAAGTTGAAAATTTTTTTTCAAGGTGAAGGGCGTTAACCCAAGCCTGCCTTCTTTTACGCGAAAGTTCTTCAATATAAGGCCCATATTTCTTATTTACACAAGGAAAACAGTAAAACGAAATCCCCTTATCTTTTTCCGTGCGACTTTTACACTTAAAAACTGAACAATAAACCATTTTTAACTAAAATAATAATTAAAATTGCTAAGCCTGTGCCACTCTATGAGGATTTTAAAGGAAAACTCATTTGTCGTCTGCTACGTCAGACTCACTCAGAATCTGGCAGCCCGAAACCGGAAATAAGCACAGGACAGTGGACATTGTCTAATAAAATTTTAAAATGTCCCATAACTTTTTTTTAAACTATGGACAGTTTGACCAATGAGTATCCCGAAATTTTGATATCTTGACTATGGAGAAGCGACAATATTTTGGCACGCACACTCCAGTTACAATGTCCTATAAATTTTCGAGTCAAATAGGGGGTCACTGGACACACGTCCTATAAGAAATATTTCTTATTTCCAACCCTGATTGCAAACCAGCAAAAACAATTTTGATTGGTCGGTTACGAAAGTTCTAAAGACCACCACTAACCTAGCTAGCGCTGAAGACGAATTATTGGGGGCAGCACTGTAGAGCGTCTTTTTTCAAAAAAATATAAATTTAATAAACCAAAACTTTTTAAAACTCTCTGTCCCACTTGCGGGACTCCGGCTGACGCTGCTCACCTCCTGCTGGCCTGCCCGCATACGTATTCGTCGACCGAACCGGTCCGCTCCCTTCTCCGTTCGTTGGCCCGCCCGGTCACCCTTGACGGACTCCTCTCGCTAACCACCGCTGGCCACGTCACCGCGGTCCGCGTCACATGTGCGGCGCTAGTCTCGCTGGGCATCGATCGTGCCCGCTGAGACGATCCAGACGCCTCCCTACACACTCTTCCTGGTGCTCAAAGCCTAACGGCTAAGTACTAGTGGTCGAAGGAGGACAAAAAAAAAAAAAAAAAACTTTTTAAAATGTATTAAACCAAAAATATTTAAAAATGTAATAAAACAAAAAATATTTAAAATGTAACAAAATAAACATTAATAAAACTTGTTAAAAGTGTTTGAGATAAATTATAAATCTGGGGTCCATTAGTTAACAAAATAAGGTGTGCTGTCATTACTTTCCTTGGAAAATCACTGTTAACGACAGTGCTTTTTCTTATGTTTAATAGTTTGCAAGATAAACAAAGATGTTACGTTGGCGAGAAATATGTGGATATCTTCTGTAGAAAGCGTGGTTTTTCATAAAGCCTTACCTAATTTAAGATTTTAATCATTTGGGTAGAATTATTAGTTCAAAATATTCCTAAATCCAATTACAGTCAAAGCTTCCTGACATTTAAAATGTAGTTTGGTCTAAAAGCTATAAGGAGCTAACAACTGGCTAGGGGGAACAGATAGTCTGACGTCACACAGCCCCTCTCTGGTTGGAATTTTTGCGAGTAGAATACTGTTTCCAACCGTTAGGGGGGATGAAACTCCAGTAAGAGATAGAAGGGTGTGACGTTTCAGGGTCAGAACTGTTAGCTCCCTATTGTCTCCGTCATGAGTTCCCATATCAGAAGGGGAAAAGAAGTATTATATTCTTCCCCATAATATTTATCAAATTATTATTAATTTATTAATTTCTTTATCAACTTGCGTTAATCATTTCCTTCCTAACATAACTAATTAAAAGATTATTAATTTCTTTATCAACTTGCGTAAATCATTTCCTTCCTAACATAACTAATTAAAAGATTATTAATTTCTTTATCAACTTGCGTAAATCATTTCCTTCCTAACATAACTAATTAAAAGATTATTAATTTCTTTATCAACTTGCGTTAATCATTTCCTTCCTAACATAACTAATTAAAAGATTATTAATTTCTTTATTAACTTGCGTTAATCATTTCCTTCCTAACATAACTAATTAAAAGATTATTAATTTCTTTATCAACTTGCGTTAATCATTTCCTTCCTAACATAACTAATTAAAAGATTATTAATTTCTTTATCAACTTGCGTAAATCATTTCCTTCCTAACATAACTAATTAAAAGATTATTAATTTCTTTATCAACTTGCGTTAATCATTTCCTTCCTAACATAACTAATTAAAAGATTATTAATTTCTTTATTAACTTGCGTTAATCATTTCCTTCCTAACATAACTAATTAAAAGATTATTAATTTCTTTATCAACTTGCGTAAATCATTTCCTTCCTAACATAACTAATTAAAAGATTATTAATTTCTTTATCAACTTGCGTAAATCATTTCCTTCCTAACATAACTAATTAAAAGATTATTAATTTCTTTATCAACTTGCGTTAATCATTTCCTTCCTAACATAACTAATTAAAAGATTATTAATTTCTTTATTAACTTGCGTAAATCATTTCCTTCCTAACATAACTAATTAAAAGATTATTAATTTCTTTATCAACTTGCGTTAATCATTTCCTTCCTAACATAACTAATTAAAAGATTATTAATTTCTTTATCAACTTGCGTTAATCATTTCCTTCCTAACATAACTAATTAAAAGATTATTAATTTCTTTATCAACTTGCGTTAATCATTTCCTTCCTAACATAACTAATTAAAAGATTATTAATTTCTTTATCAACTTGCGTTAATCATTTCCTTCCTAACATAACTAATTAAAAGATTATTAATTTCTTTATCAACTTGCGTTAATCATTTCCTTCCTAACATAACTAATTAAAAGATTATTAATTTCTTTATCAACTTGCGTTAATCATTTCCTTCCTAACATAATTAATCAAAAGATTATTAATTTCTTTATCAACTTGCGTAAATCATTTCCTTTCTAACATAATTAATCAAAAGATTATTAATTTCTTTATCAACTTGCGTTAATCATTTCCATCTATTATTATTATTATTAGTTCCAAACCATTGTTTGTTGGATGGCTCACTAATAGTGGTTTTGTTCGAAACTGAGCTTCATTCATGAAATATTACATATAACCACAATTAATATAACTTGTTAAAAGTGTGTTTGAGTTAAATTATAAATATGTAAACTATTAATTAAGAAAATAAGGTTTGCTGTCAATACTTTCCAGAAAATCACCGTTAATGGCAATAGTATTTATTGTATTTAATAGTTTACAAGGTAAACAAACGTGTTACGTTGGTGAGGAATATGTGTATAAATCTTCTGTAGTGAGCGTTGTTTTTCATAAAGCATTACCAAATGAAACATTTTAATCATTTAGGTAGAATACAAGGTTTTAATTAATACAATGGAACCCTGATTTGAGTAAATAAATAACGGCATTTTTAACTATCACTACTGTTACCTATGCTTACGAAATAAATAAAGCATAAATTCATAGCATAATACAAAGCAGACTTCGAAGACAGAGCATATATGAGGAAACCAGGATGGGAAATAAGATTGACGGGCCTGGTGCACTATGGATATTGTTTTGACCAAGGCTTAGAGAAATTAATTCACCATGGCTGCGCACCACGATTAGAAGCATTAAAGGGGCTGAAGCGACCAAGGCTTAGCGCAATTTCACGGGTTTCACCGCCTTAAAAAAAGTGGCAAGTTTAGAAACAGATTGTGGGACAATAGAAAGGTGGAAAATTATGAAATTAGGCTTATATTAAAACTTGAAACCTACTTTATATTATATTTAAAATCTATCCATCAGCAAATCCTCAAAAAATATGAAAATGACAACGATAAAGGACCCACTCTCAAATTTTTTCCCCTTAAAAAATGGCGACCACAAACGGGGTATTTGTCACGGCGGCAATATTAAAGCAGTCTTATCTCACTACCGATAGGGCATTTCAACCAAAAGGCATTAAGAAAAAACAATCGGATTAATATGACGCAACTAAACGCAAAAAAAGGCCAATTTTGGTCGCGCTGCAATTTTCTAGTAAATCAGTCTATCCATGCTTAAATAACGCAAATTGGGGTAATTTTGAAAATTTAAAATTAAACATACTTAAACTTAAAATTAATCAATGAAAGCTGGAAAGCACAAATACTAAATATGAGGCTTTCATTTGAAACCGTTTTCAAATCAAACAAACGTATAGTTATTTCATGACGGCTTCCACAAAAAGGCTATCTGTTAAATTTTTCCCATGTTATTTCTATGGAAAATTTCATGATTTTCATCAAAATATCGTAAAATTTTTATGGAAATGAAAACCACCCTTAGCAACTTTATTTTTTATAAGAAAAACTAATGGATGGATCTTTTTGAAATTTTAACCACATATTTAGGTCCCGAATTGTAGTTCTGTGGAATTTTTTCAAAGCAGTTAATACGATACAAAAAAAGTTATAACCAATCAAAAAACCATCCTTATACATTAAAGTCGGTATGAGGTCTTATCTAAGAGAGCTATCGCTCTCCTAGAATATAACAAGTCATTGATACTGAGAAGTATTTCTGTTTATGTGATCTTTACCCTTAACCACGCAGGATAAACTTTGTTGCTTTGTCTTAAGTAGACGACATTCACTGTAAACGACAGTCTTATCAACAACTTAAAACAGATTTAAACTTCTTTTGGTGCAAACTTGAAAATTTGTCAAGCCAGCAACAATTAAAACTATGTTGGTCAAGGTGCTTACAAGTTAGTGAGCATCGACACGAAATCCCTTCAAAATAATTAATTTCATGATAAAATGTTTTCGGAAAATGTAATTGTTCTTGAAAAAGCGTAGATATGTAATTTTTTCAATTAATTTAGAGGGACTAGATCGATTAACAGTAAAATCAGTTGATTGAATTAAATATTGATTAAGGATTGAGTGGATAAAAATAACTAGAAAAAAATTTCAATATCTGAAACTTCAGTCAATTGATAAACCTCAAACATATCGTTTGTTTTTTCGGCCTTGGTCCAAACCAAGACGGTTTTTTATAATATCTGTTACTTCAGTCTTAATGTAATTAAATTTTGAATAATCATGTTGCTTCACCGTCATACATTTGCACTCTAAAATATAACGGTGCATTCAATCACCATATATGCTGTTTTTTCCGGTGCCAAAAAGTACATCATTTAGGGTGTACTTTAACCCCATTTTTATGATCAATTCACGCCATTTGCCAATATTATTTGCAAGTATTAAGGAAATATTAGGCATTAATGCACCATTTACAGGGGTTTTTAACATCTTTGTTAGGCAATCTGTTGAACTTCTAATATTACTTAGTTTAATGGTGTTAAAAGTACGGAAAAAGTACGCTACCTCTGTCACATTATTAAACCAAGTGAAGTGAAATAGTTGTAAAATATTTATTTTTTTCATATTTAGCACCACGTTTATGGTGTAAAACAAATCGGTCAATACACCATTTCAAGTCCCTGTTTACCCATTTAAAGACCTGTTTACCCATTTAAAGACCTGTTTACCCATTTAAAGACCTGTTTACCCATTTAAAGACCTGTTTACCCATTTAAAGACCTGTTTACCCATTTAAAGACCTGATTACCCATTAAAAGACCTGTTTACCCATTTAAAGACCCTATTTTCCCCGTTTTAACTTTTAAGGCCCTATTGACCCATTTCAAGTTAATTGTACTATGGTTATTAACCGCTTGCCTGCCTTACGACCGAATTCCAATTCGGCTGAAAACTACCGCAATTTGGCGGTTTTGGATTTGGTCTAATGGGACAAACATCTTGGCTTAAATTTAAATTCTATCTACGCCCGTTAACATCTGATTAACTTGAGTGGTTATGTAAAATGAGCAATAATCCCATCTATTTTGTAAAACATTAAGCAAAATTTATAGTTTTGAAGAATGAAATATTTTTAAATCGCAGAAATGCACCGTTATAAAGCGATTCGCTTATTTTAATTTTTAAGTCAAATTACGTAACACTGTAACGAACTTAAACGAAGTTTGAACATAGAATGAGTTCCCAAAAATAATTTTCTAACGTAATATAGTGCCTATGAAAAACCACATATTATTAAAAGAAAATATTTTTATTTTTAAACGCTGTCAACGATAAAACGTTTGTTATTATTGAACTTTTTTTTTATTAAATTTATAACATTTATAGAATAAATACGTCTACTATTAAGAGGTACAATGCTTGAAATTTGTGTCTCAATGACACGTAACCTAACTAACATATGCCTTACCTAACCCGACCTATAAAACAAGCAATATTTTCAATGTTTTTGTTGAGGGACCTTGAAAAATAAACGATTTTTTGGAAAAGGCCCGAGTTGGTTAGTAATGACTAGAGGTGAGCGGGCCCTACAATACCCGTCGCCAAACAGCAGGCCTACCCGGTTAGACGCAGGCGTATGTTTGCTAAGCAACGTCATTTAGTAGAGCAAAAGGCTTAAATCCCTATCAGAAATAATACGTCAGAGCAGGGGAAGGTAAACTGCTTAAGGTGTGAAACCAATGTTGGCATGCGTTATCGCGCCCGCGGGCAAAATATGAAACGATACCACAGCCTGCTATCGTTCGTGGATAGTGCGTTGCCTATGTGGCGGGCACATTTGGGCGGGTTCAATTATGAACTCGTTGCGTATGTTGTACTTAGGATTAAAAAGGATAAAGCCAACAGTCATGGGCAATAGTATCATGTTAAGTGCAGCAGCGTTAAACAATTTTGCCTTAGGATTTTGCTTTGAGTATATTTATTAGAGTTCAAGAGGAGTTTCATGAAATTTTATTATATGGCAGCCTGGTATCCTTTTAAATATTACTACGTGGTGGCCCATTTCTAGCAGCTAATAGAAAACAGCGTTAAATAAAACATCTCTTTCACACGTTATATACCTCGATTAGAAAATGCTTTTTCATTGGTTTTTAGCCATATCGTAGTATACGATAGGCTCTTAGTTTGACCCGAGCCGTAGTAGTAGTAGTAGTGGCCGGGGTTGTCGCTTCGTTATCGTCAGATTTTAGCTTAAAAGGAACTTTATATTACCACAACCCACCCATAGGGGTAACTGGGCTCGGTTAGAAATTTAATTTTAATTAAAATTTTTTTGAGATCGCAGCCGGGATTCGAACCCGGGTCGCTCACGTAGTAGACGGAAATTCTACCACTGAGCTATAGAGACTTGATAGAAACCCCGAGTTTTTTATTATTTATTTTTATCTCTAAAATGTCAGGGTGATGTGGGGTGGGTTACCTCTTAATCTGTGGGGGTCGGATACTTTTGAATTTTTATCTGTGGGGTCGGATACTTATGAATTTGTATGTTTGGGGTTTTTACCTCTCCGAGTGACGTATGTCACGGAGAGGTTCTAATTTCGACGTGTCTGTGTGTGTGTGTGTGTGTGTGTGGGTGTGTGTGTGTGTGTGTGTGTCTGTCTGTTGTTATACCCACGTGACCGCGTTCGCAGTTTGCAAATCGGAGCAAACGTGTTCTCAATTTCCGGAAATTTCGAAAATTGTATTACACTTACAGGCTATTACTCCATTGCCTGTCTAACATCACCAACCTCTGGTCTTTGTCCATCCCACATGGACACCAGTCTGTCCACACTGGCTTCTAATCACAATCGTCTGCTGCTCTTTGTCCATCCCACATGGACACCAGACTGTACACACTGGCTTCTAATCCCCACCCTCTTGTGGTCTTTGTCCATCCCACATGGACACCAGTCTGTACAAACTGGCTTCTAATCACCACCGTCATCTGCTCTTTGTCCATCCCACATGGACACCAGTCTGTACACCTGGCTTCTAACACCACCATCTTCTGGTCTTTGTTTTTGTCCATCCCACATGGACACCAGTCTGTACACCTGGCTTCTACTCCATCATCATCGTTAAGGTTAAGACATACGCGGCGATCGGCCAGGGTTACGAGAAACGTCCGGCCTCCCTAAGGTGGGGCTTCCACCAAAGGTTCACGCAATTGCGCTGTTCTTATCCATAGCTGCGATTCGACACCCTTATATACTACCTATTTGAGTAAGGTGACGCAACCGGCGTATGCTTCATTTCAAACGCCAATATTAGTCAAGTCTCTCAAGAATGTTTAATTATTCTTTTTCAAAACGATGTAACGCTCAATAAGGCGAACAACTATCGAAGAAAATATTTAATATTAATTATATTTATTTTAATATTTAAGATAATCATGTCTCTAAACTCAAAATTAATACGGAAAGGGTAAAACAATAGTCTATGTGTTTGTCTATATGTGTCCGTCCGTTGTTACACTAGTGCGCTGCGTTAGAAGTTCGTTTTTGTTTTGATGTGTAAAGAAATCCTTCAGAACCTTAATATTCCCGTTTTCAATAATATAAAATGAATATGTGGAAATATTTTTCGTAATTATGATGCATTTAGTACTTTGTAGCTTTAAAGCTCTATTTCATTTTGATATTCCAAAGATTTTTTTTTAATATTATTATTTAAAATGGATGTTTATATATTACTTAAGCTATACTACATTTGTTTATAGCATAATCCTTCCTAAAGTGAATACAAGCGCAACGCTACAATGTTGGTCAAATGAACTGTTATTTGTTAATGGGCCTAGTGAACCAAAAAGTAAACGCTTGGGTTTGGTTTTCGTTTCTGTAATGCAGAGACATTAACGGTTCAGAGTGAGCCGAAAGTTAAATACACTATTAAATAATTAGGCTTAGATTATATAATCATGGTGGAAATCTGGGCCGCGTTCAGCAGAGCCCAGCGCTGTTAGCAGTGTCATACATAACGGGATTTTGTTTTTGAATTTTGACGTCACGGTGCTTAGCGCTGAGCTAGCGCGGTCTTCAAAGAAAATAGTCGGCCTTTTGGATAACGTGACGTAAAACGTGTAGTTCTCAGCTTGGCGAAAAAACCATGGATGAATCAAAACAAATAGCTCTATGGGACTATAGCTATTTAATTGGCGTGAAACCAGTTGATCACGCGAGAATTTTAAGATATATGTTAGTTTCTAATTTTAATTATAAAAGTTGTTATCTATCTCTATAAATATGTTATCATACAATTTTTGTTAAGCCTTGGTACCTTGCACGCTTTATTGCGCTAGCGTCATTTATAAAACGCCGATGACCGGAGAAAAGCTATGACAACAGAGCTCACCGGTAAACATTTCCAAAATCCGCTGTCTTTTTTGGTGAGCTCTGCTGAACGCAGCCCAGACCAGTGAAAGGTCTGATCGTAATCGGATAATAGCTTCGTGTTTTCATGCTTTTCATGGTACGCATCTACTTTCAGTGTGTGTAGCCACAAATAAGCTTTGGTGTTATGTAACGTTAACAGTCATGTTGACAAACTAAGAAAATCGTTGAGGTGAAACGAGAGGATAGTGTTTATATGGCAACCCTGTTGTGAATATGGCTTTGAACATAGAGGGCATACAGTTGAGGAGTAGAAAATTGGGCCTTTACAAACACGTAAAGGTAGTATCCCTCCAAAGTTTTATCTATTCATTTCCCGTTTCTCCCCCATCGGATGATTTTAATGTGTACAAGTATATCATTATTGGATGTAAAATGTCGTCTGATTTACAGTATATTTGCTATGCTTTGTATACTGCTTTCATATTTCATAAATTTTAACTTAAGAAACATTTCCATATCTGGGTAAATAAGTTTGTAAGTAGTCGTCTTGACTCGGAGAGGTAATATTTTGGTTTTCCCAACTTGTTATATTTATTTCCTTTTTTTTATGTGCTAATTAAATAGATAACGATTTTCCTTGTTTCGTTCTCGTTCGGTAGCTATCGTCATTTATGTTATGTTTGACTGGGACGTTTTGGCGGTTAATTCAAATGTGGGTTTAGATAGAGCTAACATAGTGTTAAATGAGCGTTATGCGTTTGATCATTTTAGCATTGCTAAAGGTAATTCGAGGGGATTATCACTAAAATGCGTAATCACTATAACTAAACTTTCTCTTTCAAAAGTTTCTGGGCATAAGTCCTTGTTAGAAATTTATAAGATGCGATAAGTGTGCATCGGCATAAGTCTGTTGTAAACTCATCGAGGGGATTAACACTAAAAACTATCTGTTCTTCGATTCGCCGGAATATTAGAATTACAGCATAAGTAAATTTATACGGTTATAATTTAATCACTGTTTAGAGTGGGAATCGAGGGGCTATCCACTCTGATTTTATGCACGGTAAATCATTTAAGCATTGAAAAAGATAGCGCTATTCACTCATTAGGGTAAGGTATAGAGGGATTATCCACTCATTAGGGTAGGGTATAGAGGGGCTATTCACTCGTACGATATGGCTACTATTACGAGCCCTTGGGCCGTCTTGTTAATAACTGGGATGTCGATATCTACCTTTAGAGACTATCAATTTACCTTTGTGAGTCACGTACAAAGAGTTAGCAGGACGTCGTCTAAACATATTAACAGAAACTAGTAACGATATCTGGTTATGAATGCGGGATGCTAATAGTTAATATTTACGTGGCAGAGGGAGTGAAAACAATCTATAGGGAGCCAGTTATTTCGCTAATAAACTTCGTGTTGTTGAAATTATTGAAATATAATAACTCTGCATTTGGGTCGTGTTTGCAAAATGTTGTCACGCATGAACTTCTATGCGTTTACTACATAGCCACAGCAACTACACGAACTTTATGTACTACTTACTCTATGGAAATATAAAAATGCTAATTGAGTAACGTTTGTAAAACTGGACTGCCATTTAAAAACGAAAACGTTATCTAATCGTCTAAAGTCCACATTCGTACATTCTGTTTTATATAACCCTAGATTCTTGCCTAATTTGATATGGCATATTTTTTAAATCTATTAGATCCAATCTTGCTATATTCTACTTTTAAATCATCTACTATCTGCGTATACCATTCGACCTGGTATACAGACTAAATACCCCCAAGTCAAAAGACCCCCGGTCATAATCCCCCCATTTTTAAAAACGTACAAAATCCCCCCTCTCTCAAGACAAAATCCCCCGGTCATTTTCCCCCCATCCAAGTTAAGAGTACAAAATCCCCCCACTATCAAGACAAAATCCCCCCACTCTGTAGACAAAATCCCCCTACTCTGTAGACAAAATCCCCCTACTTTCTAGTCAAAATCCCCCTACGCTCTAGACAAAATTCCCCGGTCATAATCCCCGGTTATGTTATGTTAGGTTAGGTTAAGTTAGGTTAGGTTTGGTTGCGTTTGGTTGCGTTTGGTTGCGTTTGGTTAGGTTAGGTTGCGTTTGGTTAGGTTAGGTTAGGTTGCGTTTGGTTAGGTTAGGTTAGGTTAGGTTTGGTTTGGTTAGGTTAGGTTGCGTTTGGTTAGGTTAGGTTGCGTTTGGTTGGGTTGGGTTGGGTTGACATTGAACAGTTCTTGAACTGTATCGGAAATATTTTGGCTTGGAATTAAGAAAATCTACTTTCAATATTAAAGAATATAATTATTAAACGCATGAATTGAAGTTTTTTTCCTTAAAAATCTTCATATAAATTGAAATCGTTCTCTAGGGTATTTTGTCGTAAACACAGTTTGTGGGGAATTTGTCCTGGGGCTGGGGGTTTTTTGTCTTTGGCATCCATTCGGGGGAAATTGTCCGGGGGATTTTGTCTCCTACCTGAGGGGATTATGTCCTTTTCTTCTCAAATGGGGGGGGGATCATGTCCGGGGGATTATGTCCTACATTCAGTAGACCTAGTTAATATTTGTAAATAAAAATGCCTAATCTCTATAAAATTTCTTTGGAAATAATTATAAAACGGAGCTTCTTTCATGCATTACTAGTCTTAAACCATCACGACAAAGCCAATATCCTTTCACAGATGCTTACGCATCACGGTATTGTTTCAAAAAATAGTGTCCTTTTATCGTGGGCGGAAGCCTGGCGATTTTAGTTGTCTCTTTCACGTAGTGTAACAATACACGCAAAGTCTAACGAACGCCTGTATATAAGTTTATGTTCGACGATAGGCCTGCGCATAAGTTTTTGTTCAATGAGAGGCCTGCAAAGTCAAAAATCTAGAGATTAACAACTAAAACGTCATCAAGCCTGTTCAATGTAATCTTCAGGCGCCATTGTGGAACTGTACATTGTATATCATGTAGTTACGGGACAATGCCCGCCTGCAACAGCGGGCACACATCGGTAACCAACAAACCTCCTGAAACTTAAATTCAGCCCTCGGAATAACGGTCGAAGCCCTTAGGGACACTGCCCGCGGTCGCTTGAGCCCGCTATATCTGGCATGCCCACTCACCTCTAGTAATGACCTAATATTAATCTCGGTTTGTAAAAAAAAAATAAAATTCTTATGCCATGAAATATTTTCCAATAAGCATGTATTTTTAAAAAATTGTGCATACAGACCTCAGAAAGGTTTTTAAGTGATGTTTTAAAAAGTAAAACATGCTCATTATTAAAACCAATCTGACTCCATTACATTAGTTGTTGCCCAAAAGAGTTCATTTGGATAATTTTAACGGCATAAACATTTTTACTTAAAATCGTGTTCAGTCAGGATTGATATAATAAGAGAGCCTTCAACGTGTACAAACACAATAGGAAAGGTAGTGAAGTCCCACTGAACAAGACTATAAATATTCCTGTAAATCAGGCGCATGGTCCTGAAATGAGGTGAACAGGGGTTTGATATGAGATTAATAGGGGTTTTAAATTGGGACATTAAATGGGGGTAAATTGGGACATGAAATGGGTGTGTAAATTGGGACATGAAATGGGTGTGTAAATTGGGACATGAAATGGGGGTAAATATGGACATGAAATGGGGGTAAATATGGACATGAAATGGGGGTAAATATGGACATGAAATGGGGGTAAATATGAACTTGAAATGGGGGTAAATATGGACATGAAATGGGGTAAATATGGACATGAAATGGGGTAAATATGGACATGAAATGGGGTAAATATGGACATGAAATGGGGTAAATATGGACTTGAAATGGGGGTAAATATGGACTTGAAATGGGGGTAAATATGGACTTGAAATGGGTCTAAATAAGGACTTGAAATGGGTCTAAATAAGGACTTGAAATGGGTCTAAATATGGACTTGAAATGGGGGTAAATATGGACTTGAAATGGGGGTAAATATGGACTTGAAATGGGGGTAAATATGGACTTGAAATGGGGGTAAATATGGACTTGAAATGGGGGTAAATATGGACTTGAAATGGGGGTAAATATGGACTTGAAATGGGGGTAAATATGGACTTGAAATGGGGATAAATATGGACTTGAAATGGGGATAAATATGGACTTGAAATAGGGGTAAATATGGACTTGAAATGGGTCTAAATATGGACTTGAAATGGGTCTAAATATGGACTTGAAATGGGGGTAAATATCGACTTGAAATGGGGGTAAATATGGACTTGAAATGGGTCTAAATATGGACTTGAAATGGGTCTAAATATCGACTTGAAATGGGTCTAAATATCGACTTGAAATGGGTCTAAATATCGACTTGAAATGGGTCTAAATATCGACTTGAAATGGGTCTAAATAAGGACTGGAAATGGGTCTAAATATCGATTTGAAATGGGTTTAAATATCGACTTGAAATGGGTCTAAATATCGACTTGAAATGGGTCTAAATATCGACTTGAAATGGGTCTAAATATCGACTTGAAATGGGTCTAAATATCGACTTGAAATGGGTCTAAATATGGACTTGAAATGGCTAAATATGGACTTGAAATGGGTCTAAATATGGACTTGAAATGGGTCTAAATATGGACTTGAAATGGGTCTAAATATGGACTTGAAATGGGTCTAAATAAGGACTTGAAATGGGTCTAAATAAGGACTTGAAATGGGTCTAAATATGGACTTGAAATGGGTCTAAATATGGACTTGAAATGGGTCTAAATATGGACTTGAAATGGGTCTAAATATCGACTTGAAATGAGTCTAAATATCGACTTGAAATGGGTCTAAATATCGACTTGAAATGGGTCTAAATAAGGACTTGAAATGGGTCTAAATAAGGACTTGAAATGGGTCTAAATAAGGACTTGAAATGGGTCTAAATAAGGACTTGAAATGGGTCTAAATAAGGACTTGAAATGGGTCTAAATAAGGACTTGAAATGGGTCTAAATATGGACTTGAAATGGGTCTAAATATGGACTTGAAATGGGTCTAAATATGGACTTGAAATGGGTCTAAATATGGACTTGAAATGGGTCTAAATATGGACTTGAAATGGGTCTAAATATGGACTTGAAATGGGTCTAAATATGGACTTGAAATGGGTCTAAATATGGACTTGAAATGGGTCTAAATATGGACTTGAAATGGGTCTAAATATGGACTTGAAATGGGTCTAAATATGGACTTGAAATGGGTCTAAATATGGACTTGAAATGGGTCTAAATATGGACTTGAAATGGGTCTAAATAAGGACTCGAAATGGGTCTAAATAAGGACTCTAAATGGGTCTAAATAAGGACTCTAAATGGGTCTAAATAAGGACTCGAAATGGGTCTAAATAAGGACTCGAAATGGGTCTAAATAAGGACTCGAAAAGGGTCTAAATAAGGACTTGAAATGGGTCTAAATAGGGACTTGAAATGGGTCTAAATAAGGACTTGAAATGGGTCTAAATAAGGACTTGAAATGGGTCTAAATAAGGACTTGAAATGGGTCTAAATAAGGACTTGAAATGGGTCTAAATAAGGACTTGAAATGGGTAAAAATATGGACTTGAAATGGGTAAAAATATGGACTTGAAATGGGTCTAAATATGGACTTGAAATGGGTCTAAATAAGGACTTGAAATGGGTCTAAATAAGGACTTGAAATGGGTCTAAATAAGGACTTGAAATGGGTCTAAATATGGACTTGAAATGGGTCTAAATATGGACTTGAAATGCGGGTAAATATGGACTTGAAATGCGGGTAAATATGGACTTAAGTGCTCATTTAACTGTAAAGTTTAAATAGCAAAATTGAGACTGGGTGAAAGATAAGTGTAGTTTTAATTTTAATTAAATAAGGTATCCATGAATTTAACCAAAAAAATCGTGTTTTGCGTTAATTTCACCTTAATTTTACTTACGTTTAAAGGTTTATCTCGATTAAGTTTAGTTTGAAGGCGTATCTCGATTAAGTTTAGTTTAAAGGCTTATCTCGATTAAGTCTAATTTAAAGGCTTATCTCGATTAAGTCTAATTTAAAGGCTTATCTCGTTTAAGTCTAATTTAAAGGCTTATCTCGATTAAGTTTAGTTTAAAGGCTTATCTCGATTAAGTTTAGTTTAAAGGCTTATCTCGATTAAGTTTAGTTTAAAGGCTTATCTCGATTAAGTTTAGTTTAAAGGCTTATCTCGATTAAGTCTAATTTAAAGGCTTATCTCGATTAAGTCTAATTTAAAGGCTTATCTCGATTAAGTTTAGTTTAAAGGCTTATCTCGATTAAGTTTGCTTTAAAGGCTTATCTCGATTAAGTTTAGTTTAGAGGCTTATCTCGATTAAGTTTGGTTTAGAGGCTTATCTCGATTAAGTTTGGTTTAGAGGCTTATCTCGATTAAGTTTGGTTTAGAGGCTTATCTCGATTAAGTTTGGTTTAGAGGCTTATCTCGATTAAGTTTGGTTTAGAGGCTTATCTCGATTAAGTTTGGTTTAGAGGCTTATCTCGATTAAGTTTGGTTTAAAGGCTTATCTAGATTAAGTTTGGTTTAAAGGCTTATCTCGATTAAGTTTGGTTTAAAGGCTTATCTCGATTAAGTTTGGTTTAAAGGCTTATCTCGATTAAGTTTAGTTTAAAGGCTTATCTCGATTAAGCTTAGTTTGAAGGCTTATCTCGATTAAGCTTAGTTTGAAGGCTTATCTCGATTAAGCTTAGTTTGAAGGTTTATCTCGATTAAGTTTAGTTCAAAGGTTTATCTCGATTAAGTTTGGTTTAAAGGCTTATCTCGATTAGGTTTAGTTTAGAGGCTTATCTCGATTAAGTTTGGTTTAAAGGCTTATCTCGATTAAGTTTGGTTTAAAGGCTTATCTCGATTAAGCTTAGTTTAAATTTTTAACTCGATTAAGTTTGGTTTAGAGGCTTATCTCGATTAAGTATGGTTTAAAGGCTTATCTCGATTAAGTTTGGTTTAGAGGCTTATCTAGATTAAGTTTGGTTTAGAGGCTTATCTCGATTAAGTTTGGTTTAGAGGCTTATCTCGATTAAGTTTGGTTTAAAGGCTTATCTCGATTAAGTTTGGTTTAAAGGCTTATCTCGATTAAGTTTGGTTTAAAGGCTTATCTCGATTAAGTTTGGTTTAAAGGCTTATCTCGATTAAGTTTGGTTTAAAGGCTTATCTCGATTAAGTTTGGTTTAAAGGCTTATCTCGATTAAGTTTAGTTTAAAGGCTTATCTCGATTAAGCTTAGTTTAAAGGCTTATCTCGATTAAGCTTAGTTTGAAGGCTTATCTCGATTAAGCTTAGTTTGAAGGTTTATCTCGATTAAGTTTTGTTCAAAGGTTTATCTCGATTAAGTTTGGTTTAAAGGCTTATCTCGATTAGGTTTGGTTTAGAGGCTTATCTCGATTAAGTTTGGTTTAAAGGCTTATCTCGATTAGGTTTGGTTTAGAGGCTTATCTCGACTAAGTTTGGTTTAAAGGCTTATCTCGATTAAGTTTGGTTTAAAGGCTTATCTCGATTAAGCTTAGTTTAAAGGTTTAACTCGATTAAGCTTAGTTTAAATTTTTAACTCGATTAAGTTTGGTTTAGAGGCTTATCTCGATTAAGTATGGTTTAAAGGCTTATCTCGATTAAGTTTGGTTTAAAGGCTTATCTCGATTAAGTTTAGTTTAAAGGCTTATCTCGATTAAGCTTAGTTTAAAGGCTTATCTCGATTAAGTTTAGTTTAAAGGCTTATCTCGATTAAGTTTAGTTTAAAGGCTTATCTCGATTAAGCTTAGTTTAAAGGCTTATCTCGATTAAGTTTAGTTTAAAGGCTTATCTCGATTAAGTTTAGTTTAAAGGCTTATCTCGATTAAGTTTAGTTTAAAGGCTTATCTCGATTAAGTTTGCTTTAAAGGCTTATCTCGATTAAGTTTGCTTTAAAGGCTTATCTCGATTAAGCTTAGTTTAAAGGTTTATCTCGATTAAGTTTAGTTCAAAGGTTTATCTCGATTAAGTTTAGTTCAAAGGTTTATCTCGATTAAGTTTAGTTCAAAGGTTTATCTCGATTAAGCTTAGTTTAAAGGTTTATCTCGATTAAGTTTAGTTCAAAGGTTTATCTCGATTAAGTTTAGTTCAAAGGTTTATCTCGATTAAGTTTGGCTTAAAGGCTTATCTCGATTAAGTTTGGTTTAAAGGCTTATCTCGATTAAGCTTAGTTTAAAGGCTTATCTCGATTAAGTTTGGTTTAAAGGCTTATCTCGATTAAGTTTGGTTTAAAGGCTTATCTCGATTAAGCTTAGTTTAAAGGTTTATCTCGATTAAGTTTAGTTCAAAGGTTTTTTTCGATTAAGTTTAGTTCAAAGGTTTATCTCGATAAAGTTTGGCTTAAAGGCTTATCTCGATTAAGTTTGGTTTAAAGGCTTATCTCGATTAAGCTTAGTTTAAAGGCTTATCTCGATTAAGTTTGGTTTAAAGGCTTATCTCGATTAAGCTTAGTTTAAAGGTTTATCTCGATTAAGTTTAGTTCAAAGGTTTATCTCGATTAAGTTTAGTTCAAAGGTTTATCTCGATTAAGTTTGGCTTAAAGGCTTATCTCGATTAAGTTTGGCTTAAAGGCTTATCTCGATTAAGTTTGGTTTAGAGGCTTATCTCGATTAAGTTTGGTTTAAAGGCTTATCTCGATTAAGTTTGGTTTAAAGGCTTATCTCGATTAAGTTTAATTTAAAGGTTTATCTCGATTAAGTTTAATTTAAAGGTGTATCTCGATTAAGTTTAATTTAAAGGTTTATCCGGATTAAGTTTAATTAAAGGTTTATCCGGATTAAGTTTAATTAAAGGTTTATCCTAATTAAGTATAATTTAAAGGTTTATCCTGATTAAGTTTAATTTAAAGGTTTATCTTGATTAAGTTTAATTTAAAGGTTTATCTTGATTAAGTGTGAAATAGAAATACGAGGCTTTATCAACAGCTATACAGTTTAAATATTAATTAAGTAGTCCATTTAAAATTTATTCGAGTTTTTATCCAAAATATGTATATTTTATGTTTAAATTCACCCAAATTATACTTAATTATGTTGAAATTAATGAAGGATTGTGGTTTGGCAGTATTGATTTAGCTTATAAATTGAGCTTCAAAAAATTATTAACCTTAATTTTAATGTTTAGATGAGTTTTTGATTAGTTCCAACGCATTGCGTTCAATTTTTATCATGCCCCGTGCTAACTGAAGATTAACAATTAAATATGTTGTACCAGGGAGCTCGTTACAACGGATCACTACAAAGGTTACAATGTTAATGAATGATGCGATTCCATAGTTTCGCTTAAATACCAGTAATTAAATCAAATACCTAAACAATTTATAGCAATTCTGACATATAAACAAACGGCAATAAGGACTGTGGAAATAGCGAACGTAACCCTCTGTTTATGTTGAAAAAATCTGCACATGGAATTTATGGGACTAATTACGTAAAGACAATGTTCTCCTGGATTAACCAGCACCACTGTTACTTATATTTCTAAATTAAACAATCCACTCTTTGTAACAAATAATTTATAAAACGTAATATCATATACGGACTGTTTCTCCAGGAAAAAAATTGTTTTAACGAATTGTTTCCAATGTGGTCACGTTGAGAGAATCTGTGCTGATGTAAACATGGAAATTCCTCTACATTGGTTCAGTTTAAGGAAATATATTACACACCTTCACAATTAGTACCATTTTAGGGAGATTAACAAATAATGAAACCCTGTATACCTCATACGTAACCCTCCGTTTCCAACGTGGTTACGGTAAGAGAATCTGTGCAGATGTAAACATAGAAATTCCGGTAGGATTTTACTTTACTTAACTAACCCAACCAACACTTTATTCTGATTAATTATACCACGGGGAGTTCGGAAAAAATAGTGAAAAAATTCTAAACCCGCCGCAAGTTGGTCAAAATTTTTTTTGAAAATTCGAAAATTGCATGTACTTACCGCCATTAAGACCGCTACGCGCCTAAACGCATTCTGCCCTCGATCTTGAAAAACTACCCGGGGGGGGGGGTAAATATAATAACAAGGACTGGCGACGGAAATCAGGGAGCACACACTGCGGAAAAATAGCTATGAAATTTTAAACACCCGCTGAAACATTTACAATTCTCATACCAGGATAGAAAAATATTTGAAGCAAGCTCCAATTTTAAAAATAAACAACGATATTTTGCTAAATTGCGTAGATTATTTCGGAAGTAAATGAAGATAAACAATAATATTTTGCTAAATTGCGTAGATTATTTCGGAAGTAAATGAAGATAAACAATAATATTTTGCTAAATTGCGTAGATTATTTCGGAAGTAAATGAAGATAAACAATAATATTTTGCTAAATTGCGTAGATTATTTCGGAAGTAAATGAAGATAAACAATAATATTTTGCTAAATTGCGTAGATTATTTCGGAAGTAAATGAAGATAAACAATAATATTTTGCTAAATTGCGTAGATTATTTCGGAAGTAAATGAAGATAAACAATAATATTTTGCTAAATTGCGTAGATTATTTCGGAAGTAAATGAAGATAAACAATAATATTTTGCTAAATTGCGTAGATTATTTCGGAAGTAAATAAAGATAAGCAATAATATTTTGGAAAAGGCGTAACATTATTTGGGAAGTAAATGAAGATAAACCACAATATTTTGGAAAAAACGTAACATTATTTGGGAAATAAATGAAGATAAACCACAATATTTTGGAAAAAACGTAACATTATTTGGGAAGTAAATGAAGATAAACAACAATATTTTGGAAAAGGCGTAACATTATTTGGGAAGTAAATGAAGATAACCCACAATATTTTGGAAAAGGCGTCATATTTTACAGCAATATTTTGGAAAAGCCGTCATATTTTACATCAATAATATTATAGAAAAGGCGTCCGATTTTAGAGCAATATATTGGAAAAGGCGTCAAATTTTACAGCAATATTTTGGAAAAGGCGTCATATTTTACAGCAATATTTTGGAAAAGGCGTCAAATTTTACAGCAATATTTTGGAAAAGGCGTCATATTTTACAGCAATATTTTGGAAAAGGCGTCATATTTTACAGCAATATTTTGGAAAAGGCGTCAAATTTTACAGCAATATTTTGGAAAAGGCGTCATATTTTACAGCAATATTTTGGAAAAGGAGTTCTACTTTTCAGCAATATTTTGGAAAAGGTGTTCTACTTTACAGGAAAATTTTGGAAAAGGCGTCATATTTTACAGCAAAATTTTGCAAAAGGCGTCTTATTCTTTTTGAAATATCTAAACACAAACAGCGATATTTTGTAAAGGGTTTCAAATTATCAGAGAAGAACTAAATACAATTAGAAATTCCAAATATATTTATGGCTATGCCGTAATGTATTACCCGAGAAACATCACTTGGTGGAGGCCACACTTCGTTTCTCACGGAGAGTTTTTTTATGATATTGCTCTAAAATTTGACGCCTTTTCCTAAATATTGCTGTAAAATTTGACGCCTTTTCCTAAATATTGCTGTAAAATTTGACGCCTTTTCCTAAATATTGCTGTAAAATATGACGCCTTTTCCAAAATATTGCTGTAAAATATGACGCCTTTTCCAAAATATTGCTGTAAAATATGACGCCTTTTCCAAAATATTGCTGTAAAATATGACGCCTTTTCCAAAATATTGCTGTAAAATATGACGCCTTTTACAAATATTACCATTTACTTCCAAATAATTCGCGCAATTTTCCATATTTTTGCCTTTGCGTTCATTTGCTTCCCAAATTATTTGAAGCCTGCTCCAAAAACTTGATGATTACTTCATTTACAACCCAAATAGAATGCAACCTTTTCTGAAATATTTCTCAACTAAAGTCAGCCTTTTCCAAAGTTTTGATGATTACTTCATTTACAACTCAAATATAATGCGCCCTATTCCTAATTTTTTTCTCAATTAAAATCCACCTTTTCAAATATTATTATTTAGGGTTCGTTTTGGTTACTTATTAGCTAATTTACCACCTTTTCCAAAATTTCTGTTTGCGATTAGGCCTAGTTACTTAAAAACCAATTAGTGCCTTTTTTCCCAAAATATTGTTTTACTTTTAAATACTTCCCAAAAGTTTTAATGCTTGTTTTAGAAACTAAAATATCGCTAACGTAATTTTCGCCATTTCTCGTCTATATTCTCCTTTTCCTTATTTTTGGCATTTCTAAATTTTTCTTTACGCAATATTTTGGAATTTTACACAGATTACGTTTCGATCCCAGTACCAAAAATGAATGGTTTTGTTAAATTCAGTTGGTCTTAAAAATTCCATAGCTATACTTCCGTCGCGAGTCCTTGAAGTTCTTATAGTTGCCCTCCCCCCCGGCATATTATCAAAGATTGAGTGCATAGTGCGTTTAGTCTATAGCGGTAAGTACATGCAATTTTAAAATTTTCAAAAATATTTTTGACCAACTTGCGGCGGGTTTAGAATTTTTTCACTATTTTTTCCGAACTCCCCGTGGCCTAATTAGTCAGAATCAAGTGTTGGTTGAGTTAGTTAAGTAAAGTAAAATCCTACCCTCAAGGGGCTTGCTTTCCTTCGTTCACAACGTGAATCTGTGTTTTCTGGTCCTCGTATGAGGGAGTAAGTTCGAATCCCACTTCTGACACGATATATTTTAATAAATTAACTGCAAGAGATGTAATTTATAAAACGTCCAAATTACAATAGACCACGTCAGGATGGCCGAGCGGTCTAAGGCGCCAGACTCAAGGGGCTTACTTTCCTTCGTTCACAACGTGAATCTGTGTTTTCTGGTCCTCGTATGAGGGCGTTGGTTCGAATCCCACTTCTGACACGATATATTTTAATAAATTAACTGGAAGAAATGTAATTTATAAAACGTCCAAAATACAAGAGACCACGTTAGGATGGCCGAGCGGTCTAAGGCGCCAGACTCAAGGGGCTTACTTTCCTTCGTTCACAACGTGAATCTGTGTTTTCTGGTCCTCGTATGAGGGCGTGGGTTCGAATCCCACTTCTGACACGAAATATTTTAATAAATTAACTGCAAGAGATGTAATTTATAAAACGTCCAAATTACAATAGACCACGTCAGGATAGCCGAGCGGTCTAAGGCGCCAGACTCAAGGGGCTTAGTTTCCTTCGTACACAACGTGAATCTGTGTTTTCTGGTCCTCGTATGAGGGCGTGGGTTCGAAACCCACTTCTGACACGATATATTTTAATAAATTAACTGGAAGAGATGTAATTTATAAAACGTCCAAATTACAATAGACCACGTCAGGATGGCCGAGTGGTCTAAGGCGCCAGACTCAAGGGGCTTACTTTCCTTCGTTCACAACGTGAGTCTGTGTTTTGGTCCTCGTATGAGGGCGTGGGTTCGAAGCCCACTTCTGACACGATATAATTTAATAAATTAACTGCAAGAGATGTAATTTATAAAACGTCCAAAATACAAGAGACCACGTCAGTATGGCCGAGCGGTCTAAGGCGCCAGACTCAAGGGGCTTACTTTCCTTCGTTCACAACGTGAGTCTGTGTTTTCTGGTCCTCGTATGAGGGCGTGGGTTCGAATCCCACTTCTGAAACGATATATTTTAATAATTTAACTTCAAGAGATGTAATTTATAAAACGTCCAAATTACAATAGACCACGTCAGGATGGCCGAGTGGTCTAAGGCGCCAGACTTAAGGGGCTTAGTTCTTTCGTTCACAACGTGAATCCGTGTATTCTGGTCCTCGTTTGAGGGCAAGGGTTCAAATCCCACTTCTGACACGATATGTTTTATGAAATTAACTAGAAGAGATGTAATTTATAAATCGTCCAAATTACAAGAGACCACGTCCGGATGGCCGAGCGGTCTAAGGCGCCAGACTCAAGGGGCTTAGTTTCCTTCGTTCACAACGTGAATCTGTGTTTTCTGGTCATCGTATAAGGGCGTGGGTTCAAATGCCACTTCTGACACGATATGTTTTATGAAATTAACTAGAAGAGATGTAATTTATAAAACGTCCAAATTACAATAGATCACGTCAGGATGGCCGAGCGGTCTAAGGCGCCAGACTCAAGGGGCTTACTTTCCTTCGTTCACAACGTGAATCTGTTTTTTCTGGTCCTCGTATGAGGGCGTGGGTTCGAATCCCACTTCTGACACGATATATTTTAATAAATTAACTGCAAGAGATGTAATTTATAAAACGTCCAAATTACAATAGACCACGTCAGGATAGCCGAGCGGTCTAAGGCGCCAGACTCAAGGGGCTTAGTTTCCTTCGTTCACAACGTGAATCTGTGTTTTCTGGTCCTCGTATGAGGGCGTGGGTTCGAATCCCACTTCTGACACGATATATTTTAATAAATTAACTGCAAGAGATGTAATTTATAAAACGTCCAAATTACAATAGACCACGTCAGGATGGCCGAGCGGTCTAAGGCGCCAGACTCAAGGGGCTTACTTTCCTTCGTTCACAACGTGAATCTGTGTTTTCTGGTCCTCGTATGAGGGCGTGGCTTCGAATCCCACTTCTGACACGATATAATTTAATAAATTAACTGCAAGAGATGTAATTTATAAAACGTCCAAAATACAAGAGACCACGTCAGTATGGCCGAGCGGTCTAAGGCGCCAGACTCAAGGGGCTTACTTTCCTTCGTTCACAACGTGAGTCTGTGTTTTCTGGTCCTCGTATGAGGGCGTGGGTTCGAATCCCACTTCTGAAACGATATATTTTAATAATTTAACTTCAAGAGATGTAATTTATAAAACGTCCAAATTACAATAGACCACGTCAGGATGGCCGAGTGGTCTAAGGCGCCAGACTTAAGGGGCTTAGTTCTTTCGTTCACAACGTGAATCCGTGTATTCTGGTCCTCGTTTGAGGGCAAGGGTTCAAATCCCACTTCTGACACGATATGTTTTATGAAATTAACTAGAAGAGATGTAATTTATAAATCGTCCAAATTACAAGAGACCACGTCCGGATGGCCGAGCGGTCTAAGGCGCCAGACTCAAGGGGCTTAGTTTCCTTCGTTCACAACGTGAATCTGTGTTTTCTGGTCATCGTATAAGGGCGTGGGTTCAAATGCCACTTCTGACACGATATGTTTTATGAAATTAACTAGAAGAGATGTAATTTATAAAACGTCCAAATTACAATAGATCACGTCAGGATGGCCGAGCGGTCTAAGGCGCCAGACTCAAGGGGCTTACTTTCCTTCGTTCACAACGTGAATCTGTTTTTTCTGGTCCTCGTATGAGGGCGTGGGTTCGAATCCCACTTCTGACACGATATATTTTAATAAATTAACTGCAAGAGATGTAATTTATAAAACGTCCAAATTACAATAGACCACGTCAGGATAGCCGAGCGGTCTAAGGCGCCAGACTCAAGGGGCTTAGTTTCCTTCGTTCACAACGTGAATCTGTGTTTTCTGGTCCTCGTATGAGGGCGTGGGTTCGAATCCCACTTCTGACACGATATATTTTAATAAATTAACTGCAAGAGATGTAATTTATAAAACGTCCAAATTACAATAGACCACGTCAGGATGGCCGAGCGGTCTAAGGCGCCAGACTCAAGGGGCTTACTTTCCTTCGTTCACAACGTGAATCTGTGTTTTCTGGTCCTCGTATGAGGGCGTGGCTTCGAATCCCACTTCTGACACGATATATTTTAATAAATTAACTGGAAGAAATGTAATTTATAAAACGTCCAAATTACAATAGACCACGTCAGGATGGCCGAGTGGTCTAAGGCGCCAGACTCAAGGGGCTTACTTTCCTTCGTTCACAACGTGAGTCTGTGTTTTGGTCCTCGTATGAGGGCGTGGGTTCGAAGCCCACTTCTGACACGATGTAATTTAATAAATTAACTGCAAGAGATGTAATTTATAAAACGTCCAAATTACAATAGACCACGTCAGGATGGCCGAGCGGTCTAAGGCGCCAGACTCAAGGGGCTTACTTTCCTTCGTTCACAACGTGAATCTGTGTTTTCTGGTCCTCGTATGAGGGCGTGGGTTCGAATCCCACTTCTGACACGATATATTTTAATAAATTAACTGCAGGAGATGTAATTTATAAAACGTCCAAATTACAATAGACTACGTCAGGATGGCCGAGCGGTCTAAGGCGCCAGACTCAAGGGGCTTACATTTCTTCGTTCACAACGTGAATCTGTGTTTTCTGGTCCTCGTATGAGGGCGTGGGTTCGAATCCCACTTCTGACACGATATATTTTAATAAATTAACTGCAAGAGATGTAATTTATAAAACGTCCAAATTACAATTGACCACGTCAGGATAGCCGAGCGGTCTAAGGCGCCAGACTCAAGGGGCTTAGTTTCCTTCGTTCACAACGTGAATCTGTGTTTTCTGGTCCTCGTATGAGGGCGTGGGTTCGAATCCCACTTCTGACACGATATATTTTAATAAATTAACTGGAAGAGATGTAATTTATAAAACGTCCAAATTACAATAGACCACGTCAGGATGGCCGAGTGGTCTAAGGCGCCAGACTCAAGGGGCTTACTTTCCTTCGTTCACAACGTGAGTCTGTGTTTTGGTCCTCGTATGAGGGCGTGGGTTCGAAGCCCACTTCTGACACGATATAATTTAATAAATTAACTGCAAGAGATGTAATTTATAAAACGTCCAAATTACAATAGACCACGTCAGGATTGCCGAGCGGTCTAAGGCGCCAGACTTAAGGGGCTTAGTTCTTTCGTTCACAACGTGAATCCGTGTATTCTGGTCCTCGTTTGAGGGCAAGGGTTCAAATCTCACTTCTGACACGATATGTTTTGTGAAATTAACTAGAAGAGATGTAATTTATAAATCGTCAAAATTACAAGAGACCACGTCTGGATGGCCGAGCGGTCTAAGGCGCCAGACTCAAGGGGCTTAGTTTCCTTTGTTCACAACGTGAATCTCTGTTTTCTGGTCCTCGAATAAGGGCGTGGGTTCGAATCCCACTTCTGACACGATATATTTTAATAAATTAACTGCAAGAGATGTAATTTATAAAACGTCCAAATTACAATAGACCACGTCAGGATAGCCGAGCGGTCTAAGGCGCCAGACTCAAGGGGCTTAGTTTCCTTCGTTCACAACGTGAATCTGTGTTTTCTGGTCCTCGTATAAGGGCGTGGTTTCGAATCCCACTTCTGACACGATATATTTTAATAAATTAACTGGAGGAAATGTAATTTATAAAACGTCCAAAATACAAGAGACCACGTCAGGATGGCCGAGTGGTCTAAGGCGCCAGACTCAAGGGGCTTACTTTCCTTCGTTCACAACGTGAATCTGTGTTTTCTGGTCCTCGTATGAGGGCGTGGGTTCGAAACCCACTTCTGACACGATATATTTTAATAAATTAACTGCAAGAGATGTAATTTATAAAACGTCCAAATTACAATAGACCACGTCAGGATGGCCGAGCGGTCTAAGGCGCCAGACTCAAGGGGCTTACTTTCCTTCGTTCACAACGTGAATCTGTGTTTTCTGGTCCTCGTATGAGGGCGTGGCTTCGAATCCCACTTCTGACACGATATATTTTAATAAATTAACTGGAAGAAATGTAATTTATAAAACGTCCAAATTACAATAGACCACGTCAGGATGGCCGAGTGGTCTAAGGCGCCAGACTCAAGGGGCTTACTTTCCTTCGTTCACAACGTGAGTCTGTGTTTTGGTCCTCGTATGAGGTCGTGGGTTCGAAGCCCACTTCTGACACGATATAATTTAATAAATTAACTGCAAGAGATGTAATTTATAAAACGTCCAAATTACAATAGACCACGTCAGGATGGCCGAGCGGTCTAAGGCGCCAGACTCAAGGGGCTTACTTTCCTTCGTTCACAACGTGAATCTGTGTTTTCTGGTCCTCGTATGAGGGCGTGGCTTCGAATCCCACTTCTGACACGATATATTTTAATAAATTAACTGGAAGAAATGTAATTTATAAAACGTCCAAATTACAATAGACCACGTCAGGATGGCCGAGTGGTCTAAGGCGCCAGACTCAAGGGGCTTACTTTCCTTCGTTCACAACGTGAGTCTGTGTTTTGGTCCTCGTATGAGGTCGTGGGTTCGAAGCCCACTTCTGACACGATATAATTTAATAAATTAACTGCAAGAGATGTAATTTATAAAACGTCCAAATTACAATAGACCACGTCAGGATGGCCGAGCGGTCTAAGGCGCCAGACTCAAGGGGCTTACTTTCCTTCGTTCACAACGTGAATCTGTGTTTTCTGGTCCTCGTATGAGGGCGTGGCTTCGAATCCCACTTCTGACACGATATATTTTAATAAATTAACTGGAAGAAATGTAATTTATAAAACGTCCAAATTACAATAGACCACGTCAGGATGGCCGAGTGGTCTAAGGCGCCAGACTCAAGGGGCTTACTTTCCTTCGTTCACAACGTGAGTCTGTGTTTTGGTCCTCTTATGAGGGCGTGGGTTCGAAGCCCACTTATGACACGATATAATTTAATAAATTAACTGCAAGAGATGTAATTTATAAAACGTCCAAATTACAATAGACCACGTCAGGATTGCCGAGCGGTCTAAGGCGCCAGACTTAAGGGGCTTAGTTCTTTCGTTCACAACGTGAATCCGTGTATTCTGGTCCTCGTTTGAGGGCAAGGGTTCAAATCTCACTTCTGACACGATATGTTTTGTGAAATTAACTAGAAGAGATGTAATTTATAAATCGTCAAAATTACAAGAGACCACGTCTGGATGGCCGAGCGGTCTAAGGCGCCAGACTCAAGGGGCTTAGTTTCCTTCGTTCACAACGTGAATCTGTGTTTTCTGGTCCTCGAATAAGGGCGTGGGTTCGAATCCCACTTCTGACACGATATATTTTAATAAATTAACTGCAAGAGATGTAATTTATAAAACGTCCAAATTACAATAGACCACGTCAGGATAGCCGAGCGGTCTAAGGCGCCAGACTCAAGGGGCTTAGTTTCCTTCGTTCACAACGTGAATCTGTGTTTTCTGGTCCTCGTATGAGGGCGTGGTTTCGAATCCCACTTCGGACACGATATATTTTAATAAATTAACTGGAGGAAATGTAATTTATAAAACGTCCAAAATACAAGAGACCACGTCAGGATGGCCGAGTGGTCTAAGGCGCCAGACTCAAGGGGCTTACTTTCCTTCGTTCACAACGTGAATCTGTGTTTTCTGGTCCTCGTATGAGGGCGTGGGTTCGAATCCCACTTCTGACACGATATATTTTAATAAATTAACTGCAAGAGATGTAATTTATAAAACGTCCAAATTACAATCGACCACGTCAGGATGGCCGAGCGGTCTAAGGCGCCAGACTCAAGGGGCTTACTTTCCTTCGTTCACAACGTGAATCTGTGTTTTCTGGTCCTCGTATGAGGGCGTGGCTTCGAATCCCACTTCTGACACGATATATTTTAATAAATTAACTGGAAGAAATGTAATTTATAAAACGTCCAAATTACAATAGACCACGTCAGGATGGCCGAATGGTCTAAGGCGCCAGACTCAAGGGGCTTACTTTCCTTCGTTCACAACGTGAGTCTGTGTTTTGGTCCTCGTATGAGGTCGTGGGTTCGAAGCCCACTTCTGACACGATATAATTTAATAAATTAACTGCAAGAGATGTAATTTATAAAACGTCCAAATTACAATAGACCACGTCATGATGGCCGAGCGGTCTAAGGCGCCAGACTTAAGGGGCTTACTTTCCTTCGTTCACAACGTGAATCTGTGTTTTCTGGTCCTCGTATGAGGGCGTGGGTTCGAATCCCACTTCTGACACGATATATTTTAATAAATTAACTGCAGGAGATGTAATTTATAAAACGTCCAAATTACAATAGACCACGTCAGGATGGCCGAGCGGTCTAAGGCGCCAGACTCAAGGGGCTTACATTCCTTCGTTCACAACGTGAATCTGTGTTTTCTGGTCCTCGTATGAGGGCGTGGGTTCGAATCCCACTTCTGACACGATATATTTTAATAAATTAACTGCAAGAGATGTAATTTATAAAACGTCCAAATTACAATAGACCAAGTCAGGATGGCCGAGCGGTCTAAGGCGCCAGACTCAAGGGGCTTACTTTCCTTCGTTCACAACGTGAATCTGTGTTTTCTGGTCCTCGTATGAGGGCGTGGGTTCGAATCCCACTTCTGACACGATATATTTTAATAAATTAACTGGAAGAAATGTAATTTATAAAACGTCCAAAATACAAGAGACCACGTTAGGATGGCCGAGCGGTCTAAGGCGCCAGACTCAAGGGGCTTACTTTCCTTCGTTCACAACGTGAAGCTGTGTTTTCTGGTCCTCTAATGAGGGCGTGGGTTCGAATCCCACTTCTGACACGATATATTTTAATAAATTAACTGCAAGAGATGTAATTTTAAAACGTCCAAATTACATAAAACTACGTCAGGATGGCCGAGCGGTCTAAGGCGCCAGACTCAAGGGGCTTAGCTTCCTTCGTTCACGATGTGAATCTGTGTATTCTGGTCCTCGTTTGAGGGCGTGGGTTCAAATCCCACTTATGACACGATGTGTTTTATGAAAATAACTGGAAGAGATGTAATTTTAAAACGTCAAAATTACCAAAGACCACAACAGGATGGCCGAGCTGTCTAAGGCGACAGACTCAAGGGGCTTAGCTTCCTTCGTTCACGATGTGAATCTGTGTATTCTCGTCCTCGTTTTAGGGCGTGGGTTCGAATCCCACTTCTGACACGATGTGTTTTTTGAAAATAACTGGAAGAGATGTAATTTTAAAACGTCCAAATTACTTAAAACCACGTCAGGAGGGCCGAGCGGTCTAAACGCCAGACTCAAGGGGCTTAGCTTCCTTCGTTTACGATGTAAATCTGTGTATTCTGGTCCTCGTTTGAGGGCGTGCGTTCGAATCCCACTTATGACACGATGTGTTTTATGAAAATAACTGGAAGAGATGTAATTTTAAAACGTCAAAATTACCAAAGACCACAACAGGATGGCCGAGCTGTCTAAGGCGACAGACTCAAGGGGCTTAGCTTCCTTCGTTCACGATGTGAATCTGTGTATTCTCGTCCTCGTTTTAGGGCGTGGGTTCGAATCCCACTTCTGACACGATGTGTTTTTTGAAAATAACTGGAAGAGATGTAATTTTAAAACTTCCAAATTACATAAAACCACGTCAGGATGGCCGAGCGGCCTAAGGTGCCAGACTAAAGGGGCTTAGCTTCCTTCGTTCACGATGTGAATCACTGTATTCTGGTCCTCGTTTGAGGGCGTGGGTTCAAATCCCACTTCTCACACGGTGTGTTTTTCGAATATAACTGGAAGAGATGTAATTTTAAAACGTCCAAATTACATAAAACCACGTCAGGATGGCCGAGCGGCCTAAGGTGCCAGACTCAAGGGGCTTAGCTTCCTTCGTTCACAATGTGAATCTGTGTATTCTCGTCCTCGTTTTAGGGCGTGGGTTCGAATCCCACTTCTGACACGATGTGTTTTTTGAAAATAACTGGAAGAGATGTAATTTTAAAACGTCCAAATTACATAAAACTACGTCAGGATGGCCGAGCGGTCTAAGGCGCCAGACTCAAGGGGCTTAGCTTCCTTCGTTCACGATGTGAATCTGTGTATTCTGGTCCTCGTTTGAGGGCTTGGGTTCGAATCCCACTTATGACACGATGTGTTTTATGAAAATAACTGGAAGAGATGTAATTTTAAAACGTCAAAATTACCAAAGACCACAACAGGATGGCCGAGCTGTCTAAGGCGACAGACTCAAGGGGCTTAGCTTCCTTCGTTCACGATGTGAATCTGTGTATTCTCGTCCTCGTTTTAGGGCGTGGGTTCGAATCCCACTTCTGACACGATGTGTTTTTTGAAAATAACTGGAAGAGATGTAATTTTAAAACGTCCAAATTACATATAACCACGTCAGGAGGGCCGAGCGGTCTAAACGCCAGACTCAAGGGGCTTAGCTTCCTTCGTTTACGATGTGAATCTGTGTATTCTGGTCCTCGTTTGAGGGCGTGGGTTCGAATTCCACTTATGACACGATGTGTTTTATGAAAATAACTTCAAGAGATGTAATTTTAAAACGTCAAAATTACCAGAGACCGCAACAGGATGGCCGAGCGTTCTAAGGCGCCAGACTCAAGGGGCTAAGCTTCCTTCGTTCACGATGTGAATCTGTGTATTCTGGTCCTCGTTTGAGGGCGTGGGTTCGTATCCCACTTCTGACACGATGTGTTTTATGAAAATAACTGGAAGAGATGTAATTTTAAAACGTCCAAATTACATAAAACCACGTCAGGAGGGCCGAGCGGTCTAAACGCCAGACTCAAGGGGCTTAGCTTCCTTCGTTTACGATGTGAATCTGTGTATTCTCGTCCTCGTTTTAGGGCGTGGGTTCGAATCCCACTTCTCACACGATGTGTTTTTTGAAAATAACTGGAAGAGATGTAATTTTAAAACGTCCAAATTACATAAAACCACGTCAGGATGGCCGAGCGGCCTAAGGTGCCAGACTCAAGGGGCTTAGCTTCCTTCGTTCACAATGTGAATCTGTGTATTCTCGTCCTCGTTTTAGGGCGTGGGTTCGAATCCCACTTCTGACACGATGTGTTTTTTGAAAATAACTGGAAGAGATGTAATTTTAAAACGTCCAAATTACATAAAACTACGTCAGGATGGCCGAGCGGTCTAAGGCGCCAGACTCAAGGGGCTTAGCTTCCTTCGTTCACGATGTGAATCTGTGTATTCTGGTCCTCGTTTGAGGGCGTGGGTTCGAATCCCACTTATGACACGATGTGTTTTATGAAAATAACTGGAAGAGATGTAATTTTAAAACGTCAAAATTACCAAAGACCACAACAGGATGGCCGAGCTGTCTAAGGCGACAGACTCAAGGGGCTTAGCTTCCTTCGTTCACGATGTGAATCTGTGTATTCTCGTCCTCGTTTTAGGGCGTGGGTTCGAATCCCACTTCTGACACGATGTGTTTTTTGAAAATAACTGGAAGAGATGTAATTTTAAAACGTCCAAATTACATATAACCACGTCAGGAGGGCCGAGCGGTCTAAACGCCAGACTCAAGGGGCTTAGCTTCCTTCGTTTACGATGTGAATCTGTGTATTCTGGTCCTCGTTTGAGGGCGTGGGTTCGAATTCCACTTATGACACGATGTGTTTTATGAAAATAACTTCAAGAGATGTAATTTTAAAACGTCAAAATTACCAAAGACCGCAACAGGATGGCCGAGCGTTCTAAGGCGCCAGACTCAAGGGGCTAAGCTTCCTTCGTTCACGATGTGAATCTGTGTATTCTGGTCCTCGTTTGAGGGCGTGGGTTCGTATCCCACTTCTGACACGATGTGTTTTATGAAAATAACTGGAAGAGATGTAATTTTAAAACGTCCAAATTACATAAAACCACGTCAGGAGGGCCGAGCGGTCTAAACGCCAGACTCAAGGGGCTTAGCTTCCTTCGTTTACGATGTGAATCTGTGTATTCTGGTCCTCGTTTGAGGGCGTGGGTTCGAATCCCACTTATGACACGATGTGTTTTATGAAAATAACTGGAAGAGATGTAATTTTAAAACGTCCAAATTACATAAAACCACGTCAGGATGGCCGAGCGGCCTAAGGTGCCAGACTCAAGGGGCTTAGCTTCCTTCGTTCACAATGTGAATCTGTGTATTCTCGTCCTCGTTTTAGGGCGTGGGTTCGAATCCCACTTCTGACACGATGTGTTTTTTGAAAATAACTGGAAGAGATGTAATTTTAAAACGTCCAAATTACATAAAACTACGTCAGGATGGCCGAGCGGTCTAAGGCGCCAGACTCAAGGGGCTTAGCTTCCTTCGTTCACGATGTGAATCTGTGTATTCTGGTCCTCGTTTGAGGGCGTGGGTTCGAATCCCACTTATGACACGATGTGTTTTATGAAAATAACTGGAAGAGATGTAATTTTAAAACGTCAAAATTACCAAAGACCACAACAGGATGGCCGAGCTGTCTAAGGCGACAGACTCAAGGGGCTTAGCTTCCTTCGTTCACGATGTGAATCTGTGTATTCTCGTCCTCGTTTTAGGGCGTGGGTTCGAATCCCACTTCTGACACGATGTGTTTTTTGAAAATAACTGGAAGAGATGTAATTTTAAAACGTCCAAATTACATATAACCACGTCAGGAGGGCCGAGCGGTCTAAACGCCAGACTCAAGGGGCTTAGCTTCCTTCGTTTACGATGTGAATCTGTGTATTCTGGTCCTCGTTTGAGGGCGTGGGTTCGAATTCCACTTATGACACGATGTGTTTTATGAAAATAACTTCAAGAGATGTAATTTTAAAACGTCAAAATTACCAAAGACCGCAACAGGATGGCCGAGCGTTCTAAGGCGCCAGACTCAAGGGGCTAAGCTTCCTTCGTTCACGATGTGAATCTGTGTATTCTGGTCCTCGTTTGAGGGCGTGGGTTCGTATCCCACTTCTGACACGATGTGTTTTTTGAAAATAACTGGAAGAGATGAAATTTTAAAACGTCCAAATTACATAAAACTACGTCAGGATGGCCGAGCGGTCTAAGGCGCCAGACTCAAGGGGCTTAGCTTCCTTCGTTCACGATGTGAATCTGTGTATTCTGGTCCTCGTTTGAGGGCGTGGGTTCGAATCCCACTTATGACACGATGTGTTTTATGAAAATAACTGGAAGAGATGTAATTTTAAAACGTCAAAATTACCAAAGACCACAACAGGATGGCCGAGCTGTCTAAGGCGACAGACTCAAGGGGCTTAGCTTCCTTCGTTCACGATGTGAATATGTGTATTCTCGTCCTCGTTTTAGGGCGTGGGTTCGAATCCCACTTCTGACACGATGTGTTTTTTGAAAATAACTGGAAGAGATGTAATTTTAAAACGTCCAAATTACTTAAAACCACGTCAGGAGGGCCGAGCGGTCTAAACGCCAGACTCAAGGGGCTTAGCTTCCTTCGTTTACGATGTAAATCTGTGTATTCTGGTCCTCGTTTGAGGGCGTGCGTTCGAATCCCACTTATGACACGATGTGTTTTATGAAAATAACTGGAAGAGATGTAATTTTAAAACGTCAAAATTACCAAAGACCACAACAGGATGGCCGAGCTGTCTAAGGCGACAGACTCAAGGGGCTTAGCTTCCTTCGTTCACGATGTGAATCTGTGTATTCTCGTCCTCGTTTTAGGGCGTGGGTTCGAATCCCACTTCTGACACGATGTGTTTTTTGAAAATAACTGGAAGAGATGTAATTTTAAAACGTCCAAATTACATATAACCACGTCAGGAGGGCCGAGCGGTCTAAACGCCAGACTCAAGGGGCTTAGCTTCCTTCGTTTACGATGTGAATCTGTGTATTCTGGTCCTCGTTTGAGGGCGTGGGTTCGAATTCCGCTTATGACACGATGTGTTTTATGAAAATAACTTCAAGAGATGTAATTTTAAAACGTCAAAATTACCAAAGACCGCAACAGGATGGCCGAGCGTTCTAAGGCGCCAGACTCAAGGGGCTAAGCTTCCTTCGTTCACGATGTGAATCTGTGTATTCTGGTCCTCGTTTGAGGGCGTGGGTTCGTATCCCACTTCTGACACGATGTGTTTTTTGAAAATAACTGGAAGAGATGTAATTTTAAAACGTCCAAATTACATAAAACTACGTCAGGATGGCCGAGCGGTCTAAGGCGCCAGACTCAAGGGGCTTAGCTTCCTTCGTTCACGATGTGAATCTGTGTATTCTGGTCCTCGTTTGAGGGCGTGGGTTCGAATCCCACTTATGACACGATGTGTTTTATGAAAATAACTGGAAGAGATGTAATTTTAAAACGTCAAAATTACCAAAGACCACAACAGGATGGCCGAGCTGTCTAAGGCGACAGACTCAAGGGGCTTAGCTTCCTTCGTTCACGATGTGAATCTGTGTATTCTCGTCCTCGTTTTAGGGCGTGGGTTCGAATCCCACTTCTGACACGATGTGTTTTTTGAAAATAACTGGAAGAGATGTAATTTTAAAACGTCCAAATTACTTAAAACCACGTCAGGAGGGCCGAGCGGTCTAAACGCCAGACTCAAGGGGCTTAGCTTCCTTCGTTTACGATGTAAATCTGTGTATTCTGGTCCTCGTTTGAGGGCGTGCGTTCGAATCCCACTTATGACACGATGTGTTTTATGAAAATAACTGGAAGAGATGTAATTTTAAAACTTCAAAATTACCAAAGACCACAACAGGATGGCCGAGCTGTCTAAGGCGACAGACTCAAGGGGCTTAGCTTCCTTCGTTCACGATGTGAATCTGTGTATTCTCGTCCTCGTTTTAGGGCGTGGGTTCGAATCCCACTTCTGACACGATGTGTTTTTTGAAAATAACTGGAAGAGATGTAATTTTAAAACGTCCAAATTACAAAAGACCGCAACAGGATGGCCGAGTGTTCTAAGGCGCCAGACTCAAGGGGCTAAGCTTCCTTCGTTCACGATGTGAATCTGTGTATTCTGGTCCTCGTTTGAGGGCGTGCGTTCGAATTCCACTTATGACACGATGTGTTTTATGAAAATAACTTCAAGAGATGTAATTTTAAAACGTCCAAATTACATAAAACCACGTCAGGATGGCCGAGCGGCCTAAGGTGCCAGACTCAAGGGGCTTAGCTTCCTTCGTTCACAATGTGAATCTGTGTATTCTCGTCCTCGTTTTAGGGCGTGGGTTCGAATCCCACTTCTGACACGATGTGTTTTTTGAAAATAACTGGAAGAGATGTAATTTTAAAACGTCCAAATTACATAAAACTACGTCAGGATGGCCGAGCGGTCTAAGGCGCCAGACTCAAGGGGCTTAGCTTCCTTCGTTCACGATGTGAATCTGTGTATTCTGGTCCTCGTTTGAGGGCTTGGGTTCGAATCCCACTTATGACACGATGTGTTTTATGAAAATAACTGGAAGAGATGTAATTTTAAAACGTCAAAATTACCAAAGACCACAACAGGATGGCCGAGCTGTCTAAGGCGACAGACTCAAGGGGCTTAGCTTCCTTCGTTCACGATGTGAATCTGTGTATTCTCGTCCTCGTTTTAGGGCGTGGGTTCGAATCCCACTTCTGACACGATGTGTTTTTTGAAAATAACTGGAAGAGATGTAATTTTAAAACGTCCAAATTACATATAACCACGTCAGGAGGGCCGAGCGGTCTAAACGCCAGACTCAAGGGGCTTAGCTTCCTTCGTTTACGATGTGAATCTGTGTATTCTGGTCCTCGTTTGAGGGCGTGGGTTCGAATTCCACTTATGACACGATGTGTTTTATGAAAATAACTTCAAGAGATGTAATTTTAAAACGTCAAAATTACCAGAGACCGCAACAGGATGGCCGAGCGTTCTAAGGCGCCAGACTCAAGGGGCTAAGCTTCCTTCGTTCACGATGTGAATCTGTGTATTCTGGTCCTCGTTTGAGGGCGTGGGTTCGTATCCCACTTCTGACACGATGTGTTTTATGAAAATAACTGGAAGAGATGTAATTTTAAAACGTCCAAATTACATAAAACCACGTCAGGAGGGCCGAGCGGTCTAAACGCCAGACTCAAGGGGCTTAGCTTCCTTCGTTTACGATGTGAATCTGTGTATTCTCGTCCTCGTTTTAGGGCGTGGGTTCGAATCCCACTTCTCACACGATGTGTTTTTTGAAAATAACTGGAAGAGATGTAATTTTAAAACGTCCAAATTACATAAAACCACGTCAGGATGGCCGAGCGGCCTAAGGTGCCAGACTCAAGGGGCTTAGCTTCCTTCGTTCACAATGTGAATCTGTGTATTCTCGTCCTCGTTTTAGGGCGTGGGTTCGAATCCCACTTCTGACACGATGTGTTTTTTGAAAATAACTGGAAGAGATGTAATTTTAAAACGTCCAAATTACATAAAACTACGTCAGGATGGCCGAGCGGTCTAAGGCGCCAGACTCAAGGGGCTTAGCTTCCTTCGTTCACGATGTGAATCTGTGTATTCTGGTCCTCGTTTGAGGGCGTGGGTTCGAATCCCACTTATGACACGATGTGTTTTATGAAAATAACTGGAAGAGATGTAATTTTAAAACGTCAAAATTACCAAAGACCACAACAGGATGGCCGAGCTGTCTAAGGCGACAGACTCAAGGGGCTTAGCTTCCTTCGTTCACGATGTGAATCTGTGTATTCTCGTCCTCGTTTTAGGGCGTGGGTTCGAATCCCACTTCTGACACGATGTGTTTTTTGAAAATAACTGGAAGAGATGTAATTTTAAAACGTCCAAATTACATATAACCACGTCAGGAGGGCCGAGCGGTCTAAACGCCAGACTCAAGGGGCTTAGCTTCCTTCGTTTACGATGTGAATCTGTGTATTCTGGTCCTCGTTTGAGGGCGTGGGTTCGAATTCCACTTATGACACGATGTGTTTTATGAAAATAACTTCAAGAGATGTAATTTTAAAACGTCAAAATTACCAAAGACCGCAACAGGATGGCCGAGCGTTCTAAGGCGCCAGACTCAAGGGGCTAAGCTTCCTTCGTTCACGATGTGAATCTGTGTATTCTGGTCCTCGTTTGAGGGCGTGGGTTCGTATCCCACTTCTGACACGATGTGTTTTATGAAAATAACTGGAAGAGATGTAATTTTAAAACGTCCAAATTACATAAAACCACGTCAGGAGGGCCGAGCGGTCTAAACGCCAGACTCAAGGGGCTTAGCTTCCTTCGTTTACGATGTGAATCTGTGTATTCTGGTCCTCGTTTGAGGGCGTTGGTTCGAATCCCACTTATGACACGATGTGTTTTATGAAAATAACTGGAAGAGATGTAATTTTAAAACGTCCAAATTACATAAAACCACGTCAGGATGGCCGAGCGGCCTAAGGTGCCAGACTCAAGGGGCTTAGCTTCCTTCGTTCACAATGTGAATCTGTGTATTCTCGTCCTCGTTTTAGGGCGTGGGTTCGAATCCCACTTCTGACACGATGTGTTTTTTGAAAATAACTGGAAGAGATGTAATTTTAAAACGTCCAAATTACATAAAACTACGTCAGGATGGCCGAGCGGTCTAAGGCGCCAGACTCAAGGGGCTTAGCTTCCTTCGTTCACGATGTGAATCTGTGTATTCTGGTCCTCGTTTGAGGGCGTGGGTTCGAATCCCACTTATGACACGATGTGTTTTATGAAAATAACTGGAAGAGATGTAATTTTAAAACGTCAAAATTACCAAAGACCACAACAGGATGGCCGAGCTGTCTAAGGCGACAGACTCAAGGGGCTTAGCTTCCTTCGTTCACGATGTGAATCTGTGTATTCTCGTCCTCGTTTTAGGGCGTGGGTTCGAATCCCACTTCTGACACGATGTGTTTTTTGAAAATAACTGGAAGAGATGTAATTTTAAAACGTCCAAATTACATATAACCACGTCAGGAGGGCCGAGCGGTCTAAACGCCAGACTCAAGGGGCTTAGCTTCCTTCGTTTACGATGTGAATCTGTGTATTCTGGTCCTCGTTTGAGGGCGTGGGTTCGAATTCCACTTATGACACGATGTGTTTTATGAAAATAACTTCAAGAGATGTAATTTTAAAACGTCAAAATTACCAAAGACCGCAACAGGATGGCCGAGCGTTCTAAGGCGCCAGACTCAAGGGGCTAAGCTTCCTTCGTTCACGATGTGAATCTGTGTATTCTGGTCCTCGTTTGAGGGCGTGGGTTCGTATCCCACTTCTGACACGATGTGTTTTTTGAAAATAACTGGAAGAGATGTAATTTTAAAACGTCCAAATTACATAAAACTACGTCAGGATGGCCGAGCGGTCTAAGGCGCCAGACTCAAGGGGCTTAGCTTCCTTCGTTCACGATGTGAATCTGTGTATTCTGGTCCTCGTTTGAGGGCGTGGGTTCGAATCCCACTTATGACACGATGTGTTTTATGAAAATAACTGGAAGAGATGTAATTTTAAAACGTCAAAATTACCAAAGACCACAACAGGATGGCCGAGCTGTCTAAGGCGACAGACTCAAGGGGCTTAGCTTCCTTCGTTCACGATGTGAATATGTGTATTCTCGTCCTCGTTTTAGGGCGTGGGTTCGAATCCCACTTCTGACACGATGTGTTTTTTGAAAATAACTGGAAGAGATGTAATTTTAAAACGTCCAAATTACTTAAAACCACGTCAGGAGGGCCGAGCGGTCTAAACGCCAGACTCAAGGGGCTTAGCTTCCTTCGTTTACGATGTAAATCTGTGTATTCTGGTCCTCGTTTGAGGGCGTGCGTTCGAATCCCACTTATGACACGATGTGTTTTATGAAAATAACTGGAAGAGATGTAATTTTAAAACGTCAAAATTACCAAAGACCACAACAGGATGGCCGAGCTGTCTAAGGCGACAGACTCAAGGGGCTTAGCTTCCTTCGTTCACGATGTGAATCTGTGTATTCTCGTCCTCGTTTTAGGGCGTGGGTTCGAATCCCACTTCTGACACGATGTGTTTTTTGAAAATAACTGGAAGAGATGTAATTTTAAAACGTCCAAATTACATATAACCACGTCAGGAGGGCCGAGCGGTCTAAACGCCAGACTCAAGGGGCTTAGCTTCCTTCGTTTACGATGTGAATCTGTGTATTCTGGTCCTCGTTTGAGGGCGTGGGTTCGAATTCCGCTTATGACACGATGTGTTTTATGAAAATAACTTCAAGAGATGTAATTTTAAAACGTCAAAATTACCAAAGACCGCAACAGGATGGCCGAGCGTTCTAAGGCGCCAGACTCAAGGGGCTAAGCTTCCTTCGTTCACGATGTGAATCTGTGTATTCTGGTCCTCGTTTGAGGGCGTGGGTTCGTATCCCACTTCTGACACGATGTGTTTTTTGAAAATAACTGGAAGAGATGTAATTTTAAAACGTCCAAATTACATAAAACTACGTCAGGATGGCCGAGCGGTCTAAGGCGCCAGACTCAAGGGGCTTAGCTTCCTTCGTTCACGATGTGAATCTGTGTATTCTGGTCCTCGTTTGAGGGCGTGGGTTCGAATCCCACTTATGACACGATGTGTTTTATGAAAATAACTGGAAGAGATGTAATTTTAAAACGTCAAAATTACCAAAGACCACAACAGGATGGCCGAGCTGTCTAAGGCGACAGACTCAAGGGGCTTAGCTTCCTTCGTTCACGATGTGAATCTGTGTATTCTCGTCCTCGTTTTAGGGCGTGGGTTCGAATCCCACTTCTGACACGATGTGTTTTTTGAAAATAACTGGAAGAGATGTAATTTTAAAACGTCCAAATTACTTAAAACCACGTCAGGAGGGCCGAGCGGTCTAAACGCCAGACTCAAGGGGCTTAGCTTCCTTCGTTTACGATGTAAATCTGTGTATTCTGGTCCTCGTTTGAGGGCGTGCGTTCGAATCCCACTTATGACACGATGTGTTTTATGAAAATAACTGGAAGAGATGTAATTTTAAAACTTCAAAATTACCAAAGACCACAACAGGATGGCCGAGCTGTCTAAGGCGACAGACTCAAGGGGCTTAGCTTCCTTCGTTCACGATGTGAATCTGTGTATTCTCGTCCTCGTTTTAGGGCGTGGGTTCGAATCCCACTTCTGACACGATGTGTTTTTTGAAAATAACTGGAAGAGATGTAATTTTAAAACGTCCAAATTACAAAAGACCGCAACAGGATGGCCGAGTGTTCTAAGGCGCCAGACTCAAGGGGCTAAGCTTCCTTCGTTCACGATGTGAATCTGTGTATTCTGGTCCTCGTTTGAGGGCGTGCGTTCGAATTCCACTTATGACACGATGTGTTTTATGAAAATAACTTCAAGAGATGTAATTTTAAAACGTCAAAATTACCAAAGACCGCAACAGGATGGCCGAGTGTTCTAAGGCGCCAGACTCAAGGGGCTAAGCTTCCTTCGTTCACGATGTGAATCTGTGTATTCTGGTCCTCGTTTGAGGGCGTGCGTTCGAATCCCACTTATGACACGATGTGTTTTATGAAAATAACTGGAAGAGATGTAATTTTAAAACGTCAAAATTACCAAAGACCACAACAGGATGGCCGAGCTGTCTAAGGCGACAGACTCAAGGGGCTTAGCTTCCTTCGTTCACGATGTGAATCTGTGTATTCTCGTCCTCGTTTTAGGGCGTGGGTTCGAATCCCACTTCTGACACGATGTGTTTTTTGAAAATAACTGGAAGAGATGTAATTTTAAAACGTCCAAATTACATATAACCACGTCAGGAGGGCCGAGCGGTCTAAACGCCAGACTCAAGGGGCTTAGCTTCCTTCGTTTACGATGTGAATCTGTGTATTCTGGTCCTCGTTTGAGGGCGTGGGTTCGAATTCCACTTATGACACGATGTGTTTTATGAAAATAACTTCAAGAGATGTAATTTTAAAACGTCAAAATTACCAAAGACCGCAACAGGATGGCCGAGCGTTCTAAGGCGCCAGACTCAAGGGGCTAAGCTTCCTTCGTTCACGATGTGAATCTGTGTATTCTGGTCCTCGTTTGAGGGCGTGGGTTCGTATCCCACTTCTGACACGATGTGTTTTTTGAAAATAACTGGAAGAGATGTAATTTTAAAACGTCCAAATTACATAAAACTACGTCAGGATGGCCGAGCGGTCTAAGGCGCCAGACTCAAGGGGCTTAGCTTCCTTCGTTCACGATGTGAATCTGTGTATTCTGGTCCTCGTTTGAGGGCGTGGGTTCGAATCCCACTTATGACACGATGTGTTTTATGAAAATAACTGGAAGAGATGTAATTTTAAAACGTCAAAATTACCAAAGACCACAACAGGATGGCCGAGCTGTCTAAGGCGACAGACTCAAGGGGCTTAGCTTCCTTCGTTCACGATGTGAATATGTGTATTCTCGTCCTCGTTTTAGGGCGTGGGTTCGAATCCCACTTCTGACACGATGTGTTTTTTGAAAATAACTGGAAGAGATGTAATTTTAAAACGTCCAAATTACTTAAAACCACGTCAGGAGGGCCGAGCGGTCTAAACGCCAGACTCAAGGGGCTTAGCTTCCTTCGTTTACGATGTAAATCTGTGTATTCTGGTCCTCGTTTGAGGGCGTGCGTTCGAATCCCACTTATGACACGATGTGTTTTATGAAAATAACTGGAAGAGATGTAATTTTAAAACGTCAAAATTACCAAAGACCACAACAGGATGGCCGAGCTGTCTAAGGCGACAGACTCAAGGGGCTTAGCTTCCTTCGTTCACGATGTGAATCTGTGTATTCTCGTCCTCGTTTTAGGGCGTGGGTTCGAATCCCACTTCTGACACGATGTGTTTTTTGAAAATAACTGGAAGAGATGTAATTTTAAAACGTCCAAATTACATATAACCACGTCAGGAGGGCCGAGCGGTCTAAACGCCAGACTCAAGGGGCTTAGCTTCCTTCGTTTACGATGTGAATCTGTGTATTCTGGTCCTCGTTTGAGGGCGTGGGTTCGAATTCCGCTTATGACACGATGTGTTTTATGAAAATAACTTCAAGAGATTTAATTTTAAAACGTCAAAATTACCAAAGACCGCAACAGGATGGCCGAGCGTTCTAAGGCGCCAGACTCAAGGGGCTAAGCTTCCTTCGTTCACGATGTGAATCTGTGTATTCTGGTCCTCGTTTGAGGGCGTGGGTTCGTATCCCACTTCTGACACGATGTGTTTTTTGAAAATAACTGGAAGAGATGTAATTTTAAAACGTCCAAATTACATAAAACTACGTCAGGATGGCCGAGCGGTCTAAGGCGCCAGACTCAAGGGGCTTAGCTTCCTTCGTTCACGATGTGAATCTGTGTATTCTGGTCCTCGTTTGAGGGCGTGGGTTCGAATCCCACTTATGACACGATGTGTTTTATGAAAATAACTGGAAGAGATGTAATTTTAAAACGTCAAAATTACCAAAGACCACAACAGGATGGCCGAGCTGTCTAAGGCGACAGACTCAAGGGGCTTAGCTTCCTTCGTTCACGATGTGAATCTGTGTATTCTCGTCCTCGTTTTAGGGCGTGGGTTCGAATCCCACTTCTGACACGATGTGTTTTTTGAAAATAACTGGAAGAGATGTAATTTTAAAACGTCCAAATTACTTAAAACCACGTCAGGAGGGCCGAGCGGTCTAAACGCCAGACTCAAGGGGCTTAGCTTCCTTCGTTTACGATGTAAATCTGTGTATTCTGGTCCTCGTTTGAGGGCGTGCGTTCGAATCCCACTTATGACACGATGTGTTTTATGAAAATAACTGGAAGAGATGTAATTTTAAAACTTCAAAATTACCAAAGACCACAACAGGATGGCCGAGCTGTCTAAGGCGACAGACTCAAGGGGCTTAGCTTCCTTCGTTCACGATGTGAATCTGTGTATTCTCGTCCTCGTTTTAGGGCGTGGGTTCGAATCCCACTTCTGACACGATGTGTTTTTTGAAAATAACTGGAAGAGATGTAATTTTAAAACGTCCAAATTACAAAAGACCGCAACAGGATGGCCGAGTGTTCTAAGGCGCCAGACTCAAGGGGCTAAGCTTCCTTCGTTCACGATGTGAATCTGTGTATTCTGGTCCTCGTTTGAGGGCGTGCGTTCGAATTCCACTTATGACACGATGTGTTTTATGAAAATAACTTCAAGAGATGTAATTTTAAAACGTCAAAATTACCAAAGACCGCAACAGGATGGCCGAGTGTTCTAAGGCGCCAGACTCAAGGGGCTAAGCTTCCTTCGTTCACGATGTGAATCTGTGTATTCTGGTCCTCGTTTGAGGGCGTGCGTTCGAATCCCACTTATGACACGATGTGTTTTATGAAAATAACTGGAAGAGATGTAATTTTAAAACGTCAAAATTACCAAAGACCACAACAGGATGGCCGAGCTGTCTAAGGCGACAGACTCAAGGGGCTTAGCTTCCTTCGTTCACGATGTGAATCTGTGTATTCTCGTCCTCGTTTTAGGGCGTGGGTTCGAATCCCACTTCTGACACGATGTGTTTTTTGAAAATAACTGGAAGAGATGTAATTTTAAAACTTCCAAATTACATAAAACCACGTCAGGATGGCCGAGCGGCCTAAGGTGCCAGACTCAAGGGGCTTAGCTTCCTTCGTTCACGATGTGAATCACTGTATTCTGGTCCTCGTTTGAGGGCGTGGGTTCAAATCCCACTTCTCACACGGTGTGTTTTTCGAATATAACTGGAAGAGATGTAATTTTAAAACGTCCAAATTACATAAAACCACGTCAGGATGGCCGAGCGGCCTAAGGTGCCAGACTCAAGGGGCTTAGCTTCCTTCGTTCACAATGTGAATCTGTGTATTCTCGTCCTCGTTTTAGGGCGTGGGTTCGAATCCCACTTCTGACACGATGTGTTTTTTGAAAATAACTGGAAGAGATGTAATTTTAAAACGTCCAAATTACATAAAACTACGTCAGGATGGCCGAGCGGTCTAAGGCGCCAGACTCAAGGGGCTTAGCTTCCTTCGTTCACGATGTGAATCTGTGTATTCTGGTCCTCGTTTGAGGGCGTGGGTTCGAATCCCACTTATGACACGATGTGTTTTATGAAAATAACTGGAAGAGATGTAATTTTAAAACGTCAAAATTACCAAAGACCACAACAGGATGGCCGAGCTGTCTAAGGCGACAGACTCAAGGGGCTTAGCTTCCTTCGTTCACGATGTGAATCTGTGTATTCTCGTCCTCGTTTTAGGGCGTGGGTTCGAATCCCACTTCTGACACGATGTGTTTTTTGAAAATAACTGGAAGAGATGTAATTTTAAAACGTCCAAATTACATATAACCACGTCAGGAGGGCCGAGCGGTCTAAACGCCAGACTCAAGGGGCTTAGCTTCCTTCGTTTACGATGTGAATCTGTGTATTCTGGTCCTCGTTTGAGGGCGTGGGTTCGAATTCCACTTATGACACGATGTGTTTTATGAAAATAACTTCAAGAGATGTAATTTTAAAACGTCAAAATTACCAAAGACCGCAACAGGATGGCCGAGCGTTCTAAGGCGCCAGACTCAAGGGGCTAAGCTTCCTTCGTTCACGATGTGAATCTGTGTATTCTGGTCCTCGTTTGAGGGCGTGGGTTCGTATCCCACTTCTGACACGATGTGTTTTATGAAAATAACTGGAAGAGATGTAATTTTAAAACGTCCAAATTACATAAAACCACGTCAGGAGGGCCGAGCGGTCTAAACGCCAGACTCAAGGGGCTTAGCTTCCTTCGTTTACGATGTGAATCTGTGTATTCTGGTCCTCGTTTGAGGGCGTGGGTTCGAATCCCACTTATGACACGATGTGTTTTATGAAAATAACTGGAAGAGATGTAATTTTAAAACGTCCAAATTACATAAAACCACGTCAGGATGGCCGAGCGGCCTAAGGTGCCAGACTCAAGGGGCTTAGCTTCCTTCGTTCACGATGTGAATCACTGAATTCTGGTCCTCGTTTGAGGGCGTGGGTTCGAATCCCACTTCTGACACCATGTGTTTTATGAAAATAACTAGAAGAGATGTAATTTTGAAACGTCCAAATTACATAAAACCACGTCAGTATGGCCGAGCGGTCTAAGGCGCCAGACTCAAGGGGCTTAGCTTCCTTCGTTCACGATGTGAATCTGTGTATTCTGGTCCTCGTTTGAGGGCGTGGGTTCGAATCCCACTTCTGACACGATGTGTTTTTCGAATATAACTGGAAGAGGTGTAATTTTAAAACGTCCAAATTACATAAAACCACGTCAGGATGGCCGAGCGGCCTAAGGTGCCAGACTCAAGGGGCTTAGCTTCCTTCGTTCACGATGTGAATCTGTGTATTCTCGTCCTCGGTTTAGGGCGTGGGTTCGAATCCCACTTCTGACACGATGTGTTTTTTGAAATTAACTGGAAGAGATGTAATTTTAAAACGTCCAAATTACATAAAACTACGTCAGGATGGCCGAGCGGTCTAAGGCGCCAGACTCAAGGGGCTTAGCTTCCTTCGTTCACAATGTGAATCTGTGTATTCTCGTCCTCGTTTTAGGGCGTGGGTTCGAATCCCACTTCTGACACGATGTGTTTTTTGAAAATAACTGGAAGAGATGTAATTTTAAAACGTCCAAATTACATAAAACTACGTCAGGATGGCCGAGCGGTCTAAGGCGCCAGACTCAAGGGGCTTAGCTTCCTTCGTTCACGATGTGAATCTGTGTATTCTGGTCCTCGTTTGAGGGCGTGGGTTCGAATCCCACTTATGACACGATGTGTTTTATGAAAATAACTGGAAGAGATGTAATTTTAAAACGTCAAAATTACCAAAGACCACAACAGGATGGCCGAGCTGTCTAAGGCGACAGACTCAAGGGGCTTAGCTTCCTTCGTTCACGATGTGAATCTGTGTATTCTCGTCCTCGTTTTAGGGCGTGGGTTCGAATCCCACTTCTGACACGATGTGTTTTTTGAAAATAACTGGAAGAGATGTAATTTTAAAACGTCCAAATTACATATAACCACGTCAGGAGGGCCGAGCGGTCTAAACGCCAGACTCAAGGGGCTTAGCTTCCTTCGTTTACGATGTGAATCTGTGTATTCTGGTCCTCGTTTGAGGGCGTGGGTTCGAATTCCACTTATGACACGATGTGTTTTATGAAAATAACTTCAAGAGATGTAATTTTAAAACGTCAAAATTACCAAAGACCGCAACAGGATGGCCGAGCGTTCTAAGGCGCCAGACTCAAGGGGCTAAGCTTCCTTCGTTCACGATGTGAATCTGTGTATTCTGGTCCTCGTTTGAGGGCGTGGGTTCGTATCCCACTTCTGACACGATGTGTTTTATGAAAATAACTGGAAGAGATGTAATTTTAAAACGTCCAAATTACATAAAACCACGTCAGGAGGGCCGAGCGGTCTAAACGCCAGACTCAAGGGGCTTAGCTTCCTTCGTTTACGATGTGAATCTGTGTATTCTGGTCCTCGTTTGAGGGCGTGGGTTCGAATCCCACTTATGACACGATGTGTTTTATGAAAATAACTGGAAGAGATGTAATTTTAAAACGTCCAAATTACATAAAACCACGTCAGGATGGCCGAGCGGCCTAAGGTGCCAGACTCAAGGGGCTTAGCTTCCTTCGTTCACGATGTGAATCACTGAATTCTGGTCCTCGTTTGAGGGCGTGGGTTCGAATCCCACTTCTGACACCATGTGTTTTATGAAAATAACTAGAAGAGATGTAATTTTGAAACGTCCAAATTACATAAAACCACGTCAGTATGGCCGAGCGGTCTAAGGCGCCAGACTCAAGGGGCTTAGCTTCCTTCGTTCACGATGTGAATCTGTGTATTCTGGTCCTCGTTTGAGGGCGTGGGTTCGAATCCCACTTCTGACACGATGTGTTTTTCGAATATACCTGGAAGAGGTGTAATTTTAAAACGTCCAAATTACATAAAACCACGTCAGGATGGCCGAGCGGCCTAAGGTGCCAGACTCAAGGGGCTTAGCTTCCTTCGTTCACGATGTGAATCTGTGTATTCTCGTCCTCGGTTTAGGGCGTGGGTTCGAATCCCACTTCTGACACGATGTGTTTTTTGAAATTAACTGGAAGAGATGTAATTTTAAAACGTCCAAATTACATAAAACTACGTCAGGATAGCCGAGCGGTCTAAGGCGCCAGACTCAAGGGGCTTAGCTTCCTTCGTTCACAATGTGAATCTGTGTATTCTCGTCCTCGTTTTAGGGCGTGGGTTCGAATCCCACTTCTGACACGATGTGTTTTTTGAAAATAACTGGAAGAGATGTAATTTTAAAACGTCCAAATTACATAAAACTACGTCAGGATGGCCGAGCGGTCTAAGGCGCCAGACTCAAGGGGCTTAGCTTCCTTCGTTCACGATGTGAATCTGTGTATTCTGGTCCTCGTTTGAGGGCGTGGGTTCGAATCCCACTTATGACACGATGTGTTTTATGAAAATAACTGGAAGAGATGTAATTTTAAAACGTCAAAATTACCAAAGACCACAACAGGATGGCCGAGCTGTCTAAGGCGACAGACTCAAGGGGCTTAGCTTCCTTCGTTCACGATGTGAATCTGTGTATTCTCGTCCTCGTTTTAGGGCGTGGGTTCGAATCCCACTTCTGACACGATGTGTTTTTTGAAAATAACTGGAAGAGATGTAATTTTAAAACGTCCAAATTACATATAACCACGTCAGGAGGGCCGAGCGGTCTAAACGCCAGACTCAAGGGGCTTAGCTTCCTTCGTTTACGATGTGAATCTGTGTATTCTGGTCCTCGTTTGAGGGCGTGGGTTCGAATTCCACTTATGACACGATGTGTTTTATGAAAATAACTTCAAGAGATGTAATTTTAAAACGTCAAAATTACCAAAGACCGCAACAGGATGGCCGAGCGTTCTAAGGCGCCAGACTCAAGGGGCTAAGCTTCCTTCGTTCACGATGTGAATCTGTGTATTCTGGTCCTCGTTTGAGGGCGTGGGTTCGTATCCCACTTCTGACACGATGTGTTTTATGAAAATAACTGGAAGAGATGTAATTTTAAAACGTCCAAATTACATAAAACCACGTCAGGAGGGCCGAGCGGTCTAAACGCCAGACTCAAGGGGCTTAGCTTCCTTCGTTTACGATGTGAATCTGTGTATTCTGGTCCTCGTTTGAGGGCGTGGGTTCGAATCCCACTTATGACACGATGTGTTTTATGAAAATAACTGGAAGAGATGTAATTTTAAAACGTCCAAATTACATAAAACCACGTCAGGATGGCCGAGCGGCCTAAGGTGCCAGACTCAAGGGGCTTAGCTTCCTTCGTTCACGATGTGAATCACTGAATTCTGGTCCTCGTTTGAGGGCGTGGGTTCGAATCCCACTTCTGACACCATGTGTTTTATGAAAATAACTAGAAGAGATGTAATTTTGAAACGTCCAAATTACATAAAACCACGTCAGTATGGCCGAGCGGTCTAAGGCGCCAGACTCAAGGGGCTTAGCTTCCTTCGTTCACGATGTGAATCTGTGTATTCTGGTCCTCGTTTGAGGGCGTGGGTTCGAATCCCACTTCTGACACGATGTGTTTTTCGAATATAACTGGAAGAGGTGTAATTTTAAAACGTCCAAATTACATAAAACCACGTCAGGATGGCCGAGCGGCCTAAGGTGCCAGACTCAAGGGGCTTAGCTTCCTTCGTTCACGATGTGAATCTGTGTATTCTCGTCCTCGGTTTAGGGCGTGGGTTCGAATCCCACTTCTGACACGATGTGTTTTTTGAAATTAACTGGAAGAGATGTAATTTTAAAACGTCCAAATTACATAAAACTACGTCAGGATGGCCGAGCGGTCTAAGGCGCCAGACTCAAGGGGCTTAGCTTCCTTCGTTCACAATGTGAATCTGTGTATTCTCGTCCTCGTTTTAGGGCGTGGGTTCGAATCCCACTTCTGACACGATGTGTTTTTTGAAAATAACTGGAAGAGATGTAATTTTAAAACGTCCAAATTACATAAAACTACGTCAGGATGGCCGAGCGGTCTAAGGCGCCAGACTCAAGGGGCTTAGCTTCCTTCGTTCACGATGTGAATCTGTGTATTCTGGTCCTCGTTTGAGGGCGTGGGTTCGAATCCCACTTATGACACGATGTGTTTTATGAAAATAACTGGAAGAGATGTAATTTTAAAACGTCAAAATTACCAAAGACCACAACAGGATGGCCGAGCTGTCTAAGGCGACAGACTCAAGGGGCTTAGCTTCCTTCGTTCACGATGTGAATCTGTGTATTCTCGTCCTCGTTTTAGGGCGTGGGTTCGAATCCCACTTCTGACACGATGTGTTTTTTGAAAATAACTGGAAGAGATGTAATTTTAAAACGTCCAAATTACATATAACCACGTCAGGAGGGCCGAGCGGTCTAAACGCCAGACTCAAGGGGCTTAGCTTCCTTCGTTTACGATGTGAATCTGTGTATTCTGGTCCTCGTTTGAGGGCGTGGGTTCGAATTCCACTTATGACACGATGTGTTTTATGAAAATAACTTCAAGAGATGTAATTTTAAAACGTCAAAATTACCAAAGACCACAACAGGATGGCCGAGCTGTCTAAGGCGACAGACTCAAGGGGCTTAGCTTCCTTCGTTCACGATGTGAATCTGTGTATTCTCGTCCTCGTTTTAGGGCGTGGGTTCGAATCCCACTTCTGACACGATGTGTTTTTTGAAAAGAACTGGAAGAGATGTAATTTTAAAACGTCCAAATTACTTAAAACCACGTCAGGAGGGCCGAGCGGTCTAAACGCCAGACTCAAGGGGCTTAGCTTCCTTCGTTTACGATGTAAATCTGTGTATTCTGGTCCTCGTTTGAGGGCGTGCGTTCGAATCCCACTTATGACACGATGTGTTTTATGAAAATAACTGGAAGAGATGTAATTTTAAAACGTCAAAATTACCAAAGACCACAACAGGATGGCCGAGCTGTCTAAGGCGACAGACTCAAGGGGCTTAGCTTCCTTCGTTCACGATGTGAATCTGTGTATTCTCGTCCTCGTTTTAGGGCGTGGGTTCGAATCCCACTTCTGACACGATGTGTTTTTTGAAAATAACTGGAAGAGATGTAATTTTAAAACTTCCAAATTACATAAAACCACGTCAGGATGGCCGAGCGGCCTAAGGTGCCAGACTCAAGGGGCTTAGCTTCCTTCGTTCACGATGTGAATCACTGTATTCTGGTCCTCGTTTGAGGGCGTGGGTTCAAATCCCACTTCTCACACGGTGTGTTTTTCGAATATAACTGGAAGAGATGTAATTTTAAAACGTCCAAATTACATAAAACCACGTCAGGATGGCCGAGCGGCCTAAGGTGCCAGACTCAAGGGGCTTAGCTTCCTTCGTTCACAATGTGAATCTGTGTATTCTCGTCCTCGTTTTAGGGCGTGGGTTCGAATCCCACTTCTGACACGATGTGTTTTTTGAAAATAACTGGAAGAGATGTAATTATAAAACGTCCAAATTACATAAAACTACGTCAGGATGGCCGAGCGGTCTAAGGCGCCAGACTCAAGGTGCTTAGCTTCCTTCGTTCACGATGTGAATCTGTGTATTCTGGTCCTCGTTTGAGGGCGTGGGTTCGAATCCCACTTATGACACGATGTGTTTTATGAAAATAACTGGAAGAGATGTAATTTTAAAACGTCAAAATTACCAAAGACCACAACAGGATGGCCGAGCTGTCTAAGGCGACAGACTCAAGGGGCTTAGCTTCCTTCGTTCACGATGTGAATCTGTGTATTCTCGTCCTCGTTTTAGGGCGTGGGTTCGAATCCCACTTCTGACACGATGTGTTTTTTGAAAATAACTGGAAGAGATGTAATTTTAAAACGTCCAAATTACATATAACCACGTCAGGAGGGCCGAGCGGTCTAAACGCCAGACTCAAGGGGCTTAGCTTCCTTCGTTTACGATGTGAATCTGTGTATTCTGGTCCTCGTTTGAGGGCGTGGGTTCGAATTCCACTTATGACACGATGTGTTTTATGAAAATAACTTCAAGAGATGTAATTTTAAAACGTCAAAATTACCAAAGACCGCAACAGGATGGCCGAGCGTTCTAAGGCGCCAGACTCAAGGGGCTAAGCTTCCTTCGTTCACGATGTGAATCTGTGTATTCTGGTCCTCGTTTGAGGGCGTGGGTTCGTATCCCACTTCTGACACGATGTGTTTTATGAAAATAACTGGAAGAGATGTAATTTTAAAACGTCCAAATTACATAAAACCACGTCAGGAGGGCCGAGCGGTCTAAACGCCAGACTCAAGGGGCTTAGCTTCCTTCGTTTACGATGTGAATCTGTGTATTCTGGTCCTCGTTTGAGGGCGTGGGTTCGAATCCCACTTATGACACGATGTGTTTTATGAAAATAACTGGAAGAGATGTAATTTTAAAACGTCCAAATTACATAAAACCACGTCAGGATGGCCGAGCGGCCTAAGGTGCCAGACTCAAGGGGCTTAGCTTCCTTCGTTCACGATGTGAATCACTGAATTCTGGTCCTCGTTTGAGGGCGTGGGTTCGAATCCCACTTCTGACACCATGTGTTTTATGAAAATAACTAGAAGAGATGTAATTTTGAAACGTCCAAATTACATAAAACCACGTCAGTATGGCCGAGCGGTCTAAGGCGCCAGACTCAAGGGGCTTAGCTTCCTTCGTTCACGATGTGAATCTGTGTATTCTGGTCCTCGTTTGAGGGCGTGGGTTCGAATCCCACTTCTGACACGATGTGTTTTTCGAATATAACTGGAAGAGGTGTAATTTTAAAACGTCCAAATTACATAAAACCACGTCAGGATGGCCGAGCGGCCTAAGGTGCCAGACTCAAGGGGCTTAGCTTCCTTCGTTCACGATGTGAATCTGTGTATTCTCGTCCTCGGTTTAGGGCGTGGGTTCGAATCCCACTTCTGACACGATGTGTTTTTTGAAATTAACTGGAAGAGATGTAATTTTAAAACGTCCAAATTACATAAAACTACGTCAGGATGGCCGAGCGGTCTAAGGCGCCAGACTCAAGGGGCTTAGCTCCTTCGTTCACGATGTGAATCTGTGTATTCTGGTCCTCGTTTGAGGGCGTGGGTTCGAATCCCACTTATGACACGATGTGTTTTATGAAAATAACTTGAAGAGATGTAATTTTAAAACGTCAAAATTACCAAAGACCACAACAGGATGGCCGAGCTGTCTAAGGCGACAGACTCAAGGGGCTTAGCTTCCTTCGTTCACGATGTGAATTTGTGTATTCTCGTCCTCGTTTTAGGGCGTGGGTTCGAATCCCACTTCTGACACGATGTGTGTTTTGAAAATAACTGGAAGAGATGTAATTTTAAAACGTCCAAATTACATAAAACCACGTCAGGATGGCCGAGCGGTCTAAGGCGCCAGACTCAAGGGGCTTAGCTTCCTTCGTTCACAATGTGAATCTGTGTATTCTCGTCCTCGTTTTAGGGCGTGGGTTCGAATCCCACTTCTGACACGATGTGTTTTTTGAAAATAACTGGAAGAGATGTAATTTTAAAACGTCCAAATTACATAAAACTACGTCAGGATGGCCGAGCGGTCTAAGGCGCCAGACTCAAGGGGCTTAGCTTCCTTCGTTCACGATGTGAATCTGTGTATTCTGGTCCTCGTTTGAGGGCGTGGGTTCGAATCCCACTTATGACACGATGTGTTTTATGAAAATAACTGGAAGAGATGTAATTTTAAAACGTCAAAATTACCAAAGACCACAACAGGATGGCCGAGCTGTCTAAGGCGACAGACTCAAGGGGCTTAGCTTCCTTCGTTCACGATGTGAATCTGTGTATTCTCGTCCTCGTTTTAGGGCGTGGGTTCGAATCCCACTTCTGACACGATGTGTTTTTTGAAAATAACTGGAAGAGATGTAATTTTAAAACGTCCAAATTACATATAACCACGTCAGGAGGGCCGAGCGGTCTAAACGCCAGACTCAAGGGGCTTAGCTTCCTTCGTTTACGATGTGAATCTGTGTATTCTGGTCCTCGTTTGAGGGCGTGGGTTCGAATTCCACTTATGACACGATGTGTTTTATGAAAATAACTTCAAGAGATGTAATTTTAAAACGTCAAAATTACCAAAGACCGCAACAGGATGGCCGAGCGTTCTAAGGCGCCAGACTCAAGGGGCTAAGCTTCCTTCGTTCACGATGTGAATCTGTGTATTCTGGTCCTCGTTTGAGGGCGTGGGTTCGTATCCCACTTCTGACACGATGTGTTTTATGAAAATAACTGGAAGAGATGTAATTTTAAAACGTCCAAATTACATAAAACCACGTCAGGAGGGCCGAGCGGTCTAAACGCCAGACTCAAGGGGCTTAGCTTCCTTCGTTTACGATGTGAATCTGTGTATTCTGGTCCTCGTTTGAGGGCGTGGGTTCGAATCCCACTTATGACACGATGTGTTTTATGAAAATAACTGGAAGAGATGTAATTTTAAAAAGTCCAAATTACATAAAACCACGTCAGGATGGCCGAGCGGCCTAAGGTGCCAGACTCAAGGGGCTTAGCTTCCTTCGTTCACGATGTGAATCACTGAATTCTGGTCCTCGTTTGAGGGCGTGGGTTCGAATCCCACTTCTGACACCATGTGTTTTATGAAAATAACTAGAAGAGATGTAATTTTGAAACGTCCAAATTACATAAAACCACGTCAGTATGGCCGAGCGGTCTAAGGCGCCAGACTCAAGGGGCTTAGCTTCCTTCGTTCACGATGTGAATCTGTGTATTCTGGTCCTCGTTTGAGGGCGTGGGTTCGAATCCCACTTCTGACACGATGTGTTTTTCGAATATAACTGGAAGAGGTGTAATTTTAAAACGTCCAAATTACATAAAACCACGTCAGGATGGTCGAGCGGCCTAAGGTGCCAGACTCAAGGGGCTTAGCTTCCTTCGTTCACGATGTGAATCTGTGTATTCTCGTCCTCGGTTTAGGGCGTGGGTTCGAATCCCACTTCTGACACGATGTGTTTTTTGAAATTAACTGGAAGAGATGTAATTTTAAAACGTCCAAATTACATAAAACTACGTCAGGATGGCCGAGCGGTCTAAGGCGCCAGACTCAAGGGGCTTAGCTTCCTTCGTTCACGATGTGAATCTGTGTATTCTGGTCCTCGTTTGAGGGCGTGGGTTCGAATCCCACTTATGACACGATGTGTTTTATGAAAATAACTTGAAGAGATGTAATTTTAAAACGTCAAAATTACCAAAGACCACAACAGGATGGCCGAGCTGTCTAAGGCGACAGACTCAAGGGGCTTAGCTTCCTTCGTTCACGATGTGAATTTGTGTATTCTCGTCCTCGTTTTAGGGCGTGGGTTCGAATCCCACTTCTGACACGATGTGTTTTTTGAAAATAACTGGAAGAGATGTAATTTTAAAACGTCCAAATTACATAAAACCACGTCAGGATGGCCGAGCGGTCTAAGGCGCCAGACTCAAGGGGCTTAGCTTCCTTCGTTCACGATGTGAATCTGTGTATTCTGGTCCTCGTTTGAGGGCGTGGGTTCGAATCCCACTTCTGACACGATGTGTTTTTCGAATATAACTGGAAGAGGTGTAATTTTAAAACGTCCAAATTACATAAAACCACGTCAGGATGGCCGAGCGGTCTAAGGCGCCAGACTCAAGGGACTTAGCTTCCTTCGTTCACGATGTGAATCTGTGTATTCTGGTCCTCGTTTGAGGGCGTGGGTTCGAATCCCACTTCTGACACGATGTGTTTTTCGAATATAACTGGAAGAGGTGTAATTTTAAAACGTCCAAATTACATAAAACCACGTCAGGATGGCCGAGCGGCCTAAGGTGCCAGACTCAAGGGGCTTAGCTTCCTTCGTTCACGATGTGAATCTGTGTATTCTCGTCCTCGGTTTAGGGCGTAAGTTCGAATCCCACTTCTGACACGATGTGTTTTTTGAAAATAACTGGAAGAGATGTAATTTTAAAACGTCCAAATTACATAAAAGTACGTCAGGATGGCCGAGCGGTCTAAGGCGCCAGACTCAAGGGGCTTAGCTTCCTTCGTTCACGATGTGAATCTGTGTATTCTGGTCCTCGTTTGAGGGCGTGGGTTCGTATCCCACTTCTGACACGATGTGTTTTATGAAAATAACTGGAAGAGATGTAATTTTAAAACGTCCAAATTACATAAAACTACGTCAGGATGGCCGAGCGGTCTAAGGCGCCAGACTCAAGGGGCTTAGCTTCCTTCGTTCACGATGTGAATCTGTGTATTCTAGTCCTCGTTTGAGGGCGTGGGTTCGAATCCCACTTCTGACACGATGTGTTTTTTGAAAATAACTGGAAGAGATGTAATTTTAAAACGTCCAAATTACATAAAACCACGTCAGGATGGCCGAGCGGTCTAAGGCGCCAGACTCAAGGGGCTTAGCTTCCTTCGTTCACGATGTGAATCTGTGTATTCTGGTCCTCTTTTGAGGACGTGGGTTCGTATCGCACTTCTGACACGATGTGTTTTATGAAAATAACTGTAAGAGATGTAATTTTAAAACGTCCAAATTACATAAAACTACAACAGGATGGCCGAGCGGTCTTAGGCGACAGACTCAAGTGTTCTTAGTTTCATTGGTTGACGATGTGAATCGCTGTATTCTGGTCCTCGTTTGAGGGCGTGGGTTCGAATCCCACTTATGACACGATGTGTTTTATGAAAATAACTGGAAGAGATGTAATTTTGAAACGTCCAAATTACATAAAACCACGTCAGTATGGCCGAGCGGTCTAAGGCGCCAGACTCAAGGGGCTTAGCTTCCTTCGTTCACGATGTGAATCTGTGTATTCTGGTCCTCGTTTGAGGGCGTGGGTTCGAATCCCACTTCTGACACGATGTGTTTTTCGAATATAACTGGAAGAGATGTAATTTTAAAACGTCCAAATTACATAAAACCACGTCAGGATGGCCGAGCGGTCTAAGGCGCCAGACTCAAGGGGCTTAGCTTCCTTCGTTCACGATGTGAATCTGTTTATTCTGGTCCTCGTTTGAGGGCGTGGGTTCGTATCCCACTTCTGACACGATGTGTTTTATGAAAATAACTTGAAGAGATGTAATTTTAAAACGTCAAAATTACCAAAGACCACAACAGGATGGCCGAGCTGTCTAAGGCGACAGACTCAAGGGGCTTAGCTTCCTTCGTTCACGATGTGAATTTGTGTATTCTCGTCCTCGTTTTAGGGCGTGGGTTCGAATCCCACTTCTGACACGATGTGTTTTTTGAAAATAACTGGAAGAGATGTAATTTTAAAATGTCCAAATTACATAAAACCACGTCAGGATGGCCGAGCGGTCTAAGGCGCCAGACTCAAGGGGCTTAGCTTCCTTCGTTCACGATGTGAATCTGTGTATTCTGGTCCTCGTTTGAGGGCGTGGGTTCGAATCCCACTTCTGACACGATGTGTTTTTCGAATATAACTGGAAGAGGTGTAATTTTAAAACGTCCAAATTACATAAAACCACGTCAGGATGGCCGAGCGGCCTAAGGTGCCAGACTCAAGGGGCTTAGCTTCCTTCGTTCACGATGTGAATCTGTGTATTCTCGTCCTCGTTTTAGGGCGTGGGTTCGAATCCCACTTCTGACACGATGTGTTTTTTGAAAATAACTGGAAGAGATGTAATTTTAAAATGTCCAAATTACATAAAACCACGTCAGGATGGCCGAGCGGTCTAAGGCGCCAGACTCAAGGGGCTTAGCTTCCTTCGTTCACGATGTGAATCTGTGTATTCTGGTCCTCGTTTGAGGGCGTGGGTTCGAATCCCACTTCTGACACGATGTGTTTTTCGAATATAACTGGAAGAGGTGTAATTTTAAAACGTCCAAATTACATAAAACCACGTCAGGATGGCCGAGCGGTCTAAGGCGCCAGACTCAAGGGACTTAGCTTCCTTCGTTCACGATGTGAATCTGTGTATTCTGGTCCTCGTTTGAGGGCGTGGGTTCGAATCCCACTTCTGACACGATGTGTTTTTCGAATATAACTGGAAGAGGTGTAATTTTAAAACGTCCAAATTACATAAAACCACGTCAGGATGGCCGAGCGGCCTAAGGTGCCAGACTCAAGGGGCTTAGTTTCCTTCGTTCACGATGTGAATCTGTGTATTCTCGTCCTCGGTTTAGGGCGTGGGTTCGAATCCCACTTCTGACACGATGTGTTTTTTGAAAATAACTGGAAGAGATGTAATTTTAGAACGTCCAAATTACATAAAACTACGTCAGGATGGCCGAGCGGTCTAAGGCGCCAGACTCAAGGGGCTTAGCTTCCTTCGTTCACGATGTGAATCTGTGTATTCTGGTCCTCGTTTGAGGGCGTGGGTTCGTATCCCACTTCTGACACGATGTGTTTTATGAAAATAACTGGAAGAGATGTAATTTTAAAACGTCCAAATTACATAAAACCACGTCAGGAGGGCCGAGCGGTCTAAACGCCAGACTCAAGGGGCTTAGCTTCCTTCGTTTACGATGTGAATCTGTGTATTCTGGTCCTCGTTTGAGGGCGTGGGTTCGAATCCCACTTATGACACGATGTGTTTTATGAAAATAACTTGAAGAGATGTAATTTTAAAACGTCAAAATTACCACAGACCACAACAGGATGGCCGAGCTGTCTAAGGCGACAGACTCAAGGGGCTTAGCTTCCTTCGTTCACGATGTGAATTTGTGTATTCTCGTCCTCGTTTTAGGGCGTGGGTTCGAATCCCACTTCTGACACGATGTGTTTTTTGAAAATAACTGGAAGAGATGTAATTTTAAAATGTCCAAATTACATAAAACCACGTCAGGATGGCCGAGCGGTCTAAGGCGCCAGACTCAAGGGGCTTAGCTTCCTTCGTTCACGATGTGAATCTGTGTATTCTGGTCCTCGTTTGAGGGCGTGGGTTCGAATCCCACTTCTGACACGATGTGTTTTTCGAATATAACTGGAAGAGGTGTAATTTTAAAACGTCCAAATTACATAAAACCACGTCAGGATGGCCGAGCGGTCTAAGGCGCCAGACTCAAGGGACTTAGCTTCCTTCGTTCACGATGTGAATCTGTGTATTCTGGTCCTCGTTTGAGGGCGTGGGTTCGAATCCCACTTCTGACACGATGTGTTTTTCGAATATAACTGGAAGAGGTGTAATTTTAAAACGTCCAAATTACATAAAACCACGTCAGGATGGCCGAGCGGCCTAAGGTGCCAGACTCAAGGGGCTTAGCTTCCTTCGTTCGCGATGTGAATCTGTGTATTCTCGTCCTCGGTTTAGGGCGTGGGTTCGAATCCCACTTATGACACGATGTGTTTTATGAAAATAACTTGAAGAGATGTAATTTTAAAACGTCAAAATTACCACAGACCACAACAGGATGGCCGAGCTGTCTAAGGCGACAGACTCAAGGGGCTTAGCTTCCTTCGTTCACGATGTGAATCTGTGTATTCTGGTCCTCGTTTGAGGGCGTGGGTTCGAATCCCACTTCTGACACGATGTGTTTTTCGAATATAACTGGAAGAGGTGTAATTTTAAAACGTCCAAATTACATAAAACCACGTCAGGATGGCCGAGCGGCCTAAGGTGCCAGACTCAAGGGGCTTAGCTTCCTTCGTTCACGATGTGAATCTGTGTATTCTCGTCCTCGGTTTAGGGCGTGGGTTCGAATCCCACTTCTGACACAATGTGTTTTTTGAAAATAACTGGAAGAGATGTAATTTTAAAACGTCCAAATTACATAAAACTACGTCAGGATGGCCGAGCGGTCTAAGGCGCCAGACTCAAGGGGCTTAGCTTCCTTCGTTCACGATGTGAATCTGTGTATTCTGGTCCTCGTTTGAGGGCGTGGGTTCGTATCCCACTTCTGACACGATGTGTTTTATGAAAATAACTGGAAGAGATGTAATTTTAAAACGTCCAAATTACATAAAACCACGTCAGGAGGGCCGAGCGGTCTAAACGCCAGACTCAAGGGGCTTAGCTTCCTTCGTTTACGATGTGAATCTGTGTATTCTGGTCCTCGTTTGAGGGCGTGGGTTCGAATCCCACTTATGACACGATGTGTTTTATGAAAATAACTGGAAGAGATGTAATTTTAAAACGTCAAAATTACCAAAGACCACAACAGGATGGCCGAGCTGTCTAAGGCGACAGACTCAAGGGGCTTAGCTTCCTTCGTTCACGATGTGAATCTGTGTATTCTCGTCCTCGTTTTAGGGCGTGGGTTCGAATCCCACTTCTGACAAGATGTGTTTTTTGAAAATAACTTGAAGAGATGTAATTTTAAAACGTCCAAATTACATAAAACCACGTCAGGATGGCCGAGCGGCCTAAGGTGCCAGACTCAAGGGGCTTAGCTTCCTTCGTTCACGATGTGAATCTGTGTATTCTCGTCCTCGTTTTAGGGCGTGGGTTCGTATCCCACTTCTGACACGATGTGTTTTATGAAAATAACTGGAAGAGATGTAATTTTAAAACGTCCAAATTACATAAAACCACGTCAGGAGGGCCGAGCGGTCTAAACGCCAGACTCAAGGGGCTTAGCTTCCTTCGTTTACGATGTGAATCTGTGTATTCTGGTCCTCGTTTGAGGGCGTGGGTTCGAATCCCACTTATGACACGATGTGTTTTATGAAAATAACTGGAAGAGATGTAATTTTAAAACGTCAAAATTACCAAAGACCACAACAGGATGGCCGAGCTGTCAAAGGCGACAGACTCAAGGGGCTTAGCTTCCTTCGTTCACGATGTGAATCTGTGTATTCTCGTCCTCGTTTTAGGGCGTGGGTTCGAATCCCACTTCTGACACGATGTGTTTTTTGAAAATAACTGGAAGAGATGTAATTTTAAAACGTCCAAATTACATACAACCACGTCAGGATGGCCGAGCGGCCTAAGGTGCCAGACTCAAGGGGCTTAGCTTCCTTCGTTCACGATGTGAATCTGTGTATTCTTGTCCTCGTTTTAGGGCGTGGGTTCGAATCCCACTTCTGACACGATGTGTTTTTTGAAATTAACTGGAAGAGATGTAATTTTAAAACGTCCAAATTACATAAAACTACGTCAGGATTGCCGAGCGGTCTAAGGCGCCAGACTCAAGGGGCTTAGCTTCCTTCGTTCACGATGTGAATCTGTGTATTCTGGTCTTCGTTTGAGGGCGTGGGTTCGTATCCCACTTCTGACACGATGTGTTTTATGAAAATAACTGGAAGAGATGTAATTTTAAAACGTCCAAATTACATAAAACCACGTCAGGAGGGCCGAGCGGTCTAAACGCCAGACTCAAGGGGCTTAGCTTCCTTCGTTTACGATGTGAATCTGTGTATTCTGGTCCTCGTTTGAGGGCGTGGGTTCGAATCCCACTTATGACACGATGTGTTTTATGAAAATAACTGGAAGAGATGTAATTTTAAAACGTCAAAATTACCAAAGACCACAACAGGATGGCCGAGCTGTCTAAGGCGACAGACTCAAGGGGCTTAGCTTCCTTCGTTCACGATGTGAATTTGTGTATTCTCGTCCTCGTTTTAGGGCGTGGGTTCGAATCCCACTTCTGACACGATGTGTTTTTTGAAAATAACTGGAAGAGATGTAATTTTAAAACGTCCAAATTACATAAAACCACGTCAGGATGGCCGAGCGGTCTAAGGCGCCAGACTCAAGGGGCTTAGCTTCCTTCGTTCACGATGTGAATCTGTGTATTCTGGTCTTCGTTTGAGGGCGTGGGTTCGAATCCCACTTCTGACACGATGTGTTTTTCGAATATAACTGGAAGAGGTGTAATTTTAAAACGTCCAAATTACATAAAACCACGTCAGGATGGCCGAGCGGCCTAAGGTGCCAGACTCAAGGGGCTTAGCTTCCTTCGTTCACGATGTGAATCTGTGTATTCTCGTCCTCGGTTTAGGGCGTGGGTTCGAATCCCACTTCTGACACAATGTGTTTTTTGAAAATAACTGGAAGAGATGTAATTTTAAAACGTCCAAATTACATAAAACTACGTCAGGATGGCCGAGCGGTCTAAGGCGCCAGACTCAAGGGGCTTAGCTTCCTTCGTTCACGATGTGAATCTGTGTATTCTGGTCCTCGTTTGAGGGCGTGGGTTCGTATCCCACTTCTGACACGATGTGTTTTATGAAAATAACTGGAAGAGATGTAATTTTAAAACGTCCAAATTACATAAAACCACGTCAGGAGGGCCGAGCGGTCTAAACGCCAGACTCAAGGGGCTTAGCTTCCTTCGTTTACGATGTGAATCTGTGTATTCTGGTCCTCGTTTGAGGGCGTGGGTTCGAATCCCACTTATGACACGATGTGTTTTATGAAAATAACTTGAAGAGATGTAATTTTAAAACGTCAAAATTACCAAAGACCACAACAGGATGGCCGAGCTGTCTAAGGCGACAGACTCAAGGGGCTTAGCTTCCTTCGTTCACGATGTGAATTTGTGTATTCTCGTCCTCGTTTTAGGGCGTGGGTTCGAATCCCACTTCTGACACGATGTGTTTTTTGAAAATAACTGGAAGAGATGTAATTTTAAAACGTCCAAATTACATACAACCACGTCAGGATGGCCGAGCGGCCTAAGGTGCCAGACTCAAGGGGCTTAGCTTCCTTCGTTCACGATGTGAATCTGTGTATTCTTGTCCTCGTTTTAGGGCGTGGGTTCGAATCCCACTTCTGACACGATGTGTTTTTTGAAATTAACTGGAAGAGATGTAATTTTAAAACGTCCAAATTACATAAAACTACGTCAGGATTGCCGAGCGGTCTAAGGCGCCAGACTCAAGGGGCTTAGCTTCCTTCGTTCACGATGTGAATCTGTGTATTCTGGTCCTCGTTTGAGGGCGTGGGTTCGTATCCCACTTCTGACACGATGTGTTTTATGAAAATAACTGGAAGAGATGTAATTTTAAAACGTCCAAATTACATAAAACCACGTCAGGAGGGCCGAGCGGTCTAAACGCCAGACTCAAGGGGCTTAGCTTCCTTCGTTTACGATGTGAATCTGTGTATTCTGGTCCTCGTTTGAGGGCGTGGGTTCGAATCCCACTTATGACACGATGTGTTTTATGAAAATAACTGGAAGAGATGTAATTTTAAAACGTCAAAATTACCAAAGACCACAACAGGATGGCCGAGCTGTCTAAGGCGACAGACTCAAGGGGCTTAGCTTCCTTCGTTCACGATGTGAATTTGTGTATTCTCGTCCTCGTTTTAGGGCGTGGGTTCGAATCCCACTTCTGACACGATGTGTTTTTTGAAAATAACTGGAAGAGATGTAATTTTAAAACGTCCAAATTACATAAAACCACGTCAGGATGGCCGAGCGGTCAAAGGCGCCAGACTCAAGGGGCTTAGCTTCCTTCGTTCACGATGTGAATCTGTGTATTCTGGTCTTCGTTTGAGGGCGTGGGTTCGAATCCCACTTCTGACACGATGTGTTTTTCGAATATAACTGGAAGAGGTGTAATTTTAAAACGTCCAAATTACATAAAACCACGTCAGGATGGCCGAGCGGCCTAAGGTGCCAGACTCAAGGGGCTTAGCTTCCTTCGTTCACGATGTGAATCTGTGTATTCTCGTCCTCGGTTTAGGGCGTGGGTTCGAATCCCACTTCTGACACAATGTGTTTTTTGAAATTAACTGGAAGAGATGTAATTTTAAAACGTCCAAATTACATAAAACTACGTCAGGATGGCCGAGCGGTCTAAGGCGCCAGACTCAAGGGGCTTAGCTTCCTTCGTTCACGATGTGAATCTGTGTATTCTGGTCCTCGTTTGAGGGCGTGGGTTCGTATCCCACTTCTGACACGATGTGTTTTATGAAAATAACTGGAAGAGATGTAATTTTAAAACGTCCAAATTACATAAAACCACGTCAGGAGGGCCGAGCGGTCTAAACGCCAGACTCAAGGGGCTTAGCTTCCTTCGTTTACGATGTGAATCTGTGTATTCTGGTCCTCGTTTGAGGGCGTGGGTTCGAATCCCACTTATGACACGATGTGTTTTATGAAAATAACTTGAAGAGATGTAATTTTAAAACGTCAAAATTACCAAAGACCACAACAGGATGGCCGAGCTGTCTAAGGCGACAGACTCAAGGGGCTTAGCTTCCTTCGTTCACGATGTGAATCTGTGTATTCTCGTCCTCGTTTTAGGGCGTGGGTTCGAATCCCACTTCTGACAAGATGTGTTTTTTGAAATTAACTGGAAGAGATGTAATTTTAAAACGTCCAAATTACATAAAACTACGTCAGGATGGCCGAGCGGTCTAAGGCGCCAGACTCAAGGGGCTTAGCTTCCTTCGTTCACGATGTGAATCTGTGTATTCTGGTCCTCGTTTGAGGGCGTGGGTTCGTATCCCACTTCTGACACGATGTGTTTTATGAAAATAACTGGAAGAGATGTAATTTTAAAACGTCCAAATTACATAAAACCACGTCAGGAGGGCCGAGCGGTCTAAACGCCAGACTCAAGGGGCTTAGCTTCCTTCGTTTACGATGTGAATCTGTGTATTCTGGTCCTCGTTTGAGGGCGTGGGTTCGAATCCCACTTATGACACGATGTGTTTTATGAAAATAACTTGAAGAGATGTAATTTTAAAACGTCAAAATTACCAAAGACCACAACAGGATGGCCGAGCTGTCTAAGGCGACAGACTCAAGGGGCTTAGCTTCCTTCGTTCACGATGTGAATCTGTGTATTCTCGTCCTCGTTTTAGGGCGTGGGTTCGAATCCCACTTCTGACAAGATGTGTTTTTTGAAAATAACTTGAAGAGATGTAATTTTAAAACGTCCAAATTACATAAAACCACGTCAGGATGGCCGAGCGGCCTAAGGTGCCAGACTCAAGGGGCTTAGCTTCCTTCGTTCACGATGTGAATCTGTGTATTCTCGTCCTCGTTTTAGGGCGTGGGTTCGTATCCCACTTCTGACACGATGTGTTTTATGAAAATAACTGGAAGAGATGTAATTTTAAAACGTCCAAATTACATAAAACCACGTCAGGAGGGCCGAGCGGTCTAAACGCCAGACTCAAGGGGCTTAGCTTCCTTCGTTTACGATGTGAATCTGTGTATTCTGGTCCTCGTTTGAGGGCGTGGGTTCGAATCCCACTTATGACACGATGTGTTTTATGAAAATAACTGGAAGAGATGTAATTTTAAAACGTCCAAATTACATACAACCACGTCAGGATGGCCGAGCGGCCTAAGGTGCCAGACTCAAGGGGCTTAGCTTCCTTCGTTCACGATGTGAATCTGTGTATTCTTGTCCTCGTTTTAGGGCGTGGGTTCGAATCCCACTTCTGACACGATGTGTTTTTTGAAATTAACTGGAAGAGATGTAATTTTAAAACGTCCAAATTACATAAAACTACGTCAGGATTGCCGAGCGGTCTAAGGCGCCAGACTCAAGGGGCTTAGCTTCCTTCGTTCACGATGTGAATCTGTGTATTCTGGTCCTCGTTTGAGGGCGTGGGTTCGTATCCCACTTCTGACACGATGTGTTTTATGAAAATAACTGGAAGAGATGTAATTTTAAAACGTCCAAATTACATAAAACCACGTCAGGAGGGCCGAGCGGTCTAAACGCCAGACTCAAGGGGCTTAGCTTCCTTCGTTTACGATGTGAATCTGTGTATTCTGGTCCTCGTTTGAGGGCGTGGGTTCGAATCCCACTTATGACACGATGTGTTTTATGAAAATAACTGGAAGAGATGTAATTTTAAAACGTCAAAATTACCAAAGACCACAACAGGATGGCCGAGCTGTCAAAGGCGACAGACTCAAGGGGCTTAGCTTCCTTCGTTCACGATGTGAATCTGTGTATTCTCGTCCTCGTTTTAGGGCGTGGGTTCGAATCCCACTTCTGACAAGATGTGTTTTTTGAAAATAACTGGAAGAGATGTAATTTTAAAACGTCCAAATTACATAAAACCACGTCAGGATGGCCGAGCGGCCTAAGGTGCCAGACTCAAGGGGCTTAGCTTCCTTCGTTCACGATGTGAATCTGTGTATTCTCGTCCTCGTTTTAGGGCGTGGGTTCGTATCCCACTTCTGACACGATGTGTTTTATGAAAATAACTGGAAGAGATGTAATTTTAAAACGTCCAAATTACATAAAACCACGTCAGGAGGGCCGAGCGGTCTAAACGCCAGACTCAAGGGGCTTAGCTTCCTTCGTTTACGATGTGAATCTGTGTATTCTGGTCCTCGTTTGAGGGCGTGGGTTCGTATCCCACTTCTGACACGATGTGTTTTATGAAAATAACTGGAAGAGATGTAATTTTAAAACGTCCAAATTACATAAAACCACGTCAGGAGGGCCGAGCGGTCTAAACGCCAGACTCAAGTGGCTTAGCTTCCTTCGTTTACGATGTGAATCTGTGTATTCTGGTCCTCGTTTGAGGGCGTGGGTTCGAATCCCACTTATGACACGATGTGTTTTATGAAAATAACTTGAAGAGATGTAATTTTAAAACGTCAAAATTACCAAAGACCACAACAGGATGGCCGAGCTGTCTAAGGCGACAGACTCAAGGGGCTTAGCTTCCTTCGTTCACGATGTGAATCTGTGTATTCTCGTCCTCGTTTTAGGGCGTGGGTTCGAATCCCACTTCTGACAAGATGTGTTTTTTGAAAATAACTTGAAGAGATGTAATTTTAAAACGTCCAAATTACATAAAACCACGTCAGGATGGCCGAGCGGCCTAAGGTGCCAGACTCAAGGGGCTTAGCTTCCTTCGTTCACGATGTGAATCTGTGTATTCTCGTCCTCGTTTTAGGGCGTGGGTTCGTATCCCACTTCTGACACGATGTGTTTTATGAAAATAACTGGAAGAGATGTAATTTTAAAACGTCCAAATTACATAAAACCACGTCAGGAGGGCCGAGCGGTCTAAACGCCAGACTCAAGGGGCTTAGCTTCCTTCGTTTACGATGTGAATCTGTGTATTCTGGTCCTCGTTTGAGGGCGTGGGTTCGAATCCCACTTATGACACGATGTGTTTTATGAAAATAACTGGAAGAGATGTAATTTTAAAACGTCCAAATTACATACAACCACGTCAGGATGGCCGAGCGGCCTAAGGTGCCAGACTCAAGGGGCTTAGCTTCCTTCGTTCACGATGTGAATCTGTGTATTCTTGTCCTCGTTTTAGGGCGTGGGTTCGAATCCCACTTCTGACACGATGTGTTTTTTGAAATTAACTGGAAGAGATGTAATTTTAAAACGTCCAAATTACATAAAACTACGTCAGGATTGCCGAGCGGTCTAAGGCGCCAGACTCAAGGGGCTTAGCTTCCTTCGTTCACGATGTGAATCTGTGTATTCTGGTCCTCGTTTGAGGGCGTGGGTTCGTATCCCACTTCTGACACGATGTGTTTTATGAAAATAACTGGAAGAGATGTAATTTTAAAACGTCCAAATTACATAAAACCACGTCAGGAGGGCCGAGCGGTCTAAACGCCAGACTCAAGGGGCTTAGCTTCCTTCGTTTACGATGTGAATCTGTGTATTCTGGTCCTCGTTTGAGGGCGTGGGTTCGAATCCCACTTATGACACGATGTGTTTTATGAAAATAACTGGAAGAGATGTAATTTTAAAACGTCAAAATTACCAAAGACCACAACAGGATGGCCGAGCTGTCAAAGGCGACAGACTCAAGGGGCTTAGCTTCCTTCGTTCACGATGTGAATCTGTGTATTCTCGTCCTCGTTTTAGGGCGTGGGTTCGAATCCCACTTCTGACAAGATGTGTTTTTTGAAAATAACTGGAAGAGATGTAATTTTAAAACGTCCAAATTACATAAAACCACGTCAGGATGGCCGAGCGGCCTAAGGTGCCAGACTCAAGGGGCTTAGCTTCCTTCGTTCACGATGTGAATCTGTGTATTCTCGTCCTCGTTTTAGGGCGTGGGTTCGTATCCCACTTCTGACACGATGTGTTTTATGAAAATAACTGGAAGAGATGTAATTTTAAAACGTCCAAATTACATAAAACCACGTCAGGAGGGCCGAGCGGTCTAAACGCCAGACTCAAGGGGCTTAGCTTCCTTCGTTTACGATGTGAATCTGTGTATTCTGGTCCTCGTTTGAGGGCGTGGGTTCGTATCCCACTTCTGACACGATGTGTTTTATGAAAATAACTGGAAGAGATGTAATTTTAAAACGTCCAAATTACATAAAACCACGTCAGGAGGGCCGAGCGGTCTAAACGCCAGACTCAAGTGGCTTAGCTTCCTTCGTTTACGATGTGAATCTGTGTATTCTGGTCCTCGTTTGAGGGCGTGGGTTCGAATCCCACTTATGACACGATGTGTTTTATGAAAATAACTTGAAGAGATGTAATTTTAAAACGTCAAAATTACCAAAGACCACAACAGGATGGCCGAGCTGTCTAAGGCGACAGACTCAAGGGGCTTAGCTTCCTTCGTTCACGATGCGAATCTGTGTATTCTCGTCCTCGTTTTAGGGCGTGGGTTCGAATCCCACTTCTGACAAGATGTGTTTTTTGAAAATAACTGGAAGAGATGTAATTTTAAAACGTCCAAATTACATAAAACCACGTCAGGATGGCCGAGCGGCCTAAGGTGCCAGACTCAAGGGGCTTAGCTTCCTTCGTTTACGATGTGAATCTGTGTATTCTGGTCCTCGTTTGAGGGCGTGGGTTCGAATCCCACTTATGACACGATGTGTTTTATGAAAATAACTTGAAGAGATGTAATTTTAAAACGTCAAAATTACCAAAGACCACAACAGGATGGCCGAGCTGTCTAAGGCGACAGACTCAAGGGGCTTAGCTTCCTTCGTTCACGATGTGAATTTGTGTATTCTCGTCCTCGTTTTAGGGCGTGGGTTCGAATCCCACTTCTGACACGATGTGTTTTTTGAAAATAACTGGAAGAGATGTAATTTTAAAACGTCCAAATTACATAAAACCACGTCAGGATGGCCGAGCGGTCTAAGGCGCCAGACTCAAGGGGCTTAGCTTCCTTCGTTCACGATGTGAATCTGTGTATTCTGGTCCTCGTTTGAGGGCGTGGGTTCGAATCCCACTTCTGACACGATGTGTTTTTTGAAATTAACTGGAAGAGATGTAATTTTAAAACGTCCAAATTACATAAAACTACGTCAGGATTGCCGAGCGGTCTAAGGCGCCAGACTCAAGGGGCTTAGCTTCCTTCGTTCACGATGTGAATCTGTGTATTCTGGTCCTCGTTTGAGGGCGTGGGTTCGTATCCCACTTCTGACACGATGTGTTTTATGAAAATAACTGGAAGAGATGTAATTTTAAAACGTCCAAATTACATAAAACCACGTCAGGAGGGCCGAGCGGTCTAAACGCCAGACTCAAGGGGCTTAGCTTCCTTCGTTTACGATGTGAATCTGTGTATTCTGGTCCTCGTTTGAGGGCGTGGGTTCGAATCCCACTTATGACACGATGTGTTTTATGAAAATAACTGGAAGAGATGTAATTTTAAAACGTCAAAATTACCAAAGACCACAACAGGATGGCCGAGCTGTCAAAGGCGACAGACTCAAGGGGCTTAGCTTCCTTCGTTCACGATGTGAATCTGTGTATTCTCGTCCTCGTTTTAGGGCGTGGGTTCGAATCCCACTTCTGACAAGATGTGTTTTTTGAAAATAACTGGAAGAGATGTAATTTTAAAACGTCCAAATTACATAAAACCACGTCAGGATGGCCGAGCGGCCTAAGGTGCCAGACTCAAGGGGCTTAGCTTCCTTCGTTCACGATGTGAATCTGTGTATTCTCGTCCTCGTTTTAGGGCGTGGGTTCGTATCCCACTTCTGACACGATGTGTTTTATGAAAATAACTGGAAGAGATGTAATTTTAAAACGTCCAAATTACATAAAACCACGTCAGGAGGGCCGAGCGGTCTAAACGCCAGACTCAAGGGGCTTAGCTTCCTTCGTTTACGATGTGAATCTGTGTATTCTGGTCCTCGTTTGAGGGCGTGGGTTCGTATCCCACTTCTGACACGATGTGTTTTATGAAAATAACTGGAAGAGATGTAATTTTAAAACGTCCAAATTACATAAAACCACGTCAGGAGGGCCGAGCGGTCTAAACGCCAGACTCAAGTGGCTTAGCTTCCTTCGTTTACGATGTGAATCTGTGTATTCTGGTCCTCGTTTGAGGGCGTGGGTTCGAATCCCACTTATGACACGATGTGTTTTATGAAAATAACTTGAAGAGATGTAATTTTAAAACGTCAAAATTACCAAAGACCACAACAGGATGGCCGAGCTGTCTAAGGCGACAGACTCAAGGGGCTTAGCTTCCTTCGTTCACGATGCGAATCTGTGTATTCTCGTCCTCGTTTTAGGGCGTGGGTTCGAATCCCACTTCTGACAAGATGTGTTTTTTGAAAATAACTGGAAGAGATGTAATTTTAAAACGTCCAAATTACATAAAACCACGTCAGGATGGCCGAGCGGCCTAAGGTGCCAGACTCAAGGGGCTTAGCTTCCTTCGTTTACGATGTGAATCTGTGTATTCTGGTCCTCGTTTGAGGGCGTGGGTTCGAATCCCACTTATGACACGATGTGTTTTTTGAAAATAACTGGAAGAGATGTAATTTTAAATCGTCCAAATTACATAAAACCACGTCAGGATGGCCGAGCGGTCTAAGGCGCCAGACTCAAGGGGCTTAGCTTCCTTCGTTCACGATGTGAATCTGTGTATTCTGGTCCTCGTTTGAGGGCGTGGGTTCGAATCCCACTTCTGACACGATGTGTTTTTTGAAATTAACTGGAAGAGATGTAATTTTAAAACGTCCAAATTACATAAAACTACGTCAGGATTGCCGAGCGGTCTAAGGCGCCAGACTCAAGGGGCTTAGCTTCCTTCGTTCACGATGTGAATCTGTGTATTCTGGTCCTCGTTTGAGGGCGTGGGTTCGTATCCCACTTCTGACACGATGTGTTTTATGAAAATAACTGGAAGAGATGTAATTTTAAAACGTCCAAATTACATAAAACCACGTCAGGAGGGCCGAGCGGTCTAAACGCCAGACTCAAGGGGCTTAGCTTCCTTCGTTTACGATGTGAATCTGTGTATTCTGGTCCTCGTTTGAGGGCGTGGGTTCGAATCCCACTTATGACACGATGTGTTTTATGAAAATAACTGGAAGAGATGTAATTTTAAAACGTCAAAATTACCAAAGACCACAACAGGATGGCCGAGCTGTCAAAGGCGACAGACTCAAGGGGCTTAGCTTCCTTCGTTCACGATGTGAATCTGTGTATTCTCGTCCTCGTTTTAGGGCGTGGGTTCGAATCCCACTTCTGACAAGATGTGTTTTTTGAAAATAACTGGAAGAGATGTAATTTTAAAACGTCCAAATTACATAAAACCACGTCAGGATGGCCGAGCGGCCTAAGGTGCCAGACTCAAGGGGCTTAGCTTCCTTCGTTCACGATGTGAATCTGTGTATTCTCGTCCTCGTTTTAGGGCGTGGGTTCGTATCCCACTTCTGACACGATGTGTTTTATGAAAATAACTGGAAGAGATGTAATTTTAAAACGTCCAAATTACATAAAACCACGTCAGGAGGGCCGAGCGGTCTAAACGCCAGACTCAAGGGGCTTAGCTTCCTTCGTTTACGATGTGAATCTGTGTATTCTGGTCCTCGTTTGAGGGCGTGGGTTCGTATCCCACTTCTGACACGATGTGTTTTATGAAAATAACTGGAAGAGATGTAATTTTAAAACGTCCAAATTACATAAAACCACGTCAGGAGGGCCGAGCGGTCTAAACGCCAGACTCAAGTGGCTTAGCTTCCTTCGTTTACGATGTGAATCTGTGTATTCTGGTCCTCGTTTGAGGGCGTGGGTTCGAATCCCACTTATGACACGATGTGTTTTATGAAAATAACTTGAAGAGATGTAATTTTAAAACGTCAAAATTACCAAAGACCACAACAGGATGGCCGAGCTGTCTAAGGCGACAGACTCAAGGGGCTTAGCTTCCTTCGTTCACGATGCGAATCTGTGTATTCTCGTCCTCGTTTTAGGGCGTGGGTTCGAATCCCACTTCTGACAAGATGTGTTTTTTGAAAATAACTGGAAGAGATGTAATTTTAAAACGTCCAAATTACATAAAACCACGTCAGGATGGCCGAGCGGCCTAAGGTGCCAGACTCAAGGGGCTTAGCTTCCTTCGTTTACGATGTGAATCTGTGTATTCTGGTCCTCGTTTGAGGGCGTGGGTTCGAATCCCACTTATGACACGATGTGTTTTATGAAAATAACTTGAAGAGATGTAATTTTAAAACGTCAAAATTACCAAAGACCACAACAGGATGGCCGAGCTGTCTAAGGCGACAGACTCAAGGGGCTTAGCTTCCTTCGTTCACGATGTGAATTTGTGTATTCTCGTCCTCGTTTTAGGGCGTGGGTTCGAATCCCACTTCTGACACGATGTGTTTTTTGAAAATAACTGGAAGAGATGTAATTTTAAAACGTCCAAATTACATAAAACCACGTCAGGATGGCCGAGCGGTCTAAGGCGCCAGACTCAAGGGGCTTAGCTTCCTTCGTTCACGATGTGAATCTGTGTATTCTGGTCCTCGTTTGAGGGCGTGGGTTCGAATCCCACTTCTGACACGATGTGTTTTTTGAAATTAACTGGAAGAGATGTAATTTTAAAACGTCCAAATTACATAAAACTACGTCAGGATTGCCGAGCGGTCTAAGGCGCCAGACTCAAGGGGCTTAGCTTCCTTCGTTCACGATGTGAATCTGTGTATTCTGGTCCTCGTTTGAGGGCGTGGGTTCGTATCCCACTTCTGACACGATGTGTTTTATGAAAATAACTGGAAGAGATGTAATTTTAAAACGTCCAAATTACATAAAACCACGTCAGGAGGGCCGAGCGGTCTAAACGCCAGACTCAAGGGGCTTAGCTTCCTTCGTTTACGATGTGAATCTGTGTATTCTGGTCCTCGTTTGAGGGCGTGGGTTCGAATCCCACTTATGACACGATGTGTTTTATGAAAATAACTGGAAGAGATGTAATTTTAAAACGTCAAAATTACCAAAGACCACAACAGGATGGCCGAGCTGTCAAAGGCGACAGACTCAAGGGGCTTAGCTTCCTTCGTTCACGATGTGAATCTGTGTATTCTCGTCCTCGTTTTAGGGCGTGGGTTCGAATCCCACTTCTGACACGATGTGTTTTTTGAAAATAACTGGAAGAGATGTAATTTTAAAACGTCCAAATTACATACAACCACGTCAGGATGGCCGAGCGGCCTAAGGTGCCAGACTCAAGGGGCTTAGCTTCCTTCGTTCACGATGTGAATCTGTGTATTCTTGTCCTCGTTTTAGGGCGTGGGTTCGAATCCCACTTCTGACACGATGTGTTTTTTGAAAATAACTGGAAGAGATGTAATTTTAAAACGTCAAAATTACATAAAACTACGTCAGGATGGCCGAGCGGTCTAAGGCGCCAGACTCAAGGGGCTTAGCTTCCTTCGTTCACGATGTGAATCTGTGTATTCTGGTCCTCGTTTGAGGGCGTGGGTTCGAATCCCACTTCTGACACGATGTGTTTTTTGAAATTAACTGGAAGAGATGTAATTTTAAAACGTCCAAATTACATAAAACTACGTCAGGATTGCCGAGCGGTCTAAGGCGCCAGACTCAAGGGGCTTAGCTTCCTTCGTTCACGATGTGAATCTGTGTATTCTGGTCCTCGTTTGAGGGCGTGGGTTCGTATCCCACTTCTGACACGATGTGTTTTATGAAAATAACTGGAAGAGATGTAATTTTAAAACGTCCAAATTACATAAAACCACGTCAGGAGGGCCGAGCGGTCTAAACGCCAGACTCAAGTGGCTTAGCTTCCTTCGTTTACGATGTGAATCTGTGTATTCTGGTCCTCGTTTGAGGGCGTGGGTTCGAATCCCACTTATGACACGATGTGTTTTATGAAAATAACTTGAAGAGATGTAATTTTAAAACGTCAAAATTACCAAAGACCACAACAGGATGGCCGAGCTGTCTAAGGCGACAGACTCAAGGGGCTTAGCTTCCTTCGTTCACGATGCGAATCTGTGTATTCTCGTCCTCGTTTTAGGGCGTGGGTTCGAATCCCACTTCTGACAAGATGTGTTTTTTGAAAATAACTGGAAGAGATGTAATTTTAAAACGTCCAAATTACATAAAACCACGTCAGGATGGCCGAGCGGCCTAAGGTGCCAGACTCAAGGGGCTTAGCTTCCTTCGTTTACGATGTGAATCTGTGTATTCTGGTCCTCGTTTGAGGGCGTGGGTTCGAATCCCACTTATGACACGATGTGTTTTATGAAAATAACTTGAAGAGATGTAATTTTAAAACGTCAAAATTACCAAAGACCACAACAGGATGGCCGAGCTGTCTAAGGCGACAGACTCAAGGGGCTTAGCTTCCTTCGTTCACGATGTGAATTTGTGTATTCTCGTCCTCGTTTTAGGGCGTGGGTTCGAATCCCACTTCTGACACGATGTGTTTTTTGAAAATAACTGGAAGAGATGTAATTTTAAAACGTCCAAATTACATAAAACCACGTCAGGATGGCCGAGCGGCCTAAGGTGCCAGACTCAAGGGGCTTAGCTTCCTTCGTTTACGATGTGAATCTGTGTATTCTGGTCCTCGTTTGAGGGCGTGGGTTCGAATCCCACTTATGACACGATGTGTTTTATGAAAATAACTTGAAGAGATGTAATTTTAAAACGTCAAAATTACCAAAGACCACAACAGGATGGCCGAGCTGTCTAAGGCGACAGACTCAAGGGGCTTAGCTTCCTTCGTTCACGATGTGAATTTGTGTATTCTCGTCCTCGTTTTAGGGCGTGGGTTCGAATCCCACTTCTGACACGATGTGTTTTTTGAAAATAACTGGAAGAGATGTAATTTTAAAACGTCCAAATTACATAAAACCACGTCAGGATGGCCGAGCGGTCTAAGGCGCCAGACTCAAGGGGCTTAGCTTCCTTCGTTCACGATGTGAATCTGTGTATTCTGGTCCTCGTTTGAGGGCGTGGGTTCGAATCCCACTTCTGACACGATGTGTTTTTTGAAATTAACTGGAAGAGATGTAATTTTAAAACGTCCAAATTACATAAAACTACGTCAGGATTGCCGAGCGGTCTAAGGCGCCAGACTCAAGGGGCTTAGCTTCCTTCGTTCACGATGTGAATCTGTGTATTCTGGTCCTCGTTTGAGGGCGTGGGTTCGTATCCCACTTCTGACACGATGTGTTTTATGAAAATAACTGGAAGAGATGTAATTTTAAAACGTCCAAATTACATAAAACCACGTCAGGAGGGCCGAGCGGTCTAAACGCCAGACTCAAGGGGCTTAGCTTCCTTCGTTTACGATGTGAATCTGTGTATTCTGGTCCTCGTTTGAGGGCGTGGGTTCGAATCCCACTTATGACACGATGTGTTTTATGAAAATAACTGGAAGAGATGTAATTTTAAAACGTCAAAATTACCAAAGACCACAACAGGATGGCCGAGCTGTCAAAGGCGACAGACTCAAGGGGCTTAGCTTCCTTCGTTCACGATGTGAATCTGTGTATTCTCGTCCTCGTTTTAGGGCGTGGGTTCGAATCCCACTTCTGACACGATGTGTTTTTTGAAAATAACTGGAAGAGATGTAATTTTAAAACGTCCAAATTACATACAACCACGTCAGGATGGCCGAGCGGCCTAAGGTGCCAGACTCAAGGGGCTTAGCTTCCTTCGTTCACGATGTGAATCTGTGTATTCTTGTCCTCGTTTTAGGGCGTGGGTTCGAATCCCACTTCTGACACGATGTGTTTTTTGAAAATAACTGGAAGAGATGTAATTTTAAAACGTCAAAATTACATAAAACTACGTCAGGATGGCCGAGCGGTCTAAGGCGCCAGACTCAAGGGGCTTAGCTTCCTTCGTTCACGATGTGAATCTGTGTATTCTGGTCCTCGTTTGAGGGCGTGGGTTCGAATCCCACTTCTGACACGATGTGTTTTTTGAAATTAACTGGAAGAGATGTAATTTTAAAACGTCCAAATTACATAAAACTACGTCAGGATTGCCGAGCGGTCTAAGGCGCCAGACTCAAGGGGCTTAGCTTCCTTCGTTCACGATGTGAATCTGTGTATTCTGGTCCTCGTTTGAGGGCGTGGGTTCGTATCCCACTTCTGACACGATGTGTTTTATGAAAATAACTGGAAGAGATGTAATTTTAAAACGTCCAAATTACATAAAACCACGTCAGGAGGGCCGAGCGGTCTAAACGCCAGACTCAAGTGGCTTAGCTTCCTTCGTTTACGATGTGAATCTGTGTATTCTGGTCCTCGTTTGAGGGCGTGGGTTCGAATCCCACTTATGACACGATGTGTTTTATGAAAATAACTTGAAGAGATGTAATTTTAAAACGTCAAAATTACCAAAGACCACAACAGGATGGCCGAGCTGTCTAAGGCGACAGACTCAAGGGGCTTAGCTTCCTTCGTTCACGATGCGAATCTGTGTATTCTCGTCCTCGTTTTAGGGTGTGGGTTCGAATCCCACTTCTGACAAGATGTGTTTTTTGAAAATAACTGGAAGAGATGTAATTTTAAAACGTCCAAATTACATAAAACCACGTCAGGATGGCCGAGCGGCCTAAGGTGCCAGACTCAAGGGGCTTAGCTTCCTTCGTTTACGATGTGAATCTGTGTATTCTGGTCCTCGTTTGAGGGCGTGGGTTCGAATCCCACTTCTGACACGATGTGTTTTTTGAAATTAACTGGAAGAGATGTAATTTTAAAACGTCCAAATTACATAAAACTACGTCAGGATTGCCGAGCGGTCTAAGGCGCCAGACTCAAGGGGCTTAGCTTCCTTCGTTCACGATGTGAATCTGTGTATTCTGGTCCTCGTTTGAGGGCGTGGGTTCGTATCCCACTTCTGACACGATGTGTTTTATGAAAATAACTGGAAGAGATGTAATTTTAAAACGTCTAAATTACATAAAACCACGTCAGGAGGGCCGAGCGGTCTAAACGCCAGACTCAAGGGGCTTAGCTTCCTTCGTTTACGATGTGAATCTGTGTATTCTGGTCCTCGTTTGAGGGCGTGGGTTCGAATCCCACTTATGACACGATGTGTTTTATGAAAATAACTGGAAGAGATGTAATTTTAAAACGTCAAAATTACCAAAGACCACAACAGGATGGCCGAGCTGTCAAAGGCGACAGACTCAAGGGGCTTAGCTTCCTTCGTTCACGATGTGAATCTGTGTATTCTCGTCCTCGTTTTAGGGCGTGGGTTCGAATCCCACTTCTGACACGATGTGTTTTTTGAAAATAACTGGAAGAGATGTAATTTTAAAACGTCCAAATTACATACAACCACGTCAGGATGGCCGAGCGGCCTAAGGTGCCAGACTCAAGGGGCTTAGCTTCCTTCGTTCACGATGTGAATCTGTGTATTCTTGTCCTCGTTTTAGGGCGTGGGTTCGAATCCCACTTCTGACACGATGTGTTTTTTGAAAATAACTGGAAGAGATGTAATTTTAAAACGTCAAAATTACATAAAACTACGTCAGGATGGCCGAGCGGTCTAAGGCGCCAGACTCAAGGGGCTTAGCTTCCTTCGTTCACGATGTGAATCTGTGTATTCTGGTCCTCGTTTGAGGGCGTGGGTTCGAATCCCACTTCTGACACGATGTGTTTTTTGAAATTAACTGGAAGAGATGTAATTTTAAAACGTCCAAATTACATAAAACTACGTCAGGATTGCCGAGCGGTCTAAGGCGCCAGACTCAAGGGGCTTAGCTTCCTTCGTTCACGATGTGAATCTGTGTATTCTGGTCCTCGTTTGAGGGCGTGGGTTCGTATCCCACTTCTGACACGATGTGTTTTATGAAAATAACTGGAAGAGATGTAATTTTAAAACGTCCAAATTACATAAAACCACGTCAGGAGGGCCGAGCGGTCTAAACGCCAGACTCAAGTGGCTTAGCTTCCTTCGTTTACGATGTGAATCTGTGTATTCTGGTCCTCGTTTGAGGGCGTGGGTTCGAATCCCACTTATGACACGATGTGTTTTATGAAAATAACTTGAAGAGATGTAATTTTAAAACGTCAAAATTACCAAAGACCACAACAGGATGGCCGAGCTGTCTAAGGCGACAGACTCAAGGGGCTTAGCTTCCTTCGTTCACGATGCGAATCTGTGTATTCTCGTCCTCGTTTTAGGGCGTGGGTTCGAATCCCACTTCTGACAAGATGTGTTTTTTGAAAATAACTGGAAGAGATGTAATTTTAAAACGTCCAAATTACATAAAACCACGTCAGGATGGCCGAGCGGCCTAAGGTGCCAGACTCAAGGGGCTTAGCTTCCTTCGTTTACGATGTGAATCTGTGTATTCTGGTCCTCGTTTGAGGGCGTGGGTTCGAATCCCACTTATGACACGATGTGTTTTATGAAAATAACTTGAAGAGATGTAATTTTAAAACGTCAAAATTACCAAAGACCACAACAGGATGGCCGAGCTGTCTAAGGCGACAGACTCAAGGGGCTTAGCTTCCTTCGTTCACGATGTGAATTTGTGTATTCTCGTCCTCGTTTTAGGGCGTGGGTTCGAATCCCACTTCTGACACGATGTGTTTTTTGAAAATAACTGGAAGAGATGTAATTTTAAAACGTCCAAATTACATAAAACCACGTCAGGATGGCCGAGCGGCCTAAGGTGCCAGACTCAAGGGGCTTAGCTTCCTTCGTTTACGATGTGAATCTGTGTATTCTGGTCCTCGTTTGAGGGCGTGGGTTCGAATCCCACTTATGACACGATGTGTTTTATGAAAATAACTTGAAGAGATGTAATTTTAAAACGTCAAAATTACCAAAGACCACAACAGGATGGCCGAGCTGTCTAAGGCGACAGACTCAAGGGGCTTAGCTTCCTTCGTTCACGATGTGAATTTGTGTATTCTCGTCCTCGTTTTAGGGCGTGGGTTCGAATCCCACTTCTGACACGATGTGTTTTTTAAAAATAACTGGAAGAGATGTAATTTTAAAACGTCCAAATTACATAAAACCACGTCAGGATGGCCGAGCGGTCTAAGGCGCCAGACTCAAGGGGCTTAGCTTCCTTCGTTCACGATGTGAATCTGTGTATTCTGGTCCTCGTTTGAGGGCGTGGGTTCGAATCCCACTTCTGACACGATGTGTTTTTTGAAATTAACTGGAAGAGATGTAATTTTAAAACGTCCAAATTACATAAAACTACGTCAGGATTGCCGAGCGGTCTAAGGCGCCAGACTCAAGGGGCTTAGCTTCCTTCGTTCACGATGTGAATCTGTGTATTCTGGTCCTCGTTTGAGGGCGTGGGTTCGTATCCCACTTCTGACACGATGTGTTTTATGAAAATAACTGGAAGAGATGTAATTTTAAAACGTCCAAATTACATAAAACCACGTCAGGAGGGCCGAGCGGTCTAAACGCCAGACTCAAGGGGCTTAGCTTCCTTCGTTTACGATGTGAATCTGTGTATTCTGGTCCTCGTTTGAGGGCGTGGGTTCGAATCCCACTTATGACACGATGTGTTTTATGAAAATAACTGGAAGAGATGTAATTTTAAAACGTCAAAATTACCAAAGACCACAACAGGATGGCCGAGCTGTCAAAGGCGACAGACTCAAGGGGCTTAGCTTCCTTCGTTCACGATGTGAATCTGTGTATTCTCGTCCTCGTTTTAGGGCGTGGGTTCGAATCCCACTTCTGACACGATGTGTTTTTTGAAAATAACTGGAAGAGATGTAATTTTAAAACGTCCAAATTACATACAACCACGTCAGGATGGCCGAGCGGCCTAAGGTGCCAGACTCAAGGGGCTTAGCTTCCTTCGTTCACGATGTGAATCTGTGTATTCTTGTCCTCGTTTTAGGGCGTGGGTTCGAATCCCACTTCTGACACGATGTGTTTTTTGAAAATAACTGGAAGAGATGTAATTTTAAAACGTCAAAATTACATAAAACTACGTCAGGATGGCCGAGCGGTCTAAGGCGCCAGACTCAAGGGGCTTAGCTTCCTTCGTTCACGATGTGAATCTGTGTATTCTGGTCCTCGTTTGAGGGCGTGGGTTCGAATCCCACTTCTGACACGATGTGTTTTTTGAAATTAACTGGAAGAGATGTAATTTTAAAACGTCCAAATTACATAAAACTACGTCAGGATTGCCGAGCGGTCTAAGGCGCCAGACTCAAGGGGCTTAGCTTCCTTCGTTCACGATGTGAATCTGTGTATTCTGGTCCTCGTTTGAGGGCGTGGGTTCGTATCCCACTTCTGACACGATGTGTTTTATGAAAATAACTGGAAGAGATGTAATTTTAAAACGTCCAAATTACATAAAACCACGTCAGGAGGGCCGAGCGGTCTAAACGCCAGACTCAAGTGGCTTAGCTTCCTTCGTTTACGATGTGAATCTGTGTATTCTGGTCCTCGTTTGAGGGCGTGGGTTCGAATCCCACTTATGACACGATGTGTTTTATGAAAATAACTTGAAGAGATGTAATTTTAAAACGTCAAAATTACCAAAGACCACAACAGGATGGCCGAGCTGTCTAAGGCGACAGACTCAAGGGGCTTAGCTTCCTTCGTTCACGATGTGAATTTGTGTATTCTCGTCCTCGTTTTAGGGCGTGGGTTCGAATCCCACTTCTGACACGATGTGTTTTTTGAAAATAACTGGAAGAGATGTAATTTTAAAACGTCCAAATTACATAAAACCACGTCAGGATGGCCGAGCGGTCTAAGGCGCCAGACTCAAGGGGCTTAGCTTCCTTCGTTCACGATGTGAATCTGTGTATTCTGGTCCTCGTTTGAGGGCGTGGGTTCGAATCCCACTTCTGACACGATGTGTTTTTCGAATATAACTGGAAGAGGTGTAATTTTAAAACGTCCAAATTACATAAAACCACGTCAGGATGGCCGAGCGGCCTAAGGTGCCAGACTCAAGGGGCTTAGCTTCCTTCGTTCACGATGTGAATCTGTGTATTCTCGTCCTCGGTTTAGGGCGTGGGTTCGAATCCCACTTCTGACACGATGTGTTTTTTGAAAATAACTGGAAGAGATGTAATTTTAAAACGTCCAAATTACATAAAACCACGTCAGGATGGCCGAGCGGCCTAAGGTGCCAGACTCAAGGGGCTTAGCTTCCTTCGTTCACGATGTGAATCTGTGTATTCTGGTCCTCGTTTGAGGGCGTGGGTTCGAATCCCACTTATGACACGATGTGTTTTATGAAAATAACTTGAAGAGATGTAATTTTAAAACGTCAAAATTACCAAAGACCACAACAGGATGGCCGAGCTGTCTAAGGCGACAGACTCAAGGGGCTTAGCTTCCTTCGTTCACGATGTGAATTTGTGTATTCTCGTCCTCGTTTTAGGGCGTGGGTTCGAATCCCACTTCTGACACGATGTGTTTTTTGAAAATAACTGGAAGAGATGTAATTTTAAAACGTCCAAATTACATAAAACCACGTCAGGATGGCCGAGCGGTCTAAGGCGCCAGACTCAAGGGGCTTAGCTTCCTTCGTTCACGATGTGAATCTGTGTATTCTGGTCCTCGTTTGAGGGCGTGGGTTCGAATCCCACTTCTGACACGATGTGTTTTTTGAAATTAACTGGAAGAGATGTAATTTTAAAACGTCCAAATTACATAAAACTACGTCAGGATTGCCGAGCGGTCTAAGGCGCCAGACTCAAGGGGCTTAGCTTCCTTCGTTCACGATGTGAATCTGTGTATTCTGGTCCTCGTTTGAGGGCGTGGGTTCGTATCCCACTTCTGACACGATGTGTTTTATGAAAATAACTGGAAGAGATGTAATTTTAAAACGTCCAAATTACATAAAACCACGTCAGGAGGGCCGAGCGGTCTAAACGCCAGACTCAAGGGGCTTAGCTTCCTTCGTTTACGATGTGAATCTGTGTATTCTGGTCCTCGTTTGAGGGCGTGGGTTCGAATCCCACTTATGACACGATGTGTTTTATGAAAATAACTGGAAGAGATGTAATTTTAAAACGTCAAAATTACCAAAGACCACAACAGGATGGCCGAGCTGTCAAAGGCGACAGACTCAAGGGGCTTAGCTTCCTTCGTTCACGATGTGAATCTGTGTATTCTCGTCCTCGTTTTAGGGCGTGGGTTCGAATCCCACTTCTGACACGATGTGTTTTTTGAAAATAACTGGAAGAGATGTAATTTTAAAACGTCCAAATTACATACAACCACGTCAGGATGGCCGAGCGGCCTAAGGTGCCAGACTCAAGGGGCTTAGCTTCCTTCGTTCACGATGTGAATCTGTGTATTCTTGTCCTCGTTTTAGGGCGTGGGTTCGAATCCCACTTCTGACACGATGTGTTTTTTGAAAATAACTGGAAGAGATGTAATTTTAAAACGTCAAAATTACATAAAACTACGTCAGGATGGCCGAGCGGTCTAAGGCGCCAGACTCAAGGGGCTTAGCTTCCTTCGTTCACGATGTGAATCTGTGTATTCTGGTCCTCGTTTGAGGGCGTGGGTTCGAATCCCACTTCTGACACGATGTGTTTTTTGAAATTAACTGGAAGAGATGTAATTTTAAAACGTCCAAATTACATAAAACTACGTCAGGATTGCCGAGCGGTCTAAGGCGCCAGACTCAAGGGGCTTAGCTTCCTTCGTTCACGATGTGAATCTGTGTATTCTGGTCCTCGTTTGAGGGCGTGGGTTCGTATCCCACTTCTGACACGATGTGTTTTATGAAAATAACTGGAAGAGATGTAATTTTAAAACGTCCAAATTACATAAAACCACGTCAGGAGGGCCGAGCGGTCTAAACGCCAGACTCAAGTGGCTTAGCTTCCTTCGTTTACGATGTGAATCTGTGTATTCTGGTCCTCGTTTGAGGGCGTGGGTTCGAATCCCACTTATGACACGATGTGTTTTATGAAAATAACTTGAAGAGATGTAATTTTAAAACGTCAAAATTACCAAAGACCACAACAGGATGGCCGAGCTGTCTAAGGCGACAGACTCAAGGGGCTTAGCTTCCTTCGTTCACGATGCGAATCTGTGTATTCTCGTCCTCGTTTTAGGGCGTGGGTTCGAATCCCACTTCTGACAAGATGTGTTTTTTGAAAATAACTGGAAGAGATGTAATTTTAAAACGTCCAAATTACATAAAACCACGTCAGGATGGCCGAGCGGCCTAAGGTGCCAGACTCAAGGGGCTTAGCTTCCTTCGTTTACGATGTGAATCTGTGTATTCTGGTCCTCGTTTGAGGGCGTGGGTTCGAATCCCACTTATGACACGATGTGTTTTATGAAAATAACTTGAAGAGATGTAATTTTAAAACGTCAAAATTACCAAAGACCACAACAGGATGGCCGAGCTGTCTAAGGCGACAGACTCAAGGGGCTTAGCTTCCTTCGTTCACGATGTGAATTTGTGTATTCTCGTCCTCGTTTTAGGGCGTGGGTTCGAATCCCACTTCTGACACGATGTGTTTTTTGAAAATAACTGGAAGAGATGTAATTTTAAAACGTCCAAATTACATAAAACCACGTCAGGATGGCCGAGCGGTCTAAGGCGCCAGACTCAAGGGGCTTAGCTTCCTTCGTTCACGATGTGAATCTGTGTATTCTGGTCCTCGTTTGAGGGCGTGGGTTCGAATCCCACTTCTGACACGATGTGTTTTTCGAATATAACTGGAAGAGGTGTAATTTTAAAACGTCCAAATTACATAAAACCACGTCAGGATGGCCGAGCGGCCTAAGGTGCCAGACTCAAGGGGCTTAGCTTCCTTCGTTCACGATGTGAATCTGTGTATTCTCGTCCTCGGTTTAGGGCGTGGGTTCGAATCCCACTTCTGACACGATGTGTTTTTTGAAAATAACTGGAAGAGATGTAATTTTAAAACGTCCAAATTACATAAAACCACGTCAGGATGGCCGAGCGGTCTAAGGCGCCAGACTCAAGGGGCTTAGCTTCCTTCGTTCACGATGTGATTCTGTGTATTCTGGTCCTCGTTTGAGGGCGTGGGTTCGTATCCCACTTCTGACACGATGTGTTTTATGAAAATAACTGGAAGAGATGTAATTTTAAAACGTCCAAATTACATAAAACCACGTCAGGAGGGCCGAGCGGTCTAAACGCCAGACTCAAGGGGCTTAGCTTCCTTCGTTTACGATGTGAATCTGTGTATTCTGGTCCTCGTTTGAGGGCGTGGGTTCGAATCCCACTTATGACACGATGTGTTTTATGAAAATAACTTGAAGAGATGTAATTTTAAAACGTCCAAATTACATAAAACCACGTCAGGATGGCCGAGCGGTCTAAGGCGCCAGACTCAAGGGGCTTAGCTTCCTTCGTTCACGATGTGAATCTGTGTATTCTGGTCCTCGTTTGAGGGCGTGGGTTCGAATCCCACTTCTGACACGATGTGTTTTTCGAATATAACTGGAAGAGGTGTAATTTTAAAACGTCCAAATTACATAAAACCACGTCAGGATGGCCGAGCGGCCTAAGGTGCCAGACTCAAGGGGCTTAGCTTCCTTCGTTCACGATGTGAATCTGTGTATTCTCGTCCTCGGTTTAGGGCGTGGGTTCGAATCCCACTTCTGACACGATGTGTTTTTTGAAAATAACTGGAAGAGATGTAATTTTAAAACGTCCAAATTACATAAAACCACGTCAGGATGGCCGAGCGGTCTAAGGCGCCAGACTCAAGGGGCTTAGCTTCCTTCGTTCACGATGTGAATCTGTGTATTCTGGTCCTCGTTTGAGGGCGTGGGTTCGTATCCCACTTCTGACACGATGTGTTTTATGAAAATAACTGGAAGAGATGTAATTTTAAAACGTCCAAATTACATAAAACCACGTCAGGAGGGCCGAGCGGTCTAAACGCCAGACTCAAGGGGCTTAGCTTCCTTCGTTTACGATGTGAATCTGTGTATTCTGGTCCTCGTTTGAGGGCGTGGGTTCGAATCCCACTTATGACACGATGTGTTTTATGAAAATAACTTGAAGAGATGTAATTTTAAAACGTCAAAATTACCAAAGACCACAACAGGATGGCCGAGCTGTCTAAGGCGACAGACTCAAGGGGCTTAGGTTCCTTCGTTCACGATGTGAATCTGTGTATTCTCGTCCTCGTTTTAGGGCGTGGGTTCGAATCCCACTTCTGACAAGATGTGTTTTTTGAAAATAACTGGAAGAGATGTAATTTTAAAACGTCCAAATTACATAAAACCACGTCAGGATGGCCGAGCGGCCTAAGGTGCCAGACTCAAGGGGCTTAGCTTCCTTCGTTCACGATGTGAATCTGTGTATTCTCGTCCTCGTTTTAGGGCGTGGGTTCGTATCCCACTTCTGACACGATGTGTTTTATGAAAATAACTGGAAGAGATGTAATTTTAAAACGTCCAAATTACATAAAACCACGTCAGGAGGGCCGAGCGGTCTAAACGCCAGACTCAAGGGGCTTAGCTTCCTTCGTTTACGATGTGAATCTGTGTATTCTCGTCCTCGTTTTAGGGCGTGGGTTCGAATCCCACTTCTGACAAGATGTGTTTTTTGAAAATAACTGGAAGAGATGTAATTTTAAAACGTCCAAATTACATAAAACCACGTCAGGAGGGCCGAGCGGTCTAAACGCCATACTCAAGGGGCTTAGCTTCCTTCGTTTACGATGTGAATCTGTGTATTCTGGTCCTCGTTTGAGGGCGTGGGTTCGAATCCCACTTATGACACGATGTGTTTTATGAAAATAACTGGAAGAGATGTAATTTTAAAACGTCAAAATTACCAAAGACCACAACAGGATGGCCGAGCTGTCTAAGGCGACAGACTCAAGGGGCTTAGCTTCCTTCGTTCACGATGTGAATCTGTGTATTCTCGTCCTCGTTTTAGGGCGTGGGTTCGAATCCCACTTCTGACACGATGTGTTTTTTGAAAATAACTGGAAGAGATGTAATTTTAAAACGTCCAAATTACATACAACCACGTCAGGATGGCCGAGCGGCCTAAGGTGCCAGACTCAAGGGGCTTAGCTTCCTTCGTTTACGATGTGAATCTGTGTATTCTGGTCCTCGTTTGAGGGCGTGGGTTCGAATCCCACTTATGACACGATGTGTTTTATGAAAATAACTTGAAGAGATGTAATTTTAAAACGTCAAAATTACCAAAGACCACAACAGGATGGCCGAGCTGTCTAAGGCGACAGACTCAAGGGGCTTAGCTTCCTTCGTTCACGATGTGAATTTGTGTATTCTCGTCCTCGTTTTAGGGCGTGGGTTCGAATCCCACTTCTGACACGATGTGTTTTTTGAAAATAACTGGAAGAGATGTAATTTTAAAACGTCCAAATTACATAAAACCACGTCAGGATGGCCGAGCGGTCTAAGGCGCCAGACTCAAGGGGCTTAGCTTCCTTCGTTCACGATGTGAATCTGTGTATTCTGGTCCTCGTTTGAGGGCGTGGGTTCGAATCCCACTTCTGACACGATGTGTTTTTCGAATATAACTGGAAGAGGTGTAATTTTAAAACGTCCAAATTACATAAAACCACGTCAGGATGGCCGAGCGGCCTAAGGTGCCAGACTCAAGGGGCTTAGCTTCCTTCGTTCACGATGTGAATCTGTGTATTCTCGTCCTCGGTTTAGGGCGTGGGTTCGAATCCCACTTCTGACACGATGTGTTTTTTGAAAATAACTGGAAGAGATGTAATTTTAAAACGTCCAAATTACATAAAACCACGTCAGGATGGCCGAGCGGTCTAAGGCGCCAGACTCAAGGGGCTTAGCTTCCTTCGTTCACGATGTGATTCTGTGTATTCTGGTCCTCGTTTGAGGGCGTGGGTTCGTATCCCACTTCTGACACGATGTGTTTTATGAAAATAACTGGAAGAGATGTAATTTTAAAACGTCCAAATTACATAAAACCACGTCAGGAGGGCCGAGCGGTCTAAACGCCAGACTCAAGGGGCTTAGCTTCCTTCGTTTACGATGTGAATCTGTGTATTCTGGTCCTCGTTTGAGGGCGTGGGTTCGAATCCCACTTATGACACGATGTGTTTTATGAAAATAACTTGAAGAGATGTAATTTTAAAACGTCCAAATTACATAAAACCACGTCAGGATGGCCGAGCGGTCTAAGGCGCCAGACTCAAGGGGCTTAGCTTCCTTCGTTCACGATGTGAATCTGTGTATTCTGGTCCTCGTTTGAGGGCGTGGGTTCGAATCCCACTTCTGACACGATGTGTTTTTCGAATATAACTGGAAGAGGTGTAATTTTAAAACGTCCAAATTACATAAAACCACGTCAGGATGGCCGAGCGGCCTAAGGTGCCAGACTCAAGGGGCTTAGCTTCCTTCGTTCACGATGTGAATCTGTGTATTCTCGTCCTCGGTTTAGGGCGTGGGTTCGAATCCCACTTCTGACACGATGTGTTTTTTGAAAATAACTGGAAGAGATGTAATTTTAAAACGTCCAAATTACATAAAACCACGTCAGGATGGCCGAGCGGTCTAAGGCGCCAGACTCAAGGGGCTTAGCTTCCTTCGTTCACGATGTGAATCTGTGTATTCTGGTCCTCGTTTGAGGGCGTGGGTTCGTATCCCACTTCTGACACGATGTGTTTTATGAAAATAACTGGAAGAGATGTAATTTTAAAACGTCCAAATTACATAAAACCACGTCAGGAGGGCCGAGCGGTCTAAACGCCAGACTCAAGGGGCTTAGCTTCCTTCGTTTACGATGTGAATCTGTGTATTCTGGTCCTCGTTTGAGGGCGTGGGTTCGAATCCCACTTATGACACGATGTGTTTTATGAAAATAACTTGAAGAGATGTAATTTTAAAACGTCAAAATTACCAAAGACCACAACAGGATGGCCGAGCTGTCTAAGGCGACAGACTCAAGGGGCTTAGGTTCCTTCGTTCACGATGTGAATCTGTGTATTCTCGTCCTCGTTTTAGGGCGTGGGTTCGAATCCCACTTCTGACAAGATGTGTTTTTTGAAAATAACTGGAAGAGATGTAATTTTAAAACGTCCAAATTACATAAAACCACGTCAGGATGGCCGAGCGGCCTAAGGTGCCAGACTCAAGGGGCTTAGCTTCCTTCGTTCACGATGTGAATCTGTGTATTCTCGTCCTCGTTTTAGGGCGTGGGTTCGTATCCCACTTCTGACACGATGTGTTTTATGAAAATAACTGGAAGAGATGTAATTTTAAAACGTCCAAATTACATAAAACCACGTCAGGAGGGCCGAGCGGTCTAAACGCCAGACTCAAGGGGCTTAGCTTCCTTCGTTTACGATGTGAATCTGTGTATTCTCGTCCTCGTTTTAGGGCGTGGGTTCGAATCCCACTTCTGACAAGATGTGTTTTTTGAAAATAACTGGAAGAGATGTAATTTTAAAACGTCCAAATTACATAAAACCACGTCAGGAGGGCCGAGCGGTCTAAACGCCATACTCAAGGGGCTTAGCTTCCTTCGTTTACGATGTGAATCTGTGTATTCTGGTCCTCGTTTGAGGGCGTGGGTTCGAATCCCACTTATGACACGATGTGTTTTATGAAAATAACTGGAAGAGATGTAATTTTAAAACGTCAAAATTACCAAAGACCACAACAGGATGGCCGAGCTGTCTAAGGCGACAGACTCAAGGGGCTTAGCTTCCTTCGTTCACGATGTGAATCTGTGTATTCTCGTCCTCGTTTTAGGGCGTGGGTTCGAATCCCACTTCTGACACGATGTGTTTTTTGAAAATAACTGGAAGAGATGTAATTTTAAAACGTCCAAATTACATACAACCACGTCAGGATGGCCGAGCGGCCTAAGGTGCCAGACTAAAGGGGCTTAGCTTCCTTCGTTCACGATGTGAATCTGTGTATTCTCGTCCTCGTTTGAGGGCGTGGGTTCGTATCCCACTTCTGACACGATGTGTTTTATGAAACTAACTGGAAGAGATGTAATTTTAAAACGTCCAAATTACATACAACCACGTCAGGATGGCCGAGCGGCCTAAGGTACCAGACTCAAGGGGCTTAGCTTCCTTCGTTCACGATGTGAATCTGTGTATTCTGGTCCTCGTTTGAGGGCGTGGGTTCGTATCCCACTTCTGACACGATGTGTTTTATGAAAATAACTGGAAGAGATGTAATTTTAAAACGTCCAAATTACATAAAACCACGTCAGGAGGGCCGAGCGGTCTAAACGCCAGACTCAAGTGGCTTAGCTTCCTTCGTTTACGATGTGAATCTGTGTATTCTGGTCCTCGTTTGAGGGCGTGGGTTCGAATCCCACTTATGACACGATGTGTTTTATGAAAATAACTTGAAGAGATGTAATTTTAAAACGTCAAAATTACCAAAGACCACAACAGGATGGCCGAGCTGTCTAAGGCGACAGACTCAAGGGGCTTAGCTTCCTTCGTTCACGATGCGAATCTGTGTATTCTCGTCCTCGTTTTAGGGCGTGGGTTCGAATCCCACTTCTGACAAGATGTGTTTTTTGAAAATAACTGGAAGAGATGTAATTTTAAAACGTCCAAATTACATAAAACCACGTCAGGATGGCCGAGCGGCCTAAGGTGCCAGACTCAAGGGGCTTAGCTTCCTTCGTTTACGATGTGAATCTGTGTATTCTGGTCCTCGTTTGAGGGCGTGGGTTCGAATCCCACTTATGACACGATGTGTTTTATGAAAATAACTTGAAGAGATGTAATTTTAAAACGTCAAAATTACCAAAGACCACAACAGGATGGCCGAGCTGTCTAAGGCGACAGACTCAAGGGGCTTAGCTTCCTTCGTTCACGATGTGAATTTGTGTATTCTCGTCCTCGTTTTAGGGCGTGGGTTCGAATCCCACTTCTGACACGATGTGTTTTTTGAAAATAACTGGAAGGGATGTAATTTTAAAACGTCCAAATTACATAAAACCACGTCAGGATGGCCGAGCGGTCTAAGGCGCCAGACTCAAGGGGCTTAGCTTCCTTCGTTCACGATGTGAATCTGTGTATTCTGGTCCTCGTTTGAGGGCGTGGGTTCGAATCCCACTTCTGACACGATGTGTTTTTTGAAATTAACTGGAAGAGATGTAATTTTAAAACGTCCAAATTACATAAAACTACGTCAGGATTGCCGAGCGGTCTAAGGCGCCAGACTCAAGGGGCTTAGCTTCCTTCGTTCACGATGTGAATCTGTGTATTCTGGTCCTCGTTTGAGGGCGTGGGTTCGTATCCCACTTCTGACACGATGTGTTTTATGAAAATAACTGGAAGAGATGTAATTTTAAAACGTCCAAATTACATAAAACCACGTCAGGAGGGCCGAGCGGTCTAAACGCCAGACTCAAGGGGCTTAGCTTCCTTCGTTTACGATGTGAATCTGTGTATTCTGGTCCTCGTTTGAGGGCGTGGGTTCGAATCCCACTTATGACACGATGTGTTTTATGAAAATAACTGGAAGAGATGTAATTTTAAAACGTCAAAATCACCAAAGACCACAACAGGATGGCCGAGCTGTCAAAGGCGACAGACTCAAGGGGCTTAGCTTCCTTCGTTCACGATGTGAATCTGTGTATTCTCGTCCTCGTTTTAGGGCGTGGGTTCGAATCCCACTTCTGATACGATGTGTTTTTTGAAAATAACTGGAAGAGATGTAATTTTAAAACGTCCAAATTACATAAAACCACGTCAGGATGGCCGAGCGGCCTAAGGTGCCAGACTCAAGGGGCTTAGCTTCCTTCGTTCACGATGTGAAACACTGTATTCTGGTCCTCGTTTGAGGGCGTGGGTTCGAGTCCCACTTCTGACACGATGTGTTTTTTGAAAATAACTGGAAGAGATGTAATTTTAAAACGTCCAAATTACATACAACCACGTCAGGATGGCCGAGCGGCCTAAGGTGCCAGACTCAAGGGGCTTAGCTTCCTTCGTTCACGATGTGAATCTGTGTATTCTTGTCCTCGTTTTAGGGCGTGGGTTCGAATCCCACTTCTGACACGATGTGTTTTTTGAAAATAACTGGAAGAGATTAATTTTAAAACGTCAAAATTACATAAAACTACGTCAGGATGGCCGAGCGGTCTAAGGCGCCAGACTCAAGGGGCTTAGCTTCCTTCGTTCACGATGTGAATCTGTGTATTCTGGTCCTCGTTTGAGGGCGTGGGTTCGAATCCCACTTCTGACACGATGTGTTTTTTGAAATTAACTGGAAGAGATGTAATTTTAAAACGTCCAAATTACATAAAACTACGTCAGGATTGCCGAGCGGTCTAAGGCGCCAGACTCAAGGGGCTTAGCTTCCTTCGTTCACGATGTGAATCTGTGTATTCTGGTCCTCGTTTGAGGGCGTGGGTTCGTATCCCACTTCTGACACGATGTGTTTTATGAAAATAACTGGAAGAGATGTAATTTTAAAACGTCAAAATTACCAAAGACCACAACAGGATGGCCGAGCTGTCTAAGGCGACAGACTCAAGGGGCTTAGCTTCCTTCGTTCACGATGCGAATCTGTGTATTCTCGTCCTCGTTTTAGGGCGTGGGTTCGAATCCCACTTCTGACAAGATGTGTTTTTTGAAAATAACTGGAAGAGATGTAATTTTAAAACGTCCAAATTACATAAAACCACGTCAGGATGGCCGAGCGGCCTAAGGTGCCAGACTCAAGGGGCTTAGCTTCCTTCGTTTACGATGTGAATCTGTGTATTCTGGTCCTCGTTTGAGGGCGTGGGTTCGAATCCCACTTATGACACGATGTGTTTTATGAAAATAACTTGAAGAGATGTAATTTTAAAACGTCAAAATTACCAAAGACCACAACAGGATGGCCGAGCTGTCTAAGGCGACAGACTCAAGGGGCTTAGCTTCCTTCGTTCACGATGTGAATTTGTGTATTCTCGTCCTCGTTTTAGGGCGTGGGTTCGAATCCCACTTCTGACACGATGTGTTTTTTGAAAATAACTGGAAGAGATGTAATTTTAAAACGTCCAAATTACATAAAACCACGTCAGGATGGCCGAGCGGTCTAAGGCGCCAGACTCAAGGGGCTTAGCTTCCTTCGTTCACGATGTGAATCTGTGTATTCTGGTCCTCGTTTGAGGGCGTGGGTTCGAATCCCACTTCTGACACGATGTGTTTTTCGAATATAACTGGAAGAGGTGTAATTTTAAAACGTCCAAATTACATAAAACCACGTCAGGATGGCCGAGCGGCCTAAGGTGCCAGACTCAAGGGGCTTAGCTTCCTTCGTTCACGATGTGAATCTGTGTATTCTCGTCCTCGGTTTAGGGCGTGGGTTCGAATCCCACTTCTGACACGATGTGTTTTTTGAAAATAACTGGAAGAGATGTAATTTTAAAACGTCCAAATTACATAAAACCACGTCAGGATGGCCGAGCGGTCTAAGGCGCCAGACTCAAGGGGCTTAGCTTCCTTCGTTCACGATGTGAATCTGTGTATTCTGGTCCTCGTTTGAGGGCGTGGGTTCGTATCCCACTTCTGACACGATGTGTTTTATGAAAATAACTGGAAGAGATGTAATTTTAAAACGTCCAAATTACATAAAACCACGTCAGGAGGGCCGAGCGGTCTAAACGCCAGACTCAAGGGGCTTAGCTTCCTTCTTTTACGATGTGAATCTGTGTATTCTGGTCCTCGTTTGAGGGCGTGGGTTCGAATCCCACTTATGACACGATGTGTTTTATGAAAATAACTTGAAGAGATGTAATTTTAAAACGTCAAAATTACCAAAGACCACAACAGGATGGCCGAGCTGTCTAAGGCGACAGACTCAAGGGGCTTAGGTTCCTTCGTTCACGATGTGAATCTGTGTATTCTCGTCCTCGTTTTAGGGCGTGGGTTCGAATCCCACTTCTGACAAGATGTGTTTTTTGAAAATAACTGGAAGAGATGTAATTTTAAAACGTCCAAATTACATAAAACCACGTCAGGAGGGCCGAGCGGTCTAAACGCCAGACTCAAGGGGCTTAGCTTCCTTCGTTTACGATGTGAATCTGTGTATTCTGGTCCTCGTTTGAGGGCGTGGGTTCGAATCCCACTTATGACACGATGTGTTTTATGAAAATAACTGGAAGAGATGTAATTTTAAAACGTCAAAATTACCAAAGACCACAACAGGATGGCCGAGCTGTCTAAGGCGACAGACTCAAGGGGCTTAGCTTCCTTCGTTCACGATGTGAATCTGTGTATTCTCGTCCTCGTTTTAGGGCGTGGGTTCGAATCCCACTTCTGACACGATGTGTTTTTTGAAAATAACTGGAAGAGATGTAATTTTAAAACGTCCAAATTACATACAACCACGTCAGGATGGCCGAGCGGCCTAAGGTGCCAGACTAAAGGGGCTTAGCTTCCTTCGTTCACGATGTGAATCTGTGTATTCTCGTCCTCGTTTTAGGGCGTGGGTTCGAATCCCACTTCTGACACGATGTGTTTTTTGAAAATAACTGGAAGAGATGTAATTTTATAACGTCCAAATTACATAAAACTACGTCAGGATGGCCGAGCGGTCTAAGGCGCCAGACTCAAGGGGCTTAGCTTCCTTCGTTCACGATGTGAATCTGTGTATTCTGGTCCTCGTTTGAGGGCGTGGGTTCGAATCCCACTTCTGACACGATGTGTTTTTTGAAAATAACTGGAAGAGATGTAATTTTAAAACGTCCAAATTACATAAAACCACGTCAGGATGGCCGAGCGGTCTAAGGCGCCAGACTCAAGGGGCTTAGCTTCCTTCGTTCACGATGTGAATCTGTGTATTCTGGTCCTCTTTTGAGGACGTGGGTTCGTATCGCACTTCTGACACGATGTGTTTTATGAAAATAACTGTAAGAGATGTAATTTTAAAACGTTCAAATTACATAAAACTACAACAGGATGGCCGAGCGGTCTTAGGCGACAGACTCAAGTGTTCTTAGTTTCATTGGTTGACGATGTGAATCGCTGTATTCTGGTCCTCGTTTGAGGGCGTGGGTTCGAATCCCACTTATGACACGATGTGTTTTATGAAAATAACTGGAAGAGATGTAATTTTGAAACGTCCAAATTACCAAAGACCACAACAGGATGGCCGAGCTGTCTAAGGCGACAGACTCAAGGGGCTTAGCTTCCTTCGTTCACGATGTGAATCTGTGTATTCTCGTCCTCGTTTTAGGGCGTGGGTTCGAATCCCACTTCTGACACGATGTGTTTTTTGAAAATAACTGGAAGAGATGTAATTTTAAAACGTCCAAATTACATACAACCACGTCAGGATGGCCGAGCGGCCTAAGGTGCCAGACTAAAGGGGCTTAGCTTCCTTCGTTCACGATGTGAATCTGTGTATTCTCGTCCTCGTTTTAGGGCGTGGGTTCGAATCCCACTTCTGACACGATGTGTTTTTTGAAAATAACTGGAAGAGATGTAATTTTATAACGTCCAAATTACATAAAACTACGTCAGGATGGCCGAGCGGTCTAAGGCGCCAGACTCAAGGGGCTTAGCTTCCTTCGTTCACGATGTGAATCTGTGTATTCTGGTCCTCGTTTGAGGGCGTGGGTTCGAATCCCACTTCTGACACGATGTGTTTTTTGAAAATAACTGGAAGAGATGTAATTTTAAAACGCCCAAATTACATAAAACCACGTCAGGATGGCCGAGCGGTCTAAGGCGCCAGACTCAAGGGGCTTAGCTTCCTTCGTTCACGATGTGAATCTGTGTATTCTGGTCCTCTTTTGAGGACGTGGGTTCGTATCGCACTTCTGACACGATGTGTTTTATGAAAATAACTGTAAGAGATGTAATTTTAAAACGTCCAAATTACATAAAACTACAACAGGATGGCCGAGCGGTCTTAGGCGACAGACTCAAGTGTTCTTAGTTTCATTGGTTGACGATGTGAATCGCTGTATTCTGGTCCTCGTTTGAGGGCGTGGGTTCGAATCCCACTTATGACACGATGTGTTTTATGAAAATAACTGGAAGAGATGTAATTTTGAAACGTCCAAATTACATAAAACCACGTCAGTATGGCCGAGCGGTCTAAGGCGCCAGACTCAAGGGGCTTAGCTTCCTTCGTTCACGATGTGAATCTGTGTATTCTGGTCCTCGTTTGAGGGCGTGGGTTCGAATCCCACTTCTGACACGATGTGTTTTTCGAATATAACTGGAAGAGGTGTAATTTTAAAACGTCCAAATTACATAAAACCACGTCAGGATGGCCGAGCGGCCTAAGGTGCCAGACTCAAGGGGCTTAGCTTCCTTCGTTCACGATGTGAATCTGTGTATTTTCGTCCTCGGTTTAGGGCGTGGGTTCGAATCCCACTTCTGACACGATGTGTTTTTTGAAAATAACTGGAAGAGATGTAATTTTAAAACGTCCAAATTACATAAAACTACGTCAGGATGGCCGAGCGGTCTAAGGCGCCAGACTCAAGGGGCTTAGCTTCCTTCGTTCACGATGTGAATCTGTGTATTCTGGTCCTCGTTTGAGGGCGTGGGTTCGTATCCCACTTCTGACACGATGTGTTTTATGAAAATAACTGGAAGAGATGTAATTTTAAAACGTCCAAATTACATAAAACCACGTCAGGAGGGCCGAGCGGTCTAAACGCCAGACTCAAGGGGCTTAGCTTCCTTCGTTTACGATGTGAATCTGTGTATTCTGGTCCTCGTTTGAGGGCGTGGGTTCGAATCCCACTTATGACACGATGTGTTTAATGAAAATAACTTGAAGAGATGTAATTTTAAAACGTCAAAATTACCAAAGACCACAACAGGATGGCCGAGCTGTCTAAGGCGACAGACTCAAGAGGCTTAGCTTCCTTCGTTCACGATGTGAATCTGTGTATTCTCGTCCTCGTTTTAGGGCGTGGGTTCGAATCCCACTTCTGACAAGATGTGTTTTTTGAAAATAACTGGAAGAGATGTAATTTTAAAACGTCCAAATTACATAAAACCACGTCAGGATGGCCGAGCGGCCTAAGGTGCCAGACTCAAGGGGCTTAGCTTCCTTCGTTCACGATGTGAATCTGTGTATTCTCGTCCTCGTTTTAGGGCGTGGGTTCGCATCCCACTTCTGACACGATGTGTTTTATGAAAATAACTGGAAGAGATGTAATTTTAAAACGTCCAAATTACATAAAACCACGTCAGGAGGGCCGAGCGGTCTAAACGCCAGACTCAAGGGGCTTAGCTTCCTTCGTTTACGATGTGAATCTGTGTATTCTGGTCCTCGTTTGAGGGCGTGGGTTCGAATCCCACTTATGACACGATGTGTTTTATGAAAATAACTGGAAGAGATGTAATTTTAAAACGTCAAAATTACCAAAGACCACAACAGGATGGCCGAGCTGTCTAAGGCGACAGACTCAAGGGGCTTAGCTTCCTTCGTTCACGATGTGAATCTGTGTATTCTCGTCCTCGTTTTAGGGCGTGGGTGCGAATCCCACTTCTGACACGATGTGTTTTTTGAAAATAACTGGAAGAGATGTAATTTTAAAACGTCCAAATTACATACAACCACGTCAGGATGGCCGAGCGGCCTAAGGTGCCAGACTCAAGGGGCTTAGCTTCCTTCGTTCACGATGTGAATCTGTGTATTCTGGTCCTCGTTTGAGGGCGTGGGTTCGAATCCCACTTCTGACACGATGTGTTTTTTGAAATTAACTGGAAGAGATGTAATTTTAAAACGTCCAAATTACATAAAACTACGTCAGGATTGCCGAGCGGTCTAAGGCGCCAGACTCAAGGGGCTTAGCTTCCTTCGTTCACGATGTGAATCTGTGTATTCTGGTCCTCGTTTGAGGGCGTGGGTTCGTATCCCACTTCTGACACGATGTGTTTTATGAAAATAACTGGAAGAGATGTAATTTTAAAACGTCCAAATTACATAAAACCACGTCAGGAGGGCCGAGCGGTCTAAACGCCAGACTCAAGGGGCTTAGCTTCCTTCGTTTACGATGTGAATCTGTGTATTCTGGTCCTCGTTTGAGGGCGTGGGTTCGAATCCCACTTATGACACGATGTGTTTTATGAAAATAACTGGAAGAGATGTAATTTTAAAACGTCAAAATCACCAAAGACCACAACAGGATGGCCGAGCTGTCAAAGGCGACAGACTCAAGGGGCTTAGCTTCCTTCGTTCACGATGTGAATCTGTGTATTCTCGTCCTCGTTTTAGGGCGTGGGTTCGAATCCCACTTCTGATACGATGTGTTTTTTGAAAATAACTGGAAGAGATGTAATTTTAAAACGTCCAAATTACATAAAACCACGTCAGGATGGCCGAGCGGCCTAAGGTGCCAGACTCAAGGGGCTTAGCTTCCTTCGTTCACGATGTGAAACACTGTATTCTGGTCCTCGTTTGAGGGCGTGGGTTCGAGTCCCACTTCTGACACGATGTGTTTTTTGAAAATAACTGGAAGAGATGTAATTTTAAAACGTCCAAATTACATACAACCACGTCAGGATGGCCGAGCGGCCTAAGGTGCCAGACTCAAGGGGCTTAGCTTCCTTCGTTCACGATGTGAATCTGTGTATTCTTGTCCTCGTTTTAGGGCGTGGGTTCGAATCCCACTTCTGACACGATGTGTTTTTTGAAAATAACTGGAAGAGATTAATTTTAAAACGTCAAAATTACATAAAACTACGTCAGGATGGCCGAGCGGTCTAAGGCGCCAGACTCAAGGGGCTTAGCTTCCTTCGTTCACGATGTGAATCTGTGTATTCTGGTCCTCGTTTGAGGGCGTGGGTTCGAATCCCACTTCTGACACGATGTGTTTTTTGAAATTAACTGGAAGAGATGTAATTTTAAAACGTCCAAATTACATAAAACTACGTCAGGATTGCCGAGCGGTCTAAGGCGCCAGACTCAAGGGGCTTAGCTTCCTTCGTTCACGATGTGAATCTGTGTATTCTGGTCCTCGTTTGAGGGCGTGGGTTCGTATCCCACTTCTGACACGATGTGTTTTATGAAAATAACTGGAAGAGATGTAATTTTAAAACGTCCAAATTACATAAAACCACGTCAGGAGGGCCGAGCGGTCTAAACGCCAGACTCAAGTGGCTTAGCTTCCTTCGTTTACGATGTGAATCTGTGTATTCTGGTCCTCGTTTGAGGGCGTGGGTTCGAATCCCACTTATGACACGATGTGTTTTATGAAAATAACTTGAAGAGATGTAATTTTAAAACGTCAAAATTACCAAAGACCACAACAGGATGGCCGAGCTGTCTAAGGCGACAGACTCAAGGGGCTTAGCTTCCTTCGTTCACGATGCGAATCTGTGTATTCTCGTCCTCGTTTTAGGGCGTGGGTTCGAATCCCACTTCTGACAAGATGTGTTTTTTGAAAATAACTGGAAGAGATGTAATTTTAAAACGTCCAAATTACATAAAACCACGTCAGGATGGCCGAGCGGCCTAAGGTGCCAGACTCAAGGGGCTTAGCTTCCTTCGTTTACGATGTGAATCTGTGTATTCTGGTCCTCGTTTGAGGGCGTGGGTTCGAATCCCACTTATGACACGATGTGTTTTATGAAAATAACTTGAAGAGATGTAATTTTAAAACGTCAAAATTACCAAAGACCACAACAGGATGGCCGAGCTGTCTAAGGCGACAGACTCAAGGGGCTTAGCTTCCTTCGTTCACGATGTGAATTTGTGTATTCTCGTCCTCGTTTTAGGGCGTGGGTTCGAATCCCACTTCTGACACGATGTGTTTTTTGAAAATAACTGGAAGAGATGTAATTTTAAAACGTCCAAATTACATAAAACCACGTCAGGATGGCCGAGCGGTCTAAGGCGCCAGACTCAAGGGGCTTAGCTTCCTTCGTTCACGATGTGAATCTGTGTATTCTGGTCCTCGTTTGAGGGCGTGGGTTCGAATCCCACTTCTGACACGATGTGTTTTTCGAATATAACTGGAAGAGGTGTAATTTTAAAACGTCCAAATTACATAAAACCACGTCAGGATGGCCGAGCGGCCTAAGGTGCCAGACTCAAGGGGCTTAGCTTCCTTCGTTCACGATGTGAATCTGTGTATTCTCGTCCTCGGTTTAGGGCGTGGGTTCGAATCCCACTTCTGACACGATGTGTTTTTTGAAAATAACTGGAAGAGATGTAATTTTAAAACGTCCAAATTACATAAAACCACGTCAGGATGGCCGAGCGGTCTAAGGCGCCAGACTCAAGGGGCTTAGCTTCCTTCGTTCACGATGTGAATCTGTGTATTCTGGTCCTCGTTTGAGGGCGTGGGTTCGTATCCCACTTCTGACACGATGTGTTTTATGAAAATAACTGGAAGAGATGTAATTTTAAAACGTCCAAATTACATAAAACCACGTCAGGAGGGCCGAGCGGTCTAAACGCCAGACTCAAGGGGCTTAGCTTCCTTCTTTTACGATGTGAATCTGTGTATTCTGGTCCTCGTTTGAGGGCGTGGGTTCGAATCCCACTTATGACACGATGTGTTTTATGAAAATAACTTGAAGAGATGTAATTTTAAAACGTCAAAATTACCAAAGACCACAACAGGATGGCCGAGCTGTCTAAGGCGACAGACTCAAGGGGCTTAGGTTCCTTCGTTCACGATGTGAATCTGTGTATTCTCGTCCTCGTTTTAGGGCGTGGGTTCGAATCCCACTTCTGACAAGATGTGTTTTTTGAAAATAACTGGAAGAGATGTAATTTTAAAACGTCCAAATTACATAAAACCACGTCAGGAGGGCCGAGCGGTCTAAACGCCAGACTCAAGGGGCTTAGCTTCCTTCGTTTACGATGTGAATCTGTGTATTCTGGTCCTCGTTTGAGGGCGTGGGTTCGAATCCCACTTATGACACGATGTGTTTTATGAAAATAACTGGAAGAGATGTAATTTTAAAACGTCAAAATTACCAAAGACCACAACAGGATGGCCGAGCTGTCTAAGGCGACAGACTCAAGGGGCTTAGCTTCCTTCGTTCACGATGTGAATCTGTGTATTCTCGTCCTCGTTTTAGGGCGTGGGTTCGAATCCCACTTCTGACACGATGTGTTTTTTGAAAATAACTGGAAGAGATGTAATTTTAAAACGTCCAAATTACATACAACCACGTCAGGATGGCCGAGCGGCCTAAGGTGCCAGACTAAAGGGGCTTAGCTTCCTTCGTTCACGATGTGAATCTGTGTATTCTCGTCCTCGTTTTAGGGCGTGGGTTCGAATCCCACTTCTGACACGATGTGTTTTTTGAAAATAACTGGAAGAGATGTAATTTTATAACGTCCAAATTACATAAAACTACGTCAGGATGGCCGAGCGGTCTAAGGCGCCAGACTCAAGGGGCTTAGCTTCCTTCGTTCACGATGTGAATCTGTGTATTCTGGTCCTCGTTTGAGGGCGTGGGTTCGAATCCCACTTATGACACGATGTGTTTTATGAAAATAACTTGAAGAGATGTAATTTTAAAACGTCAAAATTACCAAAGACCACAACAGGATGGCCGAGCTGTCTAAGGCGACAGACTCAAGGGGCTTAGCTTCCTTCGTTCACGATGTGAATTTGTGTATTCTCGTCCTCGTTTTAGGGCGTGGGTTCGAATCCCACTTCTGACACGATGTGTTTTTTGAAAATAACTGGAAGAGATGTAATTTTAAAACGTCCAAATTACATAAAACCACGTCAGGATGGCCGAGCGGTCTAAGGCGCCAGACTCAAGGGGCTTAGCTTCCTTCGTTCACGATGTGAATCTGTGTATTCTGGTCCTCGTTTGAGGGCGTGGGTTCGAATCCCACTTCTGACACGATGTGTTTTTCGAATATAACTGGAAGAGGTGTAATTTTAAAACGTCCAAATTACATAAAACCACGTCAGGATGGCCGAGCGGCCTAAGGTGCCAGACTCAAGGGGCTTAGCTTCCTTCGTTCACGATGTGAATCTGTGTATTCTCGTCCTCGGTTTAGGGCATGGGTTCGAATCCCACTTCTGACACGATGTGTTTTTTGAAAATAACTGGAAGAGATGTAATTTTAAAACGTCCAAATTACATAAAACCACGTCAGGATGGCCGAGCGGTCTAAGGCGCCAGACTCAAGGGGCTTAGCTTCCTTCGTTCACGATGTGAATCTGTGTATTCTGGTCCTCGTTTGAGGGCGTGGGTTCGTATCCCACTTCTGACACGATGTGTTTTATGAAAATAACTGGAAGAGATGTAATTTTAAAACGTCCAAATTACATAAAACCACGTCAGGAGGGCCGAGCGGTCTAAACGCCAGACTCAAGGGGCTTAGCTTCCTTCTTTTACGATGTGAATCTGTGTATTCTGGTCCTCGTTTGAGGGCGTGGGTTCGAATCCCACTTATGACACGATGTGTTTTATGAAAATAACTTGAAGAGATGTAATTTTAAAACGTCAAAATTACCAAAGACCACAACAGGATGGCCGAGCTGTCTAAGGCGACAGACTCAAGGGGCTTAGGTTCCTTCGTTCACGATGTGAATCTGTGTATTCTCGTCCTCGTTTTAGGGCGTGGGTTCGAATCCCACTTCTGACAAGATGTGTTTTTTGAAAATAACTGGAAGAGATGTAATTTTAAAACGTCCAAATTACATAAAACCACGTCAGGAGGGCCGAGCGGTCTAAACGCCAGACTCAAGGGGCTTAGCTTCCTTCGTTTACGATGTGAATCTGTGTATTCTGGTCCTCGTTTGAGGGCGTGGGTTCGAATCCCACTTATGACACGATGTGTTTTATGAAAATAACTGGAAGAGATGTAATTTTAAAACGTCAAAATTACCAAAGACCACAACAGGATGGCCGAGCTGTCTAAGGCGACAGACTCAAGGGGCTTAGCTTCCTTCGTTCACGATGTGAATCTGTGTATTCTCGTCCTCGTTTTAGGGCGTGGGTTCGAATCCCACTTCTGACACGATGTGTTTTTTGAAAATAACTGGAAGAGATGTAATTTTAAAACGTCCAAATTACATACAACCACGTCAGGATGGCCGAGCGGCCTAAGGTGCCAGACTAAAGGGGCTTAGCTTCCTTCGTTCACGATGTGAATCTGTGTATTCTCGTCCTCGTTTTAGGGCGTGGGTTCGAATCCCACTTCTGACACGATGTGTTTTTTGAAAATAACTGGAAGAGATGTAATTTTATAACGTCCAAATTACATAAAACTACGTCAGGATGGCCGAGCGGTCTAAGGCGCCAGACTCAAGGGGCTTAGCTTCCTTCGTTCACGATGTGAATCTGTGTATTCTGGTCCTCGTTTGAGGGCGTGGGTTCGAATCCCACTTCTGACACGATGTGTTTTTTGAAAATAACTGGAAGAGATGTAATTTTAAAACGTCCAAATTACATAAAACCACGTCAGGATGGCCGAGCGGTCTAAGGCGCCAGACTCAAGGGGCTTAGCTTCCTTCGTTCACGATGTGAATCTGTGTATTCTGGTCCTCTTTTGAGGACGTGGGTTCGTATCGCACTTCTGACACGATGTGTTTTATGAAAATAACTGTAAGAGATGTAATTTTAAAACGTTCAAATTACATAAAACTACAACAGGATGGCCGAGCGGTCTTAGGCGACAGACTCAAGTGTTCTTAGTTTCATTGGTTGACGATGTGAATCGCTGTATTCTGGTCCTCGTTTGAGGGCGTGGGTTCGAATCCCACTTATGACACGATGTGTTTTATGAAAATAACTGGAAGAGATGTAATTTTGAAACGTCCAAATTACCAAAGACCACAACAGGATGGCCGAGCTGTCTAAGGCGACAGACTCAAGGGGCTTAGCTTCCTTCGTTCACGATGTGAATCTGTGTATTCTCGTCCTCGTTTTAGGGCGTGGGTTCGAATCCCACTTCTGACACGATGTGTTTTTTGAAAATAACTGGAAGAGATGTAATTTTAAAACGTCCAAATTACATACAACCACGTCAGGATGGCCGAGCGGCCTAAGGTGCCAGACTAAAGGGGCTTAGCTTCCTTCGTTCACGATGTGAATCTGTGTATTCTCGTCCTCGTTTTAGGGCGTGGGTTCGAATCCCACTTCTGACACGATGTGTTTTTTGAAAATAACTGGAAGAGATGTAATTTTATAACGTCCAAATTACATAAAACTACGTCAGGATGGCCGAGCGGTCTAAGGCGCCAGACTCAAAGGGCTTAGCTTCCTTCGTTCACGATGTGAATCTGTGTATTCTGGTCCTCGTTTGAGGGCGTGGGTTCGAATCCCACTTCTGACACGATGTGTTTTTTGAAAATAACTGGAAGAGATGTAATTTTAAAACGCCCAAATTACATAAAACCACGTCAGGATGGCCGAGCGGTCTAAGGCGCCAGACTCAAGGGGCTTAGCTTCCTTCGTTCACGATGTGAATCTGTGTATTCTGGTCCTCTTTTGAGGACGTGGGTTCGTATCGCACTTCTGACACGATGTGTTTTATGAAAATAACTGTAAGAGATGTAATTTTAAAACGTCCAAATTACATAAAACTACAACAGGATGGCCGAGCGGTCTTAGGCGACAGACTCAAGTGTTCTTAGTTTCATTGGTTGACGATGTGAATCGCTGTATTCTGGTCCTCGTTTGAGGGCGTGGGTTCGAATCCCACTTATGACACGATGTGTTTTATGAAAATAACTGGAAGAGATGTAATTTTGAAACGTCCAAATTACATAAAACCACGTCAGTATGGCCGAGCGGTCTAAGGCGCCAGACTCAAGGGGCTTAGCTTCCTTCGTTCACGATGTGAATCTGTGTATTCTGGTCCTCGTTTGAGGGCGTGGGTTCGAATCCCACTTCTGACACGATGTGTTTTTCGAATATAACTGGAAGAGGTGTAATTTTAAAACGTCCAAATTACATAAAACCACGTCAGGATGGCCGAGCGGCCTAAGGTGCCAGACTCAAGGGGCTTAGCTTCCTTCGTTCACGATGTGAATCTGTGTATTTTCGTCCTCGGTTTAGGGCGTGGGTTCGAATCCCACTTCTGACACGATGTGTTTTTTGAAAATAACTGGAAGAGATGTAATTTTAAAACGTCCAAATTACATAAAACTACGTCAGGATGGCCGAGCGGTCTAAGGCGCCAGACTCAAGGGGCTTAGCTTCCTTCGTTCACGATGTGAATCTGTGTATTCTGGTCCTCGTTTGAGGGCGTGGGTTCGTATCCCACTTCTGACACGATGTGTTTTATGAAAATAACTGGAAGAGATGTAATTTTAAAACGTCCAAATTACATAAAACCACGTCAGGAGGGCCGAGCGGTCTAAACGCCAGACTCAAGGGGCTTAGCTTCCTTCGTTTACGATGTGAATCTGTGTATTCTGGTCCTCGTTTGAGGGCGTGGGTTCGAATCCCACTTATGACACGATGTGTTTAATGAAAATAACTTGAAGAGATGTAATTTTAAAACGTCAAAATTACCAAAGACCACAACAGGATGGCCGAGCTGTCTAAGGCGACAGACTCAAGAGGCTTAGCTTCCTTCGTTCACGATGTGAATCTGTGTATTCTCGTCCTCGTTTTAGGGCGTGGGTTCGAATCCCACTTCTGACAAGATGTGTTTTTTGAAAATAACTGGAAGAGATGTAATTTTAAAACGTCCAAATTACATAAAACCACGTCAGGATGGCCGAGCGGCCTAAGGTGCCAGACTCAAGGGGCTTAGCTTCCTTCGTTCACGATGTGAATCTGTGTATTCTCGTCCTCGTTTTAGGGCGTGGGTTCGCATCCCACTTCTGACACGATGTGTTTTATGAAAATAACTGGAAGAGATGTAATTTTAAAACGTCCAAATTACATAAAACCACGTCAGGAGGGCCGAGCGGTCTAAACGCCAGACTCAAGGGGCTTAGCTTCCTTCGTTTACGATGTGAATCTGTGTATTCTGGTCCTCGTTTGAGGGCGTGGGTTCGAATCCCACTTATGACACGATGTGTTTTATGAAAATAACTGGAAGAGATGTAATTTTAAAACGTCAAAATTACCAAAGACCACAACAGGATGGCCGAGCTGTCTAAGGCGACAGACTCAAGGGGCTTAGCTTCCTTCGTTCACGATGTGAATCTGTGTATTCTCGTCCTCGTTTTAGGGCGTGGGTGCGAATCCCACTTCTGACACGATGTGTTTTTTGAAAATAACTGGAAGAGATGTAATTTTAAAACGTCCAAATTACATACAACCACGTCAGGATGGCCGAGCGGCCTAAGGTGCCAGACTCAAGGGGCTTAGCTTCCTTCGTTCACGATGTGAATCTGTGTATTCTCGTCCTCGTTTTAGGGCGTGGGTTCGCATCCCACTTCTGACACGATGTGTTTTATGAAAATAACTGGAAGAGATGTAATTTTAAAACGTCCAAATTACATAAAACCACGTCAGGAGGGCCGAGCGGTCTAAACGCCAGACTCAAGGGGCTTAGCTTCCTTCGTTTACGATGTGAATCTGTGTATTCTGGTCCTCGTTTGAGGGCGTGGGTTCGAATCCCACTTATGACACGATGTGTTTTATGAAAATAACTGGAAGAGATGTAATTTTAAAACGTCAAAATTACCAAAGACCACAACAGGATGGCCGAGCTGTCTAAGGCGACAGACTCAAGGGGCTTAGCTTCCTTCGTTTACGATGTGAATCTGTGTATTCTGGTCCTCGTTTGAGGGCGTGGGTTCGAATCCCACTTATGACACGATGTGTTTAATGAAAATAACTTGAAGAGATGTAATTTTAAAACGTCAAAATTACCAAAGACCACAACAGGATGGCCGAGCTGTCTAAGGCGACAGACTCAAGAGGCTTAGCTTCCTTCGTTCACGATGTGAATCTGTGTATTCTCGTCCTCGTTTTAGGGCGTGGGTTCGAATCCCACTTCTGACAAGATGTGTTTTTTGAAAATAACTGGAAGAGATGTAATTTTAAAACGTCCAAATTACATAAAACCACGTCAGGATGGCCGAGCGGCCTAAGGTGCCAGACTCAAGGGGCTTAGCTTCCTTCGTTCACGATGTGAATCTGTGTATTCTCGTCCTCGTTTTAGGGCGTGGGTTCGCATCCCACTTCTGACACGATGTGTTTTATGAAAATAACTGGAAGAGATGTAATTTTAAAACGTCCAAATTACATAAAACCACGTCAGGAGGGCCGAGCGGTCTAAACGCCAGACTCAAGGGGCTTAGCTTCCTTCGTTTACGATGTGAATCTGTGTATTCTGGTCCTCGTTTGAGGGCGTGGGTTCGAATCCCACTTATGACACGATGTGTTTTATGAAAATAACTGGAAGAGATGTAATTTTAAAACGTCAAAATTACCAAAGACCACAACAGGATGGCCGAGCTGTCTAAGGCGACAGACTCAAGGGGCTTAGCTTCCTTCGTTCACGATGTGAATCTGTGTATTCTCGTCCTCGTTTTAGGGCGTGGGTGCGAATCCCACTTCTGACACGATGTGTTTTTTGAAAATAACTGGAAGAGATGTAATTTTAAAACGTCCAAATTACATACAACCACGTCAGGATGGCCGAGCGGCCTAAGGTGCCAGACTCAAGGGGCTTAGCTTCCTTCGTTCACGATGTGAATCTGTGTATTCTCGTCCTCGTTTTAGGGCGTGGGTTCGCATCCCACTTCTGACACGATGTGTTTTATGAAAATAACTGGAAGAGATGTAATTTTAAAACGTCCAAATTACATAAAACCACGTCAGGAGGGCCGAGCGGTCTAAACGCCAGACTCAAGGGGCTTAGCTTCCTTCGTTTACGATGTGAATCTGTGTATTCTGGTCCTCGTTTGAGGGCGTGGGTTCGAATCCCACTTATGACACGATGTGTTTTATGAAAATAACTGGAAGAGATGTAATTTTAAAACGTCAAAATTACCAAAGACCACAACAGGATGGCCGAGCTGTCTAAGGCGCCAGACTCAAGGGGCTTAGCTTCCTTCGTTCACGATGTGAATCTGTGTATTCTGGTCCTCGTTTGAGGGCGTGGGTTCGTATCCCACTTCTGACACGATGTGTTTTATGAAAATAACTGGAAGAGATGTAATTTTAAAACGTCCAAATTACATAAAACCACGTCAGGAGGGCCGAGCGGTCTAAACGCCAGACTCAAGGGGCTTAGCTTCCTTCGTTTACGATGTGAATCTGTGTATTCTGGTCCTCGTTTGAGGGCGTGGGTTCGAATCCCACTTATGACACGATGTGTTTAATGAAAATAACTTGAAGAGATGTAATTTTAAAACGTCAAAATTACCAAAGACCACAACAGGATGGCCGAGCTGTCTAAGGCGACAGACTCAAGAGGCTTAGCTTCCTTCGTTCACGATGTGAATCTGTGTATTCTCGTCCTCGTTTTAGGGCGTGGGTTCGAATCCCACTTCTGACAAGATGTGTTTTTTGAAAATAACTGGAAGAGATGTAATTTTAAAACGTCCAAATTACATAAAACCACGTCAGGATGGCCGAGCGGCCTAAGGTGCCAGACTCAAGGGGCTTAGCTTCCTTCGTTCACGATGTGAATCTGTGTATTCTCGTCCTCGTTTTAGGGCGTGGGTTCGCATCCCACTTCTGACACGATGTGTTTTATGAAAATAACTGGAAGAGATGTAATTTTAAAACGTCCAAATTACATAAAACCACGTCAGGAGGGCCGAGCGGTCTAAACGCCAGACTCAAGGGGCTTAGCTTCCTTCGTTTACGATGTGAATCTGTGTATTCTGGTCCTCGTTTGAGGGCGTGGGTTCGAATCCCACTTATGACACGATGTGTTTTATGAAAATAACTGGAAGAGATGTAATTTTAAAACGTCAAAATTACCAAAGACCACAACAGGATGGCCGAGCTGTCTAAGGCGACAGACTCAAGGGGCTTAGCTTCCTTCGTTCACGATGTGAATCTGTGTATTCTCGTCCTCGTTTTAGGGCGTGGGTGTGAATCCCACTTCTGACACGATGTGTTTTTTGAAAATAACTGGAAGAGATGTAATTTTAAAACGTCCAAATTACATACAACCACTCCAGGATGGCCGAGCGGCCTAAGGTGCCAGACTCAAGGGGCTTAGCTTCCTTCGTTCACGATGTGAATCTGTGTATTCTCGTCCTCGTTTTAGGGCGTGGGTTCGCATCCCACTTCTGACACGATGTGTTTTATGAAAATAACTGGAAGAGATGTAATTTTAAAACGTCCAAATTACATAAAACCACGTCAGGAGGGCCGAGCGGTCTAAACGCCAGACTCAAGGGGCTTAGCTTCCTTCGTTTACGATGTGAATCTGTGTATTCTGGTCCTCGTTTGAGGGCGTGGGTTCGAATCCCACTTATGACACGATGTGTTTTATGAAAATAACTGGAAGAGATGTAATTTTAAAACGTCAAAATTACCAAAGACCACAACAGGATGGCCGAGCTGTCTAAGGCGCCAGACTCAAGGGGCTTAGCTTCCTTCGTTTACGATGTGAATCTGTGTATTCTGGTCCTCGTTTGAGGGCGTGGGTTCGAATCCCACTTATGACACGATGTGTTTAATGAAAATAACTTGAAGAGATGTAATTTTAAAACGTCAAAATTACCAAAGACCACAACAGGATGGCCGAGCTGTCTAAGGCGACAGACTCAAGAGGCTTAGCTTCCTTCGTTCACGATGTGAATCTGTGTATTCTCGTCCTCGTTTTAGGGCGTGGGTTCGAATCCCACTTCTGACAAGATGTGTTTTTTGAAAATAACTGGAAGAGATGTAATTTTAAAACGTCCAAATTACATAAAACCACGTCAGGATGGCCGAGCGGCCTAAGGTGCCAGACTCAAGGGGCTTAGCTTCCTTCGTTCACGATGTGAATCTGTGTATTCTCGTCCTCGTTTTAGGGCGTGGGTTCGCATCCCACTTCTGACACGATGTGTTTTATGAAAATAACTGGAAGAGATGTAATTTTAAAACGTCCAAATTACATAAAACCACGTCAGGAGGGCCGAGCGGTCTAAACGCCAGACTCAAGGGGCTTAGCTTCCTTCGTTTACGATGTGAATCTGTGTATTCTGGTCCTCGTTTGAGGGCGTGGGTTCGAATCCCACTTATGACACGATGTGTTTTATGAAAATAACTGGAAGAGATGTAATTTTAAAACGTCAAAATTACCAAAGACCACAACAGGATGGCCGAGCTGTCTAAGGCGACAGACTCAAGGGGCTTAGCTTCCTTCGTTCACGATGTGAATCTGTGTATTCTCGTCCTCGTTTTAGGGCGTGGGTGCGAATCCCACTTCTGACACGATGTGTTTTTTGAAAATAACTGGAAGAGATGTAATTTTAAAACGTCCAAATTACATACAACCACGTCAGGATGGCCGAGCGGCCTAAGGTGCCAGACTCAAGGGGCTTAGCTTCCTTCGTTCACGATGTGAATCTGTGTATTCTCGTCCTCGTTTTAGGGCGTGGGTTCGCATCCCACTTCTGACACGATGTGTTTTATGAAAATAACTGGAAGAGATGTAATTTTAAAACGTCCAAATTACATAAAACCACGTCAGGAGGGCCGAGCGGTCTAAACGCCAGACTCAAGGGGCTTAGCTTCCTTCGTTTACGATGTGAATCTGTGTATTCTGGTCCTCGTTTGAGGGCGTGGGTTCGAATCCCACTTATGACACGATGTGTTTTATGAAAATAACTGGAAGAGATGTAATTTTAAAACGTCAAAATTACCAAAGACCACAACAGGATGGCCGAGCTGTCTAAGGCGACAGACTCAAGGGGCTTAGCTTCCTTCGTTCACGATGTGAATCTGTGTATTCTCGTCCTCGTTTTAGGGCGTGGGTGCGAATCCCACTTCTGACACGATGTGTTTTTTGAAAATAACTGGAAGAGATGTAATTTTAAAACGTCCAAATTACATACAACCACGTCAGGATGGCCGAGCGGCCTAAGGTGCCAGACTCAAGGGGCTTAGCTTCCTTCGTTCACGATGTGAATCTGTGTATTCTCGTCCTCGTTTTAGGGCGTGGGTTCGAATCCCACTTCTGACACGATGTGTTTTTTGAAAATAACTGGAAGAGATGTAATTTTAAAACGTCCAAATTACATAAAACTACGTCAGGATGAACGAGCGGTCTAAGGCGCCAGACTCAAGGGGCTTAGCTTCCTTCGTTCACGATGTGAATCTGTGTATTCTGGTCCTCATTTGAGGGCGTGGGTTCGAATCCCACTTCTGACACGATGTGTTTTTTGAAAATAACTGGAAGAGATGTAATTTTAAAACGTCCAAATTACATAAAACCACGTCAGGATGGCCGAGCGGTCTAAGGCGCCAGACTCAAGGGGCTTAGCTTCCTTCGTTCACGATGTGAATCTGTGTATTCTGGTCCTCTTTTGAGGACGTGGGTTCGTATCGCACTTCTGACACGATGTGTTTTATGAAAATAACTGTAAGAGATGTAATTTTAAAACGTCCAAATTACATAAAACTACAACAGGATGGCCGAGCGGTCTTAGGCGACAGACTCAAGTGTTCTTAGTTTCATTGGTTGACGATGTGAATCGCTGTATTCTGGTCCTCGTTTGAGGGCGTGGGTTCGAATCCCACTTATGACACGATGTGTTTTATGAAAATAACTGGAAGAGATGTAATTTTGAAACGTCCAAATTACATAAAACCACGTCAGTATGGCCGAGCGGTCTAAGGCGCCAGACTCAAGGGGCTTAGCTTCCTTCGTTCACGATGTGAATCTGTGTATTCTGGTCCTCGTTTGAGGGCGTGGGTTCGAATCCCACTTCTGACACGATGTGTTTTTCGAATATAACTGGAAGAGATGTAATTTTAAAACGTCCAAATTACATAAAACCACGTCAGGATGGCCGAGCGGTCTAAGGCGCCAGACTCAAGGGGCTTAGCTTCCTTCGTTCACGATGTGAATCTGTTTATTCTGGTCCTCGTTTGAGGGTGTGGGTTCGTATCCCACTTCTGACACGATGTGTTTTATGAAAATAACTGGAAGAGATGTAATTTTAAAACGTCCAAATTACTTAAAACCACGTCAGGAGGGCCGAGCGATCTAAACGCCAGACTCAAGGGGCTTAACTTCCTTCGTTTACGATGTAAATCTGTGTATTCTGGTCCTCGTTTGAGGGCGTGGGTTCGAATCCCACTTATGACACGATGTGTTTTATGAAAATAACTGGAAGAGATGTAATTTTAAAACGTCAAAATTACCAAAGACCACAACAGGATGGCCGAGCTGTCTAAGGCGACAGACTCAAGGGGCTTAGCTTCCTTCGTTCACGATGTGAATCTGTGTATTCTCGTCCTCGTTTTAGGGCGTGGGTTCGAATCCCACTTCTGACACGATGTGTTTTTTGAAAATAACTGGAAGAGATGTAATTTTAAAACGTCCAAATTACATAAAACCACAACAGGATGGCCGAGCTGTCTAAGGCGACAGACTCAAGGGGCTTAGCTTCCTTCGTTCACGATGTGAATCTGTGTATTCTCGTCCTCGTTTTAGGGTGTGGGTTCGAATCCCACTTCTGACACGATGTGTTTTTTGAAAATAACTGGAAGAGATGTAATTTTAAAACGTCCAAATTACATAAAACCACGTCAGGATGGCCGAGCGGCCTAAGGTGCCAGACTCAAGGGGCTTAGCTTCCTTCGTTCACGATGTGAATCTGTGTATTCTCGTCCTCGTTTTAGGGCGTGGGTTCGAATCCCACTTCTGACAAGATGTGTTTTTTGAAAATAACTGGAAGAGATGTAATTTTAAAACGTCCAAATTACATAAAACCACGTCAGGATGGCCGAGCGGCCTAAGGTGCCAGACTCAAGGGGCTTAGCTTCCTTCGTTCACGATGTGAATCTGTGTATTCTCGTCCTCGTTTTAGGGCGTGGGTTCGTATCCCACTTCTTACACGATGTGTTTTATGAAAATAACTGGAAGAGATGTAATTTTAAAACGTCCAAATTACATAAAACCACGTCAGGAGGGCCGAGCGGTCTAAACGCCAGACTCAAGGGGCTTAGCTTCCTTCGTTTACGATGTGAATCTGTGTATTCTCGTCCTCGTTCTAGGGCGTGGGTTCGAATCCCACTTCTGACAAGATGTGTTTTTTGAAAATAACTGGAAGAGATGTAATTTTAAAACGTCCAAATTACATAAAACCACGTCAGGAGGGCCGAGCGGTCTAAACGCCAGACTCAAGGGGCTTAGCTTCCTTCGTTTACGATGTGAATCTGTGTATTCTGGTCCTCGTTTGAGGGCGTGGGTTCGAATCCCACTTATGACACGATGTGTTTTATGAAAATAACTGTAAGAGATGTAATTTTAAAACGTCCAAATTACATAAAACTACAACAGGATGGCCGAGCGGTCTTAGGCGACAGACTCAAGTGTTCTTAGTTTCATTGGTTGACGATGTGAATCGCTGTATTCTGGTCCTCGTTTGAGGGCGTGGGTTCGAATCCCACTTATGACACGATGTGTTTTATGAAAATAACTGGAAGAGATGTAATTTTGAAACGTCCAAATTACCAAAGACCACAACAGGATGGCCGAGCTGTCTAAGGCGACAGACTCAAGGGGCTTAGCTTCCTTCGTTCACGATGTGAATCTGTGTATTCTCGTCCTCGTTTTAGGGCGTGGGTTCGAACCCCACTTCTGACACGATGTGTTTTTTGAAAATAACTGGAAGAGATGTAATTTTAAAACGTCCAAATTACATACAACCACGTCAGGATGGCCGAGCGGCCTAAGGTGCCAGACTAAAGGGGCTTAGCTTCCTTCGTTCACGATGTGAATCTGTGTATTCTGGTCCTCGTTTGAGGGCGTGGGTTCGAATCCCACTTCTGACACGATGTGTTTTTTGAAAATAACTGGAAGAGATGTAATTTTAAAACGTCCAAATTACATAAAACCACGTCAGGATGGCCGAGCGGTCTAAGGCGCCAGACTCAAGGGGCTTAGCTTCCTTCGTTCACGATGTGAATCTGTGTATTCTGGTCCTCTTTTGAGGACGTGGGTTCGTATCGCACTTCTGACACGATGTGTTTTATGAAAATAACTGTAAGAGATGTAATTTTAAAACGTCCAAATTACATAAAACTACAACAGGATGGCCGAGCGGTCTTAGGCGACAGACTCAAGTGTTCTTAGTTTCATTGGTTGACGATGTGAATCGCTGTATTCTGGTCCTCGTTTGAGGGCGTGGGTTCGAATCCCACTTATGACACGATGTGTTTTATGAAAATAACTGGAAGAGATGTAATTTTAAAACGTCAAAATTACCAAAGACCACAACAGGATGGCCGAGCTGTCTAAGGCGACAGACTCAAGGGGCTTAGCTTCCTTCGTTCACGATGTGAATCTGTGTATTCTCGTCCTCGTTTTAGGGCGTGGGTTCGAATCCCACTTCTGACACGATGTGTTTTTTGAAAATAACTGGAAGAGATGTAATTTTAAAACGTCCAAATTACATACAACCACGTCAGGATGGCCGAGCGGCCTAAGGTGCCAGACTAAAGGGGCTTAGCTTCCTTCGTTCACGATGTGAATCTGTGTATTCTCGTCCTCGTTTTAGGGCGTGGGTTCGAATCCCACTTCTGACACGATGTGTTTTTTGAAAATAACTGGAAGAGATGTAATTTTATAACGTCCAAATTACATAAAACTACGTCAGGATGGCCGAGCGGTCTAAGGCGCCAGACTCAAGGGGCTTAGCTTCCTTCGTTCACGATGTGAATCTGTGTATTCTGGTCCTCGTTTGAGGGCGTGGGTTCGAATCCCACTTCTGACACGATGTGTTTTTTGAAAATAACTGGAAGAGATGTAATTTTAAAACGTCCAAATTACATAAAACCACGTCAGGATGGCCGAGCGGCCTAAGGTGCCAGACTCAAGGGGCTTAGCTTCCTTCGTTCACGATGTGAATCTGTGTATTCTCGTCCTCGTTTTAGGGCGTGGGTTCGAATCCCACTTCTGACAAGATGTGTTTTTTGAAAATAACTGGAAGAGATGTAATTTTAAAACGTCCAAATTACATAAAACCACGTCAGGATGGCCGAGCGGCCTAAGGTGCCAGACTCAAGGGGCTTAGCTTCCTTCGTTCACGATGTGAATCTGTGTATTCTCGTCCTCGTTTTAGGGCGTGGGTTCGTATCCCACTTCTTACACGATGTGTTTTATGAAAATAACTGGAAGAGATGTAATTTTAAAACGTCCAAATTACATAAAACCACGTCAGGAGGGCCGAGCGGTCTAAACGCCAGACTCAAGGGGCTTAGCTTCCTTCGTTTACGATGTGAATCTGTGTATTCTCGTCCTCGTTTTAGGGCGTGGGTTCGAATCCCACTTCTGACAAGATGTGTTTTTTGAAAATAACTGGAAGAGATGTAATTTTAAAACGTCCAAATTACATAAAACCACGTCAGGAGGGCCGAGCGGCCTAAGGTGCCAGACTCAAGGGGCTTAGCTTCCTTCGTTCACGATGTGAATCTGTGTATTCTCGTCCTCGTTTTAGGGCGTGGGTTCGTATCCCACTTCTTACACGATGTGTTTTATGAAAATAACTGGAAGAGATGTAATTTTAAAACGTCCAAATTACATAAAACCACGTCAGGAGGGCCGAGCGGTCTAAACGCCAGACTCAAGGGGCTTAGCTTCCTTCGTTTACGATGTGAATCTGTGTATTCTGGTCCTCGTTTGAGGGCGTGGGTTCGAATCCCACTTATGACACGATGTGTTTTATGAAAATAACTGGAAGAGATGTAATTTTAAAACGTCAAAATTACCAAAGACCACAACAGGATGGCCGAGCTGTCTAAGGCGACAGACTCAAGGGGCTTAGCTTCCTTCGTTCACGATGTGAATCTGTGTATTCTCGTCCTCGTTTTAGGGCGTGGGTTCGAATCCCACTTCTGACACGATGTGTTTTTTGAAAATAACTGGAAGAGATGTAATTTTAAAACGTCCAAATTACATACAACCACGTCAGGATGGCCGAGCGGCCTAAGGTGCCAGACTAAAGGGGCTTAGCTTCCTTCGTTCACGATGTGAATCTGTGTATTCTCGTCCTCGTTTTAGGGCGTGGGTTCGAATCCCACTTCTGACACGATGTGTTTTTTGAAAATAACTGGAAGAGAGGTAATTTTATAACGTCCAAATTACATAAAACTACGTCAGGATGGCCGAGCGGTCTAAGGCGCCAGACTCAAGGGGCTTAGCTTCCTTCGTTCACGATGTGAATCTGTGTATTCTGGTCCTCGTTTGAGGGCGTGGGTTCGAATTCCACTTCTGACACGATGTGTTTTTTGAAAATAACTGGAAGAGATGTAATTTTAAATCGTCCAAATTACATAAAACCACGTCAGGATGGCCGAGCGGTCTAAGGCGCCAGACTCAAGGGGCTTAGCTTCCTTCGTTCACGATGTGAATCTGTGTATTCTGGTCCTCTTTTGAGGACGTGGGTTCGTATCGCACTTCTGACACGATGTGTTTTATGAAAATAACTGTAAGAGATGTAATTTTAAGACGTCCAAATTACATAAAACTACAACAGGATGGCCGAGCGGTCTTAGGCGACAGACTCAAGTGTTCTTAGTTTCATTGGTTGACGATGTGAATCGCTGTATTCTGGTCCTCGTTTGAGGGCGTGGGTTCGAATCCCACTTATGACACGATGTGTTTTATGAAAATAACTGGAAGAGATGTAATTTTGAAACGTCCAAATTACCAAAGACCACAACAGGATGGCCGAGCTGTCTAAGGCGACAGACTCAAGGGGCTTAGCTTCCTTCGTTCACGATGTGAATCTGTGTATTCTCGTCCTCGTTTTAGGGCGTGGGTTCGAATCCCACTTCTGACACGATGTGTTTTTTGAAAATAACTGGAAGAGATGTAATTTTAAAACGTCCAAATTACATACAACCACGTCAGGATGGCCGAGCGGCCTAAGGTGCCAGACTAAAGGGGCTTAGCTTCCTTCGTTCACGATGTGAATCTGTGTATTCTCGTCCTCGTTTTAGGGCGTGGGTTCGAATCCCACTTCTGACACGATGTGTTTTTTGAAAATAACTGGAAGAGATGTAATTTTATAACGTCCAAATTACATAAAACTACGTCAGGATGGCCGAGCGGTCTAAGGCGCCAGACTCAAGGGGCTTAGCTTCCTTCGTTCACGATGTGAATCTGTGTATTCTGGTCCTCGTTTGAGGGCGTGGGTTCGAATCCCACTTCTGACACGATGTGTTTTTTGAAAATAACTGGAAGAGATGTAATTTTAAAACGTCCAAATTACATAAAACCACGTCAGGATGGCCGAGCGGTCTAAGGCGCCAGACTCAAGGGGCTTAGCTTCCTTCGTTCACGATGTGAATCTGTGTATTCTGGTCCTCTTTTGAGGACGTGGGTTCGTATCGCACTTCTGACACGATGTGTTTTATGAAAATAACTGTAAGAGATGTAATTTTAAAACGTCCAAATTACATAAAACTACAACAGGATGGCCGAGCGGTCTTAGGCGACAGACTCAAGTGTTCTTAGTTTCATTGGTTGACGATGTGAATCGCTGTATTCTGGTCCTCGTTTGAGGGCGTGGGTTCGAATCCCACTTATGACACGATGTGTTTTATGAAAATAACTGGAAGAGATGTAATTTTGAAACGTCCAAATTACCAAAGACCACAACAGGATGGCCGAGCTGTCTAAGGCGACAGACTCAAGGGGCTTAGCTTCCTTCGTTCACGATGTGAATCTGTGTATTCTCGTCCTCGTTTTAGGGCGTGGGTTCGAATCCCACTTCTGACACGATGTGTTTTTTGAAAATAACTGGAAGAGATGTAATTTTAAAACGTCCAAATTACATACAACCACGTCAGGATGGCCGAGCGGCCTAAGGTGCCAGACTAAAGGGGCTTAGCTTCCTTCGTTCACGATGTGAATCTGTGTATTCTCGTCCTCGTTTTAGGGCGTGGGTTCGAATTCCACTTCTGACACGATGTGTTTTTTGAAAATAACTGGAAGAGATGTAATTTTATAACGTCCAAATTACATAAAACTACGTCAGGATGGCCGAGCGGTCTAAGGCCCCAGACTCAAGGGGCTTAGCTTCCTTCGTTCACGATGTGAATCTGTGTATTCTCGTCCTCGTTTTAGGGCGTGGGTTCGAATCCCACTTCTGACAAGATGTGTTTTTTGAAAATAACTGGAAGAGATGTAATTTTAAAACGTCCAAATTACATAAAACCACGTCAGGATGGCCGAGCGGCCTAAGGTGCCAGACTCAAGGGGCTTAGCTTCCTTCGTTCACGATGTGAATCTGTGTATTCTCGTCCTCGTTTTAGGGCGTGGGTTCGTATCCCACTTCTTACACGATGTGTTTTATGAAAATAACTGGAAGAGATGTAATTTTAAAACGTCCAAATTACTTAAAACCACGTCAGGAGGGCCGAGCGGTCTAAACGCCAGACTCAAGGGGCTTAGCTTCCTTCGTTTACGATGTGAATCTGTGTATTCTCGTCCTCGTTTTAGGGCGTGGGTTCGAATCCCACTTCTGACAAGATGTGTTTTTTGAAAATAACTGGAAGAGATGTAATTTTAAAACGTCCAAATTACATAAAACCACGTCAGGAGGGCCGAGCGGCCTAAGGTGCCAGACTCAAGGGGCTTAGCTTCCTTCGTTCACGATGTGAATCTGTGTATTCTCGTCCTCGTTTTAGGGCGTGGGTTCGTATCCCACTTCTTACACGATGTGTTTTATGAAAATAACTGGAAGAGATGTAATTTTAAAACGTCCAAATTACATAAAACCACGTCAGGAGGGCCGAGCGGTCTAAACGCCAGACTCAAGGGGCTTAGCTTCCTTCGTTTACGATGTGAATCTGTGTATTCTGGTCCTCGTTTGAGGGCGTGGGTTCGAATCCCACTTATGACACGATGTGTTTTATGAAAATAACTGGAAGAGATGTAATTTTAAAACGTCAAAATTACCAAAGACCACAACAGGATGGCCGAGCTGTCTAAGGCGACAGACTCAAGGGGCTTAGCTTCCTTCGTTCACGATGTGAATCTGTGTATTCTCGTCCTCGTTTTAGGGCGTGGGTTCGAATCCCACTTCTGACACGATGTGTTTTTTGAAAATAACTGGAAGAGATGTAATTTTAAAACGTCCAAATTACATACAACCACGTCAGGATGGCCGAGCGGCCTAAGGTGCCAGACTAAAGGGGCTTAGCTTCCTTCGTTCACGATGTGAATCTGTGTATTCTCGTCCTCGTTTTAGGGCGTGGGTTCGAATCCCACTTCTGACACGATGTGTTTTTTGAAAATAACTGGAAGAGAGGTAATTTTATAACGTCCAAATTACATAAAACTACGTCAGGATGGCCGAGCGGTCTAAGGCGCCAGACTCAAGGGGCTTAGCTTCCTTCGTTCACGATGTGAATCTGTGTATTCTGGTCCTCGTTTGAGGGCGTGGGTTCGAATTCCACTTCTGACACGATGTGTTTTTTGAAAATAACTGGAAGAGATGTAATTTTAAATCGTCCAAATTACATAAAACCACGTCAGGATGGCCGAGCGGTCTAAGGCGCCAGACTCAAGGGGCTTAGCTTCCTTCGTTCACGATGTGAATCTGTGTATTCTGGTCCTCTTTTGAGGACGTGGGTTCGTATCGCACTTCTGACACGATGTGTTTTATGAAAATAACTGTAAGAGATGTAATTTTAAAACGTCCAAATTACATAAAACTACAACAGGATGGCCGAGCGGTCTTAGGCGACAGACTCAAGTGTTCTTAGTTTCATTGGTTGACGATGTGAATCGCTGTATTCTGGTCCTCGTTTGAGGGCGTGGGTTCGAATCCCACTTATGACACGATGTGTTTTATGAAAATAACTGGAAGAGATGTAATTTTGAAACGTCCAAATTACCAAAGACCACAACAGGATGGCCGAGCTGTCTAAGGCGACAGACTCAAGGGGCTTAGCTTCCTTCGTTCACGATGTGAATCTGTGTATTCTCGTCCTCGTTTTAGGGCGTGGGTTCGAATCCCACTTCTGACACGATGTGTTTTTTGAAAATAACTGGAAGAGATGTAATTTTAAAACGTCCAAATTACATACAACCACGTCAGGATGGCCGAGCGGCCTAAGGTGCCAGACTAAAGGGGCTTAGCTTCCTTCGTTCACGATGTGAATCTGTGTATTCTCGTCCTCGTTTTAGGGCGTGGGTTCGAATCCCACTTCTGACACGATGTGTTTTTTGAAAATAACTGGAAGAGATGTAATTTTATAACGTCCAAATTACATAAAACTACGTCAGGATGGCCGAGCGGTCTAAGGCGCCAGACTCAAGGGGCTTAGCTTCCTTCGTTCACGATGTGAATCTGTGTATTCTGGTCCTCGTTTGAGGGCGTGGGTTCGAATCCCACTTCTGACACGATGTGTTTTTTGAAAATAACTGGAAGAGATGTAATTTTAAAACGTCCAAATTACATAAAACCACGTCAGGATGGCCGAGCGGTCTAAGGCGCCAGACTCAAGGGGCTTAGCTTCCTTCGTTCACGATGTGAATCTGTGTATTCTGGTCCTCTTTTGAGGACGTGGGTTCGTATCGCACTTCTGACACGATGTGTTTTATGAAAATAACTGTAAGAGATGTAATTTTAAAACGTCCAAATTACATAAAACTACAACAGGATGGCCGAGCGGTCTTAGGCGACAGACTCAAGTGTTCTTAGTTTCATTGGTTGACGATGTGAATCGCTGTATTCTGGTCCTCGTTTGAGGGCGTGGGTTCGAATCCCACTTATGACACGATGTGTTTTATGAAAATAACTGGAAGAGATGTAATTTTGAAACGTCCAAATTACCAAAGACCACAACAGGATGGCCGAGCTGTCTAAGGCGACAGACTCAAGGGGCTTAGCTTCCTTCGTTCACGATGTGAATCTGTGTATTCTCGTCCTCGTTTTAGGGCGTGGGTTCGAATCCCACTTCTGACACGATGTGTTTTTTGAAAATAACTGGAAGAGATGTAATTTTAAAACGTCCAAATTACATACAACCACGTCAGGATGGCCGAGCGGCCTAAGGTGCCAGACTAAAGGGGCTTAGCTTCCTTCGTTCACGATGTGAATCTGTGTATTCTGGTCCTCGTTTGAGGGCGTGGGTTCGAATCCCACTTCTGACACGATGTGTTTTTTGAAAATAACTGGAAGAGATGTAATTTTAAAACGTCCAAATTACATAAAACCACGTCAGGATGGCCGAGCGGTCTAAGGCGCCAGACTCAAGGGGCTTAGCTTCCTTCGTTCACGATGTGAATCTGTGTATTCTGGTCCTCTTTTGAGGACGTGGGTTCGTATCGCACTTCTGACACGATGTGTTTTATGAAAATAACTGTAAGAGATGTAATTTTAAAACGTCCAAATTACATAAAACTACAACAGGATGGCCGAGCGGTCTTAGGCGACAGACTCAAGTGTTCTTAGTTTCATTGGTTGACGATGTGAATCGCTGTATTCTGGTCCTCGTTTGAGGGCGTGGGTTCGAATCCCACTTATGACACGATGTGTTTTATGAAAATAACTGGAAGAGATGTAATTTTAAAACGTCAAAATTACCAAAGACCACAACAGGATGGCCGAGCTGTCTAAGGCGACAGACTCAAGGGGCTTAGCTTCCTTCGTTCACGATGTGAATCTGTGTATTCTCGTCCTCGTTTTAGGGCGTGGGTTCGAATCCCACTTCTGACACGATGTGTTTTTTGAAAATAACTGGAAGAGATGTAATTTTAAAACGTCCAAATTACATACAACCACGTCAGGATGGCCGAGCGGCCTAAGGTGCCAGACTAAAGGGGCTTAGCTTCCTTCGTTCACGATGTGAATCTGTGTATTCTCGTCCTCGTTTTAGGGCGTGGGTTCGAATCCCACTTCTGACACGATGTGTTTTTTGAAAATAACTGGAAGAGATGTAATTTTATAACGTCCAAATTACATAAAACTACGTCAGGATGGCCGAGCGGTCTAAGGCGCCAGACTCAAGGGGCTTAGCTTCCTTCGTTCACGATGTGAATCTGTGTATTCTGGTCCTCGTTTGAGGGCGTGGGTTCGAATCCCACTTCTGACACGATGTGTTTTTTGAAAATAACTGGAAGAGATGTAATTTTAAAACGTCCAAATTACATAAAACCACGTCAGGATGGCCGAGCGGTCTAAGGCGCCAGACTCAAGGGGCTTAGCTTCCTTCGTTCACGATGTGAATCTGTGTATTCTGGTCCTCTTTTGAGGACGTGGGTTCGTATCGCACTTCTGACACGATGTGTTTTATGAAAATAACTGTAAGAGATGTAATTTTAAAACGTCCAAATTACATAAAACTACAACAGGATGGCCGAGCGGTCTTAGGCGACAGACTCAAGTGTTCTTAGTTTCATTGGTTGACGATGTGAATCGCTGTATTCTGGTCCTCGTTTGAGGGCGTGGGTTCGAATCCCACTTATGACACGATGTGTTTTATGAAAATAACTGGAAGAGATGTAATTTTGAAACGTCCAAATTACATAAAACCACGTCAGTATGGCCGAGCGGTCTAAGGCGCCAGACTCAAGGGGTTTAGCTTCCTTCGTTCACGATGTGAATCTGTGTATTCTGGTCCTCGTTTGAGGGCGTGGGTTCGAATCCCACTTCTGACACGATGTGTTTTTCGAATATAACTGGAAGAGATGTAATTTTAAAACGTCCAAATTACATAAAACCACGTCAGGATGGCCGAGCGGCCTAAGGTGCCAGACTAAAGGGGCTTAGCTTCCTTCGTTCACGATGTGAATCTGTGTATTCTGGTCCTCGTTTGAGGGCGTGGGTTCGAATCCCACTTCTGACACGATGTGTTTTTTGAAAATAACTTGAAGAGATGTAATTTTAAAACGTCAAAATTACATAAAACTACGTCAGGATGGCCGAGCGGTCTAAGGCGCCAGACTCAAGGGGCTTAGCTTCCTTCGTTCACGATGTGAATCTGTGTATTCTGGTCCTCGTTTGAGGGCGTGGGTTCGAATCCCACTTCTGAGACGATGTGTTTTTTGAAAATAACTGGAAGAGATGTAATTTTAAAACGTCCAAATTACATAAAACCACGTCAGGATGGCCGAGCGGTCTAAGGCGCCAGACTCAAGGGGCTTAGCTTCCTTCGTTCACGATGTGAATCTGTGTATTCTGGTCCTCTTTTGAGGACGTGGGTTCGTATCGCACTTCTGACACGATGTGTTTTATGAAAATAACTGTAAGAGATGTAATTTTAAAACGTCCAAATTACATAAAACTACAACAGGATGGCCGAGCGGTCTTAGGCGACAGACTCAAGTGTTCTTAGTTTCATTGGTTGACGATGTGAATCGCTGTATTCTGGTCCTCGTTTGAGGGCGTGGGTTCGAATCCCACTTATGACACGATGTGTTTTATGAAAATAACTGGAAGAGATGTAATTTTGAAACGTCCAAATTACCAAAGACCACAACAGGATGGCCGAGCTGTCTAAGGCGACAGACTCAAGGGGCTTAGCTTCCTTCGTTCACGATGTGAATCTGTGTATTCTCGTCCTCGTTTTAGGGCGTGGGTTCGAATCCCACTTCTGACACGATGTGTTTTTTGAAAATAACTGGAAGAGATGTAATTTTAAAACGTCCAAATTACATACAACCACGTCAGGATGGCCGAGCGGCCTAAGGTGCCAGACTAAAGGGGCTTAGCTTCCTTCGTTCACGATGTGAATCTGTGTATTCTCGTCCTCGTTTTAGGGCGTGGGTTCGAATTCCACTTCTGACACGATGTGTTTTTTGAAAATAACTGGAAGAGATGTAATTTTATAACGTCCAAATTACATAAAACTACGTCAGGATGGCCGAGCGGTCTAAGGCCCCAGACTCAAGGGGCTTAGCTTCCTTCGTTCACGATGTGAATCTGTGTATTCTGGTCCTCGTTTGAGGGCGTGGGTTCTAATCCCACTTCTGACACGATGTGTTTTTTGAAAATAACTGGAAGAGATGTAATTTTAAAACGTCCAAATTACATAAAACCACGTCAGGATGGCCGAGCGGTCTAAGGCGCCAGACTCAAGGGGCTTAGCTTCCTTCGTTCACGATGTGAATCTGTGTATTCTGGTCCTCTTTTGAGGACGTGGGTTCGTATCGCACTTCTGACACGATGTGTTTTATGAAAATAACTGTAAGAGATGTAATTTTAAAACGTCCAAATTACATAAAACTACAACAGGATGGCCGAGCGGTCTTAGGCGACAGACTCAAGTGTTCTTAGTTTCATTTGGTGACGATGTGAATCGCTGTATTCTGGTCCTCGTTTGAGGGCGTGGGTTCGAATCCCACTTATGACACGATGTGTTTTATGAAAATAACTGGAAGAGATGTAATTTTGAAACGTCCAAATTACATAGAACCACGTCAGTATGGCCGAGCGGTCTAAGGCGCCAGACTCAAGGGGTTTAGCTTCCTTCGTTCACGATGTGAATCTGTGTATTCTGGTCCTCGTTTGAGGGCGTGGGTTCGAATCCCACTTCTGACACGATGTGTTTTTCGAATATAACTGGAAGAGATGTAATTTTAAAACGTCCAAATTACATAAAACCACGTCAGGATGGCCGAGCGGCCTAAGGTGCCAGACTAAAGGGGCTTAGCTTCCTTCGTTCACGATGTGAATCTGTGTATTCTGGTCCTCGTTTGAGGGCGTGGGTTCGAATCCCACTTCTGACACGATGTGTTTTTTGAAAATAACTTGAAGAGATGTAATTTTAAAACGTCAAAATTACATAAAACTACGTCAGGATGGCCGAGCGGTCTAAGGCGCCAGACTCAAGGGGCTTAGCTTCCTTCGTTCACGATGTGAATCTGTGTATTCTGGTCCTCGTTTGAGGGCGTGGGTTCGAATCCCACTTCTGAGACGATGTGTTTTTTGAAAATAACTGGAAGAGATGTAATTTTAAAACGTCCAAATTACATAAAACCACGTCAGGATGGCCGAGCGGTCTAAGGCGCCAGACTCAAGGGGCTTAGCTTCCTTCGTTCACGATGTGAATCTGTGTATTCTGGTCCTCTTTTGAGGACGTGGGTTCGTATCGCACTTCTGACACGATGTGTTTTATGAAAATAACTGTAAGAGATGTAATTTTAAAACGTCCAAATTACATAAAACTACAACAGGATGGCCGAGCGGTCTTAGGCGACAGACTCAAGTGTTCTTAGTTTCATTGGTTGACGATGTGAATCGCTGTATTCTGGTCCTCGTTTGAGGGCGTGGGTTCGAATCCCACTTATGACACGATGTGTTTTATGAAAATAACTGGAAGAGATGTAATTTTGAAACGTCCAAATTACCAAAGACCACAACAGGATGGCCGAGCTGTCTAAGGCGACAGACTCAAGGGGCTTAGCTTCCTTCGTTCACGATGTGAATCTGTGTATTCTCGTCCTCGTTTTAGGGCGTGGGTTCGAATCCCACTTCTGACACGATGTGTTTTTTGAAAATAACTGGAAGAGATGTAATTTTAAAACGTCCAAATTACATACAACCACGTCAGGATGGCCGAGCGGCCTAAGGTGCCAGACTAAAGGGGCTTAGCTTCCTTCGTTCACGATGTGAATCTGTGTATTCTCGTCCTCGTTTTAGGGCGTGGGTTCGAATTCCACTTCTGACACGATGTGTTTTTTGAAAATAACTGGAAGAGATGTAATTTTATAACGTCCAAATTACATAAAACTACGTCAGGATGGCCGAGCGGTCTAAGGCCCCAGACTCAAGGGGCTTAGCTTCCTTCGTTCACGATGTGAATCTGTGTATTCTGGTCCTCGTTTGAGGGCGTGGGTTCTAATCCCACTTCTGACACGATGTGTTTTTTGAAAATAACTGGAAGAGATGTAATTTTAAAACGTCCAAATTACATAAAACCACGTCAGGATGGCCGAGCGGTCTAAGGCGCCAGACTCAAGGGGCTTAGCTTCCTTCGTTCACGATGTGAATCTGTGTATTCTGGTCCTCTTTTGAGGACGTGGGTTCGTATCGCACTTCTGACACGATGTGTTTTATGAAAATAACTGTAAGAGATGTAATTTTAAAACGTCCAAATTACATAAAACTACAACAGGATGGCCGAGCGGTCTTAGGCGACAGACTCAAGTGTTCTTAGTTTCATTTGGTGACGATGTGAATCGCTGTATTCTGGTCCTCGTTTGAGGGCGTGGGTTCGAATCCCACTTATGACACGATGTGTTTTATGAAAATAACTGGAAGAGATGTAATTTTGAAACGTCCAAATTACATAGAACCACGTCAGTATGGCCGAGCGGTCTAAGGCGCCAGACTCAAGGGGTTTAGCTTCCTTCGTTCACGATGTGAATCTGTGTATTCTGGTCCTCGTTTGAGGGCGTGGGTTCGAATCCCACTTCTGACACGATGTGTTTTTCGAATATAACTGGAAGAGATGTAATTTTAAAACGTCCAAATTACATAAAACCACGTCAGGATGGCCGAGCGGCCTAAGGTGCCAGCCTCAAGGGGCTTAGCTTCCTTCGTTTACGATGTGAATCTGTGTATTCTGGTCCTCGTTTGAGGGCGTGGGTTCGAATCCCACTTATGACACGATGTGTTTTATGAAAATAACTTGAAGAGATGTAATTTTAAAACGTCAAAATTACCAAAGACCACAACAGGATGGCCGAGCTGTCTAAGGCGACAGACTCAAGGGGCTTAGCTTCCTTCGTTCACGATGTGAATTTGTGTATTCTCGTCCTCGTTTTAGGGCGTGGGTTCGAATCCCACTTCTGACACGATGTGTTTTTTGAAAATAACTGGAAGAGATGTAATTTTAAAACGTCCAAATTACATAAAACCACGTCAGGATGGCCGAGCGGTCTAAGGCGCCAGACTCAAGGGGCTTAGCTTCCTTCGTTCACGATGTGAATCTGTGTATTCTGGTCCTCGTTTGAGGGCGTGGGTTCGAATCCCACTTCTGACACGATGTGTTTTTCGAATATAACTGGAAGAGGTGTAATTTTAAAACGTCCAAATTACATAAAACCACGTCAGGATGGCCGAGCGGCCTAAGGTGCCAGACTCAAGGGGCTTAGCTTCCTTCGTTCACGATGTGAATCTGTGTATTTTCGTCCTCGGTTTAGGGCGTGGGTTCGAATCCCACTTCTGACACGATGTGTTTTTTGAAAATAACTGGAAGAGATGTAATTTTAAAACGTCCAAATTACATAAAACCACGTCAGGATGGCCGAGCGGCCTAAGGTGCCAGACTCAAGGGGCTTAGCTTCCTTCGTTCACGATGTGAATCTGTGTATTCTCGTCCTCGTTTTAGGGCGTGGGTTCGCATCCCACTTCTGACACGATGTGTTTTATGAAAATAACTGGAAGAGATGTAATTTTAAAACGTCCAAATGACATAAAACCACGTCAGGAGGGCCGAGCGGTCTAAACGCCAGACTCAAGGGGCTTAGCTTCCTTCGTTTACGATGTGAATCTGTGTATTCTGGTCCTCGTTTGAGGGCGTGGGTTCGAATCCCACTTATGACACGATGTGTTTTATGAAAATAACTGGAAGAGATGTAATTTTAAAACGTCAAAATTACCAAAGACCACAACAGGATGGCCGAGCTGTCTAAGGCGACAGACTCAAGGGGCTTAGCTTCCTTCGTTCACGATGTGAATCTGTGTATTCTCGTCCTCGTTTTAGGGCGTGGGTGCGAATCCCACTTCTGACACGATGTGTTTTTTGAAAATAACTGGAAGAGATGTAATTTTAAAACGTCCAAATTACATACAACCACGTCAGGATGGCCGAGCGGCCTAAGGTGCCAGACTCAAGGGGCTTAGCTTCCTTCGTTCACGATGTGAATCTGTGTATTCTCGTCCTCGTTTTAGGGCGTGGGTTCGAATCCCACTTCTGACACGATGTGTTTTTTGAAAATAACTGGAAGAGATGTAATTTTAAAACGTCCAAATTACATAAAACTACGTCAGGATGAACGAGCGGTCTAAGGCGCCAGACTCAAGGGGCTTAGCTTCCTTCGTTCACGATGTGAATCTGTGTATTCTGGTCCTCGTTTGAGGGCGTGGGTTCGAATCCCACTTCTGACACGATGTGTTTTTTGAAAATAACTGGAAGAGATGTAATTTTAAAACGTCCAAATTACATAAAACCACGTCAGGATGGCCGAGCGGTCTAAGGCGCCAGACTCAAGGGGCTTAGCTTCCTTCGTTCACGATGTGAATCTGTGTATTCTGGTCCTCTTTTGAGGACGTGGGTTCGTATCGCACTTCTGACACGATGTGTTTTATGAAAATAACTGTAAGAGATGTAATTTTAAAACGTCAAAATTACCAAAGACCACAACAGGATGGCCGAGCGGTCTTAGGCGACAGACTCAAGTGTTCTTAGTTTCATTGGTTGACGATGTGAATCGCTGTATTCTGGTCCTCGTTTGAGGGCGTGGGTTCGAATCCCACTTATGACACGATGTGTTTTATGAAAATAACTGGAAGAGATGTAATTTTGAAACGTCCAAATTACATAAAACCACGTCAGGATGGCCGAGCGGTCTAAGGCGCCAGACTCAAGGGGTTTAGCTTCCTTCGTTCACGATGTGAATCTGTGTATTCTGGTCCTCGTTTGAGGGCGTGGGTTCGAATCCCACTTCTGACACGATGTGTTTTTCGAATATAACTGGAAGAGATGTAATTTTAAAACGTCCAAATTACATAAAACCACGTCAGGATGGCCGAGCGGCCTAAGGTGCCAGCCTCAAGGGGCTTAGCTTCCTTCGTTTACGATGTGAATCTGTGTATTCTGGTCCTCGTTTGAGGGCGTGGGTTCGAATCCCACTTATGACACGATGTGTTTTATGAAAATAACTTGAAGAGATGTAATTTTAAAACGTCAAAATTACCAAAGACCACAACAGGATGGCCGAGCTGTCTAAGGCGACAGACTCAAGGGGCTTAGCTTCCTTCGTTCACGATGTGAATCTGTGTATTCTGGTCCTCTTTTGAGGACGTGGGTTCGTATCGCACTTCTGACACGATGTGTTTTATGAAAATAACTGTAAGAGATGTAATTTTAAAACGTCCAAATTACATAAAACTACAACAGGATGGCCGAGCGGTCTTAGGCGACAGACTCAAGTGTTCTTAGTTTCATTGGTTGACGATGTGAATCGCTGTATTCTGGTCCTCGTTTGAGGGCGTGGGTTCGAATCCCACTTATGACACGATGTGTTTTATGAAAATAACTGGAAGAGATGTAATTTTGAAACGTCCAAATTACATAAAACCACGTCAGTATGGCCGAGCGGTCTAAGGCGCCAGACTCAAGGGGTTTAGCTTCCTTCGTTCACGATGTGAATCTGTGTATTCTGGTCCTCGTTTGAGGGCGTGGGTTCGAATCCCACTTCTGACACGATGTGTTTTTCGAATATAACTGGAAGAGATGTAATTTTAAAACGTCCAAATTACATAAAACCACGTCAGGATGGCCGAGGGGCCTAAGGTGCCAGCCTCAAGGGGCTTAGCTTCCTTCGTTTACGATGTGAATCTGTGTATTCTGGTCCTCGTTTGAGGGCGTGGGTTCGAATCCCACTTATGACACGATGTGTTTTATGAAAATAACTTGAAGAGATGTAATTTTAAAACGTCAAAATTACCAAAGACCACAACAGGATGGCCGAGCTGTCTAAGGCGACAGACTCAAGGGGCTTAGCTTCCTTCGTTCACGATGTGAATTTGTGTATTCTCGTCCTCGTTTTAGGGCGTGGGTTCGAATCCCACTTCTGACACGATGTGTTTTTTGAAAATAACTGGAAGAGATGTAATTTTAAAACGTCCAAATTACATAAAACCACGTCAGGATGGCCGAGCGGTCTAAGGCGCCAGACTCAAGGGGCTTAGCTTCCTTCGTTCACGATGTGAATCTGTGTATTCTGGTCCTCGTTTGAGGGCGTGGGTTCGAATCCCACTTCTGACACGATGTGTTTTTCGAATATAACTGGAAGAGGTGTAATTTTAAAACGTCCAAATTACATAAAACCACGTCAGGATGGCCGAGCGGCCTAAGGTGCCAGACTCAAGGGGCTTAGCTTCCTTCGTTCACGATGTGAATCTGTGTATTTTCGTCCTCGGTTTAGGGCGTGGGTTCGAATCCCACTTCTGACACGATGTGTTTTTTGAAAATAACTGGAAGAGATGTAATTTTAAAACGTCCAAATTACATAAAACCACGTCAGGATGGCCGAGCGGCCTAAGGTGCCAGACTCAAGGGGCTTAGCTTCCTTCGTTCACGATGTGAATCTGTGTATTCTCGTCCTCGTTTTAGGGCGTGGGTTCGCATCCCACTTCTGACACGATGTGTTTTATGAAAATAACTGGAAGAGATGTAATTTTAAAACGTCCAAATTACATAAAACCACGTCAGGAGGGCCGAGCGGTCTAAACGCCAGACTCAAGGGGCTTAGCTTCCTTCGTTTACGATGTGAATCTGTGTATTCTGGTCCTCGTTTGAGGGCGTGGGTTCGAATCCCACTTATGACACGATGTGTTTTATGAAAATAACTGGAAGAGATGTAATTTTAAAACGTCAAAATTACCAAAGACCACAACAGGATGGCCGAGCTGTCTAAGGCGACAGACTCAAGGGGCTTAGCTTCCTTCGTTCACGATGTGAATCTGTGTATTCTCGTCCTCGTTTTAGGGCGTGGGTGCGAATCCCACTTCTGACACGATGTGTTTTTTGAAAATAACTGGAAGAGATGTAATTTTAAAACGTCCAAATTACATACAACCACGTCAGGATGGCCGAGCGGCCTAAGGTGCCAGACTCAAGGGGCTTAGCTTCCTTCGTTCACGATGTGAATCTGTGTATTCTCGTCCTCGTTTTAGGGCGTGGGTTCGAATCCCACTTCTGACACGATGTGTTTTTTGAAAATAACTGGAAGAGATGTAATTTTAAAACGTCCAAATTACATAAAACTACGTCAGGATGAACGAGCGGTCTAAGGCGCCAGACTCAAGGGGCTTAGCTTCCTTCGTTCACGATGTGAATCTGTGTATTCTGGTCCTCGTTTGAGGGCGTGGGTTCGAATCCCACTTCTGACACGATGTGTTTTTTGAAAATAACTGGAAGAGATGTAATTTTAAAACGTCCAAATTACATAAAACCACGTCAGGATGGCCGAGCGGTCTAAGGCGCCAGACTCAAGGGGCTTAGCTTCCTTCGTTCACGATGTGAATCTGTGTATTCTGGTCCTCTTTTGAGGACGTGGGTTCGTATCGCACTTCTGACACGATGTGTTTTATGAAAATAACTGTAAGAGATGTAATTTTAAAACGTCCAAATCACATAAAACTACAACGGGATGGCCGAGCGGTCTTAGGCGACAGACTCAAGTGTTCTTAGTTTCATTGGTTGACGATGTGAATCGCTGTATTCTGGTCCTCGTTTGAGGGCGTGGGTTCGAATCCCACTTATGACACGATGTGTTTTATGAAAATAACTGGAAGAGATGTAATTTTGAAACGTCCAAATTACATAAAACCACGTCAGGATGGCCGAGCGGTCTAAGGCGCCAGACTCAAGGGGCTTAGCTTCCTTCGTTCACGATGTGAATCTGTTTATTCTGGTCCTCGTTTGAGGGCGTGGGTTCGTATCCCACTTCTGACACGATGTGTTTTATGAAAATAACTGGAAGAGATGTAATTTTAAAACGTCCAAATTACTTAAAACCACGTCAGGAGGGCCGAGCGATCTAAACGCCAGACTCAAGGGGCTTAACTTCCTTCGTTTACGATGTAAATCTGTGTATTCTGGTCCTCGTTTGAGGGCGTGGGTTCGAATCCCACTTATGACACGATGTGTTTTATGAAAATAACTGGAACAGATGTAATTTTAAAACGTCAAAATTACCAAAGACCACAACAGGATGGCCGAGCTGTCTAAGGCGACAGACTCAAGGGGCTTAGCTTCCTTCGTTCACGATGTGAATCTGTGTATTCTCGTCCTCGTTTTAGGGCGTGGGTTCGAATCCCACTTCTGACACGATGTGTTTTTTGAAAATAACTGGAAGAGATGTAATTTTAAAACGTCCAAATTACATAAAACCACAACAGGATGGCCGAGCTGTCTAAGGCGACAGACTCAAGGGGCTTAGCTTCCTTCGTTCACGATGTGAATCTGTGTATTCTCGTCCTCGTTTTAGGGTGTGGGTTCGAATCCCACTTCTGACACGATGTGTTTTTTGAAAATAACTGGAAGAGATGTAATTTTAAAACGTCCAAATTACATAAAACCACGTCAGGATGGCCGAGCGGCCTAAGGTGCCAGACTCAAGGGGCTTAGCTTCCTTCGTTCACGATGTGAATCTGTGTATTCTCGTCCTCGTTTTAGGGCGTGGGTTCGAATCCCACTTCTGACACGATGTGTTTTTTGAAAATAACTGGAAGAGATGTAATTTTAAAACGTCCAAATTACATAAAACTACGTCAGGATGGCCGAGCGGTCTAAGGCGCCAGACTCAAGGGGCTTAGCTTCCTTCGTTCACGATGTGAATCTGTGTATTCTGGTCCTCGTTTGAGGGCGTGGGTTCGTATCCCACTTCTGACACGATGTGATTTATGAAAATAACTGGAAGAGATGTAATTTTAAAACGTCCAAATTACATAAAACCACGTCAGGAGGGCCGAGCGGTCTAAACGCCAGACTCAAGGGGCTTAGCTTCCTTCGTTTACGATGTGAATCTGTGTATTCTGGTCCTCGTTTGAGGGCGTGGGTTCGTATCCCACTTCTGACACGATGTGTTTTATGAAAATAACTGGAAGAGATGTAATTTTAAAACGTCAAAATTACCAAACACCACAACAGGATGGCCGAGCTGTCTAAGGCGACAGACTCAAGGGGCTTAGCTTTCTTCGTTCACGATGTGAATCTGTGTATCCTCGTCCTCGTTTTAGGGCGTGGGTTCGAATCCCACTTCTGACACGATGTGTTTTTTGAAAATAACTGGAAGAGATGTAATTTTAAAACGTCCAAATTACATAAAACCACGTCAGGATGGCCGAGCGGTCTAAGGCGCCAGACTCAAGGGGCTTATCTTCCTTCGTTCACAATGTGAATCTGTGTATTCTGGTCCTCGTTTGAGGACGTAAGTTCGTATCGCACTTCTGACACGATGTGTTTTATGAAAATAACTGGAAGAGATGTAATTTTAAAACGTCCAAGTTACATAAAACCACAACAGGATGGCCGAGCGGTCTTAGGCAACAGACTCAAGGGTTCTTAGCTTCCTTCGTTCACGAAGTGAAGCGCTGTATTCTGGTCCTCGTTTTCGGGAGTGTTTTCGAATCCCACTTCTGACACGATGTGTTTTTTGAAAATAACTGGAAGAGATGTAATTTTAAAACGTCAAAATTACCAAACACCACAACAGGATGGCCGAGCTGTCTAAGGCGACAGACTCAAGGGGCTTAGCTTTCTTCGTTCACGATGTGAATCTGTGTATCCTCGTCCTCGTTTTAGGGCGTGGGTTCGAATCCCACTTCTGACACGATGTGTTTTTTGAAAATAACTGGAAGAGATGTAATTTTAAAACGTCCAAATTACATAAAACCACGTCAGGATGGCCGAGCGGTCTAAGGCGCCAGACTCAAGGGGCTTAGCTTCCTTCGTTCACAATGTGAATCTGTGTATTCTGGTCCTCGTTTGAGGACGTAAGTTCGTATCGCACTTCTGACACGATGTGTTTTATGAAAATAACTGGAAGAGATGTAATTTTAAAACGTCCAAGTTACATAAAACCACAACAGGATGGCCGAGCGGTCTTAGGCGACAGACTCAGGTGTTCTTAGTTTCATTGGTTCACGATGTGAATCGCTGTATTCTGGTCCTCGTTTTCGGGAGTGTTTTCGAATCCCACTTCTGACACGATGTGTTTTTTGAAAATAACTGGAAGAGATGTAATTTTAAAACGTCCAAATTACATAAAACCACGTTAGGATGGCCGAGCGGTCTAAGGCGCCAGACTCAAGGGGCTTAGCTTCCTTCGTTCACGATGTGAATCTGTGTATTCTGGTCCTCGTTTGAGGGCGTGGGTTCGAATCCCGCTTCTGACACGATGTGTTTTATGAAAATAACTAGAAGAGATGTAATTTTAAAGCGTCCAAATTACATAAAACCACGTCATTATGGCCGAGCGGTCTAAGGCGCCAGACTCAAGGGGCTTAGCTTCCTTCGTTCACGATGTGAATCTGTGTATTCTCGTCCTCGTTTGAGGGCGTGGGTTCGAATCCCACTTCTGACACGATGTGTTTTTTGAAAATAACTGGAAGAGATGTAATTGTAAAAGGTCCAAATTACATAAAACCACGTCAGGATGGCCGAGCGGCCTAAGGTGCCAGACTCAAGGGGCTTAGCTTCCTTCGTTCAGGATGTGAATCACTGTATTCTGGTCCTCGTTTGAGGGCGTGGGTTCGAATCCCACTTCTGACACGACGTGTTTTATGAAAATAACTAGAAGAGATGTAATTTTGAAACGTCCAAATTACATAAAACCACGTCAGTATGGCCGAGCGGTCTAAGTCGCCAGACTCAAGGGGCTTAGCTTCCTTCGTTCACGATGTGAATCTGTGTATTCTGGTCCTCGTTTGAGGGCGTGGGCTCGAATCCCACTTCTGACACGATGTGTTTTTTGAAAATAACTGGAAGAGATGTAATTTTAAAACGTCCAAATTACATAAAACCACGTCAGGATGGCCGAGCGGTCTAAGGCGCCAGACTCAAGGGGCTTAGCTTCCTTCGTTCACGATGTGAATCTGTGTATTCTGGTCCTCGTTTGAGGACGTGGGTTCGTATCGCACTTCTGACACGATGTGCTTTATGAAAATAACTGGAAGAGATGTAATTTTAAAACGTCCAAATTACATAAAACCACAACAGGATGGCCGAGCGGTCTTAGGCGACAGACTCAAGTGTTCTTAGTTTCATTGGTTCACGATGTGAATCGCTGTATTCTGGTCCTCGTTTGCGGGAGTGTTTTCGAATCCCACTTCAGACACGATGTGTTTTATGAAAATAACTGGAAGAGATGTAATTTTGAAACGTCCAAATTACATAAAACCACGTCAGTATGGCCGAGCGGTCTAAGGCGCCAGACTCAAGGGGCTTAGCTTCTTTCGTTCACGATGTGAATCTGTGTATTCCGGTGCTCGTTTGAGGGCGTGGGTTCGAATCCCACTTCTGACACGATGTGTTTTTTGAAAATAACTGGAAGAGATGTAATTTTAAAACGTCCAAATTACATAAAACCACGTCAGTATGACCGAGCGGTCTTAGGCGACAGACTCGAGGGTTCTTAGCTTCCTTCGTTCACGATGTGAATCTGTGTATTCTGGTCCTCGTTTGAGGGCGTGGGTTCGAATCCCACTTCTGACACGATGTGTTTTATGAAAATAACTAGAAGAGATGTAATTTTAAAACGTCCAAATTACATAAAACCACGTCATTATGGCCGAGCGGTCTAAGGCGCCAGACTCAAGGGGCTTAGCTTCCTTCGTTCACGATGTGAATCTGTGTATTCTCGTCCTCGTTTGAGGGCGTGGGTTCGAATCCCACTTCTGACACGATGTGTTTTTTGAAAATAACTGGAAGAGATGTAATTGTAAAACGTCCAAATTACATAAAACCACGTCAGGATGGCCGAGCGGCCTAAGGTGCCAGACTCAAGGGGCTTAGCTTCCTTCGTTCACGATGTGAATCACTGTATTCTGGTCCTCGTTTGAGGGCGTGGGTTCGAATCCCACTTCTGACACGATGTGTTTTATGAAAATAACTAGAAGAGATGTAATTTTGAAACGTCCAAATTACATAAAACCACGTCAGTATGGCCGAGCGGTCTAAGGCGCCAGACTCAAGGGGCTTAGCTTCCTTCGTTCACGATGTGAATCTGTGTATTCTCGTCCTCGTTTGAGGGCGTGGGTTCGAATCCCACTTCTGACACGATGTGTTTTTTGAAAATAACTGGAAGAGATGTAATTGTAAAACGTCCAAATTACATAAAACCACGTCAGGATGGCCGAGCGGCCTAAGGTGCCAGACTAAAGGGGCTTAGCTTCTTTCGTTCACGATGTGAATCACTGTATTCTGGTCCTCGTTTGAGGGCGTGGGTTCGAATCCCACTTCTGACACGATGTGTTTTATGAAAATAACTAGAAGAGATGTAATTTTGAAACGTCCAAATTACATAAAACCACGTCAGTATGGCCGAGCGGTCTAAGGCGCCAGATTCAAGGGGCTTAGCTTCCTTCGTTCACGATGTGAATCTGTGTATCCTGGTCCTCGTTTGAGGGCGTGGGTTCGAATCCCACTTCTGACACGATGTGTTTTTCGAATATAACTGGAAGAGATGTAATTTTAAAACGTCCAAATTACATAAAACCACGTCAGGATGGCCGAGCGGCCTAAGGTGCCAGACTCAAGGGGCTTAGCTTCCTTCGTTCACGATGTGAATCACTGTATTCTGGTCCTCGTTTGAGGGCGTGGGTTCGAATCCCACTTCTGACACGATGTGTTTTATGAAAATAACTAGAAGAGATGTAATTTTGAAACGTCCAAATTACATAAAACCACGTCAGTATGGCCGAGCGGTCTAAGGCGCCAGACTCAAGGGGCTTAGCTTCCTTCGTTCACGATGTGAATCTGTGTATTCTCGTCCTCGTTTGAGGGCGTGGGTTCGAATCCCACTTCTGACACGATGTGTTTTTTGAAAATAACTGGAAGAGATGTAATTGTAAAACGTCCAAATTACATAAAACCACGTCAGGATGGCCGAGCGGCCTAAGGTGCCAGACTAAAGGGGCTTAGCTTCCTTCGTTCACGATGTGAATCACTGTATTCTGGTCCTCGTTTGAGGGCGTGGGTTCGAATCCCACTTCTGACACGATGTGTTTTATGAAAATAACTAGAAGAGATGTAATTTTGAAACGTCCAAATTTCATAAAACCACGTCAGTATGGCCGAGCGGTCTAAGGCGCCAGACTCAAGGGGCTTAGCTTCCTTCGTTCACGATGTGAATCTGTGTATCCTGGTCCTCGTTTGAGGGCGTGGGTTCGAATCCCACTTCTGACACGATGTGTTTTTCGAATATAACTGGAAGAGATGTAATTTTAAAACGTCCAAATTACATAAAACCACGTCAGGATGGCCGAGCGGCCTAAGGTGCCAGACTCAAGGGGCTTAGCTTCCTTCGTTCACGATGTGAGTTTGTGTATTCTCGTCCTCGTTTTAGGGCGTGGGTTCGAATCCCACTTCTGACACGATGTGTTTTTTGAAAATAACTGGAAGAGATGTAATTTTAAAACGTCCAAATTACATAAAACCACGTCAGGATGGCCGAGCGGTCTAAGGCGCCAGACTCAAGGGGCTTAGCTTCCTTCGTTCACGATGTGAATCTGTGTATTCCGGTGCTCGTTTGAGGGTGTGGGTTCGTATCGCACTTCTGACACGATGTGTTTTATGAAAATAACTGGAAGAGATGTAATTTTAAAACGTCCAAATTACATAAAACCACGTCAGGAGGGCCGAGCGGTCTAAACGCCAGACTCAAGGGGTTTAGCTTCCTTCGTTTACGATGTGAATCTGTGTATTCTGGTCCTCGTTTGAGGGCGTGGGTTCGAATCCCACTTATGACACGATGTGTTTTATGAAAATAACTGGAAGAGATGTAATTTTAAAACGTCAAAATTACCAAAGACCACAACAGGATGGCCGAGCTGTCTTAGGCGACAGACTCAAGGGGCTTAGCTTCCTTCGTTCACGGTGTGAATCTGTGTATTCTCGTCCTCGTTTTAGGGCGTGGGTTCGAATCCCACTTCTGACACGATGTGTTTTTTGAAAATAACTGGAAGAGATGTAATTTTAAAACGTCCAAATTACATAAAACCACGTCAGGATGGCCGAGCGGCCTAAGGTGCCAGACTCAAGGGGCTTAGCTTCCTTCGTTCACGATGTGAATCACTGTATTCTGGTCCTCGTTTGAGGGCGTGGGTTCGAATCCCACTTCTGACACGATGTGTTTTTCGAATATAACTGGAAGAGATGTAATTTTAAAACGTCCAAATTACATAAAACCACGTCAGGATGGCCGAGCGGCCTAAGGTGCCAGACTCAAGGGGCTTAGCTTCCTTCGTTCACGATGTGAGTCTGTGTATTCTCGTCCTCGTTTTAGGGCGTGGGTTCGAATCCCACTTCTGACACGATGTGTTTTTTGAAAATAACTGGAAGAGATGTAATTTTAAAACGTCCAAATTACATAAAACCACGTCAGGATGGCCGAGCGGTCTAAGGTGCCAGACTCAAGGGGCTTAGCTTCCTTCGTTCACGATGTGAATCACTGTATTCCGGTGCTCGTTTGAGGGCGTGGGTTCGAATCCCACTTCTGACACGATGTGTTTTATGAAAATAACTAGAAGAGATGTAATTTTAAAACGTCCAAATTACATAAAACCACGTCATTATGGCCGAGCGGTCTAAGGCGCCAGACTCAAGGGGCTTAGCTTCCTTCGTTCACGATGTGAATCTGTGTATTCTCGTCCTCGTTTGAGGGCGTGGGTTCGAATCCCACTTCTGACACGATGTGTTTTTTGAAAATAACTGGAAGAGATGTAATTGTAAAACGTCCAAATTACATAAAACCACGTCAGGATGGCCGAGCGGCCTAAGGTGCCAGACTCAAGGGGCTTAGCTTCCTTCGTTCACGATGTGAATCACTGTATTCTGGTCCTCGTTTGAGGGCGTGGGTTCGAATCCCACTTCTGACACGATGTGTTTTTTGAAAATAACTGGAAGAGATGTAATTTTAAAACGTCCAAATTACATAAAACCACGTCAGGATGGCCGAGCGGTCTAAGGCGCCAGACTCAAGGGGCTTAGCTTCCTTCGTTCACGATGTGAATCTGTGTATTCCGGTGCTCGTTTGAGGGCGTGGGTTCGTATCGCACTTCTGACACGATGTGTTTTATGAAAATAACTGGAAGAGATGTAATTTTAAAACGTCCAAATTACATAAAACCACGTCATTATGGCCGAGCGGTCTAAGGCGCCAGACTCAAGGGGCTTAGCTTCCTTCGTTCACGATGTGAATCTGTGTATTCTCGTCCTCGTTTGAGGGCGTGGGTTCGAATCCCACTTCTGACACGATGTGTTTTTTGAAAATAACTGGAAGAGATGTAATTGTAAAACGTCCAAATTACATAAAACCACGTCAGGATGGCCGAGCGGCCTAAGGTGCCAGACTCAAGGGGCTTAGCTTCCTTCGTTCACGATGTGAATCACTGTATTCTGGTCCTCGTTTGAGGGCGTGGGTTCGAATCCCACTTCTGACACGATGTGTTTTTTGAAAATAACTGGAAGAGATGTAATTTTAAAACGTCCAAATTACATAAAACCACGTCAGGATGGCCGAGCGGTCTAAGGCGCCAGACTCAAGGGGCTTAGCTTCCTTCGTTCACGATGTGAATCTGTGTATTCCGGTGCTCGTTTGAGGGCGTGGGTTCGTATCGCACTTCTGACACGATGTGTTTTATGAAAATAACTGGAAGAGATGTAATTTTAAAACGTCCAAATTACATAAAACCACGTCAGGAGGGCCGAGCGGTCTAAACGCCAGACTCAAGGGGTTTAGCTTCCTTCGTTTACGATGTGAATCTGTGTATTCTGGTCCTCGTTTGAGGGCGTGGGTTCGAATCCCACTTATGACACGATGTGTTTTATGAAAATAACTGGAAGAGATGTAATTTTAAAACGTCAAAATTACCAAAGACCACAACAGGATGGCCGAGCTGTCTAAGGCGACAGACTCAAGGGGCTTAGCTTCCTTCGTTCACGGTGTGAATCTGTGTATTCTCGTCCTCGTTTTAGGGCGTGGGTTCGAATCCCACTTCTGACACGATGTGTTTTTTGAAAATAACTGGAAGAGATGTAATTTTAAAACGTCCAAATTACATAAAACCACGTCAGGATGGCCGAGCGGCCTAAGGTGCCAGACTCAAGGGGCTTAGCTTCCTTCGTTCACGATGTGAATCACTGTATTCTGGTCCTCGTTTGAGGGCGTGGGTTCGAATCCCACTTCTGACACGATGTGTTTTTCGAAAATAACTGGAAGAGATGTAATTTTAAAACGTCCAAATTACATAAAACCACGTCAGGATGGCCGAGCGGCCTAAGGTGCCAGACTCAAGGGGCTTAGCTTCCTTCGTTCACGATGTGAGTCTGTGTATTCTCGTCCTCGTTTTAGGGCGTGGGTTCGAATCCCACTTCTGACACGATGTGTTTTTTGAAAATAACTGGAAGAGATGTAATTTTAAAACGTCCAAATTACATAAAACCACGTCAGGATGGCCGAGCGGTCTAAGGCGCCAGACTCAAGGGGCTTAGCTTCCTTCGTTCACGATGTGAATCTGTGTATTCCGGTGCTCGTTTGAGGGCGTGGGTTCGTATCGCACTTCTGACACGATGTGTTTTATGAAAATAACTGGAAGAGATGTAATTTAAAAACGTCCAAATTACATAAAACCACGTCAGGAGGGCCGAGCGGTCTAAACGCCAGACTCAAGGGGTTTAGCTTCCTTCGTTTACGATGTGAATCTGTGTATTCTGGTCCTCGTTTGAGGGCGTGGGTTCGAATCCCACTTATGACACGATGTGTTTTATGAAAATAACTGGAAGAGATGTAATTTTAAAACGTCAAAATTACCAAAGACCACAACAGGATGGCCGAGCTGTCTAAGGCGACAGACTCAAGGGGCTTAGCTTCCTTCGTTCACGGTGTGAATCTGTGTATTCTCGTCCTCGTTTGAGGGCGTGGGTTCGAATCCCACTTATGACACGATGTGTTTTTTGAAAATAACTGGAAGAGATGTAATTGTAAAACGTCCAAATTACATAAAACCACGTCAGGATGGCCGAGCGGCCTAAGGTGCCAGACTAAAGGGGCTTAGCTTCCTTCGTTCACGATGTGAATCACTGTATTCTGGTCCTCGTTTGAGGGCGTGGGTTCGAATCCCACTTCTGACACGATGTGTTTTATGAAAATAACTAGAAGAGATGTAATTTTGAAACGTCCAAATTACATAAAACCACGTCAGTATGGCCGAGCGGTCTAAGGCGCCAGACTCAAGGGGCTTAGCTTCCTTCGTTCACGATGTGAATCTGTGTATCCTGGTCCTCGTTTGAGGGCGTGGGTTCGAATCCCACTTCTGACACGATGTGTTTTTCGAATATAACTGGAAGAGATGTAATTTTAAAACGTCCAAACTACATAAAACCACGTCAGGATGGCCGAGCGGCCTAAGGTGCCAGACTCAAGGGGCTTAGCTTCCTTCGTTCACGATGTGAGTCTGTGTATTCTCGTCCTCGTTTTAGGGCGTGGGTTCGAATCCCACTTCTGACACGATGTGTTTTTTGAAAATAACTGGAAGAGATGTAATTGTAAAACGTCCAAATTACATAAAACCACGTCAGGATGGCCGAGCGGCCTAAGGTGCCAGACTAAAGGGGCTTAGCTTCCTTCGTTCACGATGTGAATCACTGTATTCTGGTCCTCGTTTGAGGGCGTGGGTTCGAATCCCACTTCTGACACGATGTGTTTTATGAAAATAACTAGAAGAGATGTAATTTTGAAACGTCCAAATTACATAAAACCACGTCAGTATGGCCGAGCGGTCTAAGGCGCCAGACTCAAGGGGCTTAGCTTCCTTCGTTCACGATGTGAATCTGTGTATCCTGGTCCTCGTTTGAGGGCGTGGGTTCGAATCCCACTTCTGGCACGATGTGTTTTTCGAATATAACTGGAAGAGATGTAATTTTAAAACGTCCAAATTACATAAAACCACGTCAGGATGGCCGAGCGGCCTAAGGTGCCAGACTCAAGGGGCTTAGCTTCCTTCGTTCACGATGTGAGTCTGTGTATTCTCGTCCTCGTTTTAGGGCGTGGGTTCGAATCCCACTTCTGACACGATGTGTTTTTTGAAAATAACTGGAAGAGATGTAATTTTAAAACGTCCAAATTACATAAAACCACGTCAGGATGGCCGAGCGGTCTAAACGCCAGACTCAAGGGGTTTAGCTTCCTTCGTTTACGATGTGAATCTGTGTATTCTGGTCCTCGTTTGAGGGCGTGGGTTCGAATCCCACTTATGACACCATGTGTTTTATGAAAATAACTGGAAGAGATGTAATTTTAAAACGTCAAAATTACCAAAGACCACAACAGGATGGCCGAGCTGTCTAAGGCGACAGACTCAAGGGGCTTAGCTTCCTTCGTTCACGGTGTGAATCTGTGTATTCTCGTCCTCGTTTTAGGGCGTGGGTTCGAATCCCACTTCTGACACGATGTGTTTTTTGAAAATAACTGGAAGAGATGTAATTTTAAAACGTCCAAATTACATAAAACCACGTCAGGATGGCCGAGCGGCCTAAGGTGCCAGACTCAAGGGGCTTAGCTTCCTTCGTTCACGATGTGAATCACTGTATTCTGGTCCTCGTTTGAGGGCGTGGGTTCGAATCCCACTTCTGACACGATGTGTTTTTCGAAAATAACTGGAAGAGATGTAATTTTAAAACGTCCAAATTACATAAAACCACGTCAGGATGGCCGAGCGGCCTAAGGTGCCAGACTCAAGGGGCTTAGCTTCCTTCGTTCACGATGTGAGTCTGTGTATTCTCGTCCTCGTTTTAGGGCGTGGGTTCGAATCCCACTTCTGACACGATGTGTTTTTTGAAAATAACTGGAAGAGATGTAATTTTAAAACGTCCAAATTACATAAAACCACGTCAGGATGGCCGAGCGGTCTAAGGCGCCAGACTCAAGGGGCTTAGCTTCCTTCGTTCACGATGTGAATCTGTGTATTCCGGTGCTCGTTTGAGGGCGTGGGTTCGTATCGCACTTCTGACACGATGTGTTTTATGAAAATAACTGGAAGAGATGTAATTTTAAAACGTCCAAATTACATAAAACCACGTCAGGAGGGCCGAGCGGTCTAAACGCCAGACTCAAGGGGTTTAGCTTCCTTCGTTTACGATGTGAATCTGTGTATTCTGGTCCTCGTTTGAGGGCGTGGGTTCGAATCCCACTTATGACACGATGTGTTTTATGAAAATAACTGGAAGAGATGTAATTTTAAAACGTCAAAATTACCAAAGACCACAACAGGATGGCCGAGCTGTCTAAGGCGACAGACTCAAGGGGCTTAGCTTCCTTCGTTCACGGTGTGAATCTGTGTATTCTCGTCCTCGTTTGAGGGCGTGGGTTCGAATCCCACTTCTGACACGATGTGTTTTTTGAAAATAACTGGAAGAGATGTAATTGTAAAACGTCCAAATTACATAAAACCACGTCAGGATGGCCGAGCGGCCTAAGGTGCCAGACTAAAGGGGCTTAGCTTCCTTCGTTCACGATGTGAATCACTGTATTCTGGTCCTCGTTTGAGGGCGTGGGTTCGAATCCCACTTCTGACACGATGTGTTTTATGAAAATAACTAGAAGAGATGTAATTTTGAAACGTCCAAATTACATAAAACCACGTCAGTATGGCCGAGCGGTCTAAGGCGCCAGACTCAAGGGGCTTAGCTTCCTTCGTTCACGATGTGAATCTGTGTATCCTGGTCCTCGTTTGAGGGCGTGGGTTCGAATCCCACTTCTGACACGATGTGTTTTTCGAATATAACTGGAAGAGATGTAATTTTAAAACGTCCAAACTACATAAAACCACGTCAGGATGGCCGAGCGGCCTAAGGTGCCAGACTCAAGGGGCTTAGCTTCCTTCGTTCACGATGTGAGTCTGTGTATTCTCGTCCTCGTTTTAGGGCGTGGGTTCGAATCCCACTTCTGATACGATGTGTTTTTTGAAAATAACTGGAAGAGATGTAATTTTAAAACGTCCAAATTACATAACACCACGTCAGGATGGCCGAGCGGTCTAAGGCGCCAGACTCAAGGGGCTTAGCTTCCTTCGTTCACGATGTGAGTCTGTGTATTCTCGTCCTCGTTTTAGGGCGTGGGTTCGAATCCCACTTCTGACACGATGTGTTTTTTGAAAATAACTGGAAGAGATGTAATTGTAAAACGTCCAAATTACATAAAACCACGTCAGGATGGCCGAGCGGCCTAAGGTGCCAGACTAAAGGGGCTTAGCTTCCTTCGTTCACGATGTGAATCACTGTATTCTGGTCCTCGTTTGAGGGCGTGGGTTCGAATCCCACTTCTGACACGATGTGTTTTATGAAAATAACTAGAAGAGATGTAATTTTGAAACGTCCAAATTACATAAAACCACGTCAGTATGGCCGAGCGGTCTAAGGCGCCAGACTCAAGGGGCTTAGCTTCCTTCGTTCACGATGTGAATCTGTGTATCCTGGTCCTCGTTTGAGGGCGTGGGTTCGAATCCCACTTCTGGCACGATGTGTTTTTCGAATATAACTGGAAGAGATGTAATTTTAAAACGTCCAAATTACATAAAACCACGTCAGGATGGCCGAGCGGCCTAAGGTGCCAGACTCAAGGGGCTTAGCTTCCTTCGTTCACGATGTGAGTCTGTGTATTCTCGTCCTCGTTTTAGGGCGTGGGTTCGAATCCCACTTCTGACACGATGTGTTTTTTGAAAATAACTGGAAGAGATGTAATTTTAAAACGTCCAAATTACATAAAACCACGTCAGGATGGCCGAGCGGTCTAAACGCCAGACTCAAGGGGTTTAGCTTCCTTCGTTTACGATGTGAATCTGTGTATTCTGGTCCTCGTTTGAGGGCGTGGGTTCGAATCCCACTTATGACACCATGTGTTTTATGAAAATAACTGGAAGAGATGTAATTTTAAAACGTCAAAATTACCAAAGACCACAACAGGATGGCCGAGCTGTCTAAGGCGACAGACTCAAGGGGCTTAGCTTCCTTCGTTCACGGTGTGAATCTGTGTATTCTCGTCCTCGTTTTAGGGCGTGGGTTCGAATCCCACTTCTGACACGATGTGTTTTTTGAAAATAACTGGAAGAGATGTAATTTTAAAACGTCCAAATTACATAAAACCACGTCAGGATGGCCGAGCGGCCTAAGGTGCCAGACTCAAGGGGCTTAGCTTCCTTCGTTCACGATGTGAATCACTGTATTCTGGTCCTCGTTTGAGGGCGTGGGTTCGAATCCCACTTCTGACACGATGTGTTTTTCGAAAATAACTGGAAGAGATGTAATTTTAAAACGTCCAAATTACATAAAACCACGTCAGGATGGCCGAGCGGCCTAAGGTGCCAGACTCAAGGGGCTTAGCTTCCTTCGTTCACGATGTGAGTCTGTGTATTCTCGTCCTCGTTTTAGGGCGTGGGTTCGAATCCCACTTCTGACACGATGTGTTTTTTGAAAATAACTGGAAGAGATGTAATTTTAAAACGTCCAAATTACATAAAACCACGTCAGGATGGCCGAGCGGTCTAAGGCGCCAGACTCAAGGGGCTTAGCTTCCTTCGTTCACGATGTGAATCTGTGTATTCCGGTGCTCGTTTGAGGGCGTGGGTTCGTATCGCACTTCTGACACGATGTGTTTTATGAAAATAACTGGAAGAGATGTAATTTTAAAACGTCCAAATTACATAAAACCACGTCAGGAGGGCCGAGCGGTCTAAACGCCAGACTCAAGGGGTTTAGCTTCCTTCGTTTACGATGTGAATCTGTGTATTCTGGTCCTCGTTTGAGGGCGTGGGTTCGAATCCCACTTCTGACACGATGTGTTTTTTGAAAATAACTGGAAGAGATGTAATTGTAAAACGTCCAAATTACATAAAACCACGTCAGGATGGCCGAGCGGCCTAAGGTGCCAGACTAAAGGGGCTTAGCTTCCTTCGTTCACGATGTGAATCACTGTATTCTGGTCCTCGTTTGAGGGCGTGGGTTCGAATCCCACTTCTGACACGATGTGTTTTATGAAAATAACTAGAAGAGATGTAATTTTGAAACGTCCAAATTACATAAAACCACGTCAGTATGGCCGAGCGGTCTAAGGCGCCACACTCAAGGGGCTTAGCTTCCTTCGTTCACGATGTGAATCTGTGTATCCTGGTCCTCGTTTGAGGGCGTGGGTTCGAATCCCACTTCTGGCACGATGTGTTTTTCGAATATAACTGGAAGAGATGTAATTTTAAAACGTCCAAATTACATAAAACCACGTCAGGATGGCCGAGCGGCCTAAGGTGCCAGACTCAAGGGGCTTAGCTTCCTTCGTTCACGATGTGAGTCTGTGTATTCTCGTCCTCGTTTTAGGGCGTGGGTTCGAATCCCACTTCTGACACGATGTGTTTTTTGAAAATAACTGGAAGAGATGTAATTTTAAAACGTCCAAATTACATAAAACCACGTCAGGATGGCCGAGCGGTCTAAACGCCAGACTCAAGGGGTTTAGCTTCCTTCGTTTACGATGTGAATCTGTGTATTCTGGTCCTCGTTTGAGGGCGTGGGTTCGAATCCCACTTATGACACCATGTGTTTTATGAAAATAACTGGAAGAGATGTAATTTTAAAACGTCAAAATTACCAAAGACCACAACAGGATGGCCGAGCTGTCTAAGGCGACAGACTCAAGGGGCTTAGCTTCCTTCGTTCACGGTGTGAATCTGTGTATTCTCGTCCTCGTTTTAGGGCGTGGGTTCGAATCCCACTTCTGACACGATGTGTTTTTTGAAAATAACTGGAAGAGATGTAATTTTAAAACGTCCAAATTACATAAAACCACGTCAGGATGGCCGAGCGGCCTAAGGTGCCAGACTCAAGGGGCTTAGCTTCCTTCGTTCACGATGTGAATCACTGTATTCTGGTCCTCGTTTGAGGGCGTGGGTTCGAATCCCACTTCTGACACGATGTGTTTTTCGAAAATAACTGGAAGAGATGTAATTTTAAAACGTCCAAATTACATAAAACCACGTCAGGATGGCCGAGCGGCCTAAGGTGCCAGACTCAAGGGGCTTAGCTTCCTTCGTTCACGATGTGAGTCTGTGTATTCTCGTCCTCGTTTTAGGGCGTGGGTTCGAATCCCACTTCTGACACGATGTGTTTTTTGAAAATAACTGGAAGAGATGTAATTTTAAAACGTTCAAATTACATAAAACCACGTCAGGATGGCCGAGCGGTCTAAGGCGCCAGACTCAAGGGGCTTAGCTTCCTTCGTTCACGATGTGAATCTGTGTATTCCGGTGCTCGTTTGAGGGCGTGGGTTCGTATCGCACTTCTGACACGATGTGTTTTATGAAAATAACTGGAAGAGATGTAATTTTAAAACGTCCAAATTACATAAAACCACGTCAGGAGGGCCGAGCGGTCTAAACGCCAGACTCAAGGGGTTTAGCTTCCTTCGTTTACGATGTGAATCTGTGTATTCTGGTCCTCGTTTGAGGGCGTGGGTTCGAATCCCACTTATGACACGATGTGTTTTATGAAAATAACTGGAAGAGATGTAATTTTAAAACGTCAAAATTACCAAAGACCACAACAGGATGGCCGAGCTGTCTAAGGCGACAGACTCAAGGGGCTTAGCTTCCTTCGTTCACGGTGTGAATCTGTGTATTCTCGTCCTCGTTTGAGGGCGTGGGTTCGAATCCCACTTCTGACACGATGTGTTTTTTGAAAATAACTGGAAGAGATGTAATTGTAAAACGTCCAAATTACATAAAACCACGTCAGGATGGCCGAGCGGCCTAAGGTGCCAGACTAAAGGGGCTTAGCTTCCTTCGTTCACGATGTGAATCACTGTATTCTGGTCCTCGTTTGAGGGCGTGGGTTCGAATCCCACTTCTGACACGATGTGTTTTATGAAAATAACTAGAAGAGATGTAATTTTGAAACGTCCAAATTACATAAAACCACGTCAGTATGGCCGAGCGGTCTAAGGCGCCAGACTCAAGGGGCTTAGCTTCCTTCGTTCACGATGTGAATCTGTGTATCCTGGTCCTCGTTTGAGGGCGTGGGTTCGAATCCCACTTCTGACACGATGTGTTTTTCGAATATAACTGGAAGAGATGTAATTTTAAAACGTCCAAACTACATAAAACCACGTCAGGATGGCCGAGCGGCCTAAGGTGCCAGACTCAAGGGGCTTAGCTTCCTTCGTTCACGATGTGAGTCTGTGTATTCTCGTCCTCGTTTTAGGGCGTGGGTTCGAATCCCACTTCTGATACGATGTGTTTTTTGAAAATAACTGGAAGAGATGTAATTTTAAAACGTCCAAATTACATAACACCACGTCAGGATGGCCGAGCGGTCTAAGGCGCCAGACTCAAGGGGCTTAGCTTCCTTCGTTCACGATGTGAATCTGTGTATTCCGGTGCTCGTTTGAGGGTGTGGGTTCTTATCGCACTTCTGACACGATGTGTTTTATGAAAATAACTGGAAGAGATGTAATTTTAAAACGTCCAAATTACATAAAACCACGTCAGGATGGCCGAGCTGTCTAAGGCGACAGACTCAAGGGGCTTAGCTTCCTTCGTTCACGGTGTGAATCTGTGTATTCTCGTCCTCGTTTGAGGGCGTGGGTTCGAATCCCACTTCTGACACGATGTGTTTTTTGAAAATAACTGGAAGAGATGTAATTGTAAAACGTCCAAATTACATAAAACCACGTCAGGATGGCCGAGCGGCCTAAGGTGCCAGACTAAAGGGGCTTAGCTTCCTTCGTTCACGATGTGAATCACTGTATTCTGGTCCTCGTTTGAGGGCGTGGGTTCGAATCCCACTTCTGACACGATGTGTTTTATGAAAATAACTAGAAGAGATGTAATTTTGAAACGTCCAAATTACATAAAACCACGTCAGTATGGCCGAGCGGTCTAAGGCGCCAGACTCAAGGGGCTTAGCTTCCTTCGTTCACGATGTGAATCTGTGTATCCTGGTCCTCGTTTGAGGGCGTGGGTTCGAATCCCACTTCTGACACGATGTGTTTTTCGAATAGAACTGGAAGAGATGTAATTTTAAAACGTCCAAACTACATAAAACCACGTCAGGATGGCCGAGCGGCCTAAGGTGCCAGACTCAAGGGGCTTAGCTTCCTTCGTTCACGATGTGAGTCTGTGTATTCTCGTCCTCGTTTTAGGGCGTGGGTTCGAATCCCACTTCTGATACGATGTGTTTTTTGAAAATAACTGGAAGAGATGTAATTTTAAAACGTCCAAATTACATAAAACCACGTCAGGATGGCCGAGCGGCCTAAGGTGCCAGACTCAAGGGGCTTAGCTTCCTTCGTTCACGATGTGAAACACTGTATTCTGGTCCTCGTTTGAGGGCGTGGGTTCGAGTCCCACTTCTGACACGATGTGTTTTATGAAAATAACTGGAAGAGATGTAATTTTAAAACGTCCAAATTACATAAAACTACGTCAGGATGGCCGAGCGGTCTAAGGCGCCAGACTCAAGGGGCTTAGCTTCCTTCGTTCACGATGTGAATCTGTGTATTCTCGTCCTCGTTTTAGGGCGTGGGTTCGAATCCCACTTCTGACACGGTGTGTTTTTTGAAAATAACTGGAAGAGATGTAATTTTAATACGTCCAAATTACATAAAACCACGTCAGGAGGGCCGAGCGGTCTAAACGCCAGACTCAAGGGGCTTAGCTTCCTTCGTTTACGATGTGAATCTGTGTATTCTGGTACTCGTTTAAGGGCATGGGTTCGAATCCCACTTCTGACACGATGTGTTTTATGAAAATAACTGGAAGAGATGTAATTTTAAAACGTCCAAATTACATAAGACCACAACAGGATGGCCGAGTGGTCTAAGGCGCAAGACTCAAGGGTTCTTAGTTTCATTGGTTCACGATGTGAATCGCTGTATTCTGGTCCTCGTTTGCGGGAGTGTTTTCCAAACCCACTTCTGAGACGATGTGTTTTATGAAAATAACTGGAAGAGATGTAATTTTAAAACGTCTAAATTGCATAAGACTACAACAGGATGGCCGAGCGGTCTAAGGCGCAAGACTCACGGGGCTTAGCTTCCTTCGTTCACGATGTGAATCTGTGTATTCTGGTCCTCGTTTGAGGGCGTGGGTTCGTATCCCACTTCTGACACGATGTGTTTTATGAAAATAACTGGAAGAGATGTAATTTTAAAACGTCAAAATTACAAAAGGCCACAACAGGATGGCCGAGCGGTCTAAGGCGCCAGAGTTAAGGGGCTTAGCTTCCTTCGTTCACGATGTGAATCTGTGTATTCTGGTCCTCGTTTGAGGGCGTGGGTTCGAATCCCACTTCTGACACGATGTGTTTTATGAAAATAACTGGAAGAGATGTAATTTAAAACGTCAAAATTACATAAGACCACAACAGGATGGCCGAGCGGTCTAAGGCGCAAGACTCAAGGGTTCTTAGTTTCATTGGTTCACGATGTGAATCGCTGTATTCTGGTCCTCGTTTGCGGGAGTGTTTTCCAATCCCACTTCTGAGACGATGTGTTTTATGAAAATAACTGGAAGAGATGTAATTTTAAAACGTCTAAATTGCATAAGACTACAACAGGATGGCCGAGCGGTCTAAGGCGCAAGACTCACGGGGCTTAGCTTCCTTCGTTCACGATGTGAATCTGTGTATTCTGGTCCTCGTTTGAGGGCGTGGGTTCGAATCCCACTTCTGACACGATGTGTTTTATGAAAATAACTGGAAGAGATGTAATTTTAAAACGTCCAAATTACATAAAACCACGTCAGGAGGGCCGAGCGGTCTAAGGCGCCAGACTCAAGGGGCTTAGCTTCCTTCGTTCACGATGTCAATCGCTGTATTCTGGTCCTCGTTTGAGGGCGTGGGTTCGAATCCCACTTCTGACACGATGTGTTTTATGAAAATAACTGGAAGAGATGTAATTTAAAAACGTCAAAATTGCATAAGACCACAACAGGATGGCCGAGCGGTCTAGGGCGCCAGACTCAAGGGGCTTAGCTTCCTTCGTTCACGATGTGAATCTGTGTATTCTGGTACTCGTTTAAGGGCGTGGGTTCGAATCCCACTTCTGACACGATGTGTTTTATGAAAATAACTGGAAGAGATGTAATTTTAAAACGTCCAAATTACATAAGACCACAACAGGATGGCCGAGCGGTCTAAGGCGCAAGACTCAAGGGTTCTTAGTTTCATTGGTTCACGATGTGAATCGCTGTATTCTGGTCCTCGTTTGCGGGAGTGTTTTCGAATCCCACTTCTGAGACGATGTGTTTTATGAAAATAACTGGAAGAGATGTAATTTTAAAACGTCCAAATTACATAAAACCACGTCAGGAGGGCCGAGCGGTCTAAGGCGCCAGACTCATGGGGCTTAGCTTCCTTCGTTTACGATGTGAATCTGTGTATTCTGGTCCTCGTTTGAGGGCGTGGGTTCGAAACCCACTTCTGACACGATGTGTTTTATGAAAATAACTGGAAGAGATGTAATTTAAAAACGTCAAAATTACATAAGACCACAACAGGATGGCCGAGCGGTCTAAGGCGCCAGACTCAAGGGGCTTAGCTTCCTTCGTTCACGATGTGAATCTGTGTATTCTGGTACTCGTTTAAGGGCGTGGGTTCGAATCCCACTTCTGACACGATGTGATTTATGAAAATAACTGGAAGAGATGTAATTTTAAAACGTCCAAATTACATAAGACCACAACAGGATGGCCGAGCGGTCTAAGGCGCAAGACTCAAGGGTTCTTAGTTTCATTGGTTCACGATGTGAATCGCTGTATTCTGGTCCTCGTTTGCGGGAGTGTTTTCGAATCCCACTTCTGAGACGATGTGTTTTATGAAAATAACTGGAAGAGATGTAATTTTAAAACGTCTAAATTGCATAAGACTACAACAGGATGGCCGAGCGGTCTAAGGCGCAAGACTCACGGGGCTTAGCTTCCTTCGTTCACGATGTGAGTCTGTGTATTCTGATCCTCGTTTGAGGGCGTGGGTTCGAATCCCACTTCTGACACGATGTGTTTTATGAAAATAACTGGAAGAGATAATTTTAAAACGTCCAAATTACATAAAACCACGTCAGGAGGGCCGAGCGGTCTAAGGCGCCAGACTCAAGGGGCTTAGCTTCCTTCGTTCACGATGTGAATCGCTGTATTCTGGTCCTCGTTTCAGGGCGTGGGTTCGAATCCCACTTCTGACACGATGTGTTTTATGAAAATAACTGGAAGAGATGTAATTTAAAAACGTCAAAATTACATAAGACCACAACAGGATGGCCGAGCGGTCTAAGGCGCCAGACTCAAGGGGCTTAGCTTCCTTCGTCACGATGTGAATCTGTGTATTCTGGTCCTCGTTTGAGGGCGTGGGTTCGAATCCCACTTCTGACACGATGTGTTTTATGAAAATAACTGGAAGAGATGTAATTTTAAAACGTCCAAATTACATAAAACCACGTCAGAAGGGCCGAGCGGTCTAAGGCGCCAGACTCAAGGGGCTTAGCTTCCTTCGTTCACGATGTGAATCGCTGTATTCTGGTCCTCGTTTCAGGGCGTGGGTTCGAATCCCACTTTTGACACGATGTGTTTTATGAAAATAACTGGAAGAGATGTAATTTAAAAACGTCAAAATTACATAAGACCACAACAGGATGGCCGAGCGGTCTAAGGCGCCAGACTCAAGGGGCTTAGCTTCCTTCGTCACGATGTGAATCTGTGTATTCTGGTCCTCGTTTGAGGGCGTGGGTTCGAATCCCACTTCTGACACGATGTGTTTTATGAAAATAACTGGAAGAGATGTAATTTTAAAACGTCCAAATTACATAAAACCACGTCAGAAGGGCCGAGCGGTCTAAGGCGCCAGACTCAAGGGGCTTAGCTTCCTTCGTTCACGATGTGAATCGCTGTATTCTGGTCCTCGTTTCAGGGCGTGGGTTCGAATCCCACTTCTGACACGATGTGTTTTATGAAAATAACTGGAAGAGATGTAATTTAAAAACGTCAAAATTACATAAGACCACAACAGGATGGCCGAGCGGTCTAAGGCGCCGGACTCAAGGGGCTTAGCTTCCTTCGTTCACGATGTGAATCTGTGTATTCTGGTACTCGTTTAAGGGCGTGGGTTCGAATCCCACTTCTGACACGATGTGTTTTATGAAAATAACTGGAAGAGATGTAATTTTAAAACGTCCAAATTACATAAGACCACAACAGGATGGCCGAGTGGCCTAAGGCGCAAGACTCAAGGGTTCTTAGTTTTATTGGTTCACGATGTGAATCGCTGTATTCTGGTCCTCGTTTGCGGGAGTGTTTTCGAATCCCACTTCTGAGACGATGTGTTTTATGAAAATAACTGGAAGAGATGTAATTTTAAAACGTCAAAATTACAAAAGGCCACAACAGGATGGCCGAGCGGTCTAAGGCGCCAGACTCATGGGGCTTAGCTTCCTTCGTTTACGATGTGAATCTGTGTATTCTGGTCCTCGTTTGAGGGCGTGGGTTCGAATCCCACTTCTGACACGATGTGTTTTATGAAAATAACTGGAAGAGATGTAATTTTAAAACGTCCAAATTACATAAAACCACGTCAGGAGGGCCGAGCGGTCTAAGGCGCCAGACTCATGGGGCTTAGCTTCCTTCGTTTACGATGTGAATCTGTGTATTCTGGTCCTCGTTTGAGGGCGTGGGTTCGAATCTCACTTCTGACACGATGTGTTTTATGAAAATAACTGGAAGAGATGTAATTTTAAAACGTCCAAACTACATAAAACCACGTCAGGATGGCCGAGCGGCCTAAGGTGCCAGACTCAAGGGGCTTAGCTTCCTTCGTTCACGATGTGAGTCTGTGTATTCTCGTCCTCGTTTTAGGGCGTGGGTTCGAATCCCACTTCTGATACGATGTGTTTTTTGAAAATAACTGGAAGAGATGTAATTTTAAAACGTCCAAATTACATAAAACCACGTCAGGATGGCCGAGCGGCCTAAGGTGCCAGACTCAAGGGGCTTAGCTTCCTTCGTTCACGATGTGAAACACTGTATTCTGGTCCTCGTTTGAGGGCGTGGGTTCGAGTCCCACTTCTGACACGATGTGTTTTATGAAAATAACTGGAAGAGATGTAATTTTAAAACGTCCAAATTACATAAAACTACGTCAGGATGGCCGAGCGGTCTAAGGCGCCAGACTCAAGGGGCTTAGCTTCCTTCGTTCACGATGTGAATCTGTGTATTCTGGTACTCGTTTGAGGGCGTGGGTTCGAATCCCATTTCTGACACGATGTGTTTTATGAAAATAACTGGAAGAGATGTAATTTTAAAACGTCAAAATTACATAAGGCCACAACAGGATGGCCGAGCGGTCTAAGGCGCCAGAGTCAAGGGGCTTAGCTTTCTTCGTTCACGATGTGAATCTGTGTATTCTGGTCCTCTTTTGATGGCGTGGGTTCGTATCCCACTTCTGACACGATGTGTTTTATGAAAATAACTGGAAGAGATGTAATTTTAAAACGTCCAAATTACATAAAACCACGTCAGGAGGGCCGAGCGGTCTAAGGCGCCAGACTCATGGGGCTTAGCTTCCTTCGTTTACGATGTGAATCTGTGTATTCTGGTCCTCGTTTGAGGGCGTGGGTTCGAAACCCACTTCTGACACGATGTGTTTTATGAAAATAACTGGAAGAGATGTAATTTAAAAACGTCAAAATTACATAAGACCACAACAGGATGGCCGAGCGGTCTAAGGCGCAAGACTCAAGGGGCTTAGCTTCCTTCGTTCACGATGTGAATCTGTGTATTCTGGTCCTCGTTTGAGGGCGTGGGTTCGAAACCCACTTCTGACACGATGTGTTTTATGAAAATAACTGGAAGAGATGTAATTTAAAAACGTCAAAATTACATAAGACCACAACAGGATGGCCGAGCGGTCTAAGGCGCCAGACTCAAGGGGCTTAGCTTCCTTCGTTCACGATGTGAATCTGTGTATTCTGGTACTCGTTTAAGGGCGTGGGTTCGAATCCCACTTCTGACACGATGTGATTTATGAAAATAACTGGAAGAGATGTAATTTTAAAACGTCCAAATTACATAAGACCACAACAGGATGGCCGAGCGGTCTAAGGCGCAAGACTCAAGGGTTCTTAGTTTCATTGGTTCACGATGTGAATCGCTGTATTCTGGTCCTCGTTTGCGGGAGTGTTTTCGAATCCCACTTCTGAGACGATGTGTTTTATGAAAATAACTGGAAGAGATGTAATTTTAAAACGTCTAAATTGCATAAGACTACAACAGGATGGCCGAGCGGTCTAAGGCGCAAGACTCACGGGGCTTAGCTTCCTTCGTTCACGATGTGAGTCTGTGTATTCTGATCCTCGTTTGAGGGCGTGGGTTCGAATCCCACTTCTGACACGATGTGTTTTATGAAAATAACTGGAAGAGATGTAATTTTAAAACGTCCAAATTACATAAAACCACGTCAGGAGGGCCGAGCGGTCTAAGGCGCCAGACTCAAGGGGCTTAGCTTCCTTCGTTCACGATGTGAATCGCTGTATTCTGGTCCTCGTTTCAGGGCGTGGGTTCGAATCCCACTTCTGACACGATGTGTTTTATGAAAATAACTGGAAGAGATGTAATTTAAAAACGTCAAAATTACATAAGACCACAACAGGATGGCCGAGCGGTCTAAGGCGCCAGACTCAAGGGGCTTAGCTTCCTTCGTCACGATGTGAATCTGTGTATTCTGGTCCTCGTTTGAGGGCGTGGGTTCGAATCCCACTTCTGACACGATGTGTTTTATGAAAATAACTGGAAGAGATGTAATTTTAAAACGTCCAAATTACATAAAACCACGTCAGGAGGGCCGAGCGGTCTAAGGCGCCAGACTCAAGGGGCTTAGCTTCCTTCGTTCACGATGTGAATCGCTGTATTCTGGTCCTCGTTTCAGGGCGTGGGTTCGAATCCCACTTCTGACACGATGTGTTTTATGAAAATAACTGGAAGAGATGTAATTTAAAAACGTCAAAATTACATAAGACCACAACAGGATGGCCGAGCGGTCTAAGGCGCCAGACTCAAGGGGCTTAGCTTCCTTCGTTCACGATGTGAATCTGTGTATTCTGGTACTCGTTTAAGGGCGTGGGTTCGAATCCCACTTCTGACACGATGTGTTTTATGAAAATAACTGGAAGAGATGTAATTTTAAAACGTCCAAATTACATAAGACCACAACAGGATGGCCGAGTGGCCTAAGGCGCAAGACTCAAGGGTTCTTAGTTTTATTGGTTCACGATGTGAATCGCTGTATTCTGGTCCTCGTTTGCGGGAGTGTTTTCGAATCCCACTTCTGAGACGATGTGTTTTATGAAAATAACTGGAAGAGATGTAATTTTAAAACGTCAAAATTACAAAAGGCCACAACAGGATGGCCGAGCGGTCTAAGGCGCCAGACTCATGGGGCTTATCTTCCTTCGTTTACGATGTGAATCTGTGTATTCTGGTCCTCGTTTGAGGGCGTGGGTTCGAATCCCACTTCTGACACGATGTGTTTTATGAAAATAACTGGAAGAGATGTAATTTTAAAACGTCCAAATTACATAAAACCACGTCAGGAGGGCCGAGCGGTCTAAGGCGCCAGACTCATGGGGCTTAGCTTCCTTCGTTTACGATGTGAATCTGTGTATTCTGGTCCTCGTTTGAGGGCGTGGGTTCGAATCTCACTTCTGACACGATGTGTTTTATGAAAATAACTGGAAGAGATGTAATTTTAAAACGTCAAAATTACATAAGGCCACAACAGGATGGCCGAGCGGTCTAAGGCGCCAGAGTCAAGGGGCTTAGCTTTCTTCGTTCACGATGTGAATCTGTGTATTCTGGTCCTCTTTTGATGGCGTGGGTTCGTATCCCACTTCTGACACGATGTGTTTTATGAAAATAACTGGAAGAGATGTAATTTTAAAACGTCCAAATTACATAAAACCACGTCAGGAGGGCCGAGCGGTCTAAGGCGCCAGACTCATGGGGCTTAGCTTCCTTCGTTTACGATGTGAATCTGTGTATTCTGGTCCTCGTTTGAGGGCGTGGGTTCGAAACCCACTTCTGACACGATGTGTTTTATGAAAATAACTGGAAGAGATGTAATTTAAAAACGTCAAAATTACATATGACCACAACAGGATGGCCGAGCGGTCTAAGGCGCAAGACTCAAGGGGCTTAGCTTCCTTCGTTCACGATGTGAATCTGTGTATTCTGGTCCTCGTTTGAGGGCGTGGGTTCGAAACCCACTTCTGACACGATGTGTTTTATGAAAATAACTGGAAGAGATGTAATTTAAAAACGTCAAAATTACATAAGACCACAACAGGATGGCCGAGCGGTCTAAGGCGCCAGACTCAAGGGGCTTAGCTTCCTTCGTTCACGATGTGAATCTGTGTATTCTGGTACTCGTTTAAGGGCGTGGGTTCGAATCCCACTTCTGACACGATGTGATTTATGAAAATAACTGGAAGAGATGTAATTTTAAAACGTCCAAATTACATAAGACCACAACAGGATGGCCGAGCGGTCTAAGGCGCAAGACTCAAGGGTTCTTAGTTTCATTGGTTCACGATGTGAATCGCTGTATTCTGGTCCTCGTTTGCGGGAGTGTTTTCGAATCCCACTTCTGAGACGATGTGTTTTATGAAAATAACTGGAAGAGATGTAATTTTAAAACGTCAAAATTACAAAAGGCCACAACAGGATGGCCGAGCGGTCTAAGGCGCCAGACTCATGGGGCTTAGCTTCCTTCGTTTACGATGTGAATCTGTGTATTCTGGTCCTCGTTTGAGGGCGTGGGTTCGAATCCCACTTCTGACACGATGTGTTTTATGAAAATAACTGGAAGAGATGTAATTTTAAAACGTCCAAATTACATAAAACCACGTCAGGAGGGCCGAGCGGTCTAAGGCGCCAGACTCATGGGGCTTAGCTTCCTTCGTTTACGATGTGAATCTGTGTATTCTGGTCCTCGTTTGAGGGCGTGGGTTCGAATCTCACTTCTGACACGATGTGTTTTATGAAAATAACTGGAAGAGATGTAATTTTAAAACGTCCAAACTACATAAAACCACGTCAGGATGGCCGAGCGGCCTAAGGTGCCAGACTCAAGGGGCTTAGCTTCCTTCGTTCACGATGTGAGTCTGTGTATTCTCGTCCTCGTTTTAGGGCGTGGGTTCGAATCCCACTTCTGATACGATGTGTTTTTTGAAAATAACTGGAAGAGATGTAATTTTAAAACGTCCAAATTACATAAAACCACGTCAGGATGGCCGAGCGGCCTAAGGTGCCAGACTCAAGGGGCTTAGCTTCCTTCGTTCACGATGTGAAACACTGTATTCTGGTCCTCGTTTGAGGGCGTGGGTTCGAGTCCCACTTCTGACACGATGTGTTTTATGAAAATAACTGGAAGAGATGTAATTTTAAAACGTCCAAATTACATAAGACCACAACAGGATGGCCGAGCGGTCTAAGGCGCCAGACTCAAGGGGCTTAGCTTCCTTCGTTCACGATGTGAATCTGTGTATTCTGGTACTCGTTTAAGGGCGTGGGTTCGAATCCCACTTCTGACACGATGTGATTTATGAAAATAACTGGAAGAGATGTAATTTTAAAACGTCCAAATTACATAAGACCACAACAGGATGGCCGAGCGGTCTAAGGCGCAAGACTCAAGGGTTCTTAGTTTCATTGGTTCACGATGTGAATCGCTGTATTCTGGTCCTCGTTTGCGGGAGTGTTTTCGAATCCCACTTCTGAGACGATGTGTTTTATGAAAATAACTGGAAGAGATGTAATTTTAAAACGTCAAAATTACAAAAGGCCACAACAGGATGGCCGAGCGGTCTAAGGCGCCAGACTCATGGGGCTTAGCTTCCTTCGTTTACGATGTGAATCTGTGTATTCTGGTCCTCGTTTGAGGGCGTGGGTTCGAATCCCACTTCTGACACGATGTGTTTTATGAAAATAACTGGAAGAGATGTAATTTTAAAACGTCCAAATTACATAAAACCACGTCAGGAGGGCCGAGCGGTCTAAGGCGCCAGACTCATGGGGCTTAGCTTCCTTCGTTTACGATGTGAATCTGTGTATTCTGGTCCTCGTTTGAGGGCGTGGGTTCGAATCTCACTTCTGACACGATGTGTTTTATGAAAATAACTGGAAGAGATGTAATTTTAAAACGTCCAAACTACATAAAACCACGTCAGGATGGCCGAGCGGCCTAAGGTGCCAGACTCAAGGGGCTTAGCTTCCTTCGTTCACGATGTGAGTCTGTGTATTCTCGTCCTCGTTTTAGGGCGTGGGTTCGAATCCCACTTCTGATACGATGTGTTTTTTGAAAATAACTGGAAGAGATGTAATTTTAAAACGTCCAAATTACATAAAACCACGTCAGGATGGCCGAGCGGCCTAAGGTGCCAGACTCAAGGGGCTTAGCTTCCTTCGTTCACGATGTGAAACACTGTATTCTGGTCCTCGTTTGAGGGCGTGGGTTCGAGTCCCACTTCTGACACGATGTGTTTTATGAAAATAACTGGAAGAGATGTAATTTTAAAACGTCCAAATTACATAAAACTACGTCAGGATGGCCGAGCGGTCTAAGGCGCCAGACTCAAGGGGCTTAGCTTCCTTCGTTCACGATGTGAATCTGTGTATTCTGGTACTCGTTTGAGGGCGTGGGTTCGAATCCCATTTCTGACACGATGTGTTTTATGAAAATAACTGGAAGAGATGTAATTTTAAAACGTCAAAATTACATAAGACCACAACAGGATGGCCGAGCGGTCTAAGGCGCAAGACTCAAGGGGCTTAGCTTCCTTCGTTCACGATGTGAATCTGTGTATTCTGGTCCTCGTTTGAGGGCGTGGGTTCGAAACCCACTTCTGACACGATGTGTTTTATGAAAATAACTGGAAGAGATGTAATTTAAAAACGTCAAAATTACATAAGACCACAACAGGATGGCCGAGCGGTCTAAGGCGCCAGACTCAAGGGGCTTAGCTTCCTTCGTTCACGATGTGAATCTGTGTATTCTGGTACTCGTTTAAGGGCGTGGGTTCGAATCCCACTTCTGACACGATGTGATTTATGAAAATAACTGGAAGAGATGTAATTTTAAAACGTCCAAATTACATAAGACCACAACAGGATGGCCGAGCGGTCTAAGGCGCAAGACTCAAGGGTTCTTAGTTTCATTGGTTCACGATGTGAATCGCTGTATTCTGGTCCTCGTTTGCGGGAGTGTTTTCGAATCCCACTTCTGAGACGATGTGTTTTATGAAAATAACTGGAAGAGATGTAATTTTAAAACGTCTAAATTGCATAAGACTACAACAGGATGGCCGAGCGGTCTAAGGCGCAAGACTCACGGGGCTTAGCTTCCTTCGTTCACGATGTGAGTCTGTGTATTCTGATCCTCGTTTGAGGGCGTGGGTTCGAATCCCACTTCTGACACGATGTGTTTTATGAAAATAACTGGAAGAGATGTAATTTTAAAACGTCCAAATTACATAAAACCACGTCAGGAGGGCCGAGCGGTCTAAGGCGCCAGACTCAAGGGGCTTAGCTTCCTTCGTTCACGATGTGAATCGCTGTATTCTGGTCCTCGTTTCAGGGCGTGGGTTCGAATCCCACTTCTGACACGATGTGTTTTATGAAAATAACTGGAAGAGATGTAATTTAAAAACGTCAAAATTACATAAGACCACAACAGGATGGCCGAGCGGTCTAAGGCGCCAGACTCAAGGGGCTTAGCTTCCTTCGTCACGATGTGAATCTGTGTATTCTGGTCCTCGTTTGAGGGCGTGGGTTCGAATCCCACTTCTGACACGATGTGTTTTATGAAAATAACTGGAAGAGATGTAATTTTAAAACGTCCAAATTACATAAAACCACGTCAGGAGGGCCGAGCGGTCTAAGGCGCCAGACTCAAGGGGCTTAGCTTCCTTCGTTCACGATGTGAATCGCTGTATTCTGGTCCTCGTTTCAGGGCGTGGGTTCGAATCCCACTTCTGACACGATGTGTTTTATGAAAATAACTGGAAGAGATGTAATTTAAAAACGTCAAAATTACATAAGACCACAACAGGATGGCCGAGCGGTCTAAGGCGCCAGACTCAAGGGGCTTAGCTTCCTTCGTTCACGATGTGAATCTGTGTATTCTGGTACTCGTTTAAGGGCGTGGGTTCGAATCCCACTTCTGACACGATGTGTTTTATGAAAATAACTGGAAGAGATGTAATTTTAAAACGTCCAAATTACATAAGACCACAACAGGATGGCCGAGTGGCCTAAGGCGCAAGACTCAAGGGTTCTTAGTTTTATTGGTTCACGATGTGAATCGCTGTATTCTGGTCCTCGTTTGCGGGAGTGTTTTCGAATCCCACTTCTGAGACGATGTGTTTTATGAAAATAACTGGAAGAGATGTAATTTTAAAACGTCAAAATTACAAAAGGCCACAACAGGATGGCCGAGCGGTCTAAGGCGCCAGACTCATGGGGCTTATCTTCCTTCGTTTACGATGTGAATCTGTGTATTCTGGTCCTCGTTTGAGGGCGTGGGTTCGAATCCCACTTCTGACACGATGTGTTTTATGAAAATAACTGGAAGAGATGTAATTTTAAAACGTCCAAATTACATAAAACCACGTCAGGAGGGCCGAGCGGTCTAAGGCGCCAGACTCATGGGGCTTAGCTTCCTTCGTTTACGATGTGAATCTGTGTATTCTGGTCCTCGTTTGAGGGCGTGGGTTCGAATCTCACTTCTGACACGATGTGTTTTATGAAAATAACTGGAAGAGATGTAATTTTAAAACGTCAAAATTACATAAGGCCACAACAGGATGGCCGAGCGGTCTAAGGCGCCAGAGTCAAGGGGCTTAGCTTTCTTCGTTCACGATGTGAATCTGTGTATTCTGGTCCTCTTTTGATGGCGTGGGTTCGTATCCCACTTCTGACACGATGTGTTTTATGAAAATAACTGGAAGAGATGTAATTTTAAAACGTCCAAATTACATAAAACCACGTCAGGAGGGCCGAGCGGTCTAAGGCGCCAGACTCATGGGGCTTAGCTTCCTTCGTTTACGATGTGAATCTGTGTATTCTGGTCCTCGTTTGAGGGCGTGGGTTCGAAACCCACTTCTGACACGATGTGTTTTATGAAAATAACTGGAAGAGATGTAATTTAAAAACGTCAAAATTACATAAGACCACAACAGGATGGCCGAGCGGTCTAAGGCGCAAGACTCAAGGGGCTTAGCTTCCTTCGTTCACGATGTGAATCTGTGTATTCTGGTCCTCGTTTGAGGGCGTGGGTTCGAAACCCACTTCTGACACGATGTGTTTTATGAAAATAACTGGAAGAGATGTAATTTAAAAACGTCAAAATTACATAAGACCACAACAGGATGGCCGAGCGGTCTAAGGCGCCAGACTCAAGGGGCTTAGCTTCCTTCGTTCACGATGTGAATCTGTGTATTCTGGTACTCGTTTAAGGGCGTGGGTTCGAATCCCACTTCTGACACGATGTGATTTATGAAAATAACTGGAAGAGATGTAATTTTAAAACGTCCAAATTACATAAGACCACAACAGGATGGCCGAGCGGTCTAAGGCGCAAGACTCAAGGGTTCTTAGTTTCATTGGTTCACGATGTGAATCGCTGTATTCTGGTCCTCGTTTGCGGGAGTGTTTTCGAATCCCACTTCTGAGACGATGTGTTTTATGAAAATAACTGGAAGAGATGTAATTTTAAAACGTCTAAATTGCATAAGACTACAACAGGATGGCCGAGCGGTCTAAGGCGCAAGACTCACGGGGCTTAGCTTCCTTCGTTCACGATGTGAGTCTGTGTATTCTGATCCTCGTTTGAGGGCGTGGGTTCGAATCCCACTTCTGACACGATGTGTTTTATGAAAATAACTGGAAGAGATGTAATTTTAAAACGTCCAAATTACATAAAACCACGTCAGGAGGGCCGAGCGGTCTAAGGCGCCAGACTCAAGGGGGTTAGCTTCCTTCGTTCACGATGTGAATCGCTGTATTCTGGTCCTCGTTTCAGGGCGTGGGTTCGAATCCCACTTCTGACACGATGTGTTTTATGAAAATAACTGGAAGAGATGTAATTTAAAAACGTCAAAATTACATAAGACCACAACAGGATGGCCGAGCGGTCTAAGGCGCCAGACTCAAGGGGCTTAGCTTCCTTCGTCACGATGTGAATCTGTGTATTCTGGTCCTCGTTTGAGGGCGTGGGTTCGAATCCCACTTCTGACACGATGTGTTTTATGAAAATAACTGGAAGAGATGTAATTTTAAAACGTCCAAATTACATAAAACCACGTCAGGAGGGCCGAGCGGTCTAAGGCGCCAGACTCAAGGGGCTTAGCTTCCTTCGTTCACGATGTGAATCGCTGTATTCTGGTCCTCGTTTCAGGGCGTGGGTTCGAATCCCACTTCTGACACGATGTGTTTTATGAAAATAACTGGAAGAGATGTAATTTAAAAACGTCAAAATTACATAAGACCACAACAGGATGGCCGAGCGGTCTAAGGCGCCAGACTCAAGGGGCTTAGCTTCCTTCGTTCACGATGTGAATCTGTGTATTCTGGTACTCGTTTAAGGGCGTGGGTTCGAATCCCACTTCTGACACGATGTGTTTTATGAAAATAACTGGAAGAGATGTAATTTTAAAACGTCCAAATTACATAAGACCACAACAGGATGGCCGAGTGGCCTAAGGCGCAAGACTCAAGGGTTCTTAGTTTTATTGGTTCACGATGTGAATCGCTGTATTCTGGTCCTCGTTTGCGGGAGTGTTTTCGAATCCCACTTCTGAGACGATGTGTTTTATGAAAATAACTGGAAGAGATGTAATTTTAAAACGTCAAAATTACAAAAGGCCACAACAGGATGGCCGAGCGGTCTAAGGCGCCAGACTCATGGGGCTTATCTTCCTTCGTTTACGATGTGAATCTGTGTATTCTGGTCCTCGTTTGAGGGCGTGGGTTCGAATCCCACTTCTGACACGATGTGTTTTATGAAAATAACTGGAAGAGATGTAATTTTAAAACGTCCAAATTACATAAAACCACGTCAGGAGGGCCGAGCGGTCTAAGGCGCCAGACTCATGGGGCTTAGCTTCCTTCGTTTACGATGTGAATCTGTGTATTCTGGTCCTCGTTTGAGGGCGTGGGTTCGAATCTCACTTCTGACACGATGTGTTTTATGAAAATAACTGGAAGAGATGTAATTTTAAAACGTCCAAACTACATAAAACCACGTCAGGATGGCCGAGCGGCCTAAGGTGCCAGACTCAAGGGGCTTAGCTTCCTTCGTTCACGATGTGAGTCTGTGTATTCTCGTCCTCGTTTTAGGGCGTGGGTTCGAATCCCACTTCTGATACGATGTGTTTTTTGAAAATAACTGGAAGAGATGTAATTTTAAAACGTCCAAATTACATAAAACCACGTCAGGATGGCCGAGCGGCCTAAGGTGCCAGACTCAAGGGGCTTAGCTTCCTTCGTTCACGATGTGAAACACTGTATTCTGGTCCTCGTTTGAGGGCGTGGGTTCGAGTCCCACTTCTGACACGATGTGTTTTATGAAAATAACTGGAAGAGATGTAATTTTTAAACGTCCAAATTACATAAAACTACGTCAGGATGGCCGAGCGGTCTAAGGCGCCAGACTCAAGGGGCTTAGCTTCCTTCGTTCACGATGTGAATCTGTGTATTCTCGTCCTCGTTTTAGGGCGTGGGTTCGAATCCCACTTCTGACACGGTGTGTTTTTTGAAAATAACTGGAAGAGATATAATTTTAATACGTCCAAATTACATAAAACCACGTCAGGAGGGCCGAGCGGTCTAAACGCCAGACTCAAGGGGCTTAGCTTCCTTCGTTTACGATGTGGATCTGTGTATTCTGGTCCTCGTTTGAGGGCGTGGGTTCGAATCCCACTTATGACACGATGTGTTTTATGAAAATAACTGGAAGAGATGTAATTTTAAAACGTCAAAATTACCAAAGACCACAACAGGATGGCCGAGCTGTCTAAGGCGACACACTCAAGGGGCTTAGCTTCCTTCGTTCACGATGTGAATCTGTGTATTCTCGTCCTCGTTTTAGGGCGTGGGTTCGAATCCCACTTCTGACACGATGTGTTTTTTGAAAATAACTGGAAGAGATGTAATTTTAAAACGTCCAAATTACAAAGAACCACGTCAGGATGGCCGAGCGGTCTAAGGCGCCAGACTCAAGGGGCTTAGCTTCCTTCGTTCACGATGTGAATCTGTGTATTCTGGTACTCGTTTAAGGGCGTGGGTTCGAATCCCACTTCTGACACGATGTGTTTTATGAAAATAACTGGAAGAGATGTAATTTTAAAACGTCCAAATTACATAAGACCACAACAGGATGGCCGAGTGGTCTAAGGCGCAAGACTCAAGGGTTCTTAGTTTCATTGGTTCACGATGTGTTTTATGAAAATAACTGGAAGAGATGTAATTTAAAAACGTCAAAATTACATAAGACCACAACAGGATGGCCGAGCGGTCTAAGGCGCCAGACTCAAGGGGCTTAGCTTCCTTCGTTCACGATGTGAATCTGTGTATTCTGGTACTCGTTTAAGGGCGTGGGTTCGAATCCCACTTCTGACACGATGTGATTTATGAAAATAACTGGAAGAGATGTAATTTTAAAACGTCCAAATTACATAAGACCACAACAGGATGGCCGAGCGGTCTAAGGCGCAAGACTCAAGGGTTCTTAGTTTCATTGGTTCACGATGTGAATCGCTGTATTCTGGTCCTCGTTTGCGGGAGTGTTTTCGAATCCCACTTCTGAGACGATGTGTTTTATGAAAATAACTGGAAGAGATGTAATTTTAAAACGTCTAAATTGCATAAGACTACAACAGGATGGCCGAGCGGTCTAAGGCGCAAGACTCACGGGGCTTAGCTTCCTTCGTTCACGATGTGAGTCTGTGTATTCTGATCCTCGTTTGAGGGCGTGGGTTCGAATCCCACTTCTGACACGATGTGTTTTATGAAAATAACTGGAAGAGATGTAATTTTAAAACGTCCAAATTACATAAAACCACGTCAGGAGGGCCGAGCGGTCTAAGGCGCCAGACTCAAGGGGCTTAGCTTCCTTCGTTCACGATGTGAATCGCTGTATTCTGGTCCTCGTTTCAGGGCGTGGGTTCGAATCCCACTTCTGACACGATGTGTTTTATGAAAATAACTGGAAGAGATGTAATTTAAAAACGTCAAAATTACATAAGACCACAACAGGATGGCCGAGCGGTCTAAGGCGCCAGACTCAAGGGGCTTAGCTTCCTTCGTCACGATGTGAATCTGTGTATTCTGGTCCTCGTTTGAGGGCGTGGGTTCGAATCCCACTTCTGACACGATGTGTTTTATGAAAATAACTGGAAGAGATGTAATTTTAAAACGTCCAAATTACATAAAACCACGTCAGGAGGGCCGAGCGGTCTAAGGCGCCAGACTCAAGGGGCTTAGCTTCCTTCGTTCACGATGTGAATCGCTGTATTCTGGTCCTCGTTTCAGGGCGTGGGTTCGAATCCCACTTCTGACACGATGTGTTTTATGAAAATAACTGGAAGAGATGTAATTTAAAAACGTCAAAATTACATAAGACCACAACAGGATGGCCGAGCGGTCTAAGGCGCCAGACTCAAGGGGCTTAGCTTCCTTCGTTCACGATGTGAATCTGTGTATTCTGGTACTCGTTTAAGGGCGTGGGTTCGAATCCCACTTCTGACACGATGTGTTTTATGAAAATAACTGGAAGAGATGTAATTTTAAAACGTCCAAATTACATAAGACCACAACAGGATGGCCGAGTGGCCTAAGGCGCAAGACTCAAGGGTTCTTAGTTTTATTGGTTCACGATGTGAATCGCTGTATTCTGGTCCTCGTTTGCGGGAGTGTTTTCGAATCCCACTTCTGAGACGATGTGTTTTATGAAAATAACTGGAAGAGATGTAATTTTAAAACGTCAAAATTACAAAAGGCCACAACAGGATGGCCGAGCGGTCTAAGGCGCCAGACTCATGGGGCTTATCTTCCTTCGTTTACGATGTGAATCTGTGTATTCTGGTCCTCGTTTGAGGGCGTGGGTTCGAATCCCACTTCTGACACGATGTGTTTTATGAAAATAACTGGAAGAGATGTAATTTTAAAACGTCCAAATTACATAAAACCACGTCAGGAGGGCCGAGCGGTCTAAGGCGCCAGACTCATGGGGCTTAGCTTCCTTCGTTTACGATGTGAATCTGTGTATTCTGGTCCTCGTTTGAGGGCGTGGGTTCGAATCTCACTTCTGACACGATGTGTTTTATGAAAATAACTGGAAGAGATGTAATTTTAAAACGTCCAAACTACATAAAACCACGTCAGGATGGCCGAGCGGCCTAAGGTGCCAGACTCAAGGGGCTTAGCTTCCTTCGTTCACGATGTGAGTCTGTGTATTCTCGTCCTCGTTTTAGGGCGTGGGTTCGAATCCCACTTCTGATACGATGTGTTTTTTGAAAATAACTGGAAGAGATGTAATTTTAAAACGTCCAAATTACATAAAACCACGTCAGGATGGCCGAGCGGCCTAAGGTGCCAGACTCAAGGGGCTTAGCTTCCTTCGTTCACGATGTGAAACACTGTATTCTGGTCCTCGTTTGAGGGCGTGGGTTCGAGTCCCACTTCTGACACGATGTGTTTTATGAAAATAACTGGAAGAGATGTAATTTTTAAACGTCCAAATTACATAAAACTACGTCAGGATGGCCGAGCGGTCTAAGGCGCCAGACTCAAGGGGCTTAGCTTCCTTCGTTCACGATGTGAATCTGTGTATTCTCGTCCTCGTTTTAGGGCGTGGGTTCGAATCCCACTTCTGACACGGTGTGTTTTTTGAAAATAACTGGAAGAGATGTAATTTTAATACGTCCAAATTACATAAAACCACGTCAGGAGGGCCGAGCGGTCTAAACGCCAGACTCAAGGGGCTTAGCTTCCTTCGTTTACGATGTGGATCTGTGTATTCTGGTCCTCGTTTGAGGGCGTGGGTTCGAATCCCACTTATGACACGATGTGTTTTATGAAAATAACTGGAAGAGATGTAATTTTAAAACGTCAAAATTACCAAAGACCACAACAGGATGGCCGAGCTGTCTAAGGCGACACACTCAAGGGGCTTAGCTTCCTTCGTTCACGATGTGAATCTGTGTATTCTCGTCCTCGTTTTAGGGCGTGGGTTCGAATCCCACTTCTGACACGATGTGTTTTTTGAAAATAACTGGAAGAGATGTAATTTTAAAACGTCCAAATTACAAAGAACCACGTCAGGATGGCCGAGCGGTCTAAGGCGCCAGACTCAAGGGGCTTAGCTTCCTTCGTTCACGATGTGAATCTGTGTATTCTGGTACTCGTTTAAGGGCGTGGGTTCGAATCCCACTTCTGACACGATGTGTTTTATGAAAATAACTGGAAGAGATGTAATTTTAAAACGTCCAAATTACATAAGACCACAACAGGATGGCCGAGTGGTCTAAGGCGCAAGACTCAAGGGTTCTTAGTTTCATTGGTTCACGATGTGAATCGCTGTATTCTGGTCCTCGTTTGCGGGAGTGTTTTCCAAACCCACTTCTGAGACGATGTGTTTTATGAAAATAACTGGAAGAGATGTAATTTTAAAACGTCTAAATTGCATAAGACTACAACAGGATGGCCGAGCGGTCTAAGGCGCAAGACTCACGGGGCTTAGCTTCCTTCGTTCACGATGTGAATCTGTGTATTCTGGTCCTCGTTTGAGGGCGTGGGTTCGTATCCCACTTCTGACACGATGTGTTTTATGAAAATAACTGGAAGAGATGTAATTTTAAAACGTCAAAATTACAAAAGGCCACAACAGGATGGCCGAGCGGTCTAAGGCGCCAGAGTCAAGGGGCTTAGCTTCCTTCGTTCACGATGTGAATCTGTGTATTCTGGTCCTCGTTTGAGGGCGTGGGTTCGAATCCCACTTCTGACACGATGTGTTTTATGAAAATAACTGGAAGAGATGTAATTTAAAACGTCAAAATTACATAAGACCACAACAGGATGGCCGAGCGGTCTAAGGCGCAAGACTCAAGGGTTCTTAGTTTCATTGGTTCACGATGTGAATCGCTGTATTCTGGTCCTCGTTTGCGGGAGTGTTTTCCAATCCCACTTCTGAGACGATGCGTTTTATGAAAATAACTGGAAGAGATGTAATTTTAAAACGTCTAAATTGCATAAGACTACAACAGGATGGCCGAGCGGTCTAAGGCGCAAGACTCACGGGGCTTAGCTTCCTTCGTTCACGATGTGAATCTGTGTATTCTGGTCCTCGTTTGAGGGCGTGGGTTCGAATCCCACTTCTGACACGATGTGTTTTATGAAAATAACTGGAAGAGATGTAATTTTAAAACGTCCAAATTACATAAAACCACGTCAGGAGGGCCGAGCGGTCTAAGGCGCCAGACTCAAGGGGCTTAGCTTCCTTCGTTCACGATGTCAATCGCTGTATTCTGGTCCTCGTTTGAGGGCGTGGGTTCGAATCCCACTTCTGACACGATGTGTTTTATGAAAATAACTGGAAGAGATGTAATTTAAAAACGTCAAAATTACATAAGACCACAACAGGATGGCCGAGCGGTCTAGGGCGCCACACTCAAGGGGCTTAGCTTCCTTCGTTCACGATGTGAATCTGTGTATTCTGGTACTCGTTTAAGGGCGTGGGTTCGAATCCCACTTCTGACACGATGTGTTTTATGAAAATAACTGGAAGAGATGTAATTTTAAAACGTCCAAATTACATAAGACCACAACAGGATGGCCGAGCGGTCTAAGGCGCAAGACTCAAGGGTTCTTAGTTTCATTGGTTCACGATGTGAATCGCTGTATTCTGGTCCTCGTTTGCGGGAGTGTTTTCGAATCCCACTTCTGAGACGATGTGTTTTATGAAAATAACTGGAAGAGATGTAATTTTAAAACGTCTAAATTGCATAAGACTACAACAGGATGGCCGAGCGGTCTATGGCGCCAGACTCAAGGGGCTTAGCTTCCTTCGTTCACGATGTGAATCGCTGTATTCTGGTCCTCGTTTGAGGGCGTGGGTTCGAATCCCACTTCTGACACGATGTGTTTTATGAAAATAACTGGAAGAGATGTAATTTAAAAACGTCAAAATTACATAAGACCACAACAGGATGGCCGAGCGGTCTAAGGCGCCAGACTCAAGGGGCTTAGCTTCCTTCGTTCACGATGTGAATCTGTGTATTCTGGTACTCGTTTGAGGGCGTGGGTTCGAATCCCATTTCTGACACGATGTGTTTTATGAAAATAACTGGAAGAGATGTAATTTTAAAACGTCAAAATTACATAAGGCCACAACAGGATGGCCGAGCGGTCTAAGGCGCCAGAGTCAAGGGGCTTAGCTTCCTTCGTTCACGATGTGAATCTGTGTATTCTGGTCCTCTTTTGATGGCGTGGGTTCGTATCCCACTTCTGACACGATGTGTTTTATGAAAATAACTGGAAGAGATGTAATTTTAAAACGTCCAAATTACATAAAACCACGTCAGGAGGGCCGAGCGGTCTAAGGCGCCAGACTCAAGGGGCTTAGCTTCCTTCGTTCACGATGTGAATCGCTGTATTCTGGTCCTCGTTTCAGGGCGTGGGTTCGAATCCCACTTCTGACACGATGTGTTTTATGAAAATAACTGGAAGAGATGTAATTTAAAAACGTCAAAATTACATAAGACCACAACAGGATGGCCGAGCGGTCTAAGGCGCCAGACTCAAGGGGCTTAGCTTCCTTCGTCACGATGTGAATCTGTGTATTCTGGTCCTCGTTTGAGGGCGTGGGTTCGAATCCCACTTCTGACACGATGTGTTTTATGAAAATAACTGGAAGAGATGTAATTTTAAAACGTCCAAATTACATAAAACCACGTCAGGAGGGCCGAGCGGTCTAAGGCGCCAGACTCAAGGGGCTTAGCTTCCTTCGTTCACGATGTGAATCGCTGTATTCTGGTCCTCGTTTCAGGGCGTGGGTTCGAATCCCACTTCTGACACGATGTGTTTTATGAAAATAACTGGAAGAGATGTAATTTAAAAACGTCAAAATTACATAAGACCACAACAGGATGGCCGAGCGGTCTAAGGCGCCAGACTCAAGGGGCTTAGCTTCCTTCGTTCACGATGTGAATCTGTGTACTCTGGTACTCGTTTAAGGGCGTGGGTTCGAATCCCACTTCTGACACGATGTGTTTTATGAAAATAACTGGAAGAGATGTAATTTTAAAACGTCCAAATTACATAAGACCACAACAGGATGGCCGAGTGGCCTAAGGCGCAAGACTCAAGGGTTCTTAGTTTTATTGGTTCACGATGTGAATCGCTGTATTCTGGTCCTCGTTTGCGGGAGTGTTTTCGAATCCCACTTCTGAGACGATGTGTTTTATGAAAATAACTGGAAGAGATGTAATTTTAAAACGTCAAAATTACAAAAGGCCACAACAGGATGGCCGAGCGGTCTAAGGCGCCAGACTCATGGGGCTTAGCTTCCTTCGTTTACGATGTGAATCTGTGTATTCTGGTCCTCGTTTGAGGGCGTGGGTTCGAATCCCACTTCTGACACGATGTGTTTTATGAAAATAACTGGAAGAGATGTAATTTTAAAACGTCCAAATTACATAAAACCACGTCAGGAGGGCCGAGCGGTGTAAGGCGCCAGACTCAAGGGGCTTAGCTTCCTTCGTTCACGATGTGAATCGCTGTATTCTGGTCCTCGTTTGAGGGCGTGGGTTCGAATCCCACTTCTGACACGATGTGTTTTATGAAAATAACTGGAAGAGATGTAATTTAAAAACGTCAAAATTACATAAGAACACAACAGGATGGCCGAGCGGTCTAAGGCGCCAGACTCAAGGGGCTTAGCTTCCTTCGTTCACGATGTGAATCTGTGTATTCTGGTACTCGTTTGAGGGCCTGGGTTCGAATCCCATTTCTGACACGATGTGTTTTATAAAAATAACTGGAAGAGATGTAATTTTAAAACGTCAAAATTACATAAGGCCACAACAGGATGGCCGAGCGGTCTAAGGCGCCAGAGTCAAGGGGCTTAGCTTCCTTCGTTCACGATGTGAATCTGTGTATTCTGGTCCTCTTTTGATGGCGTGGGTTCGTATCCCACTTCTGACACGATGTGTTTTATGAAAATAACTGGAAGAGATGTAATTTTAAAACGTCCAAATTACATAAAACCACGTCAGGAGGGCCGAGCGGTCTAAGGCGCCAGACTCAAGGGGCTTAGCTTCCTTCGTTCACGATGTGAATCGCTGTATTCTGGTCCTCGTTTCAGGGCGTGGGTTCGAATCCCACTTCTGACACGATGTGTTTTATGAAAATAACTGGAAGAGATGTAATTTAAAAACGTCAAAATTACATAAGACCACAACAGGATGGCCGAGCGGTCTAAGGCGCCAGACTCAAGGGGCTTAGCTTCCTTCGTCACGATGTGAATCTGTGTATTCTGGTCCTCGTTTGAGGGCGTGGGTTCGAATCCCACTTCTGACACGATGTGTTTTATGAAAATAACTGGAAGAGATGTAATTTTAAAACGTCCAAATTACATAAAACCACGTCAGGAGGGCCGAGCGGTCTAAGGCGCCAGACTCAAGGGGCTTAGCTTCCTTCGTTCACGATGTGAATCGCTGTATTCTGGTCCTCGTTTCAGGGCGTGGGTTCGAATCCCACTTCTGACACGATGTGTTTTATGAAAATAACTGGAAGAGATGTAATTTAAAAACGTCAAAATTACATAAGACCACAACAGGATGGCCGAGCGGTCTAAGGCGCCAGACTCAAGGGGCTTAGCTTCCTTCGTTCACGATGTGAATCTGTGTACTCTGGTACTCGTTTAAGGGCGTGGGTTCGAATCCCACTTCTGACACGATGTGTTTTATGAAAATAACTGGAAGAGATGTAATTTTAAAACGTCCAAATTACATAAGACCACAACAGGATGGCCGAGTGGCCTAAGGCGCAAGACTCAAGGGTTCTTAGTTTTATTGGTTCACGATGTGAATCGCTGTATTCTGGTCCTCGTTTGCGGGAGTGTTTTCGAATCCCACTTCTGAGACGATGTGTTTTATGAAAATAACTGGAAGAGATGTAATTTTAAAACGTCAAAATTACAAAAGGCCACAACAGGATGGCCGAGCGGTCTAAGGCGCCAGACTCATGGGGCTTAGCTTCCTTCGTTTACGATGTGAATCTGTGTATTCTGGTCCTCGTTTGAGGGCGTGGGTTCGAATCCCACTTCTGACACGATGTGTTTTATGAAAATAACTGGAAGAGATGTAATTTTAAAACGTCCAAATTACATAAAACCACGTCAGGAGGGCCGAGCGGTGTAAGGCGCCAGACTCAAGGGGCTTAGCTTCCTTCGTTCACGATGTGAATCGCTGTATTCTGGTCCTCGTTTGAGGGCGTGGGTTCGAATCCCACTTCTGACACGATGTGTTTTATGAAAATAACTGGAAGAGATGTAATTTAAAAACGTCAAAATTACATAAGAACACAACAGGATGGCCGAGCGGTCTAAGGCGCCAGACTCAAGGGGCTTAGCTTCCTTCGTTCACGATGTGAATCTGTGTATTCTGGTACTCGTTTGAGGGCCTGGGTTCGAATCCCATTTCTGACACGATGTGTTTTATAAAAATAACTGGAAGAGATGTAATTTTAAAACGTCAAAATTACATAAGGCCACAACAGGATGGCCGAGCGGTCTAAGGCGCCAGAGTCAAGGGGCTTAGCTTCCTTCGTTCACGATGTGAATCTGTGTATTCTGGTCCTCTTTTGAGGGCGTGGGTTCGTATCCCACTTCTGACACGATGTGTTTTATGAAAATAACTGGAAGAGATGTAATTTTAAAACGTCCAAATTACATAAAACCACGTCAGGAGGGCCGAGCGGTCTAAGGCGCCAGACTCATGGGGCTTAGCTTCCTTCGTTTACGATGTGAATCTGTGTATTCTGGTCCTCGTTTGAGGGCGTGGGTTCGAAACCCACTTCTGACACGATGTGTTTTATGAAAATAACTGGAAGAGATGTAATTTAAAAACGTCAAAATTACATAAGACCACAACAGGATGGCCGAGTGGTCTAAGGCGCAAGACTCAAGGGTTCTTAGTTTCATTGGTTCACGATGTGAATCGCTGTATTCTGGTCCTCGTTTGCGGGAGTGCTTTCGAATCCCACTTCTGAGACGTTGTGTTTTATGAAAATAACTGGAAGAGATGTAATTTTAAAACGTCAAAATTGCATAAGACTACAACAGGATGGCCGAGCGGTCTAAGGCGCCAGACTCATGGGGCTTAGCTTCCTTCGTTCACGATGTGAATCTGTGTATTCTGGTCCTCGTTTGAGGGCGTGGGTTCGAATCCCACTTCTGACACGATGTGTTTTATGAAAATAACTGGAAGAGATGTAATTTTAAAACGTCAAAATTACATTAGGCCACAACAGGATGGCCGAGCGGTCTAAGGCGCCAGAGTCAAGGGGCTTAGCTTCCTTCGTTCACGATGTGAATCTGTGTATTCTGGTCCTCTTTTGAGGGCGTGGGTTCGTATCCCAATTCTGACACGATGGGTTTTATGAAAATAACTGGAAGAGATGTAATTTTAAAACGTCCAAATTACATAAAACCACGTCAGGAGGGCCGAGCGGTCTAAGGCGCCAGACTCAAGGGGCTTAGCTTCCTTCGTTTACGATGTGAATCTTTGTATTCTGGTCCGCGTTTGAGGGCGTGGGTTCGAATCCCACTTCTGACACGATGTGTTTTATGAAAATAACTGGAAGAGATGTAATTTTAAAACGTCCAAATTACATAAAACCACGTCAGGAGGGCCGAGCGGTCTAAGGCGCCAGACTCATGGGGCTTAGCTTCCTTCGTTTACGATGTGAATCTGTGTATTCTGGTCCTCGTTTGAGGGCGTGGGTTCGAATCCCACTTCTGACACGATTTGTTTTATGAAAATAACTGGAAGAGATGTAATTTTAAAACGTCCAAATTACATAAAACCACGTCAGGAGGGCCGAGCGGTCTAAGGCGCCAGACTCAAGGGGCTTAGCTTCCTTCGTTCACGATATGAATCGCTGTATTCTGGTCCTCGTTTGAGGGCGTGGGTTCGAATCCCACTTCTGACACGATGTGTTTTATGAAAATAACTGGAAGAGATGTAATTTAAAAACGTCAAAATTACATAAGGCCACAACAGGATGGCCGAGCGGTCTAAGGCGCCAGAGTCAAGGGGCTTAGCTTCCTTCGTTCACGATGTGAATCTGTGTATTCTGGTCCTCGTTTGAGGGCGTGGGTTCGAATCCCACTTCTGACACGATGTGTTTTATGAAAATAACTGGAAGAGATGTAATTTTAAAACGTCCAAATTACATAAAACCACGTCAGGAGGGCCGAGCGGTCTAAGGCGCCAGACTCAAGGGGCTAAGCTTCCTTCGTTTACGATGTGAATCTTTGTATTCTGGTCCGCGTTTGAGGGCGTGGGTTCGAATCCCACTTCTGACACGATGTGTTTTATGAAAATAACTGGAAGAGATGTAATTTTAAAACGTCCAAATTACATAAAACCACGTCAGGAGGGCCGAACGGTCTAAGGCGCCAGACTCATGGGGCTTAGCTTCCTTCGTTTACGATGTGAATCTGTGTATTCTGGTCCTCGTTTGAGGGCGTGGGTTCGAATCCCACTTCTGACACGATTTGTTTTATGAAAATAACTGGAAGAGATGTAATTTTAAAACGTCCAAATTACATAAAACCACGTCAGGAGGGCCGAGCGGTCTAAGGCGCCAGACTCAAGGGGCTTAGCTTCCTTCGTTCACGATATGAATCGCTGTATTCTGGTCCTCGTTTGAGGGCGTGGGTTCGAATGCCACTTCTGACACGATGTGTTTTATGAAAATAACTGGAAGAGATGTAATTTAAAAACGTCAAAATTACATAAGACCACAACAGGATGGCCGAGCGGTCTAAGGCGCCAGACTGAAGGGGCTTAGCTTCCTTCGTTCACGATGTGAATCTGTGTATTCTGGTACCCGTTTGAGGGCGTGGGTTCGAATCCCATTTCTGACACGATGTGTTTTATGAAAATAACTGGAAGAGATGTAATTTTAAAACGTCAAAATTACATAAGGCCACAACAGGATGGCCGAGCGGTCTAAGGCGCCAGAGTCAAGGGGCTTAGCTTCCTTCGTTCACGATGTGAATCTGTGTATTCTGGTACTCGTTTGAGGGCGTGGGTTCGAATCCCACTTCTGACACGATGTGTTTTATGAAAATAACTGGAAGAGATGTAATTTTAAAACGTCAAAATTACATTAGGCCACAACAGGATGGCCGAGCGGTCTAAGGCGCCAGAGTCAAGGGGCTTAGCTTCCTTCGTTTACGATGTGAATCTGTGTATTCTGGTCCTCGTTTGAGGGCGTGGGTTCGAATCTCACTTCTGACACGATGTGTTTTATGAAAATAACTGGAAGAGATGTAACTTTAAAACGTCCAAATTACATAAAACCACGTCAGGAGGGCCGAGCGGTCTAAGGCGCCAGACTCAAGGGGCTTAGCTTCCTTCGTTCACGATGTGAATCTGTGTATTCTGGTACTCGTTTGAGGGCGTGGGTTCGAATCCCACTTCTGACACGATGTGTTTTATGAAAATAACTGGAAGAGATGTAGTTTTAAAACGTCAAAATTACATAAAACCACGTCAGGATGGCCGAGCGGTCTAAGGCGCCAGACTCAAGGGGCTTAGCTTCCTTCGTTCACGATGTGAATCTGTGTATTCTGGTACTCGTTTGAGGGCGTGGGTTCGAATCCCACTTCTGACACGATGTGTTTTATGAAAATAACTGGAAGAGATGTAATTTAAAAACGTTAAAATTACATAAGACCAAAACAGGATGGCCGAGCGGTCTAAGGCGCTAGACTCAAGGGGCTTAGCTTCCTTCGTTCACGATGTGAATCTGTGTATTCTGGTACTCGTTTGAGGGCGTGGGTTCGAATCCCACTTCTGACACGATGTGTTTTATGAAAATAACTGGAAGAGATGTAATTTTAAAACGTCAAAATTACATAAGGCCACAACAGGATGGCCGAGCGGTCTAAGGCGCCAGACTCAAGGGGCTTAGCTTCCTTCGTTCACGATGTGAATCTGTGTATTCTGGTCCTCTTTTGAGGGCGTGGGTTCGTATCCCACTTCTGACACGATGTGTTTTATGAAAATAACTGGAAGAGATGTAATTTTAAAACGTCAAAATTACATAAGGCCACAACAGGATGGCCGAGCGGTCTAAGGCGCCAGACTCAAGGGGCTTAGCTTCCTTCGTTCACGATGTGAATCTGTGTATTCTGGTCCTCTTTTGAGGGCGTGGGTTCGAATCCCACTTCTGACACGATGTGTTTTATGAAAATAACTGGAAGAGATGTAATTTTAAAACGTCCAAATTACATAAAACAACGTCAGGAGGGCCGAGCGGTCTAAGGCGCCAGACTCATGGGGCTTAGCTTCCTTCGTTTACGATGTGAATCTGTGTATTCTGGTCCTCGTTTGCGGGCGTGGGTTCGAATCCCACTTCTGACACGATGTGTTTTATGAAAATAACTGGAAGAGATGTAATTTTAAAACGTCCAAATTACATAGGACCACAACAGGATGGCCGAGCGGTCTAAGGCGCAAGACTCAAGGGTTCTTAGTTTCATTGGTTCACGATGTGAATCGCTGTATTCTGGTCCTCGTTTGCGGGAGTGTTTTCGAATCCCACTTCTGAGACGATGTGTTTTATGAAAATAACTGGAAGAGATGTAATTTTAAAACGTCTAAATTGCATAAGACTACAAAGGATGGCCGAGCGGTCTAAGGCGCAAGACTCACGGGGCTTAGCTTCCTTCGTTCACGATGTGAATCTGTGTATTCTGGTCCTCGTTTGAGGGCGTGGGTTCGAATCCCACTTCTGACACGATGTGTTTTATGAGAATAACTGGAAGAGATGTAATTTTGAAACTTCCAAATTACATAAAACCACGTCAGGAGGGCCGAGCGGTCTAAGGCGCCAGACTCAAGGGGCTTAGCTTCCTTCGTTCACGATGTGAATCTGTGTATTCTGGTCCTCTTTTGAGGGCGTGGGTTCGTATCCCACTTCTGACACGATGGGTTTTATGAAAATAACTGGAAGAGATGTAATTTTAAAACGTCCAAATTACATAAAACCACGTCAGGAGGGCCGAGCGGTCTAAGGCGCCAGACTCAAGGGGCTTAGCTTCCTTCGTTTACGATGTGAATCTTTGTATTCTGGTCCGCGTTTGAGGGCGTGGGTTCGAATCCCACTTCTGACACGATGTGTTTTATGAAAATAACTGGAAGAGATGTAATTTTAAAACGTCCAAATTACATAAAACCACGTCAGGAGGGCCGAGCGGTCTAAGGCGCCAGACTCATGGGGCTTAGCTTCCTTCGTTTACGATGTGAATCTGTGTATTCTGGTCCTCGTTTGAGGGCGTGGGTTCGAATCCCACTTCTGACACGATGTGTTTTATGAGAATAACTGGAAGAGATGTAATTTTGAAACTTCCAAATTACATAAAACCACGTCAGGAGGGCCGAGCGGTCTAAGGCGCCAGACTCAAGGGGCTTAGCTTCCTTCGTTCACGATGTGAATCGCTGTATTCTGGTCCTCGTTTGAGGGCGTGGGTTCGAATCTCACTTCTGACACGATGTGTTTTATGAAAATAACTGGAAGAGATGTAATTTAAAAACGTCAAAATTACATAAGACCACAACAGGATGGCCGAGCGGTCTAAGGCTATACGTTACTCGTTACATGTCGTACCCCTAACGATTTTTCTGAAGTAGAAGGTAATCTGAAAGATTTTTTTATACGGAATAGATAGATAACAGAAGGTGGTGGAGTTAGAAGCCAATGCGACAGATTCGGTTTATGTGGAATGGACGAGAGACTATAGGCAAATAAAGGAATAGTGGCCACTTAAAGGGTGGATCGGTACACGAGTAAAATAGTTAACATAGCGAAATATAACTTCCCCCAATTAGGGGAAAAAGCGTACGCGGTTCAGAAATGGGTAACGCGTTTACATCCATGTAAAACCTGTGAACGCGCTCTTTTCTATTGAATGACAGAAAGACAGACACAGAAATGTCCCAGACAGTACCTCTTAATAGCATACCGTTCCTATAATAGAGGTAAAAATAGCGTTGATAAAGTATGTTTACCGGCGAATAAACGTTATGGATATAAATGTGATGAACATTAAATAAAAAGGAAGTGGATACCTTGGGTCAAACGGTCTTTTAATTTTTCACTCAAAATGTTAAACAGATATTCTTGGAATTAGTTGCAACAAAAAAAGGTAGGAGAAGACAAGTTACAAATATTTATTCGCTCTTGATTGCACGTTTGGAAATTTTCCAGCCTGGAGAGAAGCACCCAAAACAAAATGAAGAGGCGGCTCTTTATTTTTTTATTTTAGTCACGTCATTTAATTTAAAATTAATTCTGAAAACGGCTGTTAGTGAGCCAAGAGTCCTGTCCTTGACAATGCGCACCGTTTCCGTTAATACAATTCAGAAAGGAGAAATTTAATAGATTCTTACGTAAACAGTTTCGTCAAATTCATTACAAAAGAGGATGAAAGATGGTTTTTGTACAACAAATTTAAAATGTTCATTTTAAGATTAAAAAAAATTTTACATTGTCTAGCAGCCTTCAAATCCATCTATTCATTTTTGTGACTTCTACGTTTATGTGCTATCAAAGAACTCTTCCGCGTACATGCATAATCGCACTGATCACATTTGAAGGGTTTTTCATTACTGTGAATTCGTTGATGTCTGATCACATCAGTCTTCCACGCACTTGCAAAGTCACACTGATCACATTTGAAGGGTTTTTCACCACTGTGAATATATTGATGTGTGATCAAATTATTCTTCTGCGTGCTTGCATAGTCACACTGATCACATACGAAGGGTTTTTCACCATTGTGAATGCGTTGATGTGCGATTAAAGTAATCTTCTGCGTGCTTGCATAGTCACACTGATCACATTTGTAGGGTTTTTGATCACTGTGAATGCGTTGATGTGTGATCAAATTACCCTTCTGCGTGCATGCATAGTCACACTGATCACATTTGAAGGGTTTTTCACCACTGTGAATGCGTTGATGTTTGTTCAAATGAACCTTCCACGTACTTGCATAGTCACACCGATCACATTTGAAGGGTTTTTCACCACTGTGAATACGTTGATGCGCGATCAAATTACCCTTCTGCGTGCTTAAAAAGTCACACTGATCACATACGAAGGGTTTTTCACCTCTGTGAATGCGTTGATGAGCGATCAAATTACCCTTCTGCTTGCTTGCAAAGTCACACTGATCACATTTGAAGCGTTTTTCTTCGTTACCCTTCTTAATGTGACGTTGTGGACCCCTTTTATTTTCAGCAGAATATTTGATCCGAGTTGCACGTTTCTTCCTGAATTTCCCTACAGAAATTTATTAATGAAATATAAAAACGACACATACGTCATGTACAATATTGTATCAAAAATACAGTAACATTCAAGCGCACTACGAAAACTCATTGTTTTTTTTAAAGTATGAGTAAACGACCTTATAAACAACCAGTTGGGAAACCAAAATAGACCTCTACGAGTCGAGACGTTGTTCTTAATTAAATATAATTTATATTGATTACTTTTATCGTCAGTAATTTAGCTTAATATTAGTTTAGGCATTCTAAGAAACGTAATTCCTAAAATCCTTTTAAACATAGCTATTGTTGACGTTTCAATTCAAGCGTATGCCTCTTTAACAATTTTTGGAAATTTAGGGTATATAAGGCGATTGATTCAAAATAAATAATAAGAAAACCCGCAATTGCGTGAGCGCGGTGACAGACACGTCCAGTGTAATACCTCTCCGTGACGACATCGTCAAACGGAGAGGTAAAAAGGGGATGCACATAAATTGAATTGCAACAGAAACTTTGGCTCGAAAGGACGTATTTTCAAATTCAACGGATGTTCGGAGAATCAATGCGTGCAGACAAGCTACCATTCTCATTCCTTCTGGAACCCACTCTCTGTTGTGACATATAGTTTTCACTTTGTTTCTCTGCCTAGCAAAAGGCACCCTGAGTACAACTACATCTTCTTCTTCTACTTCTGATAGAACGTTGTCTTCGTAAAACTCACCGAATAATTTCCCTAGCCAGATTATTTAACTCAAAGCGAGATAAATGTAGAAGGGCAGCTATTTGCTCTCAGATTAAAACTCATGCAAGAGGGGTTACTCGAAACGAAACCCTGTCGATATCTAGTTCGACAACTTCTGACAGAATACCATTTTTGTGATTTTCGAGACCGAGAGAGATGTCGATCGACAACTCTCTTTCGAAGCTTACAGAATAGGCACCCTGGTGTTGTTAAGTAAAAGTCGTACCTGATTGATACTCAATGCCCCGGCCTAAGAAATTGGTTTTAATCCGCGGACATCTTGAAAAATGGCGGCTAGAAATGTGAAGTTTCTTAGTGTAATTTGTAAATGCACTGATTTTCATCAAATTAATTTCTTGCACGCTTCCAAAGGAACACTTATCTCATTTGAGGGGTTTTTCTGCTTCGCGATTTAATGGGACGTTATAAATTTCATCCTTACTAAGTTTGATACGGAATTAATTTAGCCTGGATGAAGAAAAACCTTTCACGGTAGAATTAACGATGTACTCATCACACAAAGTTTGCAAAAAAAAAGGCATTAAATACGTAGAATTGTGTAGACGCACTTGAAAAGAACAGAATGCCAAGTTGAACGAAGAAGCAATGTCGAAGAAAAGTAAAGGCTTTGATCACGTGAATCAGCGCACGCTTCAATAACATAAGCAGTATAACTACACAAAAGTGCGCAACAATATGGCGTCATGCCACTGTTATTTGTTATTAAGTATTTACAACCACAGGATTGAAAATGAGCATCGCTTAGGGGCTTTCGACTCAAGATTAGTTTTCATCTAAGTTTAAAGCGGAATTACGTCCAAAAGAAGGAAGGCCGTGTCTCCATCATTCGCGTTTTTCGGAGGGGGAAAAATACATTCGGATTGTATTACGAGCAGTTAAAAGAAATACCCGACTAGACTTTATACCGAGAAGGCGGAAATAGTTGCTTAGAAATATGATATATCAATCTAGGTACTCAAGACTATTAAAGAATGAATGAAATGACTTACGTGCAATTTCCGAACAAGGCGATGAGGTTTTACCATCTGGATTCTTTGGAGCGAGATCTTCTAATGTCTCCGTGTTGGACACCGAACTATCATGATGAACTGCAATTGCAACTTCGGGTAAATCGCTTTCCATAGAGACGGGGTTCAATTCTGATAGTTCAATTGGGTTGCGTTCTACTTCAGGAACAAACACTGGAACACTCAATGAACTCGGATCGACAAACAGCTCCACACTTTGATTTTGTCCATCACTTTTCTTTGCATCTGTCACGGCGATTTCGGATTGGTTTTCATCAAGTTCGTTTTCTAGGACTCTTTCTAGTGAATCGCCTTCGACGTTTGCGTCGAGAGAAAGATGCAAATGTTTTTCGGATTCAACATTCAATTCAGGAACACGAAATTTCTTCGATGGAGTTCTATTATCCTCAGTGTCCCCCTCTGTCGAGACACTTTGCGATTTACGATAAGAATCGTTAATGTTAATATTGTTTTCAAGAGGTTCTCGTGGCGAATCACTCTCCGTGTTCGTGTCAGGAGTCATTTCGAATGGGTTTTCAACTTTAATTTTTGGTGAAGGCGCACTTTGAGGCAAACTGTCACTGTAGTTCAGTTTAAGTACACATGGATTCGTATTTCGCGTTATTAACCCCATATTTTCAGTTTTTTGCAAGGTAGTTTCAGGGTTTGTATTGCCAACCTCAGAAACAGGTGATTCTTGACTTATATTTTCTTTACACAGGTTGCCTTGGACATTGACAGCTTGGACACTGTGCATCACAAAAGGAAGGGATATTTCCTGGCCATTATTTCCCAAATCATTTTCAACGGGTTCAGTTTTCACTAATTCATCGTTAGGAAATTGAAGTATTCCATTTTTCTCCTTTTTTTTTAAACAATTAACAATAACTTTCATTCTTAAAGTAATTCTCTTTCCAAATGATTATGAAAGTGAAGGATCTTGCATACCATCAGGTCTTTGATTCTTTTTTCCAACTCTTTAATGACCCTATTGAGTCTTTCAATTTCGTCTATTTGCTTATTTATCGTTAATGATGTTTTCACTCTCTCTTTTCCCATTTTTGAAATTAAAACATTACACTAAACAAAATGAGATTCCATTACAAAACAATCTTCGGACTTTCTTTGGCTAAACGTATTTTAAAGGGGCAAGCAAGAAAAAGGGGAAGATAATGACACGCAAGAAGGGGATCAGCAACAAAGGCCCTCGTCGGGTTTCTTTGTTAATAAAGAAACGAATGACGTGTTGCCAATCCCCTTAGCTTTGTGCCAATCCTGATAGGTGTTTTCACCAATGATCTTAATTAATTAACCCACTCATAGAGTTTGGTTCTATTTTAAGGGACACCTGATTCAACAACTGTCCATTTAAACTTTCTCATATCTCTGTGCTTAATTTCACACTGCTAAAAAACCCCTATGCTTTGAAAATACCTTGGCTTCCAGTTTCCTAACTCGATCATCTCTAGCTTTTACTTCATTGATTAGATCATCTTTGCTCAAGTGATCATAGTTACAATCTTCCTCATAGTCCATTTCCTAAAAACAAAGTTTCAATAACTAAACTCAGTTTGTCTTAAACGTGCAATATTCCAATAATTTCGCCAAATACCTCTTTAATTGCCAATCTTTGAAGATTTACTAAACTCATTTCGGAATTTTGTAACGAGAGTTGGTGAGATTGTAAATATTCCCTAAAATAAAATAATTTTCCAAACTGAAGGTAAATCAAAAACGGACAAGGAAAGTTTCCCCATACATTGTAGCTTTCGCTATAAAAAGCTAAGAAAAACATGGCAATGCTTAAATTGTGACACTTTTGTTCAAGACTAGGGATTTTCTCAAGCACATTTTCTGAATACAACTACAACTAGCTTCGTATAAATTATTTACTCTGCTAGCATTTTTAATTTATTAAACAGCAAGAAAAATCTATTTCTTTTCAAGGTATATTAGTTTCAATAGGTTTGGATCCGTTATGCCTTATTGACATGATCCAAGTTGCATTATATTCATCACTTACCAGCTTAAACGTTCGAGCATAACACGACATTCTTTAACAAATTCCATCACTTTTTGTACAGTTTCCCTGTTAAGATAATATACGTAATATATTAATAATAATAAAAAGTATGGCCATAAACAAAGATTTAGTGTTACCAAGGGCGTTTCCCTCAGTTTAATATACATTCTTACCAGGCAAGGCTTATATTAACGTTGTTTTTCTTTCACAGTTACTCACACTGTTCTGTTTTTGGGGTTAAAAAGCTTCAACTTTTACTAACAGCTTTTCTTGTATATAGATACTCTTTTTAATAATCAATAAAAATACATTAAAGCCTTCAAAATGAGGAACCGCTACCGTAACAAAGGAATTCACTAATCACTACTAAGTACAAACGCCAAAAAAAGGGAACGTCTAGCAGACAGCTTTTCCTAACCGCCGTCCGTCAATCAGTCTGGGAAATAAGAATATTTTTTAAAACTGGACATTGGGCCAGCCACCCCCTGGTCTGGAATAAATAAACTGATCTATGACCATTGACCAGGACGCGTCGTCTGCTAAAATAAAGAAGTGGGTAATTAAAATAGTTGAGATAATATCTGGACTCTGGTTACCCAGTTACCTTTGAATTTTATTAGTAGTCAAGTACACCACTTACCCCCCTCCGATTTAATTTTTAAACGGGTCCAGGCAATTTTTAAAATGGTCCTGGCAATTTTTAAACTGGTCATTCGCCCTATGCCACCGCCTTATTTCCCACGCTGCTTGGGACCAGTGATCCCCTTAGTGTCCGAAATAATAAACTAGTTTCTGGACTGGCCACGACCTTTGTTCTTAATTAATAAAACTGGTCCTGAGGACCAGTAACCCTCACTTCTTGAATTTTAAAACTAGTCCAAGCAATTAATAAACTGGTTTTGAACCAGAGGAAGTGTGCTGAAGACTGCTATGGAGTGAACTGTGGTTCTCTAGAAGTATCATGTCGTGAAAATATCGGAGATTCTGCCAGACTTGGACCGCAAAAACTATCTATAACAATTTCCAAAAGCAAACTAAATATTTTTGTGAAAGTAGGTATATTGCGATGAAATCAATTCATATGACTTCACTCACAAATCACTCGTTCTAATAAAAAAATAATAACAATACAGAGCTAATTAAAATACAGGATTTTGCGCGGAAAAAACAAAAACCTTGAATCTCCTCCCCCCCCCACGGTGAATTGCCTTGAAATTTAGCATAAAGATACTAATTGAGCTCAACTTTCGAATTATCCCGGTCTCGTTAATTACAACTCGGTCATTCTAATTGTAATTAATTAAAAACATGTTTTTAAGGTACAATAAAGCTTTCATTGTTTACTTTATATACAGAATCATCAGAATGCAAACTTAACCCAATAAACGTATGATAAAATAAACTTGACAATATGAACAAACAGTAAAATTCTCCCATTAAACCTCTATACGTGAATACACCTACTAAGTACTAAAAAAAAGAGAGTATGAATTCAACGGTAAAGTTAGCGACAATTTTCCTGTATCTATGTAGACATAAGTCTATTATGTAAGTTCCCTTACATAATAGACTAATGTATGGGGTAAAATCAAAAAAAAAATATGCCGAGCCTATCAAAAAGCGCGAAATTCGAAAGTTTGTGGTGAAATAGTGAATGTTCGGCAAGTATCCAAAACTCCACTGGATTGAATTATTTCAACTCATTTTTTCAACTAAATTAACTCTAATGAACAACGATGCAACGTTGGTTTAAACTTAGTTAACGTGAAATTAACCCAAAATTATAATTTTTTTGGGTGAGAAAATGGACAAATTTGAGATTAAACTAACAAATTAAGATAAAACTTCACATGGTGTTCGTACAGCCTCAAATGCTTCCTATTTTATGGATAATGGGGGTCTATTACTGAACGATAATTTTAAATTAACCCAAATCAATAGCGTGAACATTTGGTGAATGCGCCGCCATTTGGAGGCTATACGTTACTCGTTACATGTCGTACCCCTAACGATTTTTCTGAAGTAGAAGGTAATCTGAAAGATTTTTTTATACGGAATAGATAGATAACAGAAGGTGGTGGAGTTAGAAGCCAATGCGACAGATTCGGTTTATGTGGAATGGACGAGAGACTATAGGCAAATAAAGGAATAGTGGCCACTTAAAGGGTGGATCGGTACACGAGTAAAATAGTTAACATAGCGAAATATAACTTCCCCCAATTAGGGGAAAAAGCGTACGCGGTTCAGAAATGGGTAACGCGTTTACATCCATGTAAAACCTGTGAACGCGCTCTTTTCTAACGAATGGCAGAAAGACAGACACAGAAATGTCCCAGACAGTACCTCTTAATAGCATACCGTTCCTATAATAGAGGTAAAAATAGCGTTGATAAAGTATGTTTACCGGCGAATAAACGTTATGGATATAAATGTGATGAACATTAAATAAAAAGGAAGTGGATACCTTGGGTCAAACGGTCTTTTAATTTTTCACTCAAAATGTTAAACAGATATTCTTGGAATTAGTTGCAACAAAAAAAGGTAGGAAAAGACAAGTTACAAATATTTATTCGCTCTTGATTGCACGTTTGGAAATTTTCCAGCCTGGAGAGAAGCACCCAAAACAAAATGAAGAGGCGGCTCTTTATTTTTTTATTTTAGTCACGTCATTTAATTTAAAATTAATTCTGAAAACGGCTGTTAGTGAGCCAAGAGTCCTGTCCTTGACAATGCGCACCGTTTCCGTTAATACAATTCAGAAAGGAGAAATTTAATAGATTCTTACGTAAACAGTTTCGTCAAATTCATTACAAAAGAGGATGAAAGATGGTTTTTGTACAACAAATTTAAAATGTTCATTTTAAGATTAAAAAAAATTTTACATTGTCTAGCAGCCTTCAAATCCATCTATTCATTTTTGTGACTTCTACGTTTATGTGCTATCAAAGAACTCTTCCGCGTACATGCATAATCGCACTGATCACATTTGAAGGGTTTTTCATTACTGTGAATTCGTTGATGTCTGATCACATCAGTCTTCCACGCACTTGCAAAGTCACACTGATCACATTTGAAGGGTTTTTCACCACTGTGAATATATTGATGTGTGATCAAATTATTCTTCTGCGTGCTTGCATAGTCACACTGATCACATACGAAGGGTTTTTCACCATTGTGAATGCGTTGATGTGCGATTAAAGTAATCTTCTGCGTGCTTGCATAGTCACACTGATCACATTTGTAGGGTTTTTGATCACTGTGAATGCGTTGATGTGTGATCAAATTACCCTTCTGCGTGCATGCATAGTCACACTGATCACATTTGAAGGGTTTTTCACCACTGTGAATGCGTTGATGTTTGTTCAAATGAACCTTCCACGTACTTGCATAGTCACACCGATCACATTTGAAGGGTTTTTCACCACTGTGAATACGTTGATGCGCGATCAAATTACCCTTCTGCGTGCTTGAAAAGTCACACTGATCACATACGAAGGGTTTTTCACCTCTGTGAATGCGTTGATGAGCGATCAAATTACCCTTCTGCTTGCTTGCAAAGTCACACTGATCACATTTGAAGCGTTTTTCTTCGTTACCCTTCTTAATGTGACGTTGTGGACCCCTTTTATTTTCAGCAGAATATTTGATCCGAGTTGCACGTTTCTTCCTGAATTTCCCTACAGAAATTTATTAATGAAATATAAAAACGACACATACGTCATGTACAATATTGTATCAAAAATACAGTAACATTCAAGCGCACTACGAAAACTCATTGTTTTTTTTAAAGTATGAGTAAACGACCTTATAAACAACCAGTTGGGAAACCAAAATAGACCTCTACGAGTCGAGACGTTGTTCTTTATTAAATATAATTTATATTGATTACTTTTATCGTCAGTAATTTAGCTTAATATTAGTTTAGGCATTCTAAGAAACGTAATTCCTAAAATCCTTTTAAACATAGCTATTGTTGACGTTTCAATTCAAGCGTATGCCTCTTTAACAATTTTTGGAAATTTAGGGTATATAAGGCGATTGATTCAAAATAAATAATAAGAAAACCCGCAATTGCGTGAGCGCGGTGACAGACACGTCCAGTGTAATACCTCTCCGTGACGACATCGTCAAACGGAGAGGTAAAAAGGGGATGCACATAAATTGAATTGCAACAGAAACTTTGGCTCGAAAGGACGTATTTTCAAATTCAACGGATGTTCGGAGAATCAATGCGTGCAGACAAGCTACCATTCTCATTCCTTCTGGAACCCACTCTCTGTTGTGACATATAGTTTTCACTTTGTTTCTCTGCCTAGCAAAAGGCACCCTGAGTACAACTACATCTTCTTCTTCTACTTCTGATAGAACGTTGTCTTCGTAAAACTCACCGAATAATTTCCCTAGCCAGATTATTTAACTCAAAGCGAGATAAATGTAGAAGGGCAGCTATTTGCTCTCAGATTAAAACTCATGCAAGAGGGGTTACTCGAAACGAAACCCTGTCGATATCTAGTTCGACAACTTCTGACAGAATACCATTTTTGTGATTTTCGAGACCGAGAGAGATGTCGATCGACAACTCTCTTTCGAAGCTTACAGAATAGGCACCCTGGTGTTGTTAAGTAAAAGTCGTACCTGATTGATACTCAATGCCCCGGCCTAAGAAATTGGTTTTAATCCGCGGACATCTTGAAAAATGGCGGCTAGAAATGTGAAGTTTCTTAGTGTAATTTGTAAATGCACTGATTTTCATCAAATTAATTTCTTGCACGCTTCCAAAGGAACACTTATCTCATTTGAGGGGTTTTTCTGCTTCGCGATTTAATGGGACGTTATAAATTTCATCCTTACTAAGTTTGATACGGAATTAATTTAGCCTGGATGAAGAAAAACCTTTCACGGTAGAATTAACGATGTACTCATCACACAAAGTTTGCAAAAAAAAGGCATTAAATACGTAGAATTGTGTAGACGCACTTGAAAAGAACAGAATGCCAAGTTGAACGAAGAAGCAATGTCGAAGAAAAGTAAAGGCTTTGATCACGTGAATCAGCGCACGCTTCAATAACATAAGCAGTATAACTACACAAAAGTGCGCAACAATATGGCGTCATGCCACTGTTATTTGTTATTAAGTATTTACAACCACAGGATTGAAAATGAGCATCGCTTAGGGGCTTTCGACTCAAGATTAGTTTTCATCTAAGTTTAAAGCGGAATTACGTCCAAAAGAAGGAAGGCCGTGTCTCCATCATTCGCGTTTTTCGGAGGGGGAAAAATACATTCGGATTGTATTACGAGCAGTTAAAAGAAATACGCGACTAGACTTTATACCGAGAAGGCGGAAATAGTTGCGACAGAATACCATTTTTGTGATTTTCGAGACCGAGAGAGATGTCGATCGACAACTCCCTTTCGAAGTTTACAGAATAGGCACCCTGGTGTTGTTAAGTAAAAGTCGTACCTGATTGATACTCAATGCCCCGGCCTAATCGTCCCCGCATAAATGTTGCAGGGACGTTAAAGAAATTGGTTTTAATCCGCGGACATCTTGAAAAATGGCGGCTAGAAACGTGAAGTTTCTTAGTGTAATTTGTAAATGCATTGAACAGAAAGCTAAACAAGAGGAAATGATAAAACAGTACCAGGATGAAATGGCGAAAAATCAAGGTCAGGGTTTTGACGCCATGAAATTTGAAGAACAACACGCAAAAATTCGAAGAGGATCAAGAAAAATTTCAATCGCAATATAAAACAAATGGATAAGCGATAATAACACTGTCTGTATCATATTATCGTGATAGTATTTAACTGTATAATAAAAACGTTGTTTTCACAGCGACTACATTTTTTCGAAATATAGGTGGGCGAATATTACTTTTTGGGTATCGAACCGATTACCGGATCGAATACCAAAAAGTTTCCTTATCAAATACGGAATCATAACCAAATGGAATAGTTTATTCCAAATCGAATACCGAATATTTAGGCCTTTGTAGATGTTCAACTACATGATTAATCGCGAATAGTATCTATTTTAATGAATTAACTTTTCATTTGCACAACATATTACTATTTTCAAAAGTAAGATTTTGTCTTAAATCTTGAAAACACTCAATTAACAAAAATTGTATTTTCAAAAAGTGTATATACATGTATGTACGTATATATTTTGTATTTTTTAAATTGTTGGGAAAGAAAGAAAGGAAAAAAAAGCCAAATGTAATTATATTCCTTTAAGTATGAAAAGTAACATTAAAAAATAAAACTCAGTTCAATTCAAATTAGTTCTGAAAATGGCGACACAGTTTGTTTTGGCCCATTCATTAGAGAAGAGGATGAACTAAGGTTTTTGTCCAACACACTTAAAATGAATATCCATCTACTCATACGTGTGTCTAATACGTTTATGTTTTGTCATATTACTCTTCTGCGTAAATTTACAGTCACACTGATCACATTCGAAGGGTTTTTCACCACTATGAATGCGTTTGTGTCTGATCAAATTACCCTTAAGCGTACATACATATTCACACTGATCGCATTTCAAGAGTTTTTCACCACTGTGAATGCGTTTGTGTCTGATAAATTTACGCTTATTTGTACACTCATATTCACACTGATCGCATTTCAAGAGTTTTTCACCACTGTGAATGCGTTCGTGTCTGATAAATATACGCTTATTTGTACACTCATATTCACACTGATCGCATTTCAAGGGTTTTTCACCACCGTGAATGCGTTTATTGTGCCTGATCAAATTACCCTTATTTGTACATTCATATTTACACTGATCACATTGGAAGGGTTTTTCACCACTGTGAATGCGTTTATGTCTGATCAAATTACCCTTAAGCGTATATACATATTCACACTGATCGCATTTGAAGAGTTTTTCACCACTGTGAATGCGTTTGTGTCTGATAAATTTACGCTTATTTGTACACTCATATTCACACTGATCACATTTCAAGAGTTTTTCACCACTGTGAATGCGTTGATGAATGTTCAGAGAACCCTTCTGAGTGAATCCATAGTCGCACTGATCACATTTGAACGGTTTTTCACCGCTATGAATGCGTTGATGTTTGATCAAATCAAACTTATAATTGCATGAATAGTCACACTGATCACATTTGAAGCGTTTTCGTTCTTTAACCTTTCTAATGCGACGTTTTAGGCCCTTTTTATATTCAGTTGAATATTTGAACCCTGTGGTACGTTTCTTCTTGACTTTCCCTACAGAAAATATAAAAACCACAAACATCATTTATAATTTAGTATCAAAATACAATAACATTCAAGCGAACTTCATAAAAAAAGTAGTGCGTACGAAAACGCAGTGTTACAGAGAAAAAAGGTGTGTTGATCCATAGCCGACTTGTATTAATAAAGGCCTATAGGTGATCCTCGGTTTTTTTTCTGATATTGGCAATGGCCGTAGTGATCTGCTGCCGCTAGATGTCGTTCTTAGGGGGAAAATTTTGTGGCGGGAACTGCAAAATGAATGAAAATGCCAATATGAGAAAGCAGTGGAGAAAGCTTACTTTTTGCCTTGAGGTTGGGTTTTTTTTGAAATAAAGTAAGGCAGTTTGTTTTAGAAGTAATACATTTACTTGATAACAATAAAGTTGTCTTTATCTCATTTATAGTGCGTTTAGTAAAGTATTTTTTCTACTTTTCTATCACAGTACAATGTAATACTTTCAAAATAAGTGTTTTGATTAGTACCTAACATATGAAATTTTTTGAATCACATTACAACTTTGCGTATTTTCGGGGGATCATTAGGGTTTGACAAGCTTATCTAACATAATATCACATAAATGAATATATACAGTAGGGTTCTTTAACAAAATCAGATATGAATCCTACGATGATTTATAATTTGTAATTTAATATAGTTTTGATTTGTAATTATAATTTTTTATTTGAGGTTCATGTAATTTGGCCAACCCCGTGAATATGTCTATATTTACCAAAACATTACTGGCGTATTTTATGGGGGTGGATACGAAATCTGAGGGAAATACGCGCCTTAACTGCGGAAACAATTGGGTCTGGTGGGACGCTGAAAATGGGGGAGGAATAGGTACGCTGAAAATGGGGGAGGAATAGGTACGCTGAAAATGGGGGAGGAATAGGTACGCCGAAAATGGGGGAGGAATAGGTACGCCGAAAATGGGGGAGGAATAGGTACGCCGAAAATGGGGGAGGAATAGGTACGCCGAAAATGGGGGAGGAATAGGTACGCTGAAAATGGGGGAGGAATAGGTACGCTTAAAATGGGGGAGGAATAGGTACGCTGAAAATGGGGGAGGAATAGGTACGCCGAAAATGGGGGAGGAATAGGTACGCCGAAAATGGGGGAGGAATAGGTACGCTGAAAATGGGGGAGGAATAGGTACGCCGAAAATGGGGGAGGAATAGGTACGCCGAAAATGGGGGAGGAATAGGTACGCTGAAAATGGGGGAGGAATAGGTACGCCGAAAATGGGGGAGGAATAGGTACGCTGAAAATGGGGGAGGAATAGGTACGCCGAAAATGGGGGAGGAATAGGTACGCCGAAAATGGGGGAGGAATAGGTACGCCGAAAATGGGGGAGGAATAGGTACGCCGAAAATGGGGGAGGAATAGGTACGCTGAAAATGGGGGAGGAATAGGTACGCTGAAAATGGGGGAGGAATAGGTACGCTGAAAATGGGGGAGGAATAGGTACGCCGAAAATGGGGGAGGAATAGGTACGCCGAAAATGAGGGAGGAATAGGTACGCCGAAAATGGGGGAGGAATAGGTACGCCGAAAATGGGGGAGGAATAGGTACGCCGAAAATGGGGGAGGAATAGGTACGCTGAAAATGGGGGAGGAATAGGTACGCTGAAAATGGGGGAGGAATAGGTACGCCGAAAATGGGGGAGGAATAGGTACGCTGAAAATGGGGGAGGAATAGGTACGCTGAAAATGGGGGAGGAATAGGTACGCCGAAAATGGGGGAGGAATAGGTACGCTGAAAATGGGGGAGGAATAGGTACGCCGAAAATGGGGGAGGAATAGGTACGCCGAAAATGGGGGAGGAATAGGTACGCTGAAAATGGGGGAGGAATAGGTACGCCGAAAATGGGGGAGGAATAGGTACGCCGAAAATGGGGGAGGAATAGGTACGCTGAAAATGGGGGAGGAATAGGTACGCTGAAAATGGGGGAGGAATAGGTACGCTGAAAATGGGGGAGGAATAGGTACGCCGAAAATGGGGGAGGAATAGGTACGCCGAAAATGGGGGAGGAATAGGTACGCTGAAAATGGGGGAGGAATAGGTACGCCGAAAATGGGGGAGGAATAGGTACGCCGAAAATGGGGGAGGAATAGGTACGCTGAAAATGGGGGAGGAATAGGTACGCCGAAAATGGGGGAGGAATAGGTACGCTGAAAATGGGGGAGGAATAGGTACGCCGAAAATGGGGGAGGAATAGGTACGCCGAAAATGGGGGAGGAATAGGTACGCCGAAAATGGGGGAGGAATAGGTACGCCGAAAATGGGGGAGGAATAGGTACGCCGAAAATGGGGGAGGAATAGGTACGCCGAAAATGGGGGAGGAATAGGTACGCTGAAAATGGGGGAGGAATAGGTACGCCGAAAATGGGGGAGGAATAGGTACGCTGAAAATGGGGGAGGAATAGGTACGCCGAAAATGGGGGAGGAATAGGTACGCCGAAAATGGGGGAGGAATAGGTACGCCGAAAATGGGGGAGGAATAGGTACGCTGAAAATGGGGGAGGAATAGGTACGCCGAAAATGGGGGAGGAATAGGTACGCTGAAAATGGGGGAGGAATTTGTACGCTGAAAATGGGGGAGGAATAGGTACGCTGAAAATGGGGGAGGAATAGGTACGCTGAAAATGGGGGAGGAATTTGTACGCTGAAAATGGGGGAGGAATTTGTACGCTGAAAATGGGGGAGGAATTTGTACGCTGAAAATGGGGGAGGAATAGGTACGCTGAAAATGGGGGAGGAATTTGTACGCTGAAAATGGGGGAGGAATAGGTACGCCGAAAATGGGGGAGGAATAGGTACGCCGAAAATGGGGGAGGAATAGGTACGCTGAAAATGGGGGAGGAATAGGTAGGCTGAAATTGGGGGAGGAATAGGTATATATTAATTTATGTGATATTATGTTAGATAAGCTTGTCAAACCCCTAATGATCAACTATGCCAAAGATATAAGTGACGTGTGTTCAGGGTTCATACGAAATTTCCAAACCTAATTTCCCTGATATTTCCAGGTTTTCCAGAGTACTTCTTATAAATTTCCAGGTGCATTTTTTTACATTCGAGGAGTGTTATAATTTCAAATAGGGTAATCAGACTATACCTAAAACCACATTTTATTTGGGCTCATGCCTTTGTGGTTGCCAGTAGCTTTGGTTACGAAATAAATATTATTTGTTTACCATTCTTTGTTAGGTAGGTAGGACCAAAATACAGAATTCCATACAATAGGGCTGATACTCACTCATACGCTCAATTTTTGTTGAATAAGTGACTAATTAATTTAGAAATAGTAAGCAAAAGTGACTAAATAGGGGCAAATTAAGTCGAATTAAGCTATAAAAAAGGGCCACTTGAAATGAAATGTTTTCAGAAATGACCGACTTAAAAGATATTTTGAAGGTCAGTGTCGTAATTTAACCCAATCTATGGTCTTAGATATTTCCAGTCAAAGGAAAGGTCACCTCATAAAAGGTCTACGGCGAAATTTAATTACAGAATTCAAAGCAACTGATGCCGTTTTAAATCAAAAACAAAACATTCATTTGAACTGGATTAATTTTAAATAATAAGTTAAACATTTGCTGAGCGAGCGAAGCGAGCTCAGAAGAAATATATTTCTCTCCACTGAGAGAACTAACATCGATTTTTTTCGTGCACGAAATTAGATTATGGGTCCCACTGAAGTGTATTTGTTTCAATTTATTTAATTTCCCTGATTTTTTGGAAAAAAAATTAATTTTCCCTGATTTTTCGAAGAAATTTTCATTTTCCCTGATATTTCCCTGATTTTTTTCCTCTACACGAATTTCCCTGATATTTCCAGGTTTTCCCTGTTTTCCATGTTCGTATGAACCCTGTTGAAGAAACAGTCAAAACGTACAAATAAAAACCCTTACCCCGAAAATATGCAAATTTGTAATGTGATTCAAAAAATTTCATATGTTAGGTACTTATCAAAACTCTAATTTTGAAAATATTACATTGTACTGTGATAGGAAAGTAGAAAACATACTTCTCTAAACGCACTTAAAATGAGATAAAGACAAATATATTGTTATCAAGTAAATGTATTACTTCTAAAAAAACTGCCCTACTTTATTCAGAGAAAAAAACCCAACCTCAAGACAAAAAGTAAGCTTTCTCCTATTGGCATTTTCATTCGTTTTGAAGTTCCCGCCACAAAATTTTCCCCCTAAGAACGACATCTAGCGGTCGCTAAAAAATCGGTATGCCGCCCCATGGTTATCTTCCTACCTATAGGCCTTTATTAATACAAGTCGGCTATGCCCAGATAAATCAGGCTCTCTAATAGAAATCTAGATTCTTTATAACCACTCTTTTTAAATATATCAGTTCATCTCGCGAATACTAGGCTTAACTATTCGCGGTTAATCGGGTAGTAACCCTAATATTCGCCAATAGTCAATACAAAGCAAGGAGAAAAACATTTAGAAGCTCCTAAATTTCAAAATACCTCTCCTCATTGGTGGCCAAGTGTTTCTTAAAATTTTCCTAGGCACATGAGGGTAGTTTTTGATTGGAGACAAATAAAATTGTAATGATAATTTTTAAAATAAGGTGGGTCTCTCTTGTGCCAAGGGCCTATATTTCTTTTGTCGAACTTTAACCGAAAAGTCAGGTCGGCATTCGATATTCGTATCGAATAGTGAAAATGGGCTTATCGAATAATTCGGTTCGGTATTCGATCGAATTATTCGATTGAAACGGTTAACCGCACGCCTCTACTTATAAACTAATGGTAATACCAAATGTGGATGAGAGGGAAAGTATGACAATGGTCATAGAGCCTGTGTTAAAAAACGCGGACATCAAAGTTTCGCCAATAACTATTTAGTTTACTAGTGACTGATGGACTTGCAAACTCGCGACTGAAAGTAGTTCAGACATTTATGCTCCTTGGTTTAACCATAGCCCACTCGACCACGCGCATCACGATGCAAGGTCGCAAGCTGTTCGCGCTATAGCTAAATTACCGAGATTTGTTTTAAACGTATCTAGTTTTATGTTCTTTTCTATTGCTTCGATAACCTTACTTAAATCCTTATTATACCTTCAAATCCCTTTTAAAACATTACAACATTACCAGCTACTCTGTTCTGACTACAAACACAAATCGAGGAAGTTCTAGCATACACAATAGCAGACGACGGTAACCGCGTAACCGCGAATTAGCACAAGACCTATTTTAAGGGAGTGAACAGGCCGTATAGCTACGCCAATAAAACGGTCAACTACGGCGAAACTCTGATGACTCGCGACTTTTGGCCATTTTCATACTTTTCCTCTCATCCACTTTTGGTAATACTAATGCATCTAAATTGGGCGCTAATTTCAGGACTTAATTTACATATTTCATCAGTGGGAGTAAGGTCAGAACAAAAAATAGTAAACTTACAATCATAAATGATTTGATTTGGTTAATGTTCGTTGTTAAGGGGAATATTTTCCTTTTCAGCAGTGGTCTCCATTGGAACATCTTTCCACTCAGTGTCGTTAGGGTTATGTTGATCATCTTCATCCTCATCTTCGGGATCATATTCAGCTTCTTTCTCACCATCCTTCAACGGCTTTTTTACTTTCTCGAGTTTTTTACGCTTCTGAATACTTCGAGTCTCTGTCTTCCTCTCCAACTTTGGCTACTTTCTGTTTATGCTTACCATGAATAGCGCTTTCAAACTAAAAAACAAAACAAATATGTCACTAAGCCTTAGATAATATTAGGCATGTGTGAGTGCTCGAAAAGGTTCGAGTACTCGATCGAGCCGAGTAGCCAAATTGAGTTCTCAACCATCTCTCAAAAACCCTGGATGAGCGAAATCCTACCTATGAGATCTGCGAAGGGGTTTAAGTAAGCTTAATTCTTATTAGCTCTTGAAATGGTGTGACACAGAACCAGGTCCGATATATAAGACGACTTTTGATTGGCTCTTAGTTTGAGTTATTCGAAGCACGCATGATGCACATGATGCAAGGCAAAGAAATTATTCAATCATCCTACGTTAGCAGCGTTGTTGGAGGAAATCGGCGCCATTTTTCCCGCCGACAAAAAACTAAAGGCTGTTTCAAGTAGGGCTGTGCGAATACTCGAATTTTCGAATAGTATTCGTTTTATTCGAATCGATTATTCGATTCGACGAATCGAATTTGCCATTTGTAGAAAAACGAGTATTCGAATCACGAAACGATTATTCGAAAAGAAATTCGAATAACCGATTTAAATACGAATACAGCTCCCTAAACCGAGTAATCGTTTCTAAAGGCTAAAATTCGAATAGAAAACGAGTATTCGATTGGAGATGGGGGGAACTGTGGTCACATGACATGTATGAAGCGGTTTTGTTTATGGAATTACAACGTGATTGAGCAGTTTGCGATGTTTTGTTTTTCTCTCACGAAATACTCAGTCTTAGCGTAGGAACCAGAGAGAAAAGAAAAATTCCATTCTATGGGGGAACTACATTATTTTTAGACTGCTACGTGTATTTAGGAAACGATTAATCGTTTTGAAACGAATATTCGTCTGGTAAAACCGATTAATCGAAAAAAAAACGATTACTCGAACCAGTCTTTTTGAAAAACGAGTAATATTCGATTGAACGAGTACTCGATTCGGATTTCGAATTAGAGATTTATTATTCGATTCGGTTTGAAAAACCACTATTCGCACAGCCCTAGCTGTTTGATACTTGTTTTTATTTATTTTCGTGATTCTGTCTTAGCAAACTTAGCATAAGGTTAAAGGCAATTAGTTCCTTCTGAAACTTGCTAGAATAATCAAAAGTCGTCTTATCTAAAAAGAAGAACATTTTTTAGGCTCGAAACCCGATTTTTGACTAAACCTGAAAGATCGAGAGCTCCATAAGAAAATCAAAGCTCGGCTCGAAGCTCGATAAGAAATAAATTCCAAGGCTCGAAACTGAAAATCGAGCGCTCGCACACCCATAGTTAATATAGTGGTTAGACAGATCATATTTTAAATCAAACGTCACTAGGCCTTGCCAGTTAAGCCTTGGCGAAGTTAGTGGTTAGACCATTTATATGTACAAATATCTCGTTAGAGATCATTCATATTTTAAATGAAACGTCACTAGGCCACGGATGTGTATTGTAGAAGGAGTTGAGACTAGGCCTCTAGGGCCTAGACATAAGCGTACTAGTGTTCCACGCACAATTTTCGCGCATACCGAGCCAATGTAAACAATCTCTGACGTCACGTGTTTTAAAGAAGGCGTCCGTTTTCTTCTTTCCTGGCTTAATTCTTTGAATATCTTCCATATTATAATTAATATAAATAGAAATAATAGTAAAAATAAAAATTTAAATAAGATTTGCAAACCGTTGAGAAACTCCCGTCACTCGAACTCGATACACAAAAGACCGAGGCTTAACGTTCGTAGCTCGCGGCCATCTTTATTGTTTACATTGGCTCGCCTAGGTTTGGAGGGAGGGTCAAAATTCATACCCCCTTTTTATGGACAAATAGATCTAGCTTTTTTTAGTAGAGGGGAAGCTACGAGTCTCTACTCCTTCTACAATACAGCTCCGTGACTAGGCCTTGCCAGTTAAGCCTTGGTGAAGTTTGTGGTTAGATACGATTACTTACGGTATTTTGAATTTCGCAATTTTTGGAAATATCTTGGATTAGGTAAACTACGTTTTCGCAGCCGGGTGTAGGGCAAGAATTATCCAAAAAATCCTGCGAAAATTAATATTTTTTTTAATGAGAAAGTTCGATGTTGGTCGACCTCGTCAGACGTTTCCCTTACTTTTTCAGTTTTGCCCATTTCGCCTCGAACACGCCTCCAACATTGAAAATGATATTCCACGTGGCAATTTCCAGTGCAAAACAATTGGTAGCAACCTCTGATATTGCATGGGGTCAGTGTAATAGATGTTTCTAGTGTAGGGACAAGAATTTAAACGACAAACTGCGTCAGGTTTCGGAGCGAAACGACACTTATATATTAGCTCGGAAAGCTCTTCCTGTAAAGAAATTATTTACGATTATTGGAAGGCAATCGACGCGACAAAAAGATGCTTTGGGTTAAAACGGAAACCAGATTGCCTGGCCCAATATTATCAAAAGTATATAGATATAAAAACAAAAAGTACACTTCATTAACAATTCCCTGCCTTTGACTGTAGACGATATGTAAACTGAGAATCAAACTACCCTCCGCTCAACCGCCTACAGGAATTAACCAATTAGGGAAGACCTTTATGTCATAGATTTATAGAAAGTAGTACATGAAGCTAGCGATCCGAACGTTCATTTTTGGTACTATAGCTAGCATCTGCTATTTTACGAGCCTATAGTGGGGTGGCGTAGCGGTTAGCTCTTTCGCCTCGCAGAAAGAGGATCCCGGGTTCGATCCCGGACTGTGGCACCGGGTGAGAATCTGGGAAGAAATCCTTCCGCGTAGAGTTTGCAAGTTCTCTCCCCGCTTGTTAAAAGGAGTGAAAACCCGGATTCTCCTTTCCATCAAAAAGTTGCAGAGGTTAACGGTAATAGTTAGTGTTGGGCGCTGTAGGTTAGCTGTGGCATAGGGGCTAGCCACCACCCCTCTATGCATTGTAAAAGGACCCACCTGTAAACAAGCCACGGGTTTAGTGTGTAAATCCCTTCATAGACAAAGCCTAGATTATTATTATTATATTCACTGCTTTTTCCCTATGGTAGGTCGGGAAGGTAATCATACGCAGCTGAGGGGGCAACACTATTCTGGGATAAAGGAGGGCTGATCATATTACATGGCGCGAGCAAATTTCAATTAACGAAGTGTACTTTTCGTTTTTATATCTATATACTTTTGATAGTATTGACAGTTTCAGATTAAGTTACATTAGCCGCTAAATTATACAAATTAGGGCTCACCACAAAACGAATTTATAAAAATTAAGGCACTATGACCGCAATGAAATTACGCATTAAAGAGTTACTGCCATAATTTTCGTCATCCACAAACTTAAAATGGGAAAAAATCCTTGAAAAATCTAGTTTATTATGATATGTTTACTTTTGTATTTGGTTTATAAAATTGCTAAATTTTGTTTCGTTTGATGACGTAGTAAGGAGAAATTTTAACTTTAGATGTCGCTCACGTGATACTTGTTAGTGTCTCAGCGCCGCGTTAAGCCTATTTTATTCAGATTCGCGCGGCATTAGTAGACTAGAGAGTCTTGGGCGCTCGCGCTTGGCTTTTCCGCGAGATGCCTTGAGTGACGTAGCAAGGAGAAAAACCCGCCAAAAATCTTCTCCGCAAATTTGCTTTTGCCCCCAAATTTTAAGTTTTCGAAGTGTTTTTCTGTGTTTTCCCTGATATTTAAATATTTATTATGTATATTTTTGGAATCAGAAGAGTTTAAACTCTCAAAAAAGTAAGGTTTGCTTTAGATTTGAGATAATTTTAAATCAGTTCGGTATTCCTTTAAATGAAACCTAATCTAACGTACCTCGATTGTGGCCTTTGCGTATCTAAACATTACCAGATACAAAGTCCAGTCTAAAAAGCCCTTCAAATTGATGTTCCAAAAGACCTTGATACACCAGAAAAAATACAGACTCTATTCATCGATCCCAACGCACTCGACCCTACCATTAAACAGCACTTTGAATTGATATTTTCACATTCAAATTCCCTGACTTTCCAGCTTTTCCCTAACCCTTTTATAAGATTTTCCCTGATATTTTTAGGCCAAATTGTTATTGCTCTAAATATAAGAAAAAGAGCACAAATTCGATTAAATTGAATATTAATATTTAACGTAAAACACAGCAGATTTCACACTCCTCGATTTCAGTGCCTGGTCACTTGTGATCTCGCTAAAACGGCGTTTAAAACGCCACATAAACGCGGAGATTTTAACAAACTTTTATCAAATTCCCTGACTTTGTTGAAATTCTTAATATTCCCCGACCTTTTGGGTCAATTTTCAAATTCCCTGACCCGTAGCAACTCTAATTAAAACAGTGCTTCAAATTGATATTTCAAGTGACCTTGATAAACTAGAATTCAAACACTAATTAACTCCCCCAACGTACAATGATTTGTGAAACTAAAATTAGAATAACCTAATTGCGCCTTTTACTTGGTAAGTGCAGCAATTTTCCCTTCCCCTAAGACGCGACGTGCATTACCTAAAACCCTAATTAAAATGATAATAAATAATTAAATTGAAACTAACTCTGGCTAATGTTAAAGTCTTAAGGCCCGTTTTCAATCAACTTGGCTTTTTTGGGAACTTTTGACGGGCTTTCGAAGATAAAAAATCTTCCAAAAAATTGAAATGGAAAAGCTGAAACTCGTATCGTTTTCAAACAAGCTTCAAATGAATAAAAAATTACAAGTGGGCGTGACTTATTTATAAATTACATTTTCATGTGTGTAGACGTCATTTTCTTTACGAAAAAAGTCCTAAACCCGTAGCAAAACTGAACGCGCCGAAACACTAGCTGCCTTTAATGTAAAAAACATGCAGATAGTTGTAACCATGGAGACTGTATGCTTTAATCTAATTGGTGAATCAAGATTGACGACACTTCTAGCGCTTAAACAAAATGAGAAGCAAATATCAAACTCATTTAGATATCTGCTTCTCTAAGGTTTAAAGCCTGAAAAGACGAAAAGCTGAATTTGAAGCTTGTTTGAAAACACCAAGATTTTTTGCTTCGGCTTTCCGCTGCTACTTTTGAAGCAAAAGCTTAATTTTTGTTCAAAAAATCTTGATTGAAAACACGCCTTTACTCATTCCTGTAGCCATATTTGAAAACGAAGCTATAAAATGTTTGTTTGTTGGACTTTCTATTTAACTTTTCCCCGTGTTTATTTTTACGCTAGAATACTATAATGGTTTATTTATTGATAAGTTTTTTCCTAAAGCGTGACAAATACCATTATAACTATTCCAAGCAAGCGTAGAAATATATTTATAGAAATGAGAACTAACCTCGAGTCTCTCCTTGATTGAAGTTTCGTCAATAACTTTTCCCGTTCGTGGCCAATCGTGTTGCTTCAAGACTGAAACGTTTTTTAATCAGTTCCTGGCAATGTTTTAGAGGTAGAAGCGCTTCGTCAAAACTGAGAAATTAAAAATACACGTTAAAAATTAGATAAGAGGGTTTCCTGAAAATTCCACTTTCAAATTCCTAGCTGCTTTTTCAAGGTTTTCCCAGACATTTTCCTGTACTTTCCCCTGATACACCAAATGATGTTGATGTCAAGTGGCCATTTTAAAGCGAATGACAAGGTTCGTTTGAAAAACAACCTCCGATTCATACAACAAAAGATAGAATTAATTTCTGTGAATTCGAAAATATCAAGCTTTTAATTCTCCGATTTCTGGTTTTTTTGCAATAATGAAATGATTTGAAATCCTCTTTTTAAGCGTTGCCTACGTTAATCAAGGCCTGTGCGCGGTGGCTTCGAAGGGGGCGACTTTTAAGAAACGCGACTTCTTATTTTCTCCCTACTTTACCGCGAGATCGCATTGATAGCTGCACCGAAACGCGCGCGAAAATGAGTATTTAAAATTCCGAGCGCGAGAAAATGAAAACATGGACGAACCAATACTGAAGGACGGATGGCAGAGGGAGAAGGTTGAAAAATACTTGTTAATTCGCCATCTAGCGGAAGATAGTAGCAAACCGGATAGTTGGGGTCTTATAGGGGATTCAACGTTCTAAAGACTGAAGCAGCTAACGTCTTATTTTGTCTAGATGGCGCTAGCGTTTTCCGGGATTTGACTCGGTATTTCTCACAGCCCCCCTCCATTTCGGGGCTGAAAAGGGGGAAATAAGCTTAACATTGGTTGTTTAGTCGCTTAGTATGGGGCTCTATGGGCTGCCATCCAGCTAATAGCGCCTCAGGTGAGAGAATTTGGCAACTTAAATTACCAAACGAAAAATAAAAATCGGCGCCGCGCACAGGCCTTGATTAACGTAGGCAACGTTTTAAGAAAGGCTAAAACGTTACCCCGTAGTCTGACGTCACAGATATATTTTTCACGTGAGATGGTGCCACTCTCTCCGCTATCAGACCCAGAGTTTAGACTGGCGAGAAGATCGAGACGCGTATATGATTCCCGCGCTTTTTTTTCTCGCGTCATAGTGATGTCATAAAACTGGCGAACAAGCTCGACAAGACCAAATTGTTTTTTATCGAAACTGAGTTTTCGTGATTTTTCAATGGATTTTAAAAATGGAAACTTTGGTTCAATTATATTAAAAACTTGATATTTTGAAAGTAAAGACTTGAAGTGTAACATAATACCACTTTCGTGGGAAAATATGATATGAAATTGTAAATTCGCATTCCCTTTAATAATCCCCAGACATTCAAGGCCCATTTTTAACATTCCTTACCTATTTGCCCGGTTTTAAAAATCCCTTTTAATTTTTGCCTATTTTTAAAATCTGGTAACATCTTTGGCCTACTTTTAAAATATCTAACGGATGGGCGACTTCGTCTATTGCTGGAGAAAATAAACTTGATAGGCCTACTTTTAAAATCCCTTACATATTAGGCCATTTTTAAAATCCCTAACACATTAGGCCTTTTTAAAAATCCCTAACACATTAGGCCATTTTAAAAATCCCAAACAAATTAGGCCATTTTTAAAATCCCAAACAAATTAGGCCATTTTTAAAATCCCAAACAAATTAGGCCATTTCTAAAAACTCAAAAACTTACGCCTATTTTTAAAATCATTAATTTTCGTCTATTAAATTCAATAGAGCTATCTCATTCGTGACGTCAGTTCCTAGGTTAAACGTCACAGGCTTAGCTTTAGCAGTGGGCGGCCATGTTTGGTACCGCTTTGGTTTTATGGGCAAATAGCATGGGTGACGTCACACAAAGCATTCTGAGATAATTCTATAACGTTTTGCTTCCTGTTTTGAAATTCCCTCACATTTTTCCCTTTTGGCCAATTTTCTTAAATTACCCTTCCCCCCTCGACCTGATAAATATTTTTAAAATACTTACCGAAACAATTTGATTAGAACCAATCCGGTTGCGTAAAATACAGCTGGAAAGTCATGGTGATTATGGTTTTTTCCAATATCTTCAAAGTAATGAAGAGCTTTTTCTAAACTCTATTATATTAATAATTATTAATAATATAACAGTTAAATTAATTAAGTTTATTACTTCAAAATCTCCAGCAGCGTGAGAAATTCCAAGGGCATATTTTAAAGGAAGCAAATCTTTTTTGTAAAGAAAATATTACCAAGTTTCAAAAAATAAATTAAGGTTTACTTCAAGAAATTAACTTAAGTAAATAAGAAGTTTCACTAACCAATGAGTCCGCGATAGTTGGAGCTTCTTCGTACTCTTCCACGGCGCTGCATTCGTTATTAGCCAATAAGAACTCTGATCCTCGTTTAGTTTTGTTTCTGAATGATTTCAATAACGTCACTGTATTGTTATTGCAAGGAACATCTTGTTCTTCATCTTCTTTACACTCTCCCACTTCAAGAACAATTTGGGCTTTTTGAAACGCTTGGACATTTTAGCAACAAAGCTTCAAGTGCTTGGCCATTTTCTAATGACTTTTCTTTCAGAACTGTTTGGGCTTTATCTTCTGGGTCCGCTTGGGATTTATCTTCCGGAACCGCTTGGGATTTATCTTCCAGGACCGCTTGGGCTTTATCTTCTTGAAGTGCTTGGGCTTTATCTTCTAGAACCGCTTGGGCTTTATCTTCTAGAACCGCTTGGGCTTTATCTTGTAGAACCGCTTGGGCTTTATCTTGTAGAACCGCTTGGGCTTTATCTTGTAGAACCGCTTGGGCTTTATCTTGTAGAACCGCTTGGGATTTATCTTCCAGGACCGCTTGGGATTTATCTTCCAGGATCGCTAGGGCTTTATCTTCCAGGACCGCTTGGGCTTTATCTTCCAGGACCGCTTGGGATTTATCTTCCAGGACCGCTTGGGATTTATCTTCCAGGACCGCTTGGGATTTATCTTCCAGGACCGCTTGGGATTTATCTTCCAGGACCGCTTGGGATTTATCTTCCAGGACCGCTTGGGATTTATCTTCCAGGACCGCTTGGGATTTATCTTCCAGGACCGCTTGGGCTTTATCTTCCAGGACCGCTAGGGCTATATCTTCCAGGACTGCTTGGGATTTATCTTCCAGGACCGCTTGGGCTTTATCTTCCAGGAGAGCTTGGGCTTTATCTTCCAGGACCGCTTGGGCTTTATCTTCCAGGACCGCTCGGGCTTTATCTTCCAGGACCGCTTGGGCAAAATCTTTCGAGATATCTTCCAGAGCTAGTTTAAGAAGTGGTAGCGACTTATCTCTGGGAAGCGCTGGCTTTCCTTCATCTTCGTCCGAATCGTCTATTAATTCAGGCATGGAAGACGGGACATTTTTAGATACTTCATCGTTCTCGGGGAAACTTCTACCGGAAGACATCACTGAAAAATTTTAAATATCCAAATTTAAGTAGAACCTGGCGGCTCGTGAACAGTTCTAATAAAGAAAACCAAATTACACTTTTCGCGAAGAGTACGTGAATAAAGAAGAATATCCACATGATAACGGCATGTTTCTAAATCGGGACAAAGTTCTTCACTTTTTTCCACACTGAGAAAGACCTGATCCAACTTTTTTTGCCCTTCATAGGCTAATGCTAGTTTTTTGTAAGCCTAAAAAAAGAAAAAATATGACGATTACCAGCAGATGTCACTGCAACGTAAAAATCTGATATTAAATGTAATATCAGTGACTGATACCAATCTCAGATTGGTTTGCGCTAGGCTTGCGCGAGTACTCGCATCATCCACACGCGAGTCCGAGTCTGAGTACTTAGTAGTAGCTCAGTAACACTACTCAACGAGTTCATTTTTCCCCTATGCGAGTCTCATTTTTCTTTAAACTAGGCCTAGTTTAATTTTTGTCGGGTTAGTCCATTTCTTCGCGAAGGGTCAAGACGCAAGCTACATGACGTCTTTCAGTAAGTACCATAGACCACTCGATCATGCATTTAGCAGGCATGATCTAGTACGCTATGTCGCTACACAACGCTTTAGTTGACACGCGCGATAAAAGTCCGTGGCTGCTTTGTCGCTCGTCAGTGCAGGCGCAGTTACACTAGGTTAGCAAAGGCTTCAATTGTCACGCGCAGTACGCGTTCTATTCCACGTTGGTACTTTAACTAAACCTAGAACACTGATTTATGATAGTTCTAAATAAGTTGCCGCCTTTTCGAAGGAATTATTTTTAGGGGTGTGCGGGTACCCGATACCCGAAGATTACCCGTTGCGGGTATCGGGGCGGGTACCCGACCCGAAACCCGACAATGAGTTTTCCAACTATTCGAAACTACTCGGGTAGTAAAAAAATACTCCCCCCCCCCCATTACCCGTGTCAAGCCGAAACGGTTGTCGGGTTATTCGCGGGTACGAAAATGGGAATCAGAGGTGAAAGGGGACCACCCACTGCCCAGTTTAAAAAGAATCGGAATTTTTAAGAATGAAGAAATGCCTGGAAACACTGTTTCAAGGTGAAATATGGTTTACATAAGGTGATAGTTTCTTTCTGAAAAAGACTAGAATCACCGCACGCAGCGCGACACACCTATATCATCCCATTGCCAGTATTCTGTGTTGAAATAAGACTAAGAGTTAAGGAGAAAGCGGAACCAAAAGTTAGAGAAAGCATCACTAGGAAATAAATTAAATATAATAGCATGGATAAAGAATGCGCGTGAGGAAATTTGTTTTCACTCTACAGGATCGGCAACTCCCTATCTCGAACGACAGAATATTCTGTATATACTCTGATACGCCATCCTTTGGCAGCACGCGCAAAGCTAGGTCTCTATGTAACCTAGCTTTGTGCCTGCTGACAAGAGACGAGCCTCGAGCTAAAAAGTTCGCGGATATTTTAAATCCTGAAGATCCTGAAGTTTTTTGTCTCTTGACAGCACGTACAAAGCTAGGTTATATAGAGACCTAGCTTTGCGCGTGCTGACAACCGATGCTGTAACAGAGTATATACGGAATAAGCTGTCGTTCGAGATAGGGAGTTGCCTATCCTGTAGAGTGAAAACAAATTTCCTCACGCGCGTTCTTTATCCATGATAATACATTGAAGAACCTAGAATTGACTTCAATTCAGATATAACTTTAAAAATATTGTACTGAAGGGAATTTTTGAAGGAAGTATCTATTTATTTAACCCTAATTATCCGAAAAACATTTGGGTACCCACCCCGATAGCTATTTGTCTTAACTTTAAATACCCGACTGTTACCCGACAACCATTTATCGGCTAAGCCTAATTACCCGAATACCCGAAAAAAATTCGGGTACCCGCCCCGATACCCGAAAACAAAATTTTTTATTACCCGAACCCGATTCGAAATTGAAAAATCACTACCCGCACACCCCTAATTATTTTTAAATTAAATATTCGCAATTGGACTCGCACACCTAAACATTAGGACTCGCACATCTCTAGTTTGTGCCCATCGACAATTTACCTTGCACATGTGTGGATTTAAATTAATGACCCGTGTAGCATCCAGTTTGGCTTCCCTATATTTCCCTAGTCGAAGATAAGCTTCAGCTCGATTGCTATCAATTATATCGCAATATTGGCTAAAAAAATTAACACTTAATTAGTCAATTACTCATTAGTCCTATTACAGGGTTGCCGCGGAATTTTCAGAACCAAATTTCATTACTTTTTCAATAGACTTCCCCAGAAATTTTACCAACTAAAATCAAATTCCTGACTTTGCTGATTTTTTTAAAATTCCCTGACTTTTCCGTGACCTTTTTAGCCCATTTTCAAATTTCCTGACTTTTCCCTGATCCGTGGCAACCCTGTATTAGTATGCACGCTTACTTTTCTCCAATCAGTGTTGAGTAAGTTTTAATAGCCGTGTCATAATCTCTCGCCTTGAAAGAATCATTACCTCGCTCTTTCAATGTCTAGTACCAAATGTAAAATTGTTACGCCATTATTTAAAAAAAAACAAAAAGCGTATTATAATTACCATTTGTTGCGGTGTTAAATCGCTACATTTTAAATTTTCATCAAAAACTGAAAAATGTTCATGATATATAAAAAATGAAACGAAACATTGGGAGAAATGAACTTACAAACGCAAGTGCAGATGATACAGGCTGTTTCAATCTCTTTTTCACAGGATATTGTTGAATATTTCCTTTAAAACCTTAGGTTTAATCACAATTATTTATAATTATTATACTTTGCGCCTTACCTTGTGATCTCATATGAAGCGTCATCTCTTAATTAATTGCGAGGCTTTGTCCAAATGAAACTTCTTTACGCTTTGACATTTCGAAATAAGCTCAACCCACCGAGTCTCTTACTTTCTCGCACTCGGTGGACGCGCATTTAAACAACTTAAATAGAATTTCCCCAGATTTGCAATTAATATTAAATTATAAAAATGTACACTTCTTACCAATAAAATTGGACCAATCGCTTTTGCCACTAGTTTGAAGAAGTTTACAAAACTAATTAGGTCATCAAAATTTAAACCGTCGCTAAATCAAAGAATTTTTCAAATAAGACGAGTTATTACGTTTATTTTGAATAGAAAAAGGATTATTTTCGTACTTTATTCCCGCAGACTTGACCCATTCTTTATACATGGGGTGGTTTGGGTTAGGATTTTCAAATAAAAGTGGCTCCAAAACTTTCCCTCGATAAACGTAATAATCTAAATTACACGATTAATGTTAGTAAAAAAATATTAAATATAGCTGAGCTCGAATTTTGAACAAACCAGGAGCAAATTTAATAGAATAAGCTGTTCTAAAATCATGTATCGTCTGCAAATATTAAAAGCGCTATGAGATTGAGTTCAGTTTCGCAAAAAAAGGTCTGGTTTTTACTTTATGACGTTTGCAGCCAACAAAATCCAAAATCTCCATATAGAATCCGGTAGGATAGTTAAGTAAAGTAAAATCCTACCCCCCTTGAGTCTGGCGCCTTAGACCGCTCGGCCATCCTGACGTGGTCTATTGTAATTTGGACGTTTTATAAATTACATCTCTTGCAGTTAATTTATTAAATTATATCGTGTCAGAAGAGGGCTTCGAACCCACGCCCTCATACGAGGACCAAAACACAGACTCACGTTGTGAACGAAGGAAAGTAAGCCCCTTGAGTCTGGCGCCTTAGACCACTCGGCCATCCTGGCGTGGTCTATTGTAATTTGGACGTTTTATAAATTACATCTCTTCCAGTTAATTTATTAAAATATATCGTGTCAGAAGTGGGATTCGAACCCACGCCCTCATACGAGGACCAGAAAACACAGATTCACGTTGTGAACGAAGGAAACTAAGTCCCTTGAGTCTGGCGCCTTAGACCGCTCGGCTATCCAGACGTGGTCTATTGTAATTTGGACGTTTTATAAATTACATCTCTTGCAGTTAATTTATTAAAATATATCGTGTCAGAAGTGGGATTCGAACCCACGCCCTCATACGTAGACCAGAAAACACAGATTCACGTTGTGAACGAAGGAAAGTAAGCCCCTTGAGTCTGGCGCCTTAGACCGCTCGGCCATCCTGACGTGGTCTATTGTAATTTGGACGTTTTATAAATTACATCTCTTCTAGTTAATTTCATAAAACATATCGTGTCAGAAGTGGCATTTGAACCCACGCCCTTATACGATGACCAGAAAACACAGATTCACGTTGTGAACGAAGGAATCTAAGCCCCTTGAGTCTGGCGCCTTAGACCGCTCGGCCATCCGGACGTGGTCTCTTGCAATTTGGACGATTTATAAATTACATCTCTTCTAGTTAATTTCATAAAACATATCGTGTCAGAAGTGGGATTTGAACCCTTGCCCTCAAACGAGGACCAGAATACACGGATTCACGTTGTGAACGAAAGAACTAAGCCCCTAAGTCTGGCGCCTTAGACCACTCGGCCATCCTGACGTGGTCTATTGTAATTTGGACGTTTTATAAATTACATCTCTTGAAGTTAATTTATTAAAATATATCGTGTCAGAAGTGGGATTCGAACCCACGCCCTCATACGAGGACCAGAAAACACAGATTCACGTTGTGAACGAAGGAAAGTAAGCCCCTTGAGTCTGGCGCCTTAGACCCCTCGGCCATACTGACGTGGTCTCTTGTATTTTGGACGTTTTATAAATTACATTTCTTCCAGTTAATTTATTAAAATATATCGTGTCAGAAGTGGGATTCGAACCCACGCCCTAATACGAGGACCAGAAAACACAGATTCACGTTGTGAACGAAGGAAACTAACCCCCTTGAGTCTGGCGCCTTAGACCGCTCGGCCATCCCAACGTGGTCTCTTTTAATTTAGACGTTTTTTGAATTACATCTCTTCCAGTTAATTTCATAAAACATATCGTGTCAGAAGTGGGACTCGAACCCACGCTCTTATACGAGGACCAGAAAACACAGATTCACGTTGTGAACGAAGGAAACTAACCCCCTTGAGCCTGGCGCCTTAGACCGCTCAACCATCCTGACGTGGTCTCTTGTAATTTGGACGTTTTATAAATTACATCCCTTGCAGTTAATTTATTAAAATATATCGTGTCAAAAGTGGGATTGGAACCCACGCCCTTATACGAGGACCAGAAAACACAGATTCACGTTGTGAACGAAGGAAACTAAGCCTTTGAGTCTGGTGCCTTAGACCGCTCGGCCATCCTGACGTGGTCTATCGTAATTTGAACGTTTTATAAATTACATCTCTTCCAGTTAATTTATTAAAATATATCGTGTCAGAAGTGGGATTCGAACCCACGCCCTCATACGAGGACCAGAAAACACAGATTCACGTTGTGAACGAAGGAAACTAACCCCCTAAAGTCTGGCGCCTTAGACCGCTGGGCCCTCCTGACGTAGTCTCTTTTAATTTTGACGTTTTATAAATTATATCTCTTCTAGTTAATTTATTAAAACATATCGTGTCAGAAGTGGCATTCGAACCCACGCCCTTATACGAGGACCAGAAAACACAGATTCACGTTGTGAACGAAGGAAACTAAGCCTTTGAGTCTGGCGCCTTAGACCGCTCGGCCATCCTGACGTGGTCTATCGTAATTTGAACGTTTTATAAATTACATCTCTTCCAGTTAATTTATTAAAATATATCGTGTCAGAAGTGGGATTCGAACCCACGCCCTCATACGAGGACCAGAAAACACAGATTCACGTTGTGAACGAAGGAAACTAACCCCCTAAAGTCTGGCGCCTTAGACCGCTGGGCCCTCCTGACGTAGTCTCTTTTAATTTTGACGTTTTATAAATTATATCTCTTCTAGTTAATTTATTAAAACATATCGTGTCAGAAGTGGCATTCGAACCCACGCCCTTATACGAGGACCAGAAAACACAGATTCACGTTGTGAACGAAGGAAACTAAGCCCCTTGAGTCTGGCGCCTTAGACCGCTCAACCATCCTGACGTGGTCTCTTGTAATTTGGACGTTTTATAAATTACATCTCTTGCAGTTAATTTATTAAAATATATCGTGTCAAAAGTGGGATTTGAACCCTTGCCCTCAAACGAGTACCAGAATTCACGGATTCACGTTGTGAACGAAAGATATAAGCCCCTTAAGTCTGGCGCCTTAGACCGCTCGGCAATCCTGACGTGGTCTATTGTAATTTGGACGTTTTATAAATTACATCTCTTGCAGTTAATTTATTAAAATATATCGTGTCAGAAGTTGGATTCGAACCCACGCCCTCATACGACGACCAGAAAACACAGATTCACGTTGTGAACGAAGGAAAGTAAGCCCCTGGAGTCTGGCGCCTTAGACCGCTCGGCCATCCTGACGTGGTCTCTTGTATTTTGGACGTTTTATAAATTACATTTCTTCCAGTTAATTTATTAAAATATATCGTGTCAGAAGTGGGATTCGAACCCACGCCCTCATACGAGGACTAGAAAACACAGATTCACGTTGTGAACGAAGGAAACTAACCCCCTTGCGTCTGGCGACTTAGACCGCTCGGCCATCTTGACGAGGTCTCTTGTATTTTGGACGATTTATAAATTACATCTCTTCTAGTTAATTTCATAAAACATATCGTGTCAGAAGTGGGATTCGAACCCACGCCCTCATACGAGGACCAGAAAACACAGATTCACGTTGTGAACGAAGGAAACTAACCCCCTAAAGTCTGGCGCCTTAGACCGCTGGGCCCTCCTGACGTAGTCTCTTTTAATTTTGACGTTTTATAAATTATATCTCTTCTAGTTAATTTATTAAAACATATCGTGTCAGAAGTGGCATTCGAACCCACGCCCTTATACGAGGACCAGAAAACACAGATTCACGTTGTGAACGAAGGAAACTAAGCCCCTTGAGTCTGGCGCCTTAGACCGCTCGGCCATCCTGACGTGGTCTCTTGTAATTTGGACGATTTATAAATTACATCTCTTCTAGTTAATTTCATAAAAAATATCGTGTCAAAAGTGGGATTTGAACCCTTGCCCTCAAACGAGGACCAGAATTCACGGATTCACGTTGTGAACGAAAGAACTAAGCCCCTTAAGTCTGGCGCCTTATTATTATTATTGTTGATGAGGCGGGGCTCACGCCCTAGCACCGATGCCAAAGGCATATTGTGCAACCTCAAAATCAGGCCTTGAATAGGCCCGTAGCCGCAGCGTAGCGAAGAATTCGCTCCACCGTAAAAGAGGAGACCCGCGAGGGCTCCACAGTGTGTGAATCAAAATGTTCTAGTCTAAGCGAGGCGAAGAAGTCGCACTCGCAAAGTACGTGAGCGGATGTTTCTTCCTTCTCCTGGCACGACCTGCAGAGGGGGTCGTCAGCAAGACCCATCAGATGGAGGTGCCTATTTAGCCGACAGTGTCCGGTCAGAAGACCGGTGGCCAGCCTAATTTCCCATCTGCTGAGCGAGATTAGGTCTCTAGCACGAGACCTGCAGGGACCATTGACTAACTGTTTTGTCTGTTTCTGGCCATCCATGTCATGCCAGAGCTGGTTTTGTATGACAGTCATCCTGTCATGCAGGCTCCGTTTGACATGCCCGTAGGGGATGGGGACGGCCGGCTCCGGCCCCAAGAGCTTGGCCTCCGCGCCCCTTTTCGCAAATCTATCGGCTTGCTCATTGCCATAATAACCGCTATGCCCTGGCACCCAGTACAACAGAACCCTGTTGCAGGACGCCAGTTGCGCTAGCAGATCAAGGCAGCTACGCACCAGTTGAGAGGTAATCTGACACTGGTCCAGCGCATTCAGGGCGGCCTGACTGTCAGAATAGATCCTCACAGTCCGTCCGTTATACCCTTTGTTAATGCAGTAGTCTGCGCAATAACAGATCGCGGCAATTTCCGCTTGGAACACACTAGCAAAGGTGCCCAGGCAAGCAGAAAAACCGACCCTTGTAGTTTGGCAGTAATAGCCGGCGCCAGTGCCGGAATCAGTCTTGGAACCATCGGTGAACCAAATAGTTTCACCCCCAGTGCCAAGAGGCAGCAGGTTAGTCCACTCGGCCCGACTGGGAAAGTGGATGCTGAATGGCTTAGTGAAATCAAAGCTGGTAACGGTTTTGTCAGAGCACATCGTTAACGACGGCTCAAGTGCAGCGTACTCCCGAAAGAGCTTCGTATGGCTGTAATCCCAAAGTCTTGGAACCCAACAGCCATTAATGTGGAGCCTGTAGGCCCCCATGACAGCCTCCTCCTCAATGAAAAGATGAAGAGGTAGCATGTCAAGAAGCACCTCCAGGGAAGCAGTTGGGGTCGATCTCATGGCCCCTGTAACACCAATGCAGGCAAGCCTTTGAAGCTTGCGCAGGGCAGCCTGCACCGTCTTCAGCCGGACCCTTGTCCACCAGACAAGTGCCCCGTAAGATAGTATGGGTCTGATGATCCCAGTATAGAGCCAGTGTACAGCCTTGGGGTTGAGGCCCCAAGTCTGGCCGACTGAGCTCCTGGTCCTCCAGAAAAGCATCTTGGCCTTCTTGATACACCGATCAAGATGCGGCTTCCATGTGAGTCTGCAGTCAGAGGTCACCCCCAGGTATTTTACCTCGGAGGACTTTGTCAGGACCTGGCCAAAGAAGGAGATATCATTGAACAGATCCTTAGTATTCTTCCTCGTAAACGGAACAAGGACAGTTTTATCAGGATTAACGGAAAGGTTAACCGCCTGACACCATTGCTCCACGCTATAGAGAGCAGATCTCATAAGTGTGGTGACAGTATCCGGGAACTTCCCGGTAAAGACTATTGCTACATCGTCCGCATACCCGAAGCAGCTACAGCCCCCAGCACCCCCGAGTCTCTCCAAGAGTTCGTCCACCACCAGGCACCACAACAGGGGGGAGAGCACTCCACCCTGAGGGCAGCCCCGGCTGGTAGTCACCCCTAGAGAGTCCCCAAGGAGGGACGCCGACACCTCGCGGTCGGTAAGCATGGACTTGATCCAACGGCCAAGAGTGTCGCTGATGCCAAATCTCTTAACAGCTTCAGTAATAACCGAGCTAGAGACCTTGTCAAAGGCCCCCTCAATATCGAGGAAGACGGCCAGTGAAATTTCCTGAAACTCGAATGCCCTGTCCAGGCAATTCGTGAGGCCGTGAAGGGCCGTCTCAGTTGATTTACCTTTCTGGTAAGCAAATTGTGAAGAAGAGAGAGGAGTTACCGAAAGTACCTCGTCTCTAATGTACCTGTCCACCAGCTTCTCCAGGATTTTGAGGAAGAAGGAGGTCAGGCATATGGGCCTAAATGCCTTCGCCTCGAGGTAGGAAACCTTCCCGGGCTTGGGAATAAAGATGACCCTAGATCGCTTCCAATCACAAGGTATGTGACCGAGAGCAATGCAAAGTCTATAGATTTTGCATAACGGAGAGGCGATGTGGTCTAAGCCCTCCTGCAAAAGCCGAGGGAAGACCCCATCGGGTCCCGGAGACTTGTAGGGCTCAAAACAGTTGACAGCCCAACGAAGCTTGGGAATCGTAACAATCTGCCTGGCTACAAGCCAGTCCTCTCTCTTCGCCCTGTGCAGAACAGGGTATAGAGAGTCAGGGTTTGTTGGATTGATTGGAGTGGAGTCAGGGAAGTGGACCTCCAGCATATGCTTGAGAGTCTCAGCCCCAGACTTAGTGTACACACCCTCCTGCAACTTAATAGTGTTAAGACGATGTGTGTTGTCGTGCGCTAGGATCTTCATGACCCTAGCCGTGGCAGGGACATTGGAGACTTGCTCACAGAAGGTCCGCCAAGAGTCCTTCTTAGCAGCTCTAATGGCCCTGTTGTAGGTATTAAGGGACTGCCTGTATCCAGTCCAGTCTCCCGTGCGCTTGGCTTTGTTGAAGAGCCTGCGCGTGTATTTCCGAAGCCGGCTGAGTTCCGCATTCCACCAAGGGACAAGCCTCGAGCGGTTAACGGTCTTGAGTGGGCAGTTCCGGTGAAACGACTCAATGATAGAGCTCTCTAAGTCACCAGCAGCCCTATCAAGTTCGTAAGGTGAAGTGAGTTTAGGGGTGTGACCATCTCCGTAGCGTAGGATAAGGTCTTCCTTATAGCCGGTCCAATTGGTCCGTTTTGGATTGCGTACCTCCGTCCCCGCCGGGACAGAGGTAGTCGCGACAGTAAAGCAGATGTGCCTATGATCCGACAGAGACGGCTCAGTAGACACATGCCAGTTAGACACGGAAGACGCGAGGTTTTCCGTGGCTAGCGTGAGGTCAATGACCTCCCTTCTATTAGAAGTAACAAAAGTGGGTTCATTGTTTTGATTAAGAATATGGAGTTTACAACCAACTAAATATTCTAGTAAATCATCACCTCTCCTGTTGCAGTCAGAACTGCCCCACGTGATGTGATGAGCGTTGGCGTCGCAGCCAATGATTAGTTTGTCCCCTCTCCTTTCACATTGATCGACCAAATTGATCACCTCAATTGTCGGGAGAGAGTCCGCGTCGTGGGCAAAGTAAGCAGAGGCGGCCGTGATAGTCAACTTGGCATTCCCAGTGGCCAGGACTAGCTTCACGGCCGCCGTGTCCTGGGACGTGTACAGCGGTAGAGAGATACAGCAAAGATCCCTCCGAACCAGAATACACGCCCTAGGTCTAGCAGCAGTATGGTCATAAAATAGTGACCCTGCCGCGTCAAGACCGAGGATTTTGCCATGACATATCCACGGTTCTTGTATGAGGGCCAGATCAAGACCCTCTATAGCAAACCTCCTGCAGAGTACCGCAGAGGCCGCCTTACTATGGTGCAGATTGATTTGAATCGCACGTAGCGTCCCCATGGTCCTTAAGAGAGGGGTTCAGAAGGGACCTAGCTACACCTCATCAGTCCCGAGAGGGCCAGTGGCACCTCCCCCCCTTACAGGCAAGCTCCCAGTCCCAAGATCCTCCCCCTCACCAGGACCACTAGAACGCTCATCGGCTGAACCCCGAAGGGTCCCATCCGATTCTTCCAGTAGGGTGGACTCATCCATGGAAGAACAAACTTCCGAATGAGCCCCCCCTCCCCCTCTGTGCCTAGAGCAACGCCAGAGAGCTCCACAGCGAGATCCCCCATCTCGCTATTCCCAACCCCTGCCGCAGACTCGGCTACAGTGGTTTTAGTGGCTTCCGTGTTCTGAAGGAGTTTGAAGGAACCCTTGTCCACTCCAGTGTAGCCCACGAAGCCAGCATTCTTAATGGCGTCCAGCGAGGAGCCATCAATGGACAGTACCCAGTATCGCACTGCCCTGTCCACGTATGTCCGAATGCACTTCCAGTATTCGGTAGCAAAGCCATCGTTAAGGGCCTTTAGGCGCCGGAACAGCACCGCCGGCTCTTTAGTGATCTGGTCTCTGGTGCGGAACATTACCTTAAACGGCTTAGGGAGTTCGCTAGCCCTCATTACTGAGAGCACCGCATCCCCCACCACCGAGTCGGCTATGTTTTCCTTCAACCATTGACCAGTGAACGTATCCTCACAGGAGTATACCAGGGCCCCGGCCGTCAGGCTAAAATTCGCAAGGCGCGGTAGACGGCTCCCCGAAGGTATCCCATCCAGCGCCCCTAGAATCGCCTTCTGAATAGGGCCCACGTCCTCCTCCGTGATGGCCGCCTTCGGATAGCCTTTTTTAAAAATGGCCATCTTCTCGGCGCTGGCAACGGCACTATAGGACTTAGCCTTTTTAGCCGCCGCCTGCGAGGTACTGGGCGAGGGAGTCGAATCCTCCGTTCTAGGCCTCTTCAAATGGGTGTCACGTGTCGCCGCACCCCCAGCGGGGGTGGAGACCGTTCCAGACCCAGATTTGGCCTTTTCCCGAGCAATCTGTCGTTTACGGTGACGTTGCACGGTGCGTTTCGAAGCCTGACCAGTCACACGCACCGATAAATCGGCACGAGTATCGCTGGATACAGGCCCTAGCGTAGTGGTATCAGTGTGGGTTCTGCCCTGAGCAGACCCCTGCACCGTAGGTTTAGTAGTTTTGGAGTTGTTTTTGTTTGAGGTTTCCATAAGAATCCCACGAGTAAGGGGGCAAGTAAACGGTCACCACCCGGTAGTCCCCCACCCGGGTGGAAGGCTAGATACAACGGGGTGTCGCCTGGTGCCCCGAGGGGACCGTTAGCGATACCGCAGTTTTACTTCCCCGGTACCATGCAGCCCTCGGCACGATGCCTCAACACCTTGGCTTGGGAAGGACGCGTATCCGCTCAGCCCACACATCGCAGTGGTTACCAGCTCTCACCACCGAGGAGGTGTGATACATCGCATTGATGAGGACCCAAGCTAGCGTGTGTAAAGTTAAGAACGCGAGCGGGAAGCCAAAGCAAGGGGGGGAAAGAGAACACCCCACAAGTCTGGCGCCTTAGACCGCTCGGCAATCCTGACGTGGTCTATTGTAATTTGGACGTTTTATAAATTACATCTCTTGCATATATCGTGTCAGAAGTTGGATTCGATCCCACGCCCTCATACGACGACCAGAAAACACAGATTCACGTTGTGAACGAAGGAAAGTAAGCCCCTGGAGTCTGGCGCCTTAGACCGCTCGGCCATCCTGACGTGGTCTCTTGTATTTTGGACGTTTTATAAATTACATTTCTTCCAGTTAATTTATTAAAATATATCGTGTCAGAAGTGGGATTCGAACCCACGCCCTCATACGAGGACTAGAAAACACAGATTCACTATGTGAACGAAGGAAACTAACCCCCTTGCGTCTGGCGCCTTAGACCGCTCAACCATCCTGACGTGGTCTCTTGTAATTTGGACGTTTTATAAATTACATCTCTTGCAGTTAATTTATTAAAATATATCGTGTCAAAAGTGGGATTCGAACCCACGCCCTCATACGAGGACTAGAAAACACAGATTCACGATGTGAACGAAGGAAACTAACCCCCTTGCGTCTGGCGCCTTAGACCGCTCAACCATCCTGACGTGGTCTCTTGTAATTTGGACGTTTTATAAATTACATCTCTTGCAGTTAATTTATTAAAATATATCGTGTCAGAAGTAGGATTCGAACCCACGCCCTCATACGAGGACCAGAAAACACAGATTCACGTTGTGAACGAAGGAAACTAACCCCCTAAAGTCTGGCGCCTTAGACCGCTGGGCCCTCCTGACGTAGTCTCTTTTAATTTTGACGTTTTATAAATTACATCTCTTCTAGTTAATTTATTAAAACATATCGTGTCAGAAGTGGGATTCGAACCCACGCCCTTATACGAGGACCAGAAAACACAGACTCACGTTGTGAACGAAGGAAACTAAGCCCCTTGAGTCTGGCGCCTTAGACCGCTGGGCCCTCCTGACGTAGTCTCTTTTAATTTTGACGTTTTATAAATTATATCTCTTCTAGTTAATTTATTAAAACATATCGTGTCAGAAGTGGCATTCGAACCCACGCCCTTATACGAGGACCAGAAAACACAGATTCACGTTGTGAACGAAGGAAACTAAGCCCCTTGAGTCTGGCGCCTTAGACCGCTCGGCCATCCTGACGTGGACTCTTGTAATTTGGACGATTTATAAATTACATCTCTTCTAGTTAATTTCATAAAACATATCGTGTCAGAAGTGAGATTTGAACCCTTGCCCTCAAACGAGGACCAGAATACACGGATACACGTTGTGAACGAAAGAACTAAGCCCCTTAAGTCTGGCGCCTTAGACCGCTCGGCAATCCTGACGTGGTCTATTGTAATTTGGACGTTTTATAAATTACATCTCTTGCAGTTAATTTATTAAATTATATCGTGTCAGAAGTGGGCTTCGAACCCACGCCCTCATACGAGGACCAAAACACAGACTCACGTTGTGAACGAAAGAAAGTAAGCCCCTGGAGTCTGGCGCCTTAGACCGCTCGGCCATCCTGACGTGGTCTCTTGTATTTTGGACGTTTTATAAATTACATTTCTTCCAGTTAATTTATTAAAATATATCGTGTCAGAAGTGGGATTCGAACCCACGCCCTCATACGAGGACTAGAAAACACAGATTCACTATGTGAACGAAGGAAACTAACCCCCTTGCGTCTGGCGCCTTAGACCGCTCAACCATCCTGACGTGGTCTCTTGTAATTTGGACGTTTTATAAATTACATCTCTTGCAGTTAATTTATTAAAATATATCGTGTCAAAAGTGGGATTCGAACCCACGCCCTCATACGAGGACTAGAAAACACAGATTCACGATGTGAACGAAGGAAACTAACCCCCTTGCGTCTGGCGCCTTAGACCGCTCAACCATCCTGACGTGGACTCTTGTAATTTGGACGATTTATAAATTACATCTCTTCTAGTTAATTTCATAAAACATATCGTGTCAGAAGTGAGATTTGAACCCTTGCCCTCAAACGAGGACCAGAATACACGGATACACGTTGTGAACGAAAGAACTAAGCCCCTTAAGTCTGGCGCCTTAGACCGCTCGGCAATCCTGACGTGGTCTATTGTAATTTGGACGTTTTATAAATTACATCTCTTGCAGTTAATTTATTAAATTATATCGTGTCAGAAGTGGGCTTCGAACCCACGCCCTCATACGAGGACCAAAACACAGACTCACGTTGTGAACGAAAGAAAGTAAGCCCCTGGAGTCTGGCGCCTTAGACCGCTCGGCCATCCTGACGTGGTCTCTTGTATTTTGGACGTTTTATAAATTACATTTCTTCCAGTTAATTTATTAAAATATATCGTGTCAGAAGTGGGATTCGAACCCACGCCCTCATACGAGGACTAGAAAACACAGATTCACTATGTGAACGAAGGAAACTAACCCCCTTGCGTCTGGCGCCTTAGACCGCTCAACCATCCTGACGTGGTCTCTTGTAATTTGGACGTTTTATAAATTACATCTCTTGCAGTTAATTTATTAAAATATATCGTGTCAAAAGTGGGATTCGAACCCACGCCCTCATACGAGGACTAGAAAACACAGATTCACGATGTGAACGAAGGAAACTAACCCCCTTGCGTCTGGCGCCTTAGACCGCTCAACCATCCTGACGTGGTCTCTTGTAATTTGGACGTTTTATAAATTACATCTCTTGCAGTTAATTTATTAAAATATATCGTGTCAGAAGTGGGATTCGAACCCACGCCCTCATACGAGGACCAGAAAACACAGATTCACGTTGTGAACGAAGGAAACTAACCCCCTAAAGTCTGGCGCCTTAGACCGCTGGGCCCTCCTGACGTAGTCTCTTTTAATTTTGACGTTTTATAAATTACATCTCTTCTAGTTAATTTATTAAAACATATCGTGTCAGAAGTGGGATTCGAACCCACGCCCTTATACGAGGACCAGAAAACACAGACTCACGTTGTGAACGAAGGAAACTAAGCCCCTTGAGTCTGGCGCCTTAGACCGCTGGGCCCTCCTGACGTAGTCTCTTTTAATTTTGACGTTTTATAAATTATATCTTTTCTAGTTAATTTATTAAAACATATCGTGTCAGAAGTGGCATTCGAACCCACGCCCTTATACGAGGACCAGAAAACACAGATTCACGTTGTGAACGAAGGAAACTAAGCCCCTTGAGTCTGGCGCCTTAGACCGCTCGGCCATCCTGACGTGGTCTCTTGTAATTTGGACGATTTATAAATTACATCTCTTCTAGTTAATTTCATAAAACATATCGTGTCAGAAGTGAGATTTGAACCCTTGCCCTCAAACGAGGACCAGAATACACGGATACACGTTGTGAACGAAAGAACTAAGCCCCTTAAGTCTGGCGCCTTAGACCGCTCGGCAATCCTGACGTGGTCTATTGTAATTTGGACGTTTTATAAATTACATCTCTTGCAGTTAATTTATTAAATTATATCGTGTCAGAAGTGGGCTTCGAACCCACGCCCTCATACGAGGACCAAAACACAGACTCACGTTGTGAACGAAAGAAAGTAAGCCCCTGGAGTCTGGCGCCTTAGACCGCTCGGCCATCCTGACGTGGTCTCTTGTATTTTGGACGTTTTATAAATTACATTTCTTCCAGTTAATTTATTAAAATATATCGTGTCAGAAGTGGGATTCGAACCCACGCCCTCATACGAGGACTAGAAAACACAGATTCACTATGTGAACGAAGGAAACTAACCCCCTTGCGTCTGGCGCCTTAGACCGCTCAACCATCCTGACGTGGTCTCTTGTAATTTGGACGTTTTATAAATTACATCTCTTGCAGTTAATTTATTAAAATATATCGTGTCAAAAGTGGGATTCGAACCCACGCCCTCATACGAGGACTAGAAAACACAGATTCACGATGTGAACGAAGGAAACTAACCCCCTTGCGTCTGGCGCCTTAGACCGCTCAACCATCCTGACGTGGTCTCTTGTAATTTGGACGTTTTATAAATTACATCTCTTGCAGTTAATTTATTAAAATATATCGTGTCAGAAGTGGGATTCGAACCCACGCCCTCATACGAGGACCAGAAAACACAGATTCACGTTGTGAACGAAGGAAACTAACCCCCTAAAGTCTGGCGCCTTAGACCGCTGGGCCCTCCTGACGTAGTCTCTTTTAATTTTGACGTTTTATAAATTACATCTCTTCTAGTTAATTTATTAAAACATATCGTGTCAGAAGTGGGATTCGAACCCACGCCCTTATACGAGGACCAGAAAACACAGACTCACGTTGTGAACGAAGGAAACTAAGCCCCTTGAGTCTGGCGCCTTAGACCGCTGGGCCCTCCTGACGTAGTCTCTTTTAATTTTGACGTTTTATAAATTATATCTTTTCTAGTTAATTTATTAAAACATATCGTGTCAGAAGTGGCATTCGAACCCACGCCCTTATACGAGGACCAGAAAACACAGATTCACGTTGTGAACGAAGGAAACTAAGCCCCTTGAGTCTGGCGCCTTAGACCGCTCGGCCATCCTGACGTGGTCTCTTGTAATTTGGACGATTTATAAATTACATCTCTTCTAGTTAATTTCATAAAACATATCGTGTCAGAAGTGAGATTTGAACCCTTGCCCTCAAACGAGGACCAGAATACACGGATACACGTTGTGAACGAAAGAACTAAGCCCCTTAAGTCTGGCGCCTTAGACCGCTCGGCAATCCTGACGTGGTCTATTGTAATTTGGACGTTTTATAAATTACATCTCTTGCAGTTAATTTATTAAATTATATCGTGTCAGAAGTGGGCTTCGAACCCACGCCCTCATACGAGGACTAAAACACAGACTCACGTTGTGAACGAAAGAAAGTAAGCCCCTGGAGTCTGGCGCCTTAGACCGCTCGGCCATCCTGACGTGGTCTCTTGTATTTTGGACGTTTTATAAATTACATTTCTTCCAGTTAATTTATTAAAATATATCGTGTCAGAAGTGGGATTCGAACCCACGCCCTCATACGAGGACTAGAAAACACAGATTCACTATGTGAACGAAGGAAACTAACCCCCTTGCGTCTGGCGCCTTAGACCGCTCAACCATCCTGACTTGGTCCCTTGTAATTTGGACGTTTTATAAATTACATCTCTTGCAGTTAATTTATTAAAATATATCGTGTCAAAAGTGGGATTCGAACCCACGCCCTCATACGAGGACTAGAAAGCACAGATTCACGATGTGAACGAAGGAAACTAACCCCCTTGCGTCTGGCGCCTTAGACCGCTCAACCATCCTGACGTGGTCTCTTGTAATTTGGACGTTTTATAAATTACATCTCTTGCAGTTAATTTATTAAAATATATCGTGTCAGAAGTGGGATTCGAACCCACGCCCTCATACGAGGACCAGAAAACACAGATTCACGTTGTGAACGAAGGAAACTAACCCCCTAAAGTCTGGCGCCTTAGACCGCTGGGCCCTCCTGACGTAGTCTCTTTTAATTTTGACGTTTTATAAATTACATCTCTTCTAGTTAATTTATTAAAACATATCGTGTCAGAAGTGGGATTCGAACCCACGCCCTTATACGAGGACCAGAAAACACAGACTCACGTTGTGAACGAAGGAAACTAAGCCCCTTGAGTCTGGCGCCTTAGACCGCTGGGCCCTCCTGACGTAGTCTCTTTTAATTTTGACGTTTTATAAATTATATCTCTTCTAGTTAATTTATTAAAACATATCGTGTCAGAAGTGGCATTCGAACCCACGCCCTTATACGAGGACCAGAAAACACAGATTCACGTTGTGAACGAAGGAAACTAAGCCCCTTGAGTCTGGCGCCTTAGACCGCTCGGCCATCCTGACGTGGTCTCTTGTAATTTGGACGATTTATAAATTACATCTCTTCTAGTTAATTTCATAAAACATATCGTGTCAGAAGTGAGATTTGAACCCTTGCCCTCAAACGAGGACCAGAATACACGGATACACGTTGTGAACGAAAGAACTAAGCCCCTTAAGTCTGGCGCCTTAGACCGCTCGGCAATCCTGACGTGGTCTATTCTAGAGGGCCGGTAGGCCCTTCTAGATAAGATCCCACACCCTCCCGTAATGTTAAATGAAAATTCACAGATTTTCGCCGATTTTCCCATAGGAATAACATGGGGTTTTTGGTGCTCCGGTACATCGAATCATTTAGAAACTAAAGCGAAGTTACGTTTCGGAATACTTTTAAATTAACAAGTAACTATTCAAGGTGTGCCTTTTTCAAGTTTCATCAAAATTAATTAAGTCTAAGTATGTTAATTTAATTAAAAATGCAAGTACCTCAAAAGATTATTCTACAGCAGACGACGCTAATTGTTCATTACTCTACAGTAGACGACGCTAATTTGCCATTTCACCGCCTTGAAACTTTAACTTGATATTTTTCAATATATATAACACTATATTTATTAAAAACTTCTCTGGCGGGTCTAATTTTTGTTTAATTATGTGTCTCGGTTGAAATTCTATACTTAAGATACCTTTTTAATTTATATTTTAGATGTTAGTTTCGACTAAGGCTTAAGTTGCCTTACTTAGGCCATGGATTTATAATATAAGCTTACGCTTCATGGATATTTCACTGTAGCCTTCAGTAAGGCATTTTGATTTTAAACACATTTATGTCACAAAAATTCGCGCGGGTGGGGACTGGGGGGGCTGATGACGTAGAAATTGAGGCAAACTTTTTTCTTTCGGCGCGCGTGCGCGCGCGCTTTTCTAAAAATAATTTCGCGTGCGCTATTCAAAATTAGAACTCGATCACGTGAAAAACTTCAACCCCCCTCTGAATTTGCCTCAAATTCTACGTCACAAACGTGCGTGCCAGGCTGGTACTATTTCAGACGAGGAATAAATGTTGCGCGTTTTAAGGTGAGTGAAATATCCAGGAAGCGTAAGCTTCTATTATAAATCCATGCTTAGGCAGACTATTGAGTGAGTCTATGCAATGGGTGATTGTAAAGGCTGGAAGGATAGATGGATCAGTGTTGGAAATAATGATTTTTTTAAAACTGGACCTGTGGCCTAGGTATTTTAATTAAAATAACTGGCCACGGTGCCACTCACTGTAACGTACAAGGACAGTCATGGATAATTGAAATCGTAAAGTGGACTGTAAAAGATAGTTTAAAAATCGTGGCAGGTTGGTTTTGAAGTTGACTATAAAGCTCGGGTTCTAAAACGAATTGTGAGCCATATATTATAAGAATTAGTAGAAGTGTAGAACCATTTTTAACCTCGTCCTAGAAGTGAAAAATTTAAGGCAAAAAATTATTTTATAATAGATTAATACAAATAAAGACTGAAGGAACAGATATTATATAAAAAGGACTTGGTGTGCCCAAGCCTAAAAAACAAAACGATAAGAGTTTTTTCCAGTTGACTGAAGCGCAGATATTTTGTTTTTCTATATAATCTTAAAGACAATCTGTATTTTACTACTCTTTAGAATTTAATTCAATCTCCTGATTTTACTGGTAATGGATTTATTTCCAATAAATTAATTGAAATAAAATATTACTTATCTCAGATTTTTCAACAACAATTCCATTTTCGTAAAATTTTATCATGAAAAATCTGAGATAAGTAATTTTTTATTTCAATTAATTTTTAGGAAATAAATCCATTACCAGTAAAATCAGGAGATTGAATTAAATTCTAAAGAGTAGTAAAATACAGATTGTCTTTAAGATTATATAGAAAAACAAAATATCTGCGCTTCAGTCAACTGGAAAAAACTCTTATCGTTTTGTTTTTTAGGCTTGGGCACACCAAGTCCTTTTTATATATTGTAATTTGGACGTTTTATAAATTACATCTCTTGCAGTTAATTTATTAAATTATATCGTGTCAGAAGTGGGCTTCGAACCCACGCCCTCATACGAGGACCAAAACACAGACTCACGTTGTGAACGAAGGAAAGTAAGCCCCTGGAGTCTGGCGCCTTAGACCGCTCGGCCATCCTGACGTGGTCTCTTGTATTTTGGACGTTTTATAAATTACATTTCTTCCAGTTAATTTATTAAAATATATCGTGTCAGAAGTGGGATTCGAACCCAAGCCCTCATACGAGGACTAGAAAGCACAGATTCACGATGTGAACGAAGGAAACTAACCCCCTTGCGTCTGGCGCCTTAGACCGCTCAACCATCCTGACGTGGTCCCTTGTAATTTGGACGTTTTATAAATTACATCTCTTGCAGTTAATTTATTAAAATATATCGTGTCAAAAGTGGGATTCGAACCCACGCCCTCATACGAGGACTAGAAAGCACAGATTCACGATGTGAACGAAGGAAACTAACCCCCTTGCGTCTGGCGCCTTAGACCGCTCAACCATCCTGACGTGGTCTCTTGTAATTTGGACGTTTTATAAATTACATCTCTTGCAGTTAATTTATTAAAATATATCGTGTCAGAAGTGGGATTCGAACCCACGCCCTCATACGAGGACCAGAAAACACAGATTCACGTTGTGAACGAAGGAAACTAACCCCCTAAAGTCTGGCGCCTTAGACCGCTGGGCCCTCCTGACGTAGTCTCTTTTAATTTTGACGTTTTATAAATTACATCTCTTCTAGTTAATTTATTAAAACATATCGTGTCAGAAGTGGGATTCGAACCCACGCCCTTATACGAGGACCAGAAAACACAGACTCACGTTGTGAACGAAGGAAACTAAGCCCCTTGAGTCTGGCGCCTTAGACCGCTGGGCCCTCCTGACGTAGTCTCTTTTAATTTTGACGTTTTATAAATTATATCTCTTCTAGTTAATTTATTAAAACATATCGTGTCAGAAGTGGCATTCGAACCCACGCCCTTATACGAGGACCAGAAAACACAGATTCACGTTGTGAACGAAGGAAACTAAGCCCCTTGAGTCTGGCGCCTTAGACCGCTCGGCCATCCTGACGTGGTCTCTTGTAATTTGGACGATTTATAAATTACATCTCTTCTAGTTAATTTCATAAAACATATCGTGTCAGAAGTGAGATTTGAACCCTTGCCCTCAAACGAGGACCAGAATACACGGATACACGTTGTGAACGAAAGAACTAAGCCCCTTAAGTCTGGCGCCTTAGACCGCTCGGCAATCCTGACGTGGTCTATTGTAATTTGGACGTTTTATAAATTACATCTCTTGCAGTTAATTTATTAAATTATATCGTGTCAGAAGTGGGCTTCGAACCCACGCCCTCATACGAGGACCAAAACACAGACTCACGTTGTGAACGAAGGAAAGTAAGCCCCTGGAGTCTGGCGCCTTAGACCGCTCGGCCATCCTGACGTGGTCTCTTGTATTTTGGACGTTTTATAAATTACATTTCTTCCAGTTAATTTATTAAAATATATCGTGTCAGAAGTGGGATTCGAACCCACGCCCTCATACGAGGACTAGAAAACACAGATTCACTATGTGAACGAAGGAAACTAACCCCCTTGCGTCTGGCGCCTTAGACCGCTCAACCATCCTGACGTGGTCTCTTGTAATTTGGACGTTTTATAAATTACATCTCTTGCAGTTAATTTATTAAAATATATCGTGTCAAAAGTGGGATTCGAACCCACGCCCTCATACGAGGACTAGAAAACACAGATTCACGATGTGAACGAAGGAAACTAACCCCCTTGCGTCTGGCGCCTTAGACCGCTCAACCATCCTGACGTGGTCTCTTGTAATTTGGACGTTTTATAAATTACATCTCTTGCAGTTAATTTATTAAAATATATCGTGTCAGAAGTGGGATTCGAACCCACGCCCTCATACGAGGACCAGAAAACACAGATTCACGTTGTGAACGAAGGAAACTAACCCCCTAAAGTCTGGCGCCTTAGACCGCTGGGCCCTCCTGACGTAGTCTCTTTTAATTTTGACGTTTTATAAATTACATCTCTTCTAGTTAATTTATTAAAACATATCGTGTCAGAAGTGGGATTCGAACCCACGCCCTTATACGAGGACCAGAAAACACAGACTCACGTTGTGAACGAAGGAAACTAAGCCCCTTAGAGTCTGGCGCCTTAGACCACTGGGCCCTCCTGACGTGGTCTCTTTTAATTTTGACGTTTTATAAATTATATCTCTTCTAGTTAATTTATTAAAACATATCGTGTCAGAAGTGGCATTCGAACCCACGCCCTTATACGAGGACCAGAAAACACAGATTCACGTTGTGAACGAAGGAAACTAAGCCCCTTGAGTCTGGCGCCTTAGACCGCTCGGCCATCCTGACGTGGTCTCTTGTAATTTGGACGATTTATAAATTACATCTCTTCTAGTTAATTTCATAAAACATATCGTGTCAGAAGTGAGATTTGAACCCTTGCCCTCAAACGAGGACCAGAATACACGGATACACGTTGTGAACGAAAGAACTAAGCCCCTTGAGTCTGGCGCCTTAGACCGCTCGGCCATCCTGACGTGGTCTCTTGTAATTTGGACGATTTATTAATTACATCTCTTCTAGTTAATTTCATAAAACATATCGTGTCAGAAGTGAGATTTGAACCCTTGCCCTCAAACGAGGACCAGAATACACGGATACACGTTGTGAACGAAAGAACTAAGCCCCTTAAGTCTGGCGCCTTAGACCGCTCGGCAATCCTGACGTGGTCTATTGTAATTTGGACGTTTTATAAATTACATCTCTTGCAGTTAATTTATTAAATTATATCGTGTCAGAAGTGGGCTTCGAACCCACGCCCTCATACGAGGACCAAAACACAGACTCACGTTGTGAACGAAGGAAAGTAAGCCCCTGGAGTCTGGCGCCTTAGACCGCTCGGCCATCCTGACGTGGTCTCTTGTATTTTGGACGTTTTATAAATTACATTTCTTCCAGTTAATTTATTAAAATATATCGTGTCAGAAGTGGGATTCGAACCCACGCCCTCATACGAGGACTAGAAAACACAGATTCACTATGTGAACGAAGGAAACTAACCCCCTTGCGTCTGGCGCCTTAGACCGCTCAACCATCCTGACGTGGTCTCTTGTAATTTGGACGTTTTATAAATTACATCTCTTGCAGTTAATTTATTAAAATATATCGTGTCAAAAGTGGGATTCGAACCCACGCCCTCATACGAGGACTAGAAAACACAGATTCACGATGTGAACGAAGGAAACTAACCCCCTTGCGTCTGGCGCCTTAGACCGCTCAACCATCCTGACGTGGTCTCTTGTAATTTGGACGTTTTATAAATTACATCTCTTGCAGTTAATTTATTAAAATATATCGTGTCAGAAGTGGGATTCGAACCCACGCCCTCATACGAGGACCAGAAAACACAGATTCACGTTGTGAACGAAGGAAACTAACCCCCTAAAGTCTGGCGCCTTAGACCGCTGGGCCCTCCTGACGTAGTCTCTTTTAATTTTGACGTTTTATAAATTACATCTCTTCTAGTTAATTTATTAAAACATATCGTGTCAGAAGTGGGATTCGAACCCACGCCCTTATACAAGGACCAGAAAACACAGACTCACGTTGTGAACGAAGGAAACTAAGCCCCTTAGAGTCTGGCGCCTTAGACCGCTGGGCCCTCCTGACGTAGTCTCTTTTAATTTTGACGTTTTATAAATTATATCTCTTCTAGTTAATTTATTAAAACATATCGTGTCAGAAGTGGCATTCAAACCCACGCCCTTATACGAGGACCAGAAAACACAGATTCACGTTGTGAACGAAGGAAACTAAGCCCCTTGAGTCTGGCGCCTTAGACCGCTCGGCCATCCTGACGTGGTCTCTTGTAATTTGGACGATTTATAAATTACATCTCTTCTAGTTAATTTCATAAAACATATCGTGTCAGAAGTGAGATTTGAACCCTTGCCCTCAAACGAGGACCAGAATACACGGATACACGTTGTGAACGAAAGAACTAAGCCCCTTGAGTCTGGCGCCTTAGACCGCTCGGCCATCCTGACGTGGTCTCTTGTAATTTGGACGATTTATAAATTACATCTCTTCTAGTTAATTTCATAAAACATATCGTGTCAGAAGTGAGATTTGAACCCTTGCCCTCAAACGAGGACCAGAATACACGGATACACGTTGTGAACGAAAGAACTAAGCCCCTTAAGTCTGGCGCCTTAGACCGCTCGGCAATCCTGACGTGGTCTAGTGTAATTTGGACGTTTTATAAATTACATCTCTTGCAGTTAATTTATTAAATTATATCGTGTCAGAAGTGGGCTTCGAACCCACGCCCTCATACGAGGACCAAAACACAGACTCACGTTGTGAACGAAGGAAAGTAAGCCCCTGGAGTCTGGCGCCTTAGACCGCTCGGCCATCCTGACGTGGTCTCTTGTATTTTGGACGTTTTATAAATTACATTTCTTCCAGTTAATTTATTAAAATATATCGTGTCAGAAGTGGGATTCGAACCCAAGCCCTCATACGAGGACTAGAAAGCACAGATTCACGATGTGAACGAAGGAAACTAACCCCCTTGCGTCTGGCGCCTTAGACCGCTCAACCATCCTGACGTGGTCCCTTGTAATTTGGACGTTTTATAAATTACATCTCTTGCAGTTAATTTATTAAAATATATCGTGTCAAAAGTGGGATTCGAACCCACGCCCTCATACGAGGACTAGAAAGCACAGATTCACGATGTGAACGAAGGAAACTAACCCCCTTGCGTCTGGCGCCTTAGACCGCTCAACCATCCTGACGTGGTCTCTTGTAATTTGGACGTTTTATAAATTACATCTCTTGCAGTTAATTTATTAAAATATATCGTGTCAGAAGTGGGATTCGAACCCACGCCCTCATACGAGGACCAGAAAACACAGATTCACGTTGTGAACGAAGGAAACTAACCCCCTAAAGTCTGGCGCCTTAGACCGCTGGGCCCTCCTGACGTAGTCTCTTTTAATTTTGACGTTTTATAAATTACATCTCTTCTAGTTAATTTATTAAAACATATCGTGTCAGAAGTGGGATTCGAACCCACGCCCTTATACGAGGACCAGAAAACACAGACTCACGTTGTGAACGAAGGAAACTAAGCCCCTTGAGTCTGGCGCCTTAGACCGCTGGGCCCTCCTGACGTAGTCTCTTTTAATTTTGACGTTTTATAAATTATATCTCTTCTAGTTAATTTATTAAAACATATCGTGTCAGAAGTGGCATTCGAACCCACGCCCTTATACGAGGACCAGAAAACACAGATTCACGTTGTGAACGAAGGAAACTAAGCCCCTTGAGTCTGGCGCCTTAGACCGCTCGGCCATCCTGACGTGGTCTCTTGTAATTTGGACGATTTATAAATTACATCTCTTCTAGTTAATTTCATAAAACATATCGTGTCAGAAGTGAGATTTGAACCCTTGCCCTCAAACGAGGACCAGAATACACGGATACACGTTGTGAACGAAAGAACTAAGCCCCTTAAGTCTGGCGCCTTAGACCGCTCGGCAATCCTGACGTGGTCTATTGTAATTTGGACGTTTTATAAATTACATCTCTTGCAGTTAATTTATTAAATTATATCGTGTCAGAAGTGGGCTTCGAACCCACGCCCTCATACGAGGACCAAAACACAGACTCACGTTGTGAACGAAGGAAAGTAAGCCCCTGGAGTCTGGCGCCTTAGACCGCTCGGCCATCCTGACGTGGTCTCTTGTATTTTGGACGTTTTATAAATTACATTTCTTCCAGTTAATTTATTAAAATATATCGTGTCAGAAGTGGGATTCGAACCCACGCCCTCATACGAGGACTAGAAAACACAGATTCACTATGTGAACGAAGGAAACTAACCCCCTTGCGTCTGGCGCCTTAGACCGCTCAACCATCCTGACGTGGTCTCTTGTAATTTGGACGTTTTATAAATTACATCTCTTGCAGTTAATTTATTAAAATATATCGTGTCAAAAGTGGGATTCGAACCCACGCCCTCATACGAGGACTAGAAAACACAGATTCACGATGTGAACGAAGGAAACTAACCCCCTTGCGTCTGGCGCCTTAGACCGCTCAACCATCCTGACGTGGTCTCTTGTAATTTGGACGTTTTATAAATTACATCTCTTGCAGTTAATTTATTAAAATATATCGTGTCAGAAGTGGGATTCGAACCCACGCCCTCATACGAGGACCAGAAAACACAGATTCACGTTGTGAACGAAGGAAACTAACCCCCTAAAGTCTGGCGCCTTAGACCGCTGGGCCCTCCTGACGTAGTCTCTTTTAATTTTGACGTTTTATAAATTACATCTCTTCTAGTTAATTTATTAAAACATATCGTGTCAGAAGTGGGATTCGAACCCACGCCCTTATACGAGGACCAGAAAACACAGACTCACGTTGTGAACGAAGGAAACTAAGCCCCTTAGAGTCTGGCGCCTTAGACCGCTGGGCCCTCCTGACGTGGTCTCTTTTAATTTTGACGTTTTATAAATTATATCTCTTCTAGTTAATTTATTAAAACATATCGTGTCAGAAGTGGCATTCGAACCCACGCCCTTATACGAGGACCAGAAAACACAGATTCACGTTGTGAACGAAGGAAACTAAGCCCCTTGAGTCTGGCGCCTTAGACCGCTCGGCCATCCTGACGTGGTCTCTTGTAATTTGGACGATTTATAAATTACATCTCTTCTAGTTAATTTCATAAAACATATCGTGTCAGAAGTGAGATTTGAACCCTTGCCCTCAAACGAGGACCAGAATACACGGATACACGTTGTGAACGAAAGAACTAAGCCCCTTGAGTCTGGCGCCTTAGACCGCTCGGCCATCCTGACGTGGTCTCTTGTAATTTGGACGATTTATTAATTACATCTCTTCTAGTTAATTTCATAAAACATATCGTGTCAGAAGTGAGATTTGAACCCTTGCCCTCAAACGAGGACCAGAATACACGGATACACGTTGTGAACGAAAGAACTAAGCCCCTTAAGTCTGGCGCCTTAGACCGCTCGGCAATCCTGACGTGGTCTATTGTAATTTGGACGTTTTATAAATTACATCTCTTGCAGTTAATTTATTAAATTATATCGTGTCAGAAGTGGGCTTCGAACCCACGCCCTCATACGAGGACCAAAACACAGACTCACGTTGTGAACGAAGGAAAGTAAGCCCCTGGAGTCTGGCGCCTTAGACCGCTCGGCCATCCTGACGTGGTCTCTTGTATTTTGGACGTTTTATAAATTACATTTCTTCCAGTTAATTTATTAAAATATATCGTGTCAGAAGTGGGATTCGAACCCACGCCCTCATACGAGGACTAGAAAACACAGATTCACTATGTGAACGAAGGAAACTAACCCCCTTGCGTCTGGCGCCTTAGACCGCTCAACCATCCTGACGTGGTCTCTTGTAATTTGGACGTTTTATAAATTACATCTCTTGCAGTTAATTTATTAAAATATATCGTGTCAAAAGTGGGATTCGAACCCACGCCCTCATACGAGGACTAGAAAACACAGATTCACGATGTGAACGAAGGAAACTAACCCCCTTGCGTCTGGCGCCTTAGACCGCTCAACCATCCTGACGTGGTCTCTTGTAATTTGGACGTTTTATAAATTACATCTCTTGCAGTTAATTTATTAAAATATATCGTGTCAGAAGTGGGATTCGAACCCACGCCCTCATACGAGGACCAGAAAACACAGATTCACGTTGTGAACGAAGGAAACTAACCCCCTAAAGTCTGGCGCCTTAGACCGCTGGGCCCTCCTGACGTAGTCTCTTTTAATTTTGACGTTTTATAAATTACATCTCTTCTAGTTAATTTATTAAAACATATCGTGTCAGAAGTGGGATTCGAACCCACGCCCTTATACAAGGACCAGAAAACACAGACTCACGTTGTGAACGAAGGAAACTAAGCCCCTTAGAGTCTGGCGCCTTAGACCGCTGGGCCCTCCTGACGTAGTCTCTTTTAATTTTGACGTTTTATAAATTATATCTCTTCTAGTTAATTTATTAAAACATATCGTGTCAGAAGTGGCATTCAAACCCACGCCCTTATACGAGGACCAGAAAACACAGATTCACGTTGTGAACGAAGGAAACTAAGCCCCTTGAGTCTGGCGCCTTAGACCGCTCGGCCATCCTGACGTGGTCTCTTGTAATTTGGACGATTTATAAATTACATCTCTTCTAGTTAATTTCATAAAACATATCGTGTCAGAAGTGAGATTTGAACCCTTGCCCTCAAACGAGGACCAGAATACACGGATACACGTTGTGAACGAAAGAACTAAGCCCCTTGAGTCTGGCGCCTTAGACCGCTCGGCCATCCTGACGTGGTCTCTTGTAATTTGGACGATTTATAAATTACATCTCTTCTAGTTAATTTCATAAAACATATCGTGTCAGAAGTGAGATTTGAACCCTTGCCCTCAAACGAGGACCAGAATACACGGATACACGTTGTGAACGAAAGAACTAAGCCCCTTAAGTCTGGCGCCTTAGACCGCTCGGCAATCCTGACGTGGTCTAGTGTAATTTGGACGTTTTATAAATTACATCTCTTGCAGTTAATTTATTAAATTATATCGTGTCAGAAGTGGGCTTCGAACCCACGCCCTCATACGAGGACCAAAACACAGACTCACGTTGTGAACGAAGGAAAGTAAGCCCCTGGAGTCTGGCGCCTTAGACCGCTCGGCCATCCTGACGTGGTCTCTTGTATTTTGGACGTTTTATAAATTACATTTCTTCCAGTTAATTTATTAAAATATATCGTGTCAGAAGTGGGATTCGAACCCACGCCCTCATACGAGGACTAGAAAACACAGATTCACTATGTGAACGAAGGAAACTAACCCCCTTGCGTCTGGCGCCTTAGACCGCTCAACCATCCTGACGTGGTCTCTTGTAATTTGGACGTTTTATAAATTACATCTCTTGCAGTTAATTTATTAAAATATATCGTGTCAAAAGTGGGATTCGAACCCACGCCCTCATACGAGGACTAGAAAACACAGATTCACGATGTGAACGAAGGAAACTAACCCCCTTGCGTCTGGCGCCTTAGACCGCTCAACCATCCTGACGTGGTCTCTTGTAATTTGGACGTTTTATAAATTACATCTCTTGCAGTTAATTTATTAAAATATATCGTGTCAGAAGTGGGATTCGAACCCACGCCCTCATACGAAGACCAGAAAACACAGATTCACGTTGTGAACGAAGGAAACTAACCCCCTAAAGTCTGGCGCCTTAGACCGCTGGGCCCTCCTGACGTAGTCTCTTTTAATTTTGACGTTTTATAAATTACATCTCTTCTAGTTAATTTATTAAAACATATCGTGTCAGAAGTGGGATTCGAACCCACGCCCTTATACGAGGACCAGAAAACACAGACTCACGTTGTGAACGAAGGAAACTAAGCCCCTTGAGTCTGGCGCCTTAGACCGCTGGGCCCTCCTGACGTAGTCTCTTTTAATTTTGACGTTTTATAAATTATATCTCTTCTAGTTAATTTATTAAAACATATCGTGTCAGAAGTGGCATTCGAACCCACGCCCTTATACGAGGACCAGAAAACACAGATTCACGTTGTGAACGAAGGAAACTAAGCCCCTTGAGTCTGGCGCCTTAGACCGCTCGGCCATCCTGACGTGGTCTCTTGTAATTTGGACGATTTATAAATTACATCTCTTCTAGTTAATTTCATAAAACATATCGTGTCAGAAGTGGGATTCGAACCCACGCCCTCATACGAGGACTAGAAAACACAGATTCACTATGTGAACGAAGGAAACTAACCTCCTTGCGTCTGGCGCCTTAGACCGCTCAACCATCCTGACGTGGTCTCTTGTAATTTGGACGTTTTATAAATTACATCTCTTGCAGTTAATTTATTAAAATATATCGTGTCAAAAGTGGGATTCGAACCCACGCCCTCATACGAGGACTAGAAAACACAGATTCACGATGTGAACGAAGGAAACTAACCCCCTTGCGTCTGGCGCCTTAGACCGCTCAACCATCCTGACGTGGTCTCTTGTAATTTGGACGTTTTATAAATTACATCTCTTGCAGTTAATTTATTAAAATATATCGTGTCAGAAGTGGGATTCGAACCCACGCCCTCATACGAGGACCAGAAAACACAGATTCACGTTGTGAACGAAGGAAACTAACCCCCTAAAGTCTGGCGCCTTAGACCGCTGGGCCCTCCTGACGTAGTCTCTTTTAATTTTGACGTTTTATAAATTACATCTCTTCTAGTTAATTTATTAAAACATATCGTGTCAGAAGTGGGATTCGAACCCACGCCCTTATACGAGGACCAGAAAACACAGACTCACGTTGTGAACGAAGGAAACTAAGCCCCTTGAGTCTGGCGCCTTAGACCGCTGGGCCCTCCTGACGTAGTCTCTTTTAATTTTGACGTTTTATAAATTATATCTCTTCTAGTTAATTTATTAAAACATATCGTGTCAGAAGTGGCATTCGAACCCATGCCCTTATACGAGGACCAGAAAACACAGATTCACGTTGTGAACGAAGGAAACTAAGCCCCTTGAGTCTGGCGCCTTAGACCGCTCGGCCATCCTGACGTGGTCTCTTGTAATTTGGACGATTTATAAATTACATCTCTTCTAGTTAATTTCATAAAACATATCGTGTCAGAAGTGAGATTTGAACCCTTGCCCTCAAACGAGGACCAGAATACACGGATACACGTTGTGAACGAAAGAACTAAGCCCCTTAAGTCTGGCGCCTTAGACCGCTCGGCAATCCTGACGTGGTCTATTATAATTTGGACGTTTTATAAATTACATCTCTTGCAGTTAATTTATTAAATTATATTATATCGTGTCAGAAGTGGGCTTCGAACCCACGCCCTCATACGAGGACCAAAACACAGACTCACGTTGTGAACGAAGGAAAGTAAGCCCCTGGAGTCTGGCGCCTTAGACCGCTCGGCCATCCTGACGTGGTCTCTTGTATTTTGGACGTTTTATAAATTACATTTCTTCCAGTTAATTTATTAAAATATATCGTGTCAGAAGTGGGATTCGAACCCACGCCCTCATACGAGGACTAGAAAACACAGATTCACTATGTGAACGAAGGAAACTAACCTCCTTGCGTCTGGCGCCTTAGACCGCTCAACCATCCTGACGTGGTCTCTTGTAATTTGGACGTTTTATAAATTACATCTCTTGCAGTTAATTTATTAAAATATATCGTGTCAAAAGTGGGATTCGAACCCACGCCCTCATACGAGGACTAGAAAACACAGATTCACGATGTGAACGAAGGAAACTAACCCCCTTGCGTCTGGCGCCTTAGACCGCTCAACCATCCTGACGTGGTCTCTTGTAATTTGGACGTTTTATAAATTACATCTCTTGCAGTTAATTTATTAAAATATATCGTGTCAGAAGTGGGATTCGAACCCACGCCCTCATACGAGGACCAGAAAACACAGATTCACGTTGTGAACGAAGGAAACTAACCCCCTAAAGTCTGGCGCCTTAGACCGCTGGGCCCTCCTGACGTAGTCTCTTTTAATTTTGACGTTTTATAAATTACATCTCTTCTAGTTAATTTATTAAAACATATCGTGTCAGAAGTGGGATTCGAACCCACGCCCTTATACGAGGACCAGAAAACACAGACTCACGTTGTGAACGAAGGAAACTAAGCCCCTTGAGTCTGGCGCCTTAGACCGCTGGGCCCTCCTGACGTAGTCTCTTTTAATTTTGACGTTTTATAAATTATATCTCTTCTAGTTAATTTATCAAAACATATCGTGTCAGAAGTGGCATTCGAACCCATGCCCTTATACGAGGACCAGAAAACACAGATTCACGTTGTGAACGAAGGAAACTAAGCCCCTTGAGTCTGGCGCCTTAGACCGCTCGGCCATCCTGACGTGGTCTCTTGTAATTTGGACGATTTATAAATTACATCTCTTCTAGTTATGTCATAAAACATATCGTGTCAGAAGTGAGATTTGAACCCTTGCCCTCAAACGAGGACCAGAATACACGGATACACGTTGTGAACGAAAGAACTAAGCCCCTTAAGTCTGGCGCCTTAGACCGCTCGGCAATCCTGACGTGGTCTATTGTAATTTGGACGATTTATAAATTACATCTCTTCTAGTTAATTTCATAAAACATATCGTGTCAGAAGTGGGATTTGAACCCTTGCCCTCAAACGAGGACCAGAATACACGGATTCACGTTGTGATCGAAAGAACTAAGCCCCTTAAGTCTGGCGCCTTAGACCACTCGGCCATCCTGACGTGGTCTATTGTAATTTGGACGTTTTATAAATTACATCTCTTCCAGTTAATTTATTAAAATATATCGTGTCAGAAGTGGGATTCGAACCCACGCCCTCATACGAGGACCAGAAAACACAGATTCACGTTGTGAACGAAGGAAACTAAGCCCCTTGAGTCTGGCGCCTTAGACCGCTCGGCTATCCTGACGTGGTCTATCGTAATTTGGACGTTTTATAAATTACATCTCTTGCAGTTAATTTATTAAAATATATCGTGTCAGAAGTGGGATTCGAACCCACGCCCTCATACGAGGACCAGAAAACACAGATTCACGTTGTGAACGAAGGAAAGTAAGCCCCTTGACTCTGGCGCCTTAGACCGCTCGGCCATCCTGACGTGGTCTATTGTAATTTGGACGTTTTATAAATTACATCTCTTGCAGTTAATTTATTAAAATATATCGTGTCAGAAGTGGGATTCGAACCCACGCCCTCATACGAGGACCAGAAAACACAGATTCACGTTGTGAACGAAGGAAACTAACCCCCTAAAGTCTGGCGCCTTAGACCGCTGGGCCCTCCTGACGTAGTCTCTTTTAATTTTGACGTTTTATAAATTACATCTCTTCTAGTTAATTTATTAAAACATATCGTGTCAGAAGTGGGATTCGAACCCACGCCCTTATACGAGGACCAGAAAACACAGACTCACGTTGTGAACGAAGGAAACTAAGCCCCTTGAGTCTGGCGCCTTAGACCGCTGGGCCCTCCTGACGTAGTCTCTTTTAATTTTGACGTTTTAAAAATTATATCTCTTCTAGTTAATTTATCAAAACATATCGTGTCAGAAGTGGCATTCGAACCCATGCCCTTATACGAGGACCAGAAAACACAGATTCACGTTGTGAACGAAGGAAACTAAGCCCCTTGAGTCTGGCGCCTTAGACCGCTCGGCCATCCTGACGTGGTCTCTTGTAATTTGGACGATTTATAAATTACATCTCTTCTAGTTATGTCATAAAACATATCGTGTCAGAAGTGAGATTTGAACCCTTGCCCTCAAACGAGGACCAGAATACACGGATACACGTTGTGAACGAAAGAACTAAGCCCCTTAAGTCTGGCGCCTTAGACCGCTCGGCAATCCTGACGTGGTCTATTGTAATTTGGACGATTTATAAATTACATCTCTTCTAGTTAATTTCATAAAACATATCGTGTCAGAAGTGGGATTTGAACCCTTGCCCTCAAACGAGGACCAGAATACACGGATTCACGTTGTGATCGAAAGAACTAAGCCCCTTAAGTCTGGCGCCTTAGACCACTCGGCCATCCTGACGTGGTCTATTGTAATTTGGACGTTTTATAAATTACATCTCTTCCAGTTAATTTATTAAAATATATCGTGTCAGAAGTGGGATTCGAACCCACGCCCTCATACGAGGACCAGAAAACACAGATTCACGTTGTGAACGAAGGAAACTAAGCCCCTTGAGTCTGGCGCCTTAGACCGCTCGGCCATCCTGACGTGGTCTATTGTAATTTGGACGTTTTATAAATTACATCTCTTGCAGTTAATTTATTAAAATATATCGTGTCAGAAGTGGGATTCGAACCCACGCCCTCATACGAGGACCAGAAAACACAGATTCACGTTGTGAATGAAAGAAATTAAGCCCCTTGAGTCTGGCGCCTTAGACCGCTCGGCCATCCTGACGTGGTCTCTTGTAATTTTGACGATTTATAAATTACATCTCTTCTAGTTAATTTCATAAAACATATCGTGTCAGAAGTGAGATTTGAACCCTTGCCCTCCATCGAGGACCAGAATACACGGATTCACGTTGTGAACGAAAGAACTAAGCCCCTTAAGTCTGGCGCCTTAGACCGCTCGGCAATCCTGACGTGGTCTATTGTAATTTGGACGTTATATAAATTACATCTCTTGCAAATAATTTATTAAAATTGTCGTGTCAGAAGTGATATTCGAACCCACGCCCTCATACGAGGACCAGAAAACACAGATTCACGTTGTGAACGAAGGAAAGTAAGCCCCTTGAGTCTGGCGCCTTAGACCGCTCGGCCATACTGACGTGGTCTCTTGTATTTTGGACGTTTTATAAATTACATTTCTTCCAGTTAATTTATTAAAATATATCGTGTCAGAAGTGGGATTCGAACCCACGCCCTCATACGAGGACCAGAAAACACAGATTCACGTTGTGAATGAAGGAAACTAACCCCCTTGAGTCTGGCGCCTTAGACCGCTCGGCCATCCCAACGTGGTCTCTTTTAATTTGGACGTTTTTTGAATTACATCTCTTCCAGTTAATTTCATAAAACATATCGTGTCAGAAGTGGGACTCGAACCCACGCTCTTATACGAGGACCAGAAAACACAGATTCACGTTGTGAACGAAGGAAACTAACCCCCTTGAGTCTGGCGCCTTAGACCGCTCAACCATCCTGACGTGGTCTCTTGTAATTTGGACGTTTTATAAATTACATCTCTTGCAGTTAATTTATTAAAATATATCGTGTCAAAAGTGGGATTGGAACCCACGCCCTTATACGAGGACCAGAAAACACAGATTCACGTTGTGAGCGAAGGAAACTAAGCCTTTGAGTCTGCCGCCTTAGACCGCTCGGCCATCCTGACGTGGTCTATCGTAATTTGAACGTTTTATAAATTACATCTCTTCCAGTTAATTTATTAAAATATATCGTGTCAGAAGTGGGATTCGAACCCACGCCCTCATACGAGGACCAGAAAACACAGATTCACGTTGTGAACGAAGGAAACTAACCCCCTAAAGTCTGGCGCCTAAGACCGCTGGGCCCTCCTGACGTACTCTCTTTTAATTTTGACGTTTTATAAATTACATCTCTTCTAGTTAATTTATTAAAACATATCGTGTCAGAAATGGGATTCGAACCCACGCCCTTATACGAGGACCAGAAAACACAGATTCACGTTGTGAACGAAGGAAACTAACCCCCTAAAGTCTGGCGCCTTAGACCGCTGGGCCCTCCTGACGTAGTCTCTTTTAATTTTGACGTTTTATAAATTACATCTCTTCTAGTTAATTTATTAAAACATATCGTGTCAGAAGTGGGATTCGAACCCACGCCCTTATACGAGGACCAGAAAACACAGACTCACGTTGTGAACGAAGGAAACTAAGCCCCTTGAGTCTGGCGCCTTAGACCGCTGGGCCCTCCTGACGTAGTCTCTTTTAATTTTGACGTTTTATAAATTATATCTCTTCTAGTTAATTTATCAAAACATATCGTGTCAGAAGTGGCATTCGAACCCATGCCCTTATACGAGGACCAGAAAACACAGATTCACGTTGTGAACGAAGGAAACTAAGCCCCTTGAGTCTGGCGCCTTAGACCGCTCGGCCATCCTGACGTGGTCTCTTGTAATTTGGACGATTTATAAATTACATCTCTTCTAGTTATGTCATAAAACATATCGTGTCAGAAGTGAGATTTGAACCCTTGCCCTCAAACGAGGACCAGAATACACGGATACACGTTGTGAACGAAAGAACTAAGCCCCTTAAGTCTGGCGCCTTAGACCGCTCGGCAATCCTGACGTGGTCTATTGTAATTTGGACGATTTATAAATTACATCTCTTCTAGTTAATTTCATAAAACATATCGTGTCAGAAGTGGGATTTGAACCCTTGCCCTCAAACGAGGACCAGAATACACGGATTCACGTTGTGATCGAAAGAACTAAGCCCCTTAAGTCTGGCGCCTTAGACCACTCGGCCATCCTGACGTGGTCTATTGTAATTTGGACGTTTTATAAATTACATCTCTTCCAGTTAATTTATTAAAATATATCGTGTCAGAAGTGGGATTCGAACCCACGCCCTCATACGAGGACCAGAAAACACAGATTCACGTTGTGAACGAAGGAAACTAAGCCCCTTGAGTCTGGCGCCTTAGACCGCTCGGCTATCCTGACGTGGTCTATCGTAATTTGGACGTTTTATAAATTACATCTCTTGCAGTTAATTTATTAAAATATATCGTGTCAGAAGTGGGATTCGAACCCACGCCCTCATACGAGGACCAGAAAACACAGATTCACGTTGTGAACGAAGGAAAGTAAGCCCCTTGACTCTGGCGCCTTAGACCGCTCGGCCATCCTGACGTGGTCTATTGTAATTTGGACGTTTTATAAATTACATCTCTTGCAGTTAATTTATTAAAATATATCGTGTCAGAAGTGGGATTCGAACCCACGCCCTCATACGAGGACCAGAAAACACAGATTCACGTTGTGAATGAAAGAAATTAAGCCCCTTGAGTCTGGCGCCTTAGACCGCTCGGCCATCCTGACGTGGTCTCTTGTAATTTTGACGATTTATAAATTACATCTCTTCTAGTTAATTTCATAAAACATATCGTGTCAGAAGTGAGATTTGAACCCTTGCCCTCCATCGAGGACCAGAATACACGGATTCACGTTGTGAACGAAAGAACTAAGCCCCTTAAGTCTGGCGCCTTAGACCGCTCGGCAATCCTGACGTGGTCTATTGTAATTTGGACGTTATATAAATTACATCTCTTGCAAATAATTTATTAAAATTGTCGTGTCAGAAGTGATATTCGAACCCACGCCCTCATACGAGGACCAGAAAACACAGATTCACGTTGTGAACGAAGGAAAGTAAGCCCCTTGAGTCTGGCGCCTTAGACCGCTCGGCCATACTGACGTGGTCTCTTGTATTTTGGACGTTTTATAAATTACATTTCTTCCAGTTAATTTATTAAAATATATCGTGTCAGAAGTGGGATTCGAACCCACGCCCTCATACGAGGACCAGAAAACACAGATTCACGTTGTGAATGAAGGAAACTAACCCCCTTGAGTCTGGCGCCTTAGACCGCTCGGCCATCCCAACGTGGTCTCTTTTAATTTGGACGTTTTTTGAATTACATCTCTTCCAGTTAATTTCATAAAACATATCGTGTCAGAAGTGGGACTCGAACCCACGCTCTTATACGAGGACCAGAAAACACAGATTCACGTTGTGAACGAAGGAAACTAACCCCCTTGAGTCTGGCGCCTTAGACCGCTCAACCATCCTGACGTGGTCTCTTGTAATTTGGACGTTTTATAAATTACATCTCTTGCAGTTAATTTATTAAAATATATCGTGTCAAAAGTGGGATTGGAACCCACGCCCTTATACGAGGACCAGAAAACACAGATTCACGTTGTGAGCGAAGGAAACTAAGCCTTTGAGTCTGCCGCCTTAGACCGCTCGGCCATCCTGACGTGGTCTATCGTAATTTGAACGTTTTATAAATTACATCTCTTCCAGTTAATTTATTAAAATATATCGTGTCAGAAGTGGGATTCGAACCCACGCCCTCATACGAGGACCAGAAAACACAGATTCACGTTGTGAACGAAGGAAACTAACCCCCTAAAGTCTGGCGCCTAAGACCGCTGGGCCCTCCTGACGTACTCTCTTTTAATTTTGACGTTTTATAAATTACATCTCTTCTAGTTAATTTATTAAAACATATCGTGTCAGAAATGGGATTCGAACCCACGCCCTTATACGAGGACCAGAAAACACAGATTCACGTTGTGAACGAAGGAAACTAAGCCCCTTAAGTCTGGCGCCTTAGACCGCTCGGCAATCCTGACGTGGTCTATTGTAATTTGGACGTTTTATAAATTACATCTCTTGCAGTTAATTTATTAAAATATATCGTGTCAGAAGTGGGATTCGAACCCACGCCCTCAAACGAGGACCAGAATACACAGATTCACGTTGTGAACGAAGGAAAGTAAGCCCCTTGAGTCTGGCGCCTTAAACCGCTCCGCCATACTGACGTGGTCTCTTGTATTTTGGACGTTTTATAAATTACATTTCTTCCAGTTAATTTATTAAAATATATCGTGTCAGAAGTGGGATTCGAACCCACGCCCTCATACGAGGACCAGAAAACACAGATTCACGTTGTGAACGAAGGAAACTAACCCCCTTGAGTCTGGCGCCTTAGACCGCTCGGCCATCCCGTCGTGGTCTCTTGTAATTTGGACGTTTTTTGAATTACATCTCTTCCAGTTAATTTCATAAAACATATCGTGTCAGAAGTGGCATTGGAACCCACGCCCTTATACGAGGACCAGAAAACACAGATTCACGTTGTGAACGAAGGAAACTAAGCCTTTGAGTCTGGCGCCTTAGACCGCTCGGCCATCCTGACGTGGTCTATCGTAATTTGAACGTTTTATAAATTACATCTCTTCCAGTTAATTTATTAAAATATATCGTGTCAGAAGTGGGATTCGAACCCACGCCCTCATACGAGGACCAGAAAACACAGATTCACGTTGTGAACGAAGGAAACTAATTCCCTAAAGTCTGGCGCCTTAGACCGCTGGGCCCTCCTGACGTGGTCTCCTTTAATTTTGACGTTTTATAAATTACATTTCTTCAAGTTAATTTATTAAAACATATCGTGTCAGAAGTGGGTTTCGAACCCACGCCCTTATACGAGGACCAGAAAACACAGATTCACGTTGTGAACGAAGGAAACTAAGCCCCTTGAGTCTGGCGCCTTAGACCGCTCGGCCATCCTGACGTGGTCTATTGTAATTTGGACGTTTTATAAACTACATCTCTTGCAGTTATTTTATTAAAACATATCGTGTCAGAAGAGGGATTCGAACCCACGCCCTCATACGAGGACCAGAAAACACATATTCACGTTGTGAACGAAGGAAAGTAAGCCCCTTGAGTCTGGCGCCTTAGACCGCTCGGCCATACTGACGTGGTCTCTTTTATTTTGGACGTTTTATAAATTACATTTCTTCCAGTTAATTTATTAAAATATATCGTGTCATAAGTGGGATTCGAACCCACGCCCTCATACGAGGACCAGAAAACACAGATTCACGTTGTGAACGAAGGAAACTAACCCCCTTGAGTCTGGTGCCTTAGACCGCTCGGCCATCCCGACGTGGTCTCTTGTAATTTGGACGTTTTTTGAATTACATCTCTTGCAGTTAATTTATTAAAATATATCGTGTCAGAAGTGGGATTCGAACCCACGCCCTTATACGAGGACCAGAAAACACAGATTCACGTTGTGAACGAAGGAAACTAAGCCCCTTGAGTCTGGCGCCTTAGACCGCTCGGCCATCCTGACGTGGTCTATTGTAATTTGGACGTTTTATAAATTACATCTCTTGCAGTTAATTTATTAAAACATATCGTGCCAGAAGAGGGATTCGAACCCACGCCCTCATACGAGGACCAGAAAACACAGATTCACGTTGTGAACGAAGGAAACTAACCCCCTTGAGTCTGGCGCCTTAGACCGCTCGGCCATCCCGACGTGGTCTCTTGTAGTTTGGACGTTTTTTGAATTACATCTCTTGCAGTTAATTTATTAAAATATATCGTGTCAGAAGTGGGATTCGAACCCACGCCCTTATACGAGGACCAGAAAACACAGATTCACGTTGTGAACGAAGGAAACTAAGCCTTTGAGTCTGGCGCCTTAGACCGCTCGGCCATCCTGACGTGGTCTATCGTAATTTGAACGTTTTATAAATTACATCTCTTCCAGTTAATTTATTAAAATATATCGTGTCAGAAGTGGGATTCGAACCCACGCCCTCATACGAGGACCAGAAAACACAGATTCACGTTGTGAACGAAGGAAACTAACCCCCTAAAGTCTGGCGCCTTAGACCGCTGGGCCCTCCTGACGTGGTCTCCTTTAATTTTGACGTTTTATAAATTACATTTCTTCAAGTTAATTTATTAAAACATATCGTGTCAGAAGTGGGTTTCGAACCCACGCCCTTATACGAGGACCAGAAAACACAGATTCACGTTGTGAACGAAGGAAACTAAGCCCCTTGAGTCTGGCGCCTTAGACCGCTCGGCCATCCTGACGTGGTCTATTGTAATTTGGACGTTTTATAAATTACATCTCTTGCAGTTAATTTATTAAAACATATCGTGTCAGAAGAGGGATTCGAACCCACGCCCTCATACGAGGACCAGAAAACACAGATTCACGTTGTGAACGAAGGAAAGTAAGCCCCTTGAGTCTGGCGCCTTAGACCGCTCGGCCATACTGACGTGGTCTCTTTTATTTTGGACGTTTTATAAATTACAATTCTTCCAGTTAATTTATTAAAATATATCGTGTCATAAGTGGGATTCGAACCCACGCCCTCATACGAGGACCAGAAAACACAGATTCACGTTGTGAACGAAGGAAACTAACCCCCTTGAGTCTGGCGCCTTAGACCGCTCGGCCATCCCGACGTGGTCTCTTGTAATTTGGACGTTTTTTGAATTACATCTCTTGCAGTTAATTTATTAAAATATATCGTGTCAGAAGTGGGATTCGAACCCACGCCCTCATACGAGGACCAGAAAACACAGATTCACGTTGTGAATGAAAGAAATTAAGCCCCTTGAGTCTGGCGCCTTAGACCGCTCGGCCATCCTGACGTGGTCTCTTGTAATTTTGACGATTTATAAATTACATCTCTTCTAGTTAATTTCATAAAACATATCGTGTCAGAAGTGAGATTTGAACCCTTGCCCTCCATCGAGGACCAGAATACACGGATTCACGTTGTGAACGAAAGAACTAAGCCCCTTAAGTCTGGCGCCTTAGACCGCTCGGCAATCCTGACGTGGTCTATTGTAATTTGGACGTTTTATAAATTACATCTCTTGCAAATAATTTATTAAAATTGTCGTGTCATAAGTGATATTCGAACCCACGCCCTCATACGAGGACCAGAAAACACAGATTCACGTTGTGAACGAAGGAAACTAAGCCTCTTGAGTCTGGCGCCTTAGACCGCTCGGCTATCCTGACGTGGTCTATTATAATTTGGACGTTTTATAAATTACATCTCTTCTAGTTAATTTCATAAAACATATCGTGTCAGAAGTGGGATTTGAACCCTTGCCCTCAAACGAGGACCAGAATACACGGATTCACGTTGTGAACGAAAGAACTAAGCCCATTAAGTCTGGCGCCTTAGACCACTCGGCCATCCTGACGTGGTCTCTTGTAATTTGGACGTTTTATAAATTATATCTCTTGCAGTTAATTTATTAAAATATATCGTGTCAAAAAGGGGATTGGAACCCACACCCTTATACGAGGACCAGAAAACACAGATTCACGTTGTGAACGAAGGAAACTAAGCCTTTGAGTCTGGCGCCTTAGACCGCTCGGCCATCCTGACGTGGTCTATCGTAATTTGAACGTTTTATAAATTACATCTCTTCCAGTTAATATATTAAAATATATCGTGTCAGAAGTGGGATTCGAACCCACGCCCTCATACGAGGACCAGAAAACACAGATTCACGTTGTGAACGAAGGAAACTAACCCCCTAAAGTCTGGCGCCTTAGACCGCTGGGCCCTCCTGAAGTAGTCTCTTTTAATTTTGACGTTTTATAAATTACATCTCTTCTAGTTAATTTATTAAAACATATCGTGTCAGAAGTGGGATTCGAACCCACGCCCTTATACGAGGACCAGAAAACACAGATTCACGTTGTGAACGAAGGAAACTAAGCCCCTTGAGTCTGGCGCCTTAGACCGCTCGGCCATCCTGACGTGGTCTTTTGTAATTTGGACGATTTATAAATTACATCTCTTCTAGTTAATTTCATAAAAAATATCGTGTCAAAAGTGGGATTTGAACCCTTGCCCTCAAACGAGGACCAGAATACACGGATTCACGTTGTGAACGAAAGAACTAAGCCCCTTAAGTCTGGCGCCTTAGACCGCTCGGCAATCCTGACGTGGTCTATTGTAATTTGGACGTTTTATAAATTACATCTCTTGCAGTTAATTTATTAAAATATGTCGTGTCAGAAGTTGGATTCGAACCCACGCCCTCATACGAGGACCAGAAAACACAGATTCACGTTGTGAACGAAGGAAAGTAAGCCCCTGGAGTCTGGCGCCTTAGACCGCTCGGCCATCCTGACGTGCTCTCTTGTATTTTGGACGTTTTATAAATTACATTTCTTCCAGTTAATTTATTAAAATATATCGTGTCAGAAGTGGGATTCGAACCCACGCCCTCATACGAGGACTAGAAAACACAGATTCACGTTGTGAACGAAGGAAACTAACCCCCTTGCGTCTGGCGACTTAGACCGCTCGGCCATCCTGACGAGGTCTATCGTAATTTGAACGTTTTATAAATTACATCTCTTCCAGTTAATTTATTAAAATATATCGTGTCAGAAGTGGGATTCGAACCCACGCCCTCATACGAGGACCAGAAAACACAGATTCACGTTGTGAACGAAGGAAACTAACCCCCTTGAGTCTGGCGCCTTAGACCGCTCGGCCATCCCAACGTGGTCTCTTTTAATTTGGACGTTTTTTGAATTACATCTCTTCCAGTTAATTTCATAAAACATATCGTGTCAGAAGTGGGACTTGAACCCACGCTCTTATACGAGGACCAGAAAACACAGATTCACGTTGTGAACGAAGGAAACTAACCCCCTTGAGTCTGGCGCCTTAGACTGCTCAACCATCCTGACGTGGTCTCTTGTAATTTGGACGTTTTATAAATTATATCTCTTGCAGTTAATTTATTAAAATATAACGTGTCAAAAAGGGGATTGGAACCCACGCCCTTATACGAGGACCAGAAAACACAGATTCACGTTGTGAACGAAGGAAACTAAGCCTTTGAGTCTGGCGCCTTAGACCGCTCGGCCATCCTGACGTGGTCTATCGTAATTTGAACGTTTTATAAATTACATCTCTTCCAGTTAATTTATTAAAATATATCGTGTCAGAAGTGGGATTCGAACCCACGCCCTCATACGAGGACCAGAAAACACAGATTCACGTTGTGAACGAAGTAAACTAACCCCCTAAAGTCTGGCGCCTTAGACCGCTGGGCCCTCCTGACGTAGTCTCTTTTAATTTTGACGTTTTATAAATTACATCTCTTCTAGTTAATTTATTAAAACATATCGTGTCAGAAGTGGGATTCGAACCCACGCCCTTATACGAGGACCAGAAAACACAGATTCACGTTGTGAACGAAGGAAACTAAGCCCCTTGAGTCTGGCGCCTTAGACCGCTCGGCCATCCTGACGTGGTCTTTTGTAATTTGGACGATTTATAAATTACATCTCTTCTAGTTAATTTCATAAAAAATATCGTGTCAAAAGTGGGATTTGAACCCTTGCCCTCAAACGAGGACCAGAATACACGGATTCACGTTGTGAACGTAAGAACTAAGCCCCTTAAGTCTGGCGCCTTAGACCGCTCAGCAATCCTGACGTGGTCTATTGTAATTTGGACGTTTTATAAATTACATCTCTTGCAGTTAATTTATTAAAATATGTCGTGTCAGAAGTTGGATTCGAACCCACGCCCTCATACGAGGACCAGAAAACACAGATTCACGTTGTGAACGAAGGAAAGTAAGCCCCTGGAGTCTGTCGCCTTAGACCGCTCGGCCATCCTGACGTGGTCTCTTGTATTTTGGACGTTTTATAAATTACATTTCTTCCAGTTAATTTATTAAAATATATCGTGTCAGAAGTGGGATTCGAACCCACGCCCTCATACGAGGACTAGAAAACACAGATTCACGTTGTGAACGAAGGAAACTAACCCCCTTGCGTCTGGCGACTTAGACCGCTCGGCCATCCTGACGAGGTCTATCGTAATTTGAACGTTTTATAAATTACATCTCTTCCAGTTAATTTATTAAAATATATCGTGTCAGAAGTGGGATTCGAACCCACGCCCTCATACGAGGACCAGAAAACACAGATTCACGTTGTGAACGAAGGAAACTAACCCCCTAAAGTCTGGCGCCTTAGACCGCTGGGCCCTCCTGACGTGGTCTCTTTTAATTTTGACGTTTTAAAATTACATCTCTTCAAGTTAATTTATTAAAACATATCGTGTCATAAGTGGGACTCGAACCCACGCTCTTATACGAGGACCAGAAAACACAGATTCACGTTGTGAACGAAGGAAACTAACCCCCTTGAGTCTGGCGCCTTAGACCGCTCGGCCATCCCAAAGTGGTCTCTTTTAATTTGGACGTTTTTTGAATTACATCTCTTCCAGTTAATTTCATAAAACATATCGTGTCAGAAGTGGGACTTGAACCCACGCTCTTATACGAGGACCAGAAAACACAGATTCACGTTGTGAACGAAGGAAACTAACCCCCTTGAGTCTGGCGCCTTAGACTGCTCAACCATCCTGACGTGGTCTCTTGTAATTTGGACGTTTTATAAATTATATCTCTTGCAGTTAATTTATTAAAATATAACGTGTCAAAAAGGGGATTGGAACCCACGCCCTTATACGAGGACCAGAAAACACAGATTCACGTTGTGAACGAAGGAAACTAAGCCTTTGAGTCTGGCGCCTTAGACCGCTCGGCCATCCTGACGTGGTCTATCGTAATTTGAACGTTTTATAAATTACATCTCTTCCAGTTAATTTATTAAAATATATCGTGTCAGAAGTGGGATTCGAACCCACGCCCTCATACGAGGACCAGAAAACACAGATTCACGTTGTGAACGAAGTAAACTAACCCCCTAAAGTCTGGCGCCTTAGACCGCTGGGCCCTCCTGACGTAGTCTCTTTTAATTTTGACGTTTTATAAATTACATCTCTTCTAGTTAATTTATTAAAACATATCGTGTCAGAAGTGGGATTCGAACCCACGCCCTTATACGAGGACCAGAAAACACAGATTCACGTTGTGAACGAAGGAAACTAAGCCCCTTGAGTCTGGCGCCTTAGACCGCTCGGCCATCCTGACGTGGTCTTTTGTAATTTGGACGATTTATAAATTACATCTCTTCTAGTTAATTTCATAAAAAATATCGTGTCAAAAGTGGGATTTGAACCCTTGCCCTCAAACGAGGACCAGAATACACGGATTCACGTTGTGAACGTAAGAACTAAGCCCCTTAAGTCTGGCGCCTTAGACCGCTCAGCAATCCTGACGTGGTCTATTGTAATTTGGACGTTTTATAAATTACATCTCTTGCAGTTAATTTATTAAAATATGTCGTGTCAGAAGTTGGATTCGAACCCACGCCCTCATACGAGGACCAGAAAACACAGATTCACGTTGTGAACGAAGGAAAGTAAGCCCCTGGAGTCTGTCGCCTTAGACCGCTCGGCCATCCTGACGTGGTCTCTTGTATTTTGGACGTTTTATAAATTACATTTCTTCCAGTTAATTTATTAAAATATATCGTGTCAGAAGTGGGATTCGAACCCACGCCCTCATACGAGGACTAGAAAACACAGATTCACGTTGTGAACGAAGGAAACTAACCCCCTTGCGTCTGGCGACTTAGACCGCTCGGCCATCCTGACGAGGTCTATCGTAATTTGAACGTTTTATAAATTACATCTCTTCCAGTTAATTTATTAAAATATATCGTGTCAGAAGTGGGATTCGAACCCACGCCCTCATACGAGGACCAGAAAACACAGATTCACGTTGTGAACGAAGGAAACTAACCCCCTAAAGTCTGGCGCCTTAGACCGCTGGGCCCTCCTGACGTGGTCTCTTTTAATTTTGACGTTTTAAAATTACATCTCTTCAAGTTAATTTATTAAAACATATCGTGTCATAAGTGGGACTCGAACCCACGCTCTTATACGAGGACCAGAAAACACAGATTCACGTTGTGAACGAAGGAAACTAACCCCCTTGAGTCTGGCGCCTTAGACCGCTCGGCCATCCTGACGTGGTCTCTTGTAATTTGGACGTTTTATAAATTATATCTCTTGCAGTTAATTTATTAAAATATATCGTGTCAAAAGTGGGATTGGAACCCACGCCCTTATACGAGGACCAGAAAACACAGATTCACGTTGTGAACGAAGGAAACTAAGCCTTTGAGTCTGGCGCCTTAGACCGCTCGGCCAACCTGACGTGGTCTATCGTAATTTGAACGTTTTATAAATTACATCTCTTCCAGCTAATTTATTAAAATATATCGTGTCAGAAGTGGGATTCGAACCCACGCCCTCATACGAGGACCAGAAAACATTGATTCACGTTGTGAACGAAGGAAACTAACCCCCTAAAGTCTGGCGCCTTAGACCGCTGGGCCCTCCTGACGTGGTCTCTTTAATTTTGACGTTTTATAAATTACATCTCTTCTAGTTAATTTATTAAAACATATCGTGTCAGAAGTGGGATTCGAACCCACGCCCTTATACGATGACCAGAAAACACAGATTCACGTTGTGAACGAAGGAAACTAAGCCCCTTGAGTCTGGCGCCTTAGACCGCTCGGCCATCCTGACGTGATCTCTTGTAATTTGGACGATTTATAAATTACATCTCTTCTAGTTAATTTCATAAAACATATCGTGTCAAAAGTGGGATTTGAACCCTTGCCCTCAAACGAGGACCAGAATACACGGATTCACGTTGTGAACGAAAGAACTAAGCCCCTTAAGTCTGGCGCCTTAGACCGCTCGGCAATCCTGACGTGGTCTATTGTAATTTGGACGTTTTATAAATTACATCTCTTGCAGTTAATTTATTAAAATATATCGTGTCAGAAGTTGGATTCGAACCCACGCCCTCATACGAGGACCAGAAAACACAGATTCACGATGTGAACGAAGGAAAGTAAGCCCCTTGAGTCTGTCGCCTTAGACCGCTCGGCCATCCTGACGTGGTCTCTTGTATTTTGGACGTTTTATAAATTACATTTCTTCCAGTTAATTTATTAAAATATATCGTGTCAGAAGTGGGATTCAAACCCACGCCCTCATACGAGGACTAGAAAACACAGATTCACGTTGTGAACGAAGGAAACTAACCCCCTTGAGTCTGGCGACTTAGACCGCTCGGCCATCCTGACGTGGTCTATTGTAATTTGGACGTTTTTTAAATTACATCTCTTCCAGTTAATTTCATAAAACATATCGTGTCAGAAGTGGGATTCGAACCCACGCCCTTATACGAGGACCAGAAAACACAGATTCACGTTGTGAACGAAGGAAACTAAGCCTTTGAGTCTGGCACCTTAGACCGCTCGGCCACCCTGACGTGGTCTCTTGTAATTTGGACGTTTTATAAATTACATCTCTTGCAGTTAATTTCATAAAACATATCGTGTCAAAAGTGGGATTGGAACCCACGCCCTTATACGAGGACCAGAAAACACAGATTCACGTTGTGAACGAAGGAAACTAAGCCCCTTGAGTCTGGCGCCTTAGACCGCTCGGCCATCCTGACGTGGTCTTTTGTAATTTGGACGATTTATAAATTACATCTCTTCTAGTTAATTTCATAAAAAATATCGTGTCAAAAGTGGGATTTGAACCCTTGCCCTCAAACGAGGACCAGAATACACGGATTCACGTTGTGAACGAAAGAACTAAGCCCCTTAAGTCTGGCGCCTTAGACCGCTCAGCAATCCTGACGTGGTCTATTGTAATTTGGACGTTTTATAAATTACATCTCTTGCAGTTAATTTATTAAAATATGTCGTGTCAGAAGTTGGATTCGAACCCACGCCCTCATACGAGGACCAGAAAACACAGATTCACGTTGTGAACGAAGGAAAGTAAGCCCCTGGAGTCTGGCGCCTTAGACCGCTCGGCCATCCTGACGTGGTCTCTTGTATTTTGGACGTTTTATAAATTACATTTCTTCCAGTTAATTTATTAAAATATATCGTGTCAGAAGTGGGATTCGAACCCACGCCCTCATACGAGGACTAGAAAACACAGATTCACGTTGTGAACGAAGGAAACTAACCCCCTTGCGTCTGGCGACTTAGACCGCTCGGCCATCCTGACGAGGTCTATCGTAATTTGAACGTTTTATAAATTACATCTCTTCCAGTTAATTTATTAAAATATATCGTGTCAGAAGTGGGATTCGAACCCACGCCCTCATACGAGGACCAGAAAACACAGATTCACGTTGTGAACGAAGGAAACTAACCCCCTAAAGTCTGGCGCCTTAGACCGCTGGGCCCTCCTGACGTGGTCTCTTTTAATTTTGACGTTTTAAAATTACATCTCTTCAAGTTAATTTATTAAAACATATCGTGTCATAAGTGGGACTCGAACCCACGCTCTTATACGAGGACCAGAAAACACAGATTCACGTTGTGAACGAAGGAAACTAACCCCCTTGAGTCTGGCGCCTTAGACCGCTCGGCCATCCTGACGTGGTCTCTTGTAATTTGGACGTTTTATAAATTATATCTCTTGCAGTTAATTTATTAAAATATATCGTGTCAAAAGTGGGATTGGAACCCACGCCCTTATACGAGGACCAGAAAACACAGATTCACGTTGTGAACGAAGGAAACTAAGCCTTTGAGTCTGGCGCCTTAGACCGCTCGGCCAACCTGACGTGGTCTATCGTAATTTGAACGTTTTATAAATTACATCTCTTCCAGCTAATTTATTAAAATATATCGTGTCAGAAGTGGGATTCGAACCCACGCCCTCATACGAGGACCAGAAAACATTGATTCACGTTGTGAACGAAGGAAACTAACCCCCTAAAGTCTGGCGCCTTAGACCGCTGGGCCCTCCTGACGTGGTCTCTTTAATTTTGACGTTTTATAAATTACATCTCTTCTAGTTAATTTATTAAAACATATCGTGTCAGAAGTGGGATTCGAACCCACGCCCTTATACGATGACCAGAAAACACAGATTCACGTTGTGAACGAAGGAAACTAAGCCCCTTGAGTCTGGCGCCTTAGACCGCTCGGCCATCCTGACGTGATCTCTTGTAATTTGGACGATTTATAAATTACATCTCTTCTAGTTAATTTCATAAAACATATCGTGTCAAAAGTGGGATTTGAACCCTTGCCCTCAAACGAGGACCAGAATACACGGATTCACGTTGTGAACGAAAGAACTAAGCCCCTTAAGTCTGGCGCCTTAGACCGCTCGGCAATCCTGACGTGGTCTATTGTAATTTGGACGTTTTATAAATTACATCTCTTGCAGTTAATTTATTAAAATATATCGTGTCAGAAGTTGGATTCGAACCCACGCCCTCATACGAGGACCAGAAAACACAGATTCACGATGTGAACGAAGGAAAGTAAGCCCCTTGAGTCTGTCGCCTTAGACCGCTCGGCCATCCTGACGTGGTCTCTTGTATTTTGGACGTTTTATAAATTACATTTCTTCCAGTTAATTTATTAAAATATATCGTGTCAGAAGTGGGATTCAAACCCACGCCCTCATACGAGGACTAGAAAACACAGATTCACGTTGTGAACGAAGGAAACTAACCCCCTTGAGTCTGGCGACTTAGACCGCTCGGCCATCCTGACGTGGTCTATTGTAATTTGGACGTTTTTTAAATTACATCTCTTCCAGTTAATTTCATAAAACATATCGTGTCAGAAGTGGGATTCGAACCCACGCCCTTATACGAGGACCAGAAAACACAGATTCACGTTGTGAACGAAGGAAACTAAGCCTTTGAGTCTGGCGCCTTAGACCGCTCGGCCACCCTGACGTGGTCTCTTGTAATTTGGACGTTTTATAAATTACATCTCTTGCAGTTAATTTCATAAAACATATCGTGTCAAAAGTGGGATTGGAACCCACGCCCTTATACGAGGACCAGAAAACACAGATTCACGTTGTGAACGAAGGAAACTAAGCCCCTTGAGTCTGGCGCCTTAGACCGCTCGGCCATCCTGACGTGGTCTTTTGTAATTTGGACGATTTATAAATTACATCTCTTCTAGTTAATTTCATAAAAAATATCGTGTCAAAAGTGGGATTTGAACCCTTGCCCTCAAACGAGGACCAGAATACACGGATTCACGTTGTGAACGAAAGAACTAAGCCCCTTAAGTCTGGCGCCTTAGACCGCTCAGCAATCCTGACGTGGTCTATTGTAATTTGGACGTTTTATAAATTACATCTCTTGCAGTTAATTTATTAAAATATGTCGTGTCAGAAGTTGGATTCGAACCCACGCCCTCATACGAGGACCAGAAAACACAGATTCACGTTGTGAACGAAGGAAAGTAAGCCCCTGGAGTCTGGCGCCTTAGACCGCTCGGCCATCCTGACGTGGTCTCTTGTATTTTGGACGTTTTATAAATTACATTTCTTCCAGTTAATTTATTAAAATATATCGTGTCAGAAGTGGGATTCGAACCCACGCCCTCATACGAGGACTAGAAAACACAGATTCACGTTGTGAACGAAGGAAACTAACCCCCTTGCGTCTGGCGACTTAGACCGCTCGGCCATCCTGACGAGGTCTATCGTAATTTGAACGTTTTATAAATTACATCTCTTCCAGTTAATTTATTAAAATATATCGTGTCAGAAGTGGGATTCGAACCCACGCCCTCATACGAGGACCAGAAAACACAGATTCACGTTGTGAACGAAGGAAACTAACCCCCTAAAGTCTGGCGCCTTAGACCGCTGGGCCCTCCTGACGTGGTCTCTTTTAATTTTGACGTTTTAAAATTACATCTCTTCAAGTTAATTTATTAAAACATATCGTGTCATAAGTGGGACTCGAACCCACGCTCTTATACGAGGACCAGAAAACACAGATTCACGTTGTGAACGAAGGAAACTAACCCCCTTGAGTCTGGCGCCTTAGACCGCTCGGCCATCCTACGTGGTCTCTTGTAATTTGGACGTTTTATAAATTATATCTCTTGCAGTTAATTTATTAAAATATATCGTGTCAAAAGTGGGATTGGAACCCACGCCCTTATACGAGGACCAGAAAACACAGATTCACGTTGTGAACGAAGGAAACTAAGCCTTTGAGTCTGGCGCCTTAGACCGCTCGGCCAACCTGACGTGGTCCATCGTAATTTGAACGTTTTATAAATTACATCTCTTCCAGCTAATTTATTAAAATATATCGTGTCAGAAGTGGGATTCGAACCCACGCCCTCATACGAGGACCAGAAAACATTGATTCACGTTGTGAACGAAGGAAACTAACCCCCTAAAGTCTGGCGCCTTAGACCGCTGGGCCCTCCTGACGTGGTCTCTTTAATTTTGACGTTTTATAAATTACATCTCTTCTAGTTAATTTATTAAAACATATCGTGTCAGAAGTGGGATTCGAACCCACGCACTTATACGATGACCAGAAAACACAGATTCACGTTGTGAACGAAGGAAACTAAGCCCCTTGAGTCTGGCGCCTTAGACCGCTCGGCCATCCTGACGTGGTCTCTTGTAATTTGGACGATTTATAAATTACATCTCTTCTAGTTAATTTCATAAAACATATCGTGTCAAAAGTGGGATTTGAACCCTTGCCCTCAAACGAGGACCAGAATACACGGATTCACGTTGTGAACGAAAGAACTAAGCCCCTTAAGTCTGGCGCCTTAGACCGCTCGGCAATCCTGACGTGGTCTATTGTAATTTGGACGTTTTATAAATTACATCTCTTGCAGTTAATTTATTAAAATATATCGTGTCAGAAGTTGGATTCGAACCCACGCCCTCATACGAGGACCAGAAAACACAGATTCACGATGTGAACGAAGGAAAGTAAGCCCCTTGAGTCTGTCGCCTTAGACCGCTCGGCCATCCTGACGTGGTCTCTTGTATTTTGGACGTTTTATAAATTACATTTCTTCCAGTTAATTTATTAAAATATATCGTGTCAGAAGTGGGATTCAAACCCACGCCCTCATACGAGGACTAGAAAACACAGATTCACGTTGTGAACGAAGGAAACTAACCCCCTTGAGTCTGGCGACTTAGACCGCTCGGCCATCCTGACGTGGTCTATTGTAATTTGGACGTTTTTTAAATTACATCTCTTCCAGTTAATTTCATAAAACATATCGTGTCAGAAGTGGGATTCGAACCCACGCCCTTATACGAGGACCAGAAAACACAGATTCACGTTGTGAACGAAGGAAACTAAGCCTTTGAGTCTGGCGCCTTAGACCGCTCGGCCACCCTGACGTGGTCTCTTGTAATTTGGACGTTTTATAAATTACATCTCTTGCAGTTAATTTCATAAAACATATCGTGTCAAAAGTGGGATTGGAACCCACGCCCTTATACGAGGACCAGAAAACACAGATTCACGTTGTGAACGAAGGAAACTAAGCCTTTGAGTCTGGCGCCTTAGACCGCTCGGCCATCCTGACGTGGTCTCTTGAAATTTGGAGGTTTTATAAATTACATCTCTTGCAAATAATTTATTAAAATATATCGTGTCAGAAGTGGGATTCGAACCCACGCCCTCATACGAGGACCAGAAAACACAGATTCACGTTGTGAACGAAGGAAACTAACCCCCTTAAGTCTGGCGCCTTAGACCGCTGGCACCTCCTGACGTGGTCTCTTTTAATTTTGACGTTTTATAAATTACATCTCTTCTAGTTAATTTATTAAAACATATCGTGTCAGAAGTGGGATTCGGGCCCACGCCTTCATACGAGGACCAGAAAACACAGATTCACGTTGTGAACGAAGGAAACTAAGCCCCTTGAGTCTGGCGCCTTAGACCGCTCGACCATCCTGCCGTGGTCTCTTGTAATCTGGACGTTTTATTAATTACATCTCTTCCAGTTAATTTCATAAAACATCGTGTCAGAAGTGGGATTTGAACCCTTGCCCTCAAAGGAGGACCAGAATACACAGATTCACGTTGTGAACGAATGAACTAGCCCCTTAAGTCTGGCGCCTTAGACCGCTGGGCCCTCCTGACGTCGTCTCTTTTAATTTGGACGTTTTATAAATTACATCTCTTCCAGTTAATTTATTTAAACATATCGTGTCAGAAGTGGGATTCGAACCCACGCCCTTATACGAGGACAAGAAAACACAGATTCACGTTGTGAACGATGGAAACTAAGCCCCTTGAGTCAAGCGTCTTAGACCGCTCGGCCATCCTGACGTGGTCTCTAGTATTTTGGACGTTTTATAAATTACACCTCTTCCAGTTAATTTCATAAAACATATCGTGTAGGAAGTGGGATTTGAACCCTTGCCCTCAAACGAGGACCAGAATACACGGGTTCACGTTGTGAACTAAGCCCCTCAAGTCTGGCGCCGTAGACCGCTGGGCCATCCTGACGTGGTCTCTTGTAATTTGGACGTTTTATAAATTACATCTCTTCCAGTTAATTTCATAAAACACATCGTGTAGGAAGTGGGATTTGAACCCTTGCCCTCAAACGAGGACCAGAATACACGGGTTCACGTTGTGAACTAAGCCCCTCAAGTCTGGCGCCGTAGACCGCTAGGCCATCCTGACGTGGTCTCTTGTAATTTGGACGTTTTATAAATTACATCTCTTCCAGTTAATTTCATAAAACATATCGTGTAGGAAGTGGGATTTGAACCCTTGCCATCAAACGAGGACCAGTATACACGGGTTCACGTTGTGAACTAAGCCCCTTAAGTCTGGCGCCGTAGACTGCTGGGCCCTCCTGACGTGGTCTCTTGTAATTTGGACGTTTTATAAATTGCATCTCTTCCCGTTAATTTATTAAAATATATCGTGTCAGAAGTGGGATTCGAACCCACGCCCTCATACGAGGACCAGAAAACTCACATTCACGTTGTGAACGAAGGAAACTAAGCCCCTTGAGTCTGGCGCCTTAGACCGCTCGGCCATCCTGACGTGGTCTCTTGCATTTTGGACGTTTTATAAATAAATCTCTTCCAGTTTATTTCATAAAACATATCGTGTAGGAAGTAGGATTTGAACCCTTGCCCTCAAACGAGGACCAGTTTACACGGGTTCACGTTGTGAGCTAAGCCCCTTAAGTCTGGCGCCGTAGACCGCTGGGCCCTCCTGACGTGGTCTCTTGTAATTTTGACGTTTTATAAATTACATCTCTTCCAGTAAATTTATTAAAACATATCGTGTCAGAAGAGGGATTCGAACCCACGCCCTCATACGAGGACCAGAAAACACAGATTCACGTTGTGAACGAAGGAAACTAACCCCCTAAAGTCTGGCGCCTTAGACCGCTGGGCCCTCCTGACGTGGTCTCTTTTAATTTTGACGTTTTATAAATTACATCTCTTGCAGTTAATTTATTAAAATATATCGTGTCAGAAGTTGGATTCGAACCCACGCCCTCATACGAGGACCAGAAAACACAGATTCACGATGTGAACGAAGGAAAGTAAGCCCCTTGAGTCTGGCGACTTAGACCGCTCGGCCATCCTGACGTGGTCTATTGTAATTTGGACGTTTTTTAAATTACATCTCTTCCAGTTAATTTCATAAAACATATCGTGTCAGAAGTGGGATTCGAACCCACGCCCTTATACGAGGACCAGAAAACACAGATTCACGTTGTGAACGAAGGAAACTAAGCCTTTGAGTCTGGCGCCTTAGACCGCTCGGCCACCCTGACGTGGTCTCTTGTAATTTGGACGTTTTATAAATTACATCTCTTGCAGTTAATTTCATAAAACATATCGTGTCAAAAGTGGGATTGGAACCCACGCCCTTATACGAGGACCAGAAAACACAGATTCACGTTGTGAACGAAGGAAACTAAGCCTTTGAGTCTGGCGCCTTAGACCGCTCGGCCATCCTGACGTGGTCTCTTGAAATTTGGAGGTTTTATAAATTACATCTCTTGCAAATAATTTATTAAAATATATCGTGTCAGAAGTGGGATTCGAACCCACGCCCTCATACGAGGACCAGAAAACACAGATTCACGTTGTGAACGAAGGAAACTAACCCCCTTAAGTCTGGCGCCTTAGACCGCTGGCACCTCCTGACGTGGTCTCTTTTAATTTTGACGTTTTATAAATTACATCTCTTCTAGTTAATTTATTAAAACATATCGTGTCAGAAGTGGGATTCGGGCCCACGCCTTCATACGAGGACCAGAAAACACAGATTCACGTTGTGAACGAAGGAAACTAAGCCCCTTGAGTCTGGCGCCTTAGACCGCTCGACCATCCTGACGTGGTCTCTTGTAATCTGGACGTTTTATTAATTACATCTCTTCCAGTTAATTTCATAAAACATCGTGTCAGAAGTGGGATTTGAACCCTTGCCCTCAAAGGAGGACCAGAATACACAGATTCACGTTGTGAACGAATGAACTAGCCCCTTAAGTCTGGCGCCTTAGACCGCTGGGCCCTCCTGACGTCGTCTCTTTTAATTTGGACGTTTTATAAATTACATCTCTTCCAGTTAATTTATTTAAACATATCGTGTCAGAAGTGGGATTCGAACCCACGCCCTTATACGAGGACAAGAAAACACAGATTCACGTTGTGAACGATGGAAACTAAGCCCCTTGAGTCAAGCGTCTTAGACCGCTCGGCCATCCTGACGTGGTCTCTAGTATTTTGGACGTTTTATAAATTACACCTCTTCCAGTTAATTTCATAAAACATATCGTGTAGGAAGTGGGATTTGAACCCTTGCCCTCAAACGAGGACCAGAATACACGGGTTCACGTTGTGAACTAAGCCCCTCAAGTCTGGCGCCGTAGACCGCTGGGCCATCCTGACGTGGTCTCTTGTAATTTGGACGTTTTATAAATTACATCTCTTCCAGTTAATTTCATAAAACACATCGTGTAGGAAGTGGGATTTGAACCCTTGCCCTCAAACGAGGACCAGAATACACGGGTTCACGTTGTGAACTAAGCCCCTCAAGTCTGGCGCCGTAGACCGCTAGGCCATCCTGACGTGGTCTCTTGTAATTTGGACGTTTTATAAATTACATCTCTTCCAGTTAATTTCATAAAACATATCGTGTAGGAAGTGGGATTTGAACCCTTGCCATCAAACGAGGACCAGTATACACGGGTTCACGTTGTGAACTAAGCCCCTTAAGTCTGGCGCCGTAGACTGCTGGGCCCTCCTGACGTGGTCTCTTGTAATTTGGACGTTTTATAAATTGCATCTCTTCCCGTTAATTTATTAAAATATATCGTGTCAGAAGTGGGATTCGAACCCACGCCCTCATACGAGGACCAGAAAACTCACATTCACGTTGTGAACGAAGGAAACTAAGCCCCTTGAGTCTGGCGCCTTAGACCGCTCGGCCATCCTGACGTGGTCTCTTGCATTTTGGACGTTTTATAAATAAATCTCTTCCAGTTTATTTCATAAAACATATCGTGTAGGAAGTAGGATTTGAACCCTTGCCCTCAAACGAGGACCAGTTTACACGGGTTCACGTTGTGAGCTAAGCCCCTTAAGTCTGGCGCCGTAGACCGCTGGGCCCTCCTGACGTGGTCTCTTGTAATTTTGACGTTTTATAAATTACATCTCTTCCAGTAAATTTATTAAAACATATCGTGTCAGAAGAGGGATTCGAACCCACGCCCTCATACGAGGACCAGAAAACACAGATTCACGTTGTGAACGAAGGAAACTAACCCCCTAAAGTCTGGCGCCTTAGACCGCTGGGCCCTCCTGACGTGGTCTCTTTTAATTTTGACGTTTTATAAATTACATCTCTTGCAGTTAATTTATTAAAATATATCGTGTCAGAAGTTGGATTCGAACCCACGCCCTCATACGAGGACCAGAAAACACAGATTCACGATGTGAACGAAGGAAAGTAAGCCCCTTGAGTCTGGCGACTTAGACCGCTCGGCCATCCTGACGTGGTCTCTTGTAATTTGGACGTTTTTTAAATTACATCTCTTCCAGTTAATTTCATAAAACATATCGTGTCAGAAGTGGGATTCGAACCCACGCCCTTATACGAGGACCAGAAAACACAGATTCACGTTGTGAACGAAGGAAACTAAGCCTTTTAGTCTGGCGCCTTAGACCGCTAGGCCATCCTGACGTGGTCTATCGTAATTTGAACGTTTTATAAATTACATCTCTTCCAGCTAATTTATTAAAATATATCGTGTCAGAAGTGGGATTCGAACCCACGCCCTCATACGAGGACCAGAAAACATTGATTCACGTTGTGAACGAAGGAAACTAACCCCCTAAAGTCTGGTGCCTTAGACCGCTCGGCCATCCTGACGTGGTCTCTTGTAATTTGGACGTTTTTAAATTACATCTCTTCCAGTTAATTTATTAAAACAAATCGTGTCAGAAGTGGGATTCGAACCCACGCCCTTATACGAGGACCAGAAAACACAGATTCACGTTGTGAACGAAGGAAACTAAGCCTTTGAGTCTGGCGCCTTAGACCGCTCGGCCACCCTGACGTGGTCTCTTGTAATTTGGACGTTTTATAAATTACATCTCTTGCAGTTAATTTATTAAAATATATCGTGTCAAAAGTGGGATTGGAACCCACGCCCTTATACGAGGACCAGAAAACACAGATTCACGTTGTGAACGAAGGAAACTAAGCCTTTGAGTCTGGCGCCTTAGACCGCTCGGCCAACCTGACGTGGTCTATCGTAATTTGAACGTTTTATAAATTACATCTCTTCCAGCTAATTTATTAAAATATATCGTGTCAGAAGTGGGATTCGAACCCACGCCCTCATACGAGGACCAGAAAACATTGATTCACGTTGTGAACGAAGGAAACTAACCCCCTAAAGTCTGGCGCCTTAGACCGCTGGGCCCTCCTGACGTGGTCTCTTTAATTTTGACGTTTTATAAATTACATCTCTTCTAGTTAATTTATTAAAACATATCGTGTCAGAAGTGGGATTCGGGCCCACGCCTTCATACGAGGACCAGAAAACACAGATTCACGTTGTGAACGAAGGAAACTAAGCCCCTTGAGTCTGGCGCCTTAGACCGCTCGACCATCCTGACGTGGTCTCTTGTAATCTGGACGTTTTATTAATTACATCTCTTCCAGTTAATTTCATAAAACATCGTGTCAGAAGTGGGATTTGAACCCTTGCCCTCAAAGGAGGACCAGAATACACAGATTCACGTTGTGAACGAATGAACTAGCCCCTTAAGTCTGGCGCCTTAGACCGCTGGGCCCTCCTGACGTCGTCTCTTTTAATTTGGACGTTTTATAAATTACATCTCTTCCAGTTAATTTATTTAAACATATCGTGTCAGAAGTGGGATTCGAACCCACGCCCTTATACGAGGACAAGAAAACACAGATTCACGTTGTGAACGATGGAAACTAAGCCCCTTGAGTCAAGCGTCTTAGACCGCTCGGCCATCCTGACGTGGTCTCTAGTATTTTGGACGTTTTATAAATTACATCTCTTCCAGTTAATTTCATAAAACATATCGTGTAGGAAGTGGGATTTGAACCCTTGCCCTCAAACGAGGACCAGAATACACGGGTTCACGTTGCGAACTAAGCCCCTCAAGTCTGGCGCCGTAGACCGCTGGGCCATCCTGACGTGGTCTCTTGTAATTTGGACGTTTTATAAATTACATCTCTTCCAGTTAATTTCATAAAACATATCGTGTAGGAAGTGGGATTTGAACCCTTGCCATCAAACGAGGACCAGTATACACGGGTTCACGTTGTGAACTAAGCCCCTTAAGTCTGGCGCCGTAGACTGCTGGGCCCTCCTGACGTGGTCTCTTGTAATTTGGACGTTTTATAAATTGCATCTCTTCCCGTTAATTTATTAAAATATATCGTGTCAGAAGTGGGATTCGAACCCACGCCCTCATACGAGGACCAGAAAACTCACATTCACGTTGTGAACGAAGGAAACTAAGCCCCTTGAGTCTGGCGCCTTAGACCGCTCGGCCATCCTGACGTGGTCTGTTGCATTTTGGACGTTTTATAAATAAATCTCTTCCAGTTTATTTCATAAAACATATCGTGTAGGAAGTAGGATTTGAACCCTTGCCCTCAAACGAGGACCAGTTTACACGGGTTCACGTTGTGAGCTAAGCCCCTTAAGTCTGGCGCCGTAGACCGCTGGGCCCTCCTGACGTGATCTCTTGTAATTTTGACGTTTTATAAATTACATCTCTTCCAGTAAATTTATTAAAACATATCGTGTCAGAAGAGGGATTCGAACCCACGCCCTCATACGAGGACCAGAAAACACAGATTCACGTTGTGAACGAAGGAAAGTAAGCCCCTTGAGTCTGGCGCCTTAGACCGCTCGGCCATTCTGACGTGGTCTCTTTTATTTTGGACGTTTTATAAATTACATTTCTTCCAGTTAATTTATTAAAATATATCGTGTCATAAGTGGGATTCGAACCCACGCCCTCATACGAGGACCAGAAAACACAGATTCACGTTGTGAACGAAGGAAACTAAGCCTTTGAGTCTGGCGCCTTAAACCGCTCGGCCATCCTGACGTGGTCTATCGTAATTTGAACGTTTTATAAATTACATCTCTTCCAGCTAATTTATTAAAATATATCGTGCCAGAAGTGGGATTCGAACCCACGCCCTCATACGAGGACCAGAAAACATTGATTCACGTTGTGAACGAAGGAAACTAACCCCCTAAAGTCTGGCGCCTTAGACCGCTGGGCCCTCCTGACGTGGTCTCTTTTAATTTTGACGTTTTATAAATTACATCTCTTGCAGTTAATTTATTAAAATATATCGTGTCAGAAGTTGGATTCGAACCCACGCCCTCATACGAGGACCAGAAAACACAGATTCACGATGTGAACGAAGGAAAGTAAGCCCCTTGAGTCTGGCGCCTTAGACCGCTCGGCCATCCTGACGTGGTCTCTTGTGTTTTGGACGTTTTATAAATTACATTTCTTCCAGTTAATTTATTAATATATATCGTGTCAGAAGTGGGATTCAAACCCACGCCCTCATACGAGGACTAGAAAACACAGATTCACGTTGTGAACGAAGGAAACTAACCCCCTTGAGTCTGGCGACTTAGACCGCTCGGCCATCCTGACGTGGTCTCTTGTAATTTGGACGTTTTTTAAATTACATCTCTTCCAGTTAATTTCATAAAACATATCGTGTCAGAAGTGGGATTCGAACCCACGCCCTTATACGAGGACCAGAAAACACAGATTCACGTTGTGAACGAAGGAAACTAAGCCTTTGAGTCTGGCGCCTTAGACCGCTCGGCCATCCTGACGTGGTCTATCGTAATTTGAACGTTTTATAAATTACATCTCTTCCAGCTAATTTATTAAAATATATCGTGTCAGAAGTGGGATTCGAACCCACGCCCTCATACGAGGACCAGAAAACATTGATTCACGTTGTGAACGAAGGAAACTAACCCCCTAAAGTCTGGTGCCTTAGACCGCTCGGCCCTCCTGACGTGGTCTCTTGTAATTTGGACGTTTTTAAATTACATCTCTTCCAGTTAATTTATTAAAACAAATCGTGTCAGAAGTGGGATTCGAACCCACGCCCTTATACGAGGACCAGAAAACACAGATTCACGTTGTGAACGAAGGAAACTAAGCCTTTGAGTCTGGCGCCTTAGACCGCTCGGCCACCCTGACGTGGTCTCTTGTAATTTGGACGTTTTATAAATTACATCTCTTGCAGTTAATTTATTAAAATATATCGTGTCAAAAGTGGGATTGGAACCCACGCCCTTATACGAGGACCAGAAAACACAGATTCACGTTGTGAACGAAGGAAACTAAGCCTTTGAGTCTGGCGCCTTAGACCGCTCGGCCAACCTGACGTGGTCTATCGTAATTTGAACGTTTTATAAATTACATCTCTTCCAGCTAATTTATTAAAATATATCGTGTCAGAAGTGGGATTCGAACCCACACCCTCATACGAGGACCAGAAAACATTGATTCACGTTGTGAACGAAGGAAACTAACCCCCTAAAGTCTGGCGCCTTAGACCGCTGGGCCCTCCTGACGTGGTCTCTTTAATTTTGACGTTTTATAAATTACATCTCTTCCAGTTAATTTCATAAAACATATCGTGTAGGAAGTGGGATTTGAACCCTTGCCATCAAACGAGGACCAGTATACACGGGTTCACGTTGTGAACTAAGCCCCTTAAGTCTGGCGCCGTAGACTGCTGGGCCCTCCTGACGTGGTCTCTTGTAATTTGGACGTTTTATAAATTGCATCTCTTCCCGTTAATTTATTAAAATATATCGTGTCAGAAGTGGGATTCGAACCCACGCCCTCATACGAGGACCAGAAAACTCACATTCACGTTGTGAACGAAGGAAACTAAGCCCCTTGAGTCTGGCGCCTTAGACCGCTCGGCCATCCTGACGTGGTCTGTTGCATTTTGGACGTTTTATAAATAAATCTCTTCCAGTTTATTTCATAAAACATATCGTGTAGGAAGTAGGATTTGAACCCTTGCCCTCAAACGAGGACCAGTTTACACGGGTTCACGTTGTGAGCTAAGCCCCTTAAGTCTGGCGCCGTAGACCGCTGGGCCCTCCTGACGTGATCTCTTGTAATTTTGACGTTTTATAAATTACATCTCTTCCAGTAAATTTATTAAAACATATCGTGTCAGAAGAGGGATTCGAACCCACGCCCTCATACGAGGACCAGAAAACACAGATTCACGTTGTGAACGAAGGAAACTAAGCCTTTGAGTCTGGCGCCTTAAACCGCTCGGCCATCCTGACGTGGTCTATCGTAATTTGAACGTTTTATAAATTACATCTCTTCCAGCTAATTTATTAAAATATATCGTGTCAGAAGTGGGATTCGAACCCACGCCCTCATACGAGGACCAGAAAACATTGATTCACGTTGTGAACGAAGGAAACTAACCCCCTAAAGTCTGGTGCCTTAGACCGCTCGGCCCTCCTGACGTGGTCTCTTGTAATTTGGACGTTTTTAAATTACATCTCTTCCAGTTAATTTATTAAAACAAATCGTGTCAGAAGTGGGATTCGAACCCACGCCCTTATACGAGGACCAGAAAACACAGATTCACGTTGTGAACGAAGGAAACTAAGCCTTTGAGTCTGGCGCCTTAGACCGCTCGGCCACCCTGACGTGGTCTCTTGTAATTTGGACGTTTTATAAATTACATCTCTTGCAGTTAATTTATTAAAATATATCGTGTCAAAAGTGGGATTGGAACCCACGCCCTTATACGAGGACCAGAAAACACAGATTCACGTTGTGAACGAAGGAAACTAAGCCTTTGAGTCTGGCGCCTTAGACCGCTCGGCCAACCTGACGTGGTCTATCGTAATTTGAACGTTTTATAAATTACATCTCTTCCAGCTAATTTATTAAAATATATCGTGTCAGAAGTGGGATTCGAACCCACACCCTCATACGAGGACCAGAAAACATTGATTCACGTTGTGAACGAAGGAAACTAACCCCCTAAAGTCTGGCGCCTTAGACCGCTGGGCCCTCCTGACGTGGTCTCTTTAATTTTGACGTTTTATAAATTACATCTCTTCCAGTTAATTTCATAAAACATATCGTGTAGGAAGTGGGATTTGAACCCTTGCCATCAAACGAGGACCAGTATACACGGGTTCACGTTGTGAACTAAGCCCCTTAAGTCTGGCGCCGTAGACTGCTGGGCCCTCCTGACGTGGTCTCTTGTAATTTGGACGTTTTATAAATTGCATCTCTTCCCGTTAATTTATTAAAATATATCGTGTCAGAAGTGGGATTCGAACCCACGCCCTCATACGAGGACCAGAAAACTCACATTCACGTTGTGAACGAAGGAAACTAAGCCCCTTGAGTCTGGCGCCTTAGACCGCTCGGCCATCCTGACGTGGTCTGTTGCATTTTGGACGTTTTATAAATAAATCTCTTCCAGTTTATTTCATAAAACATATCGTGTAGGAAGTAGGATTTGAACCCTTGCCCTCAAACGAGGACCAGTTTACACGGGTTCACGTTGTGAGCTAAGCCCCTTAAGTCTGGCGCCGTAGACCGCTGGGCCCTCCTGACGTGATCTCTTGTAATTTTGACGTTTTATAAATTACATCTCTTCCAGTAAATTTATTAAAACATATCGTGTCAGAAGAGGGATTCGAACCCACGCCCTCATACGAGGACCAGAAAACACAGATTCACGTTGTGAACGAAGGAAAGTAAGCCCCTTGAGTCTGGCGCCTTAGACCGCTCGGCCATTCTGACGTGGTCTCTTTTATTTTGGACGTTTTATAAATTACATTTCTTCCAGTTAATTTATTAAAATATATCGTGTCATAAGTGGGATTCGAACCCACGCCCTCATACGAGGACCAGAAAACACAGATTCACGTTGTGAACGAAGGAAACTAAGCCTTTGAGTCTGGCGCCTTAAACCGCTCGGCCATCCTGACGTGGTCTATCGTAATTTGAACGTTTTATAAATTACATCTCTTCCAGCTAATTTATTAAAATATATCGTGCGAGAAGTGGGATTCGAACCCACGCCCTCATACGAGGACCAGAAAACATTGATTCACGTTGTGAACGAAGGAAACTAACCCCCTAAAGTCTGGCGCCTTAGACCGCTGGGCCCTCCTGACGTGGTCTCTTTTAATTTTGACGTTTTATAAATTACATCTCTTGCAGTTAATTTATTAAAATATATCGTGTCAGAAGTTGGATTCGAACCCACGCCCTCATACGAGGACCAGAAAACACAGATTCACGATGTGAACGAAGGAAAGTAAGCCCCTTGAGTCTGGCGCCTTAGACCGCTCGGCCATCCTGACGTGGTCTCTTGTGTTTTGGACGTTTTATAAATTACATTTCTTCCAGTTAATTTATTAATATATATCGTGTCAGAAGTGGGATTCAAACCCACGCCCTCATACGAGGACTAGAAAACACAGATTCACGTTGTGAACGAAGGAAACTAACCCCCTTGAGTCTGGCGACTTAGACCGCTCGGCCATCCTGACGTGGTCTCTTGTAATTTGGACGTTTTTTAAATTACATCTCTTCCAGTTAATTTCATAAAACATATCGTGTCAGAAGTGGGATTCGAACCCACGCCCTTATACGAGGACCAGAAAACACAGATTCACGTTGTGAACGAAGGAAACTAAGCCTTTGAGTCTGGCGCCTTAGACCGCTCGGCCATCCTGACGTGGTCTATCGTAATTTGAACGTTTTATAAATTACATCTCTTCCAGCTAATTTATTAAAATATATCGTGTTAGAAGTGGGATTCGAACCCACGCCCTCATACGAGGACCAGAAAACATTGATTCACGTTATGAACGAAGGAAACTAACCCCCTAAAGTCTGGTGCCTTAGACCGCTCGGCCCTCCTGACGTGGTCTCTTGTAATTTGGACGTTTTTAAATTACATCTCTTCCAGTTAATTTATTAAAACAAATCGTGTCAGAAGTGGGATTCGAACCCACGCCCTTATACGAGGACCAGAAAACACAGATTCACGTTGTGAACGAAGGAAACTAAGCCTTTGAGTCTGGCGCCTTAGACCGCTCGGCCACCCTGACGTGGTCTCTTGTAATTTGGACGTTTTATAAATTACATCTCTTGCAGTTAATTTATTAAAATATATCGTGTCAAAAGTGGGATTGGAACCCACGCCCTTATACGAGGACCAGAAAACACAGATTCACGTTGTGAACGAAGGAAACTAAGCCTTTGAGTCTGGCGCCTTAGACCGCTCGGCCAACCTGACGTGGTCTATCGTAATTTGAACGTTTTATAAATTACATCTCTTCCAGCTAATTTATTAAAATATATCGTGTCAGAAGTGGGATTCGAACCCACACCCTCATACGAGGACCAGAAAACACAGATTCACGTTGTGAACGAAGGAAACTAAGCCTTTGAGTCTGGCGCCTTAGACCGCTCGGCCATCCTGACGTGGTCTATCGTAATTTGAACGTTTTATAAATTACATCTCTTCCAGCTAATTTATTAAAATATATCGTGTCAGAAGTGGGATTCGAACCCACGCCCTCATACGAGGACCAGAAAACATTGATTCACGTTATGAACGAAGGAAACTAACCCCCTAAAGTCTGGCGCCTTAGACCGCTGGGCCCTCCTGACGTGGTCTCTTTAATTTTGACGTTTTATAAATTACATCTCTTCTAGTTAATTTATTAAAACATATCGTGTCAGAAGTGGGATTCGAACCCACGCCCTTATACGATGACCAGAAAACACAGATTCACGTTGTGAACGAAGGAAACTAAGCCCCTTGAGTCTGGCGCCTTAGACCGCTCGGCCATCCTGACGTGGTCTCTTGTAATTTGGACGATTTATAAATTACATCTCTTCTAGTTAATTTCATAAAACATATGGTGTCAAAAGTGGGATTTGAACCCTTGCCCTCAAACGAGGACCAGAATACACGGATTCACGTTGTGAACGAAAGAACTAAGCCCCTTAAGTCTGGCGCCTTAGACCGCTCGGCAATCCTGACGTGGTCTATTGTAATTTGGACGTTTTATAAATTACATCTCTTGCAGTTAATTTATTAAAATATATCGTGTCAGAAGTTGGATTCGAACCCACGCCCTCATACGAGGACCAGAAAACACAGATTCACGATGTGAACGAAGGAAAGTAAGCCCCTTGAGTCTGTCGCCTTAGACCGCTCGGCCATCCTGACGTGGTCTCTTGTATTTTGGACGTTTTATAAATTACATTTCTTCCAGTTAATTTATTAAAATATATCGTGTCAGAAGTGGGATTCAAACCCACGCCCCCATACGAGGACTAGAAAACACAGATTCACGTTGTGAACGAAGGAAACTAACCCCCTTGAGTCTGGCGACTTAGACCGCTCGGCCATCCTGACGTGGTCTATTGTAATTTGGACGTTTTTTAAATTACATCTCTTCCAGTTAATTTCATAAAACATATCGTGTCAGAAGTGGGATTCGAACCCACGCCCTTATACGAGGACCAGAAAACACAGATTCACGTTGTGAACGAAGGAAACTAAGCCTTTGAGTCTGGCGCCTTAGACCGCTCGGCCACCCTGACGTGGTCTCTTGTAATTTGGACGTTTTATAAATTACATCTCTTGCAGTTAATTTCATAAAACATATCGTGTCAAAAGTGGGATTGGAACCCACGCCCTTATACGAGGACCAGAAAACACAGATTCACGTTGTGAACGAAGGAAACTAAGCCTTTGAGTCTGGCGCCTTAGACCGCTCGGCCATCCTGACGTGGTCTCTTGAAATTTGGAGGTTTTATAAATTACATCTCTTGCAAATAATTTATTAAAATATATCGTGTCAGAAGTGGGATTCGAACCCACGCCCTCATACGAGGACCAGAAAACACAGATTCACGTTGTGAACGAAGGAAACTAACCCCCTTAAGTCTGGCGCCTTAGACCGCTGGCACCTCCTGACGTGGTCTCTTTTAATTTTGACGTTTTATAAATTACATCTCTTCTAGTTAATTTATTAAAACATATCGTGTCAGAAGTGGGATTCGGGCCCACGCCTTCATACGAGGACCAGAAAACACAGATTCACGTTGTGAACGAAGGAAACTAAGCCCCTTGAGTCTGGCGCCTTAGACCGCTCGACCATCCTGACGTGGTCTCTTGTAATCTGGACGTTTTATTAATTACATCTCTTCCAGTTAATTTCATAAAACATCGTGTCAGAAGTGGGATTTGAACCCTTGCCCTCAAAGGAGGACCAGAATACACAGATTCACGTTGTGAACGAATGAACTAGCCCCTTAAGTCTGGCGCCTTAGACCGCTGGGCCCTCCTGACGTCGTCTCTTTTAATTTGGACGTTTTATAAATTACATCTCTTCCAGTTAATTTATTTAAACATATCGTGTCAGAAGTGGGATTCGAACCCACGCCCTTATACGAGGACAAGAAAACACAGATTCACGTTGTGAACGATGGAAACTAAGCCCCTTGAGTCAAGCGTCTTAGACCGCTCGGCCATCCTGACGTGGTCTCTAGTATTTTGGACGTTTTATAAATTACATCTCTTCCAGTTAATTTCATAAAACATATCGTGTAGGAAGTGGGATTTGAACCCTTGCCCTCAAACGAGGACCAGAATACACGGGTTCACGTTGTGAACTAAGCCCCTCAAGTCTGGCGCCGTAGACCGCTGGGCCATCCTGACGTGGTCTCTTGTAATTTGGACGTTTTATAAATTACATCTCTTCCAGTTAATTTCATAAAACACATCGTGTAGGAAGTGGGATTTGAACCCTTGCCCTCAAACGAGGACCAGAATACACGGGTTCACGTTGTGAACTAAGCCCCTCAAGTCTGGCGCCGTAGACCGCTGGGCCATCCTGACGTGGTCTCTTGTAATTTGGACGTTTTATAAATTACATCTCTTCCAGTTAATTTCATAAAACATATCGTGTAGGAAGTGGGATTTGAACCCTTGCCATCAAACGAGGACCAGTATACACGGGTTCACGTTGTGAACTAAGCCCCTTAAGTCTGGCTCCGTAGACTGCTGGGCCCTCCTGACGTGGTCTCTTGTAATTTGGACGTTTTATAAATTGCATCTCTTCCCGTTAATTTATTAAAATATATCGTGTCAGAAGTGGGATTCGAACCCACGCCCTCATACGAGGACCAGAAAACTCACATTCACGTTGTGAACGAAGGAAACTAAGCCCCTTGAGTCTGGCGCCTTAGACCGTTCGGCCATCCTGACGTGGTCTCTTGCATTTTGGACGTTTTATAAATAAATCTCTTCCAGTTTATTTCATAAAACATATCGTGTAGGAAGTAGGATTTGAACCCTTGCCCTCAAACGAGGACCAGTTTACACGGGTTCACGTTGTGAGCTAAGCCCCTTAAGTCTGGCGCCGTAGACCGCTGGGCCCTCCTGACGTGGTCTCTTGTAATTTTGACGTTTTATAAATTACATCTCTTCCAGTAAATTTATTAAAACATATCGTGTCAGAAGAGGGATTCGAACCCACGCCCTCATACGAGGACCAGAAAACACAGATTCACGTTGTGAACGAAGGAAAGTAAGCCCCTTGAGTCTGGCGCCTTAGACCGCTCGGCCATACTGACGTGGTCTCTTTTATTTTGGACGTTTTATAAATTACATTTCTTCCAGTTAATTTATTAAAATATATCGTGTCATAAGTGGGATTCGAACCCACGCCCTCATACGAGGACCAGAAAACACAGATTCACGTTGTGAACGAAGGAAACTAAGCCTTTGAGTCTGGCGACTTAGACCGCTCGGCCATCCTGACGTGGTCTATCGTAATTTGAACGTTTTATAAATTACATCTCTTCCAGCTAATTTATTAAAATATATCGTGCCAGAAGTGGGATTCGAACCCACGCCCTCATACGAGGACCAGAAAACATTGATTCACGTTGTGAACGAAGGAAACTAACCCCCTAAAGTCTGGCGCCTTAGACCGCTGGGCCCTCCTGACGTGGTCTCTTTTAATTTTGACGTTTTATAAATTACATCTCTTGCAGTTAATTTATTAAAATATATCGTGTCAGAAGTTGGATTCGAACCCACGCCCTCATACGAGGACCAGAAAACACAGATTCACGATGTGAACGAAGGAAAGTAAGCCCCTTGAGTCTGGCGCCTTAGACCGCTCGGCCATCCTGACGTGGTCTCTTGTATTTTGGACGTTTTATAAATTACATTTCTTCCAGTTAATTTATTAAAATATATCGTGTCAGAAGTGGGATTCAAACCCACGCCCTCATACGAGGACTAGAAAACACAGATTCACGTTGTGAACGAAGGAAACTAACCCCCTTGAGTCTGGCGACTTAGACCGCTCGGCCATCCTGACGTGGTCTCTTGTAATTTGGACGTTTTTTAAATTACATCTCTTCCAGTTAATTTCATAAAACATATCGTGTCAGAAGTGGGATTCGAACCCACGCCCTTATACGAGGACCAGAAAACACAGATTCACGTTGTGAACGAAGGAAACTAAGCCTTTGAGTCTGGCGCCTTAGACCGCTCGGCCATCCTGACGTGGTCTATCGTAATTTGAACGTTTTATAAATTACATCTCTTCCAGCTAATTTATTAAAATATATCGTGTCAGAAGTGGGATTCGAACCCACGACCTCATACGAGGACCAGAAAACATTGATTCACGTTGTGAACGAAGGAAACTAACCCCCTAAAGTCTGGTGCCTTGGACCGCTCGGCCATCCTGACGTGGTCTCTTGTAATTTGGACGTTTTTAAATTACATCTCTTCCAGTTAATTTATTAAAACAAATCGTGTCAGAAGTGGGATTCGAACCCACGCCCTTATACGAGGACCAGAAAACACAGATTCACGTTGTGAACGAAGGAAACTAAGCCTTTGAGTCTGGCGCCTTAGACCGCTCGGCCACCCTGACGTGGTCTCTTGTAATTTGGACGTTTTATAAATTACATCTCTTGCAGTTAATTTATTAAAATATATCGTGTCAAAAGTGGGATTGGAACCCACGCCCTTATACGAGGACCAGAAAACACAGATTCACGTTGTGAACGAAGGAAACTAAGCCTTTGAGTCTGGCGCCTTAGACCGCTCGGCCATCCTGACGTGGTCTCTTGAAATTTGGAGGTTTTATAAATTACATCTCTTGCAAATAATTTATTAAAATATATCGTGTCAGAAGTGGGATTCGAACCCACGCCCTCATACGAGGACCAGAAAACACAGATTCACGTTGTGAACGAAGGAAACTAACCCCCTTAAGTCTGGCGCCTTAGACCGCTGGCACCTCCTGACGTGGTCTCTTTTAATTTTGACGTTTTATAAATTACATCTCTTCTAGTTAATTTATTAAAACATATCGTGTCAGAAGTGGGATTCGGGCCCACGCCTTCATACGAGGACCAGAAAACACAGATTCACGTTGTGAACGAAGGAAACTAAGCCCCTTGAGTCTGGCGCCTTAGACCGCTCGACCATCCTGACGTGGTCTCTTGTAATCTGGACGTTTTATTAATTACATCTCTTCCAGTTAATTTCATAAAACATCGTGTCAGAAGTGGGATTTGAACCCTTGCCCTCAAAGGAGGACCAGAATACACAGATTCACGTTGTGAACGAATGAACTAGCCCCTTAAGTCTGGCGCCTTAGACCGCTGGGCCCTCCTGACGTCGTCTCTTTTAATTTGGACGTTTTATAAATTACATCTCTTCCAGTTAATTTATTTAAACATATCGTGTCAGAAGTGGGATTCGAACCCACGCCCTTATACGAGGACAAGAAAACACAGATTCACGTTGTGAACGATGGAAACTAAGCCCCTTGAGTCAAGCGTCTTAGACCGCTCGGCCATCCTGACGTGGTCTCTAGTATTTTGGACGTTTTATAAATTACATCTCTTCCAGTTAATTTCATAAAACATATCGTGTAGGAAGTGGGATTTGAACCCTTGCCCTCAAACGAGGACCAGAATACACGGGTTCACGTTGTGAACTAAGCCCCTCAAGTCTGGCGCCGTAGACCGCTGGGCCATCCTGACGTGGTCTCTTGTAATTTGGACGTTTTATAAATTACATCTCTTCCAGTTAATTTCATAAAACACATCGTGTAGGAAGTGGGATTTGAACCCTTGCCCTCAAACGAGGACCAGAATACACGGGTTCACGTTGTGAACTAAGCCCCTCAAGTCTGGCGCCGTAGACCGCTGGGCCATCCTGACGTGGTCTCTTGTAATTTGGACGTTTTATAAATTACATCTCTTCCAGTTAATTTCATAAAACATATCGTGTAGGAAGTGGGATTTGAACCCTTGCCATCAAACGAGGACCAGTATACACGGGTTCACGTTGTGAACTAAGCCCCTTAAGTCTGGCGCCGTAGACTGCTGGGCCCTCCTGACGTGGTCTCTTGTAATTTGGACGTTTTATAAATTGCATCTCTTCCCGTTAATTTATTAAAATATATCGTGTCAGAAGTGGGATTCGAACCCACGCCCTCATACGAGGACCAGAAAACTCACATTCACGTTGTGAACGAAGGAAACTAAGCCCCTTGAGTCTGGCGCCTTAGACCGCTCGGCCATCCTGACGTGGTCTCTTGCATTTTGGACGTTTTATAAATAAATCTCTTCCAGTTTATTTCATAAAACATATCGTGTAGGAAGTAGGATTTGAACCCTTGCCCTCAAACGAGGACCAGTTTACACGGGTTCACGTTGTGAGCTAAGCCCCTTAAGTCTGGCGCCGTAGACCGCTCGGCCATACTGACGTGGTCTCTTTTATTTTGGACGTTTTATAAATTACATTTCTTCCAGTTAATTTATTAAAATATATCGTGTCATAAGTGGGATTCGAACCCACGCCCTCATACGAGGACCAGAAAACACAGATTCACGTTGTGAACGAAGGAAACTAAGCCTTTGAGTCTGGCGCCTTAGACCGCTCGGCCATCCTGACGTGGTCTATCGTAATTTGAACGTTTTATAAATTACATCTCTTCCAGCTAATTTATTAAAATATATCGTGCCAGAAGTGGGATTCGAACCCACGCCCTCATACGAGGACCAGAAAACATTGATTCACGTTGTGAACGAAGGAAACTAACCCCCTAAAGTCTGGCGCCTTAGACCGCTGGGCCCTCCTGACGTGGTCTCTTTTAATTTTGACGTTTTATAAATTACATCTCTTGCAGTTAATTTATTAAAATATATCGTGTCAGAAGTTGGATTCGAACCCACGCCCTCATACGAGGACCAGAAAACACAGATTCACGATGTGAACGAAGGAAAGTAAGCCCCTTGAGTCTGGCGCCTTAGACCGCTCGGCCATCCTGACGTGGTCTCTTGTATTTTGGACGTTTTATAAATTACATTTCTTCCAGTTAATTTATTAAAATATATCGTGTCAGAAGTGGGATTCAAACCCACGCCCTCATACGAGGACTAGAAAACACAGATTCACGTTGTGAACGAAGGAAACTAACCCCCTTGAGTCTGGCGACTTAGACCGCTCGGCCATCCTGACGTGGTCTCTTGTAATTTGGACGTTTTTTAAATTACATCTCTTCCAGTTAATTTCATAAAACATATCGTGTCAGAAGTGGGATTCGAACCCACGCCCTTATACGAGGACCAGAAAACACAGATTCACGTTGTGAACGAAGGAAACTAAGCCTTTGAGTCTGGCGCCTTAGACCGCTCGGCCATCCTGACGTGGTCTATCGTAATTTGAACGTTTTATAAATTACATCTCTTCCAGCTAATTTATTAAAATATATCGTGTCAGAAGTGGGATTCGAACCCACGACCTCATACGAGGACCAGAAAACATTGATTCACGTTGTGAACGAAGGAAACTAACCCCCTAAAGTCTGGTGCCTTGGACCGCTCGGCCATCCTGACGTGGTCTCTTGTAATTTGGACGTTTTTAAATTACATCTCTTCCAGTTAATTTATTAAAACAAATCGTGTCAGAAGTGGGATTCGAACCCACGCCCTTATACGAGGACCAGAAAACACAGATTCACGTTGTGAACGAAGGAAACTAAGCCTTTGAGTCTGGCGCCTTAGACCGCTCGGCCACCCTGACGTGGTCTCTTGTAATTTGGACGTTTTATAAATTACATCTCTTGCAGTTAATTTATTAAAATATATCGTGTCAAAAGTGGGATTGGAACCCACGCCCTTATACGAGGACCAGAAAACACAGATTCACGTTGTGAACGAAGGAAACTAAGCCTTTGAGTCTGGCGCCTTAGACCGCTCGGCCATCCTGACGTGGTCTCTTGAAATTTGGAGGTTTTATAAATTACATCTCTTGCAAATAATTTATTAAAATATATCGTGTCAGAAGTGGGATTCGAACCCACGCCCTCATACGAGGACCAGAAAACACAGATTCACGTTGTGAACGAAGGAAACTAACCCCCTTAAGTCTGGCGCCTTAGACCGCTGGCACCTCCTGACGTGGTCTCTTTTAATTTTGACGTTTTATAAATTACATCTCTTCTAGTTAATTTATTAAAACATATCGTGTCAGAAGTGGGATTCGGGCCCACGCCTTCATACGAGGACCAGAAAACACAGATTCACGTTGTGAACGAAGGAAACTAAGCCCCTTGAGTCTGGCGCCTTAGACCGCTCGACCATCCTGACGTGGTCTCTTGTAATCTGGACGTTTTATTAATTACATCTCTTCCAGTTAATTTCATAAAACATCGTGTCAGAAGTGGGATTTGAACCCTTGCCCTCAAAGGAGGACCAGAATACACAGATTCACGTTGTGAACGAATGAACTAGCCCCTTAAGTCTGGCGCCTTAGACCGCTGGGCCCTCCTGACGTCGTCTCTTTTAATTTGGACGTTTTATAAATTACATCTCTTCCAGTTAATTTATTTAAACATATCGTGTCAGAAGTGGGATTCGAACCCACGCCCTTATACGAGGACAAGAAAACACAGATTCACGTTGTGAACGATGGAAACTAAGCCCCTTGAGTCAAGCGTCTTAGACCGCTCGGCCATCCTGACGTGGTCTCTAGTATTTTGGACGTTTTATAAATTACATCTCTTCCAGTTAATTTCATAAAACATATCGTGTAGGAAGTGGGATTTGAACCCTTGCCCTCAAACGAGGACCAGAATACACGGGTTCACGTTGTGAACTAAGCCCCTCAAGTCTGGCGCCGTAGACCGCTGGGCCATCCTGACGTGGTCTCTTGTAATTTGGACGTTTTATAAATTACATCTCTTCCAGTTAATTTCATAAAACACATCGTGTAGGAAGTGGGATTTGAACCCTTGCCCTCAAACGAGGACCAGAATACACGGGTTCACGTTGTGAACTAAGCCCCTCAAGTCTGGCGCCGTAGACCGCTGGGCCATCCTGACGTGGTCTCTTGTAATTTGGACGTTTTATAAATTACATCTCTTCCAGTTAATTTCATAAAACATATCGTGTAGGAAGTGGGATTTGAACCCTTGCCATCAAACGAGGACCAGTATACACGGGTTCACGTTGTGAACTAAGCCCCTTAAGTCTGGCGCCGTAGACTGCTGGGCCCTCCTGACGTGGTCTCTTGTAATTTGGACGTTTTATAAATTGCATCTCTTCCCGTTAATTTATTAAAATATATCGTGTCAGAAGTGGGATTCGAACCCACGCCCTCATACGAGGACCAGAAAACTCACATTCACGTTGTGAACGAAGGAAACTAAGCCCCTTGAGTCTGGCGCCTTAGACCGCTCGGCCATCCTGACGTGGTCTCTTGCATTTTGGACGTTTTATAAATAAATCTCTTCCAGTTTATTTCATAAAACATATCGTGTAGGAAGTAGGATTTGAACCCTTGCCCTCAAACGAGGACCAGTTTACACGGGTTCACGTTGTGAGCTAAGCCCCTTAAGTCTGGCGCCGTAGACCGCTCGGCCATACTGACGTGGTCTCTTTTATTTTGGACGTTTTATAAATTACATTTCTTCCAGTTAATTTATTAAAATATATCGTGTCATAAGTGGGATTCGAACCCACGCCCTCATACGAGGACCAGAAAACACAGATTCACGTTGTGAACGAAGGAAACTAAGCCTTTGAGTCTGGCGCCTTAGACCGCTCGGCCATCCTGACGTGGTCTATCGTAATTTGAACGTTTTATAAATTACATCTCTTCCAGCTAATTTATTAAAATATATCGTGCCAGAAGTGGGATTCGAACCCACGCCCTCATACGAGGACCAGAAAACATTGATTCACGTTGTGAACGAAGGAAACTAACCCCCTAAAGTCTGGCGCCTTAGACCGCTGGGCCCTCCTGACGTGGTCTCTTTTAATTTTGACGTTTTATAAATTACATCTCTTGCAGTTAATTTATTAAAATATATCGTGTCAGAAGTTGGATTCGAACCCACGCCCTCATACGAGGACCAGAAAACACAGATTCACGATGTGAACGAAGGAAAGTAAGCCCCTTGAGTCTGGCGCCTTAGACCGCTCGGCCATCCTGACGTGGTCTCTTGTATTTTGGACGTTTTATAAATTACATTTCTTCCAGTTAATTTATTAAAATATATCGTGTCAGAAGTGGGATTCAAACCCACGCCCTCATACGAGGACTAGAAAACACAGATTCACGTTGTGAACGAAGGAAACTAACCCCCTTGAGTCTGGCGACTTAGACCGCTCGGCCATCCTGACGTGGTCTCTTGTAATTTGGACGTTTTTTAAATTACATCTCTTCCAGTTAATTTCATAAAACATATCGTGTCAGAAGTGGGATTCGAACCCACGCCCTTATACGAGGACCAGAAAACACAGATTCACGTTGTGAACGAAGGAAACTAAGCCTTTGAGTCTGGCGCCTTAGACCGCTCGGCCATCCTGACGTGGTCTATCGTAATTTGAACGTTTTATAAATTACATCTCTTCCAGCTAATTTATTAAAATATATCGTGTCAGAAGTGGGATTCGAACCCACGCCCTTATACGAGGACCAGAAAACACAGATTCACGTTGTGAACGAAGGAAACTAAGCCCCTTGAGTCTGGCGCCTTAGACCGCTCGGCCATCCTGACGTGGTCTCTTGCATTTTGGACGTTTTATAAATAAATCTCTTCCAGTTTATTTCATAAAACATATCGTGTAGGAAGTAGGATTTGAACCCTTGCCCTCAAACGAGGACCAGTTTACACGGGTTCACGTTGTGAGCTAAGCCCCTTAAGTCTGGCGCCGTAGACCGCTCGGCCATACTGACGTGGTCTCTTTTATTTTGGACGTTTTATAAATTACATTTCTTCCAGTTAATTTATTAAAATATATCGTGTCATAAGTGGGATTCGAACCCACGCCCTCATACGAGGACCAGAAAACACAGATTCACGTTGTGAACGAAGGAAACTAAGCCTTTGAGTCTGGCGCCTTAGACCGCTCGGCCATCCTGACGTGGTCTATCGTAATTTGAACGTTTTATAAATTACATCTCTTCCAGCTAATTTATTAAAATATATCGTGCCAGAAGTGGGATTCGAACCCACGCCCTCATACGAGGACCAGAAAACATTGATTCACGTTGTGAACGAAGGAAACTAACCCCCTAAAGTCTGGCGCCTTAGACCGCTGGGCCCTCCTGACGTGGTCTCTTTTAATTTTGACGTTTTATAAATTACATCTCTTGCAGTTAATTTATTAAAATATATCGTGTCAGAAGTTGGATTCGAACCCACGCCCTCATACGAGGACCAGAAAACACAGATTCACGATGTGAACGAAGGAAAGTAAGCCCCTTGAGTCTGGCGCCTTAGACCGCTCGGCCATCCTGACGTGGTCTCTTGTATTTTGGACGTTTTATAAATTACATTTCTTCCAGTTAATTTATTAAAATATATCGTGTCAGAAGTGGGATTCAAACCCACGCCCTCATACGAGGACTAGAAAACACAGATTCACGTTGTGAACGAAGGAAACTAACCCCCTTGAGTCTGGCGACTTAGACCGCTCGGCCATCCTGACGTGGTCTCTTGTAATTTGGACGTTTTTTAAATTACATCTCTTCCAGTTAATTTCATAAAACATATCGTGTCAGAAGTGGGATTCGAACCCACGCCCTTATACGAGGACCAGAAAACACAGATTCACGTTGTGAACGAAGGAAACTAAGCCTTTGAGTCTGGCGCCTTAGACCGCTCGGCCATCCTGACGTGGTCTATCGTAATTTGAACGTTTTATAAATTACATCTCTTCCAGCTAATTTATTAAAATATATCGTGTCAGAAGTGGGATTCGAACCCACGCCCTTATACGAGGACCAGAAAACACAGATTCACGTTGTGAACGAAGGAAACTAAGCCTTTGAGTCTGGCGCCTTAGACCGCTCGGCCATCCTGACGTGGTCTATCGTAATTTGAACGTTTTATAAATTACATCTCTTCCAGCTAATTTATTAAAATATATCGTGTCAGAAGTGGGATTCGAACCCACGCCCTCATACGAGGACCAGAAAACATTGATTCACGTTGTGAACGAAGGAACCTAACCCCCTAAAGTCTGGTGCCTTGGACCGCTCGGCCATCCTGACGTGGTCTCTTGTAATTTGGACGTTTTTAAATTACATCTCTTCCAGTTAATTTATTAAAACAAATCGTGTCAGAAGTGGGATTCGAACCCACGCCCTTATACGAGGACCAGAAAACACAGATTCACGTTGTGAACGAAGGAAACTAAGCCTTTGAGTCTGGCGCCTTAGACCGCTCGGCCACCCTGACGTGGTCTCTTGTAATTTGGACGTTTTATAAATTACATTTCTTCCAGTTAATTTATTAAAATATATCGTGTCAGAAGTGGGATTCAAACCCACGCCCTCATACGAGGACTAGAAAACACAGATTCACGTTGTGAACGAAGGAAACTAACCCCCTTGAGTCTGGCGACTTAGACCGCTCGGCCATCCTGACGTGGTCTCTTGTAATTTGGACGTTTTTTATATTACATCTCTTCCAGTTAATTTCATAAAACATATCGTGTCAGAAGTGGGATTCAAACCCACGCCCTTATACGAGGACCAGAAAACACAGATTCACGTTGTGAACGAAGGAAAGTAAGCCTTTGAGTCTGGCGCCTTAGACCGCTCGGCCACCCTGACGTGGTCTCTTGTAATTTGGACGTTTTATAAATTACATCTCTTGCAGTTAATTTATTAAAATATATCGTGTCAAAAGTGGGATTGGAACCCACGCCCTTATACGAGGACCAGAAAACACAGATTCACGTTGTGAACGAAGGAAACTAAGCCTTTGAGTCTGGCGCCTTAGACCGCTCGGCCATCCTGACGTGGTCAATTGTAATTTGAACGTTTTGTAAATTACATCTCTCCCAGTTAATTTCATAAAACATATCGTGTAGGAAGTGGGATTTGAACCCTTGCCATCAAACGAGGACCAGTATACACGGGTTCACGTTGTGAGCTAAGCCCCTTAAGTCTGGCGCCGTAGACCGCTGGGCCCTCCTGACGTGGTCTCTTGTAATTTTGACGTTTTATAAATTACATCTCTTCCAGTAAATTTATTAAAATATGTCGTGTCAGAAGTGGCATTCGAACCCACGCTATTGTACGAGGACCAGAAAACACAGATTCACGTTGTGAACTAAGCCCCTTAAGTCTGGCGCCGTAGACCGCTGGGCCCTCCTGACGTGGTCTCTTGTAATTTGGACGTTTTATAAATTGCATCTCTTCCCGTTAATTTATTAAAATATATCGTGTCAGAAGTGGGATTCGAACCCACGCCCTCATACGAGGACCAGAAAACTCACATTCACGTTGTGAACGAAGGAAACTAAGCCTTTGAGTCTGGCGCCTTAGACCGCTCGGCCATCCTGACGTGGTCAATTGTAATTTGAACGTTTTGTAAATTACATCTCTCCCAGTTAATTTCATAAAACATATCGTGTAGGAAGTGGGATTTGAACCCTTGCCATCAAACGAGGACCAGTATACACGGGTTCACGTTGTGAGCTAAGCCCCTTAAGTCTGGCGCCGTAGACCGCTGGGCCCTCCTGACGTGGTCTCTTGTAATTTTGACGTTTTATAAATTACATCTCTTCCAGTAAATTTATTAAAATATGTCGTGTCAGAAGTGGCATTCGAACCCACGCTATTGTACGAGGACCAGAAAACACAGATTCACGTTGTGAACTAAGCCCCTTAAGTCTGGCGCCGTAGACCGCTGGGCCCTCCTGACGTGGTCTCTTGTAATTTGGACGTTTTATAAATTGCATCTCTTCCCGTTAATTTATTAAAATATATCGTGTCAGAAGTGGGATTCGAACCCACGCCCTCATACGAGGACCAGAAAACTCACATTCACGTTGTGAACGAAGGAAACTAAGCCCCTTGAGTCTGGCGCCTTAGACCGCTCGGCCATCCTGACGTGGTCTCTTGCATTTTGGACGTTTTATAAATTACATCTCTTCCAGTTAATTTCATAAAACATATCGTGTAGGAAGTGGGATTTGAACCCTTGCCCTCAAATGAGGACCAGAATACACGGGTTCACGTTGTGAACTAAGCCCCTTAAGTCTGGCGCCGTAGACCGCTGGGCCATCCTGACGTGGTCTCTTGTAATTTGGACGTTTTATAAATTACATCTCTTCCAGTTAATTTCATAAAACATATCGTGTCAGAAGAGGGATTCGAACCCACGCCCTCATACGAGGACCAGAAAACACAGATTCACGTTGTGAACGAAGGAAAATAAGCCCCTTGAGTCTGGCGCCTTAGACCGCTCGGCCATACTGACGTGGTCTCTTTTATTTTGGACGTTTTATAAATTACATTTCTTCCAGTTAATTTATTAAAATATATCGTGTCATAAGTGGGATTCGAACCCACGCCCTCATACGAGGACCAGAAAACACAGATTCACGTTGTGAACGAAGGAAACTAACCCCCTTGAGTCTGGCGCCTTAGACCGCTCGGCCATCCTGACGTGGTCTCTTGTAATTTGGACGTTTTTTATATTACATCTCTTCCAGTTAATTTCATAAAACATATCGTGTCAGAAGTGGGATTCAAACCCACGCCCTTATACGAGGACCAGAAAACACAGATTCACGTTGTGAACGAAGGAAACTAAGCCTTTGAGTCTGGCGCCTTAGACCGCTCGGCCATCCTGACGTGGTCAATTGTAATTTGAACGTTTTGTAAATTACATCTCTCCCAGTTAATTTCATAAAACATATCGTGTAGGAAGTGGGATTTGAACCCTTGCCATCAAACGAGGACCAGTATACACGGGTTCACGTTGTGAGCTAAGCCCCTTAAGTCTGGCGCCGTAGACCGCTGGGCCCTCCTGACGTGGTCTCTTGTAATTTTGACGTTTTATAAATTACATCTCTTCCAGTAAATTTATTAAAATATGTCGTGTCAGAAGTGGCATTCGAACCCACGCTATTGTACGAGGACCAGAAAACACAGATTCACGTTGTGAACTAAGCCCCTTAAGTCTGGCGCCGTAGACCGCTGGGCCCTCCTGACGTGGTCTCTTGTAATTTGGACGTTTTATAAATTGCATCTCTTCCCGTTAATTTATTAAAATATATCGTGTCAGAAGTGGGATTCGAACCCACGCCCTCATACGAGGACCAGAAAACTCACATTCACGTTGTGAACGAAGGAAACTAAGCCCCTTGAGTCTGGCGCCTTAGACCGCTCGGCCATCCTGACGTGGTCTCTTGCATTTTGGACGTTTTATAAATTACATCTCTTCCAGTTAATTTCATAAAACATATCGTGTAGGAAGTGGGATTTGAACCCTTGCCCTCAAATGAGGACCAGAATACACGGGTTCACGTTGTGAACTAAGCCCCTTAAGTCTGGCGCCGTAGACCGCTGGGCCATCCTGACGTGGTCTCTTGTAATTTGGACGTTTTATAAATTACATCTCTTCCAGTTAATTTCATAAAACATATCGTGTCAGAAGAGGGATTCGAACCCACGCCCTCATACGAGGACCAGAAAACACAGATTCACGTTGTGAACGAAGGAAAATAAGCCCCTTGAGTCTGGCGCCTTAGACCGCTCGGCCATACTGACGTGGTCTCTTTTATTTTGGACGTTTTATAAATTACATTTCTTCCAGTTAATTTATTAAAATATATCGTGTCATAAGTGGGATTCGAACCCACGCCCTCATACGAGGACCAGAAAACACAGATTCACGTTGTGAACGAAGGAAACTAACCCCCTTGAGTCTGGCGCCTTAGACCGCTCGGCCATCCCGACGTGGTCTCTTGTAATTTGGACGTTTTTTGAATTACATCTCTTCCAGTTAATTTCATAAAACATATCGTGTCAGAAGTGGGACTCGAACCCACGCTCTTATACGAGGGCCAGAAAACATTGATTCACGTTGTGAACGAAGGAAACTAACCCCCTAAAGTCTGGCGCCTTAGACCGCTGGGCCCTCCTGACGTGGTCTCTTTTAATTTTGACGTTTTATAAATTACATCTCTTCTAGTTAATTTATTAAAACATATCGTGTCAGAAGTTGGATTCGAACCCACGCCCTTATACGAGGACCAGAAAACACAGATTCACGTTGTGAACGAAGGAAACTAAGCCCCTTGAGTCTGGCGCCTTAGACCGCTCGGCCATCCTGACGTGGTCTCTTGTAATTTGGACGATTTATAAATTACATCTCTTCTAGTTAATTTCATAAAACATATCGTGTCAAAAGTGGGATTTGAACCCTTGCCCTCAAACGAGGACCAGAATACACGGATTCACGTTGTGAACGAAAGAACTAAGCCCCTTAAGTCTGGCGCCTTAGACCGCTCGGCAATCCTGACGTGGTCTATTGTAATTTGGACGTTTTATAAATTACATCTCTTGCAGTTAATTTATTAAAATATATCGTGTCAGAAGTTGGATTCGAACCCACGCTCTCATACGAGGACCAGAAAATACAGATTCACGATGTGAACGAAGGAAAGTAAGCCCCTTGAGTCTGGCGCCTTAGACCGCTCGGCCATCCTGACGTGGTCTCTTGTATTTTGGACGTTTTATAAATTACATTTCTTCCAGTTAATTTATTAAAATATATCGTGTCAGAAGTGGGATTCAAACCCACGCCCTCATACGAGGACTAGAAAACACAGATTCACGTTGTGAACGAAGGAAACTAACCCCCTTGAGTCTGGCGACTTAGACCGCTCGGCCATCCTGACGTGGTCTCTTGTAATTTGGACGATTTTTAAATTACATCTCTTCCAGTTAATTTCATAAAACATATCGTGTCAGAAGTGGGACTCGAACCCACGCTCTTATACGAGGACCAGAAAACTCAGATTCACGTTGTGAACGAAGGAAACTAAGCCTTTGAGTCTGGCGCCTTAGACCGCTCGGTCATCCTGACGTGGTCAATTGTAATTTGAACGTTTTATAAATTACATCTCTTCTAGTTAATTTATTAAAACATATCGTGTCAGAAGTGGGAATCGAACCCACGCCCTCATACGAGGACCAGAAAACTCACATTCACGTTGTGAACGAAGGAAACTAAGCCCCTTGAGTCTGGCGCCTTAGACCGCTCGGCCATCCTGACGTGGTCTCTTGCATTTTGGACGTTTTATAAATTACATCTCTTCCAGTTAATTTCATAAAACATATCGTGTAGGAAGTGGGATTTGAACCCTTGCCCTCAAATGAGGACCAGAATACACGGGTTCACGTTGTGAACTAAGCCCCTTAAGTCTGGCGCCGTAGACCGCTGGGCCATCCTGACGTGGTCTCTTGTAATTTGGACGTTTTATAAATTACATCTCTTCCAGTTAATTTCATAAAACATATCGTGTCAGAAGAGGGATTCGAACCCACGCCCTCATACGAGGACCAGAAAACACAGATTCACGTTGTGAACGAAGGAAAGTAAGCCCCCTGAGTCTGGCGCCTTAGACCGCTCGGCCATACTGACGTGGTCTCTTTTATTTTGGACGTTTTATAAATTACATTTCTTCCAGTTAATTTATTAAAATATATCGTGTCATAAGTGGGACTCGAACCCACGCTCTTATACGAGGACCAGAAAACTCAGATTCACGTTGTGAACGAAGGAAACTAAACCCCTTGAGTCTGGCGCCTTAGACCGCTCGGCCATCCTGACGTGGTCTCTTGTAATTTGGACGATTTATAAATTACATCTCTTCTAGTTAATTTCATAAAACATATCGTGTCAAAAGTGGGATTTGAACCCTTGCCCTCAAACGAGGACCAGAAAATACAGATTCACGATGTGAACGAAGGAAATTAAGCCCCTTGAGTCTGGCGCCTTAGACCGCTCGGCCATCCTGACGTGGTCTCTTGTATTTTGGACGTTTTATAAATTACATTTCTTCCAGTTAATTTATTAAAATATATCGTGTCAGAAGTGGGATTCAAACCCACGCCCTCATACGAGGACTAGAAAACACAGATTCACGTTGTGAACGAAGGAAACTAACCCCCTTGAGTCTGGCGACTTAGACCGCTCAGCCATCCTGACGTGGTCTCTTGTAATTTGGACGATTTTTAAATTACATCTCTTCCACTTAATTTCATAAAACATATCGTGTCAGAAGTGGGACTCGAACCCACGCTCTTATACGAGGACCAGAAAACTCAGATTCACGTTGTGAACGAAGGAAACTAAGCCTTTGAGTCTGGCGCCTTAGACCGCTCGGCCACCCTGACGTGGTCTCTTGTAATTTGGACGTTTTATAAATTACATCTCTTGCAGTTAATTTATTAAAATATATCGTGTCAAAAGTGGGATTGGAACCCACGCCCTTATACGAGGACCAGAAAACACAGATTCACGTTGTGAACAAAGGAAACTAAGCCTTTGAGTCTGGCGCCTTAGACCGCTCGGTCATCCTGACGTGGTCAATTGTAATTTGAACGTTTTATAAATTACATCTCTTCTAGTTAATTTATTAAAACATATCGTGTCAGAAGTGGGAATCGAACCCACGCCCTTATACGAGGACCAGAAAACACAGATTCACGTTGTGAACGAAGGAAACTAAGCCCCTTGAGTCTGGCGCCTTAGACCGCTCGGCCATCCTGACGTGGTCTCTTGTAATTTGTACATTTTATGAATTGCATCTCTTCCAGTTAATTTCATAAAATTTATCGAGTCAGAAGTGGGATTCGGGCCCACGCCTTCATACGAGGACCAGAAAACAAAGATTCACGTTGTGAACGAAGGAAACTAAGCCCCTTGAGTCTGGCGCCTTAGACCGCTCGGCCATCCTGACGTGGTCTCTTGTAATCTGGACGTTTTATTAATTACATCTCTTCCAGTTAATTTCATAAAACATCGTGTTAGAAGTGGGATTTGAACCCTTGCCCTCAAAGGAGGACCAGAATAGATGAATTCACGTTGTGAACGAATGAACTAAGCCCCTTAAGTCTGGCGCCTTAGACCGCTGGGCCCTCCTGACGTCGTCTCTTTTAATTTTGACGTTTTATAAATTACATCCCTTCCAGTTAATTTATTTAAACATATCGTGTCAGAAGAGGGATTCGAACCCACGCCCTCATACGAGGACCAGAAAACACTGATTCACGTTGTGAACGAAGGAAACTAAGCCCCTTGAGTCTGGCGCCTTAGACCGCTCGGCCATCCTGACGTGGTCTATTGTAATTTGGACGTTTTATAAATTACATCTCTTGCAGTTAATTTATTAAAACACATCGTGTCAGAAGAGGGATTCGAACCCACGCCCTCATACGAGGACCAGAAAACACAGATTCACGTTGTGAACGAAGGAAAGTAAGCCCCTTGAGTCTGGCGCCTTAGACCGCTCGGCCATACTGACGTGGTCTCTTTTATTTTGGACGTTTTATAAATTACATTTCTTCAAGTTAATTTATTAAAATATATCGTGTCATAAGTGGGATTCGAACCCACGCCCTCATACGAGGACCAGAAAACACAGATTCACGTTGTGATCGAAGGAAACTAACCCCCTTGAGTCTGGCGCCTTAGACCGCTCGGCCATCCCGACGTGGTCTCTTGTAATTTGGACGTTTTTTGAATTACATCTCTTCCAGTTAATTTCATAAATCATATCGTGTCAGCAGTGGGACTCGAACCCACGCTCTTATACGAGGACCAGAAAACACAGATTCACGTTGTGAACGAAGGAAACTAAGCCCTTTGAGTCTGGCGCCTTAGACCGCTCGGCCATCCTGACGTGGTCTCTTGCAATTTGGACGATTTATAAATTACATCTCTTCTAGTTAATTTCATAAAACATATCGTGTCAAAAGTGGGATTTGAACACTTGCCCTCAAACGAGGACCAGAATACACGGATTCACGTTGTGAACGAAAGAACTAAGCCCCTTAAGTCTGGCGCCTTAGACCGCTCGGCAATCCTGACGTGGTCTATTGTAATTTGGACGTTTTATATATTACATCTCTTGCAGTTAATTTATTAAAATATATCGTGTCAGAAGTTGGATTCGAACCCACGCTCTCATACGAGGACCAGAAAATACAGATTCACGTTGTGAACGAAGGAAACTAAGCCCCTTGAGGCTGGCGCCTTAGACCGCTCGGCCATCCTGACGTGGTCTATTGTAATTTGGACGTTTTATAAATTACATCTCTTGCAGTTAATTTATTAAAACATATCGTGTCAGCAGTGGGACTCGAACCCACGCTCTTATACGAGGACCAGAAAACACAGATTCACGTTGTGAACGAAGGAAACTAAGCCCTTTGAGTCTGGCGCCTTAGACCGCTCGGCCATCCTGACGTGGTCTCTTGCAATTTGGACGATTTATAAATTACATCTCTTCTAGTTAATTTCATAAAACATATCGTGTCAAAAGTGGGATTTGAACACTTGCCCTCAAACGAGGACCAGAATACACGGATTCACGTTGTGAACGAAAGAACTAAGCCCCTTAAGTCTGGCGCCTTAGACCGCTCGGCAATCCTGACGTGGTCTATTGTAATTTGGACGTTTTATATATTACATCTCTTGCAGTTAATTTATTAAAATATATCGTGTCAGAAGTTGGATTCGAACCCACGCTCTCATACGAGGACCAGAAAATACAGATTCACGTTGTGAACGAAGGAAACTAAGCCCCTTGAGGCTGGCGCCTTAGACCGCTCGGCCATCCTGACGTGGTCTATTGTAATTTGGACGTTTTATAAATTACATCTCTTGCAGTTAATTTATTAAAACATATCGTGTCAGAAGAGGGATTCGAACCCACGCCCTCATACGAGGACCAGAAAACACAGATTCACGTTGTGAACGAAGGAAAGTAAGCCCCTTGAGTCTGGCGCCTTAGACCGCTCGGCCATACTGACGTGGTCTCTTTTATTTTGGACGTTTTATAAATTACATTTCTTCCAGTTAATTTATTAAAATATATCGTGTCATAAGTGGGATTCGAACCCACGCCCTCATACGAGGACCAGAAAACACAGATTCACGTTGTGATCGAAGGAAACTAACCCCCTTGAGTCTGGCGCCTTAGACCGCTCGGCCATCCCGACGTGGTCTCTTGTAATTTGGACGTTTTTTGAATTACATCTCTTCCAGTTAATTTCATAAATCATATCGTGTCAGAAGTGGGACTCGAACCCACGCTCTTATACGAGGACCAGAAAACACAGATTCACGTTGTGAGCGAAGGAAACTAACCCCTTTGAGTCTGGCGCCTTAGACCGCTCGGCCATCCTGACGTGGTCTCTTGTAATTTGGACGTTTTTTAAATTACATCTCTTCCAGTTAATTTCATAAAACATATCGTGTCAGAAGTGGGACTCGAACCCACGCTCTTATACGAGGACCAGAAAACACAGATTCACGTTGTGAACGAAGGAAACTAAGCCTTTGAGTCTGGCGCCTTAGACCGCTCGGCCACCCTGACGTGGTCTCTTGTAATTTGGACGTTTTATAAATTACATCTCTTGCAGTTAATTTATTAAAATATATCGTGTCAAAAGTGGGATTGGAACCCACGCCCTTATACGAGGACCAGAAAACACAGATTCACGTTGTGAACGAAGGAAACTAAGCCTTTGAGTCTGGCGCCTTAGACCGCTCGGTCATCCTGACGTGGTCAATTGTAATTTGAACGTTTTATAAATTACATCTCTTCCAGTTAATTTATTAAAATATATCGTGTCAGAAGTGGGATTCAAACCCACACCCTCATACGAGGACCAGAAAACACACATTCACGTTGTGAACGAAGGAAAGTAAGCCTCTTGAGTCTGGCGCCTTAGACCGCTCGGCCATCCTGACGTGGTCTCTTGAAATTTGGAGGTTTTATAAATTACATCTCTTGCATATAATTTATTAAAATATATCGTGTCAGAAGTGGGATTCGAACCCACGCCCTTATACGAGGACCAGAAAACACAGATTCACGTTGTGAACGAAGGAAACTAACCCCCTTAAGTCTGGCGCCTTAGACCGCTGGGCCCTCCTGACGTGGTCTCTTTTAATTTTGACGTTTTATAAATTACATCTCTTCTAGTTAATTTATTAAAACATATCGTGTCAGAAGTGGGATTCGAACCCACGCCCTTATACGAGGACCAGAAAACACAGATTCACGTTGTGAACGAAGGAAACTAAGCCCCTTGAGTCTGGCGCCTTAGACCGCTCGGCCATCCTGACGTGGTCGCTTGTAATTTGTACATTTTATGAATTGCATCTCTTCCAGTTAATTTCATAAAATTTATCGAGTCAGAAGTGGGATTCGGGCCCACGCCTTCATACGAGGACCAGAAAACACAGATTCACGTTGTGAACGAAGGAAACTAAGCCCCTTGAGTCTGGCGCCTTAGACCGCTCGGCCATCCTGACTTGGTCTCTTGTAATCTGGACGTTTTATTAATTACATCTCTTCCAGTTAATTTCATAAAACATATCGTGTAGGAAGTGGGATTTGAACCCTTGCCCTCAAACGAGGACCAGAATACACGGGTTCACGTTGTGAACTAAGCCCCTCAAGTCTGGCGCCGTAGACCGCTGGGCCATCCTGACGTGGTCTCTTGTAATTTGGACGTTTTATAAATTACATCTCTTCCAGTTAATTTCATAAAACATATCGTGTAGGAAGTGGGATTTGAACCCTTGCCATCAAACGAAGACCAGTATACACGGGTTCACGTTGTGAAATAAGCCCCTTAAGTCTGGCGCCGTAGACCGCTGGGCCCTCCTGACGTGGTCTCTTGTAATTTGGACGTTTTATAAATTGCATCTCTTCCCGTTAATTTATTAAAATATATCGTGTCAGAAGTGGGATTCGAACCCACGCCCTCATACGAGGACCAGAAAACTCACATTCACGTTGTGAACGAAGGAAACTGAGCCCCTTGAGTCTGGCGCCTTAGACCGCTCGGCCATCCTGACGTGGTCTTTTGCATTTTGGACGTTTTATAAATTACATCTCTTCCAGTTAATTTCATAAAACATATCGTGTAGGAAGTGGGATTTGAACCCTTGCCCTCAAATGAGGACCAGAATACACGGGTTCACGTTGTGAACTAAGCCCCTTAAGTCTGGCGCCGTAGACCGCTGGGCCATCCTGACGTGGTCTCTTGAAATTTGGACGTTTTATAAATTACATCTCTTCCAGTTAATTTCATAAAACATATCGTGTAGGAAGTGGGATTTAACCCTTGCCCTCAAACGAGGACCAGTATACACGGGTTCACGTTGTGAGCTAAGCCCCTTAAGTCTGGCGCCGTAGACCGCTGGGCCCTCCTGGCGTGGTCTCTTGTAATTTTGACGTTTTATAAATTACATCTCTTCCAGTTAATTTATTAAATCATGTCGTGTCAGAAGTGGGATTCGAACCGACGCTTTCGTACGAGGACCAGAAAACACAGATTCACGTTGTGAACGAAGGAAACTAAGCCCCTTGAGTCTGGCGCCTTAGACCGCTCGGCCATCCTGACGTGGTCTATTGTAATTTGAACGTTTTATAAATTACAGCTCTTGCAGTTAATTTATTCTACAGGGCCGGTAGGCCCTTGTAGATATGACTTGATACCCGTTTGTAATGCTAAACGAAAAAATCACCTTTTTAGGGTTAGGGTCCCATAGAAAAAGCATTACATTTTACCCGTTTTTTTGGGGAAATTGTCATAGGCGATACGGAAAAACTACAGCGAAGTTAGTTTTCGGAATACTTTCAAATTAACAAGAATTTACTAAATGAGAAACTTACCTGCTTAGTTTTTAAATAAATGAAGTCTAATTTTTGTAATTTAACTAATTAATTATGCCTCGAATTCCCTATTTCATAGCAGACGACAGTAAGAAAGTTTATCATTGCAGCATAGCCCACTCGATCCGCGCTCTCGAGCGCGAGCAGCTTGCGTCGTGACGCGCGTGATCGAGTGGGCTATGATAGCAGACGACAGTAAGGCAACGCTAATTATTTTTTTGATATTTTATCCGAGCTTTAACACCTTTATTTGGATTTTCTAATGAATTATAACGCCCTTAAAAACCAAAATTGTTTTTATCAGGTCCAATTTTCGTTTAAAAAAGTAATTCAGGTAAATAATTACAGTTAATAGAGGTATTTATATCGTTTGAAGTAATTTTTCGACGTTCGTTTTGGCCAAGGCTTAAGTTGAATTTTGGTAAGTCGGTGTAATATACTCTTTACAGCGTCTTTCGTCCTTTAAGATTATAAAAAAAGCTGATTTCCAGCTCTGTTTTGGAATTTGATATAGTCTGCTACGTTTCATGCTAGAAACATATCCTAAAATCCAAACCCTAGGTTTTACACTTTAAAATACTACTGGAAAGATGACAAAAAGTGTTTTCGCTTGGCAGTTAAGACAGTGGTGTTTACGTAAGCGCAGTTAATTGAACACTTCCATATGAGTTATACAGGGTTTCATTATTTTTACCTCTCCGAGTGACGTATGTCACGGAGAGGTTCTAATTTCGACGTGTCTGTGTGTCTGTCTGTCTGTCCGTTGTTACACCCACGTGACCGCGTTCGCAGTTTGCAAATCGGAGCAAAGGTGTATTCAATTTCCAGACCGCATTTACAGTCCCGGAAATTGTATTCAACTTACAGGCTATTACCTGTCTAACAACTCTGTTCATTTGTCCACCCCACACGGACACCAGTCTGAACTTGCTGGCTTCTAAACACCACCATCTTCTAGTCTTTCGCCCATTCCAAATGCACACCAGTCTGTACTTACTGGCTTCTAAACACCACCACCTTCTGGTCTTTGTTTTTGTCCATTCCACATGGACACCAGTCTGTACACCTGGCATCTAACACCACCATCTTCTGGTCTTTGTTTTTGTCCATCGCACATGGACACCAGTCTGTACACCTGGCTTCTAACACCACCATCTTCTGGTCTTTGTTTTTGTCCATCGCACATGGACACCAGTCTGTACACCTGGCTTCTAACACCACCATCTTGTGGTCTTTGTTTTTGTCCATCCCACATGGACACCAGTCTGTACACCTGGCTTCTAACACCACCATCATCCTTAAGGTTAAGACATACGCGGCGATCGGCTAGGGTTACGAGAAACGTCTAGCCTTCCAATGGAGGGGTCTTCCTCCAAGGTTCACGCAATTGCGATGTTCTTATCTACAGCTGCGATTCGAATCCTTTATATACTACCTATTTCAGTAAGGCGAAACAACAGTCATATCCTTCAATTCAAACGTCAATATTAGTCAAGTCTCTCAAGGTTGTTTAATTATTCTTTTTTAAAACGATGTAACGCTCAATAAGGCGAACAACTAACGAAGAAAATATTAAATACTAATTATATTTATTTTAATATTTAAGATAATCTCTTTTCTCAATTCAAAATTAATACGGAAAGAGTTAAAAAGCAGTCTATTTTTTGTCTGTGTGTCTGTCCGTTGTCACACTAGTGCTCCGAGTTAGCAGTTCGCTTTGTTTTGATGTGTTAAGAAATCCTACAGAACCTTAATTTTCACTTTTTCCATAATATAAAGTGAATATGTGGAAATCATTTTCGTAATTACGATGCATTTAGTACTTTTGTAGCTTTAAAGCTCTGTTTCATTTTGATATTCCAAGGATGTTTTTTTAAAATTATTATTTGAAATGGCTGTTTACTTATTACTTAAGCTATACTACATCTGTATATAGAATAATCCTTGGTTTAGTTATTTCAAGAAGAAACCTAAGGCCTGGATTCTGTCGGGTAAATCAAGTTTGATGCGCAATAGGCTTAGTGAACCAAAGAGTAAATAATTGAAACCTGAGGTGGAGTAAACTTTGGGTTTTGATTATCGTGTCTGTATTGAAGGGATATTAACGGTTCAGAGTGAGCCGAAAGTTAAATGCACGTTTAAATAATCAGAATTAGATATTATAATAGAAGAAAGCATCATGGTAGCAATTAGATCAGTGAAAGGGCTAATCGTTATCGGGTTAGTGGTATGCATCAGAGAATAAAATTTAACATAGAACTTATATACTCTCTGTAAATAATTATATGAAACCTAGGATTAGCGGATGATTATATATTTTGACAATGTAGAGAAAACTATTCAATGGCTTAAGCCTCGTTAGACAAAACAAAGCGAGAAAATGTTGCTCTAGTATTTCGATATTGAGTCTTATACTAGTCTTTTCCCCGACTCGGAGAGGTAATATTTTGGTTTTCCCAACTTGTTTAATTATATATTAATTTTATTTTGGCTATTCTCAGTGAGCATTCATATGTTAGAACGCAATTTCGGATTTTTGTGGTCTCCCAAGTCTCCAAAACTGTAAGTTTAACATTTTAGGGCAAATTGTTATAATAATCAAGAATATGTATAGATCATCAAGGGTATAAATAGGCAACCTAAGACCCATTTGATTTATGATATAATAGATCATGTTAGGTTTAGATACAGCTTAATGTTTAGATAGGCTTATGTTAGGCTATGTTGTTATGAGCGGCTAAATGCTCACCTGTTTTTGGAATTATCAACTGAATATATTTCCCCTTTTCCAAAATTTTACTGAATTGGATTTGTTTTTACCCCTGATTATCAGGGTTGGCAACTACCTATCCAGTCCGGTTTAAACCACCTGGTTTAATCCGGATTAATCCACTTAAAAAAATCCACCTAAAATATCCGGCTTAATTATGAATGGGGAAAAATCAATTTTGTGCCATAAAAATAATTAAAATACAACCAGAAACAAGGCAAAAATATATGTAGCGACAACTAAAGATTATTTATTATGAATGATAAAACTAATAGTTATGTTACCGGTTACTGTCCAGTTACAGCTTACAATATTTTTCCAGTATTGCTCGAACTTAAAGCATAGCGTTGGTTCCAGTGGACAAGTTGACTTTCCTTACGAACTCCAGTTTTGGCTTGGGAAAGCTAGAGGCATTTGTGGGCAGAATTTATACGTGCATGTATAAATCCCGCCCACTAGCCTTTGCCAAGCCAAACCCGGAGTTCAGGAGGAAAGTCCCCTTGTAAGGGATCCATTTCATGAAAACATTTTATCAGTTAAACTAGCAGACTATATTGGAATCGGGGCTAGGGGTCGGGGAGTGCCCCAAAACTAAAATAAGAGCTAAACAGAAGTACTTTGCCTTCGAAAAAACCTAAAATAACTCGTGTTTTTAAAAAATCCGGATAAATCCAATAAAATCCGGTTTAATCCAATAAAAACCACTGGTCTGGATTTTATTCAAATTATCCGGATTTTTGCCAACTCTGCTGATTATTGCTAATTATCTTGTTTATTGCCACAAATTTTCTAAAAAAAATGGTATTTTAGCTTCTTTCTACCCTAAAAAGAGGCGCACTTTTAGCCATAATCAATGCACTTATTTAAGAAGTAAACAGTTCTACGAAATTAACTTTACGGTTTTGAAGAGGCTATTAATTTTAATTAATACTCACTAATATCTCGTGCCATCATCAAAGATGATTTCGATTTATATTTTATTCAAAACCGCTAACTAATAGCATATTTGGTTCCTTAGAAAATAGCGACGGGAAATGACCCTTTTCAGCCTGTTAAGAGTTGACTACCGCCGTAAGACTGAAGTGACAGATATTATACAAAAATGTCTTTGTTTGGACCCAGACCGATAAAACCAACGATATGAGTGAGGTTTATCAATTGACTGAAGTTCAGATATTAAAATTTTTTTTAAGTATTTTTAGTAGTTTAATCCTTAATCACTATTTAATTCAATCAACTGATTTTACTCTTAATCGATCTATTCCCTCTAAGTTTATTCAAAAATTGCATATCTTCGCTTTTTCAAGAACACTTACACTTTCCGAAAACATTTTATCATAAATGAATTATTTTGAAGGGATTTCGTATCAATGTTCCTTAACTTGTAAGCACCTTGACGGACATTGGTTGAAATATTAGAGGCTTGAGAAATTTTCAAGTTTGCACCAAAATGTTTTTCAATGGTTACAATTTGTTGTGAAGACTGATACTCGATAAAATATGATTAAGAGTAATTTATTTTGCTCGGACTAATAAAATGAAGTCGTTTACCAAAGGAAAAGGAACAACTTTTGTCCCATGTGGTTGCTTTTAGTAGGTAGCTCTCTTTCATGGACTGGAAAAATGTTATGTAAGCATAAAAATAACCAAAGGTTAGTGTAAAGATTCCATAAAAAGAAACATTTCTCAGTACTGTACAATGTCATTTTATATTCTTTTCAGCGGAATTAATACATAAATCTCTTTACTCTAAATGAGTTATGATATAATATTTTGCAATCATCCGTGTTTGCAGTGTATGGGTGCTTTTCTTAGAAATTCAGTAGAATATTTTAAATATTAATTATTGATCCCTCTAAACGTACTCCCTTCAAAATAATTAATTTCATGATAAAATCAGAAGGGAATAAAAAAGAAGGGACACATTTTATATCTCCATAATGCTTTACACTCGTAACAGCAGTCTTACTCATCTCAAATCAACTACCCTTCACTGATTGGCTATCTAACTTCTGTCTTAGCGGTGACGTCTCGGTTGACGAACAAAATGTAATTTTGTTTACAACTTTAAATTGAAGGAGATAAAAATGGCCGAATTTCATGTTGATAAACGAAATTAAGCTGTGCAATTAATTTAGATACACTGGAATTGAGAACATACCAAAATCAGATAATTTGAAGGTAATAAATAGATGAAAACTAATAATTCTGAATTAATATTAAAAAATAAAAAGAATTTCAATAAAATACATACTTGAGGTTATAATTACAAAGGAACGAAACATCGACAGCCCTTTGGAGAATGTAAATCTAGCAGAAAAATAGGCCGCCTGATACCGCGTAGAACTTGAAGAACTATATTTGCAGTAAATTGGTTAAAAGCTGTGTACTCGCGCAAAGTTTTCGCTGTTTTCTTGAGGTTGGTCGGACTCTCGTTACTAAAGCAGGCTCCAATGTCTCCCTTCTCTCTTATTCCCTTCTGATAAAATGTTTTCGGAAAATGTAATTGTTCTTGAAAAAGCGGAGATATGCAATTTTTTGAATAAATTTAGAGAGAATAGATCGATTAAGAGTAAAATCAGTTGATTGAATTAAATAGTGATTAAGGATTAAACTACTAAAAATACTAAAAGAACAATTTTAATATCTGAACTTCAGTCAATTGATAAACCTCACTCATATCGTTGCTTTTTTCGGTCTTGGTCCAAACAAAGACGTTTTTGTTTAATAGTAAGTTTAAGCCTTTCACTCTATTGTACAAGTGAGGTTAATAATTGTGAATTGTTTTACGTTTTCTCGATATATCTAAAGCGAAAGAAACGATTATTTCCTATTTGTGTCGCACTATTATAATTATAACAGAAGAAAATGAATCGAAGTTAGGATTACTATTTATCATTATGTCACACTTAAAGGTAGCGCATAGAGGAGCTATTCACTGGAATTTTCTATTCGTTACGAGTAGGCTAAAATTATGAGCCCATCCCTTGGGTCATCTTGTTTGTTTCGCGCTCTTTACCTAACCTTGTTCTCTCCCGTTCCTTCTGGCCCCATAAAACTTCGAGGTTAGACTCCTTTTGTAAACCGATTTTCCTTTTCCTCACCACATCGACAGTGCACAGTGACCTCATAGGGTGTTTAACTGAAAATCCCCCTCTCTCTCCGACTCCGTGTTTTTATTATTTTCGCAAATTTCTCTTTATGAATAATATGATAAAATAGTTTTTAATTTAATATTATCAAGGCTGTGCAACTAAATTTTTCTCTTGAAATTTTATAAGGGGCCCTCAAATCTTCCTTAGCCTATCTGTAAAAAAATCCTGGCGGCGCCACTGCTCTTCGTGACGTCACCGTCACTCGGAGAGATAAAAACCTTTGTCAAGGGGAATTTCAAATGAATTCCTCTAATTCCAAGACATTCAAGCATATTGAACTCCCCGAGAATTATTGAAATGAAAACAAGTATGAATTCCTTCAAATATTTGGTATAAGGTAGTCCGAAGAAATGACTGTCTACCATTGGGTCGAATTCCATTCGATCGAATGTCTTGTTCGACCGAATACCGCAATTTGGGCGGTTTTAGAATCATGAATTTTCCTTTCATTCCTATTTTTCAATTGATTTTGTTATTAAACTTGTAACTGATTGCCCCGGGGAAGTATAAATGGCCGGTCGCAATTTGGGGAATCGTTACAAGCCGCGGGAATGTAAGAATAGGGAAAATAGGCCTATGTCATTCCGAACGGAAGAATTGAAATAACAATAAACACATACCTTTATGCTCTCAGTGAAAACTTTTATTCGAGATTATCAAACTTCCAAAAGGATGACGCGACTAATTACGCGGACGCATAAACTGACCCGAGCTTGGTTCCAGATAACGGAGAGAAAAAGATCCGCAACAGAAGAAGATCAACTTCCAACTAACTGTTGCTCGACGCCCGGGTGTTGCTTATCACCTCGGTTTCGGCGCTTACTAAGAAGGGGAGGGGGTGAAACAATTTCGCTCGACGGCGGGCAGAACATAAGCAAAGTTCCAGTTCCGCCAAACGTCGTCTGCAGCGGTGTCTGCTAGACGCCGTTGCATACACCCACACAAAAAAAAGGGGAGACGAAATGAGGGCTGGAACGAAGCTCGGGTTTAGTATAAATTCGTTATTATTGTGTTTTTTTTTTTTTTTTCGTGATGGGGGCCTTAGGGGCCAGTGAAGTCAACACGGGAGGTTTTAATACCTCTTTGTCGGTCCTTTTGGATGAATTTCCTGGGGCATACCATGGCACGATGGAGGCCTATCGCGTGACACACGGGGCATTCGTATGTTGCCGTCGGACGAGTAATGTATGGAAATCCTCCGGGGGTCACGGGATATAAGCGGACACGGTCTGATTCCAACATGCCATCCCAGGCAATGGGGAATAAGGTACGGTTGGTTGGCGGGGCTCGCAAATATGGGAGGTCCGGCACAAACAGTCGATCATATTCCGAAACCTCATACAGCTGTTCCTGGGGGATAGGTATGGGTCCGTAATCCTGATATAGGCGCTCATATTGGGTATGCAAAGGTAGAGTATCTCGGTAGGAGACGGGACGTCGATGGTGATTGTCGCGGTGAGTTTCAACTGGATCCGGAGGCGTATCTTCGGGATTCGCGGCCTCGGGACCGGGATTTGCTTCATGTATATCCGCGGTATCGGGGATCTCATGTTCGGCATCGGGTACCGCACTTACAGCTGCAATGGTTGGAGTAGCGTCGGCGTCTGGAACTGTGATAACGGTGACCCTAGGGGCAGGAGCGTCGACGACAGTCTCAGGGAGATTGGCAGCGGCGGGGGCTATATTTTCCGGGATTGTATCAGGGGCCGGGGCCGCACATGAATTATCTCGTGGTAGCATGGATCTTGCCGGAAGGAGACGCGCGATGCGGTTCATTGTTTCCTGGAGGGTAGCGGCAGGTTGGAGTAACGGTGTCAGATTTATTCGTGGTCGTAAGGGAGGCCCGGCCTCTTCTTGAATTGGTCGCTCCCGTTGATCCACGGGAGGCATTGGCTCCAACTGGTCGGTCTCCTCGGGATGAAGCTGCAATATATCGACCTCTGGCAGGGCGGCACAGTGAGCGCGAGGGGTGCGTCGAGGTTGGAGGGGCTCAAGGGGAGGAATCGGGGGTTGTATTTCTTGTTGAAATATTGAAGCGGGATGCGGAAATGATCTGGCCGGAGGCAAGGAGACAATTGGCATTTCCCTGGGTAGGGGGTTGAGGAGATAATCCTCTGGGGCACATATCTGGCGGGTGCCGCGGCGTAGCCGAGGGGTTCCTGATTTCAAAGAGTCCATCTAGAAATGATTGCAAAAAAAAACGATTAAATTCCGTAGAGGATGACCGGCAGCTCAAAGGTGCTGCGACGGTTCGTCTAAGTTAAACTGCCGTTAAAATGGTTCGCCTTGGATGAGCTAATCGTACTCGCTCCCAAGGGGGTTTGGCTATGGGCATTCTCTTAAAGCAGAAGTCGCTTGGCTCTAAATCCCGTATTCTATTGTCGTTTAAATATTGACCGATTTCGTTGGGGGAGCGTAACATACCGCTCTTTCGACCAGGGGGATAATAATAAATATCCATATCCACTTTTCCGGGTTGGACTGTATGGCGGTAACATAGTTCGCGAATCCATCCTTTTCGGAAGGGTTTCTCATAGTTTGTGGCTCTATGTTCCGGAATGGAGGGAGTTATTAGGGGTCGAGTGTCATCTTCACTACTCGAAGATTCGGTTTCTTCTGCTACGGCTGAAGGGGGAAGATCGCCTTCCGGACTTGTTGATAAGGTATGGGCTTTCTGTATTTTCCTTTGGGGTCTGGTGGACGAACTTCCTGTTGTGGGTACTCTGGTTCGTTTGTTTCTTCGTCCGGCGTTTACAATTTGGCCCGCGTTTTCGGAGGACGAACTCAATTCATCCCGCCTTTGAGCTCTCGGTTGAACTATTCGTTGCTTCGTCCGAATCCTTGTGTCCTTGGTCGAAGGGCTTCTACTGGAGGCCTTTCTAAATTGCTTCTTCTTCGGTTTAATACCAGACGACGTAGTTGTCGGGTGACTTCTTTTACGGAGATCGTGGATCTCGGGTTCGTCACTAGTGAGACTTCTACTACTAGGCGATTTTCTTAACGTCCGTCTTCGTGGTCCTGGAGCCGCGGAGGAGGTCATCGGTGGACCTCGTCCTTCTGGTTCCGTGTCGGATGCTCTGTCGTCATCGGTAGATGTACTCAATTTCCGAAGAGTTTTCTTCCTAGGTCGGATTCCTTCCGTCGAAGTTGTGGTAGGGTGATCCCTCTTTGTTCTCCCGGTTGTAAGTTTAGGAGATACTTGGGCAGTTGCGGGGGAGGGTACAGTTCCTTGGGGAGATGGATTCGGTTCTGGAGGTACTCCTTGAATAACATTATGCTCTTGGGGTTCTTGTCGTGTCTCTTCCGGTTGGGGTACGTCTAAGCGAGGAGCATCTAGAGTAACCTCTTTTGGTTCCTGTGTTTTCTTTTTCGGAACTCGGTCGACAAATCGGAATGGTCCGAACATTTCTACAACTTCCTCGAACGATTCAGAGGATGGTTGAGGTCCTTCTTGTGATACGTCGTGGGAAGGCTCTCCTTCCGGAGGTGGTGTTATTCTTGTCCCTTCCAGAGCTACAGGGGTGCTTGGCAGGGTGGTTTCCATATTCCGAACTTCCTCCTCCGGATGGACTTGTTCTGGTTCACCTAGGGGTGGTGTCCCTTCTAGACGTGGTACTCTTGGCCTTTGTGGGGAGACAACCTCCTTTGGTCGAGTTTCTTGGTTGTCTTGATTTTGGTTGTCCGGTTCAATTCCTTCTTCTCCTGGGGAACTGGATGTCTCATTTCCTTCCAATGGAGCTTCCGGTGTTTGATACAATTTCAATTGGGAGATATTAATAGGGCCTGTCTTCTGTTTCGATATCATGTCTTCAAGGATGTAGACTAGAGGACTTTGTTTTTCAATAATCTTAAACGGGCCAGTCCATTTTGGGCAAAGTTTGGCCATTCGGCCAAGCCTGGCGTTGGATAACGGATGAGTTACCTTCCAAACTATTGTACCAACATCGAATTCGAGGTCTTCCCTCCTGAGGTCGTAATACTTCTTTTGTTTGGCTTGGGCCAGTTTCGAAAAATTCTTTGTGAGCTTCCATTGGTCTCGAAGGATTCTTAATGTCTCGGAACGATCTTCGAATTCTTCAAGCGGCATACCAATGTCTATGTCCCATGGGAGTCTAGGTTCTCTTCCCATGTTCAAATAGAACGGGGATCGTTTCGTCGTCTCGTGGGGAGCGGAATTGATTGCAAAGGCGAGAGCATTCAATGTCTCATCCCAAGTGCGATGATTGTTTTCAACGTAAATGGAGATCGTTTCTCCCAGGACGCGATTGACCCGTTCTGTAATGTTGGACTGTGGATGATATGGGGATGTATGAATTGGTCCAATGTGGAATAACTTGCAGGTGTCATGCCATAGGGAGGACACAAACTGTGTTCCTCGATCGCTGAGGATCTGTTTCGGTGCGCCCCATCTACAGACAAAGTTCTTGAGGGCTAATGCACAAGCGTCGGCAGTTATTCTTTTTAACGGTATTAGTTCGACAAATTTAGTCATGTAGTCGGTGAAAACGAGAAGGTACTTATATCCTCTTCTACTGACTGGAAAAGGTCCCATAATATCGACTCCAATCTTGTCGAATGGTCCAGTTGGAACGGTGGAGATCATGAGTCCGGGTGTTCTGCGATTACTGATCTTATATTGTTGGCATAAGACGCATTCTTTGACGTACTGTCTTACGTCCTTATCGAGGTCAGGCCACCAGTATCTATAGCCAACTTTTTCTTTGGTCTTGTATTTCCCTCGGTGAGCGGAGAGAGGATGATCATGCAGAAGTCGTATTGCCTCTCTTCTCAAAGATCTTGGTAAGTATATCCTTGCTGGACGGACTCCCGATGCTTTTCGGTAGATTAGATGATTGACCATCTCAAAATCGGGATGTTCCGGTGGATTTTCTTGTTGGAAATGTTCAATAATATCGCGGATATCGGGGTCTTCCCCTTGAGCTGTTATAATGTCATCGCGGTCGAAGATGTGAAAGTTCGCATGTGGGTATGGTGGCAAAACATACGCGAGATGAGACTGATCCGATGGAGCATTGGATTCTTCGGATGATGTGCCTGGGTTCTCTTCTTCGACTGAGGAAGCAATTGACATAGCGTAAAGTCCAATCGGAGCTCTTGAAAGGGCATCAGCAACGACATTTTCGACTCCTTTCTTGTGTTGAACCTTGAAATCAAAGGTCTGCAAGTACATCGCCCATCTGACGAGTTTCGAATTGGGTTCCTTGAGTCCAAAAAGCCATTGAAGAGCCTTGTGGTCTGTTACCACCGTAAATGGTTTATTTTCCAAATAGGGGCGGAAATGTCTAATAGCCCAGTGAATCGCGAGACATTCCTTCTCGGATGTACTGTAACTTGCTTCAGCGTTTCTAAGACTTCTGCTGGCGTAGGCAATCGGGACTTCAGTTCCGTCTTGAATCTGGGAGAGCATTGCCCCTAACCCAGCGTCTGATGCATCTGTCGTTAGGATGCTGGGAGTATCCGGCTTGTACGCAGCTAGAGGTGGTGAGTTGCAAATAGCTTCCTTGATCTTTTGGAAGGCGTCGTTTTGTTCAGGGCCCCATTTAAATTTGATTCCCTTCTTCAAGTGGTTAAGTGGGGTGGCCAGTTTCGAATAATGGGGTATAAAACGGTGATGCCATCCGGCCATTCCCAAAAAGCGTTGAAGTTGCCTTAGAGTTCTTGGTCGAGGATATTTTCGGATGGCTTCCACCTTGGATGGATCGATGTAGATTCCTGTCTCATTTATGACATGTCCCAAGACTACAGCTTCCGACTGAGCAAATCGACATTTCTTTAATTGAAGAGTCAAGCCAGCATTCTTCAATTTGTTCATGACATATTCTAATGCGTTCTTCTGTTCCTTCCATGTTTCGGATGCAATGAGGATATCGTCCAGATATACGACGATAGAGAATTTTTCTCCATCTCGAAAGACTTCATCCATTAGGCGCTGGAAGGTACTCGGTGCGTTGCAAAGTCCAAACGGGAGAACATTGAACTCATACTTGCCGGCATGAGTTATGAAGGCGGTCTTGGGTGCGCTTCCTGGTTCCATCTCGACTTGCCAATAGCCAGATTTCAAATCCAGGGCTGTTATATACTTCGGTTTTCCCAGTTTACTTAGCGTCTCATCGATCCGTGGAATCGGATAAGGGTCCTTCGCTGTGATGGAATTAAGTTCGCGAACATCTATACAGAATCTGTACTTTTTCTTTCCGGTCCCGGATCCATCATCTTGTTCAATAATAACGACAGGAGAAGCCCATGGTGAAGTCGATGGCTTGATGATGCCGTCCTTCAGCATCTCGTAGATGTTACGCTCAATGATTTTCTTTTTATCTTCGCTCACGCGGTATGGTCTTTTATGGATAGGTGCAGCGCTGCCTGTGTGTATTTCATGTACAACTAAACTAGTTCGTCCCAGTTTATCGCTAAACAGTTCCGGAAATCGAAGAAGGAGTTCCTTCAACTCTTTCTTCTGTTTAGTTGAGAGTGCGGTGGATTCGACTGCTTCGTTGACATTCGCGATCATTTGGGGCGATGGAGGCAATTGATCTTCTATCACTTCAATTAACTTTAGGGTTAGTCCATCTATGGTAAAGGTTAGATTCCCAAAATCAATTACAGTTCTCCAGTCCTCAAGGAAGTCTTGTCCTAGAATGGCGTCACAAAGTAGGGAGGGGACGATGTGAAATTCTTGACTAAATCGCCGGGTAATATTCTGGTCAAAGGTTATTTGAAAATCTAACATCGTGGAGCCTTTTGTAAATGAATATTGTCCGTTTCCCATGACAATGCACTCGGATTTTTCGGAGTTGGGCTCTAACCTCATGTCTCCTCTAAACCTTTGTATCGCCCTCCATTGATCTAAGCTTATCATTGAGACTTCTGCTCCATTGTCAATTCGAGTTGGTAGGCTTAAATGTTCAAATTGGATCTTTATTAAATGAGGAGTCCGTTTTGGGAGGTCTCCTCTTCGTTGGACTGTGGCAAGGTGAAGGGGTTGTCCTGCCACAGTTTTTTCTTCATTAGGGACTATCGAGACGCGGGAGGGAGGCGTCCTCTGTGACTCCCCCCCGGGTTGGCGTTTCCCGGATTCTGGTTTCTTTGCCTTTCAACCCGTGGTGAGGGGCATTCGCTTGCATAGTGATTTTGACCACCACAGTTGAAGCAGGTGAAGGAACGTGTTTCCTGATGGGATGTCGGAGGAACTTGATTCTCCGGGTTCGAGTGGCGTCTTGGAGGAGGTGGAAGGGCTCGTTGTTGAGGCCGTTGCTCTCGTGGTTCATAGGCTGGATTTCTTCTTTCAAAAATTCTAGTTTGACGAGGGTAGTCGTCTGGTTGGGGACGTCTTCTTGTGTCCCGTTGTGTGTCCCGTTGAGGTTGCCTAGATTGGGGGTTTGTTCTCGGGAAAGGAGCTCTATAGTTATGAGCTGGAGGACTTTGAGGAACAACTGGGGTAGACGTAGGGGTTTGTGATCCGTCCGGAAGAGGGGTGTTAGTATTTCCGTACTGGATGTCCCTATTAGTAACCTGTCCCTTACAATTGGTACACCCTTGACCAGTCCCTGTCTGGGAGCTATTCACCATCGCGGGAGCTACCTGTTCTCTAATTACTATGGGGTCTTGAATTGCTTTATTCGGTAGGGTAGTCTCCTTTTTGGATGGGCTTGGGGGATGTAAGTCAAAAGTTTGTTCGATATTTAAGCAAACGTCATGTAGTTCTGTTATTGTGTTTGCTGGGAGAACCATGAGTAATCCTTTAAATTCCATCCTTAAATTACGTTTCATAATGACGAGTAACTCGTCTTCTGGTATTGGGGGATTTAAACTCTGATTAACCCTAATAAAATGACCGAAAAACTCATCTATGGATTCATTAGGTCTTTGTTTTCTGGTCTGCAAATCTAACCTAGCTTTAGCTCCTTCATCCTTTATTCTATAGTGCCCTTTTAATCTTCCCTTGAAATCTGCCCAATCAACTCCTGGGGGAAGGGAGCGGAACCAATAAAGGGCATTATCCCGTAGCAATACTGGCATAAAAAGCATTTTATCGTCATCACTAATTTTGTGCAAACTTGCGTACTCCTCAAAGTTCCTAATGAACTCAGGGACACTCTCGCTCCTTTTACCATGGAATGCTAGCCTCTCAGGGGGCTCTAAACCCTTTGCATTTCCTTGGTTAGATAGGGCCAGATTAGAAAATGACTGTAAAATAGACGCTAGAAAAGCAGCCTGTTGGGCGCCTCCGGTGGTAGGATTTCCTTGTGATTGGGGATTTGATGTCCCTTGGGTCTGACCTGTACCCTGTGTTCCTTGTGGCTGAGAGCTAGGAGGGGGTGGAGGATTTGTTTGAGGGGCAACGGAGGGTTGGCTGATGGTCCCCTGTGATTGTCCTATTGGATTTGTTCTAGCTAATCGTATCGGGGCACTCGTGTAACTAACAGAACTTCTCCTTGGGAGGGTTCCACGACTGGAAGTTGTCGTTTGGGTAGCGGAAGGCATTGTGACTGTCGACGAAATTGTGGGATTTATTTGCGTAGAAGTAGGCCAATTCTGCATAAACTGTTTGGCCCCTGCGTAAGCGCTTAATGCGGTTGAGGGTCTAATTGGGCTACTTCTAGGAGTTATTTGTACTGTAGGGAGATCGGATATGCTCCCGAATCTGTTTCTCCTTGTTAAATTTCCGCTAGGGACCGGACTTCGGTTTCTTTGATTAAAAAGAGCTAAATTTGCTTCGCGCCTCTGTCTTTCTTCCTCCATTAAAACACGGGTCTGAGATGATATAATTCCCTGTTCAGACTGGGCTGTTCTATCAGGACCTAGGTCGGGGTTCTCATCCCACAGGGGTTCTTCATTTGAATCGTATGCATAAGCCATCTTTGTTGTGGTTAACCGAGGGGGGCGTAAAAGACTTCCGACCACGAGATTAGGCTTAGCGGAATGAAGTGGGGATCCCGATAATTCCGAAGGTTTGGAAGAAGCCGAGGACGAGTCCGATTGTTTGCGTTCACGATAAAATTTATTAAAGCTTGGGCACGGTTCGGATTCGCTCATTCAAAATAGGAAGATTAAAGCCAATTTTATTTTATGCCGACAATATATTCCCCGAAAAATAGCCTTAAATCATTAGTCAAAAACTATGTGGCCAAATAATTATTTAAGCCTAATTAATTTATTCTATTATAAAAGCAATAGGCATTTGTAAAGATTGCGGAGTCAATAAATAATAGAAATCCGAAAGTCGGAACTACGCTGTAGAATATTCTAGAAAGATGGGCGCAAAACCAAAATGGCGGCCTTCATGCCTAAACTTGAACTAAAACGAGAACGAAGCCGAAGCGGGCCCGACCGCCCCGTCGAAAAAAAATGGCGACGGCAAAACAAAACAAGCAATAATCCAAGGGTTGAATCGCGTGGGCACGGGCACCATTTGTAACTGATTGCCCCGGGGAAGTATAAATGGCCGGTCGCAATTTGGGGAATCGTTACAAGCCGCGGGAATGTAAGAATAGGGAAAATAGGCCTATGTCATTCCGAACGGAAGAATTGAAATAACAATAAACACATACCTTTATGCTCTCAGTGAAAACTTTTATTCGAGATTATCAAACTTCCAAAAGGATGACGCGACTAATTACGCGGACGCATAAACTGACCCGAGCTTGGTTCCAGATAACGGAGAGAAAAAGATCCGCAACAGAAGAAGATCAACTTCCAACTAACTGTTGCTCGACGCCCGGGTGTTGCTTATCACCTCGGTTTCGGCGCTTACTAAGAAGGGGAGGGGGTGAAACAATTTCGCTCGACGGCGGGCAGAACATAAGCAAAGTTCCAGTTCCGCCAAACGTCGTCTGCAGCGGTGTCTGCTAGACGCCGTTGCAAACTTCTTGATATTGCAGCAAGTAGTATGTATGTTCACCAATAACATTCTTCAATAAATTTTAGTAAATAATTTTCATTGTTGGAAATTGTCTAACCAAACCTAACCGAAATAAACCAAACCTAACCTAACATAACCTAACCAAACTTTTACCTAACCTAACCTAACCAAACTTTACCTAAAATAACCTAACCTTTCCTAACCAAACCAAACCAAACCTAACCTAACCTAAAAATAAAATTCATTTTCTTATAAAACTTCTTGATATTGCTGCAAATAATATGTATATTCAACAATAACATTCTTCAATAAATTTCAGTAAATAATTTTCATTGTTGGAAATTGTCTAACATAACCTAACCAAACCTAACCTAACCCAACCCAACCCAAACCTAAAAATAAAATTGATTTTCTTATTAAACTTCTTGATATTGCAGCAAATAACATTCTTCAATAAATTTCCGTAAATAACTTCCATTTTTAGAAATGGTCTAACCCTAACCTAACCATACCTAACGTAGCCTAACCTAACCTTCAAGAGATCACCCTCCCAAGTACTGACGGCGCTCGATGCTGCTTAACTTCTTCGATCATCCAAATCACTTTATCCATTGTGCTACTGGAGCTCGGCAACTCAAGGAAAACGCTATGATTTTACATGTTTAAACCCATCCCATTCTGTCGAAAGATCTTCCATAGAAATATTCCCATTCAGTAGAAAATCGCTCTTTGGGCTATAAATTGTTATAAATTTGGCTACAATTGTAGAAATCTGAATTCGATGAAAAGGGGATTCTATGTAATAGGAGTATACCGGAAGGAATATAAACAAATTTTGATATTTAAAATCTTTGGAATATTTTTAGGATGCAGGTAGAATTTGTAGATGATTTTCCTCTTGGCTAATATCGAAAAACATTTCACTTAAAAAACACCATATCAGCTAAAACATTGTTAAGTAAAGCCCAAACATTGTTTATCCGAAACCTTCAAACAGTTTTATATTAAAAACATTTCAATAAGGGTCATTTAAGACCCTACCGTTTCTCTAAGTACCCGTTGATAGAACACTTACGAAGTGAAACAAAAAACTATTCATATTACAGCACACCTGAAAGAGTTAAAAAAACCTAGAGGTGTTTCTACGTACCCGTGAATCACCATTTCCTTTAACAAATACCTAAAAAGAGTCAACTAGCACTAGAAAACCCGATCTCAGTTAAAAAACACTCTTAAAAGAGTATACATATAAATACATCAAGGTATTTCCAAACACCCATGAAACACCTATTTTTCCAACAGTGTATGACTCTCAATGAAATACATCAAACGGAGATTATTCTCAGGAAAAGAAAACATCATTCTCCCTCCTTTAACCCTGTATAATCTGCGATCTGTCTCCTCCAGGCGCGCCACCAATTAGTAAACTTTGATCTATCTGTCTAAACTGCAACTTTTCTCCATAAAAAACTCATCGATTCCTCCCCTCAAAAACTCAAAATCATTCTAAACCGCGTTATTGCATCGTATAAAAACCTCGTTCCCTACTTTCCTTTCCATGCATATAAATTAAAAATGTCGTGATTAGAACCAAGATTGAAAAATTATTGATAAGACTGAGGCTATCACGTGACTGAATGATCAGACATTGTGTTCACTCTAGCAACAGCTTAATGTAAATAAACTTCGCCACTTGGTCTCCCGAGTTGATCCGTTACGCCGTTAACCTTACTCAAAACTGCTCTAAAAGCACAAATATGTAAACCCTCTCCCGTTGACCTGCACTAGAAGAAAGGGGGAACACCCCTCTAGCGGAGGAAATGAGGAACACTAGCGGAGGAAAGGGGAACACCCCTCTAGTAGAGAAAAAAAAGTTGGAAAAACCAAATTATTACCTCTCCGAGTCAAGAGGACTACTTACAAACTTATTTACATAGATAAGGAATTATTTCTCTCTTTTTTTTTTGAAGTAAAAATTTACGAATTATTAAAGCAGTATTCCAAGCATAGAGAATATGGTATGCTATCGATTGGGCGTGTTGTCAAAACAGCATTGTCCAAAACGGCTTTTTCATAAACGCGTTTGCCGTTATAGCCATTTCTCGTTTTAGCGCATTTTGATTACAGCGTTTATATCTTGAGCGTTGTTTCGTACGCATTTTCCAAAATATTGTTGTTTATCTTCTTTGACTTCCCAAAATAATATGCCTTTTCCAAAAAATTATATTTTATATTTACTTCCGATATAACATTACTCCTTTTTGCATAATATTGTTCTTTGTTCTATATACTTATTATAATAGAGATTTCCCTCCCTATCAAGCACAGTTTGGGCGGAAACAGCAACCGCTGTTTTGTGAAATAACGCTGTATTGAGAAACGCGGAAACAGCAACCGCGGTTTTGCTTCCACGCAGTTTTGCACACCGCTGTTTTGGGAACCGTTTTATTCCAAAACGCTCTATTGAAAACCGCTCAACTACCCGTGAACCAGAGAATATATAGTAAAGCAGATGACATTTTACATCCAATAAGAATGTGCCTTAGACACATGAAATCAGTCAATGGGGAAAAAAACTGGAAATTAATTGTAAACTTTGGGAGAAATATAACCTTTATGTGTTTGTAAAGGCCAAGTTGTCTACGCCTCAACTGTTAACCCTATATTCTCATTGCTACATTCACAATGGGTTTTGTAGTATAAATACTATTGTCTCGTTTCACCTCATATATATTCTTAGTTTGCCAACGCGAGTGTTAACGTTACATATCACCAAAGCTGATTTGTGGTTAGACGCAATGAAAGTCAATGCGTACCATAACAAGAATGAAAACTCCGAAGCTACAACCCGATTACGATTAGCCCTTTCACTGATCTAATTGCCACCATGGTGCTTACTTCTATCATGAGTTAATAATATGTTAGCTCCCTATAAGTTACTCAGGCAATTCATTTGTATACTCCAGCGTTTTCTCGGCTTTCCAATTATATGCGACGCTCTGCGGCCGCCACGTGAACGAAAATCTTATTTACACTTCTTTCCGGTTTTTCCCCGGAAGCGCGTGTAGTGGAAGCTTGCCAATGATATCGGAGCTATGTAAGCAGCCGAATATTTCGCTCAGTAGCCTCGGTTAAGAAAACAGTTAAGAGATCAGTGGATTGGATTTAGCTCAGTTGTATAATTTTCTGGTTTCAAGTCACAATAACAACTCTCATGATTCTTTATCAATATCGGTAATTTGCATAGAGTTCCTGCAATTTTTTGTCTCAGTACTGACACAAACGTCATGATTTAATGTAAAATTGTTAAAACATAAACATTCACGACTAAAACACACCCTTGGTGAAAAAGTAGCCGACGACTCGAGGTCGAGGAGCCGTACGAGCGGGATTTTTTTCGACAAGAGAGAGCGCAACATTCGGATTTTTTTTACGAGCGGGCGAATTAAGAAGAAATCGCTGGATACATTACGCCTATGGAGCCTGAGTAACTTATAGGGAGCTAACATATTATTCACTCATGCTTCTATTATAAAAACATGACCTTATCTAAATGTGTACTTAACTTTCGGTTCACTCTGAATCGTTAATGTCTCTTCATTACAGACAAGAAAATCAAAACCCATAATTTACTAAATCTCGGGTGTCAATTATTTCCTCTTTGGTTCACTAAGCCGGAGTCCAGGCTTTAACTTTCTTTATGTAAACACTATAGCAAGGATTATTCTATATACATATGTTGTATAGCTTATGTAATATATAAACAACCATTTCAAATAATAGTATTAAAAATATCCTTGGAATATTAAAAACATCCTTGGAATATTAAAAACATCCTTGGAATATTAAAAATATCCTTGGAATATTAAAAATATCCTTGGAATATTAAAAATATCCTTGGAATATTAAAAATATCCTTGAAATATTAAAAAAATCCTTGGAATATTAAAAATATCCTTGGAATATTAAAATATCCTTGGAATATTAAAAATATCCTTGGAATATTAAAAATATCCTTGGAATATTAAAAATATCCTTGGAATATTAAAAATATCCTATGAATATTAAAAATATCCTATGAATATTAAAAATATCCATGTAATATCCAAATGAAACAGAGCTTTAAAGCTACAAAACTACGAAAGGCATCGTAATTACGAAAAATATTTTCACATATTCACTTTTTATTATGAAAAAAAGGAAATATTAAGGTTCTGTAGGATTTCTTTACACATCAACACAAGGCGAACTGCTGACGCGGCGCAGTAGTGTAGCAACGGACGGACACACACAGACAATCACATAGACTGCTTCTTAACTCTTTTCATATTAAATTTGATTTGAGAAACAAGATTTTCTTGAATTCTAAAATAAATATAATTAATAATAAACATTTTCTTCCTTAGTTACTCGCCTTATTGAGCGTTACATCTTTTTAAAAAAAGAACAATTAATCATCCTTGAGAGACTTGACTTGAAATGAAGCATACGACTGCTGCTTCGTCTTACTCAAATAGGTAGTATATAAAGTATTCGAATCACAGCTATAGGAAAAAAACCGCGCAATTGCATGAACCTATGGTGGAAGCCCCACCAGTGCGCACAGACTGGTGTCCTTGTGGGATGGACAAAAGGCCAGATGATGGTGGTGTTTAGAAGCCAGTTTGTACAGACTGGTGTTAATGTGGGATGGACAAAAGAGGGCATGAAGGTGGTCTTTAGAAGCCAGTAGGTACAGACCGGTGTCCATGTGGGATGGACAAAAGACCGGATGATGGTGGTGTTTAGAAGCCAGTAAGTTTAAACTGGTGTCCATGTGGGATGGATAAAAGACCGGATGATGGAGGTGTTTAGAAGCCAGTAAGTACAAACTGGTGTCCATGAGGGATGGACAAAAGACATGAGGATGGCGGTGTTAGACAGACGATGGAGTAATAGCCATTATAAGTGGAATACAATATTCCAAATTTCCGGTTCCCATATTGAGAACACATTTGCCCCGATTTGCCAACTGCGCACGCGGTCCCCTGAGGTGTAACAACAGACAGACAGATACGTCGAAATTAGAACGTCTTCGTTACTTACGTCACTCGGAGAGGTTAAAACGAACCCCTCGCGGACATAAAAGGGAGCCTCGGCCCATAAAGAGACAGAACGCGTTTTGGCGGTCAGCGGTCTCAATAATAATATGCAATTTTAAAATTTTCCAAAAAAGGTTTTGACCAACTTGCTGAGGGTTTAGAATATTTTCACAATTTTTGTCGAACTCCCCGTGGTCTAATTAATCCGAATCAAGTGTTGGTTGGGTTAAAATCCTACCAAAGAGGTACAAATTGGTATTCTAAAACCCTGCACAGAGGGGATTTTTACGCTGGAAAAATTGATTCGGACAGTGGTCGTGAAAGCTTACTTTTCACTGATGAGCAAATGTCAAGTATTGGCTTATTTAAATACAAATCTTTTCGATACTAATCTCATTCACATAAATTCAACGATATTCCTTTAGCCATTAATCCAAATTTTCTAAAATATTTTCGAAACTATTCCAATGGCGGGCTTGACGCCCTCGATGCTATTCCTTTCGACACTATGCTATTCGATGCTAAGATTTTCGATTCCCTTCTATTCGGTGCTATTGCTCCAAAATAAAATTTTCGACGCTATTCTCATTCGATGCTAATCTTTTCGACGCTAATAGTACGCCCCGTGGGGTGTAACAACAGACAGACACCCTCACACACACGTCGAAATTAGAACCTCTCCGACAGATACGTCACTCGGAGAGGTAAAAAGAAAACAACTATAAGTAAGATATATAACACCATGAGTGAATCAAATCTTAGCTCTCTATACGTTACTCAGCCACACTGACCTAATGTATCCAGCATTTTCTTCCTGACAAAAATGTGTTACCTATATGCGACCCCCAATGAGAGAAAATAGAATTACTCTCGGCGCTTACGTATTTCCGGTAAAAAACCGGATAAGGGGATCAACCAATGAAACTTTTAACGGAAAGGTAGTTATTATAAGCAGACGACGTTTCAGAAATGTTGTGATTGTTTGCGGACGGTTCACAGTCTTATTTTATCTTTGATATTATTTTAATGGATAAGGTTGGCGCAATAGCAAGTGCCGCGTGCTCACACGCGCTCGAATCGTGACGTCACCAGGGGTATATGGAGTACCGCGAAATTCAAAATAGTTTGAAAAAATTCTGCGAGTAGGTTCCGAAAGCCGGGGTTTTAATAATATTTGAAAAATTATAATGCATTATATAAATAGATATTCTGAATCAGAAAGATTTGATCTTTCAGATGGGAATAAAACCTTTTAGTTTTAAAAATACCGATATTTGGTGACTAACACTTTAAAGGACCCTAATGTAAGATATTGTTGTCTTTTCCTGGTTTATCAAACTCCGTAGAGACATTAGACTCATTCTTTTCACTCTGTATGTCACTCACTTCTTCGGAGATTGTTGAATTTAGTGGTGGTTTTATACCTTCTGAGGTTTCACACCTATTTTGATTGCTTTATTGAGACAAGCAGCAGCAAATTTTGGTTCTGTTAATAATTATAAAATGTAGCATGACTGTTCAGTAGAATGTAAAACCCAAGCTAAAGCGGTCATTGTTTGTGCAAAGGCTTAGCAAATAAACTCGAATCCAGGTCGTTATCGCGCTTCGCCTACTCTTAAATGGAATGAATATAACTCTTTCCAGTAATGATTCGATTGTAGTCCTCAACTGATACAGCAAAATTGTATGTTTCCATTATTGTCTGATAAAGAAATATTTTAATACTTTTTGTAAGCATTGCTCGTAATGTTGAACTTCAACTAAAGACGTCATCAATCCTATTCGCATCGGAAAAACCTGCTCTTCCAGCCGCTGCGATCGGTGTCCCACCGATGCTTAGCGTGACGTAGAAACCGGAAGTGCGAAAAACCGCACAGTAAAAAAATCGGTCTCCGTGCGCGCAGCGCTGCGTACGCTAGCAGTTACTGAACGCAGCCCAGGAGTTTAGAACAATTTGTGATCTTAATAGCAGAATGAATTAAACAGTCTTCCGAACCAAGAGGTGGCGAATGTGGGGTATTGACTGGAAAGTCTGAAGTGACTGATAAGGTATTGGATAAAAACTCGATTGGAAAACACGAGACCACCATGATATGACGGTGACAATGAAGCAAACCGAGGCTTACTTCGCATTTTCAAGAAAAAACCCTTTCTACGTTTCCTTTTGTGAATTTTGGGAAGGTTGCCTGCTGGACGGGTAGCTTCCCCCTATACATTGACAACCTCCCCTTTAGATCGCACGATAACTTTGGCGTCCGGCTTCAGTATTTGTGCGTGAGTGCATTAATCAAACTTAAAGGGACATTTTGTGTCTCATGCGCGCCACGAAGACGCGACAGTCAGCGTAGGGACGCGGCGAGGTCCAGTGACCTTTAATGCAGCCAAAAGTGTTGGTTGGCTGCCCAAACCGTAAGAAGGGGGTAAGCACCAATCACTAAGAGCATTAATGTCGTCACGCTGTTGTCATGACCCACGTGACCTTTTTAAAACCGGCATTCCGCGAATGTGATGGGAACCCCGTTTCGGACCAGCTCGTCGAAAAGTAATAAAAGAGATTGCGAAGGTTAAAGAGAGCGCCTTTTGCCCTTTTTTTACCTCTTCTACACGAGATCCGTGTGTCTGACCAAGACCGAGAAGATCCTTCACGTTTATCGGTACATCGCAAGCAGAACGAGGTCGAACACGAGGCGACTTTTCATCATCGAAGGTACCTAGTCTGCGCAAGGAGCTCGAAAAGCCGACCCACGCAGCGCCGCCAAGGATTTGTTTCGTTATGGTTCCTTTCTTTGATTTGCAATTTGACTTTCGCGTAAAATACAACGCGAACAATATTAGTTTGTTATATTTGTATATGAATAAGATACATTTGGCTCTCCTTAAGAGAAGCTCTTATCAAATAACATACCCGTAGACAATACGAACCAAAGTAAATTAAATTTAAAATATTCACCACCACCAATATTGCAAGGGCAGGTGATACCCGGACCGCGACAATTAATCGCAACCATTGTGACCAAAATTTGATATTGTGGTTCAAGAAAATAACGTTAAGTTTAATCAGACCACGAAAAAATGTTTTTAAAATTTACACGTCACAACGGGGGGCCCGTCCGGGATAATCGTATGTGAATACGTTGAACAAATTCAGAAATTTTTCCGCCAATTAAACGTGCCACCCTCTGAGGTGAAACAAACTGCTCATATTCGTAGTAATTTGCGGAATAAGATTAAGAAATATCTTTTGACAAAAACGTATTATAATATTCTTGACCTACTCGATGATGCTTGTGGTATTGAACAGGTCGTACGAAGTGAGAAACGGGAGGAAGCTGCCGCCGATGGCGCAAATAGAAAATCTAGTAAACCGCAACACCCACGTCCTTTGAATAACGGGTCAGAAAGACCCTAGAGAAGTAAATATGGGAATGCCGGGCGATCAAATTATCACAGTTTTCGACCATTGCAGACCAATACGTCTAATAGCGGTCGGTTTAGACAATCCAATCAACCCTCAAATTCCAGATCTTGGGCAGAAAACACACATTTTAATGCTAATCTCACGTGTCAGAAATGCAATCAGGTGGGAGATATTCGTCCGTATTGTCCGACCCTAGCTCCACCGCAAGCTTCGGGACCACCACTCCATTGTGAATCAGTTTGACTCCGAGTGCGTTTCCTCTAATGAAGTTGTTGTTGTCAAAATTGGACCTTCGCCCCATTATCAGCTGATGGAGAGCGTGGAGGCTTGAGTAAATGGGATCATTCATTGGTTGGTTTTTTAGCTCAGCTAGTCTATTCTCAAAGAGGAATGCAATAACAGCAATGCCAGTGCCATAGGTTGTTTCTCTCTTGAAGTTGTTGATGTATCTCCATGACAATGCTGGCTCAGTTATTGTATCCTCTAAATTGCAGAACTCTCCACAACTAAGTATACCAATCATATCTTGGAGTCTATGTCCATTTAGAATCCAAGTAGGTAAGTAAATCTCAGTACTGGCAGAGATTTTTGATGCCATCTCTCTGGCATGTCTGCTTCTGCTTTTTTGCAAAATGTACTTAGCCTTCCCTCCGATTCTTTGGCCCATCCCATAGATGATTCTTTGGAGTCTGTAGAATCCAGCAAACCCAATTCTTAACACTTTGAAGATGATAAAATGTGTTAAGAAAAGCTGGTCTATGTTAGCAATTTGAGGACTAAATCCTCTGGCCTCCTCAATCATGCAATTTGCTTCAGCAATTGCTATTTAGTAGTTAGTCCAGAGTTCATAGTGATCAGTTTCAAAAGTACAATTTTCAGTCACATATATAACAGGCTGACATGCACTGTTGTTTGGCTGACCTTCCATACATCTATGGTAATGCAATCTTGCAAATCTTGTAGCATCTCTTTTTTGCTCTAATGTTGCTACAGCAACATCAACTTCAAGATAATTGCAAGCAAAAGTTCTTCCAGTTGGTCACAGGAAGCCAGAACTTTCACTTTCAAAGACCCATCACCAGTTTGAATATTCTTTGCAATTGCTGTTGACAAAAGCATTGTGCCAGAATTCTCAATTTCGACCAGGGCACCATTTTCATCCAGAGTCATAGCGAAATCTGATACTCTATTTGATCTCTTATCAAATGGAACAGCCAGTGTTTGAGATTCCATTCCGATCTTGAATTTTCTTACAGTGTCTGCAACATGAGACTCTGAACTTACTATCTCAACTCTGATTCTGTTGATGGATCATTATTCTGACCATTTGCTATATCTCATGGGCACAGATTCCCACTTCAAAATTCGTCTCAATATTTCCAGTCATGACAGAGCAGTAAGGGAGTGTGGGCAAAGCTCTCCTGAATTTTCGGACTGCATTTCTGTAGTTATTCAACAATCCAGGATCAGTAAGGGTCGCACCTGCTGGTAGGAAAGTGTCATATGACTCTGATAAGGCAGCTACATCCTCATCTTGCAAAAGAAAAGCTCTTGATGTTTCTGGCACCTTCTTTGTCATATAGTAAATCTGATAAGGGGTAGGTGCTGCAGGTCATAGTGTTTCTTCAAAAAATCTGGCAAGTGCAGGAGGTATTTCATTTGGTTGAGTCATGTCGGCAATTTGAGCAGGAGTCCCTACAAAATTCATTTGATTTGTTGACTCAGAAGGAATATAGGTCTGTGCATCAGTGTAATGGAGACCAGATTGAGTTAGCTTTTGTACCACAAAACCATAATTCTCTGAATTAAAGATCCCAGCAATTGTTATCGAAGGTTAAGCAACCGAGGTTACTACCAAAGTGCTTCTTAAATAGTTAGGGCTGCCATTCTGTAATTTTCTCCTTTTTTATCAAATAGATTATTATATTTCTCAATGTTTAAAGATGTCGGTCCTCAGAGAAATGGAATGCTTTAAAAAGGTTAATTAGTAACCTCCAATTTTACTTTATTTTCCCTTCTTTTTTCTCTTTTTTTATTTTTTTTAATCCCCTGGGGAAAAAAATTCTTTGATTTTTTTCTTTTGTAAAAAGAGTAACAAAGGTCACGGTAAAAAGATCCATTTTACAATAAAAAACGTGTCTAGAAAGATTTTAAGCGGTTCGTGGATCAGATTCCTTCGTGTGTAGATACTTTGGTACCTAGGAAAAAGGCCGTCGGGAAAAGTGCTTGTCGTTTCGTACAGGCTATAATCGAATAACAGTAGTGAGAGATTCATTTTCATACAGAAAGAGCAAAGGGCACTACGTGTGAAGGCTAAGTTGCTGTTATTTATTTATAGTTGTTGAAAACTTCAATATATAACTGAATAATCGTTTTTAGTTATGAGTTTGAAAGACATACAGGCTATTACGATGCCACTGTAATAAATACTTTTATTTTGTACTAACATTTTAAAACTATTTAGTCTTTATATTAAAATATTTTAAACTTTATGGTCTTTACCCTTGATGTATATCTTTGATATAATAGGCTTTTTTAAATTTGCCTTTATCCTTAAGGTAATCCCTGATTGACTTCTATGTTTTTACTTCACCCTTGATATGTATCCGTGATTCACTTGGATGTGTTTACTTCACAATTCATATGTATCCCTGATACATTAGAAATTTGAGCTGTATGTCTTTATCTTTAAGAGATATACCTGGTTATTTGAAACCTCAAAAGCAACTTGCGACGCCAGCTTTTAGTCGCGTATTTTCAGCTTAACGACGAGCTATGTCACAAAAAAGAAAGACATGAGTTTTGTCCCTTCTTTCGTATCAAAAGACTACCCAAATCACCAGTCTTTTACTAAAATAAAAAATCGAGTCTGGAGAGTGAAAGGTCCATCAGATTCAATTGTATTCAAACTTTACCACTTAAAACACACCTCTTACCCACCCCTTTTAGCCAGGCCGGAGCCTCCACCACCTCAGAAAGCTCAACGGAAAATATTTTCTAGTTCCGGCTGAGGGGTTGAAATCGAGGGTTCTGACATTCCCAAAAAGCGTACGTTATTTCGTTATTTCACGATTTCGCAAAAGATTTCGTGATTTGCCAAGCATTTCTTGATTTCACGATTTCGGAAAGATATCGTGATTTCGACCAAGATTTCGGGATCTCATCTTTGATTTTGCCAAAGATTTTTTTCTTTGATTTTGCAATTTCACCAAATATTTCAGGATTTCTTTACTGATTTCACGATGTCGCCAACGATTTCGTCATTTCTTCTTGATTTCATGATTTAGCCAAAGATGTCGAAATTTTCTCTTTTATTTCGTAATTTCGTGATATTTTCAAAGACTGCCATTTTTCAAGAAGCGTACGTGATTTCGTGTAAATGCCGGATCCTTCGGTTAAAACGGAGTCTGAAATTTCGAACCCAGCCTGAGATATTTATATACGACGATGCTTGTGGCGACATGTTCGAGTTTACTCTTAAAAAGGGTAGTTGATTTTTATTGAACTGCTAGTTAGTAGATTACAAAACTGAAAACATTTGAGTCAAAATGAAAAAAAAGCAAAATAATCATGACATTATGCAGCTATACCAGGGTTGGCTAGTTTTAAACAAATTGTTTTAAACAGCCATAAAAAACATTAATTTGTTTAAAACGTTTTAAACAAACACTTTAAAACATGTTTTTTATGGAGAGGAATTTCGAATATTTTTAACTCGTTTCTTTTGCAAAATGAGCGAAAATATTATATAATAGAAATGATAAGCTTCAGTAAAAACCTTGCAATAATTTGACTGTTTCATATGAGTGTTTAATTGTTTGGAAACCCTACCAGTTGATTTATCCGTTACCAGTCTGTATTGAAGACTGATATTCAATAATTTGATTAAGAATAACTTATTTTGTCGTCCACCTAAGGTAAAGGAACTACGTTTTTCTACACTGTTGGTACATTTTACTGTTCTAAAGTGCTTACGCGTAATATTTAAAGCCAGGCCCTTGACAGTGCTAAAATTAATACGCTTAATCCGTAAACGGAAAACGTGAAGCGCCTACAAAGTAGAAAGGGGTGGTGAAGTTTGAAATGTGTGAGTTCTGACCAAGAAACTCTGCAGTATGGAAGCGAAAATTCCTTAATAGTGGCCACAAAAGAAATCAAACATTTGGACATTTGGGGTTAAATGAACAATTTTACCCATCACCCTCATTTTGCATGCGCTATTAAAAAATTACATTTTCGTTTTGAAAAGATCAGTTGCTCTTTTTAAACAGTCAGTAGAACATTTCATAGGTTATTAGATCTGCAAGAGTGATTTTAAACATGTTTAAAACTAGGTTTTTTTGTGTTTTTTACTGTTTTTTTCTACTTGTTTAAAAAACAGTTTAAAACAACAAATCGTGTTTTGAACAATAAAAAACACAACTTTTGTTTTTTTTTAAAAAACTCAATTTTTGCCAACCCTGTTTTCTACAGAGTTATTCTTATTGTTACTTATATGTTTGTAGTGGCGTAACGACTAGTGGCGTAAATACTAAAGCGTTCAAACAGACCTACATTTAGATTAACTTCTAAAAAGTGAATAATCATTAAGAAATTTTAAACAAAAGAGAATTAAAAGTGACTGAAAATGACCAAATCAAATTATTTAAAAGGGTCGGGTGGGAAGAGATATTTTTCAGAAATGACAGATTTTCATAATTATTTTTCATAATGAAACATATATTAAAGGTCTGTTCAGCTCAATCTGTGAGCTTAAATATTTAAATTAAAGGTCTAAGGCGAAATTGAATTGTACTATTTCGGAGCTCAGCTAAGAATGCGAAGTAGTCGTTATAGTTTCATATGAAAACCATAAATAATCGTATAAATTCAATTAGGCCTATTTGAACATTGAAGAAAAATTATTCCTGAGCTAGCAAAGCTAGGTCCCCGATTTTTATGGCCTAACCAAATGAGAACCCACTAGTTCTGTGTTTAGGACGTCCTAAAGCTGGGATTATAAAAATCTACTTTGAAATCCCCCCAAAAAACGACGATTTGTGAAATTTTAGGAATATTAGGACCTCTTGGGGCCCTGGCAATGCATTTTTTCACCAACAATTGACATCACTATTTCCTTAGGCAATTTTTCCAGTTTAATGATAACGTAGTTGCAGGATAAGCATTACGGAGACCTCTTCGCCCTTTGAAGTTGACAGCCTAGAAATTAGTAGTCTATGTCTTAACTAACTGATCACGTGACAGGAACCAGATATCTGCAGTTAGGACTGTGCTGGGGCTTGCCTCTACTATCTACTGTTTGGAATTTCGTTTATTTACTTTTTCTTAACGCTTCAACGTGTAGTTTCTCTACAGCTCTTGATCATTTTGGCCTAATTTTCAAATGGGCCCCCACAAACCTTGAGCCCACCCGCAGTTACGGGCTCTGTTCCCTGGTAGGTACGCCACTGAATTTATGCCAGCATAAACTTTGAAGCGATTTCATTTTTTTCTCACTTCTGAAACATAGGGGTTGAAAAAAGACAGTCATACTACTGAAATGTTGAAATGAAGAAATTAAGAATAATACCTTCATCAAAATTTGTTAAACTCTTCTACTTACACTTCTGCTTCTGCTTTTCTCATTAATGAATCAGAAACAATATACTCCTTAATAAAAAGATTGTAGCTTCTACGAAAATGCTGCTTGGTTCCCGATTTAGAAGAATACAAGTTAGAAAAACCAAAATATTACCTCTCCGAGTCAACTACAAACTTCTTTACCTAGATATGGAATAATTTCTCATTTTTAGAAGTAAAAATTTTTAATTATTGAAGCAGTATTCCAAGCATAGCGAATATACAGTAAAGCAGACGACATTTTACATCCAGTAAGGATAAATCTTGGACTCATGGAAATCAGTCAATGGGGAAAAGAACAGGAAATGAAGTATATAAATTTTGGAGAGATATAACCTTTATGTGTTTGTAAAGGCCCAATTGTCTACACTTCAACTGTTTACCCTATATTGTGATAGCTACATTCACAACAGGTTTGCAGTGTAAACACTATCGTCTTGTCTCACCTCAACAATATTCTTAGTTTGCCAACATAAGTGTTAACAGTAGTGAACCCACCGAAATATGGAGTGTTAATTAGGTCATTTAAGTGTGCCGCAAGCCTTCTAGCGCGCTAGACTCGCGCGTGTATACTCGCGTGAGTCTAGAGCGGGGGAAAACCGGTTTTTTATCCGGGGGGGGGGGGTTTCTCTGAATTCGTTTATTGGTCGAGAGTGGGGGTCGCGAATTGATTAGGTCTTTGTTAATTGGTTAAGGGCGTGAACTTCTTTAGTCGTGACGTAATCGCCAGATAGAGTTTGTCTGATAAGAGAGTACTCTCTTTATCTCGGTTATTCGCCTTGAAGAGAGCAGTGACTTCTAATGGAGAATGAGGAGCATCGAAAATATTCCCCGGAATGTCCGCTTGTTAAAGGGTTTTCAACATGTAACATACCTATAAATTGTTCTAACGACGAGTCTGGGAGAGATGTGTCAGTAACGGAGAAATACGTTTCAAGTACAAACAAATCCAAGACTAAAGAATATTGTAATAATAGATGTTGTATATTGAGGGTTTTACAGGTTGGAATCAAATATTCTTTTATAGCTGGAACATATATTATTATACTTCCTATAACTGTACCTGTAGGAATTATTTTGGGAATGTTGACGATGAACCCAGTAGTTGCGCTTTTTGGTCTCTATCCTTTACTTTTACCATATTCTCTATTTCCTGACATATATATATAAACAAACGAATATGTCAATGGTGTAAAAAACAAATCAAATTTTGAAATGAAATGTTAAAAACAATGTACTGATTACATCATGATTAAATTCTGCGATAATGAATCCAAAAATTTGGAAATAATTTAAAAATTTTCCCTCTATATGGTTAAACGGTTTTTAGGACGTGTCTGTACTTGTCTTTAGTCGTGACGTAATCGCCAGACTTAAATAAGAGTTTGTTTGATAAGAGAGTGATCTCTCTTTATCTCGGTTATTCGACGAACGCCTTGAAGAGAGCAGTGACTTATAGATCTTCTTACACAGAATTCGTTATATAGTGACGTATCAACGTTTCAAAGGGCGCGAGGATTTCCAATATATGGTCGCGTATCTTTTAGATCAATGCGCTATGTATACAATATGTTTCGAACACCGAGTATCTGAAAGTGGGAAAATCACTCGTGTTACGAAGAAATGCCCGATGTTTAAAGATAGAGAGCCTCAAAAAAAAGATATCGAGTATCAGAATCAGGTGGAAATTTTGAAACGATTCATATTACCTAGAAGTACCATTATTTTGGAGGAATTAGATGATGGACTTTTATTTACCCGATTGGGTCACGGTATAAATCAAACAAGAGTTAAAGCCCCGGAAACGGATTCACCGGCGCCATTGTGTTTAGAAGAAAAAGCCGAATTTTACGGAAATGACTTTATAAAATACATACAGGAACAAATGAGTAAATTCGGTACTCCCGATAGTTTTTATCATGAACATTTACCCGTTTTATTTCCAAGTATATGTTAATGTAATCTTCTCTAAAACGTAGGAAGCGATTAAGGTTGCTCTCGGTGTAGTGGTTAGCGCGTTTGTTCGCCAATCATTAGGTCGCGAGATCGAACCCCGCTCTAACCATCACATCGAGTTCAACCTTTTATTTCTAAATAAAATTGAATAACGTGTAAATCCGCATTCATTTTTAAATAAAGTATCAATTACGTCGGTCAATTCTTTTTTCGTTACTCTGTTAAGTGATAAAACTGATGAATATCCCGATAATTCACAATCGTCTTTCACGGTGAAATTAGGTAAACCAATTATTCTTTCAAACGAATGGGAAATTGGTTTATCGGAAATATTTACACCGAAAATTTCAACCGTAATAGACAATACCTGTAACTCTTTCGAAATATAGGTACCTGAACGATATTTAACGAATGATGGCTGGGACGTTAGAAGAGTAGAGTTAATACCGCAAAAGTACGAAGGTTCGAAAGATAAAAATGGAAACGCCGTATTTTTTTCAATGCAGAATAAACTGGTGCGTGACTTAACCGTTCAGCTTGAAAAACAGAATTTTCCCGTGAAAATACAGGTTATAGATATGTCAGTTCCGACTGGGCCTCCTATCAAGAGAGTTAAATTATCAGTCGATGCCGGTCACCAGGCCAGGCTAGCTCCTGGCCCTCTGGCTCAGGTTTTAGGATTCGAAACGGACGAGTACATTACTGGAGAATACATTTGTCCCATTCCATTGTCTCAACAAGCTAGAAATATTACGATAAACTACACCAATAATTATATCGAGATAAAATTGAAAAATACTTTAAAACTTCAAAATCGTATGGTAACGGTAAAGATTCCTGAGGGACCCTATAGTGTCGACGCCCTATTGGAAGCTATGAATAGAGCGATACCCGAAGCTCATCAATCTCGGTTTAATTTCTCGTTAAACGATAACGGTACCGTTCGAATAACGACTGATAAGGAGTGCACCGTGCTTTTTAGAGGCGTTCGTAACAAATTAGGTTCTATGTTAGGATTCGGTGACCAAACTAATCGTCTATTAGGGTCTGCAAACGCCAACTTCAAACCGGATTTAGTCAGTCAATATTTATACGTTTACACTGATCTGATATACCCCCAGTTTATAGGCTCTGGTTTCAAACCTCTTCTACGCGTCATTCCCACTAAAAACGATACGTCGGAGAAAATTATCACATACGATACTATAGACTATTATCCTATAAGATCCAACGAAATTGAAACTATCAAAATTGATATTAGAGACGAAGCCGACGCTCCTATATCCTTTATATCGGATCGCATCATTATCAAAATTCACTTTAGACGACATGTCTCGACCTAATAGGTACGTGTCCTATTATCAGGATCAGTTCCTTGGATCTCCACCAGGTGTATTAGTGCAGAAAGGATTTGGTTTAGGAGGCATTTTTAGAGCTTTGATGAGAATGTTAACTCCTCTAGAGAAACCGATAGCTAAGAGCGTGGGTAAAGAAGCTTTAGGACTTGGTGGAAGGTTTATTCCAGATATGAGCGCTGGAGAAGAACCCAAGAGAGCGTTCAAAAGGAATCTAAAAATAGCGGGCTCAAATTTAATTCATAAAGCGGGTGATATTCTGGCTAATTCTCAGTACGGGTCTGGTATTCGACGGAAACGTCAGAAGATACGAAAGAAGAAAAGTAGATGAAAGGCCGATTTTTTATCGTAAAACAAGATGGCCCAATTCGAAGGCATGATAGGGGAATTAGACCTATTCGCGACACCCCCTTTGAACGCTAACATTATAACTAGTAGCGACGAAAGTTATCAACCTTTAAGCTCCGTAACGGATAGTGGACCTTTGGAATTTTTTGTCCCTGGCACGAGCGAACATTATATCGACCTTTCTAAAACTAGGTTAAGGCTGAAGGTCAGGGTGCTTCATTTGGACGGCACCGACGTACCAGCGGCTGAAAAAAAAGTAGCTCCGGTTAATCTTTTACACGCCGCCCTCTTTTCCCAAATAGACGTCTTTTTAGGAAACACGAGCGTTCAGTCCCCTAACCAAGGAGCCCCTTATATCGCTTATCTCGAGTATTTATTAAATTACGGTATAGATGCTAAAGAAAGCCAACTAAATCTAGGCTTATATTATAAGGATAATCCGATCGATCCCGATTCCGCCTGGGTGGCAGCCAATAATAATCTTACTACCAATGGGATATTAAGAAGAGCCGAGAGAGCCAAGGTATCGGGTACGATAGATTTATACGCCCCGTTACACGTTGATATTTGTCGCTTAAATCGTTTCCTATTGAATAATGTAGACGTTAGATTTAGGCTTATTCGATCCAAACCAGAGTTTTGCGTAATATCGAAAGAAGCCGCTGATAAGAAATATAAAGAGGTTATCGATAATGCCTCATTGTACGTTAAAAGACTAAAAATAAATCCCGAAATAATGTTAGCCCACGCTACGGTATTAGAGCAAACCAGCGCCATCTATCCTTTGAATCAAACAGTCGTGAAAACCTTTTCAATTCCAGCTGGAATGAACGACGTTAATCGAGAAAACGTCTTCTTAGGTAAAATACCTCAAAGAGTAATTATAGGTCTAGTTCGAACCTCGGCCTTTAATGGTAATCATTCTTTAAATCCCTTTAATTTTGAAACTTTTGATCTTAATTACCTATCCGTCAACGTCGGTACTGATACCTATCCTTCGGAAGCCTTTACGCCTGATTACGAAAACAATCTGTACACTCGAGAGTACATGTCGTTATTCACCTCTCTAAACACATACAGAAAAAACAAGGGAAATTTTATCACGTACGAAGAGTACAAAAAAGGTTACGCTTTGTATTGCCTAGATTTAAGCCCGGATGAAAATGCGGGGGCTAGTCATCTTTCTTTGCCCCGACAAGGAAGTCTACGTATCAATATGAAATTTAAAAACAATTTACCACACAATGTCACGTGCATAATTTATTCCGAATTCGAAAATTCTATCATGATAACTAGGGATCGCTCGGTGTTATTTAATCCCGAGTAAAATGCTCTATATAACCTCTGATTTAAGAAGCATTCTCTCATAACCGGTTAGAGATGAATCAAGTACACTACCTATCGGAGAAGCAAAACATTTACGTTGGAAGCGGAATTCTTCCCGTCTTCAATGTCAAACGACTCGATACTAAATCCGAAGCGTCTTTCGACAGTTGTATTTGGAATAGTATATGGACTTTCGAAGCGGATATTGACGCTTTCTTTAACGGAATAACGGGACGATTTCTGACTTGGTTAGTTGACGGTACTCAGAGAGTTAAACTAGAATGCTTCGTATGTCAGAGCGGAAAAATAGTTGATATTCGTCAATATATTAGAGGATCGAATAATAGATATAATATTCTATTCTCAACATCGAAAGGATTTTCATTAAATAAGGACAGTTGGTTAAGGTTAAAGAACTTGAAAAATGTCATTGGTAGCGAATTAAAGCGAAAAGAAGAGGCCAGAGAAATAATGAAGAAGATTATCTTGGACGGTTTGACCAATATTTTATTTAAGTTCACTGATTCGTGCGAAAATATCAGCTGTCATAACGAAATCGCCCACGATATCACTTGTTAACCCACGGATACTAATTGGAGCGAGAGAGTGGAGAAAAACCTAATTAGAGCTATTCCGTTGCTTAACTACGAAAGAATTCTAGAATCCTTTGTCGAGGAATACGGAGATTACGAAGACGACGTCTCAATTTTATTTAACGATATTCTCGGAAACTTTGTCGGTCTAAAAACTGAACTAATGTACGGTTAAAAAATATATATCACTCTTATCTCGCGTGTATTGGGTCATGGACTACTCTAAGGCGTCTGAAAATATTCCGGGAGGATTTGAAATCGTTGGAATGCGTTACCTCGGAGAGGAGCAAAATGAATTTAATATCGAAATTACTCGATAAACGGTGCCAAGGGACCGGGAGATATTCGCCAGAGAACAACCACTACCGAAACTAATGTCTTAAATGATTCAGTGTTTAATGATGTATCTATTTAAAATATATTCTTGGAAATTTTGTCGGTCTAAAAACAATGTATTGTTAATTTTTAAGTAACCGAATAAAATATAAATTACTATTATTGTTGCGTTTCCTATACCTACGTTATATATCAATTTTTTTCCTTATTTAGAAAATATTCCAGAAAATTGTATCTCTCCCTCTTATATAATACCCTACAACTACGTTATATTATCAGATATCATTTTCGATCTTGTTTAGAAAAAATGTCTCTCTCAAACGCGTACTACGACCCCGAAAATCCTTCCTCTTTTTCCGGATTGGATAAATTAATGAAAGGAGTTCCTCAGTCTTCGAGGAAAGAAGTTGAGAGTTTTCTATTAAAACAACCCACCTATACTATTCATCGTTATCGTCGATTAAAGTTTCCTCGCAACAAAATTACAGTGACATATATGGATGAGACTCATCAGGCTGATTTAATAGTTTTAGATAAACTTTCCAGATACAACAAGGGTATGAAATATTTGTTAAGTAATGTAGATGTTTTGAGTAAATACGCCTACGTTATACCTATTAAAAACAAGACTTCCGCGGAAGTTATAAGAGCTTTCAAAATAATACATAAAGATGTTGTACCCACGAATATAAATACGGACGCAGGCTTTGAATTTTTAGCTAAACCAGTTCAGCAATATTTTAAAGAGAAAGGTATTCTTCACTACGTAGCTTACGGGAATAAAAAAATTGCGATCTGCGAGAGATTTAACAGAACGGTTCAAGAGAAAATACACAAATTCATGACTAGCGCGGATACTCGCAGCTATCTGAGTGCGTTACCAAAAAAATTTAAGGCTTACAATTACTCGATACACCGCTCAACGGGTATCGCGCCAGTCAATGTTAACCTACAAAATTAACATAAGGTGTGGTACCGTCTTTTCGGCACCATTAAACCTGGGACAAAAGCAAAGCTAAAAGAAGGTGATTTAGTAAGGTTGAGTAAATTTGAAAAAACCTTTTCAAAGGGATATAAAGGCTACTTTACTAAAGAGATCTTTATTATTGATAAGGTTTTATACCGTAATCCTCCAGTATGCGTCGTTAAAGACAAAAATAACGAGATAATTAAAGGAACGTTTTACGAATACGAACTATCTAAAGTGTTATGAATACGTTACAAATAAATCAAATATTATCATGCGACCAGAGGACAAAACCCTACTATCTAGGTACTTTTCCTAGAGACATGCTACCCAGGAAACATAAAAAAAAAGAAATTTTGTTTTGTTCTGAACACGGAGAGAGCCGAGGATCCTGGGCTTCATTGGGTAGCCATTTACGCTGAAGGTAATTTTTTCTGCAGCTACGGGCAGAGCCCGGATACGTATAAAATTAACCTGGCCAAATACGCGTCCAGATGGATCTATAACGATAAATTAATTCAAGATATGTTCTCCCTTTGTTGCGGACCTCATTGTATATTCTTCCTTATTCAAAGATGTCTGGGAAATTCGTTTCAAAGAGTTCTGAAAATGTATGAAAATAAAACGGAAATTAACGACGCCTTATCTTTATGGAATATCTGCCTTCACTTGTTAAGACATAGATATGAAAAATGTAATCAATAAAATATTGAAGTTGTAATTTTTGATAATCAGATACATTTGTATTGAATGCGAGAATAAAAATATTTATTATTTGGTTATAATTTTTTATATAAATTGTAATTATCAAGCTTTTATATATAATCAGATACATGCTTTTTTATATACCCAGATACATGCTTTTATATAATCAGATACGTGTTTTTCAATATAATGAGTTAGATGCTTTTATATAAAATGTAATAATCATTATTAAGGTTATTTTTTTGCCTTTCTATAAGTTACCCATTCGATCTTAGATTCGGGCTTTTGAAGCTCTTTCAAGCTAGCTTCGCGATCTTTTTTTATTTTGGCTTGTGTAGGGTACGGTTTTGATTTCGTAGATGGAATTTTCGCGGGTCTTTTTTTCGGCGAAGTCTCATCGTTAGGGTTAAGTTTCCGGAACTTTGAACCAGAAGCGCTCTTCATTGATAAGGCCTGTTGAATTTGAGACGCCACGGGTTGATTCGGTACCATGGGTGTTAAAACTGGCATACTAGGCGTTTGAGACGTCCCGGACTGTTTCGGTACCACGGGTCTCATGGGTGTTAAAATTGGCATACTGGTCGTTCGAGAGAGTGACGCTGGCGTAGTAAACGATACCGCCGGTGTTTGGCCCATTGCTGTACTACTCATTATAGGCTGTGGGGTAGTCAGACTCGAGGCGATATTAAAAGGGATACTTTGGGAAGAGCTAGAGATATTAAAAGGGATACTTTGGGAAGGGGTAGCGATATTAGTAGGGACATTTTGGGAGGGGGTAGAGATATTAATAGGTATATTCTGGATAAGGGTAGGCCACGATGGAGGAATCCAAGACGAGGATGAAGGACTTAGAGGCTGTATTTTACTCGACACTCCGGGTGCTGGAAAAGACGAATTCGTTGTAGGTGGCAAGATAGTAACGCTTGGTGGCTCCGCTAAACTCTTTAAAGATAAATATTTTTGAAGAGTTAAAAGGTACTCCTTCAATTTTTCCTCGGCAGAACCAGGTTTTCTCAGTACCTCTTTATTTTTAGCTAAACCAGTTCAGCAATATTTTAAAGAGAAAGGTATTCATCACTACGTAGCTTACGGGAATAAAAAATTGCGATCTGCGAGAGATTTAACAGAACGGTTCAAGAGAAAATACACAAATTCATGACTAGCGCGGATACTCGTAGCTACCTGAGTGCGTTACCAAAAATAGTTAAGGCTTACAATTACTCGATACACCGCTCAACGGGTATCGCGCCAGTCAATGTTAACCTACAAAATGAGCATAAGGTGTGGTACCGTCTTTTCGGTACCATTAAACCTGGGACAAAACCAAAGCTAAAAGAAGGTGATTTAGTAAGGTTGAAAAAATTTGAAAAAACCTTTTCAAAGGGATATAAAGGCTACTTTACTAAAGAGATCTTTATTATTGATAAGGTTTTATACCGTAATCCTCCAGTATGCGTCGTTAAAGACAAAAATAACGAGATAATTAAAGGAACGTTTTACGAATACGAACTATCTAAAGTGTTATGAATACGTTACAAATAAATCAAATATTATCATGCGACCAGAGGACAAAACCCTACTATCTAGGTACTTTTCCTAGAGACATGCTACCCAGGAAACATAAAAAAGAAGAAATTTTGTTTTGTTCTGAACACGGAGAGAGCCGAGGATCCTGGGCTTCATTGGGTAGCCATTTACGCTGAAGGTAATTTTTTCTGCAGCTACGGGCAGAGCCCGGATACGTATAAAATTAACCTGGCCAAATACGTGTCCAGATGGATCTATAACGATAAATTAATTCAAGATATGTTCTCCCTTTGTTGCGGACCTCATTGTATATTCTTCCTTATTCAAAGATGTCTGGGAAATTCGTTTCAAAGAGTTCTGAAAATGTATGAAAATAAAACGGAAATTAACGACGCCTTATCTTTATGGAATATCTGCCTTCACTTGTTAAGACATAGATATGAAAAATGTAATCAATAAAATATTGAAGTTGTAATTTTTGATAATCAGATACATTTGTATTGAATGCGAGAATAAAAATATTTATTATTTGGTTATAATTTTTTATATAAATTGTAATTATCAAGCTTTTATATATAATCAGATACATGCTTTTTTATATACCGAGATACATGCTTTTATATAATCAGATACGTGTTTTTCAATATAATGAGTTAGATGCTTTTATATAAAATGTAATAATCATTATTAAGGTTATTTTTTTGCCTTTCTATAAGTTACCCATTCGATCTTAGATTCGGGCTTTTGAAGCTCTTTCAAGCTAGCTTCGCGATCTTTTTTATTTTGGCTTGTGTAGGGTACGGTTTTGATTTCGTAGATGGAATTTTCGCGAGTCTTTTTTTCGGCGAAGTCTCATCGTTAGGGTTAAGTTTCCGGAACTTTGAACCAGAAGCGCCCTTCATTGATAAGGCCTGTTGAATTTGAGACGCCACGGGTTGATTCGGTACCATGGGTGTTAAAACTGGCATACTAGGCGTTTGAGACGTCCCGGACTGTTTCGGTACCACGGGTCTCATGGGTGTTAAAATTGGCATACTGGTCGTTCGAGAGAGTGACGCTGGCGTAGTAAACGATACCGCCGGTGTTTGACCCATTGCTGTACTACTCATTATAGGCTGTGGGGTAGTCAGACTCGAGGCGATATTAAAAGGGATACTTTGGGAAGAGCTAGAGATATTAAAAGGGATACTTTGGGAAGGGGTAGCGATATTAGTAGGGACATTTTGGGAGGGGGTAGAGATATTAATAGGTATATTCTGGATAAGGGTAGGCCACGATGGAGGAATCCAAGACGAGGATGAAGGACTTAGAGGCTGTATTTTACTCGACACTCCGGGTGCTGGAAAAGACGAATTCGTTGTAGGTGGCAAGATAGTAACGCTTGGTGGCTCCGCTAAACTCTTTAAAGATAAATATTTTTGAAGAGTTAAAAGGTACTCCTTCAATTTTTCCTCGGCAGAACCAGGTTTTCTCAGTACCTCTTTATTTTTAGCTAAACCAGTTCAGCAATATTTTAAAGAGATAGGTATTCATCACTACGTAGCTTACGGGAATAAAAAAATTGCGATCTGCGAGAGATTTAACAGAACGGTTCAAGAGAAAATACACAAATTCATGACTAGCGCGGATACTCGTAGCTACCTGAGTGCGTTACCAAAAATAGTTAAGGCTTACAATTACTCGATACACCGCTCAACGGGTATCGCGCCAGTCAATGTTAACCTACAAAATGAGCATAAGGTGTGGTACCGTCTTTTCGGTACCATTAAACCTGGGACAAAACCAAAGCTAAAAGAAGGTGATTTAGTAAGGTTGAAAAAATTTGAAAAAACCTTTTCAAAGGGATATAAAGGCTACTTTACTAAAGAGATCTTTATTATTGATAAGGTTTTATACCGTAATCCTTTAGTATGCGTCGTTAAAGACAAAAATAACGAGATAATTAAAGGAACGTTTTTCGAATACGAACTATCTAAAGTGTTATGAATACGTTACAAATAAATCAAATATTATCATGCGACCAGAGGACAAAACCCTACTATCTAGGTACTTTTCCTAGAGACATGCTACCCAGGAAACATAAAAAAGAAGAAATTTTGTTTTGTTCTGAACACGGAGAGAGCCGAGGATCCTGGGCTTCATTGGGTAGCCATTTACGCTGAAGGTAATTTTTTCTGCAGCTACGGGCAGAGCCCGGATACGTATAAAATTAACCTGGCCAAATACGCGTCCAGATGGATCTATAACGATAAATTAATTCAAGATATGTTCTCCCTTTGTTGCGGACCTCATTGTATATTCTTTCTTATTCAAAGATGTCTGGGAAATTCGTTTCAAAGAGTTCTGAAAATGTATGAAAATAAAACGGAAATTAACGACGCCTTATCTTTATGGAATATCTGCCTTCACTTGTTAAGACATAGATATGAAAAATGTAATCAATAAAATATTGAAGTTGTAATGTTTAATAATCAGATACATTTGTATTGAATGCGAGAATAAAAATATTTATTATTCGGTTATAATTTTTTATATAAATTGTAATTATCATGCTTTTATATATAATCAGATACATGCTTTTTATATACTCAAATACATGCTTTTATGTAATCAGATACGTGTTTTTCAATATAATGAGTTAGATGCTTTTATATAAAATGTAATAATCATTATTAAGGTTATTTTTTGCCTTTCTATAAGTTACTCATTCGATCTTAGATTCGGGCTTTTGAAGCTCTTTCAAGCTAGCTTCGCGATCTTTTTTTATTTTGGCTTGTGTAGGGTACGGTTTTGATTTCGTAGATGGAATTTTCGCGAGTCTTTTTTTCGGCGAAGTCTCATCGTTAGGGTTAAGTTTCCGGAACTTTGAACCAGAAGCGCCCTTCGTTGATAAGGCCTGTTGAATTTGAGACGCCACGGGTTGATTCGGTACCATGGGTGTTAAAACTGGCATACTAGGCGTTTGAGACGTCCCGGACTGTTTCGGTACCACGGGTCCCATGGGTGTTAAAATAGGCATACTGGTCGTTCGAGAGAGGGACGCTGGCGTAGTAAACGACATCGCCGGTGTTTGACCCATTGCTGTACTACTCTTTATAGGCTGTGGGGTAGTCAGACTCGAGGAGATATTAAAAGGGATACTTTGGGAAGGGGTAGCGATATTAGTAGGGACATTTTGGAAGGGGGTAGAGATATTAATAGGTATATTCTGGATAGGTGTAGGCCACGATGGAGGAATCCAAGACGATGATGAAGGACTTAGAGGCTGTATTTTACTCGACACTCCGGGTTCTGGAAAAGACGAATTCGTTGTAGGTGGCAAGATAGTAACGCTTGGTGGCTCCGCTAAACTCTTTAAAGATAAATATTTTTGAAGAGTTAAAAGGTACTGCTTCAATTTTTCCTCGGCAGAACCAGGTTTTCTTAGTACCTCTTTAATGGCGTTGTCTATACTGTTAACTTCCTTTTGATTGTCCGTCAGTAAAGCCGCTGGTACTAAAATGCACTTTTTCATTATCTAGTAAAGACCGAAGCTATTGTCGGTATTAACATTGATAGCAATGCCGGCCAGAATCCTCCTACCTGTTTAATTAACACTTGTTGCCTCTTTTTGTCGCTTAAACCTCTCTTGGATAAATACCTTATTACGTTTTTGTAACGTTGAAGTCTTTTCTTTTTATGACGATTCAATGGAATACCGCCGTTCTTCAAATTATAACAAATACCGCTTATACAATCCAATTGGGGTCGCGTACACTTTGATATTAAAAGTTTTCTTCGTTTCACACCGCTTTTACGCAAGAGATTTAAAAACGGTAATTGGTTCCTAACCGACACGGGTAAAGGCATGTCTCGAAATGAGGTTAAATAAATTGAGATTTATATTTTATGGATTATTATTTTCTAACGTAGATTACCATCGGTCCTTCATTGGGGAATATATTGGACCTAAGTCGTAAACTATTATCAGTACTTTGTTTTAGATCTATTAAGATGTAAGAATACGCTTTTTCGTTACACTCTTCGTACGCTTCTGTTAGGCGTTTGGTGTCTGTAGGAAAAAGCTGACGACGTAAATAGCGAACCTGGCTATAATTCCTAGGATTTTTAAACATAACGATATAAGAACAGTTCAATGATATATTTCTAGAATATTTACCTGGGTTAAAGACATTTTGAGACAGCAGCACGATGCTTAAAGATAAATGATGACTCCCGACACAAAAAAGATTACATATAAACTCCTGTTTGGTACAGGTGTTAGCTAGATCGTCTAGGATTAAAAGATTATTTATTCTCTTATCAAAAAAATCAGAATCGTTAGGAATTAGCCCTTCGTGGAATTCAATAGGCAAAAAGAGTTTCAGTTCATCAAAAATGTCCTGATAAACACTATAGCAATAGACTATTCTATCAGGAGGTTTGTCCATGATAATGTCTTTATATTTGAGTAAATTTATTACCCACGTTCTTTTCCCCGAGCTGCTTGGACCAGCCAGTAAAATAGTCATCGGTGTTTCTAAGCGGAGGCGATATTCTAACCCGTTCTCCATTTTTAAAACGTTCTCTAATATCGTCTATGAACTCGATCTTCGTACGGTATCACTCTCACTTTAACAAGGTGGGAAAACGTGACCCGATGTTTAGTGGTCCGTTTTTTCATTTGTGGTCGAGCGCAGTCAGTACTTGGGAATACTGCGTGCCGTTGGCTTTTTCACTTTTGTTTCCTCTTTTAAATTCCACCCGATATGAAAAAAGCAAACATATCTTCTTTTTGTTATTGTTTTTTAAAGATGAAGGTTAATTTGTCTCACTTAATTTAAATTCGAATTTTTAACTAGCACTCTCGGCAACGGCCATATCACGCTGAGAACACCGGTTATCGTCCGATCGCCGACGTTAGCAGCGTCGAGCGCAGTCAGTACTTGGGAATACTGCGTACCGTTGGTTTTTCACTTTTGTTTCCTCTTTTAAATTCCACCCGATATGAAAAAAGCAAACATATCTTCTTTTTGTTATTGTTTTATAAAGATGAAAGTTGATTTAATTCAAATTATTAACTAGCACTCTCGGCAACGGCCATAACACGCTGAATACACCGGTTCTCGTCCGATCACCGAAGTTGAGCAGCGTCGAACGCAGTCAGTACTTGGGAGGGAGACCACTTAGGAACACTGCGTGCCGTTGAGTTTTTCACTTTTTTTTCCTCTTTTAAATTTTAATAGATATGAAAAAAGCAAACATGTTTTTTTTGTTATTGTTTTAAAATTATGAAGGTTAATTTGTCTCACTTAATTTAAATTCGAATTATTAACTAGCACTCTCGGCAACGGCCATATCACGCTGAAAACACCGGTTCTCGTCCGATCACCGAAGTTAAGCAGCGTCGAGCGCATACAGTACTTGGGAATACTGCGTGCCGTTGGCTTTTTCACTTTTGTTTCCTCTTTCAAATTCCACCAAATATGAAAAAAGCAAACATATCTTCTTTTTGTTATTGTTTTATAAAGATGAAAGTTAATTAAATTAAAATTATTAACTAGCACTCTCGGCAACGGCCATATCACGCTGAATACACCGGTTCTCGTCCGATAACCGAAGTTAAGCAGCGTCGAGCGCAGTCAGTACTTGGGAACACTGCATGCCGATGGCTTTTTCACTTTTGTTTCCTCTTAAATTCCACCAGATATGAAAAAACAAACATATCTTCTTATTGTTATTTTTTATAAAGATGAAGGTTAATTAAGTTCAAACTATTAACCAGCACTCTCGGCTGGAGGGAGACCACTTAGGAACACTGCGTACCGTTGGCTTTTTCACTTTTTACCTCTCCGAGTGACGTATGTCACGGAGAGGTTCTGTAACGATCGTGTGTGTCTGTCTGTGTGTTTGTGTGTTTGTGTGTGTGTGTCTGTTGTTACACCCACGTGACCGCGTTCGCAGTTTCCAAATCGGAGCAAACGTGTTCGCCATTTCCGAACTGCATTCACAGTCACAGAAATGGCTCCTCTACTTGAGTTCTCACACCACCATCTTCTGGTCTTTGTCCATTCCACACGGACACCAAACTGTACATACTGGCTTCTAATCACCACCATCTTCTGGTCTTCGTCCAATCCACTTGGACACCAGTCTGTACATACTGGCTTCTAATCACCATCATCTTCTGGTCTTCGTCCATTCCACTTGGACACCAGTCTGTACATACTGGCTTCTAATCACCACCATCTTTTGGTCTTCGTCCATCCCACATGGACACCAGTCTGTACATACTGGCTTCTAATCACCACCATCTTTTGGTCTTCGTCCATCCCACATGGACACCAGTCTGTACATACTGGCTTCTAATCACCACCATCTTCTGGTCTTCGTCCATTCCACTTGGACACCAGTCTGTACACCTGGCTTCTACTCCATCGTCATCGTTGGGTTTAAGACATTCGCGGCGATCAGCTAGGGTTACGAGAAACGTCTAGCCTCCCTAGGGTGGGTTGTCCACCAAAGGTTTTCGCAATTGCGGTTGTTCTTGCTTTTAGCTGTAGTTCGACACCCTTAAATACTACCTATTTGAGTAAGGTAATGCAACCGGCGTATGCTTCATTTCAAACGCCAATATTAGTCAAGTCTCTCAAGAATGTCTAATTGTTCTTTATCAACGCGATGTAACGCTCAATAAGGCGAACAACTAACGAAGAAAATATTTAATATTAATTATATTTATTTTAATATTTAAGATAATCTTGTTTCTCAACTCAAAATTAAAACGGAAAGAGTTAAAAAGCAGTCTATGTTTTAGTCTGTGTATGTCCGTCCGTTAGTGCATCGCGTTAGCAGTTCGCTTTGTTTTGTGGAAAGAAATCCTACAAAACCTTAATATTTGGTTTTCTCATAATGTATAATTAATATATGGAAATATTTTTCGTAATTTCGATGCCTTTAGTGGTTTTGTAGCTATAAAGCTCTGTTTCATTTTGATATCCCAAGAACTTTTTTTAATATTATTATTTGAAATCGATGTTTATATATTACTTAAGCTATACTACATCTGTTTATAGCATAATCCTTTCTAAAGTGATTTCAAGAAGAACGTTACTATATTGGTCAAATGAACTTTCATTTGTCAATAGGCCTAGTGAACCATAAAGTAAACGCTAGGTTTTCGTTTCTGTAATGCAGAGACATTAACGGTTCAGAGTGAGCCGAAAGTTAATTACACTTTTAAATAATCAGGCTAAGATTTTATAATCATCGTCGAAGTCTGGGCCGCGTTGAGCAGAGCTCAGCGCTGTTAGCAGTGTCTTACAGAACGGGATTTTGGTTATGAATTTTGACGGCACGGTGCTCAGCGTTGAGCCAGCGCGGTCACCAAAGAAAATAGTCGGGTTTTTGGATAACGTGACGTAAAACGCGTAGTTCTCAGCTTGGCGAAAAAAACATGGAGGAATTAATACAAATAGCTCTTGCTGATTCTGATCATAGAGACTAGAAACCCCAAGGAGTGGCAGGAATGCCTCAACTTGTTGCCCTTTTTCATGGTACACGCAATGGGTACACGGCGACTTCCGCTAAGCAAAATTAAACGGGCCGGAAGCTCTCATGTACCAATTTATGAGCAACATATTATTTGCGCTTGTAGAGCGGGGGACCTGCCACTCCTTGGGGTTTCTAGTCTCTATGTTCTGATGGGACTATAGCTATTTATTTGACGTGAAACCAGTTGATCACGCGAGAATTTTAAGAGATATGTTAGTTTCTATGTTTAATTATAAAAGTTGTTCTTATCTATCTCCATAAATATGTTATCATACAATTTTTGTTAAGCCTTTGTACCTTGCACGCTTTATTGCGCTAGCTTCATTTTTAAAACACCGATGACCGGAGAAAAGCTATGACGACAGATCTTACCGGTAAACGTTTTCCAAAATCCGCTGTCTATTTTGGTGAGCTCTGCTGAACGCAGCCCAGATCAGTGAAAGGTCTGATCGTAATCGGATTATAGCTTCGTGTTATCATGATTTTAATGGTGCACGTTTACTTTCAGTGTGTGTAGCCACAAATTAGCTTTGGTGTTATGTAACTTTAATCGTCATGGTGACAAACTAAGAAAATTGTTGAGGTGAAAGGAGAGGATAGTGTTTACATGGCAACCCTGTTGTGAATATGGCTTTGAACATAGAGAGTATACAGTTGAGGAGTAGCAAATTGGGCCTTTACAAACACGTAAAGGTAATATCCCTCCAAAGTTTTATCTCTTCATTTCCCGTTTTTCCCCCATCGGATGATTTTAATGTGTACAAGTATATACTTATTGGATGTAAAATGTCGTCTGATTTACAGTATATTTTCTATGCTTTGTATACGGCTTTAATATTTCATAAATTTTAACTTCAGTATTTGTTCATAAAAAAAAATAAACATTTCCATAACTGGGTAAATAAGTTTGTAGGTAGTCCTTCTCTTGACTCGGAGAGGTAATATTTTGGTTTTCCCAACTTGTTACCTCTCCGAGTGACGTATGTCACGGAGAGGTTCTGTAACGATCGTGTGTGTCTGTCTGTGTGTTTGTGTGTTTGTGTGTGTGTGTGTCTGTTGTTACACCCACGTGACCGCGTTCGCAGTTTCCAAATCGGAGCAAACGTGTTCGCCATTTCCGAACTGCATTCACAGTCACGGAAATGGCTCCTCTACTTGAGTTCTCACACCACCATCTTCTGGTCTTTGTCCATTCCACACGGACACCAAACTGTACATACTGGCTTCTAATCACCACCATTTTCTGGTCTTCGTCCAATCCACTTGGACACCAGTCTGTACATACTGGCTTCTAATCACCATCATCTTCTGGTCTTCGTCCATCCCACATGGACACCAGTCTGTACATACTGGCTTCTAATCACCACCATCTTTTGGTCTTCGTCCATCCCACATGGACACCAGTCTGTACATACTGGCTTCTAATCACCACCATCTTCTGGTCTTCGTCCATTCCACTTGGACACCAGTCTGTACACCTGGCTTCTACTCCATCGTCATCGTTGGGTTTAAGACATTCGCGGCGATCAGCTAGGGTTACGAGAAACGTCTAGCCTCCCTAGGGTGGGTTGTCCACCAAAGGTTTTCGCAATTGCGGTTGTTCTTGCTTTTAGCTGTAGTTCGACACCCTTAAATACTACCTATTTGAGTAAGGTAATGCAACCGGCGTATGCTTCATTTCAAACGCCAATATTAGTCAAGTCTCTCAAGAATGTCTAATTGTTCTTTATCAACGCGATGTAACGCTCAATAAGGCGAACAACTAACGAAGAAAATATTTAATATTAATTATATTTATTTTAATATTTAAGATAATCTTGTTTCTCAACTCAAAATTAAAACGGAAAGAGTTAAAAAGCAGTCTATGTTTTAGTCTGTGTATGTCCGTCCGTTAGTGCATCGCGTTAGCAGTTCGCTTTGTTTTGTGGAAAGAAATCCTACAAAACCTTAATATTTGGTTTTCTCATAATGTATAATTAATATATGGAAATATTTTTCGTAATTTCGATGCCTTTAGTGGTTTTGTAGCTATAAAGCTCTGTTTCATTTTGATATCCCAAGAACTTTTTTTAATATTATTATTTGAAATCGATGTTTATATATTACTTAAGCTATACTACATCTGTTTATAGCATAATCCTTTCTAAAGTGATTTCAAGAAGAACGTTACTATATTGGTCAAATGAACTTTCATTTGTCAATAGGCCTAGTGAACCATAAAGTAAACGCTAGGTTTTCGTTTCTGTAATGCAGAGACATTAACGGTTCAGAGTGAGCCGAAAGTTAATTACACTTTTAAATAATCAGGCTAAGATTTTATAATCATCGTCGAAGTCTGGGCTGCGTTGAGCAGAGCTCAGCGCTGTTAGCAGTGTCTTACAGAACGGGATTTTGGTTATGAATTTTGACGGCACGGTGCTCAGCGTTGAGCCAGCGCGGTCACCAAAGAAAATAGTCGGGTTTTTGGATAACGTGACGTAAAACGCGTAGTTCTCAGCTTGGCGAAAAAAACATGGAGGAATTAATACAAATAGCTCTTGCTGATTCTGATCATAGAGACTAGAAACCCCAAGGAGTGGCAGGAATGCCTCAACTTGTTGCCCTTTTTCATGGTACACGCAATGGGTACACGGCGACTTCCGCTAAGCAAAATTAAACGGGCCGGAAGCTCTCATGTACCAATTTATGAGCAACATATTATTTGCGCTTGTAGAGCGGGGGACCTGCCACTCCTTGGGGTTTCTAGTCTCTATGTTCTGATGGGACTATAGCTATTTATTTGACGTGAAACCAGTTGATCACGCGAGAATTTTAAGAGATATGTTAGTTTCTATGTTTAATTATAAAAGTTGTTCTTATCTATCTCCATAAATATGTTATCATACAATTTTTGTTAAGCCTTTGTACCTTGCACGCTTTATTGCGCTAGCTTCATTTTTAAAACACCGATGACCGGAGAAAAGCTATGACGACAGATCTTACCGGTAAACGTTTTCCAAAATCCGCTGTCTATTTTGGTGAGCTCTGCTGAACGCAGCCCAGATCAGTGAAAGGTCTGATCGTAATCGGATTATAGCTTCGTGTTATCATGATTTTAATGGTGCACGTTTACTTTCAGTGTGTGTAGCCACAAATTAGCTTTGGTGTTATGTAACTTTAATCGTCATGGTGACAAACTAAGAAAATTGTTGAGGTGAAAGGAGAGGATAGTGTTTACATGGCAACCCTGTTGTGAATATGGCTTTGAACATAGAGAGTATACAGTTGAGGAGTAGCAAATTGGGCCTTTACAAACACGTAAAGGTAATATCCCTCCAAAGTTTTATCTCTTCATTTCCCGTTTTTCCCCCATCGGATGATTTTAATGTGTACAAGTATATACTTATTGGATGTAAAATGTCGTCTGATTTACAGTATATTTTCTATGCTTTGTATACTGCTTTAATATTTCATAAATTTTAACTTCAGTATTTGTTCATAAAAAAAAATAAACATTTCCATAACTGGGTAAATAAGTTTGTAGGTAGTCCTTCTCTTGACTCGGAGAGGTAATATTTTGGTTTTCCCAACTTGTTACCTCTCCGAGTGACGTATGTCACGGAGAGGTTCTGTAACGATCGTGTGTGTCTGTCTGTGTGTTTGTGTGTTTGTGTGTGTGTGTGTCTGTTGTTACACCCACGTGACCGCGTTCGCAGTTTCCAAATCGGAGCAAACGTGTTCGCCATTTCCGAACTGCATTCACAGTCACGGAAATGGCTCCTCTACTTGAGTTCTCACACCACCATCTTCTGGTCTTTGTCCATTCCACACGGACACCAAACTGTACATACTGGCTTCTAATCACCACCATTTTCTGGTCTTCGTCCAATCCACTTGGACACCAGTCTGTACATACTGGCTTCTAATCACCATCATCTTCTGGTCTTCGTCCATCCCACATGGACACCAGTCTGTACATACTGGCTTCTAATCACCACCATCTTTTGGTCTTCGTCCATCCCACATGGACACCAGTCTGTACATACTGGCTTCTAATCACCACCATCTTCTGGTCTTCGTCCATTCCACTTGGACACCAGTCTGTACACCTGGCTTCTACTCCATCGTCATCGTTGGGTTTAAGACATTCGCGGCGATCAGCTAGGGTTACGAGAAACGTCTAGCCTCCCTAGGGTGGGTTGTCCACCAAAGGTTTTCGCAATTGCGGTTGTTCTTGCTTTTAGCTGTAGTTCGACACCCTTAAATACTACCTATTTGAGTAAGGTAATGCAACCGGCGTATGCTTCATTTCAAACGCCAATATTAGTCAAGTCTCTCAAGAATGTCTAATTGTTCTTTATCAACGCGATGTAACGCTCAATAAGGCGAACAACTAACGAAGAAAATATTTAATATTAATTATATTTATTTTAATATTTAAGATAATCTTGTTTCTCAACTCAAAATTAAAACGGAAAGAGTTAAAAAGCAGTCTATGTTTTAGTCTGTGTATGTCCGTCCGTTAGTGCATCGCGTTAGCAGTTCGCTTTGTTTTGTGGAAAGAAATCCTACAAAACCTTAATATTTGGTTTTCTCATAATGTATAATTAATATATGGAAATATTTTTCGTAATTTCGATGCCTTTAGTGGTTTTGTAGCTATAAAGCTCTGTTTCATTTTGATATCCCAAGAACTTTTTTTAATATTATTATTTGAAATCGATGTTTATATATTACTTAAGCTATACTACATCTGTTTATAGCATAATCCTTTCTAAAGTGATTTCAAGAAGAACGTTACTATATTGGTCAAATGAACTTTCATTTGTCAATAGGCCTAGTGAACCATAAAGTAAACGCTAGGTTTTCGTTTCTGTAATGCAGAGACATTAACGGTTCAGAGTGAGCCGAAAGTTAATTACACTTTTAAATAATCAGGCTAAGATTTTATAATCATCGTCGAAGTCTGGGCTGCGTTGAGCAGAGCTCAGCGCTGTTAGCAGTGTCTTACAGAACGGGATTTTGGTTATGAATTTTGACGGCACGGTGCTCAGCGTTGAGCCAGCGCGGTCACCAAAGAAAATAGTCGGGTTTTTGGATAACGTGACGTAAAACGCGTAGTTCTCAGCTTGGCGAAAAAAACATGGAGGAATTAATACAAATAGCTCTTGCTGATTCTGATCATAGAGACTAGAAACCCCAAGGAGTGGCAGGAATGCCTCAACTTGTTGCCCTTTTTCATGGTACACGCAATGGGTACACGGCGACTTCCGCTAAGCAAAATTAAACGGGCCGGAAGCTCTCATGTACCAATTTATGAGCAACATATTATTTGCGCTTGTAGAGCGGGGGACCTGCCACTCCTTGGGGTTTCTAGTCTCTATGTTCTGATGGGACTATAGCTATTTATTTGACGTGAAACCAGTTGATCACGCGAGAATTTTAAGAGATATGTTAGTTTCTATGTTTAATTATAAAAGTTGTTCTTATCTATCTCCATAAATATGTTATCATACAATTTTTGTTAAGCCTTTGTACCTTGCACGCTTTATTGCGCTAGCTTCATTTTTAAAACACCGATGACCGGAGAAAAGCTATGACGACAGATCTTACCGGTAAACGTTTTCCAAAATCCGCTGTCTATTTTGGTGAGCTCTGCTGAACGCAGCCCAGATCAGTGAAAGGTCTGATCGTAATCGGATTATAGCTTCGTGTTATCATGATTTTAATGGTGCACGTTTACTTTCAGTGTGTGTAGCCACAAATTAGCTTTGGTGTTATGTAACTTTAATCGTCATGGTGACAAACTAAGAAAATTGTTGAGGTGAAAGGAGAGGATAGTGTTTACATGGCAACCCTGTTGTGAATATGGCTTTGAACATAGAGAGTATACAGTTGAGGAGTAGCAAATTGGGCCTTTACAAACACGTAAAGGTAATATCCCTCCAAAGTTTTATCTCTTCATTTCCCGTTTTTCCCCCATCGGATGATTTTAATGTGTACAAGTATATACTTATTGGATGTAAAATGTCGTCTGATTTACAGTATATTTTCTATGCTTTGTATACTGCTTTAATATTTCATAAATTTTAACTTCAGTATTTGTTCATAAAAAAAAATAAACATTTCCATAACTGGGTAAATAAGTTTGTAGGTAGTCCTTCTCTTGACTCGGAGAGGTAATATTTTGGTTTTCCCAACTTGTTTTTCCTCTTTTAAATTTTAATAGATATGAAAAAAGCAAACATGTTTTCATTTTGTTATTGTTTTAATATGATGGTTAATTTGTCTCACTTAATTTAAATTCGAATTATTAACTAGCACTCTCGGCAACGACCATATCACGCTGAGAACACCGGTTTTCGTCCGATCACCGAAGTTCAGCAGCGTCGAGCGCAGTCAGTACTTGGGAGGGAGACCACTTAGGAACACTGCGTGCCGTTGGCTTTTTCACTTTTTTTCCTCTTTTAAATTTTAATAGATATGAAAAAGCAAACATGTTTTTTTGTTATTGTTTTAAAATGATGAAGGTTAATTTGTCTCACTTAATTTAAATTCGAATTATTAACTAGCACTCTCGGCAACGGCCATATCACGCTGAGAACACCGGTTCTCGTCCGATCGCCGACGTTAGCAGCGTCGAGCGCAGTCAGTACTTGGGAATACTGCGAGCCGTTGGCTTTATCACTTTTGTTTCCTCTTTTAAATTCCACCCGATATGAAAAAAGCAAACATATTTTCTTTTTGTTATTGTTTTAAAAAGATCAAGGTTAATTTGTCTCACTTAATTTAAATTCGAATTATTATCTAGCACTCTCGGCAACGGCCATATCACGCTGAGAACACCGGTTCTCGTCCGATCGCCGACGTTAGCAGCGTCGAGCGCAGTCAGTACTTGGGAATACTGCGAGCCGTTGGCTTTTTCACTTTTGTTTCCTCTTTTAAATTCCACCCGATATGAAAAAGCAAACATATCTTCTTTTTGTTATTGTTTTATAAAGATGAAGGTTAATTTGTCTCACTTAATTTAAATTCGAATTTTTAACTAGCACTCTCGGCAACGGCCATATCACGCTGAGAACACCGGTTCTCGTCCGATCGCCGACGTTTGCAGCGTCGAGCGCAGTCAGTACTTGGGAATACTGCGTGCCGTTGGTTTTTCACTTTTGTTTCCTCTTTTAAATTCCACCCGATTTGAAAAGAGCACACATATCTTCTTTTTGTTATTGTTTTATAAAGATGAAGGTTAATTAAGTTCAAATTATTAACCAGCACTCTCGGCAACGGCCATATCACGCTGAATACACCGGTTCTCGTCCGATAACCGATGTTAAGCAGCGTCGAGCGCAGTCACTACTTGGGAGGGAGACCACTTAGGAACACTGCGTGCCGTTGGCTTTTTCACTTTTTTTTCCTCTTTTAAATTTTAATAGATATGAAAAAAGCAAACATGTTTTCATTTTGTTATTGTTTTAATATGATGGTTAATTTGTCTCACTTAATTTGAATTCGAATTATTAACTAGCACTCTCGACAACGACCATATCACGCTGAGAACACCGGTTCTCGTCCGATCACCGAAGTTCAGCATCGTCGAGCGTAGTCAGTACTTGGGAGGGAGACCACTTAGGAACACTGCGTGCCGTTGGCTTTTTCACTTTTTTTTCCTCTTTTAAATTTTAATAGATATGAAAAAAGCAAACATGTTTTTTTGTTATTGTTTTAAAATGATGAAGGTTAATTTGTCTCACTTAATTTAAATTCGAATTATTAACTAGCACTCTCGGCAACGGCCATATCACGCTGAGAACACCGGTTCTCGTCCGATCGCCGACGTTAGCAGCGTCGAGCGCAGTCAGTACTTGGGAATACTGCGTGCCGTTGGTTTTTCACTTTTGTTTCCTCTTTTAAATTCCACCCGATTTGAAAAAAGCACACATATCTTCTTTTTGTTATTGTTTTATAAAGATGAAAGTTAATTTAATTCAAATTATTAACTAGCACTATCGGCAAACGGCCATAACACGCTGTATACACCGGTTCTCGTACGATAACCGAAGTTAAGCAGCGTCGAGCGCAGTCAGTATTGGGGAGGGCGACCACTTAGGAACACTGCGTGCCGTTAGCTTTTTCACTTTTATTTCCTCTTTTAAATTCCAATAGATATGAAAAAAGCAAACATATTTTCTTTTTGTTATTGTTTTAAAAAGATGAAGGTTAATTTGTCTCACTTAATTTAAATTTGAATTATTATCTAGCACTCTCGGCAACGGCCATATCACGCTGAGAACACCGGTTCTCGTCCGATCGCTGACGTTAGCAGCGTCGAGCGCAGTCAGTACTTGGGAATACTGCGAGCCGTTGGCTTTTTCACTTTTGTTTCCTCTTTTAAATTCCACCCGATATGAAAAAGCAAACATATCTTCTTTTTGTTATTGTTTTATAAAGATGAAGGTTAATTTGTCTCACTTAATTTAAATTCGAATTTTTAACTAGCACTCTCGGCAACGGCCATATCACGCTGAGAACACCGGTTCTCGTCCGATCGCCGACGTTAGCAGCGTCGAGCGCAGTCAGTACTTGGGAATACTGCGTGCCGTTGGTTTTTCACTTTTGTTTCCTCTTTTAAATTCCACCCGATATGAAAAAAGCAAACATATCTTCTTTTTGTTATTGTTTTATAAAGATGAAAGTTGATTTAATTCAAATTATTAACTAGCACTCTCGGCAACGGCCATAACACGCTGAATACACCGGTTCTCGTCCGATCACCGAAGTTGAGCAGCGTCGAACGCAGTCAGTACTTGGGAGGGAGACCACTTAGGAACACTGCGTGCCGTTGAGTTTTTCACTTTTTTTTCCTCTTTTAAATTTTAATAGATATGAAAAAAGCAAACATGTTTTTTTTGTTATTGTTTTAAAATTATGAAGGTTAATTTGTCTCACTTAATTTAAATTCGAATTATTAACTAGCACTCTCGGCAACGGCCATATCACGCTGAAAACACCGGTTCTCGTCCGATCACCGAAGTTAAGCAGCGTCGAGCGCATACAGTACTTGGGAATACTGCGTGCCGTTGGCATTTTCACTTTTGTTTCCTCTTTCAAATTCCACCAAATATGAAAAAAGCAAACATATCTTCTTTTTGTTATTGTTTTATAAAGATGAATGTTAATTAAATTCAAATTATTAACTAGCACTCTCGGCAACGGCCATATCACGCTGAATACACCGGTTCTCGTCCGATAACCGAAGTTAAGCAGCGTCGAGCGCAGTCAGTACTTGGGAACACTGCATGCCGATGGCTTTTACACTTTTGTTTCCTCTTAAATTCCACCAGATATGAAAAAACAAACATATCTTCTTATTGTTATTTTTTTATAAAGATGAAGGTTAATTAAGTTCAAATTATTAACCAGCACTCTCGGCAACGGCCATATCACGCTGAATACACCGGTTCTCGTCCGATAACCGATGTTAAGCAGCGTCGAGCGCAGTCACTACTTGGGAGGGAAACCACTTAGGAACACTGCGTGCCGTTGGCTTTTTCACTTTTTTTTCCTCTTTTAAATTTTAATAGATAGGAAAAAAGCAAACATGTTTTCATTTTGTTATTGTTTTAATATGATGGTTAATTTGTCTCACTTAATTTAAATTCGAATTATTAACTAGCACTCTCGGCAACGACCATATCACGCTGAGAACACCGGTTCTCGTCCGATCACCGAAGTTCAGCAGCGTCGAGCGCAGTCAGTACTTGGGAGGGAGACCACTTAGGAACATTGCGTGCCGTTGGCTTTTTCACTTTTGTTTCCTCTTTTAAATTCCACCCGATATGAAAAAAGCAAACATATTTTCTTTTTGTTATTGTTTTATAAAGATGAAGGTTAATTTGTCTCACTTAATTTAAATTCGAATTTTTAACTAGCACTCTCGGCAACGGCCATATCACGCTGAGAACACCGGTTCTCGTCCGATCGCCGACGTTAGCAGCGTCGAGCGCAGTCAGTACTTGGGAATACTGCGTGCCGTTGGTTTTTCACTTTTGTTTCCTCTTTTAAATTCCACCCGATTTGAAAAAAGCACACATATCTTCTTTTTGTTATTGTTTTATAAAGATGAAAGTTAATTTAATTCAAATTATTAACTAGCACTATCGGCAAACGGCCATAACACGCTGAATACACCGGTTCTCGTACGATAACCGAAGTTAAGCAGCGTCGAGCGCAGTCAGTATTTGGGAGGGCGACCACTTAGGAACACTGCGTGCCGTTGGCTTTTTCACTTTTTTTTTCTCTTTTAAATTTTAATAGATATGAAAAAAGCACACATGTTTTTTTTGTTATTGTTTTAAAGTGATGGTTAATTTGTCTCACTTAATTTAAATTCGAATTATAAACTAGCACTCTCGGCAACGACCATATCACGCTGAATACACCGGTTCTCGTCCGTTCACCGAAGTTAAGCAGCGTCGAGCGCAGTCAGTACTTGGGAGGGAGACCACTTAGGAACACTGCGTGCCGTTGGCTTTTTCACTTTTTTTTCCTCTTTTAAATTTTAATAGATATGAAAAAAGCAAACATGTTTTTTTTTTGTTATTGTTTTAAAAAGATAAAGGTCAAATTGTCTCACTTAATTTAAATTCGAATTATTATCTAGCACTCTAGGCAACGGCCATATCACGCTGAAAACATCGGTTCACGTCCGATCACCGAAGTTAAGCAGCGTCGAGCGCATACAGTACTTGGGAATACTGCGTGCCGTTGGCTTTTTCACTTTTGTTTCCTCTTTCAAATTCCACCAGATATGAAAAAAGCAAACATATCTTCTTTTTGTTATTGTTTTATAAAGATGTAAGTTAATTTAATTCAAATTATTAACTAGCACTCTCGGCAAAGCCCATAACACGCTGAATACACCGGTTCTCGTCCGATCACCGAAGTTAAGCAGCGTCGAGCGCCGTCAGTACTTGGGAGGGAGACCGCTTAGGAACACTGCGTGCCGTTGGCTTTTTCGTTTTTTTTTCCTCTTTTAAATTTTAATAGATATGAAAAAAGCAAACATGTTTTCATTTTGTTATTGTTTTAAAATGATGGTTAATTTGTCTCACTTAATTTAAATTCGAATTATTAACTAGCACTCTCGGCAACGACCATATCGCGCTGAATACACCGGTTCTCGTCCGATCACCGAAGTTAAGCAGCGTCGAGCGCAGTCAGTACTTGGGAATACTGCAAGCCGTTGGCTTTTTCACTTTTGTTTCCTCTTTTAAATTCAACCCGATATGAAAAAAGCAAACATATCTTCTTTTTGTTATTGTTTTATAAAGATGAAGGTTAATTTGTCTCACTTAATTTGAATTCGAATTTTTAACTAGCACTCTCGGCAACGGCCATATCACGCTGAGAACACCGGTTCTCGTCCGATCGCCGACGTTTGCAGCGTCGAGCGCAGTCAGTACTTGGGAATACTGCGTGCCGTTGGTTTTTCACTTTTGTTTCCTCTTTTAAATTCCACCCGATTTGAAAAAAGCACACATATCTTCTTTTTGTTATTGTTTTATAAAGATGAAAGTTAATTAAATTCAAATTATTAACTAGCACTATCGGCAACGGCAATAACACGCTGAATACACCGGTTCTCGTACGATAACCGAAGTTAAGCAGCGTCGAGCGCAGTCAGTACTTGGGAGGGAGACCACTTAGGAACACTGCGTGCCGTTGGCTTTTTCACTTTTTTTTCCTCTTTTAAATTTTAATAGATATGAAAAAAGCAAACATGTTTTTTTTGGTTATTGTTTTAAAAAGATAAAGGTCAAATTGTCTCACTTAATTTAAATTCGAATTATTATCTAGCACTCTCGGCAACGGCCATATCACGCTGAGAACACCGGTTCTCGTCCGATCGCCGACGTTAGCAGCGTCGAGCGCAGTCAGTACTTGGGAATACTGCGTGCCGTTGGTTTTTCACTTTTGTTTCCTCTTTTAAATTCCACCCGATTTGAAAAAAGCACACATATCTTTTTTTGTTATTGTTTTATAAAGATGAAAGTTAATTTAATTCAAATTATTAACTAGCACTATCGGCAAACGGCCATAACACGCTGAATACACCGGTTCTCGTACGATAACCGAAGTTAAGCAGCGTCGAGCGAAGTCAGTATTGGGGAGGGCGACCACTTAGGAACACTGCGTGCCGTTATCTTTTTCACTTTTTTTTCCTCTTTTAAATTCAAAAAGATATGAAAAAAGCAAACATATTTTCTTTTTGTTATTGTTTTAAAAAGATGAAGGTTAATTTGTCTCACTTAATTTAAATTCGAATTATTATCTAGCACTCTCGGCAACGGCCATATCACGCTGAGAACACCGGTTCTCGTCCGATCGCCGACGTTAGCAGCGTCGAGCGCAGTCAGTACTTGGGAATACTGCGAGCCGTTGGTTTTTCACTTTTGTTTCCTCTTTTAAATTCCACCCGATTTGAAAAAAGCACACATATCTTCTTTTTGTTATTGTTTTATAAAGATGAAAGTTAATTAAATTCAAATTATTAACTAGCACTATCGGCAACGGCAAAAACACGCTGAATACACCGGTTCTCGTACGATAACCGAAGTTAAGCAGCGTCGAGCGCAGTCAGTATTTGGGAGGGCGACCACTTAGGAACACTGCGTGCCGTTGGCTTTTTCACTTTTTTTTTCTCTTTTAAATTTTAATAGATATGAAAAAAGCACACATGTTTTTTTTGTTATTGTTTTAAAGTGATGGTTAATTTGTCTCACTTAATTTAAATTCGAATTATAAACTAGCACTCTCGGCAACGACCATATCACGCTGAATACACCGGTTCTCGTCCGTTCACCGAAGTTAAGCAGCGTCGAGCGCAGTCAGTACTTGGGAGGGAGACCACTTAGGAACACTGCGTGCCGTTGGCTTTTTCACTTTTTTTTCCTCTTTTAAATTTTAATAGATATGAAAAAAGCAAACATGTTTTTTTTTTGTTATTGTTTTAAAAAGATAAAGGTCAAATTGTCTCACTTAATTTAAATTCGAATTATTATCTAGCACTCTAGGCAACGGCCATATCACGCTGAAAACATCGGTTCACGTCCGATCACCGAAGTTAAGCAGCGTCGAGCGCATACAGTACTTGGGAATACTGCGTGCCGTTGGCTTTTTCACTTTTGTTTCCTCTTTCAAATTCCACCAGATATGAAAAAAGCAAACATATCTTCTTTTTGTTATTGTTTTATAAAGATGTAAGTTAATTTAATTCAAATTATTAACTAGCACTCTCGGCAAAGCCCATAACACGCTGAATACACCGGTTCTCGTCCGATCACCGAAGTTAAGCAGCGTCGAGCGCCGTCAGTACTTGGGAGGGAGACCGCTTAGGAACACTGCGTGCCGTTGGCTTTTTCGTTTTTTTTTCCTCTTTTAAATTTTAATAGATATGAAAAAAGCAAACATGTTTTCATTTTGTTATTGTTTTAAAATGATGGTTAATTTGTCTCACTTAATTTAAATTCAAATTATTAACTAGCACTATCGGCAACGGCAATAACACGCTGAATACACCGGTTCTCGTACGATAACCGAAGTTAAGCAGCGTCGAGCGCAGTCAGTACCTGGGAGGGAGACCACTTAGGAACAATGCGTGCCGTTGGCTTTTTCACTTTTTTTTCCTCTTTTAAATTTTAATAGATATGAAAAAAGCAAACACGTTTTCTTTTTGTTATTGTTTTAAAATGATGAAGGTTAATTTGTCTCACTTAATTTATATTCGAATTATTAACTAGCACTCACGCAACGGCCATATCACGCTGAAAACACCGGTTCACGTCCGATCACCGAAGTAAAGCAGCGTCGAGCGCATACAGTACTTGGGAATACTTCGTACCGTTTGCTTTTTCACTTTTGTTTCCTCTTTTAAATTCCACCAGATATGAAAAAAGTAAACATATCTTCTTTTTGTTATTGTTTTATAAAGAAGAAAGTTAATAAAATTCAAATTATTAACTAGCATTCTCGGCAACGGCCATATCACGCTGAATACACCGGTTCTCGTCCGATAACCGAAGTTAAGCAGCGTCGAGCGCAGTCATTACTTGGGAGGGATACCACTTAGGAACACTGCGTGCAGTTGGTTTTTTCACTTTTTTTTCCTCTTTTAAATTTTAATAGATATGTAAAAAGCAAACAGGTTTTCTTTTTGTTATTGTTTTAAAATGATGAAGGTTAATTTGTCTCACTTAATTTATATTCGAATTATTAACTAGTACTCTCAGCAACGGCCATATCACGCTGAAAACACCGGTTCACGTCCGATCACCGAAGTTAAGCAGCGTCGAGCGCATACAGTACTTGGGAATACTGCGTGCCGTTGGCTTTTTCACTTTTGTTTCCTCTTTCAAATTCCATCAGATATGAAAAAAGCAAACATATCTTCTTTTTTGTTAATGTTTTATAATGATGAAAGTTAATAAAATTCAAATTATTAACTAGCACTCTCGGCAACGGCCATATCACGCTGAATACACCGGTTCTCGACCGATAACCGAAGTTAAGCAGCGTCGAGCGCAGTCATTACTTGGGAGGGATACCACTTAGGAACACTGCGTGCCGTTGGCTTTTTCACTTTTTTTTCCTCTTTTAAATTTTAATAGATATGAAAAAAGCAAACACGTTTTCTTTTTGTTATTGTTTTAAAATGATGAAGGTTAATTTGTCTCACTTAATTTAAATTCGAATTATTAACTAGCACTCTCGGCAACGGCCATATCACGCTGAAAACACTGGTTCACGTCCGATCACCGAAGTAAAGCAGCGTCGAGCGCATACAGTACTTGGGAATACTGCGTGCCGTTTGCTTTTTCACTTTTGTTTCCTCTTTTAAATTCCACCAGATATGAAAAAAGCAAACATATTTTCTTTTTGTTATTGTTTTATAAAGAAGAAAGTTAATTTGTCTCACTTAATTTAAATTCGAATTATTATCTAGCACTCTCGGCAACGGCCATATCACGCTGAGAACACCGGTTCTCGTCCGATCGCCGACGTTAGCAGCGTCGAACGCAGTCAGTACTTGGGAATACTGTGTGCCGTTTGCTTTTTCACTTTTGTTTCCTCTTTCAAATTCCACCAGATATGAAAAAATCAAACATATCTTCTTTTTGTTATTGTTTTATAAAGATGAAAGTTAATTAAATTCAAATTATTAACTAGCACTCTCGGCAACGGCAATAACACGCTGAATACACCGGTTCTCGTACGATAACCGAAGTTAAGCAGCGTCGAGCGCAGTCAGTATTTGGGAGGGCGACCACTTAGGAACACTGCGTGCCGTTGGCTTTTTCACTTTTTTTTTCTCTTTTAAATTTTAATAGATATGAAAAAAGCACACATGTTTTTTTTGTTATTGTTTTAAAGTGATGGTTAATTTGTCTCACTTAATTTAAATTCGAATTATAAACTAGCACTCTCGGCAACGACCATATCACGCTGAATACACCGGTTCTCGTCCGTTCACCGAAGTTAAGCAGCGTCGAGCGCAGTCAGTACTTGGGAGGGAGACCACTTAGGAACACTGCGTGCCGTTGGCTTTTTCACTTTTTTTTCCTCTTTTAAATTTTAATAGATATGAAAAAAGCAAACATGTTTTTTTTTTGTTATTGTTTTAAAAAGATAAAGGTCAAATTGTCTCACTTAATTTAAATTCGAATTATTATCTAGCACTCTAGGCAACGGCCATATCACGCTGAAAACATCGGTTCACGTCCGATCACCGAAGTTAAGCAGCGTCGAGCGCATACAGTACTTGGGAATACTGCGTGCCGTTGGCTTTTTCACTTTTGTTTCCTCTTTCAAATTCCACCAGATATGAAAAAAGCAAACATATCTTCTTTTTGTTATTGTTTTATAAAGATGTAAGTTAATTTAATTCAAATTATTAACTAGCACTCTCGGCAAAGCCCATAACACGCTGAATACACCGGTTCTCGTCCGATCACCGAAGTTAAGCAGCGTCGAGCGCCGTCAGTACTTGGGAGGGAGACCGCTTAGGAACACTGCGTGCCGTTGGCTTTTTCGTTTTTTTTCCTCTTTTAAATTTTAATAGATATGAAAAAAGCAAACATGTTTTCATTTTGTTATTGTTTTAAAATGATGGTTAATTTGTCTCACTTAATTTAAATTCGAATTATTAACTAGCACTCTCGGCAACGACCATATCGCGCTGAATACACCGGTTCTCGTCCGATCACCGAAGTTAAGCAGCGTCGAGCGCAGTCAGTACTTGGGAATACTGCAAGCCGTTGGCTTTTTCACTTTTGTTTCCTCTTTTAAATTCAACCCGATATGAAAAAAGCAAACATATCTTCTTTTTGTTATTGTTTTATAAAGATGAAGGTTAATTTGTCTCACTTAATTTGAATTCGAATTTTTAACTAGCACTCTCGGCAACGGCCATATCACGCTGAGAACACCGGTTCTCGTCCGATCGCCGACGTTTGCAGCGTCGAGCGCAGTCAGTACTTGGGAATACTGCGTGCCGTTGGTTTTTCACTTTTGTTTCCTCTTTTAAATTCCACCCGATTTGAAAAAAGCACACATATCTTCTTTTTGTTATTGTTTTATAAAGATGAAAGTTAATTAAATTCAAATTATTAACTAGCACTATCGGCAACGGCAATAACACGCTGAATACACCGGTTCTCGTACGATAACCGAAGTTAAGCAGCGTCGAGCGCAGTCAGTACTTGGGAGGGAGACCACTTAGGAACACTGCGTGCCGTTGGCTTTTTCACTTTTTTTTCCTCTTTTAAATTTTAATAGATATGAAAAAAGCAAACATGTTTTTTTTGGTTATTGTTTTAAAAAGATAAAGGTCAAATTGTCTCACTTAATTTAAATTCGAATTATTATCTAGCACTCTCGGCAACGGCCATATCACGCTGAGAACACCGGTTCTCGTCCGATCGCCGACGTTAGCAGCGTCGAGCGCAGTCAGTACTTGGGAATACTGCGTGCCGTTGGTTTTTCACTTTTGTTTCCTCTTTTAAATTCCACCCGATTTGAAAAAAGCACACATATCTTCTTTTTGTTATTGTTTTATAAAGATGAAAGTTAATTTAATTCAAATTATTAACTAGCACTATCGGCAAACGGCCATAACACGCTGAATACACCGGTTCTCGTACGATAACCGAAGTTAAGCAGCGTCGAGCGAAGTCAGTATTGGGGAGGGCGACCACTTAGGAACACTGCGTGCCGTTATCTTTTTCACTTTTTTTTCCTCTTTTAAATTCAAAAAGATATGAAAAAAGCAAACATATTTTCTTTTTGTTATTGTTTTAAAAAGATGAAGGTTAATTTGTCTCACTTAATTTAAATTCGAATTATTATCTAGCACTCTCGGCAACGGCCATATCACGCTGAGAACACCGGTTCTCGTCCGATCGCCGACGTTAGCAGCGTCGAGCGCAGTCAGTACTTGGGAATACTGCGAGCCGTTGGTTTTTCACTTTTGTTTCCTCTTTTAAATTCCACCCGATTTGAAAAAAGCACACATATCTTCTTTTTGTTATTGTTTTATAAAGATGAAAGTTAATTAAATTCAAATTATTAACTAGCACTATCGGCAACGGCAATAACACGCTGAATACACCGGTTCTCGTACGATAACCGAAGTTAAGCAGCGTCGAGCGCAGTCAGTATTTGGGAGGGCGACCACTTAGGAACACTGCGTGCCGTTGGCTTTTTCACTTTTTTTTTCTCTTTTAAATTTTAATAGATATGAAAAAAGCACACATGTTTTTTTTGTTATTGTTTTAAAGTGATGGTTAATTTGTCTCACTTAATTTAAATTCGAATTATAAACTAGCACTCTCGGCAACGACCATATCACGCTGAATACACCGGTTCTCGTCCGTTCACCGAAGTTAAGCAGCGTCGAGCGCAGTCAGTACTTGGGAGGGAGACCACTTAGGAACACTGCGTGCCGTTGGCTTTTTCACTTTTTTTTCCTCTTTTAAATTTTAATAGATATGAAAAAAGCAAACATGTTTTTTTTTGTTATTGTTTTAAAAAGATAAAGGTCAAATTGTCTCACTTAATTTAAATTCGAATTATTATCTAGCACTCTAGGCAACGGCCATATCACGCTGAAAACATCGGTTCACGTCCGATCACCGAAGTTAAGCAGCGTCGAGCGCATACAGTACTTGGGAATACTGCGTGCCGTTGGCTTTTTCACTTTTGTTTCCTCTTTCAAATTCCACCAGATATGAAAAAAGCAAACATATCTTCTTTTTGTTATTGTTTTATAAAGATGTAAGTTAATTTAATTCAAATTATTAACTAGCACTCTCGGCAAAGCCCATAACACGCTGAATACACCGGTTCTCGTCCGATCACCGAAGTTAAGCAGCGTCGAGCGCCGTCAGTACTTGGGAGGGAGACCGCTTAGGAACACTGCGTGCCGTTGGCTTTTTCGTTTTTTTTTCCTCTTTTAAATTTTAATAGATATGAAAAAAGCAAACATGTTTTCATTTTGTTATTGTTTTAAAATGATGGTTAATTTGTCTCACTTAATTTAAATTCAAATTATTAACTAGCACTATCGGCAACGGCAATAACACGCTGAATACACCGGTTCTCGTACGATAACCGAAGTTAAGCAGCGTCGAGCGCAGTCAGTACTTGGGAGGGAGACCACTTAGGAACACTGCGTGCCGTTGGCTTTTTCACTTTTTTTTCCTCTTTTAAATTTTAATAGATATGAAAAAAGCAAACATGTTTTTTTTGGTTATTGTTTTAAAAAGATAAAGGTCAAATTGTCTCACTTAATTTAAATTCGAATTATTATCTAGCACTCTCGGCAACGGCCATATCACGCTGAGAACACCGGTTCTCGTCCGATCGCCGACGTTAGCAGCGTCGAGCGCAGTCAGTACTTGGGAATACTGCGTGCCGTTGGTTTTTCACTTTTGTTTCCTCTTTTAAATTCCACCCGATTTGAAAAAAGCACACATATCTTCTTTTTGTTATTGTTTTATAAAGATGAAAGTTAATTTAATTCAAATTATTAACTAGCACTATCGGCAAACGGCCATAACACGCTGAATACACCGGTTCTCGTACGATAACCGAAGTTAAGCAGCGTCGAGCGAAGTCAGTATTGGGGAGGGCGACCACTTAGGAACACTGCGTGCCGTTATCTTTTTCACTTTTTTTTCCTCTTTTAAATTCAAAAAGATATGAAAAAAGCAAACATATTTTCTTTTTGTTATTGTTTTAAAAAGATGAAGGTTAATTTGTCTCACTTAATTTAAATTCGAATTATTATCTAGCACTCTCGGCAACGGCCATATCACGCTGAGAACACCGGTTCTCGTCCGATCGCCGACGTTAGCAGCGTCGAGCGCAGTCAGTACTTGGGAATACTGCGAGCCGTTGGTTTTTCACTTTTGTTTCCTCTTTTAAATTCCACCCGATTTGAAAAAAGCACACATATCTTCTTTTTGTTATTGTTTTATAAAGATGAAAGTTAATTAAATTCAAATTATTAACTAGCACTATCGGCAACGGCAATAACACGCTGAATACACCGGTTCTCGTACGATAACCGAAGTTAAGCAGCGTCGAGCGCAGTCAGTATTTGGGAGGGCGACCACTTAGGAACACTGCGTGCCGTTGGCTTTTTCACTTTTTTTTTCTCTTTTAAATTTTAATAGATATGAAAAAAGCACACATGTTTTTTTTGTTATTGTTTTAAAGTGATGGTTAATTTGTCTCACTTAATTTAAATTCGAATTATAAACTAGCACTCTCGGCAACGACCATATCACGCTGAATACACCGGTTCTCGTCCGTTCACCGAAGTTAAGCAGCGTCGAGCGCAGTCAGTACTTGGGAGGGAGACCACTTAGGAACACTGCGTGCCGTTGGCTTTTTCACTTTTTTTTCCTCTTTTAAATTTTAATAGATATGAAAAAAGCAAACATGTTTTTTTTTTGTTATTGTTTTAAAAAGATAAAGGTCAAATTGTCTCACTTAATTTAAATTCGAATTATTATCTAGCACTCTAGGCAACGGCCATATCACGCTGAAAACATCGGTTCACGTCCGATCACCGAAGTTAAGCAGCGTCGAGCGCATACAGTACTTGGGAATACTGCGTGCCGTTGGCTTTTTACCTCTCCGAGTGACGTATGTCACGGAGAGGTTCTAATTTCGACGTGTGTGTGTGTCTGTCTGTGTGTTTGTCTGTTGTTACACCCACGTGACCGCGTTCGCAGTTTCCAAATCGGAGCAAACGTGTTCGCCATTTCCAAACTGCTTTCACAGTCACGGAAATGGCTCCTTTACTTGAGTTCTCACACCACCATCTTCTCGTCTTTGTCCATCCCACACGGACACCAGTCTGTACTTACTGGCTTCTAATCACCACCATCTTTTGGTCTTCGTCCATCCCACATGGACACCAGTCTGTATTCATTGGCTTCTAATCACCACCATCTTCGGGTCTTCGTCCATTCCACTTGGACACCAGTCTGTACATAGTGGCTTCTAATCTCCACTATCTTTTGGTCTTCGTCCATCCCACATGGACACCAGTCTGTACATACTGGCTTCTAATCACCACCATCTTCTGGTCTTCGTCCATCCCACTTGGACACCAGTCTGTACATACTGGCTTCTAAACACCACCATCTACTGGTCTTCCGTCTATTCCACATAGACACCAATCTGTCTTATTGGCTTCTAACTCCATAGTCATCGTTTGGTTTAAGACATTCGCGGCGATCAGCTAGGGTTACGAGAAACGTCTAGCCTCCCTAGGGTGGGTTGTCCACCAAAGGTTTTCGCAATTGCGGTTGTTCTTGCTTTTAGCTGTAGTTCGACACCCTTATATACTACCTATTTGAGTAAGGTAATGCAACCGGCGTATGCTTCATTTCAAACGCCAAAATTAGTCAAGTCTCTCAAGAATGTCTAATTGTTCTTTATCAACGCGATGTAACGCTCTATAAGGCGAACAACTAACGAAGAAAATATTTAATATTAATTATATTTATTTTAATATTTAAGATAATCTAGTTTCTCAACTCAAAATTAAAACGGAAAGAGTTAAAAAGCAGCCTATGTTTTAGTCTGTGTGTGTCCGTCCGTTAGTGCACCGCGTTAGCAGTTCGCTTTGTTTTGTGGAAAGAAATCCTACAAAACCTTAATATTTGGTTTTCTCATAATATATTATTAATATATGGAAATATTTTTCGTAATTTCGATGCCTTTAGTGGTTTTGTAGCTATAAAGCTCTGTTTCATTCTGATATCCCAAGAATATTTTTTATTATTATTATTTGAAATCGATGTTTATATATTACTTAAGCTATACTACATCTGTTTATAGCATAATTCTTTCTAAAGTGATTTCAAGAAGAACGCAACTATATTGGGCAAATGAACTTTTTTTTGTGATTAGGCCTAGTGAACCAAAAAGTAAACGCTTGGGTTTGGTTTTCGTTTCTGTAATACAGAGACATTAACGGTTCAGAGTGAGCCGAAAGTTAAATACACTTTTAAATAATTAGGCTTAGACTTTATAATCATGGTGGAAATCTGGGCCGCGTTCAGCAGAGCTCAGCGCTGTCAGGCGCTGTTAGCAGTGTCATCCAGAACGGGATTTTGTTATTGAATTTTGACGTCACGGTGCTCAGTGAGCCAGCGCGGTCTTCAAGGAAAATAGTCGGGTTTTTGGATAACGTGACGTAAAACGCGTAGTTCTCAGCTTGGCGAAAAAGCATGGAGGAATTAATACAAATAGCTCTTGCTGATTCTGATGGGACTATAGCTATTTAATTGGCGTGAAACAAGTTGATCACGCGAGAGCGGCGAGAAGTTTATGAGACATGTTAGTTTCTATGTTTAATTATAAAAGTTGTTCTTATCTATCTCCATAAATATGTTATCATACAATTTTTGTTAAGCCTTTGTACCTTGCACGCTTTATTGCGCTAGCTTCATTTTTAAAAGACCGATGACCGGAGAAAAGCTATGACGACAGATCTCACCAGAAAACGTTTTCCAAAATCCGCTGTCTTTTTTGGTGAGCTCTTCTGAACGCAGCCCAGATCAGTGAAAGGTCTGATCGTAATCGGATTATAGCTTCGTGTGTTCATGCTTTTTATGGTGCGCATTTACCTTCAGTGTGTGTAGCCACAAATTAGCTTTGGTGTTATGTAACTTTAATCGTCATGTTGACAAACTAAGAAAATTGTTGAGGTGAAAGGAGAGGATAGTGTTTACATGGCAACCCTGTTGTGAATATGGCTTTGAACATAGAGGGTATACAGTTGAGGAGTAGCAAATTGGGCCTTTACAAATACGTAAAGGTAATATCCCTCCAAAGTTTTATCTCTTCATTTCCCGTTTTTCCCCCATCGGATGATTTTAATGTGTACAAGTATATCCTTATTGGATGTAAAATGTCGTCTGATTTACAGTATATTTGCTATGCTTTGTATACTGCTTTAATATTTCATAAATTTTAACTTCAGTATTTGTTCATAAAAAAAAGAAACATTTCCACAACTGGGTAAATAAGTTTGTAGGTAGTCCTTCTCTTGACTCGGAGAGGTAATATTTTGGTTTTCCCAACTTGTTCACTTTTGTTTCCTCTTTCAAATTCCACCAGATATGAAAAAAGCAAACATATCTTCTTTTTGTTATTGTTTTATAAGGATGTAAGTTAATTTAATTCAAATTATTAACTAGCACTCTCGGCAAAGCCCATAACACGCTGAATACACCGGTTCTCGTCCGATCACCGAAGTTAAGCAGCGTCGAGCGCCGTCAGTACTTGGGAGGGAGACCGCTTAGGAACACTGCGTGCCGTTGGCTTTTTCGTTTTTTTTTCCTCTTTTAAATTTTAATAGATATGAAAAAAGCAAACATGTTTTCATTTTGTTATTGTTTTAAAATGATGGTTAATTTGTCTCACTTAATTTAAATTCAAATTATTAACTAGCACTATCGGCAACGGCAATAACACGCTGAATACACCGGTTCTCGTACGATAACCGAAGTTAAGCAGCGTCGAGCGCAGTCAGTACTTGGGAGGGAGACCACTTAGGAACACTGCGTGCCGTTGGCTTTTTCACTTTTTTTTCCTCTTTTAAATTTTAATAGATATGAAAAAAGCAAACATGTTTTTTTTGGTTATTGTTTTAAAAAGATAAAGGTCAAATTGTCTCACTTAATTTAAATTCGAATTATTATCTAGCACTCTCGGCAACGGCCATATCACGCTGAGAACACCGGTTCTCGTCCGATCGCCGACGTTTGCAGCGTCGAGCGCAGTCAGTACTTGGGAATACTGCGTGCCGTTGGTTTTTCACTTTTGTTTCCTCTTTTAAATTCCACCCGATATGAAAAAAGCAAACATATCTTCTTTTTGTTATTGTTTTATAAAGATGAAAGTTGATTTAATTCAAATTATTAACTAGCACTCTCGGCAACGGCCATAACACGCTGAATACACCGGTTCTCGTCCGATCACCGAAGTTGAGCAGCGTCGAACGCAGTCAGTACTTGGGAGGGAGACCACTTAGGAACACTGCGTGCCGTTGGCTTTTTCACTTTTTTTTCCTCTTTTAAATTTTAATAGATATGAAAAAAGCAAACACGTTTTCTTTTTGTTATTGTTTTAAAATGATGAAGGTTAATTTGTCTCACTTAATTTATATTCGAATTATTAACTAGCACTCACGCAACGGCCATATCACGCTGAAAACACCGGTTCACGTCCGATCACCGAAGTAAAGCAGCGTCGAGCGCATACAGTACTTGGGAATACTTCGTACCGTTTGCTTTTTCACTTTTGTTTCCTCTTTTAAATTCCACCAGATATGAAAAAAGCAAACATATCTTCTTTTTGTTATTGTTTTATAAAGAAGAAAGTTAATAAAATTCAAATTATTAACTAGCATTCTCGGCAACGGCCATATCACGCTGAATACACCGGTTCTCGTCCGATAACCGAAGTTAAGCAGCGTCGAGCGCAGTCATTACTTGGGAGGGATACCACTTAGGAACACTGCGTGCAGTTGGTTTTTTCACTTTTTTTTCCTCTTTTAAATTTTAATAGATATGTAAAAAGCAAACAGGTTTTCTTTTTGTTATTGTTTTAAAATGATGAAGGTTAATTTGTCTCACTTAATTTATATTCGAATTATTAACTAGTACTCTCAGCAACGGCCATATCACGCTGAAAACACCGGTTCACGTCCGATCACCGAAGTTAAGCAGCGTCGAGCGCATACAGTACTTGGGAATACTGCGTGCCGTTGGCTTTTTCACTTTTGTTTCCTCTTTCAAATTCCATCAGATATGAAAAAAGCAAACATATCTTCTTTTTTGTTAATGTTTTATAATGATGAAAGTTAATAAAATTCAAATTATTAACTAGCACTCTCGGCAACGGCCATATCACGCTGAATACACCGGTTCTCGACCGATAACCGAAGTTAAGCAGCGTCGAGCGCAGTCATTACTTGGGAGGGATACCACTTAGGAACACTGCGTGCCGTTGGCTTTTTCACTTTTTTTTCCTCTTTTAAATTTTAATAGATATGAAAAAAGCAAACACGTTTTCTTTTTGTTATTGTTTTAAAATGATGAAGGTTAATTTGTCTCACTTAATTTAAATTCGAATTATTAACTAGCACTCTCGGCAACGGCCATATCACGCTGAAAACACTGGTTCACGTCCGATCACCGAAGTAAAGCAGCGTCGAGCGCATACAGTACTTGGGAATACTGCGTGCCGTTTGCTTTTTCACTTTTGTTTCCTCTTTTAAATTCCACCAGATATGAAAAAAGCAAACATATTTTCTTTTTGTTATTGTTTTATAAAGAAGAAAGTTAATTTGTCTCACTTAATTTAAATTCGAATTATTATCTAGCACTCTCGGCAACGGCCATATCACGCTGAGAACACCGGTTCTCGTCCGATCGCCGACGTTAGCAGCGTCGAACGCAGTCAGTACTTGGGAATACTGTGTGCCGTTTGCTTTTTCACTTTTGTTTCCTCTTTCAAATTCCACCAGATATGAAAAAATCAAACATATCTTCTTTTTGTTATTGTTTTATAAAGATGAAAGTTAATTAAATTCAAATTATTAACTAGCACTCTCGGCAACGGCCATATCACGCTGAATACACCGATTCTCGTCCGATAACCGAAGCTAAGCAGCGTCGAGCGCAGTCATTACTTGGGAGGGAGACCACTTAGGAACACTGCGTGCCGTTGGCTTTTTCACTTTTTTTTCCTCTTTTAAATTTTAATAGATATGAAAAAAGCAAACACGTTTTCTTTTTGTTATTGTTTTAAAATGATGAAGGTTAATTTGTCTCACTTAATTTATATTCGAATTATTAACTAGCACTCTCGGCAACGGCCATATCACGCTGAAAACACCGGTTCACGTCCGATCACCGAAGTAAAGCAGCGTCGAGCGCATACAGTACTTGGGAATACTTCGTGCCGTTTGCTTTTTCACTTTTGTTTCCTCTTTTAAATTCCACCAGATATGAAAAAAGCAAACATATCTTCTCTTTGTTATTGTTTTATAAAGAAGAAAATTAATAAAATTCAAATTATTAACTAGCATTCTCGGCAACGGCCATATCACGCTGAATACACAGTTCTCGTCCGATAACCGAAGTTAAGCATCGTCGAGCGCAGTCATTACTTGGGAGGGATACCACTTAGGAACACTGCGTGCAGTTGGTTTTTCACTTTTTTTTCCTCTTTTAAATTTTAATAGATATGTAAAAAGCAAACAGGTTTTCTTTTTGTTATTGTTTTAAAATGATGAAGGTTAATTTGTCTCACTTAATTTAAATTCGAATTATTAACTAGTACTCTCGGCAACGGCCATATCACGCTGAAAACACCGGTTCACGTCCGATCACCGAAGTTAAGCAGCGTCGAGCGCATACAGTACTTGGGAATACTGCGTGCCGTTGGCTTTTTCACTTTTGTTTCCTCTTTCAAATTCCACCAGATATGAAAAAAGCAAACATATCTTCTTTTTTGTTAATGTTTTATAATGATGAAAGTTAATTAAATTCAAATTATTAACTAGCACTCTCGGCAACGGCCATATCACGCTGAATACACCGGTTCTCGTCCGATAACCGAAGTTAAGCAGCGTCGAGCGCAGTCACTACTTGGGAGGGAGACGACTTAGGAACACTGCGTGCCGTTGGCTTTTTCACCTTTTTTTCCTCTTTTAAATTTTAATAGATATGAAAAAAGCAAACATATTTTCTTTTTCTTATTGTTTGAAAAAGATGAAGGTTAATTTGTCTCACTTAATTTAAATTCGAATTATTATCTAGCACTCTCGGCAACGGCCATATCACGCTGAGAACACCGGTTCTCGTCCGATCGCCGACGTTAGCAGCGTCGAGCGCAGTCAGTACTTGGGAATACTGCGTGCCGTTTGCTTTTTCACTTTTGTTTCCTCTTTCAAATTCCACCAGATATGAAAAAAGCAAACATATCTTCTCTTTGTTATTGTTTTATAAAGAAGAAAGTTAATAAAATTCAAATTATTAACTAGCATTCTCGGCAACGGCCATATCACGCTGAATACACAGTTCTCGTCCGATAACCGAAGTTAAGCATCGTCGAGCGCAGTCATTACTTGGGAGGGATACCACTTAGGAACACTGCGTGCAGTTGGTTTTTCACTTTTTTTTCCTCTTTTAAATTTTAATAGATATGTAAAAAGCAAACAGGTTTTCTTTTTGTTATTGTTTTAAAATGATGAAGGTTAATTTGTCTCACTTAATTTAAATTCGAATTATTAACTAGTACTCTCGGCAACGGCCATATCACGCTGAAAACACCGGTTCACGTCCGATCACCGAAGTTAAGCAGCGTCGAGCGCATACAGTACTTGGGAATACTGCGTGCCGTTGGCTTTTTCACTTTTGTTTCCTCTTTCAAATTCCACCAGATATGAAAAAAGCAAACATATCTTCTTTTTTGTTAATGTTTTATAATGATGAAAGTTAATTAAATTCAAATTATTAACTAGCACTCTCGGCAACGGCCATATCACGCTGAATACACCGGTTCTCGTCCGATAACCGAAGTTAAGCAGCGTCGAGCGCAGTCACTACTTGGGAGGGAGACGACTTAGGAACACTGCGTGCCGTTGGCTTTTTCACCTTTTTTTCCTCTTTTAAATTTTAATAGATATGAAAAAAGCAAACATATTTTCTTTTTCTTATTGTTTGAAAAAGATGAAGGTTAATTTGTCTCACTTAATTTAAATTCGAATTATTATCTAGCACTCTCGGCAACGGCCATATCACGCTGAGAACACCGGTTCTCGTCCGATCGCCGACGTTAGCAGCGTCGAGCGCAGTCAGTACTTGGGAATACTGCGTGCCGTTTGCTTTTTCACTTTTGTTTCCTCTTTCAAATTCCACCAGATATGAAAAAAGCAAACATATCTTCTTTTTGTTATTGTTTTATAAAGAAGAAAGTTAATTAAATTCAAATTATTAACTAGCATTCTCGGCAACGGCCATATCACGCTGAATACACCGGTTCTCGTCCGATAACCGAAGTTAAGCAGCGTCGAGCGCAGTCATTGCTTGGGAGGGAGACCACTTAGGAACACTGCGTGCCGTTGGCCTTTTCACTTTATTTTCCCTTTTTAAATTTTAATAGATATGAAAAAAGCAAACATGTTTTCTTTTTGTTATTGTTTTAAAATGATGAAGGTTAATATGTCTCACTTAATTTAAATTCGAATTATTATCTAGCACTCTCGGCAACGGCCATATCACGCTGAGAACACCGGTTCTCGTCCGATCGCCGACGTTAGCAGCGTCGAGCGCAGTCAGTACTTGGGAATACTGCGTGCCGTTTGCTTTTTCACTTTTGTTTCCTCTTTCAAATTCCACCAGATATGAAAAAAGCAAACATATCTTCCTTTTGTTATTGTTTTATAAAGATGAAGGTTAATTAAATTCAAATTATTAACTTATACTCTCGGCAACGGCCATATCACGCTGAATTCACCGGTTCTCGTCCGATAACCGAAGTTAAGCAGCGTCGAGCGCAGTCACTACTTGGGAGGGAGACCACTTAGGAACACTGCGTGCCGTTGGCTTTTTCACTTTTTTTTCCTCTTTTAAATTTTAATAGATATGAAAAAAGCAAACATGTTTTCTTTTTGTTATTGTTTTAAAATGATGAAGGTTAATTTGTCTCACTTAATTTAAATTCGAATTATTAACTAGCACTCTCGGCAACGGCCATATCACGCTGAAAACACCGGTTCACGTCCGATCACCGAAGTTAAGCAGCGTCGAGCGCATACAGTACTTGGGAATACTGCGTGCCGTTTGTTTTTTCACTTTTGTTTCCTCTTTTAAATTACACCAGATATGAAAAAAGCAAACATATCTTCTTTTTGTTATTGTTTTATAAAGATGAAGGTTAATTAAATTCAAATTATTAACTAGCACTATCGGCAACGGCCATATCACGCTGAATACACCGGTTCTCGTCCGATAACCAAAGTTAAGCAGCGTCGAGCGCAGTCAGTACTTGGGAGGGCGACCACTTAGGAACACTGCGTGCCGTTAGCTTTTTCAATTTTTTTTCCTCTTTTAAATTCCAATAGATATGAAAAAAGCAAACATATTTTCTTTTTGTTATTGTTTGAAAAAGATGAAGGTTAATTTGTCTCACTTAATTTAAATTCGAATTATTAACTAGCACTCTCGGCAACGGCCATATCACGATGAAAACACCGGTTCACTTCCGATCACCGAAGTTATGCAGCGTCGAGCGCATACAGTACTTGGGAATACTGCGTGCCGTTTGTTTTTTCACTTTTGTTTCCTCTTTTAAATTCCACCAGATATGAAAAAAGCAAACATATCTTCTTTTTGTTATTGTTTTATAAAGATGAAAGTTATTAAAATTCAAATTATTAACTAGCATTCTCGGCAACGGCCATATCACGCTGAATACACCGGTTCTCGTCCGATAACCGAAGTTAAGCAGCGTCGAGCGCAGTCATTACTTGCGAGGGATACCACTTAGAAACACTGCGTGCAGTTGGTTTTTTCACTTTTTTTCCTCTTTTAAATTTTAATAGATATGTAAAAAGCAAACAGGTTTTCTTTTTGTTATTGTTTTAAAATGATGAAGGTTAATTTGTCTCACTTAATTTAAATTCGAATTATTAACTAGTACTCTCGGCAACGGCCATATCACGCTGAAAACACCGGTTCACGTCCGATCACCGAAGTTAAGCAGCGTCGAGCGCATACAGTACTTGGGAATACTGCGTGCCGTTGGCTTTTTCACTTTTGTTTCCTCTTTCAAATTCCACCAGATATGAAAAAAGCAAACATATCTTCTTTTTTGTTAATGTTTTATAATGATGAAAGTTAATTAAATTCAAATTATTAACTAGCACTCTCGGCAACGGCCATATCACGCTGAATACACCGGTTCTCGTCCGATAACCAAAGTTAAGCAGCGTCGAGCGCAGGCAGTACTTGGGAGGGCGACCACTTAGGAACACTGCGTGCCGTTAGCTTTTTCACTTTTTTTTCCTCTTTTAAATTCCAATAGATATGAAAAAAGCAAACATATTTTCTTTTTCTTATTGTTTGAAAAAGATGAAGGTTAATTTGTCTCACTTAATTTAAATTCGAATTATTATCTAGCACTCTCGGCAACGGCCATATCACGCTGAAAACACCGGTTCACGTCCGATCACCGAAGTTAAGCAGCGTCGAGCGCATACAGTACTTGGGAATACTGCGTGCCGTTGGCTTTTTCACTTTTGTTTCCTCTTTCAAATTCCACCAGATATGAAAAAAGCAAACATATCTTCTTTTTGTTATTGTTTTATAAAGAAGAAAGTTAATAAAATTCAAATTATTAACTAGCATTCTCGGCAACGGCCATATCACGCTGAATACACCGGTTCTCGTCCGATAACCGAAGTTAAGCAGCGTCGAGCGCAGTCATTACTTGGGAGGGATACCACTTAGGAACACTGCGTGCAGTTGGTTTTATCACTTTTTTTTCCTCTTTTAAATTTTAATAGATATGTAAAAAGCAAACAGGTTTTCTTTTTGTTATTGTTTTAAAATGATGAAGGTTAATTTGTCTCACTTAATTTAAATTCGAATTATTAACTAGTACTCTCGGCAACGGCCATATCACGCTGAAAACAACGGTTCACGTCCGATCACCGAAGTTAAGCAGCGTCGAGCGCATACAGTACTTGGGAATACTGCGTGCCGTTGGCTTTTTCACTTTTGTTTCCTCTTTCAAATTCCACCAGATATGAAAAAAGCAAACATATCTTCTTTTTTGTTAATGTTTTATAATGATGAAAGTTAATTAAATTCAAATTATTAACTAGCACTCTCGGCAACGGCCATATCACGCTGAATACACCGATTCTCGTCCGATAACCGAAGCTAAGCAGCGTCGAGCGCAGTCATTACTTGGGAGGGAGACCACTTAGGAACACTGCGTGCCGTTGGCTTTTTCACTTTTTTTTCCTCTTTTAAATTTTAATAGATATGAAAAAAGCAAACACGTTTTCTTTTTGTTATTGTTTTAAAATGATGAAGGTTAATTTGTCTCACTTAATTTATATTCGAATTATTAACTAGCACTCTCGGCAACGGCCATATCACGCTGAAAACACCGGTTCACGTCCGATCACCGAAGTAAAGCAGCGTCGAGCGCATACAGTACTTGGGAATACTTCGTGCCGTTTGCTTTTTCACTTTTGTTTCCTCTTTTAAATTCCACCAGATATGAAAAAAGCAAACATATCTTCTTTTTGTTATTGTTTTATAAAGAAGAAAGTTAATAAAATTCAAATTATTAACTAGCATTCTCGGCAACGGCCATATCACGCTGAATACACCGGTTCTCGTCCGATAACCGAAGTTAAGCAGCGTCGAGCGCAGTCATTACTTGGGAGGGATACCACTTAGGAACACTGCGTGCAGTTGGTTTTTTCACTTTTTTTTCCTCTTTTAAATTTTAATAGATATGTAAAAAGCAAACAGGTTTTCTTTTTGTTATTGTTTTAAAATGATGAAGGTTAATTTGTCTCACTTAATTTAAATTCGAATTATTAACTAGTACTCTCGGCAACGGCCATATCACGCTGAAAACACCGGTTCACGTCCGATCACCGAAGTTAAGCAGCGTCGAGCGCATACAGTACTTGGGAATACTGCGTGCCGTTGGCTTTTTCACTTTTGTTTCCTCTTTCAAATTCCACCAGATATGAAAAAAGCAAACATATCTTCTTTTTTGTTAATGTTTTATAATGATGAAAGTTAATTAATTTCAAATTATTAACTAGCACTCTCGGCAACGGCCATATCACGCTGAATACACCGGTTCTCGTCCGATAACCAAAGTTAAGCAGCGTCGAGCGCAGGCAGTACTTGGGAGGGCGACCACTTAGGAACACTGCGTGCCGTTAGCTTTTTCACTTTTTTTTCCTCTTTTAAATTCCAATAGATATGAAAAAAGCAAACATATTTTCTTTTTCTTATTGTTTGAAAAAGATGAAGGTTAATTTGTCTCACTTAATTTAAATTCGAATTATTATCTAGCACTCTCGGCAACGGCCATATCACGCTGAAAACACCGGTTCACGTCCGATCACCGAAGTTAAGCAGCGTCGAGCGCATACAGTACTTGGGAATACTGCGTGCCGTTGGCTTTTTCACTTTTGTTTCCTCTTTCAAATTCCACCAGATATGAAAAAAGCAAACATAACTTCTTTTTGTTATTGTTTTATAAAGAAGAAAGTTAATAAAATTCAAATTATTAACTAGCATTCTCGGCAACGGCCATATCACGCTGAATACACCGGTTCTCGTCCGATAACCGAAGTTAAGCAGCGTCGAGCGCAGTCATTACTTGGGAGGGATACCACTTAGGAACACTGCGTGCAGTTGGTTTTTTCACTTTTTTTTCCTCTTTTAAATTTTAATAGATATGTAAAAAGCAAACAGGTTTTCTTTTTGTTATTGTTTTAAAATGATGAAGGTTAATTTGTCTCACTTAATTTAAATTCGAATTATTAACTAGTACTCTCGGCAACGGCCATATCACGCTGAAAACACCGGTTCTCGTCCGATCGCCGACGTTAGCAGCGTCGAGCGCAGTCAGTACTTGGGAATACTGCGTGCCGTTTGCTTTTTCACTTTTGTTTCCTCTTTCAAATTCCACCAGATATGAAAAAAGCAAACATATCTTCTTTTTGTTATTGTTTTATAAAGAAGAAAGTTAATTAAATTCAAATTATTAACTAGCATTCTCGGCAACGGCCATATCACGCTGAATACACCGGTTCTCGTCCGATAACCGAAGTTAAGCAGCGTCGAGCGCAGTCATTGCTTGGGAGGGAGACCACTTAGGAACACTGCGTGCCGTTGGCCTTTTCACTTTATTTTCCCTTTTTAAATTTTAATAGATATGAAAAAAGCAAACATGTTTTCTTTTTGTTATTGTTTTAAAATGATGAAGGTTAATTTGTCTCACTTAATTTAAATTCGAATTATTAACTAGCACTCTCGGCAACGGCCATATCACGCTGAGAACACCGGTTCTCGTCCGATCGCCGACGTTAGCAGCGTCGAGCGCAGTCAGTACTTGGGAATACTGCGTGCCGTTTGTTTTTTCACTTTTGTTTCCTCTTTTAAATTCCACCAAATATGAAAAAAGCAAACATATCTTCTTTTTGTTATTGTTTTATAAAGATGAAGGTTAATTAAATTCAAATTATTAACTAGCACTCTCGGCAACGGCCAGATAACGCTGAATTCACCGGTTCTCGTCCGATAACCGAAGTTAAGCAGCGTCGAGCGCAGTCACTACTTGGGAGGGAGACCACTTAGGAACACTGCGTGCCGTTGGCTTTTTCACTTTTTTTTCCTCTTTTAAATTTTAATAGATATGAAAAAAGCAAACATGTTTTCTTTTTGTTATTGTTTTAAAATGATGAAGGTTAATTTGTCTCACTTAATTTAAATTCGAATTATTAACTAGCACTCTCGGCAACGGCCATATCACGCTGAAAACACCGGTTCACGTCCGATCACCGAAGTTAAGCAGCGTCGAGCGCATACAGTACTTGGGAATACTGCGTGCCGTTTGTTTTTTCACTTTTGTTTCCTCTTTTAAATTCCACCAGATATGAAAAAAGCAAACATATCTTCTTTTTGTTATTGTTTTATAAAGATGAAGGTTAATTAAATTCAAATTATTAACTAGCACTATCGGCAACGGCCATATCACGCTGAATACACCGGTTCTCGTCCGATAACCAAAGTTAAGCAGCGTCGAGCGCAGTCAGTACTTGGGAGGGCGACCACTTAGGAACACTGCGTGCCGTTAGCTTTTTCACTTTTTTTTCCTCTTTTAAATTCCAATAGATATGAAAAAAGCAAACATATTTTCTTTTTGTTATTGTTTGAAAAAGATGAAGGTTAATTTGTCTCACTTAATTTAAATTCGAATTATTATCTAGCACTCTCGGCAACGGCCATATCACGCTGAGAACACCGGTTCTCGTCCGATCGCCGAAGTTAGCAGCGTCGAGCGCAGTCAGTACTTGGGAATACTGCGTGCCGTTTGCTTTTTCACTTTTGTTTCCTCTTTCAAATTCCACCAGATATGAAAAAAGCAAACATATCTCCTTTTTGTTATTGTTTTATAAAGAAGAAAGTTAATTAAATTCAAATTATTAACTAGCATTCTCGGCAACGGCCATATCACGCTGAATACACCGGTTCTCGTCCGATAACCGAAGTTAAGCAACGTCGAGCGCAGTCATTACTTGGGAGGGAGACCACTTAGGAACACTGCGTGCCGTTGGCTTTTTCACTTTTTTTCCTCTTTTAAATTTTAATAGATATGAAAAAAGCAAACATGTTTTCTTTTTGTTATTGTTTTAAAATGATGAAGGTTAATTTGTCTCACTTAAATTAAATTCGAATTATTAACTAGCACTCTCGGCAACGGCCATATCACGATGAAAACACCGGTTCACTTCCGATCACCGAAGTTATGCAGCGTCGAGCGCATACAGTACTTGGGAATACTGCGTGCCGTTTGTTTTTTCACTTTTGTTTCCTCTTTTAAATTCCACCAGATATGAAAAAAGCAAACATATCTTCTTTTTGTTATTGTTTTATAAAGATGAAGGTTAATTAAATTCAAATTACTAACTAGCACTCTCGGCAACGGCCATATCACGCTGAATTCACCGGTTCTCGTCCGATAACCGAAGTTAAGCAGCGTCGAGCGAAGTCACTACTTGGGAGGGAGACCACTTAGGAACACTAAGTGCCGTTGGCTTTTTCACTTTTTTTTCCTCTTTTAAATTTTAATAGATATGAAAAAAGCAAACCTGTTTTCTTTTTGTTATTGTTTTAAAATGATGAAGGTTAATTTGTCTCACTTAATTTAAATTCGAATTATTAACTAGCACTCTCGGCAACGGCCATATCACGCTGAAAACACCGGTTCACGTCCGATCACCGAAGTTAAGCAGCGTCGAGCGCATACAGTACTTGGGAATACTGCGTGCCGTTTGTTTTTTCACTTTTGTTTCCTCTTTTAAATTCCACCAGATATGAAAAAAGCAAACATATCTTCTTTTTGTTATTGTTTTATAAAGATGAAGGTTAATTAAATTCAAATTATTAACTAGCACTATCGGCAACGGCCATATCACGCTGAATACACCGAATCTCGTCCGATAAACAAAGTTAAGCAGCGTCGAGCGCAGTCAGTACTTGGGAGGGCGACCACTTAGGAACACTGCGTGCCGTTAGCTTTTTCACTTTTTTTTCCTCTTTTAAATTCCAATAGATATGAAAAAAGCAAACATATTTTCTTTTTGTTATTGTTTTAAAATGATGAAGGTTAATTTGTCTCACTTAATTTAAATTCGAATTATTAACTAGCACTCTCGGCAACGGCCATATCACGCTGAAAACACCGGTTCACGTCCGATCACCGAAGTTAAGCAGCGTCGAGCGCAGTCAGTACTTGGGAGGGCGACCACTTAGGAACACTGCGTGCCGTTAGCTTTTTCACTTTTTTTTCCTCTTTTAAATTCCAATAGATATGAAAAAAGCAAACATATTTTCTTTTTGTTATTTTTTGAAAAAGATGAAGGTTAATTTGTCTCACTTAATTTAAATTCGAATTATTATCTAGCACTCTCGGCAACGGCCATATCACGCTGAGAACACCGGTTCTCGTCCGATCGCCGACGTTAGCAGCGTCGAGCGCAGTCAGTACTTGGGAATACTGCGTGCCGTTTGCTTTTTCACTTTTGTTTCCTCTTTCAAATTCCACCAGATATGAAAAAAGCAAACATATCTCCTTTTTGTTATTGTTTTATAAAGAAGAGAGTTAATTAAATTCAAATTATTAACTAGCATTCTCGGCAACGGCCATATCACGCTGAATACACCGGTTCTCGTCCGATAACCGAAGTTAAGCAACGTCGAGCGCAGTCATTACTTGGGAGGGAGACCACTTAGGAACACTGCGTGCCGTTGGCTTTTTCACTTTTTTTCCTCTTTTAAATTTTAATAGATATGAAAAAAGCAAACAAGTTTTCTTTTTGTTATTGTTTTAAAATGATGAAGGTTAATTTGTCTCACTTAAATTAAATTCGAATTATTAACTAGCACTCTCGGCAACGGCCATATCACGATGAAAACACCGGTTCACTTCCGATCACCGATGTTATGCAGCGTCGAGCGCATACAGTACTTGGGAATACTGCGTGCCGTTTGTTTTTTCACTTTTGTTTCCTCTTTTAAATTCCACCAGATATGAAAAAAGCAAACATATCTTCTTTTTGTTATTGTTTTATAAAGATGAAGGTTAATTAAATTCAAATTATTAACTAGCACTCTCGGCAACGGCCATATCACGCTGAATTCACCGGTTCTCGTCCGATAACCGAAGTTAAGCAGCGTCGAGCGAAGTCACTACTTGGGAGGGAGACCACTTAGGAACACTGCGTGCCGTTGGCTTTTTCACTTTTTTTTCCTCTTTTAAATTTTAATAGATATGAAAAAAGCAAACCTGTTTTCTTTTTGTTATTGTTTTAAAATGATGAAGGTTAATTTGTCTCACTTAATTTAAATTCGAATTATTAACTTGCACTCTCGGCAACGGCCATATCACGCTGAAAACACCGGTTCACGTCCGATCACCGAAGTTAAGCAGCGTCGAGCGCATACAGTACTTGGGAATACTGCGTGCCGTTTGTTTTTTCACTTTTGTTTCCTCTTTTAAATTCCACCAGATATGAAAAAAGCAAACATATCTTCTTTTTGTTATTGTTTTATAAAGACGAAGGTTAATTAAATTCAAATTATTAACTAGCACTATCGGCAACGGCAATATCACGCTGAATACACCGGTTCTCGTCCGATAAACAAAGTTAAGCAGCGTCGAGCGCAGTCAGTACTTGGGAGGGCGACCACTTAGGAACACTGCGTGCCGTTAGCTTTTTCACTTTTTTTTCCTCTTTTAAATTCCAATAGATATGAAAAAAGCAAACATATTTTCTTTTTGTTATTGTTTTAAAATGATGAAGGTTAATTTGTCTCACTTAATTTAAATTCGAATTATTAACTAGCACTCTCGGCAACGGCCATATCACGCTGAAAACACCGGTTCACGTCCGATCACCGAAGTTAAGCAGCGTCGAGCGCATACAGTACTTGGGAATACTGCGTGCCGTTTGTTTTTTCACTTTTGTTTCCTCTTTTAAATTCCACCAGATATGAAAAAAGCAAACATATCTTCTTTTTGTTATTGTTTTATAAAGATGAAGGTTAATTAAATTCAAATTATTAACTAGCACTCTCGGCAACGGCCATATCACGCTGAATTCACCGGTTCTCGTCCGATAACCGAAGTTAAGCAGCGTCGAGCGAAGTCACTACTTGGGAGGGAGACCACTTAGGAACACTGCGTGCCGTTGGCTTTTTCACTTTTTTTTCCTCTTTTAAATTTTAATAGATATGAAAAAAGCAAACATGTTTTCTTTTTGTTATTGTTTTAAAATGATGAAGGTTAATTTGTCTCACTTAATTTAAATTCGAAATATTAACTAGCACTCTCGGCAACGACCATATCACGCTGAAAACACCGGTTCACGTCCGATCACCGAAGTTAAGCAGCGTCGAGCGCATACAGTACTTGGGAATACTGCGTGCCGTTTGTTTTTTCACTTTTGTTTCCTCTTTTAAATTCCACCAGATATGAAAAAAGCAAACATATCTTCTTTTTGTTATTGTTTTATAAAGATGAAGGTTAATTAAATTCAAATTATTAACTAGCACTATCGGCAACGGCCATATCACGCTGAATACACCGGTTCTCGTCCGATAAACAAAGTTAAGCATCGTCGAGCGCAGTCAGTACTTGGGAGGGCGACCACTTAGGAACACTGCGTGGCGTTAGCTTTTTCACTTTTTTTTCCTCTTTTAAATTCCAATAGATATGAAAAAAGCAAACATATTTTCTTTTTGTTATTGTTTGAAAAAGATGAAGGTTAATTTGTCTCACTTAATTTAAATTCGAATTATTAACTAGCACTCTCGGCAACGGCCATATCACGATGAAAACACCGGTTCACTTCCGATCACCGAAGTTATGCAGCGTCGAGCGCATACAGTACTTGGGAATACTGCGTGCCGTTTGTTTTTTCACTTTTGTTTCCTCTTTTAAATTCCACCAGATATGAAAAAAGCAAACATATCTTCTTTTTGTTATTGTTTTATAAAGATGAAGGTTAATTAAATTCAAATTATTAACTAGCACTATCGGCAACGGCCATATCACGCTGAATACACCGGTTCTCGTCCGATAAACAAAGTTAAGCATCGTCGAGCGCAGTCAGTACTTGGGAGGGCGACCACTTAGGAACACTGCGTGCCGTTAGCTTTTTCACTTTTTTTTCCTCTTTTAAATTCCAATAGATATGAAAAAAGCAAACATATTTTCTTTTTGTTATTGTTTGAAAAAGATGAAGGTTAATTTGTCTCACTTAATTTAAATTCGAATTATTAACTAGCACTCTCGGCAACGGCCATATCACGATGAAAACACCGGTTCACTTCCGATCACCGAAGTTATGCAGCGTCGAGCGCATACAGTACTTGGGAATACTGCGTGCCGTTTGTTTTTTCACTTTTGTTTCCTCTTTTAAATTCCACCAGATATGAAAAAAGCAAACATATCTTCTTTTTGTTATTGTTTTATAAAGATGAAGGTTAATTTAATTCAAATTATTAACTAGCACTCTCGGCAACGGCCATATCACGCTGAATTCACCGGTTCTCGTCCGATAACCGAAGTTGAGCAGCGTCGAGCGCAGTCAGTACTTGGGAGGGCGACCACTTAGGAACACTGCGTGCCGTTAGCTTTTTCACTTTTTTTTCCTCTTTTAAATTCCAATAGATATGAAAAAAGCAAACATATTTTCTTTTTGTTATTGTTTGAAAAAGATGAAGGTTAATTTGTCTCACTTAATTTAAATTCGAATTATTATCTAGCACTCTCGGCAACGGCCATATCACGCTGAGAACACCGGTTCTCGTCCGATCGCCGACGTTAGCAGCGTCGAGCGCATACAGTACTTGGGAATACTGCGTGCCGTTGGCTTTTTCACTTTTGTTTCCTCTTTCAAATTCCACCAGATATGAAAAAAGCAAACATATCTTCTTTTTTGTTAATGTTTTATAATGATGAAAGTTAGTTAAATTCAAATTATTAACTAGCACTCTCGGCAACGGCCATATCACGCTGAATACACCGGTTCTCGTCCGATAACCGAAGTTGAGCAGCGTCGAGCGCAGTCACTACTTGGGAGGGAGACCACTTAGGAACACTGCGTGCCGTTGGCTTTTTCACTTTTTTTTCCTCTTTTAAATTTTAATAGATATGAAAAAAGCAAATATGTTTTCTTTTTGTTATTGTTTTAAAATGATGAAGGTTAATTTGTCTCACTTAATTTAAATTCGAATTATTAACTAGCACTCTCGGCAACGGCCATATCACGCTGAAAACACCGGTTCACGTCCGATCACCGAAGTTAAGCAGCGTCGAGCGCATACAGTACTTGGGAATACTGCGTGCCGTTTGTTTTTTCACTTTTGTTTCCTCTTTTAAATTCCACCAGATATGAAAAAAGCAAACATATCTTCTTTTTGTTATTGTTTTATAAAGATGAAGGTTAATTAAATTCAAATTATTAACTAGCACTCTCGGCAGCGGCCATATCACGCTGAATACACCGGTTCTCGTCCGATAACCGAAGTTAAGCAGCGTCGAGCGCAGTCAGTAATTGGGAGGGCGACCACTTAGGAACACTGCGTGCCGTTGGCTTTTTCAATTTTTTTTCCTCTTTTAAATTTTAATAGATATGAAAAAAGCAAACACGTTTTCTTTTTGTTATTGTTTTAAAATGATGAAGGCTAATTTGTCTCACTTAATTTAAATTCGAATTATTAACTAGCACTCTCGGCAACGGCCATATCACGCTGAAAACACTGGTTCACGTCCGATCACCGAAGTAAAGCAGCGTCGAGCGCATCCAGTACTTGGGAATACTGCGTGCCGTTTGCTTTTTCACTTTTGTTTCCTCTTTTAAATTCCACCAGATATGAAAAAAGCAAACATATTTTCTTTTTGTTATTGTTTTATAAAGAAGAAAGTTAATTTGTCTCACTTAATTTAAATTCGAATTATTATCTAGCACTCTCGGCAACGGCCATATCACGCTGAGAACACCGGTTCTCGTCCGATCGCCGACGTTAGCAGCGTCGAGCGCAGTCAGTACTTGGGAATACTGCGTGCCGTTTGCTTTTTCACTTTTGTTTCCTCTTTCAAATTCCACCAGATATGAAAAAAGCAAACATATCTTCTTTTTGTTATTGTTTTATAAAGATGAAAGTTAATTAAATTCAAATTATTAACTAGCACTCTCGGCAACGGCCATATCACGCTGAATACACCGATTCTCGTCCTATAACCGAAGCTAAGCAGCGTCTAGCGCAGTCATTACTTGGGAGGGAGACCACTTAGGAACACTGCGTGCCTTTGGCTTTTTCACTTTTTTTTCCTCTTTTAAATTTTAATAGATATGAAAAGAGCAAACACGTTTTCTTTTTGTTATTGTTTTAAAATGATGAAGGTTAATTTGTCTCACTTAATTTATATTCGAATTATTAACTAGCACTCTCGGCAACGGCCATATCACGCTGAAAACACCCGTTCACGTCCGATCACCGAAGTAAAGCAGCGTCGAGCGCATACAGTACTTGGGAATACTTCGTGCCGTTTGCTTTTTCACTTTTGTTTCCTCTTTTAAATTCCACCAGATATGAAAAAAGCAAACATATCATCTTTTTGTTATTGTTTTATAAAGAAGAAAGTTAATTTGTCTCACTTAATTTAAATTCGAATTATTATCTAGCACTCTCGGCAACGGCCATATCACGCTGAGAACACCGGTTCTCGTCCGATCGCCGACGTTAGCAGCGTCGAGCGCAGTCAGTACTTGGGAATACTGCGTGCCGTTTGCTTTTTCACTTTTGTTTCCTCTTTCAAATTCCACCACATATGAAAAAAGCAAACATATCTTCTTTTTGTTATTGTTTTATAAAGAAGAAAGTTAATAAAATTCAAATTATTTACTAGCATTCTCGGCAACGGCCATATCACGCTGAATACACCGGTTCTCGTCCGATAACCGAAGTTAAGCAGCGTCGAGCGCAGTCATTACTTGGGAGGGTTACCACTTAGGAACACTGCGTGCAGTTGGTTTTTTCACTTTTTTTTCCTCTTTTAAATTTTAATAGATATGTAAAAAGCAAACAGGTTTTCTTTTTGTTATTGTTTTAAAATGATGAAGTTTAATTTGTCTCACTTAATTTAAATTCGAATTATTAACTAGTACTCTCGGCAACGGCCATATCACGCTGAAAACACCGGTTCACGTCCGATCACCGAAGTTAAGCAGCGTCGAGCGCATACAGTACTTGGGAATACTGCGTGCCGTTGGCTTTTTCACTTTTGTTTCCTCTTTCAAATTCCACCAGATATGAAAAAAGCAAACATATCTTCTTTTTTGTTAATGTTTTATAATGATGAAAGTTAATTAAATTCAAATTATTAACTAGCACTCTCGGCAACGGCCATATCACGCTGAATACACCGGTTCTCGTCCGATAACCAAAGTTGAGCAGCGTCGAGCGCAGGCAGTACTTGGGAGGGCGACCACTTAGGAACACTGCGTGCCGTTAGCTTTTTCACTTTTTTTTCCTCTTTTAAATTCCAATAGATATGAAAAAAGCAAACATATTTTCTTTTTCTTATTGTTTGAAAAAGATGAAGGTTAATTTGTCTCACTTAATTTAAATTCGAATTATTATCTAGCACTCTCGGCAACGGCCATATCACGCTGAGAACACCGGTTCTCGTCCGATCGCCGACGTTAGCAGCGTCGAGCGCAGTCAGTACTTGGGAATACTGCGTGCCGTTTGCTTTTTCACTTTTGTTTCCTCTTTCAAATTCCACCAGATATGAAAAAAGCAAACATATCTTCTTTTTGTTATTGTTTTATAAAGAAGAAAGTTAATAAAATTCAAATTATTAACTAGCATTCTCGGCAACGGCCATATCACGCTGAATACACCGGTTCTCGTCCGATAACCGAAGTTAAGCAGCGTCGAGCGCAGTCATTACTTGGGAGGGATACCACTTAGGAACACTGCGTGCAGTTGGTTTTTTCACTTTTTTTTCCTCTTTAAAATTTTAATAGATATGTAAAAAGCAAACAGGTTTTCTTTTTGTTATTGTTTTAAAATGATGAAGGTTAATTTGTCTCACTTAATTTAAATTCGAATTATTAACTAGTACTCTCGGCAACGGCCATATCACGCTGAAAACACCGGTTCACGTCCGATCACCGAAGTTAAGCAGCGTCGAGCGCATACAGTACTTGGGAATACTGCGTGCCGTTGGCTTTTTCACTTTTGTTTCCTCTTTCAAATTCCACCAGATATGAAAAAAGCAAACATATCTTCTTTTTTGTTAATGTTTTATAATGATGAAAGTTAATTAAATTCAAATTATTAACTAGCACTCTCGGCAACGGCCATATCACGCTGAATACACCGGTTCTCGTCCGATAACCGAAGTTAAGCAGCGTCGAGCGCAGTCACTACTTGGGAGGGAGACCACTTAGGAACACTGCGTGCCGTTGGCTTTTTCACTTTTTTTTCCTCTTTTAAATTTTAATAGATATGAAAAAAGCAAACATGTTTTCTTTTTGTTATTGTTTTAAAATGATGAAGGTTAATTAGTCTCACTTAATTTAAATTCGAATTATTAACTAGCACTCTCGGCAACGGCCATATCACGCTGAAAACACTGGTTCACGTCCGATCACCGAAGTAAAGCAGCGTCGAGCGCATCCAGTACTTGGGAATACTGCGTGCCGTTTGCTTTTTCACTTTTGTTTCCTCTTTTAAATTCCACCAGATATGAAAAAAGCAAACATATTTTCTTTTTGTTATTGTTTTATAAAGAAGAAAGTTAATTTGTCTCACTTAATTTAAATTCGAATTATTATCTAGCACTCTCGGCAACGGCCATATCACGCTGAGAACACCGGTTCTCGTCCGATCGCCGACGTTAGCAGCGTCGAGCGCAGTCAGTACTTGGGAATACTGCGTGCCGTTTGCTTTTTCACTTTTGTTTCCTCTTTCAAATTCCACCAGATATGAAAAAAGCAAACATATCTTCTTTTTGTTATTGTTTTATAAAGATGAAAGTTAATTAAATTCAAATTATTAACTAGCACTCTCGGCAACGGCCATATCACGCTGAATACACCGATTCTCGTCCTATAACCGAAGCTAAGCAGCGTCTAGCGCAGTCATTACTTGGGAGGGAGACCACTTAGGAACACTGCGTGCCTTTGGCTTTTTCACTTTTTTTTCCTCTTTTAAATTTTAATAGATATGAAAAGAGCAAACACGTTTTCTTTTTGTTATTGTTTTAAAATGATGAAGGTTAATTTGTCTCACTTAATTTATATTCGAATTATTAACTAGCACTCTCGGCAACGGCCATATCACGCTGAAAACACCCGTTCACGTCCGATCACCGAAGTAAAGCAGCGTCGAGCGCATACAGTACTTGGGAATACTTCGTGCCGTTTGCTTTTTCACTTTTGTTTCCTCTTTTAAATTCCACCAGATATGAAAAAAGCAAACATATCATCTTTTTGTTATTGTTTTATAAAGAAGAAAGTTAATTTGTCTCACTTAATTTAAATTCGAATTATTATCTAGCACTCTCGGCAACGGCCATATCACGCTGAGAACACCGGTTCTCGTCCGATCGCCGACGTTAGCAGCGTCGAGCGCAGTCAGTACTTGGGAATACTGCGTGCCGTTTGCTTTTTCACTTTTGTTTCCTCTTTCAAATTCCACCAGATATGAAAAAAGCAAACATATCTTCTTTTTGTTATTGTTTTATAAAGAAGAAAGTTAATAAAATTCAAATTATTTACTAGCATTCTCGGCAACGGCCATATCACGCTGAATACACCGGTTCTCGTCCGATAACCGAAGTTAAGCAGCGTCGAGCGCAGTCATTACTTGGGAGGGTTACCACTTAGGAACACTGCGTGCAGTTGGTTTTTTCACTTTTTTTTCCTCCTTTAAATTTTAATAGATATGTAAAAAGCAAACAGGTTTTCTTTTTGTTATTGTTTTAAAATGATGAAGTTTAATTTGTCTCACTTAATTTAAATTCGAATTATTAACTAGTACTCTCGGCAACGGCCATATCACGCTGAAAACACCGGTTCACGTCCGATCACCGAAGTTAAGCAGCGTCGAGCGCATACAGTACTTGGGAATACTGCGTGCCGTTGGCTTTTTCACTTTTGTTTCCTCTTTCAAATTCCACCAGATATGAAAAAAGCAAACATATCTTCTTTTTTGTTAATGTTTTATAATGATGAAAGTTAATTAAATTCAAATTATTAACTAGCACTCTCGGCAACGGCCATATCACGCTGAATACACCGGTTCTCGTCCGATAACCAAAGTTGAGCAGCGTCGAGCGCAGGCAGTACTTGGGAGGGCGACCACTTAGGAACACTGCGTGCCGTTAGCTTTTTCACTTTTTTTTCCTCTTTTAAATTCCAATAGATATGAAAAAAGCAAACATATTTTCTTTTTCTTATTGTTTGAAAAAGATGAAGGTTAATTTGTCTCACTTAATTTAAATTCGAATTATTATCTAGCACTCTCGGCAACGGCCATATCACGCTGAGAACACCGGTTCTCGTCCGATCGCCGACGTTAGCAGCGTCGAGCGCAGTCAGTACTTGGGAATACTGCGTGCCGTTTGCTTTTTCACTTTTGTTTCCTCTTTCAAATTCCACCAGATATGAAAAAAGCAAACATATCTTCTTTTTGTTATTGTTTTATAAAGAAGAAAGTTAATAAAATTCAAATTATTAACTAGCATTCTCGGCAACGGCCATATCACGCTGAATACACCGGTTCTCGTCCGATAACCGAAGTTAAGCAGCGTCGAGCGCAGTCATTACTTGGGAGGGATACCACTTAGGAACACTGCGTGCAGTTGGTTTTTTCACTTTTTTTTCCTCTTTAAAATTTTAATAGATATGTAAAAAGCAAACAGGTTTTCTTTTTGTTATTGTTTTAAAATGATGAAGTTTAATTTGTCTCACTTAATTTAAATTCGAATTATTAACTAGTACTCTCGGCAACGGCCATATCACGCTGAAAACACCGGTTCACGTCCGATCACCGAAGTTAAGCAGCGTCGAGCGCATACAGTACTTGGGAATACTGCGTGCCGTTGGCTTTTTCACTTTTGTTTCCTCTTTCAAATTCCACCAGATATGAAAAAAGCAAACATATCATCTTTTTGTTATTGTTTTATAAAGAAGAAAGTTAATTTGTCTCACTTAATTTAAATTCGAATTATTATCTAGCACTCTCGGCAACGGCCATATCACGCTGAGAACACCGGTTCTCGTCCGATCGCCGACGTTAGCAGCGTCGAGCGCAGTCAGTACTTGGGAATACTGCGTGCCGTTTGCTTTTTCACTTTTGTTTCCTCTTTCAAATTCCACCAGATATGAAAAAAGCAAACATATCTTCTTTTTGTTATTGTTTTATAAAGAAGAAAGTTAATAAAATTCAAATTATTTACTAGCATTCTCGGCAACGGCCATATCACGCTGAATACACCGGTTCTCGTCCGATAACCGAAGTTAAGCAGCGTCGAGCGCAGTCATTACTTGGGAGGGTTACCACTTAGGAACACTGCGTGCAGTTGGTTTTTTCACTTTTTTTTCCTCCTTTAAATTTTAATAGATATGTAAAAAGCAAACAGGTTTTCTTTTTGTTATTGTTTTAAAATGATGAAGTTTAATTTGTCTCACTTAATTTAAATTCGAATTATTAACTAGTACTCTCGGCAACGGCCATATCACGCTGAAAACACCGGTTCACGTCCGATCACCGAAGTTAAGCAGCGTCGAGCGCATACAGTACTTGGGAATACTGCGTGCCGTTGGCTTTTTCACTTTTGTTTCCTCTTTCAAATTCCACCAGATATGAAAAAAGCAAACATATCTTCTTTTTTGTTAATGTTTTATAATGATGAAAGTTAATTAAATTCAAATTATTAACTAGCACTCTCGGCAACGGCCATATCACGCTGAATACACCGGTTCTCGTCCGATAACCAAAGTTGAGCAGCGTCGAGCGCAGGCAGTACTTGGGAGGGCGACCACTTAGGAACACTGCGTGCCGTTAGCTTTTTCACTTTTTTTTCCTCTTTTAAATTCCAATAGATATGAAAAAAGCAAACATATTTTCTTTTTCTTATTGTTTGAAAAAGATGAAGGTTAATTTGTCTCACTTAATTTAAATTCGAATTATTATCTAGCACTCTCGGCAACGGCCATATCACGCTGAGAACACCGGTTCTCGTCCGATCGCCGACGTTAGCAGCGTCGAGCGCAGTCAGTACTTGGGAATACTGCGTGCCGTTTGCTTTTTCACTTTTGTTTCCTCTTTCAAATTCCACCAGATATGAAAAAAGCAAACATATCTTCTTTTTGTTATTGTTTTATAAAGAAGAAAGTTAATAAAATTCAAATTATTAACTAGCATTCTCGGCAACGGCCATATCACGCTGAATACACCGGTTCTCGTCCGATAACCGAAGTTAAGCAGCGTCGAGCGCAGTCATTACTTGGGAGGGATACCACTTAGGAACACTGCGTGCAGTTGGTTTTTTCACTTTTTTTTCCTCTTTAAAATTTTAATAGATATGTAAAAAGCAAACAGGTTTTCTTTTTGTTATTGTTTTAAAATGATGAAGTTTAATTTGTCTCACTTAATTTAAATTCGAATTATTAACTAGTACTCTCGGCAACGGCCATATCACGCTGAAAACACCGGTTCACGTCCGATCACCGAAGTTAAGCAGCGTCGAGCGCATACAGTACTTGGGAATACTGCGTGCCGTTGGCTTTTTCACTTTTGTTTCCTCTTTCAAATTCCACCAGATATGAAAAAAGCAAACATATCTTCTTTTTTGTTAATGTTTTATAATGATGAAAGTTAATTAAATTCAAATTATTAACTAGCACTCTCGGCAACGGCCATATCACGCTGAATACACCGGTTCTCGTCCGATAACCAAAGTTGAGCAGCGTCGAGCGCAGGCAGTACTTGGGAGGGCGACCACTTAGGAACACTGCGTGCCGTTAGCTTTTTCACTTTTTTTTCCTCTTTTAAATTCCAATAGATATGAAAAAAGCAAACATATTTTCTTTTTCTTATTGTTTGAAAAAGATGAAGGTTAATTTGTCTCACTTAATTTAAATTCGAATTATTATCTAGCACTCTCGGCAACGGCCATATCACGCTGAGAACACCGGTTCTCGTCCGATCGCCGACGTTAGCAGCGTCGAGCGCAGTCAGTACTTGGGAATACTGCGTGCCGTTTGCTTTTTCACTTTTGTTTCCTCTTTCAAATTCCACCAGATATGAAAAAAGCAAACATATCTTCTTTTTGTTATTGTTTTATAAAGAAGAAAGTTAATAAAATTCAAATTATTTACTAGCATTCTCGGCAACGGCCATATCACGCTGAATACACCGGTTCTCGTCCGATAACCGAAGTTAAGCAGCGTCGAGCGCAGTCATTACTTGGGAGGGTTACCACTTAGGAACACTGCGTGCAGTTGGTTTTTTCACTTTTTTTTCCTCTTTTAAATTTTAATAGATATGTAAAAAGCAAACAGGTTTTCTTTTTGTTATTGTTTTAAAATGATGAAGTTTAATTTGTCTCACTTAATTTAAATTCGAATTATTAACTAGTACTCTCGGCAACGGCCATATCACGCTGAAAACACCGGTTCACGTCCGATCACCGAAGTTAAGCAGCGTCGAGCGCATACAGTACTTGGGAATACTGCGTGCCGTTGGCTTTTTCACTTTTGTTTCCTCTTTCAAATTCCACCAGATATGAAAAAAGCAAACATATCTTCTTTTTTGTTAATGTTTTATAATGATGAAAGTTAATTAAATTCAAATTATTAACTAGCACTCTCGGCAACGGCCATATCACGCTGAATACACCGGTTCTCGTCCGATAACCAAAGTTGAGCAGCGTCGAGCGCAGGCAGTACTTGGGAGGGCGACCACTTAGGAACACTGCGTGCCGTTAGCTTTTTCACTTTTTTTTCCTCTTTTAAATTCCAATAGATATGAAAAAAGCAAACATATTTTCTTTTTCTTATTGTTTGAAAAAGATGAAGGTTAATTTGTCTCACTTAATTTAAATTCGAATTATTATCTAGCACTCTCGGCAACGGCCATATCACGCTGAGAACACCGGTTCTCGTCCGATCGCCGACGTTAGCAGCGTCGAGCGCAGTCAGTACTTGGGAATACTGCGTGCCGTTTGCTTTTTCACTTTTGTTTCCTCTTTCAAATTCCACCAGATATGAAAAAAGCAAACATATCTTCTTTTTGTTATTGTTTTATAAAGAAGAAAGTTAATAAAATTCAAATTATTAACTAGCATTCTCGGCAACGGCCATATCACGCTGAATACACCGGTTCTCGTCCGATAACCGAAGTTAAGCAGCGTCGAGCGCAGTCATTACTTGGGAGGGATACCACTTAGGAACACTGCGTGCAGTTGGTTTTTTCACTTTTTTTTCCTCTTTAAAATTTTAATAGATATGTAAAAAGCAAACAGGTTTTCTTTTTGTTATTGTTTTAAAATGATGAAGGTTAATTTGTCTCACTTAATTTAAATTCGAATTATTAACTAGTACTCTCGGCAACGGCCATATCACGCTGAAAACACCGGTTCACGTCCGATCACCGAAGTTAAGCAGCGTCGAGCGCATACAGTACTTGGGAATACTGCGTGCCGTTGGCTTTTTCACTTTTGTTTCCTCTTTCAAATTCCACCAGATATGAAAAAAGCAAACATATCTTCTTTTTTGTTAATGTTTTATAATGATGAAAGTTAATTAAATTCAAATTATTAACTAGCACTCTCGGCAACGGCCATATCACGCTGAATACACCGGTTCTCGTCCGATAACCGAAGTTAAGCAGCGTCGAGCGCAGTCACTACTTGGGAGGGAGACCACTTAGGAACACTGCGTGCCGTTGGCTTTTTCACTTTTTTTTCCTCTTTTAAATTTTAATAGATATGAAAAAAGCAAACATGTTTTCTTTTTGTTATTGTTTTAAAATGATGAAGGTTAATTTGTCTCACTTAATTTAAATTCGAATTATTAACTAGCACTCTCGGCAACGGCCATATCACGCTGAAAACACTGGTTCACGTCCGATCACCGAAGTAAAGCAGCGTCGAGCGCATACAGTACTTGGGAATACTGCGTGCCGTTTGTTTTTCACTTTTGTTTCCTCTTTTAAATTCCACCAGATATGAAAAAAGCAAACATATCTTCTTTTTGTTATTGTTTTATAAAGATGAAGGTTAATTAAATTCAAATTATTAACTAGCACTCTCGGCAACGGCCATATCACGCTGAATACACCGGTTCTCGTCCGATAACCAAAGTTAAGCAGCGTCGAGCGCAGTCAGTACTTGGGAGGGCGACCACTTAGGAACACTGCGTGCCGTTAGCTTTTTCAATTTTTTTTCCTCTTTTAAATTCCAATAGATATGAAAAAAGCAAACATATTTTCTTTTTGTTATTGTTTGAAAAAGATGAAGGTTAATTTGTCTCACTTAATTTAAATTCGAATTATTAACTAGCACTCTCGGCAACGGCCATATCACGATGAAAACACCGGTTCACTTCCGATAACCGAAGTTATGCAGCGTCGAGCGCATACAGTACTTGGGAATACTGCGTGCCGTTTGTTTTTTCACTTTTGTTTCCTCTTTTAAATTCCACCAGATATGAAAAAAGCAAACATATCTTCTTTTTGTTATTGTTTTATAAAGATGAAGGTTAATTAAATTCAAATTATTAACTAGCACTTTCGGCAACGGCCATATCACGCTGAATTCACCGGTTCTCGTCCGATAACCGAAGTTAAGCAGCGTCGAGCGCAGTCACTACTTGGGAGGGAGACCACTTAGGAACACTGCGTGCCGTTGGCTTTTTCATTTTTTATCCTCTTTTAAATTTTAATAGAGATGAAAAAAGCAAACATGTTTTCTTTTTGTTATTGTTTTAAAATGATGAAGGTTAATTTGTCTCACTTAATTTAAATTCGAATTATTAACTAGCACTCTCGGCAACGGCCATATCACGCTGAGAACACCGGTTCTCGTCCGATCGCCGACGTTAGCAGCGTCGAGCGCAGTCAGTACTTGGGAATACTGCGTGCCGTTTGCTTTTTCACTTTTGTTTCCTCTTTCAAATTCCACCAGATATGAAAAAAGCAAACATATCTTCTTTTTGTTATTGTTTTATAAAGAAGAAAGTTAATTAAATTCAAATTATTAACTAGCATTCTCGGCAACGGCCATATCACGCTGAATACACCGGTTCTCGTCCGATAACCTAAGTTAAGCAGCGTCGAGCGCAGTCATTACTTGGGAGGGAGACCACTTAGGAACACTGCGTGCCGTTGGCTTTTTCACTTTATTTTCCTCTTTTAAATTTTAATAGATATGTAAAAAGCAAACAGGTTTTCTTTTTGTTATTGTTTTAAAATGATGAAGGTTAATTTGTCTCACTTAATTTAAATTCGAATTATTAACTAGCACTCTCGGCAACGGCCATATCACGCTGAAAACACCGGTTCACGTCCGATCACCGAAGTTAAGCAGCGTCGAGCGCATACAGTACTTGGGAATACTGCGTGCCGTTGGCTTTTTCACTTTTGTTTCCTCTTTCAAATTCCACCAGATATGAAAAAAGCAAACATATCTTCTTTTTTGTTATTTTTTTATAATGATGAAAGTTAATTAAATTCAAATTATTAACTAGCACTCTCGGCAACGGCAATATCACGCTGAATACCCCGGTTCTCGTCCGATAACCGAAGTTAAGCAGCGTCGAGCGCAGTCACTACTTGCGAGGGAGACCACTTAGGAACACTGCGTGCCGTTGGCTTTTTCACCTTTTTTCCTCTTTTAAATTTTAATAGATATGAAGAAAGCAAACATGTTTTCTTTTTGTTATTGTTTTAAAATGATGAAGGTTAATTTGTCTCACTTAATTTAAATTCGAATTATTAACTAGCACTCTCGGCAACGGCCATATCACGATGAAAACACCGGTTCACTTCCGATCACCGAAGTTATGCAGCGTCGAGCGCATACAGTACTTGGGAATACTGCGTGCCGTTTGTTTTTTCACTTTTGTTTCCTCTTTTAAATTCCACCAGATATGAAAAAAGCAAACATATCTTCTTATTGTTATTGTTTTATAAAGATGAAGGTTAATTAAATTCAAATTATTAACTAGCACTCTCGGCAACGGCCATATCACGCTGAATTCACCGGTTCTCGTCCGATAACCGAAGTTAAGCAGCGTCGAGCGCAGTCACTACTTGGGAGGGAGACCACTTAGGAACACTGCGTGCCGTTGGCTTTTTCACTTTTTTTCCTCTTTTAAATTTTAATAGATATGCGAAAAGCAAACATGTTTTCTTTTTGTTATTGTTTTAAAATGATGAAGGTTAATTTGTCTGACTTAATTTAAATTCGAATTATTAACTAGCACTCTCGGCAACGGCCATATCACGCTGAAAACACCGGTTCACGTCCGATCACCGAAGTTACGCAGCGTCGAGCGCATACAGTACTTGGGAATACTGCGTGCCGATTGTTTTTTCACTTTTGTTTCCTCTTTTAAATTCCACCAGATATGAAAAAAGCAAACATATCTTCTTTTTGTTATAGTTTTATAAAGATGAAGGTTAATTAAATTCAAATTATTAACAAGCACACTCGGCAACGGCCATATCACGCTGAATACACCGGTTCTCGTCCGATAACCAAAGTTAAGCAGCGTCGAGCGCAGTCAGTACTTGGGAGGGCGAACACTTAGGAACACTGCGTGCCGTTAGCTTTTTCACTTTTTTTTCCTCTTTTAAATTCCAAAAGATATGAAAAAAGCAAACATATTTTCTTTTTGTTATTGTTTGAAAAAGATGAAGGTTAATTTGTCTCACTTAATTTAAATTCGAATTATTATCTAGCACTCTCGGCAACGGCCATATCACGCTGAGAACACCGGTTCTCGTCCGATCGCCGACGTTAGCAGCGTCGAGCGCAGTCAGTACTTGGGAATACTGCGTGCCGAATGCTGTTTCACTTTTGTTTCCTCTTTCAAATTCCACCAGATATGAAAAAAGCAAACAAATCTTCTTTTAGTTATTGTTTTATAAAGATGAAAGTTAATTAAATTCAAATTATTAACTAGCACTCTCGGCAACGGCCATATCACGCTGAAAACACCGGTTCACGTCCAATCACCGAAGTTAAGCAGCGTCGAGCGCAGTCATTACTTGGGAGGGAGACCACTTAGGAACACTGCGTGCCGTTGGCTTTTTCACTTTATTTTCCTCTTTTAAATTTTAATAGATATGTAAAAAGCAAACAGGTTTTCATTTTGTTATTGTTTTAAAATGATGAAGGTTAATTTGTCTCACTTAATTTAAATTCGAATTATTAACTAGCACTCTCGGCAACGGCCATATCACGCTGAAAACACCGGTTCACGTCCGATCACCGAAGTTAAGCAGCGTCGAGCGCATACAGTACTTGGGAATACTGCGTGCCGTTGGCTTTTTCACTTTTGTTTCCTCTTTCAAATTCCACCAGATGTGAAAAAAGCAAACATATCTTCTTTTTTGTTATTGTTTTATAATGATGAAAGTTAATTAAATTCAAATTATTAACTAGCACTCTGGGCAACGGCAATATCACGCTGAATACCCCGGTTCTCGTCCGATAACCGAAGTTAAGCAGCGTCGAGCGCAGTCACTACTTGCGAGGGAGACCACTTAGGAACACTGCGTGCCGTTGGCTTTTTCACTTTTTTTCCTCTTTTAAATTTTAATAGATATGAAAAAAGCAAACATATTTTCTTTTTGTTATTGTTTGAAAAAGATGAAGGTTAATTTGTCTCACTTAATTTAAATTCGAATTATTATCTAGCACTTTCGGCAACGGCCATATCACGCTGAAAACACCGGTTCACGTCCGATCACCGAAGTTAAGCAGCGTCGAGCGCATACAGTACTTGGGAATACTGCGTGCCGTTTGTTTTTTCACTTTTGTTTCCTCTTTTAAATTCCACCAGATATGAAAAAAGCAAACATATCTTCTTTTTGTTATTGTTTTATAAAGATGAAGGTTAATTAAATTCAAATTATTAACTAGCACTCTCGGCAACGGCCATATCACGCTGAATACGTCGATTCTCGTCCGATAACCGAAGTTAAGCAGCGTCGAGCGCAGTCATTACTTGGGAGGGAGACCACTTAGGAACACTGCGTGCCGTTGGCTTTTTCACCTTTTTTTTCCTCTTTTAAATTTTAATAGATATGAAAAAAGCAAACATGTTTTCTTTTTGTTATTGTTTTAAAATGATGAAGGTTAATTTGTCTCATTTAATTTAAATTCGAGTTATTAACTAGCACTCTCGGCAACGGCCATATCACGCTGAAAACACCGGTTCACGTCCGATCACCGAAGTTAAGCAGCGTCGAGCGCATACAGTACTTGGGAATACTGCGTGCCGTTTGTTTTTTCACTTTTGTTTCCTCTTTTAAATTCCACCAGATATGAAAAAAGCAAACATATCTTCTTTTTGTTATTGTTTTATAAAGATGAAGGTTAATTAAATTCAAATTATTAACTAGCACTCTCGGCAACGGCCATATCACGCTGAATTCACTGGTTCTCGTCCGATATCAGAAGTTAAGCAGCGTCGAGCGCAGCCACTACTTGGGAGGGAGACCACTTAGGAACACTGCGTGCCGTTGGCTTTTTCACTTTTTTTTCCTCTTTTAATTTTTAATAGATATGTAAAAAGCAAACAGGTTTTCTTTTTGTTATTGTTTTAAAATGATGAAGGTTAATTTGTCTCACTTAATTTAAATTCGAATTATTAACTAATACTCTCGGCAACGGCCATATCACGCTGAAAACACCGGTTCACGTCCGATCACCGAAGTTAAGCAGCGTCGAGCGCATACAGTACTTGGGAATACTGCGTGCCGTTTGTTTTTTCACTTTTGTTTCCTCTTTTAAATTCCACCAGATATAAAAAAAGCAAACATATCTTCTTTTTGTTATTGTTTTATAAAGATGAAGGTTAATTAAATTCAAATTATTAACTAGCACTCTCGGCAACGGCCATATCACGCTGAATTCACTGGTTCTCGTCCGATAACCGAAGTTAAGCAGCGTCGAGCGCAGTCACTACTTGGGAGGGAGACCACTTAGGAACACTGCGTGCCGTTGGCTTTTTCACTTTTTTTTCCTCTTTTAATTTTTAATAGATATGTAAAAAGCAAACAGGTTTTCTTTTTGTTATTGTTTTAAAAAGATGAAGGTTAATTTGTCTCACTTAATTTAAATTCGAATTATTATCTAGCACTCTCGGCAACGGCCATATCACGCTGAAAACACCGGTTCGCGTCCGATCACCGAAGTTAAGCAGCGTCGAGCGCATACAGTACTTGGGAATACTGCGTGCCGTTTGCTTTTTCACTTTTGTTTCCTCTTTTAAATTCCACCAGATATGAAAAAAGCAAACATATCTTCTTTTTGTTATTGTTTTATAAAGAAGAAAGTTAATTAAATTCAAATTATTAACTAGCATTCTCGGCAACGGCCATATCACGATGAATACACCGGTTCTCGTCAGATAACCGAAGTTAAGCAGCGTCGAGCGCAGTCAGTACTTGGGAGGGCGACCACTTAGGAACACTGCGTGCCGTTAGCTTTTTCACTTTTTTTCCTCTTTTAAATTTTAATAGATATGAAAAAAGCAAACACGTTTTCTTTTTGTTATTGTTTTAAAATGATGAAGGTTAATTTGTCTCACTTAATTTAAATTCGAATTATTTTCTAGCACTCTCGGCAACGGCCATATCACGCTGAATACACCGGTTCTCGTCCGATAACCGAAGTTGAGCAGCGTCGAGCGCAGTCAGTACTTGGGAGGGCGACCACTTAGGAACACTGCGTGCCGTTAGCTTTTTCACTTTTTTTCCTATTTTAAATTTTAATAGATATGAAAAAAGCAAACACGTTTTCTTTTTGTTATTGTTTTAAAATGATGAAGGTTAATTTGTCTCACTTAATTTAAATTCGAATTATTAACTAGCACTCTCGGCAACGGCCATATCACGCTGAAAACACCGGTTCACGTCCGATCACCGAAGTAAAGCAGCGTCGAGCGCATACAGTACTTGGGAATACTGCGTGCCGTTTGCTTTTTCACTTTTGTTTCTTCTTTTAAATTCCACCAGATATGAAAAAAGCAAACATATCTTCTTTTTGTTATTGTTTTATAAAGATGAAGGTTAATTAAATTCAAATTATTAACTAGCACTCGCGGCAACGGCCATATCACGCTGAATACACCGGTTCTCGTCCGATAACCGAAGTTAAGCAGCGTCGAGCGCAGTCAGTACTTGGGAGGGCGACCACTTAGGAACACTGCGTGCCGTTAACTTTTTCACTTTTTTTTCCTCTTTTAAATTCCAATAGATATGAAAAAAGCAAACATATTTTCTTTTTGTTATTGTTTGAAAAAGATGAAGGTTAATTTGTCTCACTTAATTTAAATTCGAATTATTATCTAGCACTCTCGGCAACGGCCATATCACGCTGAGAACACCGGTTCTCGTCCGATCGCCGACGTTAGCAGCGTCGAGCGCAGTCAGTACTTGGGAATAATGCGTGCCGTTTGCTTTTTTCACTTTAGTTTCCTCTTTCAAATTCCACCAGATATGAAAAAAGCAAACAAATCTTCTTTTAGTTATTGTTTTATAAAGATGAAAGTTAATTAAATTCAAATTATTAACTAGCACTCTCGGCAACGGCCATATCACGCTGAAAACACCGGTTCACGTCAAATCACCGAAGTTAAGCAGCGTCGAGCGCAGTCATTACTTGGGATGGAGACCACTTAGGAACACTGCGTGCCGTTGGCTTTTTCACTTTTTTTCCTCTTTTAAATTTTAATAGATATGTAAAAAGCAAACAGGTTTTCTTTTTGTTATTGTTTTAAAATGATGAAGGTTAATTTGTCTCACTTAATTTAAATCCGAATTATTAACTAGCACTCTCGGCAACGGCCATATCACGCTGAAAACACCGGTTCACGTCCGATCACCGAAGTTAAGCAGCGTCGAGCGCATACAGTACTTGGGAATACTGCGTGCCGTTTGCTTTTTCACTTTTGTTTCCTCTTTTAAATTCCACCAGATATGAAAAAAGCAAACATATCTTCTTTTTGTTATTGTTTTATAAAGAAGAAAGTTAATTAAATTCAAATTATTAACTAGCACTCTCGGCAACGGCCATATCACGCTGAAAATAACGATTCTCGTCCGATAACCGAAGTTAAGCAGCGTCGAGCGCAGTCATTACTTGGGAGGGAGACCACTTAGGAACACTGCGTGCCGTTGGCTTTTTCACTTTTTTCCTCTTTTAAATTTTAATAGATATGAAAAAAGCAAACACGTTTTCTTTTTGTTATTGTTTTAAAATGATGAAGGTTAATTTGTCTCACTTAATTTAAATTCGAATTATTAACTAGCACTCTCGGCAATGGCCATATCACGCTGAAAACACCGGTTCACGTCCGATCACCGAAGTTAAGCAGCGTCGAGCGCAGTCAGTACTTGGGAATAATGCGTGCCGTTTGCTTTTTCACTTTTGTTTCCTCTTTTAAATTCCACCAGATATGAAAATAGCAAACATATCTTCTTTTTGTTATTGTTTTATAAAGATGAAGGTTAATTAAATTCAAATTATTAACTAGCACTCTCGGCAACGGCCATATCACGCTGAATACACCGGTTCTCGTCCGATAACCGAAGTTAAGCAGCGTCGAGCGCAGTCAGTACTTGGGAGGGCGACCACTAAGGAACACTGCGTGCCGTTAACTTTTTCACTTTTTTTTCCTCTTTTAAATTCCAATAGATATGAAAAAAGCAAACATATTTTCTTTTTGTTATTGTTTGAAAAAGGTGAAGGTTAATTTGTCTCACTTAATTTAAATTCGAATTATTATCTAGCACTCTCGGCAACGGCCATATCACGCTGAGAACACCGGTTCTCGTCCGATCGCCGACGTTAGCAGCGTCGAGCGCAGTCAGTACTTGGGAATAATGCGTGCCGTTTGCTTTTTTCACTTTAGTTTCCTCTTTCAAATTCCACCAGATATGAAAAAAGCAAACAAATCTTCTTTTAGTTATTGTTTTATAAAGATGAAAGTTAATTAAATTCAAATTATTAACTAGCACTCTCGGCAACGGCCATATCACGCTGAAAACACCGGTTCACGTCAAATCACCGAAGTTAAGCAGCGTCGAGCGCAGTCATTACTTGGGAGGGAGACCACTTAGGAACACTGCGTGCCGTTGGCTTTTTCACTTTTTTTCCTCTTTTAAATTTTAATAGATATGTAAAAAGCAAACAGGTTTTCTTTTTGTTATTGTTTTAAAATGATGAAGGTTAATTTGTCTCACTTAATTTAAATCCGAATTATTAACTAGCACTCTCGGCAACGGCCATATCACGCTGAAAACACCGGTTCACGTCCGATCACCGAAGTTAAGCAGCGTCGAGCGCATACAGTACTTGGGAATACTGCGTGCCGTTGGCTTTTTCACTTTTGTTTCCTCTTTCAAATTCCACCAGATATGAAAAAAGCAAACATATCTTCTTTTTGTTTTTGTTTTATAAAGATGAAAGTTAATTAAATTCAAATTATTAACTACCACTCTCGGCAACGGCCATATCACGCTGAATACACCGGTTCTCGTCCGATAACCGAAGTTAAGCGGCGTCGAGCGCAGTCACTACTTGGGAGGGAGACCACTTAGGAACACTGCGTGTCGTTGGCTTTTTCACTTTTTTTTCCTCTTTTAAATTCCAATAGATATGAAAAAAGCAAACATATTTTCTTTTTGTTATTGTTTTATAAAGATGAAAGTTAATTAAATTCAAATTATTAACTAGCACTCTCGGCAACGGCCATATCACGCTGAAAATACCGATTCTCGTCCGATAACCGAAGTTAAGCAGCGTCGAGCGCAGTCATTACTTAGGAGGGAGACCACTTAGGAACACTGCGTGCCGTTGGCTTTTTCACTTTTTTCCTCTTTTAAATTTTAATAGATATGAAAAAAGCAAACACGTTTTCTTTTTGTTATTGTTTTAAAATGATGAAGGTTAATTTGTCTCACTTAATTTAAATTCGAATTATTAACTAGCACTCTCGGCAACGGCCAAATCATGCTGAAAACACCGGTTCACGTCCGATCACCGAAGTAAAGCAGCGTCGAGCGCATACAGTACTTGGGAATACTGCGTGCCGTTTGCTTTTTCACTTTTGTTTCCTCTTTCAAATTCCACCAGATATGAAAAAAGCAAACATATCTTCTTTTTGTTATTGTTTTATAAAGATGAAAGTTAATTAAATTCAAATTATTAACTAGCACTCTCGGCAACGGCCATATCACGCTGAAAATACCGATTCTCGTCCGATAACCGAAGTTAAGCAGCGTCGAGCGCAGTCATTACTTAGGAGGGAGACCACTTAGGAACACTGCGTGCCGTTGGCTTTTTCACTTTTTTCCTCTTTTAAATTTTAATAGATATGAAAAAAGCAAACACGTTTTCTTTTTGTTATTGTTTTAAAATGATGAAGGTTAATTTGTCTCACTTAATTTAAATTCGAATTATTAACTAGCACTCTCGGCAACGGCCAAATCACGCTGAAAACACCGGTTCACGTCCGATCACCGAAGTAAAGCAGCGTCGAGCGCATACAGTACTTGGGAATACTGCGTGCCGTTTGCTTTTTCACTTTTGTTTCCTCTTTTAAATTCCACCAGATATGAAAAAAGCAAACATATCTTCTTTTTGTTATTGTTTTATAAAGATGAAGGTTAATTAAATTCAAATTATTAACTAGCACTCTCGGCAACGGCCATATCACGCTGAATACACCGGTTCTCGTCCGATAACCAAAGTTGAGCAGCGTCGAGCGCAGGCAGTACTTGGGAGGGTGACCACTTAGGAACACTGCGTGCCGTTAGCTTTTTCACTTTTTTTTCCTCTTTTAAATTCCAATAGATATGAAAAAAGCAAACATATTTTCTTTTTGTTATTGTTTGAAAAAGATGAAGGTTAATTTGTCTCACTTAATTTAAATTCGAATTATTAACTAGCACTCTCGGCAACGGCCATATCACGCTGAGAACACCGGTTCTCGTCCGATCGCCGACGTTAGCAGCGTCGAGCGCAGTCAGTACTTGGGAATAATGCGTGCCGTTTGCTTTTTTCACTTTAGTTTCCTCTTTCAAATTCCACCAGATATGAAAAAAGCAAACAAATCTTCTTTTAGTTATTGTTTTATAAAGATGAAAGTTAATTAAATTCAAATTATTAACTAGCACTCTCGGCAACGGCCATATAACGCTGAAAACACCGGTTCACGTCCGATCACCGAAGTTAAGCAGCGTCGAGTGCAGTCATTACTTGGGAGGGAGACCACTTAGGAACACTGCGTGCCGTTGGCTTTTTCACTTTTTTTTCCTCTTTTAAATTTTAATAGATATGTAAAAAGCAAACAGGTTTTCTTTTTGTTATTGTTTTAAAATGATGAAGGTTAATTTGTCTCACTTAATTTAAATCCGAAATATTAACTAGCACTCTCGGCAACGGCCATATCACGCTGAAAACACCGGTTCACGTCCGATCACCGAAGTTAAGCAGCGTCGAGCGCATACAGTACTTGGGAATACTGCGTGCCGTTGGCTTTTTCACTTTTGTTTCCTCTTTCAAATTCCACCAGATATGAAAAAAGCAAACATATCTTCTTTTTGTTATTGTTTTATAAAGATGAAAGTTAATTAAATTCAAATTATTAACTACCACTCTCGGCAACGGCCATATCACGCTGAATACACCGGTTCTCGTCCGATAACCGAAGTTAAGCGGCGTCGAGCGCAGTCACTACTTGGGAGGGAGACCACTTAGGAACACTGCGTGCCGTTGGCTTTTTCACTTTTTTTTCCTCTTTTAAATTTTAATAGATATGAAAAAAGCAAACATGTTTACTTTTTGTTATAGTTTTAAAATGATGAAGGTTAATTTGTCTCACTTAATTTAAATTCGAATTATTAACTAGCACTCTCGGCAACGGCCATATCACGCTGAAAACACCGGTTCACGTCCGATCACCGAAGTTAAGCAGCGTCGAGCGCATACAGTACTTGGGAATACTGCGTGCCGTTTGTTTTTTCACTTTTGTTTCCTCTTTCAAATTCCACCAGATATGAAAAAAGCAAACATATCTTCTTTTTGTTATTGTTTTATAAAGATGAAAGTTAATTAAATTCAAATTATTAACTAGCACTCTCGGCAACGGCCATATCACGCTGAATACACCGGTTCTCGTCCGATAACCGAAGTTAAGCAGCGTCGAGCGCAGTCACTACTTGGGATGGAGACCACTTAGGAACACTGCGTGCCGTTGACTTTTTCACTTTTTTTCCTCTTTTAAATTTTAATAGATATGAAAATAGCAAACATGTTTACTTTTTGGTATAGTTTTAAAATGATGAAGGTTAATTTGTCTCACTTAATTTAAATTCGAATTATTAACTAGCACTCTCGGCTACGGCCATATCACGCTGAAAACACCGGTTCACGTCCGATCACCGAAGTTAAGCAGCGTCGAGCGCATACAGTACTTGGGAATACTGCGTGCCGTTTGTTTTTTCACTTTTGTTTCCTCTTTCAAATTCCACCAGATATGAAAAAAGCAAACATATCTTCTTTTTGTTATTGTTTTATAAAGATGAAAGTTAATTAAATTCAAATTATTAACTAGCACTCTCGGCAACGGCCATATCACGCTGAATACACCGGTTCTCGTCCGATAACCGAAGTTATGCAGCGTCGAGCGCAGTCACTACTTGGGATGGAGACCACTTAGGAACACTGCGTGCCGTTGACTTTTTCACTTTTTTTCCTCTTTTAAATTTTAATAGATATGAAAATAGCAAACATGTTTTCTTTTTGTTATTGTTTTAAAATGATGAAGGTTAATTTGTCTCACTTAATTTAAATTCGAATTATTATCTAGCACTCTCGGCAACGGCCATATCACGCTGAGAACACCGGTTCTCGTCCGATCGCCGACGTTAGCAGCGTCGAGCGCAGTCAGTACTTGGGAATAATGCGTGCCGTTTGCTTTTTTCACTTTAGTTTCCTCTTTCAAATTCCACCAGATATGAAAAAAGCAAACAAATCTTCTTTTAGTTATTGTTTTATAAAGATGAAAGTTAATTAAATTCAAATTATTAACTAGCACTCTCGGCAACGGCCATATAACGCTGAAAACACCGGTTCACGTCCGATCACCGAAGTTAAGCAGCGTCGAGTGCAGTCATTACTTGGGAGGGAGACCACTTAGGAACACTGCGTGCCGTTGGCTTTTTCACTTTTTTTTCCTCTTTTAAATTTTAATAGATATGTAAAAAGCAAACAGGTTTTCTTTTTGTTATTGTTTTAAAATGATGAAGGTTAATTTGTCTCACTTAATTTAAATCCGAAATATTAACTAGCACTCTTGGCAACGGCCATATCACGCTGAAAACACCGGTTCACGTCCGATCACCGAAGTTAAGCAGCGTCGAGCGCATACAGTACTTGGGAATACTGCGTGCCGTTGGCTTTTTCACTTTTGTTTCCTCTTTCAAATTCCACCAGATATGAAAAAAGCAAACATATCTTCTTTTTGTTATTGTTTTATAAAGATGAAAGTTAATTAAATTCAAATTATTAACTACCACTCTCGGCAACGGCCATATCACGCTGAATACACCGGTTCTCGTCCGATAACCGAAGTTAAGCGGCGTCGAGCGCAGTCACTACTTGGGAGGGAGACCACTTAGGAACACTGCGTGCCGTTGGCTTTTTCACTTTTTTTTCCTCTTTTAAATTTTAATAGATATGAAAAAAGCAAACATGTTTACTTTTTGTTATAGTTTTAAAATGATGAAGGTTAATTTGTCTCACTTAATTTAAATTCGAATTATTAACTAGCACTCTCGGCAACGGCCATATCACGCTGAAAACACCGGTTCACGTCCGATCACCGAAGTTAAGCAGCGTCGAGCGCATACAGTACTTGGGAATACTGCGTGCCGTTTGTTTTTTCACTTTTGTTTCCTCTTTCAAATTCCACCAGATATGAAAAAAGCAAACATATCTTCTTTTTGTTATTGTTTTATAAAGATGAAAGTTAATTAAATTCAAATTATTAACTAGCACTCTCGGCAACGGCCATATCACGCTGAATACACCGGTTCTCGTCCGATAACCGAAGTTAAGCAGCGTCGAGCGCAGTCACTACTTGGGATGGGGAGACCACTTAGGAACACTGCGTGCCGTTGACTTTTTCACTTTTTTTCCTCTTTTAAATTTTAATAGATATGAAAATAGCAAACATGTTTTCTTTTTGTTATTGTTTTAAAATGATGAAGGTTAATTTGTCTCACTTAATTTAAATTCGAATTATTAACTAGCACTCTCGGCAACGGCCATATCACGCTAAAAACAGCGGGTCACGTCCGATCACCGAAGTTAAGCAATACGTGAACAAACAAACCCCTCCATAGAAAATGCATTAGACTATACTTTGCAGGCTCGTAACTCTGTTTCTACTGGAGATACGGGGATGTCCTTTGAGTATGTTATAGACCAATTTGTCCAACATCTAGCCATACTAAGAATTAGTGCAGTAGTCGAGTAATTAAGCTAATCGTAAACAAACAAACCCCTCCATAGGAAATACATTAGACTAAATTCTGGATGCTCGTAACTCTGGTTCTACCAGAGATACGGGGATGTAAATAATGTGACCTTGACACAAATGTTCGGATAATTATAAAGGTCTTTGCATGTTCCAAGCAAAAAAAAAAAACTTCACGGTTTCGAACCTGTGGCCTTCCGGGAGTGAGGCGGATGCGATAACCGCTACACTAAAGATATGTTATTATTTGTAATCGAAGGAACAGGGTCAAGTAATTAAGCAATACGTGAACAAACAAACCCCTCCATAGAAAATGCATTAGACTATACTTTGCAGGCTCGTAACTCTGTTTCTACTGGAGATACGGGGATGTCCTTTGAGTATGTTTTACTCCAATTTGTCCCCCATCTAACCATACTAAAAACATTGAGCTACGACAAACAGGGGCCGAGATATTAAGCAAAATGTTCGTCAACTTTGGTATCGTCTCACTTATTTTTATTATGTTACTTATGATTTTTGCACTAAACTTTGGAGGCTCATAACTCTTGTTCTACAAGAGATACTGGGATCTCCTTTGGATATGTTATAGTACTCTTTGCTCCCCATACAAGGATACTTTAAACTTGAGGCTACCTGAATATCGTCGTCAACTTATTTTTGTCTCACTTATTGTTAGAAGGTTACTTTTGATTTTTGAAAATAAACTTTGCAGGCTCGTAACTCTGTTTCTACTGGAGATACGGGGATGTCCTTTGAGTATGTTATAGACCAATTTGTCCCCCATCTAGCCATACTAAGAATTAGGGCTACGACAAACAGTAATCGAGTAATTAAGCTAATCGTAAACAAACAAACCCCTCCATAGGAAATACATTAGACTAAATTCTGGAGGCTCGTAACTCTGGTTCTACCAGAGATACGGGGATGTAAATAATGTGACCTTGACACAAATGTTCGGATAATTATAAAGGTCTTTGCATGTTCCAAGCAAAAAAAAAAACTTCGCGGTTTCGAACCTGTGGCCTTCCGGGAGTGAGGCGGATGCGATAACCGCTACACTAAAGATATGTTATTATTTTTAATCGAAGGAACAGGGTCAAGTAATTAAGCAATACGTGAACAAACAAACCCCTCCATAGAAAATGCATTAGACTATACTTTGCAGGCTCGTAACTCTGTTTCTACTGGAGATACGGGGATGTCCTTTGAGTATGTTATAGACCAATTTGTCCCCCATCTAGCCATACTAAGAATTAGGGCTACGACAAACAGTAGTCGAGTAATTAAGCTAATCGTAAACAAACACACCCCTCCATAGGAAATACATTAGACTAAATTCTGGAGGCTCGTAACTCTGGTTCTACCAGAGATACGGGGATGTAAATAATGTGACCTTGACACAAATGTTCGGATAATTATACAGGTCTTTGCATGTTCCAAGCAAAAAAAAAAAAACTTCGCGGTTTCGAACCTGTGGCCTTCCGGGAGTGAGGCGGATGCGATAACCGCTACACTAAAGATATGTTATTATTTTTAATCGAAGGAACAGGGTCAAGTAATTAAGCAATACGTGAACAAACAAACCCCTCCATAGAAAATGCATTAGACTATACTTTGCAGGCTCGTAACTCTGTTTCTACTGGAGATACGGGGATGTCCTTTGAGTATGTTATAGACCAATTTGTCCAACATCTAGCCATACTAAGAATTAGGGCTACGACAAACAGTAGTCGAGTAATTAAGCTAATCGTAAACAAACAAACCCCTCCATAGGAAATACATTAGACTAAATTCTGGAGGCTCGTAACTCTGGTTCTACCAGAGATACGGGGATGTAAATAATGTAACCTTGACACAAATGTTCGGATAATTATAAAGGTCTTTGCATGTTCCAAGCAAAAAAAAAAAACTAGGAGGTTTCGAACCTGTGGCCTTCCGGGAGGGAGGAGGATGCGATAACCGCTACACTAAAGATATGTTATTATTTTTAATCGAAGGAACAGGGTCAAGTAATTAAGCAATACGTGAACAAACAAACCCCTCCATAGAAAATGCAGTAGACTATACTTTGCAGGCTCGTAACTCTGTTTCCACTGGAGATACGGGGATGTCCTTTGAGTATGTTATAGTCCAATTTGTCCCCCATCTAACCATACTAAACACATTGAGCTACGACAAACAGGGGCCGAGTAATTAAGCTAAACGTAAACACACATGCCGTCCATAGGAAATGCATTAGACTATACTTTGCAGGCCCATAACTCTGCGTCTACTAGAGATACGGGGATGTCCTTAGAATATGTTATAGTCCAAATTGTCCCACATCTAACCATACTAAAAACATTGAGCTACGACAAACAGGGGCCGAGATATTAAGCAAAATGTTCGTCAACTTTGGTATCGTCTCACTTATTTTTATTATGTTACTTATGATTTTTGCACTAAACTTTGGAGGCTCATAACTCTTGTTCTACAAGAGATACTGGGATCTCCTTTGGATATGTTATAGTACTCTTTGCTCCCCATACAAGGATACTTTAAACTTGAGGCTACCTGAATATCGTCGTCAACTTATTTTTTGTCTCACTTATTGTAAGAAGGTTACTTTTGATTTTTGAAAATAAACTTTGCAGGCTCGTAACTCTGTTTCTACTGGAGATACGGGGATGTCCTTTGAGTATGTTATAGACCAATTTGTCCCCCATCTAGCCATACTAAGAATTAGGGCTACGTTAAACAGTAGTCGAGTAATTAAGCTAATCGTAAACAAACAAACCCCTCCATAGGAAATACATTAGACTAAATTCTGGAGGCTCGTAACTCTGGTTCTACCAGAGATACGGGGATGTAAATAATGTAACCTTGACACAAATGTTCGGATAATTATAAAGGTCTTTGCATGTTCCAAGCAAAAAAAAAAAAAAAACTTCGCGGTTTCGAACCTGTGGCCTTCTGGGAGGGAGGCGGATGCGATAACCGCTACACTAATGATATGTTATTATTTTTAATCGAAAGAACAGGGTCAAGTAATTAAGCAATACGTGAACAAACAAACCCCTCCATAGAAAATGCATTAGACTATAGTTTGCAGGCTCGTAACTCTGGTTCTACCAGAGATACGGGGATGTAAATAATGTGACCTTGACACAAATGTTCGGATAACTATAAAAAAAAACTTCGCGGTTTCGAACCTGTGGCCTTCCGGGAGTGAGGCGGATGCGATAACCGCTACACTAAAGATATGTTATTATTTTTAATCGAAAGAACAGGGTCAAGTAATTAAGCAATACGTGAACAAACAAACCCCTCCATAGAAAATGCATTAGACTATAGTTTGCAATCTCGTAACTCTGTTTCTACTGGAGATACGGGGATGTCCTTAGGATATGTTATAGTCCAATTTGTCCTTCATCTAACCATTTTAAAAACTTTGGGCTACGACAAACAGGGGCCGAGTACTTAAGCAAAACGTAAAGAAACAAACCCCCTCCATGGGAAATGAGTTAGACTATAATTTGCAGGCTCGTAACTCTGTTTCTACTGGAGATACGGGGATGTCCTTTGAGTATGGTATTGTCCAATTTGTCCCCCATCTAACCATACTAAAAACGTTGGGCTACGACAAACAGGGGCCGAGTAATTAAGTTAAACGTAAACAAACAACCCCTCCATAGGAAATGCATTAGACTATAATTTGCAGGCTCGTAACTCTGTTTCTACTGGAGGTACGGGGATGTCTTTGAGTATGTTTTAGTCCAATTTGTCCGTCATCTAACCATACTAAAAACATTGAGCTAGGACAAACAGGGGCCGAGATATTAAGCAAAATGTTCGTCAACTTTGGTATCGTCCCACTTATTTTTATTATGTTACTTATGATTTTTGCACTAAACTTTGGAGGCTCATAACTCTTGTTCTACAAGAGATACTGGGATCTCCTTTGGATATGTTATAGTACTCTTTGCTCCCCATACAAGGATACTTTAAACTTGAGGCTACCTCAATAACGTCGTCAACTTATTTCTTGTCTCACTTATTGTTAGAAGGTTACTTTTGATTTTTGAAAATAAACTTTGCAGGCTCGTAACTCTGTTTCTACTGGAGATACGGGGATGTCCTTTGAGTATGTTATAGACCAATTTGTCCCCCATCTAGCCATACTAAGAATTAGGGCTACGACAAACAGTTGTCGAGTAATTAAGCTAATAGTAAACAAACAAACCCCTCCATAGGAAATAAATTAGACTAAATTCTGGAGGCTCGTAACTCTGGTTCTACCAGAGATACGGGGATGTAAATAATGTGACCTTGACACAAATGTTCGGATAACTATAAAAAAAAAACTTCGCGGTTTCGAACCTGTGGCCTTCCGGGAGTGAGGCGGATGCGATAACCGCTACACTAAAGATATGTTATTATTTTTAATCGAAAGAACAGGGTCAAGTAATTAAGCAATACGTGAACAAACAAACCCCTCCATAGAAAATGCATTAGACTATAGTTTGCAATCTCGTAACTCTGTTTCTACTGGAGATACGGGGATGTCCTTAGGACATGTTATAGTCCAATTTGTCCTTCATCTAACCATTTTAAAAACTTTGGGCTACGACAAACAGGGGCCGAGTACTTAAGCAAAACGTAAAGAAACAAACCCCCTCCATGGGAAATGAGTTAGACTATAATTTGCAGGCTCGTAACTCTGTTTCTACTGGAGATACGGGGATGTCCTTTGAGTATGGTATTGTCCAATTTGTCCCCCATCTAACCATACTAAAAACGTTGGGCTACGACAAACAGGGGCCGAGTAATTAAGTTAAACGTAAACAAACAACCCCTCCATAGGAAATGCATTAGACTATATTTTGCAGGCTCGTAACTCTGTTTCTACTGGAGGTACGGGGATGTCTTTGAGTAGTTTTAGTCCAATTTGTCCGTCATCTAACCATACTAAAAACATTGAGCTAGGACAAACAGGGGCCGAGATATTAAGCAAAATGTTCGTCAACTTTGGTATCGTCTCACTTATTTTTATTATGTTACTTATGATTTTTGCACTAAACTTTGGAGGCTCATAACTCTTGTTCTACAAGAGATACTGGGATCTCCTTTGGATATGTTATAGTACTCTTTGCTCCCCATACAAGGATACTTTAAACTTGAGGCTACCTCAATAACGTCGTCAACTTATTTCTTGTCTCACTTATTGTTAGAAGGTTACTTTTGATTTTTGAAAATAAACTTTGCAGGCTCGTAACTCTGTTTCTACTGGAGATACGGGGATGTCCTTTGAGTATGTTATAGACCAATTTGTCCCCCATCTAGCCATACTAAGAATTAGGGCTACGACAAACAGTTGTCGAGTAATTAAGCTAATAGTAAACAAACAAACCCCTCCATAGGAAATAAATTAGACTAAATTCTGGAGGCTCGTAACTCTGGTTCTACCAGAGATACGGGGATGTAAATAATGTGACCTTGACACAAATGTTCGGATAATTATAAAGGTCTTTGCATGTTCCAAGCAAAAAAAAACTTCGCGGTTTCGAACCTGTGGCCTTCCGGGAGTGAGGCTGATGCGATAACCGCTACACTAAAGATATGTTATTATTTTTAATCGAAAGAACAGGGTCAAGTAATTAAGCAATACGTGAACAAACAAACCCCTCCATAGAAAATGCATTAGACTATACTTTGCAGGCTCGTAACTCTGTTTCTACTGTAGATACGGGGATGTCCTTTGAGTATGTTATAGTCCAATTTGTCCCCCATCTAACCATACTAAAAACATTGAGCTACGACAAACAGGGGCCGAGTAATTAAGCTAAACGTAAACAAACAACCCGTCCATAGGAAATGCATAAGACTATACTTTGCAGGCCCATAACTCTGTGTCTACTAGAGATGCGGGGATGTCCTTAGGATATGATAAAGTCCAAATTGTCCCCCATCTAACCATACTAATAACATTGAGCTACGACAAACAGGGGCCGAGATATTAAGCAAAATGTTCGTCAACTTTGGTATCGTCTCACTTATTTTTATTATGTTACTTATGATTTTTGCACTAAACTTTGGAGGCTCATAACTCTTGTTCTACAAGAGATACTGGGATCTCCTTTGGATATGTTATAGTACTCTTTGCTCCCCATACAAGGATACTTTAAACTTGAGGCTACCTGAATATCGTCGTCAACTTATTTTTTGTCTCACTTATTGTAAGAAGGTTACTTTTGATTTTTGAAAATAAACTTTGCAGGCTCGTAACTCTTTTTCTACTGGAGATACGGGGATGTCCTTTGAGTATGTTATAGACCAATTTGTCCCCCATCTAGCCATACTAAGAATTAGGGCTACGACAAACAGTAGTCGAGTAATTAAGCTAATAGTAAACAAACAAACCCCTCCATAGGAAATAAATTAGACTAAATTCTGGAGGCTCGTAACTCTGGTTCTACCAGAGATACGGGGATGTAAATAATGTGACCTTGACACAAATGTTCGGATAATTATAAAGGTCTTTGCATGTTCCAAGCAAAAAAAAAACTTCGCGGTTTCGAACCTGTGGCCTTCCGGGAGTGAGGCTGATGCGATAACCGCTACACTAAAGATATGTTATTATTTTTAATCGAAAGAACAGGGTCAAGTAATTAAGCAATACGTGAACAAACAAACCCCTCCATAGAAAATGCATTAGACTATAGTTTGCAGGCTCGTAACTCTGGTTCTACCAGAGATACAGGGATGTAAATAATGTGACCTTGACACAAATGTTCGGATAACTATAAAAAAAAAACTTCGTGGTTTCGAACCTGTGGCCTTCCGGGAGTGAGGCGGATGCGATAACCGCTACACTAAAGATATGTTATTATTTTTAATCGAAAGAACAGGGTCAAGTAATTAAGCAATACGTGAACAAACAAACCCCTCCATAGAAAATGCATTAGACTATAGTTTGCAATCTCGTAACTCTGTTTCTACTGGAGATACGGGGATGTCCTTAGGATATGTTATAGTCCAATTTGTCCTTCATCTAACCATTTTAAAAACTTTGGGCTACGACAAACAGGGGCCGAGTACTTAAGCAAAACGTAAAGAAACAAACCCCCTCCATGGGAAATGAGTTAGACTATAATTTGCAGGCTCGTAACTCTGTTTCTACTGAAGATACGGGGATGTCCTTTGAGTATGGTATTGTCCAATTTGTCCCCCATCTAACCATACTAAAAACGTTGGGCTACGACAAACAGGGGCCGAGTAATTAAGTTAAACGTAAACAAACAACCCCTCCATAGGAAATGCATTAGACTATACTTTGCAGGCTCGTAACTCTGTTTCTACTGGAGGTACGGGGATGTCTTTGAGTATGTTTTAGTCCAATTTGTCCGTCATCTAACCATACTAAAAACATTGAGCTAGGACAAACAGGGGCCGAGATATTAAGCAAAATGTTCGTCAACTTTGGTATCGTCTCACTTATTTTTATTATGTTACTTATGATTTTTGCACTAAACTTTGGAGGCTCATAACTCTTGTTCTACAAGAGATACTGGGATCTCCTTTGGATATGTTATAGTACTCTTTGCTCCCCATACAAGGATACTTTAAACTTGAGGCTACCTCAATAACGTCGTCAACTTATTTCTTGTCTCACTTATTGTTAGAAGGTTACTTTTGATTTTTGAAAATAAACTTTGCAGGCTCGTAACTCTGTTTCTACTGGAGATACGGGGATGTCCTTTGAGTATGTTATAGACCAATTTGTCCCCCATCTAGCCATACTAAGAATTAGGGCTACGACAAACAGTTGTCGAGTAATTAAGCTAATAGTAAACAAACAAACCCCTCCATAGGAAATAAATTAGACTAAATTCTGGAGGCTCGTAACTCTGGTTCTACCAGAGATACGGGGATGTAAATAATGTGACCTTGACACAAATGTTCGGATAATTATAAAGGTCTTTGCATGTTCCAAGCAAAAAAAAAACTTCGCGGTTTCGAACCTGTGGCCTTCCGGGAGTGAGGCTGATGCGATAACCGCTACACTAAAGATATGTTATTATTTTTAATCGAAAGAACAGGGTCAAGTAATTAAGCAATACGTGAACAAACAAACCCCTCCATAGAAAATGCATTAGACTATAATTTGCAGGCTCGTAACTCTGTTTCTACTGTAGATACGGGGATGTCCTTTGAGTATGCTATAGTCCAATTTGTCCCCCATCTAACCATACTAAAAACATTGAGCTACGACAAACAGTAGTCGAGTAATTAAGCTAATCGTAAACAAACAAACCCCTCCATAGGAAATCCATTAGACTAAATTCTGGAGGCTCGTAACTCTGGTTCTACCAGAGATACGGGGATGTAAATAATGTGACCTTGACACAAATGTTCGGATAATTATAAAAAAAAACTTCGCGGTTTCGAACCTGTGGCCTTCCGGGAGTAGGGCGGATGCGATAACCGCTACACTAAAGATATGTTATTATTTTTAATCGAAAGAACAGGGTCAAGTAATTAAGCAATACGTGAACAAACAAACCCCTCCATAGAAAATGCATTAGACTATACTTTGCAGGCTCGTAACTCTGTTTCTACTGTAGATACGGCGATGTCCTTTGAGTATGTTATATTCCAAATAGTCCCGCATCTAACCATACTAAAAACATTGAGCTACGACAAACAGGGGCCGAGTAATTAAGCTAAACGTAAACAAACAACCCGTCCAAAGGAAATGCATTAGACTATGCTTTGCAGGCCCATAACTCTGTGTCTACTAGAGATACGGGGATGTCCTTGGGATATGTTATAGTCCAAATTGTCCCCCATCTAATTATACTAAAAACATTGAGCTACGACAAACAGGGGCCGAGATATTAAGCAAAATGTTCGTCAACTTTGGTATCGTCTCACTTATTTTTATTATGTTACTTATGATTTTTGCTCTAAACTTTGGAGGCTCATAACTCTTGTTCTACAAGAGATACTGGGATCTCCTTTGGATATGTGATAGTACTCTTTGCTCCCCATACAAGGATACTTTAAACTTGAGGCTACCGCAATATCGTCGTCAACTTACTTTTTGTCTCACTTATTGTTAGAAGGTTACTTTTGATTTTGGAAAATAAACTTTGCAGGCTCGTAACTCTGTTTCTACTGGAGATACGGGGATGTCCTTTGAGTATGTTATAGACCAATTTGTCCCCCATCTAGCCATACTAAGAATGAGGGCTACGACAAACAGTAGTCGAGTAATTAAGCTAATCGTAAACAAACAAACCCCTCCATAGGAAATACATTAGACTAAATTCTGGAGGCTCGTAACTCTGGTTCTACCAGAGATTCGGGGATGTAAATAATGTGACCTTGACACAAATGTTCGGATAATTATAAAAAAAACTTCGCGGTTTCGAACCTGTTACCTTCCGGGAGTGAGGCGGATGCGATAACCGCTACACTAAAGATATGTTATTATTTTTAATTGAAAGAACAGGGTCAAGTAATTAAGCAATACGTGAACAAACAAACTCCTCCATAGGAAATGAGTTAGACTATACTTTGCAGGCTCGTAACTCTGTTTCTACTGGAGATACGGGGATGTCCTTTGAGTATGTTATAGACCAATTTGTCCCCCATCTAGCCATACTAAGAATTAGGGCTACGACAAACAGTAGTCGAGTAATTAAGCTAATCGTAAACAAACAAACCCCTCCATAGGAAATACATTGGACTAAATTCTGGAGGCTCGTAACTCTGGTTCTACCAGAGTTACGGGGATGTAAATAATGTGACCTTGACACAAATGTTCGGATAATTATAAAGGTCTTTGCATGTTCCAAGCAAAAAAAAAATTCGCGGGTTCGAACCTGTGGCCTTTCGAGAGTGAGGCGGACGCGATAACCGCTACACTAAAGATATGTTATTATTTTTAATCGAAAGAACAGGGTCAAGTAATTAAGCAATACTTGAACAAACAAACCCCTCCATAGAAAATGCATTAGACTATACTTTGCAGGCTCGTAACTCTGTTTCTACTGGAGATACGGGGATGTCCTTTGAGTATGTTATAGTCCAATTTGTCTCCCATCTAACCATACTAAAAACATTGAGCAACGACAAACAGTAGTCGAGTAATTAAGCTAATCGTAAACAAACAAACCCCTCCATAGGAAATACATTGGACTAAATTCTGGAGGCTCGTAACTCTGGTTCTACCAGAGATACGGGGATGTAAATAATGTGACCTTGACACAAATGTTCGGATAATTATAAAGGTCTTTGCATGTTCCAAGCAAAAAAAAAACTTCGCGGTTTCGAACCTGTGGCCTTCCGGGAGTGAGGCGGATGCGATAACCGCTACACTAAAGATATATTATTATTTTTAATCGAAAGAACAGGGTCAAGTAATTAAGCAATACGTGAACAAACAAACCCCTCCATAGAAAATGCATTAGACTATATTTTGCAGGCTCGTAACTCTGTTTCTACTGGAGATACGGGGATGTCCTTTGAGTATGTTATAGTCCAATTTGTCCCCCATCTAACCATACTAAAAACATTGAGCAACGACAAACAGTAGTCGAGTAATTAAGCTAATCGTAAACAAACAAACCCCTCCATAGGAAATACATTGGACTAAATTCTGGAGGCTCGTAACTCTGGTTCTACCAGAGATACGGGGATGTAAATAATGTGACCTTGACACAAATGTTCGGATAATTATAAAGGTCTTTGCATGTTCCAAGCAAAAAAAAACTTCGCGGTTTCGAACCTGTGGCCTTCCGGGAGTGAGGCGGATGCGATAACCGCTACACTAAAGATATATTATTATTTTTAATCGAAAGAACAGGGTCAAGTAATTAAGCAATACGTGAACAAACAAACCCCTCCATAGAAAATGCATTAGACTATACTTTGCAGGCTCGTAACTCTGTTTCTACTGGAGATACGGGGATGTCCTTTGAGTATGTTATAGTCCAATTTGTCCCCCATCTAACCATACTAAAAACATTGAGCAACGACAAACAGTAGTCGAGTAATTAAGCTAATCGTAAACAAACAAACCCCTCCATAGGAAATACATTGGACTAAATTCTGGAGGCTCGTAACTCTGGTTCTACCAGAGATACGGGGATGTAAATAATGTGACCTTGACACAAATGTTCGGATAATTATAAAGGTCTTTGCATGTTCCAAGCAAAAAAAAAACTTCGCGGTTTCGAACCTGTGGCCTTCCGGGAGTGAGGCGGATGCGATAACCGCTACACTAAAGATATATTATTATTTTTAATCGAAAGAACAGGGTCAAGTAATTAAGCAATACGTGAACAAACAAACCCCTCCATAGAAAATGCATTAGACTATACTTTGCAGGCTCGTAACTCTGTTTCTACTGGAGATACGGGGATGTCCTTTGAGTATGTTATAGTCCAATTTGTCCCCCATCTAACCATACTAAAAACATTGAGCAACGACAAACAGTAGTCGAGTAATTAAGCTAATCGTAAACAAACAAACCCCTCCATAGGAAATACATTGGACTAAATTCTGGAGGCTCGTAACTCTGGTTCTACCAGAGATACGGGGATGTAAATAATGTGACCTTGACACAAATGTTCGGATAATTATAAAGGTCTTTGCATGTTCCAAGCAAAAAAAAAAACTTCGCGGTTTCGAACCTGTGGCCTTCCGGGAGTGAGGCGGATGCGATAACCGCTACACTAAAGATATGTTATTATTTTTAATCGAAAGAACAGGGTCAAGTAATTAAGCAATACGTGAACAAACAAACCCCTCCATAGAAAATGCATTAGACTATACTTTGCAGGCTCGTAACTCTGTTTCTACTGGAGATACGGGGATGTCCTTAGGATATGATATAGTCCAATTTGTCCTTCATCTAACCATACAAAAAACTTTGGGCTACGACAAACAGGGGCCGAGTACTTAAGCAAAACGTAAAGAAACAAACCCCCTCCATAGGAAATGAGTTAGTCTATACTTTGCAGGCTCGTAACTCTGTTTCCACTGGAGATACGGGGATGTCCTTTGAGTATGTTATAGTCCAATTTGTCCCCCATCTAACGATACTAAAAACATTGAGCTACGACAAACAGGGGCCGAGTAATTAAGCTAAACGTAAAAAAACAACCCGTCCATAGGAAATGCATTAGACTATACTTTGCAGGCCCATAACTCTGTGTCTACTAGAGATACGGGGATGTCCTTAGGATATGATATAGTCCAAATTGTCCCCCATCTAACCATAATAAAAACATTGAGCTACGACAAACAAGGGCCGAGATATTAAGCAAAATGTTCGTCAACTTTGGTATCGTCTCACTTATTTTTATTATGTTACTTATGATTTTTGCACTAAACTTTGGAGGCTCATAACTCTTGTTCTACAAGAGATACTGGGATCTCCTTTGGATATGTTATAGTACTCTTTGCTCCCCATACAAGGATACTTTAAACTTGAGGCTACCGCAATATCGTCGTCAACTTATTTTTTGTCTCACTTATTGTTAGAAGGTTTCTTTTGATTTTTGAAAATAAACTTTGCAGGCTCGTAACTCTGTTTCTACTGGAGATACGGGGATGTCCTTTGAGTATGTTATAGACCAATTTGTCCCCCATCTAGCCATACTAAGAATTAGGGCTACGACAAACAGTAGTCGAGTAATTAAGCTAATCGTAAACAAACAAACCCCTCCATAGGAAATACATTAGACTAAATTATGGAGGCTCGTAACTCTGGTTCTACCAGAGATACGGGGATGTAAATAATGTGACCTTGACACAAATGTTCGGATAAATATAAAAAAAACTTCGCGGTTTCGAACCTGTGGCCTTCCGGGAGTGAGGCGGATGCGATAACCGCTACACTAAAGATATGTTATTATTTTTAATCGAAAGAACAGGGTCAAGTAATTAAGCAATACGTGAACAAACAAACCCCTCCATAGAAAATGCATTAGAATATACTTTGCAGGCTCGTAACTCTGTTTCTACTGTAGATACGGGGATGTCCTATGAGTATGTTATAGTCCAATTTGTCCCCCATCTAACCATACTAAAAACATTGAGCTACGACAAACAGGGGCCGAGTAATTAAGCTAAACGTAAACAAACAACCCGTCCTTAGGAAATGCATTAGACTATACTTTGCAGGCCCATAACTCTGTGTCTACTAGAGATACGGGGATGTCCTTAGGATATGATATAGTCCAAATTGTCCCCCATCTAACCATAATAAAAACATTGAGCTACGACAAACAAGGGCCGAGATATTAAGCAAAATGTTCGTCAACTTTGGTATCGTCTCACTTATTTTTATTATGTTACTTATGATTTTTGCACTAAACTTTGGAGGCTCATAACTCTTGTTCTACAAGAGATACTGGGATCTCCTTTGGATATGTTATAGTACTCTTTGCTCCCCATACAAGGATACTTTAAACTTGAGGCTACCGCAATATCGTCGTCAACTTATTTTTTGTCTCACTTATTGTTAGAAGGTTTCTTTTGATTTTTGAAAATAAACTTTGCAGGCTCGTAACTCTGTTTCTACTGGAGATACGGGGATGTCCTTTGAGTATGTTATAGACCAATTTGTCCCCCATCTAGCCATACTAAGAATTAGGGCTACGACAAACAGTAGTCGAGTAATTAAGCTAATCGTAAACAAACAAACCCCTCCATAGGAAATACATTAGACTAAATTATGGAGGCTCGTAACTCTGGTTCTACCAGAGATACGGGGATGTAAATAATGTGACCTTGACACAAATGTTCGGATAAATATAAAAAAAACTTCGCGGTTTCGAACCTGTGGCCTTCCGGGAGTGAGGCGGATGCGATAACCGCTACACTAAAGATATGTTATTATTTTTAATCGAAAGAACAGGGTCAAGTAATTAAGCAATACGTGAACAAACAAACCCCTCCATAGAAAATGCATTAGAATATACTTTGCAGGCTCGTAACTCTGTTTCTACTGTAGATACGGGGATGTCCTATGAGTATGTTATAGTCCAATTTGTCCCCCATCTAACCATACTAAAAACATTGAGCTACGACAAACAGGGGCCGAGTAATTAAGCTAAACGTAAACAAACAACCCGTCCTTAGGAAATGCATTAGACTATACTTTGCAGGCCCATAACTCTGTGTCTACTAGAGATACGGGGATGTCCTTAGGATATGATATAGTCCAAATTGTCCCCCATCTAACCATACAAAAAACTTTGGGCTACGACAAACAGGGGCCGAGTACTTAAGCAAAACGTAAAGAAACAAACCCCCTCCATAGGAAATGAGTTAGTCTATACTTTGCAGGCTCGTAACTCTGTTTCCACTGGAGATACGGGGATGTCCTTTGAGTATGTTATAGTCCAATTTGTCCCCCATCTAACGATACTAAAAACATTGAGCTACGACAAACAGGGGCCGAGTAATTAAGCTAAACGTAAAAAAACAACCCGTCCATAGGAAATGCATTAGACTATACTTTGCAGGCCCATAACTCTGTGTCTACTAGAGATACGGGGATGTCCTTAGGATATGATATAGTCCAAATTGTCCCCCATCTAACCATAATAAAAACATTGAGCTACGACAAACAAGGGCCGAGATATTAAGCAAAATGTTCGTCAACTTTGGTATCGTCTCACTTATTTTTATTATGTTACTTATGATTTTTGCACTAAACTTTGGAGGCTCATAACTCTTGTTCTACAAGAGATACTGGGATCTCCTTTGGATATGTTATAGTACTCTTTGCTCCCCATACAAGGATACTTTAAACTTGAGGCTACCGCAATATCGTCGTCAACTTATTTTTTGTCTCACTTATTGTTAGAAGGTTTCTTTTGATTTTTGAAAATAAACTTTGCAGGCTCGTAACTCTGTTTCTACTGGAGATACGGGGATGTCCTTTGAGTATGTTATAGACCAATTTGTCCCCCATCTAGCCATACTAAGAATTAGGGCTACGACAAACAGTAGTCGAGTAATTAAGCTAATCGTAAACAAACAAACCCCTCCATAGGAAATACATTAGACTAAATTATGGAGGCTCGTAACTCTGGTTCTACCAGAGATACGGGGATGTAAATAATGTGACCTTGACACAAATGTTCGGATAAATATAAAAAAAACTTCGCGGTTTCGAACCTGTGGCCTTCCGGGAGTGAGGCGGATGCGATAACCGCTACACTAAAGATATGTTATTATTTTTAATCGAAAGAACAGGGTCAAGTAATTAAGCAATACGTGAACAAACAAACCCCTCCATAGAAAATGCATTAGAATATACTTTGCAGGCTCGTAACTCTGTTTCTACTGTAGATACGGGGATGTCCTATGAGTATGTTATAGTCCAATTTGTCCCCCATCTAACCATACTAAAAACATTGAGCTACGACAAACAGGGGCCGAGTAATTAAGCTAAACGTAAACAAACAACCCGTCCTTAGGAAATGCATTAGACTATACTTTGCAGGCCCATAACTCTGTGTCTACTAGAGATACGGGGATGTCCTTAGGATATGATATAGTCCAAATTGTCCCCCATCTAACCATAATAAAAACATTGAGCTACGACAAACAAGGGCCGAGATATTAAGCAAAATGTTCGTCAACTTTGGTATCGTCTCACTTATTTTTATTATGTTACTTATGATTTTTGCACTAAACTTTGGAGGCTCATAACTCTTGTTCTACAAGAGATACTGGGATCTCCTTTGGATATGTTATAGTACTCTTTGCTCCCCATACAAGGATACTTTAAACTTGAGGCTACCGCAATATCGTCGTCAACTTATTTTTTGTCTCACTTATTGTTAGAAGGTTTCTTTTGATTTTTGAAAATAAACTTTGCAGGCTCGTAACTCTGTTTCTACTGGAGATACGGGGATGTCCTTTGAGTATGTTATAGACCAATTTGTCCCCCATCTAGCCATACTAAGAATTAGGGCTACGACAAACAGTAGTCGAGTAATTAAGCTAATCGTAAACAAACAAACCCCTCCATAGGAAATACATTAGACTAAATTATGGAGGCTCGTAACTCTGGTTCTACCAGAGATACGGGGATGTAAATAATGTGACCTTGACACAAATGTTCGGATAAATATAAAAAAAACTTCGCGGTTTCGAACCTGTGGCCTTCCGGGAGTGAGGCGGATGCGATAACCGCTACACTAAAGATATGTTATTATTTTTAATCGAAAGAACAGGGTCAAGTAATTAAGCAATACGTGAACAAACAAACCCCTCCATAGAAAATGCATTAGAATATACTTTGCAGGCTCGTAACTCTGTTTCTACTGTAGATACGGGGATGTCCTATGAGTATGTTATAGTCCAATTTGTCCCCCATCTAACCATACTAAAAACATTGAGCTACGACAAACAGGGGCCGAGTAATTAAGCTAAACGTAAACAAACAACCCGTCCTTAGGAAATGCATTAGACTATACTTTGCAGGCCCATAACTCTGTGTCTACTAGAGATACGGGGATGTCCTTAGGATATGATATAGTCCAAATTGTCCCCCATCTAACCATAATAAAAACATTGAGCTACGACAAACAAGGGCCGAGATATTAAGCAAAATGTTCGTCAACTTTGGTATCGTCTCACTTATTTTTATTATGTTACTTATGATTTTTGCACTAAACTTTGGAGGCTCATAACTCTTGTTCTACAAGAGATACTGGGATCTCCTTTGGATATGTTATAGTACTCTTTGCTCCCCATACAAGGATACTTTAAACTTGAGGCTACCGCAATATCGTCGTCAACTTATTTTTTGTCTCACTTATTGTTAGAAGGTTTCTTTTGATTTTTGAAAATAAACTTTGCAGGCTCGTAACTCTGTTTCTACTGGAGATACGGGGATGTCCTTTGAGTATGTTATAGACCAATTTGTCCCCCATCTAGCCATACTAAGAATTAGGGCTACGACAAACAGTAGTCGAGTAATTAAGCTAATCGTAAACAAACAAACCCCTCCATAGGAAATACATTAGACTAAATTATGGAGGCTCGTAACTCTGGTTCTACCAGAGATACGGGGATGTAAATAATGTGACCTTGACACAAATGTTCGGATAAATATAAAAAAAACTTCGCGGTTTCGAACCTGTGGCCTTCCGGGAGTGAGGCGGATGCGATAACCGCTACACTAAAGATATGTTATTATTTTTAATCGAAAGAACAGGGTCAAGTAATTAAGCAATACGTGAACAAACAAACCCCTCCATAGAAAATGCATTAGAATATACTTTGCAGGCTCGTAACTCTGTTTCTACTGTAGATACGGGGATGTCCTATGAGTGTGTTATAGTCCAATTTGTCCCCCATCTAACCATACTAAAAACATTGAGCTACGACAAACAGGGGCCGAGTAATTAAGCTAAACGTAAACAAACAACCCGTCCATAGGAAATGCATTAGACTATACTTTGCAGGCCCATAACTCTGTGTCTACTAGAGATACGGGGATGTCCTTAGGATATGATATAGTCCAAATTGTCCCCCATCTAACCATAATAAAAACATTGAGCTACGACAAACAAGGGCCGAGATATTAAGCAAAATGTTCGTCAACTTTGGTATCGTCTCACTTATTTTTATTATGTTACTTATGATTTTTGCACTAAACTTTGGAGGCTCATAACTCTTGTTCTACAAGAGATACTGGGATCTCCTTTGGATATGTTATAGTACTCTTTGCTCCCCATACAAGGATACTTTAAACTTGAGGCTACCGCAATATCGTCGTCAACTTATTTTTTGTCTCACTTATTGTTAGAAGGTTTCTTTTGATTTTTGAAAATAAACTTTGCAGGCTCGTAACTCTGTTTCTACTGGAGATACGGGGATGTCCTTTGAGTATGTTATAGACCAATTTGTCCCCCATCTAGCCATACTAAGAATTAGGGCTACGACAAACAGTAGTCGAGTAATTAAGCTAATCGTAAACAAACAAACCCCTCCATAGGAAATACATTAGACTAAATTATGGAGGCTCGTAACTCTGGTTCTACCAGAGATACGGGGATGTAAATAATGTGACCTTGACACAAATGTTCGGATAAATATAAAAAAAACTTCGCGGTTTCGAACCTGTGGCCTTCCGGGAGTGAGGCGGATGCGATAACCGCTACACTAAAGATATGTTATTATTTTTAATCGAAAGAACAGGGTCAAGTAATTAAGCAATACGTGAACAAACAAACCCCTCCATAGAAAATGCATTAGAATATACTTTGCAGGCTCGTAACTCTGTTTCTACTGTAGATACGGGGATGTCCTATGAGTATGTTATAGTCCAATTTGTCCCCCATCTAACCATACTAAAAACATTGAGCTACGACAAACAGGGGCCGAGTAATTAAGCTAAACGTAAACAAACAACCCGTCCTTAGGAAATGCATTAGACTATACTTTGCAGGCCCATAACTCTGTGTCTACTAGAGATACGGGGATGTCCTTAGGATATGATATAGTCCAAATTGTCCCCCATCTAACCATAATAAAAACATTGAGCTACGACAAACAAGGGCCGAGATATTAAGCAAAATGTTCGTCAACTTTGGTATCGTCTCACTTATTTTTATTATGTTACTTATGATTTTTGCACTAAACTTTGGAGGCTCATAACTCTTGTTCTACAAGAGATACTGGGATCTCCTTTGGATATGTTATAGTACTCTTTGCTCCCCATACAAGGATACTTTAAACTTGAGGCTACCGCAATATCGTCGTCAACTTATTTTTTGTCTCACTTATTGTTAGAAGGTTTCTTTTGATTTTTGAAAATAAACTTTGCAGGCTCGTAACTCTGTTTCTACTGGAGATACGGGGATGTCCTTTGAGTATGTTATAGACCAATTTGTCCCCCATCTAGCCATACTAAGAATTAGGGCTACGACAAACAGTAGTCGAGTAATTAAGCTAATCGTAAACAAACAAACCCCTCCATAGGAAATACATTAGACTAAATTATGGAGGCTCGTAACTCTGGTTCTACCAGAGATACGGGGATGTAAATAATGTGACCTTGACACAAATGTTCGGATAAATATAAAAAAAACTTCGCGGTTTCGAACCTGTGGCCTTCCGGGAGTGAGGCGGATGCGATAACCGCTACACTAAAGATATGTTATTATTTTTAATCGAAAGAACAGGGTCAAGTAATTAAGCAATACGTGAACAAACAAACCCCTCCATAGAAAATGCATTAGAATATACTTTGCAGGCTCGTAACTCTGTTTCTACTGTAGATACGGGGATGTCCTATGAGTATGTTATAGTCCAATTTGTCCCCCATCTAACCATACTAAAAACATTGAGCTACGACAAACAGGGGCCGAGTAATTAAGCTAAACGTAAACAAACAACCCGTCCTTAGGAAATGCATTAGACTATACTTTGCAGGCCCATAACTCTGTGTCTACTAGAGATACGGGGATGTCCTTAGGATATGATATAGTCCAAATTGTCCCCCATCTAACCATAATAAAAACATTGAGCTACGACAAACAAGGGCCGAGATATTAAGCAAAATGTTCGTCAACTTTGGTATCGTCTCACTTATTTTTATTATGTTACTTATGATTTTTGCACTAAACTTTGGAGGCTCATAACTCTTGTTCTACAAGAGATACTGGGATCTCCTTTGGATATGTTATAGTACTCTTTGCTCCCCATACAAGGATACTTTAAACTTGAGGCTACCGCAATATCGTCGTCAACTTATTTTTTGTCTCACTTATTGTTAGAAGGTTTCTTTTGATTTTTGAAAATAAACTTTGCAGGCTCGTAACTCTGTTTCTACTGGAGATACGGGGATGTCCTTTGAGTATGTTATAGACCAATTTGTCCCCCATCTAGCCATACTAAGAATTAGGGCTACGACAAACAGTAGTCGAGTAATTAAGCTAATCGTAAACAAACAAACCCCTCCATAGGAAATACATTAGACTAAATTATGGAGGCTCGTAACTCTGGTTCTACCAGAGATACGGGGATGTAAATAATGTGACCTTGACACAAATGTTCGGATAAATATAAAAAAAACTTCGCGGTTTCGAACCTGTGGCCTTCCGGGAGTGAGGCGGATGCGATAACCGCTACACTAAAGATATGTTATTATTTTTAATCGAAAGAACAGGGTCAAGTAATTAAGCAATACGTGAACAAACAAACCCCTCCATAGAAAATGCATTAGAATATACTTTGCAGGCTCGTAACTCTGTTTCTACTGTAGATACGGGGATGTCCTATGAGTGTGTTATAGTCCAATTTGTCCCCCATCTAACCATACTAAAAACATTGAGCTACGACAAACAGGGGCCGAGTAATTAAGCTAAACGTAAACAAACAACCCGTCCATAGGAAATGCATTAGACTATACTTTGCAGGCCCATAACTCTGTGTCTACTAGAGATACGGGGATGTCCTTAGGATATGATATAGTCCAAATTGTCCCCCATCTAACCATAATAAAAACATTGAGCTACGACAAACAAGGGTCGAGATATTAAGCAAAATGTTCGTCAACTTTGGTATCGTCTCACTTATTTTTATTATGTTACTTATGATTTTTGCACTAAACTTTGGAGGCTCATAACTCTTGTTCTACAAGAGATACTGGGATCTCCTTTGGATATGTTATAGTACTCTTTGCTCCCCATACAAGGATACTTTAAACTTGAGGCTACCGCAATATCGTCGTCAACTTATTTTTTGTCTCACTTATTGTTAGAAGGTTTCTTTTGATTTTTGAAAATAAACTTTGCAGGCTCGTAACTCTGTTTCTACTGGAGATACGGGGATGTCCTTTGAGTATGTTATAGACCAATTTGTCCCCCATCTAGCCATACTAAGAATTAGGGCTACGACAAACAGTAGTCGAGTAATTAAGCTAATCGTAAACAAACAAACCCCTCCATAGGAAATACATTAGACTAAATTATGGAGGCTCGTAACTCTGGTTCTACCAGAGATACGGGGATGTAAATAATGTGACCTTGACACAAATGTTCGGATAAATATAAAAAAAACTTCGCGGTTTCGAACCTGTGGCCTTCCGGGAGTGAGGCGGATGCGATAACCGCTACACTAAAGATATGTTATTATTTTTAATCGAAAGAACAGGGTCAAGTAATTAAGCAATACGTGAACAAACAAACCCCTCCATAGAAAATGCATTAGAATATACTTTGCAGGCTCGTAACTCTGTTTCTACTGTAGATACGGGGATGTCCTATGAGTATGTTATAGTCCAATTTGTCCCCCATCTAACCATACTAAAAACATTGAGCTACGACAAACAGGGGCCGAGTAATTAAGCTAAACGTAAACAAACAACCCGTCCTTAGGAAATGCATTAGACTATACTTTGCAGGCCCATAACTCTGTGTCTACTAGAGATACGGGGATGTCCTTAGGATATGATATAGTCCAAATTGTCCCCCATCTAACCATACAAAAAACTTTGGGCTACGACAAACAGGGGCCGAGTACTTAAGCAAAACGTAAAGAAACAAACCCCCTCCATAGGAAATGAGTTAGTCTATACTTTGCAGGCTCGTAACTCTGTTTCCACTGGAGATACGGGGATGTCCTTTGAGTATGTTATAGTCCAATTTGTCCCCCATCTAACGATACTAAAAACATTGAGCTACGACAAACAGGGGCCGAGTAATTAAGCTAAACGTAAAAAAACAACCCGTCCATAGGAAATGCATTAGACTATACTTTGCAGGCCCATAACTCTGTGTCTACTAGAGATACGGGGATGTCCTTAGGATATGATATAGTCCAAATTGTCCCCCATCTAACCATAATAAAAACATTGAGCTACGACAAACAAGGGCCGAGATATTAAGCAAAATGTTCGTCAACTTTGGTATCGTCTCACTTATTTTTATTATGTTACTTATGATTTTTGCACTAAACTTTGGAGGCTCATAACTCTTGTTCTACAAGAGATACTGGGATCTCCTTTGGATATGTTATAGTACTCTTTGCTCCCCATACAAGGATACTTTAAACTTGAGGCTACCGCAATATCGTCGTCAACTTATTTTTTGTCTCACTTATTGTTAGAAGGTTTCTTTTGATTTTTGAAAATAAACTTTGCAGGCTCGTAACTCTGTTTCTACTGGAGATACGGGGATGTCCTTTGAGTATGTTATAGACCAATTTGTCCCCCATCTAGCCATACTAAGAATTAGGGCTACGACAAACAGTAGTCGAGTAATTAAGCTAATCGTAAACAAACAAACCCCTCCATAGGAAATACATTAGACTAAATTATGGAGGCTCGTAACTCTGGTTCTACCAGAGATACGGGGATGTAAATAATGTGACCTTGACACAAATGTTCGGATAAATATAAAAAAAACTTCGCGGTTTCGAACCTGTGGCCTTCCGGGAGTGAGGCGGATGCGATAACCGCTACACTAAAGATATGTTATTATTTTTAATCGAAAGAACAGGGTCAAGTAATTAAGCAATACGTGAACAAACAAACCCCTCCATAGAAAATGCATTAGAATATACTTTGCAGGCTCGTAACTCTGTTTCTACTGTAGATACGGGGATGTCCTATGAGTATGTTATAGTCCAATTTGTCCCCCATCTAACCATACTAAAAACATTGAGCTACGACAAACAGGGGCCGAGTAATTAAGCTAAACGTAAACAAACAACCCGTCCTTAGGAAATGCATTAGACTATACTTTGCAGGCCCATAACTCTGTGTCTACTAGAGATACGGGGATGTCCTTAGGATATGATATAGTCCAAATTGTCCCCCATCTAACCATAATAAAAACATTGAGCTACGACAAACAAGGGCCGAGATATTAAGCAAAATGTTCGTCAACTTTGGTATCGTCTCACTTATTTTTATTATGTTACTTATGATTTTTGCACTAAACTTTGGAGGCTCATAACTCTTGTTCTACAAGAGATACTGGGATCTCCTTTGGATATGTTATAGTACTCTTTGCTCCCCATACAAGGATACTTTAAACTTGAGGCTACCGCAATATCGTCGTCAACTTATTTTTTGTCTCACTTATTGTTAGAAGGTTTCTTTTGATTTTTGAAAATAAACTTTGCAGGCTCGTAACTCTGTTTCTACTGGAGATACGGGGATGTCCTTTGAGTATGTTATAGACCAATTTGTCCCCCATCTAGCCATACTAAGAATTAGGGCTACGACAAACAGTAGTCGAGTAATTAAGCTAATCGTAAACAAACAAACCCCTCCATAGGAAATACATTAGACTAAATTATGGAGGCTCGTAACTCTGGTTCTACCAGAGATACGGGGATGTAAATAATGTGACCTTGACACAAATGTTCGGATAAATATAAAAAAAACTTCGCGGTTTCGAACCTGTGGCCTTCCGGGAGTGAGGCGGATGCGATAACCGCTACACTAAAGATATGTTATTATTTTTAATCGAAAGAACAGGGTCAAGTAATTAAGCAATACGTGAACAAACAAACCCCTCCATAGAAAATGCATTAGAATATACTTTGCAGGCTCGTAACTCTGTTTCTACTGTAGATACGGGGATGTCCTATGAGTATGTTATAGTCCAATTTGTCCCCCATCTAACCATACTAAAAACATTGAGCTACGACAAACAGGGGCCGAGTAATTAAGCTAAACGTAAACAAACAACCCGTCCTTAGGAAATGCATTAGACTATACTTTGCAGGCCCATAACTCTGTGTCTACTAGAGATACGGGGATGTCCTTAGGATATGATATAGTCCAAATTGTCCCCCATCTAACCATAATAAAAACATTGAGCTACGACAAACAAGGGCCGAGATATTAAGCAAAATGTTCGTCAACTTTGGTATCGTCTCACTTATTTTTATTATGTTACTTATGATTTTTGCACTAAACTTTGGAGGCTCATAACTCTTGTTCTACAAGAGATACTGGGATCTCCTTTGGATATGTTATAGTACTCTTTGCTCCCCATACAAGGATACTTTAAACTTGAGGCTACCGCAATATCGTCGTCAACTTATTTTTTGTCTCACTTATTGTTAGAAGGTTTCTTTTGATTTTTGAAAATAAACTTTGCAGGCTCGTAACTCTGTTTCTACTGGAGATACGGGGATGTCCTTTGAGTATGTTATAGACCAATTTGTCCCCCATCTAGCCATACTAAGAATTAGGGCTACGACAAACAGTAGTCGAGTAATTAAGCTAATCGTAAACAAACAAACCCCTCCATAGGAAATACATTAGACTAAATTATGGAGGCTCGTAACTCTGGTTCTACCAGAGATACGGGGATGTAAATAATGTGACCTTGACACAAATGTTCGGATAAATATAAAAAAAACTTCGCGGTTTCGAACCTGTGGCCTTCCGGGAGTGAGGCGGATGCGATAACCGCTACACTAAAGATATGTTATTATTTTTAATCGAAAGAACAGGGTCAAGTAATTAAGCAATACGTGAACAAACAAACCCCTCCATAGAAAATGCATTAGAATATACTTTGCAGGCTCGTAACTCTGTTTCTACTGTAGATACGGGGATGTCCTATGAGTGTGTTATAGTCCAATTTGTCCCCCATCTAACCATACTAAAAACATTGAGCTACGACAAACAGGGGCCGAGTAATTAAGCTAAACGTAAACAAACAACCCGTCCATAGGAAATGCATTAGACTATACTTTGCAGGCCCATAACTCTGTGTCTACTAGAGATACGGGGATGTCCTTAGGATATGATATAGTCCAAATTGTCCCCCATCTAACCATAATAAAAACATTGAGCTACGACAAACAAGGGCCGAGATATTAAGCAAAATGTTCGTCAACTTTGGTATCGTCTCACTTATTTTTATTATGTTACTTATGATTTTTGCACTAAACTTTGGAGGCTCATAACTCTTGTTCTACAAGAGATACTGGGATCTCCTTTGGATATGTTATAGTACTCTTTGCTCCCCATACAAGGATACTTTAAACTTGAGGCTACCGCAATATCGTCGTCAACTTATTTTTTGTCTCACTTATTGTTAGAAGGTTTCTTTTGATTTTTGAAAATAAACTTTGCAGGCTCGTAACTCTGTTTCTACTGGAGATACGGGGATGTCCTTTGAGTATGTTATAGACCAATTTGTCCCCCATCTAGCCATACTAAGAATTAGGGCTACGACAAACAGTAGTCGAGTAATTAAGCTAATCGTAAACAAACAAACCCCTCCATAGGAAATACATTAGACTAAATTATGGAGGCTCGTAACTCTGGTTCTACCAGAGATACGGGGATGTAAATAATGTGACCTTGACACAAATGTTCGGATAAATATAAAAAAAACTTCGCGGTTTCGAACCTGTGGCCTTCCGGGAGTGAGGCGGATGCGATAACCGCTACACTAAAGATATGTTATTATTTTTAATCGAAAGAACAGGGTCAAGTAATTAAGCAATACGTGAACAAACAAACCCCTCCATAGAAAATGCATTAGAATATACTTTGCAGGCTCGTAACTCTGTTTCTACTGTAGATACGGGGATGTCCTATGAGTATGTTATAGTCCAATTTGTCCCCCATCTAACCATACTAAAAACATTGAGCTACGACAAACAGGGGCCGAGTAATTAAGCTAAACGTAAACAAACAACCCGTCCTTAGGAAATGCATTAGACTATACTTTGCAGGCCCATAACTCTGTGTCTACTAGAGATACGGGGATGTCCTTAGGATATGATATAGTCCAAATTGTCCCCCATCTAACCATACAAAAAACTTTGGGCTACGACAAACAGGGGCCGAGTACTTAAGCAAAACGTAAAGAAACAAACCCCCTCCATAGGAAATGAGTTAGTCTATACTTTGCAGGCTCGTAACTCTGTTTCCACTGGAGATACGGGGATGTCCTTTGAGTATGTTATAGTCCAATTTGTCCCCCATCTAACGATACTAAAAACATTGAGCTACGACAAACAGGGGCCGAGTAATTAAGCTAAACGTAAAAAAACAACCCGTCCATAGGAAATGCATTAGACTATACTTTGCAGGCCCATAACTCTGTGTCTACTAGAGATACGGGGATGTCCTTAGGATATGATATAGTCCAAATTGTCCCCCATCTAACCATAATAAAAACATTGAGCTACGACAAACAAGGGCCGAGATATTAAGCAAAATGTTCGTCAACTTTGGTATCGTCTCACTTATTTTTATTATGTTACTTATGATTTTTGCACTAAACTTTGGAGGCTCATAACTCTTGTTCTACAAGAGATACTGGGATCTCCTTTGGATATGTTATAGTACTCTTTGCTCCCCATACAAGGATACTTTAAACTTGAGGCTACCGCAATATCGTCGTCAACTTATTTTTTGTCTCACTTATTGTTAGAAGGTTTCTTTTGATTTTTGAAAATAAACTTTGCAGGCTCGTAACTCTGTTTCTACTGGAGATACGGGGATGTCCTTTGAGTATGTTATAGACCAATTTGTCCCCCATCTAGCCATACTAAGAATTAGGGCTACGACAAACAGTAGTCGAGTAATTAAGCTAATCGTAAACAAACAAACCCCTCCATAGGAAATACATTAGACTAAATTATGGAGGCTCGTAACTCTGGTTCTACCAGAGATACGGGGATGTAAATAATGTGACCTTGACACAAATGTTCGGATAAATATAAAAAAAACTTCGCGGTTTCGAACCTGTGGCCTTCCGGGAGTGAGGCGGATGCGATAACCGCTACACTAAAGATATGTTATTATTTTTAATCGAAAGAACAGGGTCAAGTAATTAAGCAATACGTGAACAAACAAACCCCTCCATAGAAAATGCATTAGAATATACTTTGCAGGCTCGTAACTCTGTTTCTACTGTAGATACGGGGATGTCCTATGAGTATGTTATAGTCCAATTTGTCCCCCATCTAACCATACTAAAAACATTGAGCTACGACAAACAGGGGCCGAGTAATTAAGCTAAACGTAAACAAACAACCCGTCCTTAGGAAATGCATTAGACTATACTTTGCAGGCCCATAACTCTGTGTCTACTAGAGATACGGGGATGTCCTTAGGATATGATATAGTCCAAATTGTCCCCCATCTAACCATAATAAAAACATTGAGCTACGACAAACAAGGGCCGAGATATTAAGCAAAATGTTCGTCAACTTTGGTATCGTCTCACTTATTTTTATTATGTTACTTATGATTTTTGCACTAAACTTTGGAGGCTCATAACTCTTGTTCTACAAGAGATACTGGGATCTCCTTTGGATATGTTATAGTACTCTTTGCTCCCCATACAAGGATACTTTAAACTTGAGGCTACCGCAATATCGTCGTCAACTTATTTTTTGTCTCACTTATTGTTAGAAGGTTTCTTTTGATTTTTGAAAATAAACTTTGCAGGCTCGTAACTCTGTTTCTACTGGAGATACGGGGATGTCCTTTGAGTATGTTATAGACCAATTTGTCCCCCATCTAGCCATACTAAGAATTAGGGCTACGACAAACAGTAGTCGAGTAATTAAGCTAATCGTAAACAAACAAACCCCTCCATAGGAAATACATTAGACTAAATTATGGAGGCTCGTAACTCTGGTTCTACCAGAGATACGGGGATGTAAATAATGTGACCTTGACACAAATGTTCGGATAAATATAAAAAAAACTTCGCGGTTTCGAACCTGTGGCCTTCCGGGAGTGAGGCGGATGCGATAACCGCTACACTAAAGATATGTTATTATTTTTAATCGAAAGAACAGGGTCAAGTAATTAAGCAATACGTGAACAAACAAACCCCTCCATAGAAAATGCATTAGAATATACTTTGCAGGCTCGTAACTCTGTTTCTACTGTAGATACGGGGATGTCCTATGAGTATGTTATAGTCCAATTTGTCCCCCATCTAACCATACTAAAAACATTGAGCTACGACAAACAGGGGCCGAGTAATTAAGCTAAACGTAAACAAACAACCCGTCCTTAGGAAATGCATTAGACTATACTTTGCAGGCCCATAACTCTGTGTCTACTAGAGATACGGGGATGTCCTTAGGATATGATATAGTCCAAATTGTCCCCCATCTAACCATAATAAAAACATTGAGCTACGACAAACAAGGGCCGAGATATTAAGCAAAATGTTCGTCAACTTTGGTATCGTCTCACTTATTTTTATTATGTTACTTATGATTTTTGCACTAAACTTTGGAGGCTCATAACTCTTGTTCTACAAGAGATACTGGGATCTCCTTTGGATATGTTATAGTACTCTTTGCTCCCCATACAAGGATACTTTAAACTTGAGGCTACCGCAATATCGTCGTCAACTTATTTTTTGTCTCACTTATTGTTAGAAGGTTTCTTTTGATTTTTGAAAATAAACTTTGCAGGCTCGTAACTCTGTTTCTACTGGAGATACGGGGATGTCCTTTGAGTATGTTATAGACCAATTTGTCCCCCATCTAGCCATACTAAGAATTAGGGCTACGACAAACAGTAGTCGAGTAATTAAGCTAATCGTAAACAAACAAACCCCTCCATAGGAAATACATTAGACTAAATTATGGAGGCTCGTAACTCTGGTTCTACCAGAGATACGGGGATGTAAATAATGTGACCTTGACACAAATGTTCGGATAAATATAAAAAAAACTTCGCGGTTTCGAACCTGTGGCCTTCCGGGAGTGAGGCGGATGCGATAACCGCTACACTAAAGATATGTTATTATTTTTAATCGAAAGAACAGGGTCAAGTAATTAAGCAATACGTGAACAAACAAACCCCTCCATAGAAAATGCATTAGAATATACTTTGCAGGCTCGTAACTCTGTTTCTACTGTAGATACGGGGATGTCCTATGAGTGTGTTATAGTCCAATTTGTCCCCCATCTAACCATACTAAAAACATTGAGCTACGACAAACAGGGGCCGAGTAATTAAGCTAAACGTAAACAAACAACCCGTCCATAGGAAATGCATTAGACTATACTTTGCAGGCCCATAACTCTGTGTCTACTAGAGATACGGGGATGTCCTTAGGATATGATATAGTCCAAATTGTCCCCCATCTAACCATAATAAAAACATTGAGCTACGACAAACAAGGGCCGAGATATTAAGCAAAATGTTCGTCAACTTTGGTATCGTCTCACTTATTTTTATTATGTTACTTATGATTTTTGCACTAAACTTTGGAGGCTCATAACTCTTGTTCTACAAGAGATACTGGGATCTCCTTTGGATATGTTATAGTACTCTTTGCTCCCCATACAAGGATACTTTAAACTTGAGGCTACCGCAATATCGTCGTCAACTTATTTTTTGTCTCACTTATTGTTAGAAGGTTTCTTTTGATTTTTGAAAATAAACTTTGCAGGCTCGTAACTCTGTTTCTACTGGAGATACGGGGATGTCCTTTGAGTATGTTATAGACCAATTTGTCCCCCATCTAGCCATACTAAGAATTAGGGCTACGACAAACAGTAGTCGAGTAATTAAGCTAATCGTAAACAAACAAACCCCTCCATAGGAAATACATTAGACTAAATTATGGAGGCTCGTAACTCTGGTTCTACCAGAGATACGGGGATGTAAATAATGTGACCTTGACACAAATGTTCGGATAAATATAAAAAAAACTTCGCGGTTTCGAACCTGTGGCCTTCCGGGAGTGAGGCGGATGCGATAACCGCTACACTAAAGATATGTTATTATTTTTAATCGAAAGAACAGGGTCAAGTAATTAAGCAATACGTGAACAAACAAACCCCTCCATAGAAAATGCATTAGAATATACTTTGCAGGCTCGTAACTCTGTTTCTACTGTAGATACGGGGATGTCCTATGAGTATGTTATAGTCCAATTTGTCCCCCATCTAACCATACTAAAAACATTGAGCTACGACAAACAGGGGCCGAGTAATTAAGCTAAACGTAAACAAACAACCCGTCCTTAGGAAATGCATTAGACTATACTTTGCAGGCCCATAACTCTGTGTCTACTAGAGATACGGGGATGTCCTTAGGATATGATATAGTCCAAATTGTCCCCCATCTAACCATAATAAAAACATTGAGCTACGACAAACAAGGGCCGAGATATTAAGCAAAATGTTCGTCAACTTTGGTATCGTCTCACTTATTTTTATTATGTTACTTATGATTTTTGCACTAAACTTTGGAGGCTCATAACTCTTGTTCTACAAGAGATACTGGGATCTCCTTTGGATATGTTATAGTACTCTTTGCTCCCCATACAAGGATACTTTAAACTTGAGGCTACCGCAATATCGTCGTCAACTTATTTTTTGTCTCACTTATTGTTAGAAGGTTTCTTTTGATTTTTGAAAATAAACTTTGCAGGCTCGTAACTCTGTTTCTACTGGAGATACGGGGATGTCCTTTGAGTATGTTATAGACCAATTTGTCCCCCATCTAGCCATACTAAGAATTAGGGCTACGACAAACAGTAGTCGAGTAATTAAGCTAATCGTAAACAAACAAACCCCTCCATAGGAAATACATTAGACTAAATTATGGAGGCTCGTAACTCTGGTTCTACCAGAGATACGGGGATGTAAATAATGTGACCTTGACACAAATGTTCGGATAAATATAAAAAAAACTTCGCGGTTTCGAACCTGTGGCCTTCCGGGAGTGAGGCGGATGCGATAACCGCTACACTAAAGATATGTTATTATTTTTAATCGAAAGAACAGGGTCAAGTAATTAAGCAATACGTGAACAAACAAACCCCTCCATAGAAAATGCATTAGAATATACTTTGCAGGCTCGTAACTCTGTTTCTACTGTAGATACGGGGATGTCCTATGAGTGTGTTATAGTCCAATTTGTCCCCCATCTAACCATACTAAAAACATTGAGCTACGACAAACAGGGGCCGAGTAATTAAGCTAAACGTAAACAAACAACCCGTCCATAGGAAATGCATTAGACTATACTTTGCAGGCCCATAACTCTGTGTCTACTAGAGATACGGGGATGTCCTTAGGATATGATATAGTCCAAATTGTCCCCCATCTAACCATAATAAAAACATTGAGCTACGACAAACAAGGGCCGAGATATTAAGCAAAATGTTCGTCAACTTTGGTATCGTCTCACTTATTTTTATTATGTTACTTATGATTTTTGCACTAAACTTTGGAGGCTCATAACTCTTGTTCTACAAGAGATACTGGGATCTCCTTTGGATATGTTATAGTACTCTTTGCTCCCCATACAAGGATACTTTAAACTTGAGGCTACCGCAATATCGTCGTCAACTTATTTTTTGTCTCACTTATTGTTAGAAGGTTTCTTTTGATTTTTGAAAATAAACTTTGCAGGCTCGTAACTCTGTTTCTACTGGAGATACGGGGATGTCCTTTGAGTATGTTATAGACCAATTTGTCCCCCATCTAGCCATACTAAGAATTAGGGCTACGACAAACAGTAGTCGAGTAATTAAGCTAATCGTAAACAAACAAACCCCTCCATAGGAAATACATTAGACTAAATTATGGAGGCTCGTAACTCTGGTTCTACCAGAGATACGGGGATGTAAATAATGTGACCTTGACACAAATGTTCGGATAAATATAAAAAAAACTTCGCGGTTTCGAACCTGTGGCCTTCCGGGAGTGAGGCGGATGCGATAACCGCTACACTAAAGATATGTTATTATTTTTAATCGAAAGAACAGGGTCAAGTAATTAAGCAATACGTGAACAAACAAACCCCTCCATAGAAAATGCATTAGAATATACTTTGCAGGCTCGTAACTCTGTTTCTACTGTAGATACGGGGATGTCCTATGAGTATGTTATAGTCCAATTTGTCCCCCATCTAACCATACTAAAAACATTGAGCTACGACAAACAGGGGCCGAGTAATTAAGCTAAACGTAAACAAACAACCCGTCCTTAGGAAATGCATTAGACTATACTTTGCAGGCCCATAACTCTGTGTCTACTAGAGATACGGGGATGTCCTTAGGATATGATATAGTCCAAATTGTCCCCCATCTAACCATAATAAAAACATTGAGCTACGACAAACAAGGGCCGAGATATTAAGCAAAATGTTCGTCAACTTTGGTATCGTCTCACTTATTTTTATTATGTTACTTATGATTTTTGCACTAAACTTTGGAGGCTCATAACTCTTGTTCTACAAGAGATACTGGGATCTCCTTTGGATATGTTATAGTACTCTTTGCTCCCCATACAAGGATACTTTAAACTTGAGGCTACCGCAATATCGACGTCAACTTATTTTTTGTCTCACTTATTGTTAGAAGGTTTCTTTTGATTTTTGAAAATAAACTTTGCAGGCTCGTAACTCTGTTTCTACTGGAGATACGGGGATGTCCTTTGAGTATGTTATAGACCAATTTGTCCCCCATCTAGCCATACTAAGAATTAGGGCTACGACAAACAGTAGTCGAGTAATTAAGCTAATCGTAAACAAACAAACCCCTCCATAGGAAATACATTAGACTAAATTATGGAGGCTCGTAACTCTGGTTCTACCAGAGATACGGGGATGTAAATAATGTGACCTTGACACAAATTTTCGGATAAATATAAAAAAAACTTCGCGGTTTCGAACCTGTGGCCTTCCGGGAGTGAGGCGGATGCGATAACCGCTACACTAAAGATATGTTATTATTTTTAATCGAAAGAACAGGGTCAAGTAATTAAGCAATACGTGAACAAACAAACCCCTCCATAGAAAATGCATTAGAATATACTTTGCAGGCTCGTAACTCTGTTTCTACTGTAGATACGGGGATGTCCTATGAGTATGTTATAGTCCAATTTGTCCCCCATCTAACCATACTAAAAACATTGAGCTACGACAAACAGGGGCCGAGTAATTAAGCTAAACGTAAACAAACAACCCGTCCATAGGAAATGCATTAGACTATACTTTGCAGGCCCATAACTCTGTGTCTACTAGAGATACGGGGATGTCCTTAGGATATGATATAGTCCAAATTGTCCCCCATCTAACCATAATAAAAACATTGAGCTACGACAAACAAGGGCCGAGATATTAAGCAAAATGTTCGTCAACTTTGGTATCGTCTCACTTATTTTTATTATGTTACTTATGATTTTTGCACTAAACTTTGGAGGCTCATAACTCTTGTTCTACAAGAGATACTGGGATCTCCTTTGGATATGTTATAGTACTCTTTGCTCCCCATACAAGGATACTTTAAACTTGAGGCTACCGCAATATCGTCGTCAACTTATTTTTTGTCTCACTTATTGTTAGAAGGTTTCTTTTGATTTTTGAAAATAAACTTTGCAGGCTCGTAACTCTGTTTCTACTGGAGATACGGGGATGTCCTTTGAGTATGTTATAGACCAATTTGTCCCCCATCTAGCCATACTAAGAATTAGGGCTACGACAAACAGTAGTCGAGTAATTAAGCTAATCGTAAACAAACAAACCCCTCCATAGGAAATACATTAGACTAAATTATGGAGGCTCGTAACTCTGGTTCTACCAGAGATACGGGGATGTAAATAATGTGACCTTGACACAAATGTTCGGATAAATATAAAAAAACTTCGCGGTTTCGAACCTGTGGCCTTCCGGGAGTGAGGCGGATGCGATAACCGCTACACTAAAGATATGTTATTATTTTTAATCGAAAGAACAGGGTCAAGTAATTAAGCAATACGTGAACAAACAAACCCCTCCATAGAAAATGCATTAGAATATACTTTGCAGGCTCGTAACTCTGTTTCTACTGTAGATACGGGGATGTCCTATGAGTATGTTATAGTCCAATTTGTCCCCCATCTAACCATACTAAAAACATTGAGCTACGACAAACAGGGGCCGAGTAATTAAGCTAAACGTAAACAAACAACCCGTCCATAGGAAATGCATTAGACTATACTTTGCAGGCCCATAACTCTGTGTCTACTAGAGATACGGGGATGTCCTTAGGATATGATATAGTCCAAATTGTCCCCCATCTAACCATAATAAAAACATTGAGCTACGACAAACAAGGGCCGAGATATTAAGCAAAATGTTCGTCAACTTTGGTATCGTCTCACTTATTTTTATTATGTTACTTATGATTTTTGCACTAAACTTTGGAGGCTCATAACTCTTGTTCTACAAGAGATACTGGGATCTCCTTTGGATATGTTATAGTACTCTTTGCTCCCCATACAAGGATACTTTAAACTTGAGGCTACCGCAATATCGACGTCAACTTATTTTTTGTCTCACTTATTGTTAGAAGGTTTCTTTTGATTTTTGAAAATAAAGTTTGCAGGCTCGTAACTCTGTTTCTACTGGAGATACGGGGATGTCCTTTGAGTATGTTATAGACCAATTTGTCCCCCATCTAGCCATACTAAGAATTAGGGCTACGACAAACAGTAGTCGAGTAATTAAGCTAATCGTAAACAAACAAACCCCTCCATAGGAAATACATTAGACTAAATTATGGAGGCTCGTAACTCTGGTTCTACCAGAGATACGGGGATGTAAATAATGTGACCTTGACACAAATGTTCGGATAAATATAAAAAAAACTTCGCGGTTTCGAACCTGTGGCCTTCCGGGAGTGAGGCGGATGCGATAACCGCTACACTAAAGATATGTTATTATTTTTAATCGAAAGAACAGGGTCAAGTAATTAAGCAATACTTGAACAAACAAACCCCTCCATAGAAAATGCATTAGAATATACTTTGCAGGCTCGTAACTCTGTTTCTACTGTAGATACGGGGATGTCCTATGAGTATGTTATAGTCCAATTTGTCCCCCATCTAACCATACTAAAAACATTGAGCTACGACAAACAGGGGCCGAGTAATTAAGCTAAACGTAAACAAACAACCCGTCCTTAGGAAATGCATTAGACTATACTTTGCAGGCCCATAACTCTGTGTCTACTAGAGATACGGGGATGTCCTTAGGATATGATATAGTCCAAATTGTCCCCCATCTAACCATAATAAAAACATTGAGCTACGACAAACAAGGGCCGAGATATTAAGCAAAATGTTCGTCAACTTTGGTATCGTCTCACTTATTTTTATTATGTTACTTATGATTTTTGCACTAAACTTTGGAGGCTCATAACTCTTGTTCTACAAGAGATACTGGGATCTCCTTTGGATATGTTATAGTACTCTTTGCTCCCCATACAAGGATACTTTAAACTTGAGGCTACCGCAATATCGTCGTCAACTTATTTTTTGTCTCACTTATTGTTAGAAGGTTTCTTTTGATTTTTGAAAATAAACTTTGCAGGCTCGTAACTCTGTTTCTACTGGAGATACGGGGATGTCCTTTGAGTATGTTATAGACCAATTTGTCCCCCATCTAGCCATACTAAGAATTAGGGCTACGACAAACAGTAGTCGAGTAATTAAGCTAATCGTAAACAAACAAACCCCTCCATAGGAAATACATTAGACTAAATTATGGAGGCTCGTAACTCTGGTTCTACCAGAGATACGGGGATGTAAATAATGTGACCTTGACACAAATGTTCGGATAAATATAAAAAAAACTTCGCGGTTTCGAACCTGTGGCCTTCCGGGAGTGAGGCGGATGCGATAACCGCTACACTAAAGATATGTTATTATTTTTAATCGAAAGAACAGGGTCAAGTAATTAAGCAATACGTGAACAAACAAACCCCTCCATAGAAAATGCATTAGAATATACTTTGCAGGCTCGTAACTCTGTTTCTACTGTAGATACGGGGATGTCCTATGAGTGTGTTATAGTCCAATTTGTCCCCCATCTAACCATACTAAAAACATTGAGCTACGACAAACAGGGGCCGAGTAATTAAGCTAAACGTAAACAAACAACCCGTCCATAGGAAATGCATTAGACTATACTTTGCAGGCCCATAACTCTGTGTCTACTAGAGATACGGGGATGTCCTTAGGATATGATATAGTCCAAATTGTCCCCCATCTAACCATAATAAAAACATTGAGCTACGACAAACAAGGGCCGAGATATTAAGCAAAATGTTCGTCAACTTTGGTATCGTCTCACTTATTTTTATTATGTTACTTATGATTTTTGCACTAAACTTTGGAGGCTCATAACTCTTGTTCTACAAGAGATACTGGGATCTCCTTTGGATATGTTATAGTACTCTTTGCTCCCCATACAAGGATACTTTAAACTTGAGGCTACCGCAATATCGTCGTCAACTTATTTTTTGTCTCACTTATTGTTAGAAGGTTTCTTTTGATTTTTGAAAATAAACTTTGCAGGCTCGTAACTCTGTTTCTACTGGAGATACGGGGATGTCCTTTGAGTATGTTATAGACCAATTTGTCCCCCATCTAGCCATACTAAGAATTAGGGCTACGACAAACAGTAGTCGAGTAATTAAGCTAATCGTAAACAAACAAACCCCTCCATAGGAAATACATTAGACTAAATTATGGAGGCTCGTAACTCTGGTTCTACCAGAGATACGGGGATGTAAATAATGTGACCTTGACACAAATGTTCGGATAATTATAAAGGTCTTTGCATGTTCCAAGCAAAAAAAAAAAACTTCGCGGTTTCGAACCTGTGGCCTTCCGGGAGTGAGGCGGATGCGATAACCGCTACACTAAAGATATGTTATTATTTTTAATCGAAAGAACAGGGTCAAGTAATTAAGCAATACGTGAACAAACAAACCCCTCCATAGAAAATGCATTAGACTATACTTTGCAGGCTCGTAACTCTGTTTCTACTGAAGATACGGGCATGTCCTTTGAGTATGTTATAGTCCAATTTGTCCTTCATCTAACCATACTTAAAACATTGAGCTACGACAAACAGTAGTCGAGTAATTAAGCTAAACGTAAACTAACAACTCGTCTATAGGAAATGCATTAGACTATATTTTGCAGGCCCATAACTCTTTGTCTACTAGAGATACGGGGATGTCCTTAGGATATGTTATAGTCCAAATTGTCCCCCATCTAACCATACTAAAAACATTGAGCTACGACAAACAGGGGCCGAGATGTTAAGCAAAATGTTCGTCAACTTTGGTATCGTCTCACTTATTTTCATTATGTTACTTATGATTTTTGCACTAAACTTTGGAGGCTCATAACTCTTTTTCTACAAGAGATACTGGGATCTCCTTTGGATATGTTATAGTACTCTTTGCTCCCCATACAAGGATACTTTAAACTTGAGGCTACCTCAATATCGTCGTCAACTTATTTTTTGTCTCACTTATTGTTAGAAGGTTACTTTTGAATTTTGAAAATAAAGTTTGCAGGCTCGTAACTCTGGTTCTACCAGAGATACGGGGATGTAAATAATGTAAGTAATAAAGGTCTTTGCAGGGATCGACTAATCTGCTGAATGTCTGAACGTCTGAACTGCTGAAAATAGTAGAATTCCTACTATAAAATTCTCCCATCCTACCAAACCGTAAACTGTCTGAACCTTTTTGACTATTTTGCTGAAATGCCGAATTCTGAACAGTGAACATTGAAATTAAAGTAAGAGATCGGCTGAACCTTTTTGACTATTTTGCTAAAATGCTGAATTCTGAACCGTGAACTTTGAAATTAATGTAAGATAGAGACCGTCTGAACTTTTTTGACTATTTTGCTGAAATGCCGAATTCTGAACCGAAATTAATGTAAGATAGAGACCGTCTGAACTTTTTTGACTATTTTGCTGAAATGCCGAATTCAGAACCGAAATTAATGTAAGATAGAGACCGTCTGAACTTTTTTGACTATTTTGCTGAAATGCCGAATTCTGAACCGAAATTAATGTAAGATAGTGACCGTCTGAACATTTTTGACTATTTTGCTGAAATGCCGAATTCTGAACCGAAATTAATGTTAGATAGAGACCGTCTGAACTTTTTTGACTATTTTGCTGAAATGCGGAATTCTGAACCGTGAATTTTGAAAATGAAATAGAATGGAGACCGTCTGAACGTTTTTGACTATTTTGCTGAAATGCCGAATTCTGAACCGTGAATTTTGAAAATGAAATAGAATGGAGACCGTCTGAACTTTTTTGACTATTTTGCTGAAATGCCGAATTCTGAACCGAAATTAATGTAAGATAGAGACCGTCTGAATTCTTTGAATATTTTGCTGAAATGCTGAATTGATAATATGCCGGGGGGAGGGCAACTAAATGAACTTCAAGGACTGGCGACAGAATTATAATTATGGTATTTTTAGGACATACAGAATTTACCAAAACCATTCATTTTTGGTAAAGTAATCTGAGAAATTTCCAAATTATTTTGTGAAGAAAATTTTAGAAATTCCAAAAATAAGGAAAAGGCGAATATAAGCGGGAAGTTGGAAAAATTACATTAGCGATATTTTAGTTTCTAAAAAAACAATAAACCAATATTTTGGGGAAAAGGCACTAAATGGTTTTTAAGTAACAAGGCTTTCTCAACTAAAATTTGCTTTTTCCAAAATTTTTATACTCAAATAAAATGAGACCTTTTCTGAAATTTTTCTCAATTAAAATCCAGCTTTTTCAGAATTTAGATGCTTACTTTATTTGCAACACAAAAAAATGGGACCTATTCCAAATTTTTTCTCAATAAAAATCCACCTTTTCAAATATTATAAGCATCAATTTCATAATTTTAGTAGATTCTGCTTTTATTATTCTCTATCTTACATGAATTTCAAAGTTCACGGTTCAGAATTCGGCATTTCAGCAAAATATTCAAAAAAGTTCAGACGGTCTCTATCTATATTAATTTCGGTTCAGAATTCGGCATTTCAGCAAAATAGTCAAAAAAGTTCAGACGGTCTCTATCTTACATTAATTTCGGTTCAGATTTCGGCATTTCAGCAAAATAGTCAAAAAAGTTCAGACGGTCTCCATTCTATTTCATTTTCAAAATTCACGGTTCAGAATTCGGCATTTCAGCAAAATAGTCAAAAAGGTTCAGACGGTCTCTATCTTACATTAATTTCAAAGTTCACGGTTCAGAATTCAGCATTTCAGCAAAATAGTCAAAAAAGTTCAGACGGTCTCCATTCTATTTCATTTTCAAAATTCACGGTTCAGAATTCGGCATTTCAGCAAAATAGTCAAAAAAGTTCAGACGGTCTCCATTCTATTTCATTTTCAAAATTCACGGTTCAGAATTCGGCATTTCAGCAAAATAGTCAAAAAAGTTCAGACGGTCTCTATCTATATTAATTTCGGTTCAGAATTCGGCATTTCAGCAAAATAGTCAAAAAAGTTCAGACGGTCTCCATTCTACTTCATTTTCAAAATTCACGGTTCATAATTCGGCATTTCAGCAAAATAGTCAAAAAGGTTCAGACGGTCTCTATCTTACATTAATTTCAAAGTTCACGGTTCAGAATTCAGCATTTCAGCAAAATAGTCAAAAAAGTTCAGACGGTCTCCATTCTATTTCATTTTCAAAATTCACGGTTCAGAATTCGGCATTTCAGCAAAATAGTCAAAAACGTTCAGACGGTCTCTATCTTACATTAATTTCAAAGTTCACGGTTCAGAATTCAGCATTTCAGCAAAATAGCCAAAAAAGATCAGACGGTCTCCATTGTATTTCATTTTCAAAATTCACGGTTCAGAATTCGGCATTTCAGCAAATTAGTCAAAAAAGTTCAGACGGTCTCTATCTTACATTAATTTCAATGTTCACGGTTCAGAATTCGGCATTTCAGCAAAATAGTCAAAAAAGTTCAGACGGTCTCCATTCTACTTCATTTCCAAAATTCACGGTTCAGAATTCGGCATTTCAGCAAATTAGTCAAAAAAGTTCAGACGGTCTCTATCGTATATTAATTTCGGTTCAGAATTCGGCATTTCAGCAAAATAGTCAAAAAAGTTCAGACGGTCACTATCTTACATTAATTTCGGTTCAGAATTCGGCATTTCAGCAAAATAGTCAAAAAAGTTCAGACGGTCTCTATCTTACATTAATTTCAAAGTTCACGGTTCAGAATTCAGCATTTCAGCAAAATAGTCAAAAAGGTTCAGACGATCTCGTACTTTAATTTCAATGTTCACTGTTCAGAATTCGGCATTTCAGCAAAATAGCCAAAAAAGATCAGACGGTCTCCATTGTATTTCATTTTCAAAATTCACGGTTCAGAATTCGGCATTTCAGCAAATTAGTCAAAAAAGTTCAGACGGTCTCTATCTTACATTAATTTCAAAGTTCACGGTTCAGAATTCGGCATTTCAGCAAAATAGTCAAAAAAGTTCAGACGGTCTCCATTCTACTTCATTTCCAAAATTCACGGTTCAGAATTCGGCATTTCAGCAAATTAGTCAAAAAAGTTCAGACGGTCTCTATCTTATATTAATTTCGGTTCCGAATTCGGCATTTCAGCAAGATAGTCAAAAAAGTTCAGACGGTCACTATCTTACATTAATTTCGGTTCAGAATTCGGCATTTCAGCAAAATAGTCAAAAAAGTTCAGACGGTCTCTATCTTACATTAATTTCAAAGTTCACGGTTCAGAATTCAGCATTTCAGCAAAATAGTCAAAAAGTTTCAGACGATCTCGTACTTTAATTTCAATGTTCACTGTTCAGAATTCGGCATTTCAGCAAAATAGTCAAAATGGTTCAGACGATCTCTTACTTTAATTTCAATGTTCACTGTTCAGAATTCGGCATTTCAGCAAAATAGTCAAAAAGGTTCAGACAGTTTACGGTTTGGTAGGATGGGAGAATTTTATAGTAGGAATTCTACTATTTTCAGCAGTTCAGACGTTCAGACATTCAGCAGATTAGTCGATCCCGTCTTTGCATGTTCCAAGCAAAAAAAAAACTTCGCGGTTTCGAACCTGTGGCCTTCCGGGAGTGAGGCGGATGCGATAACCGCTACACTAAAGATATGTTATTATTTTTAATCGAAAGAACAGGGTCAAGTAATTAAGCAATACGTGAACAAACAAACCCCTCCATAGAAAATGCATTAGACTATACTTTGCAGGCCCATAACTCTGTGTCTACTAGAGATACCGGGATGTCCTTAGGATATGTTATAGTCCAATTTGTCCTTCATCTAACCATACTAAAAACTTTGGGCTACGACAAACAGGGGCCGAGTACTTAAGCAAAACGTAAAGAAACAAACCCCCTCCATAGGAAATGAGTTAGACTATACTTTGCAGGCTCGTAACTCTGTTTCTACTGGAGATACGGGGATGTCCTTTGAGTATTTTATAGTCCAAATTGTCCCCCATCTAACCATAGTAAAAACATTGAGCTACGACAAACAGGGGCCGAGATATTAAGCAAAATGATCGTCAACTTTGGTATCGTCTCACTTATTTTTATTATGTTACTTATGATTTTTGCACTAAACTTTGGAGGCTCATAACTCTTGTTCTACAAGAGATACTGGGATCTCCTTTGGATATGTTATAGTACTCTTTGCTCCCCATACAAGGATACTTTAAACTTGAGGCTACCGCAATATCGTGGTCAACTTATTTTTTGTCTCACTTATTGTTAGAAGGTTTCTTTTGATTTTTGAAAATAAACTTTGCAGGCTCGTAACTCTGTTTCTACTGGAGATACGGGGATGTCCTTTGAGTATGTTATAGACCAATTTGTCCCCCATCTAGCCATACTAAGAATTAGGGCTACGACAAACAGTTGTCGAGTAATTAAGCTAATCGTAAACAAACAAACCCCTCCATAGGAAATACATTAGACTAAATTATGGAGGCTCGTAACTCTGGTTCTACCAGAGATACGGGGATGTAAATAATGTGAATTTGACACAAATGTTCGGATAAATATAAAAAAAACTTCGCGGTTTCGAACCTGTGGCCTTCCGGGAGTGAGGCGGATGCGATAACCGCTACAATAAAGATATGTTATTATTTTTAATCGAAAGAACAGGGTCAAGTAATTAAGCAATAGGTTAATAAACAAACCCCTCCATAGAAAATGCATTAGACTATACTTTGCAGGCCCATAACTCTGTGTCTACTAGAGATACCGGGATGTCCTTAGGATATGTTATAGTCCAATTTGTCCCCCATCTAACCATACTAACAACATTGAGCTACGACAAACAGGGGCCGAGTAATTAAGCTAAACGTAAACAAACAACCCCTCCATAGGAACTGCATTAGACTATACTTTGCAGGCCCATTACTCTGTGTCTACTTGAGATACGGGGATGTCCTTAGGATATGTTATAGTACAATTTGTTTCCCATCTAACCATACTAAAGACAATGAGCTACGACAAACAGGGGCCGAGTAATTAAGCTAAACGTAAACAAATAGCCCGTCCATAGGAAATGCATTAGACTATACTTTGCAGGCCCATAACTCTGTTTCTACTGGAGATACGGGGATGTCCTTTGAGTATGTTATAGACCAATTTGTCCCCCATCTAGCCATACTAAGAATTAGGGCTACGACAAACAGTAGTCGAGTAATTAAGCTAATCGTAAACAAACAAACCCCTCCATAGGAAATATTTTAGACTAAATTCTGGAGGCTCGTAACTCTGGTTCTACCAGAGATACGGGGATGTAAATAATGTGACCTTGACACAAATGTTCGGATAATTATAAAGGTCTTTGCATGTTCCAAGCAAAAAAACAAAACTTCGCGGTTTCGAACCTGTGGCCTTCCGTGAGTGAGGCGGATGCGATAACCGCTACACTAAAGATATGTTATTATTTTTAATCGAAAGAACAGGGTCAAGTAATTATGCAATACGTTAACAAACAAACCCCTCAATAGAAAATGCATTAGACCATACTTTGCAGGCCCATAACTCTGTGTCTACTAGAGATACCGGGATGTCCTTAGGATATGTTATAGTCCAATTTGTTCCCCATCTAACCATACTAAAAACTTTGGGCTACGACAAACAGGGGCCGAGTAATTAAGCTAAACGTAAACAAACAACCCCTCCATAGGAAATGCATTAGACTATACTTTGCAGGCTCGTAACTCTGTTTCTACTGGAGATACGGGGATATCCTTTGAGTATGTTTTAGTCCAATTTGTCCCCCATCTAACCATACTAAAAACATTGAGCTACGACAAACAGTGGCCGAGATATTAAGCAAAATGTTCGTCAACTTTGGTATCGTCTCACTAATTTTTATTATGTTACTTATGATTTTTGCACTAAACTTTGGAGGCTCATAACTCTTGTTCTACAAGAGATACTGGGATCTCCTTTGGATATGTTATAGTACTCTTTGCTCCCCATACAAGGATACTTTAAACTTGAGGCTACCTCAATATCGTCGTCAACTTATTTTTTGTCTCACTTATTGTTAGAAGGTTACTTTTGATTTTTGAAAAAAAACTTTGCAGGCTCGTAACTCTGTTTCCATTGGAGATACGGGGATGTCCTTTGAGTATGTTATAGACCAATTTGTCCCTCATCTAGCCATACTAAGAATTAGGGCTACGACAAACAGTAGTCGAGTAATTAAGCAAATCGTAAACAAACAAACCCCTCCATAGGAAATACATTAGACTAAATTCTGGAGGCTCGTAACTCTGGTTCTACCAGAGATACGGGGATGTAAATAATGTGACCTTGACACAAATGTTCGGATAATTATAAAGGTCTTTGCATGTTCCAAGCAAAAAAAAACTTCGCGGTTTAGAACCTGTGGCCTTCCGGGAGTGAGGCGGATGCAATAACCTCTACACTAAAGATATGTTATTATTTTTAATCGAAAGAACAGGGTCAAGTAGTTAAGCAATACGTGAACAAACAAACCCCTCCATAGAAAATGCATTAGACTATACTTTGCAGGCTCGTAACTCTGTTTCTACTGGAGATACGGGGATGTCCTTTGAGTATGTTATAGACCAATTTGTCCCCCATCTAGCCATACTAAGAATTAGGGCTACGACAAACAGGGGCCGAGTAATTAAGCTAAACGTAAACAAACAACCCCTCCATAGGAAATGCATTAGACTATACTTTGCAGGCCCATAACTCTGTGTCTACTAGAGATACGGGGATGTCCTTAGGATATGATATAGTCCAATTTGTCCCCCATCTAACCATACTAAAAACTTTGGGCTACGAGAACCAGGGGCCGAGTAATTAAGCTAAACGTAAACAAACAACCCCTCCATAGGAAATGCATTAGACTATACTTTGCAGGCTCGTAACTTTGTTTCTACTGGAGATACGGGGATATCCTATGAGTATGTTTTAGTCCAATTTGTCCCCCATCTAACCATACTAAAAACATTGAGCTACGACAAACAGGGGCCGAGATATTAAGCAAAATGTTCGTCAACTTTGGTATCGTCTCACTTATTTTTATTATGTTACTTATGATTTTTGCACTAAACTTTGGAGGCTCATAACTCTTGTTCTACAAGAGATACTGGGATCTCCTTTGGATATGTTATAGTACTCTTTGCTCCCCATACAAGGATACTTTAAACTTGAGGCTACCTCAATATCGTCGTCAACTTATTTTTTGTCTCACTTATTGTTAGAAGGTTACTTTTGATTTTTGAAAAAAAACTTTGCAGTTTCGTAACTCTGTTTCCATTGGAGATACGGGGATGTCCTTTGAGTATGTTATAGACCAATTTGTCCCTCATCTAGCCATACTAAGAATTAGGGCTACGACAAACAGTAGTCGAGTAATTAAGCAAATCGTAAACAAACAAACCCCTCCATAGGAAATACATTAGACTAAATTCTGGAGGCTCGTAACTCTGGTTCTACCAGAGATACGGGGATGTAAATAATGTGACCTTGACACAAATGTTCGGATAATTATAAAGGTCTTTGCATGTTCCAAGCAAAAAAAAAACTTCGCGGTTTCGAACCTGTGGCCTTCCGGGAGTGAGGCGGATGCGATAAACGCTACACTAAAGATATGTTACTATTTTTAATCGAAGGAACAGGGTCAAGTAATTAAGCAATACGTGAACAAACAAACCCCTCCATAGAAAATGCATTAGACTATACTTTGCAGGCTCGTAACTCTGTTTCTACTGGAGATACGGGGATGTCCTTTGAGTATGTTATAGACCAATTTGTCCCCCATCTAGCCATACTAAGAATTAGGGCTACGACAAACAGTAGTCGAGTAATTAAGCTAATCGTAAACAAACAAACCCCTCCATAGGAAATACATTAGACTAAATTCTGGAGGCTTGTAACTCTGGTTCTACCAGAGATACGGGGATGTAAATAATGTGACCTTGACACAAATGTTCGGATAATTATAAAGGTCTTTGCATGTTCCAAGAAAAAAAAAACTTCGCGGTTTCGAACCTGTGGCCTTCCGGGAGTGAGGCGGATGCGATAACCTCTACACTAAAGATATGTTATTATTTTTAATCGAAAGAACAGGGTCAAGTAGTTAAGCAATACGTGAACAAACAAACCCCTCCATAGAAAATGCATTAGACTATACTTTGCAGGCTCGTAACTCTGTTTCTACTGGAGATACGGGGATGTCCTTTGAGTATGTTATAGACCAATTTGTCCCCCATCTAGCCATACTAAGAATTAGGGCTACGACAAACAGTAGTCGAGTAATTAAGCTAATCGTAAACAAACAAACCCCTCCATAGGAAATACATTAGACTAAATTCTGGAGGCTTGTAACTCTGGTTCTACCAGAGATACGGGGATGTAAATAATGTGACCTTGACACAAATGTTCGGATAATTATAAAGGTCTTTGCATGTTCCAAGCAAAAAAAAAAAAAACTTCGCGGTTTCGAACCTGTGGCCTTCCGGGAGTGAGGCGGATGCGATAACCGCTACACTAAAGATATGTTATTATTTTTAATCGAAGGAACAGGGTCAAGTAATTAAGCAATACGTGAACAAACAAACCCCACCATAGAAAATGCATTAGACTATACTTTGCAGGCTCGTAACTCTGTTTCTACTGGAGATACGGGGATGTCCTTTGAGTATGTTATAGACCAATTTGTCCAACATCTAGCCATACTAAGAATTAGGGCTACGACAAACAGTAGTCGAGTAATTAAGCTAATCTTAAACAAACAAACCCCTCCATAGGAAATACATTAGACTAAATTCTGGAGGCTCGTAACTCTGGTTCTACCAGAGATACGGGGATGTAAAAAATGTGACCTTGACACAAATGTTCGGATAATTATAAAGGTCTTTGCATGTTCCAAGCCAAAAAAAAACTTCGCGGTTTCGAACCTGTGGCCTTCCGGGAGTGAGGCGGATGCGATAAACGCTACACTAAAGACATGTTATTATTTTTAATCGAAGGAACAGGGTCAAGTAATTAAGCAATACGTGAACAAACAAACCCCTCCATAGAAAATGCATTAGACTATACTTTGCAGGCTCGTAACTCTGTTTCTACTGGAGATACGGGGATGTCCTTTGAGTATGTTATAGACCAATTTGTCCAACATCTAGCCATACTAAGAATTAGGGCTACGACAAACAGTAGTCGAGTAATTAAGCTAATCGTAAACAAACAAACCCCTCCATAGGAAATACATTAGACTAAATTCTGGAGGCTCGTAACTCTGGTTCTACCAGAGATACGGGGATGTAAATAATGTGACCTTGACGCAAATGTTCGGATAATTATAAAGGTCTTTGCATGTTCCAAGCAAAAAAAAAACTTCGCGGTTTCGAACCTGTGGCCTTCCGGGAGTGAGGCGGATGCGATAACAGCTACACTAAAGATATGTTATTATTTGTAATCGAAGGAACAGGGTCAAGTAATTAAGCAATACGTGAACAAACAAACCCCTCCATAGAAAATGCATTAGACTATACTTTGCAGGCTCGTAACTCTGTTTCTACTGGAGATACGGGGATGTCCTTCGAGTATGTTATAGACCAATTTGTCCCCCATCTAGCCATACTAAGAATTAGGGCTACGACAAACAGTAGTCGAGTAATTAAGCTAATCGTAAACAAACAAACCCCTCCTTAGGAAATACATTAGACTAAATTCTGGAGGCTCGTAACTCTGGTTCTACCAGAGATACGGGGATGTAAATAATGTGACCTTGACACAAATGTTCGGATAATTATAAAAAAAACTTCGCGCTTTCGAACCTGTGGCCTTCCGGGAGTGACGCGGATGCGATAACCGCTACACTAAAGATATGTTATTATTTTTAATCGAAAGAACAGGGTCAAGTAATTAAGCAATACGTGAACAAACAAACCCCTCCATAGAAAATGCATTAGACTATACTTTGCAGGCCCATAACTCTGTGTCTACTAGAGATACGGGGACGTCCTTAGGATATGTTATAGTCCAAATTGTCCCCCATCTAACCATACTAAAAACATTGAGCTAGGACAAACAGGGTCCAAGATATTAAGCAAAATGTTCGTCAACTTTGGTATCGTCTCACTTATTTTTATTATGTTACTTATGATTTTTGCACTAAACTTTGGAGGCTCATAACTCTTGTTCTACAAGAGATACTGGGATCTCCTTTGGATATGTTATAGTACTCTTTGCTCCCCATACAAGGATACTTTAAACTTGAGGCTACCGCAATATCGTCGTCAACTTATTTTTTGTCTCACTTATTGTTTGAAGGTTACTTTTGATTTTTGAAAATAAACTTTGCAGGCTCTTAACTCTGTTTCTACTGGAGATACGGGGATGTCCTTTGAGTATGTTATAGACCAATTTGTCCCCCATCTAGCCATACTAAGAATTAGGGCTACGACAAACAGTAGTCGAGTAATTAAGCTAATCGTAAACAAACAAACCCCTCCATAGGAAATACATTAGACTAAATTCTGGAGGCTCGTAACTCTGGTTCTACCAGAGATACGGGGATGTAAATAATGTGACCTTGACGCAAATGTTCGGATAATTATAAAGGTCTTTGCATGTTCCAAGCAAAAAAAAAAAACTTCGTGGTTTCGAACCTGTGGCCTTCCGAGAGTGAGGCGGATGCGATAACCGCTACACTAAAGATATGTTATTATTTTTAATCGAAAGAACAGGGTCAAGTAATTAAGCAATACGTGAACAAACAAACCCCTCCATAGAAAATGCATTAGACTATACTTTGCAGGCTCGTAACTCTGTTTCTACTGGAGAAACGGGGATGTCCTTAGGATATGTTATAGTCCAAATTGTCCCCCATCTAACCATACTAAAAACATTGAGCTACGACAAACAGGGGCCGAGATATTAAGCAAAATGTTCGTCAACTTTGGTATCGTCTCACTTATTTTATTATGTTACTTATGATTTTTGCACTAAACTTTGGAGGCTCATAACTCTTGTTCTACAAGAGATACTGGGATCTCCTTTGGATATGTTATAGTACTCTTTGCTCCCCATACAAGGATACTTTAAACTTGAGGCTACCTTAATATCGTCGTCAACTTATTTTTTGTCTCACTTATTGTTAGAAGGTTACTTTTGATTTTTGAAAAAAAATTTGCAGGCTCGTAACTCTGTTTCTACTGGAGATACGGGGATGTCCTTTGAGTATGTTATAGACCAATTTGTCCCCCATCTATAGTCTGTCAAACGAAAGAAGAGCCCTGAGAAATTTGTCCAAGTTGGTGTCGCCACCATCGACCCCATAGTAATTTACCAACTTGTTTTATTTTGTCAATAGTCGTCTGTAATATAGTCTGCTATAAACAGATAGGCTTAATCGCAATAGAACCAATACATTTTGCAATATATATTAAATATGTTTATGTTTCATGGTTTTTTACGATCATCGAGTATTAAAGAATATAAAACAAAATTAACGACAAGACACCAGTTTTATCTTTGTTGAACTAGCATTGCAATATATTTTAATGAAATAAGTTAAAGTAAAAGATTAAGCCTATCTGTTTATAGCAGACTATATTACAGACGACTATTGACAAAACAAAACAAGTTGATAAAGTACTATGGGGTCGATGGTAGCGACACCAATTTGGACAAATTTCTCAGGGCTCTTCTTTCGTTTGACAGACTATAGCCATACTAAGAATTAGGGCTACGACAAACAGTAGTCGAGTAATTAAGCTTAGGATATGATATAGTCCAAATTGTCCCCCATCTAACCATACTAAAAACATTGAGCTACGACAAACAGGGGCCGAGATATTAAGCAAAATTTTCGTCAACTTTGGTATCGTCTCACTTATTTTTATTATGTTACTTATGATTTTTGCACAAAACTTTGGAGGCTCATAACTCTTGTTCTACAAGAGATACTGGGATCTCCTTTGGATATGTTATAGTACTCTTTGCTCCCCATAAAGGATACTTTAAACTTGAGGCTACCTCAATATCGTCGTCAACTTACTTTTTGTCTCACTTATTGTTAGAAGGTTACTTTTGATTTTTTAAAATATACTTTGCAGGCTCGTTACTCTGTTTCTACTGGAGATACGGGGATGTCCTTTGAGTATGTTATAGACCAATTTGTCCCCCATCTAGCCATACTAAGAATTAGGGCTACGACAAACAGTAGTCGAGTAATTAAGCTAATCGTATACAAACAAACCCCTCCATAGGAAATACATTAGACTAAATTCTGGAGGCTCGTAACTCTGGTTCTACCAGAGATACGGGGATGTAAATAATGTGACCTTGACACAAATGTTCGGATAATTATAAAGGTCTTTGCATGTTCCAAGCAAAAAAAAAAAAACTTCGTGGTTTCGAACCTGTGGCCTTCCGAGAGTGAGGCGGATGCGATAACCGCTACACTAAAGATATGTTATTATTTTTAATCGAAAGAACAGGGTCAAGTAATTAAAGGGTATAGGCAGCTTTAATTTCATATCTTATTTTATATCTTAAAAGGTCTAAAGTTACACTTTCGAGTCTCTAATTTATAAAAATCAACTTTTTAAAATAATTTAACAATTAATTCTATACTTAAAATCAATTTAAAAATCGTCAAAACTGAATTTTTCCATACCTATACTCTTGCCTTACCAGCTTGTTTTTTGACGTCAACTGAATAAGCGCGGGAAAAACCATGGAGCCTTAATCTTGGCTCTATGCGAAAACGGTAGTCCGGACTCTCTAGGCGCGAAGCGTTTGGACTCTTTGGAGTCGACTCGTGGTTGAGGTTACGTGACGTCTGCTACTTATTTTACCGCGTTAAACTTTTGCTTGTTTGTAGCGTGTACTACTGTACTTTCTGGTTTCTGGGTAACTGAACTAAATATAAAATAGATATAAAAAATGTCTAAACCGAGTACGATTTGCGTAGTTCCACGTTGTAAAAACAACAACTTAAATAAGGATATTTCGTTTCACATATTTCCTAAAGACCCTTCTTTAGCAGAAAAATGGTTAAAAAATATTGATAGACCAAACTGGGAACCGAAAGCTAGATCTCTCGTATGTTCAGCTCACTTTACAAATGAATGTTTTGAATATAATCCAGACGTTGTAAAAACCTTGGGAAAGAAGAAAAAGTCACGTTTAATTACGTCGGCAATACCAACTATTTTTCCTTCCGATTCTTTCATTGAGAAACCCAAAGAACTTTCTGCAGGCTGCAGTGGCAGTGCAGAACCACTTCAGAGACCTTTGCCCGTAAAAAAAATCTGTGCAACAAGCCCTATGCCACACCGAAGTCGCGCTTTCGGCCTTGAAAAATTATATTCAAAATCAAAAGGTGAAGAATCAATTAGCCGCCCAGATGAACCGCAGAGCGATAAGTTATTGCAGAGAAATACGGTAGGTAAAGACAAATATATCCAAGTTTATAATCTTGGCAAAAGTGTTGGCATTCAAGCTTTTCCCAGCAATCGGCATAAAGGTATTAAAATATTCGTAGTTAGATTTTATTTAAATGTGTAATCCGAGACAACTTTTACTTAGCATGTCAAACGACCCAATTAAACAGCGTGAACAGTATTGGAACCCAAACTGATTTTATAAATCATAATACAACTATGACAAAAGATGAAGAAATGTCAGATATTCATGAGAGTGATGATGAAAGTATAGAGTCTGACCCACTTGATACTAGTTTTACTCCTTCAAGTCTTGGCTTCGGAGATACTAGTTTTATTCGGTATGTATTTTTGATACGTGAATTACATTTTATAAAGTATAAAATAAATCTATATTATTACTAATAGCTCTTCGGATCATTTGGATGTTATTGACAATCCAGTTTCAGAGCCAAAATTCTTAGTTTTTCAGTCAGCGTTATTAGTATTGTTCAAATATTGTTTTTCTTGTTTGGCGCCATGCACTCAAACTCTATCAATTTTGGGATCACTGGTCACGGTTAAAGCTGTTTGCAAAAACAACCACACTTTTGTTTGGGAAAGTCAACCCAAAATGATGAGAAAACCTTTGGGGAATCTCTTGACTGCGGCAGCTATCCTTTTCGCTGGACTAAATCCTACTAAAGTTTTGAGAATGTTTAAGTCTATTGGTATAGCCATGATCCAGAAAAGAGCTTATTGCAACATACAAGAAGCTTATCTAATTCCTGCTATTCGAGAAGTAAGATGGTTTTGGTGCATGAAAGATTTATATTTCAAATTACTGACATTATGGTAGGCATGGATAAGACAAGAAGATGAGCTATTAACATCATTTGAGGGCAAAACCATTGACATTGGTGGAGATGGTAGGTGTGATTCACCAGGTTATTCTGCTTTATTTGGAAGTTATTGTTTTTTGGAGAGCACTACGAAAAAAGTCATACATTTGCAACTTGTCCAGGTAAATCTACAAAAACACGACTTTATATGGACTTTAATTAATTATTATTAATGAGGCAAGCTTTTTGAAATATTCTTTTTCTAGTCTACTGAAGTTAATAGTAGCCAGGCAATGGAATTGGAAGGATTACGCAGAGGTTTACGTTACTTGGAAGTCAGTGGTATAACAGTTGGAAGTATTGTAACTGACAGACATAAAGGTATTCGGAAGCACATGAGAGAAGAGCATCCCGCTGTAAAGCATTTTTTTGATTGCTGGCATCTTGCAAAAGGTAAATCCAAGGCTCCCCTGGTAAAATGACGGTTGGTGCACGTTATTTTTTTTTTCCAACCCAAAAATGGAATTTCTCATTGATTTACATGAAATATTTTCGCGGAAAAACCAGTCCTTGCCTACTACTGGGTTAAATATTCGCGCCTAATGCACGGAAATGTAACGCTGTTTAGCTCTGAGATTACGCTATTCTATACAACTTATGTTCCCCCTTGCCAGAGGAGTGTGCACCATCCATTATTTTATCTAGGGAGCCTTCGTTAATCCCTCAAAACCCCCAAAAAAATTAATGAATATAGGCCTAATTGTAAATTATATTCATCTAGGGGTTAAAACTAAAATTGAGGCTGCAGGAAAGAAAAAAAACTGTGAAGTTCTTTTGCAATGGAAGCGTAGCATTGTAAACCATGTTTATTGGTGTGCTGTTTCAAGCTACGGAAACGCGGAGTTGGCAAAAGACAAATGGCTTTCTGTTCTTCGTCATGTCACAAATGTGCATACTGGTCATGGTGGGTTGTTTCCAGAGTGTGCTCACGAACAAATAACACCAAAAGAATGGCTCGTACATTGTAAGAAAGATGACAAAAATTATGGCTTTGGTCTACTACTCTCAATGAATTTTAACAACTAATAATTGCAGTATCTGAGCCATACAATAGACTAGCATATATTGTGAAGCTCGCCAGCCATGACATAGGCCAATTATCACCCACTGTACAAACATCTAATGTAGAAGCATATCACTCTGTGGTGTTGCACTTTGCAAGCAAGAGTGTTTATTACCCCTACAAAATTATGGAAGCTAGGTAAAATTATATTTCTTTATTTTGCCCACATAAGACAAACATAATTTAATTTAACTTTGCAGATTGTTCTTGTCAGTCTTACATTTCAATGAAAACTCTAACAAAGCTCACGCTCGCAAAGCGGATGGCACTTTGCGTTACAGTGTTTCTTTTCCTAAGGCTAAACTAGGCGAGTATAGTGTAAGACCTATCAAGGAGCCATCTACATACGGTAATTTAATAATATAAAACTTTTACTAGTAAACTTCGTTTTAATTATTTTTTTTTTTCGTATTGTTGGATAAAATTAGATTATGTGCAGAATTTATTCAAAATTGTAATGGATAGAGCGGAATTGAGCATGAAGAATGCAAAAGATTTATATGATAGAGAAGTCGAGTCCGTACCAATTCCACGACCGTTAAGTGCTCAATATGTTCACCCTGAAAAATCAGAAGCAATTGAATCATACAAGGCAAAGAAACGTTTTAGAGTTGAAGAAAATGAAGGCGAATAAAGCCAGTCGCTCGATGTGGTAGTTTTAATAAGCTACACATTATTACATCCATTAATTAAAAAATAATACAAAAATAAATATTGTCAGAATTATTTCACATTCGTCAAATTAGCTTCCTCTTTACACGGTATCTGAGTTTTAAGTCATCATTGTCGTTCTCACACTTACGCCATAAGGATTGTCTATAATACGAGAAATGTTATAGCGGATGTCATTCTCTCTTTAAAATAAGTATAGGAAGTTGGCATACCTTTATACCATAAATTGGGAATACTATTATAGTTTAATCAGAAGAAGTGTTAACGGAATTAGCCTCCTCGTTACACGGTATCTGAGTTTTAAGTCATCATTGTCGTTCTCACACTTACGCCATAAGGATTGTCTATAATACGAGAAATGTTATAGCGGATGTCATTCTCTCTTTAAAATAAGTATAGGAAGTTGGCATACCTTTATACCATAAAATGGGAATACAATTATAGTTTAACCAGAAGAAGTGTAATCAATTTGAGTACGATGTGGCTATTATGAGCCCAGCCCTTGTGCCATTCTTAATTATTTTAATTTAGTCATTAATGCGTGGGTAACGAAATCCAGCATATTCTTCAGATGGAAATGCAGTTCTGATCTTCGTCAAAACGCAGCTAGGAATTGCGCGTCTTTGGCCCCGTCTCAAACGCTTGTGAATCCATCTGGTGAACTTGCGGTAAGCAATGTAGCGGTACGTTCTAAATAAAAATTTAAGTGGTTAAATGCTAAGTTTGTTAGGACACATATGCATATAAATAAATTGGTGTAGTTTTGGTATACTTGTGAATTGTAGCATCATTGGGTATAACGAAGTTGTTATCGCAGTACTCATAAACTCCAGCCTCCAAGCTATAAATATTTAAATAAACATATTCTGTGCCTGGGTGCTGAGTAATGCAGGTGTGTTGGGCTTGGATTTTGTCCCACACTTTTCTTATCTCCTGGCAACAAATACTCTCTTCCACGGAGCTCATTGGAACACAAAACCCGCAAGTACACCTGGTTATTTAGAAGCAACGTTCATCACCAAATTTTGTTAACCATAAGGTAGCCTTGATTAATTTAAATGCCTACCAGTTATTGTTGTTAAGTCGTTCATGCCCTTCTCTCTCTGGCTCCTCTACAATTTCATCTGGTGGGGGATTAGGTCGCGCCTCGGGGTTAGGTCGCGCCTCAGGCTCGAACTGATAGGGTTGTGCACCTAGATTTTCATGAATCCTAGGCCTAACAACTGCACCCTCCCCTTCAGACTCGGACGAACCGCTTAAATTAATTGAAAAATCTGACAACACATCGACCAGATTATCCGACTCACTACTCGAGTTTGAAGACATAACTGGTAAAATTTCAGCTAAACTATCCGCTAAGTTCCGCTTCTTAAAAATCAAAACAGAATTGCTCCGTGATTGCAGACGACGCAGTGGAGCGCGGTCTGGCCGGTCCGGGAGTCGGGACGCGCAACTGAAGATTTCGTTTCCCCGAGTCCCGACCCAAAAACCCTCTAGTGAAAGACAAGTATCTGACGTCATATACTTGTTTTTACTTTGGTAAAATGGCGGCCTAATTTGAAAAATGGGGATAGAAACTTTATATATTCAAACTTATCTTATTAAATAACTACAAATCGGAGAGTTAAAAGTTTGATATTTTTGGATTCTTTGAAAGAAATTCTATCTTTTGTTAAATGAATGAAAGGTTTTTCAAATAAAGCTGCGCATACCCTTTAAGCAATACGTGAACAAACAAACCCCTCCATAGAAAATGCATTAGACTATACTTTGCAGGCTCGTAACTCTGTTTCTACTGGAGATACGGGGATGTCCTTTGAGTATGTTATAGTCCAATTTGTCCCCCATCTAACCATACTAAAAACATTGAGCTACGACAAACAGTAGTCGAGTTATTAAGCTAATCGTAAACAAACAAACCCCTCCATAGGAAATGCATTAGACTATACTTTGCAGGCCCATAACTCTGTGTCTACTAGAGGTGAGTGGGCATGCCAGATATAGCGGGCTCAAGCGACCGCGGGCAGTGTCCCTAAGGGCTTCGACCGTTATTCCGAGGGCTGAATTTAAGTTTCAGGAGGTTTGTTGGTTACCGATGTGTGCCCGCTGTTGCAGGCGGGCATTGTCCCGTAACTACATGATATACAATGTACAGTTCCACAATGGCGCCTGAAGATTACATTGAACAGGCTTGATGACGTTTTAGTTGTTAATCTCTAGATTTTTGACTTTGCAGGCCTCTCATTGAACAAAAACTTATGCGCAGGCCTATCGTCGAACATAAACTTATATACAGGCGTTCGTTAGACTTTGCGTGTATTGTTACACTACGTGAAAGAGACAACTAAAATCGCCAGGCTTCCGCCCACGATAAAAGGACACTATTTTTTGAAACAATACCGTGATGCGTAAGCATCTGTGAAAGGATATTGGCTTTGTCGTGATGGTTTAAGACTAGTAATGCATGAAAGAAGCTCCGTTTTATAATTATTTCCAAAGAAATTTTATAGAGATTAGGCATTTTTATTTACAAATATTAACTAGGTCTACTGAATGTAGGACATAATCCCCCGGACATGATCCCCCCCCCCCATTTGAGAAGAAAAGGACATAATCCCCTCAGGTAGGAGACAAAATCCCCCGGACAATTTCCCCCGAATGGATGCCAAAGACAAAAAACCCCCAGCCCCAGGACAAATTCCCCACAAACTGTGTTTACGACAAAATACCCTAGAGAACGATTTCAATTTATATGAAGATTTTTAAGGAAAAAAACTTCAATTCATGCGTTTAATAATTATATTCTTTAATATTGAAAGTAGATTTTCTTAATTCCAAGCCAAAATATTTCCGATACAGTTCAAGAACTGTTCAATGTCAACCCAACCCAACCCAACCAAACGCAACCTAACCTAACCAAACGCAACCTAACCTAACCAAACCAAACCTAACCTAACCTAACCTAACCAAACGCAACCTAACCTAACCTAACCAAACGCAACCTAACCTAACCAAACGCAACCAAACGCAACCAAACCTAACCTAACTTAACCTAACCTAACATAACATAACCGGGGATTATGACCGGGGAATTTTGTCTAGAGCGTAGGGGGATTTTGACTAGAAAGTAGGGGGATTTTGTCTACAGAGTAGGGGGATTTTGTCTACAGAGTGGGGGGATTTTGTCTTGATAGTGGGGGGATTTTGTACTCTTAACTTGGATGGGGGGAAAATGACCGGGGGATTTTGTCTTGAGAGAGGGGGATTTTGTACGTTTTTAAAAATGGGGGGATTATGACCGGGGGTCTTTTGACTTGGGGGTATTTAGTCTGTATACCAGGTCGAATGGTATACGCAGATAGTAGATGATTTAAAAGTAGAATATAGCAAGATTGGATCTAATAGATTTAAAAAATATGCCATATCAAATTAGGCAAGAATCTAGGGTTATATAAAACAGAATGTACGAATGTGGACTTTAGACGATTAGATAACGTTTTCGTTTTTAAATGGCAGTCCAGTTTTACAAACGTTACTCAATTAGCATTTTTATATTTCCATAGAGTAAGTAGTACATAAAGTTCGTGTAGTTGCTGTGGCTATGTAGTAAACGCATAGAAGTTCATGCGTGACAACATTTTGCAAACACGACCCAAATGCAGAGTTATTATATTTCAATAATTTCAACAACACGAAGTTTATTAGCGAAATAACTGGCTCCCTATAGATTGTTTTCACTCCCTCTGCCACGTAAATATTAACTATTAGCATCCCGCATTCATAACCAGATATCGTTACTAGTTTCTGTTAATATGTTTAGACGACGTCCTGCTAACTCTTTGTACGTGACTCACAAAGGTAAATTGATAGTCTCTAAAGGTAGATATCGACATCCCAGTTATTAACAAGACGGCCCAAGGGCTCGTAATAGTAGCCATATCGTACGAGTGAATAGCCCCTCTATACCCTACCCTAATGAGTGGATAACCCCTCTATACCTTACCCTAATGAGTGAATAGCGCTATCTTTTTCAATGCTTAAATGATTTACCGTGCATAAAATCAGAGTGGATAGCCCCTCGATTCCCACTCTAAACAGTGATTAAATTAAAACCGTATAAATTTACTTATGCTGTAATTCTAATATTCCGGCGAATCGAAGAACAGATAGTTTTTAGTGTTAATCCCCTCGATGAGTTTACAACAGACTTATGCCGATGCACACTTATCGCATCTTATAAATTTCTAACAAGGACTTATGCCCAGAAACTTTTGAAAGAGAAAGTTTAGTTATAGTGATTACGCATTTTAGTGATAATCCCCTCGAATTACCTTTAGCAATGCTAAAATGATCAAACGCATAACGCTCATTTAACACTATGTTAGCTCTATCTAAACCCACATTTGAATTAACCGCCAAAACGTCCCAGTCAAACATAACATAAATGACGATAGCTACCGAACGAGAACGAAACAAGGAAAATCGTTATCTATTTAATTAGCACATAAAAAAAAGGAAATAAATATAAAAACCCCAAACATACAAATTCATAAGTATCCGACCCCACAGATAAAAATTCAAAAGTATCCGACCCCCACAGATTAAGAGGTAACCCACCCCACATCACCCTGACATTTTAGAGATAAAAATAAATAATAAAAAACTCGGGGTTTCTATCAAGTCTCTATAGCTCAGTGGTAGAATTTCCGTCTACTACGTGAGCGACCCGGGTTCGAATCCCGGCTGCGATCTCAAAAAAATTTTAATTAAAATTAAATTTCTAACCGAGCCCAGTTACCCCTATGGGTGGGTTGTGGTAATATAAAGTTCCTTTTAAGCTAAAATCTGACGATAACGAAGCGACAACCCCGGCCACTACTACTACTACTACGGCTCGGGTCAAACTAAGAGCCTATCGTATACTACGATATGGCTAAAAACCAATGAAAAAGCATTTTCTAATCGAGGTATATAACGTGTGAAAGAGATGTTTTATTTAACGCTGTTTTCTATTAGCTGCTAGAAATGGGCCACCACGTAGTAATATTTAAAAGGATACCAGGCTGCCATATAATAAAATTTCATGAAACTCCTCTTGAACTCTAATAAATATACTCAAAGCAAAATCCTAAGGCAAAATTGTTTAACGCTGCTGCACTTAACATGATACTATTGCCCATGACTGTTGGCTTTATCCTTTTTAATCCTAAGTACAACATACGCAACGAGTTCATAATTGAACCCGCCCAAATGTGCCCGCCACATAGGCAACGCACTATCCACGAACGATAGCAGGCTGTGGTATCGTTTCATATTTTGCCCGCGGGCGCGATAACGCATGCCAACATTGGTTTCACACCTTAAGCAGTTTACCTTCCCCTGCTCTGACGTATTATTTCTGATAGGGATTTAAGCCTTTTGCTCTACTAAATGACGTTGCTTAGCAAACATACGCCTGCGTCTAACCGGGTAGGCCTGCTGTTTGGCGACGGGTATTGTAGGGCCCGCTCACCTCTAGTGTCTACTAGAGATACGGGGATGTCCTTAGGATATGTTATAGTCCAAATTGTCCCCCATCTAACCATACTAAAAACATTGAGCTACGACAAACAGGGTCCAAGATATTAAGCAAAATGTTCGTCAACTTTGGTATCGTCTCACTTATTTTTATTATGTTACTTATGATTTTTGCACTAAACTTTGGAGGCTCATAACTCTTGTTCTACAAGAGATACTGGGATCTCCTTTGGATATGTTATAGTACTCTTTGCTCCCCATACAAGGATACTTTAAACTTGAGGCTACCGCAATATCGTCGTCAACTTATTTTTTGTCTCACTTATTGTTTGAAGGTTACTTTTGATTTTTGAAAATAAACTTTGCAGGCTCTTAACTCTGTTTCTACTGGAGATACGGGGATGTCCTTTGAGTATGTTATAGACCAATTTGTCCCCCATCTAGCCATACTAAGAATTAGGGCTACGACAAACAGTAGTCGAGTAATTAAGCTAATCGTAAACAAACAAACCCCTCCATAGGAAATACATTAGACTAAATTCTGGAGGCTCGTAACTCTGGTTCTACCAGAGATACGGGGATGTAAATAATGTGACCTTGACGCAAATGTTCGGATAATTATAAAGGTCTTTGCATGTTCCAAGCAAAAAAAAAAACTTCGCGGTTTCGAACCTGTGGCCTTCCGGGAGTGAGGCGGATGCGATAACCGCTACACTAAAGATATGTTATTATTTGTAATCGAAGGAACAGGGTCAAGTAATTAAGCAATACGTGAACAAACAAACCCCTCCATAGAAAATGCATTAGACTATACTTTGCAGGCTCGTAACTCTGTTTCTACTGGAGATACGGGGATGTCCTTCGAGTATGTTATAGACCAATTTGTCCCCCATCTAGCCATACTAAGAATTACGGCTACGACAAACAGTAGTCGAGTAATTAAGCTAATCGTAAACAAACAAACCCCTCCTTAGGAAATACATTAGACTAAATTCTGGAGGCTCGTAACTCTGGTTCTACCAGAGATACGGGGATGTAAATAATGTGACCTTGACACAAATGTTCGGATAATTATAAAAAAAAACTTCGCGGTTTCGAACCTGTGGCCTTCCGGGAGTGACGCGGATGCGATAACCGCTACACTAAAGATATGTTATTATTTTTAATCGAAAGAACAGGGTCAAGTAGTTAAGCAATACGTGAACAAACAAACCCCTCCATAGAAAATGCATTAGACTCTACTTTGCAGGCTCGTAACTCTGTTTCTACTGGAGAAACGGGGATGTCCTTAGGATATGTTATAGTCCAAATTGTCCCCCATCTAACCATACTAAAAACATTGAGCTACGACAAACAGGGGCCGAGATATTAAGCAAAATGTTCGTCAACTTTGGTATCGTCTCACTTATTTTATTATGTTACTTATGATTTTTGCACTAAACTTTGGAGGCTCATAACTCTTGTTCTACAAGAGATACTGGGATCTCCTTTGGATATGTTATAGTACTCTTTGCTCCCCATACAAGGATACTTTAAACTTGAGGCTACCTCAATATCGTCGTCAACTTATTTTTTGTCTCACTTATTGTTAGAAGGTTACTTTTGATTTTTGAAAAAAAATTTGCAGGCTCGTAACTCTGTTTCTACTGGAGATACGGGGATGTCCTTTGAGTATGTTATAGACCAATTTGTCCCCCATCTATAGTCTGTCAAACGAAAGAAGAGCCCTGAGAAATTTGTCCAAGTTGGTGTCGCCACCATCGACCCCATAGTAATTTACCAACTTGTTTTATTTTGTCAATAGTCGTCTGTAATATAGTCTGCTATAAACAGATAGGCTTAATCGCAATAGAACCAATACATTTTGCAATATATATTAAATATGTTTATGTTTCATGGTTTTTTACGATCATCGAGTATTAAAGAATATAAAACAAAATTAACGACAAGACACCAGTTTTATCTTTGTTGAACTAGCATTGCAATATATTTTAATGAAATAAGTTAAAGTAAAAGATTAAGCCTATCTGTTTATAGCAGACTATATTACAGACGACTATTGACAAAACAAAACAAGTTGATAAAGTACTATGGGGTCGATGGTAGCGACACCAATTTGGACAAATTTCTCAGGGCTCTTCTTTCGTTTGACAGACTATAGCCATACTAAGAATTAGGGCTACGACAAACAGTAGTCGAGTAATTAAGCTAATCGTAAACAAACAAACCCCTCCATAGGAAATACATTAGACTAAATTCTGGAGGCTCGTAACTCTGGTTCTACCAGAGATACGGGGATGTAAATAATGTGACCTTGACACAAATGTTCGGATAATTATAAAGGTCTTTGCATGTTCCAAGCAAAAAAAAAAAACTTCGCGGTTTCGAACTTGTGGCCTTCCGGGAGTGAGGCTGATGCGATAACCGCTACACTAAAGATATGTTATTATTTTTAATCGAAAGAACAGGGCCAAGTAATTAAGCAATACGTGAACAAACAAACCCCTCCATAGAAAATGCATTAGACTATACTTTGCAGGCTCGTAACTCTGTTTCTACTGTAGATACGGGGATGTCCTTTGAGTATGTTATAGTCCAATTTGTCCTTCATCTAACCATACTAAAAACATTGAGCTACGACAAACAGTATTCGAGTAATTAAGCTAATCGTAAACAAACAAACCCCTCCTTAGGAAATCCATTAGACTAAATTCTGGAGATCGTAACTCTGGTTCTACCAGAGATACGGGGATGTAAATAATGTGACCTTGACACAAATGTTCGGATAATTATAAAAAAAACTTCGCGGTTTCGAACCTGTGGCCTTCCGGGAGTGGGACGGATGCGATAACCGCTACACTAAAGATATGTTATTATTTTTAATCGAAAGAACAGGGTCAAGTAATTAAGCAATACGTGAACAAACAAACCCCTCCATAGAAAATGCATTAGACTATACTTTGCAGGCTCGTAACTCTGTTTCTACTGTAGATACGGCGATGTCCTTTGAGTATGTTATATTCCAATTTGTCCCCCATCTAACCATACTAAAAACATTGAGCTACGACAAACAGGGGCCGAGTAATTAAGATAAACGTAAACAAACAACCCGTCCAAAGGAAATGCATTAGACTATGATTTGCAGGCCCATAACTCTGTGTCTACAAGAGATACGGGGATGTCCTTAGGATATGATATAGTCCAAATTGTCCCCCATCTAACCATACTAAAAACATTGAGCTACGACAAACAGGGGCCGAGATATTAAGCAAAATTTTCGTCAACTTTGGTATCGTCTCACTTATTTTTATTATGTTACTTATGATTTTTGCACAAAACTTTGGAGGCTCATAACTCTTGTTCTACAAGAGATACTGGGATCTCCTTTGGATATGTTATAGTACTCTTTGCTCCCCATACAAGGATACTTTAAACTTGAGGCTACCTCAATATCGTCGTCAACTTACTTTTTGTCTCACTTATTGTTAGAAGGTTACTTTTGATTTTTTAAAATATACTTTGCAGGCTCGTTACTCTGTTTCTACTGGAGATACGGGGATGTCCTTTGAGTATGTTATAGACCAATTTGTCCCCCATCTAGCCATACTAAGAATTAGGGCTACGACAAACAGTAGTCGAGTAATTAAGCTAATCGTATACAAACAAACCCCTCCATAGGAAATACATTAGACTAAATTCTGGAGGCTCGTAACTCTGGTTCTACCAGAGATACGGGGATGTAAATAATGTGACCTTGACACAAATGTTCGGATAATTATAAAGGTCTTTGCATGTTCCAAGCAAAAAAAAAAAACTTCGTGGTTTCGAACCTGTGGCCTTCCGAGAGTGAGGCGGATGCGATAACCGCTACACTAAAGATATGTTATTATTTTTAATCGAAAGAACAGGGTCAAGTAATTAAGCAATACGTGAACAAACAAACCCCTCCATAGAAAATGCATTAGACTATACTTTGCAGGCTCGTAACTCTGTTTCTACTGGAGATACGGGGATGTCCTTTGAGTATGTTATAGTCCAATTTGTCCCCCATCTAACCATACTAAAAACATTGAGCTACGACAAACAGTAGTCGAGTTATTAAGCTAATCGTAAACAAACAAACCCCTCCATAGGAAATGCATTAGACTATATTTTGCAGGCCCATAACTCTGTGTCTACTAGAGATACGGGGATGTCCTTAGGATATGTTATAGTCCAAATTGTCCCCCATCTAACCATACTAAAAACATTGAGCTACGACAAACAAGGGCCGAGATATTAAGCAAAATATTCGTCAACTTTGGTATCGTCTCACTTATTTTTATTATGTTACTTGTGATTTTTGCACTTAACTTTGGAGGCTCATAACTCTTGTTCTACAAGAGATACTGGGATCTCCTTTGGATATGTTATAGTACTCTTTGCTCCCCATACAAGGATACTTTAAACTTGAGGCTACCTCAATATCGTCGTCAACTTACTTTTTGTCTCACTTATTGTTAGAAGGTTACTTTTGATTTTTTAAAATATACTTTGCAGGCTCGTTACTCTGTTTCTACTGGAGATACGGGGATGTCCTTTGAGTATGTTATAGACCAATTTGTCCCCCATCTAGCCATACTAAGAATTAGGGCTACGACAAACAGTAGTCGAGTAATTAAGCTAATCGTATACAAACAAACCCCTCCATAGGAAATACATTAGACTAAATTCTGGAGGCTCGTAACTCTGGTTCTACCAGAGATACGGGGATGTAAATAATGTGACCTTGACACAAATGTTCGGATAATTATAAAGGTCTTTGCATGTTCCAAGCAAAAAAAAAAAACTTCGTGGTTTCGAACCTGTGGCCTTCCGAGAGTGAGGCGGATGCGATAACCGCTACACTAAAGATATGTTATTATTTTTAATCGAAAGAACAGGGTCAAGTAATTAAGCAATACGTGAACAAACAAACCCCTCCATAGAAAATGCATTAGACTATACTTTGCAGGCTCGTAACTCTGTTTCTACTGGAGATACGGGGATGTCCTTTGAGTATGTTATAGTCCAATTTGTCCCCCATCTAACCATACTAAAAACATTGAGCTACGACAAACAGTAGTCGAGTTATTAAGCTAATCGTAAACAAACAAACCCCTCCATAGGAAATGCATTAGACTATACTTTGCAGGCCCATAACTCTGTGTCTACTAGAGATACGGGGATGTCCTTAGGATATGTTATAGTCCAAATTGTCCCCCATCTAACCATACTAAAAACATTGAGCTACGACAAACAAGGGCCGAGATATTAAGCAAAATATTCGTCAACTTTGGTATCGTCTCACTTATTTTTATTATGTTACTTGTGATTTTTGCACTTAACTTTGGAGGCTCATAACTCTTGTTCTACAAGAGATACTGGGATCTCCTTTGGATATGTTATAGTACTCTTTGCTCCCCATACAAGGATACTTTAAACTTGAGGCTACCTCAATATCGTCGTCAACTTACTTTTTGTCTCACTTATTGTTAGAAGGTTACTTTTGATTTTTTAAAATATACTTTGCAGGCTCGTTACTCTGTTTCTACTGGAGATACGGGGATGTCCTTTGAGTATGTTATAGACCAATTTGTCCCCCATCTAGCCATACTAAGAATTAGGGCTACGACAAACAGTAGTCGAGTAATTAAGCTAATCGTATACAAACAAACCCCTCCATAGGAAATACATTAGACTAAATTCTGGAGGCTCGTAACTCTGGTTCTACCAGAGATACGGGGATGTAAATAATGTGACCTTGACACAAATGTTCGGATAATTATAAAGGTCTTTGCATGTTCCAAGCAAAAAAAAAAACTTCGTGGTTTCGAACCTGTGGCCTTCCGAGAGTGAGGCGGATGCGATAACCGCTACACTAAAGATATGTTATTATTTTTAATCGAAAGAACAGGGTCAAGTAATTAAGCAATACGTGAACAAACAAACCCCTCCATAGAAAATGCATTAGACTATACTTTGCAGGCTCGTAACTCTGTTTCTACTGGAGATACGGGGATGTCCTTTGAGTATGTTATAGTCCAATTTGTCCCCCATCTAACCATACTAAAAACATTGAGCTACGACAAACAGTAGTCGAGTTATTAAGCTAATCGTAAACAAACAAACCCCTCCATAGGAAATGCATTAGACTATACTTTGCAGGCCCATAACTCTGTGTCTACTAGAGATACGGGGATGTCCTTAGGATATGTTATAGTCCAAATTGTCCCCCATCTAACCATACTAAAAACATTGAGCTACGACAAACAAGGGCCGAGATATTAAGCAAAATATTCGTCAACTTTGGTATCGTCTCACTTATTTTTATTATGTTACTTATGATTTTTGCACTAAACTTTGGAGGCTCATAACTCTTGTTCTACAAGAGATACTGGGATCTCCTTTGGATATGTTATAGTACTCTTTGCTCCCCATACAAGGATACTTTAAACTTGAGGCTACCTCAATATCGTCGTCAACTTACTTTTTGTCTCACTTATTGTTAGAAGGTTACTTTTGATTTTTTAAAATATACTTTGCAGGCTCGTAACTCTGTTTCTACTGGAGATACGGGGATGTCCTTTGAGTATCTTATAGACCAATTTGTCCCCCATCTAGCCATACTAAGAATTAGGGCTACGACAAACAGTAGTCGAGTAATTAAGCTAATCGTATACAAACAAACCCCTCCATAGGAAATACATTAGACTAAATTCTGGAGGCTCGTGACTCTGGTTCTACCAGAGATACGGGGATGTAAATAATGTGACCTTGACACAAATGTTCGGATAATTATAAAGGTCTTTGCATGTTCCAAGCAAAAAAAAAAACTTCGTGGTTTCGAACCTGTGGCCTTCCGAGAGTGAGGCGGATGCGATAACCGCTACACTGAAGATATGTTATTATTTTTAATCGAAAGAACAGGGTCAAGTAATTAAGCAATACGTGAACAAACAAACCCCTCCATAGAAAATGCATTAGACTATACTTTGCAGGCTCGTAACTCTGTTTCTACTGGAGATACGGGGATGTCCTTTGAGTATGTTATAGTCCAATTTGTCCCCCATCTAACCATACTAAAAACATTGAGCTACGACAAACAGTAGTCGAGTAATTAAGCTAATCGTAAACAAACAAACCCCTCCATAGGAAATACATTAGACTAAATTCTGGAGGCTCGTAACTCTGGTTCTACCAGAGATACGGGGATGTAAATAATGTGACCTTGACACAAATGTTCGGATAATTATAAAAAGAAAAATCGCGGTTTCGAACCTGTGGCCTTCCGGGAGTGACGCGGATGCGATAACCGCTACACTAAAGATATGTTATTATTTTTAATCGAAAGAACAGGGTCAAGTAATTAAGCAATACGTGAACAAACAAACCCCTCCATAGAAAATGCATTAGACTATAGTTTGCAGGCTCGTAACTCTGTTTCTACTGGAGATACGGGGATGTCCTTTGAGTATGTTATAGTCCAATTTGTCCCCCATCTAACCATACTAAAAACATTGAGCTACGACAAACAGGGGCCGAGTAATTAAGCTAAACGTAAACAAACAACCCGTCCATAGCAAATGCATTAGACTATACTTTGCAGGCCCATAACTCTGTGTCTACTAGAGATACGGGGATGTCCTTAGGATATGTTATAGTCCAAATTGTCCCCCATCTAACCATACTAAAAACATTGAGCTACGACAAACAAGGGCCGAGATATTAAGCAAAAAGTTCGTCAACTTTGGTATCGTCTCACTTATTTTTATTATGTTACTTATGATTTTTGCACTAAACTTTGGAGGCTCATAACTCTTGTTCTACAAGAGATACTGGGATCTCCTTTGGATATGTTATAGTACTCTTTGCTCCCCATACAAGGATACTTTAAACTTGAGGCTACCTCAATATCGTCGTCAACTTATTTTTTGTCTCACTTATTGTTAGAAGGTTACTTTTGATTTTTGAAAATAAACTTTGCAGGCTCGTAACTCTGTTTCTACTGGAGATACGGGGATGTCCTTTGAGTATGTTATAGACCAATTTGTCCCCCATCTAGCCATACTAAGAATTAGGGCTACGACAAACAGTAGTCGAGTAATTAAACTAATCGTAAACAAACAAACCCCTCCATAGGAAATACATTAGACTAAATTCTGGAGGCTCGTAACTCTGGTTCTACCAGAGATACGGGGATGTAAATAATGTGACCTTGACGCAAATGTTCGGATAATTATAAAGGTCTTTGCATGTTCCAAGCAAAAAAAAAAAACTTCGCGGTTTCGAACCTGTGGCCTTCCGGGAGTGAGGCGGATGCGATAACCGCTACACTAAAGATATGTTATTATTTGTAATCGAAGGAACAGGGTCAAGTAATTAAGTAATACGTGAACAAACAAACCCCTCCATAGAAAATGCATTAGACTATACTTTGCAGGCTCGTAACTCTGTTTCTACTGGAGATACGGGGATGTCCTTCGAGTATGTTATAGACCAATTTGTCCCCCATCTAGCCATACTAAGAATTAGGGCTACGACAAACAGTAGTCGAGTAATTAAGCTAATCGTAAACAAACAAACCCCTCCATAGGAAATACATTAGACTAAATTCTGGAGGCTCGTAACTCTGGTTCTACCAGAGATACGGGGATGTAAATAATGTGACCTTGACACAAATGTTCGGATAATTATAAAAAAAAATCGCGGTTTCGAACCTGTGGCCTTCCGGGAGTGACGCGGATGCGATAACCGCTACACTAAAGATATGTTATTATTTTTAATCGAAAGAACAGGGTCAAGTAATTAAGCAATACGTGAACAAACAAACCCCTCCATAGAAAATGCATTAGACTATAGTTTGCAGGCTCGTAACTCTGTTTCTACTGGAGATACGGGGATGTCCTTTGAGTATGTTATAGTCCAATTTGTCCCCCATCTAACCATACTAAAAACATTGAGCTACGACAAACAGGGGCCGAGTAATTAAGCTAAACGTAAACAAACAACCCGTCCATAGCAAATGCATTAGACTATACTTTGCAGGCAAATAACTCTGTGTCTACTAGAGATACGGGGACTTCCTTAGGATATGTTATAGTCCAAATTGTCCCCCATCTAACCATACTAAAAACATTGAGCTACGACAAACAGGGCCCGAGATATTAAGCTAAATGTTCGTCAACTTTGGTATCGTCTCACTTATTTTTATTATGTTACTTATGATTTTTGCACTAAACTTTGGAGGCTCATAACTCTTGTTCTACAAGAGATACTGGGATCTCCTTTGGATATGTTATAGTACTCTTTGCTCCCCATACAAGGATACTTTAAACTTGAGGCTACCGCAATATCGTCGTCAACTTATTTTTTGTCTCACTTATTGTTAGAAGGTTACTTTTGATTTTTGAAAATAAACTTTGCAGGCTCGTAACTCTGTTTCTACTGGAGATACGGGGATGTCCTTTGAGTATGTTATAGACCAATTTGTCCCCCATCTAGCCATACTAAGAATTAGGGCTACGACAAACAGTAGCCGAGTAATTAAGCTAATCGTAAACAAACAAACCCCTCCATAGGAAATACATTAGACTAAATTCTGGAGGCTCGTAACTCTGGTTCTACCAGAGATACGGGGATGTAAATAATGTGACCTTGACACAAATGTTGGGATAATTATAAAGGTCTTTGCATGTTCCAAGCAAAAAAAAAACTTCGCGGTTTCGAACCTGTGGCTTTCCGGGAGTGAGGCTGATGCGATAACCGCTACACTAAAGATATGTTATTATTTTTAATCGAAAGAACAGGGTCAAGTAATTAAGCAATACGTGAACAAACAAACCCCTCCATAGAAAATGCATTAGACTATACTTTGCAGGCTCGTAACTCTGTTTCTACTGGAGATACGGGGATGTCCTTTGAGTATGTTATAGTCCAATTTGTCCCCCATCTAACCATACTAAAAACATTGAGCTACGACAAACAGTAGTCGAGTAATTAAGCTAATCGTAAACAAACAAACCCCTCCATAGGAAATACATTAGACTAAATTCTGGAGGCTCGTAACTCTGGTTCTACCAGAGATACGGGGATGTAAATAATGTGACCTTGACACAAATGTTCGGATAATTATAAAAAGAAAAATCGCGGTTTCGAACCTGTGGCCTTCCGGGAGTGACGCGGATGCGATAACCGCTACACTAAAGATATGTTATTATTTTTAGTCGAAAGAACAGGGTCAAGTAATTAAGCAATACCTGAACAAACAAACCCCTCCATAGAAAATGCATTAGACTATAGTTTGCAGGCTCGTAACTCTGTTTTTACTGGAGATACGGGGATGTCCTTTGAGTATGTTATAGTCCAATTTGTCCCCCATCTAACCATACTAAAAACATTGAGCTACGACAAACAGGGGCCGAGTAATTAAGCTAAACGTAAACAAACAACCCGTCCATAGCAAATGCATTAGACTATACTTTGCAGGCCCATAACTCTGTGTCTACTAGAGATACGGGGATGTCCTTAGGATATGTTATAGTCCAAATTGTCCCCCATCTAACCATACTAAAAACATTGAGCTACGACAAACAAGGGCCGAGATATTAAGCAAAAAGTTCGTCAACTTTGGTATCGTCTCACTTATTTTTATTATGTTACTTATGATTTTTGCACTAAACTTTGGAGGCTCATAACTCTTGTTCTACAAGAGATACTGGGATCTCCTTTGGATATGTTATAGTACTCTTTGCTCCCCATACAAGGATACTTTAAACTTGAGGCTACCGCAATATCGTCGTCAACTTATTTTTTGTCTCACTTATTGTTAGAAGGTTACTTTTGATTTTTGAAAATAAACTTTGCAGGCTCGTAACTCTGTTTCTACTGGAGATACGGGGATGTCCTTTGAGTATGTTATAGACCAATTTGTCCCCCATCTAGCCATACTAAGAATTAGGGCTACGACAAACAGTAGCCGAGTAATTAAGCTAATCGTAAACAAACAAACCCCTCCATAGGAAATACATTAGACTAAATTCTGGAGGCTCGTAACTCTGGTTCTACCAGAGATACGGGGATGTAAATAATGTGACCTTGACACAAATGTTCGGATAATTATAAAAAGAAAAATCGCGGTTTCGAACCTGTGGCCTTCCGGGAGTGACGCGGATGCGATAACCGCTACACTAAAGATATGTTATTATTTTTAATCGAAAGAACAGGGTCAAGTAATTAAGCAATACCTGAACAAACAAACCCCTCCATAGAAAATGCATTAGACTATAGTTTGCAGGCTCGTAACTCTGTTTTTACTGGAGATACGGGGATGTCCTTTGAGTATGTTATAGTCCAATTTGTCCCCCATCTAACCATACTAAAAACATTGAGCTACGACAAACAGGGGCCGAGTAATTAAGCTAATCGTAAACAAACAAACCCCTCCATAGGAAATACATTAGACTAAATTCTGGAGGCTCGTAACTCTGGTTCTACCAGAGATACGGGGATGTAAATAATGTGACCTTGACACAAATGTTCGGATAATTATAAAAAGAAAAATCGCGGTTTCGAACCTGTGGCCTTCCGGGAGTGACGCGGATGCGATAACCGCTACACTAAAGATATGTTATTATTTTTAATCGAAAGAACAGGGTCAAGTAATTAAGCAATACCTGAACAAACAAACCCCTCCATAGAAAATGCATTAGACTATAGTTTGCAGGCTCGTAACTCTGTTTTTACTGGAGATACGGGGATGTCCTTTGAGTATGTTATAGTCCAATTTGTCCCCCATCTAACCATACTAAAAACATTGAGCTACGACAAACAGGGGCCGAGTAATTAAGCTAAACGTAAACAAACAACCCGTCCATAGCAAATGCATTAGACTATACTTTGCAGGCCCATAACTCTGTGTCTACTAGAGATACGGGGATGTCCTTAGGATATGTTATAGTCCAAATTGTCCCCCATCTAACCATACTAAAAACATTGAGCTACGACAAACAAGGGCCGAGATATTAAGCAAAAAGTTCGTCAACTTTGGTATCGTCTCACTTATTTTTATTATGTTACTTATGATTTTTGCACTAAACTTTGGAGGCTCATAACTCTTGTTCTACAAGAGATACTGGGATCTCCTTTGGATATGTTATAGTACTCTTTGCTCCCCATACAAGGATACTTTAAACTTGAGGCTACCTCAATATCGTCGTCAACTTATTTTTTGTCTCACTTATTGTTAGAAGGTTACTTTTGATTTTTGAAAATAAACTTTGCAGGCTCGTAACTCTGTTTCTACTGGAGATACGGGGATGTCCTTTGAGTATGTTATAGACCAATTTGTCCCCCATCTAGCCATACTAAGAATTAGGGCTACGACAAACAGTAGTCGAGTAATTAAACTAATCGTAAACAAACAAACCCCTCCATAGGAAATACATTAGACTAAATTCTGGAGGCTCGTAACTCTGGTTCTACCAGAGATACGGGGATGTAAATAATGTGACCTTGACGCAAATGTTCGGATAATTATAAAGGTCTTTGCATGTTCCAAGCAAAAAAAAAAAAACTTCGCGGTTTCGAACCTGTGGCCTTCCGGGAGTGAGGCGGATGCGATAACCGCTACACTAAAGATATGTTATTATTTGTAATCGAAGGAACAGGGTCAAGTAATTAAGTAATACGTGAACAAACAAACCCCTCCATAGAAAATGCATTAGACTATACTTTGCAGGCTCGTAACTCTGTTTCTACTGGAGATACGGGGATGTCCTTCGAGTATGTTATAGACCAATTTGACCCCCATCTAGCCATACTAAGAATTAGGGCTACGACAAACAGTAGTCGAGTAATTAAGCTAATCGTAAACAAACAAACCCCTCCATAGGAAATACATTAGACTAAATTCTGGAGGCTCGTAACTCTAGTTCTACCAGAGATACGGGGATGTAAATAATGTGACCTTGACACAAATGTTCGGATAATTATAAAAAAAAAATCGCGGTTTCGAACCTGTGGCCTTCCGGGAGTGACGCGGATGCGATAACCGCTACACTAAAGATATGTTATTATTTTTAATCGAAAGAACAGGGTCAAGTAATTAAGCAATACGTGAACAAACAAACCCCTCCATAGAAAATGCATTAGACTATAGTTTGCAGGCTCGTAACTCTGTTTCTACTGGAGATACGGGGATGTCCTTTGAGTATGTTATAGTCCAATTTGTCCCCCATCTAACCATACTAAAAACATTGAGCTACGACAAACAGTAGTCGAGTTATTAAGCTAATCGTAAACAAACAAACCCCTCCATAGGAAATGCATTAGACTATAATTTGCAGGCCCATAACTCTGTGTTTACTAGAGATACGGGGATGTCCTTAGGATATGTTATAGTCCAAATTGTCCCCCATCTAACCATACTAAAAACATTGAGCTACGACTAACAGGGTCCGAGATATTAAGCAAAATGTTCGTCAACTTTGGTATCGTCTCACTTATTTTTATTATGTTACTTATGATTTTTGCACTAAACTTTGGAGGCTCATAACTCTTGTTCTACAAGAGATACTGGGATCTCCTTTGGATATGTTATAGTACTCTTTGCTCCCCATACAAGGATACTTTAAACTTGAGGCTACCTCAATATCGTCGTCAACTTATTTTTTGTCTCACTTATTGTTAGTAGGTTACTTTTGATTTTTGAAAATAAACTTTGCAGGCTCGTAACTCTGTTTCTACTGGAGATACGGGGATGTCCTTTGAGTATGTTATAGACCAATTTGTCCCCCATCTATCCATACTAAGAATTAGGGCTACGACAAACAGTAGTCGAGTAATTAAGCTAATCGTAAACAAACAAACCCCTCCATAGGAAATACATTAGACTAAATTCTGGAGGCTCGTAACTCTGGTTCTACCAGAGATACGGGGATGTAAATAATGTGACCTTGACACAAATGTTCGGATAATTATAAAAAAAAAATCGCGGTTTCGAACCTGTGGCCTTCCGGGAGTGACGCGGATGCGATAACCGCTACACTAAAGATATGTTATTATTTTTAATCGAAAGAACAGGGTCAAGTAATTAAGCAATACGTGAACAAACAAACCCCTCCATAGAAAATGCATTAGACTATAGTTTGCAGGCTCGTAACTCTGTTTCTACTGGAGATACGGGGATGTCCTTTGAGTATGTTATAGTCCAATTTGTCCCCCATCTAACCATACTAAAAACATTGAGCTACGACAAACAGGGGCCGAGTAATTAAGCTAAACGTAAACAAACATGCCGTCCATAGGAAATGCATTAGACTATAATTTGCAGGCCCATAACTCTGTGTTTACTAGAGATACGGGGATGTCCTTAGGATATGTTATAGTCCAAATTGTCCCCCATCTAACCATACTAAAAACATTGAGCTACGACAAACAGGGTCCGAGATATTAAGCAAAATGTTCGTCAACTTTGGTATCGTCTCACTTATTTTTATTATGTTACTTATGATTTTTGCACTAAACTTTGGAGGCTCATAACTCTTGTTCTACAAGAGATACTGGGATCTCCTTTGGATATGTTATAGTACTCTTTGCTCCCCATACAAGGATACTTTAAACTTGAGGCTACCGCAATATCGTCGTCAACTTATTTTTTGTCTCACTTATTGTTAGAAGGTTACTTTTGATTTTTGAAAATAAACTTCGCAGGCTCGTAACTCTGTTTCTACTGGAGATACGGGGATGTCCTTTGAGTATGTTATAGACCAATTTGTCCCCCATCTAGCCATACTAAGAATTAGGGCTACGACAAACAGTAGTCGAGTAATTAAGCTAATCGTAAACAAACAAACCCCTCCATAGGAAATACATTAGACTAAATTCTGGAGGCTCGTAACTCTGGTTCTACCAGAGATACGGGGATGTAAATAATGTGACCTTGACACAAATGTTCGGATAATTATAAAGGTCTTTGCATGTTCCAAGCAAAAAAAAACTTCGTGGTTTCGAACCTGTGGCCTTCCGAGAGTGAGGCGGATGCGATAACCGCTACACTAAAGATATGTTATTATTTTTAATCGAAAGAACAGGGTCAAGTAATTAAGCAATACGTGAACAAACAAACCCCTCCATAGAAAATGCATTAGACTATACTTTGCAGGCTCGTAACTCTGTTTCTACTGGAGATACGGGGATGTCCTTTGAGTATGTTATAGTCCAATTTGTTCCCCATCTAACCATACTAAAAACATTGAGCTACGACAAACAGTAGTCGAGTTATTAAGCTAATCGTAAACAAACAAACCCCTCCATAGGAAATGCATTAGACTATACTTTGCAGGCCCATAACTCTGTGTCTACTAGAGATACGGGGATGTCCTTAGGATATGTTATAGTCCAAATTGTCCCCCATCTAACCATACTAAAAACATTGAGCTACGACAAACAAGGGCCGAGATATTAAGCAAAATGTTCGTCAACTTTGGTATCGTCTCACTTATTTTTATTATGTTACTTATGATTTTTGCACTAAACTTTGGAGGCTCATAACTCTTGTTCTACAAGAGATACTGGGATCTCCTTTGGATATGTTATAGTACTCTTTGCTCCCCATACAAGGATACTTTAAACTTGAGGCTACCTCAATATCGTCGTCAACTTATTTTTTGTCTCACTTATTGTTAGAAGGTTACTTTTGATTTTTGAAAATAAACTTTGCAGGCTCGTAACTCTGTTTCTACTGGAGATACGGGGATGTCCTTTGAGTATGTTATAGACCAATTTGTCCCCCATCTATCCATACTAAAAACATTGAGCTACGACAAACAGGGGCCGAGTAATTAAGCTAAACGTAAACAAACATGCCGTCCATAGGAAATGCATTAGACTATAATTTGCAGGCCCATAACTCTGTGTTTACTAGAGATACGGGGATGTCCTTAGGATATGTTATAGTCCAAATTGTCCCCCATCTAACCATACTAAAAACATTGAGCTACGACAAACAGGGTCCGAGATATTAAGCAAAATGTTCGACAACTTTGGTATCGTCTCACTTATTTTTATTATGTTACTTATGATTTTTGCACTAAACTTTGGAGGCTCATAACTCTTGTTCTACAAGAGATACTGGGATCTCCTTTGGATATGTTATAGTACTCTTTGCTCCCCATACAAGGATACTTTAAACTTGAGGCTACCGCAATATCGTCGTCAACTTATTTTTTGTCTCACTTATTGTTAGAAGGTTACTTTTGATTTTTGAAAATGAACTTCGCAGGCTCGTAACTCTGTTTCTACTGGAGATACGGGGATGTCCTTTGAGTATGTTATAGACCAATTTGTCCCCCATCTAGCCATACTAAGAATTAGAGCTACGACAAACAGTAGTCGAGTAATTAAGCTAATCGTAAACAAACAAACCCCTCCATAGGAAATACATTAGACTAAATTCTGGAGGCTCGTAACTCTGGTTCTACCAGAGATACGGGGATGTAAATAATGTGACCTTGACACAAATGTTCGGATAATTATAAAGGTCTTTGCATGTTCCAAGCAAAAAAAAAACTTCGTGGTTTCGAACCTGTGGCCTTCCGAGAGTGAGGCGGATGCGATAACCGCTACACTAAAGATATGTTATTATTTTTAATCGAAAGAACAGGGTCAAGTAATTAAGCAATACATGAACAAACAAACCCCTCCATAGAAAATGCATTAGACTATACTTTGCAGGCTCGTAACTCTGTTTCTACTGGAGATACGGGGATGTCCTTTGAGTATGTTATAGTCCAATTTGTCCCCCATCTAACCATACTAAAAACATTGAGCTACGACAAACAGTAGTCGAGTTATTAAGCTAATCGTAAACAAACAAACCCCTCCATAGGAAATGCATTAGACTATACTTTGCAGGCCCATAACTCTGTGTCTACTAGAGATACGGGGATGTCCTTAGGATATGTTATAGTCCAAATTGTCCCCCATCTAACCATACTAAAAACATTGAGCTACGACAAACAAGGGCCGAGATATTAAGCAAAATGTTCGTCAACTTTGGTATCGTCTCACTTATTTTTATTATGTTACTTATGATTTTTGCACTAAACTTTGGAGGCTCATAACTCTTGTTCTACAAGAGATACTGGGATCTCCTTTGGATATGTTATAGTACTCTTTACTCCCCATACAAGGATACTTTAAACTTGAGGCTACCTCAATATCGTCGTCAACTTACTTTTTGTCTCACTTATTGTTAGAAGGTTACTTTTGATTTTTTAAAATATACTTTGCAGGCTCGTAACTCTGTTTCTACTGGAGATACGGGGATGTCCTTTGAGTATGTTATAGACCAATTTGTCCCCCATCTAGCCATACTAAGAATTAGGGCTACGACAAACAGTAGTCGAGTAATTAAGCTAATCGTATACAAACAAACCCTTCCATAGGAAATACATTAGACTAAATTCTGGAGGCTCGTTACTCTGGTTCTACCAGAGATACGGGGATGTAAATAATGTGACCTTGACACAAATGTTCGGATAATTATAAAGGTCTTTGCATGTTCCAAGCAAAAAAAAAACTTCGTGGTTTCGAACCTGTGGCCTTCCGAGAGTGAGGCGGATGCGATAACCGCTACACTGAAGATATGTTATTATTTTTAATCGAAAGAACAGGGTCAAGTAATTAAGCAATACGTGAACAAACAAACCCCTCCATAGAAAATGCATTAGACTATACTTTGCAGGCTCGTAACTCTGTTTCTACTGGAGATACGGGGATGTCCTTCGAGTATGTTATAGACCAATTTGTCCCCCATCTAGCCATACTAAGAATTAGGGCTACGATAAACAGTAGTCGAGTAATTAAGCTAATCGTAAACAAACAAACCCCTCCATAGGAAATACATTAGACTAAATTCTGGAGGCTCGTAACTCTGGTTCTACCAGAGATACGGGGATGTAAATAATGTGACCTTGACACAAATGTTCGGATAATTATAAAAAGAAAAATCGCGGTTTCGAACCTGTGGCCTTCCGGGAGTGACGCGGATGCGATAACCGCTACACTAAAGATATGTTATTATTTTTAATCGAAAGAACAGGGTCAAGTAATTAAGCAATACGTGAACAAACAAACCCCTCCATAGAAAATGCATTAGACTATAGTTTGCAGGCTCGTAACTCTATTTCTACTGGAGATACGGGGATGTCCTTTGAGTATGTTATAGTCCAATTTGTCCCCCATCTAACCATACTAAAAACATTGAGCTACGACAAACAGGGGCCGAGTAATTAACCTAAACGTAAACAAACAACCCGTCCATAGCAAATGCATTAGACTATACTTTGCAGGCCCATAACTCTGTGTCTACTAGAGATACGGGGACTTCCTTAGGATATGTTATAGTCCAAATTGTCCCCCATCTAACCATACTAAAAACATTGAGCTACGACAAACAGGGTCCGAGATATTAAGCAAAATGTTCGTCAACTTTGGTATCGTCTCACTTATTTTTATTATGTTACTTATGATTTTTGCACTAAACTTTCGAGGCTCATAACTCTTGTTCTACAAGAGATACTGGGATCTCCTATGGATATGTTATAGTACTCTTTGCTCCCCATACAAGGATACTTTAAACTTGAGGCTACCGCAATATCGTCGTCAACTTATTTTTTGTCTCACTTATTGTTAGAAGGTTACTTTTGATTTTTGAAAATAAACTTCGCAGGCTCGTAACTCTGTTTCTACTGGAGATACGGGGATGTCCTTTGAGTATGTTATAGACCAATTTGTCCCCCTTCTAGCCATACTAAGAATTAGGGCTACGACAAACAGTAGTCGAGTAATTAAGCTAATCGTAAACAAACAAACCCCTCCATAGGAAATACATTAGACTAAATTCTGGAGGCTCGTAACTCTGGTTCTACCAGAGATACGGGGATGTAAATAATGTGACCTTGACACAAATGTTCGGATAATTATAAAGGTCTTTGCATGTTCCAAGCAAAAAAAAAACTTCGCGGTTTCGAACCTGTGGCCTTCCGGGAGTGAGGCTGATGCGATAACCGCTACACTAAAGATATGTTATTATTTTTAATCGAAAGCACAGGGTCAAGTAATTAAGCAATACGTGAACAAACAAACCCCTCCATAGAAAATGCATTAGACTATACTTTGCAGGCTCGTAACTCTGTTTCTACTGGAGATACGGGGATGTCCTTTGAGTATGTTATAGTCCAATTTGTCCCCCATCTCACCATACTAAAAACATTGAGCTACGACAAACAGTAGTCGAGTTATTAAGCTAATCGTAAACAAACAAACCCCTCCATAGGAAATGCATTAGACTATACTTTGCAGGCCCATAACTCTGTGTCTACTAGAGATACGGGGATGTCCTTAGGATATGTTATAGTCCAAATTGTCCCCCATCTAACCATACTAAAAACATTGAGCTACGACAAACAAGGGCCGAGATATTAAGCAAAATGTTCGTCAACTTTGGTATCGTCTCACTTATTTTTATTATGTTACTTATGATTTTTGCACTAAACTTTGGAGGCTCATAACTCTTGTTCTACAAGAGATACTGGGATCTCCTTTGGATATGTTATAGTACTCTTTGCTCCCCATACAAGGATACTTTAAACTTGAGGCTACCTGAATATCGTCGTCAACTTATTTTTTGACTCACTTATTGTTAGAAGGTTACTTTTGATTTTTGAAAATAAACTTTGCAGGCTCGTAACTCTGTTTCTACTGGAGATACGGGGATGTCCTTTGAGTATGTTATAGACCAATTTGTCCCCCATCTATCCATACTAAAAACATTGAGCTACGACAAACAGGGGCCGAGTAATTAAGCTAAACGTAAACAAACATGCCGTCCATAGGAAATGCATTAGACTATAATTTGCAGGCCCATAACTCTGTGTTTACTAGAGATACGGGGATGTCCTTAGGATATGTTATAGTCCAAATTGTCCCCCATCTAACCATACTAAAAACATTGAGCTACGACAAACAGGGGCCGAGATATTAAGCAAAATGTTCGTCAACTTTGGTATCGTCTCACTTATTTTATTATGTTACTTATGATTTTTGCACTAAACTTTGGAGGCTCATAACTCTTGTTCTACAAGAGATACTGGGTTCTCCTTTGGATATGTTATAGTACTCTTTGCTCCCCATACAAGGATACTTTAAACTTGAGGCTACCTCAATATCGTCGTCAACTTATTTTTTGTCTCACTTATTGTTAGAAGGTTACTTTTGATTTTTGAAAATAAACTTTGCAGGCTCGTAACTCTGTTTCTACTGGAGATACGGGGATGTCCTTCGAGTATGTTATAGACCAATTTGTCCCCCATCTAGCCATACTAAGAATTAGGGCTACGACAAACAGTAGTCGAGTAATTAAGCTAATCGTAAACAAACAAACCCCTCCATAGGAAATACATTAGACTAAATTCTGGAGGCTCGTAACTCTGGTTCTACCAGAGATACGGGGATGTAAATAATGTGACCTTGACACAAATGTTCGGATAATTATAAAAAAAAAAATTCGCGGTTTCGAACCTGTGGCCTTCCGGGAGTGACGCGGATGCGATAACCGCTACACTAAAGATATGTTATTATTTTTAATCGAAAGAACAGGGTCAAGTAATTAAGCAATACGTGAACAAACAAACCCCTCCATAGAAAATGCATTAGACTATATTTTGCAGGCTCGTAACTCTGTTTCTACTGGAGATACGGGGATGTCCTTTGAGTATGTTATAGTCCAATTTGTCCCCCATCTAACCATACTAAAAACATTGAGCTACGACAAACAGGGGCCGAGTAATTAAGCTAAACGTAAACAAACAACCCGTCCATAGCAAATGCATTAGACTATATTTTGCAGGCCCAGAACTCTGTGTCTACTAGAGATACGGGGATGTCCTTAGGATATGTTATAGTCCAAATTGTCCCCCATCTAACCATACTAAAAACATTGAGCTACGACAAACAGGGGCCGAGATTTTAAGCAAAATGTTCGTCAACTTTGGTATCGTCTCACTTATTTTTATTATGTTACTTATGATTTTTGCACTAAACTTTGGAGGCTCATAACTCTTGTTCTACAAGAGATACTGGGATCTCCTTTGGATATGTTATAGTACTCTTTGCTCCCCATACAAGGATACTTTAAACTTGAGGCTACCGCAATATCGTGGTCAACTTATTTTTTGTCTCACTTAATGTTAGAAGGTTACTTTTGATTTTTGAAAATAAACTTTGCAGGCTCGTAACTCTGTTTCTACTGGAGATACGGGGATGTACTTTGAGTATGTTATAGACCAATTTGTCCCCCATCTAGCCATACTAAAAACATTGAGCTACGACAAACAGGGGCCGAGTAATTAAGCTAAACGTAAACAAACATGCCGTCCATAGGAAATGCATTAGACTATAATTTGCAGGCCCATAACTCTGTGTTTACTAGAGATACGGGGATGTCCTTAGGATATGTTATAGTCCAAATTGTCCCCCATCTAACCATACTAAAAACATTGAGCTACGACAAACAGGGGCCGAGATATTAAGCAAAATGTTCGTCAACTTTGGTATCGTCTCACTTATTTTATTATGTTACTTATGATTTTTGCACTAAACTTTGGAGGCTCATAACTCTTGTTCTACAAGAGATACTGGGTTCTCCTTTGGATATGTTATAGTACTCTTTGCTCCCCATACAAGGATACTTTAAACTTGAGGCTACCTCAATATCGTCGTCAACTTATTTTTTGTCTCACTTATTGTTAGAAGGTTACTTTTGATTTTTGAAAATAAACTTTGCAGGCTCGTAACTCTGTTTCTACTGGAGATACGGGGATGTCCTTTGAGTATGTTATAGACCAATTTGTCCCCCATCTAGCCATACTAAGAATTAGGGCTACGACAAACAGTAGTCGAGTAATTAAACTAATCGTAAACAAACAAACCCCTCCATAGGAAATACATTAGACTAAATTCTGGAGGCTCGTAACTCTGGTTCTACCAGAGATACGGGGATGTAAATAATGTGACCTTGACGCAAATGTTCGGATAATTATAAAGGTCTTTGCATGTTCCAAGCAAAAAAAAAAAAAAACTTCGCGGTTTCGAACCTGTGGCCTTCCGGGAGTGAGGCGGATGCGATAACCGCTACACTAAAGATATGTTATTATTTGTAATCGAAGGAACAGGTTCAAGTAATTAAGTAATACGTGAACAAACAAACCTCTCCATAGAAAATGCATTAGACTATACTTTGCAGGCTCGTAACTCTGTTTCTACTGGAGATACGGGGATGTCCTTCGAGTATGTTATAGACCAATTTGTCCCCCATCTAGCCATACTAAGAATTAGGGCTACGACAAACAGTAGTCGAGTAATTAAGCTAATCGTAAACAAACAAACCCCTCCATAGGAAATACATTAGACTAAATTCTGGAGGCTCGTAACTCTGGTTCTACCAGAGATACGGGGATGTAAATAATGTGACCTTGACACAAATGTTCGGATAATTATAAAAAAAAAATTCGCGGTTTCGAACCTGTGGCCTTCCGGGAGTGACGCGGATGCGATAACCGCTACACTAAAGATATGTTATTATTTTTAATCGAAAGAACAGGGTCAAGTAATTAAGCAATACGTGAACAAACAAACCCCTCCATAGAAAATGCATTAGACTATATTTTGCAGGCTCGTAACTCTGTTTCTACTGGAGATACGGGGATGTCCTTTGAGTATGTTATAGTCCAATTTGTCCCCCATCTAACCATACTAAAAACATTGAGCTACGACAAACAGGGGCCGAGTAATTAAGCTAAACGTAAACAAACAACCCGTCCATAGCAAATGCATTAGACTATATTTTGCAGGCCCAGAACTCTGTGTCTACTAGAGATACGGGGATGTCCTTAGGATATGTTATAGTCCAAATTGTCCCCCATCTAACCATACTAAAAACATTGAGCTACGACAAACAGGGGCCGAGATGTTAAGCAAAATGTTCGTCAACTTTGGTATCGTCTCACTTATTTTTATTATGTTACTTATGATTTTTGCACTAAACTTTGGAGGCTCATAACTCTTGTTCTACAAGAGATACTGGGATCTCCTTTGGATATGTTATAGTACTCTTTGCTCCCCATACAAGGATACTTTAAACTTGAGGCTACCGCAATATCGTGGTCAACTTATTTTTTGTCTCACTTAATGTTAGAAGGTTACTTTTGATTTTTGAAAATAAACTTTGCAGGCTCGTAACTCTGTTTCTACTGGAGATACGGGGATGTCCTTTGAGTATGTTATAGACCAATTTGTCCCCCATCTAGCCATACTAAGAATTAGGGCTACGACAAACAGAAGTCGAGTAATTAAGCTAATCGTAAACAAACAAACCCCTCCATAGGAAATACATTAGACTAAATTCTGGAGGCTCGTAACTCTGGTTCTACCAGAGATACGGGGATGTAAATAATGTGACCTTGACACAAATGTTCGGATAATTATAAAAAAAACTTCGCGGTTTCGAACCTGTGGCCTTCCGGGAGTGAGGCTGATGCGATAACCGCTACACTAAAGATATGTTATTATTTTTAATCGAAAGAACAGGGTCAAGTAATTAAGCAATACGTGAACAAACAAACCCCTCCATAGAAAATGCATTAGACTATACTTTGCAGGCTCGTAACTCTGTTTCTACTTTAGATACGGGGATGTCCTTTGAGTATGTTATAGTCCAATTTGTCCCCCATCTCACCATACTAAAAACATTGAGCTACGACAAACAGTAGTCGAGTTATTAAGCTAATCGTAAACAAACAAACCCCTCCATAGGAAATGCATTAGACTATACTTTGCAGGCCCATAACTCTGTGTCTACTAGAGATACGGAGATGTGCTTAGGATATGTTATAGTCCAAATTGTCCCCCATCTAACCATACTAAAAACATTGAGCTACGACAAACAAGGGCCGAGATATTAAGCAAAATGTTCGTCAACTTTGGTATCGTCTCACTTATTTTTATTATGTTACTTATGATTTTTGCACTAAACTTTGGAGGCTCATAACTCTTGTTCTACAAGAGATACTGGGATCTCCTTTGGATATGTTATAGTACTCTTTGCTCCCCATACAAGGATACTTTAAACTTGAGGCTACCTGAATATCGTCGTCAACTTATTTTTTGTCTCACTTATTGTTAGAAGGTTACTTTTGATTTTTGAAAATAAATTTTGCAGGCTCGTAACTCTGTTTCTACTGGAGATACGGGGATGTCCTTTGAGTATGTTATAGACCAATTTGTCCCCCATCTATCCATACTAAAAACATTGAGCTACGACAAACAGGGGCCGAGTAATTAAGCTAAACGTAAACAAACATGCCGTCCATAGGAAATGCATTAGACTATAATTTGCAGGCCCATAACTCTGTGTTTACTAGAGATACGGATATGTCCTTAGGATATGTTATAGTCCAAATTGTCCCCCATCTAACCATACTAAAAACATTGAGCTACGACAAACAGGGGCCGAGATATTAAGCAAAATGTTCGTCAACTTTGGTATCGTCTCACTTATTTTATTATGTTACTTATGATTTTTGCACTAAACTTTGGAGGCTCATAACTCTTGTTCTACAAGAGATACTGGGTTCTCCTTTGGATATGTTATAGTACTCTTTGCTCCCCATACAAGGATACTTTAAACTTGAGGCTACCTCAATATCGTCGTCAACTTATTTTTTGTCTCACTTATTGTTAGAAGGTTACTTTTGATTTTTGAAAATAAAGTTTGCAGGCTCGTAACTCTGGTTCTACCAGAGATACGGGGATGTAAATAATGTGACCTTGACACAAATGTTCGGATAATTATAAAGGTCTTTGCATGTTCCAAGCAAAAAAAAAAAACTTCGCGGTTTCGATCCTGTGGCCTTCCGGGAGTGAGGCGGATGCGATAACCGCTACACTAAAGATATGTTATTATTTTTAATCGAAAGAACAGGGTCAAGTATTTAAGCAATACGTGAACATGTCCTTTGAGTGTGTTATAGACCAATTTGTCCCCCATCTAGCCATACTAAAAACATTGAGCTACGACAAACAGGGGCCGAGTAATTAAGCTAAACGTAAACAAACATGCCGTCCATAGGAAATGCATTAGACTATAATTTGCAGGCCCATAACTCTGTGTTTACTAGAGATACGGATATGTCCTTAGGATATGTTATAGTCCAAATTGTCCCCCATCTAACCATACTAAAAACATTGAGCTACGACAAACAGGGGCCGAGATATTAAGCAAAATGTTCGTCAACTTTGGTATCGTCTCACTTATTTTATTATGTTACTTATGATTTTTGCACTAAACTTTGGAGGCTCATAACTCTTGTTCTACAAGAGATACTGGGTTCTCCTTTGGATATGTTATAGTACTCTTTGCTCCCCATACAAGGATACTTTAAACTTGAGGCTACCTCAATATCGTCGTCAACTTATTTTTTGTCTCACTTATTGTTAGAAGGTTACTTTTGATTTTTGAAAATAAAGTTTGCAGGCTCGTAACTCTGGTTCTACCAGAGATACGGGGATGTAAATAATGTGACCTTGACACAAATGTTCGGATAATTATAAAGGTCTTTGCATGTTCCAAGCAAAAAAAAAAAACTTCGCGGTTTCGATCCTGTGGCCTTCCGGGAGTGAGGCGGATGCGATAACCGCTACACTAAAGATATGTTATTATTTTTAATCGAAAGAACAGGGTCAAGTATTTAAGCAATACGTGAACATGTCCTTTGAGTGTGTTATAGACCAATTTGTCCCCCATCTAGCCATACTAAGAATTAGGGCTACGACAAACAGTAGTCGAGTAATTAAGCTAATCGTAAACAAACAAACCCCTTCATAGGAAATACATTGGACTAAATTCAGGAGGCTCGTAACTCTGGTTCTACCAGAGATACGGGGATGTAAATAATGTGACCTTGACACAAATGTTCGGATAATTATATAGGTCTTTGCATGTTCCAAGCAAAAAAAAAAAAACTTCGCGGTTTCGAACCTGTGGCCTTCGGGGAGTGAGGCGGATGCGATAACCGCTACACTAAAGATATGTTATTATTTTTAATCGAAGGAACAGGGTCAAGTAATTAAGTAATACGTGAACAAACAAACCCCTCCATAGAAAATGCATTAGACTATACTTTGCAGGCTCGTAACTCTGTTTCTACTGGAGATACGGGGATGTCCTTCGAGTATGTTATAGACCAATTTGTCCCCCATCTAGCCATACTAAGAACTAGGGCTACGACAAACAGTAGTCGAGTAATTAAGCTAATCGTAAACAAACAAACCCCTCCATAGGAAATACATTAGACTAAATTCTGGAGGCTCGTAACTCTGGTTCTACCAGAGATACGGGGATGTAAATAATGTGACCTTGACACAAATGTTCGGATAATTATAAAAAAAAAATTCGCGGTTTCGAACCTGTGGCCTTCCGGGAGTGACGCGGATGCGATAACCGCTACACTAAAGATATGTTATTATTTTTAATCGAAAGAACAGGGTCAAGTAATTAAGCAATACGTGAACAAACAAACCCCTCCATAGAAAATGCATTAGACTATAGTTTGCAGGCTCGTAACTCTGTTTCTACTGGAGATACGGGGATGTCCTTTGAGTATGTTATAGTCCAATTTGTCCCCCATCTAACCATACTAAAAACATTGAACTACGACAAACAGGGGCCGAGTAATTAAGCTAAACGTAAACAAACAACCCGTCCATAGGAAATGCATTAGACTATATTTTGCAGGCCCATAACTCTGTGTCTACTAGAGATACGGGGATGTCCTTAGGATATGTTATAGTCCAAATTGTCCCCCATCCAAATATACTAAAAACATTGAGCTACGACAAACAGGGGCCGAGATATTAAGCAAAATGTTCGTCAACTTTGGTATCGTCTCACTTATTTTTATTATGTTACTTATGATTTTTGCACTAAACTTTGGAGGCTCATAACTCTTGTTCTACAAGAGATACTGGGATCTCCTTTGGATATGTTATAGTACTCTTTGCTCCCCATACAAGGATACTTTAAACTTGAGGCTACCGCAATATCGTGGTCAACTTATTTTTTGTCTCACTTAATGTTAGAAGGTTACTTTTGATTTTTGAAAATAAACTTTGCAGGCTCGTAACTCTGTTTCTACTGGAGATACGGGGATGTCCTTTGAGTATGTTATAGACCAATTTGTCCCCCATCTAGCCATACTAAGAATTAGGGCTACGACAAACAGAAGTCGAGTAATTAAGCTAATCGTAAACAAACAAACCCCTCCATAGGAAATACATTAGACTAAATTCTGGAGGCTCGTAACTCTGGTTCTACCAGAGATACGGGGATGTAAATAATGTGACCTTGACACAAATGTTCGGATAATTATAAAAAAAACTTCGCGGTTTCGAACCTGTGGCCTTCCGGGAGTGAGGCTGATGCGATAACCGCTACACTAAAGATATGTTATTATTTTTAATCGAAAGAACAGGGTCAAGTAATTAAGCAATACGTGAACAAACAAACCCCTCCATAGAAAATGCATTAGACTATACTTTGCAGGCTCGTAACTCTGTTTCTACTTTAGATACGGGGATGTCCTTTGAGTATGTTATAGTCCAATTTGTCCCCCATCTCACCATACTAAAAACATTGAGCTACGACAAACAGTAGTCGAGTTATTAAGCTAATCGTAAACAAACAAACCCCTCCATAGGAAATGCATTAGACTATACTTTGCAGGCCCATAACTCTGTGTCTACTAGAGATACGGAGATGTGCTTAGGATATGTTATAGTCCAAATTGTCCCCCATCTAACCATACTAAAAACATTGAGCTACGACAAACAAGGGCCGAGATATTAAGCAAAATGTTCGTCAACTTTGGTATCGTCTCACTTATTTTTATTATGTTACTTATGATTTTTGCACTAAACTTTGGAGGCTCATAACTCTTGTTCTACAAGAGATACTGGGATCTCCTTTGGATATGTTATAGTACTCTTTGCTCCCCATACAAGGATACTTTAAACTTGAGGCTACCTGAATATCGTCGTCAACTTATTTTTTGTCTCACTTATTGTTAGAAGGTTACTTTTGATTTTTGAAAATAAATTTTGCAGGCTCGTAACTCTGTTTCTACTGGAGATACGGGGATGTCCTTTGAGTATGTTATAGACCAATTTGTCCCCCATCTATCCATACTAAAAACATTGAGCTACGACAAACAGGGGCCGAGTAATTAAGCTAAACGTAAACAAACATGCCGTCCATAGGAAATGCATTAGACTATAATTTGCAGGCCCATAACTCTGTGTTTACTAGAGATACGGATATGTCCTTAGGATATGTTATAGTCCAAATTGTCCCCCATCTAACCATACTAAAAACATTGAGCTACGACAAACAGGGGCCGAGATATTAAGCAAAATGTTCGTCAACTTTGGTATCGTCTCACTTATTTTATTATGTTACTTATGATTTTTGCACTAAACTTTGGAGGCTCATAACTCTTGTTCTACAAGAGATACTGGGTTCTCCTTTGGATATGTTATAGTACTCTTTGCTCCCCATACAAGGATACTTTAAACTTGAGGCTACCTCAATATCGTCGTCAACTTATTTTTTGTCTCACTTATTGTTAGAAGGTTACTTTTGATTTTTGAAAATAAAGTTTGCAGGCTCGTAACTCTGGTTCTACCAGAGATACGGGGATGTAAATAATGTGACCTTGACACAAATGTTCGGATAATTATAAAGGTCTTTGCATGTTCCAAGCAAAAAAAAAAAACTTCGCGGTTTCGATCCTGTGGCCTTCCGGGAGTGAGGCGGATGCGATAACCGCTACACTAAAGATATGTTATTATTTTTAATCGAAAGAACAGGGTCAAGTATTTAAGCAATACGTGAACATGTCCTTTGAGTGTGTTATAGACCAATTTGTCCCCCATCTAGCCATACTAAGAATTAGGGCTACGACAAACAGTAGTCGAGTAATTAAGCTAATCGTAAACAAACAAACCCCTTCATAGGAAATACATTGGACTAAATTCAGGAGGCTCGTAACTCTGGTTCTACCAGAGATACGGGGATGTAAATAATGTGACCTTGACACAAATGTTCGGATAATTATATAGGTCTTTGCATGTTCCAAGCAAAAAAAAAAAACTTCGCGGTTTCGAACCTGTGGCCTTCGGGGAGTGAGGCGGATGCGATAACCGCTACACTAAAGATATGTTATTATTTTTAATCGAAGGAACAGGGTCAAGTAATTAAGTAATACGTGAACAAACAAACCCCTCCATAGAAAATGCATTAGACTATACTTTGCAGGCTCGTAACTCTGTTTCTACTGGAGATACGGGGATGTCCTTCGAGTATGTTATAGACCAATTTGTCCCCCATCTAGCCATACTAAGAACTAGGGCTACGACAAACAGTAGTCGAGTAATTAAGCTAATCGTAAACAAACAAACCCCTCCATAGGAAATACATTAGACTAAATTCTGGAGGCTCGTAACTCTGGTTCTACCAGAGATACGGGGATGTAAATAATGTGACCTTGACACAAATGTTCGGATAATTATAAAAAAAAAATTCGCGGTTTCGAACCTGTGGCCTTCCGGGAGTGACGCGGATGCGATAACCGCTACACTAAAGATATGTTATTATTTTTAATCGAAAGAACAGGGTCAAGTAATTAAGCAATACGTGAACAAACAAACCCCTCCATAGAAAATGCATTAGACTATAGTTTGCAGGCTCGTAACTCTGTTTCTACTGGAGATACGGGGATGTCCTTTGAGTATGTTATAGTCCAATTTGTCCCCCATCTAACCATACTAAAAACATTGAACTACGACAAACAGGGGCCGAGTAATTAAGCTAAACGTAAACAAACAACCCGTCCATAGGAAATGCATTAGACTATATTTTGCAGGCCCATAACTCTGTGTCTACTAGAGATACGGGGATGTCCTTAGGATATGTTATAGTCCAAATTGTCCCCCATCCAAATATACTAAAAACATTGAGCTACGACAAACAGGGGCCGAGATATTAAGCAAAATGTTCGTCAACTTTGGTATCGTCTCACTTATTTTTATTATGTTACTTATGATTTTTGCACTAAACTTTGGAGGCTCATAACTCTTGTTCTACAAGAGATACTGGGATCTCCTTTGGATATGTTATAGTACTCTTTGCTCCCCATACAAGGATACTTTAAACTTGAGGCTACCTCAATATCGTCGTCAACTTACTTTTTGTCTCACTTATTGTTAGAAGGTTACTTTTGATTTTTGAAAATAAACTTTGCAGGCTCGTAACTCTGTTTCTACTGGAGATACGGGGATGTCCTTTGAGTATGTTATAGACCAATTTGTCCCCCATCTAGCCATACTAAGAATTAGGGCTACGACAAACAGTAGTCGAGTAATTAAGCTAATCGTAAACAAACAAACCCCTCCATAGGAAATACATTGTACTAAATTCAGGAGGCTCGTAACTCTGGTTCTACCAGAGATACGGGGATGTAAATAATGTGACCTTGACACAAATGTTCGGATAATTATATAGGTCTTTGCATGTTCCAAGCAAAAAAAAAAAAAACTTCGCGGTTTCGAACCTGTGGCCCTCCGGGAGTGAGGCGGATGCGATAACCGCTACACTAAAGATATGTTATTATTTTTAATCGAAAGAACAGGGTCAAGTAATTAAGCAATACGTGAAAAAACAAACACCTCCATAGAAAATGCATTAGACTATATTTTGCAGGCTCGTAACTCTGTTTCTACTGGAGATACGGGAATGTCCTTTGAGTATGTTATAGTCCAATTTGTCCCCCATCTAACCATACTAAAAACATTGAACTACGACAAAGAGGGGCCGAGTAATTAAGCTAAACGTAAACAAACAACCCGTCCATAGGAAATGCATTAGACTATATTTTGCAGGCCCATAACTCTGTGTCTACTAGAGATACGGGGATGTCCTTAGGATATGTTATAGTCCAAATTGTCCCCCATCTAACCATACTAAAAACATGGAGCTACGACAAACAGGGGCCGAGATGTTAAGCAAAATGTTCGTCAACTTTGGTATCGTCTCACTTATTTTTATTATGTTACTTATGATTTTTGCACTAAACTTTGGAGGCTCATAACTCTTGTTCTACAAGAGATACTGGGATCTCCTTTGGATATGTTATAGTACTCTTTGCTCCCCATACAAGGATACTTTAAACTTGAGGCTACCTCAATATCGTCGTCAACTTACTTTTTGTCTCACGTATTGTTAGAAGGTTACTTTTGATTTTTGAAAATAAACTTTGCAGGCTCGTAACTCTGTTTCTACTGGAGATACGGGGATGTCCTTTGAGTATGTTATAGACCAATTTGTCCCCCATCTAGCCATACTAAGAATTAGGGCTACGACAAACAGTAGTCGAGTAATTAAGCTAATCGTAAACAAACAAACCCCTCCATAGGAAATACATTGGACTAAATTCAGGAGGCTCGTAACTCTGGTTCTACCAGAGATACGGGGATGTAAATAATGTGACCTTGACACAAATGTTCGGATAATTATAAAGGTCTTTGCATGTTCCAAGCAAAAAAAAAAAAACTTCGCGGTTTCGATCCTGTGGCCTTCCGGGAGTGAGGCGGATGCGATAACCGCTACACTAAAGATATGTTATTATTTTTAATCGAAAGAACAGGGTCAAGTAATTAAGCAATACGTGAAAAAACAAACACCTCCATAGAAAATGCATTAGACTATATTTTGCAGGCTCGTAACTCTGTTTCTACTGGAGATACGGGAATGTCCTTTGAGTATGTTATAGTCCAATTTGTCCCCCATCTAACCATACTAAAAACATTGAACTACGACAAAGAGGGGCCGAGTAATTAAGCTAAACGTAAACAAACAACCCGTCCATAGGAAATGCATTAGACTATATTTTGCAGGCCCATAACTCTGTGTCTACTAGAGATACGGGGATGTCCTTAGGATATGTTATAGTCCAAATTGTCCCCCATCTAACCATACTAAAAACATGGAGCTACGACAAACAGGGGCCGAGATGTTAAGCAAAATGTTCGTCAACTTTGGTATCGTCTCACTTATTTTTATTATGTTACTTATGATTTTTGCACTAAACTTTGGAGGCTCATAACTCTTGTTCTACAAGAGATACTGGGATCTCCTTTGGATATGTTATAGTACTCTTTGCTCCCCATACAAGGATACTTTAAACTTGAGGCTACCTCAATATCGTCGTCAACTTACTTTTTGTCTCACGTATTGTTAGAAGGTTACTTTTGATTTTTGAAAATAAACTTTGGAGGCTCGTAACTCTGTTTCTACTGGAGATACGGGGATGTCCTTTGAGTATGTTATAGACCAATTTGTCCCCCATCTAGCCATACTAAGAATTAGGGCTACGACAAACAGTAGTCGAGTAATTAAGCTAATCGTAAACAAACAAACCCCTCCATAGGAAATACATTGGACTAAATTCAGGAGGCTCGTAACTCTGGTTCTACCAGAGATACGGGGATGTAAATAATGTGACCTTGACACAAATGTTCGGATAATTATATAGGTCTTTGCATGTTCCAAGCAAAAAAAAAAAAAACTTCGCGGTTTCGAACCTGTGGCCCTCCGGGAGTGAGGCGGATGCGATAACCGCTACACTAAAGATATGTTATTATTTTTAATCGAAAGAACAGGGTCAAGTAATTAAGCAATACGTGAAGAAACAAACACCTCCATAGAAAATGCATTAGACTATATTTTGCAGGCTCGTAACTCTGTTTCTACTGGAGATACGGGAATGTCCTTTGAGTATGTTATAGTCCAATTTGTCCCCCATCTAACCATACTAAAAACATTGAACTACGACAAACAGGGGCCGAGTAATTAAGCTAAACGTAAACAAACAACCCGTCCATAGGAAATGCATTAGACTATATTTTGCAGGCCCATAACTCTGTGTCTACTAGAGATACGGGGATGTCCTTAGGATATGTTATAGTCCAAATTGTCCCCCATCTAACCATACTAAAAACATTGAGCTACGACAAACAGGGGCCGAGATGTTAAGCAAAATGTTCGTCAACTTTGGTATCGTCTCACTTATTTTTATTATGTTACTTATGATTTTTGCACTAAACTTTGGAGGCTCATAACTCTTGTTCTACAAGAGATACTGGGATCTCCTTTGGATATGTTATAGTACTCTTTGCTCCCCATACAAGGATACTTTAAACTTGAGGCTACCTCAATATCGTCGTCAACTTACTTTTTGTCTCACTTATTGTTAGAAGGTTACTTTTGATTTTTGAAAATAAACTTTGCAGGCTCGTAACTCTGTTTCTACTGGAGATACGGGGATGTCCTTTGAGTATGTTATAGACCAATTTGTCCCCCATCTAGCCATACTAAGAATTAGGGCTACGACAAACAGTAGTCGAGAAATTAAGCTAATCGTAAACAAACAAACCCCTCCATAGGAAATACATTGGACTAAATTCAGGAGGCTCGTAACTCTGGTTCTACCAGAGATACGGGGATGTAAATAATGTGACCTTGACACAAATGTTCGGATAATTATATAGGTCTTTGCATGTTCCAAGCAAAAAAAAAAAAAACTTCGCGGTTTCGAACCTGTGGCCTTCCGGGAGTGAGGCGGATGCGATAACCGCTACACTAAAGATATGTTATTATTTTTAATCGAAAGAACAGGGTCAAGTAATTAAGCAATACGTGAAAAAACAAACACCTCCATAGAAAATGCATTAGACTATATTTTGCAGGCTCGTAACTCTGTTTCTACTGGAGATACGGGGATGTCCTTTGAGTATGTTATAGTCCAATTTGTCCCCCATCTAACCATACTAAAAACATTGAACTACGACAAACAGGGGCCGAGTAATTAAGCTAAACGTAAACAAACAACCCGTCCATAGGAAATGCATTAGACTATATTTTGCAGGCCCATAACTCTGTGTCTACTAGAGATACGGGGATGTCCTTAGGATATGTTATAGTCCAAATTGTCCCCCATCTAACCATACTAAAAACATTGAGCTACGACAAACAGGGGCCGAGATGTTAAGCAAAATGTTCGTCAATTTTGGTATCGTCTCACTTATTTTTATTATGTTACTTATGATTTTTGCACTAAACTTTGGAGGCTCATAACTCTTGTTCTACAAGAGATACTGGGATCTCCTTTGGATATGTTATAGTACTTTTTGCTCCCCATACAAGGATACTTTAAACTTGAGGCTACCTCAATATCGTCGTCAACTTATTTTTTGTCTCACTTATTGTTAGAAGGTTACTTTTGATTTTTGAAAATAAAGTTTGCAGGCTCGTAACTCTGGTTCTACCAGAGATACGGGGATGTAAATAATGTGACCTTGACACAAATGTTCGGATAATTATAAAGGTCTTTGCATGTTCCAAGCAAAAAAAAAAACTTCGCGGTTTCGATCCTGTGGCCTTCCGGGAGTGAGGCGGATGCGATAACCGCTACACTAAAGATATGTTATTATTTTTAATCGAAAGAACAGGGTCAAGTATTTAAGCAATACGTGAACTTGTCCTTTGAGTATGTTATAGACCAATTTGTCCCCCATCTAGCCATACTAAGAATTAGGGCTACGACAAACAGTAGTCGAGAAATTAAGCTAATCGTAAACAAACAAACCCCTCCATAGGAAATACATTGGACTAAATTCAGGAGGCTCGTAACTCTGGTTCTACCAGAGATACGGGGATGTAAATAATGTGACCTTGACACAAATGTTCGGATAATTATATAGGTCTTTGCATGTTCCAAGCAAAAAAAAAAAAAACTTCGCGGTTTCGAACCTGTGGCCTTCCGGGAGTGAGGCGGATGCGATAACCGCTACACTAAAGATATGTTATTATTTTTAATCGAAAGAACAGGGTCAAGTAATTAAGCAATACGTGAAAAAACAAACACCTCCATAGAAAATGCATTAGACTATATTTTGCAGGCTCGTAACTCTGTTTCTACTGGAGATACGGGGATGTCCTTTGAGTATGTTATAGTCCAATTTGTCCCCCATCTAACCATACTAAAAACATTGAACTACGACAAACAGGGGCCGAGTAATTAAGCTAAACGTAAACAAACAACCCGTCCATAGGAAATGCATTAGACTATATTTTGCAGGCCCATAACTCTGTGTCTACTAGAGATACGGGGATGTCCTTAGGATATGTTATAGTCCAAATTGTCCCCCATCTAACCATACTAAAAACATTGAGCTACGACAAACAGGGGCCGAGATGTTAAGCAAAATGTTCGTCAATTTTGGTATCGTCTCACTTATTTTTATTATGTTACTTATGATTTTTGCACTAAACTTTGGAGGCTCATAACTCTTGTTCTACAAGAGATACTGGGATCTCCTTTGGATATGTTATAGTACTTTTTGCTCCCCATACAAGGATACTTTAAACTTGAGGCTACCTCAATATCGTCGTCAACTTATTTTTTGTCTCACTTATTGTTAGAAGGTTACTTTTGATTTTTGAAAATAAAGTTTGCAGGCTCGTAACTCTGGTTCTACCAGAGATACGGGGATGTAAATAATGTGACCTTGACACAAATGTTCGGATAATTATAAAGGTCTTTGCATGTTCCAAGCAAAAAAAAAAACTTCGCGGTTTCGATCCTGTGGCCTTCCGGGAGTGAGGCGGATGCGATAACCGCTACACTAAAGATATGTTATTATTTTTAATCGAAAGAACAGGGTCAAGTATTTAAGCAATACGTGAACTTGTCCTTTGAGTATGTTATAGACCAATTTGTCCCCCATCTAGCCATACTAAGAATTAGGGCTACGACAAACAGTAGTCGAGTAATTAAGCTAATCGTAAACAAACAAACCCCTCCATAGGAAATACATTGGACTAAATTCAGGAGGCTCGTAACTCTGGTTCTACCAGAGATACGGGGATGTAAATAATGTGACCTTGACACAAATGTTCGGATAATTATATAGGTCTTTGCATGTTCCAAGCAAAAAAAAAAAACTTCGCGGTTTCGAACCTGTGGCCTTCCGGGAGTGAGGCGGATGCGATAACCGCTACACTAAAGATATGTTATTATTTTTAATCGAAAGAACAGGGTCAAGTAATTAAGCAATACGTGAAAAAACAAACACCTCCATAGAAAATTCATTAGACTATATTTTGCAGGCTCGTAACTCTGTTTCTACTGGAGATACGGGGATGTCCTTTGAGTATGTTATAGTGCAATTTGTCCCCCATCTAACCATACTAAAAACATTGAACTACGACAAACAGGGGCCGAGTAATTAAGCTAAACGTAAACAAACAACCCGTCCATAGGAAATGCATTAGACTATATTTTGCAGGCCCATAACTCTGTGTCTACTAGAGATACGGGGATGTCCTTAGGATATGTTATAGTCCAAATTGTCCCCCATCCAAATATACTAAAAACATTGAGCTACGACAAACAGGGGCCGAGATATTAAGCAAAATGTTCGTCAACTTTGGTATCGTCTCACTTATTTTTATTATGTTACTTATGATTTTTGCACTAAACTTTGGAGGCTCATAACTCTTGTTCTACAAGAGATACTGGGATCTCCTTTGGATATGTTATAGTACTCTTTGCTCCCCATACAAGGATACTTTAAACTTGAGGCTACCTCAATATCGTCGTCAACTTACTTTTTGTCTCACTTATTGTTAGAAGGTTACTTTTGATTTTTGAAAATAAACTTTGCAGGCTCGTAACTCTGTTTCTACTGGAGATACGGGGATGTCCTTTGAGTATGTTATAGACCAATTTGTCCCCCATCTAGCCATACTAAGAATTAGGGCTACGACAAACAGTAGTCGAGAAATTAAGCTAATCGTAAACAAACAAACCCCTCCATAGGAAATACATTGGACTAAATTCAGGAGGCTCGTAACTCTGGTTCTACCAGAGATACGGGGATGTAAATAATGTGACCTTGACACAAATGTTCGGATAATTATATAGGTCTTTGCATGTTCCAAGCAAAAAAAAAAAAAACTTCGCGGTTTCGAACCTGTGGCCTTCCGGGAGTGAGGCGGATGCGATAACCGCTACACTAAAGATATGTTATTATTTTTAATCGAAAGAACAGGGTCAAGTAATTAAGCAATACGTGAAAAAACAAACACCTCCATAGAAAATGCATTAGACTATATTTTGCAGGCTCGTAACTCTGTTTCTACTGGAGATACGGGGATGTCCTTTGAGTATGTTATAGTCCAATTTGTCCCCCATCTAACCATACTAAAAACATTGAACTACGACAAACAGGGGCCGAGTAATTAAGCTAAACGTAAACAAACAACCCGTCCATAGGAAATGCATTAGACTATATTTTGCAGGCCCATAACTCTGTGTCTACTAGAGATACGGGGATGTCCTTAGGATATGTTATAGTCCAAATTGTCCCCCATCTAACCATACTAAAAACATTGAGCTACGACAAACAGGGGCCGAGATGTTAAGCAAAATGTTCGTCAATTTTGGTATCGTCTCACTTATTTTTATTATGTTACTTATGATTTTTGCACTAAACTTTGGAGGCTCATAACTCTTGTTCTACAAGAGATACTGGGATCTCCTTTGGATATGTTATAGTACTTTTTGCTCCCCATACAAGGATACTTTAAACTTGAGGCTACCTCAATATCGTCGTCAACTTATTTTTTGTCTCACTTATTGTTAGAAGGTTACTTTTGATTTTTGAAAATAAAGTTTGCAGGCTCGTAACTCTGGTTCTACCAGAGATACGGGGATGTAAATAATGTGACCTTGACACAAATGTTCGGATAATTATAAAGGTCTTTGCATGTTCCAAGCAAAAAAAAAAACTTCGCGGTTTCGATCCTGTGGCCTTCCGGGAGTGAGGCGGATGCGATAACCGCTACACTAAAGATATGTTATTATTTTTAATCGAAAGAACAGGGTCAAGTATTTAAGCAATACGTGAACATGTCCTTTGAGTATGTTATAGACCAATTTGTCCCCCATCTAGCCATACTAAGAATTAGGGCTACGACAAACAGTAGTCGAGTAATTAAGCTAATCGTAAACAAACAAACCCCTCCATAGGAAATACATTGGACTAAATTCAGGAGGCTCGTAACTCTGGTTCTACCAGAGATACGGGGATGTAAATAATGTGACCTTGACACAAATGTTCGGATAATTATAAAGGTCTTTGCATGTTCCAAGCAAAAAAAAAAACTTCGCGGTTTCGATCCTGTGGCCTTCCGGGAGTGAGGCGGATGCGATAACCGCTACACTAAAGATATGTTATTATTTTTAATCGAAAGAACAGGGTCAAGTATTTAAGCAATACGTGAACATGTCCTTTGAGTATGTTATAGACCAATTTGTCCCCATCTAGCCATACTAAGAATTAGGGCTACGACAAACAGTAGTCGAGTAATTAAGCTAATCGTAAACAAACAAACCCCTCCATAGGAAATACATTGGACTAAATTCAGGAGGCTCGTAACTCTGGTTCTACCAGAGATACGGGGATGTAAATAATGTGACCTTGACACAAATGTTCGGATAATTATATAGGTCTTTGCATGTTCCAAGCAAAAAAAAAAAACTTCGCGGTTTCGAACCTGTGGCCTTCCGGGAGTGAGGCGGATGCGATAACCGCTACACTAAAGATATGTTATTATTTTTAATCGAAAGAACAGGGTCAAGTAATTAAGCAATACGTGAAAAAACAAACACCTCCATAGAAAATTCATTAGACTATATTTTGCAGGCTCGTAACTCTGTTTCTACTGGAGATACGGGGATGTCCTTTGAGTATGTTATAGTCCAATTTGTCCCCCATCTAACCATACTAAAAACATTGAACTACGACAAACAGGGGCCGAGTAATTAAGCTAAACGTAAACAAACAACCCGTCCATAGGAAATGCATAAGACTATATTTTGCAGGCCCATAACTCTGTATCTACTAGAGATACGGGGATGTCCTTAGGATATGTTATAGTCCAAATTGTCCCCCATCTAACCATACTAAAAACATTGAGCTACGACAAACAGGGGCCGAGATGTTAAGCAAAATGTTCGTCAACTTTGGTATCGTCTCACTTATTTTTATTATGTTACTTATGATTTTTGCACTAAACTTTGGAGGCTCATAACTCTTGTTCTACAAGAGATACTGGGATCTCCTTTGGATATGTTATAGTACTCTTTGCTCCCCATACAAGGATACTTTAAACTTGAGGCTACCTCAATATCGTCGTCAACTTACTTTTTGTCTCACTTATTGTTAGAAGGTTACTTTTGATTTTTGAAAATAAACTTTGCAGGCTCGTAACTCTGTTTCTACTGGAGATACGGGGATGTCCTTTGAGTATGTTATAGACCAATTTGTCCCCCATCTAGCCATACTAAGAATTAGGGCTACGACAAACAGTAGTCGAGTAATTAAGCTAATCGTAAACAAACAAACCCCTCCATAGGAAATACATTGTACTAAATTCAGGAGGCTCGTAACTCTGGTTCTACCAGAGATACGGGGATGTAAATAATGTGACCTTGACACAAATGTTCGGATAATTATATAGGTCTTTGCATGTTCCAAGCAAAAAAAAAAAAACTTCGCGGTTTCGAACCTGTGGCCCTCCGGGAGTGAGGCGGATGCGATAACCGCTACACTAAAGATATGTTATTATTTTTAATCGAAAGAACAGGGTCAAGTAATTAAGCAATACGTGAAAAAACAAACACCTCCATAGAAAATGCATTAGACTATATTTTGCAGGCTCGTAACTCTGTTTCTACTGGAGATACGGGAATGTCCTTTGAGTATGTTATAGTCCAATTTGTCCCCCATCTAACCATACTAAAAACATTGAACTACGACAAAGAGGGGCCGAGTAATTAAGCTAAACGTAAACAAACAACCCGTCCATAGGAAATGCATTAGACTATATTTTGCAGGCCCATAACTCTGTATCTACTAGAGATACGGGGATGTCCTTAGGATATGTTATAGTCCAAATTGTCCCCCATCTAACCATACTAAAAACATTGAGCTACGACAAACAGGGGCCGAGATGTTAAGCAAAATGTTCGTCAACTTTGGTATCGTCTCACTTATTTTTATTATGTTACTTATGATTTTTGCACTAAACTTTGGAGGCTCATAACTCTTGTTCTACAAGAGATACTGGGATCTCCTTTGGATATGTTATAGTACTCTTTGCTCCCCATACAAGGATACTTTAAACTTGAGGCTACCTCAATATCGTCGTCAACTTACTTTTTGTCTCACTTATTGTTAGAAGGTTACTTTTGATTTTTGAAAATAAACTTTGCAGGCTCGTAACTCTGTTTCTACTGGAGATACGGGGATGTCCTTTGAGTATGTTATAGACCAATTTGTCCCCCATCTAGCCATACTAAGAATTAGGGCTACGACAAACAGTAGTCGAGTAATTAAGCTAATCGTAAACAAACAAACCCCTCCATAGGAAATACATTGTACTAAATTCAGGAGGCTCGTAACTCTGGTTCTACCAGAGATACGGGGATGTAAATAATGTGACCTTGACACAAATGTTCGGATAATTATATAGGTCTTTGCATGTTCCAAGCAAAAAAAAAAAAACTTCGCGGTTTCGAACCTGTGGCCCTCCGGGAGTGAGGCGGATGCGATAACCGCTACACTAAAGATATGTTATTATTTTTAATCGAAAGAACAGGGTCAAGTAATTAAGCAATACGTGAAAAAACAAACACCTCCATAGAAAATGCATTAGACTATATTTTGCAGGCTCGTAACTCTGTTTCTACTGGAGATACGGGAATGTCCTTTGAGTATGTTATAGTCCAATTTGTCCCCCATCTAACCATACTAAAAACATTGAACTACGACAAAGAGGGGCCGAGTAATTAAGCTAAACGTAAACAAACAACCCGTCCATAGGAAATGCATTAGACTATATTTTGCAGGCCCATAACTCTGTGTCTACTAGAGATACGGGGATGTCCTTAGGATATGTTATAGTCCAAATTGTCCCCCATCTAACCATACTAAAAACATGGAGCTACGACAAACAGGGGCCGAGATGTTAAGCAAAATGTTCGTCAACTTTGGTATCGTCTCACTTATTTTTATTATGTTACTTATGATTTTTGCACTAAACTTTGGAGGCTCATAACTCTTGTTCTACAAGAGATACTGGGATCTCCTTTGGATATGTTATAGTACTCTTTGCTCCCCATACAAGGATACTTTAAACTTGAGGCTACCTCAATATCGTCGTCAACTTACTTTTTGTCTCACGTATTGTTAGAAGGTTACTTTTGATTTTTGAAAATAAACTTTGCAGGCTCGTAACTCTGTTTCTACTGGAGATACGGGGATGTCCTTTGAGTATGTTATAGACCAATTTGTCCCCCATCTAGCCATACTAAGAATTAGGGCTACGACAAACAGTAGTCGAGTAATTAAGCTAATCGTAAACAAACAAACCCCTCCATAGGAAATACATTGGACTAAATTCAGGAGGCTCGTAACTCTGGTTCTACCAGAGATACGGGGATGTAAATAATGTGACCTTGACACAAATGTTCGGATAATTATATAGGTCTTTGCATGTTCCAAGCAAAAAAAAAAAAAACTTCGCGGTTTCGAACCTGTGGCCCTCCGGGAGTGAGCCGAACGCGCTAACCATTGCGCCACGGAAGCCCAAAAGTTAAATGCTCGTCAGGTATTGTGTAAAAACCTTGACTTTTTACGTCACATCTGAGACCTCACAACACCGCTCCCGGATGGGCTCGAACAACCAACCTATTGGTTAACAGCCGAACGCGCTAACCATTGCGCCACGAAAGCCCAAAAATTAAATGTTCGTCAGGTATTGTGGGAAAACTCTGACATTTTACGTTACATCTGAGACGTCACAACACCACTCCCGGATGGGCTCGACCCACCAACCTTTAGGTTAACAGCCGAACGCGCTAACCATTGAGCCACGGAAGCCCAGAAATTAAATGCTCGTCAGGTATTGTGTAAAAACCTTGACTTTTTGCGTCACATCTGAGACCTCACAACACCGCTCCCGGATGGGCTCGAACAACCAACCTATTGGTTAACAGCCGAACGCGCTAACCATTGCGCCACGGAAGCCCAAAAGTTAAATGCTCGTCAGGTATTGTGTAAAAACCTTGACTTTTTACGTCACATCTGAGACCTCACAACACCGCTCCCGGATGGGCTCGAACAACCAACCTATTGGTTAACAGCCGAACGCGCTAACCATTGCGCCACGGAAGCCCAAAAATTAAATGTTCGTCAGGTATTGTGGAAAAACTCTGACATTTTACGTTACATCTGAGACCTCACAACACCGCTCCCGGATGGGCTCGAACCACCAACCTATTGGTTAACAGCCGAACGCGCTAACCATTGCGCCACGGAAGCCCAAAAATTAAATGTTCGTCAGGTATTGTGTAAAAACCTTGGCTTTTTACGTCACATCTGAGACCTCACAACACCGCTCCCGGATGGGCTCGAACCACCAACCTATTGGTTAACAGCCGAACGCGCTAACCATTCAGCCACGGAAGCTCAGAAATTAAATGGTGGTCACGTATTGTGGAAAAGTTTTGACTTTTTACGCTACATCTGAGACCCCACAACACCTCTCCCGGGTGGGCTCGAACCTTCAACCTTTCGATTAACAGCTGAACGCGCTAACCATTGCGCCACGAAAGCCCAAAAATTAAATGTTCGTCAGGTATTGTGGGAAAACTCTGACATTTTACGTTACATCTGAGACGTCACAACACCGCTCCCGGATGGGCTCGAACCACCAACCTTTAGGTTAACAGCCGAACGCGCTAGTAATTGCGCCAAGAAAGCCCAAAAATTAAATGTTCGTCAGGTATTGTGGAAAAACTCTGACATATTACGTTACATCTGAGACGTCACAACACCGCTCCCGGATGGGCTCGAACCACCGACCATTAGGTTAACAGCCGAACGCGCTAACCATTGATCCACGGAAGCCCAAAAATTGAATGCTCGTCAGGTATTGTGTAAAAACCATGACTTTTTGCGTCACATCTGAGACCTCACAACACCGCTCCCGGATGGGCTCGAACAACCAACCTATTGGTTAACAGCCGAACGCGCTAACCATTGCGCCACGAAAGCCCAAAAATTAAATGTTCGTCAGGTATTGTGGGAAAACTCTGACATTTTACGTTACATCTGAGACGTCACAACACCGCTCCCGGATGGGCTCGACCCACCAACCTTTAGGTTAACAGCCGAACGCGCTAACCATTGAGCCACGGAAGCCCAGAAATTAAATGCTCGTCAGGTATTGTGTAAAAACCTTGACTTTTTGCGTCACATCTGAGACCTCACAACACCGCTCCCGGATGGGCTCGAACAACCAACCTATTGGTTAACAGCCGAAAACGCTAACCATTGCGCCACGGAAGCCCAAAAGTTAAATGCTCGTCAGGTATTGTGTAAAAACCTTGACTTTTTACGTCACATCTGAGACCTCACAACACCGCTCCCGGATGGGCTCGAACAACCAACCTATTGGTTAACAGCCGAACGCGCTAACCATTGCGCCACGGAAGCCCAAAAATTAAATGTTCGTCAGGTATTGTGGAAAAACTCTGACATTTTACGTTACATCTGAGACCTCACAACACCGCTCCCGGATGGGCTCGAACCACTAACCTATTGGTTAACAGCCGAACGCGCTAACCATTGCGCCACGGAAGCCCAAAAATTAAATGTTCGTCAGGTATTGTGTAAAAACCTTGGCTTTTTACGTCACATCTGAGACCTCACAACACCGCTCCCGGATGGGCTCGAACCACCAACCTATTGGTTAACAGCCGAACGCGCTAACCATTCAGCCACGGAAGCTCAGAAATTAAATGGTGGTCACGTATTGTGGAAAAGTTTTGACTTTTTACGCTACATCTGAGACCCCACAACACCTCTCCCGGGTGGGCTCGAACCTTCAACCTTTCGATTAACAGCTGAACGCGCTAATCATTGCGCCACGGAAGCCCAAAAATTAAATGTTCGTCAGGTATTGTGGAAAAACTCTGACATTTTACGTTACATCTGAGACCTCACAACACCACTCCCGGATGGGCTCGAACAACCAACCTATTGGTTAACAGCCGAACGCGCTAACCATTGCGCCACGAAAGCCCAAAAATTAAATGTTCGTCAGGTATTGTGGGAAAACTCTGACATTTTACGTTACATCTGAGACGTCACAACACCGCTCCCGGATGGGCTCGAACCACCAACCTTTAGGTTAACAGCCGAACGCGCTAACCATTGAGCCACGGAAGCCCAAAAATTAAATGCTCGTCAGGTATTGTGTAAAAACCTTGACTTTTTGCGTCACATCTGAGACCTCACAACACCGCTCCCGGATGGGCTCGAACAACCAACCTATTTTTTAACAGCCGAACGCGCTAACCATTGCGCCACGGAAGCCCAAAAGTTAAATGCTCGTCAGGTATTTTGTAAAAACCTTGACTTTTTACGTCACATCTGAGACCTCACAACACCGCTCCCGGATGGGCTCGAACAACCAACCTATTGGTTAACAGCCGAACGCGCTAACCATTGCGCCACCGAAGCCCAAAAATTAAATGTTCGTCAGGTATTGTGGAAAAACTCTGACATTTTACGTTACATCTGAGACCTCACAACACCGCTCCCGGATGGGCTCGAACCACCAACCTATTGGTTAACAGCCGAACGCGCTAACCATTGCGCCACGGAAGCCCAAAAATTAAATGCTCGTCAGGTATTGTGTAAAAACCTTGGCTTTTTACGTCACATCTGAGACCTCACAACACCGCTCCCGGATGGGCTCGAACCACCAACCTATTGGTTAACAGCCGAACGCGCTAACCATTCAGCCACGGAAGCTCAGAAATTAAATGGTTGTCACGTAATGTGGAAAAGTTTTGACTTTTTACGCTACATCTGAGACCCCACAACACCTCTCCCGGTTGGGCTCGAACCACCAACCTTTCGGTTAACAGCCGAACGCGCTAACCATTGCGCCACGGAAGCCCAAAAATTAAATGTTTGTCAGGTATTGTGGAAAAACTCTGACATTTTACGTTACATCTGAGACCTCACAACACCACTCCCGGATGGGCTCGAACCACCAACCTATTGGTTAACAGCCGAACGCGCTAACCATTGCGCCACGGAAGCCCAAAAATTAAATGGTCGTCAGGTGTTGTGGAAAAAACCTTGACTTTTTACGTCACATCTGAGACGTCACAACACCGCTCCCGGATGGGCTCGAGCCACACACCTATTGGTTAACAGCCGAACGCGCTAACCATTCAGCCACGTAAGCTCAGAAATTAAATGGTTGTCACGTATTGTGGAAAAGTTTTACCTTTTTACGCTACATCTGAGACCCCACAACACCTCTCCCGGTTGGGCTCGAACCACCAACCTTTCGGTTAACAGCCGAACGCGCTAACCATTGCGCCACGGAAGCCCAAAAGTTAAATGCTCGTCAGGTATTGTGGAAAAACTTTGGCTTTCTACGTTACGTTTGAGATCCCACAACGCCGCTCCCGGGTGGGCTCGAACCACTAACCTATTTGTTAACTGCTGAACGCGCTAACCATTGCGCCACGGAAGCCCGAAAATTAAATGCTCGTCAGGTATTGTGTAAAAACCTTGACTTTTTACGTCACATCTGAGACCTCACAACACCGCTCCCGGATGGGCTCGAACCACCAACATATTGGTTAACAGCCGAAAGCGCTAAGCATTGAGCCACGGAAGCTCAGAAATTAAATGGTTGTCACGTATTGTGGAAAAGTTTTGAATTTTTACGCTACATCTGAGACCCCACAACACCTCTCCCGGGTGGGCTCGAACCTTCAACCTTTCGATTAACAGCTGAACGCGCTAATCATTGCGCCACGGAAGCCCAAAAATTAAATGGTCGTCAGGTATTGTGGAAAAACTTTGGCTTTCTACGTTACGTTTGAGATCCCACAACACCGCGCCCGGGTGGGCTCGAACCACCAACCTATTGGTTAACAGCCGAACGCCCTAACCATTGCGCCACGGAAGCCCAAAAATTAAATGATCGTCAGGTATTGTGGAAAAACTTTGGCTTTCTACGTTACATTTGAGATCCCACAACGCCGCTCCCGGGTGGGCTCGAACCACTAACCTATTGGTTAACAGCCGAACGCGCTAACCATTGAGCCACGGAGGCTCAGAAATTAAATGGTTGTCACGTATTGTGGAAACGTTTTGACTTTTTACGCTACATCTGAGACCCCACAACACCTCTCCCGGGTGGGCTCGAACCACCAACCTTTCGATTAACAGCTGAACGCGCTAACCATAGCGCCACGGAAGCCCAAAAATTCAATGTTCGTCAGGTATTGTGGAAAAACTCTGACATTTTATGTTATATCTGAGACGTCACAACACCGCTCCCGGGAGGTCTCAAACCACCAGTCTTTTGAAAAGCAGCTGAACGCGCTAACCATTGCGCCACGGAAGCCCAAAAACTAAATGCTCGTCAGGTATTGTGTAAAAACCTTGGCTTTTTACGTCACATCTGAGACCTCACAACACCGCTCCCGGATGGGCTCGAACCACCAACCTATTGGTTAACAGCCGAACGCGCTAACCATTCAGCCACGGAAGCTCAGAAATTAAATGGTTGTCACGTATTGTGGAAAAGTTTTGACTTTTTACGCTACATCTGAGACCCCACAACACCTCTCTCGGGTGGGCTCGAACCTTCAACCTTTCGATTAACAGCTGAACGCGCTAATCATTGCGCCACGGAAGCCCAAAAATTAAATGTTCGTCAGGTATTGTGGAAAAACTCTGACATTTTACGTTACATCTGAGACCTCACAACACCACTCCCGGATGGGCTCGAACCACCAACCTATTGGTTAACAGCCGAACGCGCTAACCATTGCGCCACGGAAGCCCAAAAATTAAATGGTCGTCAGGTGTTGTGGAAAAAACCTTGACTTTTTACGTCACATCTGAGACGTCACAACACCGCTCCCGGATGGGCTCGAGTCACACACCTATTGGTTAACAGCCGAACGCGCTAACCATTCAGCCACGTAAGCTCAGAAATTAAATGGATGTCACGTATTGTGGAAAAGTTTTGACTTTTTACGCTACATCTGAGACCCCACAACACCTCTCCCGGTTGGGCTCGAACCACCAACCTTTCAGTTAACAGCCGAACGCGCTAACCATTGCGCCACGGAAGCCCAAAATTTAAATGCTCGTCAGGTATTGTGGAAAAACTTTGGCTTTCTACGTTACATTTGAGACCCCATAACACCTCTCCCGGGTGGGCTCGAACCACCAACCTTTCGATTAACAGCTGAACGCGCTAACCATTGGGCCACGGAAGCCCAAAAATTCAATGTTCGTCAGGTATTGTGGAAAAACTCTGACATTTTATGTTATATCTGAGACGTCACAACACCGCTCCCGGGAGGGCTCAAACCACCAGTCTTTTGAATAGCAGCTGAACGCGCTAACCATTGCGCCACGGAAGCCCAAAAATTAAATGGTCGTCCGGTATTGTGGAAAAACTTTGACTTTTTACGTAACATCTGAGACCTCATAGCACCGCTCCCGGGTGTGCTCGAACCACCAACCTTTCTGTTAACAGCCGAACGCGCTAACGATTGGGCCACGGAAGCCCAAAAATTTAATGGTCGTCCGGTATTGTGGAAAAACTTTGACTTTTTACGTAACATCTGAGACCTCATAGCACCGCTCCCGGGTGTGCTCGAACCACCAACCTTTCTGTTAACAGCCGAACGCGCTAACGATTGGGCCACGGAAGCCCAAAAATTAAATGGTCGTCCGGTATTGTGGAAAAACCTTGACTTTTTACGTCACATCTGAGACGTCACAACACCGCTCCCGGATGGGCTCGAACCACCAACCTATTGGTTAACAGCCGAACGCGCTAACCATTGCGCCACGGAAGCCCAAAATTTAAATGCTCGTCAGGTATTGTGGAAAAACTTTGGCTTTCTACGTTACATTTGAGACCCCATAACACCTCTCCCGGGTGGGCTCGAACCACCAACCTTTCGATTAACAGCCGAACGCGCTAACCATTGCGCCACGGAAGCCCAAAAATTAAATGTTTGTCAGGTATTGTGGAAAAACTCTGACATTTTACGTTACATCTGAGACCTCACAACACCACTCCCGGATGGGCTCGAACCACCAACCTATTGGTTAACAGCCGAACGCGCTAACCATTGCGCCACGGAAGCCCAAAAATTAAATGGTCGTCAGGTGTTGTGGAAAAAACCTTGACTTTTTACGTCACATCTGAGACGTCACAACACCGCTCCCGGATGGGCTCGAGCCACACACCTATTGGTTAACAGCCGAACGCGCTAACCATTCAGCCACGTAAGCTCAGAAATTAAATGGTTGTCACGTATTGTGGAAAAGTTTTACCTTTTTACGCTACATCTGAGACCCCACAACACCTCTCCCGGTTGGGCTCGAACCACCAACCTTTCGGTTAACAGCCGAACGCGCTAACCATTGCGCCACGGAAGCCCAAAAGTTAAATGCTCGTCAGGTATTGTGGAAAAACTTTGGCTTTCTACGTTACGTTTGAGATCCCACAACGCCGCTCCCGGGTGGGCTCGAACCACTAACCTATTTGTTAACTGCTGAACGCGCTAACCATTGCGCCACGGAAGCCCGAAAATTAAATGCTCGTCAGGTATTGTGTAAAAACCTTGACTTTTTACGTCACATCTGAGACCTCGCAACACCGCTCCCGGATGGGCTCGAACCACCAACATATTGGTTAACAGCCGAAAGCGCTAAGCATTGAGCCACGGAAGCTCAGAAATTAAATGGTTGTCACGTATTGTGGAAAAGTTTTGAATTTTTACGCTACATCTGAGACCCCACAACACCTCTCCCGGGTGGGCTCGAACCTTCAACCTTTCGATTAACAGCTGAACGCGCTAATCATTGCGCCACGGAAGCCCAAAAATTAAATGGTCGTCAGGTATTGTGGAAAAACTTTGGCTTTCTACGTTACGTTTGAGATCCCACAACACCGCGCCCGGGTGGGCTCGAACCACCAACCTATTGGTTAACAGCCGAACGCCCTAACCATTGCGCCACGGAAGCCCAAAAATTAAATGATCGTCAGGTATTGTGGAAAAACTTTGGCTTTCTACGTTACATTTGAGATCCCACAACGCCGCTCCCGGGTGGGCTCGAACCACTAACCTATTGGTTAACAGCCGAACGCGCTAACCATTGAGCCACGGAGGCTCAGAAATTAAATGGTTGTCACGTATTGTGGAAACGTTTTGACTTTTTACGCTACATCTGAGACCCCACAACACCTCTCCCGGGTGGGCTCGAACCACCAACCTTTCGATTAACAGCTGAACGCGCTAACCATAGCGCCACGGAAGCCCAAAAATTCAATGTTCGTCAGGTATTGTGGAAAAACTCTGACATTTTATGTTATATCTGAGACGTCACAACACCGCTCCCGGGAGGTCTCAAACCACCAGTCTTTTGAAAAGCAGCTGAACGCGCTAACCATTGCGCCACGGAAGCCCAAAAACTAAATGCTCGTCAGGTATTGTGTAAAAACCTTGGCTTTTTACGTCACATCTGAGACCTCACAACACCGCTCCCGGATGGGCTCGAACCACCAACCTATTGGTTAACAGCCGAACGCGCTAACCATTCAGCCACGGAAGCTCAGAAATTAAATGGTTGTCACGTATTGTGGAAAAGTTTTGACTTTTTACGCTACATCTGAGACCCCACAACACCTCTCTCGGGTGGGCTCGAACCTTCAACCTTTCGATTAACAGCTGAACGCGCTAATCATTGCGCCACGGAAGCCCAAAAATTAAATGTTCGTCAGGTATTGTGGAAAAACTCTGACATTTTACGTTACATCTGAGACCTCACAACACCACTCCCGGATGGGCTCGAACCACCAACCTATTGGTTAACAGCCGAACGCGCTAACCATTGCGCCACGGAAGCCCAAAAATTAAATGGTCGTCAGGTGTTGTGGAAAAAACCTTGACTTTTTACGTCACATCTGAGACGTCACAACACCGCTCCCGGATGGGCTCGAGTCACACACCTATTGGTTAACAGCCGAACGCGCTAACCATTCAGCCACGTAAGCTCAGAAATTAAATGGATGTCACGTATTGTGGAAAAGTTTTGACTTTTTACGCTACATCTGAGACCCCACAACACCTCTCCCGGTTGGGCTCGAACCACCAACCTTTCAGTTAACAGCCGAACGCGCTAACCATTGCGCCACGGAAGCCCAAAATTTAAATGCTCGTCAGGTATTGTGGAAAAACTTTGGCTTTCTACGTTACATTTGAGACCCCATAACACCTCTCCCGGGTGGGCTCGAACCACCAACCTTTCGATTAACAGCTGAACGCGCTAACCATTGGGCCACGGAAGCCCAAAAATTCAATGTTCGTCAGGTATTGTGGAAAAACTCTGACATTTTATGTTATATCTGAGACGTCACAACACCGCTCCCGGGAGGGCTCAAACCACCAGTCTTTTGAATAGCAGCTGAACGCGCTAACCATTGCGCCACGGAAGCCCAAAAATTAAATGGTCGTCCGGTATTGTGGAAAAACTTTGACTTTTTACGTAACATCTGAGACCTCATAGCACCGCTCCCGGGTGTGCTCGAACCACCAACCTTTCTGTTAACAGCCGAACGCGCTAACGATTGGGCCACGGAAGCCCAAAAATTTAATGGTCGTCCGGTATTGTGGAAAAACTTTGACTTTTTACGTAACATCTGAGACCTCATAGCACCGCTCCCGGGTGTGCTCGAACCACCAACCTTTCTGTTAACAGCCGAACGCGCTAACGATTGGGCCACGGAAGCCCAAAAATTAAATGGTCGTCCGGTATTGTGGAAAAACCTTGACTTTTTACGTCACATCTGAGACGTCACAACACCGCTCCCGGATGGGCTCGAACCACCAACCTATTGGTTAACAGCCGAACGCGCTAACCATTGCGCCACGGAAGCCCAAAAATTAAATGGTCGTCAGGTGCTGTGGAAAAAACCTTGACTTTTTACGTCACATCTGAGACGTCACAACACCGCTCCCGGATGGGCTCGAACCACACACCTATTGGTTAACAGCCGAACGCGCTAACCTTTGAGCCAAGGAAGCCCAAAAATTTAATGGTTGTCAGGTATTGTGGCAAAACTTTGGCTTTCTACGTTACATTTGAGATCCCACACCACCGCTCCCGGGTGGGCTCGAACCACCAACCTATTGGTTAACAGCCGAACGCGCTAACCAATGAGCCACGGAAGCTCAGAAATTAAATGGTTGTCACGTATTGTGGATAAGTTTTGACTTTTTACACTACATCTGAGACCCCACAACACCGCTCCCGGGTGGGCTCGAACCACCAACCTATTGGTTAACAGCTGAACGCGCTAACCATTGCGCCACGGAAGCCCAAAAATTCAATGTTCGTCAGGTATTGTGGAAAAACTCTGACATTTTATGTTATATCTGAGACGTCACAACACCGCTCCCGGGAGGGCTCAAACCACCAGTCTTTTGAATAGCAGCTGAACGCGCTAACCATTGCGCCACGGAAGCCCAAAAATTAAATGCTCGTCAGGTATTGTGTAAAAACCTTGGCTTTTTACGTCACATCTGAGACCTCACAACACCGCTCCCGGATGGGCTCGAACCACCAACCTATTGGTTAACAGCCGAACGCGCTAACCATTCAGCCACGGAAGCTCAGAAATTAAATGACTGTCACGTATTGTGGAAAAGTTTTGACTTTTTACGCTACATCTGAGACCCCAACACCTCTCCCGGGTGGGCTCGAACCTTCAACCTTTCGATTAACAGCTGAGTGCGCTAATCATTGTGCCACGGAAGCCCAAAAATTAAATGTTCGTCAGGTATTGTGGAAAAACTCTGACATTTTACGTTACATCTGAGACCTCACAACACCACTCCCGGATGGGCTCGAACCACCAACCTATTGGTTAACAGCCGAACGCGCTAACCATTGCGCCACGGAAGCCCAAAAATTAAATGGTCGTCAGGTGTTGTGGAAAAAACCTTAACTTTTTACGTCACATCTGAGACGTCACAACACCGCTCCCGGATGGGCTCGAGCCATACACCTATTGGTTAACAGCCGAACGCGCTAACCATTCAGCCACGTAAGCTCAGAAATTAAATGGTTGTCACGTATTGTGGAAAAGTTTTGACTTTTTACGCTACATCTGAGACCCCACAACACCTCTCCCGGTTGGGCTCGAACCACCAACCTTTCGGTTAACAGCCGAACGCGCTAACCATTGCGCCACGGAAGCCCAAAAGTTAAATGCTCGTCAGGTATTGTGGAAAAACTTTGGCTTTCTACGTTACATTTGAGACCCCACAACACCTCTCCCGGGTGGGCTCGAACCACCAACCTTTCGATTAACAGCTGAACGCGCTAACCATTGCGCCACGGAAGCCCAGAAATTCAATGTTCGTCAGGTATTGTGGAAAAACTCTGACATTTTATGTTATATCTGAGACGTCACAACACCGCTCCCGGGAGGGCTCAAACCACCAGTCTTTTGAATAGCAGCTGAACGCGCTAACCATTGCGCCACGGAAGCCCAAAAATTAAATGGTCGTCCGGTATTGTGGAAAAACTTTGACTTTTTACGTAACATCTGAGACCTCATAGCACCGCTCCCGGGTGTGCTCGAACCACCAACCTTTCTGTTAACAGCCGAACGCGCTAACGATTGGGCCACGGAAGCCCAAAAATTAAATGGTCGTCCGGTATTGTGGAAAAACCTTGACTTTTTACGTCACATCTGAGACGTCACAACACCGCTCCCGGATGGGCTCGAACCACCAACCTATTGGTTAACAGCCGAACGCGCTAACCATTGCGCCACGGAAGCCCAAAAATTAAATGGTCGTCAGGTGCTGTGGAAAAAACCTTGACTTTTTACGTCACATCTGAGACCTCACATCACCGCTCTTGGATGGGCTCGAACCACCAACCTATTGGTTAACAGCCGAACGCGCTAACCATTGCGCCACGGAAGCCCAAAAACTAAATGCTCGTCAGGTATTGTGTAAAATCCTTGACTTTTTACGTCACATCTGAGACCTCACAACACCGCTCCCGGATGGGCTCGAACCACCAACCTATTGGTTAACAGCCGAACGCGCTAACCATTGCGCCACGGAAGCCCAAAAGTTAAATGCTCGTCAGGTATTGTGTAAAAACCTTGACTTTTTACGTCACATCTGAGACCTCACAACACCGCTCCCGGATGGGCTCGAACCACCAACCTATTGGTTAACAGCCGAACGCGCTAACCATTGCGCCACGGAAGCCCAAAAAGTTAAATGGTCGTCAGGTATTGTGGAAAAACTTTGGCTTTCTACGTTACATTTGAGATCCCACAACACCGCTCCCGGGTGGGTTCGATCCACCAACCTATTGGCTAACAGCCGAACGCGCTAACCATTGAGCCACGGAAGCTCAGAAATTAAATGGTTGTCACGTATTGTGGAAAAGTTTTGACTTTTTACGTCACATTTGAGATCCCACAACACCGCTCCCGGGTGGGCTCGAACCACCAACCTATTGGTTAACAGCCGAACGCGCTAACCATTGCGCCACGGAAGCCCAAAAATTAAATGGTCGTCAGGTATTGTGGAAAAACTTTGGCTTTCTACGTTACATTTGAGATCCCACAACACCGCTCCAGGGTGGGCTCGAACCACCAACCTATTGGTTAGCAGCCGAACGCGCTAACCATTGAGCCACGGAAGCTCAGAAATTAAATGGTTGTCAGGTATTGTGGAAAAACTTTGGCTTTCTACGTTACATTTGAGACCCCACAACAACTCTCCCGGGTGGGCTCGAACCACCAACCTTTCGATTAACAGCTGAACGCGCTAACCATTGCGCCACGGAAGCCCAAAAATTAAATGCTCGTCAGGTATTGTGTAAAAACCTTGACTTTTTACGTCACATCTGAGACCTCACAACACCGCTCCCGGGTGGGCTCGAACCACCAACCTATTGGTTAACAGCTGAACGCGCTAACCATTGCGCCACCGAGGCCCAAAACTTAAATGCTCGTCAGGTATTGTGTAAAAACCTTGACTTTTTACGTCACATCTGAGACCTCACATCACCGCTCCCGGATGGGTTCGAACCACCAACCTATTGGCTAACAGCCGAACGCGCTAACCATTGAGCCACAGAAGCAAAAAAATTAAATGCTCGTCAGGTATTGTGTAAAAACCTTGACTTTTTACGTCACATCTGAGACCTCACAACACCGCTCCCGAGTGGGCTCGAACCACCAACCTATTGGTTAACAGCTGAACGCGCTAACCATTGTGCCACGGAAGCCCAAAATTTAAATGCTCGTCAGGTATCGTGTAAAAACCTTGACTTTTTACGTCACATCTGGGACCTCACATCACCGCTCTTGGATGGGCTCGAACCACCAACCTATTGGTTAACAGCCGAACGCGCTAACCATTGCGCCATGGAAGCCCAAAAGTTAAATGCTCGTCAGGTATTGTGTAAAAACCTTGACTTTTACGTCACATCTGAGACCTCACAACACCGCTCCCGGAGGGGCTCGAACCACCAACCTATTGGTTAACAGCCGAACGCGCTAACCATTGCGCCACGGAAGCCCAAAAATTAAATGGTCGTCAGGTATTGTGCAAAAACTTTGGCTTTCTACGTTACATTTGAGATCCCACAACACCGCTCCCGCGTGGGCTCGAACCACCAACCTATTGGTTAACAGCCGAACGCGCTAACCATTGCGCCACGGAAGCCCAAAAACTAAATGCTCGTCAGGTATTGTGTAAAATCCTTGACTTTTTACGTCACATCTGAGACCTCACAACACCGCTCCCGGATGGGCTCGAACCACCAACCTATTGGTTAACAGCCGAACGCGCTAACCATTGCGCCACGGAAGCCCAAAAGTTAAATGCTCGTCAGGTATTGTGTAAAAACCTTGACTTTTTACGTCACATCTGAGACCTCACAACACCGCTCCCGGATGGGCTCGAACCACCAACCTATTGGTTAACAGCCGAACGCGCTAACCATTGCGCCACGGAAGCCCAAAAATTAAATGGTCGTCAGGTATTGTGGAAAAACTTTGGCTTTCTACGTTACATTTGAGATCCCACAACACCGCTCCCGGGTGGGCTCGAACCACCAACCTATTGGTTAACAGCCGAACGCGCTAACCATTGCGCCACGGAAGCCCAAAAGTTAAAGGCTCGTCAGGTATTGTGTAAAAACCTTGACTTTTTACGTCACATCTGAGACCTCACAACACCGCTCCCGGATGGGCTCGAACAACCAACCTATTGGTTAACAGCCGAACGCGCTAACCATTGCGCCACGGAAGCCCAAAAATTAAATGTTCGTCAGGTATTGTGGAAAAACTCTGACATTTTACGTTACATCTGAGACCTCACAACACCGCTCCCGGATGGGCTCGAACCACCAACCTATTGGTTAACAGCCGAACGCGCTAACCATTGAGCCACGGAAGCTCAGAAATTAAATGGTTGTCAGGTATTGTGGATAAGTTATGACTTATTACGTTACATCTGAGACCCTACAACACCTCTCCCGGGTGGGCTCGAACCTTCAACCTTTCGATTAACAGCTGAACGCGCAAATCATTGCGCCACGGAAGCCCAAAAATTAAATGTTCGTCAGGTATTGTGGAAAAACTCTGACATTTTACGTTACATCTGAGACCTCACAACACCGCTCCCGGATGGGCTCGAACCACCAACCTATTGGTTAACAGCCGAACGCGCTAACCATTGCGCCACGGAAGCCCAAAATTTAAATGGTCGTCAGGTGTTGTGGAAAAAACCTTGACTTTTTACGTCACATCTGAGACGTCACAACACCGCTCCCGGACGGGCTCGAACCACACACCTATTGGTTAACAGCCGAACGCGCTAACCTTTGAGCCACGGAAGCTCAGAAATTAAAGGGTTGTCAGGTATTGTGGGAAAACTTTGGCTTTCTACGTTACATTTGAGACCCCACAACACCTCTCCCGGGTGGGCTCGAACCACCAACCTTTCGATTAACAGCTGAACGCGCTAACCATTGCGCCACGGAAGCCCAAAAATTAAATGCTCGTCAGGTATTGTGTAAAAACCTTGACTTTTTACGTCACATCTGAGACCTCACAACACCGCTCCCGGGTGGGCTCGAACCACCAACCTATTGGTTAACAGCCGAACGCGCTAACCATTGCGCCACGGAAGCCCAAAAGTTAAATGCTCGTCAGGTATTGTGTAAAAACCTTGACTTTTACGTCACATCTGAGACCTCACAACACCGCTCCCGGAGGGGCTCGAACCACCAACCTATTGGTTAACAGCCGAACGCGCTAACCATTGAGCCACGGAAGCTCAAAAATTAAATGGTTGTCAGGTATTGTGGAAAAACTTTGACTTTTTACGTGACATCTGAAACCTCACAACACCGCTCCCGGATGGGCTCGAACCACCAACCTATTGGTTAACAGCCGAACGTGCTAACCATTGCGCCATGGAAGCCCAAATATTAAATTGTCGTCAGGTATTGTGTAAAAACCTTGACTTTTTGCGTCACATCTGAGACCTCACAACACCGCTCCCGGGTGGGCTTGAACCACCAACCTTTCGGTTAACTGCCGAACGCGCTAAACATTGCGCCACGGAAGCCCAAAAATTAAAGGGTCGTCAGGTATTGTGGAAAAACTTTGGCTATCTACGTTACATTTGAGATCCCACAACACCGCTCCCGGGTGGGCTCGAACCACCAACCTATTGGTTAACAGCCGAACGCGCTAACCATTGAGCCACGGAAGCTCAGAAATTAAATGGTTGTCAGGTATTGTGGGAAAACTTTGGCTTTCTACGTTACATTTGAGACCCCACAACACCTCTCCCGGGTGGGCTCGAACCACCAACCTTTCGATTAACAGCTGAACGCGCTAACCATTGCGCCACGGAAGCCCAAAAATTAAATGCTCGTCAGGTATTGTGTAAAAACCTTGACTTTTTACGTCACATCTGAGACCTCACAACACCGCTCCCGGGTGGGCTCGAACCACCAACCTATTGGTTAACAGCTGAACGCGCTAACCATTGCGCCACCGAAGCCCAAAAATTAAATGCTCGTCAGGTATTGTGTAAAAACCTTGACTTTTTACGTCACATCTGAGACCTCACATCACCGCTCCCGGATGGGTTCGAACCACCAACCTATTGGTTAACAGCCGAACGCGCTAACCATTGCGCCACGGAAGCCCAAAAGTTAAATGCTCGTCAGGTATTGTGTAAAAACCTTGACTTTTACGTCACATCTGAGACCTCACAACACCGCTCCCGGAGGGGCTCGAACCACCAACCTATTGGTTAACAGCCGAACGCGCTAACCATTGCGCCACGGAAGCCCAAAAATTAAATGGTCGTCAGGTATTGTGCAAAAACTTTGGCTTTCTACGTTACAATTGAGATCCCACAACACCGCTCCCGGGTGGGCTCGAACCACCAACCTATTGGTTAACAGCCCAACGCGCTAACCATTGAGCCACGGAAGCTCAAAAATTAAATGGTTGTCAGGTATTGTGGAAAAACTTTGACTTTTTACGTCACATCTGAAACCTCACAACACCGCTCCCGGATGGGCTCGAACCACCAACCTATTGGTTAACAGCCGAACGTGCTAACCATTGCGCCACGGAAGCCCAAATATTAAATGGTCGTCAGGTATTGTGGAAAATCTTTGGCTTTCTACGTTACATTTGAGATCACACAACACCGCTCCCGGGTGGGCTCGAACCACCAACCTATTGGTTAACAGCCGAACGCGCTAACCATTGCGCCACGGAAGCCCAAAATTTCAATGCTCGTCAGGTATTGTGTAAAAACCTTGACTTTTTACGTCACATCTGAGACCTCACAACACCGCTCCCGGATGGGCTCGAACCACCAACCTATTGGTTAACAGCCGAACGCGCTAACCATTGAGCCACGGAAGCTCAGAAATTAAATGGTTGTCAGGTATTGAGGGAAAACTTTGGCTTTCTATGTTACATTTGAGATCCCACAACACCGCTCCCGGGTGGGTTCGATCCACCAACCTATTGGCTAACAGCCGAACGCGCTAACCATTGAGCCACGGAAGCTCAGAAATTAAATTGTTGTCACGTATTGTGGAAACGTTTTGACTTTTTACGTTACATTTGAGATCCCACAACACCGCTCCCGGGTGGGCTCGAACCACCAACCTATTGATTAACAGCTGAACGCGCTAACCATTGCGCCACGGAAGCCCAAAAATTAAATGCTCGTCAGGTATTGTGTAAAAACCTTGACTTTTTGCGTCACATCTGAGACCTCACAACACCGCTCCCGGGTGGGCTTGAACCACCAACCTTTCGGTTAACAGCCGAACGCGCTAAACATTGCGCCACGGAAGCCCAAAAATTAAATGGTCGTCAGGTATTGTGGAAAAACTTTGGCTTTCTACGTTACATTTGAGATCCCACAACACCGCTCCCGGGTGGGCTCGAACCACCAACCTATTGGTTAACAGCCGAACGCGCTAACCATTGCGCCACGGAAGCCCAAAAGTTAAAGGCTCGTCAGGTATTGTGTAAAAACCTTGACTTTTTACGTCACATCTGAGACCTCACAACACCGCTCCCGGATGGGCTCGAACAACCAACCTATTGGTTAACAGCCGAACGCGCTAACCATTGCGCCACGGAAGCCCAAAAATTAAATGTTCGTCAGGTATTGTGGAAAAACTCTGACATTTTACGTTACATCTGAGACCTCACAACACCGCTCCCGGATGGGCTCGAACCACCAACCTATTGGTTAACAGCCGAACGCGCTAACCATTGAGCCACGGAAGCTCAGAAATTAAATGGTTGTCAGGTATTGTGGATAAGTTATGACTTATTACGTTACATCTGAGACCCTACAACACCTCTCCCGGGTGGGCTCGAACCTTCAACCTTTCGATTAACAGCTGAACGCGCTAATCATTGCGCCACGGAAGCCCAAAAATTAAATGTTCGTCAGGTATTGTGGAAAAACTCTGACATTTTACGTTACATCTGAGACCTCACAACACCGCTCCCGGATGGGCTCGAACCACCAACCTATTGGTTAACAGCCGAACGCGCTAACCATTGCGCCACGGAAGCCCAAAATTTTAATGGTCGTCAGGTGTTGTGGAAAAAACCTTGACTTTTTACGTCACATCTGAGACGTCACAACACCGCTCCCGGACGGGCTCGAACCACACACCTATTGGTTAACAGCCGAACGCGCTAACCTTTGAGCCACGGAAGCTCAGAAATTAAAGGGTTGTCAGGTATTGTGGGAAAACTTTGGCTTTCTACGTTACATTTGAGACCCCACAACACCTCTCCCGGGTGGGCTCGAACCACCAACCTTTCGATTAACAGCTGAACGCGCTAACCATTGCGCCACGGAAGCCCAAAAATTAAATGCTCGTCAGGTATTGTGTAAAAACCTTGACTTTTTACGTCACATCTGAGACCTCACAACACCGCTCCCGGGTGGGCTCGAACCACCAACCTATTGGTTAACAGCCGAACGCGCTAACCATTGCGCCACGGAAGCCCAAAAGTTAAATGCTCGTCAGGTATTGTGTAAAAACCTTGACTTTTACGTCACATCTGAGACCTCACAACACCGCTCCCGGAGGGGCTCGAACCACCAACCTATTGGTTAACAGCCGAACGCGCTAACCATTGAGCCACGGAAGCTCAAAAATTAAATGGTTGTCAGGTATTGTGGAAAAACTTTGACTTTTTACGTGACATCTGAAACCTCACAACACCGCTCCCGGATGGGCTCGAACCACCAACCTATTGGTTAACAGCCGAACGTGCTAACCATTGCGCCATGGAAGCCCAAATATTAAATTGTCGTCAGGTATTGTGTAAAAACCTTGACTTTTTGCGTCACATCTGAGACCTCACAACACCGCTCCCGGGTGGGCTTGAACCACCAACCTTTCGGTTAACTGCCGAACGCGCTAAACATTGCGCCACGGAAGCCCAAAAATTAAAGGGTCGTCAGGTATTGTGGAAAAACTTTGGCTATCTACGTTACATATGAGATCCCACAACACCGCTCCCGGGTGGGCTCGAACCACCAACCTATTGGTTAACAGCCGAACGCGCTAACCATTGAGCCACGGAAGCTCAGAAATTAAATGGTTGTCAGGTATTGTGGGAAAACTTTGGCTTTCTACGTTACATTTGAGACCCCACAACACCTCTCCCGGGTGGGCTCGAACCACCAACCTTTCGATTAACAGCTGAACGCGCTAACCATTGCGCCACGGAAGCCCAAAAATTAAATGCTCGTCAGGTATTGTGTAAAAACCTTGACTTTTTACGTCACATCTGAGACCTCACAACACCGCTCCCGGGTGGGCTCGAACCACCAACCTATTGGTTAACAGCTGAACGCGCTAACCATTGCGCCACCGAAGCCCAAAAATTAAATGCTCGTCAGGTATTGTGTAAAAACCTTGACTTTTTACGTCACATCTGAGACCTCACATCACCGCTCCCGGATGGGTTCGAACCACCAACCTATTGGTTAACAGCCGAACGCGCTAACCATTGCGCCACGGAAGCCCAAAAGTTAAATGCTCGTCAGGTATTGTGTAAAAACCTTGACTTTTACGTCACATCTGAGACCTCACAACACCGCTCCCGGAGGGGCTCGAACCACCAACCTATTGGTTAACAGCCGAACGCGCTAACCATTGCGCCACGGAAGCCCAAAAATTAAATGGTCGTCAGGTATTGTGCAAAAACTTTGGCTTTCTACGTTACAATTGAGATCCCACAACACCGCTCCCGGGTGGGCTCGAACCACCAACCTATTGGTTAACAGCCCAACGCGCTAACCATTGAGCCACGGAAGCTCAAAAATTAAATGGTTGTCAGGTATTGTGGAAAAACTTTGACTTTTTACGTCACATCTGAAACCTCACAACACCGCTCCCGGATGGGCTCGAACCACCAACCTATTGGTTAACAGCCGAACGTGCTAACCATTGCGCCACGGAAGCCCAAATATTAAATGGTCGTCAGGTATTGTGGAAAATCTTTGGCTTTCTACGTTACATTTGAGATCACACAACACCGCTCCCGGGTGGGCTCGAACCACCAACCTATTGGTTAACAGCCGAACGCGCTAACCATTGCGCCACGGAAGCCCAAAATTTCAATGCTCGTCAGGTATTGTGTAAAAACCTTGACTTTTTACGTCACATCTGAGACCTCACAACACCGCTCCCGGATGGGCTCGAACCACCAACCTATTGGTTAACAGCCGAACGCGCTAACCATTGAGCCACGGAAGCTCAGAAATTAAATGGTTGTCAGGTATTGAGGGAAAACTTTGGCTTTCTATGTTACATTTGAGATCCCACAACACCGCTCCCGGGTGGGTTCGATCCACCAACCTATTGGCTAACAGCCGAACGCGCTAACCATTGAGCCACGGAAGCTCAGAAATTAAATTGTTGTCACGTATTGTGGAAACGTTTTGACTTTTTACGTTACATTTGAGATCCCACAACACCGCTCCCGGGTGGGCTCGAACCACCAACCTATTGATTAACAGCTGAACGCGCTAACCATTGCGCCACGGAAGCCCAAAAATTAAATGCTCGTCAGGTATTGTGTAAAAACCTTGACTTTTTGCGTCACATCTGAGACCTCACAACACCGCTCCCGGGTGGGCTTGAACCACCAACCTTTCGGTTAACAGCCGAACGCGCTAAACATTGCGCCACGGAAGCCCAAAAATTAAATGGTCGTCAGGTATTGTGGAAAAACTTTGGCTTTCTACGTTACATTTGAGATCCCACAACACCGCTCCCGGGTGGGCTCGAACCACCAACCTATTGGTTAACAGCCGAACGCGCTAACCATTGCGCCACGGAAGCCCAAAAGTTAAAGGCTCGTCAGGTATTGTGTAAAAACCTTGACTTTTTACGTCACATCTGAGACCTCACAACACCGCTCCCGGATGGGCTCGAACAACCAACCTATTGGTTAACAGCCGAACGCGCTAACCATTGCGCCACGGAAGCCCAAAAATTAAATGTTCGTCAGGTATTATGGAAAAACTCTGACATTTTACGTTACATCTGAGACCTCACAACACCGCTCCCGGATGGGCTCGAACCACCAACCTATTGGTTAACAGCCGAACGCGCTAACCATTGAGCCACGGAAGCTCAGAAATTAAATGGTTGTCAGGTATTGTGGATAAGTTATGACTTATTACGTTACATCTGAGACCCTACAACACCTCTCCCGGGTGGGCTCGAACCTTCAACCTTTCGATTAACAGCTGAACGCGCTAATCATTGCGCCACGGAAGCCCAAAAATTAAATGTTCGTCAGGTATTGTGGAAAAACTCTGACATTTTACGTTACATCTGAGACCTCACAACACCGCTCCCGGATGGGCTCGAACCACCAACCTATTGGTTAACAGCCGAACGCGCTAACCATTGCGCCACGGAAGCCCAAAATTTAAATGGTCGTCAGGTGTTGTGGAAAAAACCTTGACTTTTTACGTCACATCTGAGACGTCACAACACCGCTCCCGGACGGGCTCGAACCACACACCTATTGGTTAACAGCCGAACGCGCTAACCTTTGAGCCACGGAAGCTCAGAAATTAAAGGGTTGTCAGGTATTGTGGGAAAACTTTGGCTTTCTACGTTACATCTGAGACCTCACAACACCGCTCCCGGATGGGCTCGAACAACCAACCTATTGGTTAACAGCCGAACGCGCTAACCATTGCGCCACGGAAGCCCAAAAATTAAATGTTCGTCAGGTATTGTGGAAAAACTCTGACATTTTACGTTACATCTGAGACCTCACAACACCGCTCCCGGATGGGCTCGAACCACCAACCTATTGGTTAACAGCCGAACGCGCTAACCATTGAGCCACGGAAGCTCAGAAATTAAATGGTTGTCAGGTATTGTGGATAAGTTATGACTTATTACGTTACATCTGAGACCCTACAACACCTCTCCCGGGTGGGCTCGAACCTTCAACCTTTCGATTAACAGCTGAACGCGCTAATCATTGCGCCACGGAAGCCCAAAAATTAAATGTTCGTCAGGTATTGTGGAAAAACTCTGACATTTTACGTTACATCTGAGACCTCACAACACCGCTCCCGGATGGGCTCGAACCACCAACCTATTGGTTAACAGCCGAACGCGCTAACCATTGCGCCACGGAAGCCCAAAATTTAAATGGTCGTCAGGTGTTGTGGAAAAAACCTTGACTTTTTACGTCACATCTGAGACGTCACAACACCGCTCCCGGACGGGCTCGAACCACACACCTATTGGTTAACAGCCGAACGCGCTAACCTTTGAGCCACGGAAGCTCAGAAATTAAAGGGTTGTCAGGTATTGTGGGAAAACTTTGGCTTTCTACGTTACATTTGAGACCCCACAACACCTCTCCCGGGTGGGCTCGAACCACCAACCTTTCGATTAACAGCTGAACGCGCTAACCATTGCGCCACGGAAGCCCAAAAATTAAATGCTCGTCAGGTATTGTGTAAAAACCTTGACTTTTTACGTCACATCTGAGACCTCACAACACCGCTCCCGGGTGGGCTCGAACCACCAACCTATTGGTTAACAGCCGAACGCGCTAACCATTGCGCCACGGAAGCCCAAAAGTTAAATGCTCGTCAGGTATTGTGTAAAAACCTTGACTTTTACGTCACATCTGAGACCTCACAACACCGCTCCCGGAGGGGCTCGAACCACCAACCTATTGGTTAACAGCCGAACGCGCTAACCATTGAGCCACGGAAGCTCAAAAATTAAATGGTTGTCAGGTATTGTGGAAAAACTTTGACTTTTTACGTGACATCTGAAACCTCACAACACCGCTCCCGGATGGGCTCGAACCACCAACCTATTGGTTAACAGCCGAACGTGCTAACCATTGCGCCATGGAAGCCCAAATATTAAATTGTCGTCAGGTATTGTGTAAAAACCTTGACTTTTTGCGTCACATCTGAGACCTCACAACACCGCTCCCGGGTGGGCTTGAACCACCAACCTTTCGGTTAACTGCCGAACGCGCTAAACATTGCGCCACGGAAGCCCAAAAATTAAAGGGTCGTCAGGTATTGTGGAAAAACTTTGGCTATCTACGTTACATTTGAGATCCCACAACACCGCTCCCGGGTGGGCTCGAACCACCAACCTATTGGTTAACAGCCGAACGCGCTAACCATTGAGCCACGGAAGCTCAGAAATTAAATGGTTGTCAGGTATTGTGGGAAAACTTTGGCTTTCTACGTTACATTTGAGACCCCACAACACCTCTCCCGGGTGGGCTCGAACCACCAACCTTTCGATTAACAGCTGAACGCGCTAACCATTGCGCCACGGAAGCCCAAAAATTAAATGCTCGTCAGGTATTGTGTAAAAACCTTGACTTTTTACGTCACATCTGAGACCTCACAACACCGCTCCCGGGTGGGCTCGAACCACCAACCTATTGGTTAACAGCTGAACGCGCTAACCATTGCGCCACCGAAGCCCAAAAATTAAATGCTCGTCAGGTATTGTGTAAAAACCTTGACTTTTTACGTCACATCTGAGACCTCACATCACCGCTCCCGGATGGGTTCGAACCACCAACCTATTGGTTAACAGCCGAACGCGCTAACCATTGCGCCACGGAAGCCCAAAAGTTAAATGCTCGTCAGGTATTGTGTAAAAACCTTGACTTTTACGTCACATCTGAGACCTCACAACACCGCTCCCGGAGGGGCTCGAACCACCAACCTATTGGTTAACAGCCGAACGCGCTAACCATTGCGCCACGGAAGCCCAAAAATTAAATGGTCGTCAGGTATTGTGCAAAAACTTTGGCTTTCTACGTTACAATTGAGATCCCACAACACCGCTCCCGGGTGGGCTCGAACCACCAACCTATTGGTTAACAGCCCAACGCGCTAACCATTGAGCCACGGAAGCTCAAAAATTAAATGGTTGTCAGGTATTGTGGAAAAACTTTGACTTTTTACGTCACATCTGAAACCTCACAACACCGCTCCCGGATGGGCTCGAACCACCAACCTATTGGTTAACAGCCGAACGTGCTAACCATTGCGCCACGGAAGCCCAAATATTAAATGGTCGTCAGGTATTGTGGAAAATCTTTGGCTTTCTACGTTACATTTGAGATCACACAACACCGCTCCCGGGTGGGCTCGAACCACCAACCTATTGGTTAACAGCCGAACGCGCTAACCATTGCGCCACGGAAGCCCAAAATTTCAATGCTCGTCAGGTATTGTGTAAAAACCTTGACTTTTTACGTCACATCTGAGACCTCACAACACCGCTCCCGGATGGGCTCGAACCACCAACCTATTGGTTAACAGCTTAACGCGCTAACCATTGCGCCACGGAAGCCCAAAAGTTAAATGCTCGTCAAGTATTGTGTAAAAACCTTGACTTTTTACGTCACATCTGAGACCTCACAACACCGCTCCCGGATGGGCTCGAACCACCAACCTATTGGTAAACAGCCGAACTCGCTAACCATTGCGCCACGGAAGCCCAAAAATTAAATGGTCGTCAGGTATTGTGGAAAAACTTTGGCTTTCTACGTTACATTTGAGATCCCACAACACCGCTCCCGGGTGGGTTCGATCCACCAACCTATTGGCTAACAGCCGAACGCGCTAACCATTGAGCCACGGAAGCTCAGAAATTAAATGGTTGTCACGTATTGTGGAAAAGTTTTGACTTTTTACGTTACATTTGAGATCCCACAACACCGCTCCTGGGTGGGCTCGAACCACCAACCTATTGGTTAACAGCTGAACGCGCTAACCATTGCGCCACGGAAGCCCAAAAATTAAATGCTCGTCAGGTATTGTGTAAAAACCTTGACTTTTTGCGTCACATCTGAGACCTCACAACACCGCTCCCGGGTGGGCTCGAACCACCAACCTATTGGTTAACAGCTTAACGCGCTAACCATTGCGCCACGGAAGCCCAAAAGTTAAATGCTCGTCAAGTATTGTGTAAAAACCTTGACTTTTTACGTCACATCTGAGACCTCACAACACCGCTCCCGGATGGGCTCGAACCACCAACCTATTGGTAAACAGCCGAACGCGCTAACCATTGCGCCACGGAAGCCCAAAAATTAAATGGTCGTCAGGTATTGTGGAAAAACTTCGGCTTTCTACGTTACATTTGAGATCCCACAACACCGCTCCCGGGTGGGTTCGATCCACCAACCTATTGGCTAACAGCCGAACGCGCTAACCATTGAGCCACGGAAGCTCAGAAATTAAATGGTTGTCAGGTATTGTGGAAAACCTTTGGCTTTCTACGTTACATTTGAGACCCCACAACACCTCTCCCGGGTGGGCTCGAACCACCAACCTTTCGATTAACAGCTGAACGCGCTAACCATTGCGCCACGGAAGCCCAAAAATTAAATGCTCGTCAGGTATTGTGTAAAAACCTTGACTTTTTACGTCACATCTGAGACCTCACAACACCGCTCCCGGATTGGCTCGAACCACCAACCTATTTGTTAACAGCCAAACGCGCTAACCATTGAGCCACGGAAGCTCAGAAATTAAATGTTTGTCAGGTATTGTGGTTAAGTTATGACTTTTTACGTTACATCTGAGACCCTACAACACCTCTCCCGGGTGGGCTCGAACCACCAACCTTTCGGTTAACAGCCGAACGCGCTAACCATTGAGCCACGGAAGCTTAAAAATTAAATGGTTGTCAGGTATTGTGGGAAAACTTTGGCTTTCTACGTTACATCTGAGACCCCACAACACCTCTCCAGGGTGGGCTCGAACCACCAACCTTTCGATTAACAGCTGAACGCGCTAATTATTGCGCCACGGAAGCCCAAATTTAAATGCTCGTCAGGTATTGTGTAAAAACCTTGACTTTTTACGTCACATCTGAGACCTCACAACACCGCTCCCGGGTGGGCTCGAACCACCAACCTATTGGTTAACAGCTGAACGCGCTAACCATTGCGCCACCGAAGCCCAAAACTTAAATGCTCGTCAGGTATTGTGTAAAAACTTTGGCTTTCTACGTTACATTTGAGATCCCACAACACCGCTCCCGGGTGGGCTCGAACCACCAACCTATTGGCTAACAGCCGAACGCGCTAACCATTGAGCCACGGAAGCTCAAAAATTAAATGGTTGTCAGGTATTGTGGGAAAACTTTGGCTTTCTACGTTACATCTGAGACCCCACAACACCTCTCCCGGGTGGGCTCGAACCACCAACCTTTCGATTAACAGCTGAACGCGCTAACCATTGCGCCACGGAAGCCCAAATTTAAATGCTCGTCAGGTATTGTGTAAAAACCTTGACTTTTTACGTCACATCTGAGACCTCACAACACCGCTCCCGGGTGGGCTCGAACCACCAACCTATTGGTTAACAGCTGAACGCGCTAACCATTGCGCCACGGAAGCCCAAAAATTAAATGCTCGTCAGGTATTGTGTAAAAACCTTGACTTTTTACGTCACATCTGAGACCTCACAACACCGCTCCCGGGTGGGCTCGAACCACCAACCTATTGGTTAACAGCTGAACGCGCTAACCATTGCGCCACCGAAGCCCAAAACTGAAATGCTCGTCAGGTATTGTGTAAAAACCTTGACTTTTTACGTCACATCTGAGACCTCACATCACCGCTCCCGGATGGGTTCGAACCACCAACCTATTGGTTAACAGCCGAACGCGCTAACCATTGCGCCACGGAAGCCCAAAAGTTAAATGCTCGTCAGGTATTGTGTAAAAACCTTGACTTTTACGTCACATCTGAGACCTCACAACACCGCTCCCGGAGGGGCTCGAACCACCAACCTATTGGTTAATAGCCGAACGCGCTAACCATTGCGCCACGGAAGCCCAAAAATTAAATGGTCGTCAGGTATTGTGCAAAAACTTTGGCTTTCTACGTTACATTTGAGATCCCACAACACCGCTCCCGGGTGGGCTCGAACCACCAACCTATTGGTTAACAGCCGAACGCGCTAACCATTGAGCCACGGAAGCTCAGAAATTAAATGGTTGTCAGGTATTGTGGAAAACCTTTGGCTTTCTACGTTACATTTGAGACCCCACAACACCTCTCCCGGGTGGGCTCGAACCACCAACCTTTCGATTAACAGCTGAGCGCGCTAACCATTGCGCCACGGAAGCCCAAAAATTAAATGCTCGTCAGGTATTGTGTAAAAACCTTGACTTTTTACGTCACATCTGAGACCTCACAACACCGCTCCCGGATTGGCTCGAACCACCAACCTATTTGTTAACAGCCAAACGCGCTAACCATTGAGCCACGGAAGCTCAGAAATTAAATGTTTGTCAGGTATTGTGGTTAAGTTATGACTTTTTACGTTACATCTGAGACCCTACAACACCTCTCCCGGGTGGGCTCGAACCACCAACCTTTCGGTTAACAGCTGAACGCGCTAACCATTGAGCCACGGAAGCTCAGAAATTAAATGGTTGTCACGTAATGTGGAAAAGTTTTGACTTTTTGCGCTACATCTGAGACCACACAACACCTCTCCCGGTTGGGCTCGAACCAACAATCTTTCGATTAACAGCTGAACGCGCTAACCATTGCGCCACGGAAGCCCAAAAATGAAATGGTCGTCACTTATTGTGGAAAAACTTTGGCTTTCTACGTTACATTTGAGACCCCACAACACCGCTCCTGGGTGGGCCGAACGCGCTAACCATTGAGCCACTGAAGCTCAGAAATTAAATGGTTGTCACGTATTGTGGAAATGTTTTGACTTTTTATGCTACATCTGAGACCCCACAACACCTCTCCCGGGTGGGCTCGAACCACCAAATTTTCGATTAACAGCTGAACGCGCTAACCAATTGCGCCACGGACGCCCAAAAATTAAATGTTCGTCAGGTATTTTGGAAAAACTAACATTTTACGTTACATCTGAGACGTCACAACACCGCTCCCGGGTGGGCTCAAACCACCAGTCTTTTGAATAGCAGCTGAACGCGCTAACCATTGCGCCACGGAAGCCCAAAAATTAATTGGTCGTCAGGTATTGTGGAAAAACCTTGACTTTTGACGTCATCTTGAGACGTCACAACACCGCTCCCGGATGGGCTCGAACCACCAACCTTTCGGTTAACAGCCGAACGCGCTAACCATTGAGCCACGGACGCCCAAAAATTAAATGTTCGTCAGGTATTTTGGAAAAACTCTAACATTTTACGTTACATCTGAGACGTCACAACACCGCTCCAGGGTGGGCTTAAACCACCAGTCTTTTGAATAGCAGCTGAACGCGCTAACCATTGCGCCACGGAAGCCCAAAAATTAAATGGTCGTCAGGTATTGTGGAAAAACCTTGACTTTTGACGTCATCTTGAGACGTCACAACACCGCTCCCGGATGGGCTCGAACCACCAACCTATTTGTTAACAGCCAAACGCGCTAACCATTGAGCCACGGAAGCTCTGAAATTAAATGGTTGTCAAGTATTGTGGAAAAGTTTTGACTTTTTACGCTACATCTGAGACCACACAACACCTCTCCCGGGTGGGCTCGAACCACCAACCTTTCGATTAACAGCTGAACGCGCTAACCAAATGCGCCACGGACGCCCAAAAGTTAAATGTTCGTCAGGTATTTTGGGAAAACTCTAACATTTTACGTTACATCTGAGACGTCACAACACCGCTCCCGGGTGGGCTCAAACCACCAGTCTTTTGAATAGCAGCTGAACGCGCTAACCATTGCGCCACGGAAGCCCAAAAATTAATTTGTCGTCAGGTATTGTGGAAAAACCTTGACTTTTGACGTCATCTTGAGACGTCACAACACCGCTCCCGGATGGGCTCGAACCACCAACCTATTTGTTAACAGCCGAACGCGCTAACCATTGAGCCACGGAAGCTCTGAAATTAAATGGTTGTCACGTATTGTGGAAATGTTTTGAAATTTTCCGCTACATCGAGACCGTACAACAACTCTCCCGGGTGGGCTCGAACCACCAACCATTCGATTAACAGCTGAACGCGCTAACCATTGCGCCACGGAAGCCAAAAAATTAAATGTTCGTCAGGGATTGTGGAAAAACTCTGACATTTTACGTTACATCTGAGACGTCACAACACCGCTCCCGGGAGGGCTCAAACCACCAGTCTTTTGAATAGCAGCTGAACGCGCTAACCATTGCGCCACGGAAGCCCAAAAATTAAATGGTCGTCAAGTATTTTGGAAAAACCTTGACTTTTTACGTCACATCTGAGACGTCACAACACCGCTCCCGGATGGGCTCGAACCACCAACCTATTTGTTAACAGCCGAACGCGCTAACCATTGAGCCACGGAAGCTCAGAAATTAAATGGTTGTCACGTATTGTGGAAAAGTTTTGACTTTTTACGCTACATCTGAGACCACACAACACCTCTCCCGGGTGGGCTCGAACCACCAATCTTTCGATTAACTGCTGAACGCGCTAACCATTGCGCCACGGAAGCCCAAAAATTAAATGTTCGTCAGGTATTGTGGAAAAACTCTGATATTTTACGTTACATCTGAGACGTCACAACACCGCTCCCGGGAGGGCTCAACGATTTTGAAAATTTTAACAGTTTTTTGAATGAATATCGTTACATTTGTTTGAATTAAAGCAAAAAGTATAAAAATAATGGTTTCAGTGGTTATATTTGAAAATAGTGAAGAAATACTCAAAATATGCTTCTTTGGCCGTGAAACGTCGATTTTGAAAATGTTATTAAAAATCGAGGTACATTTTTATTTATTGTTCAATCGAGATGAAATCACTTTTAATGAGTGTTTTATAGGGAATTAAGCTGAATTCGGTCAAAAATTTCTCCAGAAAAAAATGCATTCAAAAAAGTACCGAAAAAACGCATGTTTTTCTTCTTCAAGATACAAAATCCGTGACAACGATTTTTTATTGAAAAATTTAATTTTAACAGTTTTTTGATTGAATATCTTTACATTTGCTTGAATTAAAGCAAAAAGTATAAAAATAATGGTTTCAGTGAACATATTTGAAAATAGTGAAGAAATACTCAAAGTATGCTTCTTTGGCCGTGAAACGTCGATTTTGAAAATGTTATTAAAAATCGAGGTAAATTTTTAATTATTGTTCAATCGAGATGAAATCACTTTTAATGAGTGTTTTATAGGGAATTAAGCTGAATTCGGTCAAAAATTTCTCCAGAAAAAAATGCATTCAAAAAAGTACCGAAAAATCGCATGTTTTTCTTCTTCAAGACACAAAATCCGTGAATACGATTTCTTACTGAAAATTGAATTTTAACAGTTTTTTGAATGAATATCGTTACATTGCTTGAATTAAAGCAAAAAGTATAAAAATAGTGGTTTCAGTGAACATATTTGAAAATAGTGAAGAAATACTCAAAGTATGCTTCTTTGGCCGTGAAACGTCGATTTTGAAAATGTTATTAAAAATCGAGGTAAATTTTTAATTATTGTTCAATCGAAATGAAATCACTTTCAATGAGTGTTTTATAGGGAATTAAGCTGAATTCGGTCAAACATTTCTCCAGAAAAATGCATTCAAAAGCGTACCGAAAAAATCGCATGTTTTTCTTCTTCAAGATACAAAATCCGTGACAACGATTTCTTATTGAAAAATTGAACTTTAACAGTTTTTTATAAAAGTATAAAAATAATGGTTACAGTGATCATATTTGAAAATAGTGAAGAAATACTCAAAGTATGCTTCTTTGGCCGTGAAACGTCGATTTTGAAAATGTTATTAAAAATCGAGGTAAATTTTTAATTATTGTTCAATCGAGATGAAATCACTTTCAATGAGTGTTTTATAGGGAATTAAGCTGAATTCGGTCAAACATTTCTCCAGAAAAAAATGCATTCAAAAGTGTACCGAAAAAATCGCTTGTTTTTCTTCTTCAAGATACAAAATCCGTGACAACGATTTCTTATTGAAAAATTGAATTTTAACAGTTTTTTGAATGAATATCGTTACATTTGCTTGAATTAAAGCAAAAAGTATAAAAATAATGGTTTCAGTGGTTATATTTGAAAATAGTGAAGAAATACTCAAAATATGCTTCTTTGGCCGTGAAACGTCGATTTTGAAAATGTTATTAAAAATCGAGGTACATTTTTATTTATTGTTCAACCGAGATGAAATCACTTTTAATGAGTGTTTTATAGGGAATTAAGCTGAATTCGGTCAAAAATTTCTCCAGAAAAAAATGCATTCAAAAAAGTACCGAAAAAATCGCATGTTTTTCTTCTTCAAGATACAAAATCCGTGACAACGATTTCTTATTGAAAATTGAATTTTAACAGTTTTTTGAATGAATATCGTTACATTGCTTGAATTAAAGCAAAAATTACAAAAATAATGGTTTCAGTGGTTATATTTGAAAATAGTGAACAAATACTCAAAATGTTTTTCTTAGGCCGAGTTACGTCGATTTTGAAAATGTTATTAAAAATTCGAGGTACATTTTTATTTATTGTTCAATCGAGATGAAATCACTTTTAATGAGTGTTTTATAGGGAATTAAGCTGAATTCGGTCAAAAATTTCTCCAGAAAAAAATTCATTCAAAAAAGTACCGAAAAAATCGCATGTTTTTCTTCTTCAAGACACAAAATCCGTGAATTCGATTTCTTATTGAAAATTGAATTTTAACAGTTTTTTGAATGAATATCGTTACATTGCTTGAATTAAAGCAAAAAGTATAAAAATAATGGTTTCAGTGAACATATTTGAAAATAGTGAAGAAATACTCAAAGTATGCTTCTTTGGCCGTGAAACGTCGATTTTGAAAATGTTATTAAAAATCGAGGTAAATTTTTAATTATTGTTCAATCGAAATGAAATCACTTTCAATGAGTGTTTTATAGGGAATTAAGCTGAATTCGGTCAAACATTTCTCCAGAAAAAATGCATTCAAAAGCGTACCGAAAAAATCGCATGTTTTTCTTCTTCAAGATAAAAAATCCGTGACAACGATTTCTTATTGAAAAATTGAATTTTAACAGTTTTTTATAAAAGTATAAAAATAATGGTTACAGTGATCATATTTGAAAATAGTGAAGAAATACTCAAAGTATGCTTCTTTGGCCGTGAAACGTCGATTTTGAAAATGTTATTAAAAATCGAGGTAAATTTTTAATTATTGTTCAATCGAGATGAAATCACCTTCAATGAGTGTTTTATAGGGAATTAAGCTGAATTCGGTCAAACATTTCTCCAGAAAAAAATGCATTCAAAAGTTTACCGAAAAAATCGCTTGTTTTTCTTCTTCAAGATACAAAATCCGTGACAACGATTTCTTATTGAAAAATTGAATTTTAACAGTTTTTTGAATGAATATCGTTACATTTGCTTGAATTAAAGCAAAAAGTATAAAATAATGGTTTCAGTGGTTATATTTGAAAATAGTGAAGAAATACTCATAATATGCTTCTTTGGCCGTGAAACGTCGATTTTGAAAATGTTATTAAAAATCGAGGTACATATTTATTTATTGTTCAACCGAGATGAAATCACTTTTAATGAGTGTTTTATAGGGAATTAAGCTGAATTCGGTCAAAAATTTCTCCAGAAAAAAATGCATTCAAAAAAGTACCGAAAAAATCGCATGTTTTTCTTCTTCAAGATACAAAATCCGTGACAACGATTTCTTATTGAAAATTGAATTTTAACAGTTTTTTGAATGAATATCGTTACATTTGCTTGAATTAAAGCAAAAGGTATAAAAATAATGGTTTCAGTGATCATATTTGAAAATAGTGAAGAAATACTCAAAGTGGTCTCCCTCCAAAGTACTGACTGCGGTCGACGTTTCTTAACTTCGGTTATCGGACGAGAACCGGTGTATTCAGCGTGTTATGGCTGTTGCCGAGAGTGCTAGTTAATAATTTGAATTTCATTAACTTTCATCTTTATAAAACAATAACAAAATGAAGATATGTGTGCTTTTTTCAAATCGGGTGGAATTTAAAAGAGGAAACAAAAGTGAAAAACCAACGGCACGCAATATTCCCAAGTACTGACTGCGCTCGACGCTGCTAACGTCGGCGATCGGACGAGAACCGGTGTTCTCAGCGTGATATGGCCGTTGCCGAGAGTGCTAGTTAAAAATTCGAATTTAAATTAAGTGAGACAAATTAACCTTCATCTTTATAAAACAATAACAAAAAGAAGATATGTTTGCTTTTTTCATATCGGGTGGAATTTAAAAGAGGAAACAAAAGTGAAAAAGCCAACGGCTCGCAGTATTCCCAAGTACTGACTGCGCTCGACGCTGCTAACGTCGGCGATCGGACGAGAACCGGTGTTCTCAGCGTGATATGGCCGTTGCCGAGAGTGCTAGTTAATAATTTGAATTAAATTAACTTTCATCTTTATAAAACAATAACAAAAAGAAGATAGGTTGGTGGTTCGAGCCCATCCGGGAGCGATGTTGTGAGGTCTCAGATGTGACGTAAAAAGGCAAGGTTTTTACACAATACCTGACGAGCATTTAACTTTTGGGCTTCCGTGGCGCAATGGTTAGCGCGTTCGGCGGCTAACCAATAGGTTGGTGGTTCGAGCCCATCCGGGAGCGGTGTTGTGAGGTCTCAGATGTGACGTAAGAAGTCAAGGTTTTTACACAATACCTGACGAGCATTAAAATTTTGGGCTTCCTTGGCGCAATGGTTAGCGCGTTCGGCTGTTAACCAATAGGTTGGTGGTTCGAGCCCACCCGGGAGCGGTGTTGTGTGATCTCAAATATAACGTAGAAAGCCAAAGTTTTTCCACAATACCTGACGACCATTTAATTTTTGGGCTTCCGTGGCGCAATGGTTAGCACGTTCGGCTGTTAACCAATAGGTTGGTGGTTCGAGCCCATCCGGGAGCGGTGTTGTGAGGTCTCAGATGTGACGTAAAAAGTCAAGGTTTTCCACAATACCAGACAACCATTTAATTTCTGAGCTTCCGTGGCTCAATGGTTAGCGCGTTCGGCTGTTAACCAATAGGTTGGTGGTTCGAGCCCACCCGGGAGCGGTGTTGTGGGATCTGAAATGTAAGTAGAAAGCCAAAGGTTTTGCACAATAAATGACGACCATTTAATTTTTGGGCTTCCGTGGCGCAATGGTTAGCGCGTTCGGCTGTTAACCAATAGGTTGGTGGTTCGACCCCACCCGGGAGCGGTGTTGTGAGGTCTCAGATGTGACGTAAAAAGTCAAGGTTATAAAGATGAAGGTTAATTTGTCTCACTTAATTTAAATTCGAATTTTTAACTAGCACTCTCGGCAACGGCCATATCACGCTGAGAACACCGGTTCTCGTCCGATCGCCGAAGTTAAGCAGCGTCGAGCGCAGTCAGTACTTGGGATGGAGACCACTTAGGAACACTGCGTGCCGTTGGCTTTTTCACTTTTTTTTCCTCTTTTAAATTTTAATAGATATGAAAAAAGCAAACATATCTTCTTTTTTGTTATTGTTTTATAAAGATGAAAGTTAATTAAATTCAAATTATTAACTAGCACTCTCGGCAACGGCCATATCACGCTGAATACACCGGTTCTCGTCCGATAACCGAAGTTAAGCAGCGTCGAGCGCAGTCAGTACTTGGGAGGGAGACCACTTAGGAACACTGCGTGCCGTTGATTTTTTCACTTTTTTTTCCTCTTATAAATTTTAATAAATATGAAAAAAGCAAACATGTTTTTTTTGTTATTGTTTTAAAATGATGAAGGTTAATTTGTCTCACTTAATTTAAATTCGAATTATTAACTAGCACTCTCGGCAACGGCCATATCACGCTGAAAACACCGGTTCTCGTCCGATCGCCGACGTTAGCAGCGTCGAGCGCAGTCAGTACTTGGGAATACTGCGTGCCGTTGGCTTTTTCACTTTTGTTTCCTCTTTTAAATTCCACCCGATATGAAAAAAGCAAACATATCTTCTTTTTGTTATTGTTTTATAAAGATTAAGGTTTATTTGTCTCACTTAATTTAAATTCGAATTTTTAACTAGCACTCTCGGCAACGGTCATATCACGCTGAGAACACCGGTTCTCGTCCGATCGCCGACGTTAGCAGCGTCGAGCGCAGTCAGTACTTGGGAATACTGCGTGCCGTTGGTTTTTCACTTTTGTTTCCTCTTTTAAATTCCACCCGATTTGAAAAAAGCACACATATCTTCTTTTTGTTATTGTTTTATAAAGATGAAAGTTAATTATATTAAAATTATTAACTAGCACTCTCGGCAACGGCCATATCACGCTGAATACACCGGTTCTCGTCCGATAACTGAAGTTAAGCAGCGTCGAGCGCAGTCACTACTTGGGAGGGAGACCATTTAAGAACACTGCGTGCCGTTGGCTTTTTCACTTTTTTTTCCTCTTTTAAATTTTAATAGATATGAAAAAAGCAAACATGTTTTCATTTTGTTATTGTTTTAAAATGATGAAGGTTAATTTGTCTCACTTAATTTAAATTCGAATTGTTAACTAGCACTCTCGGCAACGACCATATCACGCTGAATACAGCGGTTCTCGTCCGATCACCGAAGTTAAGCAGCGTCGAGCGCGGTCAGTACTTGGGATGGAGACCACTTAGGAACACTGCGTGCCGTTGGCTTTTTCACTTTTTTTTCCTCTTTTAAATTTTAATACATATGAAAAAAGCAAACATATCTTCTTTTTTGTTATTGTTTTATAAAGATGAATGTTAATTAAATTCAAATTATCAACTAGCACTCTCGGCAACGGCCATATCACGCTGAATACACCGGTTCTCGTCCGATCACCGAAGTTAAGCAGCGTCGAGCGCAGTCAGTACTAAGGAGGGCGACCACTTAGGAACACTGCGTGCCGTTAGCTTTTTCACTTTTTTTTTTCCTCTTTTAAATTTCAATAGATATAAAAAAGCAAACATATTTTCTTTTTGTTATTGTTTTAAAAAGATGAAGGTTAATTTGTCTCACTTAATTTAAATTCGAATTATTATCTAGCACTCTCGGCAACGGCCATATCACGCTGAGAACACCGGTTCTCGTCCGATCGCCGACGTTAGCAGCGTCGAGCGCAGTCAGTACTTGGGAATACTGCGTGCCGTTGGCTTTTTCACTTTTGTTTCCTCTTTTAAATTCCACCCGATATGAAAAAAGCAAACATATCTTCTTTTTGTTATTGTTTTATAAAGATGAAGGTTAATTTGTCTCACTTAATTTAAATTCGAATTTTTAACTAGCACTCTCGGCAACGGCCATATCACGCTAGGAACACCGGTTCTCGTCCGATCGCCGACGTTAGCAGCGTCGAGCGCAGTCAGTACTTGGGAATACTGCGTGCCGTTGGCTTTTTCACTTTTGTTTCCTCTTTTAAATTCCACCCGATATGAAAAAAGCAAACATATCTTCTTTTTGTTATTGTTTTACAAAGATTAAGGTTTATTTGTCTCACTTAATTTAAATTCGAATTTTTAACTAGCACTCTCGGCAACGGTCATATCACGCTGAGAACACCGGTTCTCGTCCGATCGCCGACGTTAGCAGCGTCGAGCGCAGTCAGTACTTGGGAATACTGCGTGCCGTTGGTTTTTCACTTTTGTTTCCTCTTTTAAATTCCACCCGATTTGAAAAAAGCACACATATCTTCTTTTTGTTATTGTTTTATAAAGATGAAAGTTAATTAAATTAAAATTATTAACTAGCACTCTCGGCAACGGCCATATCACGCTGAATACACCGGTTCTCGTCCGATAACTGAAGTTAAGCAGCGTCGAGCGCAGTCACTACTTGGGAGGGAGACCATTTAAGAACACTGCGTGCCGTTGGCTTTTTCACTTTTTTTTCCTCTTTTAAATTTTAATAGATATGAAAAAAGCAAACATGTTTTCATTTTGTTATTGTTTTAAAATGATGAAGGTTAATTTGTCTCACTTAATTTAAATTCGAATTGTTAACTAGCACTCTCGGCAACGACCATATCACGCTGAATACAGCGGTTCTCGTCCGATCACCGAAGTTAAGCAGCGTCGAGCGCGGTCAGTACTTGGGATGGAGACCACTTAGGAACACTGCGTGCCGTTGGCTTTTTCACTTTTTTTTCCTCTTTTAAATTTTAATACATATGAAAAAAGCAAACATATCTTCTTTTTTGTTATTGTTTTATAAAGATGAATGTTAATTAAATTCAAATTATCAACTAGCACTCTCGGCAACGGCCATATCACGCTGAATACACCGGTTCTCGTCCGATCACCGAAGTTAAGCAGCGTCGAGCGCAGTCAGTACTAAGGAGGGCGACCACTTAGGAACACTGCGTGCCGTTAGCTTTTTCACTTTTTTTTTTCCTCTTTTAAATTTCAATAGATATAAAAAAGCAAACATATTTTCTTTTTGTTATTGTTTTAAAAAGATGAAGGTTAATTTGTCTCACTTAATTTAAATTCGAATTATTATCTAGCACTCTCGGCAACGGCCATATCACGCTGAGAACACCGGTTCTCGTCCGATCGCCGACGTTAGCAGCGTCGAGCGCAGTCAGTACTTGGGAATACTGCGTGCCGTTGGCTTTTTCACTTTTGTTTCCTCTTTTAAATTCCACCCGATATGAAAAAAGCAAACATATCTTCTTTTTGTTATTGTTTTATAAAGATGAAGGTTAATTTGTCTCACTTAATTTAAATTCGAATTTTTAACTAGCACTCTCGGCAACGGCCATATCACGCTAGGAACACCGGTTCTCGTCCGATCGCCGACGTTAGCAGCGTCGAGCGCAGTCAGTACTTGGGAATACTGCGTGCCGTTGGCTTTTTCACTTTTGTTTCCTCTTTTAAATTCCACCCGATATGAAAAAAGCAAACATATCTTCGTTTTGTTATTGTTTTATAAAGATGAAGGTTAATTTGTCTCACTTAATTTAAATTCGAATTTTTAACTAGCACTCTCGGCAACGGCCATATCACGCTGAGAACACCGGTTCTCGTCCGATCGCCGACGTTAGCAGCGTCAAGCGCAGTCAGCACTTGGGAATACTGCGTGCCGTTGGTTTTTCACTTTTGTTTCCTCTTTTAAATTCCACCCGATTTGAAAAAAGCACACATATCTTCTTTTTGTTATTGTTTTATGAAGATGAAAGTTAATTAAATTCAAATTATTAACTAGCACTCTCGGCAACGGCCATATCACGCTGAATACACCGGTTCTCGTCCGATAACTGAAGTTTAGCAGCGTCGAGCGCAGTCACTACTTGGGAGGGAGACCACTTAGGAACACTGCGTGCCGTTGGCTTTTTCACTTTTTTTTCCTCTTTTAAATTTTAATAGATATGAAAAAAGCAAACATGTTTTCATTTTGTTATTGTTTTAAAATGATGAAGGTTTATTTGTCTCACTTAATTTAAATTCGAATTTTTAACTAGCACTCTCGGCAACGGCCATATCACGCTGAGAACACCGGTTCTCGTCCGATCGCCGACGTTAGCAGCGTCGAGCGCAGTCAGCACTTGGGAATACTGCGTGCCGTTGGTTTTTCACTTTTGTTTCCTCTTTTAAATTCCACCCGATTTGAAAAAAGCACACATATCTTCTTTTTGTTATTGTTTTATGAAGATGAAAGTTAATTAAATTCAAATTATTAACTAGCACTCTCGGCAACGGCCATATCACGCTGAATACACCGGTTTTCGTCCGAAAACCGAAGTTAAGCAGCGTCGAGCGCAGTCACTACTTGGGAGGGAGACCACTTAGGTACACTGCGTACCGTTGGCTTTTTCACTTTTTTTTTCCTCTTTTAAATTCCAATAGATTTGAAAAAAGCAAACTTATTTTCTTTTTGTTATTGTTTTAAAAAGATGAAGGTTAATTTGTCTCACTTAATTTAAATTCGAATTATTATCTAGCACTCTCGGCAACGGCCATATCACGCTGAGAACACCGGTTCTCGTCCGATCGCCGACGTTAGCAGCGTCGAGCGCAGTCAGTACTTGGGAATATTGCGTGCCGTTGGTTTTTCACTTTTGTTTCCTCTTTTAAATTCCACCCGATTTGAAAAAAGCACACATATCTTCATTTTGTTATTGTTTTATAAAGATGAAAGTTAATTAAATTCAAATTATTAACTAGCACTCTGGGCAACGGCCATATCACGCTGAATACACCGGTTCTCGTCCGATAACCGAAGTTAAGCAGCGTCGAGCGCATACAGTACTTGGGAATACTGCGTGCCGTCGGCTTTTTCACTTTTGTTTCCTCTTTCAAATTCCACCAAATATGAAAAAAGCAAACATATCTTCTTTTTGTTATTGTTTTATAAAGATGAAAGTTAATTTAATTCAAATTATTAACTAGCACTCTCGAGAAACGGCCATAACACGCTGAATACACCGGTTCTCGTCTGATAACCGAAGTTAAGAAGCGTCGAGCGCTGTCAGTACTTTGGAGGGAGACCACTTTGAGTATTTCTTCACTATTTTCAAATATGATGACTGAAACCATTATTTTTATACTTTTTGCTTTAATTCAGGCAAATGTAACGATATTCAATCAAAAAACTGTTAAAATTAAATTTTTCAATAAGAAATCGTTGTCACGGATTTTGTATCTTGAAGAAGAAAAACATGCGATTTTTTCGGTACACTTTTGAATGCATTTTTTTCTGGAGAAATGTTTGACCGAATTCAGCTTAATTCCCTATAAGACACTCATTGAAAGTGATTTCATCTCGATTGAACAATAATTAAAAATTTACCTCGATTTTTAATAACATTTTCAAAATCGACGTTTCACGGCCAAAGAAGCATATTTTGAGTAGTTCTTCACTATTTTCAAATATAACCACTGAAACCATTATATTTATACTTTTTGCTTTAATTCAAGCAAATGTAACGATATTCAATCAAAAAACTGTTAAAATTAAACTTTTCAATAAGAAATCGTTGTCACGGATTTTGTATCTTGAAGAAGAAAAACATGCGATTTTTTCGGTACTTTTTTGAATGCATTTTTTTCTGGAGAAATTTTTGACCGAATTCAGCTTAATTCCCAATAAAACACTCATTAAAAGTGATTTCATCTCGATTGAACAATAAATAAAAATGTACCTCGATTTTTAATAACATTTTCAAAATCGACGTTTCACGGCCAAAGAAGCATATTTTGAGTATTTCTTCACTATTTTCAAATATAACCACTGAAACCATTATTTTTTAACATTTTGCTTTAATTCAAGCAAATGTAACGATATTCATTCAAAAAACTGTTAAAATTCATTTTTTCAATAAGAAATCGTTGTCACGGATTTGGTATCTTGAAGAAGAAAAACAAGCGATTTTTTTGGTACACTTTTGAATGCATTTTTTTCAGGAGAAAGGTTTGACCGAATTCAGCTTAATTCCCTATAAAAAAACTCATTGAAACTGATTTCATCTCGATTGAACAATAATTAAAAATTTACCTCGATTTTTAATAACATTTTCAAAATCGACGTTTCACGGCCAAAGAAGCATACTTTGAGTATTTCTTCACTATTTTCAAATATGATCACTGTAACCATTATTTTTATACTTTTTGCTTTAATTCAAGCAATGTAACGATATTCATTCAAAAAACTGTTAAAATTCAATTTTCAATAAGAAATCGTATTCACGGATTTTGTGTCTTGAAGAAGAAAAACATGCGATTTTTTCGGTACTTTTTTGAATGCATTTTTTTCTGGAGAAATTTTTGACCGAATTCAGCTTAATTCCCTATGAAACACTCATTAAAAGTGATTTCATCTCGATTGAACAATAAATAAAAATGTACCTCGATTTTTAATAACATTTTCAAAATCGACGTAACTCGGCCTAAGAAAAACATTTTGAGCATTTGTTCACTATTTTCAAATATAACCACTGAAACCATTATTTTTGTAATTTTTGCGTTAATTCAAGCAAATGTAACGATATTCATTCAACAAACTGTTAAAATTCAATTTTAAATAAGAAATCGTTGTCACGGATTTTGTATCTTGAAGAGAAAAAACATGCGATTTTTTCGGTACACTTTTAAATGCATTTTTTTCTGGAGAAATGTTTGACCGAATTCAGCTTAATTCCCTATAAAACACTCATTAAAAGTGATTTCATCTCGATTGAACAATAATTAAAAATGTATCTCGATTTTTAATAACATTTTAAAAATCGACGTTTCACCGCCAACGAAGCATATTTTGAGTATTTCTTCACTATTTACAAATATATTCACTGAAACCATTATTTTTATACTTTTTACTTTAATTCAAGCAAATGTAACGATATTCAATCAAAAAACTGTTAAAATTAAATTTTTCAATAAGAAATCGTTGTCACGGATTTTGTATCTAGAAGAAGAAAAACATGCGATTTTTTCGGTACTTTTTTGAATGCATTTTTTTCTGGAGAAATTTTTGACCGAATTCAGCTTAATTCCCTATAAAACACTCATTGAAAGTGATTTCATCTCGATTGAACAATAATTAAAAATTTACCTCGATTTTTAATAACATTTTCAAAATCGACGTTTCACGGCCAAAGAAGCATACTTTGAGTATTTCTTCACTATTTTCAAATATATTCATTGAAACCATTATTTTTATACTTTTTGCTTTAATTCAAGCAAATGTATCGATATTCAATCAAAAAACTGTTAAAATTAAATTTTCCTTAAGAAATCGTTGTCACGGATTTTGTATCTTGAAGATGAAAAACATGCGATTTTTTCGGTACTTTTTTGAATGCATTTTTTTCTGGAGAAATTTTTGACCGAATTCAGCTTAATTCCCTATAAAACACTCATTGAAAGTGATTTCATCTCGATTGAACAATAATTAAAAATTTACCTCGATTTTTAATAACATTATCAAAATCGACGTTTCACGGCCAAAGAAGCATACTTTGAGTATTTCTTCACTATTTTCAAATATATTCATTGAAACCATTATTTTTATACTTTTTGCTTTAATTCAAGCAAATGTAACGATATTCAATCAAAAAACTGTTAAAATTAAATTTTTCCTTAAGAAATCGTTGTCACGGATTTTGTATCTTGGAGAAGAAAAACATGCGATTTTTTCGGTACTTTTTTTAATGCATTTTTTCTGGAGAAATTTTTGACCGAATTCAGCTTAATTCCCTATAAAACACTCATTGAAAGTGATTTCATCTCGATTGAACAATAATTAAAAATTTACCTCGATTTTTAATAACATTTTCAAAATCGACGTTTCACGGCCAAAGAAGCATACTTTGAGTATTTCTTCACTATTTACAAATATATTCACTGAAACCATTAATTTTATACTTTTTACTTTAATTCAAGTAATGTAACGATATTCATTCAAAAAACTGTTAAAATTCAATTTTCAATAAGAAATCGTTGTCACGGATTTTGTGTCTTGAAGAAGAAAAACATGCGATTTTTTCGGTACTTTTTTGAATGCATTTTTTTCTGGAGAAATTTTTGACCGAATTCAGCTTAATTCCCTATAAGACACTCATTGAAAGTGATTTCATCTCGATTGAACAATAATTAAAAATTTACCTCGATTTTTAATAACATTTTCAAAATCGACGTTTCACGGCCAAAGAAGCATATTTTTAGTAGTTCTTCACTATTTTCAAATATAACCACTGAAACCATTATATTTATACTTTTTGCTTTAATTCAAGCAAATGTAACGATATTCAATCAAAAAACTGTTAAAATTAAACTTTTCAATAAGAAATCGTTGTCACGGATTTTGTATCTTGAAGAAGAAAAACATGCGATTTTTTCGGTACTTTTTTGAATGCATTTTTTTCTGGAGAAATTTTTGACCGAATTCAGCTTAATTCCCTATGAAACACTCATTGAAAGTGATTTCATCTCGATTGAACAATAAATAAAAATGTACCTCGATTTTTAATAACATTTTCAAAATCGACGTAACTCGGCCTAAGAAAAACATTTTGATCATTTGTTCACTATTTTCAAATATAACCACTGAAACCATTATTTTTGTAATTTTTGCGTTAATTCAAGCAAATGTAACGATATTCATTCAACAAACTGTTAAAATTCAATTTTAAATAAGAAATCGTTGTCACGGATTTTGTATCTTGGAGAAGAAAAACATGCGATTTTTTCGGTACTTTTTTTAATGCATTTTTTCTGGAGAAATTTTTGACCGAATTCAGCTTAATTCCCTATAAAACACTCATTGAAAGTGATTTCATCTCGATTGAACAATAATTAAAAATTTACCTCGATTTTTAATAACATTTTCAAAATCGACGTTTCACGGCCAAAGAAGCATACTTTGAGTATTTCTTCACTATTTTCAAATATGTTCACTGAAACCATTATTTTTATACTTTTTGCTTTAATTCAAGCAAATGTAACGATATTCAATCAAAAAACTGTTAAAATTAAATTTTTCAATAAGAAATCGTTGTCACGGATTTTGTATCTTGAAGAAGAAAAACATGCGATTTTTTCGGTACTTTTTTGAATGCATTTTTTTCTGGAGAAATTTTTGACCGAATTCAGCTTAATTCCCAATAAAACACTCATTAAAAGTGATTTCATCTCGATTGAACAATAAATAAAAATGTACCTCGATTTTTAATAACATTTTCAAAATCGACGTTTCACGGCCAAAGAAGCATATTTTGAGTAGTTCTTCTCTATTTTCAAATATATTCATTGAAACCATAATTTTTGTACTTTTTGCTTTAATTCAAGCAATGTAACGATATTCATTCAAAAAACTGTTAAAATTCAATTTTCAATAAGAAATCGTATTCACGGATTTTGTGTCTTGAAGAAGAAAAACATGCGATTTTTTCGGTACTTTTTTGAATGCATTTTTTTCTGGAGAAATTTTTGACCGAATTCAGCTTAATTCCCTATGAAACACTCATTAAAAGTGATTTCATCTCGATTGAACAATAAATAAAAATGTACCTCGATTTTTAATAACATTTTCAAAATCGACGTAACTCGGCCTAAGAAAAACATTTTGAGCATTTGTTCACTATTTTCAAATATAACCACTGAAACCATTATTTTTGTAATTTTTGCGTTAATTCAAGCAAATGTAACGATATTCATTCAACAAACTGTTAAAATTCAATTTTAAATAAGAAATCGTTGTCACGGATTTTGTATCTTGAAGAGAAAAAACATGCGATTTTTTCGGTACACTTTTAAATGCATTTTTTTCTGGAGAAATGTTTGACCGAATTCAGCTTAATTCCCTATAAAACACTCATTAAAAGTGATTTCATCTCGATTGAACAATAATTAAAAATGTATCTCGATTTTTAATAACATTTTAAAAATCGACGTTTCACCGCCAACGAAGCATATTTTGAGTATTTCTTCACTATTTACAAATATATTCACTGAAACCATTATTTTTATACTTTTTACTTTAATTCAAGCAAATGTAACGATATTCAATCAAAAAACTGTTAAAATTAAATTTTTCAATAAGAAATCGTTGTCACGGATTTTGTATCTAGAAGAAGAAAAACATGCGATTTTTTCGGTACTTTTTTGAATGCATTTTTTTCTGGAGAAATTTTTGACCGAATTCAGCTTAATTCCCTATAAAACACTCATTGAAAGTGATTTCATCTCGATTGAACAATAATTAAAAATTTACCTCGATTTTTAATAACATTTTCAAAATCGATGTTTCACGGCCAAAGAAGCATACTTTGAGTATTTCTTCACTATTTTCAAATATATTCATTGAAACCATTATTTTTATACTTTTTGCTTTAATTCAAGCAAATGTAACGATATTCAATCAAAAAACTGTTAAAATTAAATTTTCCTTAAGAAATCGTTGTCACGGATTTTGTATCTTGAAGAAGAAAAACATACGATTTTTTCGGTACTTTTTTGAATGCATTTTTTTCTGGAGAAATTTTTGACCGAATTCAGCTTAATTCCCAATAAAACACTCATTAAAAGTGATTTCATCTCGATTGAACAATAAATAAAAATGTACCTCGATTTTTAATAACATTTTCAAAATCGACGTTTCACGGCCAAAGAAGCATATATAGAGTATTTCTTCACTATTTTCAAATATAACCACTGAAACCATTATTTTTATACATTTTGCTTTAATTCAAGCAAATGTAACGATATTCATTCAAAAAACTGTTAAAATTCATTTTTTCAATAAGAAATCGTTGTCACGGATTTGGTATCTTGAAGAAGAAAAACAAGCGATTTTTTTGGTACACTTTTGAATGCATTTTTTTCAGGAGAAAGGTTTGACCGAATTCAGCTTAATTCCCTATAAAAAACTCATTGAAACTGATTTCATCTCGATTGAACAATAATTAAAAATTTACCTCGATTTTTAATAACATTTTCAAAATCGACGTTTCACGGCCAAAGAAGCATACTTTGAGTATTTCTTCACTATTTTCAAATATGATCACTGTAACCATTATTTTTATACTTTTTGCTTTAATTCAAGCAATGTAACGATATTCATTCAAAAAACTGTTAAAATTCAATTTTCAATAAGAAATCGTATTCACGGATTTTGTGTCTTGAAGAAGAAAAACATGCGATTTTTTCGGTACTTTTTTGAATGCATTTTTTTCTGGAGAAATTTTTGACCGAATTCAGCTTAATTCCCTATGAAACACTCATTAAAAGTGATTTCATCTCGATTGAACAATAAATAAAAATGTACCTCGATTTTTAATAACATTTTCAAAATCGACGTAACTCGGCCTAAGAAAAACATTTTGAGCATTTGTTCACTATTTTCAAATATAACCACTGAAACCATTATTTTTGTAATTTTTGCGTTAATTCAAGCAAATGTAACGATATTCATTCAACAAACTGTTAAAATTCAATTTTAAATAAGAAATCGTTGTCACGGATTTTGTATCTTGAAGAGAAAAAACATGCGATTTTTTCGGTACACTTTTAAATGCATTTTTTTCTGGAGAAATGTTTGACCGAATTCAGCTTAATTCCCTATAAAACACTCATTAAAAGTGATTTCATCTCGATTGAACAATAATTAAAAATGTATCTCGATTTTTAATAACATTTTAAAAATCGACGTTTCACCGCCAACGAAGCATATTTTGAGTATTTCTTCACTATTTACAAATATATTCACTGAAACCATTATTTTTATACTTTTTACTTTAATTCAAGCAAATGTAACGATATTCAATCAAAAAACTGTTAAAATTAAATTTTTCAATAAGAAATCGTTGTCACGGATTTTGTATCTAGAAGAAGAAAAACATGCGATTTTTTCGGTACTTTTTTGAATGCATTTTTTTCTGGAGAAATTTTTGACCGAATTCAGCTTAATTCCCTATAAAACACTCATTGAAAGTGATTTCATCTCGATTGAACAATAATTAAAAATTTACCTCGATTTTTAATAACATTTTCAAAATCGACGTTTCACGGCCAAAGAAGCATACTTTGAGTATTTCTTCACTATTTTCAAATATATTCATTGAAACCATTATTTTTATACTTTTTGCTTTAATTCAAGCAAATGTATCGATATTCAATCAAAAAACTGTTAAAATTAAATTTTCCTTAAGAAATCGTTGTCACGGATTTTGTATCTTGAAGATGAAAAACATGCGATTTTTTCGGTACTTTTTTGAATGCATTTTTTTCTGGAGAAATTTTTGACCGAATTCAGCTTAATTCCCTATAAAACACTCATTGAAAGTGATTTCATCTCGATTGAACAATAATTAAAAATTCACCTCGATTTTTAATAACATTATCAAAATCGACGTTTCACGGCCAAAGAAGCATACTTTGAGTATTTCTTCACTATTTTCAAATATATTCATTGAAACCATTATTTTTATACTTTTTGCTTTAATTCAAGCAAATGTAACGATATTCAATCAAAAAACTGTTAAAATTAAATTTTTCCTTAAGAAATCGTTGTCACGGATTTTGTATCTTGGAGAAGAAAAACATGCGATTTTTTCGGTACTTTTTTTAATGCATTTTTTCTGGAGAAATTTTTGACCGAATTCAGCTTAATTCCCTATAAAACACTCATTGAAAGTGATTTCATCTCGATTGAACAATAATTAAAAATTTACCTCGATTTTTAATAACATTTTCAAAATCGACGTTTCACGGCCAAAGAAGCATACTTTGAGTATTTCTTCACTATTTACAAATATATTCACTGAAACCATTAATTTTATACTTTTTACTTTAATTCAAGTAATGTAACGATATTCATTCAAAAAACTGTTAAAATTCAATTTTCAATAAGAAATCGTTGTCACGGATTTTGTGTCTTGAAGAAGAAAAACATGCGATTTTTTCGGTACTTTTTTGAATGCATTTTTTTCTGGAGAAATTTTTGACCGAATTCAGCTTAATTCCCTATGAAACACTCATTGAAAGTGATTTCATCTCGATTGAACAATAAATAAAAATGTACCTCGATTTTTAATAACATTTTCAAAATCGACGTAACTCGGCCTAAGAAAAACATTTTGATCATTTGTTCACTATTTTCAAATATAACCACTGAAACCATTATTTTTGTAATTTTTGCGTTAATTCAAGCAAATGTAACGATATTCATTCAACAAACTGTTAAAATTCAATTTTAAATAAGAAATCGTTGTCACGGATTTTGTATCTTGGAGAAGAAAAACATGCGATTTTTTCGGTACTTTTTTTAATGCATTTTTTCTGGAGAAATTTTTGACCGAATTCAGCTTAATTCCCTATAAAACACTCATTGAAAGTGATTTCATCTCGATTGAACAATAATTAAAAATTTACCTCGATTTTTAATAACATTTTCAAAATCGACGTTTCACGGCCAAAGAAGCATACTTTGAGTATTTCTTCACTATTTTCAAATATGTTCACTGAAACCATTATTTTTATACTTTTTGCTTTAATTCAAGCAAATGTAACGATATTCAATCAAAAAACTGTTAAAATTAAATTTTTCAATAAGAAATCGTTGTCACGGATTTTGTATCTTGAAGAAGAAAAACATGCGATTTTTTCGGTACTTTTTTGAATGCATTTTTTTCTGGAGAAATTTTTGACCGAATTCAGCTTAATTCCCAATAAAACACTCATTAAAAGTGATTTCATCTCGATTGAACAATAAATAAAAATGTACCTCGATTTTTAATAACATTTTCAAAATCGACGTTTCACGGCCAAAGAAGCATATTTTGAGTAGTTCTTCTCTATTTTCAAATATATTCATTGAAACCATAATTTTTGTACTTTTTGCTTTAATTCAAGCAATGTAACGATATTCATTCAAAAAACTGTTAAAATTCAATTTTCAATAAGAAATCGTATTCACGGATTTTGTGTCTTGAAGAAGAAAAACATGCGATTTTTTCGGTACTTTTTTGAATGCATTTTTTTCTGGAGAAATTTTTGACCGAATTCAGCTTAATTCCCTATGAAACACTCATTAAAAGTGATTTCATCTCGATTGAACAATAAATAAAAATGTACCTCGATTTTTAATAACATTTTCAAAATCGACGTAACTCGGCCTAAGAAAAACATTTTGAGCATTTGTTCACTATTTTCAAATATAACCACTGAAACCATTATTTTTGTAATTTTTGCGTTAATTCAAGCAAATGTAACGATATTCATTCAACAAACTGTTAAAATTCAATTTTAAATAAGAAATCGTTGTCACGGATTTTGTATCTTGAAGAGAAAAAACATGCGATTTTTTCGGTACACTTTTAAATGCATTTTTTTCTGGAGAAATGTTTGACCGAATTCAGCTTAATTCCCTATAAAACACTCATTAAAAGTGATTTCATCTCGATTGAACAATAATTAAAAATGTATCTCGATTTTTAATAACATTTTAAAAATCGACGTTTCACCGCCAACGAAGCATATTTTGAGTATTTCTTCACTATTTACAAATATATTCACTGAAACCATTATTTTTATACTTTTTACTTTAATTCAAGCAAATGTAACGATATTCAATCAAAAAACTGTTAAAATTAAATTTTTCAATAAGAAATCGTTGTCACGGATTTTGTATCTAGAAGAAGAAAAACATGCGATTTTTTCGGTACTTTTTTGAATGCATTTTTTTCTGGAGAAATTTTTGACCGAATTCAGCTTAATTCCCTATAAAACACTCATTGAAAGTGATTTCATCTCGATTGAACAATAATTAAAAATTTACCTCGATTTTTAATAACATTTTCAAAATCGATGTTTCACGGCCAAAGAAGCATACTTTGAGTATTTCTTCACTATTTTCAAATATATTCATTGAAACCATTATTTTTATACTTTTTGCTTTAATTCAAGCAAATGTAACGATATTCAATCAAAAAACTGTTAAAATTAAATTTTCCTTAAGAAATCGTTGTCACGGATTTTGTATCTTGAAGAAGAAAAACATACGATTTTTTCGGTACTTTTTTGAATGCATTTTTTTCTGGAGAAATTTTTGACCGAATTCAGCTTAATTCCCAATAAAACACTCATTAAAAGTGATTTCATCTCGATTGAACAATAATTAAAAATTTACCTCGATTTTTAATAACATTTTCAAAATCGACGTTTCACGGCCAAAGAAGCATACTTTGAGTATTTCTTCACTATTTACAAATATATTCACTGAAACCATTAATTTTATACTTTTTACTTTAATTCAAGTAATGTAACGATATTCATTCAAAAAACTGTTAAAATTCAATTTTCAATAAGAAATCGTTGTCACGGATTTTGTGTCTTGAAGAAGAAAAACATGCGATTTTTTCGGTACTTTTTTGAATGCATTTTTTTCTGGAGAAATTTTTGACCGAATTCAGCTTAATTCCCTATAAAACACTCATTGAAAGTGATTTCATCTCGATTGAACAATAATTAAAAATTTACCTCGATTTTTAATAACATTTTCAAAATCGACGTTTCACGGCCAAAGAAGCATACTTTGAGTATTTCTTCACTATTTTCAAATATGTTCACTGAAACCATTATTTTTATACTTTTTGCTTTAATTCAAGCAAATGTAACGATATTCAATCAAAAAACTGTTAAAATTAAATTTTTCAATAAGAAATCGTTGTCACGGATTTTGTATCTTGAAGAAGAAAAACATGCGATTTTTTCGGTACTTTTTTGAATGCATTTTTTTCTGGAGAAATTTTTGACCGAATTCAGCTTAATTCCCAATAAAACACTCATTAAAAGTGATTTCATCTCGATTGAACAATAAATAAAAATGTACCTCGATTTTTAATAACATTTTCAAAATCGACGTTTCACGGCCAAAGAAGCATATTTTGAGTAGTTCTTCTCTATTTTCAAATATATTCATTGAAACCATAATTTTTGTACTTTTTGCTTTAATTCAAGCAATGTAACGATATTCATTCAAAAAACTGTTAAAATTCAATTTTCAATAAGAAATCGTATTCACGGATTTTGTGTCTTGAAGAAGAAAAACATGCGATTTTTTCGGTACTTTTTTGAATGCATTTTTTTCTGGAGAAATTTTTGACCGAATTCAGCTTAATTCCCTATGAAACACTCATTAAAAGTGATTTCATCTCGATTGAACAATAAATAAAAATGTACCTCGATTTTTAATAACATTTTCAAAATCGACGTAACTCGGCCTAAGAAAAACATTTTGAGCATTTGTTCACTATTTTCAAATATAACCACTGAAACCATTATTTTTGTAATTTTTGCGTTAATTCAAGCAAATGTAACGATATTCATTCAACAAACTGTTAAAATTCAATTTTAAATAAGAAATCGTTGTCACGGATTTTGTATCTTGAAGAGAAAAAACATGCGATTTTTTCGGTACACTTTTAAATGCATTTTTTTCTGGAGAAATGTTTGACCGAATTCAGCTTAATTCCCTATAAAACACTCATTAAAAGTGATTTCATCTCGATTGAACAATAATTAAAAATGTATCTCGATTTTTAATAACATTTTAAAAATCGACGTTTCACCGCCAACGAAGCATATTTTGAGTATTTCTTCACTATTTACAAATATATTCACTGAAACCATTATTTTTATACTTTTTACTTTAATTCAAGCAAATGTAACGATATTCAATCAAAAAACTGTTAAAATTAAATTTTTCAATAAGAAATCGTTGTCACGGATTTTGTATCTAGAAGAAGAAAAACATGCGATTTTTTCGGTACTTTTTTGAATGCATTTTTTTCTGGAGAAATTTTTGACCGAATTCAGCTTAATTCCCTATAAAACACTCATTGAAAGTGATTTCATCTCGATTGAACAATAATTAAAAATTTACCTCGATTTTTAATAACATTTTCAAAATCGATGTTTCACGGCCAAAGAAGCATACTTTGAGTATTTCTTCACTATTTTCAAATATATTCATTGAAACCATTATTTTTATACTTTTTGCTTTAATTCAAGCAAATGTAACGATATTCAATCAAAAAACTGTTAAAATTAAATTTTCCTTAAGAAATCGTTGTCACGGATTTTGTATCTTGAAGAAGAAAAACATACGATTTTTTCGGTACTTTTTTGAATGCATTTTTTTCTGGAGAAATTTTTGACCGAATTCAGCTTAATTCCCAATAAAACACTCATTAAAAGTGATTTCATCTCGATTGAACAATAAATAAAAATGTACCTCGATTTTTAATAACATTTTCAAAATCGACGTTTCACGGCCAAAGAAGCATATTTTGAGTATTTCTTCACTATTTTCAAATATAACCACTGAAACCATTATTTTTATACATTTTGCTTTAATTCAAGCAAATGTAACGATATTCATTCAAAAAACTGTTAAAATTCATTTTTTCAATAAGAAATCGTTGTCACGGATTTGGTATCTTGAAGAAGAAAAACAAGCGATTTTTTTGGTACACTTTTGAATGCATTTTTTTCAGGAGAAAGGTTTGACCGAATTCAGCTTAATTCCCTATAAAAAACTCATTGAAACTGATTTCATCTCGATTGAACAATAATTAAAAATTTACCTCGATTTTTAATAACATTTTCAAAATCGACGTTTCACGGCCAAAGAAGCATACTTTGAGTATTTCTTCACTATTTTCAAATATATTCATTGAAACCATTATTTTTATACTTTTTGCTTTAATTCAAGCAAATGTATCGATATTCAATCAAAAAACTGTTAAAATTAAATTTTCCTTAAGAAATCGTTGTCACGGATTTTGTATCTTGAAGATGAAAAACATGCGATTTTTTCGGTACTTTTTTGAATGCATTTTTTTCTGGAGAAATTTTTGACCGAATTCAGCTTAATTCCCTATAAAACACTCATTGAAAGTGATTTCATCTCGATTGAACAATAATTAAAAATTTACCTCGATTTTTAATAACATTATCAAAATCGACGTTTCACGGCCAAAGAAGCATACTTTGAGTATTTCTTCACTATTTTCAAATATATTCATTGAAACCATTATTTTTATACTTTTTGCTTTAATTCAAGCAAATGTAACGATATTCAATCAAAAAACTGTTAAAATTAAATTTTTCCTTAAGAAATCGTTGTCACGGATTTTGTATCTTGGAGAAGAAAAACATGCGATTTTTTCGGTACTTTTTTTAATGCATTTTTTCTGGAGAAATTTTTGACCGAATTCAGCTTAATTCCCTATAAAACACTCATTGAAAGTGATTTCATCTCGATTGAACAATAATTAAAAATTTACCTCGATTTTTAATAACATTTTCAAAATCGACGTTTCACGGCCAAAGAAGCATACTTTGAGTATTTCTTCACTATTTACAAATATATTCACTGAAACCATTAATTTTATACTTTTTACTTTAATTCAAGTAATGTAACGATATTCATTCAAAAAACTGTTAAAATTCAATTTTCAATAAGAAATCGTTGTCACGGATTTTGTGTCTTGAAGAAGAAAAACATGCGATTTTTTCGGTACTTTTTTGAATGCATTTTTTTCTGGAGAAATTTTTGACCGAATTCAGCTTAATTCCCTATAAGACACTCATTGAAAGTGATTTCATCTCGATTGAACAATAATTAAAAATTTACCTCGATTTTTAATAACATTTTCAAAATCGACGTTTCACGGCCAAAGAAGCATATTTTGAGTAGTTCTTCACTATTTTCAAATATAACCACTGAAACCATTATATTTATACTTTTTGCTTTAATTCAAGCAAATGTAACGATATTCAATCAAAAAACTGTTAAAATTAAACTTTTCAATAAGAAATCGTTGTCACGGATTTTGTATCTTGAAGAAGAAAAACATGCGATTTTTTCGGTACTTTTTTGAATGCATTTTTTTCTGGAGAAATTTTTGACCGAATTCAGCTTAATTCCCTATGAAACACTCATTGAAAGTGATTTCATCTCGATTGAACAATAAATAAAAATGTACCTCGATTTTTAATAACATTTTCAAAATCGACGTAACTCGGCCTAAGAAAAACATTTTGATCATTTGTTCACTATTTTCAAATATAACCACTGAAACCATTATTTTTGTAATTTTTGCGTTAATTCAAGCAAATGTAACGATATTCATTCAACAAACTGTTAAAATTCAATTTTAAATAAGAAATCGTTGTCACGGATTTTGTATCTTGGAGAAGAAAAACATGCGATTTTTTCGGTACTTTTTTTAATGCATTTTTTCTGGAGAAATTTTTGACCGAATTCAGCTTAATTCCCTATAAAACACTCATTGAAAGTGATTTCATCTCGATTGAACAATAATTAAAAATTTACCTCGATTTTTAATAACATTTTCAAAATCGACGTTTCACGGCCAAAGAAGCATACTTTGAGTATTTCTTCACTATTTTCAAATATGTTCACTGAAACCATTATTTTTATACTTTTTGCTTTAATTCAAGCAAATGTAACGATATTCAATCAAAAAACTGTTAAAATTAAATTTTTCAATAAGAAATCGTTGTCACGGATTTTGTATCTTGAAGAAGAAAAACATGCGATTTTTTCGGTACTTTTTGAATGCATTTTTTTCTGGAGAAATTTTTGACCGAATTCAGCTTAATTCCCAATAAAACACTCATTAAAAGTGATTTCATCTCGATTGAACAATAAATAAAAATGTACCTCGATTTTTAATAACATTTTCAAAATCGACGTTTCACGGCCAAAGAAGCATATTTTGAGTAGTTCTTCTCTATTTTCAAATATATTCATTGAAACCATAATTTTTGTACTTTTTGCTTTAATTCAAGCAATGTAACGATATTCATTCAAAAAACTGTTAAAATTCAATTTTCAATAAGAAATCGTATTCACGGATTTTGTGTCTTGAAGAAGAAAAACATGCGATTTTTTCGGTACTTTTTTGAATGCATTTTTTTCTGGAGAAATTTTTGACCGAATTCAGCTTAATTCCCTATGAAACACTCATTAAAAGTGATTTCATCTCGATTGAACAATAAATAAAAATGTACCTCGATTTTTAATAACATTTTCAAAATCGACGTAACTCGGCCTAAGAAAAACATTTTGAGCATTTGTTCACTATTTTCAAATATAACCACTGAAACCATTATTTTTGTAATTTTTGCGTTAATTCAAGCAAATGTAACGATATTCATTCAACAAACTGTTAAAATTCAATTTTAAATAAGAAATCGTTGTCACGGATTTTGTATCTTGAAGAGAAAAAACATGCGATTTTTTCGGTACACTTTTAAATGCATTTTTTTCTGGAGAAATGTTTGACCGAATTCAGCTTAATTCCCTATAAAACACTCATTAAAAGTGATTTCATCTCGATTGAACAATAATTAAAAATGTATCTCGATTTTTAATAACATTTTAAAAATCGACGTTTCACCGCCAACGAAGCATATTTTGAGTATTTCTTCACTATTTACAAATATATTCACTGAAACCATTATTTTTATACTTTTTACTTTAATTCAAGCAAATGTAACGATATTCAATCAAAAAACTGTTAAAATTAAATTTTTCAATAAGAAATCGTTGTCACGGATTTTGTATCTAGAAGAAGAAAAACATGCGATTTTTTCGGTACTTTTTTGAATGCATTTTTTTCTGGAGAAATTTTTGACCGAATTCAGCTTAATTCCCTATAAAACACTCATTGAAAGTGATTTCATCTCGATTGAACAATAATTAAAAATTTACCTCGATTTTTAATAACATTTTCAAAATCGATGTTTCACGGCCAAAGAAGCATACTTTGAGTATTTCTTCACTATTTTCAAATATATTCATTGAAACCATTATTTTTATACTTTTTGCTTTAATTCAAGCAAATGTAACGATATTCAATCAAAAAACTGTTAAAATTAAATTTTCCTTAAGAAATCGTTGTCACGGATTTTGTATCTTGAAGAAGAAAAACATACGATTTTTTCGGTACTTTTTTGAATGCATTTTTTTCTGGAGAAATTTTTGACCGAATTCAGCTTAATTCCCTAAGCCCAAAAAGTCAAGCTTTTGCACAATAAATGACGACCATTTAATTTTTGGGCTTCCGTGGCGCAATGGTTAGCGCGTTCGGCTGTTAACCAATAGGTTGGTGGTTCGACCCCATCCGGGAGCGGTGTTGTGAGGTCTCAGATGTGACGTAAAAAGTCAAGGTTTTTACATAATACCTGACGAGCATTTAACTTTTGGGCTTCCGTGGCGCAATGGTTAGCGCGATCGGCTGTTAACCAATAGGTTGGTGGTTCGAGCCCATCCGGGAGCGGTGTTGTGAGGTCTCAGATGTGACGTAAAAAGTCAAGGTTTTTACACAATACCTGACGAGCATTTAACTTTTGGGCTTCCGTGGCGCAATGTTTAGCGCGTTCGGCTGTTAACCAATAGGTTGGTGGTTCGAGCCCATCCGGGAGCGGTGTTGTGAGGTCTCAGATGTGACGTAAAAAGTCAAGGTTTTTACACAATACCTGACGAGCATTTAATTTCTGAGCTTCCTTGGCTCAATGGTTAGCGCGTTCGGCTGTTAACCAATAGGTTGGTGGTTCGAGCCCATCCGGGAGCGGTGCTGTGTGATCTCAAATGTAACGTAGAAAGCCAAAGTTTTTCCACAATACCTGACGACCATTTAATTTTTGGGCTTCCGTGGCGCAATGGTTAGCACGTTCGGCTGTTAACCAATAGGTTGGTGGTTCGAGCCCATCCGGGAGCGGTGTTGTGAGGTCTCAGATGTGACGTAAAAAGTCAAGGTTTTCCACAATACCTGACAACCATATAATTTCTGAGCTTTCGTGGCTCAATGGTTAGCGCGTTCGGCTGTTAACCAATAGGTTGGTGGTTCGAGCCCATCCGGGAGCGGTGTTGTGAGGTCTCAGATGTGACGTAAAAAGTCAAGGTTTTTACACAATACCTGACGAGCATTTAACTTTTGGGCTTCCGTGGCGCAATGGTTAGCACGTTCGGCTGTTAACCAATAGGTTGGTGGTTCGAGCCCATCCGGGAGCGGTGTTGTGAGGTCTCAGATGTGACGTAAAAATTCAAGGTTTTTGCACAATACCTGACGAGCATTTAGCTTTTGGGCTTCCGTGGCACAATGGTTAGCGCGTTCGGCTGTTAACCAGTAGGTTGGTGGTTCGAGCCCACCCGGGAGCGGTGTTGTGTGATCTCAAATGTAACGTAGAAAGCCAAAGTTTTTCCACAATACCTGACGACCAATTAATTTTTGGGCTTCCGTGGCGCAATGGTTAGCACGTTCGGCTGTTAACCAATAGTTTGGTGGTTCGAGCCCATCCGGGAGCGGTGTTGTGAGGTCTCAGATGTGACGTAAAAAGTCAAAGTTTTTCCACAATACCTGACAACCATTTAATTTCTGAGCTTCCGTGGCGCAGTGGTTAGCGCGTTCGGCTGTTAACCAATAGGTTGGTGGTTCGAGCCCATCCGGGAGCGGTGTTGTGAGGTCTCAGATGTGACGAAAAAAGTCAAGGTTTTTACACAATACCTGACGAGCATTTAACTTTTGGGCTTCCGTGGCGCAATGTTTAGCGCGTTCGGCTGTTAACCAATAGGTTGGTGGTTCGAGCCCATCCGGGAGCGGTGTTGTGAGGTCTCAGATGTGACGTAAAAAGTCAAGGTTTTTACACAATACCTGACGAGCATTTAATTTTTGGGCTTCGGTGGCGCAATGGTTAGCGCGTTCAGCTGTTAATCGAAAGGTTGGTGGTTCGAGCCCACCCGGGAAAGGTGTTGTGGGGTCTCAAATGTAACGTAGAAAGCCAAAGTTTTTCCACAATACCTGACAACCATTTAAATTCTGAGCTTCCGTGGCTCAATGGTTAGCGCCTTCGGCTGTTAACCAATAGGTTGGTGGTTATAGCCCATCCGGGAGCGGTGTTGTGTGATCTCAAATGTAACGTAGAAAGCCAAAGTTTTTCCACAATACCTGACGACCATTTAATTTTTGGGCTTCCGTGGCGCAATGGTTAGCACGTTCGGCTGTTAACCAATAGGTTGGTGGTTCGAGCCCATCCGGGAGCGGTGTTGTGAGGTCTCAAATGTGACGTAAAAAGTCAAGGTTTTCCACAATACCTGACAACCCTTTAATTTCTGAGCTTCCGTGGCTCAATGGTTAGCGCGTTCGGCTGTTAACCAATAGGTTGGTGGTTCGAGCCCACCCGGGAGCCGTGTTGTGGGATCTGAAATGTAACGTAGAAAGCCAAAGTTTTTGCACAATAAATGACGACCATTTAATTTTTGGGCTTCCGTGGCGCAATGGTTAGCGCGTTCGGCTGTTAACCAATAGGTTGGTGGTTCGACCCCATCCGGGAGCGGTGTTGTGAGGTCTCAGATGTGACGTAAAAAGTCAAGGTTTTTACACAATACCTGACGAGCATTTAACTTTTGGGCTTCCGTGGCGCAATGTTTAGCGCGTTCGGCTGTTAACCAATAGGTTGGTGGTTCGAGCCCATCCGGGAGCGGTGTTGTGAGGTCTCAGATGTGACGTAAAAAGTCAAGGTTTTTACACAATACCTGACGAGCATTTAATTTTTGGGCTTCGGTGGCGCAATGGTTAGCGCGTTCAGCTGTTAATCGAAAGGTTGGTGGTTCGAGCCCATTCGGGAAAGGTGTTGTGGGGTCTCAAATGTAACGTAGAAAGCCAAAGTTTTTCCACAATACCTGACAACCATTTAAATTCTGAGCTTCCGTGGCTCAATGGTTAGCGCCTTCGGCTGTTAACCAATAGGTTGGTGGTTCGAGCCCATCCGGGAGCGGTGTTGTGTGATCTCAAATGTAACGTAGAAAGCCAAAGTTTTTCCACAATACCTGACGACCATTTAATTTTTGGGCTTCCGTGGCGCAATGGTTAGCACGTTCGGCTGTTAACCAATAGGTTGGTGGTTCGAGCCCATCCGGGAGCGGTGTTGTGAGGTCTCAAATGTGACGTAAAAAGTCAAGGTTTTCCACAATACCTGACAACCCTTTAATTTCTGAGCTTCCGTGGCTCAATGGTTAGCGCGTTCGGCTGTTAACCAATAGGTTGGTGGTTCGAGCCCACCCGGGAGCCGTGTTGTGGGATCTGAAATGTAACGTAGAAAGCCAAAGTTTTTGCACAATACCTGACGAGCATTTAACTTTTGTGCTTCCGTGGCGCAATGGTTAGCGCGTTCGGCTGTTAACCAATAGGTTGGTGGTTCGAGCCCATCCGGGAGCGGTGTTGTGAGGTCTCAGATGTGACGTAAAAAGTCAAGGTTTTCCACAATACCTGACAACCCTTTAATTTCTGAGCTTCCGTGGCTCAATGGTTAGCGCGTTCGGCTGTTAACCAATAGGTTGGTGGTTCGAGCCCACCCGGGAGCCGTGTTGTGGGATCTGAAATGTAACGTAGAAAGCCAAAGTTTTTGCACAATACCTGACGAGCATTTAATTTTTGGGCTTCCGTGGCGCAATGGTTAGCGCGTTCGGCTGTTAACCAATAGGTTGGTGGTTCGACCCCATCCGGGAGCGGTGTTGTGAGGTCTCAGATGTGACGTAAAAAGTCAAGGTTTTTACATAATACCTGACGAGCATTTAACTTTTGGGCTTCCGTGGCGCAATGGTTAGCGCGTTCGGCTGTTAACCAATAGGTTGGTGGTTCGAGCCCATCCGGGAGCGGTGTTGTGAGGTCTCAGATGTGACGTAAAAAGTCAAGGTTTTTACACAATACCTAACGAGCATTTAACTTTTGGGCTTCCGTGGCGCAATGGTTAGCGCGTTCGGCTGTTAACCAATAGGTTGGTGGTTCGAGCCCATCCGGGAGCGGTGTTGTGAGGTCTCAGATGTGACGTAAAAAGTCAAGGTTTTTGCACAATACCTGACGAGCATTTAGCTTTTGGGCTTCCGTGGCGCAATGTTTAGCGCGTTCGGCTGTTAACCAATAGGTTGGTGGTTCGAGCCCACCCGGGAGCGGTGTTGCGTGATCTCAAATGTAACGTAGAAAGCCAAAGTTTTTCCACAACACCTGACAACCATTTAATTTCTGAGCTTCCGTGGCTCAATGGTTAGCGCGTTCGGCTGTTAACCAATAGGTTGGTGGTTCGAGCCCATCCGGGAGCGGTGTTGTGAGGTCTCAGATGTGACGTAAAAAGTCAAGGTTTTCCACAATACCTGACAACCATTTAATTTCTGAGCTTCCGTGGCTCAATGGTTAGCGCGTTCGGCTGTTAACCAATAGGTTGGTGGTTCGAGCCCATCCGGGAGCGGTGTTGTGAGGTCTCAGATGTGACGTAAAAAGTCGAGGTTTTTACACAATACCTGACGAGCATTTAACTTTTGGGCTTTCATGGCGCAATGGTTAGCGCGTTCGGCTGTTAACCAATAGGTTGGTGGTTCGAGCCCATCCGGGAGCGGTGTTGTGAGGTCTCAGATGTGACGTAAAAAGTCAAGGTTTTTACACAATACCTGACGAGCATTTAACTTTTGGGCTTCCGTGGCGCAATGGTTAGCGCGTTCGGCGGTTAACCAATAGGTTGGTGGTTCGAGCCCATCCGGGATCGGTGTTGTGAGGTCTCAGATGTGACGTAAGAAGTCAAGGTTTTTACACAATACCTGACGAGTATTTAACTTTTGGTCTTCCGTGGCGCAATGGTTAGCGCGTTCGGCTGTTAACCAATAGGTTGGTGGTTCGAGCCCATCCGGGAGCGGTGTTGTGAGGTTTCAGATGTGACGTAAAAAGTCAAGGTTTTCCACAATACCTGACAACCATTTAATTTTTGGGCTTCCGTGGCGCAGTGGTTAGCGCGTTCGGCTGTTAACCAATAGGTTGGTGGTTCGAGCCCATCCGGGAGCGGTGTTGTGAGGTCTCAGATGTGACGTAAAAAGTCAAGGTTTTTACACAATACCTGACGAGCATTTAACTTTTGGGCTTCCGTGGCGCAATGTTTAGCGCGTTCGGCTGTTAACCAATAGGTTGGTGGTTCGAGCCCATCCGGGAGCGGTGTTGTGAGGTCTCAGATGTGACGTAAAAAGTCAAGGTTTTTGCACAATACCTGACGAGCATTTAGCTTTTGGGCTTCCGTGGCGCAATGGTTAGCGCGTTCGGCTGTTAACCAATAGGTTGGTGGTTCGAGCCCACCCGGGAGCGGTGTTGTGTGATCTCAAATGTAACGTAGAAAGCCAAAGTTTTTGCACAATAAATGACGACCATTTAATTTCTGAGCTTCCGTGGCTCAATGGTTAGCGCGTTCGGCTGTTAACCAATAGGTTGGTGGTTCGAGCCCATCCGGGAGCGGTGTTGTGAGGTCTCAGATGTGACGTAAAAAGTCAAGGTTTTTACACAATACGTGACGAGCATTTAACTTTTGGGCTTCCGTGGCGCAATGGTTAGCGCGTTCGGCTGTTAACCAATAGGTTGGTGGTTCGAGCCCATCCGGGAGCGGTGTTGTGTGATCTCAGATGTGACGTAAAAAGTCAAGGTTTTTACAATATACCTGACGAGCATTTAACTTTTGGGCTTCCGTGGCGCAATGGTTAGCGCGTTCGGCTGTTAACCAATAGGTTGGTGGTTCGAGCCCATCCGGGAGCGGTGTTGTGAGGTCTCAGATGTGACGTAAAAAGTCAAGGTTTTTGCACAATACCTGACGAGCATTTAGCTTTTGGGCTTCCGTGGCGCAATGGTTAGCGCGTTCGGCTGTTAACCAATAGGTTGGTGGTTCGAGCCCACCCGGGAGCGGTGTTGCGTGATCTCAAATGTAACGTAGAAAGCCAAAGTTTTTCCACAACACCTGACAACCATTTAATTTCTGAGCTTCCGTGGCTCAATGGTTAGCGCGTTCGGCTGTTAACCAATAGGTTGGTGGTTCGAGCCCATCCGGGAGCGGTGTTGTGAGGTCTCAGATGTGACGTAAAAAGTCAAGGTTTTTACACAATACCTGACGAGCATTTAACTTTTGGGCTTTCGTGGCGCAATGGTTAGCGCGTTCGGCTGTTAACCAATAGGTTGGTGGTTCGAGCCCATCCGGGAGCGGTGTTGTGAGGTCTCAGATGTGACGTAAAAAGTCAAGGTTTTTACACAATACCTGACGAGCATTTAACTTTTGGGCTTCCGTGGCGCAATGGTTAGCGCGTTCGGCGGTTAACCAATAGGTTGGTGGTTCGAGCCCATCCGGGATCGGTGTTGTGAGGTCTCAGATGTGACGTAAGAAGTCAAGGTTTTTACACAATACCTGACGAGTATTTAACTTTTGGTCTTCCGTGGCGCAATGGTTAGCGCGTTCGGCTGTTAACCAATAGGTTGGTGGTTCGAGCCCATCCGGGAGCGGTGTTGTGAGGTCTCAGATGTGACGTAAAAAGTCAAGGTTTTCCACAATACCTGACAACCATTTAATTTTTGGGCTTCCGTGGCGCAGTGGTTAGCGCGTTCGGCTGTTAACCAATAGGTTGGTGGTTCGAGCCCATCCGGGAGCGGTGTTGTGAGGTCTCAGATGTGACGTAAAAAGTCAAGGTTTTTACACAATACCTGACGAGCATTTAACTTTTGGGCTTCCGTGGCGCAATGTTTAGCGCGTTCGGCTGTTAACCAATAGGTTGGTGGTTCAAGCCCATCCGGGAGCGGTGTTGTGAGGTCTCAGATGTGACGTAAAAAGTCAAGGTTTTTGCACAATATCTGACGAGCATTTAGCTTTTGGGCTTCCGTGGCGCAATGGTTAGCGCGTTCGGCTGTTAACCAATAGGTTGGTGGTTCGAGCCCACCCGGGAGCGGTGTTGTGTGATCTCAAATGTAACGTAGAAAGCCAAAGTTTTTGCACAATAAATGACGACCATTTGATTTCTGAGCTTCCGTGGCTCATTGGTTAGCGCGTTCGGCTGTTAACCAATAGGTTGGTGGTTCGAGCCCATCCGGGAGCGGTGTTGTGAGGTCTCAGATGTGACGTAAAAAGTCAAGGTTTTTACACAATACGTGACGAGCATTTAACTTTTGGGCTTCCGTGGCGCAATGGTTAGCGCGTTCGGCTGTTAACCAATAGGTTGGTGGTTCGAGCCCATCCGGGAGCGGTGTTGTGTGATCTCAGATGTGACGTAAAAAGTCAAGGTTTTTACAATATACCTGACGAGCATTTAACTTTTGGGCTTCCGTGGCGCAATGGTTAGCGCGTTCGGCTGTTAACCAATAGGTTGGTGGTTCGAGCCCATCCGGGAGCGGTGTTGTGAGGTCTCAGATGTGACGTAAAAAGTCAAGGTTTTTGCACAATACCTGACGAGCATTTAGCTTTTGGGCTTCCGTGGCGCAATGGTTAGCGCGTTCGGCTGTTAACCAATAGGTTGGTGGTTCGAGCCCACCCGGGAGCGGTGTTGCGTGATCTCAAATGTAACGTAGAAAGCCAAAGTTTTTCCACAACACCTGACAACCATTTAATTTCTGAGCTTCCGTGGCTCAATGGTTAGCGCGTTCGGCTGTTAACCAATAGGTTGGTGGTTCGAGCCCATCCGGGAGCGGTGTTGTGAGGTCTCAGATGTGACGTAAAAAGTCAAGGTTTTTACACAATACCTGACGAGCATTTAACATTTGGGCTTCCGTGGCGCAATGGTTAGCGCGTTCGGCTGTTAACCAATAGGTTGGTGGTTCGAGCCCACCCGGGAGCGGTGTTGCGTGATCTCAAATGTAACGTAGAAAGCCAAAGTTTTTCCACAACACCTGACAACCATTTAATTTCTGAGCTTCCGTGGCTCAATGGTTAGCGCGTTCGGCTGTTAACCAATAGGTTGGTGGTTCGAGCCCATCCGGGAGCGGTGTTGTGAGGTCTCAGATGTGACGTAAAAAGTCAAGGTTTTTACACAATACCTGACGAGCATTTAACATTTGGGCTTCCGTGGCGCAATGGTTAGCGCGTTCGGCGGTTAACCAATAGGTTGGTGGTTCGAGCCCATCCGGGATCGGTGTTGTGAGGTCTCAGATGTGACGTAAGAAGTCAAGGTTTTTACACAATACCTGACGAGTATTTAACTTTTGGTCTTCCGTGGCGCAATGGTTAGCGCGTTCGGCTGTTAACCAATAGGTTGGTGGTTCGAGCCCATCCGGGAGCGGTGTTGTGAGGTCTCAGATGTGACGTAAAAAGTCAAGGTTTTCCACAATACCTGACAACCATTTAATTTCTGAGCTTCGGTGGCTCAATGGTTAGCGCGTTCGGCTGTTAACCAATAGGTTGGTGGTTCGAGCCCATCCGGGAGCGGTGTTGTGAGGTCTCAGATGTGACGTAAAAAGTCAAGTTTTTCCACAACACCTGACAACCATTTAATTTCTGAGCTTCCGTGGCTCAATGGTTAGCGCGTTCGGCTGTTAACCAATAGGTTGGTGGTTCGAGCCCATCCGGGAGCGGTGTTGTGAGGTCTCAGATGTGACGTAAAAAGTCAAGGTTTTTACACAATACCTGACGAGCATTTAACATTTGGGCTTCCGTGGCGCAATGGTTAGCGCGTTCGGCTGTTAACCAATAGGTTGGTGGTTCGAGCCCACCCGGGAGCGGTGTTGCGTGATCTCAAATGTAACGTAGAAAGCCAAAGTTTTTCCACAACACCTGACAACCATTTAATTTCTGAGCTTCCGTGGCTCAATGGTTAGCGCGTTCGGCTGTTAACCAATAGGTTGGTGGTTCGAGCCCATCCGGGAGCGGTGTTGTGAGGTCTCAGATGTGACGTAAAAAGTCAAGGTTTTTACACAATACCTGACGAGCATTTAACATTTGGGCTTCCGTGGCGCAATGGTTAGCGCGTTCGGCGGTTAACCAATAGGTTGGTGGTTCGAGCCCATCCGGGATCGGTGTTGTGAGGTCTCAGATGTGACGTAAGAAGTCAAGGTTTTTACACAATACCTGACGAGTATTTAACTTTTGGTCTTCCGTGGCGCAATGGTTAGCGCGTTCGGCTTTTAACCAATAGGTTGGTGGTTCGAGCCCATCCGGGAGCGGTGTTGTGAGGTCTCAGATGTGACGTAAAAAGTCAAGGTTTTTACACAATACCTGACGAGCATTTAACATTTGGGCTTCCGTGGCGCAATGGTTAGCGCGTTCGGCGGTTAACCAATAGGTTGGTGGTTCGAGCCCATCCGGGATCGGTGTTGTGAGGTCTCAGATGTGACGTAAGAAGTCAAGGTTTTTACACAATACCTGACGAGTATTTAACTTTTGGTCTTCCGTGGCGCAATGGTTAGCGCGTTCGGCTGTTAACCAATAGGTTGGTGGTTCGAGCCCATCCGGGAGCGGTGTTGTGAGGTCTCAGATGTGACGTAAAAAGTCAAGGTTTTCCACAATACCTGACAACCATTTAATTTCTGAGCTTCGGTGGCTCAATGGTTAGCGCGTTCGGCTGTTAACCAATAGGTTGGTGGTTCGAGCCCATCCGGGAGCGGTGTTGTGAGGTCTCAGATGTGACGTAAAAAGTCAAGTTTTTCCACAACACCTGACAACCATTTAATTTCTGAGCTTCCGTGGCTCAATGGTTAGCGCGTTCGGCTGTTAACCAATAGGTTGGTGGTTCGAGCCCATCCGGGAGCGGTGTTGTGAGGTCTCAGATGTGACGTAAAAAGTCAAGGTTTTTACACAATACCTGACGAGCATTTAACATTTGGGCTTCCGTGGCGCAATGGTTAGCGCGTTCGGCTGTTAACCAATAGGTTGGTGGTTCGAGCCCACCCGGGAGCGGTGTTGCGTGATCTCAAATGTAACGTAGAAAGCCAAAGTTTTTCCACAACACCTGACAACCATTTAATTTCTGAGCTTCCGTGGCTCAATGGTTAGCGCGTTCGGCTGTTAACCAATAGGTTGGTGGTTCGAGCCCATCCGGGAGCGGTGTTGTGAGGTCTCAGATGTGACGTAAAAAGTCAAGGTTTTTACACAATACCTGACGAGCATTTAACATTTGGGCTTCCGTGGCGCAATGGTTAGCGCGTTCGGCGGTTAACCAATAGGTTGGTGGTTCGAGCCCATCCGGGATCGGTGTTGTGAGGTCTCAGATGTGACGTAAGAAGTCAAGGTTTTTACACAATACCTGACGAGTATTTAACTTTTGGTCTTCCGTGGCGCAATGGTTAGCGCGTTCGGCTGTTAACCAATAGGTTGGTGGTTCGAGCCCATCCGGGAGCGGTGTTGTGAGGTCTCAGATGTGACGTAAAAAGTCAAGGTTTTCCACAATACCTGACAACCATTTAATTTCTGAGCTTCGGTGGCTCAATGGTTAGCGCGTTCGGCTGTTAACCAATAGGTTGGTGGTTCGAGCCCACCCGGGAGCGGTGTTGTGGGATCTGAAATGTAACTTAGAAAGCCAAAGTTTTTGCACAATAAATGACGACCATTTAATTTTTGGGCTTCCGTGGCGCAGTGGTTAGCGCGTTCGGCTGTTAACCAATAGGTTGGTGGTTCGAGCCCATCCGGGAGCGGTGTTGTGAGGTCTCAGATGTGACGTAAAAAGTCAAGGTTTTTACACAATACCTGACGAGCATTTAACTTTTGGGCTTCCGTGGCGCAATGTTTAGCGCGTTAGGCTGTTAACCAATAGGTTGGTGGTTCGAGCCCATCCGGGAGCGGTGTTGTGAGGTCTCAGATGTGACGTAAAAAGTCAAGGTTTTTGCACAATACCTGACGAGCATTTAGCTTTTGGGCTTCCGTGGCGCAATGGTTAGCGCGTTCGGCTGTTAACCAATAGGTTGGTGGTTCGAGCCCACCCGGGAGCGGTGTTGTGTGATCTCAAATGTAACGTAGAAAGCCAAAGTTTTTGCACAATAAATGACGACCATTTAATTTCTGAGCTTCCGTGGCTCAATGGTTAGCGCGTTCGGCTGTTAACCAATAGGTTGGTGGTTCGAGCCCATCCGGGAGCGGTGTTGTGAGGTCTCAGATGTGACGTAAAAAGTCAAGGTTTTTACACAATACGTGACGAGCATTTAACTTTTGGGCTTCCGTGGCGCAATGGTTAGCGCGTTCGGCTGTTAACCAATAGGTTGGTGGTTCGAGCCCATCCGGGAGCGGTGTTGTGAGGTCTCAGATGTGACGTAAAAAGTCAAGGTTTTTGCACAATACCTGACGAGCATTTAGCTTTTGGGCTTCCGTGGCGCAATGGTTAGCGCGTTCGGCTGTTAACCAATAGGTTGGTGGTTCGAGCCCACCCGGGAGCGGTGTTGCGTGATCTCAAATGTAACGTAGAAAGCCAAAGTTTTTCCACAATACCTGACAACCATTTAATTTCTGAGCTTCCGTGGCGCAATGGTTATCGCGTTCGGCAGTTAACCAATAGGTTGGTGGTTCGAGCCCACCCGGGAGCGGTGTTGTGGGATCTCAATTGTAACGTAGAAAGCCAAAGTTTTTGCACAATAAATGACGACCATTTAATTTTTGGGCTTCCGTGGCGCAGTGGTTAGCGCGTTCGGCTGTTAACCAATAGGTTGGTGGTTCGAGCCCATCCGGGAGCGGTGTTGTGAGGTCTCAGATGTGACGTAAGAAGTCAAGGTTTTTACACAATACCTGACGAGTATTTAACTTTTGGGCTTCCGTGGCGCAATGGTTAGCGCGTTCGGCTGTTAACCAATAGGTTGGTGGTTCGAGCCCATCCGGGATCGGTGTTGTGAGGTCTCAGATGTGACGTAAGAAGTCAAGGTTTTTACACAATACCTGACGAGTATTTAACTTTTGGTCTTCCGTGGCGCAATGGTTAGCGCGTTCGGCTGTTAACCAATAGGTTGGTGGTTCGAGCCCATCCGGGAGCGGTGTTGTGAGGTCTCTGATGTGACGTAAAAAGTCAAGGTTTTCCACAATACCTGACAACCATTTAATTTTTGGGCTTCGGTGGCTCAATGGTTAGCGCGTTCGGCTGTTAACCAATAGGTTGGTGGTTCGAGCCCACCCGGGAGCGGTGTTGTGGGATCTGAAATGTAACTTAGAAAGCCAAAGTTTTTGCACAATAAATGACGACCATTTAATTTTTGGGCTTCCGTGGCGCAGTGGTTAGCGCGTTCGGCTGTTAACCAATAGGTTGGTGGTTCGAGCCCATCCGGGAGCGGTGTTGTGAGGTCTCAGATGTGACGTAAAAAGTCAAGGTTTTTACACAATACCTGACGAGCATTTAACTTTTGGGCTTCCGTGGCGCAATGTTTAGCGCGTTAGGCTGTTAACCAATAGGTTGGTGGTTCGAGCCCATCCGGGAGCGGTGTTGTGAGGTCTCAGATGTGACGTAAAAAGTCAAGGTTTTTGCACAATACCTGACGAGCATTTAGCTTTTGGGCTTCCGTGGCGCAATGGTTAGCGCGTTCGGCTGTTAACCAATAGGTTGGTGGTTCGAGCCCACCCGGGAGCGGTGTTGTGTGATCTCAAATGTAACGTAGAAAGCCAAAGTTTTTGCACAATAAATGACGACCATTTAATTTCTGAGCTTCCGTGGCTCAATGGTTAGCGCGTTCGGCTGTTAACCAATAGGTTGGTGGTTCGAGCCCATCCGGGAGCGGTGTTGTGAGGTCTCAGATGTGACGTAAAAAGTCAAGGTTTTTACACAATACGTGACGAGCATTTAACTTTTGGGCTTCCGTGGCGCAATGGTTAGCGCGTTCGGCTGTTAACCAATAGGTTGGTGGTTCGAGCCCATCCGGGAGCGGTGTTGTGAGGTCTCAGATGTGACGTAAAAAGTCAAGGTTTTTGCACAATACCTGACGAGCATTTAGCTTTTGGGCTTCCGTGGCGCAATGGTTAGCGCGTTCGGCTGTTAACCAATAGGTTGGTGGTTCGAGCCCACCCGGGAGCGGTGTTGCGTGATCTCAAATGTAACGTAGAAAGCCAAAGTTTTTCCACAATACCTGACAACCATTTAATTTCTGAGCTTCCGTGGCGCAATGGTTATCGCGTTCGGCAGTTAACCAATAGGTTGGTGGTTCGAGCCCACCCGGGAGCGGTGTTGTGGGATCTCAATTGTAACGTAGAAAGCCAAAGTTTTTGCACAATAAATGACGACCATTTAATTTTTGGGCTTCCGTGGCGCAGTGGTTAGCGCGTTCGGCTGTTAACCAATAGGTTGGTGGTTCGAGCCCATCCGGGAGCGGTGTTGTGAGGTCTCAGATGTGACGTAAGAAGTCAAGGTTTTTACACAATACCTGACGAGTATTTAACTTTTGGGCTTCCGTGGCGCAATGGTTAGCGCGTTCGGCTGTTAACCAATAGGTTGGTGGTTCGAGCCCATCCGGGATCGGTGTTGTGAGGTCTCAGATGTGACGTAAGAAGTCAAGGTTTTTACACAATACCTGACGAGTATTTAACTTTTGGTCTTCCGTGGCGCAATGGTTAGCGCGTTCGGCTGTTAACCAATAGGTTGGTGGTTCGAGCCCATCCGGGAGCGGTGTTGTGAGGTCTCTGATGTGACGTAAAAAGTCAAGGTTTTCCACAATACCTGACAACCATTTAATTTTTGGGCTTCCGTGGCGCAGTGGTTAGCGCGTTCGGCTGTTAACCAATAGGTTGGTGGTTCGAGCCCATCCGGGAGCGGTGTTGTGAGGTCTCAGATGTGACGTAAAAAGTCAAGGTTTTTACACAATACCTGACGAGCATTTAACTTTTGGGCTTCCGTGGCGCAATGTTTAGCGCGTTCGGCTGTTAACCAATAGGTTGGTGGTTCAAGCCCATCCGGGAGCGGTGTTGTGAGGTCTCAGATGTGACGTAAAAAGTCAAGGTTTTTGCACAATATCTGACGAGCATTTAGCTTTTGGGCTTCCGTGGCGCAATGGTTAGCGCGTTCGGCTGTTAACCAATAGGTTGGTGGTTCGAGCCCACCCGGGAGCGGTGTTGTGTGATCTCAAATGTAACGTAGAAAGCCAAAGTTTTTGCACAATAAATGACGACCATTTGATTTCTGAGCTTCCGTGGCTCAATGGTTAGCGCGTTCGGCTGTTAACCAATAGGTTGGTGGTTCGAGCCCATCCGGGAGCGGTGTTGTGAGGTCTCAGATGTGACGTAAAAAGTCAAGGTTTTTACACAATACGTGACGAGCATTTAACTTTTGGGCTTCCGTGGCGCAATGGTTAGCGCGTTCGGCTGTTAACCAATAGGTTGGTGGTTCGAGCCCATCCGCGAGCGGTGTTGTGTGATCTCAGATGTGACGTAAAAAGTCAAGGTTTTTACAATATACCTGACGAGCATTTAACTTTTGGGCTTCCGTGGCGCAATGGTTAGCGCGTTCGGCTGTTAACCAATAGGTTGGTGGTTCGAGCCCATCCGGGAGCGGTGTTGTGAGGTCTCAGATGTGACGTAAAAAGTCAAGGTTTTTGCACAATACCTGACGAGCATTTAGCTTTTGGGCTTCCGTGGCGCAATGGTTAGCGCGTTCGGCTGTTAACCAATAGGTTGGTGGTTCGAGCCCACCCGGGAGCGGTGTTGCGTGATCTCAAATGTAACGTAGAAAGCCAAAGTTTTTCCACAACACCTGACAACCATTTAATTTCTGAGCTTCCGTGGCTCAATGGTTAGCGCGTTCGGCTGTTAACCAATAGGTTGGTGGTTCGAGCCCATCCGGGAGCGGTGTTGTGAGGTCTCAGATGTGACGTAAAAAGTCAAGGTTTTTACACAATACCTGACGAGCATTTAACATTTGGGCTTCCGTGGCGCAATGGTTAGCGCGTTCGGCTGTTAACCAATAGGTTGGTGGTTCGAGCCCACCCGGGAGCGGTGTTGCGTGATCTCAAATGTAACGTAGAAAGCCAAAGTTTTTCCACAACACCTGACAACCATTTAATTTCTGAGCTTCCGTGGCTCAATGGTTAGCGCGTTCGGCTGTTAACCAATAGGTTGGTGGTTCGAGCCCATCCGGGAGCGGTGTTGTGAGGTCTCAGATGTGACGTAAAAAGTCAAGGTTTTTACACAATACCTGACGAGCATTTAACATTTGGGCTTCCGTGGCGCAATGGTTAGCGCGTTCGGCGGTTAACCAATAGGTTGGTGGTTCGAGCCCATCCGGGATCGGTGTTGTGAGGTCTCAGATGTGACGTAAGAAGTCAAGGTTTTTACACAATACCTGACGAGTATTTAACTTTTGGTCTTCCGTGGCGCAATGGTTAGCGCGTTCGGCTGTTAACCAATAGGTTGGTGGTTCGAGCCCATCCGGGAGCGGTGTTGTGAGGTCTCAGATGTGACGTAAAAAGTCAAGGTTTTCCACAATACCTGACAACCATTTAATTTCTGAGCTTCGGTGGCTCAATGGTTAGCGCGTTCGGCTGTTAACCAATAGGTTGGTGGTTCGAGCCCATCCGGGAGCGGTGTTGTGAGGTCTCAGATGTGACGTAAAAAGTCAAGTTTTTCCACAACACCTGACAACCATTTAATTTCTGAGCTTCCGTGGCTCAATGGTTAGCGCGTTCGGCTGTTAACCAATAGGTTGGTGGTTCGAGCCCATCCGGGAGCGGTGTTGTGAGGTCTCAGATGTGACGTAAAAAGTCAAGGTTTTTACACAATACCTGACGAGCATTTAACATTTGGGCTTCCGTGGCGCAATGGTTAGCGCGTTCGGCTGTTAACCAATAGGTTGGTGGTTCGAGCCCACCCGGGAGCGGTGTTGCGTGATCTCAAATGTAACGTAGAAAGCCAAAGTTTTTCCACAACACCTGACAACCATTTAATTTCTGAGCTTCCGTGGCTCAATGGTTAGCGCGTTCGGCTGTTAACCAATAGGTTGGTGGTTCGAGCCCATCCGGGAGCGGTGTTGTGAGGTCTCAGATGTGACGTAAAAAGTCAAGGTTTTTACACAATACCTGACGAGCATTTAACATTTGGGCTTCCGTGGCGCAATGGTTAGCGCGTTCGGCGGTTAACCAATAGGTTGGTGGTTCGAGCCCATCCGGGATCGGTGTTGTGAGGTCTCAGATGTGACGTAAGAAGTCAAGGTTTTTACACAATACCTGACGAGTATTTAACTTTTGGTCTTCCGTGGCGCAATGGTTAGCGCGTTCGGCTGTTAACCAATAGGTTGGTGGTTCGAGCCCATCCGGGAGCGGTGTTGTGAGGTCTCAGATGTGACGTAAAAAGTCAAGGTTTTCCACAATACCTGACAACCATTTAATTTCTGAGCTTCGGTGGCTCAATGGTTAGCGCGTTCGGCTGTTAACCAATAGGTTGGTGGTTCGAGCCCACCCGGGAGCGGTGTTGTGGGATCTGAAATGTAACTTAGAAAGCCAAAGTTTTTGCACAATAAATGACGACCATTTAATTTTTGGGCTTCCGTGGCGCAGTGGTTAGCGCGTTCGGCTGTTAACCAATAGGTTGGTGGTTCGAGCCCATCCGGGAGCGGTGTTGTGAGGTCTCAGATGTGACGTAAAAAGTCAAGGTTTTTACACAATACCTGACGAGCATTTAACTTTTGGGCTTCCGTGGCGCAATGTTTAGCGCGTTAGGCTGTTAACCAATAGGTTGGTGGTTCGAGCCCATCCGGGAGCGGTGTTGTGAGGTCTCAGATGTGACGTAAAAAGTCAAGGTTTTTGCACAATACCTGACGAGCATTTAGCTTTTGGGCTTCCGTGGCGCAATGGTTAGCGCGTTCGGCTGTTAACCAATAGGTTGGTGGTTCGAGCCCACCCGGGAGCGGTGTTGTGTGATCTCAAATGTAACGTAGAAAGCCAAAGTTTTTGCACAATAAATGACGACCATTTAATTTCTGAGCTTCCGTGGCTCAATGGTTAGCGCGTTCGGCTGTTAACCAATAGGTTGGTGGTTCGAGCCCATCCGGGAGCGGTGTTGTGAGGTCTCAGATGTGACGTAAAAAGTCAAGGTTTTTACACAATACGTGACGAGCATTTAACTTTTGGGCTTCCGTGGCGCAATGGTTAGCGCGTTCGGCTGTTAACCAATAGGTTGGTGGTTCGAGCCCATCCGGGAGCGGTGTTGTGAGGTCTCAGATGTGACGTAAAAAGTCAAGGTTTTTGCACAATACCTGACGACCATTTAGCTTTTGGGCTTCCGTGGCGCAATGGTTAGCGCGTTCGGCTGTTAACCAATAGGTTGGTGGTTCGAGCCCACCCGGGAGCGGTGTTGCGTGATCTCAAATGTAACGTAGAAAGCCAAAGTTTTTCCACAATACCTGACAACCATTTAATTTCTGAGCTTCCGTGGCGCAATGGTTATCGCGTTCGGCAGTTAACCAATAGGTTGGTGGTTCGAGCCCACCCGGGAGCGGTGTTGTGGGATCTCAATTGTAACGTAGAAAGCCAAAGTTTTTGCACAATAAATGACGACCATTTAATTTTTGGGCTTCCGTGGCGCAGTGGTTAGCGCGTTCGGCTGTTAACCAATAGGTTGGTGGTTCGAGCCCATCCGGGAGCGGTGTTGTGAGGTCTCAGATGTGACGTAAGAAGTCAAGGTTTTTACACAATACCTGACGAGTATTTAACTTTTGGGCTTCCGTGGCGCAATGGTTAGCGCGTTCGGCTGTTAACCAATAGGTTGGTGGTTCGAGCCCATCCGGGAGCGGTGTTGTGAGGTCTCAGATGTGACGTAAAAAGTCAAGTTTTTTGCACAATACCTGACGAGCATTTAGGTTTTGGGCTTCCGTGGCGCAATGGTTAGCGCGTTCGGCTGTTAAGCAATAGGTTGGTGGTTCGAGCCCATCCGGGAGCGGTGTTGTGAGGTCTCAGATGTGACGTAAAAAGTCAAGGTTTTTACACAATACCTGACGAGCATTTAAATTTTGGGCTTCCTTGGCGCAATGGTTAGCGCGTTCGGCTGTTAACCAATAGGTTGGTGGTTCGAGCCCACCCGGGAGCGGTGCTGTGTGATCTCAAATGTAACGTAGAAAGCCAAAGTTTTTCCACAATACCTGACGACCATTTAACTTTTGGGCTTCCGTGGCGCAATGGTTAGCACGTTCGGCTGTTGACCAATAGGTTGGTGGTTCGAGCCCATCAATCGAGATGAAATCACTTTTAATGAGTGTTTTATAGGGAATTAAGCTGAATTCGGTCAAACATTTCTCCAGAAAAAAATGCATTCAAAAAAGTACCGAAAAAATCGCATGTTTTTCTTCTTCAAGACACAAAATCCGTGAATACGATTTCTTATTGAAAATTGAATTTTAACAGTTTTTTGAATGAATATCGTTACATTGCTTGAAATAAAGCAAAAAGTATAAAAATAATGGTTTCAATGAATATATTTGAAAATAGAGAAGAACTACTCAAAATATGCTTCTTTGGCCGTGAAACGTCGATTTTGAAAATGTTATTAAAAATCGAGGTACATTTTTATTTATTGTTCAATCGAGATGAAATCACTTTTAATGAGTGTTTTATTGGGAATTAAGCTGAATTCGGTCAAAAATTTCTCCAGAAAAAAATGCATTCAAAAAAGTACCGAAAAAATCGCATGTTTTTCTTCTTCAAGATACAAAATCCGTGACAACGATTTCTTATTGAAAAATTTAATTTTAACAGTTTTTTGATTGAATATCGTTACATTTGCTTGAATTAAAGCAAAAAGTATAAAAATAATGGTTTCAATGAATATATTTGAAAATAGTGAAGAAATACTCAAAGTATGCTTCTTTGGCCGTGAAACGTCGATTTTGAAAATGTTATTAAAAATCGAGGTAAATTTTTAATTATTGTTCAATCGAGATGAAATCACTTTCAATGAGTGTTTTATAGGGAATTAAGCTGAATTCGGTCAAAAATTTCTCCAGAAAAAATGCATTCAAAAAAGTACCGAAAAAATCGCATGGTTTTCTTCTTCAAGATACAAAATCCGTGACAACGATTTCTTATTGAAAAATTTAATTTTAACAGTTTTTTGATTGAATATCGTTACATTTGCTTGAATTAAAGCAAAAAGTATAAAAATAATGGTTTCAGTGAATATATTTGTAAATAGTGAAGAAATACTCAAAATATGCTTCGTTGGCGGTGAAACGTCGATTTTTAAAATGTTATTAAAAATCGAGGTACATTTTTAATTATTGTTCAATCGAGATGAAATCACTTTTAATGAGTGTTTTATAGGGAATTAAGCTGAATTCGGTCAAACATTTCTCCAGAAAAAAATGCATTTAAAAGTGTACCGAAAAAATCGCATGTTTTTTCTCTTCAAGATACAAAATCCGTGACAACGATTTCTTATTTAAAATTGAATTTTAACAGTTTGTTGAATGAATATCGTTACATTTGCTTGAATTAACGCAAAAATTACAAAAATAATGGTTTCAGTGGTTATATTTGAAAATAGTGAACAAATGCTCAAAATGTTTTTCTTAGGCCGAGTTACGTCGATTTTGAAAATGTTATTAAAAATCGAGGTACATTTTTATTTAATGTTCAATCGAGATGAAATCACTTTTAATGAGTGTTTTATAGGGAATTAAGCTGAATTCGGTCAAAAATTTCTATAGAAAAAAATGCATTCAAAAAAGTACCGAAAAAATCGCATGTTTTTCTTCTTCAAGACACAAAATCCGTGAATACGATTTCTTATTGAAAATTGAATTTTAACAGTTTTTTGAATGAATATCGTTACATTGCTTGAATTAAAGCAAAAAGTATAAAAATAATGGTTTCAATGAATATATTTGAAAATAGAGAAGAACTACTCAAAATATGCTTCTTTGGCCGTGAAACGTCGATTTTGAAAATGTTATTAAAAATCGAGGTAAATTTTTAATTATGTTCAATCGAGATGAAATCACTTTTAATGGGTGTTTTATAGGGAATTAAGCTGAATTCGGTCAAACATTTCTCCAGAAAAAAATGCATTCAAAAGTGTACCGAAAAAATCGCATGTTTTTCTTCTTCAAGATACAAAATCCGTGACAACGATTTCTTATTGAAAAATTTAATTTTAACAGTTTTTTGAATGAATATCGTTACATTTGCTTGAATTAAAGCAAAAGGTATAAAAATAATGGATTCAGTGGTTATATTTGAAAATAGTGAAGAAATACTCAAAATATGCTTCTTTGCCCGTGAAACGTCGATTTTGAAAATGTTATTAAAAATCGAGGTACATTTTTATTTATTGTTCAATCGAGATGAAATCACTTTTAATGAGTGTTTTATTGGGAATTAAGCTGAATTCGGTCAAAAATTTCTCCAGAAAAAAATGCATTAAAAAAAGTACCGAAAAAATCGCATGTTTTTCTTCTTCAAGATACAAAATCCGTGACAACGATTTCTTATTGAAAAATTTAATTTTAACAGTTTTTTGATTGAATATCGTTACATTTGCTTGAATTAAAGCAAAAAGTATAAAAATAATGGTTTCAGTGAACATATTTGAAAATAGTGAAGAAATACTCAAAGTATGCTTCTTTGGCCGTGAAACGTCGATTTTGAAAATGTTATTAAAAATCGAGGTAAATTTTTTATTATTGTTCAATCGAGATGAAATCACTTTCAATGAGTGTTTTATAGGGAATTAAGCTGAATTTGGTCAAACATTTCTCCAGAAAAAAATGCATTCAAAAGTGTACCGAAAAAATCGCATGTTTTTCTTCTTCAAGATACAAAATCCGTGACAACGATTTCTTATTGAAAAATTTAATTTTAACAGTTTTTTGATTGAATATCGTTACATTTGCTTGAATTAAAGCAAAAAGTATAAAAATAATGGTTTCAGTGATCATATTTGAAAATAGTGAAGAAATACTCAAAGTGGTCTCCCTCCATAGTACTGACAGCGCTCGACGCTTCTTAACTTCGGTTATCGGACGAGAACCGGTGTATTCAGCGTGTTATGGCCGTTTCTCGAGAGTGCTAGTTAATAATTTGAATTAAATTAACTTTCATCTTTATAAAACAATAACAAAAAGAAGATATGTTTGTTTTTTCAAATTTGGTGGAATTTTAAAGAGGAAACAAAAGTGAAAAAGCCGACGGCACGCAGTATTCCCAAGTACTGTATGCGCTCGACGCTGCTTAACTTCGGTTATCGGACGAGAACCGGTGTATTCAGCGTGATATGGCCGTTGCCGAGAGTGCTAGGTAATAATTCGAATTTAAATTAAGTGAGACAAATTAACCATCATCTTTTTAAAACAATAACAAAAAGAAAATAAGTTTGCTTTTTTCAAATCTATTGGAATTTAAAAGAGGAAAAAAAAGTGAGAAAGCCAACGGCACGCAGTGTTCCTAAGTGGTCTCCCTCCCAAGTAGTGACTGCGCTCGACGCTGCTTAACTTCGGTTATCGGACGAGAACCGGTGTATTCAGCATGTTATGGCCGTTGACGATAGTGCTAGTTAATAATTTGAATTAAATTAACTTTCATCTTTATAAAACAATAACAAAATGAAAACATGTTTGCTTTTTTCATATCTATTAAAATTTAAAAGAGGAAAAAAAAGTGAAAAAGCCAACGGCACGCAGTGTTCTTAAGTGGTCTCCCTCCCAAGTAGTGACTGCGCTCGACGCTGCTAACGTCGGCGATCGGACGAGAACCGGTGTTCTCAGCGTGATATGGCCGTTGCCGAGAGTGCTAGTTAAAAATTCGAATTTAAATTAAGTGAGACAAATTAACCTTCATCTTTATAAAACAATAACAAAAAGAAGATATGTTTGCTTTTTTCATATCGGGTGGAATTTAAAAGAGGAAACAAAAGTGAAAAAGCCAACGGCTCGCAGTATTCCCAAGTACTGACTGCGCTCGACGCTGCTAACGTCGGCGATCGGACGAGAACCGGTGTTCTCAGCGTGATATGGCCGTTGCCGAGAGTGCTAGATAATAATTCGAATTTAAATTAAGTGAGACAAATTAACCTTCATCTTTTTAAAACAAGAACAAAAAGAAAATATGTTTGCTTTTTTCATATCTATTGGAATTTAAAAGAGGAAAAAAAAAGTGAAAAAGCTAACGGCACGCAGTGTTCCTAAGTGGTCGCCCTCCCAAATACTGACTGCGCTCGACGCTACTTAACTTCAGTTATCGGACGAGAACCGGTGTATTCAGCGTGATATGGCCGTTGCCGAGAGTGCTAGTTAAAAATTCGAATTTAAATTAAGTGAGACAAATTAACCTTCATCTTTATAAAACAATAACAAAAAGATATGTTTGCTTTTTTCATATCGGGTGGAATTTAAAAGAGGGAACAAAAGTGAAAAAGCCAACGGCACGCAGTATTCCCAAGTACTGACTGCGCTCGACGCTGCTAACGTCGGCGATCGGACGAGAACCGGTATTCTCAGCGTGATATGGCCGTTGCCGAGAGTGCTAGTTAATAATTCGAATTTAAATTAAGTGAGACAAATTAACCGTCATAATTTTAAAACAATAACAAAAAAAACCTGTTTGCTTTTTTCATATCTATTAAAATTTAAAAGAGGAAAAAAAGTGAAAAACCCAACGGCACGCAGTGTTCCTAAGTGGTCTCCCTCCCAAGTACTGACTGCGCTCGACGCTGCTTAACTTCGGTGATCGGACGAGAACCGGTGCATTCAGCGTGTTATGGCCGTTGCCGAGAGTGCTAGTTAATAATTTGAATTAAATCAACTTTCATCTTTATAAAACAATAACAAAAAGAAGATATGTTTGCTTTTTTCATATCTGGTGGAATTTGAAAGAGGAAACAAAAGTGAAAAAGCCAACGGCACGCAGTATTCCCAAGTACTGTATGCGCTCGACGCTGCTTAACTTCGGTGATCGGACGAGAACCGGTGTTCTCAGCGTGATATGGCCGTTGCCGAGAGTGCTAGATAATAATTCGAATTTAAATTAAGTGAGACAAATTAACCTTCATCTTTTTAAAACAATAACAAAAAGAAAACATGTTTGCTTTTTTATATCTATTGGAATTTAAAAGAGGAAAAAAAAGTGAAAAAGCTACCGGCACGCAGTGTTCCTAAGTGGTCACCCTCCCAAGTACTGACTGCGCTCGACGCTGCTTAACTTCGGTGATCGGACGAGAACCGGTGTATTCAGCGTGATATGGCCGTTGCCGAGAGTGCTAGTTAATAATTTGAACTTAATTAACCTTCACCTTTATAAAAAATAACAATAAGAAGATATGTTTGTTTTTTCATATCTGGTGGAATTTAAGAGGAAACAAAAGTGAAAAAGCCATCGGCATGCAGTGTTCCCAAGTACTGACTGTGCTCGACGCTGCTTAACTTCGGTTATCGGACGAGAACCGGTGTATTCAGCGTGATATGGCCGTTGCCGAGAGTGCTAGTTAATAATTTGAATTTAATTAACTTTCATCTTTATAAAACAATAACAAAAAGAAGATATGTTTGCTTCTTTCATATCGGGTGGAATTTAAAAGAGGAAACAAAAGTGAAAAACCAACGGAACGCAGTATTCCCAAGTACTGTATGCGCTCGACGCTGCTTAACTTCGGTGATCGGACGAAAACCGGTGTTTTCAGCGTGATATGGCCGTTGCCGAGAGTGCTTGTTAATAATTCGAACTTAAATTAAGTGAGACAAATTAACCTTCATCATTTTAAAACAATAACAAAAAAAACATGTTTGCTTTTTTCATATCTATTAAAATTTATAAGAGGAAAAAAGGCACGCAGTGTTCCTAAGTGGTCTCCCTCCCAAGTACTGACTGCGCTCGACAATGCTTAACTTCGGTTATCGGACGAGAACCGGTGTATTCAGCGTGATATGGCCGTTGCCGAGAGTGCTAGTTGATAATTTGAATTTAATTAACTTTCATCTTTATAAAACAATAACAAAAATGAAGATATGTTTGCTTTTTTCATATCTATTAAAATTTAAAAGAGGAAAAAAAAGTGAAAAAGCCAACGGCACGCAGTGTTCCTAAGTGGTCTCCCTCCCAAGTAGTGACTGCGCTCGACGCTGCTTAACTTCAGTTATCGGACGAGAACCGGTGTATTCAGCGTGATATGGCCGTTGCCGAGAGTGCTAGTTAATAATCTTAATTTAATTAACTTTCATCTTTATAAAACAATAACAAAAAGAAGATATGTTTGCTTTTTTCATATCGGGTGGAATTTAAAAGAGGAAACAAAAGTGAAAAAGCCAACGGCACGCAGTATTCCCAAGTACTGACTGCGCTCGACGCTGCTAACGTCGGCGATCGGACGAGAACCGGTGTTCTCAGCGTGATATGGCCGTTGCCGAGAGTGCTAGATAATAATTCGAATTTAAATTAAGTGAGACAAATTAACCTTCATCTTTTTAAAACAATAACAAAAAGAAAATATGTTTGCTTTTTTATATCTATTGGAATTTAAAAGAGGAAAAAAAAAGTGAAAAAGCTAACGGCACGCAGTGTTCCTAAGTGGTCGCCCTCCCAAGTACTGACTGCGCTCGACGCTGCTTAACTTCGGTGATCGGACGAGAACCGGTGTATTCAGCGTGATATGGCCGTTGCCGAGAGTGCTAGTTGATAATTTGAATTTAATTAACTTTCATCTTTATAAAACAATAACAAAAAAGAAGATATGTTTGCTTTTTTCATATCTATTAAAATTTAAAAGAGGAAAAAAAAGTGAAAAAGCCAACGGCACGCAGTGTTCCTAAGTGGTCTCCATCCCAAGTACTGACTGCGCTCGACGCTGCTTAACTTCGGTGATCGGATGAGAACCGATGTATTCAGCGTGATATGGTCGTTGCCGAGAGTGCTAGTTAACAATTCGAATTTAAATTAAGTGAGACAAATTAACCTTCATCATTTTAAAACAATAACAAAATGAAAACATGTTTGCTTTCTTCATATCTATTAAAATTTAAAAGAGGAAAAAAAAGTGAAAAAGCCAACGGCACGCAGTGTTCTTAAGTGGTCTCCCTCCCAAGTAGTGACTGCGCTCGACGCTGCTTAACTTCAGTTATCGGACGAGAACCGGTGTATTCAGCGTGATATGGCCGTTGCCGAGAGTGCTAGTTAACAATTCGAATTTAAATTAAGTGAGACAAATTAACCTTCATCATTTTAAAACAATAACAAAATGAAAACATGTTTGCTTTTTTCATATCTATTAAAATTTAAAAGAGGAAAAAAAACTGAAAAAGCCAACGGCACGCAGTGTTCTTAAGTGGTCTCCCTCCCAAGTAGTGACTGCGCTCGACGCTGCTTAACTTCAGTTATCGGACGAGAACCGGTGTATTCAGCGTGATATGGCCGTTGCCGAGAGTGCTAGTTAATAGTTTTAATTTAATTAACTTTCATCTTTATAAAACAATAACAAAAAGAAGATATGTTTGTTTTTTCATATCTGGTGGAATTTAAGAGGAAACAAAAGTGAAAAAGCCATCGGCATGCAGTGTTCCCAAGTACTGACTGCGCTCGACGCTGCTTAACTTCGGTTATCGGACGAGAACCGGTGTATTCAGCGTGATATGGCCGTTGCCGAGAGTGCTAGTTTATAATTTGAATTTAATTAACTTTCATCTTTATAAAACAATAACATAAAGAAGATATGTTTGCTTCTTTCATATCGGGTGGAATTTAAAAGAGGAAACAAAAGTGAAAAACCAACGGAACGCAGTATTCCCAAGTATTGTATGCGCTCGACGCTGCTTAACTTCGGTGATCGGACGAAAACCGGTGTTTTCAGCGTGATATGGCCGTTGCCGAGAGTGCTTGTTAATAATTCGAATTTAAATTAAGTGAGACAAATTAACCTTCATCATTTTAAAACAATAACAAAAAAACATGTTTGCTTTTTTCATATCTATTAAAATTTATAAGAGGAAAAAAAAGTGAAAAAATCAACGGCACGCAGTGTTCCTAAGTGGTCTCCCTCCCAAGTACTGGCTGCGCTCGACGCTGCTTAACTTCGGTTATCGGACGAGAACCGGTGTATTCAGCGTGATATGGCCGTTGCCGAGAGTGCTAGTTAATAATTTGAATTTAATTAACTTTCATCTTTATAAAACAATAACAAAAAAGAAGATATGTTTGCTTTTTTCATATCTATTAAAATTTAAAAGAGGAAAAAAAAGTGAAAAAGCCAACGGCACGCAGTGTTCCTAAGTGGTCTCCATCCCAAGTACTGACTGCGCTCGACGCTGCTTAACTTCGGCGATCGGACGAGAACCGGTGTTCTCAGCGTGATATGGCCGTTGCCGAGAGTGCTAGTTAAAAATTCGAATTTAAATTAAGTGAGACAAATTAAAATTCATCTTTATAACCTTGACTTTTTACGTCACATCTGAGACCTCACAACACCGCTCCTGGATGGGGTCGAACCACCAACCTATTGGTTAACAGCCGAACGCGCTAACCATTGCGCCACGGAAGCCCAAAAACTAAATGGTCGTCATTTATTGTGCAAAAACTTTGGCTTTCTACGTTACATTTCAGATCCCACAACACCGCTCCCGGGTGGGCTCGAACCACCAACCTATTGGTTAACAGCCGAACGCGCTAACCATTGAGCCACGGAAGCTCAGAAATTAAATGGTTGTCAGGTATTGTGGAAAACCTTGACATTTTACGTCACATCTGAGACCTCACAACACCGCTCCCGGATGGGATCGAACCACCAACCTATTGGTTAACAGCCGAACGTGCTAACCATTGCGCCACGGAAGCCCAAAAATTAAATGGTCGTCAGGTATTGTGGAAAAACTTTGGCTTTCTACGTTATATTTGAGATCACACAACACCGCTCCCGGGTGGGCTCGAACCACCAACCTATTGGTTAACAGCCGAACGCGCTAACCATTGCGCCAAGGAAGCCCAAAATTTTAATGCTCGTCAGGTATTGTTTAAAAACCTTGACTTTTTACGTCACATCTGAGACCTCACAACACCGCTCCCGGATGGGCTCGAACCACCAACCTATTGCTTAACAGCCGGACGCGCTAACCATTGCGCCACGGAAGCCCAAAAGCTAAATGCTCACAACACCGCTCCCGGATGGGCTCGAACCACCAACCTATTGGTTAACAGCCGAACGCGCTAACCATTGCGCCAAGGAAGCCAAAATTTTAATACTCGTCAGGTATTGTGTAAAAACCTTGACTTTTTACGTCACATCTGAGACCTCACAACACCGCTCCCGGATGGGCTCGAACCACCAACCTATTGCTTAACAGCCGAACGCGCTAACCATTGCGCCACGGAAGCCCAAAAGCTAAATGCTTGTCAGGTATTGTGCAAAAAACTTGACTTTTTACGTCACATCTGAGACCTCACAACACCGCTCCCGGATGGGCTCGAACCACCAACCTATTGGTTAACAGCCGAACGCGCTAACCATTGCGCCACGGAAGCCCAAAAGTTAAATACTCGTCAGGTATTGTGTAAAAACCTTGACTTCGTACGTCACATCTGAGACCTCACAACACCGCTCCCGGATGGGCTCGAACCACCAACCTATTGGTTAACCGCCGAACGCGCTAACCATTGCGCCACGGAAGCCCAAAAGTTAAATGCTCGTCAGGTATTGTGTAAAAACCTTCACTTTTTACGTCACATCTGAGACCTCACAACACCGCTCCCGGATGGGCTCGAACCACCAACCTATTGGTTAACAGCCGAACGCGCTAACCATTGCGCCACGGAAGCCCAAAAGTTAAATGCTTGTCAGGTGTTGTGTAAAAACCTTGACTTTTTACGTCACATCTGAGACCTCACAACACCGCTCCCGGATGGGCTCGAACCACCAACCTATTGGTTAACAGCCGAACGCGCTAACCATTGCGCCACGGAAGCCCAAAAGTTAAATGCTCGTTAGGTATTGTGTAAAAACCTTGACTTTTTACGTCACATCTGAGACCTCACAACACGGCTCCCGGATGGGGTCGAACCACCAACCTATTGGTTAACAGCCGAACGCGCTAACCACTGCGCCACGGAAGCCCAAAAATTAAATGGTCGTCATTTATTGTGCAAAAACTTTGTCTTTCTACGTTATATTTGAGATCCCACAACACCGCTCCCGGGTGGGCTCGAACCACCAACCTATTGGTTAACAGCCGAACGCGCTAACCATTGCGCCACGGAAGCCCAAAAATTAAATGGTCGTCAGGTATTGTGGAAAAACTTTGACTTTTTACGTCACATCTGAGACCTCACAACACCGCTCCCGGATGGGCTCGAACCACCAACCTATTGGTTAACAGCCGAACGTGCTAACCATTGCGCCACGGAAGCCCAAAAACTAAATGGTCGTCATTTATTGTGCAAAAACTTTGGCTTTCTACGTTACATTTCAGATCCCACAACACCGCTCCCGGGTGGGCTCGAACCACCAACCTATTGGTTAACAGCCGAACGCGCTAACCATTGAGCCACGGAAGCTCAGAAATTAAATGGTTGTCAGGTATTGTGGAAAACCTTGACATTTTACGTCACATCTGAGACCTCACAACACCGCTCCCAGATGGGATCGAACCACCAACCTATTGGTTAACAGCCGAACGTGCTAACCATTGCGCCACGGAAGCCCAAAAATTAAATGGTCGTCAGGTATTGTGGAAAAACTTTGGCTTTCTACGTTATATTTGAGATCACACAACACCGCTCCCGGGTGGGCTCGAACCACCAACCTATTGGTTAACAGCCGAACGCGCTAACCATTGCGCCAAGGAAGCCCAAAACTTTAATGCTCGTCAGGTATTGTGTAAAAAACTTGACTTTTTACGTCACATCTGAGACCTCACAACACCGCTCCCGGATGGGCTCGAACCACCAACCTATTGCTTAACAGCCGGACGCGCTAACCATTGCGCCACGGAAGCCCAAAAGCTAAATGCTCACAACACCGCTCCCGGATGGGCTCGAACCACCAACCTATTGGTTAACAGCCGAACGCGCTAACCATTGCGCCAAGGAAGCCAAAATTTTAATACTCGTCAGGTATTGTGTAAAAACCTTGACTTTTTACGTCACATCTGAGACCTCACAACACCGCTCCCGGATGGGCTCGAACCACCAACCTATTGCTTAACAGCCGAACGCGCTAACCATTGCGCCACGGAAGCCCAAAAGCTAAATGCTTGTCAGGTATTGTGCAAAAAACTTGACTTTTTACGTCACATCTGAGACCTCACAACACCGCTCCCGGATGGGCTCGAACCACCAACCTATTGGTTAACAGCCGAACGCGCTAACCATTGAGCCACGGAAGCTCAGAAATTAAATGGTTGTCAGGTGTTGTGGAAAAACTTTGGCTTTCTACGTTATATTTGAGATCACACAACACCGCTCCCGGGTGGGCTCGAACCACCAACCTATTGGTTAACAGCCGAACGCGCTAACCATTGCGCCAAGGAAGCCCAAAATTTTAATGCTCGTCAGGTATTGTGTAAAAACCTTGACTTTTTACGTCACATCTGAGACCTCACAACACCGCTCCCGGATGGGCTCGAACCACCAACCTATTGCTTAACAGCCGGACGCGCTAACCATTGCGCCACGGAAGCCCAAAAGCTAAATGCTCACAACACCGCTCCCGGATGGGCTCGAACCACCAACCTATTGGTTAACAGCCGAACGCGCTAACCATTGAGCCACGGAAGCTCAGAAATTAAATGGTTGTCAGGTGTTGTGGAAAAACTTTGGCTTTCTACGTTACATTTGAGACCCCACAACACCTCTCCCGGGTGGGCTCGAACCACCAACCTTTCGATTAACAGCTGAACGCGCTAACCATTGCGCCACGGAATCCCAAAAATTAAATGCTCGTCAGGTATTGTGTAAAAACCTTGACTTTTTACGTCACATCTGAGACCTCACAACACCGCTCCCGGATGGGCTCGAACCACCAACCTATTGGTTAACAGCCGAACGCGCTAACCATTGCGCCACGGAAGCCCAAAAGTTAAATACTCGTCAGGTATTGTGTAAAAACCTTGACTTCTTACGTCACATCTGAGACCTCACAACACGGCTCCCGGATGGGGTCGAACCGCCAACCTATTGGTTAACAGCCGAACGCGCTAACCACTGCGCCACGGAAGCCCAAAAATTAAATGGTCGTCATTTATTGTGCAAAAACTTTGTCTTTCTACGTTATATTTGAGATCCCACAACACCGCTCCCGGGTGGGCTCGAACCACCAACCTATTGGTTAACAGCCGAACGCGCTAACCATTGCGCCACGGAAGCCCAAAAATTAAATGGTCGTCAGGTATTGTGGAAAACCTTGACATTTTACGTCACATCTGAGACCTCACAACACCGCTCCCGGATGGGATCGAACCACCAACCTATTGGTTAACAGCCGAACGTGCTAACCATTGCGCCACGGAAGCCCAAAAATTAAATGGTCGTCAGGTATTGTGGAAAAACTTTGGCTTTCTACGTTATATTTGAGATCACACAACACCGCTCCCGAGTGGGCTCGAACCACCAACCTATTGTTTAACAGCCGAACGCGCTAACCATTGCGCCAAGGAAGCCCAAAATTTTAATGCTCGTCAGGTATTGTGTAAAAACCTTGACTTTTTACGTCACCACTGAGACCTCACAACACCGCTCCCGGATGGGCTCGAACCACCAACCTATTGCTTAACAGCCGGACGCGCTAACCATTGCGCCACGGAAGCCCAAAAGCTAAATGCTCACAACACCGCTCCCGGATGGGCTCGAACCACCAACCTATTGGTTAACAGCCGAACGCGCTAACCATTGCGCCAAGGAAGCCAAAATTTTAATACTCGTCAGGTATTGTGTAAAAACCTTGACTTTTTACGTCACATCTGAGACCTCACAACACCGCTCCCGGATGGGCTCGAACCACCAACCTATTGCTTAACAGCCGAACGCGCTAACCATTGCGCCACGGAAGCCCAAAAGCTAAATGCTTGTCAGGTATTGTGCAAAAAACTTGACTTTTTACGTCACATCTGAGACCTCACAACACCGCTCCCGGATGGGCTCGAACCACCAACCTATTGGTTAACAGCCGATAGCGCTAACCATTGCGCCACGGAAGCCCAAAAGTTAAATACTCGTCAGGTATTGTGTAAAAACCTTGACTTCGTACGTCACATCTGAGACCTCACAACACCGCTCCCGGATGGGCTCGAACCACCAACCTATTGGTTAACCGCCGAACGCGCTAACCATTGCGCCACGGAAGCCCAAAAGTTAAATGCTCGTCAGGTATTGTGTAAAAACCTTCACTTTTTACGTCACATCTGAGACCTCACAACACCGCTCCCGGATGGGCTCGAACCACCAACCTATTGGTTAACAGCCGAACGCGCTAACCATTGAGCCACGGAAGCTCAGAAATTAAATGGTTGTCAGGTGTTGTGGAAAAACTTTGGCTTTCTACGTTACATTTGAGACCCCACAACACCTCTCCCGGGTGGGCTCGAACCACCAACCTTTCGATTAACAGCTGAACGCGCTAACCATTGCGCCACGGAATCCCAAAAATTAAATGCTCGTCAGGTATTGTGTAAAAACCTTGACTTTTTACGTCACATCTGAGACCTCACAACACCGCTCCCGGATGGGCTCGAACCACCAACCTATTGGTTAACAGCCGAACGCGCTAACCATTGCGCCACGGAAGCCCAAAAGTTAAATACTCGTCAGGTATTGTGTAAAAACCTTGACTTCTTACGTCACATCTGAGACCTCACAACACGGCTCCCGGATGGGGTCGAACCACCAACCTATTGGTTAACAGCCGAACGCGCTAACCACTGCGCCACGGAAGCCCAAAAATTAAATGGTCGTCATTTATTGTGCAAAAACTTTGTCTTTCTACGTTATATTTGAGATCCCACAACACCGCTCCCGGGTGGGCTCGAACCACCAACCTATTGGTTAACAGCCGAACGCGCTAACCATTGCGCCACGGAAGCCCAAAAGTTAAATACTCGTCAGGTATTGTGTAAAAACCTTGACTTCTTACGTCACATCTGAGACCTCACAACACGGCTCCCGGATGGGGTCGAACCGCCAACCTATTGGTTAACAGCCGAACGCGCTAACCACTGCGCCACGGAAGCCCAAAAATTAAATGGTCGTCATTTATTGTGCAAAAACTTTGTCTTTCTACGTTATATTTGAGATCCCACAACACCGCTCCCGGGTGGGCTCGAACCACCAACCTATTGGTTAACAGCCGAACGCGCTAACCATTGCGCCACGGAAGCCCAAAAATTAAATGGTCGTCAGGTATTGTGGAAAAACTTTGACTTTTTACGTCACATCTGAGACCTCACAACACCGCTCCCGGATGGGCTCGAACCACCAACCTATTGGTTAACAGCCGAACGTGCTAACCATTGCACCACGGAAGCCCAAAAACTAAATGGTCGTCATTTATTGTGCAAAAACTTTGGCTTTCTACGTTACATTTCAGATCCCACAACACCGCTCCCGGGTGGGCTCGAACCACCAAACTATTGGTTAACAGCCGAACGCGCTAACCATTGAGCCACGGAAGCTCAGAAATTAAATGGTTGTCAGGTATTGTGGAAAACCTTGACATTTTACGTCACATCTGAGACCTCACAACACCGCTCCCGGATGGGATCGAACCACCAACCTATTGGTTAACAGCCGAACGTGCTAACCATTGCGCCACGGAAGCCCAAAAATTAAATGGTCGTCAGGTATTGTGGAAAAACTTTGGCTTTCTACGTTATATTTGAGATCACACAACACCGCTCCCGAGTGGGCTCGAACCACCAACCTATTGTTTAACAGCCGAACGCGCTAACCATTGCGCCAAGGAAGCCAAAATTTTAATACTCGTCAGGTATTGTGTAAAAACCTTGACTTTTTACGTCACATCTGAGACCTCACAACACCGCTCCCGGATGGGCTCAAACCACCAACCTATTGCTTAACAGCCGAACGCGCTAACCATTGCGCCACGGAAGCCCAAAAGCTAAATGCTTGTCAGGTATTGTGCAAAAAACTTGACTTTTTACGTCACATCTGAGACCTCACAACACCGCTCCCGGATGGGCTCGAACCACCAACCTATTGGTTAACAGCCGAACGCGCTAACCATTGCGCCACGGAAGCCCAAAAGTTAAATACTCGTCAGGTATTGTGTAAAAACCTTGACTTCGTACGTCACATCTGAGACCTCACAACACCGCTCCCGGATGGGCTCGAACCACCAACCTATTGGTTAACCGCCGAACGCGCTAACCATTGCGCCACGGAAGCCCAAAAGTTAAATGCTCGTCAGGTATTGTGTAAAAACCTTCACTTTTTACGTCACATCTGAGACCTCACAACACCGCTCCCGGATGGGCTCGAACCACCAACCTATTGGTTAACAGCCGAACGCGCTAACCATTGAGCCACGGAAGCTCAGAAATTAAATGGTTGTCAGGTGTTGTGGAAAAACTTTGGCTTTCTACGTTACATTTGAGACCCCACAACACCTCTCCCGGGTGGGCTCGAACCACCAACCTTTCGATTAACAGCTGAACGCGCTAACCATTGCGCCACGGAATCCCAAAAATTAAATGCTCGTCAGGTATTGTGTAAAAACCTTGACTTTTTACGTCACATCTGAGACCTCACAACACCGTTCCCGGATGGGCTCGAACCACCAACCTATTGGTTAACAGCCGAACGCGCTAACCATTGCGCCACGGAAGCCCAAAAGTTAAATACTCGTCAGGTATTGTGTAAAAACCTTGACTTCTTACGTCACATCTGAGACCTCACAACACGGCTCCCGGATGGGGTCGAACCACCAACCTATTGGTTAACAGCCGAACGCGCTAACCACTGCGCCACGGAAGCCCAAAAATTAAATGGTCGTCATTTATTGTGCAAAAACTTTGTCTTTCTACGTTATATTTGAGATCCCACAACACCGCTCCCGGGTGGGCTCGAACCACCAACCTATTGGTTAACAGCCGAACGCGCTAACCATTGCGCCACGGAAGCCCAAAAATTAAATGGTCGTCAGGTATTGTGGAAAAACTTTGACTTTTTACGTCACATCTGAGACCTCACAACACCGCTCCCGGATGGGCTCGAACCACCAACCTATTGGTTAACAGCCGAACGTGCTAACCATTGCACCACGGAAGCCCAAAAACTAAATGGTCGTCATTTATTGTGCAAAAACTTTGGCTTTCTACGTTACATTTCAGATCCCACAACACCGCTCCCGGGTGGGCTCGAACCACCAAACTATTGGTTAACAGCCGAACGCGCTAACCATTGAGCCACGGAAGCTCAGAAATTAAATGGTTGTCAGGTATTGTGGAAAACCTTGACATTTTACGTCACATCTGAGACCTCACAACACCGCTCCCGGATGGGATCGAACCACCAACCTATTGGTTAACAGCCGAACGCGCTAACCATTGCGCCACGGAAGCCCAAAAGTTAAATACTCGTCAGGTATTGTGTAAAAACCTTGACTTCTTACGTCACATCTGAGACCTCACAACACGGCTCCCGGATGGGGTCGAACCGCCAACCTATTGGTTAACAGCCGAACGCGCTAACCACTGCGCCACGGAAGCCCAAAAATTAAATGGTCGTCATTTATTGTGCAAAAACTTTGTCTTTCTACGTTATATTTGAGATCCCACAACACCGCTCCCGGGTGGGCTCGAACCACCAACCTATTGGTTAACAGCCGAACGCGCTAACCATTGCGCCACGGAAGCCCAAAAATTAAATGGTCGTCAGGTATTGTGGAAAAACTTTGACTTTTTACGTCACATCTGAGACCTCACAACACCGCTCCCGGATGGGCTCGAACCACCAACCTATTGGTTAACAGCCGAACGTGCTAACCATTGCACCACGGAAGCCCAAAAACTAAATGGTCGTCATTTATTGTGCAAAAACTTTGGCTTTCTACGTTACATTTCAGATCCCACAACACCGCTCCCGGGTGGGCTCGAACCACCAAACTATTGGTTAACAGCCGAACGCGCTAACCATTGAGCCACGGAAGCTCAGAAATTAAATGGTTGTCAGGTATTGTGGAAAACCTTGACATTTTACGTCACATCTGAGACCTCACAACACCGCTCCCGGATGGGATCGAACCACCAACCTATTGGTTAACAGCCGAACGTGCTAACCATTGCGCCACGGAAGCCCAAAAATTAAATGGTCGTCAGGTATTGTGGAAAAACTTTGGCTTTCTACGTTATATTTGAGATCACACAACACCGCTCCCGAGTGGGCTCGAACCACCAACCTATTGTTTAACAGCCGAACGCGCTAACCATTGCGCCAAGGAAGCCAAAATTTTAATACTCGTCAGGTATTGTGTAAAAACCTTGACTTTTTACGTCACATCTGAGACCTCACAACACCGCTCCCGGATGGGCTCAAACCACCAACCTATTGCTTAACAGCCGAACGCGCTAACCATTGCGCCACGGAAGCCCAAAAGCTAAATGCTTGTCAGGTATTGTGCAAAAAACTTGACTTTTTACGTCACATCTGAGACCTCACAACACCGCTCCCGGATGGGCTCGAACCACCAACCTATTGGTTAACAGCCGAACGCGCTAACCATTGCGCCACGGAAGCCCAAAAGTTAAATACTCGTCAGGTATTGTGTAAAAACCTTGACTTCGTACGTCACATCTGAGACCTCACAACACCGCTCCCGGATGGGCTCGAACCACCAACCTATTGGTTAACCGCCGAACGCGCTAACCATTGCGCCACGGAAGCCCAAAAGTTAAATGCTCGTCAGGTATTGTGTAAAAACCTTCACTTTTTACGTCACATCTGAGACCTCACAACACCGCTCCCGGATGGGCTCGAACCACCAACCTATTGGTTAACAGCCGAACGCGCTAACCATTGAGCCACGGAAGCTCAGAAATTAAATGGTTGTCAGGTGTTGTGGAAAAACTTTGGCTTTCTACGTTACATTTGAGACCCCACAACACCTCTCCCGGGTGGGCTCGAACCACCAACCTTTCGATTAACAGCTGAACGCGCTAACCATTGCGCCACGGAATCCCAAAAATTAAATGCTCGTCAGGTATTGTGTAAAAACCTTGACTTTTTACGTCACATCTGAGACCTCACAACACCGTTCCCGGATGGGCTCGAACCACCAACCTATTGGTTAACAGCCGAACGCGCTAACCATTGCGCCACGGAAGCCCAAAAGTTAAATACTCGTCAGGTATTGTGTAAAAACCTTGACTTCTTACGTCACATCTGAGACCTCACAACACGGCTCCCGGATGGGGTCGAACCACCAACCTATTGGTTAACAGCCGAACGCGCTAACCACTGCGCCACGGAAGCCCAAAAATTAAATGGTCGTCATTTATTGTGCAAAAACTTTGTCTTTCTACGTTATATTTGAGATCCCACAACACCGCTCCCGGGTGGGCTCGAACCACCAACCTATTGGTTAACAGCCGAACGCGCTAACCATTGCGCCACGGAAGCCCAAAAATTAAATGGTCGTCAGGTATTGTGGAAAAACTTTGACTTTTTACGTCACATCTGAGACCTCACAACACCGCTCCCGGATGGGCTCGAACCACCAACCTATTGGTTAACAGCCGAACGTGCTAACCATTGCACCACGGAAGCCCAAAAACTAAATGGTCGTCATTTATTGTGCAAAAACTTTGGCTTTCTACGTTACATTTCAGATCCCACAACACCGCTCCCGGGTGGGCTCGAACCACCAAACTATTGGTTAACAGCCGAACGCGCTAACCATTGAGCCACGGAAGCTCAGAAATTAAATGGTTGTCAGGTATTGTGGAAAACCTTGACATTTTACGTCACATCTGAGACCTCACAACACCGCTCCCGGATGGGATCGAACCACCAACCTATTGGTTAACAGCCGAACGTGCTAACCATTGCGCCACGGAAGCCCAAAAATTAAATGGTCGTCAGGTATTGTGGAAAAACTTTGGCTTTCTACGTTATATTTGAGATCACACAACACCGCTCCCGAGTGGGCTCGAACCACCAACCTATTGTTTAACAGCCGAACGCGCTAACCATTGCGCCAAGGAAGCCCAAAATTTTAATGCTCGTCAGGTATTGTGTAAAAACCTTGACTTTTTACGTCACCACTGAGACCTCACAACACCGCTCCCGGATGGGCTCGAACCACCAACCTATTGCTTAACAGCCGGACGCGCTAACCATTGCGCCACGGAAGCCCAAAAGCTAAATGCTCACAACACCGCTCCCGGATGGGCTCGAACCACCAACCTATTGGTTAACAGCCGAACGCGCTAACCATTGCGCCAAGGAAGCCAAAATTTTAATACTCGTCAGGTATTGTGTAAAAACCTTCACTTTTTACGTCACATCTGAGACCTCACAACACCGCTCCCGGATGGGCTCGAACCACCAACCTATTGCTTAACAGCCGAACGCGCTAACCATTGCGCCACGGAAGCCCAAAAGCTAAATGCTTGTCAGGTATTGTGCAAAAAACTTGACTTTTTACGTCACATCTGAGACCTCACAACACCGCTCCCGGATGGGCTCGAACCACCAACCTATTGGTTAACAGCCGAACGCGCTAACCATTGCGCCACGGAAGCCCAAAAGTTAACTACTCGTCAGGTATTGTGTAAAAACCTTGACTTCTTACGTCACATCTGAGACCTCACAACACCGCTCCCGGATGGGCTCGAACCACCAACCTATTGGTTAACCGCCGAACGCGCTAACCATTGCGCCACGGAAGCCCAAAAGTTAAATGCTCGTCAGGTATTGTGTAAAAACCTTCACTTTTTACGTCACATCTGAGACCTCACAACACCGCTCCCGGATGGGCTCGAACCACCAACCTATTGGTTAAAAGCCGAACGCGCTAACCATTGAGCCACGGAAGCTCAGAAACTAAATGGTTGTCAGGTGTTGTGGAAAAACTTTGGCTTTCTACGTTACATTTGAGACCCCACAACACCTCTCCCGGGTGGGCTCGAACCACCAACCTTTCGATTAACAGCTGAACGCGCTAACCATTGCGCCACGGAATCCCAAAAATTAAATGCTCGTCAGGTATTGTGTAAAAACCTTGACTTTTTACGTCACATCTGAGACCTCACAACACCGCTCCCGGATGGGCTCGAACCACCAACCTATTGGTTAACAGCCGAACGCGCTAACCATTGCGCCACGGAAGCCCAAAAGTTAAATACTCGTCAGGTATTGTGTAAAAACCTTGACTTCTTACGTCACATCTGAGACCTCACAACACCGCTCCCGGATGGGCTCGAACCACCAACCTATTGGTTAACAGCCGAACGCGCTAACCATTGCGCCACGGAAGCCCAAAAGTTAAATGCTTGTCAGGTATTGTGTAAAAACCTTGACTTTTTACGTCACATCTGAGACCTCACAACACCGCTCCCGGATGGGCTCGAACCACCAACCTATTGGTTAACAGCCGAACGCGCTAACCATTGCGCCACGGAAGCCCAAAAGTTAAATGCTCGTTAGGTATTGTGTAAAAACCTTGACTTTTTACGTCACATCTGAGACCTCACAACACGGCTCCCGGATGGGCTCGAACCACCAACCTATTGGTTAACAGCCGAACGCGCTAACCATTGCGCCACGGAAGCCCAAAAGTTAAATGCTCGTTAGGTATTGTGTAAAAACCTTGACTTTTTACGTCACATCTGAGACCTCACAACACGGCTCCCGGATGGGGTCGAACCACCAACCTATTGGTTAACAGCCGAACGCGCTAACCACTTCGCCACGGAAGCCCAAAAATTAAATGGTTGTCAGGTATTGTGGAAAACCTTGACTTTTTACGTCACATCTGAGACCTCACAACACCGATCCCGGATGGGCTCGAACCACCAACCTATTGGTTAACAGCCAAACGTGCTAACCATTGCGCCACGGAAGCCCAAAAATTAAATGGTCGTCAGGTATTGTGGAAAAACTTTGGCTTTCTACGTTACATTTGAGATCACACAACACCGCTCCCGGGTGTCCTCGAACCACCAACCTATTGGTTAACAGCCGAACGCGCTAACCATTGAGCCACGGAAGCTCAGAAATTAAATGATTGTCAGGTATTGTGGAAAAACTTTGGCTTTCTACGTTACATTTGAGACCCCACAACACCTTTCCCGGGTGGGCTCGAACCACCAACCTTTCGATTAACAGCTGAACGCGCTAACCATTGCGCCACGGAAGCCCAAAAATTAAATGCTCGTCAGGTATTGTGTAAAAACCTTGACTTTTTACGTCACATCTGAGACCTCACAACACCGCTCCCGGATGGGCTCGAACCACCAACTTATTGGTTAACAGCCGAACGCGCTAAACATTGCGCCACGGAAGCCCAAAAGTTAAATGCTCGTCAGGTATTGTGTAAAAACTTTGACTTTTTACGTCACATCTGAGACCTCACAACACCGCTCCCGGGAGGGCTCGAACCACCAACCTATTGGTTAACAGCCGAACGCGCTAACCATTGCGCCACGGAAGCCCAAAAGTTAAATGCTCGTCAGGTATTGTGTAAAAACCTTGACTTTTTACGTCAAATCTGAGACCTCACAACACCGCTCCCGGATGGGGTCGAACCACCAACCTATTGGTTAACAGCCGAACGCGCTAACCACTGCGCCACGGACGCCCAAAAATTAAATGGTTGCCAGGTATTGTTGAAAAGTTACGACTTTTCACGCTACTTCTGAGACCCCACAAATCCTCTCTCGTTTGGGCTCGAACCACCAACCTTTCGGTTAACAGCTGAACGCGCTAACCATTGCGCCACTGAGGCCCAAAAATTAAATGGTCGTCAGGTATTGTGGAAAAACTTTGGCTATTTACGTTACATTTGAGATCCCAAAACACCGCTCCCCGGTGGGCTCGAACCACCAACCTATTGGTTAACAGCCGAACGCGCTAACCATTGAGCCACGGAAGCTCAGTAAATAAATGGTTATCACGTATTATGGAAAAAGTTTAACTTTTCACGCTACATCTGAGACCTCACAACACCGCTCCCGGATGGGCTCGAAACACCAACCTTTCGATTAACAGCTGAACGCGCTAACCATTGAGCCACGGAAGCTCAGAAATTAAATGGTTGTCACGTATTGTGGAAAAGTTTTGACTTTTTACGCTACATCTGAGACCACACAATACCTCTTCCGGGCGGGCTCGAACCACCAACCTTTCGATTAACAGCTGAACGCGCTAACCATTGCGCCACGGAAGCCCAAAAGTTAAATGTTCGTCAGGTGTTGTGGAAAAACTCTGACATTTTACGTTACATCTGAGACGTCACAACACCGCTCCCGGGAGGGCTCGAACCACCAACCTTTCGATTAACAGCCGAACGCGCTAACCATTGAGCCACGGAAGCTCAGAAATTAAATGGTTGTCACGTATTGTGGAAAAGTTTTGACTTTTTACGCTACATCTGAGACCACACAATACCTCTTCCGGGCGGGCTCGAACCACCAACCTTTCGATTAACAGCTGAACGCGCTAACCATTGCGCCACGGAAGCCCAAAAGTTAAATGTTCGTCAGGTGTTGTGGAAAAACTCTGACATTTTACGTTACATCTGAGACGTCACAACACCGCTCCCGGGAGGGCTCGAACCACCAACCTTTCGGTTAACAGCTGAACGCGCTGACCATTGCGCCACTGAAGCCCAAAAATTAAATTTTCGTCAGGTATTGAGGTAAAACCTTGACTTTTTACTTCACATCTGAGACCTCACAACACCGCTCCCGGATGGGCTCGAACCACCAACCTTTCGGTTAACAGCCGAACGCGCTAACCATTCGCCACGGACGCCCAAAAATTAAATGGTCGTCAGGTATTGTGGAAAAACTTTGGCTATTTACGTTACATTTGAGATCCAAAAACACCGCTCCCGGGTGGGCTCGAACCACCAACCTATTGGTTAACAGCCGAACGCGCTAACCATTGAGCCACGGAAGATCAGAAATTAAATGGTTGTCACGTATTGTGGAAAAGTTTTGACTTTTAACGCTACATCTGAGACCCCACAACACCTCTTCCGGGTGGTCTCGAACCACCAACCTTTCGATTAAGAGCTGGACGCGCTAATTACTGCGCCACGGAAGCCCAAAAATTAAATGTTCGTCAGGTATTGTGGAAAAACTCTGACATTTTACGTAACATCTGAGACGTCACAACACCGCTCCCGGATGGGCTCGAACCACCAACCTTTCGGTTAACAGCCGAACGCGCTAGCCATTGCGCCACGGACGCCCAAAAATTAAATGGTCGTCAGGTGTTGTGGAAAAACTCTGACTTTTCACGCTACATCTGAGACCTCACAACACCTCTCCCGGGTGGGCTCGAACCACCAACCTTTCGATTAACAGCTGAACGCGCTAACCATTGCGTCACGGAAGCCCAAAAATTAAATGTTCGTCAGGTATTGTGGAAAAACTCTGACATTTTACGTAACATCTGAGACGTCACAACACCGCTCCCGGATGGGCTCGAACCACCAACCTTTCGGTTAACAGCCGAACGCGCTAGCCATTGCGCCACGGACGCCCAAAAATTAAATGGTCGTCAGGTGTTGTGGAAAAACTCTGACTTTTCACGCTACATCTGAGACCTCACAACACCTCTCCCGGATGGGCTCGAACCACCAACCTATGGGTTAATAGCCGAACGCGCTAAACATTGAGCCACAGAAGCTAAGAAATTGAATGGTTGTTAGGTTTTGTGGATAAGTTATGACTTTTTACGTTACATCTGAGACCCTACAACACCTCTCCCAGGTGGGCTCGAACCACCACCCTTTCGGTTAACAGCCGAACGCGCTAACCATTGCGCCACGGACGCCCAAAAAAAAATGGTCGTCAGGTATTGTGGAAAAACTTTGGCTTTTTACTTCACATCTGAGCACTCACAACACCGCTCCCGGCTGGGCTCGAACCACCAACCTTTCGGTTAACAGCCGAACGCGCTAACCATTGCGCCACGGACACCCAAAAATTAAATGGTCGTCAGGTATTGTGGAAAAACTTTGGCTATTAACGTTACATTTGAGATCCCAAAACACCGCTCCCGGGTGGGCTCGAACCACCAACCTATTGCTTAAAAGCCGAACGTGCTAACCATTGAGCCACGGAAGCTCAGAAAATAAATGGTTATCACGTATTATGGAAAAAGTTTGACTTTTCACGCTACATCTGAGACCTCACAAGACCGCTCCCGGATGGGCTCGAACCACCAACCTTTCGATTAACAGCCGAACGCGCTAACATTGAGCCACGGAAGCCCAAAAATTAAATGTTCGTCAGGACAATAAATAAAAATGTACCTCGATTTTTAATAACATTTTCAAAATCGACGTAACTCGGCCTAAGAAAAACATTTTGAGTATTTGTTCACTATTTTCAAATATAACCACTGAAACCATTATTTGTGTAATTTTTGCGTTAATTCAAGCAAATGTAACGATATTCATTCAACAAACTGTTAAAATTCAATTTTAAATAAGAAATCGTTGTCACGGATTTTGTATCTTGAAGAAAAAAAACATGCGATTTTTTCTGTACACTTTTAAATGCATTTTTTTCTGGAGAAATGTTTGACCGAATTCAGCTTAATTCCCTATAAAACACTCATTAAAAGTGATTTCATCTCGATTGAACAATAATTAAAAATGTACCTCGATTTTAAATAACATTTTAAAAATCGACGTTTCACCGCCAACGAAGCATATTTTGAGTATTTCTTCACTATTTACAAATATATTCACTGAAACCATTATTTTTATACTTTTTGCTTTAATTCAAGCAAATGTAACGATATTCAATCAAAAAACTGTTAAAATTAAATTTTTCAATAAGAAATCGTTGTCACGGATTTTGTATCTTGAAGAAGCAAAACATGCGATTTTTTCGGTACTTTTTTGAATGCATTTTTTTCTGGTGAGATTTTTGACCGAATTCAGCTTAATTCCCTATAAAACACTCATTAAAAGTGATTTCATCTCGATTGAACAATAATTAAAAATTTACCTCGATTTTTAATAACATTTTCAAAATCGACGTTTCACGGTCAAAGAAGCATACTTTGAGTATTTCTTCACTATTTTCAAATATGTTCACTGAAACCATTATTTTTATACTTTTTGCTTTAATTCAAGCAAATGTAACGATATTCAATCAAAAAACTGTTAAAATTAAGTTTTTCAATAAGAAATCGTTGTCACGGATTTTGTATCTTGAAGAAGAAAGACATGCGATTTTTTCGGTACTTTTTTGAATGCATTTTTTTCTGGAGAAATTTTTGACCGAATTCAGCTTAATTCCCTATAAAACACTCATTAAAAGTGATTTCATCTCGAATGAACAATAAATAAAAATGTACCTCGATTTTTAATAACATTTTCAAAATCGACGTTTCACCGCCAACGAAGCATATTTGAGTACTTCTTCACTATTTACAAATATATTCACTGAAACCATTATTTTTATACTTTTTGCTTTAATTCAAGCAAATGTAACGATATTCAATCAAAAAACTGTTAAAATTAAATTTTTCAATAAGAAATCGTTGTCACGGATTTAAAATGTTATTAAAAATCGAGGTACATTTTTATTTATTGTTCAATCGAGATGAAATCACTTTTAATGAGTGTTTTATAGGGAATTAAGCTGAATTCGGTCAAAAATTTCTCCTGAAAAAAATGCATTCAAAAAAGTGCCGAAAAAATCGCATGTTTTTCTTCTTCAAGATACAAAATCCGTGACAACGATTTCTTATTGAAAAATTTAATTTTAACAGTTTTTTGATTGAATATCGTTAAATTTGCTTGAATTAAAGCAAAAAGTATAAATATAATGGTTTCAGTGAACATATTTGAAAATAGTGAAGAAATACTCAAAGTATGCTTCTTTGGCCGTGAAACGTCGATTTTGAAAATGTTATTAAAAATCGAGGTAAATTTTTAATTATTGTTCAATCGAGATGAAATCCATTTCAATGAGTGTTTTATAGGGAATTAAACTGAATTCGGTCAAACATTTCTCCAGAAAAAAATGCATTCAAAAGTGTACCGAAAAAATCGCATGTTTTTTTTCTTCAAGATACAAAATCCTTGACAACGATTTCTTATTTAAAATTGAATTTTAACAGTTTGTTGAATGAATATCGTTACATTTGCTTGAATTAACGCAAAAATTACAAAAATAATGGTTTCAGTGGTTATATTTGAAAACAGTGAACAAATACTCAAAATGTTTTTCTTAGGCCGAGTTACGTCGACTTTGAAAATGTTATTAAAAATCGAGGTACATTTTTATTTATTGTTCAATCGAGATGAAATCACTTTTAATGAGTGTTTTTATAGGGAATTAAACTGAATTCGGTCAAACATTTCTCCAGAAAAAAATGCATTCAAAAGTGTACCGAAAAAATCGCATGTTTTTTTCTTCAAGATACAAAATCCGTGACAACGATTTCTTATTTAAAATTGAATTTTAACAGTTTGTTGAATGAATATCGTTACATTTGCTTGAATTAACGCAAAAATTACAAAAATAATGGTTTCAGTGTTTATATTTGAAAACAGTGAACAAATACTCAAAATGTTTTTCTTAGGCCGAGTTACGTCGATTTTGAAAATGTTATTAAAAATCGAGGTACATTTTTATTTATTGTTCAATCGAGATGAAATCACTTTCAATGAGTGTTTTATAGGGAATTAAGCTGAATTCGGTCAAAAATTTCTCCAGAAAAAAATGCATTCAAAAAAGTACCGAAAAAATCGCATGTTTTTCTTCTTCAAGATACAAAATCCGTGACAACGATTTCTTATTGAAAAATTTAATTTTAACAGTTTTTTGATTGAATATCGTTACATTTGCTTGAATTAAAGCAAAAAGTATAAATATAATGGTTTCAGTGAACATATTTGAAAATAGTGAAGAAATACTCAAAGTATGCTTCTTTGGCCGTGAAACGTCGATTTTGAAAATGTTATTAAAAATCGAGGTAAATTTTTAATTATTGTTCAATCGAGATGAAATCCATTTCAATGAGTGTTTTATAGGGAATTAAGCTGAATTCGGTCAAACATTTCTCCAGAAAAAAATGCATTCAAAAGTGTACCGAAAAAATCGCATGTTTTTTTTCTTCAAGATACAAAATCCTTGACAACGATTTCTTATTTAAAATTGAATTTTAACAGTTTATTGAATGAATATCGTTACATTTGCTTGAATTAACGCAAAAATTACAAAAATAATGGTTTCAGTGGTTATATTTGAAAACAGTGAACAAATACTCAAAATGTTTTTCTTAGGCCGAGTTACGTCGACTTTGAAAATGTTATTAAAAATCGAGGTACATTTTTATTTATTGTTCAATCGAGATGAAATCACTTTTAATGAGTGTTTTTATAGGGAATTAAACTGAATTCGGTCAAACATTTCTCCAGAAAAAAATGCATTCAAAAGTGTACCGAAAAAATCGCATGTTTTTTTTCTTCAAGATACAAAATCCTTGACAACGATTTCTTATTTAAAATTGAATTTTAACAGTTTGTTGAATGAATATCGTTACATTTGCTTGAATTAACGCAAAAATTACAAAAATAATGGTTTCAGTGGTTATATTTGAAAACAGTGAACAAATACTCAAAATGTTTTTCTTAGGCCGAGTTACGTCGACTTTGAAAATGTTATTAAAAATCGAGGTACATTTTTATTTATTGTTCAATCGAGATGAAATCACTTTTAATGAGTGTTTTTATAGGGAATTAAACTGAATTCGGTCAAACATTTCTCCAGAAAAAAATGCATTCAAAAGTGTACCGAAAAAATCGCATGTTTTTTTCTTCAAGATACAAAATCCGTGACAACGATTTCTTATTTAAAATTGAATTTTAACAGTTTGTTGAATGAATATCGTTACATTTGCTTGAATTAACGCAAAAATTACAAAAATAATGGTTTCAGTGTTTATATTTGAAAACAGTGAACAAATACTCAAAATGTTTTTCTTAGGCCGAGTTACGTCGATTTTGAAAATGTTATTAAAAATCGAGGTACATTTTTATTTATTGTTCAATCGAGATGAAATCACTTTCAATGAGTGTTTTATAGGGAATTAAGCTGAATTCGGTCAAAAATTTCTCCAGAAAAAAATGCATTCAAAAAAGTACCGAAAAAATCGCATGTTTTTCTTCTTCAAGATACAAAATCCGTGACAACGATTTCTTATTGAAAAATTTAATTTTAACAGTTTTTTGATTGAATATCGTTACATTTGCTTGAATTAAAGCAAAAAGTATAAATATAATGGTTTCAGTGAACATATTTGAAAATAGTGAAGAAATACTCAAAGTATGCTTCTTTGGCCGTGAAACGTCGATTTTGAAAATGTTATTAAAAATCGAGGTAAATTTTTAATTATTGTTCAATCGAGATGAAATCCATTTCAATGAGTGTTTTATAGGGAATTAAGCTGAATTCGGTCAAACATTTCTCCAGAAAAAAATGCATTCAAAAGTGTACCGAAAAAATCGCATGTTTTTTTTCTTCAAGATACAAAATCCTTGACAACGATTTCTTATTTAAAATTGAATTTTAACAGTTTATTGAATGAATATCGTTACATTTGCTTGAATTAACGCAAAAATTACAAAAATAATGGTTTCAGTGGTTATATTTGAAAACAGTGAACAAATACTCAAAATGTTTTTCTTAGGCCGAGTTACGTCGACTTTGAAAATGTTATTAAAAATCGAGGTACATTTTTATTTATTGTTCAATCGAGATGAAATCACTTTTAATGAGTGTTTTTATAGGGAATTAAACTGAATTCGGTCAAACATTTCTCCAGAAAAAAATGCATTCAAAAGTGTACCGAAAAAATCGCATGTTTTTTTTCTTCAAGATACAAAATCCTTGACAACGATTTCTTATTTAAAATTGAATTTTAACAGTTTGTTGAATGAATATCGTTACATTTGCTTGAATTAACGCAAAAATTACAAAAATAATGGTTTCAGTGGTTATATTTGAAAACAGTGAACAAATACTCAAAATGTTTTTCTTAGGCCGAGTTACGTCGACTTTGAAAATGTTATTAAAAATCGAGGTACATTTTTATTTATTGTTCAATCGAGATGAAATCACTTTTAATGAGTGTTTTTATAGGGAATTAAACTGAATTCGGTCAAACATTTCTCCAGAAAAAAATGCATTCAAAAGTGTACCGAAAAAATCGCATGTTTTTTTCTTCAAGATACAAAATCCGTGACAACGATTTCTTATTTAAAATTGAATTTTAACAGTTTGTTGAATGAATATCGTTACATTTGCTTGAATTAACGCAAAAATTACAAAAATAATGGTTTCAGTGTTTATATTTGAAAACAGTGAACAAATACTCAAAATGTTTTTCTTAGGCCGAGTTACGTCGATTTTGAAAATGTTATTAAAAATCGAGGTACATTTTTATTTATTGTTCAATCGAGATGAAATCACTTTCAATGAGTGTTTTATAGGGAATTAAGCTGAATTCGGTCAAAAATTTCTCCAGAAAAAAATGCATTCAAAAAAGTACCGAAAAAATCGCATGTTTTTCTTCTTCAAGATACAAAATCCGTGACAACGATTTCTTATTGAAAAATTTAATTTTAACAGTTTTTTGATTGAATATCGTTACATTTGCTTGAATTAAAGCAAAAAGTATAAATATAATGGTTTCAGTGAACATATTTGAAAATAGTGAAGAAATACTCAAAGTATGCTTCTTTGGCTGTGAAACGTCGATTTTGAAAATGTTATTAAAAATCGAGGTAAATTTTTAATTATTGTTCAATCGAGATGAAATCCATTTCAATGAGTGTTTTATAGGGAATTAAGCTGAATTCGGTCAAACATTTCTCCAGAAAAAAATGCATTCAAAAGTGTACCGAAAAAATCGCATGTTTTTTTTCTTCAAGATACAAAATCCTTGACAACGATTTCTTATTTAAAATTGAATTTTAACAGTTTATTGAATGAATATCGTTACATTTGCTTGAATTAACGCAAAAATTACAAAAATAATGGTTTCAGTGGTTATATTTGAAAACAGTGAACAAATACTCAAAATGTTTTTCTTAGGCCGAGTTACGTCGACTTTGAAAATGTTATTAAAAATCGAGGTACATTTTTATTTATTGTTCAATCGAGATGAAATCACTTTTAATGAGTGTTTTTATAGGGAATTAAACTGAATTCGGTCAAACATTTCTCCAGAAAAAAATGCATTCAAAAGTGTACCGAAAAAATCGCATGTTTTTTTTCTTCAAGATACAAAATCCTTGACAACGATTTCTTATTTAAAATTGAATTTTAACAGTTTGTTGAATGAATATCGTTACATTTGCTTGAATTAACGCAAAAATTACAAAAATAATGGTTTCAGTGGTTATATTTGAAAACAGTGAACAAATACTCAAAATGTTTTTCTTAGGCCGAGTTACGTCGACTTTGAAAATGTTATTAAAAATCGAGGTACATTTTTATTTATTGTTCAATCGAGATGAAATCACTTTTAATGAGTGTTTTTATAGGGAATTAAACTGAATTCGGTCAAACATTTCTCCAGAAAAAAATGCATTCAAAAGTGTACCGAAAAAATCGCATGTTTTTTTCTTCAAGATACAAAATCCGTGACAACGATTTCTTATTTAAAATTGAATTTTAACAGTTTGTTGAATGAATATCGTTACATTTGCTTGAATTAACGCAAAAATTACAAAAATAATGGTTTCAGTGTTTATATTTGAAAACAGTGAACAAATACTCAAAATGTTTTTCTTAGGCCGAGTTACGTCGATTTTGAAAATGTTATTAAAAATCGAGGTACATTTTTATTTATTGTTCAATCGAGATGAAATCACTTTCAATGAGTGTTTTATAGGGAATTAAGCTGAATTCGGTCAAAAATTTCTCCAGAAAAAAATGCATTCAAAAAAGTACCGAAAAAATCGCATGTTTTTCTTCTTCAAGATACAAAATCCGTGACAACGATTTCTTATTGAAAAATTTAATTTTAACAGTTTTTTGATTGAATATCGTTACATTTGCTTGAATTAAAGCAAAAAGTATAAATATAATGGTTTCAGTGAACATATTTGAAAATAGTGAAGAAATACTCAAAGTATGCTTCTTTGGCCGTGAAACGTCGATTTTGAAAATGTTATTAAAAATCGAGGTAAATTTTTAATTATTGTTCAATCGAGATGAAATCCATTTCAATGAGTGTTTTATAGGGAATTAAGCTGAATTCGGTCAAACATTTCTCCAGAAAAAAATGCATTCAAAAGTGTACCGAAAAAATCGCATGTTTTTTTTCTTCAAGATACAAAATCCTTGACAACGATTTCTTATTTAAAATTGAATTTTAACAGTTTATTGAATGAATATCGTTACATTTGCTTGAATTAACGCAAAAATTACAAAAATAATGGTTTCAGTGGTTATATTTGAAAACAGTGAACAAATACTCAAAATGTTTTTCTTAGGCCGAGTTACGTCGACTTTGAAAATGTTATTAAAAATCGAGGTACATTTTTATTTATTGTTCAATCGAGATGAAATCACTTTTAATGAGTGTTTTTATAGGGAATTAAACTGAATTCGGTCAAACATTTCTCCAGAAAAAAATGCATTCAAAAGTGTACCGAAAAAATCGCATGTTTTTTTCTTCAAGATACAAAATCCGTGACAACGATTTCTTATTTAAAATTGAATTTTAACAGTTTGTTGAATGAATATCGTTACATTTGCTTGAATTAACGCAAAAATTACAAAAATAATGGTTTCAGTGTTTATATTTGAAAACAGTGAACAAATACTCAAAATGTTTTTCTTAGGCCGAGTTACGTCGATTTTGAAAATGTTATTAAAAATCGAGGTACATTTTTATTTATTGTTCAATCGAGATGAAATCACTTTCAATGAGTGTTTTATAGGGAATTAAGCTGAATTCGGTCAAAAATTTCTCCAGAAAAAAATGCATTCAAAAAAGTACCGAAAAAATCGCATGTTTTTCTTCTTCAAGATACAAAATCCGTGACAACGATTTCTTATTGAAAAATTTAATTTTAACAGTTTTTTGATTGAATATCGTTACATTTGCTTGAATTAAAGCAAAAAGTATAAATATAATGGTTTCAGTGAACATATTTGAAAATAGTGAAGAAATACTCAAAGTATGCTTCTTTGGCCGTGAAACGTCGATTTTGAAAATGTTATTAAAAATCGAGGTAAATTTTTAATTATTGTTCAATCGAGATGAAATCCATTTCAATGAGTGTTTTATAGGGAATTAAGCTGAATTCGGTCAAACATTTCTCCAGAAAAAAATGCATTCAAAAGTGTACCGAAAAAATCGCATGTTTTTTTTCTTCAAGATACAAAATCCTTGACAACGATTTCTTATTTAAAATTGAATTTTAACAGTTTATTGAATGAATATCGTTACATTTGCTTGAATTAACGCAAAAATTACAAAAATAATGGTTTCAGTGGTTATATTTGAAAACAGTGAACAAATACTCAAAATGTTTTTCTTAGGCCGAGTTACGTCGACTTTGAAAATGTTATTAAAAATCGAGGTACATTTTTATTTATTGTTCAATCGAGATGAAATCACTTTTAATGAGTGTTTTTATAGGGAATTAAACTGAATTCGGTCAAACATTTCTCCAGAAAAAAATGCATTCAAAAGTGTACCGAAAAAATCGCATGTTTTTTTCTTCAAGATACAAAATCCGTGACAACGATTTCTTATTTAAAATTGAATTTTAACAGTTTGTTGAATGAATATCGTTACATTTGCTTGAATTAACGCAAAAATTACAAAAATAATGGTTTCAGTGTTTATATTTGAAAACAGTGAACAAATACTCAAAATGTTTTTCTTAGGCCGAGTTACGTCGATTTTGAAAATGTTATTAAAAATCGAGGTACATTTTTATTTATTGTTCAATCGAGATGAAATCACTTTCAATGAGTGTTTTATAGGGAATTAAGCTGAATTCGGTCAAAAATTTCTCCAGAAAAAAATGCATTCAAAAAAGTACCGAAAAAATCGCATGTTTTTCTTCTTCAAGATACAAAATCCGTGACAACGATTTCTTATTGAAAAATTGAATTTTAACAGTTTTTTGAATGAATATCGTTACATTTGCTTGAATTAAAGCAAAAAGTATAAAAATAATGGTTTCAGTGGTTATATTTGAAAATAGTGAAGAAATACTCAAAATATGCTTCTTTGGCCGTGAAACGTCGATTTTGAAAATGTTATTAAAAATCGAGGTAAATTTTTATTTATTGTTCAATCGAGATGAAATCACTTTTAATGAGTGTTTTATAGGGAATTAAGCTGAATTCGGTAAAAAATTTCTCCAGAAAAAAATGCATTCAAAAAAGTACCGAAAAAATCGCATGTTTTCTTCTTCAAGATACAAAATCCGTGACAACGATTTCTTATTTAAAATTGAATTTTAACAGATTATTGAATGAATATCGTTACATTTGCTTGAATTAACGCAAAAATTACAAAAATAATGGTTTCAGTGGTTATATTTGAAAATAGAGAACAAATACTCAAAATTTTTTTCTTTGGCCGAGTTACGTCGATTTTGAAAATGTTATTAAAAATCGAGGTACATTTTTTTTCATTGTTCAATCGAGATGAAGTCACTTTTAATGAGTGTTTTATAGGGAATTAAGCTGAATTCGGTAAAAAATTTCTCCAGAAAAAAATGCATTCAAAAGTGTACCGAAAAAATCGCATGTTTTTCTTCTTCAAGATACAAAATCCGTGACAACGATTTCTTATTGAAAAATTAAATTTTAACAGTTTTTTGAATGAATATCGTTACATTTGCTTGAATTAAACCAAAAGGATAAAAATAATGGTTTCAGTGGTTATATTTGAAAATAGTGAAGAAATACTCAAAATATGCTTCTTTGGCCGTGAAACGTCGATTTTGAAAATGTTATTAAAAATCGAGGTAAATTTTTAATTATTGTTCAATCGAGATGAAATCACTTTCAATGAGTGTTTTATAGGGAATTAAGCTGAATTCGGTCAAACATTTCTCCAGAAAAAAATGCATTCAAAAGTGTACCGAAAAAATCGCATGTTTTTCTTCTTCAAGATACAAAATCCGTGACAACGATTTCTTATTGAAAAATTGAATTTTAACAGTTTTTTGAATGAATATCGTTACATTTGCTTGAATTAAAGCAAAAAGTATAAAAATAATGGTTTCAGTGGTTATATTTGAAAATAGTGAAGAAATACTCAAAATATGCTTCTTTGGCCGTGAAACGTCGATTTTGAAAATGTTATTAAAAATCGAGGTACATTTTTATTTATTGTTCAATCGAGATGAAATCACTTTCAATGAGTGTTTTATAGGGAATTAAGCTGAATTCGGTCAAAAATTTCTCCAGAAAAAAATGCATTCAAAAAAGTACCGAAAAAATCGCATGTTTTTCTTCTTCAAGATACAAAATCCGTGACAACGATTTCTTATTTAAAATTGAATTTTAACAGTTTATTGAATGAATATCGTTACATTTGCTTGAATTAACGCAAAAATTACAAAAATAATGGTTTCAGTGGTTATATTTGAAAATAGAGAACAAATACTCAAAATGTTTTTCTTAGGCCGAGTTACGTCGATTTTGAAAATGTTATTAAAAATCGAGGTACATTTTTATTTATTGTTCAATCGAGATGAAATCACTTTTAATGAGTGTTTTTATAGGGAATTAAACTGAATTCGGTCAAACATTTCTCCAGAAAAAAATGCATTCAAAAGTGTACCGAAAAAATCGCATGTTTTTTTTCTTCAAGATACAAAATCCGTGACAACGATTTCTTATTTAAAATTGAATTTTAACAGTTTGTTGAATGAATATCGTTACATTTGCTTGAATTAACGCAAAAATTACAAAAATAATGGTTTCAGTGTTTATATTTGAAAACAGTGAACAAATACTCAAAATGTTTTTCTTAGGCCGAGTTACGTCGATTTTGAAAATGTTATTAAAAATCGAGGTACATTTTTATTTATTGTTCAATCGAGATGAAATCACTTTTAATGAGTGTTTTTATAGGGAATTAAACTGAATTCGGTCAAACATTTCTCCAGAAAAAAATGCATTCAAAAGTGTACCGAAAAAATCGCATGTTTTTTTTCTTCAAGATACAAAATCCGTGACAACGATTTCTTATTTAAAATTGAATTTTAACAGTTTGTTGAATGAATATCGTTACATTTGCTTGAATTAACGCAAAAATTACAAAAATAATGGTTTCAGTGTTTATATTTGAAAACAGTGAACAAATACTCAAAATGTTTTTCTTAGGCCGAGTTACGTCGATTTTGAAAATGTTATTAAAAATCGAGGTACATTTTTATTTATTGTTCAATCGAGATGAAATCACTTTCAATGAGTGTTTTATAGGGAATTAAGCTGAATTCGGTCAAAAATTTCTCCAGAAAAAAATGCATTCAAAAAAGTACCGAAAAAATCGCATGTTTTTCTTCTTCAAGATACAAAATCCGTGACAACGATTTCTTATTGAAAAATTGAATTTTAACAGTTTTTTGAATGAATATCGTTACATTTGCTTGAATTAAAGCAAAAAGTATAAAAATAATGGTTTCAGTGGTTATATTTGAAAATAGTGAAGAAATACTCAAAATATGCTTCTTTGGCCGTGAAACGTCGATTTTGAAAATGTTATTAAAAATCGAGGTAAATTTTTATTTATTGTTCAATCGAGATGAAATCACTTTTAATGAGTGTTTTATAGAGAATTAAGCTGAATTCGGTAAAAAATTTCTCCAGAAAAAAATGCATTCAAAAAAGTACCGAAAAAATCGCATGTTTTCTTCTTCAAGATACAAAATCCGTGACAACGATTTCTTATTTAAAATTGAATTTTAACAGTTTATTGAATGAATATCGTTACATTTGCTTGAATTAACGCAAAAATTACAAAAATAATGGTTTCAGTGGTTATATTTGAAAATAGAGAACAAATACTCAAAATTTTTTTCTTTGGCCGAGTTACGTCGATTTTGAAAATGTTATTAAAAATCGAGGTACATTTTTTTTCATTGTTCAATCGAGATGAAGTCACTTTTAATGAGTGTTTTATAGGGAATTAAGCTGAATTCGGTCAAAAATTTCTCCAGAAAAAAATGCATTCAAAAGTGTACCGAAAAAATCGCATGTTTTTCTTCTTCAAGATACAAAATCCGTGACAACGATTTCTTATTGAAAAATTAAATTTTAACAGTTTTTTGAATGAATATCGTTACATTTGCTTGAATTAAACCAAAAGGATAAAAATAATGGTTTCAGTGGTTATATTTGAAAATAGTGAAGAAATACTCAAAATATGCTTCTTTGGCCGTGAAACGTCGATTTTGAAAATGTTATTAAAAATCGAGGTACATTTTTATTTATTGTTCAATCAAGATGAAATCACTTTTAATGAGTGTTTTATAGGGAATTAAGCTGAATTCGGTCAAAAATTTCTCCAGAAAAAAATGCATTCAAAAAAGTACCGAAAAAATCGCATGTTTTTCTTCTTCAAGATACAAAATCCGTGACAACGATTTGTTATTGAAAATTGAATTTTTACAGTTTTTTGAATGAATATAATTACATTTGCTTGAATTAAAGCAAAAAGTATAAAAGTAATGGTTTCAGTGGTTATATTTGAAAATAGTGAAGAAATACTCAAAATATGCTTCTTTGGCCGTGAAACGTCGATTTTGAAAATGTTATTAAAAATCGAGGTACATTTGTATTTATTGTTCAATCGAGATGAAATCACTTTTAATGAGTGTTTTATAGGGAATTAAGCTGAATTCGGTCAAAAATTTCTCCAGAAAAAAATGCATTCAAAAAAGTACCGAAAAAATCGCATGTTTTTCTTCTTCAAGACACAAAATCCGTGAATACGATTTCTTATTGAAAATTGAATTTTAACAGTTTTTTGAATGAATATCGTTACATTTGCTTGAATTAACGCAAAAATTACAAAAATAATGGTTTCAGTGGTTATATTTGATAACAGTGAACAAATACTCAAAATGTTTTTCTTAGGCCGAGTTACGTCGATTTTGAAAATGTTATTAAAAATCGAGGTAAATTTTTAATTATTGTTCAATCGAGATGAAATCACTTTCAATGAGTGTTTTATAGGGAATTAAGCTGAATTCGGTCAAACATTTCTCCAGAAAAAAATGCATTCAAAAGTGTACCGAAAAAATCGCATGTTTTTCTTCTTCAAGATACAAAATCCGTGACAACGATTTCTTATTGAAAAATTGAATTTTAACAGTTTTTTGAATGAATATCGTTACATTTGCTTGAATTAAAGCAAAAAGTATAAAAATAATGGTTTCAGTGGTTATATTTGAAAATAGTGAAGAAATACTCAAAATATGCTTCTTTGGCCGTGAAACGTCGATTTTGAAAATGTTATTAAAAATCGAGGTACATTTTTATTTATTGTTCAATCGAGATGAAATCACTTTCAATGAGTGTTTTATAGGGAATTAAGCTGAATTCGGTCAAAAATTTCTCCAGAAAAAAATGCATTCAAAAAAGTACCGAAAAAATCGCATGTTTTTCTTCTTCAAGATACAAAATCCGTGACAACGATTTCTTATTTAAAATTGAATTTTAACAGTTTATTGAATGAATATCGTTACATTTGCTTGAATTAACGCAAAAATTACTAAAATAATGGTTTCAGTGGTTATATTTGAAAATAGAGAACAAATACTCAAAATGTTTTTCTTAGGCCGAGTTACGTCGATTTTGAAAATGTTATTAAAAATCGAGGTACATTTTTATTTATTGTTCAATCGAGATGAAATCACTTTTAATGAGTGTTTTATAGGGAATTAAGCTGAATTCGGTCAAAAATTTCTCCAGAAAAAAATGCATTCAAAAAAGTACCGAAAAAATCGCATGTTTTTCTTCTTCAAGATACAAAATCCGTGACAACGATTTCTTATTGAAAAATTAAATTTTAACAGTTTTTTGATTGAATATCGTTACATTTGCTTGAATTAAAGCAAAAAGTATAAAAATAATGGTTTCAGTGAATATATTTGTAAATAGTGAAGAAACACTCAAAATATGCTTCGTTGGCGGTGAAACGTCGATTTTTAAAATGTTATTAAAAATCGAGGTAAATTTTTAATTATTGTTCAATCGAGATGAAATCACTTTCAATGAGTGTTTTATAGGGAATTAAGCTGAATGCGGTCAAACATTTCTCCAGAAAAAAATGCATTCAAAAGTGTACCGAAAAAATCGCATGTTTTTCTTCTTCAAGATACAAAATCCGTGACAACGATTTCTTATTTAAAATTGAATTTTAACAGTTTGTTGAATGAATATCGTTACATTTGCTTGAATTAACGCAAAAATTACAAAAATAATGGTTTCAGTGGTTATATTTGATAACAGTGAACAAATACTCAAAATGTTTTTCTTAGGCCGAGTTACGCCGATTTTGAAAATGTTATTAAAAATCGAGGTAAATTTTTAATTATTGTTCAATCGAGATGAAATCACTTTCAATGAGTGTTTTATAGGGAATTAAGCTGAATTCGGTCAAACATTTCTCCAGAAAAAAATGCATTCAAAAGTGTACCGAAAAAATCGCATGTTTTTCTTCTTCAAGATACAAAATCCGTGACAACGATTTCTTATTGAAAAATTGAATTTTAACAGTTTTTTGAATGAATATCGTTACATTTGCTTGAATTAAAGCAAAAAGTATAAAAATAATGGTTTCAGTGGTTATATTTGAAAATAGTGAAGAAATACTCAAAATATGCTTCTTTGGCCGTGAAACGTCGATTTTGAAAATGTTATTAAAAATCGAGGTACATTTTTATTTATTGTTCAATCGAGATGAAATCACTTTTAATGAGTGTTTTATAGGGAATTAAGCTGAATTCGGTCAAAAATTTCTCCAGAAAAAAATGCATTCAAAAAAGTACCGAAAAAGTCGCATGTTTTTCTTCTTCAAGATACAAAATCCGTGACAACGATTTCTTATTGAAAAATTTAATTTTAACAGTTTTTTGATTGAATATCGTTACATTTGCTTGAATTAAAGCAAAAAGTATAAAAATAATGGTTTCAGTGAATATATTTGTAAATAGTGAAGAAATACTCAAAATATGCTTCGTTGGCGGTGAAACGTCGATTTTTAAAATGTTATTAAAAATCGAGGTAAATTTTTAATTATTGTTCAATCGAGATGAAATCACTTTCAATGAGTGTTTTATAGGGAATTAAGCTGAATTCGGTCAAAAATTTCTCCAGAAAAAAATGCATTCAAAAAAGTACCGAAAAAATCGCATGTTTTTCTTCTTCAAGATACAAAATCCGTGACAACGATTTCTTATTTAAAATTGAATTTTAACAGTTTTTTGAATGAATATCGTTACATTGCTTGAATTAAAGCAAAAAGTATAAAAATAATGGTTTCAGTGAATATATTTGAAAATAGTGAAAAAATTCTCAAAATGTTTTTCTCTGGCCGAAAAACGTCGATTTTGAAAATGTTATTAAAAATCGAGGTTCATTTTTATTTATTGATCAATCGAAATGAAATCACTTTTAATGAGTATTTTATAGGTAATTAATTTGAATTCGGTCAAACATTTGTCCAGGAAAAAAATCCTTAAAAAGTGTACCGAAAAAATCGCATGTTTTTTTCTTCTAGATACAAAATCCGTGACAACGATTTCTTATTGGAAATTGAACTTTAACAGTTTTTTGAATGAATATCGTTATATTTGCTTGAATTAAAGCAAAAAGTACAAAAATAATGGTTTCAATGGTTATATTTTAAAATAGTGAAAAAATTCTCAAAATATTTTTCTCTGGCCGAGAAACGTCGATTTTGAAAATGTTATTAAAAATCGAGGTTCATTTTTAATTATTGATCAATCGAAATGAAATCACTTTTAATGAGTATTTTATAGGTAATTAATTTGAATTCGGTCAAACATTTGTCCAGGAAAAAATTTCTTAAAAAGTGTACCGAAAAAATCGCATGTTTTTTTTTCTTCAAGATACAAAATCCGTGACAACGATTTCTTATTGAAAATTGAATTTGAACAGTTTTTTGAATGAATATCGTTACATTTGCTGGAATTAAAGCAAAAAGTACAAAAATAGTGGTTTCAGTGGTTATATTTTAAAATAGTGAAAAAATTCTCAAAATGTTTTTCTCTGGCCGAAAAACGTCGATTTTGAAAATGTTATTAAAAATCGAGGTTCATTTTTATTTATTGATCAATCGAGATGAAATCACTTTTAATGAGTATTTTATAGGTAATAAAGCTGAATTTGGTCAAAAATTTGTCCAGGAAAAAATTCCTTAAAAAGTGTACCGAAAAAATCGCATGTTTTTTTTCTTCTAGATACAAAATCCGTGACAACGATTTCTTATTGTAAATCTAATTTTAACAGTTTTTTGAATGAATATCGTTATATTTGCTTGAATTAAAGCAAAAAGTACAAAAATAGTGGTTTCAGTGGTTATATTTTAAAATTGTGAAAAAATTCTCAAAATGTGCTTCTCTGGCCGAGAAACGTCGATTTTGAAAATGTTATTAAAAATCGAGGTTCATTTTTATTTATTGATCAATCGAGATGAAATCACTTTTAATGAGTATTTTATAGGTAATTAAGCTGAATTCGGTCAAAAATTTGTCCAGAAAAAAATTCCTTAAAAATTGTACCGAAAAAATCGCATGTTTTTTTTCTTCAAGATACAAAATCCGTGACAACTATTTCTTATAGGAAATTGAATTTTAAGAGTTTTTTGGATATATATCGTTATATTTGCTTGAATTAAAGCAAAAAGTACAAAAATAATGGTTTCAATGGTTATATTTTAAAATAGTGAAAAAATTCTCAAAATGTTTTTCTCTGGCCGAGAAACGTCGATTTTGAAAATGTTATTAAAAATCGAGGTTCATTTTTATTTATTGATCAATCGAAATGAAATCACTTTTAATGAGTATTTTATAGGTAATTAATTTGAATTCGGTCAAACATTTGTCCAGGAAAAAATTTCTTAAAAAGTGTACCGAAAAAATCGCATGTTTTTTTTCTTCAAGATACAAAATCCGTGACAACGATTTCTTATTGAAAATTGAATTTGAACAGTTTTTGAATGAATATCGTTACATTTGCTTGAATTAAAGCAAAAAGTACAAAAATAGTGGTTTCAGTGGTTATATTTTTTAAAATTGTGAAAAAATTCTCAAAATATTTTTCTCTGGCCGAGAAACGTCGATTTTGAAAATGTTATTAAAAATCGAGGTTCATTTTTATTTATTGATCAATCGAAATGAAATCACTTTTAATGAGTATTTTATAGGTAATTAATTTGAATTCGGTCACACATTTGTCCAGGAAAAAATTTCTTAAAAAGTGTACCGAAAAAATCGCATGTTTTTTTTTCTTCAAGATACAAAATCCGTGACAACGATTTCTTATTGAAAATTGAATTTGAACAGTTTTTTGAATGAATATCGTTATATTTGCTTGAATTAAAGCAAAAAGTACAAAAATAATGGTTTCAGTGGTTATATTTTAAAATAATGAAAAAATTCTCAAAATGTGCTTCTCTGGCCGAGAAACGTCGATTTTGAAAATGTTATTAAAACTCGAGGTACATTTTTATTTATTGATCAATCGATATGAAATCACTTTTAATGAGTATTTTATAGGTAAATAAGCTGAATTCGGTCAAAAATTTGTCCAGAAAAAAATTCATTAAAAACTGTACCGAAAGAATCGCATGTTTTTTTTCTTCAAGATACAAAATCCGTGACAACGATTTCTTATTGGAAATTGAATTTTAACAGTTTTTTGTATGAATATCGTTATATTTGCTTGAATTAAAGCAAAAAGTACAAAAATAGTGGTTTCAATGGTTCTATTTTAAAATAGTGAAAAAGTTCTCAAAATGTGCTTCTCTGGCCGAGAAACGTCGATTTTGAAAATGTTATTAAAAATCGAGGTTCAATTTTATTTATTGATCAATCGAGATAAAATCACTTTTAATGAGTATTTTATAGGTAATAAAGCTGAATTCGGTCAAAAATTTGTCCAGAAAAAAATGCATTCAAAAGTGTACCGAAAAAATCGCTTGTTTTTTTCTTCAAGATACAAAATCCGTGAAAACGATTTCTTATTGGAAATTGAATTTTAACAGTTTGTTGGATGAATATCGTTATATTTGCTTGAATTAGAGCTAAAAGTACAAAAAAATGGTTTCAGTGGTTATATTTGAAAATAGTGAAAAAATTCTCAAAATGTGCTTCTCTGGCCGAGAAATGTCGATTTTGAAAATGTTATTAAAAATCGAGGTTCATTTTTATTTATTGATCAATCGAAATGAAGTCACTTTTAATGAGTATTTTATAGGTAATAAAGCTGAATTCGGTCAAAAATTTGTCCAGGAAAAAATTCCTTAAAAAGTGTACCGAAAAAATCGCATGTTTTTTTCTTCTAGATACAAAATCCGTGACAACGATTTCTTATTGGAAATTGAATTTTAACAGTTTTTTGAATGAATATCGTTATATTTGCTTGAATTAAAGCAAAAAGTACAAAAATAATGGTTTCATTGGTTATATTTTAAAATAGTGAAAAAATTCTCAAAATGTTTTTCTCTGGCCGAGAAACGTCGATTTTGAAAATGTTATTAAAAATCGAGGTTCATTTTTATTTATTGATCAATCGAAATTAAATCACTTTTAATGAGTATTTTATAGGTAATTAATTTGAATTCGGTCACACATTTGTCCAGGAAAAAATTTCTTAAAAAGTGTACCGAAAAAATCGCATGTTTTTTTTTCTTCAAGATACAAAATCCGTGACAACGATTTCTTATTGAAAATTGAATTTGAACAGTTTTTTGAATGAATATCGTTATATTTGCTTGAATTAAAGCAAAAAGTACAAAAATAGTGGTTTCAGTGGTTATATTTTAAAATAGTGAAAAAATTCTCAAAATGTGCTTCTCTGGCCGAGAAACGTCGATTTTGAAAATGTTATTAAAAATCGAGGTTCAATTTTATTTATTGATCAATCGAGATGAAATCACTTTTAATGAGTATTTTATAGGTAATAAAGCTGAATTCGGTCAAAAATTTGTCCAGAAAAAAATGCTTTCAAAAGTGTACCGAAAAATCGCTTGTTTTTTTCTTCAAGATACAAAATCCGTGACAACGATTTCTTATTGGAAATTGAATTTTAACAGTTTTTTGGATGAATATCGTTATATTTGCTTGAATTAAAGCAAAAAGTACAAAAAAATGGTTTCAGTGGTTATATTTGAAAATAGTGAAAACATTCTCAAAATGTGCTTCTCTGGCCGAGAGACGTCGATTTTGAAAATGTTATTAAAAATCGAGGTTCATTTTTATTTATTGATCAATCGAGATGAAATCACTTTTAATGAGTATTTTATAGGTAATTAAGCTGAATTCGGTCAAAAATTTGTCCAGAAAAAAATTCCTTAAAAAGTGTACCGAAAAAATCGCATGTTTTTTTCTTCAAGATACAAAATCCGTGACAACTATTTCTTATTGGAAATTGAATTTTAACAGTTTTTTGGATGAATATCGTTATATTTGCTTGAATTAAAGCAAAAAGTACAAAAATAATGGTTTCAGTGGTTATATTTTAAAATAATGAAATAATTCTCAAAATGTGCTTCTCTGGCCGAGAAACGTCGATTTTGAAAATGTTATTAAAACTCGAGGTACATTTTTATTTATTGATCAATCGATATGAAATCACTTTTAATGAGTATTTTATAGGTAAATAAGCTGAATTCGGTCAAACATTTGTCCAGGAAAAAATTTCTTAAAAAGTGTACCGAAAAAATCGCATGTTTTTTTTCTTCTAGATACAAAATCCGTGACAACTATTTCTTATTGGAAATTGAATTTTAACAGTTTTTTGGATATATATCGTTATATTTGCTTGAATTAAAGCAAAAAGAACAAAAATAATGGTTTCAATGGTTATATTTTAAAATAGTGAAAAAATTCTCAAAATGTTTTTCTCTGGCCGAGAAACGTCGATTTTGAAAATGTTATTAAAAATCGAGGTTCATTTTTATTTATTGATCAATCGAAATGAAATCACTTTTAATGAGTATTTTATAGGTAATAAAGCTGAATTCGGTCAAAAATTTGTCCAGGAAAAAATTTCTTAAAAAGTGTACCGAAAAAATCGCATGTTTTTTTCTTCTAGATACAAAATCCGTGACAACGATTTCTTATTTGAAATTGAATTTTAACAGTTTTTTGAATGAATATCGTTATATTTGCTTGAATTAAAGCAAAAAGTACAAAAATAGTGGTTTCAGTGGTTATATTTTAAAATAGTGAAAAAATTTCAAAATGTGCTTCTCTGGCCGAGAAACGTCGATTTTGAAAATGTTATTAAAAATCGAGGTTCATTTTTATTTATTGATCAATCGAAATGAAGTCACTTTTAATGAGTATTTTATAGGTAATAAAGCTGAATTCGGTCAAAAATTTGTCCAGGAAAAAATTTCTTAAAAAGTGTACCGAAAAAATCGCATGTTTTTTTCTTCTAGATACAAAATCCGTGACAACGATTTCTTATTGGAAATTGAATTTTAACAGTTTTTTGAATGAATATCGTTATATTTGCTTGAATTAAAGCAAAAAGTACAAAAATAATGGTTTCATTGGTTATATTTTAAAATAGTGAAAAAATTCTCAAAATGTTTTTCTCTGGCCGAGAAACGTCGATTTTGAAAATGTTATTAAAAATCGAGGTTCATTTTTATTTATTGATCAATCGAAATGAAATCACTTTTAATGAGTATTTTATAGGTAATTAATTTGAATTCGGTCACACATTTGTCCAGGAAAAAATTTCTTAAAAAGTGTACCGAAAAAATCGCATGTTTTTTTTTCTTCAAGATACAAAATCCGTGACAACGATTTCTTATTGAAAATTGAATTTGAACAGTTTTTTGAATGAATATCGTTACATTTGCTTGAATTAAAGCAAAAAGTACAAAAATAGTGGTTTCAGTGGTTATATTTTAAAATAGTGAAAAAATTCTCAAAATATTTTTCTCTGGCCGAGAAACGTCGATTTTGAAAATGTTATTAAAAATCGAGGTTCATTTTTATTTATTGATCAATCGAAATGAAATCACTTTTAATGAGTATTTTATAGGTAATTAATTTGAATTCGGTCAAACATTTGTCCAGGAAAAAATTTCTTAAAAAGTGTACCGAAAAAATCGCATGTTTTTTTTTCTTCAAGATACATAATCCGTGACAACGATTTCTTATTGAAAATTGAATTTGAACAGTTTTTTGAATGAATATCGTTATATTTGCTTGAATTAAAGCAAAAAGTACAAAAATAATGGTTTCAGTGGTTATATTTTAAAATAATGAAAAAATTCTCAAAATGTGCTTCTCTGGCCGAGAAACGTCGATTTTGAAAATGTTATTAAAACTCGAGGTACATTTTTATTTATTGATCAATCGATATGAAATCACTTTTAATGAGTATTTTATAGGTAAATAAGCTGAATTCGGTCAAAAATTTGTCCAGAAAAAAATTCATTAAAAACTGTACCGAAAAAATCGCATGTTTTTTTTCTTCAAGATACAAAATCCGTGACAACGATTTCTTATTGGAAATTGAATTTTAACAGTTTTTTGTATGAATATCGTTATATTTGCTTGAATTAAAGCAAAAAGTACAAAAATAGTGGTTTCAATGGTTCTATTTTAAAATAGTGAAAAAGTTCTCAAAATGTGCTTCTCTGGCCGAGAAACGTCGATTTTGAAAATGTTATTAAAAATCGAGGTTCAATTTTATTTATTGATCAATCGAGATAAAATCACTTTTAATGAGTATTTTATAGGTAATAAAGCTGAATTCGGTCAAAAATTTGTCCAGAAAAAAATGCATTCAAAAGTGTACCGAAAAAATCGCTTGTTTTTTTCTTCAAGATACAAAATCCGTGAAAACGATTTCTTATTGGAAATTGAATTTTAACAGTTTGTTGGATGAATATCGTTATATTTGCTTGAATTAGAGCTAAAAGTACAAAAAAATGGTTTCAGTGGTTATATTTTAAAATAATGAAATAATTCTCAAAATGTGCTTCTCTGGCCGAGAAACGTCGATTTTGAAAATGTTATTAAAACTCGAGGTACATTTTTATTTATTGATCAATCGATATGAAATCACTTTTAATGAGTATTTTATAGGTAAATAAGCTGAATTCGGTCAAACATTTGTCCAGGAAAAAATTTCTTAAAAAGTGTACCGAAAAAATCGCATGTTTTTTTTCTTCTAGATACAAAATCCGTGACAACTATTTCTTATTGGAAATTGAATTTTAACAGTTTTTTGGATATATATCGTTATATTTGCTTGAATTAAAGCAAAAAGAACAAAAATAATGGTTTCAATGGTTATATTTTAAAATAGTGAAAAAATTCTCAAAATGTTTTTCTCTGGCCGAGAAACGTCGATTTTGAAAATGTTATTAAAAATCGAGGTTCATTTTTATTTATTGATCAATCGAAATGAAATCACTTTTAATGAGTATTTTATAGGTAATAAAGCTGAATTCGGTCAAAAATTTGTCCAGGAAAAAATTTCTTAAAAAGTGTACCGAAAAAATCGCATGTTTTTTTCTTCTAGATACAAAATCCGTGACAACGATTTCTTATTGGAAATTGAATTTTAACAGTTTTTTGAATGAATATCGTTATATTTGCTTGAATTAAAGCAAAAAGTACAAAAATAGTGGTTTCAGTGGTTATATTTTAAAATAGTGAAAAAATTTTCAAAATGTGCTTCTCTGGCCGAGAAACGTCGATTTTGAAAATGTTATTAAAAATCGAGGTTCAATTTTATTTATTGATCAATCGAGATGAAATCACTTTTAATGAGTATTTTATAGGTAATTAAGCTGAATTCGGTCAAAAATTTGTCCATAAAAAAATTCCTTAAAAAGTGTACCGAAAAAATCGCATGTTTTTTTTCTTCTAGATACAAAATCCGTGACAACTATTTCTTATTGGAAATTGAATTTTAACAGTTTTTTGGATATATATCGTTATATTTGCTTGAATTAAAGCAAAAAGAACAAAAATAATGGTTTCAATGGTTATATTTTAAAATAGTGAAAAAATTCTCAAAATGTTTTTCTCTGACCGAGAAACGTCGATTTTGAAAATGTTATTAAAAATCAAGGTTCATTTTTATTTATTGATCAATCGAAATGAAATCACTTTTAATGAGTATTTTATAGGTAATAAAGCTGAATTCGGTCAAAAATTTGTCCAGAAAAAAATGCATTCAAAAGTGTACCGAAAAAATCGCTTGTTTTTTTCTTCAAGATACAAAATCCGTGAAAACGATTTCTTATTGGAAATTGAATTTTAACAGTTTGTTGGATGAATATCGTTATATTTGCTTGAATTAGAGCTAAAAGTACAAAAAAATGGTTTCAGTGGTTATATTTGAAAATAGTGAAAAAATTCTCAAAATGTGCTTCTCTGGCCGAGAAACGTCGATTTTGAAAATGTTATTAAAAATCGAGGTTCATTTTTATTTATTGATCAATCGAAATGAAGTCACTTTTAATGAGTATTTTATAGGTAATAAAGCTGAATTCGGTCAAAAATTTGTCCAGGAAAAAATTTCTTAAAAAGTGTACCGAAAAAATCGCATGTTTTTTTCTTCTAGATACAAAATCCGTGACAACGATTTCTTATTGGAAATTGAATTTTAACAGTTTTTTGAATGAATATCGTTATATTTGCTTGAATTAAAGCAAAAAGTACAAAAATAATGGTTTCATTGGTTATATTTTAAAATAGTGAAAAAATTCTCAAAATGTTTTTCTCTGGCCGAGAAACGTCGATTTTGAAAATGTTATTAAAAATCGAGGTTCATTTTTATTTATTGATCAATCGAAATGAAATCACTTTTAATGAGTATTTTATAGGTAATTAATTTGAATTCGGTCACACATTTGTCCAGGAAAAAATTTCTTAAAAAGTGTACCGAAAAAATCGCATGTTTTTTTTTCTTCAAGATACAAAATCCGTGACAACGATTTCTTATTGAAAATTGAATTTGAACAGTTTTTTGAATGAATATCGTTACATTTGCTTGAATTAAAGCAAAAAGTACAAAAATAGTGGTTTCAGTGGTTATATTTTAAAATAGTGAAAAAATTCTCAAAATATTTTTCTCTGGCCGAGAAACGTCGATTTTGAAAATGTTATTAAAAATCGAGGTTCATTTTTATTTATTGATCAATCGAAATGAAATCACTTTTAATGAGTATTTTATAGGTAATTAATTTGAATTCGGTCAAACATTTGTCCAGGAAAAAATTTCTTAAAAAGTGTACCGAAAAAATCGCATGTTTTTTTTCTTCAAGATACATAATCCGTGACAACGATTTCTTATTGAAAATTGAATTTGAACAGTTTTTTGAATGAATATCGTTATATTTGCTTGAATTAAAGCAAAAAGTACAAAAATAATGGTTTCAGTGGTTATATTTTAAAATAATGAAAAAATTCTCAAAATGTGCTTCTCTGGCCGAGAAACGTCGATTTTGAAAATGTTATTAAAACTCGAGGTACATTTTTATTTATTGATCAATCGATATGAAATCACTTTTAATGAGTATTTTATAGGTAAATAAGCTGAATTCGGTCAAAAATTTGTCCAGAAAAAAATGCATTCAAAAGTGTACCGAAAAAATCGCTTGTTTTTTTCTTCAAGATACAAAATCCGTGAAAACGATTTCTTATTGGAAATTGAATTTTAACAGTTTGTTGGATGAATATCGTTATATTTGCTTGAATTAGAGCTAAAAGTACAAAAAAATGGTTTCAGTGGTTATATTTGAAAATAGTGAAAAAATTCTCAAAATGTGCTTCTCTGGCCGAGAAACGTCGATTTTGAAAATGTTATTAAAAATCGAGGTTCATTTTTATTTATTGATCAATCGAAATGAAGTCACTTTTAATGAGTATTTTATAGGTAATAAAGCTGAATTCGGTCAAAAATTTGTCCAGGAAAAAATTCCTTAAAAAGTGTACCGAAAAAATCGCATGTTTTTTTCTTCTAGATACAAAATCCGTGACAACGATTTCTTATTGGAAATTGAATTTTAACAGTTTTTTGAATGAATATCGTTATATTTGCTTGAATTAAAGCAAAAAGTACAAAAATAATGGTTTCATTGGTTATATTTTAAAATAGTGAAAAAATTCTCAAAATGTTTTTCTCTGGCCGAGAAACGTCGATTTTGAAAATGTTATTAAAAATCGAGGTTCATTTTTATTTATTGATCAATCGAAATTAAATCACTTTTAATGAGTATTTTATAGGTAATTAATTTGAATTCGGTCACACATTTGTCCAGGAAAAAATTTCTTAAAAAGTGTACCAAAAAAATCGCATGTTTTTTTTTCTTCAAGATACAAAATCCGTGACAACGATTTCTTATTGAAAATTGAATTTGAACAGTTTTTTGAATGAATATCGTTATATTTGCTTGAATTAAAGCAAAAAGTACAAAAATAGTGGTTTCAGTGGTTATATTTTAAAATAGTGAAAAAATTCTCAAAATGTGCTTCTCTGGCCGAGAAACGTCGATTTTGAAAATGTTATTAAAAATCGAGGTTCAATTTTATTTATTGATCAATCGAGATGAAATCACTTTTAATGAGTATTTTATAGGTAATTAAGCTGAATTCGGTCAAAAATTTGTCCAGAAAAAAATTCCTTAAAAAGTGTACCGAAAAAATCGCATGTTTTTTTTCTTCAAGATACAAAATCCGTGACAACTATTTCTTATTGGAAATTGAATTTTAACAGTTTTTTGGATGAATATCGTTATATTTGCTTGAATTAAAGCAAAAAGTACAAAAATAATGGTTTCAGTGGTTATATTTTAAAATAATGAAATAATTCTCAAAATGTGCTTCTCTGGCCGAGAAACGTCGATTTTGAAAATGTTATTAAAACTCGAGGTACATTTTTATTTATTGATCAATCGATATGAAATCACTTTTAATGAGTATTTTATAGGTAAATAAGCTGAATTCGGTCAAACATTTGTCCAGGAAAAAATTTCTTAAAAAGTGTACCGAAAAAATCGCATGTTTTTTTCTTCTAGATACAAAATCCGTGACAACTATTTCTTATTGGAAATTGAATTTTAACAGTTTTTTGGATATATATCGTTATATTTGCTTGAATTAAAGCAAAAAGAACAAAAATAATGGTTTCAATGGTTATATTTTAAAATAGTGAAAAAATTCTCAAAATGTTTTTCTCTGGCCGAGAAACGTCGATTTTGAAAATGTTATTAAAAATCGAGGTTCATTTTTATTTATTGATCAATCGAAATGAAATCACTTTTAATGAGTATTTTATAGGTAATAAAGCTGAATTCGGTCAAAAATTTGTCCAGGAAAAAATTTCTTAAAAAGTGTACCGAAAAAATCGCATGTTTTTTTCTTCTAGATACAAAATCCGTGACAACGATTTCTTATTGGAAATTGAATTTTAACAGTTTTTTGAATGAATATCGTTATATTTGCTTGAATTAAAGCAAAAAGTACAAAAATAGTGGTTTCAGTGGTTATATTTTAAAATAGTGAAAAAATTTTCAAAATGTGCTTCTCTGGCCGAGAAACGTCGATTTTGAAAATGTTATTAAAAATCGAGGTTCAATTTTATTTATTGATCAATCGAGATGAAATCACTTTTAATGAGTATTTTATAGGTAATTAAGCTGAATTCGGTCAAAAATTTGTCCAGAAAAAAATTCCTTAAAAAGTGTACCGAAAAAATCGCATGTTTTTTTTCTTCTAGATACAAAATCCGTGACAACTATTTCTTATTGGAAATTGAATTTTAACAGTTTTTTGGATATATATCGTTATATTTGCTTGAATTAAAGCAAAAAGTACAAAAATAGTGGTTTCAGTGGTTATATTTTAAAATAGTGAAAAAATTCTCAAAATGTGCTTCTCTGGCCGAGAAACGTCGATTTTGAAAATGTTATTAAAAATCGAGGTTCAATTTTATTTATTGATCAATCGAGATGAAATCACTTTTAATGAGTATTTTATAGGTAATTAAGCTGAATTCGGTCAAAAATTTGTCCAGAAAAAAATTCCTTAAAAAGTGTACCGAAAAAATCGCATGTTTTTTTTCTTCTAGATACAAAATCCGTGACAACTATTTCTTATTGGAAATTGAATTTTAACAGTTTTTTGGATATATATCGTTATATTTGCTTGAATTAAAGCAAAAAGAACAAAAATAATGGTTTCAATGGTTATATTTTAAAATAGTGAAAAAATTCTCAAAATGTTTTTCTCTGGCCGAGAAACGTCGATTTTGAAAATGTTATTAAAAATCGAGGTTCATTTTTATTTATTGATCAATCGAAATGAAATCACTTTTAATGAGTATTTTATAGGTAATTAATTTGAATTCGGTCAAACATTTGTCCAGAAAAAAATGCATTCAAAAGTGTACCGAAAAAATCGCATGTTTTTTTTCTTCAAGATACAAAATCCGTGACAACGATTTCTTATTGAAAACTTTAATTTAATTAACTTTCATCTTTATAAAACAATAACAAAAAGAAGATATGTTTGCCTTTTTCATATTTGGTGGAATTTGAAAGAGGAAACAAAAGTGAAAAAGGCAACGGCACGCAGTATTCCCAAGTACTGTATGCGCTCGACGCTGCTTAACTTCGGTTATCGGACGAGAACCGGTGTATTCAGCGTGATATGGCCGTTGCCGAGAGTGCTAGGTAATAATTCAAATTTAAATTAAGTGAGACAAATTAACCATCATCTTTTTAAAACAATAACAAACAGAAAATAAGTTTGCTCTTTTCATATCGGGTTGAATTTAAAAGAGGAAACAAAAGTGAAAAAGCCAACGGCTTGCAGTATTCCCAAGTACTGACTGCGCTCGACGCTGCTAACGTCGGTGATCGGACGAGAACCGGTGTTCTCAGCGTGATATGGCCGTTGCCGAGAGTGCTAGATAATAATTCGAATTTAAATTAAGTGAGACAAATTAACCTTCATCTTTTTAAAACAATAACAAAAAGAAAATATGTTTGCTTTTTTCATATCTATTGGAATTTAAAAGAGGAAAAAAAAGTGAAAAAGCTAACGGCACGCAGTGTTCCTAAGTGGTCGCCCTCCCAAATACTGACTGCGCTCGACGCTGCTTAATTTCGGTTATCGTACGAGAACCGGTGTATTCAGCGTTTTATGGCCGTTGCCGATAGTGCTAGTTAATAATTTGAATTAAATTAACTTTCATCTTTATAAAACAATAACAAAAAGAAGATATGTGTGCTTTTTTCAAATCGGGTGGAATATAAAAGAGGAAACAAAAGTGAAAAACCAACGGCACGCAGTATTCCCAAGTACTGACTGCGCTCGACGCTGCTAACGTCGGCGATCGGACGAGAACCGTTGTTCTCAGCGTGATATGGCCGTTGCCGAGAGTGCTAGATAATAATTCGAATTTAAATTATGTGAGACAAATTAACCTTCATCTTTTTAAAACAATGACAAAAAGAAAATATGTTTGCTTTTTTCATATCTATTGGAATTTAAAAGAGGAGAAAAAAAGTGAAAAAGCTAACGGCACGCAGTTGTTCCTAAGTGGTCGCCCTCCCAAGTACTGACTGCGCTCGACGCTGCTTAACTTCGGTGATCGGACGAGAACCGGTGTATTCAGCGTGATATGGCCGTTGCCGAGAGTGCTAGTTAATAGTTTGAACTTAATTAACCTTCATCTTTATAAAAAATAACAATAAGAAGATATGTTTGTTTTTTTATATCTGGTGGAATTTAAGAGGAAACAAAAGTGAAAAAGCCATCGGCAAGCAGTGTTCCCAAGTACTGACTGCGCTCGACGCTGCTTAACTTCGGTTATCGGACGAGAACCGGTGTATTCAGCGTGATATGGCCGTTGCCGAGAGTGCTAGTTAATAATTTGAATTTAATTAACTTTCATCTTTATAAAACAATAACAAAAAGAAGATATGTTTGCTTCTTTCATATCGGGTGGAATTTAAAAGAGGAAACAAAAGTGAAAAACCAACGGAACGCAGTATTCCCAAGTACTGTATGCGCTCGACGCTGCTTAACTTCGGTGATCGGACGAAAACCGGTGTTTTCAGCGTGATATGGCCGTTGCCGAGAGTGCTTGTTAATAATTCGAATTTAAATTAAGTGAGACAAATTAACCTTCATTATTTTAAAACAATAACAAAAAAACATGTTTGCTTTTTTCATATCTATTAAAATTTATAAGAGGAAAAAAAAAGTGAAAAAATCAACGGCACGCAGTGTTCCTAAGTGGTCTCCCTCGAAAGTAGTGACTGCGCTCGACGCTGCTTAACTTCGGTTATCGGACGAGAACCGGTGTATTAAGCGTGATATGGCCGTTGCCGAGAGTGCTAGTTAATAATTTGAATTTAATTAACTTTCATCTTTATAAAACAATAACAAAAAAGAAGATATGTTTGCTTTTTTCATATCTATTAAAATTTAAAAGAGGAAAAAAAAAGTGAAAAAGCCAACGGCACGCAGTGTTCCTAAGTGGTCGCCCTCCCAAGTACTGACTGCGCTCGACGGTACTTAACTTCGGTGATAGGACTAGAACCGGTGTTTTCAGCGTGATATGGCCGTTGCCGAGAGTGCTAGTTAATAATTCGAATTTAAATTGAGTGAGACAAATTAACCTTCATCATTTTAAAACAATAACAAAAAGAAAACATGTTTGCTTTTTTCATATCTATTAAAATTTAAAAGAGGAATAAAAAGTGAAAAAGCCAACGACACGCAGTGTTCCTAAGTGGTCTCCCTCCCAAGTAGTGACTGCGCACGAGGCTGCTTAACTTCGGTTATCGGACGAGAACCGGTGAATTCAGCGTGATATGGCCGTTGCCGAGAATGCTAGTTAATAATTTGAATTTAATTAACTTTCTTCTTTATAAAACAATAACAAAAAGAAGATATGTTTGCTTTTTTCATATCTGGTGGAATTTGAAAGAGGAAACAAAGTGAAAAAGCAAACGGCACGCAGTTTTCCCAAGTACTGACTGCGCTCGACGCTGCTAACGTCGGCGATCGGACGAGAACCGGTGTTCTCAGCGTGATATGGCCGTTGCCGAGAGTGCTAGATAATAATTCGAATTTAAATTAAGTGAGACAAATTAACCTTCATCTTTTTAAAACAATAACAAAAAGAAAATATGTTTGCTTTTTTCATATCTATTGGAATTTAAAAGAGGAAAAAAAAGTGAAAAAGCTAACGGCACGCAGTGTTCCTTAGTCGTCGCCCTCCCAAATACTGACTGCGCTCGACGCTGCTTAATTTCGGTTATCGTACGAGAACCGGTGTATTCAGCGTTTTATGGCCGTTGCCGATAGTGCTAGTTAATAATTTGAATTAAATTAACTTTCATCTTTATAAAACAATAACAAAAAGAAGATATGTGTGCTTTTTTCAAATCGGGTGGAATTTAAAAGAGGAAACAAAAGTGAAAAACCAACGGCACGCAGTATTCCCAAGTACTGACTGCGCTCGACGCTGCTAACGTCGGCGATCGGACGAGAACCGTTGTTCTCAGCGTGATATGGCCGTTGCCGAGAGTGCTAGATAATAATTCGAATTTAAATTAAGTGAGACAAATTAACCTTCATCTTTTTAAAACAATGACAAAAAGAAAATATGTTTGCTTTTTTCATATCTATTGGAATTTAAAAGAGGAAAAAAAAGTGAAAAAGCTAACGGCACGCAGTTGTTCCTAAGTGTTCGCCCTCCCAAGTACTGACTGCGCTCGACGCTGCTTAACTTCGGTGATCGGACGAAAACCGGTGTTTTCAGCGTGATATTGCCGTTGCCGAGAGTGCTAGTTAATAATTTGAACTTAATTAACCTTCATCTTTATAAAAAATAACAATAAGAAGATATGTTTGTTTTTTCATATCTGGTGGAATTTAAGAGGAAACAAAAGTGAAAAAGCCATCGGCATGCAGTGTTCCCAAGTACTGACTGCGCTCGACGCTGCTTAACTTCGGTGATCGGACGAGAACCGGTGTATTCAGCGTGATATGGCCGTTGCCGAGAGTGCTAGTTAATAATTTGAACTTAATTAACCTTCATCTTTATAAAAAATAACAATAAGAAGATATGTTTGCTTCTTTCATATCTGGTGGAATTTAAGAGGAAACAAAAGTGAAAAAGCCATCGGCAAGCAGTGTTCCCAAGTACTGACTGCGCTCGACGCTGCTTAACTTCGGTTATCGGACGAGAATCGGTGTATTCAGCGTGATATGGCCGTTGCCGAGAGTGCTAGTTAATAATTTGAATTTAATTAACTTTCATCTTTATAAAACAATAACAAAAAGAAGATATGTTTGCTTCTTTCATATCGGGTGGAATTTAAAAGAGGAAACAAAAGTGAAAAACCAACGGAACGCAGTATTCCCAAGTACTGTATGCGCTCGACGCTGCCTAACTTCGGTGATCGGACGAAAACCGGTGTTTTCAGCGTGATATGGCCGTTGCCGAGAGTGCTTGTTAATAATTCGAATTTAAATTAAGTGAGACAAATTAACCTTCATCATTTTAAAACAATAACAAAAAAACATGTTTGCTTTTTTCATATCTATTAAAATTTATAAGAGGAAAAAAAAAGTGAAAAAATCAACGGCACGCAGTGTTCCTAAGTGGTCTCCCTCGAAAGTAGTGACTGCGCTCGACGCTGCTTAACTTCGGTTATCGGACGAGAACCGGTGTATTAAGCGTGATATGGCCGTTGCCGAGAGTGCTAGTTAATAATTTGAATTTAATTAACTTTCATCTTTATAAAACAATAACAAAAAAGAAGATATGTTTGCTTTTTTCATATCTATTAAAATTTAAAAGAGGAAAAAAAAGTGAAAAAGCCAACGGCACGCAGTGTTCCTAAGTGGTCGCCCTCCCAAGTACTGACTGCGCTCGACGGTGCTTAACTTCGGTGATAGGACTAGAACCGGTGTTTTCAGCGTGATATGGCCCTTGCCGAGAGTGCTAGTTAATAATTTGAATTTAATTAACTTTCATCTTTATAAAACAATAACAAAAAGAAAACATGTTTGCTTTTTTCATATCTATTAAAATTTAAATGGGGAAGAAAAATTGAAAAAGCCAACGGCACGCAGTGTTCCTAAGTGGTCTCTCTCCCAAGTAGTGACTGCGCTCGACGCTGCTTAACTTCGGTTATCGGACGAGAACCGGTGTATTCAGCGTGATATGGCCGTTGCCGAGAGTGCTAAATAATAATTTGAATTTAATTAACTTTCATCATTATAAAACAATAACAAAAAGAAGATATGTTTGCTTTTTTCATATCTGGTAGAATTTGAAAGAGGAAACAAAAGTGAAAAAGCAAACGGCACGCAGTATTCCCAAGTACTGACTGCGCTCGACGCTGCTAACGTCGGCGATCGGACGAGAACCGGTGTTCTCAGCGTGATATGGCCGTTGCCGAGAGTGCTAGATAATAATTCGAATTTAAATTAAGTGAGACAAATTAACCTTCATCTTTTTCAAACAATAACAAAAAGAAAATATGTTTGCTTTTTTCATATCTATTGGAATTTAAAAGAGGAAAAAAAAGTGAAAAACTAACAGCACGCAATGTTCCTAAGTGGTCGCCCTCCCAAGTACTGACTGCGCTCGACGCTGCTTAACTTCGGTGATCGGACGTGAACCGGTCTTTTCAGCGTGATATGGCCGTTGCCGAGAGTGCTAGTTAATAATTCGAATTTAAATTAAGTGAGACAAATTAACCTTCATCATTTTAAAACAATAACAAAAAGAAAACATGTTTGCTTTTTTCATATCTATTAAAATTTAAAAGAGGAAAAAAAAGTGAAAAAGCCAACGGCACGCAGTGTTCCTAAGTGGTCTCCCTCCCAAGTAGTGACTGCGCTCGACGCTGCTTAACTTCGGTTATCGGACGAGAACCGGTGTATTCAGCGTGATATGGCCGTTGCCGAGAGTGCTAGTTAATAATTTGAATTTAATTAACCTTCATCTTTATAAAACAATAACAAAAAGAAGATATGTTTGCTTTTTTCATATCTGGTGGAATTTAAAAGAGGAAACAAAAGTGAAAAAACAAACGGCACGCAGTATTCCCAAGTACTGTATGCGCTCGACGCTGCTTAACTTCGGTGATCGGACGTGAACCGGTGTTTTCTGCGTGATATGGCCGTTGTCGAGAGTGCTAGTTAATAATTCGAATTTAAATTAAGTGAGACAAATTAACCTTCATCATTTTAAAACAATAACAAAAAGAAAACATGTTTGCTTTTTTCATATCTATTAAAATTTAAATGGGGAAAAAAAGTGAAAAAGCCAAAGGCACGCAGTGTTCCTAAGTGGTCTCCCTCCCAAGTAGTGACTGCGCTCGACGCTGCTTAACTTCGGTTATCGGACGAGAACCGGTGAATTCAGCGTGATATGGCCGTTGCCGAGAATGCTAGTTAATAATTTGAATTTAATTAACTTTCTTCTTTATAAAACAATAACAAAAAGAAGATATGTTTGCTTTTTTCATATCTGGTGGAATTTGAAAGAGGAAACAAAAGTGAAAAGGCAAACGGCACGCAGTATTCCCAAGTACTGACTGCGCTCGACGCTGCTAACGTCGGCGATCGGATGAGAACCGGTGTTCTCAGCGTGATATGGCCGTTGCCGAGAGTGCTAGATAATAATTCGAATTTAAATTAAGTGAGACAAATTAACCTTCATCTTTTTCATACAATAACAAAAAGAAAATATGTTTGCTTTTTTCATATCTATTGGAATTTAAAAGAGGAAAAAAAAGTGAAAAAGCTAACGGCACGCAGTGTTCCTAAGTGGTCGCCCTTCCAAGTACTGACTGCGCTCGACGCTGCTTAACTTCGGTTATTGTTAGAAGGTTACTTTTGATTTTTGAAAATAAACTTTGCAGGCTCGTAACTCTGGTTCTACCAGAGATACGGGGATGTAAATAATGTGACCTTGACAAAAATGTTCGGATAATTATAAAGGTCTTTGCATGTTCCAAGAAAAATAAAAACTTCGCGGTTTCGAATCAATGGCCTTCCGGGAGTGAGGCGGATGCGATAACCGCTACACTAAAGATATGTTATTATTTTTAATCGAAAGAACAGGGTCAAGTAATTAAGCAATACGTGAACAAACAAACCCCTCCATAGAAAATGCATTAGACTATACTTTGCAAGGCCCATAACTCTGTGTCTACTAGAGATACCGGGATGTCCTTAGGATATGTTATAGTCCAATTTGTCATTCATCTAACCATACTAAAAACTTTGGGCTACGACAAACAGGGGCCGAGTACTTAAGCGAAACGTAAAGAAACAAACCCCCTCCATAGGAAATGAGTTAGACTATACTTTGCAGGCTCGTAACTCTGTTTCCACTGGAGATACGGGGATGTCCTTTGAGTATGTTATAGTCCAATTTGTCCCCATCTAACCATACTAAAAACATTGAGCTACGACAAACAGGGGCCGAGTAATTAAGCTGTTGGGTTCCAAGACTTTGGGATTACAGCCATACGAAGCTCTTTCGGGAGTACGCTGCACTTGAGCCATCGTTAACGATGTGCTCTGACAAAACCGTTACCAGCTTTGATTTCACTAAGCCATTCAGCATCCACTTTCCCAGTCGGGCCGAGTGGACTAACCTGCTGCCTCTTGGCACTGGGGGTGAAACTATTTGGTTCACCGATGGTTCCAAGACTGATTCCGGCGCTGGCGCCGGCTATTACTGCCAAACTACAAGGGTCGGTTTTTCTGCTTGCTTGGGCACCTTTGCTAGTGTGTTCCAAGCGGAAATTGCCGCGATCTGTTATTGCGCAGACTACTGCATTAACAAAGGGTATAACGGACGGACTGTGAGGATCTATTCTGACAGTCAGGCCGCCCTGAATGCGCTGGACCAGTGTCAGATTACCTCTCAACTGGTGCGTAGCTGCCTTGATCTGCTAGCGCAACTGGCGTCCTGCAACAGGGTTCTGTTGTACTGGGTGCCAGGGCATAGCGGTTATTATGGCAATGAGCAAGCCGATAGATTTGCGAAAAGGGGCGCGGAGGCCAAGCTCTTGGGGCCGGAGCCGGCCGTCCCCATCCCCTACGGGCATGTCAAACGGAGCCTGCATGACAGGATGACTGTCATACAAAACCAGCTCTGGCATGACATGGATGGCCAGAGACAGACAAAACAGTTAGTCAATGGTCCCTGCAGGTCTCGTGCTAGAGACCTAATTTCGCTCAGCAGATGGGATATTAGGCTGGCCACCGGTCTTCTGACCGGACACTGTCGGCTAAATAGGCACCTCCATCTGATGGGTCTTGCTGACGACCCCCTCTGCAGGTCGTGCCAGGAGAAGGAAGAAACATCCGCTCACGTACTTTGCGAGTGCGACTTCTTCGCCTCGCTTAGACTAGAACATTTTGATTCACACACTGTGGAGCCCTCGCGGGTCTCCTCTTTTACGGTGGAGCGAATTCTTCGCTACGCTGTGGCTACGGGCCTATTCAAGGCCTGATTTTGAGGTTGCACAATATGCCTTTGGCATCGGTGCTAGGGCGTGAGCCCCGCCTCATCAACAATAATAAATAATAATAATTAAGCTAAACGTAAACAAACAACCCGTCCTTAGGAAATGCATTAGACTATACTTTGCAGGCCCATAACTCTGTGTCTACTAGAGATACGGGGATGTAATTAGGATATGTTATAGTGCAAATTGTCCCCCATCTAACCATACTAAAAACATTGAGCTACGACAAACAAGGGCCGAGATATTAAGCAAAATGTTCGTCAACTTTGGTATCGTCTCACTTATTTTTATTATGTTACTTATGATTTTTGCACTAAACTTTGGAGGCTCATAACTCTTGTTCTACAAGAGATACTGGGATCTCCTTTGGAAATGTTATAGTACTCTTTGCTCCCCATACAAGGATACTTTAAACTTGAGGCTACCTCAATATCGTCGTCAACTTATTTTTTGTCTCACTTATTGTTAGAAGGTTACTTTTGATTTTTGAAAATAAACTTTGCAGGCTCGTAACTCTGGTTCTACCAGAGATACGGGGATGTAAATAATGTGACCTTGACACAAATGTTCGGATAATTATAAAGGTCTTTGCATGTATTTCCTATGAAGGGGTTTGTTTGTTTACGATTAGCTTAATTACTCGACAGAGTAGAAACAGAGTTACGAGCCTGCAAAGTTTATTTTCAAAAATCAAGTAACCTTCTAACAATAAGTGAGACAAAAAATAAAATGACGACGATATTGAGGTAGCCTCAAGTTTAAATTATCCTTGTATGGGGAGCAAAGAGTACTAAAACATATCCAAAGGAGATCCCAGTATCTCTTGTAGAACAAGAGCTATGAGCCTCCAAAGTTTAGTGCAAAAATCATAAGTAACATAATAAAAATAAGTGAGACGATAACAAAGTTGACGAACATTTTGCTTAATATCTCGGCCCTTGTTTGTCGTAGCTCAATTTTTTTAGTATGGTTAGATGGGGGACAATTTGGACTATAACATATCCTAAGGACATCCCCGTATCTCTAGTAGACACAGAGTTATGGGCCTGCAAAGTATAGTCTAATGCATTTCCTAAGGACGGGTTGTTTGTTTACGTTTAGCTTAATTACTCGGCCCCTGTTTGTCGTAGCTCAATGTTTTTAGTATGGTTAGATGGGGGTCAAATTGGACTATAACATACTCAAAGGACATCCCCGTATCTACAGTAGAAACAGAGTTACGAGCCTGAAAAGTATAGTCTAATGCATTTTCTATAGAGGGGTTTGTTTGTTCACGTATTGCTTAATTACTTGACCCTGTTCTTTCGATTAAAAATAATAACATATCTTTAGTGTAGCGGTTATCGCATCCGCCTCACTCCCGGAAGGCCACAGGTTCGAAACCGCGAAGTTTTTTTTTATAATTATCCGAACATTTGTGTCAAGGTCACATTATTTACATCCCCGTATCTCTGGTAGAACCAGAGTTACCAGCCTCCAGAATTTAGTCTAATGTATTTCCTATGGAGGGGTTTGTTTGTTTACGATTAGCTTAATTACTCGACTACTGTTTGTCGTAGCCCTAATTCTTAGTATGGCTAGATGGGGGACAAATTGGTCTATAACATACTCAAAGGACATCCCCGTATCTCCAGTAGAAACAGAGTTACGAGCCTAAAAAGTTTATTTTCAAAAATCAAAAGTAACCTTCTAACAATAAGTGAGACAAAAAATAAGTTGACGACGATATTGAGGTAGCCTCAAGTTTAAAGTATCCTTGTATGGGGAGCAAAGAGTACTATAACATATCCAAAGGAGATCCCAGTATCTCTTGTAGAACAAGAGTTATGAGCCTCCAAAGTTTAGTGCAAAAATCATAAGTAACATAATAAAAATAAGTGAGACGATACCAAAGTTGACGAACATTTTGCTTAATATCTCGGCCCTTGCTTGCCGTAGCTCAATGTTTTTAGTATGTTAGATGGGGGACAATTTGGACTATAACATATCCTAAGGACATCCCCGTATCTCTAGTAGACACAGAGTTATGGGCCTGCAAAATAGAGTCTAATGCATTTCCTAAGGACGGGTTGTTTGTTTACGTTTAGCTTAATTACTCGGCCCCTGTTTGTCGTAGCTCAATGTTTTTAGTACGGTTAGATGGGGGACAATTTGGACTATAACATATCCTAAGGACATCCCCGTATCTCTAGTAGACACAGAGTTATGGGCCTGCAAAGTATAGTCTAATGCATTTCCTAAGGACGGGTTGTTTGTTTACGTTTAGCTTAATTACTCGGCCCCTGTTTGTCGTAGCTCAATGTTTTTAGTATGGTCAGATGGGGGACAAATTGGACTATAACATACTCAAAGGACATCCCCGTATCTCCAGTGGAAACAGAGTTACGAGCCTGCAAAATTATAGTCTAACTCATTTCCTGTGGAGGGGGTTTGTTTCTTTACGTTTCGCTTAAGTACTCGGCCCCTGTTTGTCGTAGCCCAAAGTTTTTAGTATCGTTAGATGGAGGACAAATTGGACTATAACATATCCTAAGGACATCCCGGTATCTCTAAAAGACACAGAGTTATGGGCCTTGCAAAGTATAGTCTAATGCATTTTCTATGGAGGGGTTTGTTTGTTCACGTATTGCTTAATTACTTGACCCTGTTCTTTCGATTAAAAATAATAACATATCTTTAGTATAGCGGTTATCGCATCCGCCTCACTCCCGAAGGCCACAGGTTCGAAACCGCGAAGTTTTTTTTTATAATTATCGGAACATTTGTGTCAAGGTCACATTATTTACATCCCCGTATCTCTGGTAGAACCAGAGTTACGAGCCTCCAGAATTTAGTCTAATGGATTTCCTATGGAGGGGTTTGTTTGTTTACGATTAGCTTAATTACTCGACTATTGTTTGTCGTAGCTCAATGTTTTTAGTATGGTTAGATGGGGGACAAATTGGACTATAACATACTCAAAGGACATCCCCGTATCTCCAGTAGAAACAGAGTTACGAGCCTGCAAAGTATAGTCTAATGCATTTTCTATGGAGGGGTTTGTTTGTTCACGTATTGCTTAATTACTTGACCCTGTTCTTTCGATTAAAAATAATAACATATCTTTAGTGTAGCGGTTATCGCATCCGCCTCACTCCCGGAAGGCCACAGGTTCGAAACCGCGAAGTTTTTTTTTTTTTGCTTGGAACATGCAAAGACCTTTATAATTATCCGAACATTTGTGTCAAGGTCACATTATTTACATCCCCGTATCTCTGGTAGAACCAGAGTTACGAGCCTGCAAAGTATATTTTCAAAAATCAAAAGTAACCTTCTAACAATAAGTGAGACAAAAAGTAAGTTGACGACGATATTGAGGTAGCCTCAAGTTTAAAGTATCCTTGTATGGGGAGCAAAGAGTACTATAACATATCCAAAGGAGATCCCAGTATCTCTTGTAGAACAAGAGTTATGAGCCTCCAAAGTTTAGTGCAAAAATCATAAATAACATAATAAAAATAAGTGAGACGATACCAAAGTTGACGAACATTTTGCTTAATATCTCGGCCCCTGTTTGTCGTAGCTCAATGTTTTTAGTATGGTTAGATGGGTGACAAATTGGACAATAACATACTCAAAGGACATCCCCGTATCTTCAGTAGAAACAGAGTTACGAGCCTGCAAAGTATAGTCTAATGCATTTCCTATGGAGGGGGTTTGTTTCGTTACGTTTTGCTTAATATCTCGGCCCCTGTTTGTCGTAGATCAATGTTTTTTGTATGGTTAGATGGGAGACAAATTGGACTAAAACATACTCAAAGGACATCCCCGTATATCCAGTAGAAACAGAGTTACGAGCCTGCAAAGTATAGTATAATGCATTTTCTATGGAGGGGTTTGTTTGTTCACGTATTGCTTAATTACTTGACCCTGTTCTTTCGATTAATAATAATAACATATATTTAGTGTAGCGGTTATCGCATCCGCCTCACTCCCGGAAGGCCACAGGTTCGAAACCGCGAAGTTTTTTTTTATAATTGTCCGAACATTTGTGTCAAGGTCACATTATTTACATCCCCGTATCTCTGGTAGAACCAGAGTTACGAGCCTCCAGAATTTAGTCTAATGGATTTCCTATGGAAGGGTTTGTTTGTTTACGATTAGCTTAATTACTCGACTATTGTTTGTCGTAGCTCAATGTTTTTAGTATGGTTAGATGGGGGACAAATTGGACTATAACATACTCAAAGGACATCCCCGTATCTCCAGTAGAAACAGAGTTACGAGCCTGCAAAGTTTATTTTCAAAAATCAAAAGTAACCTTCTAACAATAAGTGAGACAAAAAATAAGTTGACGACGATATTGCGGTAGACTCAAGTTTAAAGTATCCTTGTATGGGGAGCAAAGAGTACTATAACATATCCAAAGGAGATCCCAGTATCTCTTGTAGAACAAGAGTTATGAGCCTCCAAAGTTTAGTGCAAAAATCATAAGTAACATAATAAAAATAAGTGAGACGATACCAAAGTTGACGAACATTTTGCTTAATATCTCGGCCCTTGTTTGCCGTAGCTCAATGTTTTTAGTATGGTTAGATGGGGGACAATTTGGACTATAACATATCCTAAGGACATCCTCGTATCTCTAGTAGACACAGAGTTATGGGCCTGCAAAGTATAGTCTAATGCATTTCCTAAGGACGGGTTGTTTGTTTACGTTTAGCTTAATTACTCGGCCCCTGTTTGTCGTAGCTCAATGTTTTTAGTATGGTTAGATGGGGGACAAATTGGACTATAACATACTCAAAGGACATCCCCGTATCTCCAGTGGAAACAGAGTTACGAGCCTGCAAAGTATAGTCTAACTCATTTCCTATGGAGGGGGTTTGTTTCTTTACGTTTCGCTTAAGTACTCGGCCCCTGTTTGTCGTAGCCCAAAGTTTTTAGTATGGTTAGATGAATGACAAATTGGACTATAACATATCCTAAGGACATCCCGGTATCTCTAGTAGACACAGAGTTATGGTTCTTGCAAAGTATAGTCTAATGCATTTTCTATGGAGGGGTTTGTTTGTTCACGTATTGCTTAATTACTTGACCCTGTTCTTTCGATTAAAAATAATAACATATCTTTAGTGTAGCGGTTATCGCATCCGCCTCACTCCCGGAAGGCCACAGGTTCGAAATTCTGAGCTTCCGTGGCTCAATGGTTAGCGCCTTCGGCTGTTAACCAATAGGTTGGTGGTTATAGCCCATCCGGGAGCGGTGTTGTGTGATCTCAAATGTAACGTAGAAAGCCAAAGTTTTTCCACAATACCTGACGACCATTTAATTTTTGGGCTTCCGTGGCGCAATGGTTAGCACGTTCGGCTGTTAACCAATAGGTTGGTGGTTCGAGCCCATCCGGGAGCGGTGTTGTGAGGTCTCAAATGTGACGTAAAAAGTCAAGGTTTTCCACAATACCTGACAACCCTTTAATTTCTGAGCTTCCGTGGCTCAATGGTTAGCGCGTTCGGCTGTTAACCAATAGGTTGGTGGTTCGAGCCCACCCGGGAGCCGTGTTGTGGGATCTGAAATGTAACGTAGAAAGCCAAAGTTTTTGCACAATAAATGACGACCATTTAATTTTTGGGCTTCCGTGGCGCAATGGTTAGCGCGTTCGGCTGTTAACCAATAGGTTGGTGGTTCGACCCCATCCGGGAGCGGTGTTGTGAGGTCTCAGATGTGACGTAAAAAGTCAAGGTTTTTACACAATACCTGACGAGCATTTAACTTTTGGGCTTCCGTGGCGCAATGTTTAGCGCGTTCGGCTGTTAACCAATAGGTTGGTGGTTCGAGCCCATCCGGGAGCGGTGTTGTGAGGTCTCAGATGTGACGTAAAAAGTCAAGGTTTTTACACAATACCTGACGAGCATTTAATTTTTGGGCTTCGGTGGCGCAATGGTTAGCGCGTTCAGCTGTTAATCGAAAGGTTGGTGGTTCGAGCCCATTCGGGAAAGGTGTTGTGGGGTCTCAAATGTAACGTAGAAAGCCAAAGTTTTTCCACAATACCTGACAACCATTTAAATTCTGAGCTTCCGTGGCTCAATGGTTAGCGCCTTCGGCTGTTAACCAATAGGTTGGTGGTTCGAGCCCATCCGGGAGCGGTGTTGTGTGATCTCAAATGTAACGTAGAAAGCCAAAGTTTTTCCACAATACCTGACGACCATTTAATTTTTGGGCTTCCGTGGCGCAATGGTTAGCACGTTCGGCTGTTAACCAATAGGTTGGTGGTTCGAGCCCATCCGGGAGCGGTGTTGTGAGGTCTCAAATGTGACGTAAAAAGTCAAGGTTTTCCACAATACCTGACAACCCTTTAATTTCTGAGCTTCCGTGGCTCAATGGTTAGCGCGTTCGGCTGTTAACCAATAGGTTGGTGGTTCGAGCCCACCCGGGAGCCGTGTTGTGGGATCTGAAATGTAACGTAGAAAGCCAAAGTTTTTGCACAATACCTGACGAGCATTTAACTTTTGTGCTTCCGTGGCGCAATGGTTAGCGCGTTCGGCTGTTAACCAATAGGTTGGTGGTTCGAGCCCATCCGGGAGCGGTGTTGTGAGGTCTCAGATGTGACGTAAAAAGTCAAGGTTTTCCACAATACCTGACAACCCTTTAATTTCTGAGCTTCCGTGGCTCAATGGTTAGCGCGTTCGGCTGTTAACCAATAGGTTGGTGGTTCGAGCCCACCCGGGAGCCGTGTTGTGGGATCTGAAATGTAACGTAGAAAGCCAAAGTTTTTGCACAATACCTGACGAGCATTTAACTTTTGGGCTTCCGTGGCGCAATGGTTAGCGCGTTCGGCTGTTAACCAATAGGTTGGTGGTTCGAGCCCATCCGGGAGCGGTGTTGTGAGGTCTCAGATGTGACGTAAAAAGTCAAGGTTTTTACACAATACCTAACGAGCATTTAACTTTTGGGCTTCCGTGGCGCAATGGTTAGCGCGTTCGGCTGTTAACCAATAGGTTGGTGGTTCGAGCCCATCCGGGAGCGGTGTTGTGAGGTCTCAGATGTGACGTAAAAAATCAAGGTTTTTGCACAATACCTGACGAGCATTTAGCTTTTGGGCTTCCGTGGCGCAATGTTTAGCGCGTTCGGCTGTTAACCAATAGGTTGGTGGTTCGAGCCCACCCGGGAGCGGTGTTGCGTGATCTCAAATGTAACGTAGAAAGCCAAAGTTTTTCCACAACACCTGACAACCATTTAATTTCTGAGCTTCCGTGGCTCAATGGTTAGCGCGTTCGGCTGTTAACCAATAGGTTGGTGGTTCGAGCCCATCCGGGAGCGGTGTTGTGAGGTCTCAGATGTGACGTAAAAAGTCAAGGTTTTTACACAATACCTGACGAGCATTTAACATTTGGGCTTCCGTGGCGCAATGGTTAGCGCGTTCGGCTGTTAACCAATAGGTTGGTGGTTCGAGCCCACCCGGGAGCGGTGTTGCGTGATCTCAAATGTAACGTAGAAAGCCAAAGTTTTTCCACAACACCTGACAACCATTTAATTTCTGAGCTTCCGTGGCTCAATGGTTAGCGCGTTCGGCTGTTAACCAATAGGTTGGTGGTTCGAGCCCATCCGGGAGCGGTGTTGTGAGGTCTCAGATGTGACGTAAAAAGTCAAGGTTTTTACACAATACCTGACGAGCATTTAACATTTGGGCTTCCGTGGCGCAATGGTTAGCGCGTTCGGCGGTTAACCAATAGGTTGGTGGTTCGAGCCCATCCGGGATCGGTGTTGTGAGGTCTCAGATGTGACGTAAGAAGTCAAGGTTTTTACACAATACCTGACGAGTATTTAACTTTTGGTCTTCCGTGGCGCAATGGTTAGCGCGTTCGGCTGTTAACCAATAGGTTGGTGGTTCGAGCCCATCCGGGAGCGGTGTTGTGAGGTCTCAGATGTGACGTAAAAAGTCAAGGTTTTCCACAATACCTGACAACCATTTAATTTCTGAGCTTCGGTGGCTCAATGGTTAGCGCGTTCGGCTGTTAACCAATAGGTTGGTGGTTCGAGCCCACCCGGGAGCGGTGTTGTGGGATCTGAAATGTAACTTAGAAAGCCAAAGTTTTTGCACAATAAATGACGACCATTTAATTTTTGGGCTTCCGTGGCGCAGTGGTTAGCGCGTTCGGCTGTTAACCAATAGGTTGGTGGTTCGAGCCCATCCGGGAGCGGTGTTGTGAGGTCTCAGATGTGACGTAAAAAGTCAAGGTTTTTACACAATACCTGACGAGCATTTAACTTTTGGGCTTCCGTGGCGCAATGGTTAGCGCGTTCGGCTGTTAACCAATAGGTTGGTGGTTCGAGCCCACCCGGGAGCGGTGTTGTGTGATCTCAAATGTAACGTAGAAAGCCAAAGTTTTTGCACAATAAATGACGACCATTTAATTTCTGAGCTTCCGTGGCTCAATGGTTAGCGCGTTCGGCTGTTAACCAATAGGTTGGTGGTTCGAGCCCATCCGGGAGCGGTGTTGTGAGGTCTCAGATGTGACGTAAAAAGTCAAGGTTTTTACACAATACGTGACGAGCATTTAACTTTTGGGCTTCCGTGGCGCAATGGTTAGCGCGTTCGGCTGTTAACCAATAGGTTGGTGGTTCGAGCCCATCCGGGAGCGGTGTTGTGAGGTCTCAGATGTGACGTAAAAAGTCAAGGTTTTTGCACAATACCTGACGAGCATTTAGCTTTTGGGCTTCCGTGGCGCAATGGTTAGCGCGTTCGGCTGTTAACCAATAGGTTGGTGGTTCGAGCCCACCCGGGAGCGGTGTTGCGTGATCTCAAATGTAACGTAGAAAGCCAAAGTTTTTCCACAATACCTGACAACCATTTAATTTCTGAGCTTCCGTGGCGCAATGGTTAGCGCGTTCGGCTGTTAACCAATAGGTTGGTGGTTCGAGCCCATCCGGGAGCGGTGTTGTGAGGTCTCAGATGTGACGTAAAAAGTCAAGTTTTTTGCACAATACCTGACGAGCATTTAGGTTTTGGGCTTCCGTGGCGCAATGGTTAGCGCGTTCGGCTGTTAAGCAATAGGTTGGTGGTTCGAGCCCATCCGGGAGCGGTGTTGTGAGGTCTCAGATGTGACGTAAAAAGTCAAGGTTTTTACACAATACCTGACGAGCATTTAAATTTTGGGCTTCCTTGGCGCAATGGTTAGCGCGTTCGGCTGTTAACCAATAGGTTGGTGGTTCGAGCCCACCCGGGAGCGGTGTTGTGTGATCTCAAATGTAACGTAGAAAGCCAAAGTTTTTCCACAATACCTGACGACCATTTAACTTTTGGGCTTCCGTGGCGCAATGGTTAGCACGTTCGGCTGTTGACCAATAGGTTGGTGGTTCGAGCCCATCAATCGAGATGAAATCACTTTTAATGAGTGTTTTATAGGGAATTAAGCTGAATTCGGTCAAACATTTCTCCAGAAAAAAATGCATTCAAAAAAGTACCGAAAAAATCGCATGTTTTTCTTCTTCAAGACACAAAATCCGTGAATACGATCTCTTATTGAAAATTGAATTTTAACAGTTTTTTGAATGAATATCGTTACATTGCTTGAAATAAAGCAAAAAGTATAAAAATAATGGTTTCAATGAATATATTTGAAAATAGAGAAGAACTACTCAAAATATGCTTCTTTGGCCGTGAAACGTCGATTTTGAAAATGTTATTAAAAATCGAGGTACATTTTTATTTATTGTTCAATCGAGATGAAATCACTTTTAATGAGTGTTTTATTGGGAATTAAGCTGAATTCGGTCAAAAATTTCTCCAGAAAAAATGCATTCAAAAAAGTACCGAAAAAATCGCATGGTTTTCTTCTTCAAGATACAAAATCCGTGACAACGATTTCTTACTGAAAAATTTAATTTTAACAGTTTTTTGATTGAATATCGTTACATTTGCTTGAATTAAAGCAAAAAGTATAAAAATAATGGTTTCAGTGAATATATTTGTAAATAGTGAAGAAATACTCAAAATATGCTTCGTTGGCGGTGAAACGTCGATTTTTAAAATGTTATTAAAAATCGAGGTACATTTTTAATTATTGTTCAATCGAGATGAAATCACTTTTAATGAGTGTTTTATAGGGAATTAAGCTGAATTCGGTCAAACATTTCTCCAGAAAAAAATGCATTTAAAAGTGTACCGAAAAAATCGCATGTTTTTTCTCTTCAAGATACAAAATCCGTGACAACGATTTCTTATTTAAAATTGAATTTTAACAGTTTGTTGAATGAATATCGTTACATTTGCTTGAATTAACGCAAAAATTACAAAAATAATGGTTTCAGTGGTTATATTTGAAAATAGTGAACAAATGCTCAAAATGTTTTTCTTAGGCCGAGTTACGTCGATTTTGAAAATGTTATTAAAAATCGAGGTACATTTTTATTTATTGTTCAATCGAGATGAAATCACTTTTAATGAGTGTTTTATAGGGAATTAAGCTGAATTCGGTCAAAAATTTCTATAGAAAAAAATGCATTCAAAAAAGTACCGAAAAAATCGCATGTTTTTCTTCTTCAAGACACAAAATCCGTGAATACGATTTCTTATTGAAAATTGAATTTTAACAGTTTTTTGAATGAATATCGTTACATTGCTTGAATTAAAGCAAAAAGTATAAAAATAATGGTTTCAATGAATATATTTGAAAATAGAGAAGAACTACTCAAAATATGCTTCTTTGGCCGTGAAACGTCGATTTTGAAAATGTTATTAAAAATCGAGGTAAATTTTTAATTATGTTCAATCGAGATGAAATCACTTTTAATGGGTGTTTTATAGGGAATTAAGCTGAATTCGGTCAAACATTTCTCCAGAAAAAAATGCATTCAAAAGTGAACCGAAAAAATCGCATGTTTTTCTTCTTCAAGATACAAAATCCGTGACAACGATTTCTTATTGAAAAATTTAATTTTAACAGTTTTTTGAATGAATATCGTTACATTTGCTTGAATTAAAGCAAAAGGTATAAAAATAATGGATTCAGTGGTTATATTTGAAAATAGTGAAGAAATACTCAAAATATGCTTCTTTGCCCGTGAAACGTCGATTTTGAAAATGTTATTAAAAATCGAGGTACATTTTTATTTATTGTTCAATCGAGATGAAATCACTTTTAATGAGTGTTTTATTGGGAATTAAGCTGAATTCGGTCAAAAATTTCTCCAGAAAAAAATGCATTAAAAAAGTACCGAAAAAATCGCATGTTTTTCTTCTTCAAGATACAAAATCCGTGACAACGATTTCTTATTGAAAAATTTAATTTTAACAGTTTTTTGATTGAATATCGTTACATTTGCTTGAATTAAAGCAAAAAGTATAAAAATAATGGTTTCAGTGAACATATTTGAAAATAGTGAAGAAATACTCAAAGTATGCTTCTTTGGCCGTGAAACGTTGATTTTGAAAATGTTATTAAAAATCGAGGTAAATTTTTTATTATTGTTCAATCGAGATGAAATCACTTTCAATGAGTGTTTTATAGGGAATTAAGCTGAATTCGGTCAAACATTTCTCCAGAAAAAAATGCATTCAAAAGTGTACCGAAAAAATCGCATGTTTTTCTTCTTCAAGATACAAAATCCGTGACAACGATTTCTTATTGAAAAATTTAATTTTAACAGTTTTTTGATTGAATATCGTTATATTTGCTTGAATTAAAGCAAAAAGTATAAAAATAATGGTTTCAGTGATCATATTTGAAAATAGTGAAGAAATACTCAAAGTGGTCTCCCTCCAAAGTACTGACAGCGCTCGACGCTTCTTAACTTCGGTTATCGGACGAGAACCGGTGTATTCAGCGTGTTATGGCCGTTTCTCGAGAGTGCTAGTTAATAATTTGAATTAAATTAACTTTCATCTTTATAAAACAATAACAAAAAGAAGATATGTTTGTTTTTTCAAATTTGGTGGAATTTTAAAGAGGAAACAAAAGTGAAAAAGCCGACGGCACGCAGTATTCCCAAGTACTGTATGCGCTCGACGCTGCTTAACTTCGGTTATCGGACGAGAACCGGTGTATTCAGCGTGAAATGGCCGTTGCCGAGAGTGCTAGGTAATAATTCGAATTTAAATTAAGTGAGACAAATTAACCATCATCTTTTTAAAACAATAACAAAAAGAAAATAAGTTTGCTTTTTTCAAATCTATTGGAATTTAAAAGAGGAAAAAAAAGTGAAAAAGCCAACGGCACGCAGTGTTCCTAAGTGGTCTCCCTCCCAAGTAGTGACTGCGCTCGACGCTGCTTAACTTCGGTTATCGGACGAGAACCGGTGTATTCAGCATGTTATGGCCGTTGACGATAGTGCTAGTTAATAATTTGAATTAAATTAACTTTCATCTTTATAAAACAATAACAAAATGAAAACATGTTTGCTTTTTTCATATCTATTAAAATTTAAAAGAGGAAAAAAAAGTGAAAAAGCTAACGGCACGCAGTGTTCCTAAGTGGTCGCCCTCCCAAATACTGACTGCGCTCGACGCTACTTAACTTCAGTTATCGGACGAGAACCGGTGTATTCAGCGTGATATGGCCGTTGCCGAGAGTGCTAGTTAAAAATTCGAATTTAAATTAAGTGAGACAAATTAACCTTCATCTTTATAAAACAATAACAAAAAGATATGTTTGCTTTTTTCATATCGGGTGGAATTTAAAAGAGGGAACAAAAGTGAAAAAGTCAACGGCACGCAGTATTCCCAAGTACTGACTGCGCTCGACGCTGCTAACGTCGGCGATCGGACGAGAACCGGTATTCTCAGCGTGATATGGCCGTTGCCGAGAGTGCTAGTTAATAATTCGAATTTAAATTAAGTGAGACAAATTAACCGTCATAATTTTAAAACAATAACAAAAAAAAACCTGTTTGCTTTTTTCATATCTATTAAAATTTAAAAGAGGAAAAAAAGTGAAAAACCCAACGGCACGCAGTGTTCCTAAGTGGTCTCCCTCCCAAGTACTGACTGCGCTCGACGCTGCTTAACTTCGGTGATCGGACGAGAACCGGTGTATTCAGCGTGTTATGGCCGTTGCCGAGAGTGCTAGTTAATAATTTGAATTAAATCAACTTTCATCTTTATAAAACAATAACAAAAAGAAGATATGTTTGCTTTTTTCATATCTGGTGGAATTTGAAAGAGGAAACAAAAGTGAAAAAGCCAACGGCACGCAGTATTCCCAAGTACTGTATGCGCTCGACGCTGCTTAACTTCGGTGATCGGACGAGAACCGGTGTTCTCAGCGTGATATGGCCGTTGCCGAGAGTGCTAGATAATAATTCGAATTTAAATTAAGTGAGACAAATTAACCTTCATCTTTTTAAAACAATAACAAAAAGAAAACATGTTTGCTTTTTTATATCTATTGGAATTTAAAAGAGGAAAAAAAAGTGAAAAAGCTACCGGCACGCAGTGTTCCTAAGTGGTCACCCTCCCAAGTACTGACTGCGCTCGACGCTGCTTAACTTCGGTGATCGGACGAGAACCGGTGTATTCAGCGTGATATGGCCGTTGCCGAGAGTGCTAGTTAATAATTTGAACTTAATTAACCTTCACCTTTATAAAAAATAACAATAAGAAGATATGTTTGTTTTTTCATATCTGGTGGAATTTAAGAGGAAACAAAAGTGAAAAAGCCATCGGCATGCAGTGTTCCCAAGTACTGACTGTGCTCGACGCTGCTTAACTTCGGTTATCGGACGAGAACCGGTGTATTCAGCGTGATATGGCCGTTGCCGAGAGTGCTAGTTAATAATTTGAATTTAATTAACTTTCATCTTTATAAAACAATAACAAAAAGAAGATATGTTTGCTTCTTTCATATCGGGTGGAATTTAAAAGAGGAAACAAAAGTGAAAAACCAACGGAACGCAGTATTCCCAAGTACTGTATGCGCTCGACGCTGCTTAACTTCGGTGATCGGACGAAAACCGGTGTTTTCAGCGTGATATGGCCGTTGCCGAGAGTGCTTGTTAATAATTCGAACTTAAATTAAGTGAGACAAATTAACCTTCATCATTTTAAAACAATAACAAAAAAAACATGTTTGCTTTTTTCATATCTATTAAAATTTATAAGAGGAAAAAAGGCACGCAGTGTTCCTAAGTGGTCTCCCTCCCAAGTACTGACTGCGCTCGACAATGCTTAACTTCGGTTATCGGACGAGAACCGGTGTATTCAGCGTGATATGGCCGTTGCCGAGAGTGCTAGTTGATAATTTGAATTTAATTAACTTTCATCTTTATAAAACAATAACAAAAAAGAAGATATGTTTGCTTTTTTCATATCTATTAAAATTTAAAAGAGGAAAAAAAAGTGAAAAAGCCAACGGCACGCAGTGTTCCTAAGTGGTCTCCCTCCCAAGTAGTGACTGCGCTCGACGCTGCTTAACTTCAGTTATCGGACGAGAACCGGTGTATTCAGCGTGATATGGCCGTTGCCGAGAGTGCTAGTTAATAATCTTAATTTAATTAACTTTCATCTTTATAAAACAATAACAAAAAGAAGATATGTTTGCTTTTTTCATATCGGGTGGAATTTAAAAGAGGAAACAAAAGTGAAAAAGCCAACGGCACGCAGTATTCCCAAGTACTGACTGCGCTCGACGCTGCTAACGTCGGCGATCGGACGAGAACCGGTGTTCTCAGCGTGATATGGCCGTTGCCGAGAGTGCTAGATAATAATTCGAATTTAAATTAAGTGAGACAAATTAACCTTCATCTTTTTAAAACAATAACAAAAAGAAAATATGTTTGCTTTTTTATATCTATTGGAATTTAAAAGAGGAAAAAAAAAGTGAAAAAGCTAACGGCACGCAGTGTTCCTAAGTGGTCGCCCTCCCAAGTACTGACTGCGCTCGACGCTGCTTAACTTCGGTGATCGGACGAGAACCGGTGTATTCAGCGTGATATGGCCGTTGCCGAGAGTGCTAGTTGATAATTTGAATTTAATTAACTTTCATCTTTATAAAACAATAACAAAAAAGAAGATATGTTTGCTTTTTTCATATCTATTAAAATTTAAAAGAGGAAAAAAAAGTGAAAAAGCCAACGGCACGCAGTGTTCCTAAGTGGTCTCCATCCCAAGTACTGACTGCGCTCGACGCTGCTTAACTTCGGTGATCGGATGAGAACCGATGTATTCAGCGTGATATGGTCGTTGCCGAGAGTGCTAGTTAACAATTCGAATTTAAATTAAGTGAGACAAATTAACCTTCATCATTTTAAAACAATAACAAAATGAAAACATGTTTGCTTTCTTCATATCTATTAAAATTTAAAAGAGGAAAAAAAAGTGAAAAAGCCAACGGCACGCAGTGTTCTTAAGTGGTCTCCCTCCCAAGTAGTGACTGCGCTCGACGCTGCTTAACTTCAGTTATCGGACGAGAACCGGTGTATTCAGCGTGATATGGCCGTTGCCGAGAGTGCTAGTTAACAATTCGAATTTAAATTAAGTGAGACAAATTAACCTTCATCATTTTAAAACAATAACAAAATGAAAACATGTTTGCTTTTTTCATATCTATTAAAATTTAAAAGAGGAAAAAAAACTGAAAAAGCCAACGGCACGCAGTGTTCTTAAGTGGTCTCCCTCCCAAGTAGTGACTGCGCTCGACGCTGCTTAACTTCAGTTATCGGACGAGAACCGGTGTATTCAGCGTGATATGGCCGTTGCCGAGAGTGCTAGTTAATAGTTTTAATTTAATTAACTTTCATCTTTATAAAACAATAACAAAAAGAAGATATGTTTGTTTTTTCATATCTGGTGGAATTTAAGAGGAAACAAAAGTGAAAAAGCCATCGGCATGCAGTGTTCCCAAGTACTGACTGCGCTCGACGCTGCTTAACTTCGGTTATCGGACGAGAACCGGTGTATTCAGCGTGATATGGCCGTTGCCGAGAGTGCTAGTTTATAATTTGAATTTAATTAACTTTCATCTTTATAAAACAATAACATAAAGAAGATATGTTTGCTTCTTTCATATCGGGTGGAATTTAAAAGAGGAAACAAAAGTGAAAAACCAACGGAACGCAGTATTCCCAAGTATTGTATGCGCTCGACGCTGCTTAACTTCGGTGATCGGACGAAAACCGGTGTTTTCAGCGTGATATGGCCGTTGCCGAGAGTGCTTGTTAATAATTCGAATTTAAATTAAGTGAGACAAATTAACCTTCATCATTTTAAAACAATAACAAAAAAACATGTTTGCTTTTTTCATATCTATTAAAATTTATAAGAGGAAAAAAAAGTGAAAAAATCAACGGCACGCAGTGTTCCTAAGTGGTCTCCCTCCCAAGTACTGACTGCGCTCGACGCTGCTTAACTTCGGTTATCGGACGAGAACCGGTGTATTCAGCGTGATATGGCCGTTGCCGAGAGTGCTAGTTAATAATTTGAATTTAATTAACTTTCATCTTTATAAAACAATAACAAAAAAGAAGATATGTTTGCTTTTTTCATATCTATTAAAATTTAAAAGAGGAAAAAAAAGTGAAAAAGCCAACGGCACGCAGTGTTCCTAAGTGGTCTCCATCCCAAGTACTGACTGCGCTCGACGCTGCTTAACTTCGGCGATCGGACGAGAACCGGTGTTCTCAGCGTGATATGGCCGTTGCCGAGAGTGCAAGTTAAAAATTCGAATTTAAATTAAGTGAGACAAATTAAAATTCATCTTTATAACCTTGACTTTTTACGTCACATCTGAGACCTCACAACACCGCTCCTGGATGGGGTCGAACCACCAACCTATTGGTTAACAGCCGAACGCGCTAACCATTGCGCCACGGAAGCCCAAAAACTAAATGGTCGTCATTTATTGTGCAAAAACTTTGGCTTTCTACGTTACATTTCAGATCCCACAACACCGCTCCCGGGTGGGCTCGAACCACCAACCTATTGGTTAACAGCCGAACGCGCTAACCATTGAGCCACGGAAGCTCAGAAATTAAATGGTTGTCAGGTATTGTGGAAAACCTTGACATTTTACGTCACATCTGAGACCTCACAACACCGCTCCCGGATGGGCTCGAACCACCAACCTATTGGTTAACAGCCGAACGTGCTAACCATTGCGCCACGGAAGCCCAAAAACTAAATGGTCGTCAGGTATTGTGGAAAAACTTTGGCTTTCTACGTTACATTTCAGATCCCACAACACCGCTCCCGGGTGGGCTCGAACCACCAACCTATTGGTTAACAGCCGAACGCGCTAACCATTGCGCCAAGGAAGCCCAAAATTTTAATGCTCGTCAGGTATTGTGGAAAACCTTGACTTTTTACGTCACATCTGAGACCTCACAACACCGCTCCCGGATGGGGTCGAACCACCAACCTATTGGTTAACAGCCGAACGCGCTAACCATTGCGCCACGGAAGCCCAAAAACTAAATGGTCGTCATTTATTGTGCAAAAACTTTGGCTTTCTACGTTACATTTCAGATCCCACAACACCGCTCCCGGGTGGGCTCGAACCACCAACCTATTGCTTAACAGCCGGACGCGCTAACCATTGCGCCACGGAAGCCCAAAAATTAAATGGTCGTCAGGTATTGTGGAAAAACTTTGGCTTTCTACGTTATATTTGAGATCACACAACACCGCTCCCGGGTGGGCTCGAACCACCAACCTTTCGATTAACAGCTGAACGCGCTAACCATTGCGCCACGGAATCCCAAAAATTAAATGCTCGTCAGGTATTGTGTAAAAACCTTGACTTTTTACGTCACATCTGAGACCTCACAACACCGCTCCCGGATGGGCTCGAACCACCAACCTATTGGTTAACAGCCGAACGCGCTAACCATTGCGCCACGGAAGCCCAAAAGTTAAATACTCGTCAGGTATTGTGTAAAAACCTTGACTTCTTACGTCACATCTGAGACCTCACAACACCGCTCCCGGATGGGCTCGAACCACCAACCTATTGGTTAACAGCCGAACGCGCTAACCATTGCGCCACGGAAGCCCAAAAGTTAAATGCTTGTCAGGTATTGTGTAAAAACCTTGACTTTTTACGTCACATCTGAGACCTCACAACACCGCTCCCGGATGGGCTCGAACCACCAACCTATTGGTTAACAGCCGAACGCGCTAACCATTGCGCCACGGAAGCCCAAAAGTTAAATGCTCGTTAGGTATTGTGTAAAAACCTTGACTTTTTACGTCACATCTGAGACCTCACAACACGGCTCCCGGATGGGCTCGAACCACCAACCTATTGGTTAACAGCCGAACGCGCTAACCATTGCGCCACGGAAGCCCAAAAGTTAAATGCTCGTTAGGTATTGTGTAAAAACCTTGACTTTTTACGTCACATCTGAGACCTCACAACACGGCTCCCGGATGGGGTCGAACCACCAACCTATTGGTTAACAGCCGAACGCGCTAACCACTTCGCCACGGAAGCCCAAAAATTAAATGGTCGTCATTTATTGTGCAAAAACTTTGTCTTTCTACGTTATATTTGAGATCCCACAACACCGCTCCCGGGTGGGCTCGAACCACCAACCTATTGGTTAACAGCCGAACGCGCTAACCATTGCGCCACGGAAGCCCAAAAATTAAATGGTTGTCAGGTATTGTGGAAAAACTTTGACTTTTTACGTCACATCTGAGACCTCACAACACCGCTCCCGGATGGGCTCGAACCACCAACCTATTGGTTAACAGCCGAACGTGCTAACCATTGCGCCACGGAAGCCCAAAAATTAAATGGTCGTCAGGTATTGTGGAAAAACTTTGGCTTTCTACGTTACATTTGGGATCACACAACACCGCTCCCGGGTGGGCTCGACCCACCAACCTATTGGTTAACAGCCGAACGCGCTAACCATTGCGCCACGGAAGCCCAAAAGCTAAATGCTCGTCAGGTATTGTGCAAAAACCTTGACTTTTTACGTCACATCTGAGACCTCACAACACCGCTCCCGGATGGGCTCGAACCACCAACCTATTGGTTAACAGCCGAACGCGCTAACCATTGCGCCACGGAAGCCCAAAAGTTAAATGCTCGTCAGGTATTGTGTAAAAACCTTGCCTTTTTACGTCACATCTGAGACCTCACAACACCGCTCCCAGATGGGCTCGAACCACCAACCTATTGGTTAACAGCCAAACGCGCTAACCATTGAGCCACGGAAGCTCAGAAATTAAATGGTTGTCAGGTATTGTGGAAAACCTTGACTTTTTACGTCACATCTGAGACCTCACAACACCGATCCCGGATGGGCTCGAACCACCAACCTATTGGTTAACAGCCAAACGTGCTAACCATTGCGCCACGGAAGCCCAAAAATTAAATGGTCGTCAGGTATTGTGGAAAAACTTTGGCTTTCTACGTTACATTTGAGATCACACAACACCGCTCCCGGGTGTCCTCGAACCACCAACCTATTGGTTAACAGCCGAACGCGCTAACCATTGAGCCACGGAAGCTCAGAAATTAAATGGTTGTCAGGTATTGTGGAAAAACTTTGGCTTTCTACGTTACATTTGAGACCCCACAACACCTTTCCCGGGTGGGCTCGAACCACCAACCTTTCGATTAACAGCTGAACGCGCTAACCATTGCGCCGCGGAAGCCCAAAAATTAAATGCTCGTCAGGTATTGTGTAAAAACCTTGACTTTTTACGTCACATCTGAGACCTCACAACACCGCTCCCGGATGGGCTCGAACCACCAACTTATTGGTTAACAGCCGAACGCGCTAAACATTGCGCCACGGAAGCCCAAAAGTTAAATGCTCGTCAGGTATTGTGTAAAAACTTTGACTTTTTACGTCACATCTGAGACCTCACAACACCGCTCCCGGGAGGGCTCGAACCACCAACCTATTGGTTAACAGCCGAACGCGCTAACCATTGCGCCACGGAAGCCCAAAAGTTAAATGCTCGTCAGGTATTGTGTAAAAACCTTGACTTTTTACGTCAAATCTGAGACCTCACAACACCGCTCCCGGATGGGGTCGAACCACCAACCTATTGGTTAACAGCCGAACGCGCTAACCACTGCGCCACGGACGCCCAAAAATTAAATGGTTGTCAGGTATTGTTGAAAAGTTACGACTTTTCACGCTACTTCTGAGACCCCACAAATCCTCTCTCGTTTGGGCTCGAACCACCAACCTTTCGGTTAACAGCTGAACGCGCTAACCATTGCGCCACTGAGGCCCAAAAATTAAATGGTCGTCAGGTATTGTGGAAAAACTTTGGCTATTTACGTTACATTTGAGATCCCAAAACACCGCTCCCCGGTGGGCTCGAACCACCAACCTATTGGTTAACAGCCGAACGCGCTAACCATTGAGCCACGGAAGCTCAGAAAATAAATGGTTATCACGTATTATGGAAAAAGTTTAACTTTTCACGCTACATCTGAGACCTCACAACACCGCTCCCGGATGGGCTCGAAACACCAACCTTTCGATTAACAGCTGAACGCGCTAACCATTGCGCCACGGAAGCCCTAAAGTTAAATGTTCGTCAGGTGTTGTGGAAAAACTCTGACATTTTACGTTACATCTGAGACGTCACAACACCGCTCCCGGGAGGGCTCGAACCACCAACCTTTCGATTAACAGCCGAACGCGCTAACCATTGAGCCACGGAAGCTCAGAAATTAAATGGTTGTCACGTATTGTGGAAAAGTTTTGACTTTTTACGCTACATCTGAGACCACACAATACCTCTTCCGGGCGGGCTCAACCACCAACCTTTCGATTAACAGCTGAACGCGCTAACCATTGCGCCACGGAAGCCCAAAAGTTAAATGTTCGTCAGGTGTTGTGGAAAAACTCTGACATTTTACGTTACATCTGAGACGTCACAACACCGCTCCCGGGAGGGCTCGAACCACCAACCTTTCGGTTAACAGCTGAACGCGCTGACCATTGCGCCACTGAAGCCCAAAAATTAAATTTTCGTCAGGTATTGAGGTAAAACCTTGACTTTTTACTTCACATCTGAGACCTCACAACACCGCTCCCGGATGGGCTCGAACCACCAACCTTTCGGTTAACAGCCGAACGCGCTAACCATTCGCCACGGACGCCCAAAAATTAAATGGTCGTCAGGTATTGTGGAAAAACTTTGGCTATTTACGTTACATTTGAGATCCAAAAACACCGCTCCCGGGTGGGCTCGACCCACCAACCTATTGGTTAACAGCCGAACGCGCTAACCATTGAGCCACGGAAGATCAGAAATTAAATGGTTGTCACGTATTGTGGAAAAGTTTTGACTTTTAACGCTACATCTGAGACCCCACAACACCTCTTCCGGGTGGTCTCGAACCACCAACCTTTCGATTAAGAGCTGGACGCGCTAATTACTGCGCCACGGAAGCCCAAAAATTAAATGTTCGTCAGGTATTGTGGAAAAACTCTGACATTTTACGTAACATCTGAGACGTCACAACACCGCTCCCGGATGGGCTCGAACCACCAACCTTTCGGTTAACAGCCGAACGCGCTAGCCATTGCGCCACGGACGCCCAAAAATTAAATGGTCGTCAGGTGTTGTGGAAAAACTCTGACTTTTCACGCTACATCTGAGACCTCACAACACCTCTCCCGGGTGGGCTCGAACCACCAACCTTTCGATTAACAGCTGAACGCGCTAACCATTGCGTCACGGAAGCCCAAAAATTAAATGTTCGTCAGGTATTGTGGAAAAACTCTGACATTTTACGTAACATCTGAGACGTCACAACACCGCTCCCGGATGGGCTCGAACCACCAACCTATGGGTTAATAGCCGAACGCGCTAAACATTGAGCCACAGAAGCTAAGAAATTGAATGGTTGTTAGGTTTTGTGGATAAGTTATGACTTTTTACGTTACATCTGAGACCCTACAACACCTCTCCCAGGTGGGCTCGAACCACCACCCTTTCGGTTAACAGCCGAACGCGCTAACCATTGCGCCACGGACGCCCAAAAAAAAATGGTCGTCAGGTATTGTGGAAAAACTTTGGCTTTTTACTTCACATCTGAGCACTCACAACACCGCTCCCGGCTGGGCTCGAACCACCAACCTTTCGGTTAACAGCCGAACGCGCTAACCATTGCGCCACGGACACCCAAAAATTAAATGGTCGTCAGGTATTGTGGAAAAACTTTGGCTATTAACGTTACATTTGAGATCCCAAAACACCGCTCCCGGGTGGGCTCGAACCACCAACCTATTGCTTAAAAGCCGAACGTGCTAACCATTGAGCCACGGAAGCTCAGAAAATAAATGGTTATCACGTATTATGGAAAAAGTTTGACTTTTCACGCTACATCTGAGACCTCACAAGACCGCTCCCGGATGGGCTCGAACCACCAACCTTTCGATTAACAGCCGAACGCGCTAACATTGAGCCACGGAAGCCCAAAAATTAAATGTTCGTCAGGACAATAAATAAAAATGTACCTCGATTTTTAATAACATTTTCAAAATCGACGTAACTCGGCCTAAGAAAAACATTTTGAGTATTTGTTCACTATTTTCAAATATAACCACTGAAACCATTATTTGTGTAATTTTTGCGTTAATTCAAGCAAATGTAACGATATTCATTCAACAAACTGTTAAAATTCAATTTTAAATAAGAAATCGTTGTCACGGATTTTGTATCTTGAAGAAAAAAACATGCGATTTTTTCTGTACACTTTTAAATGCATTTTTTTCTGGAGAAATGTTTGACCGAATTCAGCTTAATTCCCTATAAAACACTCATTAAAAGTGATTTCATCTCGATTGAACAATAATTAAAAATTTACCTCGATTTTTAATAACATTTTCAAAATCGACGTTTCACGGTCAAAGAAGCATACTTTGAGTATTTCTTCACTATTTTCAAATATGTTCACTGAAACCATTATTTTTATACTTTTTGCTTTAATTCAAGCAAATGTAACGATATTCAATCAAAAAACTGTTAAAATTAAGTTTTTCAATAAGAAATCGTTGTCACGGATTTTGTATCTTGAAGAAGAAAGACATGCGATTTTTTCGGTACTTTTTTGAATGCATTTTTTTCTGGAGAAATTTTTGACCGAATTCAGCTTAATTCCCTATAAAACACTCATTAAAAGTGATTTCATCTCGAATGAACAATAAATAAAAATGTACCTCGATTTTTAATAACATTTTCAAAATCGACGTTTCACCGCCAACGAAGCATATTTGAGTACTTCTTCACTATTTACAAATATATTCACTGAAACCATTATTTTTATACTTTTTGCTTTAATTCAAGCAAATGTAACGATATTCAATCAAAAAACTGTTAAAATTAAATTTTTCAATAAGAAATCGTTGTCACGGATTTAAAATGTTATTAAAAATCGAGGTACATTTTTATTTATTGTTCAATCGAGATGAAATCACTTTTAATGAGTGTTTTATAGGGAATTAAGCTGAATTCGGTCAAAAATTTCTCCTGAAAAAAATGCATTCAAAAAAGTGCCGAAAAAATCGCATGTTTTTCTTCTTCAAGATACAAAATCCGTGACAACGATTTCTTATTGAAAAATTTAATTTTAACAGTTTTTTGATTGAATATCGTTACATTTGCTTGAATTAAAGCAAAAAGTATAAATATAATGGTTTCAGTGAACATATTTGAAAATAGTGAAGAAATACTCAAAGTATGCTTCTTTGGCCGTGAAACGTCGATTTTGAAAATGTTATTAAAAATCGAGGTAAATTTTTAATTATTGTTCAATCGAGATGAAATCCATTTCAATGAGTGTTTTATAGGGAATTAAGCTGAATTCGGTCAAACATTTCTCCAGAAAAAAATGCATTCAAAAGTGTACCGAAAAAATCGCATGTTTTTTTTCTTCAAGATACAAAATCCTTGACAACGATTTCTTATTTAAAATTGAATTTTAACAGTTTGTTGAATGAATATCGTTACATTTGCTTGAATTAACGCAAAAATTACAAAAATAATGGTTTCAGTGGTTATATTTGAAAACAGTGAACAAATACTCAAAATGTTTTTCTTAGGCCGAGTTACGTCGACTTTGAAAATGTTATTAAAAATCGAGGTACATTTTTATTTATTGTTCAATCGAGATGAAATCACTTTTAATGAGTGTTTTTATAGGGAATTAAACTGAATTCGGTCAAACATTTCTCCAGAAAAAAATGCATTCAAAAGTGTACCGAAAAAATCGCATGTTTTTTTCTTCAAGATACAAAATCCGTGACAACGATTTCTTATTTAAAATTGAATTTTAACAGTTTGTTGAATGAATATCGTTACATTTGCTTGAATTAACGCAAAAATTACAAAAATAATGGTTTCAGTGTTTATATTTGAAAACAGTGAACAAATACTCAAAATGTTTTTCTTAGGCCGAGTTACGTCGATTTTGAAAATGTTATTAAAAATCGAGGTACATTTTTATTTATTGTTCAATCGAGATGAAATCACTTTCAATGAGTGTTTTATAGGGAATTAAGCTGAATTCGGTCAAAAATTTCTCCAGAAAAAAATGCATTCAAAAAAGTACCGAAAAAATCGCATGTTTTTCTTCTTCAAGATACAAAATCCGTGACAACGATTTCTTATTGAAAAATTTAATTTTAACAGTTTTTTGATTGAATATCGTTACATTTGCTTGAATTAAAGCAAAAAGTATAAATATAATGGTTTCAGTGAACATATTTGAAAATAGTGAAGAAATACTCAAAGTATGCTTCTTTGGCCGTGAAACGTCGATTTTGAAAATGTTATTAAAAATCGAGGTAAATTTTTAATTATTGTTCAATCGAGATGAAATCCATTTCAATGAGTGTTTTATAGGGAATTAAGCTGAATTCGGTCAAACATTTCTCCAGAAAAAAATGCATTCAAAAGTGTACCGAAAAAATCGCATGTTTTTTTTCTTCAAGATACAAAATCCTTGACAACGATTTCTTATTTAAAATTGAATTTTAACAGTTTATTGAATGAATATCGTTACATTTGCTTGAATTAACGCAAAAATTACAAAAATAATGGTTTCAGTGGTTATATTTGAAAACAGTGAACAAATACTCAAAATGTTTTTCTTAGGCCGAGTTACGTCGACTTTGAAAATGTTATTAAAAATCGAGGTACATTTTTATTTATTGTTCAATCGAGATGAAATCACTTTTAATGAGTGTTTTTATAGGGAATTAAACTGAATTCGGTCAAACATTTCTCCAGAAAAAAATGCATTCAAAAGTGTACCGAAAAAATCGCATGTTTTTTTTCTTCAAGATACAAAATCCTTGACAACGATTTCTTATTTAAAATTGAATTTTAACAGTTTTTTGAATGAATATCGTTACATTTGCTTGAATTAACGCAAAAATTACAAAAATAATGGTTTCAGTGGTTATATTTGAAAACAGTGAACAAATACTCAAAATGTTTTTCTTAGGCCGAGTTACGTCGACTTTGAAAATGTTATTAAAAATCGAGGTACATTTTTATTTATTGTTCAATCGAGATGAAATCACTTTTAATGAGTGTTTTTATAGGGAATTAAACTGAATTCGGTCAAACATTTCTCCAGAAAAAAATGCATTCAAAAGTGTACCGAAAAAATCGCATGTTTTTTTCTTCAAGATACAAAATCCGTGACAACGATTTCTTATTTAAAATTGAATTTTAACAGTTTGTTGAATGAATATCGTTACATTTGCTTGAATTAACGCAAAAATTACAAAAATAATGGTTTCAGTGTTTATATTTGAAAACAGTGAACAAATACTCAAAATGTTTTTCTTAGGCCGAGTTACGTCGATTTTGAAAATGTTATTAAAAATCGAGGTACATTTTTATTTATTGTTCAATCGAGATGAAATCACTTTCAATGAGTGTTTTATAGGGAATTAAGCTGAATTCGGTCAAAAATTTCTCCAGAAAAAAATGCATTCAAAAAAGTACCGAAAAAATCGCATGTTTTTCTTCTTCAAGATACAAAATCCGTGACAACGATTTCTTATTGAAAAATTTAATTTTAACAGTTTTTTGATTGAATATCGTTACATTTGCTTGAATTAAAGCAAAAAGTATAAATATAATGGTTTCAGTGAACATATTTGAAAATAGTGAAGAAATACTCAAAGTATGCTTCTTTGGCCGTGAAACGTCGATTTTGAAAATGTTATTAAAAATCGAGGTAAATTTTTAATTATTGTTCAATCGAGATGAAATCCATTTCAATGAGTGTTTTATAGGGAATTAAGCTGAATTCGGTCAAACATTTCTCCAGAAAAAAATGCATTCAAAAGTGTACCGAAAAAATCGCATGTTTTTTTTCTTCAAGATACAAAATCCTTGACAACGATTTCTTATTTAAAATTGAATTTTAACAGTTTGTTGAATGAATATCGTTACATTTGCTTGAATTAACGCAAAAATTACAAAAATAATGGTTTCAGTGGTTATATTTGAAAACAGTGAACAAATACTCAAAATGTTTTTCTTAGGCCGAGTTACGTCGACTTTGAAAATGTTATTAAAAATCGAGGTACATTTTTATTTATTGTTCAATCGAGATGAAATCACTTTTAATGAGTGTTTTTATAGGGAATTAAACTGAATTCGGTCAAACATTTCTCCAGAAAAAAATGCATTCAAAAGTGTACCGAAAAAATCGCATGTTTTTTTCTTCAAGATACAAAATCCGTGACAACGATTTCTTATTTAAAATTGAATTTTAACAGTTTGTTGAATGAATATCGTTACATTTGCTTGAATTAACGCAAAAATTACAAAAATAATGGTTTCAGTGTTTATATTTGAAAACAGTGAACAAATACTCAAAATGTTTTTCTTAGGCCGAGTTACGTCGATTTTGAAAATGTTATTAAAAATCGAGGTACATTTTTATTTATTGTTCAATCGAGATGAAATCACTTTCAATGAGTGTTTTATAGGGAATTAAGCTGAATTCGGTCAAAAATTTCTCCAGAAAAAAATGCATTCAAAAAAGTACCGAAAAAATCGCATGTTTTTCTTCTTCAAGATACAAAATCCGTGACAACGATTTCTTATTGAAAAATTTAATTTTAACAGTTTTTTGATTGAATATCGTTACATTTGCTTGAATTAAAGCAAAAAGTATAAATATAATGGTTTCAGTGAACATATTTGAAAATAGTGAAGAAATACTCAAAGTATGCTTCTTTGGCCGTGAAACGTCGATTTTGAAAATGTTATTAAAAATCGAGGTAAATTTTTAATTATTGTTCAATCGAGATGAAATCCATTTCAATGAGTGTTTTATAGGGAATTAAGCTGAATTCGGTCAAACATTTCTCCAGAAAAAAATGCATTCAAAAGTGTACCGAAAAAATCGCATGTTTTTTTTCTTCAAGATACAAAATCCTTGACAACGATTTCTTATTTAAAATTGAATTTTAACAGTTTATTGAATGAATATCGTTACATTTGCTTGAATTAACGCAAAAATTACAAAAATAATGGTTTCAGTGGTTATATTTGAAAACAGTGAACAAATACTCAAAATGTTTTTCTTAGGCCGAGTTACGTCGACTTTGAAAATGTTATTAAAAATCGAGGTACATTTTTATTTATTGTTCAATCGAGATGAAATCACTTTTAATGAGTGTTTTTATAGGGAATTAAACTGAATTCGGTCAAACATTTCTCCAGAAAAAAATGCATTCAAAAGTGTACCGAAAAAATCGCATGTTTTTTTTCTTCAAGATACAAAATCCTTGACAACGATTTCTTATTTAAAATTGAATTTTAACAGTTTTTTGAATGAATATCGTTACATTTGCTTGAATTAACGCAAAAATTACAAAAATAATGGTTTCAGTGGTTATATTTGAAAACAGTGAACAAATACTCAAAATGTTTTTCTTAGGCCGAGTTACGTCGACTTTGAAAATGTTATTAAAAATCGAGGTACATTTTTATTTATTGTTCAATCGAGATGAAATCACTTTTAATGAGTGTTTTTATAGGGAATTAAACTGAATTCGGTCAAACATTTCTCCAGAAAAAAATGCATTCAAAAGTGTACCGAAAAAATCGCATGTTTTTTTCTTCAAGATACAAAATCCGTGACAACGATTTCTTATTTAAAATTGAATTTTAACAGTTTGTTGAATGAATATCGTTACATTTGCTTGAATTAACGCAAAAATTACAAAAATAATGGTTTCAGTGTTTATATTTGAAAACAGTGAACAAATACTCAAAATGTTTTTCTTAGGCCGAGTTACGTCGATTTTGAAAATGTTATTAAAAATCGAGGTACATTTTTATTTATTGTTCAATCGAGATGAAATCACTTTCAATGAGTGTTTTATAGGGAATTAAGCTGAATTCGGTCAAAAATTTCTCCAGAAAAAAATGCATTCAAAAAAGTACCGAAAAAATCGCATGTTTTTCTTCTTCAAGATACAAAATCCGTGACAACGATTTCTTATTGAAAAATTTAATTTTAACAGTTTTTTGATTGAATATCGTTACATTTGCTTGAATTAAAGCAAAAAGTATAAATATAATGGTTTCAGTGAACATATTTGAAAATAGTGAAGAAATACTCAAAGTATGCTTCTTTGGCCGTGAAACGTCGATTTTGAAAATGTTATTAAAAATCGAGGTAAATTTTTAATTATTGTTCAATCGAGATGAAATCCATTTCAATGAGTGTTTTATAGGGAATTAAGCTGAATTCGGTCAAACATTTCTCCAGAAAAAAATGCATTCAAAAGTGTACCGAAAAAATCGCATGTTTTTTTTCTTCAAGATACAAAATCCTTGACAACGATTTCTTATTTAAAATTGAATTTTAACAGTTTATTGAATGAATATCGTTACATTTGCTTGAATTAACGCAAAAATTACAAAAATAATGGTTTCAGTGGTTATATTTGAAAACAGTGAACAAATACTCAAAATGTTTTTCTTAGGCCGAGTTACGTCGACTTTGAAAATGTTATTAAAAATCGAGGTACATTTTTATTTATTGTTCAATCGAGATGAAATCACTTTTAATGAGTGTTTTTATAGGGAATTAAACTGAATTCGGTCAAACATTTCTCCAGAAAAAAATGCATTCAAAAGTGTACCGAAAAAATCGCATGTTTTTTTTCTTCAAGATACAAAATCCTTGACAACGATTTCTTATTTAAAATTGAATTTTAACAGTTTTTTGAATGAATATCGTTACATTTGCTTGAATTAACGCAAAAATTACAAAAATAATGGTTTCAGTGGTTATATTTGAAAACAGTGAACAAATACTCAAAATGTTTTTCTTAGGCCGAGTTACGTCGACTTTGAAAATGTTATTAAAAATCGAGGTACATTTTTATTTATTGTTCAATCGAGATGAAATCACTTTTAATGAGTGTTTTTATAGGGAATTAAACTGAATTCGGTCAAACATTTCTCCAGAAAAAAATGCATTCAAAAGTGTACCGAAAAAATCGCATGTTTTTTTCTTCAAGATACAAAATCCGTGACAACGATTTCTTATTTAAAATTGAATTTTAACAGTTTGTTGAATGAATATCGTTACATTTGCTTGAATTAACGCAAAAATTACAAAAATAATGGTTTCAGTGTTTATATTTGAAAACAGTGAACAAATACTCAAAATGTTTTTCTTAGGCCGAGTTACGTCGATTTTGAAAATGTTATTAAAAATCGAGGTACATTTTTATTTATTGTTCAATCGAGATGAAATCACTTTCAATGAGTGTTTTATAGGGAATTAAGCTGAATTCGGTCAAAAATTTCTCCAGAAAAAAATGCATTCAAAAAAGTACCGAAAAAATCGCATGTTTTTCTTCTTCAAGATACAAAATCCGTGACAACGATTTCTTATTGAAAAATTTAATTTTAACAGTTTTTTGATTGAATATCGTTACATTTGCTTGAATTAAAGCAAAAAGTATAAATATAATGGTTTCAGTGAACATATTTGAAAATAGTGAAGAAATACTCAAAGTATGCTTCTTTGGCCGTGAAACGTCGATTTTGAAAATGTTATTAAAAATCGAGGTAAATTTTTAATTATTGTTCAATCGAGATGAAATCCATTTCAATGAGTGTTTTATAGGGAATTAAGCTGAATTCGGTCAAACATTTCTCCAGAAAAAAATGCATTCAAAAGTGTACCGAAAAAATCGCATGTTTTTTTTCTTCAAGATACAAAATCCTTGACAACGATTTCTTATTTAAAATTGAATTTTAACAGTTTATTGAATGAATATCGTTACATTTGCTTGAATTAACGCAAAAATTACAAAAATAATGGTTTCAGTGGTTATATTTGAAAACAGTGAACAAATACTCAAAATGTTTTTCTTAGGCCGAGTTACGTCGACTTTGAAAATGTTATTAAAAATCGAGGTACATTTTTATTTATTGTTCAATCGAGATGAAATCACTTTTAATGAGTGTTTTTATAGGGAATTAAACTGAATTCGGTCAAACATTTCTCCAGAAAAAAATGCATTCAAAAGTGTACCGAAAAAATCGCATGTTTTTTTTCTTCAAGATACAAAATCCTTGACAACGATTTCTTATTTAAAATTGAATTTTAACAGTTTTTTGAATGAATATCGTTACATTTGCTTGAATTAACGCAAAAATTACAAAAATAATGGTTTCAGTGGTTATATTTGAAAACAGTGAACAAATACTCAAAATGTTTTTCTTAGGCCGAGTTACGTCGACTTTGAAAATGTTATTAAAAATCGAGGTACATTTTTATTTATTGTTCAATCGAGATGAAATCACTTTTAATGAGTGTTTTTATAGGGAATTAAACTGAATTCGGTCAAACATTTCTCCAGAAAAAATGCATTCAAAAGTGTACCGAAAAAATCGCATGTTTTTTTCTTCAAGATACAAAATTCGTGACAACGATTTCTTATTTAAAATTGAATTTTAACAGTTTGTTGAATGAATATCGTTACATTTGCTTGAATTAACGCAAAAATTACAAAAATAATGGTTTCAGTGTTTATATTTGAAAACAGTGAACAAATACTCAAAATGTTTTTCTTAGGCCGAGTTACGTCGATTTTGAAAATGTTATTAAAAATCGAGGTACATTTTTATTTATTGTTCAATCGAGATGAAATCACTTTCAATGAGTGTTTTATAGGGAATTAAGCTGAATTCGGTCAAAAATTTCTCCAGAAAAAAATGCATTCAAAAAAGTACCGAAAAAATCGCATGTTTTTCTTCTTCAAGATACAAAATCCGTGACAACGATTTCTTATTGAAAAATTTAATTTTAACAGTTTTTTGATTGAATATCGTTACATTTGCTTGAATTAAAGCAAAAAGTATAAATATAATGGTTTCAGTGAACATATTTGAAAATAGTGAAGAAATACTCAAAGTATGCTTCTTTGGCCGTGAAACGTCGATTTTGAAAATGTTATTAAAAATCGAGGTAAATTTTTAATTATTGTTCAATCGAGATGAAATCCATTTCAATGAGTGTTTTATAGGGAATTAAGCTGAATTCGGTCAAACATTTCTCCAGAAAAAAATGCATTCAAAAGTGTACCGAAAAAATCGCATGTTTTTTTTCTTCAAGATACAAAATCCTTGACAACGATTTCTTATTTAAAATTGAATTTTAACAGTTTGTTGAATGAATATCGTTACATTTGCTTGAATTAACGCAAAAATTACAAAAATAATGGTTTCAGTGGTTATATTTGAAAACAGTGAACAAATACTCAAAATGTTTTTCTTAGGCCGAGTTACGTCGACTTTGAAAATGTTATTAAAAATCGAGGTACATTTTTATTTATTGTTCAATCGAGATGAAATCACTTTTAATGAGTGTTTTTATAGGGAATTAAACTGAATTCGGTCAAACATTTCTCCAGAAAAAAATGCATTCAAAAGTGTACCGAAAAAATCGCATGTTTTTTTCTTCAAGATACAAAATCCGTGACAACGATTTCTTATTTAAAATTGAATTTTAACAGTTTGTTGAATGAATATCGTTACATTTGCTTGAATTAACGCAAAAATTACAAAAATAATGGTTTCAGTGTTTATATTTGAAAACAGTGAACAAATACTCAAAATGTTTTTCTTAGGCCGAGTTACGTCGATTTTGAAAATGTTATTAAAAATCGAGGTACATTTTTATTTATTGTTCAATCGAGATGAAATCACTTTCAATGAGTGTTTTATAGGGAATTAAGCTGAATTCGGTCAAAAATTTCTCCAGAAAAAAATGCATTCAAAAAAGTACCGAAAAAATCGCATGTTTTTCTTCTTCAAGATACAAAATCCGTGACAACGATTTCTTATTGAAAAATTTAATTTTAACAGTTTTTTGATTGAATATCGTTACATTTGCTTGAATTAAAGCAAAAAGTATAAATATAATGGTTTCAGTGAACATATTTGAAAATAGTGAAGAAATACTCAAAGTATGCTTCTTTGGCCGTGAAACGTCGATTTTGAAAATGTTATTAAAAATCGAGGTAAATTTTTAATTATTGTTCAATCGAGATGAAATCCATTTCAATGAGTGTTTTATAGGGAATTAAGCTGAATTCGGTCAAACATTTCTCCAGAAAAAAATGCATTCAAAAGTGTACCGAAAAAATCGCATGTTTTTTTTCTTCAAGATACAAAATCCTTGACAACGATTTCTTATTTAAAATTGAATTTTAACAGTTTGTTGAATGAATATCGTTACATTTGCTTGAATTAACGCAAAAATTACAAAAATAATGGTTTCAGTGGTTATATTTGAAAACAGTGAACAAATACTCAAAATGTTTTTCTTAGGCCGAGTTACGTCGACTTTGAAAATGTTATTAAAAATCGAGGTACATTTTTATTTATTGTTCAATCGAGATGAAATCACTTTTAATGAGTGTTTTTATAGGGAATTAAACTGAATTCGGTCAAACATTTCTCCAGAAAAAAATGCATTCAAAAGTGTACCGAAAAAATCGCATGTTTTTTTCTTCAAGATACAAAATCCGTGACAACGATTTCTTATTTAAAATTGAATTTTAACAGTTTGTTGAATGAATATCGTTACATTTGCTTGAATTAACGCAAAAATTACAAAAATAATGGTTTCAGTGTTTATATTTGAAAACAGTGAACAAATACTCAAAATGTTTTTCTTAGGCCGAGTTACGTCGATTTTGAAAATGTTATTAAAAATCGAGGTACATTTTTATTTATTGTTCAATCGAGATGAAATCACTTTCAATGAGTGTTTTATAGGGAATTAAGCTGAATTCGGTCAAAAATTTCTCCAGAAAAAAATGCATTCAAAAAAGTACCGAAAAAATCGCATGTTTTTCTTCTTCAAGATACAAAATCCGTGACAACGATTTCTTATTGAAAAATTTAATTTTAACAGTTTTTTGATTGAATATCGTTACATTTGCTTGAATTAAAGCAAAAAGTATAAATATAATGGTTTCAGTGAACATATTTGAAAATAGTGAAGAAATACTCAAAGTATGCTTCTTTGGCCGTGAAACGTCGATTTTGAAAATGTTATTAAAAATCGAGGTAAATTTTTAATTATTGTTCAATCGAGATGAAATCCATTTCAATGAGTGTTTTATAGGGAATTAAGCTGAATTCGGTCAAACATTTCTCCAGAAAAAAATGCATTCAAAAGTGTACCGAAAAAATCGCATGTTTTTTTTCTTCAAGATACAAAATCCTTGACAACGATTTCTTATTTAAAATTGAATTTTAACAGTTTATTGAATGAATATCGTTACATTTGCTTGAATTAACGCAAAAATTACAAAAATAATGGTTTCAGTGGTTATATTTGAAAACAGTGAACAAATACTCAAAATGTTTTTCTTAGGCCGAGTTACGTCGACTTTGAAAATGTTATTAAAAATCGAGGTACATTTTTATTTATTGTTCAATCGAGATGAAATCACTTTTAATGAGTGTTTTTATAGGGAATTAAACTGAATTCGGTCAAACATTTCTCCAGAAAAAAATGCATTCAAAAGTGTACCGAAAAAATCGCATGTTTTTTTCTTCAAGATACAAAATCCGTGACAACGATTTCTTATTTAAAATTGAATTTTAACAGTTTGTTGAATGAATATCGTTACATTTGCTTGAATTAACGCAAAAATTACAAAAATAATGGTTTCAGTGTTTATATTTGAAAACAGTGAACAAATACTCAAAATGTTTTTCTTAGGCCGAGTTACGTCGATTTTGAAAATGTTATTAAAAATCGAGGTAAATTTTTAATTATTGTTCAATCGAGATGAAATCCATTTCAATGAGTGTTTTATAGGGAATTAAGCTGAATTCGGTCAAACATTTCTCCAGAAAAAAATGCATTCAAAAGTGTACCGAAAAAATCGCATGTTTTTTTTCTTCAAGATACAAAATCCTTGACAACGATTTCTTATTTAAAATTGAATTTTAACAGTTTATTGAATGAATATCGTTACATTTGCTTGAATTAACGCAAAAATTACAAAAATAATGGTTTCAGTGGTTATATTTGAAAACAGTGAACAAATACTCAAAATGTTTTTCTTAGGCCGAGTTACGTCGACTTTGAAAATGTTATTAAAAATCGAGGTACATTTTTATTTATTGTTCAATCGAGATGAAATCACTTTTAATGAGTGTTTTTATAGGGAATTAAACTGAATTCGGTCAAACATTTCTCCAGAAAAAAATGCATTCAAAAGTGTACCGAAAAAATCGCATGTTTTTTTTCTTCAAGATACAAAATCCTTGACAACGATTTCTTATTTAAAATTGAATTTTAACAGTTTGTTGAATGAATATCGTTACATTTGCTTGAATTAACGCAAAAATTACAAAAATAATGGTTTCAGTGGTTATATTTGAAAACAGTGAACAAATACTCAAAATGTTTTTCTTAGGCCGAGTTACGTCGACTTTGAAAATGTTATTAAAAATCGAGGTACATTTTTATTTATTGTTCAATCGAGATGAAATCACTTTTAATGAGTGTTTTTATAGGGAATTAAACTGAATTCGGTCAAACATTTCTCCAGAAAAAAATGCATTCAAAAGTGTACCGAAAAAATCGCATGTTTTTTTCTTCAAGATACAAAATCCGTGACAACGATTTCTTATTTAAAATTGAATTTTAACAGTTTGTTGAATGAATATCGTTACATTTGCTTGAATTAACGCAAAAATTACAAAAATAATGGTTTCAGTGTTTATATTTGAAAACAGTGAACAAATACTCAAAATGTTTTTCTTAGGCCGAGTTACGTCGATTTTGAAAATGTTATTAAAAATCGAGGTACATTTTTATTTATTGTTCAATCGAGATGAAATCACTTTCAATGAGTGTTTTATAGGGAATTAAGCTGAATTCGGTCAAAAATTTCTCCAGAAAAAAATGCATTCAAAAAAGTACCGAAAAAATCGCATGTTTTTCTTCTTCAAGATACAAAATCCGTGACAACGATTTCTTATTGAAAAATTTAATTTTAACAGTTTTTTGATTGAATATCGTTACATTTGCTTGAATTAAAGCAAAAAGTATAAATATAATGGTTTCAGTGAACATATTTGAAAATAGTGAAGAAATACTCAAAGTATGCTTCTTTGGCCGTGAAACGTCGATTTTGAAAATGTTATTAAAAATCGAGGTAAATTTTTAATTATTGTTCAATCGAGATGAAATCCATTTCAATGAGTGTTTTATAGGGAATTAAGCTGAATTCGGTCAAACATTTCTCCAGAAAAAAATGCATTCAAAAGTGTACCGAAAAAATCGCATGTTTTTTTTCTTCAAGATACAAAATCCTTGACAACGATTTCTTATTTAAAATTGAATTTTAACAGTTTATTGAATGAATATCGTTACATTTGCTTGAATTAACGCAAAAATTACAAAAATAATGGTTTCAGTGGTTATATTTGAAAACAGTGAACAAATACTCAAAATGTTTTTCTTAAGCCGAGTTACGTCGACTTTGAAAATGTTATTAAAAATCGAGGTACATTTTTATTTATTGTTCAATCGAGATGAAATCACTTTTAATGAGTGTTTTTATAGGGAATTAAACTGAATTCGGTCAAACATTTCTCCAGAAAAAAATGCATTCAAAAGTGTACCGAAAAAATCGCATGTTTTTTTCTTCAAGATACAAAATCCGTGACAACGATTTCTTATTTAAAATTGAATTTTAACAGTTTGTTGAATGAATATCGTTACATTTGCTTGAATTAACGCAAAAATTACAAAAATAATGGTTTCAGTGTTTATATTTGAAAACAGTGAACAAATACGCAAAATGTTTTTCTTAGGCCGAGTTACGTCGATTTTGAAAATGTTATTAAAAATCGAGGTACATTTTTATTTATTGTTCAATCGAGATGAAATCACTTTCAATGAGTGTTTTATAGGGAATTAAGCTGAATTCGGTCAAAAATTTCTCCAGAAAAAAATGCATTCAAAAAAGTACCGAAAAAATCGCATGTTTTTCTTCTTCAAGATACAAAATCCGTGACAACGATTTCTTATTGAAAAATTGAATTTTAACAGTTTTTTGAATGAATATCGTTACATTTGCTTGAATTAAAGCAAAAAGTATAAAAATAATGGTTTCAGTGGTTATATTTGAAAATAGTGAAGAAATACTCAAAATATGCTTCTTTGGCCGTGAAACGTCGATTTTGAAAATGTTATTAAAAATCGAGGTAAATTTTTATTTATTGTTCAATCGAGATGAAATCACTTTTAATGAGTGTTTTATAGGGAATTAAGCTGAATTCGGTAAAAAATTTCTCCAGAAAAAAATGCATTCAAAAAAGTACCGAAAAAATCGCATGTTTTCTTCTTCAAGATACAAAATCCGTGACAACGATTTCTTATTTAAAATTGAATTTTAACAGTTTGTTGAATGAATATCGTTACATTTGCTTGAATTAACGCAAAAATTACAAAAATAATGGTTTCAGTGTTTATATTTGAAAACAGTGAACAAATACTCAAAATGTTTTTCTTAGGCCGAGTTACGTCGATTTTGAAAATGTTATTAAAAATCGAGGTACATTTTTATTTATTGTTCAATCGAGATGAAATCACTTTTAATGAGTGTTTTTATAGGGAATTAAACTGAATTCGGTCAAACATTTCTCCAGAAAAAAATGCATTCAAAAGTGTACCGAAAAAATCGCATGTTTTTTTTCTTCAAGATACAAAATCCGTGACAACGATTTCTTATTTAAAATTGAATTTTAACAGTTTGTTGAATGAATATCGTTACATTTGCTTGAATTAACGCAAAAATTACAAAAATAATGGTTTCAGTGTTTATATTTGAAAACAGTGAACAAATACTCAAAATGTTTTTCTTAGGCCGAGTTACGTCGATTTTGAAAATGTTATTAAAAATCGAGGTACATTTTTATTTATTGTTCAATCGAGATGAAATCACTTTCAATGAGTGTTTTATAGGGAATTAAGCTGAATTCGGTCAAAAATTTCTCCAGAAAAAAATGCATTCAAAAAAGTACCGAAAAAATCGCATGTTTTTCTTCTTCAAGATACAAAATCCGTGACAACGATTTCTTATTGAAAAATTGAATTTTAACAGTTTTTTGAATGAATATCGTTACATTTGCTTGAATTAAAGCAAAAAGTATAAAAATAATGGTTTCAGTGGTTATATTTGAAAATAGTGAAGAAATACTCAAAATATGCTTCTTTGGCCGTGAAACGTCGATTTTGAAAATGTTATTAAAAATCGAGGTAAATTTTTATTTATTGTTCAATCGAGATGAAATCACTTTTAATGAGTGTTTTATAGGGAATTAAGCTGAATTCGGTAAAAAATTTCTCCAGAAAAAAATGCATTCAAAAAAGTACCGAAAAAATCGCATGTTTTCTTCTTCAAGATACAAAATCCGTGACAACGATTTCTTATTTAAAATTGAATTTTAACAGTTTATTGAATGAATATCGTTACATTTGCTTGAATTAACGCAAAAATTACAAAAATAATGGTTTCAGTGGTTATATTTGAAAATAGAGAACAAATACTCAAAATTTTTTTCTTTGGCCGAGTTACGTCGATTTTGAAAATGTTATTAAAAATCGAGGTACATTTTTTTTCATTGTTCAATCGAGATGAAGTCACTTTTAATGAGTGTTTTATAGGGAATTAAGCTGAATTCGGTCAAAAATTTCTCCAGAAAAAAATGCATTCAAAAGTGTACCGAAAAAATCGCATGTTTTTCTTCTTCAAGATACAAAATCCGTGACAACGATTTCTTATTGAAAAATTAAATTTTAACAGTTTTTTGAATGAATATCGTTACATTTGCTTGAATTAAACCAAAAGGATAAAAATAATGGTTTCAGTGGTTATATTTGAAAATAGTGAAGAAATACTCAAAATATGCTTCTTTGGCCGTGAAACGTCGATTTTGAAAATGTTATTAAAAATCGAGGTAAATTTTTAATTATTGTTCAATCGAGATGAAATCACTTTCAATGAGTGTTTTATAGGGAATTAAGCTGAATTCGGTCAAACATTTCTCCAGAAAAAAATGCATTCAAAAGTGTACCGAAAAAATCGCATGTTTTTCTTCTTCAAGATACAAAATCCGTGACAACGATTTCTTATTGAAAAATTGAATTTTAACAGTTTTTTGAATGAATATCGTTACATTTGCTTGAATTAAAGCAAAAAGTATAAAAATAATGGTTTCAGTGGTTATATTTGAAAATAGTGAAGAAATACTCAAAATATGCTTCTTTGGCCGTGAAACGTCGATTTTGAAAATGTTATTAAAAATCGAGGTACATTTTTATTTATTGTTCAATCGAGATGAAATCACTTTCAATGAGTGTTTTATAGGGAATTAAGCTGAATTCGGTCAAAAATTTCTCCAGAAAAAAATGCATTCAAAAAAGTACCGAAAAAATCGCATGTTTTTCTTCTTCAAGATACAAAATCCGTGACAACGATTTCTTATTTAAAATTGAATTTTAACAGTTTATTGAATGAATATCGTTACATTTGCTTGAATTAACGCAAAAATTACAAAAATAATGGTTTCAGTGGTTATATTTGAAAATAGAGAACAAATACTCAAAATGTTTTTCTTAGGCCGAGTTACGTCGATTTTGAAAATGTTATTAAAAATCGAGGTACATTTTTATTTATTGTTCAATCGAGATGAAATCACTTTTAATGAGTGTTTTTATAGGGAATTAAACTGAATTCGGTCAAACATTTCTCCAGAAAAAAATGCATTCAAAAGTGTACCGAAAAAATCGCATGTTTTTTTTCTTCAAGATACAAAATCCGTGACAACGATTTCTTATTTAAAATTGAATTTTAACAGTTTGTTGAATGAATATCGTTACATTTGCTTGAATTAACGCAAAAATTACAAAAATAATGGTTTCAGTGTTTATATTTGAAAACAGTGAACAAATACTCAAAATGTTTTTCTTAGGCCGAGTTACGTCGATTTTGAAAATGTTATTAAAAATCGAGGTACATTTTTATTTATTGTTCAATCGAGATGAAATCACTTTTAATGAGTGTTTTTATAGGGAATTAAACTGAATTCGGTCAAACATTTCTCCAGAAAAAAATGCATTCAAAAGTGTACCGAAAAAATCGCATGTTTTTTTTCTTCAAGATACAAAATCCGTGACAACGATTTCTTATTTAAAATTGAATTTTAACAGTTTGTTGAATGAATATCGTTACATTTGCTTGAATTAAAGCAAAAAGTATAAAAATAATGGTTTCAGTGGTTATATTTGAAAATAGTGAAGAAATACTCAAAATATGCTTCTTTGGCCGTGAAACGTCGATTTTGAAAATGTTATTAAAAATCGAGGAAAATTTTTATTTATCTTTCAATCGAGATGAAATCACTTTTAATGAGTGTTTTATAGGGAATTAAGCTGAATTCGGTAAAAAATTTCTCCAGAAAAAAATGCATTCAAAAAAGTACCGAAAAAATCGCATGTTTTCTTCTTCAAGATACAAAATCCGTGACAACGATTTCTTATTTAAAATTGAATTTTAACAGTTTATTGAATGAATATCGTTACATTTGCTTGAATTAACGCAAAAATTACAAAAATAATGGTTTCAGTGGTTATATTTGAAAATAGAGAACAAATACTCAAAATTTTTTTCTTTGGCCGAGTTACGTCGATTTTGAAAATGTTATTAAAAATCGAGGTACATTTTTTTTCATTGTTCAATCGAGATGAAGTCACTTTTAATGAGTGTTTTATAGGGAATTAAGCTGAATTCGGTCAAAAATTTCTCCAGAAAAAAATGCATTCAAAAGTGTACCGAAAAAATCGCATGTTTTTCTTCTTCAAGATACAAAATCCGTGACAACGATTTCTTATTGAAAAATTAAATTTTAACAGTTTTTTGAATGAATATCGTTACATTTGCTTGAATTAAACCAAAAGGATAAAAATAATGGTTTTAGTGGTTATATTTGAAAATAGTGAAGAAATACTCAAAATATGCTTCTTTGGCCGTGAAACGTCGATTTTGAAAATGTTATTAAAAATCGAGGTACATTTTTATTTATTGTTCAATCAAGATGAAATCACTTTTAATGAGTGTTTTATAGGGAATTAAGCTGAATTCGGTCAAAAATTTCTCCAGAAAAAAATGCATTCAAAAAAGTACCGAAAAAATCGCATGTTTTTCTTCTTCAAGATACAAAATCCGTGACAACGATTTGTTATTGAAAATTGAATTTTTACAGTTTTTTGAATGAATATAATTACATTTGCTTGAATTAAAGCAAAAAGTATAAAAGTAATGGTTTCAGTGGTTATATTTGAAAATAGTGAAGAAATACTCAAAATATGCTTCTTTGGCCGTGAAACGTCGATTTTGAAAATGTTATTAAAAATCGAGGTACATTTGTATTTATTGTTCAATCGAGATGAAATCACTTTTAATGAGTGTTTTATAGGGAATTAAGCTGAATTCGGTCAAAAATTTCTCCAGAAAAAAATGCATTCAAAAAAGTACCGAAAAAATCGCATGTTTTTCTTCTTCAAGACACAAAATCCGTGAATACGATTTCTTATTGAAAATTGAATTTTAACAGTTTTTTGAATGAATATCGTTACATTTGCTTGAATTAACGCAAAAATTACAAAAATAATGGTTTCAGTGGTTATATTTGATAACAGTGAACAAATACTCAAAATGTTTTTCTTAGGCCGAGTTACGTCGATTTTGAAAATGTTATTAAAAATCGAGGTAAATTTTTAATTATTGTTCAATCGAGATGAAATCACTTTCAATGAGTGTTTTATAGGGAATTAAGCTGAATTCGGTCAAACATTTCTCCAGAAAAAAATGCATTCAAAAGTGTACCGAAAAAATCGCATGTTTTTCTTCTTCAAGATACAAAATCCGTGACAACGATTTCTTATTGAAAAATTGAATTTTAACAGTTTTTTGAATGAATATCGTTACATTTGCTTGAATTAAAGCAAAAAGTATAAAAATAATGGTTTCAGTGGTTATATTTGAAAATAGTGAAGAAATACTCAAAATATGCTTCTTTGGCCGTGAAACGTCGATTTTGAAAATGTTATTAAAAATCGAGGTACATTTTTATTTATTGTTCAATCGAGATGAAATCACTTTCAATGAGTGTTTTATAGGGAATTAAGCTGAATTCGGTCAAAAATTTCTCCAGAAAAAAATGCATTCAAAAAAGTACCGAAAAAATCGCATGTTTTTCTTCTTCAAGATACAAAATCCGTGACAACGATTTCTTATTTAAAATTGAATTTTAACAGTTTATTGAATGAATATCGTTACATTTGCTTGAATTAACGCAAAAATTACTAAAATAATGGTTTCAGTGGTTATATTTGAAAATAGAGAACAAATACTCAAAATGTTTTTCTTAGGCCGAGTTACGTCGATTTTGAAAATGTTATTAAAAATCGAGGTACATTTTTATTTATTGTTCAATCGAGATGAAATCACTTTTAATGAGTGTTTTATAGGGAATTAAGCTGAATTCGGTCAAAAATTTCTCCAGAAAAAAATGCATTCAAAAAAGTACCGAAAAAATCGCATGTTTTTCTTCTTCAAGATACAAAATCCGTGACAACGATTTCTTATTGAAAAATTAAATTTTAACAGTTTTTTGATTGAATATCGTTACATTTGCTTGAATTAAAGCAAAAAGTATAAAAATAATGGTTTCAGTGAATATATTTGTAAATAGTGAAGAAACACTCAAAATATGCTTCGTTGGCGGTGAAACGTCGATTTTTAAAATGTTATTAAAAATCGAGGTAAATTTTTAATTATTGTTCAATCGAGATGAAATCACTTTCAATGAGTGTTTTATAGGGAACTAAGCTGAATGCGGTCAAACATTTCTCCAGAAAAAAATGCATTCAAAAAAGTACCGAAAAAATCGCATGTTTTTCTTCTTCAAGATACAAAATCCGTGACAACGATTTCTTATTTAAAATTGAATTTTAACAGTTTGTTGAATGAATATCGTTACATTTGCTTGAATTAACGCAAAAATTACAAAAATAATGGTTTCAGTGGTTATATTTGATAACAGTGAACAAATACTCAAAATGTTTTTCTTAGGCCGAGTTACGCCGATTTTGAAAATGTTATTAAAAATCGAGGTAAATTTTTAATTATTGTTCAATCGAGATGAAATCACTTTCAATGAGTGTTTTATAGGGAATTAAGCTGAATTCGGTCAAACATTTCTCCAGAAAAAAATGCATTCAAAAGTGTACCGAAAAAATCGCATGTTTTTCTTCTTCAAGATACAAAATCCGTGACAACGATTTCTTATTGAAAAATTGAATTTTAACAGTTTTTTGAATGAATATCGTTACATTTGCTTGAATTAAAGCAAAAAGTATAAAAATAATGGTTTCAGTGGTTATATTTGAAAATAGTGAAGAAATACTCAAAATATGCTTCTTTGGCCGTGAAACGTCGATTTTGAAAATGTTATTAAAAATCGAGGTACATTTTTATTTATTGTTCAATCGAGATGAAATCACTTTTAATGAGTGTTTTATAGGGAATTAAGCTGAATTCGGTCAAAAATTTCTCCAGAAAAAAATGCATTCAAAAAAGTACCGAAAAAGTCGCATGTTTTTCTTCTTCAAGATACAAAATCCGTGACAACGATTTCTTATTGAAAAATTTAATTTTAACAGTTTTTTGATTGAATATCGTTACATTTGCTTGAATTAAAGCAAAAAGTATAAAAATAATGGTTTCAGTGAATATATTTGTAAATAGTGAAGAAATACTCAAAATATGCTTCGTTGGCGGTGAAACGTCGATTTTTAAAATGTTATTAAAAATCGAGGTAAATTTTTAATTATTGTTCAATCGAGATGAAATCACTTTCAATGAGTGTTTTATAGGGAATTAAGCTGAATTCGGTCAAAAATTTCTCCAGAAAAAAATGCATTCAAAAAAGTACCGAAAAAATCGCATGTTTTTCTTCTTCAAGATACAAAATCCGTGACAACGATTTCTTATTTAAAATTGAATTTTAACAGTTTATTGAATGAATATCGTTACATTTGCTTGAATTAACGCAAAAATTACAAAAATAATGGTTTCAGTGGTTATATTTGAAAATAGAGAACAAATACTCAAAATGTTTTTCTTAGGCCGAGTTACGTCGATTTTGAAAATGTTATTAAAAATCGAGGTACATTTTTATTTATTGTTCAATCGAGATGAAATCACTTTTAATGAGTGTTTTATAGGGAATTAAGCTGAATTCGGTCAAAAATTTCTCCAGAAAAAAATGCATTCAAAAAAGTACCGAAAAAATCGCATGTTTTTCATCTTCAAGATACAAAATCCGTGACAACGATTTCTTATTGAAAAATTTAATTTTAACAGTTTTTTGATTGAATATCGTTACATTTGCTTGAATTAAAGCAAAAAGTATAAAAATAATGGTTTCAGTGAATATATTTGTAAATAGTGAAGAAATACTCAAAATATGCTTCGTTGGCGGTGAAACGTCGATTTTTAAAATGTTATTAAAAATCGAGGTAAATTTTTAATTATTGTTCAATCGAGATGAAATCACTTTCAATGAGTGTTTTATAGGGAATTAAGCTGAATTCGGTCAAAAATTTCTCCAGAAAAAAATGCATTCAAAAAAGTACCGAAAAAATCGCATGTTTTTCTTCTTCAAGATACAAAATCCGTGACAACGATTTCTTATTTAAAATTGAATTTTAACAGTTTTTTGAATGAATATCGTTACATTGCTTGAATTAAAGCAAAAAGTATAAAAATAATGGTTTCAGTGAATATATTTGAAAATAGTGAAGAAATACTCAAAATATGCTTCTTTGGCCGTGAAACGTCGATTTTGAAAATGTTATTAAAAATCGAGGTACATTTTTATTTATTGTTCAATCGAGATGAAATCACTTTCAATGAGTGTTTTATAGGGAACTAAGCTGAATGCGGTCAAACATTTCTCCAGAAAAAAATGCATTCAAAAGTGTACCGAAAAAATCGCATGTTTTTCTTCTTCAAGATACAAAATCCGTGACAACGATTTCTTATTTAAAATTGAATTTTAACAGTTTGTTGAATGAATATCGTTACATTTGCTTGAATTAACGCAAAAATTACAAAAATAATGGTTTCAGTGGTTATATTTGATAACAGTGAACAAATACTCAAAATGTTTTTCTTAGGCCGAGTTACGCCGATTTTGAAAATGTTATTAAAAATCGAGGTAAATTTTTAATTATTGTTCAATCGAGATGAAATCACTTTCAATGAGTGTTTTATAGGGAATTAAGCTGAATTCGGTCAAACATTTCTCCAGAAAAAAATGCATTCAAAAGTGTACCGAAAAAATCGCATGTTTTTCTTCTTCAAGATACAAAATCCGTGACAACGATTTCTTATTGAAAAATTGAATTTTAACAGTTTTTTGAATGAATATCGTTACATTTGCTTGAATTAAAGCAAAAAGTATAAAAATAATGGTTTCAGTGGTTATATTTGAAAATAGTGAAGAAATACTCAAAATATGCTTCTTTGGCCGTGAAACGTCGATTTTGAAAATGTTATTAAAAATCGAGGTACATTTTTATTTATTGTTCAATCGAGATAAAATCACTTTTAATGAGTGTTTTATAGGGAATTAAGCTGAATTCGGTCAAAAATTTCTCCAGAAAAAAATGCATTCAAAAAAGTACCGAAAAAGTCGCATGTTTTTCTTCTTCAAGATACAAAATCCGTGACAACGATTTCTTATTGAAAAATTTAATTTTAACAGTTTTTTGATTGAATATCGTTACATTTGCTTGAATTAAAGCAAAAAGTATAAAAATAATGGTTTCAGTGAATATATTTGTAAATAGTGAAGAAATACTCAAAATATGCTTCGTTGGCGGTGAAACGTCGATTTTTAAAATGTTATTAAAAATCGAGGTAAATTTTTAATTATTGTTCAATCGAGATGAAATCACTTTCAATGAGTGTTTTATAGGGAATTAAGCTGAATTCGGTCAAAAATTTCTCCAGAAAAAAATGCATTCAAAAAAGTACCGAAAAAATCGCATGTTTTTCTTCTTCAAGATACAAAATCCGTGACAACGATTTCTTATTTAAAATTGAATTTTAACAGTTTATTGAATGAATATCGTTACATTTGCTTGAATTAACGCAAAAATTACAAAAATAATGGTTTCAGTGGTTATATTTGAAAATAGAGAACAAATACTCAAAATGTTTTTCTTAGGCCGAGTTACGTCGATTTTGAAAATGTTATTAAAAATCGAGGTACATTTTTATTTATTGTTCAATCGAGATGAAATCACTTTTAATGAGTGTTTTATAGGGAATTAAGCTGAATTCGGTCAAAAATTTCTCCAGAAAAAAATGCATTCAAAAAAGTACCGAAAAAATCGCATGTTTTTCATCTTCAAGATACAAAATCCGTGACAACGATTTCTTATTGAAAAATTTAATTTTAACAGTTTTTTGATTGAATATCGTTACATTTGCTTGAATTAAAGCAAAAAGTATAAAAATAATGGTTTCAGTGAATATATTTGTAAATAGTGAAGAAATACTCAAAATATGCTTCGTTGGCGGTGAAACGTCGATTTTTAAAATGTTATTAAAAATCGAGGTAAATTTTTAATTATTGTTCAATCGAGATGAAATCACTTTCAATGAGTGTTTTATAGGGAATTAAGCTGAATTCGGTCAAAAATTTCTCCAGAAAAAAATGCATTCAAAAAAGTACCGAAAAAATCGCATGTTTTTCTTCTTCAAGATACAAAATCCGTGACAACGATTTCTTATTTAAAATTGAATTTTAACAGTTTTTTGAATGAATATCGTTACATTGCTTGAATTAAAGCAAAAAGTATAAAAATAATGGTTTCAGTGAATATATTTGAAAATAGTGAAGAAATACTCAAAATATGCTTCTTTGGCCGTGAAACGTCGATTTTGAAAATGTTATTAAAAATCGAGGTACATTTTTATTTATTGTTCAATCGAGATGAAATCACTTTCAATGAGTGTTTTATAGGGAATTAAGCTGAATTCGGTCAAAAATTTCTCCAGAAAAAAATGCATTCAAAAAAGTACCGAAAAAATCGCATGTTTTTCTTCTTCAAGATACAAAATCCGTGACAACGATTTCTTATTTAAAATTGAATTTTAACAGTTTTTTGAATGAATATCGTTACATTGCTTGAATTAAAGCAAAAAGTATAAAAATAATGGTTTCAGTGAATATATTTGAAAATAGTGAAGAAATACTCAAAATATGCTTCTTTGGCCGTGAAACGTCGATTTTGAAAATGTTATTAAAAATCGAGGTACATTTTTATTTATTGTTCAATCGAGATGAAATCACTTTCAATGAGTGTTTTATGGGAACTAAGCTGAATGCGGTCAAACATTTCTCCAGAAAAAAATGCATTCAAAAGTGTACCGAAAAAATCGCATGTTTTTCTTCTTCAAGATACAAAATCCGTGACAACGATTTCTTATTTAAAATTGAATTTTAACAGTTTGTTGAATGAATATCGTTACATTTGCTTGAATTAACGCAAAAATTACAAAAATAATGGTTTCAGTGGTTATATTTGATAACAGTGAACAAATACTCAAAATGTTTTTCTTAGGCCGAGTTACGCCGATTTTGAAAATGTTATTAAAAATCGAGGTAAATTTTTAATTATTGTTCAATCGAGATGAAATCACTTTCAATGAGTGTTTTATAGGGAATTAAGCTGAATTCGGTCAAACATTTCTCCAGAAAAAAATGCATTCAAAAGTGTACCGAAAAAATCGCATGTTTTTCTTCTTCAAGATACAAAATCCGTGACAACGATTTCTTATTGAAAAATTGAATTTTAACAGTTTTTTGAATGAATATCGTTACATTTGCTTGAATTAAAGCAAAAAGTATAAAAATAATGGTTTCAGTGGTTATATTTGAAAATAGTGAAGAAATACTCAAAATATGCTTCTTTGGCCGTGAAACGTCGATTTTGAAAATGTTATTAAAAATCGAGGTACATTTTTATTTATTGTTCAATCGAGATGAAATCACTTTTAATGAGTGTTTTATAGGGAATTAAGCTGAATTCGGTCAAAAATTTCTCCAGAAAAAAATGCATTCAAAAAAGTACCGAAAAAGTCGCATGTTTTTCTTCTTCAAGATACAAAATCCGTGACAACGATTTCTTATTGAAAAATTTAATTTTAACAGTTTTTTGATTGAATATCGTTACATTTGCTTGAATTAAAGCAAAAAGTATAAAAATAATGGTTTCAGTGAATATATTTGTAAATAGTGAAGAAATACTCAAAATATGCTTCGTTGGCGGTGAAACGTCGATTTTTAAAATGTTATTAAAAATCGAGGTAAATTTTTAATTATTGTTCAATCGAGATGAAATCACTTTCAATGAGTGTTTTATAGGGAATTAAGCTGAATTCGGTCAAAAATTTCTCCAGAAAAAAATGCATTCAAAAAAGTACCGAAAAAATCGCATGTTTTTCTTCTTCAAGATACAAAATCCGTGACAACGATTTCTTATTTAAAATTGAATTTTAACAGTTTATTGAATGAATATCGTTACATTTGCTTGAATTAACGCAAAAATTACAAAAATAATGGTTTCAGTGGTTATATTTGAAAATAGAGAACAAATACTCAAAATGTTTTTCTTAGGCCGAGTTACGTCGATTTTGAAAATGTTATTAAAAATCGAGGTACATTTTTATTTATTGTTCAATCGAGATGAAATCACTTTTAATGAGTGTTTTATAGGGAATTAAGCTGAATTCGGTCAAAAATTTCTCCAGAAAAAAATGCATTCAAAAAAGTACCGAAAAAATCGCATGTTTTTCATCTTCAAGATACAAAATCCGTGACAACGATTTCTTATTGAAAAATTTAATTTTAACAGTTTTTTGATTGAATATCGTTACATTTGCTTGAATTAAAGCAAAAAGTATAAAAATAATGGTTTCAGTGAATATATTTGTAAATAGTGAAGAAATACTCAAAATATGCTTCGTTGGCGGTGAAACGTCGATTTTTAAAATGTTATTAAAAATCGAGGTAAATTTTTAATTATTGTTCAATCGAGATGAAATCACTTTCAATGAGTGTTTTATAGGGAATTAAGCTGAATTCGGTCAAAAATTTCTCCAGAAAAAAATGCATTCAAAAAAGTACCGAAAAAATCGCATGTTTTTCTTCTTCAAGATACAAAATCCGTGACAACGATTTCTTATTTAAAATTGAATTTTAACAGTTTTTTGAATGAATATCGTTACATTGCTTGAATTAAAGCAAAAAGTATAAAAATAATGGTTTCAGTGAATATATTTGAAAATAGTGAAGAAATACTCAAAATATGCTTCTTTGGCCGTGAAACGTCGATTTTGAAAATGTTATTAAAAATCGAGGTACATTTTTATTTATTGTTCAATCGAGATGAAATCACTTTTAATGAGTGTTTTATAGGGAATTAAGCTGAATTCGGTCAAAAATTTCTCCAGAAAAAAATGCATTCAAAAAAGTACCGAAAAAATCGCATGTTTTTCTTCTTCAAGATACAAAATCCGTGACAACGATTTCTTATTTAAAATTGAATTTTAACAGTTTATTGAATGAATATCGTTACATTTGCTTGAATTAACGCAAAAATTACAAAAATAGTGGTTTCAGTGGTTATATTTGAAAATAGAGAACAAATACTCAAAATGTTTTTCTTAGGCCGAGTTACGTCGATTTTGAAAATGTTATTAAAAATCGAGGTACATTTTTATTTATTGTTTAATCGAGATGAAATCACTTTTAATGAGTGTTTTATAGGGAATTAAGCTGAATTCGGTGAAAAATTTCTCCAGAAAAAAATGCATTCAAAAAAGTACCGAAAAAATCGCATGTTTTTCTTCTTCAAGATACAAAATCCATGACAACGATTTCTTATTGAAAAATTTAATTTTAACAGTTTTTTGATTGAATATCGTTACATTTGCTTGAATTAAAGCAAAAAGTATAAAAATAATGGTTTCAGTGAATATATTTGTAAATAGTGAAGAAATACTCAAAATATGCTTCGTTGGCGGTGAAACGTCGATTTTTAAAATGTTATTAAAAATCGAGGTACATTTTTATTTATTGTTCAATCGAGATGAAATCACTTTTAATGAGTGTTTCATAGGGAATTAAGCTGAATTCGGTCAAAAATTTCTCCTGAAAAAAATGCATTCAAAAAAGTACCGAAAAAATCGCATGTTTTTCTTCTTCAAGATACAAAATCCGTGACAACGATTTGTTATTGTAAAATTGAATTTTTACAGTTTTTTGAATGAATATCGTTACATTTGCTTGAATTAAAGCAAAAATTATAAAAATAATGGTTTCAGTGGTTATATTTGAAAATAGTGTATATGCTTCTTTGGCCGTGAAAAGTCGATTTTGAAAATGTTATTAAAAATCGAGGTACATTTGTATTTATTGTTCAATCGAGATGAAATCACTTTTAATGAGTGTTTTATAGGGAATTAAGCTGAATTCGGTCAAAAATTTCTCCTGAAAAAAATGCATTCAAAAAAGTACCGAAAAAATCGCATGTTTTTCTTCTTCAAGACACAAAATCCGTGAATACGATTTCTTATTGAAAATTGAATTTAAACAGTTTTTTGAATGAATATCGTTACATTGCTTGAATTAAAGCAAAAAGTATAAAAATAATGGTTTCAGTGGTTATATTTGAAAATAGTGAAGAAATACTCAAAATATGCTTCTTTGGCCGTGAAACGTCGATTTTGAAAATGTTATTAAAAATCGAGGTACATTTCTATTTATTGTTCAATCGAGATGAAATCACTTTTAATGAGTGTTTTATAGGGAATTAAGCTGAATTCGGTCAAACATTTCTCCAGAAAAAAATGCATTCAAAAAAGTACCGAAAAAATCGCATGTTTTTCTTCTTCAAGATACAAAATCCGTGACAACGATTTCTTATTGAAAACTTGAATTTTTACAGTTTTTTGAATGAATATCGTTACATTTGCTTGAATTAAAGCAAAAAGTATAAAAATAATGGTTTCAGTGGTTATATTTGAAAATAGTGAAGAAATACTCAAAATATGCTTCTTTGGCCGTGAAACGTCGATTTTGAAAATGTTATTAAAAATCGAGGTACATTTGTATTTATTGTTCAATCGAGATGAAATCACTTTTAATGAGTGTTTTATAGGGAATTAAGCTGAATTCGGTCAAAAATTTCTCCAGAAAAAAATGCATTCAAAAAAGTACCGAAAAAATCGCATGTTTTTCTTCTTCAAGATACAAAATCCGTGACAACGATTTCTTATTGAAAACTTGAATTTTTACAGTTTTTTGAATGAATATCGTTACATTTGCTTGAATTAAAGCAAAAAGTAAATAAATAATGGTTTCAGTGGTTATATTTGAAAATAGTGAAGAAATACTCAAAATATGCTTCTTTGGCCGTGAAACGTTGATTTTGAAAATGTTATTAAAAACCGAGGTACATTTTTATTTATTGTTCAATCGAGATGAAATCACTTTTAATGAGTGTTTTATAGGGAATTAAGCTGATTTCGGTCAAAAATTTGTCCAGAAAAAAATGCATTCAAAAGTGTACCGAAAAAATCGCATGTTTTTCTTCTTCAGATACAAAATCCTTGACAACGATTTCTTATTTAAAATTGAATTTTAACAGTTTGTTGAATGAATATCGTTACATTTGCTTGAATTAACGCAAAAATTACAAAAATAATGGTTTCAGTGTTTATATTTGATAACAGTGAACAAATACGCAAAATGTTTTTCTTAGGCCGAGTTACGTCGATTTTGAAAATGTTATTAAAAATCGAGGTAAATTTTTATTTATTGTTCAATCGAGATGAAATCACTTTCAATGAGTGTTTTATAGGGAATTAAGCTGAATTCGGTAAAAAATTTCTCCAGAAAAAAATGCATTCAAAAAAGTACCGAAAAAATCGCATGTTTTCTTCTTCAAGATACAAAATCCGTGACAACGATTTCTTATTTAAAATTGAATTTTAACAGTTTGTTGAATGAATATCGTTACATTTGCTTGAATTAACGCAAAAATTACAAAAATAATGGTTTCAGTGTTTATATTTGAAAACAGTGAACAAATACTCAAAATGTTTTTCTTAGGCCGAGTTACGTCGATTTTGAAAATGTTATTAAAAATCGAGGTACATTTTTATTTATTGTTCAATCGAGATGAAATCACTTTTAATGAGTGTTTTTATAGGGAATTAAACTGAATTCGGTCAAACATTTCTCCAGAAAAAAATGCATTCAAAAGTGTACCGAAAAAATCGCATGTTTTTTTTCTTCAAGATACAAAATCCGTGACAACGATTTCTTATTTAAAATTGAATTTTAACAGTTTGTTGAATGAATATCGTTACATTTGCTTGAATTAACGCAAAAATTACAAAAATAATGGTTTCAGTGTTTATATTTGAAAACAGTGAACAAATACTCAAAATGTTTTTCTTAGGCCGAGTTACGTCGATTTTGAAAATGTTATTAAAAATCGAGGTACATTTTTATTTATTGTTCAATCGAGATGAAATCACTTTCAATGAGTGTTTTATAGGGAATTAAGCTGAATTCGGTCAAAAATTTCTCCAGAAAAAAATGCATTCAAAAAAGTACCGAAAAAATCGCATGTTTTTCTTCTTCAAGATACAAAATCCGTGACAACGATTTCTTATTGAAAAATTGAATTTTAACAGTTTTTTGAATGAATATCGTTACATTTGCTTGAATTAAAGCAAAAAGTATAAAAATAATGGTTTCAGTGGTTATATTTGAAAATAGTGAAGAAATACTCAAAATATGCTTCTTTGGCCGTGAAACGTCGATTTTGAAAATGTTATTAAAAATCGAGGTAAATTTTTATTTATTGTTCAATCGAGATGAAATCACTTTTAATGAGTGTTTTATAGGGAATTAAGCTGAATTCGGTAAAAAATTTCTCCAGAAAAAAATGCATTCAAAAAAGTACCGAAAAAATCGCATGTTTTCTTCTTCAAGATACAAAATCCGTGACAACGATTTCTTATTTAAAATTGAATTTTAACAGTTTATTGAATGAATATCGTTACATTTGCTTGAATTAACGCAAAAATTACAAAAATAATGGTTTCAGTGGTTATATTTGAAAATAGAGAACAAATACTCAAAATTTTTTTCTTTGGCCGAGTTACGTCGATTTTGAAAATGTTATTAAAAATCGAGGTACATTTTTTTTCATTGTTCAATCGAGATGAAGTCACTTTTAATGAGTGTTTTATAGGGAATTAAGCTGAATTCGGTCAAAAATTTCTCCAGAAAAAAATGCATTCAAAAGTGTACCGAAAAAATCGCATGTTTTTCTTCTTCAAGATACAAAATCCGTGACAACGATTTCTTATTGAAAAATTAAATTTTAACAGTTTTTTGAATGAATATCGTTACATTTGCTTGAATTAAACCAAAAGGATAAAAATAATGGTTTCAGTGGTTATATTTGAAAATAGTGAAGAAATACTCAAAATATGCTTCTTTGGCCGTGAAACGTCGATTTTGAAAATGTTATTAAAAATCGAGGTAAATTTTTAATTATTGTTCAATCGAGATGAAATCACTTTCAATGAGTGTTTTATAGGGAATTAAGCTGAATTCGGTCAAACATTTCTCCAGAAAAAAATGCATTCAAAAGTGTACCGAAAAAATCGCATGTTTTTCTTCTTCAAGATACAAAATCCGTGACAACGATTTCTTATTGAAAAATTGAATTTTAACAGTTTTTTGAATGAATATCGTTACATTTGCTTGAATTAAAGCAAAAAGTATAAAAATAATGGTTTCAGTGGTTATATTTGAAAATAGTGAAGAAATACTCAAAATATGCTTCTTTGGCCGTGAAACGTCGATTTTGAAAATGTTATTAAAAATCGAGGTACATTTTTATTTATTGTTCAATCGAGATGAAATCACTTTCAATGAGTGTTTTATAGGGAATTAAGCTGAATTCGGTCAAAAATTTCTCCAGAAAAAAATGCATTCAAAAAAGTACCGAAAAAATCGCATGTTTTTCTTCTTCAAGATACAAAATCCGTGACAACGATTTCTTATTTAAAATTGAATTTTAACAGTTTATTGAATGAATATCGTTACATTTGCTTGAATTAACGCAAAAATTACAAAAATAATGGTTTCAGTGGTTATATTTGAAAATAGAGAACAAATACTCAAAATGTTTTTCTTAGGCCGAGTTACGTCGATTTTGAAAATGTTATTAAAAATCGAGGTACATTTTTATTTATTGTTCAATCGAGATGAAATCACTTTTAATGAGTGTTTTTATAGGGAATTAAACTGAATTCGGTCAAACATTTCTCCAGAAAAAAATGCATTCAAAAGTGTACCGAAAAAATCGCATGTTTTTTTTCTTCAAGATACAAAATCCGTGACAACGATTTCTTATTTAAAATTGAATTTTAACAGTTTGTTGAATGAATATCGTTACATTTGCTTGAATTAACGCAAAAATTACAAAAATAATGGTTTCAGTGTTTATATTTGAAAACAGTGAACAAATACTCAAAATGTTTTTCTTAGGCCGAGTTACGTCGATTTTGAAAATGTTATTAAAAATCGAGGTACATTTTTATTTATTGTTCAATCGAGATGAAATCACTTTTAATGAGTGTTTTTATAGGGAATTAAACTGAATTCGGTCAAACATTTCTCCAGAAAAAAATGCATTCAAAAGTGTACCGAAAAAATCGCATGTTTTTTTTCTTCAAGATACAAAATCCGTGACAACGATTTCTTATTTAAAATTGAATTTTAACAGTTTGTTGAATGAATATCGTTACATTTGCTTGAATTAACGCAAAAATTACAAAAATAATGGTTTCAGTGTTTATATTTGAAAACAGTGAACAAATACTCAAAATGTTTTTCTTAGGCCGAGTTACGTCGATTTTGAAAATGTTATTAAAAATCGAGGTACATTTTTATTTATTGTTCAATCGAGATGAAATCACTTTCAATGAGTGTTTTATAGGGAATTAAGCTGAATTCGGTCAAAAATTTCTCCAGAAAAAAATGCATTCAAAAAAGTACCGAAAAAATCGCATGTTTTTCTTCTTCAAGATACAAAATCCGTGACAACGATTTCTTATTGAAAAATTGAATTTTAACAGTTTTTTGAATGAATATCGTTACATTTGCTTGAATTAAAGCAAAAAGTATAAAAATAATGGTTTCAGTGGTTATATTTGAAAATAGTGAAGAAATACTCAAAATATGCTTCTTTGGCCGTGAAACGTCGATTTTGAAAATGTTATTAAAAATCGAGGAAAATTTTTATTTATCTTTCAATCGAGATGAAATCACTTTTAATGAGTGTTTTATAGGGAATTAAGCTGAATTCGGTAAAAAATTTCTCCAGAAAAAAATGCATTCAAAAAAGTACCGAAAAAATCGCATGTTTTCTTCTTCAAGATACAAAATCCGTGACAACGATTTCTTATTTAAAATTGAATTTTAACAGTTTATTGAATGAATATCGTTACATTTGCTTGAATTAACGCAAAAATTACAAAAATAATGGTTTCAGTGGTTATATTTGAAAATAGAGAACAAATACTCAAAATTTTTTTCTTTGGCCGAGTTACGTCGATTTTGAAAATGTTATTAAAAATCGAGGTACATTTTTTTTCATTGTTCAATCGAGATGAAGTCACTTTTAATGAGTGTTTTATAGGGAATTAAGCTGAATTCGGTCAAAAATTTCTCCAGAAAAAAATGCATTCAAAAGTGTACCGAAAAAATCGCATGTTTTTCTTCTTCAAGATACAAAATCCGTGACAACGATTTCTTATTGAAAAATTAAATTTTAACAGTTTTTTGAATGAATATCGTTACATTTGCTTGAATTAAACCAAAAGGATAAAAATAATGGTTTTAGTGGTTATATTTGAAAATAGTGAAGAAATACTCAAAATATGCTTCTTTGGCCGTGAAACGTCGATTTTGAAAATGTTATTAAAAATCGAGGTACATTTTTATTTATTGTTCAATCAAGATGAAATCACTTTTAATGAGTGTTTTATAGGGAATTAAGCTGAATTCGGTCAAAAATTTCTCCAGAAAAAAATGCATTCAAAAAAGTACCGAAAAAATCGCATGTTTTTCTTCTTCAAGATACAAAATCCGTGACAACGATTTGTTATTGAAAATTGAATTTTTACAGTTTTTTGAATGAATATAATTACATTTGCTTGAATTAAAGCAAAAAGTATAAAAGTAATGGTTTCAGTGGTTATATTTGAAAATAGTGAAGAAATACTCAAAATATGCTTCTTTGGCCGTGAAACGTCGATTTTGAAAATGTTATTAAAAATCGAGGTACATTTGTATTTATTGTTCAATCGAGATGAAATCACTTTTAATGAGTGTTTTATAGGGAATTAAGCTGAATTCGGTCAAAAATTTCTCCAGAAAAAAAATGCATTCAAAAAAGTACCGAAAAAATCGCATGTTTTTCTTCTTCAAGACACAAAATCCGTGAATACGATTTCTTATTGAAAATTGAATTTTAACAGTTTTTTGAATGAATATCGTTACATTTGCTTGAATTAACGCAAAAATTACAAAAATAATGGTTTCAGTGGTTATATTTGATAACAGTGAACAAATACTCAAAATGTTTTTCTTAGGCCGAGTTACGTCGATTTTGAAAATGTTATTAAAAATCGAGGTAAATTTTTAATTATTGTTCAATCGAGATGAAATCACTTTCAATGAGTGTTTTATAGGGAATTAAGCTGAATTCGGTCAAACATTTCTCCAGAAAAAAATGCATTCAAAAGTGTACCGAAAAAATCGCATGTTTTTCTTCTTCAAGATACAAAATCCGTGACAACGATTTCTTATTGAAAAATTGAATTTTAACAGTTTTTTGAATGAATATCGTTACATTTGCTTGAATTAAAGCAAAAAGTATAAAAATAATGGTTTCAGTGGTTATATTTGAAAATAGTGAAGAAATACTCAAAATATGCTTCTTTGGCCGTGAAACGTCGATTTTGAAAATGTTATTAAAAATCGAGGTACATTTTTATTTATTGTTCAATCGAGATGAAATCACTTTCAATGAGTGTTTTATAGGGAATTAAGCTGAATTCGGTCAAAAATTTCTCCAGAAAAAAATGCATTCAAAAAAGTACCGAAAAAATCGCATGTTTTTCTTCTTCAAGATACAAAATCCGTGACAACGATTTCTTATTTAAAATTGAATTTTAACAGTTTATTGAATGAATATCGTTACATTTGCTTGAATTAACGCAAAAATTACTAAAATAATGGTTTCAGTGGTTATATTTGAAAATAGAGAACAAATACTCAAAATGTTTTTCTTAGGCCGAGTTACGTCGATTTTGAAAATGTTATTAAAAATCGAGGTACATTTTTATTTATTGTTCAATCGAGATGAAATCACTTTTAATGAGTGTTTTATAGGGAATTAAGCTGAATTCGGTCAAAAATTTCTCCAGAAAAAAATGCATTCAAAAAAGTACCGAAAAAATCGCATGTTTTTCTTCTTCAAGATACAAAATCCGTGACAACGATTTCTTATTGAAAAATTAAATTTTAACAGTTTTTTGATTGAATATCGTTACATTTGCTTGAATTAAAGCAAAAAGTATAAAAATAATGGTTTCAGTGAATATATTTGTAAATAGTGAAGAAACACTCAAAATATGCTTCGTTGGCGGTGAAACGTCGATTTTTAAAATGTTATTAAAAATCGAGGTAAATTTTTAATTATTGTTCAATCGAGATGAAATCACTTTCAATGAGTGTTTTATAGGGAACTAAGCTGAATGCGGTCAAACATTTCTCCAGAAAAAAATGCATTCAAAAAAGTACCGAAAAAATCGCATGTTTTTCTTCTTCAAGATACAAAATCCGTGACAACGATTTCTTATTTAAAATTGAATTTTAACAGTTTGTTGAATGAATATCGTTACATTTGCTTGAATTAACGCAAAAATTACAAAAATAATGGTTTCAGTGGTTATATTTGATAACAGTGAACAAATACTCAAAATGTTTTTCTTAGGCCGAGTTACGCCGATTTTGAAAATGTTATTAAAAATCGAGGTAAATTTTTAATTATTGTTCAATCGAGATGAAATCACTTTCAATGAGTGTTTTATAGGGAATTAAGCTGAATTCGGTCAAACATTTCTCCAGAAAAAAATGCATTCAAAAGTGTACCGAAAAAATCGCATGTTTTTCTTCTTCAAGATACAAAATCCGTGACAACGATTTCTTATTGAAAAATTGAATTTTAACAGTTTTTTGAATGAATATCGTTACATTTGCTTGAATTAAAGCAAAAAGTATAAAAATAATGGTTTCAGTGGTTATATTTGAAAATAGTGAAGAAATACTCAAAATATGCTTCTTTGGCCGTGAAACGTCGATTTTGAAAATGTTATTAAAAATCGAGGTACATTTTTATTTATTGTTCAATCGAGATGAAATCACTTTTAATGAGTGTTTTATAGGGAATTAAGCTGAATTCGGTCAAAAATTTCTCCAGAAAAAAATGCATTCAAAAAAGTACCGAAAAAGTCGCATGTTTTTCTTCTTCAAGATACAAAATCCGTGACAACGATTTCTTATTGAAAAATTTAATTTTAACAGTTTTTTGATTGAATATCGTTACATTTGCTTGAATTAAAGCAAAAAGTATAAAAATAATGGTTTCAGTGAATATATTTGTAAATAGTGAAGAAATACTCAAAATATGCTTCGTTGGCGGTGAAACGTCGATTTTTAAAATGTTATTAAAAATCGAGGAAAATTTTTAATTATTGTTCAATCGAGATGAAATCACTTTCAATGAGTGTTTTATAGGGAATTAAGCTGAATTCGGTCAAAAATTTCTCCAGAAAAAAATGCATTCAAAAAAGTACCGAAAAAATCGCATGTTTTTCTTCTTCAAGATACAAAATCCGTGACAACGATTTCTTATTTAAAATTGAATTTTAACAGTTTATTGAATGAATATCGTTACATTTGCTTGAATTAACGCAAAAATTACAAAAATAATGGTTTCAGTGGTTATATTTGAAAATAGAGAACAAATACTCAAAATGTTTTTCTTAGGCCGAGTTACGTCGATTTTGAAAATGTTATTAAAAATCGAGGTACATTTTTATTTATTGTTCAATCGAGATGAAATCACTTTTAATGAGTGTTTTATAGGGAATTAAGCTGAATTCGGTCAAAAATTTCTCCAGAAAAAAATGCATTCAAAAAAGTACCGAAAAAATCTCATGTTTTTCATCTTCAAGATACAAAATCCGTGACAACGATTTCTTATTGAAAAATTTAATTTTAACAGTTTTTTGATTGAATATCGTTACATTTGCTTGAATTAAAGCAAAAAGTATAAAAATAATGGTTTCAGTGAATATATTTGTAAATAGTGAAGAAATACTCAAAATATGCTTCGTTGGCGGTGAAACGTCGATTTTTAAAATGTTATTAAAAATCGAGGTAAATTTTTAATTATTGTTCAATCGAGATGAAATCACTTTCAATGAGTGTTTTATAGGGAATTAAGCTGAATTCGGTCAAAAATTTCTCCAGAAAAAAATGCATTCAAAAAAGTACCGAAAAAATCGCATGTTTTTCTTCTTCAAGATACAAAATCCGTGACAACGATTTCTTATTTAAAATTGAATTTTAACAGTTTTTTGAATGAATATCGTTACATTGCTTGAATTAAAGCAAAAAGTATAAAAATAATGGTTTCAGTGAATATATTTGAAAATAGTGAAGAAATACTCAAAATATGCTTCTTTGGCCGTGAAACGTCGATTTTGAAAATGTTATTAAAAATCGAGGTACATTTTTATTTATTGTTCAATCGAGATGAAATCACTTTCAATGAGTGTTTTATAGGGAACTAAGCTGAATGCGGTCAAACATTTCTCCAGAAAAAAATGCATTCAAAAGTGTACCGAAAAAATCGCATGTTTTTCTTCTTCAAGATACAAAATCCGTGACAACGATTTCTTATTTAAAATTGAATTTTAACAGTTTGTTGAATGAATATCGTTACATTTGCTTGAATTAACGCAAAAATTACAAAAATAATGGTTTCAGTGGTTATATTTGATAACAGTGAACAAATACTCAAAATGTTTTTCTTAGGCCGAGTTACGCCGATTTTGAAAATGTTATTAAAAATCGAGGTAAATTTTTAATTATTGTTCAATCGAGATGAAATCACTTTCAATGAGTGTTTTATAGGGAATTAAGCTGAATTCGGTCAAACATTTCTCCAGAAAAAAATGCATTCAAAAGTGTACCGAAAAAATCGCATGTTTTTCTTCTTCAAGATACAAAATCCGTGACAACGATTTCTTATTGAAAAATTGAATTTTAACAGTTTTTTGAATGAATATCGTTACATTTGCTTGAATTAAAGCAAAAAGTATAAAAATAATGGTTTCAGTGGTTATATTTGAAAATAGTGAAGAAATACTCAAAATATGCTTCTTTGGCCGTGAAACGTCGATTTTGAAAATGTTATTAAAAATCGAGGTACATTTTTATTTATTGTTCAATCGAGATAAAATCACTTTTAATGAGTGTTTTATAGGGAATTAAGCTGAATTCGGTCAAAAATTTCTCCAGAAAAAAATGCATTCAAAAAAGTACCGAAAAAGTCGCATGTTTTTCTTCTTCAAGATACAAAATCCGTGACAACGATTTCTTATTGAAAAATTTAATTTTAACAGTTTTTTGATTGAATATCGTTACATTTGCTTGAATTAAAGCAAAAAGTATAAAAATAATGGTTTCAGTGAATATATTTGTAAATAGTGAAGAAATACTCAAAATATGCTTCGTTGGCGGTGAAACGTCGATTTTTAAAATGTTATTAAAAATCGAGGTAAATTTTTAATTATTGTTCAATCGAGATGAAATCACTTTCAATGAGTGTTTTATAGGGAATTAAGCTGAATTCGGTCAAAAATTTCTCCAGAAAAAAATGCATTCAAAAAAGTACCGAAAAAATCGCATGTTTTTCTTCTTCAAGATACAAAATCCGTGACAACGATTTCTTATTTAAAATTGAATTTTAACAGTTTATTGAATGAATATCGTTACATTTGCTTGAATTAACGCAAAAATTACAAAAATAATGGTTTCAGTGGTTATATTTGAAAATAGAGAACAAATACTCAAAATGTTTTTCTTAGGCCGAGTTACGTCGATTTTGAAAATGTTATTAAAAATCGAGGTACATTTTTATTTATTGTTCAATCGAGATGAAATCACTTATAATGAGTGTTTTATAGGGAATTAAGCTGAATTCGGTCAAAAATTTCTCCAGAAAAAAATGCATTCAAAAAAGTACCGAAAAAATCGCATGTTTTTCATCTTCAAGATACAAAATCCGTGACAACGATTTCTTATTGAAAAATTTAATTTTAACAGTTTTTTGATTGAATATCGTTACATTTGCTTGAATTAAAGCAAAAAGTATAAAAATAATGGTTTCAGTGAATATATTTGTAAATAGTGAAGAAATACTCAAAATATGCTTCGTTGGCGGTGAAACGTCGATTTTTAAAATGTTATTAAAAATCGAGGTAAATTTTTAATTATTGTTCAATCGAGATGAAATCACTTTCAATGAGTGTTTTATAGGGAATTAAGCTGAATTCGGTCAAAAATTTCTCCAGAAAAAAATGCATTCAAAAAAGTACCGAAAAAATCGCATGTTTTTCTTCTTCAAGATACAAAATCCGTGACAACGATTTCTTATTTAAAATTGAATTTTAACAGTTTTTTGAATGAATATCGTTACATTGCTTGAATTAAAGCAAAAAGTATAAAAATAATGGTTTCAGTGAATATATTTGAAAATAGTGAAGAAATACTCAAAATATGCTTCTTTGGCCGTGAAACGTCGATTTTGAAAATGTTATTAAAAATCGAGGTACATTTTTATTTATTGTTCAATCGAGATGAAATCACTTTCAATGAGTGTTTTATAGGGAATTAAGCTGAATTCGGTCAAAAATTTCTCCAGAAAAAATGCATTCAAAAAAGTACCGAAAAAATCGCATGTTTTTCTTCTTCAAGATACAAAATCCGTGACAACGATTTCTTATTTAAAATTGAATTTTAACAGTTTTTTGAATGAATATCGTTACATTGCTTGAATTAAAGCAAAAAGTATAAAAATAATGGTTTCAGTGAATATATTTGAAAATAGTGAAGAAATACTCAAAATATGCTTCTTTGGCCGTGAAACGTCGATTTTGAAAATGTTATTAAAAATCGAGGTACATTTTTATTTATTGTTCAATCGAGATGAAATCACTTTCAATGAGTGTTTTATAGGGAACTAAGCTGAATGCGGTCAAACATTTCTCCAGAAAAAAATGCATTCAAAAGTGTACCGAAAAAATCGCATGTTTTTCTTCTTCAAGATACAAAATCCGTGACAACGATTTCTTATTTAAAATTGAATTTTAACAGTTTGTTGAATGAATATCGTTACATTTGCTTGAATTAACGCAAAAATTACAAAAATAATGGTTTCAGTGGTTATATTTGATAACAGTGAACAAATACTCAAAATGTTTTTCTTAGGCCGAGTTACGCCGATTTTGAAAATGTTATTAAAAATCGAGGTAAATTTTTAATTATTGTTCAATCGAGATGAAATCACTTTCAATGAGTGTTTTATAGGGAATTAAGCTGAATTCGGTCAAACATTTCTCCAGAAAAAAATGCATTCAAAAGTGTACCGAAAAAATCGCATGTTTTTCTTCTTCAAGATACAAAATCCGTGACAACGATTTCTTATTGAAAAATTGAATTTTAACAGTTTTTTGAATGAATATCGTTACATTTGCTTGAATTAAAGCAAAAAGTATAAAAATAATGGTTTCAGTGGTTATATTTGAAAATAGTGAAGAAATACTCAAAATATGCTTCTTTGGCCGTGAAACGTCGATTTTGAAAATGTTATTAAAAATCGAGGTACATTTTTATTTATTGTTCAATCGAGATGAAATCACTTTTAATGAGTGTTTTATAGGGAATTAAGCTGAATTCGGTCAAAAATTTCTCCAGAAAAAAATGCATTCAAAAAAGTACCGAAAAAGTCGCATGTTTTTCTTCTTCAAGATACAAAATCCGTGACAACGATTTCTTATTGAAAAATTTAATTTTAACAGTTTTTTGATTGAATATCGTTACATTTGCTTGAATTAAAGCAAAAAGTATAAAAATAATGGTTTCAGTGAATATATTTGTAAATAGTGAAGAAATACTCAAAATATGCTTCGTTGGCGGTGAAACGTCGATTTTTAAAATGTTATTAAAAATCGAGGTAAATTTTTAATTATTGTTCAATCGAGATGAAATCACTTTCAATGAGTGTTTTATAGGGAATTAAGCTGAATTCGGTCAAAAATTTCTCCAGAAAAAAATGCATTCAAAAAAGTACCGAAAAAATCGCATGTTTTTCTTCTTCAAGATACAAAATCCGTGACAACGATTTCTTATTTAAAATTGAATTTTAACAGTTTATTGAATGAATATCGTTACATTTGCTTGAATTAACGCAAAAATTACAAAAATAATGGTTTCAGTGGTTATATTTGAAAATAGAGAACAAATACTCAAAATGTTTTTCTTAGGCCGAGTTACGTCGATTTTGAAAATGTTATTAAAAATCGAGGTACATTTTTATTTATTGTTCAATCGAGATGAAATCACTTTTAATGAGTGTTTTATAGGGAATTAAGCTGAATTCGGTCAAAAATTTCTCCAGAAAAAAATGCATTCAAAAAAGTACCGAAAAAATCGCATGTTTTTCATCTTCAAGATACAAAATCCGTGACAACGATTTCTTATTGAAAAATTTAATTTTAACAGTTTTTTGATTGAATATCGTTACATTTGCTTGAATTAAAGCAAAAAGTATAAAAATAATGGTTTCAGTGAATATATTTGTAAATAGTGAAGAAATACTCAAAATATGCTTCGTTGGCGGTGAAACGTCGATTTTTAAAATGTTATTAAAAATCGAGGTAAATTTTTAATTATTGTTCAATCGAGATGAAATCACTTTCAATGAGTGTTTTATAGGGAATTAAGCTGAATTCGGTCAAAAATTTCTCCAGAAAAAAATGCATTCAAAAAAGTACCGAAAAAATCGCATGTTTTTCTTCTTCAAGATACAAAATCCGTGACAACGATTTCTTATTTAAAATTGAATTTTAACAGTTTTTTGAATGAATATCGTTACATTGCTTGAATTAAAGCAAAAAGTATAAAAATAATGGTTTCAGTGAATATATTTGAAAATAGTGAAGAAATACTCAAAATATGCTTCTTTGGCCGTGAAACGTCGATTTTGAAAATGTTATTAAAAATCGAGGTACATTTTTATTTATTGTTCAATCGAGATGAAATCACTTTTAATGAGTGTTTTATAGGGAATTAAGCTGAATTCGGTCAAAAATTTCTCCAGAAAAAAATGCATTCAAAAAAGTACCGAAAAAATCGCATGTTTTTCTTCTTCAAGATACAAAATCCGTGACAACGATTTCTTATTTAAAATTGAATTTTAACAGTTTATTGAATGAATATCGTTACATTTGCTTGAATTAACGCAAAAATTACAAAAATAGTGGTTTCAGTGGTTATATTTGAAAATAGAGAACAAATACTCAAAATGTTTTTCTTAGGCCGAGTTACGTCGATTTTGAAAATGTTATTAAAAATCGAGGTACATTTTTATTTATTGTTTAATCGAGATGAAATCACTTTTAATGAGTGTTTTATAGGGAATTAAGCTGAATTCGGTGAAAAATTTCTCCAGAAAAAAATGCATTCAAAAAAGTACCGAAAAAATCGCATGTTTTTCTTCTTCAAGATACAAAATCCATGACAACGATTTCTTATTGAAAAATTTAATTTTAACAGTTTTTTGATTGAATATCGTTACATTTGCTTGAATTAAAGCAAAAAGTATAAAAATAATGGTTTCAGTGAATATATTTGTAAATAGTGAAGAAATACTCAAAATATGCTTCGTTGGCGGTGAAACGTCGATTTTTAAAATGTTATTAAAAATCGAGGTACATTTTTATTTATTGTTCAATCGAGATGAAATCACTTTTAATGAGTGTTTCATAGGGAATTAAGCTGAATTCGGTCAAAAATTTCTCCTGAAAAAAATGCATTCAAAAAAGTACCGAAAAAATCGCATGTTTTTCTTCTTCAAGATACAAAATCCGTGACAACGATTTGTTATTGTAAAATTGAATTTTTACAGTTTTTTGAATGAATATCGTTACATTTGCTTGAATTAAAGCAAAAAGTATAAAAATAATGGTTTCAGTGGTTATATTTGAAAATAGTGTATATGCTTCTTTGGCCGTGAAAAGTCGATTTTGAAAATGTTATTAAAAATCGAGGTACATTTGTATTTATTGTTCAATCGAGATGAAATCACTTTTAATGAGTGTTTTATAGGGAATTAAGCTGAATTCGGTCAAAAATTTCTCCTGAAAAAAATGCATTCAAAAAAGTACCGAAAAAATCGCATGTTTTTCTTCTTCAAGACACAAAATCCGTGAATACGATTTCTTATTGAAAATTGAATTTAAACAGTTTTTTGAATGAATATCGTTACATTGCTTGAATTAAAGCAAAAAGTATAAAAATAATGGTTTCAGTGGTTATATTTGAAAATAGTGAAGAAATACTCAAAATATGCTTCTTTGGCCGTGAAACGTCGATTTTGAAAATGTTATTAAAAATCGAGGTACATTTCTATTTATTGTTCAATCGAGATGAAATCACTTTTAATGAGTGTTTTATAGGGAATTAAGCTGAATTCGGTCAAAAATTTCTCCAGAAAAAAATGCATTCAAAAAAGTACCGAAAAAATCGCATGTTTTTCTTCTTCAAGATACAAAATCCGTGACAACGATTTCTTATTGAAAACTTGAATTTTTACAGTTTTTTGAATGAATATCGTTACATTTGCTTGAATTAAAGCAAAAAGTATAAAAATAATGGTTTCAGTGGTTATATTTGAAAATAGTGAAGAAATACTCAAAATATGCTTCTTTGGCCGTGAAACGTCGATTTTGAAAATGTTATTAAAAATCGAGGTACATTTGTATTTATTGTTCAATCGAGATGAAATCACTTTTAATGAGTGTTTTATAGGGAATTAAGCTGAATTCGGTCAAAAATTTCTCCAGAAAAAAATGCATTCAAAAAAGTACCGAAAAAATCGCATGTTTTTCTTCTTCAAGATACAAAATCCGTGACAACGATTTCTTATTGAAAACTTGAATTTTTACAGTTTTTTGAATGAATATCGTTACATTTGCTTGAATTAAAGCAAAAAGTAAATAAATAATGGTTTCAGTGGTTATATTTGAAAATAGTGAAGAAATACTCAAAATATGCTTCTTTGGCCGTGAAACGTTGATTTTGAAAATGTTATTAAAAACCGAGGTACATTTTTATTTATTGTTCAATCGAGATGAAATCACTTTTAATGAGTGTTTTATAGGGAATTAAGCTGATTTCGGTCAAAAATTTGTCCAGAAAAAAATGCATTCAAAAGTGTACCGAAAAAATCGCATGTTTTTCTTCTTCAGATACAAAATCCTTGACAACGATTTCTTATTTAAAATTGAATTTTAACAGTTTGTTGAATGAATATCGTTACTTTTGCTTGAATTAACGCAAAAATTACAAAAATAATGGTTTCAGTGGTTATATTTGATAACAGTGAACAAATACTCAAAATGTTTTTCTTAGGCCGAGTTACGTCGATTTTGAAAATGTTATTAAAATCGAGGTAAATTTTTAATTATTGTTCAATCGAGATGAAATCACTTTCAATGAGTGTTTTAAAGGGAATTAAGCTGAATTCGGTCAAACATTTCTCCAGAAAAAAATGCATTCAAAAGTGTACCGAAAAAATCGCATGTTTTTCTTCTTCAAGATACAAAATCCGTGACAACGATTTCTTATTGAAAAATTGAATTTTAACAGTTTTTTGAATGAATATCGTTACATTTGCTTGAATTAAAGCAAAAAGTATAAAAATAATGGTTTCAGTGGTTATATTTGAAAATAGTGAAGAAATACTCAAAATATGCTTCTTTGGCCGTGAAACGTCGATTTTGAAAATGTTATTAAAAATCGAGGTACATTTTTATTTATTGTTCAATCGAGATGAAGTCACTTTTAATGAGTGTTTTATAGGGAATTAAGCTGAATTCGGTCAAAAATTTCTCCAGAAAAAAATGCATTCAAAAAAGTACCGAAAAAATCGCATGTTTTTCTTCTTCAAGATACAAAATCCGTGACAACGATTTCTTATTGAAAATTGAATTTGAACAGTTTTTTGAATGAATATCGTTACATTTGCTTGAATTAAAGCAAAAAGTACAAAAATAGTGGTTTCAGTGGTTATATTTTAAAATAGTGAAAAAATTCTCAAAATATTTTTCTCTGGCCGAAAAACGTCGATTTTGAAAATGTTATTAAAAATCGAGGTTCATTTTTATTTATTGATCAATCGAAATGAAATCACTTTTAATGAGTATTTTATAGGTAATTAATTTGAATTCGGTCAAACATTTGTCCAGGAAAAAATTCCTTAAAAAGTGTACCGAAAAAATCGCATGTTTTTTTCTTCTAGATACAAAATCCGTGACAACGATTTCTTATTGGAAATTGAATTTTAACAGTTTTTTGAATGAATATCGTTATATTTGCTTGAATTAAAGCAAAAAGTACAAAAATAATGGTTTCAATGGTTATATTTTAAAATAGTGAAAAAATTCTCAAAATGTTTTTCTCTGGCCGAGAAACGTCGATTTTGAAAATGTTATTAAAAATCGAGGTTCTTTTTTATTTATTGATCAATCGAAATGAAATCACTTTTAATGAGTATTTTATAGGTAATTAATTTGAATTCGGTCAAACATTTGTCCAGGAAAAATTTTCTTAAAAAGTGTACCGAAAAAATCGCATGTTTTTTTTTCTTCAAGATACAAAATCCGTGACAACGATTTCTTATTGAAAATTGAATTTGAACAGTTTTTTGAATGAATATCGTTACATTTGCTTGAATTAAAGCAAAAAGTACAAAAATAGTGGTTTCAGTGGTTATATTTTAAAATAGTGAAAAAATTCTCAAAATATTTTTCTCTGGCCGAAAAACGTCGATTTTGAAAATGTTATTAAAAATCGAGGTTCATTTTTATTTATTGATCAATCGAAATGAAATCACTTTTAATGAGTATTTTATAGGTAATTAATTTGAATTCGGTCAAACATTTGTCCAGGAAAAAATTCCTTAAAAAGTGTACCGAAAAAATCGCATGTTTTTTTCTTCTAGATACAAAATCCGTGACAACGATTTCTTATTGGAAATTGAATTTTAACAGTTTTTTGAATGAATATCGTTATATTTGCTTGAATTAAAGCAAAAAGTACAAAAATAATGGTTTCAATGGTTATATTTTAAAATAGTGAAAAAATTCTCAAAATGTTTTTCTCTGGCCGAGAAACGTCGATTTTGAAAATGTTATTAAAAATCGAGGTTCATTTTTATTTATTGATCAATCGAAATGAAATCACTTTTAATGAGTATTTTATAGGTAATTAATTTGAATTCGGTCAAACATTTGTCCAGGAAAAATTTTCTTAAAAAGTGTACCGAAAAAATCGCATGTTTTTTTTTCTTCAAGATACAAAATCCGTGACAACGATTTCTTATTGAAAATTGAATTTGAACAGTTTTTTGAATGAATATCGTTACATTTGCTTGAATTAAAGCAAAAAGTACAAAAATAGTGGTTTCAGTGGTTATATTTTAAAATAGTGAAAAAATTCTCAAAATATTTTTCTCTGGCCGAAAAACGTCGATTTTGAAATTGTTATTAAAAATCGAGGTTCATTTTTATTTATTGATCAATCGAAATGAAATCACTTTTAAAGAGTATTTTATAGGTAATTAATTTGAATTCGGTCAAACATTTGTCCAGGAAAAAATTCCTTAAAAAGTGTACCGAAAAAATCGCATGTTTTTTTCTTCTAGATACAAAATCCGTGACAACGATTTCTTATTGGAAATTGAATTTTAACAGTTTTTTGAATGAATATCGTTATATTTGCTTGAATTAAAGCAAAAAGTACAAAAATAATGGTTTCAATGGTTATATTTTAAAATAGTGAAAAAATTCTCAAAATATTTTTCTCTGGCCGAGAAACGTCGATTTTGAAAATGTTATTAAAAATCGAGGTTCATTTTTAATTATTGATCAATCGAAATGAAATCACTTTTAATGAGTATTTTATAGGTAATTAATTTGAATTCGGTCAAACATTTGTCCAGGAAAAATTTTCTTAAAAAGTGTACCGAAAAAATCGCATGTTTTTTTTTCTTCAAGATACAAAATCCGTGACAACGATTTCTTATTGAAAATTGAATTTGAACAGTTTTTTGAATGAATATCGTTACATTTGCTTGAATTAAAGCAAAAAGTACAAAAATAGTGGTTTCAGTGGTTATATTTTAAAATAGTGAAAAAATTCTCAAAATATTTTTCTCTGGCCGAAAAACGTCGATTTTGAAAATGTTATTAAAAATCGAGGTTCATTTTTATTTATTGATCAATCGAAATGAAATCACTTTTAATGAGTATTTTATAGGTAATTAATTTGAATTCGGTCAAACATTTGTCCAGGAAAAAAATCCTTAAAAAGTGTACCGAAAAAATCGCATGTTTTTTTCTTCTAGATACAAAATCCGTGACAACGATTTCTTATTGGAAATTGAACTTTAACAGTTTTTTGAATGAATATCGTTATATTTGCTTGAATTAAAGCAAAAAGTACAAAAATAATGGTTTCAATGGTTATATTTTAAAATAGTGAAAAAATTCTCAAAATATTTTTCTCTGGCCGAGAAACGTCGATTTTGAAAATGTTATTAAAAATCGAGGTTCATTTTTATTTATTGATCAATCGAAATGAAATCACTTTTAATGAGTATTTTATAGGTAATTAATTTGAATTCGGTCACACATTTGTCCAGGAAAAAATTTCTTAAAAAGTGTACCGAAAAAATCGCATGTTTTTTTTTCTTCAAGATACAAAATCCGTGACAACGATTTCTTATTGAAAATTGAATTTGAACAGTTTTTTGAATGAATATCGTTATATTTGCTTGAATTAAAGCAAAAAGTACAAAAATAATGGTTTCAGTGGTTATATTTTAAAATAATGAAAAAATTCTCAAAATGTGCTTCTCTGGCCGAGAAACGTCGATTTTGAAAATGTTATTAAAACTCGAGGTACATTTTTATTTATTGATCAATCGATATGAAATCACTTTTAATGAGTATTTTATAGGTAAATAAGCTGAATTCGGTCAAAAATTTGTCCAGAAAAAAATTCATTAAAAACTGTACCGAAAGAATCGCATGTTTTTTTTCTTCAAGATACAAAATCCGTGACAACGATTTCTTATTGGAAATTGAATTTTAACAGTTTTTTGTATGAATATCGTTATATTTGCTTGAATTAAAGCAAAAAGTACAAAAATAGTGGTTTCAATGGTTCTATTTTAAAATAGTGAAAAAGTTCTCAAAATGTGCTTCTCTGGCCGAGAAACGTCGATTTTGAAAATGTTATTAAAAATCGAGGTTCAATTTTATTTATTGATCAATCGAGATAAAATCACTTTTAATGAGTATTTTATAGGTAATAAAGCTGAATTCGGTCAAAAATTTGTCCAGAAAAAAATGCATTCAAAAGTGTACCGAAAAAATCGCTTGTTTTTTTCTTCAAGATACAAAATCCGTGAAAACGATTTCTTATTGGAAATTGAATTTTAACAGTTTGTTGGATGAATATCGTTATATTTGCTTGAATTAGAGCTAAAAGTACAAAAAAATGGTTTCAGTGGTTATATTTGAAAATAGTGAAAAAATTCTCAAAATGTGCTTCTCTGGCCGAGAAACGTCGATTTTGAAAATGTTATTAAAAATCGAGGTTCATTTTTATTTATTGATCAATCGAAATGAAGTCACTTTTAATGAGTATTTTATAGGTAATAAAGCTGAATTCGGTCAAAAATTTGTCCAGGAAAAAATTCCTTAAAAAGTGTACCGAAAAAATCGCATGTTTTTTTCTTCTAGATACAAAATCCGTGACAACGATTTCTTATTGGAAATTGAATTTTAACAGTTTTTTGAATGAATATCGTTATATTTGCTTGAATTAAAGCAAAAAGTACAAAAATAATGGTTTCATTGGTTATATTTTAAAATAGTGAAAAAATTCTCAAAATGTTTTTCTCTGGCCGAGAAACGTCGATTTTGAAAATGTTATTAAAAATCGAGGTTCATTTTTATTTATTGATCAATCGAAATTAAATCACTTTTAATGAGTATTTTATAGGTAATTAATTTGAATTCGGTCACACATTTGTCCAGGAAAAAATTTCTTAAAAAGTGTACCGAAAAAATCGCATGTTTTTTTTTCTTCAAGATACAAAATCCGTGACAACGATTTCTTATTGAAAATTGAATTTGAACAGTTTTTTGAATGAATATCGTTACATTTGCTTGAATTAAAGCAAAAAGTACAAAAATAGTGGTTTCAGTGGTTATATTTTAAAATAGTGAAAAAATTCTCAAAATGTGCTTCTCTGGCCGAGAAACGTCGATTTTGAAAATGTTATTAAAAATCGAGGTTCAATTTTATTTATTGATCAATCGAGATGAAATCACTTTTAATGAGTATTTTATAGGTAATTAATTTGAATTCGGTCAAACATTTGTCCAGGAAAAAATTTCTTAAAAAGTGTACCGAAAAAATCGCATGTTTTTTTTCTTCAAGATACATAATCCGTGACAACGATTTCTTATTGAAAATTGAATTTGAACAGTTTTTTGAATGAATATCGTTACATTTGCTTGAATTAAAGCAAAAATTACAAAAATAGTGGTTTCAGTGGTTATATTTTAAAATAGTGAAAAAATTCTCAAAATATTTTTCTCTGGCCGAGAAACGTCGATTTTGAAAATGTTATTAAAAATCGAGGTTCATTTTTATTTATTGATCAATCGAAATGAAATCACTTTTAATGAGTATTTTATAGGTAATTAATTTGAATTCGGTCAAACATTTGTCCAGGAAAAAATTTCTTAAAAAGTGTACCGAAAAAATCGCATGTTTTTTTTCTTCAAGATACATAATCCGTGACAACGATTTCTTATTGAAAATGGAATTTGAACAGTTTTTTGAATGAATATCGTTATATTTGCTTGAATTAAAGCAAAAAGTACAAAAATAATGGTTTCAGTGGTTATATTTTAAAATAATGAAAAAATTCTCAAAATGTGCTTCTCGGGCCGAGAAACGTCGATTTTGAAAATGTTATTAAAACTCGAGGTACATTTTTATTTATTGATCAATCGATATGAAATCACTTTTAATGAGTATTTTATAGGTAAATAAGCTGAATTCGGTCAAAAATTTGTCCAGAAAAAAATTCATTAAAAACTGTACCGAAAAAATCGCATGTTTTTTTTCTTCAAGATACAAAATCCGTGACAACGATTTCTTATTGAAAATTGAATTTGAACAGTTTTTTGAATGAATATCGTTACATTTGCTTGAATTAAAGCAAAAAGTACAAAAATAGTGGTTTCAGTGGTTATATTTTAAAATAGTGAAAAAATTCTCAAAATATTTTTCTCTGGCCGAGAAACGTCGATTTTGAAAATGTTATTAAAAATCGAGGTTCATTTTTATTTATTGATCAATCGAAATGAAGTCACTTTTAATGAGTATTTTATAGGTAATAAAGCTGAATTCGGTCAAAAATTTGTCCAGGAAAAAATTTCTTAAAAAGTGTACCGAAAAAATCGCATGTTTTTTTCTTCTAGATACAAAATCCGTGACAACGATTTCTTATTGGAAATTGAATTTTAACAGTTTTTTGAATGAATATCGTTATATTTGCTTGAATTAAAGCAAAAAGTACAAAAATAATGGTTTCATTGGTTATATTTTAAAATAGTGAAAAAATTCTCAAAATGTTTTTCTCTGGCCGAGAAACGTCGATTTTGAAAATGTTATTAAAAATCGAGGTTCATTTTTATTTATTGATCAATCGAAATGAAATCACTTTTAATGAGTATTTTATAGGTAATTAATTTGAATTCGGTCACACATTTGTCCAGGAAAAAATTTCTTAAAAAGTGTACCGAAAAAATCGCATGTTTTTTTTTCTTCAAGATACAAAATCCGTGACAACGATTTCTTATTGAAAATTGAATTTGAACAGTTTTTTGAATGAATATCGTTACATTTGCTTGAATTAAAGCAAAAAGTACAAAAATAGTGGTTTCAGTGGTTATATTTTAAAATAGTGAAAAAATTCTCAAAATATTTTTCTCTGGCCGAGAAACGTCGATTTTGAAAATGTTATTAAAAATCGAGGTTCATTTTTATTTATTGATCAATCGAAATGAAATCACTTTTAATGAGTATTTTATAGGTAATTAATTTGAATTCGGTCAAACATTTGTCCAGGAAAAAATTTCTTAAAAAGTGTACCGAAAAAATCGCATGTTTTTTTTCTTCAAGATACATAATCCGTGACAACGATTTCTTATTGAAAATTGAATTTGAACAGTTTTTTGAATGAATATCGTTATATTTGCTTGAATTAAAGCAAAAAGTACAAAAATAATGGTTTCAGTGGTTATATTTTAAAATAATGAAAAAATTCTCAAAATGTGCTTCTCTGGCCGAGAAACGTCGATTTTGAAAATGTTATTAAAACTCGAGGTACATTTTTATTTATTGATCAATCGATATGAAATCACTTTTAATGAGTATTTTATAGGTAAATAAGCTGAATTCGGTCAAAAATTTGTCCAGAAAAAAATTCATTAAAAACTGTACCGAAAAAATCGCATGTTTTTTTTCTTCAAGATACAAAATCCGTGACAACGATTTCTTATTGGAAATTGAATTTTAACACTTTTTTGTATGAATATCGTTATATTTGCTTGAATTAAAGCAAAAAGTACAAAAATAGTGGTTTCAATGGTTCTATTTTAAAATAGTGAAAAAGTTCTCAAAATGTGCTTCTCTGGCCGAGAAACGTCGATTTTGAAAATGTTATTAAAAATCGAGGTTCAATTTTATTTATTGATCAATCGAGATAAAATCACTTTTAATGAGTATTTTATAGGTAATAAAGCTGAATTCGGTCAAAAATTTGTCCAGAAAAAAATGCATTCAAAAGTGTACCGAAAAAATCGCTTGTTTTTTTCTTCAAGATACAAAATCCGTGAAAACGATTTCTTATTGGAAATTGAATTTTAACAGTTTGTTGGATGAATATCGTTATATTTGCTTGAATTAGAGCTAAAAGTACAAAAAAATGGTTTCAGTGGTTATATTTGAAAATAGTGAAAAAATTCTCAAAATGTGCTTCTCTGGCCGAGAAACGTCGATTTTGAAAATGTTATTAAAAATCGAGGTTCATTTTTATTTATTGATCAATCGAAATGAAGTCACTTTTAATGAGTATTTTATAGGTAATAAAGCTGAATTCGGTCAAAAATTTGTCCAGGAAAAAATTCCTTAAAAAGTGTACCGAAAAAATCGCATGTTTTTTTCTTCTAGATACAAAATCCGTGACAACGATTTCTTATTGGAAATTGAATTTTAACAGTTTTTTGAATGAATATCGTTATATTTGCTTGAATTAAAGCAAAAAGTACAAAAATAATGGTTTCATTGGTTATATTTTAAAATAGTGAAAAAATTCTCAAAATGTTTTTCTCTGGCCGAGAAACGTCGATTTTGAAAATGTTATTAAAAATCGAGGTTCATTTTTATTTATTGATCAATCGAAATTAAATCACTTTTAATGAGTATTTTATAGGTAATTAATTTGAATTCGGTCACACATTTGTCCAGGAAAAAATTTCTTAAAAAGTGTACCAAAAAAATCGCATGTTTTTTTTCTTCAAGATACAAAATCCGTGACAACGATTTCTTATTGAAAATTGAATTTGAACAGTTTTTTGAATGAATATCGTTATATTTGCTTGAATTAAAGCAAAAAGTACAAAAATAGTGGTTTCAGTGGTTATATTTTAAAATAGTGAAAAAATTCTCAAAATGTGCTTCTCTGGCCGAGAAACGTCGATTTTGAAAATGTTATTAAAAATCGAGGTTCAATTTTATTTATTGATCAATCGAGATGAAATCACTTTTAATGAGTATTTTATAGGTAATAAAGCTGAATTCGGTCAAAAATTTGTCCAGAAAAAAATGCTTTCAAAAGTGTACCGAAAAATCGCTTGTTTTTTTCTTCAAGATACAAAATCCGTGACAACGATTTCTTATTGGAAATTGAATTTTAACAGTTTTTTGGATGAATATCGTTATATTTGCTTGAATTAAAGCAAAAAGTACAAAAAAATGGTTTCAGTGGTTATATTTGAAAATAGTGAAAACATTCTCAAAATGTGCTTCTCTGGCCGAGAGACGTCGATTTTGAAAATGTTATTAAAAATCGAGGTTCATTTTTATTTATTGATCAATCGAGATGAAATCACTTTTAATTAGTATTTTATAGGTAATTAAGCTGAATTCGGTCAAAAATTTGTCCAGAAAAAAATTCCTTAAAAAGTGTACCGAAAAAATCGCATGTTTTTTTTCTTCAAGATACAAAATCCGTGACAACTATTTCTTATTGGAAATTGAATTTTAACAGTTTTTTGGATGAATATCGTTATATTTGCTTGAATTAAAGCAAAAAGTACAAAAATAATGGTTTCAGTGGTTATATTTTAAAATAATGAAATAATTCTCAAAATGTGCTTCTCTGGCCGAGAAACGTCGATTTTGAAAATGTTATTAAAACTCGAGGTACATTTTTATTTATTGATCAATCGATATGAAATCACTTTTAATGAGTATTTTATAGGTAAATAAGCTGAATTCGGTCAAACATTTGTCCAGGAAAAAATTTCTTAAAAAGTGTACCGAAAAAATCGCATGTTTTTTTTCTTCTAGATACAAAATCCGTGACAACTATTTCTTATTGGAAATTGAATTTTAACAGTTTTTTGGATATATATCGTTATATTTGCTTGAATTAAAGCAAAAAGAACAAAAATAATGGTTTCAATGGTTATATTTTAAAATAGTGAAAAAATTCTCAAAATGTTTTTCTCTGGCCGAGAAACGTCGATTTTGAAAATGTTATTAAAAATCGAGGTTCATTTTTATTTATTGATCAATCGAAATGAAATCACTTTTAATGAGTATTTTATAGGTAATAAAGCTGAATTCGGTCAAAAATTTGTCCAGGAAAAAATTTCTTAAAAAGTGTACCGAAAAAATCGCATGTTTTTTTCTTCTAGATACAAAATCCGTGACAACGATTTCTTATTGGAAATTGAATTTTAACAGTTTTTTGAATGAATATCGTTATATTTGCTTGAATTAAAGCAAAAAGTACAAAAATAGTGGTTTCAGTGGTTATATTTTAAAATAGTGAAAAAATTTTCAAAATGTGCTTCTCTGGCCGAGAAACGTCGATTTTGAAAATGTTATTAAAAATCGAGGTTCAATTTTATTTATTGATCAATCGAGATGAAATCACTTTTAATGAGTATTTTATAGGTAATTAAGCTGAATTCGGTCAAAAATTTGTCCAGAAAAAAATTCCTTAAAAAGTGTACCGAAAAAATCGCATGTTTTTTTTCTTCTAGATACAAAATCCGTGACAACTATTTCTTATTGGAAATTGAATTTTAACAGTTTTTTGGATATATATCGTTATATTTGCTTGAATTAAAGCAAAAAGAACAAAAATAATGGTTTCAATGGTTATATTTTAAAATAGTGAAAAAATTCTCAAAATGTTTTTCTCTGGCCGAGAAACGTCGATTTTGAAAATGTTATTAAAAATCGAGGTTCATTTTTATTTATTGATCAATCGAAATGAAATCACTTTTAATGAGTATTTTATAGGTAATAAAGCTGAATTCGGTCAAAAATTTGTCCAGGAAAAAATTTCTTAAAAAGTGTACCGAAAAAATCGCATGTTTTTTTCTTCTAGATACAAAATCCGTGACAACGATTTCTTATTGGAAATTGAATTTTAACAGTTTTTTGAATGAATATCGTTATATTTGCTTGAATTAAAGCAAAAAGTACAAAAATAGTGGTTTCAGTGGTTATATTTTAAAATAGTGAAAAAATTTTCAAAATGTGCTTCTCTGGCCGAGAAACGTCGATTTTGAAAATGTTATTAAAAATCGAGGTTCAATTTTATTTATTGATCAATCGAGATGAAATCACTTTTAATGAGTATTTTATAGGTAATTAAGCTGAATTCGGTCAAAAATTTGTCCAGAAAAAAATTCCTTAAAAAGTGTACCGAAAAAATCGCATGTTTTTTTTCTTCTAGATACAAAATCCGTGACAACTATTTCTTATTGGAAATTGAATTTTAACAGTTTTTTGGATATATATCGTTATATTTGCTTGAATTAAAGCAAAAAGTACAAAAATAGTGGTTTCAGTGGTTATATTTTAAAATAGTGAAAAAATTCTCAAAATGTGCTTCTCTGGCCGAGAAACGTCGATTTTGAAAATGTTATTAAAAATCGAGGTTCAATTTTATTTATTGATCAATCGAGATGAAATCACTTTTAATGAGTATTTTATAGGTAATTAAGCTGAATTCGGTCAAAAATTTGTCCAGAAAAAAATTCCTTAAAAAGTGTACCGAAAAAATCGCATGTTTTTTTTCTTCTAGATACAAAATCCGTGACAACTATTTCTTATTGGAAATTGAATTTTAACAGTTTTTTGGATATATATCGTTATATTTGCTTGAAGTAAAGCAAAAAGAACAAAAATAATGGTTTCAATGGTTATATTTTAAAATAGTGAAAAAATTCTCAAAATGTTTTTCTCTGGCCGAGAAACGTCGATTTTGAAAATGATATTAAAAATCGAGGTTCATTTTTATTTATTGATCAATCGAAATGAAATCACTTTTAATGAGTATTTTATAGGTAATTAATTTGAATTCGGTCAAACATTTGTCCAGAAAAAAATGCATTCAAAAGTGTACCGAAAAAATCGCATGTTTTTTTTCTTCAAGATACAAAATCCGTGACAACGATTTCTTATTGAAAACTTTAATTTAATTAACTTTCATCTTTATAAAACAATAACAAAAAGAAGATATGTTTGCCTTTTTCATATTTGGTGGAATTTGAAAGAGGAAACAAAAGTGAAAAAGGCAACGGCACGCAGTATTCCCAAGTACTGTATGCGCTCGACGCTGCTTAACTTCGGTTATCGGACGAGAACCGGTGTATTCAGCGTGATATGGCCGTTGCCGAGAGTGCTAGGTAATAATTCAAATTTAAATTAAGTGAGACAAATTAACCATCATCTTTTTAAAACAATAACAAACAGAAAATAAGTTTGCTCTTTTCATATCGGGTTGAATTTAAAAGAGGAAACAAAAGTGAAAAAGCCAACGGCTTGCAGTATTCCCAAGTACTGACTGCGCTCGACGCTGCTAACGTCGGTGATCGGACGAGAACCGGTGTTCTCAGCGTGATATGGCCGTTGCCGAGAGTGCTAGATAATAATTCGAATTTAAATTAAGTGAGACAAATTAACCTTCATCTTTTTAAAACAATAACAAAAAGAAAATATGTTTGCTTTTTTCATATCTATTGGAATTTAAAAGAGGAAAAAAAAGTGAAAAAGCTAACGGCACGCAGTGTTCCTAAGTGGTCGCCCTCCCAAATACTGACTGCGCTCGACGCTGCTTAATTTCGGTTATCGTACGAGAACCGGTGTATTCAGCGTTTTATGGCCGTTGCCGATAGTGCTAGTTAATAATTTGAATTAAATTAACTTTCATCTTTATAAAACAATAACAAAAAGAAGATATGTGTGCTTTTTTCAAATCGGGTGGAATATAAAAGAGGAAACAAAAGTGAAAAACCAACGGCACGCAGTATTCCCAAGTACTGACTGCGCTCGACGCTGCTAACGTCGGCGATCGGACGAGAACCGTTGTTCTCAGCGTGATATGGCCGTTGCCGAGAGTGCTAGATAATAATTCGAATTTAAATTATGTGAGACAAATTAACCTTCATCTTTTTAAAACAATGACAAAAAGAAAATATGTTTGCTTTTTTCATATCTATTGGAATTTAAAAGAGGAGAAAAAAGTGAAAAAGCTAACGGCACGCAGTTGTTCCTAAGTGGTCGCCCTCCCAAGTACTGACTGCGCTCGACGCTGCTTAACTTCGGTGATCGGACGAGAACCGGTGTATTCAGCGTGATATGGCCGTTGCCGAGAGTGCTAGTTAATAGTTTGAACTTAATTAACCTTCATCTTTATAAAAAATAACAATAAGAAGATATGTTTGTTTTTTCATATCTGGTGGAATTTAAGAGGAAACAAAAGTGAAAAAGCCATCGGCAAGCAGTGTTCCCAAGTACTGACTGCGCTCGACGCTGCTTAACTTCGGTTATCGGACGAGAACCGGTGTATTCAGCGTGATATGGCCGTTGCCGAGAGTGCTAGTTAATAATTTGAATTTAATTAACTTTCATCTTTATAAAACAATAACAAAAAGAAGATATGTTTGCTTCTTTCATATCGGGTGGAATTTAAAAGAGGAAACAAAAGTGAAAAACCAACGGAACGCAGTATTCCCAAGTACTGTATGCGCTCGACGCTGCTTAACTTCGGTGATCGGACGAAAACCGGTGTTTTCAGCGTGATATGGCCGTTGCCGAGAGTGCTTGTTAATAATTCGAATTTAAATTAAGTGAGACAAATTAACCTTCATTATTTTAAAACAATAACAAAAAAACATGTTTGCTTTTTTCATATCTATTAAAATTTATAAGAGGAAAAAAAAAGTGAAAAAATCAACGGCACGCAGTGTTCCTAAGTGGTCTCCCTCGAAAGTAGTGACTGCGCTCGACGCTGCTTAACTTCGGTTATCGGACGAGAACCGGTGTATTAAGCGTGATATGGCCGTTGCCGAGAGTGCTAGTTAATAATTTGAATTTAATTAACTTTCATCTTTATAAAACAATAACAAAAAAGAAGATATGTTTGCTTTTTTCATATCTATTAAAATTTAAAAGAGGAAAAAAAAGTGAAAAAGCCAACGGCACGCAGTGTTCCTAAGTGGTCGCCCTCCCAAGTACTGACTGCGCTCGACGGTACTTAACTTCGGTGATAGGACTAGAACCGGTGTTTTCAGCGTGATATGGCCGTTGCCGAGAGTGCTAGTTAATAATTCGAATTTAAATTGAGTGAGACAAATTAACCTTCATCATTTTAAAACAATAACAAAAAGAAAACATGTTTGCTTTTTTCATATCTATTAAAATTTAAAAGAGGAATAAAAAGTGAAAAAGCCAACGACACGCAGTGTTCCTAAGTGGTCTCCCTCCCAAGTAGTGACTGCGCACGAGGCTGCTTAACTTCGGTTATCGGACGAGAACCGGTGAATTCAGCGTGATATGGCCGTTGCCGAGAATGCTAGTTAATAATTTGAATTTAATTAACTTTCTTCTTTATAAAACAATAACAAAAAGAAGATATGTTTGCTTTTTTCATATCTGGTGGAATTTGAAAGAGGAAACAAAAGTGAAAAAGCAAACGGCACGCAGTTTTCCCAAGTACTGACTGCGCTCGACGCTGCTAACGTCGGCGATCGGACGAGAACCGGTGTTCTCAGCGTGATATGGCCGTTGCCGAGAGTGCTAGATAATAATTCGAATTTAAATTAAGTGAGACAAATTAACCTTCATCTTTTTAAAACAATAACAAAAAGAAAATATGTTTGCTTTTTTCATATCTATTGGAATTTAAAAGAGGAAAAAAAAGTGAAAAAGCTAACGGCACGCAGTGTTCCTTAGTCGTCGCCCTCCCAAATACTGACTGCGCTCGACGCTGCTTAATTTCGGTTATCGTACGAGAACCGGTGTATTCAGCGTTTTATGGCCGTTGCCGATAGTGCTAGTTAATAATTTGAATTAAATTAACTTTCATCTTTATAAAACAATAACAAAAAGAAGATATGTGTGCTTTTTTCAAATCGGGTGGAATTTAAAAGAGGAAACAAAAGTGAAAAACCAACGGCACGCAGTATTCCCAAGTACTGACTGCGCTCGACGCTGCTAACGTCGGCGATCGGACGAGAACCGTTGTTCTCAGCGTGATATGGCCGTTGCCGAGAGTGCTAGATAATAATTCGAATTTAAATTAAGTGAGACAAATTAACCTTCATCTTTTTAAAACAATGACAAAAAGAAAATATGTTTGCTTTTTTCATATCTATTGGAATTTAAAAGAGGAAAAAAAAGTGAAAAAGCTAACGGCACGCAGTTGTTCCTAAGTGTTCGCCCTCCCAAGTACTGACTGCGCTCGACGCTGCTTAACTTCGGTGATCGGACGAAAACCGGTGTTTTCAGCGTGATATGGCCGTTGCCGAGAGTGCTAGTTAATAATTTGAACTTAATTAACCTTCATCTTTATAAAAAATAACAATAAGAAGATATGTTTGTTTTTTCATATCTGGTGGAATTTAAGAGGAAACAAAAGTGAAAAAGCCATCGGCATGCAGTGTTCCCAAGTACTGACTGCGCTCGACGCTGCTTAACTTCGGTGATCGGACGAGAACCGGTGTATTCAGCGTGATATGGCCGTTGCCGAGAGTGCTAGTTAATAATTTGAACTTAATTAACCTTCATCTTTATAAAAAATAACAATAAGAAGATATGTTTGTTTTTTCATATCTGGTGGAATTTAAGAGGAAACAAAAGTGAAAAAGCCATCGGCAAGCAGTGTTCCCAAGTACTGACTGCGCTCGACGCTGCTTAACTTCGGTTATCGGACGAGAACCGGTGTATTCAGCGTGATATGGCCGTTGCCGAGAGTGCTAGTTAATAATTTGAATTTAATTAACTTTCATCTTTATAAAACAATAACAAAAAGAAGATATGTTTGCTTCTTTCATATCGGGTGGAATTTAAAAGAGGAAACAAAAGTGAAAAACCAACGGAACGCAGTATTCCCAAGTACTGTATGCGCTCGACGCTGCTTAACTTCGGTGATCGGACGAAAACCGGTGTTTTCAGCGTGATATGGCCGTTGCCGAGAGTGCTTGTTAATAATTCGAATTTAAATTAAGTGAGACAAATTAACCTTCATTATTTTAAAACAATAACAAAAAAACATGTTTGCTTTTTTCATATCTATTAAAATTTATAAGAGGAAAAAAAAAGTTGAAAAATCAACGGCACGCAGTGTTCCTAAGTGGTCTCCCTCGAAAGTAGTGACTGCGCTCGACGCTGCTTAACTTCGGTTATCGGACGAGAACCGGTGTATTAAGCGTGATATGGCCGTTGCCGAGAGTGCTAGTTAATAATTTGAATTTAATTAACTTTCATCTTTATAAAACAATAACAAAAAAGAAGATATGTTTGCTTTTTTCATATCTATTAAAATTTAAAAGAGGAAAAAAAAGTGAAAAAGCCAACGGCACGCAGTGTTCCTAAGTGGTCGCCCTCCCAAGTACTGACTGCGCTCGACGGTACTTAACTTCGGTGATAGGACTAGAACCGGTGTTTTCAGCGTGATATGGCCGTTGCCGAGAGTGCTAGTTAATAATTCGAATTTAAATTGAGTGAGACAAATTAACCTTCATCATTTTAAAACAATAACAAAAAGAAAACATGTTTGCTTTTTTCATATCTATTAAAATTTAAAAGAGGAATAAAAAGTGAAAAAGCCAACGACACGCAGTGTTCCTAAGTGGTCTCCCTCCCAAGTAGTGACTGCGCACGAGGCTGCTTAACTTCGGTTATCGGACGAGAACCGGTGAATTCAGCGTGATATGGCCGTTGCCGAGAATGCTAGTTAATAATTTGAATTTAATTAACTTTCTTCTTTATAAAACAATAACAAAAAGAAGATATGTTTGCTTTTTTCATATCTGGTGGAATTTGAAAGAGGAAACAAAAGTGAAAAAGCAAACGGCACGCAGTTTTCCCAAGTACTGACTGCGCTCGACGCTGCTAACGTCGGCGATCGGACGAGAACCGGTGTTCTCAGCGTGATATGGCCGTTGCCGAGAGTGCTAGATAATAATTCGAATTTAAATTAAGTGAGACAAATTAACCTTCATCTTTTTAAAACAATAACAAAAAGAAAATATGTTTGCTTTTTTCATATCTATTGGAATTTAAAAGAGGAAAAAAAAGTGAAAAAGCTAACGGCACGCAGTGTTCCTTAGTCGTCGCCCTCCCAAATACTGACTGCGCTCGACGCTGCTTAATTTCGGTTATCGTACGAGAACCGGTGTATTCAGCGTTTTATGGCCGTTGCCGATAGTGCTAGTTAATAATTTGAATTAAATTAACTTTCATCTTTATAAAACAATAACAAAAAGAAGATATGTGTGCTTTTTTCAAATCGGGTGGAATTTAAAAGAGGAAACAAAAGTGAAAAACCAACGGCACGCAGTATTCCCAAGTACTGACTGCGCTCGACGCTGCTAACGTCGGCGATCGGACGAGAACCGTTGTTCTCAGCGTGATATGGCCGTTGCCGAGAGTGCTAGATAATAATTCGAATTTAAATTAAGTGAGACAAATTAACCTTCATCTTTTTAAAACAATGACAAAAAGAAAATATGTTTGCTTTTTTCATATCTATTGGAATTTAAAAGAGGAAAAAAAAGTGAAAAAGCTAACGGCACGCAGTTGTTCCTAAGTGTTCGCCCTCCCAAGTACTGACTGCGCTCGACGCTGCTTAACTTCGGTGATCGGACGAAAACCGGTGTTTTCAGCGTGATATGGCCGTTGCCGAGAGTGCTAGTTAATAATTTGAACTTAATTAACCTTCATCTTTATAAAAAATAACAATAAGAAGATATGTTTGTTTTTTCATATCTGGTGGAATTTAAGAGGAAACAAAAGTGAAAAAGCCATCGGCATGCAGTGTTCCCAAGTACTGACTGCGCTCGACGCTGCTTAACTTCGGTGATCGGACGAGAACCGGTGTATTCAGCGTGATATGGCCGTTGCCGAGAGTGCTAGTTAATAATTTGAACTTAATTAACCTTCATCTTTATAAAAAATAACAATAAGAAGATATGTTTGTTTTTTCATATCTGGTGGAATTTAAGAGGAAACAAAAGTGAAAAAGCCATCGGCAAGCAGTGTTCCCAAGTACTGACTGCGCTCGACGCTGCTTAACTTCGGTTATCGGACGAGAATCGGTGTATTCAGCGTGATATGGCCGTTGCCGAGAGTGCTAGTTAATAATTTGAATTTAATTAACTTTCATCTTTATAAAACAATAACAAAAAGAAGATATGTTTGCTTCTTTCATATCGGGTGGAATTTAAAAGAGGAAACAAAAGTGAAAAACCAACGGAACGCAGTATTCCCAAGTACTGTATGCGCTCGACGCTGCTTAACTTCGGTGATCGGACGAAAACCGGTGTTTTCAGCGTGATATGGCCGTTGCCGAGAGTGCTTGTTAATAATTCGAATTTAAATTAAGTGAGACAAATTAACCTTCATCATTTTAAAACAATAACAAAAAAACATGTTTGCTTTTTTCATATCTATTAAAATTTATAAGAGGAAAAAAAAAGTGAAAAAATCAACGGCACGCAGTGTTCCTAAGTGGTCTCCCTCGAAAGTAGTGACTGCGCTCGACGCTGCTTAACTTCGGTTATCGGACGAGAACCGGTGTATTAAGCGTGATATGGCCGTTGCCGAGAGTGCTAGTTAATAATTTGAATTTAATTAACTTTCATCTTTATAAAACATTAACAAAAAAGAAGATATGTTTGCTTTTTTCATATCTATTAAAATTTAAAAGAGGAAAAAAAAGTGAAAAAGCCAACGGCACGCAGTGTTCCTAAGTGGTCGCCCTCCCAAGTACTGACTGCGCTCGACGGTGCTTAACTTCGGTGATAGGACTAGAACCGGTGTTTTCAGCGTGATATGGCCGTTGCCGAGAGTGCTAGTTAATAATTTGAATTTAATTAACTTTCATCTTTATAAAACAATAACAAAAAGAAAACATGTTTGCTTTTTTCATATCTATTAAAATTTAAATGGGGAAGAAAAATTGAAAAAGCCAACGGCACGCAGTGTTCCTAAGTGGTCTCTCTCCCAAGTAGTGACTGCGCTCGACGCTGCTTAACTTCGGTTATCGGACGAGAACCGGTGTATTCAGCGTGATATGGCCGTTGCCGAGAGTGCTAAATAATAATTTGAATTTAATTAACTTTCATCATTATAAAACAATAACAAAAAGAAGATATGTTTGCTTTTTTCATATCTGGTAGAATTTGAAAGAGGAAACAAAAGTGAAAAAGCAAACGGCACGCAGTATTCCCAAGTACTGACTGCGCTCGACGCTGCTAACGTCGGCGATCGGACGAGAACCGGTGTTCTCAGCGTGATATGGCCGTTGCCGAGAGTGCTAGATAATAATTCGAATTTAAATTAAGTGAGACAAATTAACCTTCATCTTTTTCAAACAATAACAAAAAGAAAATATGTTTGCTTTTTTCATATCTATTGGAATTTAAAAGAGGAAAAAAAAGTGAAAAAGCTAACAGCACGCAATGTTCCTAAGTGGTCGCCCTCCCAAGTACTGACTGCGCTCGACGCTGCTTAACTTTGGTTATCGGACGAGAACTGGTGTATTCAGCGTGATATGGCCATTGCCGAGAGTGCTAGTTAATAATTTGAATTTAATTAACCTTCATCTTTATAAAACAATAACAAAAAGAAGATATGTTTGCTTTTTTCATATCTGGTGGAATTTAAAAGAGGAAACAAAAGTGAAAAAACAAACGGCACGCAGTATTCCCAAGTACTGTATGCGCTCGACGCTGCTTAACTTCGGTGATCGGACGTGAACCGGTCTTTTCAGCGTGATATGGCCGTTGCCGAGAGTGCTAGTTAATAATTCGAATTTAAATTAAGTGAGACAAATTAACCTTCATCATTTTAAAACAATAACAAAAAGAAAACATGTTTGCTTTTTTCATATCTATTAAAATTTAAAAGAGGAAAAAAAAGTGAAAAAGCCAACGGCACGCAGTGTTCCTAAGTGGTCTCCCTCCCAAGTAGTGACTGCGCTCGACGCTGCTTAACTTCGGTTATCGGACGAGAACCGGTGTATTCAGCGTGATATGGCCGTTGCCGAGAGTGCTAGTTAATAATTTGAATTTAATTAACCTTCATCTTTATAAAACAATAACAAAAAGAAGATATGTTTGCTTTTTTCATATCTGGTGGAATTTAAAAGAGGAAACAAAAGTGAAAAAACAAACGGCACGCAGTATTCCCAAGTACTGTATGCGCTCGACGCTGCTTAACTTCGGTGATCGGACGTGAACCGGTGTTTTCTGCGTGATATGGCCGTTGTCGAGAGTGCTAGTTAATAATTCGAATTTAAATTAAGTGAGACAAATTAACCTTCATCATTTTAAAACAATAACAAAAAGAAAACATGTTTGCTTTTTTCATATCTATTAAAATTTAAATGGGGAAAAAAAGTGAAAAAGCCAAAGGCACGCAGTGTTCCTAAGTGGTCTCCCTCCCAAGTAGTGACTGCGCTCGACGCTGCTTAACTTCGGTTATCGGACGAGAACCGGTGAATTCAGCGTGATATGGCCGTTGCCGAGAATGCTAGTTAATAATTTGAATTTAATTAACTTTCTTCTTTATAAAACAATAACAAAAAGAAGATATGTTTGCTTTTTTCATATCTGGTGGAATTTGAAAGAGGAAACAAAAGTGAAAAGGCAAACGGCACGCAGTATTCCCAAGTACTGACTGCGCTCGACGCTGCTAACGTCGGCGATCGGACGAGAACCGGTGTTCTCAGCGTGATATGGCCGTTGCCGAGAGTGCTAGATAATAATTCGAATTTAAATTAAGTGAGACAAATTAACCTTCATCTTTTTCATACAATAACAAAAAGAAAATATGTTTGCTTTTTTCATATCTATTGGAATTTAAAAGAGGAAAAAAAAGTGAAAAAGCTAACGGCACGCAGTGTTCCTAAGTGGTCGCCCTCCCAAGTACTGACTGCGCTCGACGCTGCTTAACTTCGGTTATTGTTAGAAGGTTACTTTTGATTTTTGAAAATAAACTTTGCAGGCTCGTAACTCTGGTTCTACCAGAGATACGGGGATGTAAATAATGTGACCTTGACAAAAATGTTCGGATAATTATAAAGGTCTTTGCATGTTCCAAGAAAAATAAAAACTTCGCGGTTTCGAATCAATGGCCTTCCGGGAGTGAGGCGGATGCGATAACCGCTACACTAAAGATATGTTATTATTTTTAATCGAAAGAACAGGGTCAAGTAATTAAGCAATACGTGAACAAACAAACCCCTCCATAGAAAATGCATTAGACTATACTTTGCAAGGCCCATAACTCTGTGTCTACTAGAGATACCGGGATGTCCTTAGGATATGTTATAGTCCAATTTGTCATTCATCTAACCATACTAAAAACTTTGGGCTACGACAAACAGGGGCCGAGTACTTAAGCGAAACGTAAAGAAACAAACCCCCTCCATAGGAAATGAGTTAGACTATACTTTGCAGGCTCGTAACTCTGTTTCCACTGGAGATACGGGGATGTCCTTTGAGTATGTTATAGTCCAATTTGTCCCCCATCTAACCATACTAAAAACATTGAGCTACGACAAACAGGGGCCGAGTAATTAAGCTGTTGGGTTCCAAGACTTTGGGATTACAGCCATACGAAGCTCTTTCGGGAGTACGCTGCACTTGAGCCGTCGTTAACGATGTGCTCTGACAAAACCGTTACCAGCTTTGATTTCACTAAGCCATTCAGCATCCACTTTCCCAGTCGGGCCGAGTGGACTAACCTGCTGCCTCTTGGCACTGGGGGTGAAACTATTTGGTTCACCGATGGTTCCAAGACTGATTCCGGCGCTGGCGCCGGCTATTACTGCCAAACTACAAGGGTCGGTTTTTCTGCTTGCTTGGGCACCTTTGCTAGTGTGTTCCAAGCGGAAATTGCCGCGATCTGTTATTGCGCAGACTACTGCATTAACAAAGGGTATAACGGACGGACTGTGAGGATCTATTCTGACAGTCAGGCCGCCCTGAATGCGCTGGACCAGTGTCAGATTACCTCTCAACTGGTGCGTAGCTGCCTTGATCTGCTAGCGCAACTGGCGTCCTGCAACAGGGTTCTGTTGTACTGGGTGCCAGGGCATAGCGGTTATTATGGCAATGAGCAAGCCGATAGATTTGCGAAAAGGGGCGCGGAGGCCAAGCTCTTGGGGCCGGAGCCGGCCGTCCCCATCCCCTACGGGCATGTCAAACGGAGCCTGCATGACAGGATGACTGTCATACAAAACCAGCTCTGGCATGACATGGATGGCCAGAGACAGACAAAACAGTTAGTCAATGGTCCCTGCAGGTCTCGTGCTAGAGACCTAATTTCGCTCAGCAGATGGGATATTAGGCTGGCCACCGGTCTTCTGACCGGACACTGTCGGCTAAATAGGCACCTCCATCTGATGGGTCTTGCTGACGACCCCCTCTGCAGGTCGTGCCAGGAGAAGGAAGAAACATCCGCTCACGTACTTTGCGAGTGCGACTTCTTCGCCTCGCTTAGACTAGAACATTTTGATTCACACACTGTGGAGCCCTCGCGGGTCTCCTCTTTTACGGTGGAGCGAATTCTTCGCTACGCTGTGGCTACGGGCCTATTCAAGGCCTGATTTTGAGGTTGCACAATATGCCTTTGGCATCGGTGCTAGGGCGTGAGCCCCGCCTCATCAACAATAATAAATAATAATAATTAAGCTAAACGTAAACAAACAACCCGTCCTTAGGAAATGCATTAGACTATACTTTGCAGGCCCATAACTCTGTGTCTACTAGAGATACGGGGATGTAATTAGGATATGTTATAGTGCAAATTGTCCCCCATCTAACCATACTAAAAACATTGAGCTACGACAAACAAGGGCCGAGATATTAAGCAAAATGTTCGTCAACTTTGGTATCGTCTCACTTATTTTTATTATGTTACTTATGATTTTTGCACTAAACTTTGGAGGCTCATAACTCTTGTTCTACAAGAGATACTGGGATCTCCTTTGGAAATGTTATAGTACTCTTTGCTCCCCATACAAGGATACTTTAAACTTGAGGCTACCTCAATATCGTCGTCAACTTATTTTTTGTCTCACTTATTGTTAGAAGGTTACTTTTGATTTTTGAAAATAAACTTTGCAGGCTCGTAACTCTGGTTCTACCAGAGATACGGGGATGTAAATAATGTGACCTTGACACAAATGTTCGGATAATTATAAAGGTCTTTGCATGTATTTCCTATGAAGGGGTTTGTTTGTTTACGATTAGCTTAATTACTCGACAGAGTAGAAACAGAGTTACGAGCCTGCAAAGTTTATTTTCAAAAATCAAGTAACCTTCTAACAATAAGTGAGACAAAAAATAAAATGACGACGATATTGAGGTAGCCTCAAGTTTAAATTATCCTTGTATGGGGAGCAAAGAGTACTAAAACATATCCAAAGGAGATCCCAGTATCTCTTGTAGAACAAGAGCTATGAGCCTCCAAAGTTTAGTGCAAAAATCATAAGTAACATAATAAAAATAAGTGAGACGATAACAAAGTTGACGAACATTTTGCTTAATATCTCGGCCCTTGTTTGTCGTAGCTCAATTTTTTTAGTATGGTTAGATGGGGGACAATTTGGACTATAACATATCCTAAGGACATCCCCGTATCTCTAGTAGACACAGAGTTATGGGCCTGCAAAGTATAGTCTAATGCATTTCCTAAGGACGGGTTGTTTGTTTACGTTTAGCTTAATTACTCGGCCCCTGTTTGTCGTAGCTCAATGTTTTTAGTATGGTTAGATGGGGGACAAATTGGACTATAACATACTCAAAGGACATCCCCGTATCTACAGTAGAAACAGAGTTACGAGCCTGAAAAGTATAGTCTAATGCATTTTCTATAGAGGGGTTTGTTTGTTCACGTATTGATTAATTACTTGACCCTGTTCTTTCGATTAAAAATAATAACATATCTTTAGTGTAGCGGTTATCGCATCCGCCTCACTCCCGGAAGGCCACAGGTTCGAAACCGCGAAGTTTTTTTTTATAATTATCCGAACATTTGTGTCAAGGTCACATTATTTACATCCCCGTATCTCTGGTAGAACCAGAGTTACCAGCCTCCAGAATTTAGTCTAATGTATTTCCTATAGAGGGGTTTGTTTGTTTACGATTAGCTTAATTACTCGACTACTGTTTGTCGTAGCCCTAATTCTTAGTATGGCTAGATGGGGGACAAATTGGTCTATAACATACTCAAAGGACATCCCCGTATCTCCAGTAGAAACAGAGTTACGAGCCTAAAAAGTTTATTTTCAAAAATCAAAAGTAACCTTCTAACAATAAGTGAGACAAAAAATAAGTTGACGACGATATTGAGGTAGCCTCAAGTTTAAAGTATCCTTGTATGGGGAGCAAAGAGTACTATAACATATCCAAAGGAGATCCCAGTATCTCTTGTAGAACAAGAGTTATGAGCCTCCAAAGTTTAGTGCAAAAATCATAAGTAACATAATAAAAATAAGTGAGACGATACCAAAGTTGACGAACATTTTGCTTAATATCTCGGCCCTTGTTTGCCGTAGCTCAATGTTTTTAGTATGGTTAGATGGGGGACAATTTGGACTATAACATATCCTAAGGACATCCCCGTATCTCTAGTAGACACAGAGTTATGGGCCTGCAAAATAGAGTCTAATGCATTTCCTAAGGACGGGTTGTTTGTTTACGTTTAGCTTAATTACTCGGCCCCTGTTTGTCGTAGCTCAATGTTTTTAGTATGGTCAGATGGGGGACAAATTGGACTATAACATACTCAAAGGACATCCCCGTATCTCCAGTGGAAACAGAGTTACGAGCCTGCAAAATTATAGTCTAACTCATTTCCTGTGGAGGGGGTTTGTTTCTTTACGTTTCGCTTAAGTACTCGGCCCCTGTTTGTCGTAGCCCAAAGTTTTTAGTATGGTTAGATGGAGGACAAATTGGACTATAACATATCCTAAGGACATCCCGGTATCTCTAAAAGACACAGAGTTATGGGCCTTGCAAAGTATAGTCTAATGCATTTTCTATGGAGGGGTTTGTTTGTTCACGTATTGCTTAATTACTTGACCCTGTTCTTTCGATTAAAAATAATAACATATCTTTAGTATAGCGGTTATCGCATCCGCCTCACTCCCGAAGGCCACAGGTTCGAAACCGCGAAGTTTTTTTTTATAATTATCCGAACATTTGTGTCAAGGTCACATTATTTACATCCCCGTATCTCTGGTAGAACCAGAGTTACGAGCCTCCAGAATTTAGTCTAATGGATTTCCTATGGAGGGGTTTGTTTGTTTACGATTAGCTTAATTACTCGACTATTGTTTGTCGTAGCTCAATGTTTTTAGTATGGTTAGATGGGGGACAAATTGGACTATAACATACTCAAAGGACATCCCCGTATCTCCAGTAGAAACAGAGTTACGAGCCTGCAAAGTATAGTCTAATGCATTTTCTATGGAGGGGTTTGTTTGTTCACGTATTGCTTAATTACTTGACCCTGTTCTTTCGATTAAAAATAATAACATATCTTTAGTGTAGCGGTTATCGCATCCGCCTCACTCCCGGAAGGCCACAGGTTCGAAACCGCGAAGTTTTTTTTTTTTTGCTTGGAACATGCAAAGACCTTTATAATTATCCGAACATTTGTGTCAAGGTCACATTATTTACATCCCCGTATCTCTGGTAGAACCAGAGTTACGAGCCTGCAAAGTATATTTTCAAAAATCAAAAGTAACCTTCTAACAATAAGTGAGACAAAAAGTAAGTTGACGACGATATTGAGGTAGCCTCAAGTTTAAAGTATCCTTGTATGGGGAGCAAAGAGTACTATAACATATCCAAAGGAGATCCCAGTATCTCTTGTAGAACAAGAGTTATGAGCCTCCAAAGTTTAGTGCAAAAATCATAAATAACATAATAAAAATAAGTGAGACGATACCAAAGTTGACGAACATTTTGCTTAATATCTCGGCCCCTGTTTGTCGTAGCTCAATGTTTTTAGTATGGTTAGATGGGTGACAAATTGGACAATAACATACTCAAAGGACATCCCCGTATCTTCAGTAGAAACAGAGTTACGAGCCTGCAAAGTATAGTCTAATGCATTTCCTATGGAGGGGGTTTGTTTCGTTACGTTTTGCTTAATATCTCGGCCCCTGTTTGTCGTAGATCAATGTTTTTTGTATGGTTAGATGGGAGACAAATTGGACTAAAACATACTCAAAGGACATCCCCGTATATCCAGTAGAAACAGAGTTACGAGCCTGCAAAGTATAGTATAATGCATTTTCTATGGAGGGGTTTGTTTGTTCACGTATTGCTTAATTACTTGACCCTGTTCTTTCGATTAATAATAATAACATATATTTAGTGTAGCGGTTATCGCATCCGCCTCACTCCCGGAAGGCCACAGGTTCGAAACCGCGAAGTTTTTTTTTATAATTATCCGAACATTTGTGTCAAGGTCACATTATTTACATCCCCGTATCTCTGGTAGAACCAGAGTTACGAGCCTCCAGAATTTAGTCTAATGGATTTCCTATGGAGGGGTTTGTTTGTTTACGATTAGCTTAATTACTCGACTATTGTTTGTCGTAGCTCAATGTTTTTAGTATGGTTAGATGGGGGACAAATTGGACTATAACATACTCAAAGGGAATCCCCGTATCTCCAGTAGAAACAGAGTTACGAGCCTGCAAAGTTTATTTTCAAAAATCAAAAGTAACCTTCTAACAATAAGTGAGACAAAAAATAATTTGACGACGATATTGCGGTAGACTCAAGTTTAAAGTATCCTTGTATGGGGAGCAAAGAGTACTATAACATATCCAAAGGAGATCCCAGTATCTCTTGTAGAACAAGAGTTATGAGCCTCCAAAGTTTAGTGCAAAAATCATAAGTAACATAATAAAAATAAGTGAGACGATACCAAAGTTGACGAACATTTTGCTTAATATCTCGGCCCTTGTTTGCCGTAGCTCAATGTTTTTAGTATGGTTAGATGGGGGACAATTTGGACTATAACATATCCTAAGGACATCCCCGTATCTCTAGTAGACACAGAGTTATGGGCCTGCAAAGTATAGTCTAATGCATTTCCTAAGGACGGGTTGTTTGTTTACGTTTAGCTTAATTACTCGGCCCCTGTTTGTCGTAGCTCAATGTTTTTAGTATGGTTAGATGGGGGACAAATTGGACTATAACATACTCAAAGGACATCCCCGTATCTCCAGTGGAAACAGAGTTACGAGCCTGCAAAGTATAGTCTAACTCATTTCCTATGGAGGGGGTTTGTTTCTTTACGTTTCGCTTAAGTACTCGGCCCCTGTTTGTCGTAGCCCAAAGTTTTTAGTATGGTTAGATGAATGACAAATTGGACTATAACATATCCTAAGGACATCCCGGTATCTCTAGTAGACACAGAGTTATGGTTCTTGCAAAGTATAGTCTAATGCATTTTCTATGGAGGGGTTTGTTTGTTCACGTATTGCTTAATTACTTGACCCTGTTCTTTCGATTAAAAATAATAACATATCTTTAGTGTAGCGGTTATCGCATCCGCCTCACTCCCGGAAGGCCACAGGTTCGAAATTCTGAGCTTCCGTGGCTCAATGGTTAGCGCCTTCGGCTGTTAACCAATAGGTTGGTGGTTATAGCCCATCCGGGAGCGGTGTTGTGTGATCTCAAATGTAACGTAGAAAGCCAAAGTTTTTCCACAATACCTGACGACCATTTCATTTTTGGGCTTCCGTGGCGCAATGGTTAGCACGTTCGGCTGTTAACCAATAGGTTGGTGGTTCGAGCCCATCCGGGAGCGGTGTTGTGAGGTCTCAAATGTGACGTAAAAAGTCAAGGTTTTCCACAATACCTGACAACCCTTTAATTTCTGAGCTTCCGTGGCTCAATGGTTAGCGCGTTCGGCTGTTAACCAATAGGTTGGTGGTTCGAGCCCACCCGGGAGCCGTGTTGTGGGATCTGAAATGTAACGTAGAAAGCCAAAGTTTTTGCACAATAAATGACGACCATTTAATTTTTGGGCTTCCGTGGCGCAATGGTTAGCGCGTTCGGCTGTTAACCAATAGGTTGGTGGTTCGAGCCCATCCGGGAGCGGTGTTGTGAGGTCTCAGATGTGACGTAAAAAGTCAAGGTTTTTACACAATACCTGACGAGCATTTAACTTTTGGGCTTCCGTGGCGCAATGTTTAGCGCGTTCGGCTGTTAACCAATAGGTTGGTGGTTCGAGCCCATCCGGGAGCGGTGTTGTGAGGTCTCAGATGTGACGTAAAAAGTCAAGGTTTTTACACAATACCTGACGAGCATTTAATTTTTGGGCTTCGGTGGCGCAATGGTTAGCGCGTTCAGCTGTTAATCGAAAGGTTGGTGGTTCGAGCCCATTCGGGAAAGGTGTTGTGGGGTCTCAAATGTAACGTAGAAAGCCAAAGTTTTTCCACAATACCTGACAACCATTTAAATTCTGAGCTTCCGTGGCTCAATGGTTAGCGCCTTCGGCTGTTAACCAATAGGTTGGTGGTTCGAGCCCATCCGGGAGCGGTGTTGTGTGATCTCAGATGTGACGTAAAAAGTCAAGGTTTTTACATAATACCTGACGAGCATTTAACTTTTGGGCTTCCGTGGCGCAATGGTTAGCGCGTTCGGCTGACCTAACGAGCATTTAACTTTTGGGCTTCCGTGGCGCAATGGTTAGCGCGTTCGGCTGTTAACCAATAGGTTGGTGGTTCGAGCCCATCCGGGAGCGGTGTTGTGAGGTCTCAGATGTGACGTAAAAAGTCAAGGTTTTTGCACAATACCTGACGAGCATTTAGCTTTTGGGCTTCCGTGGCGCAATGTTTAGCGCGTTCGGCTGTTAACCAATAGGTTGGTGGTTCGAGCCCACCCGGGAGCGGTGTTGCGTGATCTCAAATGTAACGTAGAAAGCCAAAGTTTTTCCACAACACCTGACAACCATTTAATTTCTGAGCTTCCGTGGCTCAATGGTTAGCGCGTTCGGCTGTTAACCAATAGGTTGGTGGTTCGAGCCCATCCGGGAGCGGTGTTGTGAGGTCTCAGATGTGACGTAAAAAGTCAAGGTTTTCCACAATACCTGACAACCATTTAATTTCTGAGCTTCCGTGGCTCAATGGTTAGCGCGTTCGGCTGTTAACCAATAGGTTGGTGGTTCGAGCCCATCCGGGAGCGGTGTTGTGAGGTCTCAGATGTGACGTAAAAAGTCGAGGTTTTTACACAATACCTGACGAGCATTTAACTTTTGGGCTTTCATGGCGCAATGGTTAGCGCGTTCGGCTGTTAACCAATAGGTTGGTGGTTCGAGCCCATCCGGGAGCGGTGTTGTGAGGTCTCAGATGTGACGTAAAAAGTCAAGGTTTTTACACAATACCTGACGAGCATTTAACTTTTGGGCTTCCGTGGCGCAATGGTTAGCGCGTTCGGCGGTTAACCAATAGGTTGGTGGTTCGAGCCCATCCGGGATCGGTGTTGTGAGGTCTCAGATGTGACGTAAGAAGTCAAGGTTTTTACACAATACCTGACGAGTATTTAACTTTTGGTCTTCCGTGGCGCAATGGTTAGCGCGTTCGGCTGTTAACCAATAGGTTGGTGGTTCGAGCCCATCCGGGAGCGGTGTTGTGAGGTTTCAGATGTGACGTAAAAAGTCAAGGTTTTCCACAATACCTGACAACCATTTAATTTTTGGGCTTCCGTGGCGCAGTGGTTAGCGCGTTCGGCTGTTAACCAATAGGTTGGTGGTTCGAGCCCATCCGGGAGCGGTGTTGTGAGGTCTCAGATGTGACGTAAAAAGTCAAGGTTTTTACACAATACCTGACGAGCATTTAACTTTTGGGCTTCCGTGGCGCAATGTTTAGCGCGTTCGGCTGTTAACCAATAGGTTGGTGGTTCGAGCCCATCCGGGAGCGGTGTTGTGAGGTCTCAGATGTGACGTAAAAAGTCAAGGTTTTTGCACAATACCTGACGAGCATTTAGCTTTTGGGCTTCCGTGGCGCAATGGTTAGCGCGTTCGGCTGTTAACCAATAGGTTGGTGGTTCGAGCCCACCCGGGAGCGGTGTTGTGTGATCTCAAATGTAACGTAGAAAGCCAAAGTTTTTGCACAATAAATGACGACCATTTAATTTCTGAGCTTCCGTGGCTCAATGGTTAGCGCGTTCGGCTGTTAACCAATAGGTTGGTGGTTCGAGCCCATCCGGGAGCGGTGTTGTGAGGTCTCAGATGTGACGTAAAAAGTCAAGGTTTTTACACAATACGTGACGAGCATTTAACTTTTGGGCTTCCGTGGCGCAATGGTTAGCGCGTTCGGCTGTTAACCAATAGGTTGGTGGTTCGAGCCCATCCGGGAGCGGTGTTGTGTGATCTCAGATGTGACGTAAAAAGTCAAGGTTTTTACAATATACCTGACGAGCATTTAACTTTTGGGCTTCCGTGGCGCAATGGTTAGCGCGTTCGGCTGTTAACCAATAGGTTGGTGGTTCGAGCCCATCCGGGAGCGGTGTTGTGAGGTCTCAGATGTGACGTAAAAAGTCAAGGTTTTTGCACAATACCTGACGAGCATTTAGCTTTTGGGCTTCCGTGGCGCAATGGTTAGCGCGTTCGGCTGTTAACCAATAGGTTGGTGGTTCGAGCCCACCCGGGAGCGGTGTTGCGTGATCTCAAATGTAACGTAGAAAGCCAAAGTTTTTCCACAACACCTGACAACCATTTAATTTCTGAGCTTCCGTGGCTCAATGGTTAGCGCGTTCGGCTGTTAACCAATAGGTTGGTGGTTCGAGCCCATCCGGGAGCGGTGTTGTGAGGTCTCAGATGTGACGTAAAAAGTCAAGGTTTTTACACAATACCTGACGAGCATTTAACTTTTGGGCTTTCGTGGCGCAATGGTTAGCGCGTTCGGCTGTTAACCAATAGGTTGGTGGTTCGAGCCCATCCGGGAGCGGTGTTGTGAGGTCTCAGATGTGACGTAAAAAGTCAAGGTTTTTACACAATACCTGACGAGCATTTAACTTTTGGGCTTCCGTGGCGCAATGGTTAGCGCGTTCGGCGGTTAACCAATAGGTTGGTGGTTCGAGCCCATCCGGGATCGGTGTTGTGAGGTCTCAGATGTGACGTAAGAAGTCAAGGTTTTTACACAATACCTGACGAGTATTTAACTTTTGGTCTTCCGTGGCGCAATGGTTAGCGCGTTCGGCTGTTAACCAATAGGTTGGTGGTTCGAGCCCATCCGGGAGCGGTGTTGTGAGGTCTCAGATGTGACGTAAAAAGTCAAGGTTTTCCACAATACCTGACAACCATTTAATTTTTGGGCTTCCGTGGCGCAGTGGTTAGCGCGTTCGGCTGTTAACCAATAGGTTGGTGGTTCGAGCCCATCCGGGAGCGGTGTTGTGAGGTCTCAGATGTGACGTAAAAAGTCAAGGTTTTTACACAATACCTGACGAGCATTTAACTTTTGGGCTTCCGTGGCGCAATGTTTAGCGCGTTCGGCTGTTAACCAATAGGTTGGTGGTTCGAGCCCATCCGGGAGCGGTGTTGTGAGGTCTCAGATGTGACGTAAAAAGTCAAGGTTTTTGCACAATACCTGACGAGCATTTAGCTTTTGGGCTTCCGTGGCGCAATGGTTAGCGCGTTCGGCTGTTAACCAATAGGTTGGTGGTTCGAGCCCACCCGGGAGCGGTGTTGTGTGATCTCAAATGTAACGTAGAAAGCCAAAGTTTTTGCACAATAAATGACGACCATTTGATTTCTGAGCTTCCGTGTCTCAATGGTTAGCGCGTTCGGCTGTTAACCAATAGGTTGGTGGTTCGAGCCCATCCGGGAGCGGTGTTGTGAGGTCTCAGATGTGACGTAAAAAGTCAAGGTTTTTACACAATACGTGACGAGCATTTAACTTTTGGGCTTCCGTGGCGCAATGGTTAGCGCGTTCGGCTGTTAACCAATAGGTTGGTGGTTCGAGCCCATCCGGGAGCGGTGTTGTGTGATCTCAGATGTGACGTAAAAAGTCAAGGTTTTTACAATATACCTGACGAGCATTTAACTTTTGGGCTTCCGTGGCGCAATGGTTAGCGCGTTCGGCTGTTAACCAATAGGTTGGTGGTTCGAGCCCATCCGGGAGCGGTGTTGTGAGGTCTCAGATGTGACGTAAAAAGTCAAGGTTTTTGCACAATACCTGACGAGCATTTAGATTTTGGGCTTCCGTGGCGCAATGGTTAGCGCGTTCGGCTGTTAACCAATAGGTTGGTGGTTCGAGCCCACCTGGGAGCGGTGTTGCGTGATCTCAAATGTAACGTAGAAAGCCAAAGTTTTTCCACAACACCTGACAACCATTTAATTTCTGAGCTTCCGTGGCTCAATGGTTAGCGCGTTCGGCTGTTAACCAATAGGTTGGTGGTTCGAGCCCATCCGGGAGCGGTGTTGTGAGGTCTCAGATGTGACGTAAAAAGTCAAGGTTTTTACACAATACCTGACGAGCATTTAACATTTGGGCTTCCGTGGCGCAATGTTTAGCGCGTTCGGCTGTTAACCAATAGGTTGGTGGTTCGAGCCCACCCGGGAGCGGTGTTGCGTGATCTCAAATGTAACGTAGAAAGCCAAAGTTTTTCCACAACACCTGACAACCATTTAATTTCTGAGCTTCCGTGGCTCAATGGTTAGCGCGTTCGGCTGTTAACCAATAGGTTGGTGGTTCAAGCCCATCCGGGAGCGGTGTTTTGAGGTCTCAGATGTGACGTAAAAAGTCAAGGTTTTTACACAATACCTGACGAGCATTTAACATTTGGGCTTCCGTGGCGCAATGGTTAGCGCGTTCGGCGGTTAACCAATAGGTTGGTGGTTCGAGCCCATCCGGGATCGGTGTTGTGAGGTCTCAGATGTGACGTAAGAAGTCAAGGTTTTTACACAATACCTGACGAGTATTTAACTTTTGGTCTTCCGTGGCGCAATGGTTAGCGCGTTCGGCTGTTAACCAATAGGTTGGTGGTTCGAGCCCATCCGGGAGCGGTGTTGTGAGGTCTCAGATGTGACGTAAAAAGTCAAGGTTTTTACACAATACGTGACGAGCATTTAACTTTTGGGCTTCCGTGGCGCAATGGTTAGCGCGTTCGGCTGTTAACCAATAGGTTGGTGGTTCGAGCCCATCCGGGAGCGGTGTTGTGTGATCTCAGATGTGACGTAAAAAGTCAAGGTTTTTACAATATACCTGACGAGCATTTAACTTTTGGGCTTCCGTGGCGCAATGGTTAGCGCGTTCGGCTGTTAACCAATAGGTTGGTGGTTCGAGCCCATCCGGGAGCGGTGTTGTGAGGTCTCAGATGTGACGTAAAAAGTCAAGGTTTTTGCACAATACCTGACGAGCATTTAGCTTTTGGGCTTCCGTGGCGCAATGGTTAGCGCGTTCGGCTGTTAACCAATAGGTTGGTGGTTCGAGCCCACCTGGGAGCGGTGTTGCGTGATCTCAAATGTAACGTAGAAAGCCAAAGTTTTTCCACAACACCTGACAACCATTTAATTTCTGAGCTTCCGTGGCTCAATGGTTAGCGCGTTCGGCTGTTAACCAATAGGTTGGTGGTTCGAGCCCATCCGGGAGCGGTGTTGTGAGGTCTCAGATGTGACGTAAAAAGTCAAGGTTTTTACACAATACCTGACGAGCATTTAACATTTGGGCTTCCGTGGCGCAATGTTTAGCGCGTTCGGCTGTTAACCAATAGGTTGGTGGTTCGAGCCCACCCGGGAGCGGTGTTGCGTGATCTCAAATGTAACGTAGAAAGCCAAAGTTTTTCCACAACACCTGACAACCATTTAATTTCTGAGCTTCCGTGGCTCAATGGTTAGCGCGTTCGGCTGTTAACCAATAGGTTGGTGGTTCAAGCCCATCCGGGAGCGGTGTTTTGAGGTCTCAGATGTGACGTAAAAAGTCAAGGTTTTTACACAATACCTGACGAGCATTTAACATTTGGGCTTCCGTGGCGCAATGGTTAGCGCGTTCGGCGGTTAACCAATAGGTTGGTGGTTCGAGCCCATCCGGGATCGGTGTTGTGAGGTCTCAGATGTGACGTAAGAAGTCAAGGTTTTTACACAATACCTGACGAGTATTTAACTTTTGGTCTTCCGTGGCGCAATGGTTAGCGCGTTCGGCTGTTAACCAATAGGTTGGTGGTTCGAGCCCATCCGGGAGCGGTGTTGTGAGGTCTCAGATGTGACGTAAAAAGTCAAGGTTTTTACACAATACCTGACGAGCATTTAACTTTTGGGCTTCCGTGGCGCAATGTTTAGCGCGATAGGCTGTTAACCAATAGGTTGGTGGTTCAAGCCCATCCGGGAGCGGTGTTGTGGGGTCTCAGATGTGACGTAAAAAGTCAAGGTTTTTGCACAATACCTGACGAGCATTTAGCTTTTGGGCTTCCGTGGCGCAATGGTTAGCGCGTTCGGCTGTTAACCAATAGGTTGGTGGTTCGAGCCCACCCGGGAGCGGTGTTGTGTGATCTCAAATGTAACGTAGAAAGCCAAAGTTTTTGCACAATAAATGACGACCATTTAATTTCTGAGCTTCCGTGGCTCAATGGTTAGCGCGTTCGGCTGTTAACCAATAGGTTGGTGGTTCGAGCCCATCCGGGAGCGGTGTTGTGAGGTCTCAGATGTGACGTAAAAAGTCAAGGTTTTTACACAATACGTGACGAGCATTTAACTTTTGGGCTTCCGTGGCGCAATGGTTAGCGCGTTCGGCTGTTAACCAATAGGTTGGTGGTTCGAGCCCATCCGGGAGCGGTGTTGTGAGGTCTCAGATGTGACGTAAAAAGTCAAGGTTTTTGCACAATACCTGACGAGCATTTAGCTTTTGGGCTTCCGTGGCGCAATGGTTAGCGCGTTCGGCTGTTAACCAATAGGTTGGTGGTTCGAGCCCACCCGGGAGCGGTGTTGCGTGATCTCAAATGTAACGTAGAAAGCCAAAGTTTTTCCACAATACCTGACAACCATTTAATTTCTGAGCTTCCGTGGCGCAATGGTTAGCGCGTTCGGCTGTTAACCAATAGGTTGGTGGTTCGAGCCCATCCGGGAGCGGTGTTGTGAGGTCTCAGATGTGACGTAAAAAGTCAAGGTTTTTACACAATACGTGACGAGCATTTAACTTTTGGGCTTCCGTGGCGCAATGGTTAGCGCGTTCGGCTGTTAACCAATAGGTTGGTGGTTCGAGCCCATCCGGGAGCGGTGTTGTGAGGTCTCAGATGTGACGTAAAAAGTCAAGGTTTTTGCACAATACCTGACGAGCATTTAGCTTTTGGGCTTCCGTGGCGCAATGGTTAGCGCGTTCGGCTGTTAACCAATAGGTTGGTGGTTCGAGCCCACCCGGGAGCGGTGTTGCGTGATCTCAAATGTAACGTAGAAAGCCAAAGTTTTTCCACAATACCTGACAACCATTTAATTTCTGAGCTTCCGTGGCGCAATGGTTAGCGCGTTCGGCTGTTAACCAATAGGTTGGTGGTTCGAGCCCATCCGGGAGCGGTGTTGTGAGGTCTCAGATGTGACGTAAAAAGTCAAGTTTTTTGCACAATACCTGACGAGCATTTAGGTTTTGGGCTTCCGTGGCGCAATGGTTAGCGCGTTCGGCTGTTAAGCAATAGGTTGGTGGTTCGAGCCCATCCGGGAGCGGTGTTGTGAGGTCTCAGATGTGACGTAAAAAGTCAAGGTTTTTACACAATACCTGACGAGCATTTAAATTTTGGGCTTCCTTGGCGCAATGGTTAGCGCGTTCGGCTGTTAACCAATAGGTTGGTGGTTCGAGCCCACCCGGGAGCGGTGTTGTGTGATCTCAAATGTAACGTAGAAAGCCAAAGTTTTTCCACAATACCTGACGACCATTTAACTTTTGGGCTTCCGTGGCGCAATGGTTAGCACGTTCGGCTGTTGACCAATAGGTTGGTGGTTCGAGCCCATCAATCGAGATGAAATCACTTTTAATGAGTGTTTTATAGGGAATTAAGCTGAATTCGGTCAAACATTTCTCCAGAAAAAAATGCATTCAAAAAAGTACCGAAAAAATCGCATGTTTTTCTTCTTCAAGACACAAAATCCGTGAATACGATTTCTTATTGAAAATTGAATTTTAACAGTTTTTTGAATGAATATCGTTACATTGCTTGAAATAAAGCAAAAAGTATAAAAATAATGGTTTCAATGAATATATTTGAAAATAGAGAAGAACTACTCAAAATATGCTTCTTTGGCCGTGAAACGTCGATTTTGAAAATGTTATTAAAAATCGAGGTACATTTTTATTTATTGTTCAATCGAGATGAAATCACTTTTAATGAGTGTTTTATTGGGAATTAAGCTGAATTCGGTCAAAAATTTCTCCAGAAAAAAATGCATTCAAAAAAGTACCGAAAAAATCGCATGTTTTTCTTCTTCAAGATACAAAATCCATGACAACGATTTCTTATTGAAAAATTTAATTTTAACAGTTTTTTGATTGAATATCGTTACATTTGCTTGAATTAAAGCAAAAAGTATAAAAATAATGGTTTCAATGAATATATTTGAAAATAGTGAAGAAATACTCAAAGTATGCTTCTTTGGCCGTGAAACGTCGATTTTGAAAATGTTATTAAAAATCGAGGTAAATTTTTAATTATTGTTCAATCGAGATGAAATCACTTTCAATGAGTGTTTTATAGGGAATTAAGCTGAATTCGGTCAAAAATTTCTCCAGAAAAAATGCATTCAAAAAAGTACCGAAAAAATCGCATGGTTTTCTTCTTCAAGATACAAAATCCGTGACAACGATTTCTTATTGAAAAATTTAATTTTAACAGTTTTTTGATTGAATATCGTTACATTTGCTTGAATTAAAGCAAAAAGTATAAAAATAATGGTTTCAGTGAATATATTTGTAAATAGTGAAGAAATACTCAAAATATGCTTCGTTGGCGGTGAAACGTCGATTTTTAAAATGTTATTAAAAATCGAGGTACATTTTTAATTATTGTTCAATCGAGATGAAATCACTTTTAATGAGTGTTTTATAGGGAATTAAGCTGAATTCGGTCAAACATTTCTCCAGAAAAAAATGCATTTAAAAGTGTACCGAAAAAATCGCATGTTTTTTCTCTTCAAGATACAAAATCCGTGACAACGATTTCTTATTTAAAATTGAATTTTAACAGTTTGTTGAATGAATATCGTTACATTTGCTTGAATTAACGCAAAAATTACAAAAATAATGGTTTCAGTGGTTATATTTGAAAATAGTGAACAAATGCTCAAAATGTTTTTCTTAGGCCGAGTTACGTCGATTTTGAAAATGTTATTAAAAATCGAGGTACATTTTTATTTATTGTTCAATCGAGATGAAATCACTTTTAATGAGTGTTTTATAGGGAATTAAGCTGAATTCGGTCAAAAATTTCTATAGAAAAAAATGCATTCAAAAAAGTACCGAAAAAATCGCATGTTTTTCTTCTTCAAGACACAAAATCCGTGAATACGATTTCTTATTGAAAATTGAATTTTAACAGTTTTTTGAATGAATATCGTTACATTGCTTGAATTAAAGCAAAAAGTATAAAAATAATGGTTTCAATGAATATATTTGAAAATAGAGAAGAACTACTCAAAATATGCTTCTTTGGCCGTGAAACGTCGATTTTGAAAATGTTATTAAAAATCGAGGTAAATTTTTAATTATGTTCAATCGAGATGAAATCACTTTTAATGGGTGTTTTATAGGGAATTAAGCTGAATTCGGTCAAACATTTCTCCAGAAAAAAATGCATTCAAAAGTGTACCGAAAAAATCGCATGTTTTTCTTCTTCAAGATACAAAATCCGTGACAACGATTTCTTATTGAAAAATTTAATTTTAACAGTTTTTTGAATGAATATCGTTACATTTGCTTGAATTAAAGCAAAAGGTATAAAAATAATGGATTCAGTGGTTATATTTGAAAATAGTGAAGAAATACTCAAAATATGCTTCTTTGCCCGTGAAACGTCGATTTTGAAAATGTTATTAAAAATCGAGGTACATTTTTATTTATTGTTCAATCGAGATGAAATCACTTTTAATGAGTGTTTTATTGGGAATTAAGCTGAATTCGGTCAAAAATTTCTCCAGAAAAAAATGCATTAAAAAAAGTACCGAAAAAATCGCATGTTTTTCTTCTTCAAGATACAAAATCCGTGACAACGATTTCTTATTGAAAAATTTAATTTTAACAGTTTTTTGATTGAATATCGTTACATTTGCTTGAATTAAAGCAAAAAGTATAAAAATAATGGTTTCAGTGAACATATTTGAAAATAGTGAAGAAATACTCAAAGTATGCTTCTTTGGCCGTGAAACGTCGATTTTGAAAATGTTATTAAAAATCGAGGTAAATTTTTTATTATTGTTCAATCGAGATGAAATCACTTTCAATGAGTGTTTTATAGGGAATTAAGCTGAATTCGGTCAAACATTTCTCCAGAAAAAAATGCATTCAAAAGTGTACCGAAAAAATCGCATGTTTTTCTTCTTCAAGATGCAAAATCCGTGACAACGATTTCTTATTGAAAAATTTAATTTTAACAGTTTTTTGATTGAATATCGTTACATTTGCTTGAATTAAAGCAAAAAGTATAAAAATAATGGTTTCAGTGATCATATTTGAAAATAGTGAAGAAATACTCAAAGTGGTCTCCCTCCAAAGTACTGACAGCGCTCGACGCTTCTTAACTTCGGTTATCGGACGAGAACCGGTGTATTCAGCGTGTTATGGCCGTTTCTCGAGAGTGCTAGTTAATAATTTGAATTAAATTAACTTTCATCTTTATAAAACAATAACAAAAAGAAGATATGTTTGTTTTTTCAAATTTGGTGGAATTTTAAAGAGGAAACAAAAGTGAAAAAGCCGACGGCACGCAGTATTCCCAAGTACTGTATGCGCTCGACGCTGCTTAACTTCGGTTATCGGACGAGAACCGGTGTATTCAGCGTGATATGGCCGTTGCCGAGAGTGCTAGGTAATAATTCGAATTTAAATTAAGTGAGACAAATTAACCATCATCTTTTTAAAACAATAACAAAAAGAAAATAAGTTTGCTTTTTTCAAATCTATTGGAATTTAAAAGAGGAAAAAAAAGTGAAAAAGCCAACGGCACGCAGTGTTCCTAAGTGGTCTCCCTCCCAAGTAGTGACTGCGCTCGACGCTGCTTAACTTCGGTTATCGGACGAGAACCGGTGTATTCAGCATGTTATGGCCGTTGACGATAGTGCTAGTTAATAATTTGAATTAAATTAACTTTCATCTTTATAAAACAATAACAAAATGAAAACATGTTTGCTTTTTTCATATCTATTAAAATTTAAAAGAGGAAAAAAAAGTGAAAAAGCCAACGGCACGCAGTGTTCTTAAGTGGTCTCTCTCCCAAGTAGTGACTGCGCTCGACGCTGCTAACGTCGGCGATCGGACGAGAACCGGTGTTCTCAGCGTGATATGGCCGTTGCCGAGAGTGCTAGTTAAAAATTCGAATTTAAATTAAGTGAGACAAATTAACCTTCATCTTTATAAAACAATAACAAAAAGAAGATATGTTTGCTTTTTTCATATCGGGTGGAATTTAAAAGAGGAAACAACAGTGAAAAAGCCAACGGCTCGCAGTATTCCCAAGTACTGACTGCGCTCGACGCTGCTAACGTCGGCGATCGGACGAGAACCGGTGTTCTCAGCGTGATATGGCCGTTGCCGAGAGTGCTAGATAATAATTCGAATTTAAATTAAGTGAGACAAATTAACCTTCATCTTTTTAAAACAAGAACAAAAAGAAAATATGTTTGCTTTTTTCATATCTATTGGAATTTAAAAGAGGAAAAAAAAAGTGAAAAAGCTAACGGCACGCAGTGTTCCTAAGTGGTCGCCCTCCCAAATACTGACTGCGCTCGACGCTACTTAACTTCAGTTATCGGACGAGAACCGGTGTATTCAGCGTGATATGGCCGTTGCCGAGAGTGCTAGTTAAAAATTCGAATTTAAATTAAGTGAGACAAATTAACCTTCATCTTTATAAAACAATAACAAAAAGATATGTTTGCTTTTTTCATATCGGGTGGAATTTAAAAGAGGGAACAAAAGTGAAAAAGCCAACGGCACGCAGTATTCCCAAGTACTGACTGCGCTCGACGCTGCTAACGTCGGCGATCGGACGAGAACCGGTATTCTCAGCGTGATATGGCCGTTGCCGAGAGTGCTAGTTAATAATTCGAATTTAAATTAAGTGAGACAAATTAACCGTCATAATTTTAAAACAATAACAAAAAAAAACCTGTTTGCTTTTTTCATATCTATTAAAATTTAAAAGAGGAAAAAAAGTGAAAAACCCAACGGCACGCAGTGTTCCTAAGTGGTCTCCCTCCCAAGTACTGACTGCGCTCGACGCTGCTTAACTTCGGTGATCGGACGAGAACCGGTGTATTCAGCGTGTTATGGCCGTTGCCGAGAGTGCTAGTTAATAATTTGAATTAAATCAACTTTCATCTTTATAAAACAATAACAAAAAGAAGATATGTTTGCTTTTTTCATATCTGGTGGAATTTGAAAGAGGAAACAAAAGTGAAAAAGCCAACGGCACGCAGTATTCCCAAGTACTGTATGCGCTCGACGCTGCTTAACTTCGGTGATCGGACGAGAACCGGTGTTCTCAGCGTGATATGGCCGTTGCCGAGAGTGCTAGATAATAATTCGAATTTAAATTAAGTGAGACAAATTAACCTTCATCTTTTTAAAACAATAACAAAAAGAAAACATGTTTGCTTTTTTATATCTATTGGAATTTAAAAGAGGAAAAAAAAGTGAAAAAGCTACCGGCACGCAGTGTTCCTAAGTGGTCACCCTCCCAAGTACTGACTGCGCTCGACGCTGCTTAACTTCGGTGATCGGACGAGAACCGGTGTATTCAGCGTGATATGGCCGTTGCCGAGAGTGCTAGTTAATAATTTGAACTTAATTAACCTTCACCTTTATAAAAAATAACAATAAGAAGATATGTTTGTTTTTTCATATCTGGTGGAATTTAAGAGGAAACAAAAGTGAAAAAGCCATCGGCATGCAGTGTTCCCAAGTACTGACTGTGCTCGACGCTGCTTAACTTCGGTTATCGGACGAGAACCGGTGTATTCAGCGTGATATGGCCGTTGCCGAGAGTGCTAGTTAATAATTTGAATTTAATTAACTTTCATCTTTATAAAACAATAACAAAAAGAAGATATGTTTGCTTCTTTCATATCGGGTGGAATTTAAAAGAGGAAACAAAAGTGAAAAACCAACGGAACGCAGTATTCCCAAGTACTGTATGCGCTCGACGCTGCTTAACTTCGGTGATCGGACGAAAACCGGTGTTTTCAGCGTGATATGGCCGTTGCCGAGAGTGCTTGTTAATAATTCGAACTTAAATTAAGTGAGACAAATTAACCTTCATCATTTTAAAACAATAACAAAAAAAACATGTTTGCTTTTTTCATATCTATTAAAATTTATAAGAGGAAAAAAGGCACGCAGTGTTCCTAAGTGGTCTCCCTCCCAAGTACTGACTGCGCTCGACAATGCTTAACTTCGGTTATCGGACGAGAACCGGTGTATTCAGCGTGATATGGCCGTTGCCGAGAGTGCTAGTTGATAATTTGAATTTAATTAACTTTCATCTTTATAAAACAATAACAAAAAAGAAGATATGTTTGCTTTTTTCATATCTATTAAAATTTAAAAGAGGAAAAAAAAGTGAAAAAGCCAACGGCACGCAGTGTTCCTAAGTGGTCTCCCTCCCAAGTAGTAACTGCGCTCGACGCTGCTTAACTTCAGTTATCGGACGAGAACCGGTGTATTCAGCGTGATATGGCCGTTGCCGAGAGTGCTAGTTAATAATCTTAATTTAATTAACTTTCATCTTTATAAAACAATAACAAAAAGAAGATATGTTTGCTTTTTTCATATCTGGTGGAATTTAAAAGAGGAAACAAAAGTGAAAAAACAAACGGCACGCAGTATTCCCAAGTACTGACTGCGCTCGACGCTGCTAACGTCGGCGATCGGACGAGAACCGGTGTTCTCAGCGTGATATGGCCGTTGCCGAGAGTGCTAGATAATAATTCGAATTTAAATTAAGTGAGACAAATTAACCTTCATCTTTTTAAAACAATAACAAAAAGAAAATATGTTTGCTTTTTTATATCTATTGGAATTTAAAAGAGGAAAAAAAAAGTGAAAAAGCTAACGGCACGCAGTGTTCCTAAGTGGTCGCCCTCCCAAGTACTGACTGCGCTCGACGCTGCTTAACTTCGGTGATCGGACGAGAACCGGTGTATTCAGCGTGATATGGCCGTTGCCGAGAGTGCTAGTTGATAATTTGAATTTAATTAACTTTCATCTTTATAAAACAATAACAAAAAAGAAGATATGTTTGCTTTTTTCATATCTATTAAAATTTAAAAGAGGAAAAAAAAGTGAAAAAGCCAACGGCACGCAGTGTTCCTAAGTGGTCTCCATCCCAAGTACTGACTGCGCTCGACGCTGCTTAACTTCGGTGATCGGATGAGAACCGATGTATTCAGCGTGATATGGTCGTTGCCGAGAGTGCTAGTTAACAATTCGAATTTAAATTAAGTGAGACAAATTAAACTTCATCATTTTAAAACAATAACAAAATGAAAACATGTTTGCTTTCTTCATATCTATTAAAATTTAAAAGAGGAAAAAAAAGTGAAAAAGCCAACGGCACGCAGTGTTCTTAAGTGGTCTCCCTCCCAAGTAGTGACTGCGCTCGACGCTGCTTAACTTCAGTTATCGGACGAGAACCGGTGTATTCAGCGTGATATGGCCGTTGCCGAGAGTGCTAGTTAACAATTCGAATTTAAATTAAGTGAGACAAATTAACCTTCATCATTTTAAAACAATAACAAAATGAAAACATGTTTGCTTTTTTCATATCTATTAAAATTTAAAAGAGGAAAAAAAACTGAAAAAGCCAACGGCACGCAGTGTTCTTAAGTGGTCTCCCTCCCAAGTAGTGACTGCGCTCGACGCTGCTTAACTTCAGTTATCGGACGAGAACCGGTGTATTCAGCGTGATATGGCCGTTGCCGAGAGTGCTAGTTAATAGTTTTAATTTAATTAACTTTCATCTTTATAAAACAATAACAAAAAGAAGATATGTTTGTTTTTTCATATCTGGTGGAATTTAAGAGGAAACAAAAGTGAAAAAGCCATCGGCATGCAGTGTTCCCAAGTACTGACTGCGCTCGACGCTGCTTAACTTCGGTTATCGGACGAGAACCGGTGTATTCAGCGTGATATGGCCGTTGCCGAGAGTGCTAGTTTATAATTTGAATTTAATTAACTTTCATCTTTATAAAACAATAACATAAAGAAGATATGTTTGCTTCTTTCATATCGGGTGGAATTTAAAAGAGGAAACAAAAGTGAAAAAGCCAACGGCACGCAGTATTCCCAAGTACTGACTGCGCTCGACGCTGCTAACGTCGGCGATCGGACGAGAACCGGTGTTCTCAGCGTGATATGGCCGTTGCCGAGAGTGCTAGATAATAATTCGAATTTAAATTAAGTGAGACAAATTAACCTTCATCTTTTTAAAACAATAACAAAAAGAAAATATGTTTGCTTTTTTATATCTATTGGAATTTAAAAGAGGAAAAAAAAAGTGAAAAAGCTAACGGCACGCAGTGTTCCTAAGTGGTCGCCCTCCCAAGTACTGACTGCGCTCGACGCTGCTTAACTTCGGTGATCGGACGAGAACCGGTGTATTCAGCGTGATATGGCCGTTGCCGAGAGTGCTAGTTGATAATTTGAATTTAATTAACTTTCATCTTTATAAAACAATAACAAAAAAGAAGATATGTTTGCTTTTTTCATATCTATTAAAATTTAAAAGAGGAAAAAAAAGTGAAAAAGCCAACGGCACGCAGTGTTCCTAAGTGGTCTCCATCCCAAGTACTGACTGCGCTCGACGCTGCTTAACTTCGGTGATCGGATGAGAACCGATGTATTCAGCGTGATATGGTCGTTGCCGAGAGTGCTAGTTAACAATTCGAATTTAAATTAAGTGAGACAAATTAACCTTCATCATTTTAAAACAATAACAAAATGAAAACATGTTTGCTTTCTTCATATCTATTAAAATTTAAAAGAGGAAAAAAAAGTGAAAAAGCCAACGGCACGCAGTGTTCTTAAGTGGTCTCCCTCCCAAGTAGTGACTGCGCTCGACGCTGCTTAACTTCAGTTATCGGACGAGAACCGGTGTATTCAGCGTGATATGGCCGTTGCCGAGAGTGCTAGTTAACAATTCGAATTTAAATTAAGTGAGACAAATTAACCTTCATCATTTTAAAACAATAACAAAATGAAAACATGTTTGCTTTTTTCATATCTATTAAAATTTAAAAGAGGAAAAAAAACTGAAAAAGCCAACGGCACGCAGTGTTCTTAAGTGGTCTCCCTCCCAAGTAGTGACTGCGCTCGACGCTGCTTAACTTCAGTTATCGGACGAGAACCGGTGTATTCAGCGTGATATGGCCGTTGCCGAGAGTGCTAGTTAATAGTTTTAATTTAATTAACTTTCATCTTTATAAAACAATAACAAAAAGAAGATATGTTTGTTTTTTCATATCTGGTGGAATTTAAGAGGAAACAAAAGTGAAAAAGCCATCGGCATGCAGTGTTCCCAAGTACTGACTGCGCTCGACGCTGCTTAACTTCGGTTATCGGACGAGAACCGGTGTATTCAGCGTGATATGGCCGTTGCCGAGAGTGCTAGTTTATAATTTGAATTTAATTAACTTTCATCTTTATAAAACAATAACATAAAGAAGATATGTTTGCTTCTTTCATATCGGGTGGAATTTAAAAGAGGAAACAAAAGTGAAAAACCAACGGAACGCAGTATTCCCAAGTATTGTATGCGCTCGACGCTGCTTAACTTCGGTGATCGGACGAAAACCGGTGTTTTCAGCGTGATATGGCCGTTGCCGAGAGTGCTTGTTAATAATTCGAATTTAAATTAAGTGAGACAAATTAACCTTCATCATTTTAAAACAATAACAAAAAAACATGTTTGCTTTTTTCATATCTATTAAAATTTATAAGAGGAAAAAAAAGTGAAAAAATCAACGGCACGCAGTGTTCCTAAGTGGTCTCCCTCCCAAGTACTGACTGCGCTCGACGCTGCTTAACTTCGGTTATCGGACGAGAACCGGTGTATTCAGCGTGATATGGCCGTTGCCGAGAGTGCTAGTTAATAATTTGAATTTAATTAACTTTCATCTTTATAAAACAATAACAAAAAAGAAGATATGTTTGCTTTTTTCATATCTATTAAAATTTAAAAGAGGAAAAAAAAGTGAAAAAGCCAACGGCACGCAGTGTTCCTAAGTGGTCTCCATCCCAAGTACTGACTGCGCTCGACGCTGCTTAACTTCGGCGATCGGACGAGAACCGGTGTTCTCAGCGTGATATGGCCGTTGCCGAGAGTGCTAGTTAAAAATTCGAATTTAAATTAAGTGAGACAAATTAAAATTCATCTTTATAACCTTGACTTTTTACGTCACATCTGAGACCTCACAACACCGCTCCTGGATGGGGTCGAACCACCAACCTATTGGTTAACAGCCGAACGCGCTAACCATTGCGCCACGGAAGCCCAAAAACTAAATGGTCGTCATTTATTGTGCAAAAACTTTGGCTTTCTACGTTACATTTCAGATCCCACAACACCGCTCCCGGGTGGGCTCGAACCACCAACCTATTGGTTAACAGCCGAACGCGCTAACCATTGAGCCACGGAAGCTCAGAAATTAAATGGTTGTCAGGTATTGTGGAAAACCTTGACATTTTACGTCACATCTGAGACCTCACAACACCGCTCCCGGATGGGATCGAACCACCAACCTATTGGTTAACAGCCGAACGTGCTAACCATTGCGCCAAGGAAGCCAAAATTTTAATACTCGTCAGGTATTGTGTAAAAACCTTGACTTTTTACGTCACATCTGAGACCTCACAACACCGCTCCCGGATGGGCTCGAACCACCAACCTATTGCTTAACAGCCGAACGCGCTAACCATTGCGCCACGGAAGCCCAAAAGCTAAATGCTTGTCAGGTATTGTGCAAAAAACTTGACTTTTTACGTCACATCTGAGACCTCACAACACCGCTCCCGGATGGGCTCGAACCACCAACCTATTGGTTAACAGCCGAACGCGCTAACCATTGCGCCACGGAAGCCCAAAAGTTAAATACTCGTCAGGTATTGTGTAAAAACCTTGACTTCGTACGTCACATCTGAGACCTCACAACACCGCTCCCGGATGGGCTCGAACCACCAACCTATTGGTTAACCGCCGAACGCGCTAACCATTGCGCCACGGAAGCCCAAAAGTTAAATGCTCGTCAGGTATTGTGTAAAAACCTTCACTTTTTACGTCACATCTGAGACCTCACAACACCGCTCCCGGATGGGCTCGAACCACCAACCTATTGGTTAACAGCCGAACGCGCTAACCATTGCGCCACGGAAGCCCAAAAGTTAAATGCTTGTCAGGTGTTGTGTAAAAACCTTGGTTTTTACGTCACATCTGAGACCTCACAACACCGCTCCCGGATGGGCTCGAACCACCAACCTATTGGTTAACAGCCGAACGCGCTAACCATTGCGCCACGGAAGCCCAAAAGTTAAATGCTCGTTAGGTATTGTGTAAAAACCTTGACTTTTTACGTCACATCTGAGACCTCACAACACGGCTCCCGGATGGGGTCGAACCACCAACCTATTGGTTAACAGCCGAACGCGCTAACCACTGCGCCACGGAAGCCCAAAAATTAAATGGTCGTCATTTATTGTGCAAAAACTTTGTCTTTCTACGTTATATTTGAGATCCCACAACACCGCTCCCGGGTGGGCTCGAACCACCAACCTATTGGTTAACAGCCGAACGCGCTAACCATTGCGCCACGGAAGCCCAAAAATTAAATGGTCGTCAGGTATTGTGGAAAAACTTTGACTTTTTACGTCACATCTGAGACCTCACAACACCGCTCCCGGATGGGCTCGAACCACCAACCTATTGGTTAACAGCCGAACGTGCTAACCATTGCGCCACGGAAGCCCAAAAACTAAATGGTCGTCATTTATTGTGCAAAAACTTTGGCTTTCTACGTTACATTTCAGATCCCACAACACCGCTCCCGGGTGGGCTCGAACCACCAACCTATTGGTTAACAGCCGAACGCGCTAACCATTGAGCCACGGAAGCTCAGAAATTAAATGGTTGTCAGGTATTGTGGAAAACCTTGACATTTTACGTCACATCTGAGACCTCACAACACCGCTCCCAGATGGGATCGAACCACCAACCTATTGGTTAACAGCCGAACGTGCTAACCATTGCGCCACGGAAGCCCAAAAATTAAATGGTCGTCAGGTATTGTGGAAAAACTTTGGCTTTCTACGTTATATTTGAGATCACACAACACCGCTCCCGGGTGGGCTCGAACCACCAACCTATTGGTTAACAGCCGAACGCGCTAACCATTGCGCCAAGGAAGCCCAAAATTTTAATGCTCGTCAGGTATTGTGTAAAAACCTTGACTTTTTACGTCACATCTGAGACCTCACAACACCGCTCCCGGATGGGCTCGAACCACCAACCTATTGCTTAACAGCCGGACGCGCTAACCATTGCGCCACGGAAGCCCAAAAGCTAAATGCTCACAACACCGCTCCCGGATGGGCTCGAACCACCAACCTATTGGTTAACAGCCGAACGCGCTAACCATTGCGCCAAGGAAGCCAAAATTTTAATACTCGTCAGGTATTGTGTAAAAACCTTGACTTTTTACGTCACATCTGAGACCTCACAACACCGCTCCCGGATGGGCTCGAACCACCAACCTATTGCTTAACAGCCGAACGCGCTAACCATTGCGCCACGGAAGCCCAAAAGCTAAATGCTTGTCAGGTATTGTGCAAAAAACTTGACTTTTTACGTCACATCTGAGACCTCACAACACCGCTCCCGGATGGGCTCGAACCACCAACCTATTGGTTAACAGCCGAACGCGCTAACCATTGAGCCACGGAAGCTCAGAAATTAAATGGTTGTCAGGTGTTGTGGAAAAACTTTGGCTTTCTACGTTATATTTGAGATCACACAACACCGCTCCCGGGTGGGCTCGAACCACCAACCTATTGGTTAACAGCCGAACGCGCTAACCATTGCGCCAAGGAAGCCCAAAATTTTAATGCTCGTCAGGTATTGTGTAAAAACCTTGACTTTTTACGTCACATCTGAGACCTCACAACACCGCTCCCGGATGGGCTCGAACCACCAACCTATTGCTTAACAGCCGGACGCGCTAACCATTGCGCCACGGAAGCCCAAAAGCTAAATGCTCACAACACCGCTCCCGGATGGGCTCGAACCACCAACCTATTGGTTAACAGCCGAACGCGCTAACCATTGAGCCACGGAAGCTCAGAAATTAAATGGTTGTCAGGTGTTGTGGAAAAACTTTGGCTTTCTACGTTACATTTGAGACCCCACAACACCTCTCCCGGGTGGGCTCGAACCACCAACCTTTCGATTAACAGCTGAACGCGCTAACCATTGCGCCACGGAATCCCAAAAATTAAATGCTCGTCAGGTATTGTGTAAAAACCTTGACTTTTTACGTCACATCTGAGACCTCACAACACCGCTCCCGGATGGGCTCGAACCACCAACCTATTGGTTAACAGCCGAACGCGCTAACCATTGCGCCACGGAAGCCCAAAAGTTAAATACTCGTCAGGTATTGTGTAAAAACCTTGACTTCTTACGTCACATCTGAGACCTCACAACACGGCTCCCGGATGGGGTCGAACCGCCAACCTATTGGTTAACAGCCGAACGCGCTAACCATTGCGCCACGGAAGCCCAAAAATTAAATGGTCGTCATTTATTGTGCAAAAACTTTGTCTTTCTACGTTATATTTGAGATCCCACAACACCGCTCCCGGGTGGGCTCGAACCACCAACCTATTGGTTAACAGCCGAACGCGCTAACCATTGCGCCACGGAAGCCCAAAAATTAAATGGTCGTCAGGTATTGTGGAAAAACTTTGACTTTTTACGTCACATCTGAGACCTCACAACACCGCTCCCGGATGGGCTCGAACCACCAACCTATTGGTTAACAGCCGAACGTGCTAACCATTGCACCACGGAAGCCCAAAAACTAAATGGTCGTCATTTATTGTGCAAAAACTTTGGCTTTCTACGTTACATTTCAGATCCCACAACACCGCTCCCGGGTGGGCTCGAACCACCAAACTATTGGTTAACAGCCGAACGCGCTAACCATTGAGCCACGGAAGCTCAGAAATTAAATGGTTGTCAGGTATTGTGGAAAACCTTGACATTTTACGTCACATCTGAGACCTCACAACACCGCTCCCGGATGGGATCGAACCACCAACCTATTGGTTAACAGCCGAACGTGCTAACCATTGCGCCACGGAAGCCCAAAAATTAAATGGTCGTCAGGTATTGTGGAAAAACTTTGGCTTTCTACGTTATATTTGAGATCACACAACACCGCTCCCGAGTGGGCTCGAACCACCAACCTATTGTTTAACAGCCGAACGCGCTAACCATTGCGCCAAGGAAGCCCAAAATTTTAATGCTCGTCAGGTATTGTGTAAAAACCTTGACTTTTTACGTCACCACTGAGACCTCACAACACCGCTCCCGGATGGGCTCGAACCACCAACCTATTGCTTAACAGCCGGACGCGCTAACCATTGCGCCACGGAAGCCCAAAAGCTAAATGCTCACAACACCGCTCCCGGATGGGCTCGAACCACCAACCTATTGGTTAACAGCCGAACGCGCTAACCATTGCGCCAAGGAAGCCAAAATTTTAATACTCGTCAGGTATTGTGTAAAAACCTTGACTTTTTACGTCACATCTGAGACCTCACAACACCGCTCCCGGATGGGCTCGAACCACCAACCTATTGCTTAACAGCCGAACGCGCTAACCATTGCGCCACGGAAGCCCAAAAGCTAAATGCTTGTCAGGTATTGTGCAAAAAACTTGACTTTTTACGTCACATCTGAGACCTCACAACACCGCTCCCGGATGGGCTCGAACCACCAACCTATTGGTTAACAGCCGAACGCGCTAACCATTGAGCCACGGAAGCTCAGAAATTAAATGGTTGTCAGGTGTTGTGGAAAAACTTTGGCTTTCTACGTTACATTTGAGACCCCACAACACCTCTCCCGGGTGGGCTCGAACCACCAACCTTTCGATTAACAGCTGAACGCGCTAACCATTGCGCCACGGAATCCCAAAAATTAAATGCTCGTCAGGTATTGTGTAAAAACCTTGACTTTTTACGTCACATCTGAGACCTCACAACACCGCTCCCGGATGGGCTCGAACCACCAACCTATTGGTTAACAGCCGAACGCGCTAACCATTGCGCCACGGAAGCCCAAAAGTTAAATACTCGTCAGGTATTGTGTAAAAACCTTGACTTCTTACGTCACATCTGAGACCTCACAACACGGCTCCCGGATGGGGTCGAACCACCAACCTATTGGTTAACAGCCGAACGCGCTAACCACTGCGCCACGGAAGCCCAAAAATTAAATGGTCGTCATTTATTGTGCAAAAACTTTGTCTTTCTACGTTATATTTGAGATCCCACAACACCGCTCCCGGGTGGGCTCGAACCACCAACCTATTGGTTAACAGCCGAACGCGCTAACCATTGCGCCACGGAAGCCCAAAAGTTAAATACTCGTCAGGTATTGTGTAAAAACCTTGACTTCTTACGTCACATCTGAGACCTCACAACACGGCTCCCGGATGGGGTCGAACCGCCAACCTATTGGTTAACAGCCGAACGCGCTAACCACTGCGCCACGGAAGCCCAAAAATTAAATGGTCGTCATTTATTGTGCAAAAACTTTGTCTTTCTACGTTATATTTGAGATCCCACAACACCGCTCCCGGGTGGGCTCGAACCACCAACCTATTGGTTAACAGCCGAACGCGCTAACCATTGCGCCACGGAAGCCCAAAAATTAAATGGTCGTCAGGTATTGTGGAAAAACTTTGACTTTTTACGTCACATCTGAGACCTCACAACACCGCTCCCGGATGGGCTCGAACCACCAACCTATTGGTTAACAGCCGAACGTGCTAACCATTGCACCACGGAAGCCCAAAAACTAAATGGTCGTCATTTATTGTGCAAAAACTTTGGCTTTCTACGTTACATTTCAGATCCCACAACACCGCTCCCGGGTGGGCTCGAACCACCAAACTATTGGTTAACAGCCGAACGCGCTAACCATTGAGCCACGGAAGCTCAGAAATTAAATGGTTGTCAGGTATTGTGGAAAACCTTGACATTTTACGTCACATCTGAGACCTCACAACACCGCTCCCGGATGGGATCGAACCACCAACCTATTGGTTAACAGCCGAACGTGCTAACCATTGCGCCACGGAAGCCCAAAAATTAAATGGTCGTCAGGTATTGTGGAAAAACTTTGGCTTTCTACGTTATATTTGAGATCACACAACACCGCTCCCGAGTGGGCTCGAACCACCAACCTATTGTTTAACAGCCGAACGCGCTAACCATTGCGCCAAGGAAGCCAAAATTTTAATACTCGTCAGGTATTGTGTAAAAACCTTGACTTTTTACGTCACATCTGAGACCTCACAACACCGCTCCCGGATGGGCTCGAACCACCAACCTATTGCTTAACAGCCGAACGCGCTAACCATTGCGCCACGGAAGCCCAAAAGCTAAATGCTTGTCAGGTATTGTGCAAAAAACTTGACTTTTTACGTCACATCTGAGACCTCACAACACCGCTCCCGGATGGGCTCGAACCACCAACCTATTGGTTAACAGCCGAACGCGCTAACCATTGCGCCACGGAAGCCCAAAAGTTAAATACTCGTCAGGTATTGTGTAAAAACCTTGACTTCGTACGTCACATCTGAGACCTCACAACACCGCTCCCGGATGGTCTCGAACCACCAACCTATTGGTTAACCGCCGAACGCGCTAACCATTGCGCCACGGAAGCCCAAAAGTTAAATGCTCGTCAGGTATTGTGTAAAAACCTTCACTTTTTACGTCACATCTGAGACCTCACAACACCGCTCCCGGATGGGCTCGAACCACCAACCTATTGGTTAACAGCCGAACGCGCTAACCATTGAGCCACGGAAGCTCAGAAATTAAATGGTTGTCAGGTGTTGTGGAAAAACTTTGGCTTTCTACGTTACATTTGAGACCCCACAACACCTCTCCCGGGTGGGCTCGAACCACCAACCTTTCGATTAACAGCTGAACGCGCTAACCATTGCGCCACGGAATCGCAAAAATTAAATGCTCGTCAGGTATTGTGTAAAAACCTTGACTTTTTACGTCACATCTGAGACCTCACAACACCGCTCCCGGATGGGCTCGAACCACCAACCTATTGGTTAACAGCCGAACGCGCTAACCATTGCGCCACGGAAGCCCAAAAGTTAAATACTCGTCAGGTATTGTGTAAAAACCTTGACTTCTTACGTCACATCTGAGACCTCACAACACGGCTCCCGGATGGGGTCGAACCACCAACCTATTGGTTAACAGCCGAACGCGCTAACCACTGCGCCACGGAAGCCCAAAAATTAAATGGTCGTCATTTATTGTGCAAAAACTTTGTCTTTCTACGTTATATTTGAGATCCCACAACACCGCTCCCGGGTGGGCTCGAACCACCAACCTATTGGTTAACAGCCGAACGCGCTAACCATTGCGCCACGGAAGCCCAAAAGTTAAATACTCGTCAGGTATTGTGTAAAAACCTTGACTTCTTACGTCACATCTGAGACCTCACAACACGGCTCCCGGATGGGGTCGAACCGCCAACCTATTGGTTAACAGCCGAACGCGCTAACCACTGCGCCACGGAAGCCCAAAAATTAAATGGTCGTCATTTATTGTGCAAAAACTTTGTCTTTCTACGTTATATTTGAGATCCCACAACACCGCTCCCGGGTGGGCTCGAACCACCAACCTATTGGTTAACAGCCGAACGCGCTAACCATTGCGCCACGGAAGCCCAAAAATTAAATGGTCGTCAGGTATTGTGGAAAAACTTTGACTTTTTACGTCACATCTGAGACCTCACAACACCGCTCCCGGATGGGCTCGAACCACCAACCTATTGGTTAACAGCCGAACGTGCTAACCATTGCACCACGGAAGCCCAAAAACTAAATGGTCGTCATTTATTGTGCAAAAACTTTGGCTTTCTACGTTACATTTCAGATCCCACAACACCGCTCCCGGGTGGGCTCGAACCACCAAACTATTGGTTAACAGCCGAACGCGCTAACCATTGAGCCACGGAAGCTCAGAAATTAAATGGTTGTCAGGTATTGTGGAAAACCTTGACATTTTACGTCACATCTGAGACCTCACAACACCGCTCCCGGATGGGATCGAACCACCAACCTATTGGTTAACAGCCGAACGTGCTAACCATTGCGCCACGGAAGCCCAAAAATTAAATGGTCGTCAGGTATTGTGGAAAAACTTTGGCTTTCTACGTTATATTTGAGATCACACAACACCGCTCCCGAGTGGGCTCGAACCACCAACCTATTGTTTAACAGCTGAACGCGCTAACCATTGCGCCAAGGAAGCCAAAATTTTAATACTCGTCAGGTATTGTGTAAAAACCTTGACTTTTTACGTCACATCTGAGACCTCACAACACCGCTCCCGGATGGGCTCGAACCACCAACCTATTGCTTAACAGCCGAACGCGCTAACCATTGCGCCACGGAAGCCCAAACGCTAAATGCTTGTCAGGTATTGTGCAAAAAACTTGACTTTTTACGTCACATCTGAGACCTCACAACACCGCTCCCGGATGGGCTCGAACCACCAACCTATTGGTTAACAGCCGAACGCGCTAACCATTGCGCCACGGAAGCCCAAAAGTTAAATACTCGTCAGGTATTGTGTAAAAACCTTGACTTCGTACGTCACATCTGAGACCTCACAACACCGCTCCCGGATGGGCTCGAACCACCAACCTATTGGTTAACCGCCGAACGCGCTAACCATTGCGCCACGGAAGCCCAAAAGTTAAATGCTCGTCAGGTATTGTGTAAAAACCTTCACTTTTTACGTCACATCTGAGACCTCACAACACCGCTCCCGGATGGGCTCGAACCACCAACCTATTGGTTAACAGCCGAACGCGCTAACCATTGAGCCACGGAAGCTCAGAAATTAAATGGTTGTCAGGTGTTGTGGAAAAACTTTGGCTTTCTACGTTACATTTGAGACCCCACAACACCTCTCCCGGGTGGGCTCGAACCACCAACCTTTCGATTAACAGCTGAACGCGCTAACCATTGCGCCACGGAATCCCAAAAATTAAATGCTCGTCAGGTATTGTGTAAAAACCTTGACTTTTTACGTCACATCTGAGACCTCACAACACCGCTCCCGGATGGGCTCGAACCACCAACCTATTGGTTAACAGCCGAACGCGCTAACCATTGCGCCACGGAAGCCCAAAAGTTAAATACTCGTCAGGTATTGTGTAAAAACCTTGACTTCTTACGTCACATCTGAGACCTCACAACACGGCTCCCGGATGGGGTCGAACCACCAACCTATTGGTTAACAGCCGAACGAGCTAACCACTGCGCCACGGAAGCCCAAAAATTAAATGGTCGTCATTTATTGTGCAAAAACTTTGTCTTTCTACGTTATATTTGAGATCCCACAACACCGCTCCCGGGTGGGCTCGAACCACCAACCTATTGGTTAACAGCCGAACGCGCTAACCATTGCGCCACGGAAGCCCAAAAATTAAATGGTCGTCAGGTATTGTGGAAAAACTTTGACTTTTTACGTCACATCTGAGACCTCACAACACCGCTCCCGGATGGGCTCGAACCACCAACCTATTGGTTAACAGCCGAACGTGCTAACCATTGCACCACGGAAGCCCAAAAACTAAATGGTCGTCATTTATTGTGCAAAAACTTTGGCTTTCTACGTTACATTTCAGATCCCACAACACCGCTCCCGGGTGGGCTCGAACCACCAAACTATTGGTTAACAGCCGAACGCGCTAACCATTGAGCCACGGAAGCTCAGAAATTAAATGGTTGTCAGGTATTGTGGAAAACCTTGACATTTTACGTCACATCTGAGACCTCACAACACCGCTCCCGGATGGGATCGAACCACCAACCTATTGGTTAACAGCCGAACGTGCTAACCATTGCGCCACGGAAGCCCAAAAATTAAATGGTCGTCAGGTATTGTGGAAAAACTTTGGCTTTCTACGTTATATTTGAGATCACACAACACCGCTCCCGAGTGGGCTCGAACCACCAACCTATTGTTTAACAGCCGAACGCGCTCACCATTGCGCCAAGGAAGCCCAAAATTTTAATGCTCGTCAGGTATTGTGTAAAAACCTTGACTTTTTACGTCACCACTGAGACCTCACAACACCGCTCCCGGATGGGCTCGAACCACCAACCTATTGCTTAACAGCCGGACGCGCTAACCATTGCGCCACGGAAGCCCAAAAGCTAAATGCTCACAACACCGCTCCCGGATGGGCTCGAACCACCAACCTATTGGTTAACAGCCGAACGCGCTAACCATTGCGCCAAGGAAGCCAAAATTTTAATACTCGTCAGGTATTGTGTAAAAACCTTCACTTTTTACGTCACATCTGAGACCTCACAACACCGCTCCCGGATGGGCTCGAACCACCAACCTATTGCTTAACAGCCGAACGCGCTAACCATTGCGCCACGTAAGCCCAAAAGCTAAATGCTTGTCAGGTATTGTGCAAAAAACTTGACTTTTTACGTCCCATCTGAGACCTCACAACACCGCTCCCGGATGGGCTCGAACCACCAACCTATTGGTTAACAGCCGAACGCGCTAACCATTGCGCCACGGAAGCCCAAAAGTTAACTACTCGTCAGGTATTGTGTAAAAACCTTGACTTCTTACGTCACATCTGAGACCTCACAACACCGCTCCCGGATGGGCTCGAACCACCAACCTATTGGTTAACCGCCGAACGCGCTAGCCATTGCGCCACGGAAGCCCAAAAGTTAAATGCTCGTCAGGTATTGTGTAAAAACCTTCACTTTTTACGTCACATCTGAGACCTCACAACACCGCTCCCGGATGGGCTCGAACCACCAACCTATTGGTTAAAAGCCGAACGCGCTAACCATTGAGCCACGGAAGCTCAGAAACTAAATGGTTGTCAGGTGTTGTGGAAAAACTTTGGCTTTCTACGTTACATTTGAGACCCCACAACACCTCTCCCGGGTGGGCTCGAACCACCAACCTTTCGATTAACAGCTGAACGCGCTAACCATTGCGCCACGGAATCCCAAAAATTAAATGCTCGTCAGGTATTGTGTAAAAACCTTGACTTTTTACGTCACATCTGAGACCTCACAACACCGCTCCCGGATGGGCTCGAACCACCAACCTATTGGTTAACAGCCGAACGCGCTAACCATTGCGCCACGGAAGCCCAAAAGTTAAATACTCGTCAGGTATTGTGTAAAAACCTTGACTTCTTACGTCACATCTGAGACCTCACAACACCGCTCCCGGATGGGCTCGAACCACCAACCTATTGGTTAACAGCCCAACGCGCTAACCATTGCGCCACGGAAGCCCAAAAGTTAAATGCTTGTCAGGTATTGTGTAAAAACCTTGACTTTTTACGTCACATCTGAGACCTCACAACACCGCTCCCGGATGGGCTCGAACCACCAACCTATTGGTTAACAGCCGAACGCGCTAACCATTGCGCCACGGAAGCCCAAAAGTTAAATGCTCGTTAGGTATTGTGTAAAAACCTTGACTTTTTACGTCACATCTGAGACCTCACAACACGGCTCCCGGATGGGCTCGAACCACCAACCTATTGGTTAACAGCCGAACGCGCTAACCATTGCGTCACGGAAGCCCAAAAGTTAAATGCTCGTTAGGTATTGTGTAAAAACCTTGACTTTTTACGTCACATCTGAGACCTCACAACACGGCTCCCGGATGGGGTCGAACCACCAACCTATTGGTTAACAGCCGAACGCGCTAACCATTGCGCCACGTAAGCCCAAAAGCTAAATGCTTGTCAGGTATTGTGCAAAAAACTTGACTTTTTACGTCCCATCTGAGACCTCACAACACCGCTCCCGGATGGGCTCGAACCACCAACCTATTGGTTAACAGCCGAACGCGCTAACCATTGCGCCACGGAAGCCCAAAAGTTAACTACTCGTCAGGTATTGTGTAAAAACCTTGACTTCTTACGTCACATCTGAGACCTCACAACACCGCTCCCGGATGGGCTCGAACCACCAACCTATTGGTTAACCGCCGAACGCGCTAGCCATTGCGCCACGGAAGCCCAAAAGTTAAATGCTCGTCAGGTATTGTGTAAAAACCTTCACTTTTTACGTCACATCTGAGACCTCACAACACCGCTCCCGGATGGGCTCGAACCACCAACCTATTGGTTAAAAGCCGAACGCGCTAACCATTGAGCCACGGAAGCTCAGAAACTAAATGGTTGTCAGGTGTTGTGGAAAAACTTTGGCTTTCTACGTTACATTTGAGACCCCACAACACCTCTCCCGGGTGGGCTCGAACCACCAACCTTTCGATTAACAGCTGAACGCGCTAACCATTGCGCCACGGAATCCCAAAAATTAAATGCTCGTCAGGTATTGTGTAAAAACCTTGACTTTTTACGTCACATCTGAGACCTCACAACACCGCTCCCGGATGGGCTCGAACCACCAACCTATTGGTTAACAGCCGAACGCGCTAACCATTGCGCCACGGAAGCCCAAAACTTAAATACTCGTCAGGTATTGTGTAAAAACCTTGACTTCTTACGTCACATCTGAGACCTCACAACACCGCTCCCGGATGGGCTCGAACCACCAACCTATTGGTTAACAGCCCAACGCGCTAACCATTGCGCCACGGAAGCCCAAAAGTTAAATGCTTGTCAGGTATTGTGTAAAAACCTTGACTTTTTACGTCACATCTGAGACCTCACAACACCGCTCCCGGATGGGCTCGAACCACCAACCTATTGGTTAACAGCCGAACGCGCTAACCATTGCGCCACGGAAGCCCAAAAGTTAAATGCTCGTTAGGTATTGTGTAAAAACCTTGACTTTTTACGTCACATCTGAGACCTCACAACACGGCTCCCGGATGGGCTCGAACCACCAACCTATTGGTTAACAGCCGAACGCGCTAACCATTGCGTCACGGAAGCCCAAAAGTTAAATGCTCGTTAGGTATTGTGTAAAAACCTTGACTTTTTACGTCACATCTGAGACCTCACAACACGGCTCCCGGATGGGGTCGAACCACCAACCTATTGGTTAACAGCCGAACGCGCTAACCACTTCGCCACGGAAGCCCAAAAATTAAATGGTCGTCATTTATTGTGCAAAAAATTTGTCTTTCTACGTTATATTTGAGATCCCACAACACCGCTCCCGGGTGGGCTCGAACCACCAACCTATTGGTTAACAGCCGAACGCGCTAACCATTGCGCCACGGAAGCCCAAAAATTAAATGGTTGTCAGGTATTGTGGAAAAACTTTGACTTTTTACGTCACATCTGAGACCTCACAACACCGCTCCCGGATGGGCTCGAACCACCAACCTATTGGTTAACAGCCGAACGTGCTAACCATTGCGCCACGGAAGCCCAAAAATTAAATGGTCGTCAGGTATTGTGGAAAAACTTTGGCTTTCTACGTTACATTTGGGATCACACAACACCGCTCCCGGGTGGGCTCGACCCACCAACCTATTGGTTAACAGCCGAACGCGCTAACCATTGCGCCACGGAAGCCCAAAAGCTAAATGCTCGTCAGGTATTGTGCAAAAACCTTGACTTTTTACGTCACATCTGAGACCTCACAACACCGCTCCCGGATGGGCTCGAACCACCAACCTATTGGTTAACAGCCGAACGCGCTAACCATTGCGCCACGGAAGCCCAAAAGTTAAATGCTCGTCAGGTATTGTGTAAAAACCTTGCCTTTTTACGTCACATCTGAGACCTCACAACACCGCTCCCAGATGGGCTCGAACCACCAACCTATTGGTTAACAGCCAAACGCGCTAACCATTGAGCCACGGAAGCTCAGAAATTAAATGGTTGTCAGGTATTGTGGAAAACCTTGACTTTTTACGTCACATCTGAGACCTCACAACACCGATCCCGGATGGGCTCGAACCACCAACCTATTGGTTAACAGCCAAACGTGCTAACGATTGCGCCACGGAAGCCCAAAAATTAAATGGTCGTCAGGTATTGTGGAAAAACTTTGGCTTTCTACGTTACATTTGAGATCACACAACACCGCTCCCGGGTGTCCTCGAACCACCAACCTATTGGTTAACAGCCGAACGCGCTAACCATTGAGCCACGGAAGCTCAGAAATTAAATGGTTGTCAGGTATTGTGGAAAAACTTTGGCTTTCTACGTTACATTTGAGACCCCACAACAAATTTCCCGGGTGGGCTCGAACCACCAACCTTTCGATTAACAGCTGAACGCGCTAACCATTGCGCCACGGAAGCCCAAAAATTAAATGCTCGTCAGGTATTGTGTAAAAACCTTGACTTTTTACGTCACATCTGAGACCTCACAACACCGCTCCCGGATGGGCTCGAACCACCAACTTATTGGTTAACAGCCGAACGCGCTAAACATTGCGCCACGGAAGCCCAAAAGTTAAATGCTCGTCGGGTATTGTGTAAAAACTTTGACTTTTTACGTCACATCTGAGACCTCACAACACCGCTCCCGGGAGGGCTCGAACCACCAACCTATTGGTTAACAGCCGAACGCGCTAACCATTGCGCCACGGAAGCCCAAAAGTTAAATGCTCGTCAGGTATTGTGTAAAAACCTTGACTTTTTACGTCAAATCTGAGACCTCACAACACCGCTCCCGGATGGGGTCGAACCACCAACCTATTGGTTAACAGCCGAACGCGCTAACCACTGCGCCACGGACGCCCAAAAATTAAATGGTTGTCAGGTATTGTTGAAAAGTTACGACTTTTCACGCTACTTCTGAGACCCCACAAATCCTCTCTCGTTTGGGCTCGAACCACCAACCTTTCGGTTAACAGCTGAACGCGCTAACCATTGCGCCACTGAGGCCCAAAAATTAAATGGTCGTCAGGTATTGTGGAAAAACTTTGGCTATTTACGTTACATTTGAGATCCCAAAACACCGCTCCCCGGTGGGCTCGAACCACCAACCTATTGGTTAACAGCCGAACGCGCTAACCATTGAGCCACGGAAGCTCAGAAAATAAATGGTTATCACGTATTATGGAAAAAGTTTAACTTTTCACGCTACATCTGAGACCTCACAACACCGCTCCCGGATGGGCTCGAAACACCAACCTTTCGATTAACAGCTGAACGCGCTAACCATTGCGCCACGGAAGCCCTAAAGTTAAATGTTCGTCAGGTGTTGTGGAAAAACTCTGACATTTTACGTTACATCTGAGACGTCACAACACCGCTCCCGGGAGGGCTCGAACCACCAACCTTTCGATTAACAGCCGAACGCGCTAACCATTGAGCCACGGAAGCTCAGAAATTAAATGGTTGTCACGTATTGTGGAAAAGTTTTGACTTTTTACGCTACATCTGAGACCACACAATACCTCTTCCGGGCGGGCTCGAACCACCAACCTTTCGATTAACAGCTGAACGCGCTAACCATTGCGCCACGGAAGCCCAAAAGTTAAATGTTCGTCAGGTGTTGTGGAAAAACTCTGACATTTTACGTTACATCTGAGACGTCACAACACCGCTCCCGGGAGGGCTCGAACCACCAACCTTTCGGTTAACAGCTGAACGCGCTGACCATTGCGCCACTGAAGCCCAAAAATTAAATTTTCGTCAGGTATTGAGGTAAAACCTTGACTTTTTACTTCACATCTGAGACCTCACAACACCGCTCCCGGATGGGCTCGAACCACCAACCTTTCGGTTAACAGCCGAACGCGCTAACCATTCGCCACGGACGCCCAAAAATTAAATGGTCGTCAGGTATTGTGGAAAAACTTTGGCTATTTACGTTACATTTGAGATCCAAAAACACCGCTCCCGGGTGGGCTCGAACCACCAACCTATTGGTTAACAGCCGAACGCGCTAACCATTGAGCCACGGAAGATCAGAAATTAAATGGTTGTCACGTATTGTGGAAAAGTTTTGACTTTTAACGCTACATCTGAGACCCCACAACACCTCTTCCGGGTGGTCTCGAACCACCAACCTTTCGATTAAGAGCTGGACGCGCTAATTACTGCGCCACGGAAGCCCAAAAATTAAATGTTCGTCAGGTATTGTGGAAAAACTCTGACATTTTACGTAACATCTGAGACGTCACATCACCGCTCCCGGATGGGCTCGAACCACCAACCTTTCGGTTAACAGCCGAACGCGCTAGCCATTGCGCCACGGACGCCCAAAAATTAAATGGTCGTCAGGTGTTGTGGAAAAACTCTGACTTTTCACGCTACATCTGAGACCTCACAACACCTCTCCCGGGTGGGCTCGAACCACCAACCTTTCGATTAACAGCTGAACGCGCTAACCATTGCGTCACGGAAGCCCAAAAATTAAATGTTCGTCAGGTATTGTGGAAAAACTCTGACATTTTACGTAACATCTGAGACGTCACAACACCGCTCCCGGATGGGCTCGAACCACCAACCTTTCGGTTAACAGCCGAACGCGCTAGCCATTGCGCCACGGACGCCCAAAAATTAAATGGTCGTCAGGTGTTGTGGAAAAACTCTGACTTTTCACGCTACATCTGAGACCTCACAACACCTCTCCCGGATGGGCTCGAACCACCAACCTATGGGTTAATAGCCGAACGCGCTAAACATTGAGCCACAGAAGCTAAGAAATTGAATGGTTGTTAGGTTTTGTGGATAAGTTATGACTTTTTACGTTACATCTGAGACCCTACAACACCTCTCCCAGGTGGGCTCGAACCACCACCCTTTCGGTTAACAGCCGAACGCGCTAACCATTGCGCCACGGACGCCCAAAAAAATGGTCGTCAGGTATTGTGGAAAAACTTTGGCTTTTTACTTCACATCTGAGCACTCACAACACCGCTCCCGGCTGGGCTCGAACCACCAACCTTTCGGTTAACAGCCGAACGCGCTAACCATTGCGCCACGGACACCCAAAAATTAAATGGTCGTCAGGTATTGTGGAAAAACTTTGGCTATTAACGTTACATTTGAGATCCCAAAACACCGCTCCCGGGTGGGCTCGAACCACCAACCTATTGCTTAAAAGCCGAACGTGCTAACCATTGAGCCACGGAAGCTCAGAAAATAAATGGTTATCACGTATTATGGAAAAAGTTTGACTTTTCACGCTACATCTGAGACCTCACAAGACCGCTCCCGGATGGGCTCGAACCACCAACCTTTCGATTAACAGCCGAACGCGCTAACATTGAGCCACGGAAGCCCAAAAATTAAATGTTCGTCAGGACAATAAATAAAAATGTACCTCGATTTTTAATAACATTTTCAAAATCGACGTAACTCGGCCTAAGAAAAACATTTTGAGTATTTGTTCACTATTTTCAAATATAACCACTGAAACCATTATTTGTGTAATTTTTGCGTTAATTCAAGCAAATGTAACGATATTCATTCAACAAACTGTTAAAATTCAATTTTAAATAAGAAATCGTTGTCACGGATTTTGTATCTTGAAGAAAAAAAACATGCGATTTTTTCTGTACACTTTTAAATGCATTTTTTTCTGGAGAAATGTTTGACCGAATTCAGCTTAATTCCCTATAAAACACTCATTAAAAGTGATTTCATCTCGATTGAACAATAATTAAAAATGGACCTCGATTTTAAATAACATTTTAAAAATCGACGTTTCACCGCCAACGAAGCATATTTTGAGTATTTCTTCACTATTTACAAATATATTCACTGAAACCATTATTTTTATACTTTTTGCTTTAATTCAAGCAAATGTAACGATATTCAATCAAAAAACTGTTAAAATTAAATTTTTCAATAAGAAATCGTTGTCACGGATTTTGTATCTTGAAGAAGCAAAACATGCGATTTTTTCGGTACTTTTTTGAATGCATTTTTTTCTGGTGAGATTTTTGACCGAATTCAGCTTAATTCCCTATAAAACACTCATTAAAAGTGATTTCATCTCGATTGAACAATAATTAAAAATTTACCTCGATTTTTAATAACATTTTCAAAATCGACGTTTCACGGTCAAAGAAGCATACTTTGAGTATTTCTTGACTATTTTCAAATATGTTCACTGAAACCATTATTTTTATACTTTTTGCTTTAATTCAAGCAAATGTAACGATATTCAATCAAAAAACTGATAAAATTAAGTTTTTCAATAAGAAATCGTTGTCACGGATTTTGTATCTTGAAGAAGAAAGACATGCGATTTTTTCGGTACTTTTTTGAATGCATTTTTTTCTGGAGAAATTTTTGACCGAATTCAGCTTAATTCCCTATAAAACACTCATTGAAAGTGATTTCATCTCGAATGAACAATAAATAAAAATGTACCTCGATTTTTAATAACATTTTCAAAATCGACGTTTCACCGCCAACGAAGCATATTTGAGTACTTCTTCACTATTTACAAATATATTCACTGAAACCATTATTTTTATACTTTTTGCTTTAATTCAAGCAAATGTAACGATATTCAATCAAAAAACTGTTAAAATTAAATTTTTCAATAAGAAATCGTTGTCACGGATTTAAAATGTTATTAAAAATCGAGGTACATTTTTATTTATTGTTCAATCGAGATGAAATCACTTTTAATGAGTGTTTTATAGGGAATTAAGCTGAATTCGGTCAAAAATTTCTCCTGAAAAAAATGCATTCAAAAAAGTGCCGAAAAAATCGCATGTTTTTCTTCTTCAAGATACAAAATCCGTGACAACGATTTCTTATTGAAAAATTTAATTTTAACAGTTTTTTGATTGAATATCGTTACATTTGCTTGAATTAAAGCAAAAAGTATAAATATAATGGTTTCAGTGAACATATTTGAAAATAGTGAAGAAATACTCAAAGTATGCTTCTTTGGCCGTGAAACGTCGATTTTGAAAATGTTATTAAAAATCGAGGTAAATTTTTAATTATTGTTCAATCGAGATGAAATCCATTTCAATGAGTGTTTTATAGGGAATTAAGCTGAATTCGGTCAAACATTTCTCCAGAAAAAAATGCATTCAAAAGTGTACCGAAAAAATCGCATGTTTTTTTTCTTCAAGATACAAAATCCTTGACAACGATTTCTTATTTAAAATTGAATTTTAACAGTTTGTTGAATGAATATCGTTACATTTGCTTGAATTAACGCAAAAATTACAAAAATAATGGTTTCAGTCGTTATATTTGAAAACAGTGAACAAATACTCAAAATGTTTTTCTTAGGCCGAGTTACGTCGACTTTGAAAATGTTATTAAAAATCGAGGTACATTTTTATTTATTGTTCAATCGAGATGAAATCACTTTTAATGAGTGTTTTTATAGGGAATTAAACTGAATTCGGTCAAACATTTCTCCAGAAAAAAATGCATTCAAAAGTGTACCGAAAAAATCGCATGTTTTTTTCTTCAAGATACAAAATCCGTGACAACGATTTCTTATTTAAAATTGAATTTTAACAGTTTGTTGAATGAATATCGTTACATTTGCTTGAATTAACGGAAAAATTACAAAAATAATGGTTTCAGTGTTTATATTTGAAAACAGTGAACAAATACTCAAAATGTTTTTCTTAGGCCGAGTTACGTCGATTTTGAAAATGTTATTAAAAATCGAGGTACATTTTTATTTATTGTTCAATCGAGATGAAATCACTTTCAATGAGTGTTTTATAGGGAATTAAGCTGAATTCGGTCAAAAATTTCTCCAGAAAAAAATGCATTCAAAAAAGTACCGAAAAAATCGCATGTTTTTCTTCTTCAAGATACAAAATCCGTGACAACGATTTCTTATTGAAAAATTTAATTTTAACAGTTTTTTGATTGAATATCGTTACATTTGCTTGAATTAAAGCAAAAAGTATAAATATAATGGTTTCAGTGAACATATTTGAAAATAGTGAAGAAATACTCAAAGTATGCTTCTTTGGCCGTGAAACGTCGATTTTGAAAATGTTATTAAAAATCGAGGTAAATTTTTAATTATTGTTCAATCGAGATGAAATCCATTTCAATGAGTGTTTTATAGGGAATTAAGCTGAATTCGGTCAAACATTTCTCCAGAAAAAAATGCATTCAAAAGTGTACCGAAAAAATCGCATGTTTTTTTTCTTCAAGATACAAAATCCTTGACAACGATTTCTTATTTAAAATTGAATTTTAACAGTTTATTGAATGAATATCGTTACATTTGCTTGAATTAACGCAAAAATTACAAAAATAATGGTTTCAGTGGTTATATTTGAAAACAGTGAACAAATACTCAAAATGTTTTTCTTAGGCCGAGTTACGTCGACTTTGAAAATGTTATTAAAAATCGAGGTACATTTTTATTTATTGTTCAATCGAGATGAAATCACTTTTAATGAGTGTTTTTATAGGGAATTAAACTGAATTCGGTCAAACATTTCTCCAGAAAAAAATGCATTCAAAAGTGTACCGAAAAAATCGCATGTTTTTTTTCTTCAAGATTCAAAATCCTTGACAACGATTTCTTATTTAAAATTGAATTTTAACAGTTTGTTGAATGAATATCGTTACATTTGCTTGAATTAACGCAAAAATTACAAAAATAATGGTTTCAGTGGTTATATTTGAAAACAGTGAACAAATACTCAAAATGTTTTTCTTAGGCCGAGTTACGTCGACTTTGAAAATGTTATTAAAATCGAGGTACATTTTTATTTATTGTTCAATCGAGATGAAATCACTTTTAATGAGTGTTTTTATAGGGAATTAAACTGAATTCGGTCAAACATTTCTCCAGAAAAAAATGCATTCAAAAGTGTACCGAAAAAATCGCATGTTTTTTTCTTCAAGATACAAAATCCGTGACAACGATTTCTTATTTAAAATTGAATTTTAACAGTTTGTTGAATGAATATCGTTACATTTGCTTGAATTAACGCAAAAATTACAAAAATAATGGTTTCAGTGTTTATATTTGAAAACAGTGAACAAATACTCAAAATGTTTTTCTTAGGCCGAGTTACGTCGACTTTGAAAATGTTATTAAAAATCGAGGTACATTTTTATTTATTGTTCAATCGAGATGAAATCACTTTTAATGAGTGTTTTTATAGGGAATTAAACTGAATTCGGTCAAACATTTCTCCAGAAAAAAATGCATTCAAAAGTGTACCGAAAAAATCGCATGTTTTTTTCTTCAAGATACAAAATCCGTGACAACGATTTCTTATTTAAAATTGAATTTTAACAGTTTGTTGAATGAATATCGTTACATTTGCTTGAATTAACGGAAAAATTACAAAAATAATGGTTTCAGTGTTTATATTTGAAAACAGTGAACAAATACTCAAAATGTTTTTCTTAGGCCGAGTTACGTCGATTTTGAAAATGTTATTAAAAATCGAGGTACATTTTTATTTATTGTTCAATCGAGATGAAATCACTTTCAATGAGTGTTTTATAGGGAATTAAGCTGAATTCGGTCAAAAATTTCTCCAGAAAAAAATGCATTCAAAAAAGTACCGAAAAAATCGCATGTTTTTCTTCTTCAAGATACAAAATCCGTGACAACGATTTCTTATTGAAAAATTTAATTTTAACAGTTTTTTGATTGAATATCGTTACATTTGCTTGAATTAAAGCAAAAAGTATAAATATAATGGTTTCAGTGAACATATTTGAAAATAGTGAAGAAATACTCAAAGTATGCTTCTTTGGCCGTGAAACGTCGATTTTGAAAATGTTATTAAAAATCGAGGTAAATTTTTAATTATTGTTCAATCGAGATGAAATCCATTTCAATGAGTGTTTTATAGGGAATTAAGCTGAATTCGGTCAAACATTTCTCCAGAAAAAAATGCATTCAAAAGTGTACCGAAAAAATCGCATGTTTTTTTTCTTCAAGATACAAAATCCTTGACAACGATTTCTTATTTAAAATTGAATTTTAACAGTTTATTGAATGAATATCGTTACATTTGCTTGAATTAACGCAAAAATTACAAAAATAATGGTTTCAGTGGTTATATTTGAAAACAGTGAACAAATACTCAAAATGTTTTTCTTAGGCCGAGTTACGTCGACTTTGAAAATGTTATTAAAAATCGAGGTACATTTTTATTTATTGTTCAATCGAGATGAAATCACTTTTAATGAGTGTTTTTATAGGGAATTAAACTGAATTCGGTCAAACATTTCTCCAGAAAAAAATGCATTCAAAAGTGTACCGAAAAAATCGCATGTTTTTTTTCTTCAAGATACAAAATCCTTGACAACGATTTCTTATTTAAAATTGAATTTTAACAGTTTGTTGAATGAATATCGTTACATTTGCTTGAATTAACGCAAAAATTACAAAAATAATGGTTTCAGTGGTTATATTTGAAAACAGTGAACAAATACTCAAAATGTTTTTCTTAGGCCGAGTTACGTCGACTTTGAAAATGTTATTAAAAATCGAGGTACATTTTTATTTATTGTTCAATCGAGATGAAATCACTTTTAATGAGTGTTTTTATAGGGAATTAAACTGAATTCGGTCAAACATTTCTCCAGAAAAAAATGCATTCAAAAGTGTACCGAAAAAATCGCATGTTTTTTTCTTCAAGATACAAAATCCGTGACAACGATTTCTTATTTAAAATTGAATTTTAACAGTTTGTTGAATGAATATCGTTACATTTGCTTGAATTAACGCAAAAATTACAAAAATAATGGTTTCAGTGTTTATATTTGAAAACAGTGAACAAATACTCAAAATGTTTTTCTTAGGCCGAGTTACGTCGATTTTGAAAATGTTATTAAAAATCGAGGTACATTTTTATTTATTGTTCAATCGAGATGAAATCACTTTCAATGAGTGTTTTATAGGGAATTAAGCTGAATTCGGTCAAAAATTTCTCCAGAAAAAAATGCATTCAAAAAAGTACCGAAAAAATCGCATGTTTTTCTTCTTCAAGATACAAAATCCGTGACAACGATTTCTTATTGAAAAATTTAATTTTAACAGTTTTTTGATTGAATATCGTTACATTTGCTTGAATTAAAGCAAAAAGTATAAATATAATGGTTTCAGTGAACATATTTGAAAATAGTGAAGAAATACTCAAAGTATGCTTCTTTGGCCGTGAAACGTCGATTTTGAAAATGTTATTAAAAATCGAGGTAAATTTTTAATTATTGTTCAATCGAGATGAAATCCATTTCAATGAGTGTTTTATAGGGAATTAAGCTGAATTCGGTCAAACATTTCTCCAGAAAAAAATGCATTCAAAAGTGTACCGAAAAAATCGCATGTTTTTTTTCTTCAAGATACAAAATCCTTGACAACGATTTCTTATTTAAAATTGAATTTTAACAGTTTGTTGAATGAATATCGTTACATTTGCTTGAATTAACGCAAAAATTACAAAAATAATGGTTTCAGTGGTTATATTTGAAAACAGTGAACAAATACTCAAAATGTTTTTCTTAGGCCGAGTTACGTCGACTTTGAAAATGTTATTAAAAATCGAGGTACATTTTTATTTATTGTTCAATCGAGATGAAATCACTTTTAATGAGTGTTTTTATAGGGAATTAAACTGAATTCGGTCAAACATTTCTCCAGAAAAAAATGCATTCAAAAGTGTACCGAAAAAATCGCATGTTTTTTTTCTTCAAGATACAAAATCCTTGACAACGATTTCTTATTTAAAATTGAATTTTAACAGTTTGTTGAATGAATATCGTTACATTTGCTTGAATTAACGCAAAAATTACAAAAATAATGGTTTCAGTGGTTATATTTGAAAACAGTGAACAAATACTCAAAATGTTTTTCTTAGGCCGAGTTACGTCGACTTTGAAAATGTTATTAAAAATCGAGGTACATTTTTATTTATTGTTCAATCGAGATGAAATCACTTTTAATGAGTGTTTTTATAGGGAATTAAACTGAATTCGGTCAAACATTTCTCCAGAAAAAAATGCATTCAAAAGTGTACCGAAAAAATCGCATGTTTTTTTCTTCAAGATACAAAATCCGTGACAACGATTTCTTATTTAAAATTGAATTTTAACAGTTTGTTGAATGAATATCGTTACATTTGCTTGAATTAACGCAAAAATTACAAAAATAATGGTTTCAGTGTTTATATTTGAAAACAGTGAACAAATACTCAAAATGTTTTTCTTAGGCCGAGTTACGTCGATTTTGAAAATGTTATTAAAAATCGAGGTACATTTTTATTTATTGTTCAATCGAGATGAAATCACTTTCAATGAGTGTTTTATAGGGAATTAAGCTGAATTCGGTCAAAAATTTCTCCAGAAAAAAATGCATTCAAAAAAGTACCGAAAAAATCGCATGTTTTTCTTCTTCAAGATACAAAATCCGTGACAACGATTTCTTATTGAAAAATTTAATTTTAACAGTTTTTTGATTGAATATCGTTACATTTGCTTGAATTAAAGCAAAAAGTATAAATATAATGGTTTCAGTGAACATATTTGAAAATAGTGAAGAAATACTCAAAGTATGCTTCTTTGGCCGTGAAACGTCGATTTTGAAAATGTTATTAAAAATCGAGGTAAATTTTTAATTATTGTTCAATCGAGATGAAATCCATTTCAATGAGTGTTTTATAGGGAATTAAGCTGAATTCGGTCAAACATTTCTCCAGAAAAAAATGCATTCAAAAGTGTACCGAAAAAATCGCATGTTTTTTTTCTTCAAGATACAAAATCCTTGACAACGATTTCTTATTTAAAATTGAATTTTAACAGTTTGTTGAATGAATATCGTTACATTTGCTTGAATTAACGCAAAAATTACAAAAATAATGGTTTCAGTGGTTATATTTGAAAACAGTGAACAAATACTCAAAATGTTTTTCTTAGGCCGAGTTACGTCGACTTTGAAAATGTTATTAAAAATCGAGGTACATTTTTATTTATTGTTCAATCGAGATGAAATCACTTTTAATGAGTGTTTTTATAGGGAATTAAACTGAATTCGGTCAAACATTTCTCCAGAAAAAAATGCATTCAAAAGTGTACCGAAAAAATCGCATGTTTTTTTCTTCAAGATACAAAATCCGTGACAACGATTTCTTATTTAAAATTGAATTTTAACAGTTTGTTGAATGAATATCGTTACATTTGCTTGAATTAACGCAAAAATTACAAAAATAATGGTTTCAGTGTTTATATTTGAAAACAGTGAACAAATACTCAAAATGTTTTTCTTAGGCCGAGTTACGTCGATTTTGAAAATGTTATTAAAAATCGAGGTACATTTTTATTTATTGTTCAATCGAGATGAAATCACTTTCAATGAGTGTTTTATAGGGAATTAAGCTGAATTCGGTCAAAAATTTCTCCAGAAAAAAATGCATTCAAAAAAGTACCGAAAAAATCGCATGTTTTTCTTCTTCAAGATACAAAATCCGTGACAACGATTTCTTATTGAAAAATTTAATTTTAACAGTTTTTTGATTGAATATCGTTACATTTGCATGAATTAAAGCAAAAAGTATAAATATAATGGTTTCAGTGAACATATTTGAAAATAGTGAAGAAATACTCAAAGTATGCTTCTTTGGCCGTGAAACGTCGATTTTGAAAATGTTATTAAAAATCGAGGTAAATTTTTAATTATTGTTCAATCGAGATGAAATCCATTTCAATGAGTGTTTTATAGGGAATTAAGCTGAATTCGGTCAAACATTTCTCCAGAAAAAAATGCATTCAAAAGTGTACCGAAAAAATCGCATGTTTTTTTCTTCAAGATACAAAATCCTTGACAACGATTTCTTATTTAAAATTGAATTTTAACAGTTTGTTGAATGAATATCGTTACATTTGCTTGAATTAACGCAAAAATTACAAAAATAATGGTTTCAGTGGTTATATTTGAAAACAGTGAACAAATACTCAAAATGTTTTTCTTAGGCCGAGTTACGTCGACTTTGAAAATGTTATTAAAAATCGAGGTACATTTTTATTTATTGTTCAATCGAGATGAAATCACTTTTAATGAGTGTTTTTATAGGGAATTAAACTGAATTCGGTCAAACATTTCTCCAGAAAAAAATGCATTCAAAAGTGTACCGAAAAAATCGCATGTTTTTTTCTTCAAGATACAAAATCCGTGACAACGATTTCTTATTTAAAATTGAATTTTAACAGTTTGTTGAATGAATATCGTTACATTTGCTTGAATTAACGCAAAAATTACAAAAATAATGGTTTCAGTGTTTATATTTGAAAACAGTGAACAAATACTCAAAATGTTTTTCTTAGGCCGAGTTACGTCGATTTTGAAAATGTTATTAAAAATCGAGGTACATTTTTATTTATTGTTCAATCGAGATGAAATCACTTTCAATGAGTGTTTTATAGGGAATTAAGCTGAATTCGGTCAAAAATTTCTCCAGAAAAAAATGCATTCAAAAAAGTACCGAAAAAATCGCATGTTTTTCTTCTTCAAGATACAAAATCCGTGACAACGATTTCTTATTGAAAAATTTAATTTTAACAGTTTTTTGATTGAATATCGTTACATTTGCTTGAATTAAAGCAAAAAGTATAAATATAATGGTTTCAGTGAACATATTTGAAAATAGTGAAGAAATACTCAAAGTATGCTTCTTTGGCCGTGAAACGTCGATTTTGAAAATGTTATTAAAAATCGAGGTAAATTTTTAATTATTGTTCAATCGAGATGAAATACATTTCAATGAGTGTTTTATAGGGAATTAAGCTGAATTCGGTCAAACATTTCTCCAGAAAAAAATGCATTCAAAAGTGTACCGAAAAAATCGCATGTTTTTTTTCTTCAAGATACAAAATCCTTGACAACGATTTCTTATTTAAAATTGAATTTTAACAGTTTATTGAATGAATATCGTTACATTTGCTTGAATTAACGCAAAAATTACAAAAATAATGGTTTCAGTGGTTATATTTGAAAACAGTGAACAAATACTCAAAATGTTTTTCTTAGGCCGAGTTACGTCGACTTTGAAAATGTTATTAAAAATCGAGGTACATTTTTATTTATTGTTCAATCGAGATGAAATCACTTTTAATGAGTGTTTTTATAGGGAATTAAACTGAATTCGGTCAAACATTTCTCCAGAAAAAAATGCATTCAAAAGTGTACCGAAAAAATCGCATGTTTTTTTCTTCAAGATACAAAATCCGTAACAACGATTTCTTATTTAAAATTGAATTTTAACAGTTTGTTGAATGAATATCGTTACATTTGCTTGAATTAACGCAAAAATTACAAAAATAATGGTTTCAGTGTTTATATTTGAAAACAGTGAACAAATACTCAAAATGTTTTTCTTAGGCCGAGTTACGTCGATTTTGAAAATGTTATTAAAAATCGAGGTACATTTTTATTTATTGTTCAATCGAGATGAAATCACTTTCAATGAGTGTTTTATAGGGAATTAAGCTGAATTCGGTCAAAAATTTCTCCAGAAAAAAATGCATTCAAAAAAGTACCGAAAAAATCGCATGTTTTTCTTCTTCAAGATACAAAATCCGTGACAACGATTTCTTATTGAAAAATTTAATTTTAACAGTTTTTTGATTGAATATCGTTACATTTGCTTGAATTAAAGCAAAAAGTATAAATATAATGGTTTCAGTGAACATATTTGAAAATAGTGAAGAAATACTCAAAGTATGCTTCTTTGGCCGTGAAACATCGATTTTGAAAATGTTATTAAAAATCGAGGTAAATTTTTAATTATTGTTCAATCGAGATGAAATCCATTTCAATGAGTGTTTTATAGGGAATTAAGCTGAATTCGGTCAAACATTTCTCCAGAATAAAATGCATTCAAAAGTGTACCGAAAAAATCGCATGTTTTTTTTCTTCAAGATACAAAATCCTTGACAACGATTTCTTATTTAAAATTGAATTTTAACAGTTTGTTGAATGAATATCGTTACATTTGCTTGAATTAACGCAAAAATAACAAAAATAATGGTTTCAGTGGTTATATTTGAAAACAGTGAACAAATACTCAAAATGTTTTTCTTAGGCCGAGTTACGTCGACTTTGAAAATGTTATTAAAAATCGAGGTACATTTTTATTTATTGTTCAATCGAGATGAAATCACTTTTAATGAGTGTTTTTATAGGGAATTAAACTGAATTCGGTCAAACATTTCTCCAGAAAAAAATGCATTCAAAAGAGTACCGAAAAAATCGCATGTTTTTTTTCTTCAAGATACAAAATCCGTGACAACGATTTCTTATTTAAAATTGAATTTTAACAGTTTGTTGAATGAATATCGTTACATTTGCTTGAATTAACGCAAAAATTACAAAAATAATGGTTTCAGTGTTTATATTTGAAAACAGTGAACAAATACTCAAAATGTTTTTCTTAGGCCGAGTTACGTCGATTTTGAAAATGTTATTAAAAATCGAGGTACATTTTTATTTATTGTTCAATCGAGATGAAATCACTTTTAATGAGTGTTTTTATAGGGAATTAAACTGAATTCGGTCAAACATTTCTCCAGAAAAAAATGCATTCAATAGTGTACCGAAAAAATCGCATGTTTTTTTTCTTCAAGATACAAAATCCGTGACAACGATTTCTTATTTAAAATTGAATTTTAACAGTTTGTTGAATGAATATCGTTACATTTGCTTGAATTAACGCAAAAATTACAAAAATAATGGTTTCAGTGTTTATATTTGAAAACAGTGAACAAATACTCAAAATGTTTTTCTTAGGCCGAGTTACGTCGATTTTGAAAATGTTATTAAAAATCGAGGTTCATTTTTATTTATTGTTCAATCGAGATGAAATCACTTTCAATGAGTGTTTTATAGGGAATTAAGCTGAATTCGGTCAAAAATTTCTCCAGAAAAAAATGCATTCAAAAAAGTACCGAAAAAATCGCATGTTTTTCTTCTTCAAGATACAAAATCCGTGACAACGATTTCTTATTGAAAAATTGAATTTTAACAGTTTTTTGAATGAATATCGTTACATTTGCTTGAATTAAAGCAAAAAGTATAAAAATAATGGTTTCAGTGGTTATATTTGAAAATAGTGAAGAAATACTCAAAATATGCTTCTTTGGCCGTGAAACGTCGATTTTGAAAATGTTATTAAAAATCGAGGTAAATTTTTATTTATTGTTCAATCGAGATGAAATCACTTTTAATGAGTGTTTTATAGGGAATTAAGCTGAATTCGGTAAAAAATTTCTCCAGAAAAAAATGCATTCAAAAAAGTACCGAAAAAATCGCATGTTTTCTTCTTCAAGATACAAAATCCGTGACAACGATTTCTTATTTAAAATTGAATTTTAACAGTTTATTGAATGAATATCGTTACATTTGCTTGAATTAACGCAAAAATTACAAAAATAATGGTTTCAGTGGTTATATTTGAAAATAGAGAACAAATACTCAAAATTTTTTTCTTTGGCCGAGTTACGTCGATTTTGAAAATGTTATTAAAAATCGAGGTACATTTTTTTCATTGTTCAATCGAGATGAAGTCACTTTTAATGAGTGTTTTATAGGGAATTAAGCTGAATTCGGTCAAAAATTTCTCCAGAAAAAAATGCATTCAAAAGTGTACCGAAAAAATCGCATGTTTTTCTTCTTCAAGATACAAAATCCGTGACAACGATTTCTTATTGAAAAATTAAATTTTAACAGTTTTTTGAATGAATATCGTTACATTTGCTTGAATTAAACCAAAAGGATAAAAATAATGGTTTCAGTGGTTATATTTGAAAATAGTGAAGAAATACTCAAAATATGCTTCTTTGGCCGTGAAACGTCGATTTTGAAAATGTTATTAAAAATCGAGGTAAATTTTTAATTATTGTTCAATCGAGATGAAATCACTTTCAATGAGTGTTTTATAGGGAATTAAGCTGAATTCGGTCAAACATTTCTCCAGAAAAAAATGCATTCAAAAGTGTACCGAAAAAATCGCATGTTTTTCTTCTTCAAGATACAAAATCCGTGACAACGATTTCTTATTGAAAAATTGAATTTTAACAGTTTTTTGAATGAATATCGTTACATTTGCTTGAATTAAAGCAAAAAGTATAAAAATAATGGTTTCAGTGGTTATATTTGAAAATAGTGAAGAAATACTCAAAATATGCTTCTTTGGCCGTGAAACGTCGATTTTGAAAATGTTATTAAAAATCGAGGTACATTTTTATTTATTGTTCAATCGAGATGAAATCACTTTCAATGAGTGTTTTATAGGGAATTAAGCTGAATTCGGTCAAAAATTTCTCCAGAAAAAAATGCATTCAAAAAAGTACCGAAAAAATCGCATGTTTTTCTTCTTCAAGATACAAAATCCGTGACAACGATTTCTTATTTAAAATTGAATTTTAACAGTTTATTGAATGAATATCGTTACATTTGCTTGAATTAACGCAAAAATTACAAAAATAATGGTTTCAGTGGTTATATTTGAAAATAGAGAACAAATACTCAAAATGTTTTTCTTAGGCCGAGTTACGTCGATTTTGAAAATGTTATTAAAAATCGAGGTACATTTTTATTTATTGTTCAATCGAGATGAAATCACTTTTAATGAGTGTTTTTATAGGGAATTAAACTGAATTCGGTCAAACATTTCTCCAGAAAAAAATGCATTCAAAAGTGTACCGAAAAAATCGCATGTTTTTTTTCTTCAAGATACAAAATCCGTGACAACGATTTCTTATTTAAAATTGAATTTTAACAGTTTGTTGAATGAATATCGTTACATTTGCTTGAATTAACGCAAAAATTACAAAAATAATGGTTTCAGTGTTTATATTTGAAAACAGTGAACAAATACTCAAAATGTTTTTCTTAGGCCGAGTTACGTCGATTTTGAAAATGTTATTAAAAATCGAGGTACATTTTTATTTATTGTTCAATCGAGATGAAATCACTTTTAATGAGTGTTTTTATAGGGAATTAAACTGAATTCGGTCAAACATTTCTCCAGAAAAAAATGCATTCAAAAGTGTACCGAAAAAATCGCATGTTTTTTTTCTTCAAGATACAAAATCCGTGACAACGATTTCTTATTTAAAATTGAATTTTAACAGTTTGTTGAATGAATATCGTTACATTTGCTTGAATTAACGCAAAAATTACAAAAATAATGGTTTCAGTGTTTATATTTGAAAACAGTGAACAAATACTCAAAATGTTTTTCTTAGGCCGAGTTACGTCGATTTTGAAAATGTTATTAAAAATCGAGGTACATTTTTATTTATTGTTCAATCGAGATGAAATCACTTTCAATGAGTGTTTTATAGGGAATTAAGCTGAATTCGGTCAAAAATTTCTCCAGAAAAAAATGCATTCAAAAAAGTACCGAAAAAATCGCATGTTTTTCTTCTTCAAGATACAAAATCCGTGACAACGATTTCTTATTGAAAAATTGAATTTTAACAGTTTTTTGAATGAATATCGTTACATTTGCTTGAATTAAAGCAAAAAGTATAAAAATAATGGTTTCAGTGGTTATATTTGAAAATAGTGAAGAAATACTCAAAATATGCTTCTTTGGCCGTGAAACGTCGATTTTGAAAATGTTATTAAAAATCGAGGTAAATTTTTATTTATTGTTCAATCGAGATGAAATCACTTTTAATGAGTGTTTTATAGGGAATTAAGCTGAATTCGGTAAAAAATTTCTCCAGAAAAAAATGCATTCAAAAAAGTACCGAAAAAATCGCATGTTTTCTTCTTCAAGATACAAAATCCGTGACAACGATTTCTTATTTAAAATTGAATTTTAACAGTTTATTGAATGAATATCGTTACATTTGCTTGAATTAACGCAAAAATTACAAAAATAATGGTTTCAGTGGTTATATTTGAAAATAGAGAACAAATACTCAAAATTTTTTTCTTTGGCCGAGTTACGTCGATTTTGAAAATGTTATTAAAAATCGAGGTACATTTTTTTTCATTGTTCAATCGAGATGAAGTCACTTTTAATGAGCGTTTTATAGGGAATTAAGCTGAATTCGGTCAAAAATTTCTCCAGAAAAAAATGCATTCAAAAGTGTACCGAAAAAATCGCATGTTTTTCTTCTTCAAGATACAAAATCCGTGACAACGATTTCTTATTGAAAAATTAAATTTTAACAGTTTTTTGAATGAATATCGTTACATTTGCTTGAATTAAACCAAAAGGATAAAAATAATGGTTTCAGTGGTTATATTTGAAAATAGTGAAGAAATACTCAAAATATGCTTCTTTGGCCGTGAAACGTCGATTTTGAAAATGTTATTAAAAATCGAGGTACATTTTTATTTATTGTTCAATCAAGATGAAATCACTTTTAATGAGTGTTTTATAGGGAATTAAGCTGAATTCGGTCAAAAATTTCTCCAGAAAAAAATGCATTCAAAAAAGTACCGAAAAAATCGCATGTTTTTCTTCTTCAAGATACAAAATCCGTGACAACGATTTGTTATTGAAAATTGAATTTTTACAGTTTTTTGAATGAATATAATTACATTTGCTTGAATTAAAGCAAAAAGTATAAAAGTAATGGTTTCAGTGGTTATATTTGAAAATAGTGAAGAAATACTCAAAATATGCTTCTTTGGCCGTGAAACGTCGATTTTGAAAATGTTATTAAAAATCGAGGTACATTTGTATTTATTGTTCAATCGAGATGAAATCACTTTTAATGAGTGTTTTATAGGGAATTAAGCTGAATTCGGTCAAAAATTTCTCCAGAAAAAAATGCATTCAAAAAAGTACCGAAAAAATCGCATGTTTTTCTTCTTCAAGACACAAAATCCGTGAATACGATTTCTTATTGAAAATTGAATTTTAACAGTTTTTTGAATGAATATCGTTACATTTGCTTGAATTAACGCAAAAATTACAAAAATAATGGTTTCAGTGGTTATATTTGATAACAGTGAACAAATACTCAAAATGTTTTTCTTAGGCCGAGTTACGCCGATTTTGAAAATGTTATTAAAAATCGAGGTACATTTTTATTTATTGTTCAATCGAGATGAAATCACTTTTAATGAGTGTTTTTATAGGGAATTAAACTGAATTCGGTCAAACATTTCTCCAGAAAAAAATGCATTCAAAAGTGTACCGAAAAAATCGCATGTTTTTTTTCTTCAAGATACAAAATCCGTGACAACGATTTCTTATTTAAAATTGAATTTTAACAGTTTGTTGAATGAATATCGTTACATTTGCTTGAATTAACGCAAAAATTACAAAAATAATGGTTTCAGTGTTTATATTTGAAAACAGCGAACAAATACTCAAAATGTTTTTCTTAGGCCGAGTTACGTCGATTTTGAAAATGTTATTAAAAATCGAGGTACATTTTTATTTATTGTTCAATCGAGATGAAATCACTTTCAATGAGTGTTTTATAGGGAATTAAGCTGAATTCGGTCAAAAATTTCTCCAGAAAAAAATGCATTCAAAAAAGTACCGAAAAAATCGCATGTTTTTCTTCTTCAAGATACAAAATCCGTGACAACGATTTCTTATTTAAAATTGAATTTTAACAGTTTATTGAATGAATATCGTTACATTTGCTTGAATTAACGCAAAAATTACAAAAATAATGGTTTCACTGGTTATATTTGAAAATAGAGAACAAATACTCAAAATGTTTTTCTTAGGCCGAGTTACGTCGATTTTGAAAATGTTATTAAAAATCGAGGTACATTTTTATTTATTGTTCAATCGAGATGAAATCACTTTTAATGAGTGTTTTATAGGGAATTAAGCTGAATTCGGTCAAAAATTTCTCCAGAAAAAAATGCATTCAAAAAAGTACCGAAAAAATCGCATGTTTTTCATCTTCAAGATACAAAATCCGTGACAACGATTTCTTATTGAAAAATTTAATTTTAACAGTTTTTTGATTGAATATCGTTACATTTGCTTGAATTAAAGCAAAAAGTATAAAAATAATGGTTTCAGTGAATATATTTGTAAATAGTGAAGAAATACTCAAAATATGCTTCGTTGGCGGTGAAACGTCGATTTTTAAAATGTTATTAAAAATCGAGGTAAATTTTTAATTATTGTTCAATCGAGATGAAATCACTTTCAATGAGTGTTTTATAGGGAATTAAGCTGAATTCGGTCAAAAATTTCTCCAGAAAAAAATGCATTCAAAAAAGTACCGAAAAAATCGCATGTTTTTCTTCTTCAAGATACAAAATCCGTGACAACGATTTCTTATTTAAAATTGAATTTTAACAGTTTATTGAATGAATATCGTTACATTTGCTTGAATTAACGCAAAAATTACAAAAATAGTGGTTTCAGTGGTTATATTTGAAAATAGAGAACAAATACTCAAAATGTTTTTCTTAGGCCGAGTTACGTCGATTTTGAAAATGTTATTAAAAATCGAGGTACATTTTTATTTATTGTTTAATCGAGATGAAATCACTTTTAATGAGTGTTTTATAGGGAATTAAGCTGAATTCGGTGAAAAATTTCTCCAGAAAAAAATGCATTCAAAAAAGTACCGAAAAAATCGCATGTTTTTCTTCTTCAAGATACAAAATCCATGACAACGATTTCTTATTGAAAAATTTAATTTTAACAGTTTTTTGATTGAATATCGTTACATTTGCTTGAATTAAAGCAAAAAGTATAAAAATAATGGTTTCAGTGAATATATTTGTAAATAGTGAAGAAATACTCAAAATATGCTTCGTTGGCGGTGAAACGTCGATTTTTAAAATGTTATTAAAAATCGAGGTACATTTTTATTTATTGTTCAATCGAGATGAAATCACTTTTAATGAGTGTTTCATAGGGAATTAAGCTGAATTCGGTCAAAAATTTCTCCTGAAAAAAATGCATTCAAAAAAGTACCGAAAAAATCGCATGTTTTTCTTCTTCAAGATACAAAATCCGTGACAACGATTTGTTATTGTAAAATTGAATTTTTACAGTTTTTTGAATGAATATCGTTACATTTGCTTGAATTAAAGCAAAAAGTATAAAAATAATGGTTTCAGTGGTTATATTTGAAAATAGTGTATATGCTTCTTTGGCCGTGAAAAGTCGATTTTGAAAATGTTATTAAAAATCGAGGTACATTTGTATTTATTGTTCAATCGAGATGAAATCACTTTTAATGAGTGTTTTATAGGGAATTAAGCTGAATTCGGTCAAAAATTTCTCCTGAAAAAAATGCATTCAAAAAAGTACCGAAAAAATCGCATGTTTTTCTTCTTCAAGACACAAAATCCGTGAATACGATTTCTTATTGAAAATTGAATTTAAACAGTTTTTTGAATGAATATCGTTACATTGCTTGAATTAAAGCAAAAAGTATAAAAATAATGGTTTCAGTGGTTATATTTGAAAATAGTGAAGAAATACTCAAAATATGCTTCTTTGGCCGTGAAACGTCGATTTTGAAAATGTTATTAAAAATCGAGGTACATTTCTATTTATTGTTCAATCGAGATGAAATCACTTTTAATGAGTGTTTTATAGGGAATTAAGCTGAATTCGGTCAAAAATTTCTCCAGAAAAAAATGCATTCAAAAAAGTACCGAAAAAATCGCATGTTTTTCTTCTTCAAGATACAAAATCCGTGACAACGATTTCTTATTGAAAACTTGAATTTTTACAGTTTTTTGAATGAATATCGTTACATTTGCTTGAATTAAAGCAAAAAGTATAAAAATAATGGTTTCAGTGGTTATATTTGAAAATAGTGAAGAAATACTCAAAATATGCTTCTTTGGCCGTGAAACGTTGATTTTGAAAATGTTATTAAAAACCGAGGTACATTTTTAATTATTGTTCAATCGAGATGAAATCACTTTTAATGAGTGTTTTATAGGGAATTAAGCTGAATTCGGTCAAAAATTTCTCCAGAAAAAAATGCATTCAAAAAAGTACCGAAAAAATCGCATGTTTTTCTTCTTCAAGATACAAAATCCGTGACAACGATTTCTTATTGAAAAATTTAATTTTAACAGTTTTTTGATTGAATATCGTTACATTTGCTTGAATTAAAGCAAAAAGTATAAAAATAATGGTTTCAGTGAATATATTTGTAAATAGTGAAGAAATACTCAAAATATGCTTCGTTGGCGGTGAAACGTTGATTTTTAAAATGTTATTAAAAATCGAGGTAAATTTTTAATTATTGTTCAATCGAGATGAAATCACTTTCAATGAGTGTTTTATAGGGAATTAAGCTGAATTCGGTCAAAAATTTCTCCAGAAAAAAATGCATTCAAAAAAGTACCGAAAAAATCGCATGTTTTTCTTCTTCAAGATACAAAATCCGTGACAACGATTTCTTATTTAAAATTGAATTTTAACAGTTTATTGAATGAATATCGTTACATTTGCTTGAATTAACGCAAAAATTACAAAAATAGTGGTTTCAGTGGTTATATTTGAAAATAGAGAACAAATACTCAAAATGTTTTTCTTAGGCCGAGTTACGTCGATTTTGAAAATGTTATTAAAAATCGAGGTACATTTTTATTTATTGTTTAATCGAGATGAAATCACTTTTAATGAGTGTTTTATAGGGAATTAAGCTGAATTCGGTGAAAAATTTCTCCAGAAAAAAATGCATTCAAAAAAGTACCGAAAAAATCGCATGTTTTTCTTCTTCAAGATACAAAATCCATGACAACGATTTCTTATTGAAAAATTTAATTTTAACAGTTTTTTGATTGAATATCGTTACATTTGCTTGAATTAAAGCAAAAAGTATAAAAATAATGGTTTCAGTGAATATATTTGTAAATAGTGAAGAAATACTCAAAATATGCTTCGTTGGCGGTGAAACGTCGATTTTTAAAATGTTATTAAAAATCGAGGTACATTTTTATTTATTGTTCAATCGAGATGAAATCACTTTTAATGAGTGTTTCATAGGGAATTAAGCTGAATTCGGTCAAAAATTTCTCCTGAAAAAAATGCATTCAAAAAAGTACCGAAAAAATCGCATGTTTTTCTTCTTCAAGATACAAAATCCGTGACAACGATTTGTTATTGTAAAATTGAATTTTTACAGTTTTTTGAATGAATATCGTTACATTTGCTTGAATTAAAGCAAAAAGTATAAAAATAATGGTTTCAGTGGTTATATTTGAAAATAGTGTATATGCTTCTTTGGCCGTGAAAAGTCGATTTTGAAAATGTTATTAAAAATCGAGGTACATTTGTATTTATTGTTCAATCGAGATGAAATCACTTTTAATGAGTGTTTTATAGGGAATTAAGCTGAATTCGGTCAAAAATTTCTCCTGAAAAAAATGCATTCAAAAAAGTACCGAAAAAATCGCATGTTTTTCTTCTTCAAGACACAAAATCCGTGAATACGATTTCTTATTGAAAATTGAATTTAAACAGTTTTTTGAATGAATATCGTTACATTGCTTGAATTAAAGCAAAAAGTATAAAAATAATGGTTTCAGTGGTTATATTTGAAAATAGTGAAGAAATACTCAAAATATGCTTCTTTGGCCGTGAAACGTCGATTTTGAAAATGTTATTAAAAATCGAGGTACATTTCTATTTATTGTTCAATCGAGATGAAATCACTTTTAATGAGTGTTTTATAGGGAATTAAGCTGAATTCGGTCAAAAATTTCTCCAGAAAAAAATGCATTCAAAAAAGTACCGAAAAAATCGCATGTTTTTCTTCTTCAAGATACAAAATCCGTGACAACGATTTCTTATTGAAAACTTGAATTTTTACAGTTTTTTGAATGAATATCGTTACATTTGCTTGAATTAAAGCAAAAAGTATAAAAATAATGGTTTCAGTGGTTATATTTGAAAATAGTGAAGAAATACTCAAAATATGCTTCTTTGGCCGTGAAACGTCGATTTTGAAAATGTTATTAAAAATCGAGGTACATTTGTATTTATTGTTCAATCGAGATGAAATCACTTTTAATGAGTGTTTTATAGGGAATTAAGCTGAATTCGGTCAAAAATTTCTCCAGAAAAAAATGCATTCAAAAAAGTACCGAAAAAATCGCATGTTTTTCTTCTTCAAGATACAAAATCCGTGACAACGATTTCTTATTGAAAACTTGAATTTTTACAGTTTTTTGAATGAATATCGTTACATTTGCTTGAATTAAAGCAAAAAGTATAAAAATAATGGTTTCAGTGGTTATATTTGAAAATAGTGAAGAAATACTCAAAATATGCTTCTTTGGCCGTGAAACGTTGATTTTGAAAATGTTATTAAAAACCGAGGTACATTTTTATTTATTGTTCAATCGAGATGAAATCACTTTTAATGAGTGTTTTATAGGGAATTAAGCTGATTTCGGTCAAAAATTTGTCCAGAAAAAAATGCATTCAAAAGTGTACCGAAAAAATCGCATGTTTTTCTTCTTCAGATACAAAATCCTTGACAACGATTTCTTATTTAAAATTGAATTTTAACAGTTTGTTGAATGAATATCGTTACATTTGCTTGAATTAACGCAAAAATTACAAAAATAATGGTTTCAGTGGTTATATTTGATAACAGTGAACAAATACTCAAAATGTTTTTCTTAGGCCGAGTTACGTCGATTTTGAAAATGTTATTAAAATCGAGGTAAATTTTTAATTATTGTTCAATCGAGATGAAATCACTTTCAATGAGTGTTTTAAAGGGAATTAAGCTGAATTCGGTCAAACATTTCTCCAGAAAAAAATGCATTCAAAAGTGTACCGAAAAAATCGCATGTTTTTCTTCTTCAAGATACAAAATCCGTGACAACGATTTCTTATTGAAAAATTGAATTTTAACAGTTTTTTGAATGAATATCGTTACATTTGCTTGAATTAAAGCAAAAAGTATAAAAATAATGGTTTCAGTGGTTATATTTGAAAATAGTGAAGAAATACTCAAAATATGCTTCTTTGGCCGTGAAACGTCGATTTTGAAAATGTTATTAAAAATCGAGGTACATTTTTATTTATTGTTCAATCGAGATGAAGTCACTTTTAATGAGTGTTTTATAAGGAATTAAGCTGAATTCGGTCAAAAATTTCTCCACAAAAAAATGCATTCAAAAAAGTACCGAAAAAATCGCATGTTTTTCTTCTTCAAGATACAAAATCCGTGACAACGATTTCTTATTTAAAATTGAATTTTAACAGTTTGTTGAATGAATATCGTTACATTTGCTTGAATTAACGCAAAAATTACAAAAATAATGGTTTCAGTGGTTATATTTGATAACAGTGAACAAATACTCAAAATGTTTTTCTTAGGCCGAGTTACGTCGATTTTGAAAATGTTATTAAAATCGAGGTAAATTTTTAATTATTGTTCAATCGAGATGAAATCACTTTCAATGAGTGTTTTAAAGGGAATTAAGCTGAATTCGGTCAAACATTTCTCCAGAAAAAAATGCATTCAAAAGTGTACCGAAAAAATCGCATGTTTTTCTTCTTCAAGATACAAAATCCGTGACAACGATTTCTTATTGAAAAATTGAATTTTAACAGTTTTTTGAATGAATATCGTTACATTTGCTTGAATTAAAGCAAAAAGTATAAAAATAATGGTTTCAGTGGTTATAGTTGAAAATAGTGAAGAAATACTCAAAATATGCTTCTTTGGCCGTGAAACGTCGATTTTGAAAATGTTATTAAAAATCGAGGTACATTTTTATTTATTGTTCAATCGAGATGAAGTCACTTTTAATGAGTGTTTTATAAGGAATTAAGCTGAATTCGGTCAAAAATTTCTCCAGAAAAAAATGCATTCAAAAAAGTACCGAAAAAATCGCATGTTTTTCTTCTTCAAGATACAAAATCCGTGACAACGATTTCTTATTGAAAAATTTAATTTTAACAGTTTTTTGATTGAATATCGTTACATTTGCTTGAATTAAAGCAAAAAGTGTAAAAATAATGGTTTCAGTGAATATATTTGTAAATAGTGAAGAAATACTCAAAATATGCTTCGTTGGCGGTGAAACGTCGATTTTTAAAATGTTATTAAAAATCGAGGTAAATTTTTAATTATTGTTCAATCGAGATGAAATCACTTTCAATGAGTGTTTTATAGGGAATTAAGCTGAATTCGGTCAAAAATTTGTCCAGGAAAAAATTTCTTAAAAAGTGTACCGAAAAAATCGCATGTTTTTTTCTTCTAGATACAAAATCCGTGACAACGATTTCTTATTGGAAATTGAATTTTAACAGTTTTTTGAATGAATATCGTTATATTTGCTTGAATTAAAGCAAAAAGTACAAAAATAGTGGTTTGAGTGGTTATATTTTAACATAGTGAAAAAATTTTCAAAATGTGCTTCTCTGGCCGAGAAACGTCGATTTTGAAAATGTTATTAAAAATCGAGGTTCAATTTTATTTATTGATCAATCGAGATGAAATCACTTTTAATGAGTATTTTATAGGTAATTAAGCTGAATTCGGTCAAAAATTTGTCCATAAAAAAATTCCTTAAAAAGTGTACCGAAAAAATCGCATGTTTTTTTTCTTCTAGATACAAAATCCGTGACAACTATTTCTTATTGGAAATTGAATTTTAACAGTTTTTTGGATATATATCGTTATATTTGCTTGAATTAAAGCAAAAAGAACAAAAATAATGGTTTCAATGGTTATATTTTAAAATAGTGAAAAAATTCTCAAAATGTTTTTCTCTGACCGAGAAACGTCGATTTTGAAAATGTTATTAAAAATCGAGGTTCATTTTTATTTATTGATCAATCGAAATGAAATCACTTTTAATGAGTATTTTATAGGTAATAAAGCTGAATTCGGTCAAAAATTTGTCCAGAAAAAAATGCATTCAAAAGTGTACCGAAAAAATCGCTTGTTTTTTTCTTCAAGATACAAAATCCGTGAAAACGATTTCTTATTGGAAATTGAATTTTAACAGTTTGTTGGATGAATATCGTTATATTTGCTTGAATTAGAGCTAAAAGTACAAAAAAATGGTTTCAGTGGTTATATTTGAAAATAGTGAAAAAATTCTCAAAATGTGCTTCTCTGGCCGAGAAACGTCGATTTTGAAAATGTTATTAAAAATCGAGGTTCATTTTTATTTATTGATCAATCGAAATGAAGTCACTTTTAATGAGTATTTTATAGGTAATAAAGCTGAATTCGGTCAAAAATTTGTCCAGGAAAAAATTTCTTAAAAAGTGTACCGAAAAAATCGCATGTTTTTTTCTTCTAGATACAAAATCCGTGACAACGATTTCTTATTGGAAATTGAATTTTAACAGTTTTTTGAATGAATATCGTTATATTTGCTTGAATTAAAGCAAAAAGTACAAAAATAATGGTTTCATTGGTTATATTTTAAAATAGTGAAAAAATTCTCAAAATGTTTTTCTCTGGCCGAGAAACGTCGATTTTGAAAATGTTATTAAAAATCGAGGTTCATTTTTATTCATTGATCAATCGAAATGAAATCACTTTTAATGAGTATTTTATAGGTAATTAATTTGAATTCGGTCACACATTTGTCCAGGAAAAAATTTCTTAAAAAGTGTACCGAAAAAATCGCATGTTTTTTTTTCTTCAAGATACAAAATCCGTGACAACGATTTCTTATTGAAAATTGAATTTGAACAGTTTTTTGAATGAATATCGTTACATTTGCTTGAATTAAAGCAAAAAGTACAAAAATAGTGGTTTCAGTGGTTATATTTTAAAATAGTGAAAAAATTCTCAAAATATTTTTCTCTGGCCGAGAAACGTCGATTTTGAAAATGTTATTAAAAATCGAGGTTCATTTTTATTTATTGATCAATCGAAATGAAATCACTTTTAATGAGTATTTTATAGGTAATTAATTTGAATTCGGTCAAACATTTGTCCAGGAAAAAATTTCTTAAAAAGTGTACCGAAAAAATCGCATGTTTTTTTTCTTCAAGATACATAATCCGTGACAACGATTTCTTATTGAAAATTGAATTTGAACAGTTTTTTGAATGAATATCGTTATATTTGCTTGAATTAAAGCAAAAAGTACAAAAATAATGGTTTCAGTGGTTATATTTTAAAATAATGAAAAAATTCTCAAAATGTGCTTCTCTGGCCGAGAAACGTCGATTTTGAAAATGTTATTAAAACTCGAGGTACATTTTTATTTATTGATCAATCGATATGAAATCACTTTTAATGAGTATTTTATAGGTAAATAAGCTGAATTCGGTCAAAAATTTGTCCAGAAAAAAATTCATTAAAAACTGTACCGAAAAAATCGCATGTTTTTTTTCTTCAAGATACAAAATCCGTGACAACGATTTCTTATTGGAAATTGAATTTTAACAGTTTTTTGTATGAATATCGTTATATTTGCTTGAATTAAAGCAAAAAGTACAAAAATAGTGGTTTCAATGGTTCTATTTTAAAATAGTGAAAAAGTTCTCAAAATGTGCTTCTCTGGCCGAGAAACGTCGATTTTGAAAATGTTATTAAAAATCGAGGTTCAATTTTATTTATTGATCAATCGAGATAAAATCACTTTTAATGAGTATTTTATAGGTAATAAAGCTGAATTCGGTCAAAAATTTGTCCAGAAAAAAATGCATTCAAAAGTGTACCGAAAAAATCGCTTGTTTTTTTCTTCAAGATACAAAATCCGTGAAAACGATTTCTTATTGGAAATTGAATTTTAACAGTTTGTTGGATGAATATCGTTATATTTGCTTGAATTAGAGCTAAAAGTACAAAAAAATGGTTTCAGTGGTTATATTTGAAAATAGTGAAAACATTCTCAAAATGTGCTTCTCTGGCCGAGAGACGTCGATTTTGAAAATGTTATTAAAAATCGAGGTTCATTTTTATTTATTGATCAATCGAAATGAAGTCACTTTTAATGAGTATTTTATAGGTAATAAAGCTGAATTCGGTCAAAAATTTGTCCAGGAAAAAATTCCTTAAAAAGTGTACCGAAAAAATCGCATGTTTTTTTCTTCTAGATACAAAATCCGTGACAACGATTTCTTATTGGAAATTGAATTTTAACAGTTTTTTGAATGAATATCGTTATATTTGCTTGAATTAAAGCAAAAAGTACAAAAATAATGGTTTCATTGGTTATATTTTAAAATAGTGAAAAAATTCTCAAAATGTTTTTCTCTGGCCGAGAAACGTCGATTTTGAAAATGTTATTAAAAATCGAGGTTCATTTTTATTTATTGATCAATCGAAATTAAATCACTTTTAATGAGTATTTTATAGGTAATTAATTTGAATTCGGTCACACATTTGTCCAGGAAAAAATTTCTTAAAAAGTGTACCAAAAAAATCGCATGTTTTTTTTTCTTCAAGATACAAAATCCGTGACAACGATTTCTTATTGAAAATTGAATTTGAACAGTTTTTTGAATGAATATCGTTATATTTGCTTGAATTAAAGCAAAAAGTACAAAAATAGTGGTTTCAGTGGTTATATTTTAAAATAGTGAAAAAATTCTCAAAATGTGCTTCTCTGGCCGAGAAACGTCGATTTTGAAAATGTTATTAAAAATCGAGGTTCAATTTTATTTATTGATCAATCGAGATGAAATCACTTTTAATGAGTATTTTATAGGTAATAAAGCTGAATTCGGTCAAAAATTTGTCCAGAAAAAAATGCTTTCAAAAGTGTACCGAAAAATCGCTTGTTTTTTTCTTCAAGATACAAAATCCGTGACAACGATTTCTTATTGGAAATTGAATTTTAACAGTTTTTTGGATGAATATCGTTATATTTGCTTGAATTAAAGCAAAAAGTACAAAAAAATGGTTTCAGTGGTTATATTTGAAAATAGTGAAAACATTCTCAAAATGTGCTTCTCTGGCCGAGAGACGTCGATTTTGAAAATGTTATTAAAAATCGAGGTTCATTTTTATTTATTGATCAATCGAGATGAAATCACTTTTAATGAGTATTTTATAGGTAATTAAGCTGAATTCGGTCAAAAATTTGTCCAGAAAAAAATTCCTTAAAAAGTGTACCGAAAAAATCGCATGTTTTTTTCTTCAAGATACAAAATCCGTGACAACTATTTCTTATTGGAAATTCAATTTTAACAGTTTTTTGGATGAATATCGTTATATTTGCTTGAATTAAAGCAAAAAGTACAAAAATAATGGTTTCAGTGGTTATATTTTAAAATAATGAAATAATTCTCAAAATGTGCTTCTCTGGCCGAGAAACGTCGATTTTGAAAATGTTATTAAAAATCGAGGTTCATTTTTATTTATTGATCAATCGAAATGAAATCACTTTTAATGAGTATTTTATAGGTAATAAAGCTGAATTCGGTCAAAAATTTGTCCAGGAAAAAATTTCTTAAAAAGTGTACCGAAAAAATCGCATGTTTTTTTCTTCTAGATACAAAATCCGTGACAACGATTTCTTATTGGAAATTGAATTTTAACAGTTTTTTGAATGAATATCGTTATATTTGCTTGAATTAAAGCAAAAAGTACAAAAATAGTGGTTTCAGTGGTTATATTTTAAAATAGTGAAAAAATTTTCAAAATGTGCTTCTCTGGCCGAGATACGTCGATTTTGAAAATGTTATTAAAAATCGAGGTTCAATTTTATTTATTGATCAATCGAGATGAAATCACTTTTAATGAGTATTTTATAGGTAATTAAGCTGAATTCGGTCAAAAATTTGTCCAGAAAAAAATTCCTTAAAAAGTGTACCGAAAAAATCGCATGTTTTTTTTCTTCTAGATACAAAATCCGTGACAACTATTTCTTATTGGAAATTGAATTTTAACAGTTTTTTGGATATATATCGTTATATTTGCTTGAATTAAAGCAAAAAGTACAAAAATAGTGGTTTCAGTGGTTATATTTTAAAATAGTGAAAAAATTCTCAAAATGTGCTTCTCTGGCCGAGAAACGTCGATTTTGAAAATGTTATTAAAAATCGAGGTTCAATTTTATTTATTGATCAATCGAGATGAAATCACTTTTAATGAGTATTTTATAGGTAATTAAGCTGAATTCGGTCAAAAATTTGTCCAGAAAAAAATTCCTTAAAAAGTGTACCGAAAAAATCGCATGTTTTTTTTCTTCTAGATACAAAATCCGTGACAACTATTTCTTATTGGAAATTGAATTTTAACAGTTTTTTGGATATATATCGTTATATTTGCTTGAATTAAAGCAAAAAGAACAAAAATAATGGTTTCAATGGTTATATTTTAAAATAGTGAAAAAATTCTCAAAATGTTTTTCTCTGGCCGAGAAACGTCGATTTTGAAAATGTTATTAAAAATCGAGGTTCATTTTTATTTATTGATCAATCGAAATGAAATCACTTTTAATGAGTATTTTATAGGTAATTAATTTGAATTCGGTCAAACATTTGTCCAGAAAAAAATGCATTCAAAAGTGTACCGAAAAAATCGCATGTTTTTTTTCTTCAAGATACAAAATCCGTGACAACGATTTCTTATTGAAAACTTTAATTTAATTAACTTTCATCTTTATAAAACAATAACAAAAAGAAGATATGTTTGCCTTTTTCATATTTGGTGGAATTTGAAAGAGGAAACAAAAGTGAAAAAGGCAACGGCACGCAGTATTCCCAAGTACTGTATGCGCTCGACGCTGCTTAACTTCGGTTATCGGACGAGAACCGGTGTATTCAGCGTGATATGGCCGTTGCCGAGAGTGCTAGGTAATAATTCAAATTTAAATTAAGTGAGACAAATTAACCATCATCTTTTTAAAACAATAACAAACAGAAAATAAGTTTGCTCTTTTCATATCGGGTTGAATTTAAAAGAGGAAACAAAAGTGAAAAAGCCAACGGCTTGCAGTATTCCCAAGTACTGACTGCGCTCGACGCTGCTAACGTCGGTGATCGGACGAGAACCGGTGTTCTCAGCGTGATATGGCCGTTGCCGAGAGTGCTAGATAATAATTCGAATTTAAATTAAGTGAGACAAATTAACCTTCATCTTTTTAAAACAATAACAAAAAGAAAATATGTTTGCTTTTTTCATATCTATTGGAATTTAAAAGAGGAAAAAAAAGTGAAAAAGCTAACGGCACGCAGTGTTCCTAAGTGGTCGCCCTCCCAAATACTGACTGCGCTCGACGCTGCTTAATTTCGGTTATCGTACGAGAACCGGTGTATTCAGCGTTTTATGGCCGTTGCCGATAGTGCTAGTTAATAATTTGAATTAAATTAACTTTCATCTTTATAAAACAATAACAAAAAGAAGATATGTGTGCTTTTTTCAAATCGGGTGGAATATAAAAGAGGAAACAAAAGTGAAAAACCAACGGCACGCAGTATTCCCAAGTACTGACTGCGCTCGACGCTGCTAACGTCGGCGATCGGACGAGAACCGTTGTTCTCAGCGTGATATGGCCGTTGCCGAGAGTGCTAGATAATAATTCGAATTTAAATTATGTGAGACAAATTAACCTTCATCTTTTTAAAACAATGACAAAAAGAAAATATGTTTGCTTTTTTCATATCTATTGGAATTTAAAAGAGGAGAAAAAAAGTGAAAAAGCTAACGGCACGCAGTTGTTCCTAAGTGGTCGCCCTCCCAAGTACTGACTGCGCTCGACGCTGCTTAACTTCGGTGATCGGACGAGAACCGGTGTATTCAGCGTGATATGGCCGTTGCCGAGAGTGCTAGTTAATAGTTTGAACTTAATTAACCTTCATCTTTATAAAAAATAACAATAAGAAGATATGTTTGTTTTTTCATATCTGGTGGAATTTAAGAGGAAACAAAAGTGAAAAAGCCATCGGCAAGCAGTGTTCCCAAGTACTGACTGCGTTCGACGCTGCTTAACTTCGGTTATCGGACGAGAACCGGTGTATTCAGCGTGATATGGCCGTTGCCGAGAGTGCTAGTTAATAATTTGAATTTAATTAACTTTCATCTTTATAAAACAATAACAAAAAGAAGATATGTTTGCTTCTTTCATATCGGGTGGAATTTAAAAGAGGAAACAAAAGTGAAAAACCAACGGAACGCAGTATTCCCAAGTACTGTATGCGCTCGACGCTGCTTAACTTCGGTGATCGGACGAAAACCGGTGTTTTCAGCGTGATATGGCCGTTGCCGAGAGTGCTTGTTAATAATTCGAATTTAAATTAAGTGAGACAAATTAACCTTCATTATTTTAAAACAATAACAAAAAAACATGTTTGCTTTTTTCATATCTATTAAAATTTATAAGAGGAAAAAAAAGTGAAAAAATCAACGGCACGCAGTGTTCCTATGTGGTCTCCCTCGAAAGTAGTGACTGCGCTCGACGCTGCTTAACTTCGGTTATCGGACGAGAACCGGTGTATTAAGCGTGATATGGCCGTTGCCGAGAGTGCTAGTTAATAATTTGAATTTAATTAACTTTCATCTTTATAAAACAATAACAAAAAAGAAGATATGTTTGCTTTTTTCATATCTATTAAAATTTAAAAGAGGAAAAAAAAGTGAAAAAGCCAACGGCACGCAGTGTTCCTAAGTGGTCGCCCTCCCAAGTACTGACTGCGCTCGACGGTACTTAACTTCGGTGATAGGACTAGAACCGGTGTTTTCAGCGTGATATGGCCGTTGCCGAGAGTGCTAGTTAATAATTCGAATTTAAATTGAGTGAGACAAATTAACCTTCATCATTTTAAAACAATAACAAAAAGAAAACATGTTTGCTTTTTTCATATCTATTAAAATTTAAAAGAGGAATAAAAAGTGAAAAAGCCAACGACACGCAGTGTTCCTAAGTGGTCTCCCTCCCAAGTAGTGACTGCGCACGAGGCTGCTTAACTTCGGTTATCGGACGAGAACCGGTGAATTCAGCGTGATATGGCCGTTGCCGAGAATGCTAGTTAATAATTTGAATTTAATTAACTTTCTTCTTTATAAAACAATAACAAAAAGAAGATATGTTTGCTTTTTTCATATCTGGTGGAATTTGAAAGAGGAAACAAAAGTGAAAAAGCAAACGGCACGCAGTTTTCCCAAGTACTGACTGCGCTCGACGCTGCTAACGTCGGCGATCGGACGAGAACCGGTGTTCTCAGCGTGATATGGCCGTTGCCGAGAGTGCTAGATAATAATTCGAATTTAAATTAAGTGAGACAAATTAACCTTCATCTTTTTAAAACAATAACAAAAAGAAAATATGTTTGCTTTTTTCATATCTATTGGAATTTAAAAGAGGAAAAAAAAGTGAAAAAGCTAACGGCACGCAGTGTTCCTTAGTCGTCGCCCTCCCAAATACTGACTGCGCTCGACGCTGCTTAATTTCGGTTATCGTACGAGAACCGGTGTATTCAGCGTTTTATGGCCGTTGCCGATAGTGCTAGTTAATAATTTGAATTAAATTAACTTTCATCTTTATAAAACAATAACAAAAAGAAGATATGTGTGCTTTTTTCAAATCGGGTGGAATTTAAAAGAGGAAACAAAAGTGAAAAACCAACGGCACGCAGTATTCCCAAGTACTGACTGCGCTCGACGCTGCTAACGTCGGCGATCGGACGAGAACCGTTGTTCTCAGCGTGATATGGCCGTTGCCGAGAGTGCTAGATAATAATTCGAATTTAAATTAAGTGAGACAAATTAACCTTCATCTTTTTAAAACAATGACAAAAAGAAAATATGTTTGCTTTTTTCATATCTATTGGAATTTAAAAGAGGAAAAAAAAGTGAAAAAGCTAACGGCACGCAGTTGTTCCTAAGTGTTCGCCCTCCCAAGTACTGACTGCGCTCGACGCTGCTTAACTTCGGTGATCGGACGAAAACCGGTGTTTTCAGCGTGATATGGCCGTTGCCGAGAGTGCTAGTTAATAATTTGAACTTAATTAACCTTCATCTTTATAAAAAATAACAATAAGAAGATATGTTTGTTTTTTCATATCTGGTGGAATTTAAGAGGAAACAAAAGTGAAAAAGCCATCGGCATGCAGTGTTCCCAAGTACTGACTGCGCTCGACGCTGCTTAACTTCGGTGATCGGACGAGAACCGGTGTATTCAGCGTGATATGGCCGTTGCCGAGAGTGCTAGTTAATAATTTGAACTTAATTAACCTTCATCTTTATAAAAAATAACAATAAGAAGATATGTTTGTTTTTTCATATCTGGTGGAATTTAAGAGGAAACAAAAGTGAAAAAGCCATCGGCAAGCAGTGTTCCCAAGTACTGACTGCGCTCGACGCTGCTTAACTTCGGTTATCGGACGAGAATCGGTGTATTCAGCGTGATATGGCCGTTGCCGAGAGTGCTAGTTAATAATTTGAATTTAATTAACTTTCATCTTTATAAAACAATAACAAAAAGAAGATATGTTTGCTTCTTTCATATCGGGTGGAATTTAAAAGAGGAAACAAAAGTGAAAAACCAACGGAACGCAGTATTCCCAAGTACTGTATGCGCTCGACGCTGCTTAACTTCGGTGATCGGACGAAAACTGGTGTTTTCAGCGTGATATGGCCGTTGCCGAGAGTGCTTGTTAATAATTCGAATTTAAATTAAGTGAGACAAATTAACCTTCATCATTTTAAAACAATAACAAAAAAACATGTTTGCTTTTTTCATATCTATTAAAATTTATAAGAGGAAAAAAAAAGTGAAAAAATCAACGGCACGCAGTGTTCCTAAGTGGTCTCCCTCGAAAGTAGTGACTGCGCTCGACGCTGCTTAACTTCGGTTATCGGACGAGAACCGGTGTATTAAGCGTGATATGGCCGTTGCCGAGAGTGCTAGTTAATAATTTGAATTTAATTAACTTTCATCTTTATAAAACAATAACAAAAAAGAAGATATGTTTGCTTTTTTCATATCTATTAAAATTTAAAAGAGGAAAAAAAAGTGAAAAAGCCAACGGCACGCAGTGTTCCTAAGTGGTCGCCCTCCCAAGTACTGACTGCGCTCGACGGTGCTTAACTTCGGTGATAGGACTAGAACCGGTGTTTTCAGCGTGATATGGCCGTTGCCGAGAGTGCTAGTTAATAATTTGAATTTAATTAACTTTCATCTTTATAAAACAATAACAAAAAGAAAACATGTTTGCTTTTTTCATATCTATTAAAATTTAAATGGGGAAGAAAAATTGAAAAAGCCAACGGCACGCAGTGTTCCTAAGTGGTCTCTCTCCCAAGTAGTGACTGCGCTCGACGCTGCTTCACTTCGGTTATCGGACGAGAACCGGTGTATTCAGCGTGATATGGCCGTTGCCGAGAGTGCTAAATAATAATTTGAATTTAATTAACTTTCATCATTATAAAACAATAACAAAAAGAAGATATGTTTGCTTTTTTCATATCTGGTAGAATTTGAAAGAGGAAACAAAAGTGAAAAAGCAAACGGCACGCAGTATTCCCAAGTACTGACTGCGCTCGACGCTGCTAACGTCGGCGATCGGACGAGAACCGGTGTTCTCAGCGTGATATGGCCGTTGCCGAGAGTGCTAGATAATAATTCGAATTTAAATTAAGTGAGACAAATTAACCTTCATCTTTTTCAAACAATAACAAAAAGAAAATATGTTTGCTTTTTTCATATCTATTGGAATTTAAAAGAGGAAAAAAAAGTGAAAAAGCTAACAGCACGCAATGTTCCTAAGTGGTCGCCCTCCCAAGTACTGACTGCGCTCGACGCTGCTTAACTTTGGTTATCGGACGAGAACTGGTGTATTCAGCGTGATATGGCCATTGCCGAGAGTGCTAGTTAATAATTTGAATTTAATTAACCTTCATCTTTATAAAACAATAACAAAAAGAAGATATGTTTGCTTTTTTAATATCTGGTGGAATTTAAAAGAGGAAACAAAAGTGAAAAAACAAACGGCACGCAGTATTCCCAAGTACTGTATGCGCTCGACGCTGCTTAACTTCGGTGATCGGACGTGAACCGGTCTTTTCAGCGTGATATGGCCGTTGCCGAGAGTGCTAGTTAATAATTCGAATTTAAATTAAGTGAGACAAATTAACCTTCATCATTTTAAAACAATAACAAAAAGAAAACATGTTTGCTTTTTTCATATCTATTAAAATTTAAAAGAGGAAAAAAAAGTGAAAAAGCCAACGGCACGCAGTGTTCCTAAGTGGTCTCCCTCCCAAGTAGTGACTGCGCTCGACGCTGCTTAACTTCGGTTATCGGACGAGAACCGGTGTATTCAGCGTGATATGGCCGTTGCCGAGAGTGCTAGTTAATAATTTGAATTTAATTAACCTTCATCTTTATAAAACAATAACAAAAAGAAGATATGTTTGCTTTTTTCATATCTGGTGGAATTTAAAAGAGGAAACAAAAGTGAAAAAACAAACGGCACGCAGTATTCCCAAGTACTGTATGCGCTCGACGCTGCTTAACTTCGGTGATCGGACGTGAACCGGTGTTTTCTGCGTGATATGGCCGTTGTCGAGAGTGCTAGTTAATAATTCGAATTTAAATTAAGTGAGACAAATTAACCTTCATCATTTTAAAACAATAACAAAAAGAAAACATGTTTGCTTTTTTCATATCTATTAAAATTTAAATGGGGAAAAAAAGTGAAAAAGCCAAAGGCACGCAGTGTTCCTAAGTGGTCTCCCTCCCAAGTAGTGACTGCGCTCGACGCTGCTTAACTTCGGTTATCGGACGAGAACCGGTGAATTCAGCGTGATATGGCCGTTGCCGAGAATGCTAGTTAATAATTTGAATTTAATTAACTTTCTTCTTTATAAAACAATAACAAAAAGAAGATATGTTTGCTTTTTTCATATCTGGTGGAATTTGAAAGAGGAAACAAAAGTGAAAAGGCAAACGGCACGCAGTATTCCCAAGTACTGACTGCGCTCGACGCTGCTAACGTCGGCGATCGGACGAGAACCGGTGTTCTCAGCGTGATATGGCCGTTGCCGAGAGTGCTAGATAATAATTCGAATTTAAATTAAGTGAGACAAATTAACCTTCATCTTTTTCATACAATAACAAAAAGAAAATATGTTTGCTTTTTTCATATCTATTGGAATTTAAAAGAGGAAAAAAAAGTGAAAAAGCTAACGGCACGCAGTGTTCCTAAGTGGTCGCCCTCCCAAGTACTGACTGCGCTCGACGCTGCTTAACTTCGGTTATTGTTAGAAGGTTACTTTTGATTTTTGAAAATAAACTTTGCAGGCTCGTAACTCTGGTTCTACCAGAGATACGGGGATGTAAATAATGTGACCTTGACAAAAATGTTCGGATAATTATAAAGGTCTTTGCATGTTCAAGGAAAATAAAAACTTCGCGGTTTCGAATCAATGGCCTTCCGGGAGTGAGGCGGATGCGATAACCGCTACACTAAAGATATGTTATTATTTTTAATCGAAAGAACAGGGTCAAGTAATTAAGCAATACGTGAACAAACAAACCCCTCCATAGAAAATGCATTAGACTATACTTTGCAAGGCCCATAACTCTGTGTCTACTAGAGATACCGGGATGTCCTTAGGATATGTTATAGTCCAATTTGTCATTCATCTAACCATACTAAAAACTTTGGGCTACGACAAACAGGGGCCGAGTACTTAAGCGAAACGTAAAGAAACAAACCCCCTCCATAGGAAATGAGTTAGACTATACTTTGCAGGCTCGTAACTCTGTTTCCACTGGAGATACGGGGATGTCCTTTGAGTATGTTATAGTCCAATTTGTCCCCCATCTAACCATACTAAAAACATTGAGCTACGACAAACAGGGGCCGAGTAATTAAGCTGTTGGGTTCCAAGACTTTGGGATTACTGCCATACGAAGCTCTTTCGGGAGTACGCTGCACTTGAGCCGTCGTTAACGATGTGCTCTGACAAAACCGTTACCAGCTTTGATTTCACTAAGCCATTCAGCATCCACTTTCCCAGTCGGGCCGAGTGGACTAACCTGCTGCCTCTTGGCACTGGGGGTGAAACTATTTGGTTCACCGATGGTTCCAAGACTGATTCCGGCGCTGGCGCCGGCTATTACTGCCAAACTACAAGGGTCGGTTTTTCTGCTTGCTTGGGCACCTTTGCTAGTGTGTTCCAAGCGGAAATTGCCGCGATCTGTTATTGCGCAGACTACTGCATTAACAAAGGGTATAACGGACGGACTGTGAGGATCTATTCTGACAGTCAGGCCGCCCTGAATGCGCTGGACCAGTGTCAGATTACCTCTCAACTGGTGCGTAGCTGCCTTGATCTGCTAGCGCAACTGGCGTCCTGCAACAGGGTTCTGTTGTACTGGGTGCCAGGGCATAGCGGTTATTATGGCAATGAGCAAGCCGATAGATTTGCGAAAAGGGGCGCGGAGGCCAAGCTCTTGGGGCCGGAGCCGGCCGTCCCCATCCCCTACGGGCATGTCAAACGGAGCCTGCATGACAGGATGACTGTCATACAAAACCAGCTCTGGCATGACATGGATGGCCAGAGACAGACAAAACAGTTAGTCAATGGTCCCTGCAGGTCTCGTGCTAGAGACCTAATTTCGCTCAGCAGATGGGATATTAGGCTGGCCACCGGTCTTCTGACCGGACACTGTCGGCTAAATAGGCACCTCCATCTGATGGGTCTTGCTGACGACCCCCTCTGCAGGTCGTGCCAGGAGAAGGAAGAAACATCCGCTCACGTACTTTGCGAGTGCGACTTCTTCGCCTCGCTTAGACTAGAACATTTTGATTCACACACTGTGGAGCCCTCGCGGGTCTCCTCTTTTACGGTGGAGCGAATTCTTCGCTACGCTGTGGCTACGGGCCTATTCAAGGCCTGATTTTGAGGTTGCACAATATGCCTTTGGCATCGGTGCTAGGGCGTGAGCCCCGCCTCATCAACAATAATAAATAATAATAATTAAGCTAAACGTAAACAAACAACCCGTCCTTAGGAAATGCATTAGACTATACTTTGCAGGCCCATAACTCTGTGTCTACTAGAGATACGGGGATGTAATTAGGATATGTTATAGTGCAAATTGTCCCCCATCTAACCATACTAAAAACATTGAGCTACGACAAACAAGGGCCGAGATATTAAGCAAAATGTTCGTCAACTTTGGTATCGTCTCACTTATTTTTATTATGTTACTTATGATTTTTGCACTAAACTTTGGAGGCTCATAACTCTTGTTCTACAAGAGATACTGGGATCTCCTTTGGAAATGTTATAGTACTCTTTGCTCCCCATACAAGGATACTTTAAACTTGAGGCTACCTCAATATCGTCGTCAACTTATTTTTTGTCTCACTTATTGTTAGAAGGTTACTTTTGATTTTTGAAAATAAACTTTGCAGGCTCGTAACTCTGGTTCTACCAGAGATACGGGGATGTAAATAATGTGACCTTGACACAAATGTTCGGATAATTATAAAGGTCTTTGCATGTATTTCCTATGAAGGGGTTTGTTTGTTTACGATTAGCTTAATTACTCGACAGAGTAGAAACAGAGTTACGAGCCTGCAAAGTTTATTTTCAAAAATCAAGTAACCTTCTAACAATAAGTGAGACAAAAAATAAAATGACGACGATATTGAGGTAGCCTCAAGTTTAAATTATCCTTGTATGGGGAGCAAAGAGTACTAAAACATATCCAAAGGAGATCCCAGTATCTCTTGTAGAACAAGAGCTATGAGCCTCCAAAGTTTAGTGCAAAAATCATAAGTAACATAATAAAAATAAGTGAGACGATAACAAAGTTGACGAACATTTTGCTTAATATCTCGGCCCTTGTTTGTCGTAGCTCAATTTTTTTAGTATGGTTAGATGGGGGACAATTTGGACTATAACATATCCTAAGGACATCCCCGTATCTCTAGTAGACACAGAGTTATGGGCCTGCAAAGTATAGTCTAATGCATTTCCTAAGGACGGGTTGTTTGTTTACGTTTAGCTTAATTACTCGGCCCCTGTTTGTCGTAGCTCAATGTTTTTAGTATGGTTAGATGGGGGACAAATTGGACTATAACATACTCAAAGGACATCCCCGTATCTACAGTAGAAACAGAGTTACGAGCCTGAAAAGTATAGTCTAATGCATTTTCTATAGAGGGGTTTGTTTGTTCACGTATTGCTTAATTACTTGACCCTGTTCTTTCGATTAAAAATAATAACATATCTTTAGTGTAGCGGTTATCGCATCCGCCTCACTCCCGGAAGGCCACAGGTTCGAAACCGCGAAGTTTTTTTTTATAATTATCCGAACATTTGTGTCAAGGTCACATTATTTACATCCCCGTATCTCTGGTAGAACCAGAGTTACCAGCCTCCAGAATTTAGTCTAATGTATTTCCTATGGAGGGGTTTGTTTGTTTACGATTAGCTTAATTACTCGACTACTGTTTGTCGTAGCCCTAATTCTTAGTATGGCTAGATGGGGGACAAATTGGTCTATAACATACTCAAAGGACATCCCCGTATCTCCAGTAGAAACAGAGTTACGAGCCTAAAAAGTTTATTTTCAAAAATCAAAAGTAACCTTCTAACAATAAGTGAGACAAAAAATAAGTTGACGACGATATTGAGGTAGCCTCAAGTTTAAAGTATCCTTGTATGGGGAGCAAAGAGTACTATAACATATCCAAAGGAGATCCCAGTATCTCTTGTAGAACAAGAGTTATGAGCCTCCAAAGTTTAGTGCAAAAATCATAAGTAACATAATAAAAATAAGTGAGACGATACCAAAGTTGACGAACATTTTGCTTAATATCTCGGCCCTTGTTTGCCGTAGCTCAATGTTTTTAGTATGGTTAGATGGGGGACAATTTGGACTATAACATATCCTAAGGACATCCCCGTATCTCTAGTAGACACAGAGTTATGGGCCTGCAAAATAGAGTCTAATGCATTTCCTAAGGACGGGTTGTTTGTTTACGTTTAGCTTAATTACTCGGCCCCTGTTTGTCGTAGCTCAATGTTTTTAGTACGGTTAGATGGGGGACAATTTGGACTATAACATATCCTAAGGACATCCCCGTATCTCTAGTAGACACAGAGTTATGGGCCTGCAAAGTATAGTCTAATGCATTTCCTAAGGACGGGTTGTTTGTTTACGTTTAGCTTAATTACTCGGCCCCTGTTTGTCGTAGCTCAATGTTTTTAGTATGGTCAGATGGGGGACAAATTGGACTATAACATACTCAAAGGACATCCCCGTATCTCCAGTGGAAACAGAGTTACGAGCCTGCAAAATTATAGTCTAACTCATTTCCTGTGGAGGGGGTTTGTTTCTTTACGTTTCGCTTAAGTACTCGGCCCCTGTTTGTCGTAGCCCAAAGTTTTTAGTATGGTTAGATGGAGGACAAATTGGACTATAACATATCCTAAGGACATCCCGGTATCTCTAAAAGACACAGAGTTATGGGCCTTGCAAAGTATAGTCTAATGCATTTTCTATGGAGGGGTTTGTTTGTTTCTTGTATTGCTTAATTACTTGACCCTGTTCTTTCGATTAAAAATAATAACATATCTTTAGTATAGCGGTTATCGCATCCGCCTCACTCCCGAAGGCCACAGGTTCGAAACCGCGAAGTTTTTTTTTATAATTATCCGAACATTTGTGTCAAGGTCACATTATTTACATCCCCGTATCTCTGGTAGAACCAGAGTTACGAGCCTCCAGAATTTAGTCTAATGGATTTCCTATGGAGGGGTTTGTTTGTTTACGATTAGCTTAATTACTCGACTATTGTTTGTCGTAGCTCAATGTTTTTAGTATGGTTAGATGGGGGACAAATTGGACTATAACATACTCAAAGGACATCCCCGTATCTCCAGTAGAAACAGAGTTACGAGCCTGCAAAGTATAGTCTAATGCATTTTCTATGGAGGGGTTTGTTTGTTCACGTATTGCTTAATTACTTGACCCTGTTCTTTCGATTAAAAATAATAACATATCTTTAGTGTAGCGGTTATCGCATCCGCCTCACTCCCGGAAGGCCACAGGTTCGAAACCGCGAAGTTTTTTTTTTTTTTGCTTGGAACATGCAAAGACCTTTATAATTATCCGAACATTTGTGTCAAGGTCACATTATTTACATCCCCGTATCTCTGGTAGAACCAGAGTTACGAGCCTGCAAAGTATATTTTCAAAAATCAAAAGTAACCTTCTAACAATAAGTGAGACAAAAAGTAAGTTGACGACGATATTGAGGTAGCCTCAAGTTTAAAGTATCCTTGTATGGGGAGCAAAGAGTACTATAACATATCCAAAGGAGATCCCAGTATCTCTTGTAGAACAAGAGTTATGAGCCTCCAAAGTTTAGTGCAAAAATCATAAATAACATAATAAAAATAAGTGAGACGATACCAAAGTTGACGAACATTTTGCTTAATATCTCGGCCCCTGTTTGTCGTAGCTCAATGTTTTTAGTATGGTTAGATGGGTGACAAATTGGACAATAACATACTCAAAGGACATCCCCGTATCTTCAGTAGAAACAGAGTTACGAGCCTGCAAAGTATAGTCTAATGCATTTCCTATGGAGGGGGTTTGTTTCGTTACGTTTTGCTTAATATCTCGGCCCCTGTTTGTCGTAGATCAATGTTTTTTGTATGGTTAGATGGGAGACAAATTGGACTAAAACATACTCAAAGGACATCCCCGTATATCCAGTAGAAACAGAGTTACGAGCCTGCAAAGTATAGTATAATGCATTTTCTATGGAGGGGTTTGTTTGTTCACGTATTGCTTAATTACTTGACCCTGTTCTTTCGATTAATAATAATAACATATATTTAGTGTAGCGGTTATCGCATCCGCCTCACTCCCGGAAGGCCACAGGTTCGAAACCGCGAAGTTTTTTTTTTTGCTTGGAACATGCAAAGACCTTTATAATTATCCGAACATTTGTGTCAAGGTCACATTATTTACATCCCCGTATCTCTGGTAGAACCAGAGTTACGAGCCTGCAAAGTTTATTTTCAAAAATCAAAAGTAGACTTCTAACAATAAGTGAGACAAAAAATAAGTTGACGACGATATTGAGGTAGCCTCAAGTTTAAAGTATCCTTGTATGGGGAGCAAAGAGTACTATAACATATCCAAAGGAGATCCCAGTATCTCTTGTAGAACAAGAGTTATGAGCCTCCAAAGTTTAGTGCAAAAATCATAAGTAACATAATAAAAATAAGTGAGACGATACCAAAGTTGACGAACATTTTGCTTAATATCTCGGCCCTTGTTTGCCGTAGCTCAATGTTTTTAGTATGGTTAGATGGGGGACAATTTGGACTATAACATATCCTAAGGACATCCCCGTATCTCTAGTAGACACAGAGTTATGGGCCTGCAAAATATAGTCTAATGCATTTCCTATGGACGGGTTGTTTGTTTACGTTTAGCTTAATTACTCGGCCCCTGTTTGTCGTAGCTCAATATTTTTAGTATGGTTAGATGGGGGACAAATTGGACTATACCATACTCAAAGAACATCCCCGTATCTCCAGTAGAAACAGAGTTACGAGCCTGCAAAGTATAGTCTAATGCATTTCCTATGGAGGGGGTTTGTTTCGTTACGTTTTGCTTAAGTACTCGGCCCCTGTTTGTCGTAGCCCAAAGTTTTTAGTATGGTTAGATGGGGGACAATTTGGACTATAACATATCCTAAGGACATCCCCGTATCTCTAGTAGACACAGAGTTATGGGCCTGCAAAGTATAGTCTAATGCATTTCCTATGGAGGGGTTTGTTTGTTTACGATTAGCTTAATTACTCGACTACTATTTGTCGTAGCTCAATGTTTTTAGTATGATTAGATGGGGGACAAATTGGACTATAACATACTCAAAGGACATCCCCGTATCTCCAGTAGATACAGAGTTACGAGCCTGTAAAGTATAGTCTAATGCATTTTCTATGGAGGGGTTTGTTTGTTCACGTATTGCTTAATTACTTGACCCTGTTCTTTCGATTAAAAATAATAACATATCTTTAGTGTAGCGGTTATCGCATCCGCCTCACTCTCGGAAGGCCACAGGTTCGAAACCGCGAAGTTTTTTTTTATAATTATCCGAACATTTGTGTCAAGGTCACATTATTTACATCCCCGTATCTCTGGTAGAACCAGAGTTACGAGCCTCCAGAATTTAGTCTAATGGATTTCCTATGGAGGGGTTTGTTTGTTTACGATTAGCTTAATTACTCGACTACTGTTTGTCGTAGCCCTAATTCTTAGTATGGCTAGATGTTGGACAAATTGGTCTATAACATACTCAAAGGACATCCCCGTATCTCCAGTAGAAACAGAGTTACGAGCCTGCAAAGTATAGTCTAATGCATTTTCTATGGAGGGGTTTGTTTGTTCACGTATTGCTTAATTACTTGACCCTGTTCCTTCGATTAAAAATAATAACATATCTTTAGTGTAGCGGTTATCGCATCCGCCTCACTCCCGGAAGGCCACAGGTTCGAAACCGCGAAGTTTTTTTTTTTTTTTGCTTGGAACATGCAAAGACCTTTATAATTATTCGAACATTTGTGTCAAGGTCACATTATTTACATCCCCGTATCTCTGGTAGAACCAGAGTTACGAGCCTGCAAAGTATATTTTCAAAAATAAAAAGTAACCTTCTAACAATAAGTGAGACAAAAAGTAAGTTGACGACGATATTGAGGTAGCCTCAAGTTTAAAGTATCCTTGTATGGGGAGCAAAGAGTACTATAACATATCCAAAGGAGATCCCAGTATCTCTTGTAGAACAAGAGTTATGAGCCTCCAAAGTTTAGTGCAAAAATCATAAATAACATAATAAAAATAAGTGAGACGATACCAAAGTTGACGAACATTTTGCTTAATATCTCGGCCCCTGTTTGTCGTAGCTCAATGTTTTTAGTATGGTTAGATGGGTGACAAATTGGACAATAACATACTCAAAGGACATCCCCGTATCTCCAGTTTTTAATTTTAACAGTTTTTTGGATGAATATCGTTATATTTGCTTGAATTAAAGCAAAAAGTACAAAAATAATGGTTTCAGTGGTTATATTTTAAAACAGTGAAAAAATTCTCAAAATGTGCTTCTCTGGCCGAGAAACGTCGATTTTGAAAATGTTATTAAAACTCGAGGTACATTTTTATTTATTGATCAATCGATATGAAATTACTTTTAATGAGTATTTTATAGGTAAATAAGCTGAATTCGGTCAAAAATTTGTCCAGAAAAAAATTCATTAAAAAGTGTACCGATAAAATCGCATGTTTTTTTTCTTCAAGATACAAAATCCGTGACAACGATTTCTTATTGGAAATTGAATTTTAACAGTTTTTTGGATGAATATCGTTATATTTGCTTGAATTAAAGCAAAAAGTACAAAAATAATGGTTTCAGTGGTTATATTTTAAAACAGTGAAAAAATTCTCAAAATGTGCTTCTCTGGCCGAGAAACGTCGATTTTGAAAATGTTATTAAAACTCGAGGTACATTTTTATTTATTGATCAATCGATATGAAATCACTTGTAATGAGTATTTTATAGGTAAATAAGCTGAATTCGGTCAAAAATTTGTCCAGAAAAAAATGCATTCAAAAGTGTACCGAAAAAATCGCATGTTTTTTTTCTTCAAGATACAAAATCCGTGACAACGATTTCTTATTGGAAATTGAATTTTAACAGTTTTTTGGATGAATTTCGTTATATTTGCTTGAATTAAAGCAAAAAGTACAAAAATAATGGTTTCAATGGTTATATTTTAAAACAGTGAAAAAATTCTCAAAATGTTTTTCTCTGGCCGAGAAACGGCGATTTTGAAAATGTTATTAAAACTCGAGGTACATTTTAATTTATTGATCAATCGATATGAAATCACTTTTAATGAGTATTTTATAGGTAAATAAGCTGAATTCGGTCAAAAATTTGTCCAGAAAAAAATTCATTAAAAAGTGTACCGAAAAAATCGCATGTTTTTTTCTTCAAGATACAAAATCCGTGACAACGATTTCTTATTGGAAATTGAATTTTAAAAGTTTTTTGGATGAATATCGTTATATTTGCTTGAATTAAAGCAAAAAGTACAAAAAAAATGGTTTCAGTGGTTATATTTTAAAATAGTGAAAAAATTCTCAAAATGTGCTTCTCTGGCCGAGAAACGTCGATTTTGAAAATGTTATTAAAAATAAAGGTACATTTTTATTTATTGATCAATCGATATGAAATCACTTTTAATGAGTATTTTATAGGTAAATAAGCTGAATTCGGTCAAAAATTTGTCCAGAAAAAAATGCATTCAAAAGTGTACCGAAAAAATCGCATGTTTTTTTTCTTCAAGATACAAAATCCGTGACAACGACTTCTTATTGGAAATTGAATTTTAACAGTTTTTTGGATGAATTTCGTTATATTTGCTTGAATTAAAGCAAAAAGTACAAAAAAAATGGTTTCAGTGGTTATATTTTAAAATAGTGAAAAAATTCTCAAAATGTGCTTCTCTGGCCGAGAAACGTCGATTTTGAAAATGTTATTAAAAATAAAGGTACATTTTTATTTATTGATCAATCGATATGAAATCACTTTTAATGAGTATTTTATAGGTAAATAAGCTGAATTCGGTCAAAAATTTGCCCAGAAAAAAATTCATTAAAAAGTGTACCGAAAAGATCGCATGTTTTTTTCTTCAAGATACAAAATCCATGACAACGATTTCTTATTGGAAATTGAATTTGAACAGTTTTTTGGATGAATATCGTTATATTTGCTTGAATTAAAGCAAAAAGTACAAAAATAATGGTTTCAGTGGTTATATTTGAAAATATTGAAAAAATTCTCAAAATGTGCTTCTCTGGCCGAGAAACGTCGATTTTGAAAATGGTATTAAAACTCGAGGTACATTTTAATTTATTGATCAATCGATATGAAATCACTTTTAATGAGTATTTTATAGGTAAATAAGCTGAATTCGGTCAAAAATTTGTCCAGAAAAAAATTCATTAAAAAGTGTACCGAAAAAATTGCATGTTTTTTTCTTCAAGATACAAAATCCGTGACAACGATTTCTTATTGGAAATTGAATTTTAACAGTTTTTTGGATGAATATCGTTATATTTGCTTGAATTAAAGCAAAAAGTACAAAAATAATGGTTTCAGTGGTTATATTTTAAAATAGTGAAAAAATTCTCAAAATGTGCTTCTCTGGCCGAGAAACGTCGATTTTGAAAATGTTATTAAAAATAAAGGTACATTTTTATTTATTGATCAATCGATATGAAATCACTTTTAATGAGTATTTTATAGGTAAATAAGCTGAATTCGGTCAAAAATTTGTCCAGAAAAAAATGCATTAAAAATGTACCGAAAAAATCGCATGTTTTTTTCTTCAAGATACAAAATCCGTGACAACGATTTCTTATTGAAAATTGAATTTGAACAGTTTTTTGAATGAATATCGTTATATTTGCTTGAATTAAAGCAAAAAGAACAAAAATAATGGTTTCAGTGGTTATATTTGAAAATATTGAAAAAATTCTCAAAATGTGCTTCTCTGGCCGAGAAACGTCGATTTTGAAAATGGTATTAAAACTCGAGGTACATTTTAATTTATTGATCAATCGATATGAAATCACTTTTAATGAGTATTTTATAGGTAAATAAGCTGAATTCGGTCAAAAATTTGTCCAGAAAAAAATTCATTAAAAAGTGTACCGAAAAAATCGCATGTTTTTTTCTTCAAGATACAAAATCCGTGACAACGATTTCTTATTGGAAATTGAATTTTAACAGTTTTTTGGATGAATATCGTTATATTTGCTTGAATTAAAGCAAAAAGTACAAAAATAATGGTTTCAGTGGTTATATTTTAAAACAGTGAAAAAATTCTCAAAATGTGCTTCTCTGGCCGAGAAACGTCGATTTTGAAAATGTTATTAAAAATAAAGGTACATTTTTATTTATTGATCAATCGATATGAAATCACTTTTAATGAGTATTTTATAGGTAAATAAGCTGAATTCGGTCAAAAATTTGTCCAGAAAAAAATGCATTCAAAAGTGTACCGAAAAAATCGCATGTTTTTTTTCTTCAAGATACAAAATCCGTGACAACGATTTCTTATTGGAAATTGAATTTTAATAGTTTTTTGGATGAATTTCGTTATATTTGCTTGAATTAAAGCAAAAAGTACAAAAATAATGGTTTCAATGGTTATATTTTAAAATTGTGAAAAAATTCTCAAAATGTGCTTCTCTGGCCGAGAAACGTCGATTTTGAAAATGGTATTAAATCTCGAGGTACATTTTAATTTATTGATCAATCGATATGAAATCACTTTTAATGAGTATTTTATAGGTAAATAAGCTGAATTCGGTCAAAAATTTGTCCAGAAAAAAATTCATTAAAAAGTGTACCGAAAAAATTGCATGTTTTTTTCTTCAAGATACAAAATCCGTGACAACGACTTCTTATTGGAAATTGAATTTTAACAGTTTTTTGGATGAATTTCGTTATATTTGCTTGAATTAAAGCAAAAAGTACAAAAAAAAATGGTTTCAGTGGTTATATTTTAAAATAGTGAAAAAATTCTCAAAATGTGCTTCTCTGGCCGAGAAACGTCGATTTTGAAAATGTTATTAAAAATAAAGGTACATTTTTATTTATTGATCAATCGATATGAAATCACTTTTAATGAGTATATTATAGGTAAATAAGCTGAATTCGGTCAAAAATTTGCCCAGAAAAAAATTCATTAAAAAGTGTACCGAAAAGATCGCATGTTTTTTTCTTCAAGATACAAAATCCATGACAACGATTTCTTATTGGAAATTGAATTTGAACAGTTTTTTGGATGAATATCGTTATATTTGCTTGAATTAAAGCAAAAAGTACAAAAATAATGGTTTCAGTGGTTATATTTGAAAATATTGAAAAAATTCTCAAAATGTGCTTCTCTGGCCGAGAAACGTCGATTTTGAAAATGGTATTAAAACTCGAGGTACATTTTAATTTATTGATCAATCGATATGAAATCACTTTTAATGAGTATTTTATAGGTAAATAAGCTGAATTCGGTCAAAAATTTGTCCAGAAAAAAATTCATTAAAAAGTGTACCGAAAAAATTGCATGTTTTTTTCTTCAAGATACAAAATCCGTGACAACGATTTCTTATTGGAAATTGAATTTTAACAGTTTTTTGGATGAATTTCGTTATATTTGCTTGAATTAAAGCAAAAAGTACAAAAATAATGGTTTCAATGGTTATATTTTAAAATAGTGAAAAAATTCTCAAAATGTGCTTCTCTGGCCGAGAAACGTCGATTTTGAAAATATTATTAAAACTCGAGGTACATTTTAATTTATTGATCAATCGATATGAAATCACTTTTAATGAGTATTTTATAGGTAAATAAGCTGAACTCGGTCAAAAATTTGTCCAGAAAAAAATTCATTAAAAAGTGTACCGAAAAAATCGCATGTTTTTTTCTTCAAGATACAAAATCCGTGACAACGATTTCTTATTGGAAATTGAATTTTAACAGTTTTTTGGATGAATATCGTTATATTTGCTTGAATTAAAGCAAAAAGTACAAAAATAATGGTTTCAGTGGTTATATTTTAAAATAGTGAAAAAATTCTCAAAATGTGCTTCTCTGGCCGAGAAACGTCGATTTTGAAAATGTTATTAAAAATAAAGGTACATTTTTATTTATTGATCAATCGATATGAAATCACTTTTAATGAGTATTTTATAGGTAAATAAGCTGAATTCGGTCAAAAATTTGTCCAGAAAAAAATGCATTAAAAATGTACCGAAAAAATCGCATGTTTTTTTCTTCAAGATACAAAATCCGTGACAACGATTTCTTATTGAAAATTGAATTTGAACAGTTTTTTGAATGAATATCGTTATATTTGCTTGAATTAAAGCAAAAAGAACAAAAATAATGGTTTCAGTGGTTATATTTGAAAATATTGAAAAAATTCTCAAAATGTGCTTCTCTGGCCGAGAAACGTCGATTTTGAAAATGGTATTAAAACTCGAGGTACATTTTAATTTATTGATCAATCGATATGAAATCACTTTTAATGAGTATTTTATAGGTAAATAAGCTGAATTCGGTCAAAAATTTGTCCAGAAAAAAATTCATTAAAAAGTGTACCGAAAAAATCGCATGTTTTTTTCTTCAAGATACAAAATCCGTGACAACGATTTCTTATTGGAAATTGAATTTTAACAGTTTTTTGGATGAATATCGTTATATTTGCTTGAATTAAAGCAAAAAGTACAAAAATAATGGTTTCAGTGGTTATATTTTAAAACAGTGAAAAAATTCTCAAAATGTGCTTCTCTGGCCGAGAAACGTCGATTTTGAAAATGTTATTAAAAATAAAGGTACATTTTTATTTATTGATCAATCGATATGAAATCACTTTTAATGAGTATTTTATAGGTAAATAAGCTGAATTCGGTCAAAAATTTGTCCAGAAAAAAATGCATTCAAAAGTGTACCGAAAAAATCGCATGTTTTTTTTCTTCAAGATACAAAATCCGTGACAACGATTTCTTATTGGAAATTGAATTTTAATAGTTTTTTGGATGAATTTCGTTATATTTGCTTGAATTAAAGCAAAAAGTACAAAAATAATGGTTTCAATGGTTATATTTTAAAATTGTGAAAAAATTCTCAAAATGTGCTTCTCTGGCCGAGAAACGTCGATTTTGAAAATGGTATTAAATCTCGAGGTACATTTTAATTTATTGATCAATCGATATGAAATCACTTTTAATGAGTATTTTATAGGTAAATAAGCTGAATTCGGTCAAAAATTTGTCCAGAAAAAAATTCATTAAAAAGTGTACCGAAAAAATTGCATGTTTTTTTCTTCAAGATACAAAATCCGTGACAACGACTTCTTATTGGAAATTGAATTTTAACAGTTTTTTGGATGAATTTCGTTATATTTGCTTGAATTAAAGCAAAAAGTACAAAAAAAAATGGTTTCAGTGGTTATATTTTAAAATAGTGAAAAAATTCTCAAAATGTGCTTCTCTGGCCGAGAAACGTCGATTTTGAAAATGTTATTAAAAATAAAGGTACATTTTTATTTATTGATCAATCGATATGAAATCACTTTTAATGAGTATATTATAGGTAAATAAGCTGAATTCGGTCAAAAATTTGCCCAGAAAAAAATTCATTAAAAAGTGTACCGAAAAGATCGCATGTTTTTTTCTTCAAGATACAAAATCCATGACAACGATTTCTTATTGGAAATTGAATTTGAACAGTTTTTTGGATGAATATCGTTATATTTGCTTGAATTAAAGCAAAAAGTACAAAAATAATGGTTTCAGTGGTTATATTTGAAAATATTGAAAAAATTCTCAAAATGTGCTTCTCTGGCCGAGAAACGTCGATTTTGAAAATGGTATTAAAACTCGAGGTACATTTTAATTTATTGATCAATCGATATGAAATCACTTTTAATGAGTATTTTATAGGTAAATAAGCTGAATTCGGTCAAAAATTTGTCCAGAAAAAAATTCATTAAAAAGTGTACCGAAAAAATTGCATGTTTTTTTCTTCAAGATACAAAATCCGTGACAACGATTTCTTATTGGAAATTGAATTTTAACAGTTTTTTGGATGAATTTCGTTATATTTGCTTGAATTAAAGCAAAAAGTACAAAAATAATGGTTTCAATGGTTATATTTTAAAATAGTGAAAAAATTCTCAAAATGTGCTTCTCTGGCCGAGAAACGTCGATTTTGAAAATATTATTAAAACTCGAGGTACATTTTAATTTATTGATCAATCGATATGAAATCACTTTTAATGAGTATTTTATAGGTAAATAAGCTGAACTCGGTCAAAAATTTGTCCAGAAAAAAATTCATTAAAAAGTGTACCGAAAAAATCGCATGTTTTTTTCTTCAAGATACAAAATCCGTGACAACGATTTCTTATTGGAAATTGAATTTTAACAGTTTTTTGGATGAATATCGTTATATTTGCTTGAATTAAAGCAAAAAGTACAAAATTAATGGTTTCAGTGGTTATATTTTAAAATAGTGAAAAAATTCTCAAAATGTGCTTCTCTGGCCGAGAAACGTCGATTTTGAAAATGTTATTAAAAATAAAGGTACATTTTTATTTATTGATCAATCGATATGAAATCACTTTTAATGAGTATTTTATAGGTAAATAAGCTGAATTCGGTCAAAAATTTGCCCAGAAAAAAATTCATTAAAAAGTGTACCGAAAAGATCGCATGTTTTTTTCTTCAAGATACAAAATCCATGACAACGATTTCTTATTGGAAATTGAATTTGAACAGTTTTTTGGATGAATATCGTTATATTTGCTTGAATTAAAGCAAAAAGTACAAAAATAATGGTTTCAGTGGTTATATTTTAAAATAGTGAAAAAATTCTCAAAATGTGCTTCTCTGGCCGAGAAACGTCGATTTTGAAAATGTTATTAAAAATAAAGGTACATTTTTATTTATTGATCAATCGATATGAAATCACTTTTAATGAGTATTTTATAGGTAAATAAGCTGAATTCGGTCAAAAATTTGTCCAGAAAAAAATGCATTAAAAATGTACCGAAAAAATCGCATGTTTTTTTTCTTCAAGATACAAAATCCGTGACAACGATTTCTTATTGAAAATTGAATTTGAACAGTTTTTTGAATGAATATCGTTATATTTGCTTGAATTAAAGCAAAAAGAACAAAAATAATGGTTTCAGTGGTTATATTTGAAAATATTGAAAAAATTCTCAAAATGTGCTTCTCTGGCCGAGAAACGTCGATTTTGAAAATGGTATTAAAACTCGAGGTACATTTTAATTTATTGATCAATCGATATGAAATCACTTTTAATGAGTATTTTATAGGTAAATAAGCTGAATTCGGTCAAAAATTTGTCCAGAAAAAAATTCATTAAAAAGTGTACCGAAAAAATCGCATGTTTTTTTCTTCAAGATACAAAATCCGTGACAACGATTTCTTATTGGAAATTGAATTTTAACAGTTTTTTGGATGAATATCGTTATATTTGCTTGAATTAAAGCAAAAAGTACAAAAATAATGGTTTCAGTGGTTATATTTTAAAACAGTGAAAAAATTCTCAAAATGTGCTTCTCTGGCCGAGAAACGTCGATTTTGAAAATGTTATTAAAAATAAAGGTACATTTTTATTTATTGATCAATCGATATGAAATCACTTTTAATGAGTATTTTATAGGTAAATAAGCTGAATTCGGTCAAAAATTTGTCCAGAAAAAAATGCATTCAAAAGTGTACCGAAAAAATCGCATGTTTTTTTTCTTCAAGATACAAAATCCGTGACAACGATTTCTTATTGGAAATTGAATTTTAATAGTTTTTTGGATGAATTTCGTTATATTTGCTTGAATTAAAGCAAAAAGTACAAAAATAATGGTTTCAATGGTTATATTTTAAAATTGTGAAAAAATTCTCTAAATGTGCTTCTCTGGCCGAGAAACGTCGATTTTGAAAATGGTATTAAATCTCGAGGTACATTTTAATTTATTGATCAATCGATATGAAATCACTTTTAATGAGTATTTTATAGGTAAATAAGCTGAATTCGGTCAAAAATTTGTCCAGAAAAAAATTCATTAAAAAGTGTACCGAAAAAATTGCATGTTTTTTTCTTCAAGATACAAAATCCGTGACAACGACTTCTTATTGGAAATTGAATTTTAACAGTTTTTTGGATGAATTTCGTTATATTTGCTTGAATTAAAGCAAAAAGTACAAAAAAAAATGGTTTCAGTGGTTATATTTTAAAATAGTGAAAAAATTCTCAAAATGTGCTTCTCTGGCCGAGAAACGTCGATTTTGAAAATGTTATTAAAAATAAAGGTACATTTTTATTTATTGATCAATCGATATGAAATCACTTTTAATGAGTATATTATAGGTAAATAAGCTGAATTCGGTCAAAAATTTGCCCAGAAAAAAATTCATTAAAAAGTGTACCGAAAAGATCGCATGTTTTTTTCTTCAAGATACAAAATCCATGACAACGATTTCTTATTGGAAATTGAATTTGAACAGTTTTTTGGATGAATATCGTTATATTTGCTTGAATTAAAGCAAAAAGTACAAAAATAATGGTTTCAGTGGTTATATTTGAAAATATTGAAAAAATTCTCAAAATGTGCTTCTCTGGCCGAGAAACGTCGATTTTGAAAATGGTATTAAAACTCGAGGTACATTTTAATTTATTGATCAATCGATATGAAATCACTTTTAATGAGTATTTTATAGGTAAATAAGCTGAATTCGGTCAAAAATTTGTCCAGAAAAAAATTCATTAAAAAGTGTACCGAAAAAATTGCATGTTTTTTTCTTCAAGATACAAAATCCGTGACAACGATTTCTTATTGGAAATTGAATTTTAACAGTTTTTTGGATGAATTTCGTTATATTTGCTTGAATTAAAGCAAAAAGTACAAAAATAATGGTTTCAATGGTTATATTTTAAAATAGTGAAAAAATTCTCAAAATGTGCTTCTCTGGCCGAGAAACGTCGATTTTGAAAATATTATTAAAACTCGAGGTACATTTTAATTTATTGATCAATCGATATGAAATCACTTTTAATGAGTATTTTATAGGTAAATAAGCTGAACTCGGTCAAAAATTTGTCCAGAAAAAAATTCATTAAAAAGTGTACCGAAAAAATCGCATGTTTTTTTCTTCAAGATACAAAATCCGTGACAACGATTTCTTATTGGAAATTGAATTTTAACAGTTTTTTGGATGAATATCGTTATATTTGCTTGAATTAAAGCAAAAAGTACAAAAATAATGGTTTCAGTGGTTATATTTTAAAATAGTGAAAAAATTCTCAAAATGTGCTTCTCTGGCCGAGAAACGTCGATTTTGAAAATGTTATTAAAAATAAAGGTACATTTTTATTTATTGATCAATCGATATGAAATCACTTTTAATGAGTATTTTATAGGTAAATAAGCTGAATTCGGTCAAAAATTTGTCCAGAAAAAAATGCATTAAAAATGTACCGAAAAAATCGCATGTTTTTTTCTTCAAGATACAAAATCCGTGACAACGATTTCTTATTGAAAATTGAATTTGAACAGTTTTTTGAATGAATATCGTTATATTTGCTTGAATTAAAGCAAAAAGAACAAAAATAATGGTTTCAGTGGTTATATTTGAAAATATTGAAAAAATTCTCAAAATGTGCTTCTCTGGCCGAGAAACGTCGATTTTGAAAATGGTATTAAAACTCGAGGTACATTTTAATTTATTGATCAATCGATATGAAATCACTTTTAATGAGTATTTTATAGGTAAATAAGCTGAATTCGGTCAAAAATTTGTCCAGAAAAAAATTCATTAAAAAGTGTACCGAAAAAATCGCATGTTTTTTTCTTCAAGATACAAAATCCGTGACAACGATTTCTTATTGGAAATTGAATTTTAACAGTTTTTTGGATGAATATCGTTATATTTGCTTGAATTAAAGCAAAAAGTACAAAAATAATGGTTTCAGTGGTTATATTTTAAAACAGTGAAAAAATTCTCAAAATGTGCTTCTCTGGCCGAGAAACGTCGATTTTGAAAATGTTATTAAAAATAAAGGTACATTTTTATTTATTGATCAATCGATATGAAATCACTTTTAATGAGTATTTTATAGGTAAATAAGCTGAATTCGGTCAAAAATTTGTCCAGAAAAAAATGCATTCAAAAGTGTACCGAAAAAATCGCATGTTTTTTTTCTTCAAGATACAAAATCCGTGACAACGATTTCTTATTGGAAATTGAATTTTAATAGTTTTTTGGATGAATTTCGTTATATTTGCTTGAATTAAAGCAAAAAGTACAAAAATAATGGTTTCAATGGTTATATTTTAAAATTGTGAAAAAATTCTCAAAATGTGCTTCTCTGGCCGAGAAACGTCGATTTTGAAAATGGTATTAAATCTCGAGGTACATTTTAATTTATTGATCAATCGATATGAAATCACTTTTAATGAGTATTTTATAGGTAAATAAGCTGAATTCGGTCAAAAATTTGTCCAGAAAAAAATTCATTAAAAAGTGTACCGAAAAAATTGCATGTTTTTTTCTTCAAGATACAAAATCCGTGACAACGACTTCTTATTGGAAATTGAATTTTAACAGTTTTTTGGATGAATTTCGTTATATTTGCTTGAATTAAAGCAAAAAGTACAAAAAAAAATGGTTTCAGTGGTTATATTTTAAAATAGTGAAAAAATTCTCAAAATGTGCTTCTCTGGCCGAGAAACGTCGATTTTGAAAATGTTATTAAAAATAAAGGTACATTTTTATTTATTGATCAATCGATATGAAATCACTTTTAATGAGTATATTATAGGTAAATAAGCTGAATTCGGTCAAAAATTTGCCCAGAAAAAAATTCATTAAAAAGTGTACCGAAAAGATCGCATGTTTTTTTCTTCAAGATACAAAATCCATGACAACGATTTCTTATTGGAAATTGAATTTGAACAGTTTTTTGGATGAATATCGTTATATTTGCTTGAATTAAAGCAAAAAGTACAAAAATAATGGTTTCAGTGGTTATATTTGAAAATATTGAAAAAATTCTCAAAATGTGCTTCTCTGGCCGAGAAACGTCGATTTTGAAAATGGTATTAAAACTCGAGGTACATTTTAATTTATTGATCAATCGATATGAAATCACTTTTAATGAGTATTTTATAGGTAAATAAGCTGAATTCGGTCAAAAATTTGTCCAGAAAAAAATTCATTAAAAAGTGTACCGAAAAAATTGCATGTTTTTTTCTTCAAGATACAAAATCCGTGACAACGATTTCTTATTGGAAATTGAATTTTAACAGTTTTTTGGATGAATTTCGTTATATTTGCTTGAATTAAAGCAAAAAGTACAAAAATAATGGTTTCAATGGTTATATTTTAAAATAGTGAAAAAATTCTCAAAATGTGCTTCTCTGGCCGAGAAACGTCGATTTTGAAAATATTATTAAAACTCGAGGTACATTTTAATTTATTGATCAATCGATATGAAATCACTTTTAATGAGTATTTTATAGGTAAATAAGCTGAACTCGGTCAAAAATTTGTCCAGAAAAAAATTCATTAAAAAGTGTACCGAAAAAATCGCATGTTTTTTTCTTCAAGATACAAAATCCGTGACAACGATTTCTTATTGGAAATTGAATTTTAACAGTTTTTTGGATGAATATCGTTATATTTGCTTGAATTAAAGCAAAAAGTACAAAATTAATGGTTTCAGTGGTTATATTTTAAAATAGTGAAAAAATTCTCAAAATGTGCTTCTCTGGCCGAGAAACGTCGATTTTGAAAATGTTATTAAAAATAAAGGTACATTTTTATTTATTGATCAATCGATATGAAATCACTTTTAATGAGTATTTTATAGGTAAATAAGCTGAATTCGGTCAAAAATTTGCCCAGAAAAAAATTCATTAAAAAGTGTACCGAAAAGATCGCATGTTTTTTTCTTCAAGATACAAAATCCATGACAACGATTTCTTATTGGAAATTGAATTTGAACAGTTTTTTGGATGAATATCGTTATATTTGCTTGAATTAAAGCAAAAAGTACAAAAATAATGGTTTCAGTGGTTATATTTTAAAATAGTGAAAAAATTCTCAAAATGTGCTTCTCTGGCCGAGAAACGTCGATTTTGAAAATGTTATTAAAAATAAAGGTACATTTTTATTTATTGATCAATCGATATGAAATCACTTTTAATGAGTATTTTATAGGTAAATAAGCTGAATTCGGTCAAAAATTTGTCCAGAAAAAAATGCATTAAAAATGTACCGAAAAAATCGCATGTTTTTTTTCTTCAAGATACAAAATCCGTGACAACGATTTCTTATTGAAAATTGAATTTGAACAGTTTTTTGAATGAATATCGTTATATTTGCTTGAATTAAAGCAAAAAGAACAAAAATAATGGTTTCAGTGGTTATATTTGAAAATATTGAAAAAATTCTCAAAATGTGCTTCTCTGGCCGAGAAACGTCGATTTTGAAAATGGTATTAAAACTCGAGGTACATTTTAATTTATTGATCAATCGATATGAAATCACTTTTAATGAGTATTTTATAGGTAAATAAGCTGAATTCGGTCAAAAATTTGTCCAGAAAAAAATTCATTAAAAAGTGTACCGAAAAAATCGCATGTTTTTTTCTTCAAGATACAAAATCCGTGACAACGATTTCTTATTGGAAATTGAATTTTAACAGTTTTTTGGATGAATATCGTTATATTTGCTTGAATTAAAGCAAAAAGTACAAAGATAATGGTTTCAGTGGTTATATTTTAAAACAGTGAAAAAATTCTCAAAATGTGCTTCTCTGGCCGAGAAACGTCGATTTTGAAAATGTTATTAAAAATAAAGGTACATTTTTATTTATTGATCAATCGATATGAAATCACTTTTAATGAGTATTTTATAGGTAAATAAGCTGAATTCGGTCAAAAATTTGTCCAGAAAAAAATGCATTCAAAAGTGTACCGAAAAAATCGCATGTTTTTTTTCTTCAAGATACAAAATCCGTGACAACGATTTCTTATTGGAAATTGAATTTTAATAGTTTTTTGGATGAATTTCGTTATATTTGCTTGAATTAAAGCAAAAAGTACAAAAATAATGGTTTCAATGGTTATATTTTAAAATTGTGAAAAAATTCTCAAAATGTGCTTCTCTGGCCGAGAAACGTCGATTTTGAAAATGGTATTAAATCTCGAGGTACATTTTAATTTATTGATCAATCGATATGAAATCACTTTTAATGAGTATTTTATAGGTAAATAAGCTGAATTCGGTCAAAAATTTGTCCAGAAAAAAATTCATTAAAAAGTGTACCGAAAAAATTGCATGTTTTTTTCTTCAAGATACAAAATCCGTGACAACGACTTCTTATTGGAAATTGAATTTTAACAGTTTTTTGGATGAATTTCGTTATATTTGCTTGAATTAAAGCAAAAAGTACAAAAAAAAATGGTTTCAGTGGTTATATTTTAAAATAGTGAAAAAATTCTCAAAATGTGCTTCTCTGGCCGAGAAACGTCGATTTTGAAAATGTTATTAAAAATAAAGGTACATTTTTATTTATTGATCAATCGATATGAAATCACTTTTAATGAGTATATTATAGGTAAATAAGCTGAATTCGGTCAAAAATTTGCCCAGAAAAAAATTCATTAAAAAGTGTACCGAAAAGATCGCATGTTTTTTTCTTCAAGATACAAAATCCATGACAACGATTTCTTATTGGAAATTGAATTTGAACAGTTTTTTGGATGAATATCGTTATATTTGCTTGAATTAAAGCAAAAAGTACAAAAATAATGGTTTCAGTGGTTATATTTGAAAATATTGAAAAAATTCTCAAAATGTGCTTCTCTGGCCGAGAAACGTCGATTTTGAAAATGGTATTAAAACTCGAGGTACATTTTAATTTATTGATCAATCGATATGAAATCACTTTTAATGAGTATTTTATAGGTAAATAAGCTGAATTCGGTCAAAAATTTGTCCAGAAAAAAATTCATTAAAAAGTGTACCGAAAAAATTGCATGTTTTTTTCTTCAAGATACAAAATCCGTGACAACGATTTCTTATTGGAAATTGAATTTTAACAGTTTTTTGGATGAATTTCGTTATATTTGCTTGAATTAAAGCAAAAAGTACAAAAATAATGGTTTCAATGGTTATATTTTAAAATAGTGAAAAAATTCTCAAAATGTGCTTCTCTGGCCGAGAAACGTCGATTTTGAAAATATTATTAAAACTCGAGGTACATTTTAATTTATTGATCAATCGATATGAAATCACTTTTAATGAGTATTTTATAGGTAAATAAGCTGAACTCGGTCAAAAATTTGTCCAGAAAAAAATTCATTAAAAAGTGTACCGAAAAAATCGCATGTTTTTTTCTTCAAGATACAAAATCCGTGACAACGATTTCTTATTGGAAATTGAATTTTAACAGTTTTTTGGATGAATATCGTTATATTTGCTTGAATTAAAGCAAAAAGTACAAAATTAATGGTTTCAGTGGTTATATTTTAAAATAGTGAAAAAATTCTCAAAATGTGCTTCTCTGGCCGAGAAACGTCGATTTTGAAAATGTTATTAAAAATAAAGGTACATTTTTATTTATTGATCAATCGATATGAAATCACTTTTAATGAGTATTTTATAGGTAAATAAGCTGAATTCGGTCAAAAATTTGCCCAGAAAAAAATTCATTAAAAAGTGTACCGAAAAGATCGCATGTTTTTTTCTTCAAGATACAAAATCCATGACAACGATTTCTTATTGGAAATTGAATTTGAACAGTTTTTTGGATGAATATCGTTATATTTGCTTGAATTAAAGCAAAAAGTACAAAAATAATGGTTTCAGTGGTTATATTTGAAAATATTGAAAAAATTCTCAAAATGTGCTTCTCTGGCCGAGAAACGTCGATTTTGAAAATGGTATTAAAACTCGAGGTACATTTTAATTTATTGATCAATCGATATGAAATCACTTTTAATGAGTATTTTATAGGTAAATAAGCTGAATTCGGTCAAAAATTTGTCCAGAAAAAAATTCATTAAAAAGTGTACCGAAAAAATTGCATGTTTTTTTCTTCAAGATACAAAATCCGTGACAACGATTTCTTATTGGAAATTGAATTTTAACAGTTTTTTGGATGAATATCGTTATATTTGCTTGAATTAAAGCAAAAAGTACAAAAATAATGGTTTCAGTGGTTATATTTTAAAATAGTGAAAAAATTCTCAAAATGTGCTTCTCTGGCCGAGAAACGTCGATTTTGAAAATGTTATTAAAAATAAAGGTACATTTTTATTTATTGATCAATCGATATGAAATCACTTTTAATGAGTATTTTATAGGTAAATAAGCTGAATTCGGTCAAAAATTTGTCCAGAAAAAAATGCATTAAAAATGTACCGAAAAAATCGCATGTTTTTTTTCTTCAAGATACAAAATCCGTGACAACGATTTCTTATTGAAAATTGAATTTGAACAGTTTTTTGAATGAATATCGTTATATTTGCTTGAATTAAAGCAAAAAGAACAAAAATAATGGTTTCAGTGGTTATATTTGAAAATATTGAAAAAATTCTCAAAATGTGCTTCTCTGGCCGAGAAACGTCGATTTTGAAAATGGTATTAAAACTCGAGGTACATTTTAATTTATTGATCAATCGATATGAAATCACTTTTAATGAGTATTTTATAGGTAAATAAGCTGAATTCGGTCAAAAATTTGTCCAGAAAAAAATTCATTAAAAAGTGTACCGAAAAAATCGCATGTTTTTTTCTTCAAGATACAAAATCCGTGACAACGATTTCTTATTGGAAATTGAATTTTAACAGTTTTTTGGATGAATATCGTTATATTTGCTTGAATTAAAGCAAAAAGTACAAAAATAATGGTTTCAGTGGTTATATTTTAAAATAGTGAAAAAATTCTCAAAATGTGCTTCTCTGGCCGAGAAACTTCGATTTTGAAAATGTTATTAAAAATAAAGGTACATTTTTATTTATTGATCAATCGATATGAAATCACTTTTAATGAGTATTTTATAGGTAAATAAGCTGAATTCGGTCAAAAACTTGCCCAGAAAAAAATTCATTAAAAAGTGTACCGAAAAAATCGCATGTTTTTTTCTTCAAGATACAAAATCCATGACAACGATTTCTTATTGGAAATTGAATTTTAACAGTTTTTTGGATGAATATCGTTATATTTGCTTGAATTAAAGCAAAAAGTACAAAAATAATGGTTTCAGTGGTTATATTTTAAAACAGTTAAAAAATTCTCAAAATGTGCTTCTCTGGCCGAGAAACGTCGATTTTGAAAATGTTATTAAAACTCGAGGTACATTTTTATTTATTGATCAATCGATATGAAATTACTTTTAATGAGTATTTTATAGGTAAATAAGCTGAATTCGGTCAAAAATTTGTCCAGAAAAAAATTCATTAAAAAGTGTACCGATAAAATCGCATGTTTTTTTTCTTCAAGATACAAAATCCGTGACAACGATTTCTTATTGGAAATTGAATTTTAACAGTTTTTTGGATGAATATCGTTATATTTGCTTGAATTAAAGCAAAAAGTACAAAAATAATGGTTTCAGTGGTTATATTTTAAAACAGTGAAAAAATTCTCAAAATGTGCTTCTCTGGCCGAGAAACGTCGATTTTGAAAATGTTATTAAAACTCGAGGTACATTTTTATTTATTGATCAATCGATATGAAATCACTTGTAATGAGTATTTTATAGGTAAATAAGCTGAATTCGGTCAAAAATTTGTCCAGAAAAAAATGCATTCAAAAGTGTACCGAAAAAATCGCATGTTTTTTTTCTTCAAGATACAAAATCCGTGACAACGATTTCTTATTGGAAATTGAATTTTAACAGTTTTTTGGATGAATTTCGTTATATTTGCTTGAATTAAAGCAAAAAGTACAAAAATAATGGTTTCAATGGTTATATTTTAAAACAGTGAAAAAATTCTCAAAATGTTTTTCTCTGGCCGAGAAACGGCGATTTTGAAAATGTTATTAAAACTCGAGGTACATTTTAATTTATTGATCAATCGATATGAAATCACTTTTAATGAGTATTTTATAGGTAAATAAGCTGAATTCGGTCAAAAATTTGTCCAGAAAAAAATTCATTAAAAAGTGTACCGAAAAAATCGCATGTTTTTTTCTTCAAGATACAAAATCCGTGACAACGATTTCTTATTGGAAATTGAATTTTAAAAGTTTTTTGGATGAATATCGTTATATTTGCTTGAATTAAAGCAAAAAGTACAAAAAAAAAATGGTTTCAGTGGTTATATTTTAAAATAGTGAAAAAATTCTCAAAATGTGCTTCTCTGGCCGAGAAACGTCGATTTTGAAAATGTTATTAAAAATAAAGGTACATTTTTATTTATTGATCAATCGATATGAAATCACTTTTAATGAGTATTTTATAGGTAAATAAGCTGAATTCGGTCAAAAATTTGTCCAGAAAAAAATGCATTCAAAAGTGTACCGAAAAAATCGCATGTTTTTTTTCTTCAAGATACAAAATCCGTGACAACGATTTCTTATTGGAAATTGAATTTTAATAGTTTTTTGGATGAATTTCGTTATATTTGCTTGAATTAAAGCAAAAAGTACAAAAATAATGGTTTCAATGGTTATATTTTAAAATTGTGAAAAAATTCTCAAAATGTGCTTCTCTGGCCGAGAAACGTCGATTTTGAAAATGGTATTAAATCTCGAGGTACATTTTAATTTATTGATCAATCGATATGAAATCACTTTTAATGAGTATTTTATAGGTAAATAAGCTGAATTCGGTCAAAAATTTGTCCAGAAAAAAATTCATTAAAAAGTGTACCGAAAAAATTGCATGTTTTTTTCTTCAAGATACAAAATCCGTGACAACGACTTCTTATTGGAAATTGAATTTTAACAGTTTTTTGGATGAATTTCGTTATATTTGCTTGAATTAAAGCAAAAAGTACAAAAAAAATGGTTTCAGTGGTTATATTTTAAAATAGTGAAAAAATTCTCAAAATGTGCTTCTCTGGCCGAGAAACGTCGATTTTGAAAATGTTATTAAAAATAAAGGTACATTTTTATTTATTGATCAATCGATATGAAATCACTTTTAATGAGTATTTTATAGGTAAATAAGCTGAATTCGGTCAAAAATTTGTCCAGAAAAAAATTCATTAAAAATGTACCGAAAAAATCGCATGTTTTTTTTCTTCAAGATACAAAATCCGTGACAACGATTTCTTATTGAAAATTGAATTTGAACAGTTTTTTGAATGAATATCGTTATATTTGCTTGAATTAAAGCAAAAAGAACAAAAATAATGGTTTCAGTGGTTATATTTGAAAATATTGAAAAAATTCTCAAAATGTGCTTCTCTGGCCGAGAAACGTCGATTTTGAAAATGGTATTAAAACTCGAGGTACATTTTAATTTATTGATCAATCGATATGAAATCACTTTTAATGAGTATTTTATAGGTAAATAAGCTGAATTCGGTCAAAAATTTGTCCAGAAAAAAATTCATTAAAAAGTGTACCGAAAAAATCGCATGTTTTTTTCTTCAAGATACAAAATCCGTGACAACGATTTCTTATTGGAAATTGAATTTTAACAGTTTTTTGGATGAATATCGTTATATTTGCTTGAATTAAAGCAAAAAGTACAAAAATAATGGTTTCAGTGGTTATATTTTAAAACAGTGAAAAAATTCTCAAAATGTGCTTCTCTGGCCGAGAAACGTCGATTTTGAAAATGTTATTAAAACTCGAGGTACATTTTTATTTATTGATCAATCGATATGAAATTACTTTTAATGAGTATTTTATAGGTAAATAAGCTGAATTCGGTCAAAAATTTGTCCAGAAAAAAATTCATTAAAAAGTGTACCGATAAAATCGCATGTTTTTTATCTTCAAGATACAAAATCCGTGACAACGATTTCTTATTGGAAATTGAATTTTAAAAGTTTTTTGGATGAATATCGTTATATTTGCTTGAATTAAAGCAAAAAGTACAAAAAAAAAATGGTTTCAGTGGTTATATTTTAAAATAGTGAAAAAATTCTCAAAATGTGCTTCTCTGGCCGAGAAACGTCGATTTTGAAAATGTTATTAAAAATAAAGGTACATTTTTATTTATTGATCAATCGATATGAAATCACTTTTAATGAGTATTTTATAGGTAAATAAGCTGAATTCGGTCAAAAATTTGTCCAGAAAAAAATGCATTCAAAAGTGTACCGAAAAAATCGCATGTTTTTTTTCTTCAAGATACAAAATCCGTGACAACGATTTCTTATTGGAAATTGAATTTTAATAGTTTTTTGGATGAATTTCGTTATATTTGCTTGAATTAAAGCAAAAAGTACAAAAATAATGGTTTCAATGGTTATATTTTAAAATTGTGAAAAAATTCTCAAAATGTGCTTCTCTGGCCGAGAAACGTCGATTTTGAAAATGGTATTAAATCTCAAGGTACATTTTAATTTATTGATCAATCGATATGAAATCACTTTTAATGAGTATTTTATAGGTAAATAAGCTGAATTCGGTCAAAAATTTGTCCAGAAAAAAATTCATTAAAAAGTGTACCGAAAAAATTGCATGTTTTTTTCTTCAAGATACAAAATCCGTGACAACGACTTCTTATTGGAAATTGAATTTTAACAGTTTTTTGGATGAATTTCGTTATATTTGCTTGAATTAAAGCAAAAAGTACAAAAAAAATGGTTTCAGTGGTTATATTTTAAAATAGTGAAAAAATTCTCAAAATGTGCTTCTCTGGCCGAGAAACGTCGATTTTGAAAATGTTATTAAAAATAAAGGTACATTTTTATTTATTGATCAATCGATATGAAATCACTTTTAATGAGTATATTATAGGTAAATAAGCTGAATTCGGTCAAAAATTTGCCCAGAAAAAAATTCATTAAAAAGTGTACCGAAAAAATTGCATGTTTTTTTCTTCAAGATACAAAATCCGTGACAACGATTTCTTATTGGAAATTGAATTTGAACAGTTTTTTGGATGAATATCGTTATATTTGCTTGAATTAAAGCAAAAAGTACAAAAATAATGGTTTCAGTGGTTATATTTGAAAATATTGAAAAAATTCTCAAAATGTGCTTCTCTGGCCGAGAAACGTCGATTTTGAAAATGGTATTAAAACTCGAGGTACATTTTAATTTATTGATCAATCGATATGAAATCACTTTTAATGAGTATTTTATAGGTAAATAAGCTGAATTCGGTCAAAAATTTGTCCAGAAAAAAATTCATTAAAAAGTGTACCGAAAAAATTGCATGTTTTTTTCTTCAAGATACAAAATCCGTGACAACGATTTCTTATTGGAAATTGAATTTTAACAGTTTTTTGGATGAATTTCGTTATATTTGCTTGAATTAAAGCAAAAAGTACAAAAATAATGGTTTCAATGGTTATATTTTAAAATAGTGAAAAAATTCTCAAAATGTGCTTCTCTGGCCGAGAAACGTCGATTTTGAAAATATTATTAAAACTCGAGGTACATTTTAATTTATTGATCAATCGATATGAAATCACTTTTAATGAGTATTTTATAGGTAAATAAGCTGAACTCGGTCAAAAATTTGTCCAGAAAAAAATTCATTAAAAAGTGTACCGAAAAAATCGCATGTTTTTTTCTTCAAGATACAAAATCCGTGACAACGATTTCTTATTGGAAATTGAATTTTAACAGTTTTTTGGATGAATATCGTTATATTTGCTTGAATTAAAGCAAAAAGTACAAAATTAATGGTTTCAGTGGTTATATTTTAAAATAGTGAAAAAATTCTCAAAATGTGCTTCTCTGGCCGAGAAACGTCGATTTTGAAAATGTTATTAAAAATAAAGGTACATTTTTATTTATTGATCAATCGATATGAAATCACTTTTAATGAGTATTTTATAGGTAAATAAGCTGAATTCGGTCAAAAATTTGCCCAGAAAAAAATTCATTAAAAAGTGTACCGAAAAGATCGCATGTTTTTTTCTTCAAGATACAAAATCCATGACAACGATTTCTTATTGGAAATTGAATTTGAACAGTTTTTTGGATGAATATCGTTATATTTGCTTGAATTAAAGCAAAAAGTACAAAAATAATGGTTTCAGTGGTTATATTTGAAAATATTGAAAAAATTCTCAAAATGTGCTTCTCTGGCCGAGAAACGTCGATTTTGAAAATGGTATTAAAACTCGAGGTACATTTTAATTTATTGATCAATCGATATGAAATCACTTTTAATGAGTATTTTATAGGTAAATAAGCTGAATTCGGTCAAAAATTTGTCCAGAAAAAAATTCATTAAAAAGTGTACCGAAAAAATTGCATGTTTTTTTCTTCAAGATACAAAATCCGTGACAACGATTTCTTATTGGAAATTGAATTTTAACAGTTTTTTGGATGAATATCGTTATATTTGCTTGAATTAAAGCAAAAAGTACAAAAATAATGGTTTCAGTGGTTATATTTTAAAATAGTGAAAAAATTCTCAAAATGTGCTTCTCTGGCCGAGAAACGTCGATTTTGAAAATGTTATTAAAAATAAAGGTACATTTTTATTTATTGATCAATCGATATGAAATCACTTTTAATGAGTATTTTATAGGTAAATAAGCTGAATTCGGTCAAAAATTTGTCCAGAAAAAAATGCATTAAAAATGTACCGAAAAAATCGCATGTTTTTTTTCTTCAAGATACAAAATCCGTGACAACGATTTCTTATTGAAAATTGAATTTGAACAGTTTTTTGAATGAATATCGTTATATTTGCTTGAATTAAAGCAAAAAGAACAAAAATAATGGTTTCAGTGGTTATATTTGAAAATATTGAAAAAATTCTCAAAATGTGCTTCTCTGGCCGAGAAACGTCGATTTTGAAAATGGTATTAAAACTCGAGGTACATTTTAATTTATTGATCAATCGATATGAAATCACTTTTAATGAGTATTTTATAGGTAAATAAGCTGAATTCGGTCAAAAATTTGTCTAGAAAAAAATTCATTAAAAAGTGTACCGAAAAAATCGCATGTTTTTTTCTTCAAGATACAAAATCCGTGACAACGATTTCTTATTGGAAATTGAATTTTAACAGTTTTTTGGATGAATATCGTTATATTTGCTTGAATTAAAGCAAAAAGTACAAAAATAATGGTTTCAGTGGTTATATTTTAAAATAGTGAAAAAATTCTCAAAATGTGCTTCTCTGGCCGAGAAACTTCGATTTTGAAAATGTTATTAAAAATAAAGGTACATTTTTATTTATTGATCAATCGATATGAAATCACTTTTAATGAGTATTTTATAGGTAAATAAGCTGAATTCGGTCAAAAATTTGCCCAGAAAAAAATTCATTAAAAAGTGTACCGAAAAAATCGCATGTTTTTTTCTTCAAGATACAAAATCCATGACAACGATTTCTTATTGGAAATTGAATTTTAACAGTTTTTTGGATGAATATCGTTATATTTGCTTGAATTAAAGCAAAAAGTACAAAAATAATGGTTTCAGTGGTTATATTTTAAAACAGTGAAAAAATTCTCAAAATGTGCTTCTCTGGCCGAGAAACGTCGATTTTGAAAATGTTATTAAAACTCGAGGTACATTTTTATTTATTGATCAATCGATATGAAATTACTTTTAATGAGTATTTTATAGGTAAATAAGCTGAATTCGGTCAAAAATTTGTCCAGAAAAAAATTCATTAAAAAGTGTACCGATAAAATCGCATGTTTTTTTTCTTCAAGATACAAAATCCGTGACAACGATTTCTTATTGGAAATTGAATTTTAACAGTTTTTTGGATGAATATCGTTATATTTGCTTGAATTAAAGCAAAAAGTACAAAAATAATGGTTTCAGTGGTTATATTTTAAAACAGTGAAAAAATTCTCAAAATGTGCTTCTCTGGCCGAGAAACGTCGATTTTGAAAATGTTATTAAAACTCGAGGTACATTTTTATTTATTGATCAATCGATATGAAATCACTTGTAATGAGTATTTTATAGGTAAATAAGCTGAATTCGGTCAAAAATTTGTCCAGAAAAAAATGCATTCAAAAGTGTACCGAAAAAATCGCATGTTTTTTTTCTTCAAGATACAAAATCCGTGACAACGATTTCTTATTGGAAATTGAATTTTAACAGTTTTTTGGATGAATTTCGTTATATTTGCTTGAATTAAAGCAAAAAGTACAAAAATAATGGTTTCAATGGTTATATTTTAAAACAGTGAAAAAATTCTCAAAATGTTTTTCTCTGGCCGAGAAACGGCGATTTTGAAAATGTTATTAAAACTCGAGGTACATTTTAATTTATTGATCAATCGATATGAAATCACTTTTAATGAGTATTTTATAGGTAAATAAGCTGAATTCGGTCAAAAATTTGTCCAGAAAAAAATTCATTAAAAAGTGTACCGAAAAAATCGCATGTTTTTTTCTTCAAGATACAAAATCCGTGACAACGATTTCTTATTGGAAATTGAATTTTAAAAGTTTTTTGGATGAATATCGTTATATTTGCTTGAATTAAAGCAAAAAGTACAAAAAAAAAATGGTTTCAGTGGTTATATTTTAAAATAGTGAAAAAATTCTCAAAATGTGCTTCTCTGGCCGAGAAACGTCGATTTTGAAAATGTTATTAAAAATAAAGGTACATTTTTATTTATTGATCAATCGATATGAAATCACTTTTAATGAGTATTTTATAGGTAAATAAGCTGAATTCGGTCAAAAATTTGCCCAGAAAAAAATTCATTAAAAAGTGTACCGAAAAAATCGCATGTTTTTTTCTTCAAGATACAAAATCCATGACAACGATTTCTTATTGGAAATTGAATTTTAACAGTTTTTGGATGAATATCGTTATATTTGCTTGAATTAAAGCAAAAAGTACAAAAATAATGGTTTCAGTGGTTATATTTTAAAATAGTGAAAAAATTCTCAAAATGTGCTTCTCTGGCCGAGAAACGTCGATTTTGAAAATGTTATTAAAAATAAAGGTACATTTTTATTTATTGATCAATCGATATGAAATCACTTTTAATGAGTATTTTATAGGTAAATAAGCTGAATTCGGTCAAAAATTTGCCCAGAAAAAAATTCATTAAAAAGTGTACCGAAAAAATCGCATGTTTTTTTCTTCAAGATACAAAATCCATGACAACGATTTCTTATTGGAAATTGAATTTTAACAGTTTTTTGGATGAATATCGTTATATTTGCTTGAATTAAAGCAAAAAGTACAAAAATAATGGTTTCAGTGGTTATATTTTAAAACAGTGAAAAAATTCTCAAAATGTGCTTCTCTGGCCGAGAAACGTCGATTTTGAAAATGTTATTAAAACTCGAGGTACATTTTTATTTATTGATCAATCGATATGAAATTACTTTTAATGAGTATTTTATAGGTAAATAAGCTGAATTCGGTCAAAAATTTGTCCAGAAAAAAATTCATTAAAAAGTGTACCGATAAAATCGCATGTTTTTTTTCTTCAAGATACAAAATCCGTGACAACGATTTCTTATTGGAAATTGAATTTTAACAGTTTTTTGGATGAATATCGTTATATTTGCTTGAATTAAAGCAAAAAGTACAAAAATAATGGTTTCAGTGGTTATATTTTAAAACAGTGAAAAAATTCTCAAAATGTGCTTCTCTGGCCGAGAAACGTCGATTTTGAAAATGTTATTAAAACTCGAGGTACATTTTTATTTATTGATCAATCGATATGAAATCACTTGTAATGAGTATTTTATAGGTAAATAAGCTGAATTCGGTCAAAAATTTGTCCAGAAAAAAATGCATTCAAAAGTGTACCGAAAAAATCGCATGTTTTTTTTCTTCAAGATACAAAATCCGTGACAACGATTTCTTATTGGAAATTGAATTTTAACAGTTTTTTGGATGAATTTCGTTATATTTGCTTGAATTAAAGCAAAAAGTACAAAAATAATGGTTTCAATGGTTATATTTTAAAACAGTGAAAAAATTCTCAAAATGTTTTTCTCTGGCCGAGAAACGGCGATTTTGAAAATGTTATTAAAACTCGAGGTACATTTTAATTTATTGATCAATCGATATGAAATCACTTTTAATGAGTATTTTATAGGTAAATAAGCTGAATTCGGTCAAAAATTTGTCCAGAAAAAAATTCATTAAAAAGTGTACCGATAAAATCGCATGTTTTTTTTCTTCAAGATACAAAATCCGTGACAACGATTTCTTATTGGAAATTGAATTTTAACAGTTTTTTGTATGAATATCGTTATATTTGCTTGAATTAAAGCAAAAAGTACAAAAATAATGGTTTCAGTGGTTATATTTTAAAACAGTGAAAAAATTCTCAAAATGTGCTTCTCTGGCCGAGAAACGTCGATTTTGAAAATGTTATTAAAACTCGAGGTACATTTTTATTTATTGATCAATCGATATGAAATCACTTGTAATGAGTATTTTATAGGTAAATAAGCTGAATTCGGTCAAAAATTTGTCCAGAAAAAAATGCATTCAAAAGTGTACCGAAAAAATCGCATGTTTTTTTTCTTCAAGATACAAAATCCGTGACAACGATTTCTTATTGGAAATTGAATTTTAACAGTTTTTTGGATGAATTTCGTTATATTTGCTTGAATTAAAGCAAAAAGTACAAAAATAATGGTTTCAATGGTTATATTTTAAAACAGTGAAAAAATTCTCAAAATGTTTTTCTCTGGCCGAGAAACGGCGATTTTGAAAATGTTATTAAAACTCGAGGTACATTTTAATTTATTGATCAATCGATATGAAATCACTTTTAATGAGTATTTTATAGGTAAATAAGCTGAATTCGGTCAAAAATTTGTCCAGAAAAAAATTCATTAAAAAGTGTACCGAAAAAATCGCATGTTTTTTTCTTCAAGATACAAAATCCGTGACAACGATTTCTTATTGGAAATTGAATTTTAAAAGTTTTTTGGATGAATATCGTTATATTTGCTTGAATTAAAGCAAAAAGTACAAAAAAAAAATGGTTTCAGTGGTTATATTTTAAAATAGTGAAAAAATTCTCAAAATGTGCTTCTCTGGCCGAGAAACGTCGATTTTGAAAATGTTATTAAAAATAAAGGTACATTTTTATTTATTGATCAATCGATATGAAATCACTTTTAATGAGTATTTTATAGGTAAATAAGCTGAATTCGGTCAAAAATTTGTCCAGAAAAAAATGCATTCAAAAGTGTACCGAAAAAATCGCATGTTTTTTTTCTTCAAGATACAAAATCCGTGACAACGATTTCTTATTGGAAATTGAATTTTAATAGTTTTTTGGATGAATTTCGTTATATTTGCTTGAATTAAAGCAAAAAGTACAAAAATAATGGTTTCAATGGTTATATTTTAAAATTGTGAAAAAATTCTCAAAATGTGCTTCTCTGGCCGAGAAACGTCGATTTTGAAAATGGTATTAAATCTCGAGGTACATTTTAATTTATTGATCAATCGATATGAAATCACTTTTAATGAGTATTTTATAGGTAAATAAGCTGAATTCGGTCAAAAATTTGTCCAGAAAAAAATTCATTAAAAAGTGTACCGAAAAAATTGCATGTTTTTTTCTTCAAGATACAAAATCCGTGACAACGACTTCTTATTGGAAATTGAATTTTAACAGTTTTTTGGATGAATTTCGTTATATTTGCTTGAATTAAAGCAAAAAGTACAAAAAAAATGGTTTCAGTGGTTATATTTTAAAATAGTGAAAAAATTCTCAAAATGTGCTTCTCTGGCCGAGAAACGTCGATTTTGAAAATGTTATTAAAAATAAAGGTACATTTTTATTTATTGATCAATCGATATGAAATCACTTTTAATGAGTATTTTATAGGTAAATAAGCTGAATTCGGTCAAAAATTTGTCCAGAAAAAAATTCATTAAAAATGTACCGAAAAAATCGCATGTTTTTTTTCTTCAAGATACAAAATCCGTGACAACGATTTCTTATTGAAAATTGAATTTGAACAGTTTTTTGAATGAATATCGTTATATTTGCTTGAATTAAAGCAAAAAGAACAAAAATAATGGTTTCAGTGGTTATATTTGAAAATATTGAAAAAATTCTCAAAATGTGCTTCTCTGGCCGAGAAACGTCGATTTTGAAAATGGTATTAAAACTCGAGGTACATTTTAATTTATTGATCAATCGATATGAAATCACTTTTAATGAGTATTTTATAGGTAAATAAGCTGAATTCGGTCAAAAATTTGTCCAGAAAAAAATTCATTAAAAAGTGTACCGAAAAAATCGCATGTTTTTTTCTTCAAGATACAAAATCCGTGACAACGATTTCTTATTGGAAATTGAATTTTAACAGTTTTTTGGATGAATATCGTTATATTTGCTTGAATTAAAGCAAAAAGTACAAAAATAATGGTTTCAGTGGTTATATTTTAAAACAGTGAAAAAATTCTCAAAATGTGCTTCTCTGGCCGAGAAACGTCGATTTTGAAAATGTTATTAAAACTCGAGGTACATTTTTATTTATTGATCAATCGATATGAAATTACTTTTAATGAGTATTTTATAGGTAAATAAGCTGAATTCGGTCAAAAATTTGTCCAGAAAAAAATTCATTAAAAAGTGTACCGATAAAATCGCATGTTTTTTATCTTCAAGATACAAAATCCGTGACAACGATTTCTTATTGGAAATTGAATTTTAAAAGTTTTTTGGATGAATATCGTTATATTTGCTTGAATTAAAGCAAAAAGTACAAAAAAAAAATGGTTTCAGTGGTTATATTTTAAAATAGTGAAAAAATTCTCAAAATGTGCTTCTCTGGCCGAGAAACGTCGATTTTGAAAATGTTATTAAAAATAAAGGTACATTTTTATTTATTGATCAATCGATATGAAATCACTTTTAATGAGTATTTTATAGGTAAATAAGCTGAATTCGGTCAAAAATTTGTCCAGAAAAAAATGCATTCAAAAGTGTACCGAAAAAATCGCATGTTTTTTTTCTTCAAGATACAAAATCCGTGACAACGATTTCTTATTGGAAATTGAATTTTAATAGTTTTTTGGATGAATTTCGTTATATTTGCTTGAATTAAAGCAAAAAGTACAAAAATAATGGTTTCAATGGTTATATTTTAAAATTGTGAAAAAATTCTCAAAATGTGCTTCTCTGGCCGAGAAACGTCGATTTTGAAAATGGTATTAAATCTCGAGGTACATTTTAATTTATTGATCAATCGATATGAAATCACTTTTAATGAGTATTTTATAGGTAAATAAGCTGAATTCGGTCAAAAATTTGTCCAGAAAAAAATTCATTAAAAAGTGTACCGAAAAAATTGCATGTTTTTTTCTTCAAGATACAAAATCCGTGACAACGACTTCTTATTGGAAATTGAATTTTAACAGTTTTTTGGATGAATTTCGTTATATTTGCTTGAATTAAAGCAAAAAGTACAAAAAAAATGGTTTCAGTGGTTATATTTTAAAATAGTGAAAAAATTCTCAAAATGTGCTTCTCTGGCCGAGAAACGTCGATTTTGAAAATGTTATTAAAAATAAAGGTACATTTTTATTTATTGATCAATCGATATGAAATCACTTTTAATGAGTATATTATAGGTAAATAAGCTGAATTCGGTCAAAAATTTGCCCAGAAAAAAATTCATTAAAAAGTGTACCGAAAAAATTGCATGTTTTTTTCTTCAAGATACAAAATCCGTGACAACGATTTCTTATTGGAAATTGAATTTGAACAGTTTTTTGGATGAATATCGTTATATTTGCTTGAATTAAAGCAAAAAGTACAAAAATAATGGTTTCAGTGGTTATATTTGAAAATATTGAAAAAATTCTCAAAATGTGCTTCTCTGGCCGAGAAACGTCGATTTTGAAAATGGTATTAAAACTCGAGGTACATTTTAATTTATTGATCAATCGATATGAAATCACTTTTAATGAGTATTTTATAGGTAAATAAGCTGAATTCGGTCAAAAATTTGTCCAGAAAAAAATTCATTAAAAAGTGTACCGAAAAAATTGCATGTTTTTTTCTTCAAGATACAAAATCCGTGACAACGATTTCTTATTGGAAATTGAATTTTAACAGTTTTTTGGATGAATTTCGTTATATTTGCTTGAATTAAAGCAAAAAGTACAAAAATAATGGTTTCAATGGTTATATTTTAAAATAGTGAAAAAATTCTCAAAATGTGCTTCTCTGGCCGAGAAACGTCGATTTTGAAAATATTATTAAAACTCGAGGTACATTTTAATTTATTGATCAATCGATATGAAATCACTTTTAATGAGTATTTTATAGGTAAATAAGCTGAACTCGGTCAAAAATTTGTCCAGAAAAAAATTCATTAAAAAGTGTACCGAAAAAATCGCATGTTTTTTTCTTCAAGATACAAAATCCGTGACAACGATTTCTTATTGGAAATTGAATTTTAACAGTTTTTTGGATGAATATCGTTATATTTGCTTGAATTAAAGCAAAAAGTACAAAATTAATGGTTTCAGTGGTTATATTTTAAAATAGTGAAAAAATTCTCAAAATGTGCTTCTCTGGCCGAGAAACGTCGATTTTGAAAATGTTATTAAAAATAAAGGTACATTTTTATTTATTGATCAATCGATATGAAATCACTTTTAATGAGTATTTTATAGGTAAATAAGCTGAATTCGGTCAAAAATTTGCCCAGAAAAAAATTCATTAAAAAGTGTACCGAAAAGATCGCATGTTTTTTTCTTCAAGATACAAAATCCATGACAACGATTTCTTATTGGAAATTGAATTTGAACAGTTTTTTGGATGAATATCGTTATATTTGCTTGAATTAAAGCAAAAAGTACAAAAATAATGGTTTCAGTGGTTATATTTGAAAATATTGAAAAAATTCTCAAAATGTGCTTCTCTGGCCGAGAAACGTCGATTTTGAAAATGGTATTAAAACTCGAGGTACATTTTAATTTATTGATCAATCGATATGAAATCACTTTTAATGAGTATTTTATAGGTAAATAAGCTGAATTCGGTCAAAAATTTGTCCAGAAAAAAATTCATTAAAAAGTGTACCGAAAAAATTGCATGTTTTTTTCTTCAAGATACAAAATCCGTGACAACGATTTCTTATTGGAAATTGAATTTTAACAGTTTTTTGGATGAATATCGTTATATTTGCTTGAATTAAAGCAAAAAGTACAAAAATAATGGTTTCAGTGGTTATATTTTAAAATAGTGAAAAAATTCTCAAAATGTGCTTCTCTGGCCGAGAAACGTCGATTTTGAAAATGTTATTAAAAATAAAGGTACATTTTTATTTATTGATCAATCGATATGAAATCACTTTTAATGAGTATTTTATAGGTAAATAAGCTGAATTCGGTCAAAAATTTGTCCAGAAAAAAATGCATTAAAAATGTACCGAAAAAATCGCATGTTTTTTTTCTTCAAGATACAAAATCCGTGACAACGATTTCTTATTGAAAATTGAATTTGAACAGTTTTTTGAATGAATATCGTTATATTTGCTTGAATTAAAGCAAAAAGAACAAAAATAATGGTTTCAGTGGTTATATTTGAAAATATTGAAAAAATTCTCAAAATGTGCTTCTCTGGCCGAGAAACGTCGATTTTGAAAATGGTATTAAAACTCGAGGTACATTTTAATTTATTGATCAATCGATATGAAATCACTTTTAATGAGTATTTTATAGGTAAATAAGCTGAATTCGGTCAAAAATTTGTCCAGAAAAAAATTCATTAAAAAGTGTACCGAAAAAATCGCATGTTTTTTTCTTCAAGATACAAAATCCGTGACAACGATTTCTTATTGGAAATTGAATTTTAACAGTTTTTTGGATGAATATCGTTATATTTGCTTGAATTAAAGCAAAAAGTACAAAAATAATGGTTTCAGTGGTTATATTTTAAAATAGTGAAAAAATTCTCAAAATGTGCTTCTCTGGCCGAGAAACTTCGATTTTGAAAATGTTATTAAAAATAAAGGTACATTTTTATTTATTGATCAATCGATATGAAATCACTTTTAATGAGTATTTTATAGGTAAATAAGCTGAATTCGGTCAAAAATTTGCCCAGAAAAAAATTCATTAAAAAGTGTACCGAAAAAATCGCATGTTTTTTTCTTCAAGATACAAAATCCATGACAACGATTTCTTATTGGAAATTGAATTTTAACAGTTTTTTGGATGAATATCGTTATATTTGCTTGAATTAAAGCAAAAAGTACAAAAATAATGGTTTCAGTGGTTATATTTTAAAACAGTGAAAAAATTCTCAAAATGTGCTTCTCTGGCCGAGAAACGTCGATTTTGAAAATGTTATTAAAACTCGAGGTACATTTTTATTTATTGATCAATCGATATGAAATTACTTTTAATGAGTATTTTATAGGTAAATAAGCTGAATTCGGTCAAAAATTTGTCCAGAAAAAAATTCATTAAAAAGTGTACCGATAAAATCGCATGTTTTTTTTCTTCAAGATACAAAATCCGTGACAACGATTTCTTATTGGAAATTGAATTTTAACAGTTTTTTGGATGAATATCGTTATATTTGCTTGAATTAAAGCAAAAAGTACAAAAATAATGGTTTCAGTGGTTATATTTTAAAACAGTGAAAAAATTCTCAAAATGTGCTTCTCTGGCCGAGAAACGTCGATTTTGAAAATGTTATTAAAACTCGAGGTACATTTTTATTTATTGATCAATCGATATGAAATCACTTGTAATGAGTATTTTATAGGTAAATAAGCTGAATTCGGTCAAAAATTTGTCCAGAAAAAAATGCATTCAAAAGTGTACCGAAAAAATCGCATGTTTTTTTTCTTCAAGATACAAAATCCGTGACAACGATTTCTTATTGGAAATTGAATTTTAACAGTTTTTTGGATGAATTTCGTTATATTTGCTTGAATTAAAGCAAAAAGTACAAAAATAATGGTTTCAATGGTTATATTTTAAAACAGTGAAAAAATTCTCAAAATGTTTTTCTCTGGCCGAGAAACGGCGATTTTGAAAATGTTATTAAAACTCGAGGTACATTTTAATTTATTGATCAATCGATATGAAATCACTTTTAATGAGTATTTTATAGGTAAATAAGCTGAATTCGGTCAAAAATTTGTCCAGAAAAAAATTCATTAAAAAGTGTACCGAAAAAATCGCATGTTTTTTTCTTCAAGATACAAAATCCGTGACAACGATTTCTTATTGGAAATTGAATTTTAAAAGTTTTTTGGATGAATATCGTTATATTTGCTTGAATTAAAGCAAAAAGTACAAAAAAAAAATGGTTTCAGTGGTTATATTTTAAAATAGTGAAAAAATTCTCAAAATGTGCTTCTCTGGCCGAGAAACGTCGATTTTGAAAATGTTATTAAAAATAAAGGTACATTTTTATTTATTGATCAATCGATATGAAATCACTTTTAATGAGTATTTTATAGGTAAATAAGCTGAATTCGGTCAAAAATTTGCCCAGAAAAAAATTCATTAAAAAGTGTACCGAAAAAATCGCATGTTTTTTTCTTCAAGATACAAAATCCATGACAACGATTTCTTATTGGAAATTGAATTTTAACAGTTTTTGGATGAATATCGTTATATTTGCTTGAATTAAAGCAAAAAGTACAAAAATAATGGTTTCAGTGGTTATATTTTAAAATAGTGAAAAAATTCTCAAAATGTGCTTCTCTGGCCGAGAAACGTCGATTTTGAAAATGTTATTAAAAATAAAGGTACATTTTTATTTATTGATCAATCGATATGAAATCACTTTTAATGAGTATTTTATAGGTAAATAAGCTGAATTCGGTCAAAAATTTGCCCAGAAAAAAATTCATTAAAAAGTGTACCGAAAAAATCGCATGTTTTTTTCTTCAAGATACAAAATCCATGACAACGATTTCTTATTGGAAATTGAATTTTAACAGTTTTTTGGATGAATATCGTTATATTTGCTTGAATTAAAGCAAAAAGTACAAAAATAATGGTTTCAGTGGTTATATTTTAAAACAGTGAAAAAATTCTCAAAATGTGCTTCTCTGGCCGAGAAACGTCGATTTTGAAAATGTTATTAAAACTCGAGGTACATTTTTATTTATTGATCAATCGATATGAAATTACTTTTAATGAGTATTTTATAGGTAAATAAGCTGAATTCGGTCAAAAATTTGTCCAGAAAAAAATTCATTAAAAAGTGTACCGATAAAATCGCATGTTTTTTTTCTTCAAGATACAAAATCCGTGACAACGATTTCTTATTGGAAATTGAATTTTAACAGTTTTTTGGATGAATATCGTTATATTTGCTTGAATTAAAGCAAAAAGTACAAAAATAATGGTTTCAGTGGTTATATTTTAAAACAGTGAAAAAATTCTCAAAATGTGCTTCTCTGGCCGAGAAACGTCGATTTTGAAAATGTTATTAAAACTCGAGGTACATTTTTATTTATTGATCAATCGATATGAAATCACTTGTAATGAGTATTTTATAGGTAAATAAGCTGAATTCGGTCAAAAATTTGTCCAGAAAAAAATGCATTCAAAAGTGTACCGAAAAAATCGCATGTTTTTTTTCTTCAAGATACAAAATCCGTGACAACGATTTCTTATTGGAAATTGAATTTTAACAGTTTTTTGGATGAATTTCGTTATATTTGCTTGAATTAAAGCAAAAAGTACAAAAATAATGGTTTCAATGGTTATATTTTAAAACAGTGAAAAAATTCTCAAAATGTTTTTCTCTGGCCGAGAAACGGCGATTTTGAAAATGTTATTAAAACTCGAGGTACATTTTAATTTATTGATCAATCGATATGAAATCACTTTTAATGAGTATTTTATAGGTAAATAAGCTGAATTCGGTCAAAAATTTGTCCAGAAAAAAATTCATTAAAAAGTGTACCGAAAAAATCGCATGTTTTTTTCTTCAAGATACAAAATCCGTGACAACGATTTCTTATTGGAAATTGAATTTTAAAAGTTTTTTGGATGAATATCGTTATATTTGCTTGAATTAAAGCAAAAAGTACAAAAAAAAAATGGTTTCAGTGGTTATATTTTAAAATAGTGAAAAAATTCTCAAAATGTGCTTCTCTGGCCGAGAAACGTCGATTTTGAAAATGTTATTAAAAATAAAGGTACATTTTTATTTATTGATCAATCGATATGAAATCACTTTTAATGAGTATTTTATAGGTAAATAAGCTGAATTCGGTCAAAAATTTGCCCAGAAAAAAATTCATTAAAAAGTGTACCGAAAAAATCGCATGTTTTTTTCTTCAAGATACAAAATCCATGACAACGATTTCTTATTGGAAATTGAATTTTAACAGTTTTTGGATGAATATCGTTATATTTGCTTGAATTAAAGCAAAAAGTACAAAAATAATGGTTTCAGTGGTTATATTTTAAAATAGTGAAAAAATTCTCAAAATGTGCTTCTCTGGCCGAGAAACGTCGATTTTGAAAATGTTATTAAAAATAAAGGTACATTTTTATTTATTGATCAATCGATATGAAATCACTTTTAATGAGTATTTTATAGGTAAATAAGCTGAATTCGGTCAAAAATTTGCCCAGAAAAAAATTCATTAAAAAGTGTACCGAAAAAATCGCATGTTTTTTTCTTCAAGATACAAAATCCATGACAACGATTTCTTATTGGAAATTGAATTTTAACAGTTTTTTGGATGAATATCGTTATATTTGCTTGAATTAAAGCAAAAAGTACAAAAATAATGGTTTCAGTGGTTATATTTTAAAACAGTGAAAAAATTCTCAAAATGTGCTTCTCTGGCCGAGAAACGTCGATTTTGAAAATGTTATTAAAACTCGAGGTACATTTTTATTTATTGATCAATCGATATGAAATTACTTTTAATGAGTATTTTATAGGTAAATAAGCTGAATTCGGTCAAAAATTTGTCCAGAAAAAAATTCATTAAAAAGTGTACCGATAAAATCGCATGTTTTTTTTCTTCAAGATACAAAATCCGTGACAACGATTTCTTATTGGAAATTGAATTTTAACAGTTTTTTGGATGAATATCGTTATATTTGCTTGAATTAAAGCAAAAAGTACAAAAATAATGGTTTCAGTGGTTATATTTTAAAACAGTGAAAAAATTCTCAAAATGTGCTTCTCTGGCCGAGAAACGTCGATTTTGAAAATGTTATTAAAACTCGAGGTACATTTTTATTTATTGATCAATCGATATGAAATCACTTGTAATGAGTATTTTATAGGTAAATAAGCTGAATTCGGTCAAAAATTTGTCCAGAAAAAAATGCATTCAAAAGTGTACCGAAAAAATCGCATGTTTTTTTTCTTCAAGATACAAAATCCGTGACAACGATTTCTTATTGGAAATTGAATTTTAACAGTTTTTTGGATGAATTTCGTTATATTTGCTTGAATTAAAGCAAAAAGTACAAAAATAATGGTTTCAATGGTTATATTTTAAAACAGTGAAAAAATTCTCAAAATGTTTTTCTCTGGCCGAGAAACGGCGATTTTGTAAATGTTATTAAAACTCGAGGTACATTTTAATTTATTGATCAATCGATATGAAATCACTTTTAATGAGTATTTTATAGGTAAATAAGCTGAATTCGGTCAAAAATTTGTCCAGAAAAAAATTCATTAAAAGGTGTACCGAAAAAATCGCATGTTTTTTTCTTCAAGATACAAAATCCGTGACAACGATTTCTTATTGGAAATTGAATTTTAAAAGTTTTTTGGATGAATATCGTTATATTTGCTTGAATTAAAGCAAAAAGTACAAAAAAAAAATGGTTTCAGTGGTTATATTTTAAAATAGTGAAAAAATTCTCAAAATGTGCTTCTCTGGCCGAGAAACGTCGATTTTGAAAATGTTATTAAAAATAAAGGTACATTTTTATTTATTGATCAATCGATATGAAATCACTTTTAATGAGTATTTTATAGGTAAATAAGCTGAATTCGGTCAAAAATTTGTCCAGAAAAAAATGCATTCAAAAGTGTACCGAAAAAATCGCATGTTTTTTTTCTTCAAGATACAAAATCCGTGACAACGATTTCTTATTGGAAATTGAATTTTAACAGCTTTTTGGATGAATTTCGTTATATTTGCTTGAATTAAAGCAAAAAGTACAAAAATAATGGTTTCAATGGTTATATTTTAAAACAGTGAAAAAATTCTCAAAATGCTTTTCTCTGGCCGAGAAACGGCGATTTTGAAAATGTTATTAAAACTCGAGGTACATTTTAATTTATTGATCAATCGATATGAAATCACTTTCAATGAGTATTTTATAGGTAAATAAGCTGAATTTGGTCAAAAATTTGTCCAGAAAAAAATTCATTAAAAAGTGTACCGAAAAATTCGCATGTTTTTTTCTTCAAGATACAAAATCCGTGACAACGATTTCTTATTGGAAATTGAATTTTAACAGTTTTTTGGATGAATATCGTTATATTTGCTTGAATTAAAGCAAAAAGTACAAAAATAATGGTTTCAGTGGTTATATTTTAAAATAGTGAAAAAATTCTCAAAATGTGCTTCTCTGGCCGAGAAACGTCGATTTTGAAAATGTTATTAAAAATAAAGGTACATTTTTATTTATTGATCAATCGATATGAAATCACTTTTAATGAGTATTTTATAGGTAAATAAGCTGAATTCGGTCAAAAATTTGCCCAGAAAAAAATTCATTAAAAAGTGTACCGAAAAAATCGCATGTTTTTTTCTTCAAGATACAAAATCCATGACAACGATTTCTTATTGGAAATTGAATTTTAACAGTTTTTGGATGAATATCGTTATATTTGCTTGAATTAAAGCAAAAAGTACAAAAATAATGGTTTCAGTGGTTATATTTTAAAATAGTGAAAAAATTCTCAAAATGTGCTTCTCTGGCCGAGAAACGTCGATTTTGAAAATGTTATTAAAAATAAAGGTACATTTTTATTTATTGATCAATCGATATGAAATCACTTTTAATGAGTATTTTATAGGTAAATAAGCTGAATTCGGTCAAAAATTTGCCCAGAAAAAAATTCATTAAAAAGTGTACCGAAAAAATCGCATGTTTTTTTCTTCAAGATACAAAATCCATGACAACGATTTCTTATTGGAAATTGAATTTTAACAGTTTTTTGGATGAATATCGTTATATTTGCTTGAATTAAAGCAAAAAGTACAAAAATAATGGTTTCAGTGGTTATATTTTAAAACAGTGAAAAAATTCTCAAAATGTGCTTCTCTGGCCGAGAAACGTCGATTTTGAAAATGTTATTAAAACTCGAGGTACATTTTTATTTATTGATCAATCGATATGAAATTACTTTTAATGAGTATTTTATAGGTAAATAAGCTGAATTCGGTCAAAAATTTGTCCAGAAAAAAATTCATTAAAAAGTGTACCGATAAAATCGCATGTTTTTTTTCTTCAAGATACAAAATCCGTGACAACGATTTCTTATTGGAAATTGAATTTTAACAGTTTTTTGGATGAATATCGTTATATTTGCTTGAATTAAAGCAAAAAGTACAAAAATAATGGTTTCAGTGGTTATATTTTAAAACAGTGAAAAAATTCTCAAAATGTGCTTCTCTGGCCGAGAAACGTCGATTTTGAAAATGTTATTAAAACTCGAGGTACATTTTTATTTATTGATCAATCGATATGAAATCACTTGTAATGAGTATTTTATAGGTAAATAAGCTGAATTCGGTCAAAAATTTGTCCAGAAAAAAATGCATTCAAAAGTGTACCGAAAAAATCGCATGTTTTTTTTCTTCAAGATACAAAATCCGTGACAACGATTTCTTATTGGAAATTGAATTTTAACAGTTTTTTGGATGAATTTCGTTATATTTGCTTGAATTAAAGCAAAAAGTACAAAAATAATGGTTTCAATGGTTATATTTTAAAACAGTGAAAAAATTCTCAAAATGTTTTTCTCTGGCCGAGAAACGGCGATTTTGTAAATGTTATTAAAACTCGAGGTACATTTTAATTTATTGATCAATCGATATGAAATCACTTTTAATGAGTATTTTATAGGTAAATAAGCTGAATTCGGTCAAAAATTTGTCCAGAAAAAAATTCATTAAAAGGTGTACCGAAAAAATCGCATGTTTTTTCTTCAAGATACAAAATCCGTGACAACGATTTCTTATTGGAAATTGAATTTTAAAAGTTTTTTGGATGAATATCGTTATATTTGCTTGAATTAAAGCAAAAAGTACAAAAAAAAATGGTTTCAGTGGTTATATTTTAAAATAGTGAAAAAATTCTCAAAATGTGCTTCTCTGGCCGAGAAACGTCGATTTTGAAAATGTTATTAAAAATAAAGGTACATTTTTATTTATTGATCAATCGATATGAAATCACTTTTAATGAGTATTTTATAGGTAAATAAGCTGAATTCGGTCAAAAATTTGTCCAGAAAAAAATGCATTCAAAAGTGTACCGAAAAAATCGCATGTTTTTTTTCTTCAAGATACAAAATCCGTGACAACGATTTCTTATTGGAAATTGAATTTTAACAGTTTTTTGGATGAATTTCGTTATATTTGCTTGAATTAAAGCAAAAAGTACAAAAATAATGGTTTCAATGGTTATATTTTAAAACAGTGAAAAAATTCTCAAAATGCTTTTCTCTGGCCGAGAAACGGCGATTTTGAAAATGTTATTAAAACTCGAGGTACATTTTAATTTATTGATCAATCGATATGAAATCACTTTCAATGAGTATTTTATAGGTAAATAAGCTGAATTCGGTCAAAAATTTGTCCAGAAAAAAATTCATTAAAAAGTGTACCGAAAAATTCGCATGTTTTTTTCTTCAAGATACAAAATCCGTGACAACGATTTCTTATTGGAAATTGAATTTTAACAGTTTTTTGGATGAATATCGTTATATTTGCTTGAATTAAAGCAAAAAGTACAAAAATAATGGTTTCAGTGGTTATATTTTAAAATAGTGAAAAAATTCTCAAAATGTGCTTCTCTGGCCGAGAAACGTCGATTTTGAAAATGTTATTAAAAATAAAGGTACATTTTTATTTATTGATCAATCGATATGAAATCACTTTTAATGAGTATTTTATAGGTAAATAAGCTGAATTCGGTCAAAAATTTGTCCAGAAAAAAATTCATTAAAAAGTGTACCGATAAAATCGCATGTTTTTTTTCTTCAAGATACAAAATCCGTGACAACGATTTCTTATTGGAAATTGAATTTTAACAGTTTTTTGGATGAATATCGTTATATTTGCTTGAATTAAAGCAAAAAGTACAAAAATAATGGTTTCAGTGGTTATATTTTAAAACAGTGAAAAAATTCTCAAAATGTGCTTCTCTGGCCGAGAAATTCTGAGTTTTTTTTTTGCTTGGAACATGCAAAGACCTTTATAATTATCCGAACATTTGTGTCAAGGTCACATTATTTACATCCCCGTATCTCTGGTAGAACCAGAGTTACGAGCCTGCAAAGTTTATTTTCAAAAATCAAAAGTAGACTTCTAACAATAAGTGAGACAAAAAATAAGTTGACGACGATATTGAGGTAGCCTCAAGTTTAAAGTATCCTTGTATGGGGAGCAAAGAGTACTATAACATATCCAAAGGAGATCCCAGTATCTCTTGTAGAACAAGAGTTATGAGCCTCCAAAGTTTAGTGCAAAAATCATAAGTAACATAATAAAAATAAGTGAGACGATACCAAAGTTGACGAACATTTTGCTTAATATCTCGGCCCTTGTTTGCCGTAGCTCAATGTTTTTAGTATGGTTAGATGGGGGACAATTTGGACTATAACATATCCTAAGGACATCCCCGTATCTCTAACAGACACAGAGTTATGGGCCTGCAAAATATAGTCTAATGCATTTCCTATGGACGGGTTGTTTGTTTACGTTTAGCTTAATTACTCGGCCCCTGTTTGTCGTAGCTCAATATTTTTAGTATGGTTAGATGGGGGACAAATTGGACTATACCATACTCAAAGAACATCCCCGTATCTCCAGTAGAAACAGAGTTACGAGCCTGCAAAGTATAGTCTAATGCATTTCCTATGGAGGGGGTTTGTTTCGTTACGTTTTGCTTAAGTACTCGGCCCCTGTTTGTCGTAGCCCAAGGTTTTTAGTATGGTTAGATGGGGGACAATTTGGACTATAACATATCCTAAGGACATCCCCGTATCTCTAGTAGACACAGAGTTATGGGCCTGCAAAGTATAGTCTAATGCATTTCCTATGGAGGGGTTTGTTTGTTTACGATTAGCTTAATTACTCGACTACTATTTGTCGTAGCTCAATGTTTTTAGTATGATTAGATGGGGGACAAATTGGACTATAACATACTCAAAGGACATCCCCGTATCTCCAGTAGATACAGAGTTACGAGCCTGTAAAGTATAGTCTAATGCATTTTCTATGGAGGGGTTTGTTTGTTCACGTATTGCTTAATTACTTGACCCTGTTCTTTCGATTAAAAATAATAACATATCTTTAGTGTAGCGGTTATCGCATCCGCCTCACTCTCGGAAGGCCACAGGTTCGAAACCGCGAAGTTTTTTTTTATAATTATCCGAACATTTGTGTCAAGGTCACATTATTTACATCCCCGTATCTCTGGTAGAACCAGAGTTACGAGCCTCCAGAATTTAGTCTAATGGATTTCCTATGGAGGGGTTTGTTTGTTTACGATTAGCTTAATTACTCGACTACTGTTTGTCGTAGCCCTAATTCTTAGTATGGCTAGATGTTGGACAAATTGGTCTATAACATACTCAAAGGACATCCCCGTATCTCCAGTAGAAACAGAGTTACGAGCCTGCAAAGTATAGTCTAATGCATTTTCTATGGAGGGGTTTGTTTGTTCACGTATTGCTTAATTACTTGACCCTGTTCCTTCGATTAAAAATAATAACATATCTTTAGTGTAGCGGTTATCGCATCCGCCTCACTCCCGGAAGGCCACAGGTTCGAAACCGCGAAGTTTTTTTTTTTTTTTGCTTGGAACATGCAAAGACCTTTATAATTATTCGAACATTTGTGTCAAGGTCACATTATTTACATCCCCGTATCTCTGGTAGAACCAGAGTTACGAGCCTGCAAAGTATATTTTCAAAAATCAAAAGTAACCTTCTAACAATAAGTGAGACAAAAAGTAAGTTGACGACGATATTGAGGTAGCCTCAAGTTTAAAGTATCCTTGTATGGGGAGCAAAGAGTACTATAACATATCCAAAGGAGATCCCAGTATCTCTTGTAGAACAAGAGTTATGAGCCTCCAAAGTTTAGTGCAAAAATCATAAATAACATAATAAAAATAAGTGAGACGATACCAAAGTTGACGAACATTTTGCTTAATATCTCGGCCCCTGTTTGTCGTAGCTCAATGTTTTTAGTATGTTTAGATGGGTGACAAATTGGACAATAACATACTCAAAGGACATCCCCGTATCTCCAGTAGAAACAGAGTTACGAGCCTGCAAAGTATAGTCTAATGCATTTCCTATGGAGGGGGTTTGTTTCGTTACGTTTTGCTTAATATCTCGGCCCCTGTTTGTCGTAGATCAATGTTTTTAGTATGGTTAGATGGGAGACAAATTGGACTAAAACATACTCAAAGGACATCCCCGTATATCCAGTAGAAACAGAGTTACGAGCCTGCAAAGTATAGTATAATGCATTTTCTATGGAGGGGTTTGTTTGTTCACGTATTGCTAAATTACTTGACCCTGTTCTTTCGAATAAAAATAATAACATATATTTAGTGTAGCGGTTATCGCATCCGCCTCATTCCCGGAAGGCCACAGGCTCGAAACCGCGAAGTTTTTTTTTATAATTATCCGAACATTTGTGTCAAGGTCACATTATTTACATCCCCGTATCTCTGGTAGAACCAGAGTTACGAGCCTCCAGAATTTAGTCTAATGTATTTCCTATGGAGGGGTTTGTTTGTTTACGATTAGCTTAATTACTCGACTACTGTTTGTCGTAGCTCAATGTTTTTAGTATGGTTAGATGGGGGACAAATTGGACTATATCATAATCAAAGGAAATCCCCGTATCTCCAGTAGAAACAGAGTTACGAGCCTGCAAAGTATAGTCTAATGCATTTTCTATGGAGGGGTTTGTTTGTTCACGTATTGCTTAATTACTTGACCCTGTTCTTTCGATTAAAAATAATAACATATCTTTAGTGTAGCGGTTATCGCATCCGCCTCACTCCCGGAAGGCCACAGGTTCGAAACCGCGAAGTTTTTTTTTATAATTATCCGAACATTTGTGTCAAGGTCACATTATTTACATCCCCGTATCTCTGGTAGAACCAGAGTTACGAGCCTCCAGAATTTAGTCTAATGTATTTCCTATGGAGGGGTTTGTTTGTTTACGATTAGCTTAATTACTCGACTACTGTTTGTCGTAGCTCAATGTTTTTAGTATGGTTAGATGGGGGACAAATTGGACTATATCATAATCAAAGGAAATCCCCGTATCTCCAGTAGAAACAGAGTTACGAGCCTGCAAAGTATAGTCTAATGCATTTTCTATGGAGGGGTTTGTTTGTTCACGTATTGCTTAATTACTTGACCCTGTTCTTTCGATTAAAAATAATAACATATCTTTAGTGTAGCGGTTATCGCATCCGCCTCACTCCCGGAAGGCCACAGGTTCGAAACCGCGAAGTTTTTTTTTATAATTATCCGAACATTTGTGTCAAGGTCACATTATTTACATCCCCGTATCTCTGGTAGAACCAGAGTTACGAGCCTCCAGAATTTAGTCTAATGTATTTCCTATGGAGGGGTTTGTTTGTTTACGATTAGCTTAATTACTCGACTACTGTTTGTCGTAGCTCAATGTTTTTAGTATGGTTAGATGGGGGACAAATTGGACTATATCATAATCAAAGGAAATCCCCGTATCTCCAGTAGAAACAGAGTTACGAGCCTGCAAAGTATAGTCTAATGCATTTTCTATGGAGGGGTTTGTTTGTTCACGTATTGCTTAATTACTTGACCCTGTTCTTTCGATTAAAAATAATAACATATCTTTAGTGTAGCGGTTATCGCATCCGCCTCACTCCCGGAAGGCCACAGGTTCGAAACCGCGAAGTTTTTTTTATAATTATCCGAACATTTGTGTCAAGGTCACATTATTTACATCCCCGTATCTCTGGTAGAACCAGAGTTACGAGCCTCCAGAATTTAGTCTAATGTATTTCCTATGGAGGGGTTTGTTTGTTTACGATTAGCTTAATTACTCGACTACTGTTTGTCGTAGCTCAATGTTTTTAGTATGGTTAGATGGGGGACAAATTGGACTATATCATAATCAAAGGAAATCCCCGTATCTCCAGTAGAAACAGAGTTACGAGCCTGCAAAGTATAGTCTAATGCATTTTCTATGGAGGGGTTTGTTTGTTCACGTATTGCTTAATTACTTGACCCTGTTCTTTCGATTAAAAATAATAACATATCTTTAGTGTAGCGGTTATCGCATCCGCCTCACTCCCGGAAGGCCACAGGTTCGAAACCGCGAAGTTTTTTTTTATAATTATCCGAACATTTGTGTCAAGGTCACATTATTTACATCCCCGTATCTCTAGTAGACACAGAGTTATGGGCCTGCAAAGTATAGTCTAATGCATTTCCTATGGAGGGGTTTGTTTGTTTACGATTAGCTTAATTACTCGACTACTATTTGTCGTAGCTCAATGTTTTTAGTATGATTAGATGGGGGACAAATTGGACTATAACATACTCAAAGGACATCCCCGTATCTCCAGTAGATACAGAGTTACGAGCCTGTAAAGTATAGTCTAATGCATTTTCTATGGAGGGGTTTGTTTGTTCACGTATTGCTTAATTACTTGACCCTGTTCTTTCGATTAAAAATAATAACATATCTTTAGTGTAGCGGTTATCGCATCCGCCTCACTCTCGGAAGGCCACAGGTTCGAAACCGCGAAGTTTTTTTTTATAATTATCCGAACATTTGTGTCAAGGTCACATTATTTACATCCCCGTATCTCTGGTAGAACCAGAGTTACGAGCCTCCAGAATTTAGTCTAATGGATTTCCTATGGAGGGGTTTGTTTGTTTACGATTAGCTTAATTACTCGACTACTGTTTGTCGTAGCCCTAATTCTTAGTATGGCTAGATGTTGGACAAATTGGTCTATAACATACTCAAAGGACATCCCCGTATCTCCAGTAGAAACAGAGTTACGAGCCTGCAAAGTATAGTCTAATGCATTTTCTATGGAGGGGTTTGTTTGTTCACGTATTGCTTAATTACTTGACCCTGTTCCTTCGATTAAAAATAATAACATATCTTTAGTGTAGCGGTTATCGCATCCGCCTCACTCCCGGAAGGCCACAGGTTCGAAACCGCGAAGTTTTTTTTTTTTTTTTGCTTGGAACATGCAAAGACCTTTATAATTATTCGAACATTTGTGTCAAGGTCACATTATTTACATCCCCGTATCTCTGGTAGAACCAGAGTTACGAGCCTGCAAGGTATATTTTCAAAAATCAAAAGTAACCTTCTAACAATAAGTGAGACAAAAAGTAAGTTGACGACGATATTGAGGTAGCCTCAAGTTTAAAGTATCCTTGTATGGGGAGCAAAGAGTACTATAACATATCCAAAGGAGATCCCAGTATCTCTTGTAGAACAAGAGTTATGAGCCTCCAAAGTTTAGTGCAAAAATCATAAATAACATAATAAAAATAAGTGAGACGATACCAAAGTTGACGAACATTTTGCTTAATATCTCGGCCCCTGTTTGTCGTAGCTCAATGTTTTTAGTATGGTTAGATGGGTGACAAATTGGACAATAACATACTCAAAGAAAATCCCCGTATCTCCAGTAGAAACAGAGTTACGAGCCTGCAAAGTATAGTCTAATGCATTTCCTATGGAGGGGGTTTGTTTCGTTACGTTTTGCTTAATATCTCGGCCCCTGTTTGTCGTAGATCAATGTTTTTAGTATGGTTAGATGGGAGACAAATTGGACTAAAACATACTCAAAGGACATCCCCGTATATCCAGTAGAAACAGAGTTACGAGCCTGCAAAGTATAGTATAATGCATTTTCTATGGAGGGGTTTGTTTGTTCACGTATTGCTAAATTACTTGACCCTGTTCTTTCGAATAAAAATAATAACATATATTTAGTGTAGCGGTTATCGCATCCGCCTCATTCCCGGAAGGCCACAGGCTCGAAACCGCGAAGTTTTTTTTTATAATTATCCGAACATTTGTGTCAAGGTCACATTATTTACATCCCCGTATCTCTGGTAGAACCAGAGTTACGAGCCTCCAGAATTTAGTCTAATGTATTTCCTATGGAGGGGTTTGTTTGTTTACGATTAGCTTAATTACTCGACTACTGTTTGTCGTAGCTCAATGTTTTTAGTATGGTTAGATGGGGGACAAATTGGACTATATCATAATCAATGGAAATCCCCGTATCTCCAGTAGAAACAGAGTTACGAGCCTGCAAAGTATAGTCTAATGCATTTTCTATGGAGGGGTTTGTTTGTTCACGTATTGCTTAATTACTTGACCCTGTTCTTTCGATTAAAAATAATAACATATCTTTAGTGTAGCGGTTATCGCATCCGCCTCACTCCCGGAAGGCCACAGGTTCGAAACCGCGAAGTTTTTTTTTATAATTATCCGAACATTTGTGTCAAGGTCACATTATTTACATCCCCGTATCTCTGGTAGAACCAGAGTTACGAGCCTCCAGAATTTAGTCTAATGTATTTCCTATGGAGGGGTTTGTTTGTTTACGATTAGCTTAATTACTCGTCTACTGTTTGTCGTAGCCCTAATTCTTAGTATGGCTAGATGGGGGACAAATTGGTCTATAACATACTCAAAGGACATCCCCGTATCTCCAGTAGAAACAGAGTTACGAGCCTGCAAAGTTTATTTTCAAAAATCAAAAGTAACCTTCTAACAATAAGTGAGACAAAAAATAAGTTGACGACGATATTGAGGTAGCCTCAAGTTTAAAGTATCCTTGTATGGGGAGCAAAGAGTACTAAAACATATCCAAAGGAGATCCCAGTATCTCTTGTAGAACAAGAGCTATGAGCCTCCAAAGTTTAGTGCAAAAATCATAAGTAACATAATAAAAATAAGTGAGACGATTACAAAGTTGACGAACATTTTGCTTAATATCTCGGCCCTTGTTTGTCGTAGCTCAATGTTTTTAGTATGGTTAGTTGGGGGACAATTTGGACTATAGCATATCCTAAGGACATCCCCGTATCTCTAGTAGACACAGAGTTATGGGCCTGCAAAGTATAGTCTAATGCATTTCCTAAGGACGGGTTGTTTGTTTACGTTTAGCTTAATTACTCGGCCCCTGTTTGTCGTAGCTCAATGTTTTTAGTATGGTTAGATGGGGGACAAATTGGACTATAACATACTCAAAGGACATCCCCGTATCTCCAGTAGAAACAGAGTTACGAGCCTGCAAAGTATAGTCTAACTCATTTCCTGTGGAGGGGGTTTGTTTCTTTACGTTTCGCTTAAGTACTCGGCCCCTGTTTGTCGTAGCCCAAAGTTTTTAGTATGGTTAGATGAAGGACAAATTGGACTATAACATATCCTAAGGACATCCCGGTATCTCTAAAAGACACAGAGTTATGGGCCTTGCAAAGTATAGTCTAATGCATTTTCTATGGAGGGGTTTGTTTGTTCACGTATTGCTTAATTACTTGACCCTGTTCTTTCGATTAAAAATAATAACATATCTTTAGTGTAGCGGTTATCGCATCCGCCTCACTCCCGGAAGGCCACAGGTTCGAAACCGTGAAGTTTTTTTTATAATTATCCGAACATTTGTGTCAAGGTCACATTATTTACATCCCCGTATCTCTGGTAGAACCAGAGTTACGAGCCTCCAGAATTTAGTCTAATGGATTTCCTATGGAGGGGTTTGTTTGTTTACGATTAGCTTAATTACTCGACTATTGTTTGTCGTAGCTCAATGTTTTTAGTATGGTTAGATGGGGGACAAATTGGACTATAACATACTCAAAGGACATCCCCGTATCTACAGTAGAAACAGAGTTACGAGCCTGAAAAGTATAGTCTAATGCATTTTCTATAGAGGGGTTTGTTTGTTCACGTATTGCTTAATTACTTGACCCTGTTCTTTCGATTAAAAATAATAACATATCTTTAGTGTAGCGGTTATCGCATCCGCCTCACTCCCGGAAGGCCACAGGTTCGAAACCGCGAAGTTTTTTTTTATAATTATCCGAACATTTGTGTCAAGGTCACATTATTTACATCCCCGTATCTCTGGTAGAACCAGAGTTACGAGCCTCCAGAATTTAGTCTAATGTATTTCCTATGGAGGGGTTTGTTTGTTTACGATTAGCTTAATTACTCGTCTACTGTTTGTCGTAGCCCTAATTCTTAGTATGGCTAGATGGGGGACAAATTGGTCTATAACATACTCAAAGGACATCCCCGTATCTCCAGTAGAAACAGAGTTACGAGCCTGCAAAGTTTATTTTCAAAAATCAAAAGTAACCTTCTAACAATAAGTGAGACAAAAAATAAGTTGACGACGATATTGAGGTAGCCTCAAGTTTAAAGTATCCTTGTATGGGGAGCAAAGAGTACTAAAACATATCCAAAGGAGATCCCAGTATCTCTTGTAGAACAAGAGCTATGAGCCTCCAAAGTTTAGTGCAAAAATCATAAGTAACATAATAAAAATAAGTGAGACGATTACAAAGTTGACGAACATTTTGCTTAATATCTCGGCCCTTGTTTGTCGTAGCTCAATGTTTTTAGTATGGTTAGTTGGGGGACAATTTGGACTATAGCATATCCTAAGGACATCCCCGTATCTCTAGTAGACACAGAGTTATGGGCCTGCAAAGTATAGTCTAATGCATTTCCTAAGGACGGGTTGTTTGTTTACGTTTAGCTTAATTACTCGGCCCCTGTTTGTCGTAGCTCAATGTTTTTAGTATGGTTAGATGGGGGACAAATTGGACTATAACATACTCAAAGGACATCCCCGTATCTCCAGTAGAAACAGAGTTACGAGCCTGCAAAGTATAGTCTAACTCATTTCCTGTGGAGGGGGTTTGTTTCTTTACGTTTCGCTTAAGTACTCGGCCCCTGTTTGTCGTAGCCCAAAGTTTTTAGTATGGTTAGATGAAGGACAAATTGGACTATAACATATCCTAAGGACATCCCGGTATCTCTAAAAGACACAGAGTTATGGGCCTTGCAAAGTATAGTCTAATGCATTTTCTATGGAGGGGTTTGTTTGTTCACGTATTGCTTAATTACTTGACCCTGTTCTTTCGATTAAAAATAATAACATATCTTTAGTGTAGCGGTTATCGCATCCGCCTCACTCCCGGAAGGCCACAGGTTCGAAACCGTGAAGTTTTTTTTATAATTATCCGAACATTTGTGTCAAGGTCACATTATTTACATCCCCGTATCTCTGGTAGAACCAGAGTTACGAGCCTCCAGAATTTAGTCTAATGGATTTCCTATGGAGGGGTTTGTTTGTTTACGATTAGCTTAATTACTCGACTATTGTTTGTCGTAGCTCAATGTTTTTAGTATGGTTAGATGGGGGACAAATTGGACTATAACATACTCAAAGGACATCCCCGTATCTACAGTAGAAACAGAGTTACGAGCCTGAAAAGTATAGTCTAATGCATTTTCTATAGAGGGGTTTGTTTGTTCACGTATTGCTTAATTACTTGACCCTGTTCTTTCGATTAAAAATAATAACATATCTTTAGTGTAGCGGTTATCGCATCCGCCTCACTCCCGGAAGGCCACAGGTTCGAAACCGCGAAGTTTTTTTTTATAATTATCCGAACATTTGTGTCAAGGTCACATTATTTACATCCCCGTATCTCTGGTAGAACCAGAGTTACCAGCCTCCAGAATTTAGTCTAATGTATTTCCTATGGAGGGGTTTGTTTGTTTACGATTAGCTTAATTACTCGACTACTGTTTGTCGTAGCCCTAATTCTTAGTATGGCTAGATGGGGGACAAATTGGTCTATAACATACTCAAAGGACATCCCCGTATCTCCAGTAGAAACAGAGTTACGAGCCTGCAAAGTTTATTTTCAAAAATCAAAAGTAACCTTCTAACAATAAGTGAGACAAAAAATAAGTTGACGACGATATTGAGGTAGCCTCAAGTTTAAAGTATCCTTGTATGGGGAGCAAAGAGTACTATAACATATCCAAAGGAGATCCCAGTATCTCTTGTAGAACAAGAGTTATGAGCCTCCAAAGTTTAGTGCAAAAATCATAAGTAACATAATAAAAATAAGTGAGACGATACCAAAGTTGACGAACATTTTGCTTAATATCTCGGCCCTTGTTTGCCGTAGCTCAATGTTTTTAGTATGGTTAGATGGGGGACAATTTGGACTATAACATATCCTAAGGACATCCCCGTATCTCTAGTAGACACAGAGTTACGAGCCTGCAAAGTATAGTCTAATGCATTTCCTATGGAGGTTGTTTGTTTCGTTACGTTTTGCTTAATATCTCGGCCCCTGTTTGTCGTAGATCAATGTTTTTAGTATGGTTAGATGGGGGACAAATTGGACTATAACATACTCAAAGGACATCCCCGTATCTCCAGTGGAAACAGAGTTACGAGCCTGCAAAGTATAGTCTAACTCATTTCCTGTGGAGGGGGTTTGTTTCTTTACGTTTCGCTTAAATACTCGGCCCCTGTTTGTCGTAGCCCAAAGTTTTTAGTATGGTTAGATGAAGGACAAATTGGACTATAACATATCCTAAGGACATCCCGGTATCTCTAAAAGACACAGAGTTATGGGCCTTGCAAAGTATAGTCTAATGCATTTTCTATGGAGGGGTTTGTTTGTTCACGTATTGCTTAATTACTTGACCCTGTTCTTTCGATTAAAAATAATAACATATCTTTAGTGTAGCGGTTATCGCATCCGCCTCACTCCCGGAAGGCCACAGGTTCGAAACCGCGAAGTTTTTTTTTATAATTATCCGAACATTTGTGTCAAGGTCACATTATTTACATCCCCGTATCTCTGGTAGAACCAGAGTTACGAGCCTCCAGAATTTAGTCTAATGGATTTCCTATGGAGGGGTTTGTTTGTTTACGATTAGCTTAATTACTCGACTATTGTTTGTCGTAGCTCAATGTTTTTAGTATGGTTAGATGGGGGACAAATTGGACTATAACATACTCAAAGGACATCCCCGTATCTACAGTAGAAACAGAGTTACGAGCCTGAAAAGTATAGTCTAATGCATTTTATATAGAGGGGTTTGTTTGTTCACGTATTGCTTAATTACTCGACCCTGTTCTTTCGATTAAAAATAATAACATATCTTTAGTGTAGCGGTTATCGCATCCGCCTCACTCCCGGAAGGCCACAGGTTCGAAACCGCGAAGTTTTTTTTTATAATTATCCGAACATTTGTGTCAAGGTCACATTATTTACATCCCCGTATCTCCAGTAGAAACAGAGTTACGAGCCTGCAAAAATTATTTTCAAAAATCAAAAGTAACCTTCTAACAATAAGTGAGACAAAAAATAAGTTGACGACGATATTGAGGTAGACTCAAGTTTAAAGTATCCTTGTATGGGGAGCAAAGAGTACTATAACATATCCAAAGGAGATCCCAGTATCTCTTGTAGAACAAGAGTTATGAGCCTCCAAAGTTTAGTGCAAAAATCATAAGTAACATAATAAAAATAAGTGAGACGATACCAAAGTTGACGAACCTTTTGCTTAATATCTCGGCCCTTGTTTGCCGTAGCTCAATGTTTTTAGTATGGTTAGATGGGGGACAATTTGGACTATAACATATCCTAAGGACATCCCCGTATCTCTAGTAGACACAGAGTTATGGGCCTGCAAAGTATAGTCTAATGCATTTCCTAAGGACGGGTTGTTTGTTTACGTTTAGCTTAATTACTCGGCCCCTGTTTGTCGTAGCTCAATGTTTTTATATTGTTAGATGGGGGACAAATTGGACTATAACATACTCAAAGGACATCCCCGTATCTCCAGTGGAAACAGAGTTACGAGCCTGCAAATTATAGTCTAACTCATTTCCTGTGGAGGGGGTTTGTTTCTTTACGTTTCGCTTAAATACTCGGCCCCTGTTTGTCGTAGCCCAAAGTTTTTAGTACGGTTAGATGAAGGACAAATTGGACTATAACATATCCTAAGGACATCCCGGTATCTCTAAAAGACACAGAGTTATGGGCCTTGCAAAGTATAGTCTAATGCATTTTCTATGGAGGGGTTTGTTTGTTCACGTATTGCTTAATTACTTGACCCTGTTCTTTCGATTAAAAATAATAACATATCTTTAGTGTAGCGGTTATCGCATCCGCCTCACTCCCGGAAGGCCACAGGTTCGAAACCGCGAAGTTTTTTTTTATAATTATCCGAACATTTGTGTCAAGGTCACATTATTTACATCCCCGTATCTCTGGTAGAACCAGAGCTACGAGCCTCCAGAATTTAGTCTAATGGATTTCCTATGGAGGGTTTTGTTTGTTTACGATTAGCTTAATTACTCGACTATTGTTTGTCGTAGCTCAATGTTTTTAGTATGGTTAGATGGGGGACAAATTGGACTATAACATACTCAAAGGACATCCCCGTATCTACAGTAGAAACAGAGTTACGAGCCTGAAAAGTATAGTCTAATGCATTTCCTATGGAGGGGGTTTGTTTCGTTACGTTTTGCTTAAGTACTCGGCCCCTGTTTGTCGTAGCCCAAAGTTTTTAGTATGGTTAGATGGGGGACAATTTGGACTATAACATATCCTAAGGACATCCCCGTATCTCTAGTAGACACAGAGTTATGGGCCTGCAAAGTATAGTCTAATGCATTTCCTATGGAGGGGTTTGTTTGTTTACGATTAGCTTAATTACTCGACTACTGTTTGTCGTAGCTCAATGTTTTTAGTATGATTAGATGGGGGACAAATTGGACTATAACATACTCAAAGGACATCCCCGTATCTCCAGTAGATACTGAGTTACGAGCCTGTAAAGTATAGTCTAATGCATTTTCTATGGAGGGGTTTGTTTGTTCACGTATTGCTTAATTACTTGACCCTGTTCTTTCGATTAAAAATAATAACATATCTTTAGTGTAGCGGTTATCGCATCCGCCTCACTCTCGGAAGGCCGAAGGTTCGAAACCGCGAAGTTTTTTTTTATAATTATCCGAACATTTGTGTCAAGGTCACATTATTTACATCCCCGTATCTCTGGTAGAACCAGAGTTACGAGCCTCCAGAATTTAGTCTAATGGATTTCCTATGGAGGGGTTTGTTTGTTTACGATTAGCTTAATTACTCGACTACTGTTTGTCGTAGCCCTAATTCTTAGTATGGCTAGATGGGGGACAAATTGGTCTATAACATACTCTAAGGACATCCCCGTATCTCCAGTAGAAACAGAGTTACGAGCCTGCAAATTATAGTCTAATGCATTTTCTATGGAGGGGTTTGTTTGTTCACGTATTGCTTAATTACTTGACCCTGTTCTTTCGATTAAAAATAATAACATGTCTTTAGTGTAGCGGTTATCGCATCCGCCTCACTCCCGGAAGGCCACAGGTTCGAAACCGCGAAGTTTTTTTTTTTTTTGCTTGGAACATGCAAAGACCTTTATAATTAATCGAACATTTGTGTCAAGGTCACATTATTTACATCCCCGTATCTCTGGTACAACCAGAGTTACGAGCCTCCAGAATTTAGTCTAATGTATTTCCTATGGAGGGGTTTGTTTGTTTACGATTAGCTTAATTACTCGACTACTGTTTGTCGTAGCCCTAATTCTTAGTATGGCTAGATGTTGGACAAATTGGTCTATAACATACTCAAAGGACATCCCCGTATCTCCAGTAGAAACAGAGTTACGAGCCTGCAAAGTATAGTCTAATGCATTTTCTATGGAGGGGTTTGTTTGTTCACGTATTGCTTAATTACTTGACCCTGTTCCTTCGATTAAAAATAATAACATATCTTTAGTGTAGCGGTTATCGCATCCGCCTCACTCCCGGAAGGCCACAGGTTCGAAACCGCGAAGTTTTTTTTTTTTGCTTGGAACATGCAAAGACCTTTATAATTATTCGAACATTTGTGTCAAGGTCACATTATTTACATCCCCGTATCTCTGGTAGAACCAGAGTTACGAGCCTCCAGAATTTAGTCTAATGTATTTCCTATGGAGGGGTTTGTTTGTTTACGATTAGCTTAATTACTCGACTACTGTTTGTCGTAGCCCTAATTCTTAGTATGGCTAGATGGAGGACAAATAGGACTATAACATACTCAAAGGACATCCCCGTATCTCCAGTAGAAACAGAGTTACGAGCCTGCAAAGTAGAGTCTAATGCATTTTCTATGGAGGGGTTTGTTTGTTCACGTATTGCTTAATTACTTGACCCTGTTCTTTCGATTAAAAATAATAACATATCTTTAGTGTAGAGGTTATCGCATCCGCCTCACTCCCGGAAGGCCACAGGTTCGAAACCGCGAAGTTTTTTTTTTTTTTTGCTTGGAACATGCAAAGACCTTTATAATTATCCGAACATTTGTGTCAAGGTCACATTATTTATATCCCCGTATCTCTGGTAGAACCAGAGTTACGAGCCTGCAAAGTATATTTTCAAAAATCAAAAGTAACCTTCTAACAATAAGTGAGACAAAAAGTAAGTTGACGACGATATTGAGGTAGCCTCAAATTTAAAGTATCCTTGTATGGGGAGCAAAGAGTACTATAACATATCCAAAGGAGATCCCAGTATCTCTTGTAGAACAAGAGTTATGAGCCTCCAAAGTTTAGTGCAAAAATCATAAATAACATAATAAAAATAAGTGAGACGATACCAAAGTTGACGAACATTTTGCTTAATATCTCGGCCCTTGTTTGTCGTAGCTCAATGTTTTTAGTATGGTTAGATGGGTGACAAATTGGACAATAACATACTCAAAGGACATCCCCGTATATCCAGTAGAAACAGAGTTACGAGCCTGCAAAGTATAGTATAATGCATTTTCTATGGAGGGGTTTGTTTGTTCACGTATTGCTTAATTACTTGACCCTGTTCTTTCGATTAAAAATTATAACATATATTTAGTGTAGCGGTTATCGCATCCGCCTCACTCCCGGAAGGCCACAGGTTCGAAACCGCGAAGTTTTTTTTTATAATTATCCGAACATTTGTGTCAAGGTCACATTATTTACATCCCCGTATCTCTGGTAGAACCAGAGTTACGAGCCTCCAGAATTTAGTCTAATGGATTTCCTATGGAGGGGTTTGTTTGTTTACGATTAGCTTAATTACTCGACTATTGTTTGTAGTAGCTCAATGTTTTTAGTATGGTTAGATGGGGGACAAATTGGACTATAACATACTCAAAGGACATCCCCGTATCTACAGTAGAAACAGAGTTACGAGCCTGAAAAGTATAGTCTAATGCATTTTCTATAGAGGGGTTTGTTTGTTCACGTATTGCTTAATTACTTGACCCTGTTCTTTCGATTAAAAATAATTACATATCTTTAGTGTAGCGGTTATCGCATCCGCCTCACTCCCGGAAGGCCACAGGTTCGAAACCGCGAAGTTTTTTTTTATAATTATCCGAACATTTGTGTCAAGGTCACATTATTTACATCCCCGTATCTCTGGTAGAACCAGAGTTACCAGCCTCCAGAATTTAGTCTAATGTATTTCCTATGGAGGGGTTTGTTTGTTTACGATTAGCTTAATTACTCGACTACTGTTTGTCGTAGCCCTAATTCTTAGTATGGCTAGATGGGGGACAAATTGGTCTATAACATACTCAAAGGACATCCCCGTATCTCCAGTAGAAACAGAGTTACGAGCCTGCAAAGTTTATTTTCAAAAATCAAAAGTAACCTTCTAACAATAAGTGAGACAAAAAATAAGTTGACGACGATATTGAGGTAGCCTCAAGTTTAAAGTATCCTTGTATGGGGAGCAAAGAGTACTATAACATATCCAAAGGAGATCCCAGTATCTCTTGTAGAACAAGAGTTATGAGCCTCCAAAGTTTAGTGCAAAAATCATAAGTAACATAATAAAAATAAGTGAGATTATACCAAAGTTGACGAACATTTTGCTTAATATCTCGGCCCTTGTTTGCCGTAGCTCAATGTTTTCAGTATGGTTAGATGGGGGACAATTTGGACTATAACATATCCTAAGGACATCCCCGTATCTCTAGTAGACACAGAGTTATGGTCCTGCAAAGTATAGTCTAATGCATTTCCTAATAACGGGTTGTTTGTTTACGTTTAGCTTAATTACTCGGCCCCTGTTTGTCGTAGCTCAATGTTTTTAGTATTGTTAGATGGGGGACAAATTGGACTATAACATACTCAAAGGACATCCCCGTATCTCCAGTGGAAACAGAGTTACGAGCCTGCAAAGTATAGTCTAACTCATTTCCTGTGGAGGGGGTTTGTTTCTTTACGTTTCGCTTAAGTACTCGGCCCCTGTTTGTCGTAGCCCAAAGTTTTTAGTATGGTTAGATGAAGGACAAATTGGACTATAACATATCCTAAGGACATCCCGGTATCTCTAAAAGACACAGAGTTATGGGCCTTGCAAAGTATAGTCTAATGCATTTTCTATGGAGGGGTTTGTTTGTTCACGTATTGCTTAATTACTTGACCCTGTTCTTTCGATTAAAAATAATAACATATCTTTAGTGTAGCGGTTATCGCATCCGCCTCACTCCCGGAAGGCCACAGGTTCGAAACCGCGAAGTTTTTTTTATAATTATCCGAACATTTGTGTCAAGGTCACATTATTTACATCCCCGTATCTCTGGTAGAACCAGAGTTACGAGCCTCCAGAATTTAGTCTAATGGATTTCCTATGGAGGGGTTTGTTTGTTTACGATTAGCTTAATTACTCGACTATTGTTTGTCGTAGCTCAATGTTTTTAGTATGGTTAGATGGGGGACAAATTGGACTATAACATACTCAAAGGACATCCCCGTATCTACAGTAGAAACAGAGTTACGAGCCTGAAAAGTATAGTCTAATGCATTTTCTATAGAGGGGTTTGTTTGTTCACGTATTGCTTAATTACTTGACCCTGTTCTTTCGATTAAAAATAATTACATATCTTTAGTGTAGCGGTTATCGCATCCGCCTCACTCCCGGAAGGCCACAGGTTCGAAACCGCGAAGTTTTTTTTATAATTATCCGAACATTTGTGTCAAGGTCACATTATTTACATCCCCGTATCTCTGGTAGAACCAGAGTTACCAGCCTCCAGATTTTAGTCTAATGTATTTCCTATGGAGGGGTTTGTTTGTTTACGATTAGCTTAATTACTCGACTACTGTTTGTCGTAGCCCTAATTCTTAGTATGGCTAGATGGGGGACAAATTGGTCTATAACATACTCAAAGGACATCCCCGTATCTCCAGTAGAAACAGAGTTACGAGCCTGCAAAGTTTATTTTCAAAAATCAAAAGTAACCTTCTAACAATAAGTGAGACAAAAAATAAGTTGACGACGATATTGAGGTAGCCTCAAGTTTAAAGTATCCTTGTATGGGGAGCAAAGAGTACTATAACATATCCAAAGGAGATCCCAGTAACCCTTGTAGAACAAGAGTTATGAGCCTCCAAAGTTTAGTGCAAAAATCATAAGTAACATAATAAAAATAAGTGAGACGATACCAAAGTTGACGAACATTTTGCTTAATATCTCGGCCCTTGTTTGCCGTAGCTCAATGTTTTTAGTATGGCTAGATGGGGGACAATTTGGACTATAACATATCCTAAGGACATCCCCGTATCTCTAGTAGACACAGAGTTATGGTCCTGCAAAGTATAGTCTAATGCATTTCCTAAGGACGGGTTGTTTGTTTACGTTTAGCTTAATTACTCGGCCCCTGTTTGTCGTAGCTCAATGTTTTTAGTATTGTTAGATGGGGGACAAATTGGACTATAACATACTCAAAGGACATCCCCGTATCTCCATTGGAAACAGAGTTACGAGCCTGCAAAGTATAGTCTAACTCATTTCCTGTGGAGGGGGTTTGTTTCTTTACGTTTCGCTTAAGTACTCGGCCCCTGTTTGTCGTAGCCCAAAGTTTTTAGTATGGTTAGATGAAGGACAAATTGGACTATAACATATCCTAAGGACATCCCGGTATCTCTAAAAGACACAGAGTTATGGGCCTTGCAAAGTATAGTCTAATGCATTTTCTATGGAGGGGTTTGTTTGTTCACGTATTGCTTAATTACTTGACCCTGTTCTTTCGATTAAAAATAATAACATATCTTTAGTGTAGCGGTTATCGCATCCGCCTCACTCCCGGAAGGCCACAGGTTCGAAACCGCGAAGTTTTTTTTATAATTATCCGAACATTTGTGTCAAGGTCACATTATTTACATCCCCGTATCTCTGGTAGAACCAGAGTTACGAGCCTCCAGAATTTAGTCTAATGGATTTCCTATGGAGGGGTTTGTTTGTTTACGATTAGCTTAATTACTCGACTATTGTTTGTCGTAGCTCAATGTTTTTAGTATGGTTAGATGGGGGACAAATTGGACTATAACATACTCAAAGGACATCCCCGTATCTACAGTAGAAACAGAGTTACGAGCCTGAAAAGTATAGTCTAATGCATTTTCTATAGAGGGGTTTGTTTGTTCACGTATTGCTTAATTACTTGACCCTGTTCTTTCGATTAAAAATAATTACATATCTTTAGTGTAGCGGTTATCGCATCCGCCTCACTCCCGGAAGGCCACAGGTTCGAAACCGCGAAGTTTTTTTTATAATTATCCGAACATTTGTGTCAAGGTCACATTATTTACATCCCCGTATCTCTGGTAGAACCAGAGTTACCAGCCTCCAGAATTTAGTCTAATGTATTTCCTATGGAGGGGTTTGTTTGTTTACGATTAGCTTAATTACTCGACTACTGTTTGTCGTAGCCCTAATTCTTAGTATGGCTAGATGGGGGACAAATTGGTCTATAACATACTCAAAGGACATCCCCGTATCTCCAGTAGAAACAGAGTTACGAGCCTGCAAAGTTTATTTTCAAAAATCAAAAGTAACCTTCTAACAATAAGTGAGACAAAAAATAAGTTGACGACGATATTGAGGTAGCCTCAAGTTTAAAGTATCCTTGTATGGGGAGCAAAGAGTACTATAACATATCCAAAGGAGATCCCAGTATCTCTTGTAGAACAAGAGTTATGAGCCTCCAAAGTTTAGTGCAAAAATCATAAGTAACATAATAAAAATAAGTGAGATTATACCAAAGTTGACGAACATTTTGCTTAATATCTCGGCCCTTGTTTGCCGTAGCTCAATGTTTTCAGTATGGTTAGATGGGGGACAATTTGGACTATAACATATCCTAAGGACATCCCCGTATCTCTAGTAGACACAGAGTTATGGTCCTGCAAAATATAGTCTAATGCATTTCCTAAGGACGGGTTGTTTGTTTACGTTTAGCTTAATTACTCGGCCCCTGTTATCGTAGCTCAATGTTTTTAGTATTGTTAGATGGGGGACAAATTGGACTATAACATACTCAAAGGACATCCCCGTATCTCCAGTGGAAACAGAGTTACGAGCCTGCAAAGTATAGTCTAACTCATTTCCTGTGGAGGGGGTTTGTTTCTTTACGTTTCGCTTAAGTACTCGGCCCCTGTTTGTCGTAGCCCAAAGTTTTTAGTATGGTTAGATGAAGGACAAATTGGACTATAACATATCCTAAGGACATCCCGGTATCTCTAAAAGACACAGAGTTATGGGCCTTGCAAAGTATAGTCTAATGCATTTTCTATGGAGGGGTTTGTTTGTTCACGTATTGCTTAATTACTTGACCCTGTTCTTTCGATTAAAAATAATAACATATCTTTAGTGTAGCGGTTATCGCATCCGCCTCACTCCCGGAAGGCCACAGGTTCGAAACCGCGAAGTTTTTTTTATAATTATCCGAACATTTGTGTCAAGGTCACATTATTTACATCCCCGTATCTCTGGTAGAACCAGAGTTACGAGCCTCCAGAATTTAGTCTAATGGATTTCCTATGGAGGGGTTTGTTTGTTTACGATTAGCTTAATTACTCGACTATTGTTTGTCGTAGCTCAATGTTTTTAGTATGGTTAGATGGGGGACAAATTGGACTATAACATACTCAAAGGACATCCCCGTATCTACAGTAGAAACAGAGTTACGAGCCTGAAAAGTATAGTCTAATGCATTTTCTATAGAGGGGTTTGTTTGTTCACGTATTGCTTAATTACTCGACCCTGTTCTTTCGATTAAAAATAATAACATATCTTTAGTGTAGCGGTTATCGCATCCGCCTCACTCCCGGAAGGCCACAGGTTCGAAACCGCGAAGTTTTTTTTATAATTATCCGAACATTTGTGTCAAGGTCACATTATTTACATCCACGTATCTCTGGTAGAACCAGAGTTACCAGCCTCCAGAATTTAGTCTAATGTATTTCCTATGGAGGGGTTTGTTTGTTTACGATTAGCTTAATTACTCGACTACTGTTTGTCGTAGCCCTAATTCTTAGTATGGCTAGATGGGGGACAAATTGGTCTATAACATACTCAAAGGACATCCCCGTATCTCCAGTAGAAACAGAGTTACGAGCCTGCAAAGTTTATTTTCAAAAATCAAAAGTAACCTTCTAACAATAAGTGAGACAAAAAATAAGTTGACGACGATATTGAGGTAGCCTCAAGTTTAAAGTATCCTTGTATGGGGAGCAAAGAGTACTATAACATATCCAAAGGAGATCCCAGTATCTCTTGTAGAACAAGAGTTATGAGCCTCCAAAGTTTAGTGCAAAAATCATAAGTAACATAATAAAAATAAGTGAGACGATACCAAAGTTGACGAACATTTTGCTTAATATCTCGGCCCTTGTTTGCCGTAGCTCAATGTTTTTAGTATGGTTAGATGGGGGACAATTTGGACTACAACATATCCTAAGGACATCCCCGTATCTCTAGTAGACACAGAGTTATGGGCCTGCAAAGTATAGTCTAATGCATTTCCTAAGGACGGGTTGTTTGTTTACGTTTAGCTTAATTACTCGGCCCCTGTTTGTCGTAGCTCAATGTTTTTAGTATTGTTAGATGGGGGACAAATTGGACTATAACATACTCAAAGGACATCCCCGTATCTCCAGTGGAAACAGAGTTACGAGCCTGCAAAGTATAGTCTAACTCATTTCCTGTGGAGGGGGTTTGTTTCTTTACGTTTCGCTTAAATACTCGGCCCCTGTTTGTCGTAGCCCAAAGTTTTTAGTATGGTTAGATGAAGGACAAATTGGACTATAACATATCCTAAGGACATCCCGGTATCTCTAAAAGACAAAGAGTTATGGGCCTTGCAAAGTATAGTCTAATGCATTTTCTATGGAGGGGTTTGTTTGTTCACGTATTGCTTAATTACTTGACCCTGTTCTTTCGATTAAAAATAATAACATATCTTTAGTGTAGCGGTTATCGCATCCGCCTCACTCCCGGAAGGCCACAGGTTCGAAACCGCGAAGTTTTTTTTTATAATTATCCGAACATTTGTGTCAAGGTCACATTATTTACATTCACGTATCTCTGGTAGAACCAGAGTTACCAGCCTCCAGAATTTAGTCTAATGTATTTCCTATGGAGGGGTTTGTTTGTTTACGATTAGCTTAATTACTCGACTACTGTTTGTCGTAGCCCTAATTCTTAGTATGGCTAGATGGGGGACAAATTGGTCTATAACATACTCAAAGGACATCCCCGTATCTCCAGTAGAAACAGAGTTACGAGCCTGCAAAGTTTATTTTCAAAAATCAAAAGTAACCTTCTAACAATAAGTGAGACAAAAAATAAGTTGACGACGATATTGAGGTAGCCTCAAGTTTAAAGTATCCTTGTATGGGGAGCAAAGAGTACTATAACATATCCAAAGGAGATCCCAGTATCTCTTGTAGAACAAGAGTTATGAGCCTCCAAAGTTTAGTGCAAAAATCATAAGTAACATAATAAAAATAAGTGAGACGATACCAAAGTTGACGAACATTTTGCTTAATATCTCGGCCCTTGTTTGCCGTAGCTCAATGTTTTTAGTATGGCTAGATGGGGGACAATTTGGACTATAACATATCCTAAGGACATCCCCGTATCTCTAGTAGACACAGAGTTATGGTCCTGCAAAGTATAGTCTAATGCATTTCCTAAGGACGGGTTGTTTGTTTACGTTTAGCTTAATTACTCGGCCCCTGTTTGTCGTAGCTCAATGTTTTTAGTATTGTTAGATGGGGGACAAATTGGACTATAACATACTCAAAGGACATCCCCGTATCTCCATTGGAAACAGAGTTACGAGCCTGCAAAGTATAGTCTAACTCATTTCCTGTGGAGGGGGTTTGTTTCTTTACGTTTCGCTTAAGTACTCGGCCCCTGTTTGTCGTAGCCCAAAGTTTTTAGTATGGTTAGATGAAGGACAAATTGGACTATAACATATCCTAAGGACATCCCGGTATCTCTAAAAGACACAGAGTTATGGGCCTTGCAAAGTATAGTCTAATGCATTTTCTATGGAGGGGTTTGTTTGTTCACGTATTGCTTAATTACTTGACCCTGTTCTTTCGATTAAAAATAATAACATATCTTTAGTGTAGCGGTTATCGCATCCGCCTCACTCCCGGAAGGCCACAGGTTCGAAACCGCGAAGTTTTTTTTATAATTATCCGAACATTTGTGTCAAGGTCACATTATTTACATCCCCGTATCTCTGGTAGAACCAGAGTTACGAGCCTCCAGAATTTAGTCTAATGGATTTCCTATGGAGGGGTTTGTTTGTTTACGATTAGCTTAATTACTCGACTATTGTTTGTCGTAGCTCAATGTTTTTAGTATGGTTAGATGGGGGACAAATTGGACTATAACATACTCAAAGGACATCCCCGTATCTACAGTAGAAACAGAGTTACGAGCCTGAAAAGTATAGTCTAATGCATTTTCTATAGAGGGGTTTGTTTGTTCACGTATTGCTTAATTACTTGACCCTGTTCTTTCGATTAAAAATAATTACATATCTTTAGTGTAGCGGTTATCGCATCCGCCTCACTCCCGGAAGGCCACAGGTTCGAAACCGCGAAGTTTTTTTTATAATTATCCGAACATTTGTGTCAAGGTCACATTATTTACATCCCCGTATCTCTGGTAGAACCAGAGTTACCAGCCTCCAGAATTTAGTCTAATGTATTTCCTATGGAGGGGTTTGTTTGTTTACGATTAGCTTAATTACTCGACTACTGTTTGTCGTAGCCCTAATTCTTAGTATGGCTAGATGGGGGACAAATTGGTCTATAACATACTCAAAGGACATCCCCGTATCTCCAGTAGAAACAGAGTTACGAGCCTGCAAAGTTTATTTTCAAAAATCAAAAGTAACCTTCTAACAATAAGTGAGACAAAAAATAAGTTGACGACGATATTGAGGTAGCCTCAAGTTTAAAGTATCCTTGTATGGGGAGCAAAGAGTACTATAACATATCCAAAGGAGATCCCAGTATCTCTTGTAGAACAAGAGTTATGAGCCTCCAAAGTTTAGTGCAAAAATCATAAGTAACATAATAAAAATAAGTGAGACGATACCAAAGTTGACGAACATTTTGCTTAATATCTCGGCCCTTGTTTGCCGTAGCTCAATGTTTTTAGTATGGCTAGATGGGGGACAATTTGGACTATAACATATCCTAAGGACATCCCCGTATCTCTAGTAGACACAGAGTTATGGTCCTGCAAAGTATAGTCTAATGCATTTCCTAAGGACGGGTTGTTTGTTTACGTTTAGCTTAATTACTCGGCCCCTGTTTGTCGTAGCTCAATGTTTTTAGTATTGTTAGATGGGGGACAAATTGGACTATAACATACTCAAAGGACATCCCCGTATCTCCAGTGGAAACAGAGTTACGAGCCTGCAAAGTATAGTCTAACTCATTTCCTGTGGAGGGGGTTTGTTTCTTTACGTTTCGCTTAAATACTCGGCCCCTGTTTGTCGTAGCCCAAAGTTTTTAGTATGGTTAGATGAAGGACAAATTGGACTATAACATATCCTAAGGACATCCCGGTATCTCTAAAAGACACAGAGTTATGGGCCTTGCAAAGTATAGTCTAATGCATTTTCTATGGAGGGGTTTGTTTGTTCACGTATTGCTTAATTACTTGACCCTGTTCTTTCGATTAAAAATAATAACATATCTTTAGTGTAGCGGTTATCGCATCCGCCTCACTCCCGGAAGGCCACAGGTTCGAAACCGCGAAGTTTTTTTTTATAATTATCCGAACATTTGTGTCAAGGTCACATTATTTACATCCCCGTATCTCTGGTAGAACCAGAGTTACGAGCCTCCAGAATTTAGTCTAATGGATTTCCTATGGAGGGGTTTGTTTGTTTACGATTAGCTTAATTACTCGACTATTGTTTGTCGTAGCTCAATGTTTTTAGTATGGTTAGATGGGGGACAAATTGGACTATAACATACTCAAAGGACATCCCCGTATCTACAGTAGAAACAGAGTTACGAGCCTGAAAAGTATAGTCTAATGCATTTTCTATAGAGGGGTTTGTTTGTTCACGTATTGCTTAATTACTCGACCCTGTTCTTTCGATTAAAAATAATAACATATCTTTAGTGTAGCGGTTATCGCATCCGCCTCACTCCCGGAAGGCCACAGGTTCGAAACCGCGAAGTTTTTTTTATAATTATCCGAACATTTGTGTCAAGGTCACATTATTTACATCCACGTATCTCTGGTAGAACCAGAGTTACCAGCCTCCAGAATTTAGTCTAATGTATTTCCTATGGAGGGGTTTGTTTGTTTACGATTAGCTTAATTACTCGACTACTGTTTGTCGTAGCCCTAATTCTTAGTATGGCTAGATGGGGGACAAATTGGTCTATAACATACTCAAAGGACATCCCCGTATCTCCAGTAGAAACAGAGTTACGAGCCTGCAAAGTTTATTTTCAAAAATCAAAAGTAACCTTCTAACAATAAGTGAGACAAAAAATAAGTTGACGACGATATTGAGGTAGCCTCAAGTTTAAAGTATCCTTGTATGGGGAGCAAAGAGTACTATAACATATCCAAAGGAGATCCCAGTATCTCTTGTAGAACAAGAGTTATGAGCCTCCAAAGTTTAGTGCAAAAATCATAAGTAACATAATAAAAATAAGTGAGACGATACCAAAGTTGACGAACATTTTGCTTAATATCTCGGCCCTTGTTTGCCGTAGCTCAATGTTTTTAGTATGGTTAGATGGGGGACAATTTGGACTACAACATATCCTAAGGACATCCCCGTATCTCTAGTAGACACAGAGTTATGGGCCTGCAAAGTATAGTCTAATGCATTTCCTAAGGACGGGTTGTTTGTTTACGTTTAGCTTAATTACTCGGCCCCTGTTTGTCGTAGCTCAATGTTTTTAGTATTGTTAGATGGGGGACAAATTGGACTATAACATACTCAAAGGACATCCCCGTATCTCCAGTGGAAACAGAGTTACGAGCCTGCAAAGTATAGTCTAACTCATTTCCTGTGGAGGGGGTTTGTTTCTTTACGTTTCGCTTAAATACTCGGCCCCTGTTTGTCGTAGCCCAAAGTTTTTAGTATGGTTAGATGAAGGACAAATTGGACTATAACATATCCTAAGGACATCCCGGTATCTCTAAAAGACAAAGAGTTATGGGCCTTGCAAAGTATAGTCTAATGCATTTTCTATGGAGGGGTTTGTTTGTTCACGTATTGCTTAATTACTTGACCCTGTTCTTTCGATTAAAAATAATAACATATCTTTAGTGTAGCGGTTATCGCATCCGCCTCACTCCCGGAAGGCCACAGGTTCGAAACCGCGAAGTTTTTTTTTATAATTATCCGAACATTTGTGTCAAGGTCACATTATTTACATCCACGTATCTCTGGTAGAACCAGAGTTACCAGCCTCCAGAATTTAGTCTAATGTATTTCCTATGGAGGGGTTTGTTTGTTTACGATTAGCTTAATTACTCGACTACTGTTTGTCGTAGCCCTAATTCTTAGTATGGCTAGATGGGGGACAAATTGGTCTATAACATACTCAAAGGACATCCCCGTATCTCCAGTAGAAACAGAGTTACGAGCCTGCAAAGTTTATTTTCAAAAATCAAAAGTAACCTTCTAACAATAAGTGAGACAAAAAATAAGTTGACGACGATATTGAGGTAGCCTCAAGTTTAAAGTATCCTTGTATGGGGAGCAAAGAGTACTATAACATATCCAAAGGAGATCCCAGTATCTCTTGTAGAACAAGAGTTATGAGCCTCCAAAGTTTAGTGCAAAAATCATAAGTAACATAATAAAAATAAGTGAGACGATACCAAAGTTGACGAACATTTTGCTTAATATCTCGGCCCTTGTTTGCCGTAGCTCAATGTTTTTAGTATGGTTAGATGGGGGACAATTTGGACTATAACATATCCTAAGGACATCCCCGTATCTCTAGTAGACACAGAGTTATGGTCCTGCAAAGTATAGTCTAATGCATTTCCTAAGGACGGGTTGTTTGTTTACGTTTAGCTTAATTACTCGGCCCCTGTTTGTCGTAGCTCAATGTTTTTAGTATGGTTAGATGGGGGACAATTTGGACTATAACATATCCTAAGGACATCCCCGTATCTCTAGTAGACACAGAGTTATGGGCCTGCAAAGTATAGTCTAATGCATTTCCTAAGGACGGGTTGTTTGTTTACGTTTAGCTTAATTACTCGGCCCCTGTTTGTCGTAGCTCAATGTTTTTAGTATTGTTAGATGGGGGACAAATTGGACTATAACATACTCAAAGGACATCCCCGTATCTCCAGTGGAAACAGAGTTACGAGCCTGCAAAGTATAGTCTAACTCATTTCCTGTGGAGGGGGTTTGTTTCTTTACGTTTCGCTTAAATACTCGGCCCCTGTTTGTCGTAGCCCAAAGTTTTTAGTATGGTTAGATGAAGGACAAATTGGACTATAACATATCCTAAGGACATCCCGGTATCTCTAAAAGACAAAGAGTTATGGGCCTTGCAAAGTATAGTCTAATGCATTTTCTATGGAGGGGTTTGTTTGTTCACGTATTGCTTAATTACTTGACCCTGTTCTTTCGATTAAAAATAATAACATATCTTTAGTGTAGCGGTTATCGCATCCGCCTCACTCCCGGAAGGCCACAGGTTCGAAACCGCGAAGTTTTTTTTATAATTATCCGAACATTTGTGTCAAGGTCACATTATTTACATCCCCGTATCTCTGGTAGAACCAGAGTTACCAGCCTCCAGAATTTAGTCTAATGTATTTCCTATGGAGGGGTTTGTTTGTTTACGATTAGCTTAATTACTCGACTACTGTTTGTCGTAGCCCTAATTCTTAGTATGGCTAGATGGGGGACAAATTGGTCTATAACATACTCAAAGGACATCCCCGTATCTCCAGTAGAAACAGAGTTACGAGCCTGCAAAGTTTATTTTCAAAAATCAAAAGTAACCTTCTAACAATAAGTGAGACAAAAAATAAGTTGACGACGATATTGAGGTAGCCTCAAGTTTAAAGTATCCTTGTATGGGGAGCAAAGAGTACTATAACATATCCAAAGGAGATCCCAGTATCTCTTGTAGAACAAGAGTTATGAGCCTCCAAAGTTTAGTGCAAAAATCATAAGTAACATAATAAAAATAAGTGAGACGATATCAAAGTTGACGAACATTTAGCTTAATATCTCGGCCCTTGTTTGCCGTAGCTCAATGTTTTTAGTATGGTTAGATGGGGGACAATTTGGACTATAACATATCCTAAGGACATCCCCGTATCTCTAGTAGACACAGAGTTATGGTCCTGCAAAGTATAGTCTAATGCATTTCCTAAGGACGGGTTGTTTGTTTACGTTTAGCTTAATTACTCGGCCCCTGTTTGTCGTAGCTCAATGTTTTTAGTATGGTTAGATGGGGGACAATTTGGACTATAACATATCCTAAGGACATCCCCGTATCTCTAGTAGACACAGAATTATGGGCCTGCAAAGTATAGTCTAATGCATTTCCTAAGGACGGGTTGTTTGTTTACGTTTAGATTAATTACTCGGCCCCTGTTTGTCGTAGCTCAATGTTTTTAGTATTGTTAGATGGGGGACAAATTGGACTATAACATACTCAAAGGACATCCCCGTATCTCCAGTGGAAACAGAGTTACGAGCCTGCAAAGTATAGTCTAACTCATTTCCTGTGGAGGGGGTTTGTTTCTTTACGTTTCGCTTAAATACTCGGCCCCTGTTTGTCGTAGCCCAAAGTTTTTAGTATGGTTAGATGAAGGACAAATTGGACTATAACATATCCTAAGGACATCCCGGTATCTCTAAAAGACAAAGAGTTATGGGCCTTGCAAAGTATAGTCTAATGCATTTTCTATGGAGGGGTTTGTTTGTTCACGTATTGCTTAATTACTTGACCCTGTTCTTTCGATTAAAAATAATAACATATCTTTAGTGTATCGGTTATCGCATCCGCCTCACTCCCGGAAGGCCACAGGTTCGAAACCGCGAAGTTTTTTTTTATAATTATCCGAACATTTGTGTCAAGGTCACATTATTTACATCCCCGTATCTCTGGTAGAACCAGAGTTACCAGCCTCCAGAATTTAGTCTAATGTATTTCCTATGGAGGGGTTTGTTTGTTTACGATTAGCTTAATTACTCGACTACTGTTTGTCGTAGCCCTAATTCTTAGTATGGCTAGATGGGGGACAAATTGGTCTATAACATACTCAAAGGACATCCCCGTATCTCCAGTAGAAACAGAGTTACGAGCCTGCAAAGTTTATTTTCAAAAATCAAAAGTAACCTTCTAACAATAAGTGAGACAAAAAATAAGTTGACGACGATATTGAGGTAGCCTCAAGTTTAAAGTATCCTTGTATGGGGAGCAAAGCGTACTATAACATATCCAAAGGAGATCCCAGTATCTCTTGTAGAACAAGAGTTATGAGCCCCAAAGTTTAGTGCAAAAATCATAAGTAACATAATAAAAATAAGTGAGACGATACCAAAGTTGACGAACATTTTGCTTAATATCTCGGCCCTTGTTTGCCGTAGCTCAATGTTTTTAGTATGGTTAGATGGGGGACAATTTGGACTATAACATATCCTAAGGACATCCCGGTATCTCTAAAAGACAAAGAGTTATGGGCCTTGCAAAGTATAGTCTAATGCATTTTCTATGGAGGGGTTTGTTTGTTCACGTATTGCTTAATTACTTGACCCTGTTCTTTCGATTAAAAATAATAACATATCTTTAGTGTAGCGGTTATCGCATCCGCCTCACTCCCGGAAGGCCACAGGTTCGAAACCGCGAAGTTTTTTTTTATAATTATCCGAACATTTGTGTCAAGGTCACATTATTTACATCCCCGTATCTCTGGTAGAACCAGAGTTACCAGCCTCCAGAATTTAGTCTAATGTATTTCCTATGGAGGGGTTTGTTTGTTTACGATTAGCTTAATTACTCGACTACTGTTTGTCGTAGCCCTAATTCTTAGTATGGCTAGATGGGGGACAAATTGGTCTATAACATACTCAAAGGACATCCCCGTATCTCCAGTAGAAACAGAGTTACGAGCCTGCAAAGTTTATTTTCAAAAATCAAAAGTAACCTTCTAACAATAAGTGAGACAAAAAATAAGTTGACGACGATATTGAGGTAGCCTCAAGTTTAAAGTATCCTTGTATGGGGAGCAAAGAGTACTATAACATATCCAAAGGAGATCCCAGTATCTCTTGTAGAACAAGAGTTATGAGCCTCCAAAGTTTAGTGCAAAAATCATAAGTAACATAATAAAAATAAGTGAGACGATACCAAAGTTGACGAACATTTTGCTTAATATCTCGGCCCTTGTTTGCCGTAGCTCAATGTTTTTAGTATGGTTAGATGGGGGACAATTTGGACTATAACATATCCTAAGGACATCCCCGTATCTCTAAAAGACAAAGAGTTATGGGCCTTGCAAAGTATAGTCTAATGCATTTTCTATGGAGGGGTTTGTTTGTTCACGTATTGCTTAATTACTTGACCCTGTTCTTTCGATTAAAAATAATAACATATCTTTAGTGTAGCGGTTATCGCATCCGCCTCACTCCCGGAAGGCCACAGGTTCGAAACCGCGAAGTTTTTTTTTATAATTATCCGAACATTTGTGTCAAGGTCACATTATTTACATCCACGTATCTCTGGTAGAACCAGAGTTACCAGCCTCCAGAATTTAGTCTAATGTATTTCCTATGGAGGGGTTTGTTTGTTTACGATTAGCTTAATTACTCGACTACTGTTTGTCGTAGCCCTAATTCTTAGTATGGCTAGATGGGGGACAAATTGGTCTATAACATACTCAAAGGACATCCCCGTATCTCCAGTAGAAACAGAGTTACGAGCCTGCAAAGTTTATTTTCAAAAATCAAAAGTAACCTTCTAACAATAAGTGAGACAAAAAATAAGTTGACGACGATATTGAGGTAGCCTCAAGTTTAAAGTATCCTTGTATGGGGAGCAAAGAGTACTATAACATATCCAAAGGAGATCCCAGTATCTCTTGTAGAACAAGAGTTATGAGCCTCCAAAGTTTAGTGCAAAAATCATAAGTAACATAATAAAAATAAGTGAGACGATACCAAAGTTGACGAACATTTTGCTTAATATCTCGGCCCTTGTTTGCCGTAGCTCAATGTTTTTAGTATGGTTAGATGGGGGACAATTTGGACTATAACATATCCTAAGGACATCCCCGTATCTCTAAAAGACAAAGAGTTATGGGCCTTGCAAAGTATAGTCTAATGCATTTTCTATGGAGGGGTTTGTTTGTTCACGTATTGCTTAATTACTTGACCCTGTTCTTTCGATTAAAAATAATAACATATCTTTAGTGTAGCGGTTATCGCATCCGCCTCACTCCCGGAAGGCCACAGGTTCGAAACCGCGAAGTTTTTTTTTATAATTATCCGAACATTTGTGTCAAGGTCACATTATTTACATCCACGTATCTCTGGTAGAACCAGAGTTACCAGCCTCCAGAATTTAGTCTAATGTATTTCCTATGGAGGGGTTTGTTTGTTTACGATTAGCTTAATTACTCGACTACTGTTTGTCGTAGCCCTAATTCTTAGTATGGCTAGATGGGGGACAAATTGGTCTATAACATACTCAAAGGACATCCCCGTATCTCCAGTAGAAACAGAGTTACGAGCCTGCAAAGTTTATTTTCAAAAATCAAAAGTAACCTTCTAACAATAAGTGAGACAAAAAATAAGTTGACGACGATATTGAGGTAGCCTCAAGTTTAAAGTATCCTTGTATGGGGAGCAAAGAGTACTATAACATATCCAAAGGAGATCCCAGTATCTCTTGTAGAACAAGAGTTATGAGCCTCCAAAGTTTAGTGCAAAAATCATAAGTAACATAATAAAAATAAGTGAGACGATACCAAAGTTGACGAACATTTTGCTTAATATCTCGGCCCTTGTTTGCCGTAGCTCAATGTTTTTAGTATGGTTAGATGGGGGACAATTTGGACTATAACATATCCTAAGGACATCCCCGTATCTCTAGTAGACACAGAGTTATGGTCCTGCAAAGTATAGTCTAATGCATTTCCTAAGGACGGGTTGTTTGTTTACGTTTAGCTTAATTACTCGGCCCCTGTTTGTCGTAGCTCAATGTTTTTAGTATGGTTAGATGGGGGACAATTTGGACTATAACATATCCTAAGGACATCCCCGTATCTCTAGTAGACACAGAGTTATGGGCCTGCAAAGTATAGTCTAATGCATTTCCTAAGGACGGGTTGTTTGTTTACGTTTAGCTTAATTACTCGGCCCCTGTTTGTCGTAGCTCAATGTTTTTAGTATTGTTAGATGGGGGACAAATTGGACTATAACATACTCAAAGGACATCCCCGTATCTCCAGTGGAAACAGAGTTACGAGCCTGCAAAGTATAGTCTAACTCATTTCCTGTGGAGGGGGTTTGTTTCTTTACGTTTCGCTTAAATACTCGGCCCCTGTTTGTCGTAGCCCAAAGTTTTTAGTATGGTTAGATGAAGGACAAATTGGACTATAACATATCCTAAGGACATCCCGGTATCTCTAAAAGACAAAGAGTTATGGGCCTTGCAAAGTATAGTCTAATGCATTTTCTATGGAGGGGTTTGTTTGTTCACGTATTGCTTAATTACTTGACCCTGTTCTTTCGATTAAAAATAATAACATATCTTTAGTGTAGCGGTTATCGCATCCGCCTCACTCCCGGAAGGCCACAGGTTCGAAACCGCGAAGTTTTTTTTATAATTATCCGAACATTTGTGTCAAGGTCACATTATTTACATCCCCGTATCTCTGGTAGAACCAGAGTTACCAGCCTCCAGAATTTAGTCTAATGTATTTCCTATGGAGGGGTTTGTTTGTTTACGATTAGCTTAATTACTCGACTACTGTTTGTCGTAGCCCTAATTCTTAGTATGGCTAGATGGGGGACAAATTGGTCTATAACATACTCAAAGGACATCCCCGTATCTCCAGTAGAAACAGAGTTACGAGCCTGCAAAGTTTATTTTCAAAAATCAAAAGTAACCTTCTAACAATAAGTGAGACAAAAAATAAGTTGACGACGATATTGAGGTAGCCTCAAGTTTAAAGTATCCTTGTATGGGGAGCAAAGAGTACTATAACATATCCAAAGGAGATCCCAGTATCTCTTGTAGAACAAGAGTTATGAGCCTCCAAAGTTTAGTGCAAAAATCATAAGTAACATAATAAAAATAAGTGAGACGATATCAAAGTTGACGAACATTTAGCTTAATATCTCGGCCCTTGTTTGCCGTAGCTCAATGTTTTTAGTATGGTTAGATGGGGGACAATTTGGACTATAACATATCCTAAGGACATCCCCGTATCTCTAGTAGACACAGAGTTATGGTCCTGCAAAGTATAGTCTAATGCATTTCCTAAGGACGGGTTGTTTGTTTACGTTTAGCTTAATTACTCGGCCCCTGTTTGTCGTAGCTCAATGTTTTTAGTATGGTTAGATGGGGGACAATTTGGACTATAACATATCCTAAGGACATCCCCGTATCTCTAGTAGACACAGAATTATGGGCCTGCAAAGTATAGTCTAATGCATTTCCTAAGGACGGGTTGTTTGTTTACGTTTAGATTAATTACTCGGCCCCTGTTTGTCGTAGCTCAATGTTTTTAGTATTGTTAGATGGGGGACAAATTGGACTATAACATACTCAAAGGACATCCCCGTATCTCCAGTGGAAACAGAGTTACGAGCCTGCAAAGTATAGTCTAACTCATTTCCTGTGGAGGGGGTTTGTTTCTTTACGTTTCGCTTAAATACTCGGCCCCTGTTTGTCGTAGCCCAAAGTTTTTAGTATGGTTAGATAAAGGACAAATTGGACTATAACATATCCTAAGGACATCCCGGTATCTCTAAAAGACAAAGAGTTATGGGCCTTGCAAAGTATAGTCTAATGCATTTTCTATGGAGGGGTTTGTTTGTTCACGTATTGCTTAATTACTTGACCCTGTTCTTTCGATTAAAAATAATAACATATCTTTAGTGTAGCGGTTATCGCATCCGCCTCACTCCCGGAAGGCCACAGGTTCGAAACCGCGAAGTTTTTTTTTATAATTATCCGAACATTTGTGTCAAGGTCACATTATTTACATCCCCGTATCTCTGGTAGAACCAGAGTTACCAGCCTCCAGAATTTAGTCTAATGTATTTCCTATGGAGGGGTTTGTTTGTTTACGATTAGCTTAATTACTCGACTACTGTTTGTCGTAGCCCTAATTCTTAGTATGGCTAGATGGGGGACAAATTGGTCTATAACATACTCAAAGGACATCCCCGTATCTCCAGTAGAAACAGAGTTACGAGCCTGCAAAGTTTATTTTCAAAAATCAAAAGTAACCTTCTAACAATAAGTGAGACAAAAAATAAGTTGACGACGATATTGAGGTAGCCTCAAGTTTAAAGTATCCTTGTATGGGGAGCAAAGCGTACTATAACATATCCAAAGGAGATCCCAGTATCTCTTGTAGAACAAGAGTTATGAGCCCCAAAGTTTAGTGCAAAAATCATAAGTAACATAATAAAAATAAGTGAGACGATACCAAAGTTGACGAACATTTTGCTTAATATCTCGGCCCTTGTTTGCCGTAGCTCAATGTTTTTAGTATGGTTAGATGGGGGACAATTTGGACTATAACATATCCTAAGGACATCCCCGTATCTCTAGTAGACACAGAGTTATGGTCCTGCAAAGTATAGTCTAATGCATTTCCTAAGGACGGGTTGTTTGTTTACGTTTAGCTTAATTACTCGGCCCCTGTTTGTCGTAGCTCAATGTTTTTAGTATGGTTAGATGGGGGACAATTTGGACTATAACATATCCTAAGGACATCCCCGTATCTCTAGTAGACACAGAATTATGGGCCTGCAAAGTATAGTCTAATGCATTTCCTAAGGACGGGTTGTTTGTTTACGTTTAGCTTAATTACTCGGCCCCTGTTTGTCGTAGCTCAATGTTTTTAGTATTGTTAGATGGGGGACAAATTGGACTATAACATACTCAAAGGACATCCCCGTATCTACAGTAGAAACAGAGTTACGAGCCTGAAAAGTATAGTCTAATGCATTTTCTATAGAGGGGTTTGTTTGTTCACGTATTGCTTAATTACTCGACCCTGTTCTTTCGATTAAAAATAATAACATATCTTTAGTGTAGCGGTTATCGCATCCGCCTCACTCCCGGAAGGCCACAGGTTCGAAACCGCGAAGTTTTTTTTATAATTATCCGAACATTTGTGTCAAGGTCACATTATTTACATCCACGTATCTCTGGTAGAACCAGAGTTACCAGCCTCCAGAATTTAGTCTAATGTATTTCCTATGGAGGGGTTTGTTTGTTTACGATTAGCTTAATTACTCGACTACTGTTTGTCGTAGCCCTAATTCTTAGTATGGCTAGATGGGGGACAAATTGGTCTATAACATACTCAAAGGACATCCCCGTATCTCCAGTAGAAACAGAGTTACGAGCCTGCAAAGTTTATTTTCAAAAATCAAAAGTAACCTTCTAACAATAAGTGAGACAAAAAATAAGTTGACGACGATATTGAGGTAGCCTCAAGTTTAAAGTATCCTTGTATGGGGAGCAAAGAGTACTATAACATATCCAAAGGAGATCCCAGTATCTCTTGTAGAACAAGAGTTATGAGCCTCCAAAGTTTAGTGCAAAAATCATAAGTAACATAATAAAAATAAGTGAGACGATACCAAAGTTGACGAACATTTTGCTTAATATCTCGGCCCTTGTTTGCCGTAGCTCAATGTTTTTAGTATGGTTAGATGGGGGACAATTTGGACTATAACATATCCTAAGGATATCCCCGTATCTCTAGTAGACACAGAGTTATGGTCCTGCAAAGTATAGTCTAATGCATTTCCTAAGGACGGGTTGTTTGTTTACGTTTAGCTTAATTACTCGGCCCCTGTTTGTCGTAGCTCAATGTTTTTAGTATGGTTAGATGGGGGACAATTTGGACTATAACATATCCTAAGGACATCCCCGTATCTCTAGTAGACACAGAGTTATGGGCCTGCAAAGTATAGTCTAATGCATTTCCTAAGGACGGGTTGTTTGTTTACGTTTAGCTTAATTACTCGGCCCCTGTTTGTCGTAGCTCAATGTTTTTAGTATTGTTAGATGGGGGACAAATTGGACTATAACATACTCAAAGGACATCCCCGTATCTCCAGTGGAAACAGAGTTACGAGCCTGCAAAGTATAGTCTAACTCATTTCCTGTGGAGGGGGTTTGTTTCTTTACGTTTCGCTTAAATACTCGGCCCCTGTTTGTCGTAGCCCAAAGTTTTTAGTATGGTTAGATGAAGGACAAATTGGACTATAACATATCCTAAGGACATCCCGGTATCTCTAAAAGACAAAGAGTTATGGGCCTTGCAAAGTATAGTCTAATGTTTTTTCTATGGAGGGGTTTGTTTGTTCACGTATTGCTTAATTACTTGACCCTGTTCTTTCGATTAAAAATAATAACATATCTTTAGTGTAGCGGTTATCGCATCCGCCTCACTCCCGGAAGGCCACAGGTTCGAAACCGCGAAGTTTTTTTTTTATAATTATCCGAACATTTGTGTCAAGGTCACATTATTTACATCCACGTATCTCTGGTAGAACCAGAGTTACCAGCCTCCAGAATTTAGTCTAATGTATTTCCTATGGAGGGGTTTGTTTGTTTACGATTAGCTTAATTACTCGACTACTGTTTGTCGTAGCCCTAATTCTTAGTATGGCTAGATGGGGGACAAATTGGTCTATAACATACTCAAAGGACATCCCCGTATCTCCAGTAGAAACAGAGTTACGAGCCTGCAAAGTTTATTTTCAAAAATCAAAAGTAACCTTCTAACAATAAGTGAGACAAAAAATAAGTTGACGACGATATTGAGGTAGCCTCAAGTTTAAAGTATCCTTGTATGGGGAGCAAAGAGTACTATAACATATCCAAAGGAGATCCCAGTATCTCTTGTAGAACAAGAGTTATGAGCCTCCAAAGTTTAGTGCAAAAATCATAAGTAACATAATAAAAATAAGTGAGACGATATCAAAGTTGACGAACATTTAGCTTAATATCTCGGCCCTTGTTTGCCGTAGCTCAATGTTTTTAGTATGGTTAGATGGGGGACAATTTGGACTATAACATATCCTAAGGACATCCCCGTATCTCTAGTAGACACAGAGTTATGGTCCTGCAAAGTATAGTCTAATGCATTTCCTAAGGACGGGTTGTTTGTTTACGTTTAGCTTAATTACTCGGCCCCTGTTTGTCGTAGCTCAATGTTTTTAGTATGGTTAGATGGGGGACAATTTGGACTATAACATATCCTAAGGACATCCCCGTATCTCTAGTAGACACAGAGTTATGGGCCTGCAAAGTATAGTCTAATGCATTTCCTAAGGACGGGTTGTTTGTTTACGTTTAGCTTAATTACTCGGCCCCTGTTTGTCGTAGCTCAATGTTTTTAGTATGGTTAGATGGGGGACAATTTGGACTATAACATATCCTAAGGACATCCCCGTATCTCTAGTAGACACAGAGTTATGGGCCTGCAAAGTATAGTCTAATGCATTTCCTAAGGACGGGTTGTTTGTTTACGTTTAGCTTAATTACTCGGCCCCTGTTTGTCGTAGCTCAATGTTTTTAGTATTGTTAGATGGGGGACAAATTGGACTATAACATACTCAAAGGACATCCCCGTATCTCCAGTGGAAACAGAGTTACGAGCCTGCAAAGTATAGTCTAACTCATTTCCTGTGGAGGGGGTTTGTTTCTTTACGTTTCGCTTAAATACTCGGCCCCTGTTTGTCGTAGCCCAAAGTTTTTAGTATGGTTAGATGAAGGACAAATTGGACTATAACATATCCTAAGGACATCCCGGTATCTCTAAAAGACAAAGAGTTATGGGCCTTGCAAAGTATAGTCTAATGTTTTTTCTATGGAGGGGTTTGTTTGTTCACGTATTGCTTAATTACTTGACCCTGTTCTTTCGATTAAAAATAATAACATATCTTTAGTGTAGCGGTTATCGCATCCGCCTCACTCCCGGAAGGCCACAGGTTCGAAACCGCGAAGTTTTTTTTTTATAATTATCCGAACATTTGTGTCAAGGTCACATTATTTACATCCACGTATCTCTGGTAGAACCAGAGTTACCAGCCTCCAGAATTTAGTCTAATGTATTTCCTATGGAGGGGTTTGTTTGTTTACGATTAGCTTAATTACTCGACTACTGTTTGTCGTAGCCCTAATTCTTAGTATGGCTAGATGGGGGACAAATTGGTCTATAACATACTCAAAGGACATCCCCGTATCTCCAGTAGAAACAGAGTTACGAGCCTGCAAAGTTTATTTTCAAAAATCAAAAGTAACCTTCTAACAATAAGTGAGACAAAAAATAAGTTGACGACGATATTGAGGTAGCCTCAAGTTTAAAGTATCCTTGTATGGGGAGCAAAGAGTACTATAACATATCCAAAGGAGATCCCAGTATCTCTTGTAGAACAAGAGTTATGAGCCTCCAAAGTTTAGTGCAAAAATCATAAGTAACATAATAAAAATAAGTGAGACGATATCAAAGTTGACGAACATTTAGCTTAATATCTCGGCCCTTGTTTGCCGTAGCTCAATGTTTTTAGTATGGTTAGATGGGGGACAATTTGGACTATAACATATCCTAAGGACATCCCCGTATCTCTAGTAGACACAGAGTTATGGTCCTGCAAAGTATAGTCTAATGCATTTCCTAAGGACGGGTTGTTTGTTTACGTTTAGCTTAATTACTCGGCCCCTGTTTGTCGTAGCTCAATGTTTTTAGTATGGTTAGATGGGGGACATTTTGGACTATAACATATCCTAAGGACATCCCCGTATCTCTAGTAGACACAGAGTTATGGGCCTGCAAAGTATAGTCTAATGCATTTCCTAAGGACGGGTTGTTTGTTTACGTTTAGCTTAATTACTCGGCCCCTGTTTGTCGTAGCTCAATGTTTTTAGTATTGTTAGATGGGGGACAAATTGGACTATAACATACTCAAAGGACATCCCCGTATCTCCAGTGGAAACAGAGTTACGAGCCTGTAAAGTATAGTCTAACTCATTTCCTGTGGAGGGGGTTTGTTTCTTTACGTTTCGCTTAAATACTCGGCCCCTGTTTGTCGTAGCCCAAAGTTTTTAGTATGGTTAGATGAAGGACAAATTGGACTATAACATATCCTAAGGACATCCCGGTATCTCTAAAAGACAAAGAGTTATGGGCCTTGCAAAGTATAGTCTAATGTTTTTTCTATGGAGGGGTTTGTTTGTTCACGTATTGCTTAATTACTTGACCCTGTTCTTTCGATTAAAAATAATAACATATCTTTAGTGTAGCGGTTATCGCATCCGCCTCACTCCCGGAAGGCCACAGGTTCGAAACCGCGAAGTTTTTTTTTTATAATTATCCGAACATTTGTGTCAAGGTCACATTATTTACATCCACGTATCTCTGGTAGAACCAGAGTTACCAGCCTCCAGAATTTAGTCTAATGTATTTCCTATGGAGGGGTTTGTTTGTTTACGATTAGCTTAATTACTCGACTACTGTTTGTCGTAGCCCTAATTCTTAGTATGGCTAGATGGGGGACAAATTGGTCTATAACATACTCAAAGGACATCCCCGTATCTCCAGTAGAAACAGAGTTACGAGCCTGCAAAGTTTATTTTCAAAAATCAAAAGTAACCTTCTAACAATAAGTGAGACAAAAAATAAGTTGACGACGATATTGAGGTAGCCTCAAGTTTAAAGTATCCTTGTATGGGGAGCAAAGAGTACTATAACATATCCAAAGGAGATCCCAGTATCTCTTGTAGAACAAGAGTTATGAGCCTCCAAAGTTTAGTGCAAAAATCATAAGTAACATAATAAAAATAAGTGAGACGATATCAAAGTTGACGAACATTTAGCTTAATATCTCGGCCCTTGTTTGCCGTAGCTCAATGTTTTTAGTATGGTTAGATGGGGGACAATTTGGACTATAACATATCCTAAGGACATCCCCGTATCTCTAGTAGACACAGAGTTATGGTCCTGCAAAGTATAGTCTAATGCATTTCCTAAGGACGGGTTGTTTGTTTACGTTTAGCTTAATTACTCGGCCCCTGTTTGTCGTAGCTCAATGTTTTTAGTATGGTTAGATGGGGGACAATTTGGACTATAACATATCCTAAGGACATCCCCGTATCTCTAGTAGACACAGAGTTATGGGCCTGCAAAGTATAGTCTAATGCATTTCCTAAGGACGGGTTGTTTGTTTACGTTTAGCTTAATTACTCGGCCCCTGTTTGTCGTAGCTCAATGTTTTTAGTATTGTTAGATGGGGGACAAATTGGACTATAACATACTCAAAGGACATCCCCGTATCTCCAGTAGAAACAGAGTTACGAGCCTGCAAAGTATAGTCTAATGCATTTCCTAAGGACGGGTTGTTTGTTTACGTTTAGCTTAATTACTCGGCCCCTGTTTGTCGTAGCTCAATGTTTTTAGTATGGTTAGATGGGGGACAATTTGGACTATAACATATCCTAAGGACATCCCCGTATCTCTAGTAGACACAGAGTTATGGGCCTGCAAAGTATAGTCTAATGCATTTCCTAAGGACGGGTTGTTTGTTTACGTTTAGCTTAATTACTCGGCCCCTGTTTGTCGTAGCTCAATGTTTTTAGTATTGTTAGATGGGGGACAAATTGGACTATAACATACTCAAAGGACATCCCCGTATCTCCAGTGGAAACAGAGTTACGAGCCTGCAAAGTATAGTCTAACTCATTTCCTGTGGAGGGGGTTTGTTTCTTTACGTTTCACTTAAATACTCGGCCCCTGTTTGTCGTAGCCCAAAGTTTTTAGTATGGTTAGATGAAGGACAAATTGGACTATAACATATCCTAAGGACATCCCGGTATCTCTAAAAGACAAAGAGTTATGGGCCTTGCAAAGTATAGTCTAATGTTTTTTCTATGGAGGGGTTTGTTTGTTCACGTATTGCTTAATTACTTGACCCTGTTCTTTCGATTAAAAATAATAACATATCTTTAGTGTAGCGGTTATCGCATCCGCCTCACTCCCGGAAGGCCACAGGTTCGAAACCGCGAAGTTTTTTTTTTATAATTATCCGAACATTTGTGTCAAGGTCACATTATTTACATCCACGTATCTCTGGTAGAACCAGAGTTACCAGCCTCCAGAATTTAGTCTAATGTATTTCCTATGGAGGGGTTTGTTTGTTTACGATTAGCTTAATTACTCGACTACTGTTTGTCGTAGCCCTAATTCTTAGTATGGCTAGATGGGGGACAAATTGGTCTATAACATACTCAAAGGACATCCCCGTATCTCCAGTAGAAACAGAGTTACGAGCCTGCAAAGTTTATTTTCAAAAATCAAAAGTAACCTTCTAACAATAAGTGAGACAAAAAATAAGTTGACGACGATATTGAGGTAGCCTCAAGTTTAAAGTATCCTTGTATGGGGAGCAAAGAGTACTATAACATATCCAAAGGAGATCCCAGTATCTCTTGTAGAACAAGAGTTATGAGCCTCCAAAGTTTAGTGCAAAAATCATAAGTAACATAATAAAAATAAGTGAGACGATACCAAAGTTGACGAACATTTTGCTTAATATCTCGGCCCTTGTTTGCCGTAGCTCAATGTTTTTAGTATGGTTAGATGGGGGACAATTTGGACTATAACATATCCTAAGGATATCCCCGTATCTCTAGTAGACACAGAGTTATGGTCCTGCAAAGTATAGTCTAATGCATTTCCTAAGGACGGGTTGTTTGTTTACGTTTAGCTTAATTACTCGGCCCCTGTTTGTCGTAGCTCAATGTTTTTAGTATGGTTAGATGGGGGACAATTTGGACTATAACATATCCTAAGGACATCCCCGTATCTCTAGTAGACACAGAGTTATGGGCCTGCAAAGTATAGTCTAATGCATTTCCTAAGGACGGGTTGTTTGTTTACGTTTAGCTTAATTACTCGGCCCCTGTTTGTCGTAGCTCAATGTTTTTAGTATTGTTAGATGGGGGACAAATTGGACTATAACATACTCAAAGGACATCCCCGTATCTCCAGTGGAAACAGAGTTACGAGCCTGCAAAGTATAGTCTAACTCATTTCCTGTGGAGGGGGTTTGTTTCTTTACGTTTCGCTTAAATACTCGGCCCCTGTTTGTCGTAGCCCAAAGTTTTTAGTATGGTTAGATGAAGGACAAATTGGACTATAACATATCCTAAGGACATCCCGGTATCTCTAAAAGACAAAGAGTTATGGGCCTTGCAAAGTATAGTCTAATGTTTTTTCTATGGAGGGGTTTGTTTGTTCACGTATTGCTTAATTACTTGACCCTGTTCTTTCGATTAAAAATAATAACATATCTTTAGTGTAGCGGTTATCGCATCCGCCTCACTCCCGGAAGGCCACAGGTTCGAAACCGCGAAGTTTTTTTTTTATAATTATCCGAACATTTGTGTCAAGGTCACATTATTTACATCCACGTATCTCTGGTAGAACCAGAGTTACCAGCCTCCAGAATTTAGTCTAATGTATTTCCTATGGAGGGGTTTGTTTGTTTACGATTAGCTTAATTACTCGACTACTGTTTGTCGTAGCCCTAATTCTTAGTATGGCTAGATGGGGGACAAATTGGTCTATAACATACTCAAAGGACATCCCCGTATCTCCAGTAGAAACAGAGTTACGAGCCTGCAAAGTTTATTTTCAAAAATCAAAAGTAACCTTCTAACAATAAGTGAGACAAAAAATAAGTTGACGACGATATTGAGGTAGCCTCAAGTTTAAAGTATCCTTGTATGGGGAGCAAAGAGTACTATAACATATCCAAAGGAGATCCCAGTATCTCTTGTAGAACAAGAGTTATGAGCCTCCAAAGTTTAGTGCAAAAATCATAAGTAACATAATAAAAATAAGTGAGACGATACCAAAGTTGACGAACATTTTGCTTAATATCTCGGCCCTTGTTTGCCGTAGCTCAATGTTTTTAGTATGGTTAGATGGGGGACAATTTGGACTATAACATATCCTAAGGGCATCCCCGTATCTCTAGTAGACACAGAGTTATGGTCCTGCAAAGTATAGTCTAATGCATTTCCTAAGGACGGGTTGTTTGTTTACGTTTAGCTTAATTACTCGGCCCCTGTTTGTCGTAGCTCAATGTTTTTAGTATGGTTAGATGGGGGACAATTTGGACTATAACATATCCTAAGGACATCCCCGTATCTCTAGTAGACACAGAGTTATGGGCCTGCAAAGTATAGTCTAATGCATTTCCTAAGGACGGGTTGTTTGTTTACGTTTAGCTTAATTACTCGGCCCCTGTTTGTCGTAGCTCAATGTTTTTAGTATTGTTAGATGGGGGACAAATTGGACTATAACATACTCAAAGGACATCCCCGTATCTCCAGTGGAAACAGAGTTACGAGCCTGCAAAGTATAGTCTAACTCATTTCCTGTGGAGGGGGTTTGTTTCTTTACGTTTCGCTTAAATACTCGGCCCCTGTTTGTCGTAGCCCAAAGTTTTTAGTATGGTTAGATGAAGGACAAATTGGACTATAACATATCCTAAGGACATCCCGGTATCTCTAAAAGACAAAGAGTTATGGGCCTTGCAAAGTATAGTCTAATGCATTTTCTATGGAGGGGTTTGTTTGTTCACGTATTGCTTAATTACTTGACCCTGTTCTTTCGATTAAAAATAATAACATATCTTTAGTGTAGCGGTTATCGCATCCGCCTCACTCCCGGAAGGCCACAGGTTCGAAACCGCGAAGTTTTTTTTTATAATTATCCGAACATTTGTGTCAAGGTCACATTATTTACATCCCCGTATCTCTGGTAGAACCAGAGTTACCAGCCTCCAGAATTTAGTCTAATGTATTTCCTATGGAGGGGTTTGTTTGTTTACGATTAGCTTAATTACTCGACTACTGTTTGTCGTAGCCCTAATTCTTAGTATGGCTAGATGGGGGACAAATTGGTCTATAACATACTCAAAGGACATCCCCGTATCTCCAGTAGAAACAGAGTTACGAGCCTGCAAAGTTTATTTTCAAAAATCAAAAGTAACCTTCTAACAATAAGTGAGACAAAAAATAAGTTGACGACGATATTGAGGTAGCCTCAAGTTTAAAGTATCCTTGTATGGGGAGCAAAGAGTACTATAACATATCCAAAGGAGATCCCAGTATCTCTTGTAGAACAAGAGTTATGAGCCTCCAAAGTTTAGTGCAAAAATCATAAGTAACATAATAAAAATAAGTGAGACGATACCAAAGTTGACGAACATTTTGCTTAATATCTCGGCCCTTGTTTGCCGTAGCTCAATGTTTTTAGTATGGTTAGATGGGGGACAATTTGGACTATAACATATCCTAAGGATATCCCCGTATCTCTAGTAGACACAGAGTTATGGTCCTGCAAAGTATAGTCTAATGCATTTCCTAAGGACGGGTTGTTTGTTTACGTTTAGCTTAATTACTCGGCCCCTGTTTGTCGTAGCTCAATGTTTTTAGTATGGTTAGATGGGGGACAATTTGGACTATAACATATCCTAAGGACATCCCCGTATCTCTAGTAGACACAGAGTTATGGGCCTGCAAAGTATAGTCTAATGCATTTCCTAAGGACGGGTTGTTTGTTTACGTTTAGCTTAATTACTCGGCCCCTGTTTGTCGTAGCTCAATGTTTTTAGTATTGTTAGATGGGGGACAAATTGGACTATAACATACTCAAAGGACATCCCCGTATCTCCAGTGGAAACAGAGTTACGAGCCTGCAAAGTATAGTCTAACTCATTTCCTGTGGAGGGGGTTTGTTTCTTTACGTTTCGCTTAAATACTCGGCCCCTGTTTGTCGTAGCCCAAAGTTTTTAGTATGGTTAGATGAAGGACAAATTGGACTATAACATATCCTAAGGACATCCCGGTATCTCTAAAAGACAAAGAGTTATGGGCCTTGCAAAGTATAGTCTAATGTTTTTTCTATGGAGGGGTTTGTTTGTTCACGTATTGCTTAATTACTTGACCCTGTTCTTTCGATTAAAAATAATAACATATCTTTAGTGTAGCGGTTATCGCATCCGCCTCACTCCCGGAAGGCCACAGGTTCGAAACCGCGAAGTTTTTTTTTTATAATTATCCGAACATTTGTGTCAAGGTCACATTATTTACATCCACGTATCTCTGGTAGAACCAGAGTTACCAGCCTCCAGAATTTAGTCTAATGTATTTCCTATGGAGGGGTTTGTTTGTTTACGATTAGCTTAATTACTCGACTACTGTTTGTCGTAGCCCTAATTCTTAGTATGGCTAGATGGGGGACAAATTGGTCTATAACATACTCAAAGGACATCCCCGTATCTCCAGTAGAAACAGAGTTACGAGCCTGCAAAGTTTATTTTCAAAAATCAAAAGTAACCTTCTAACAATAAGTGAGACAAAAAATAAGTTGACGACGATATTGAGGTAGCCTCAAGTTTAAAGTATCCTTGTATGGGGAGCAAAGAGTACTATAACATATCCAAAGGAGATCCCAGTATCTCTTGTAGAACAAGAGTTATGAGCCTCCAAAGTTTAGTGCAAAAATCATAAGTAACATAATAAAAATAAGTGAGACGATACCAAAGTTGACGAACATTTTGCTTAATATCTCGGCCCTTGTTTGCCGTAGCTCAATGTTTTTAGTATGGTTAGATGGGGGACAATTTGGACTATAACATATCCTAAGGGCATCCCCGTATCTCTAGTAGACACAGAGTTATGGTCCTGCAAAGTATAGTCTAATGCATTTCCTAAGGACGGGTTGTTTGTTTACGTTTAGCTTAATTACTCGGCCCCTGTTTGTCGTAGCTCAATGTTTTTAGTATTGTTAGATGGGGGACAAATTGGACTATAACATACTCAAAGGACATCCCCGTATCTCCAGTGGAAACAGAGTTACGAGCCTGCAAAGTATAGTCTAACTCATTTCCTGTGGAGGGGGTTTGTTTCTTTACGTTTCGCTTAAATACTCGGCCCCTGTTTGTCGTAGCCCAAAGTTTTTAGTATGGTTAGATGAAGGACAAATTGGACTATAACATATCCTAAGGACATCCCGGTATCTCTAAAAGACAAAGAGTTATGGGCCTTGCAAAGTATAGTCTAATGCATTTTCTATGGAGGGGTTTGTTTGTTCACGTATTGCTTAATTACTTGACCCTGTTCTTTCGATTAAAAATAATAACATATCTTTAGTGTAGCGGTTATCGCATCCGCCTCACTCCCGGAAGGCCACAGGTTCGAAACCGCGAAGTTTTTTTTTATAATTATCCGAACATTTGTGTCAAGGTCACATTATTTACATCCCCGTATCTCTGGTAGAACCAGAGTTACCAGCCTCCAGAATTTAGTCTAATGTATTTCCTATGGAGGGGTTTGTTTGTTTACGATTAGCTTAATTACTCGACTACTGTTTGTCGTAGCCCTAATTCTTAGTATGGCTAGATGGGGGACAAATTGGTCTATAACATACTCAAAGGACATCCCCGTATCTCCAGTAGAAACAGAGTTACGAGCCTGCAAAGTTTATTTTCAAAAATCAAAAGTAACCTTCTAACAATAAGTGAGACAAAAAATAAGTTGACGACGATATTGAGGTAGCCTCAAGTTTAAAGTATCCTTGTATGGGGAGCAAAGAGTACTATAACATATCCAAAGGAGATCCCAGTATCTCTTGTAGAACAAGAGTTATGAGCCTCCAAAGTTTAGTGCAAAAATCATAAGTAACATAATAAAAATAAGTGAGACGATACCAAAGTTGACGAACATTTTGCTTAATATCTCGGCCCTTGTTTGCCGTAGCTCAATGTTTTTAGTATGGTTAGATGGGGGACAATTTGGACTATAACATATCCTAAGGACATCCCCGTATCTCTAGTAGACACAGAGTTATGGTCCTGCAAAGTATAGTCTAATGCATTTCCTAAGGACGGGTTGTTTGTTTACGTTTAGCTTAATTACTCGGCCCCTGTTTGTCGTAGCTCAATGTTTTTAGTATGGTTAGATGGGGGACAATTTGGACTATAACATATCCTAAGGACATCCCCGTATCTCTAGTAGACACAGAATTATGGGCCTGCAAAGTATAGTCTAATGCATTTCCTAAGGACGGGTTGTTTGTTTACGTTTAGCTTAATTACTCGGCCCCTGTTTGTCGTAGCTCAATGTTTTTAGTATTGTTAGATGGGGGACAAATTGGACTATAACATACTCAAAGGACATCCCCGTATCTCCAGTGGAAACAGAGTTACGAGCCTGCAAAGTATAGTCTAACTCATTTCCTGTGGAGGGGGTTTGTTTCTTTACGTTTCGCTTAAATACTCGGCCCCTGTTTGTCGTAGCCCAAAGTTTTTAGTATGGTTAGATGAAGGACAAATTGGACTATAACATATCCTAAGGACATCCCGGTATCTCTAAAAGACAAAGAGTTATGGGCCTTGCAAAGTATAGTCTAATGTTTTTTCTATGGAGGGGTTTGTTTGTTCACGTATTGCTTAATTACTTGACCCTGTTCTTTCGATTAAAAATAATAACATATCTTTAGTGTAGCGGTTATCGCATCCGCCTCACTCCCGGAAGGCCACAGGTTCGAAACCGCGAAGTTTTTTTTTATAATTATCCGAACATTTGTGTCAAGGTCACATTATTTACATCCCCGTATCTCTGGTAGAACCAGAGTTACCAGCCTCCAGAATTTAGTCTAATGTATTTCCTATGGAGGGGTTTGTTTGTTTACGATTAGCTTAATTACTCGACTACTGTTTGTCGTAGCCCTAATTCTTAGTATGGCTAGATGGGGGACAAATTGGTCTATAACATACTCAAAGGACATCCCCGTATCTCCAGTAGAAACAGAGTTACGAGCCTGCAAAGTTTATTTTCAAAAATCAAAAGTAACCTTCTAACAATAAGTGAGACAAAAAATAAGTTGACGACGATATTGAGGTAGCCTCAAGTTTAAAGTATCCTTGTATGGGGAGCAAAGAGTACTATAACATATCCAAAGGAGATCCCAGTATCTCTTGTAGAACAAGAGTTATGAGCCTCCAAAGTTTAGTGCAAAAATCATAAGTAACATAATAAAAATAAGTGAGACGATACCAAAGTTGACGAACATTTTGCTTAATATCTCGGCCCTTGTTTGCCGTAGCTCAATGTTTTTAGTATGGTTAGATGGGGGACAATTTGGACTATAACATATCCTAAGGACATCCCCGTATCTCTAGTAGACACAGAGTTATGGTCCTGCAAAGTATAGTCTAATGCATTTCCTAAGGACGGGTTGTTTGTTTACGTTTAGCTTAATTACTCGGCCCCTGTTTGTCGTAGCTCAATGTTTTTAGTATGGTTAGATGGGGGACAATTTGGACTATAACATATCCTAAGGACATCCCCGTATCTCTAGTAGACACAGAATTATGGGCCTGCAAAGTATAGTCTAATGCATTTCCTAAGGACGGGTTGTTTGTTTACGTTTAGCTTAATTACTCGGCCCCTGTTTGTCGTAGCTCAATGTTTTTAGTATTGTTAGATGGGGGACAAATTGGACTATAACATACTCAAAGGACATCCCCGTATCTCCAGTGGAAACAGAGTTACGAGCCTGCAAAGTATAGTCTAACTCATTTCCTGTGGAGGGGGTTTGTTTCTTTACGTTTCGCTTAAATACTCGGCCCCTGTTTGTCGTAGCCCAAAGTTTTTAGTATGGTTAGATGAAGGACAAATTGGACTATAACATATCCTAAGGACATCCCGGTATCTCTAAAAGACAAAGAGTTATGGGCCTTGCAAAGTATAGTCTAATGTTTTTTCTATGGAGGGGTTTGTTTGTTCACGTATTGCTTAATTACTTGACCCTGTTCTTTCGATTAAAAATAATAACATATCTTTAGTGTAGCGGTTATCGCATCCGCCTCACTCCCGGAAGGCCACAGGTTCGAAACCGCGAAGTTTTTTTTTTATAATTATCCGAACATTTGTGTCAAGGTCACATTATTTACATCCACGTATCTCTGGTAGAACCAGAGTTACCAGCCTCCAGAATTTAGTCTAATGTATTTCCTATGGAGGGGTTTGTTTGTTTACGATTAGCTTAATTACTCGACTACTGTTTGTCGTAGCCCTAATTCTTAGTATGGCTAGATGGGGGACAAATTGGTCTATAACATACTCAAAGGACATCCCCGTATCTCCAGTAGAAACAGAGTTACGAGCCTGCAAAGTTTATTTTCAAAAATCAAAAGTAACCTTCTAACAATAAGTGAGACAAAAAATAAGTTGACGACGATATTGAGGTAGCCTCAAGTTTAAAGTATCCTTGTATGGGGAGCAAAGAGTACTATAACATATCCAAAGGAGATCCCAGTATCTCTTGTAGAACAAGAGTTATGAGCCTCCAAAGTTTAGTGCAAAAATCATAAGTAACATAATAAAAATAAGTGAGACGATACCAAAGTTGACGAACATTTTGCTTAATATCTCGGCCCTTGTTTGCCGTAGCTCAATGTTTTTAGTATGGTTAGATGGGGGACAATTTGGACTATAACATATCCTAAGGACATCCCCGTATCTCTAGTAGACACAGAGTTATGGTCCTGCAAAGTATAGTCTAATGCATTTCCTAAGGACGGGTTGTTTGTTTACGTTTAGCTTAATTACTCGGCCCCTGTTTGTCGTAGCTCAATGTTTTTAGTATGGTTAGATGGGGGACAATTTGGACTATTACATATCCTAAGGACATCCCCGTATCTCTAGTAGACACAGAGTTATGGGCCTGCAAAGTATAGTCTAATGCATTTCCTAAGGACGGGTTGTTTGCTTACGTTTAGCTTAATTACTCGGCCCCTGTTTGTCGTAGCTCAATGTTTTTAGTATTGTTAGATGGGGGACAAATTGGACTATAACATACTCAAAGGACATCCCCGTATCTCCAGTGGAAACAGAGTTACGAGCCTGCAAAGTATAGTCTAACTCATTTCCTGTGGAGGGGGTTTGTTTCTTTACGTTTCGCTTAAATACTCGGCCCCTGTTTGTCGTAGCCCAAAGTTTTTAGTATGGTTAGATGAAGGACAAATTGGACTATAACATATCCTAAGGACATCCCGGTATCTCTAAAAGACAAAGAGTTATGGGCCTTGCAAAGTATAGTCTAATGCATTTTCTATGGAGGGGTTTGTTTGTTCACGTATTGCTTAATTACTTGACCCTGTTCTTTCGATTAAAAATAATAACATATCTTTAGTGTAGCGGTTATCGCATCCGCCTCACTCCCGGAAGGCCACAGGTTCGAAACCGCGAAGTTTTTTTTTATAATTATCCGAACATTTGTGTCAAGGTCACATTATTTACATCCCCGTATCTCTGGTAGAACCAGAGTTACCAGCCTCCAGAATTTAGTCTAATGTATTTCCTATGGAGGGGTTTGTTTGTTTACGATTAGCTTAATTACTCGACTACTGTTTGTCGTAGCCCTAATTCTTAGTATGGCTAGATGGGGGACAAATTGGTCTATAACATACTCAAAGGACATCCCCGTATCTCCAGTAGAAACAGAGTTACGAGCCTGCAAAGTTTATTTTCAAAAATCAAAAGTAACCTTCTAACAATAAGTGAGACAAAAAATAAGTTGACGACGATATTGAGGTAGCCTCAAGTTTAAAGTATCCTTGTATGGGGAGCAAAGAGTACTATAACATATCCAAAGGAGATCCCAGTATCTCTTGTAGAACAAGAGTTATGAGCCTCCAAAGTTTAGTGCAAAAATCATAAGTAACATAATAAAAATAAGTGAGACGATACCAAAGTTGACGAACATTTTGCTTAATATCTCGGCCCTTGTTTGCCGTAGCTCAATGTTTTTAGTATGGTTAGATGGGGGACAATTTGGACTATAACATATCCTAAGGACATCCCCGTATCTCTAGTAGACACAGAGTTATGGTCCTGCAAAGTATAGTCTAATGCATTTCCTAAGGACGGGTTGTTTGTTTACGTTTAGCTTAATTACTCGGCCCCTGTTTGTCGTAGCTCAATGTTTTTAGTATGGTTAGATGGGGGACAATTTGGACTATAACATATCCTAAGGACATCCCCGTATCTCTAGTAGACACAGAATTATGGGCCTGCAAAGTATAGTCTAATGCATTTCCTAAGGACGGGTTGTTTGTTTACGTTTAGCTTAATTACTCGGCCCCTGTTTGTCGTAGCTCAATGTTTTTAGTATTGTTAGATGGGGGACAAATTGGACTATAACATACTCAAAGGACATCCCCGTATCTCCAGTGGAAACAGAGTTACGAGCCTGCAAAGTATAGTCTAACTCATTTCCTGTGGAGGGGGTTTGTTTCTTTACGTTTCGCTTAAATACTCGGCCCCTGTTTGTCGTAGCCCAAAGTTTTTAGTATGGTTAGATGAAGGACAAATTGGACTATAACATATCCTAAGGACATCCCGGTATCTCTAAAAGACAAAGAGTTATGGGCCTTGCAAAGTATAGTCTAATGCATTTTCTATGGAGGGGTTTGTTTGTTCACGTATTGCTTAATTACTTGACCCTGTTCTTTCGATTAAAAATAATAACATATCTTTAGTGTAGCGGTTATCGCATCCGCCTCACTCCCGGAAGGCCACAGGTTCGAAACCGCGAAGTTTTTTTTTATAATTATCCGAACATTTGTGTCAAGGTCACATTATTTACATCCCCGTATCTCTGGTAGAACCAGAGTTACCAGCCTCCAGAATTTAGTCTAATGTATTTCCTATGGAGGGGTTTGTTTGTTTACGATTAGCTTAATTACTCGACTACTGTTTGTCGTAGCCCTAATTCTTAGTATGGCTAGATGGGGGACAAATTGGTCTATAACATACTCAAAGGACATCCCCGTATCTCCAGTAGAAACAGAGTTACGAGCCTGCAAAGTTTATTTTCAAAAATCAAAAGTAACCTTCTAACAATAAGTGAGACAAAAAATAAGTTGACGACGATATTGAGGTAGCCTCAAGTTTAAAGTATCCTTGTATGGGGAGCAAAGAGTACTATAACATATCCAAAGGAGATCCCAGTATCTCTTGTAGAACAAGAGTTATGAGCCTCCAAAGTTTAGTGCAAAAATCATAAGTAACATAATAAAAATAAGTGAGACGATACCAAAGTTGACGAACATTTTGCTTAATATCTCGGCCCTTGTTTGCCGTAGCTCAATGTTTTTAGTATGGTTAGATGGGGGACAATTTGGACTATAACATATCCTAAGGACATCCCCGTATCTCTAGTAGACACAGAGTTATGGTCCTGCAAAGTATAGTCTAATGCATTTCCTAAGGACGGGTTGTTTGTTTACGTTTAGCTTAATTACTCGGCCCCTGTTTGTCGTAGCTCAATGTTTTTAGTATGGTTAGATGGGGGACAATTTGGACTATAACATATCCTAAGGACATCCCCGTATCTCTAGTAGACACAGAATTATGGGCCTGCAAAGTATAGTCTAATGCATTTCCTAAGGACGGGTTGTTTGTTTACGTTTAGCTTAATTACTCGGCCCCTGTTTGTCGTAGCTCAATGTTTTTAGTATTGTTAGATGGGGGACAAATTGGACTATAACATACTCAAAGGACATCCCCGTATCTCCAGTGGAAACAGAGTTACGAGCCTGCAAAGTATAGTCTAACTCATTTCCTGTGGAGGGGGTTTGTTTCTTTACGTTTCGCTTAAATACTCGGCCCCTGTTTGTCGTAGCCCAAAGTTTTTAGTATGGTTAGATGAAGGACAAATTGGACTATAACATATCCTAAGGACATCCCGGTATCTCTAAAAGACAAAGAGTTATGGGCCTTGCAAAGTATAGTCTAATGCATTTTCTATGGAGGGGTTTGTTTGTTCACGTATTGCTTAATTACTTGACCCTGTTCTTTCGATTAAAAATAATAACATATCTTTAGTGTAGCGGTTATCGCATCCGCCTCACTCCCGGAAGGCCACAGGTTCGAAACCGCGAAGTTTTTTTTTATAATTATCCGAACATTTGTGTCAAGGTCACATTATTTACATCCCCGTATCTCTGGTAGAACCAGAGTTACCAGCCTCCAGAATTTAGTCTAATGTATTTCCTATGGAGGGGTTTGTTTGTTTACGATTAGCTTAATTACTCGACTACTGTTTGTCGTAGCCCTAATTCTTAGTATGGCTAGATGGGGGACAAATTGGTCTATAACATACTCAAAGGACATCCCCGTATCTCCAGTAGAAACAGAGTTACGAGCCTGCAAAGTTTATTTTCAAAAATCAAAAGTAACCTTCTAACAATAAGTGAGACAAAAAATAAGTTGACGACGATATTGAGGTAGCCTCAAGTTTAAAGTTTCCTTGTATGGGGAGCAAAGAGTACTATAACATATCCAAAGGAGATCCCAGTATCTCTTGTAGAACAAGAGTTATGAGCCTCCAAAGTTTAGTGCAAAAATCATAAGTAACATAATAAAAATAAGTGAGACGATACCAAAGTTGACGAACATTTTGCTTAATATCTCGGCCCTTGTTTGCCGTAGCTCAATGTTTTTAGTATGGTTAGATGGGGGACAATTTGGACTATAACATATCCTAAGGACATCCCCGTATCTCTAGTAGACACAGAGTTATGGTCCTGCAAAGTATAGTCTAATGCATTTCCTAAGGACGGGTTGTTTGTTTACGTTTAGCTTAATTACTCGGCCCCTGTTTGTCGTAGCTCAATGTTTTTAGTATGGTTAGATGGGGGACAATTTGGACTATAACATATCCTAAGGACATCCCCGTATCTCTAGTAGACACAGAATTATGGGCCTGCAAAGTATAGTCTAATGCATTTCCTAAGGACGGGTTGTTTGTTTACGTTTAGCTTAATTACTCGGCCCCTGTTTGTCGTAGCTCAATGTTTTTAGTATTGTTAGATGGGGGACAAATTGGACTATAACATACTCAAAGGACATCCCCGTATCTCCAGTGGAAACAGAGTTACGAGCCTGCAAAGTATAGTCTAGCTCATTTCCTGTGGAGGGGGTTTGTTTCTTTACGTTTCGCTTAAATACTCGGCCCCTGTTTGTCGTAGCCCAAAGTTTTTAGTATGGTTAGATGAAGGACAAATTGGACTATAACATATCCTAAGGACATCCCGGTATCTCTAAAAGACACAGAGTTATGGGCCTTGCAAAGTATAGTCTAATGCATTTTCTATGGAGGGGTTTGTTTGTTCACGTATTGCTTAATTACTTGACCCTGTTCTTTCGATTAAAAATAATAACATATCTTTAGTGTAGCGGTTATCGCATCCGCCTCACTCCCGGAAGGCCACAGGTTCGAAACCGCGAAGTTTTTTTTTATAATTATCCGAACATTTGTGTCAAGGTCACATTATTTACATCCCCGTATCTCTGGTAGAACCAGAGTTACCAGCCTCCAGAATTTAGTCTAATGTATTTCCTATGGAGGGGTTTGTTTGTTTACGATTAGCTTAATTACTCGACTACTGTTTGTCGTAGCCCTAATTCTTAGTATGGCTAGATGGGGGACAAATTGGTCTATAACATACTCAAAGGACATCCCCGTATCTCCAGTAGAAACAGAGTTACGAGCCTGCAAAGTTTATTTTCAAAAATCAAAAGTAACCTTCTAACAATAAGTGAGACAAAAAATAAGTTGACGACGATATTGAGGTAGCCTCAAGTTTAAAGTATCCTTGTATGGGGAGCAAAGAGTACTATAACATATCCAAAGGAGATCCCAGTATCTCTTGTAGAACAAGAGTTATGAGCCTCCAAAGTTTAGTGCAAAAATCATAAGTAACATAATAAAAATAAGTGAGACGATACCAAAGTTGACGAACATTTTGCTTAATATCTCGGCCCTTGTTTGCCGTAGCTCAATGTTTTTAGTATGGTTAGATGGGGGACAATTTGGACTATAACATATCCTAAGGACATCCCCGTATCTCTAGTAGACACAGAGTTATGGTCCTGCAAAGTATAGTCTAATGCATTTCCTAAGGACGGGTTGTTTGTTTACGTTTAGCTTAATTACTCGGCCCCTGTTTGTCGTAGCTCAATGTTTTTAGTATGGTTAGATGGGGGACAATTTGGACTATAACATATCCTAAGGACATCCCCGTATCTCTAGTAGACACAGAATTATGGGCCTGCAAAGTATAGTCTAATGCATTTCCTAAGGACGGGTTGTTTGTTTACGTTTAGCTTAATTACTCGGCCCCTGTTTGTCGTAGCTCAATGTTTTTAGTATTGTTAGATGGGGGACAAATTGGACTATAACATACTCAAAGGACATCCCCGTATCTCCAGTGGAAACAGAGTTACGAGCCTGCAAAGTATAGTCTAGCTCATTTCCTGTGGAGGGGGTTTGTTTCTTTACGTTTCGCTTAAATACTCGGCCCCTGTTTGTCGTAGCCCAAAGTTTTTAGTATGGCTAGATGAAGGACAAATTGGACTATAACATATCCTAAGGACATCCCGGTATCTCTAAAAGACACAGAGTTATGGGCCTTGCAAAGTATAGTCTAATGCATTTTCTATGGAGGGGTTTGTTTGTTCACGTATTGCTTAATTACTTGACCCTGTTCTTTCGATTAAAAATAATAACATATCTTTAGTGTAGCGGTTATCGCATCCGCCTCACTCCCGGAAGGCCACAGGTTCGAAACCGCGAAGTTTTTTTTATAATTATCCGAACATTTGTGTCAAGGTCACATTATTTACATCCCCGTATCTCTGGTAGAACCAGAGTTACCAGCCTCCAGAATTTAGTCTAATGTATTTCCTATGGAGGGGTTTGTTTGTTTACGATTAGCTTAATTACTCGACTACTGTTTGTCGTAGCCCTAATTCTTAGTATGGCTAGATGGGGGACAAATTGGTCTATAACATACTCAAAGGACATCCCCGTATCTCCAGTAGAAACAGAGTTACGAGCCTGCAAAGTTTATTTTCAAAAATCAAAAGTAACCTTCTAACAATAAGTGAGACAAAAAATAAGTTGACGACGATATTCTACAGGGCCGGTAGGCCCTTGTAGATATGACATGACACCCTTCCGTAATGTTAAACAAAAAGTCACACCTTTTAGGGTTAGCGTCCCATAGAAAAAGCATTAAAAAAAATTCGGTTTTTTAAGGAAATTGAGACAGGCCATACGGAAAAACTATAGCGAAGTTAGTTTTAGGAATGCTTCTAAATTAACAAGCATTTCTTAAATGAGAAACTTACGTGTTTCGATTTTTAATTAATGAATTCTAATTTTTGTAATTTAACTAATTAAGATAGTACGTCAAAAATTTACTTTTGGGTCAGAAGTCAGCCTAACCTCCTAGCGCGTTTAAACTTATTTCCCCATTTTCGTTCTCATTGATAACTAGAACGGCCTAGCTTTTTGCGTGCTAACAAGTTACGTTGATAAATTTCAAACGTTTGCTTTTATGTGGAAAATTCCTAATTTCATAACAGACGACAGTAAGGCAACTAAAATTAATTACTTTGGTATTTCATCCGAGCTTGAACATTTTTATTTGGATTTGCTAATTATCTATAACACCCTTAAGAACAAATACTTTGTTATCAGGTCGAATTTTCATCTAAAAAATTAATTCAGGTAAATAATTACAGTTAATAGAGGTTTTTATATCTTTTGAAGTAAGTTTTTCGACGTTCTTTACGGCCAAGGCTTAGGTTGTATTTTAGTTAGTCTATGAAATTATAGTCTTTATAGTGTCTGTCCTCTTCAAAGATTATTAAAAAGGCTTATTTCCAGCTCTCATTTGTTTTGGAATTCTTTATATAGTCTGCTCCGTTTTATGCTAGAAACATTTCCTAACCAGGCTAACCCCAGGTTTTTTTTTTTACTGTATTTACCATGTGCGCTTCCAATTTGAAGTAAAAAATGGCATATTTATTCAAATTATTAAGGTGTTGAAATAAAGATAGTGCTTTTCACCCTTTGAAAAGATCGAGAACTTCAAAATACTACTGGAAATGACAAAAAGTTCAATGTGTTTTCCTTACGGCAGTTTTAAGAGTCGTCGTGTTTACGTTAGCGCAGTTAATTCAACATTCTCATTTGAGGTATACAAGGTTTCATTATTTGTTAATCTCACTAAAATGCTACTAATTGTGAAGGTGTGTGATATAATTCCTGAAACTCAACCAACGTAGAGGACCAGATCATTCATTAAAACAATTTCTATACTATTGAACCAGTCAGTATGTTATGTTACGTTAATCATTTTAAAAACCATTTGTTACCAACAGTGGATTTTGTTAATTCATAAATATAACAGTGGTGCTGGTTAATCCAGGAGGACAGCGTCGTTATGTAATTTAATTAGTCAAATAATTTCCATGTTTACATCTGCGCAGATTTTTCAAACGTAACCACGTCAGCAACGGAGGGTTATGTTGTTCACTATTTCCACAGTTCACATTGCCGTTTGTTTATTTGACTAAATTGCTATGAATTGTTTAGGTATTTAATTTAATTACTGTTATTGAAGCCAAAGTTGCTAAACTATAGAATCACATCATTCATTAACATATGTTATAGATGATCTTTATGTTACCGAAAATTTAGCACGGGGTGTGATAAAAATTGAACGCAATGTGTTGGCAAGAATGAAAAAACTCTTCTGAACTTTACTGTAAAGGTGATTTGAAACTCATTTTATAAGCTAAATCAACACTGCCAAACCTCAATCCTTCATAAATTTAAACTTAATTAAGTATAATTAGCGTGAATTTAAAGATGAAATGTACATATTTTGGATGAGAACTCGAGTAACTTAAGATTTAAACTGGACAAGCTGTTGGTATAGCCCCATGTTTTCTATTTCACACTTAAGTTAATTTAAATTATCTTTAAAGTCCATTTATAGGCGCGAAATTCGAAAGTGTAGGGTAAAATAAGATTCAAAAGCTCCACTAAAAATTGCAATTAACGTGAAGTATATATTGAAAGTCATTTTATAACCTAAATGTACACTGCCGAAACACAATCCTACGTTAATTGTCACTCAATAAAATATAATTAACGTGAAATTAAACCAAATATATTCATTTTTTGGATAAAAACTCAAATAACTTTTAATCTTATTTAAAACTACCCAAGCCATTGGGAAATCCCAAGGTTTTCTATTTCACACTTAAGTTAATTTAAATTATCTTTAAAGTACATTAATTGGCGCGAAATTCAAAAGTTTTGGGTAAAATAATGACTGGCAAAAATGTTAAACTTCACTAAACGTTGCAATTAGGGTAAAAAATGCCAATAAATTATACTTTTAAGCTTAATCCACTCTCCCGAACCGCGCTCAAATTAAGATTAAAACATCACAAGTTTTTCGCACAGCCACAGAGGTTTCCTATTTCACTTTCAAATTAATTTAATTCATCATTAAAATACATCGAAAGGTCTTACATATTTTAGGGTAATTGCAATTAAAGTTAATATTCTATCGAAACTTGTATCCACACTAGATAAACCGTTAAATTAAACTTAATCAAGTATAATTAATGTGAAATCAACCCAAAACACGAATGTTTTTGGGAAATTCATGGATTCCTTATAATTAATCTAACAAATTATAATTAAAACTACACTTATCTTACACTCAGGCTCCATTTTCCTGTTTAATTCTTACACGTAAATAAATTGTCATTTAAAAGCATTTTTCCCATATTGAAAAGAGAGCCATTGAAAAGGAGCGAAACTTAAAAGTTTGGGCGGGATGTTACAGTATTTGTGCCTTTTTAACAAGAGTATTGTTACAATTTTAACACTACCAGACTTAGAAATAGCACACGTCCACTGGTCCAAAACCAGTTTATTAATTGCTTGGACCAGTTTTTTAATTGAAAAAATTAATAATTAAGTTTTTTGATGGGAATTGAGGCGGGACCAGTTTAAAAATTCAAGCTTTCTTCCAATTTCTACTCTTAACTTTTCTCTTTCAAACACAACAAACCGTATCACTCTAGAGTTTAGACCCAAATGAAGGGCTTTGCCAAGTGGTACCAGGTTTTGGTAGTGGTATTAAGTTAGATTTAAAACTATACGGCAGTCGGCAGTCTCGGTACGATTGGAATTTTGAAGTCTCGCAGAGTCAATTTAGTCAAACCTATCATTTATGGTCAAACTACCTTGAACTTTCTCGCAAGTGGGCTAGCGCATATATATATCAACAAAAAACTTTACAATGGGACCAGTAGAAAGAATATTATGGTAAGAGTCACTGGTCCTAAGGACCAGTTTATTTTTTATAGACGTTAGGGGTCACTAATCCTGAGGACCAGTTTATAAGACCACGTATTTCTAAGCCTTAACAATACAGACCTTGTATTTCTAATGGGACCGGCAATACCGCAACACTGAGCCGAAAAACCAGGATGGTAATTGGTTGGGCCTATCGGGAGAGGACATTGAAGCACCAAAAACATACCGCGGTGTCACGTGTCGAAAGTCAAAGCAACCTTCACCACTATAAACCCCATGACCCGCTCAATCTGGCAATCTTTGAAAACTTTGAGGTACTTCCGGTCCCTTTTGATATACAGGGTCTTCAGTGTAGCAGCTAAGTAGTAGAATTATAGTAGTTAGTTTCGTTTCCTAGCAAAATGCCAACCTATTCAAACCAGGACAAATTGGACAAGATGTTTATTTTGGGTGAAGGTCGCAGTAACGTTCAACTAAAGGCAGTGCTTTATGCCGAACTGTTTCCACACCGACAACATCCGGTGCGAAGCACCTTTGCCGACATTGGCGAGCACCTTCGTGATTTCGGTAGTGCAAGATCGTGAATGTAGAAGAGACTGTATAGTCTGTAATGAGGATAGAGATTTTGACATCGTAGCACGTTTTGAAGCCAATTCATGCTAATAAGTAATAATAGAGCGGTGGAACAAGAAGTTGCACTATGCCTTTCTACTGTTTGTGCCAGTTTACAATGGCATCACTACCGGCATTATCATACCCCTTAAATCATGCCTTAACGGACGAGGATTACCTAAGACGGCAATACCATTAGTCTTACCAGGCGTCATGAATTTACTGCTTGCAAATGTATTGCAAGACATGGACAGTCGTCTGCCTCAACCACAATGGTAGAAACGTCGAATATTTTCGTTGATGTGTTTACCAAACAGTTAAGAAGTTTTAATTTGAGGCCCACGTTCTAAGACCAATCGTAGGACTGTGCTTTAAAATATTTTGTTGTGTTCAGGCATATTCTCCAGTATTCTTTTTGTAACTTGTCACTAGCATATAATAATCATGAATTCCAGACATTTATTTACACGCTGTATAATTTAGTATGACATCAGCCGTTGGCAGTATTGGGGGTTGTACATAAAGGAAGGTGTTGGTCTGATCTCGACCACACTGTATATGTATAGAGTGTACGATACAAATAAACATTTTTATTCTATATTTTAAATATTGTAATTTTTAAACTTTATCTTAAATAAAGTACAAATTATATGCTTATCGAAATCTATGTTTTTTATATAAGTTAAATGTAATTAACGATACATAAGTTCTTCTTTCAACCCAAAATGTATGACGGTAGAGCTAACATAATTATTCAAAATTTAATTACATTAAGACTGAAGTGACAGATATTATAAAAAAACGTCTTGGTTTGGACCAAGGCCGAAAAAACAAACGATATGTGTGAGGTTTATCAATTGGCTGAAGTTTCAGATATTGCAATTTTTTTTAGTTATTTTTATCCATTTAATCCTTAAAAAATATTAAATTCAATCAACTGATTTTACTGTTAATCGATCTATTCCCTCTAAATTAATTGAAAAAATTACATATCTACGCTTTTTCAAGAACAATTACATTTTCCGAAAACATTTTATCATGAAATTAATTATTTTGAAGGGATTTCGTGTAAGCACCTTGACGGACATAGATTTAATTGTTGCTGGCTTGACAAATTTTCAAATTTGCACCCAAAAATAGTTCAAATCTGTAAGTTGCTAAGAAGACTGATGTTCAAAAAAACATGATAATTTAAATTTATTTTGTTCAGACTAGTTAATAAACTAAATAACTTATGTCGTCTATTTAAGACAAAGCAGCATCGTTTATCCTGTGTGGTTTCATTTAGTAGGTAGCTATCTGTAACACTGGACAAATATGATATCGGTATATAACCAAAGGTAAGGGTAAAGATTGCATAAAAAGAAATACGTTTCAGTTCCAAAGGCTTGTTATATTCATCTCCATTCATTACCAGTTAAACGAAGAAGGTCACACTTAACTTAACCCCCCCCCCTTCCTCCATTTCCCCAATATATAAAATTTTACAATTTTAATTGTATCTGAGCCGACGCAATACACCCAGCAAATATTACCATATAGGTCGAAACCTTTTCACGTGACATTAGTGAACGGTACATGACTCTTCGGACTTGCCCGCCAACCTTAATAACCTAAAACTATAAAACGTTCGTGTACAAGAATGATTATTGTTGTGGCTTGACACTCGCTAACGCCTGAAGGACCGATCACTCAGTCCAATCGGTGTACATTTGTAAGAGAGTAGACCATTTTAGAAATTACATAAAGAGAATTAAAACACAGGTGTGATGCCGCCATTAAGGTCCTCTCTCTCGCCTAGAAGCACCGCTATAGGCAGTGAAAGTTGACTAGCCTCCTGCCTGCAGTCAACTTTGTTACCGTCTGGCGGTGACCCTTGGTGCGAGGGAGAATACCCAATGGTGGCCTCGCCACTGTGTGTTTTCCGAAATGGTATTTACGCGTGCTAAAATGATTATGCGTAATACGTTACCGGTGTACAAGTAACGCCAACAATGTAGAAAGGGGTGGTGACGTTTCAAATTCTAAAGTACGAAGAGGGAAATTGCAGTGCAACCTTTACTTCATAGTCGCGACATTGGAAATGTAGCATTTCGTAGTACGAAATTAAATGTATGAATTCGTGCAACACCCTGCTTTGGAATCCACTTTTAAAAATTTACATTTTCCTTTCGAATTATGTCAAAGTTCGCTTGGTCTTTTTATACAGAGTATTTCAAATATTCATTATTGATCCCTCAGCACGTACTCCCTTCAAAATAATTAATTTCATGATAAAATGTTTTCGGAAAATGTAATTGTTCTTGAAAAAGCGTAGATATGTAATTTTTTCAATTAATTTAGAGGGAATAGATCGATTAACAGTAAAATCAGTTGATTGAATTTAATATTTTTTAAGGATTAAATGGATAAAAATAACTAAAAAAAATTGCAATATCTGAAACTTCAGCCAATTGATAAACCTCACACATATCGTTTGTTTTTTCGGCCTTGGTCCAAACCAAGACGTTTTTTTATAATTGAGGTAGCCTCAAGTTTAAAGTATCCTTGTATGGGGAGCAAAGAGTACTATAACATATCCAAAGGAGATCCCAGTATCTCTTGTAGAACAAGAGTTATGAGCCTCCAAAGTTTAGTGCAAAAATCATAAGTAACATAATAAAAATAAGTGAGACGATACCAAAGTTGACGAACATTTTGCTTAATATCTCGGCCCTTGTTTGCCGTAGCTCAATGTTTTTAGTATGGTTAGATGGGGGACAAATTGGACTATAACATACTCAAAGGACATCCCCGTATCTCCAGTGGAAACAGAGTTACGAGCCTGCAAAGTATAGTCCAGCTCATTTCCTGTGGAGGGGGTTTGTTTCTTTACGTTTCGCTTAAATACTCGGCCCCTGTTTGTCGTAGCCCAAAGTTTTTAGTATGGCTAGATGAAGGACAAATTGGACTATAACATATCCTAAGGACATCCCGGTATCTCTAAAAGACACAGAGTTATGGGCCTTGCAAAGTATAGTCTAATGCATTTTCTATGGAGGGGTTTGTTTGTTCACGTATTGCTTAATTACTTGACCCTGTTCTTTCGATTAAAAATAATAACATATCTTTAGTGTAGCGGTTATCGCATCCGCCTCACTCCCGGAAGGCCACAGGTTCGAAACCGCGAAGTTTTTTTTTATAATTATCCGAACATTTGTGTCAAGGTCACATTATTTACATCCCCGTATCTCTGGTAGAACCAGAGTTACCAGCCTCCAGAATTTAGTCTAATGTATTTCCTATGGAGGGGTTTGTTTGTTTACGATTAGCTTAATTACTCGACTACTGTTTGTCGTAGCCCTAATTCTTAGTATGGCTAGATGGGGGACAAATTGGTCTATAACATACTCAAAGGACATCCCCGTATCTCCAGTAGAAACAGAGTTACGAGCCTGCAAAGTTTATTTTCAAAAATCAAAAGTAACCTTCTAACAATAAGTGAGACAAAAAATAAGTTGACGACGATATTGAGGTAGCCTCAAGTTTAAAGTATCCTTGTATGGGGAGCAAAGAGTACTATAACATATCCAAAGGAGATCCCAGTATCTCTTGTAGAACAAGAGTTATGAGCCTCCAAAGTTTAGTGCAAAAATCATAAGTAACATAATAAAAATAAGTGAGACGATACCAAAGTTGACGAACATTTTGCTTAATATCTCGGCCCTTGTTTGCCGTAGCTCAATGTTTTTAGTATGGTTAGATGGGGGACAATTTGGACTATAACATATCCTAAGGACATCCCCGTATCTCTAGTAGACACAGAGTTATGGTCCTGCAAAGTATAGTCTAATGCATTTCCTAAGGACGGGTTGTTTGTTTACGTTTAGCTTAATTACTCGGCCCCTGTTTGTCGTAGCTCAATGTTTTTAGTATGGTTAGATGGGGGACAATTTGGACTATAACATATCCTAAGGACATCCCCGTATCTCTAGTAGACACAGAATTATGGGCCTGCAAAGTATAGTCTAATGCATTTCCAAAGGACGGGTTGTTTGTTTACGTTTAGCTTAATTACTCGGCCCCTGTTTGTCGTAGCTCAATGTTTTTAGTATTGTTAGATGGGGGACAAATTGGACTATAACATACTCAAAGGACATCCCCGTATCTCCAGTGGAAACAGAGTTACGAGCCTGCAAAGTATAGTCTAACTCATTTCCTGTGGAGGGGGTTTGTTTCTTTACGTTTCGCTTAAATACTCGGCCCCTGTTTGTCGTAGCCCAAAGTTTTTAGTATGGTTAGATGAAGGACAAATTGGACTATAACATATCCTAAGGACATCCCGGTATCTCTAAAAGACAAAGAGTTATGGGCCTTGCAAAGTATAGTCTAATGCATTTTCTATGGAGGGGTTTGTTTGTTCACGTATTGCTTAATTACTTGACCCTGTTCTTTCGACTAAAAATAATAACATATCTTTAGTGTAGCGGTTATCGCATCCGCCTCACTCCCGGAAGGCCACAGGTTCGAAACCGCGAAGTTTTTTTTTATAATTATCCGAACATGTGTCAAGGTCACATTATTTACATCCCCGTATCTCTGGTAGAACCAGAGTTACCAGCCTCCAGAATTTAGTCTAATGTATTTCCTATGGAGGGGTTTGTTTGTTTACGATTAGCTTAATTACTCGACTACTGTTTGTCGTAGCCCTAATTCTTAGTATGGCTAGATGGGGGACAAATTGGTCTATAACATACTCAAAGGACATCCCCGTATCTCCAGTAGAAACAGAGTTACGAGCCTGCAAAGTTTATTTTCAAAAATCAAAAGTAACCTTCTAACAATAAGTGAGACAAAAAATAAGTTGACGACGATATTGAGGTAGACTCAAGTTTAAAGTATCCTTGTATGGGGAGCAAAGAGTACTATAACATATCCAAAGGAGATCCCAGTATCTCTTGTAGAACAAGAGTTATGAGCCTCCAAAGTTTAGTGCAAAAATCATAAGTAACATAATAAAAATAAGTGAGACGATACCAAAGTTGACGAACATTTTGCTTAATATCTCGGCCCTTGTTTGCCGTAGCTCAATGTTTTTAGTATGGTTAGATGGGGGACAATTTGGACTATAACATATCCTAAGGACATCCCCGTATCTCTAGTAGACACAGAGTTATGGGCCTGCAAAGTATAGTCTAATGCATTTCCTAAGGACGGGTTGTTTGTTTACGTTTAGCTTAATTACTCGGCCCCTGTTTGTCGTAGCTCAATGTTTTTAGTATGGTTAGATGGGGGACAAATTGGACTATAACATACTCAAAGGACATCCCCGTATCTCCAGTGGAAACAGAGTTACGAGCCTGCAAAGTATAGTCTAACTCATTTCCTATGGAGGGGGTTTGTTTCTTTACGTTTCGCTTAAGTACTCGGCCCCTGTTTGTCGTAGCCCAAAGTTTTTAGTATGGTTAGATGAATGACAAATTGGACTATAACATATCCTAAGGACATCCCCGTATCTCCAGTGGAAACAGAGTTACGAGCCTGCAAAGTATAGTCTAACTCATTTCCTGTGGAGGGGTTTGTTTGTTCACGTATTGCTTAATTACTTGACCCTGTTCTTTCGATTAAAAATAATAACATATCTTTAGTGTAGCGGTTATCGCATCCGCCTCACTCCCGGAAGGCCACAGGTTCGAAACCGCGAAGTTTTTTTTTATAATTATCCGAACATTTGTGTCAAGGTTGTTATATTTTAGTTTGACTTATAATTGGTTAATATAAACAACTAATTAAATGATTATTAACGAGAGAAGAGTAACAACAACTTCATAGCTCGGGTGCCATATTTGATCTGCTTTATTGATCTCCTCCTACGTTAGGCCTAATGCACTAGCGGCACCTAGCGAGGAGGATATGAACTATCATAAGGATATGAACTATCATACATATACATAACATGCCCCATTTTTTTTTTTTTTTCAAATTAAACAAGAGTAAGAAAAGGGACGGATTTATAAGAAAACAGTTATTCATTAAATATTAGTAAGTTATAAAAGTCTTTAAGGTACATAGTCTTGGAATCGTTCCGGCTTGCGTGGTACCCGACCACTTCGTGTTGATCCCGTGGGACGCTGTGCGGAGTCTTGTAGAGGACGCAACGGCGGTGGCGGTGGCGGCGGTGGAGGTGGTGGCGGTGGAAGAGGTACGGTGTGCAAATCCTCGACCGTACGCTGGTGTTTCCATGCAGACTCTCGATCCGTTGTTAGATCGGGCCGCAGGTAGAAACGGTTGCGAGTGTATATTCTACCATCCGCTGCCTTAACGCCATAGGAACGAGGGTTGGCGCCAGTATTGACTATGACGCCGCGTTGCCATTTTTCGTTCAATTTGTGGCGAAACCAGACGCGCTCGTTGGCCTTTAGCTCTACGAGTTGTTTTGTATGGGCGTTGTTATACTTCTTCTGGCGGGTTTGACGTGTGACCAGTGCATTCGCCGCGTCTGAGACGTCATATGAAGGCAAGAGCCTGTCGGAATGACTAGGTAAGAAGGAACGAAGGCGCCGCCCCATCAAAAGTTCCGCTGGGGATTTTAACCCTGATGTGGGTGTGATGCGATAATCCAGTAGGACGGAATGCAGATCTTTTCCATCTTCTAAGGCCTTGAGCAGGCTATGTTTGAGGGTTTGAACCGACCTCTCAACTTGACCGTTCGATCGCGGATACAAGGGTGACGACATGTTGTGATAGATGTTCCATTCCTTATGAAAGTCGGCCATAGCAGATGAAGTGAAAGGCGGACCTTGATCACTTACTACTTCTTCAGGGATTCCATGTCTAGCATAGATAGTTTTCATGGCCATGATTGTTGCTTTGGCTGTTTCCCCATGCGTGAGTTGTACTTCAACGTACTTAGAGAAATAGTCCACCATTAGAAGATACTTCTGACCCTGAAGTTCGAAAAAATCGCAGGCTACCTTCTGCCATGGGCGGGTAGGTAGGTCCCTGTCGAGCAAAGGTTCATGTGCGTTAGCCCTTTGCGATTCTTGACAAATTGTGCAACGCTCGACATATTTGTCGATTTGGGCGTTCATTTCAGGCCAATAAAAGTATTCCCGCGCCTTTGTTTTCATTGCCGTGATTCCTCTGTGAGCAGTGTGAAGTTTGCTCAGTACTTCAAGCTGGGCTGCCTTGGGTATGACGAGTCTGTGGCCCCTGCAGATCAATCCATCAGCCGTTTCATGCAGTTCTTCACGACAGTGCCAAAAAGATTGAGCATCTGCGTCTGAGAGTTTTTTGCTAGCCGGCCAACCATTGCGGATGTGATGCGTCACCGCTTGGAGGTGCGGATCGTTTTCCGTCTGGTGGTGTAACTTGTGCCAATAGCCATTTGATGCCTCAGCTATGACACAAACCTGGATTGGTTGTACCTCCACATCCAGCTCTTTAAAGGTAAGATCAGTGCGAGGTGCCCTGGATAAGGCATCTGCAATTAGAAGTTCTTTTCCGGGAACAAACTCCAGGTGGAAGTCATATCTGGTCAAGCGCAGTAGCATGCGTAGCAAGCGAGGAGTGATTTTTTGGTATGGTTTGGCGCTGAGGCCTAACAAAGGCTTATGATCGGTCTGGACAGTGACGCGACGGCCGTATGTGTAGTTATGGAAATGTTCCAGGCCAAAGATAACGGCGAGTAGCTCTTTCTCTATTTGAGCGTATTTTTGTTGAGTATCTGTTAGCGAAGCTGAGCCATAGGCTACTGGGCCGTTTTCTTGAAGTAAGACAGCACCGAGGCCATTCTTACAAGCATCTACCGAGACGGTGACTGGTTTTTCATTGTCGAAGAATTTCAGACAAGGGCTTTGTATTAAAGTCTCCTTGATTTTGTCGAAGTCTCGTTGTGTATTGGCATCCCAGAGCCACGCCGTGTCATTCCTCATGAGCAGGCGAAGGGAGGATGTGAGATCAGAGAGATTCGGTGTAAACTTTGCCTGATACGTGATCATACCCAGGAACCGGTGCAAGTCGTCCTTGCTCTGCGGTTGGGGATATTGTTTAATAGCTTCAATTTTACCCGGATCCGGTTTAATGCCGTTCTCTGTTAGTAGATGTCCCAAGTACTTGATGCTGGTTTGAGCTAACTGCACCTTGGTTGGGTTGAATTTCAGATTTTCTTTCCTGGCTATCTCAAGCGTTTTACGAAGTAACGCGCAGTGTTCTGGTAATGTTTTCGTACCTATGGCGGTATCATCGAAATAGGGGTTGATGCGAGAGTCATTTTCGAAAAGTTCGTCCATTGCGCGTTGGAATTCCTCAGGCGCGTTATTTAAACCAAAAGGCAATACGAGATACCGAAATCTTCCCCAGGGTGTGGTAAACGTCGTGAGATAGGACGAAGGCTCATCGAGAGGAAGTTGCCAAAAGCCATCTTTGGAATCAAGGACGGTAAAGTACTTTGATCCTTGCAAATTGGCGAATATTCTGTCCGCTGTAGGGATCGGATAGTGTGGACGTAGTATTGCTTGATTGAGTGGTCTTGGATCAAGGCAAATCCTTAGTTTCTTTGGGGTATCGGATATAGCCATGTTACTGACCCATTCTGTGGGTTCTGTGACTTTAGTGATAATACCAAGATCCTTCATGCGCTTAAGCTCGGTTTGTACTCGAGGATGTAACGCTAATGGTATTTGGAACGGCGCCGATACATGTGGTACGGCCCCTTCCTTTAATTGGATCTTAACCTCCCTCTTGAGTCTTCCTAAGCCCTCAAATACATCCGGAAAGTCACCGATGACATCTTCTGGTGTTTCAGGGGTAGATGGCGCTTCCACAGTATGTACTGTACGGGACGGTTTAGATTTTGGGTCAACGAGATTATCAGGAGGCGGTTTTAGGCGATAGGTGCGTGAGACCAATCCTAACTGAGTACACGCTGGCAATCCAAGAATTGCGCTAGTGTGTAAGCTAGTGACGTAAAATTCAAAGGCCTTTTGTTGCCCCGTGATATCGGACGCGCAGGTCATGGTACAAACGCCGGTAATGGGAATTTGCTCCCCATTGTAGTTTAAAACTGCTGTTTTAGCTGACGTAAGTGTTGGTGGGTTAGTCCATGTAGCAAGTTCGTCCTGGGGGATGACATTTACATGTGCCCCTGTATCCAGTTTGACTGTGACAACTTCGTCGTTGACATATATAGTTTCAGACCACTCTACTTCCTCATCTTCGTTTGTGAGGTTACCGACAGTGGGTTGTACCGTTAGAGCTCCTAAGTAAATAGGTGGTTCCTCAGTGGTGGATTCCAAAACATGAACTCTTCTATTTGTGCTCTTTGAACGGTGGTGTCCTCCTATATTCTTTGGTTTAGGATTTTCGACACGCCTTGTATGACATTGTGATGCCCAGTGATTTTTAAAGTTACACTTGGTGCACACAGTTCCAAAAGCTGGACACCGATTGCGAGGGTGTTGTCTTCCACAAGAGCGACAGTCGGCCTTCACATTTGGCTGGTGGGAGCTGCCCTGTGAGTGACTTTGACCTTGTTGTGGACGAGACGTTTGAGTTCTGGTACCTTTATGGGAGATAGCATGAACTTCTTTACGGCTTTCGTTCATGGCCTCTGACTGGGCCTTAGATTGTTCCGCTGCTTTGCATTCGGATACAACTTCTTGTAAGGTTTTAGCACGGCGGCTCGTCTCTCGTAGCAAACGCTCCTGGAGAGGCTTGTTATACATAACAAAGGTCACATTATTTACATCCCCGTATCTCTGGTAGAACCAGAGTTACGAGCCTCCAGAATTTAGTCTAATGGATTTCCTATGGAGGGGTTTGTTTGTTTACGATTAGCTTAATTACTCGACTATTGTTTGTCGTAGCTCAATGGTTTTAGTATGGTTAGATGGGGGACAAATTGGACTATAACATACTCAAAGGACATCCCCGTATCTACAGTAGAAACAGAGTTACGAGCCTGAAAAGTATAGTCTAATGCATTTTCTATAGAGGGGTTTGTTTGTTCACGTATTGCTTAATCACTTGACCCTGTTCTTTCGATTAAAAATAATAACATATCTTTAGTGTAGCGGTTATCGCATCCGCCTCACTCCCGGAAGGCCACAGGTTCGAAACCGCGAAGTTTTTTTTATAATTATCCGAACATTTGTGTCAAGGTCACATTATTTACATCCCCGTATCTCTGGTAGAACCAGAGTTACCAGCCTCCAGAATTTAGTCTAATGTATTTCCTATGGAGGGGTTTGTTTGTTTACGATTAGCTTAATTACTCGACTACTGTTTGTCGTAGCCCTAATTCTTAGTATGGCTAGATGGGGGACAAATTGGTCTATAACATACTCAAAGGACATCCCCGTATCTCCAGTAGAAACAGAGTTACGAGCCTGCAAAGTTTATTTTCAAAAATCAAAAGTAACCTTCTAACAATAAGTGAGACAAAAAATAAGTTGACGACGATATTGAGGTAGACTCAAGTTTAAAGTATCCTTGTATGGGGAGCAAAGAGTACTATAACATATCCAAAGGAGATCCCAGTTTCTCTTGTAGAACAAGAGTTATGAGCCTCCAAAGTTTAGTGCAAAAATCATAAGTAACATAATAAAAATAAGTGAGACGATACCAAAGTTGACGAACATTTTGCTTAATATCTCGGCCCTTGTTTGCCGTAGCTCAATGTTTTTAGTATGGTTAGATGAAGGACAATTTGGACTATAACATATCCTAAGGACATCCCCGTATCTCTAGTAGACACAGAGTTATGGGCCTGCAAAGTATAGTCTAATGCATTTCCTAAGGACGGGTTGTTTGTTTACGTTTAGCTTAATTACTCGGCCCCTGTTTGTCGTAGCTCAATGTTTTTAGTATGGTTAGATGGGGGACAAATTGGACTATAACATACTCAAAGGACATCCCCGTATCTCCAGTGGAAACAGAGTTACGAGCCTGCAAAGTATAGTCTAACTCATTTCCTATGGAGGGGGTTTGTTTCTTTACGTTTCGCTTAAGTACTCGGCCCCTGTTAGTCGTAGCCCAAAGTTTTTAGTATGGTTAGATGAATGACAAATTGGACTATAACATATCCTAAGGACATCCCGGTATCTCTAGTAGACACAGAGTTATGGTTCTTGCAAAGTATAGTCTAATGCATTTTCTATGGAGGGGTTTGTTTGTTCACGTATTGCTTAATTACTTGACCCTGTTCTTTCGATTAAAAATAATAACATATCTTTAGTGTAGCGGTTATCGCATCCGCCTCACTCCCGGAAGGCCACAGGTTCGAAACCGCGAAGTTTTTTTTTATAATTATCCGAACATTTGTGTCAAGGTCACATTATTTACATCCCCGTATCTCTGGTAGAACCAGAGTTACGAGCCTCCAGAATTTAGTCTAATGGATTTCCTATGGAGGGGTTTGTTTGTTTACGATTAGCTTAATTACTCGACTATTGTTTGTCGTAGCTCAATGTTTTTAGTATGGTTAGATGGGGGACAAATTGGACTATAACATACTCAAAGGACATCCCCGTATCTACAGTAGAAACAGAGTTACGAGCCTGAAAAGTATAGTCTAATGCATTTTCTATAGAGGGGTTTGTTTGTTCACGTATTGCTTAATCACTTGACCCTGTTCTTTCGATTAAAAATAATAACATATCTTTAGTGTAGCGGTTATCGCATCCCCCTCACTCCCGGAAGGCCACAGGTTCGAAACCGCGAAGTTTTTTTTTATAATTATCCGAACATTTGTGTCAAGGTCACATTATTTACATCCCCGTATCTCTGGTAGAACCAGAGTTACCAGCCTCCAGAATTTAGTCTAATGTATTTCCTATGGAGGGGTTTGTTTGTTTACGATTAGCTTAATTACTCGACTACTGTTTGTCATAGCCCTAATTCTTAGTATGGCTAGATGGAGGACAAATTGGTCTATAACATACTCAAAGGACATCCCCGTATCTCCAGTAGAAACAGAGTTACGAGCCTGCAAAGTTTATTTTCAAAAATCAAAAGTAACCTTCTAACAATAAGTGAGACAAAAAATAAGTTGACGACGATATTGAGGTAGACTCAAGTTTAAAGTTTCCTTGTATGGGGAGCAAAGAGTACTATAACATATCCAAAGGAGATCCCAGTTTCTCTTGTAGAACAAGAGTTATGAGCCTCCAAAGTTTAGTGCAAAAATCATAAGTAACATAATAAAAATAAGTGAGACGATACCAAAGTTGACGAACATTTTGCTTAATATCTCGGCCCTTGTTTGCCGTAGCTCAATGTTTTTAGTATGGTTAGATGGGGGACAAATTGGACTATAACATACTCAAAGGACATCCCCGTATCTACAGTAGAAACAGAGTTACGAGCCTGAAAAGTATAGTCTAATGCATTTTCTATAGAGGGGTTTGTTTGTTCACGTATTGCTTAATCACTTGACCCTGTTCTTTCGATTAAAAATAATAACATATCTTTAGTGTAGCGGTTATCGCATCCGCCTCACTCCCGGAAGGCCACAGGTTCGAAACCGCGAAGTTTTTTTTATAATTATCCGAACATTTGTGTCAAGGTCACATTATTTACATCCCCGTATCTCTGGTAGAACCAGAGTTACCAGCCTCCAGAATTTAGTCTAATGTATTTCCTATGGAGGGGTTTGTTTGTTTACGATTAGCTTAATTACTCGACTACTGTTTGTCGTAGCCCTAATTCTTAGTATGGCTAGATGGGGGACAAATTGGTCTATAACATACTCAAAGGACATCCCCGTATCTCCAGTAGAAACAGAGTTACGAGCCTGCAAAGTTTATTTTCAAAAATCAAAAGTAACCTTCTAACAATAAGTGAGACAAAAAATAAGTTGACGACGATATTGAGGTAGCCTCAAGTTTAAAGTATCCTTGTATGGGGAGCAAAGAGTACTATAACATTTCCAAAGGAGATCCCAGTATCTCTTGTAGAACAAGAGTTATGAGCCTCCAAAGTTTAGTGCAAAAATCATAAGTAACATAATAAAAATAAGTGAGACGATACCAAAGTTGACGAACATTTTGCTTAATATCTCGGCCCTTGTTTGTCGTAGCTCAATGTCTGTAGTATAGTTAGATGGGGGACAATTTGCACTATAACATATCCTAAGGATATCCCCGTATCTCTAGTAGACACAGAGTTATGGACCTGCAAAGTATAGTCTAATGCATTTCCTAAGGACGGGTTGTTTGTTTACGTTTAGCTTAATTTCTCGGCCCCTGTTTGTCGTAGCTCAATGTTTTTAGTATGGTTAGATGGGGGACCAATTGGACTATAACATACTCAAAGGATATCCCCGTATCTCTAGTGGAAACAGAGTTACGAGCCTGCAAAGTATAGTCTAACTCATTTCCTATGGAGTGGGTTTGTTTCTTTACGTTTCGCTTAAGTACTCGGCCCCTGTTTGTCGTAGCCCAAAGTTTTTAGTATGGTTAGATGAATGACAAATTGGACTATAACATATCCTAAGGACATCCCGGTATCTCTAGTAGACACAGAGTTATGGGCCTTGCAAAGTATAGTCTAATGCATTTTCTATGGAGGGGTTTGTTTGTTCACGTATTGCTTAATTACTTGACCCTGTTCTTTCGATTAAAAATAATAGCATATCTTTAGTGTAGCGGTTATCGCATCCGCCTCACTCCCGGAAGGCCACAGGTTCGGAACCGCGAAGTTTTTTTTTTTTGCTTGGAACATGCAAAGACCTTTATAATTATCCGAACATTTGTGTCAAGGTCACATTATTTACATCCCCGTATCTCTGGTAGAACCAGAGTTACGAGCCTGCAAAGTTTATTTTCAAAAATCAAAAGTAACCTTCTAACAATAACCGAAGTTAAGCAGCGTCGAGCGCAGTCAGTACTTGGGAGGGCGACCACTTAGGAACACTGCGTGCCGTTAGCTTTTTCACTTTTTTTTCCTCTTTTAAATTCCAATAGATATGAAAAAAGCAAACATATTTTCTTTTTGTTATTGTATGAAAAAGATGAAGGTTAATTTGTCTCACTTAATTTAAATTCGAATTATTATCTAGCACTCTCGGCAACGGCCATATCACGCTGAGAACACCGGTTCTCGTCCGATCGCCGACGTTAGCAGCGTCGAGCGCAGTCAGTACTTGGGAATACTGCGTGCCGTTTGCTTTTTCACTTTTGTTTCCTCTTTCAAATTCCACCAGATATGAAAAAAGCAAACATATCTTCTTTTTGTTATTGTTTTATAATGATGAAAGTTAATTAAATTCAAATTATTAACTAGCACTCTCGGCAACGGCCATATCACGCTGAATACACCGGTTCTCGTCCGATAACCGAAGTTAAGCAGCGTCGAGCGCAGTCACTACTTGGGAGGGAGACCACTTAGGAACACTGCGTGCCGTTGGCTTTTTCAATTTTTCTTCCCCATTTAAATTTTAATAGATATGAAAAAAGCAAACATGTTTTCTTTTTGTTATTGTTTTAAAATGATGAAGGTTAATTTGTCTCACTTAATTTAAATTCGAATTATTAACTAGCACTCTCGACAACGGCCATATCACTCAGAAAACACCGGTTCACGTCCGATCACCGAAGTTAAGCAGCGTCGAGCGCATACAGAACTTGGGAATACTGCGTGCCGTTTGTTTTTTCACTTTTGTTTCCTCTTTTAAATTCCACCAGATATGAAAAAAGCAAACATATCTTCTTTTTGTTATTGTTTTATAAAGATGAAGGTTAATTAAATTCAAATTATTAACTAGCGCTCTCGGCAACGGTCATATCACGCTGAATACACCGGTTCTCGTCCGATAACCGAAGTTAAGCAGCGTCGAGCGCAGTCACTACTTCTGAGGGAGACCACTTAGGAACACTGCGTGCCGTTGGCTTTTTCACTTTTTTTTCCTCTTTTAAATTTTAATAGATATGAAAAAAGCAAACATGTTTTCTTTTTGTTATTGTTTTAAAATGATGAAGGTTAATTTGTCTCACTTAATTTAAATTCGAATTATTAACTAGCACTCTCGGCAACGGCCATATCACGCTGAAAACACCGGTTCACGTCCGATCACCGAAGTTAAGCAGCGTCGAGCGCATACAGTACTTGGGAATACTGCGTGCCGTTGGCTTTTTCACTTTTGTTTCCTCTTTCAAATTCCACCAGATATGAAAAAAGCAAACATATCTTCTTTTTTGTTATTGTTTTATAATGATGAAAGTTAATTAAATTCAAATTATTAACTAGCACTCTCGGCAACGGCAATATCACGCTGAATACCCCGGTTCTCGTCCGATAACCGAAGTTAAGCAGCGTCGAGCGCAGTCACTACTTGCGAGGGAGACCACTTAGGAATACTGCGTGCCGTTGGCTTTTTCACTTTTTTTCCTCTTTTAAATTTTAATAGATATGAAAAAAGCAAACATGTTTTCTTTTTGTTATTGTTTTAAAATGATGAAGGTTAATTTGTCTCACTTAATTTAAATTCGAATTATTAACTAGCACTCTCGACAACGGCCATATCACGCAGAAAACACCGGTTCACGTCCGATCACCGAAGTTAAGCAGCGTCGAGCGCATACAGAACTTGGGAATACTGCGTGCCGTTTGTTTTTTCACTTTTGTTTCCTCTTTTAAATTCCACCAGATATGAAAAAAGCAAACATATCTTCTTTTTGTTATTGTTTTATAAAGATGAAGGTTAATTAAATTCAAATTATTAACTAGCGCTCTCGGCAACGGTCATATCACGCTGAATACACCGGTTCTCGTCCGATAACCGAAGTTAAGCAGCGTCGAGCGCAGTCACTACTTGGGAGGGAGACCACTTAGGAACACTGCGTGCCGTTGGCTTTTTCACTTTTTTTTCCTCTTTTAAATTTTAATAGATATGAAAAAAGCAAACATGTTTTCTTTTTGTTATTGTTTTAAAATGATGAAGGTTAATTTGTCTCACTTAATTTAAATTCGAATTATTAACTAGCACTCTCGGCAACGGCCATATCACGCTGAAAACACCGGTTCACGTCCGATCACCGAAGTTAAGCAGCGTCGAGCGCATACAGTACTTGGGAATACTGCGTGCCGTTGGCTTTTTCACTTTTGTTTCCTCTTTCAAATTCCACCAGATATGAAAAAAGCAAACATATCTTCTTTTTTGTTATTGTTTTATAATGATGAAAGTTAATTAAATTCAAATTATTAACTAGCACTCTCGGCAACGGCAATATCACGCTGAATACCCCGGTTCTCGTCCGATAACCGAAGTTAAGCAGCGTCGAGCGCAGTCACTACTTGCGAGGGAGACCACTTAGGAACACTGCGTGCCGTTGGCTTTTTCACTTTTTTCCTCTTTTAAATTTTAATAGATATGAAAAAAGCAAACATGTTTTCTTTTTGTTATTGTTTTAAAATGATGAAGGTTAATTTGTCTCACTTAATTTAAATTCGAATTATTAACTAGCACTCTCGGCAACGGCCATATCACGCTGAAAACACCCGTTCACGTCCGATCACCGAAGTTAAGCAGCGTCGAGCGCATACAGTACTTGGGAATACTGCGTGCCGTTTGTTTTTTCACTTTTGTTTCCTGTTTTAAATTCCACCAGATATGAAAAAAGCAAACATGTCTTCTTTTTGTTATTGTTTTATAAAGATGAAGGTTAATTAAATTCAAATTATTAACTAGCACTCTCGGCAACGGCCATATCACGCTGAATTCACCGGTTCTCGTCCGATAACCGAAGTTAAGCAGCGTCGAGCGCAGTCACTACTTGGGAGGGAGACCACTTAGGAACACTGCGTGCCGTTGGCTTTTTCACTTTTTTTTCCTCTTTTAAATTTTAATAGATATGAAAAAAGCAAACATGTTTTCTTATTGTTATTGTTTTAAAATGATGAAGGTTAATTTGTCTCACTAATTTAAATTCGAATTATTAACTAGCACTCTCGGCAACGGCCATATCAGGCTGAAAACACCGGTTCACGTCCGATCACCGAAGTTAAGCAGCGTCGAGCGCATACAGTACTTGGGAATACTGCGTGCCGTTTGTTTTTTCACTTTTGTTTCCTCTTTTAAATTCCACCAGATATGAAAAAAGCAAACATGTCTTCTTTTTGTTATTGTTTTATAAAAATGAAGGTTAATTAAATTCAAATTATTAACTAGCACTGTCGGCAACGGCCATATCACGCTGAATACACCGATTCTCGTCCGATAACCAAAGTTAAGCAGCGTCGAGCGCAGTCAGTACTTGGGAGGGCGACCACTTAGGAACACTGCGTGCCGTTAGCTTTTTCACTTTTTTTCCTCTTTTAAATTCCAATAGATATGAAAAAAGCAATCATATTTTCTTTTTGTTATTGTTTGAAAAAGATGAAGGTTAATTTGTCTCACTTAATTTAAATTCGAATTATTATCTAGCACTCTCGGCAACGGCCATATCACGCTGAGAACACTAGTTCTCGTCCGATCGCCGACGTTAGCAGCGTCGAGCGCAGTCAGTACTTGGGAATACTGCGTGCCGTTTGCTTTTTCACTTTTGTTTCCTCTTTCAAATTCCACCAGATATGAAAAAAACAAACATATCTTCTTTTTGTTATTGTTTTATAATGATGAAAGTTAATTAAATTCAAATTATTAACTAGCACTCTCGGCAACGGCCATATCACGCTGAATACACCGGTTCTCGTCCGATAACCGAAGTTAAGCAGCGTCGAGCGCAGTCGCTACTTGGGAGGGAGACCACTTAGGAACACTGCGTGCCGTTGGCTTTTTCAATTTTTCTTCCCCATTTAAATTTTAATAGATATGAAAAAAGCAAACATGTTTTCTTTTTGTTATTGTTTTAAAATGATGAAGGTTAATTTGTCTCACTTAATTTAAATTCGAATTATTAACTAGCACTCTCGACAACGGCCATATCACGCAGAAAACACCGGTTCACGTCCGATCACCGAAGTTAAGCAGCGTCGAGCGCATACAGAACTTGGGAATACTGCGTGCCGTTTGTTTTTTCACTTTTGTTTCCTCTTTTAAATTCCACCAGATATGAAAAAAGCAAACATATCTTCTTTTTGTTATTGTTTTATAAAGATGAAGGTTAATTAAATTCAAATTATTAACTAGCGCTCTCGGCAACGGTCATATCACGCTGAATACACCGGTTCTCGTCCGATAACCGAAGTTAAGCAGCGTCGAGCGCAGTCACTACTTGGGAGGGAGACCACTTAGGAACACTGCGTGCCGTTGGCTTTTTCACTTTTTTTTCCTCTTTTAAATTTTAATAGATATGAAAAAAGCAAACATGTTTTCTTTTTGTTATTGTTTTAAAATGATGAAGGTTAATTTGTCTCACTTAATTTAAATTCGAATTATTAACTAGCACTCTCGGCAACGGCCATATCACGCTGAAAACACCGGTTCACGTCCGATCACCGAAGTTAAGCAGCGTCGAGCGCATACAGTACTTGGGAATACTGCGTGCCGTTTGTTTTTTCACTTTTGTTTCCTGTTTTAAATTCCACCAGATATGAAAAAAGCAAACATGTCTTCTTTTTGTTATTGTTTTATAAAGATGAAGGTTAATTAAATTCAAATTATTAACTAGCACTCTCGGCAACGGCCATATCACGCTGAATTCACCGGTTCTCGTCCGATAACCGAAGTTAAGCAGCGTCGAGCGCAGTCACTACTTGGGAGGGAGACCACTTAGGAACACTGCGTGCCGTTGGCTTTTTCACTTTTTTTTCCTCTTTTAAATTTTAATAGATATGAAAAAAGCAAACATGTTTTCTTATTGTTATTGTTTTAAAATGATGAAGGTTAATTTGTCTCACTAATTTAAATTCGAATTATTAACTAGCACTCTCGGCAACGGCCATATCAGGCTGAAAACACCGGTTCACGTCCGATCACCGAAGTTAAGCAGCGTCGAGCGCATACAGTACTTGGGAATACTGCGTGCCGTTTGTTTTTTCACTTTTGTTTCCTCTTTTAAATTCCACCAGATATGAAAAAAGCAAACATGTCTTCTTTTTGTTATTGTTTTATAAAAATGAAGGTTAATTAAATTCAAATTATTAACTAGCACTCTCGGCAACGGCCATATCACGCTGAATTCACCGGTTCTCGTCCGATAACCGAAGTTAAGCAGCGTCGAGCGCAGTCACTACTTGGGAGGGAGACCACTTAGGAACACTGCGTGCCGTTGGCTTTTTCACTTTTTTTTCCTCTTTTAAATTTTAATAGATATGAAAAAAGCAAACATGTTTTCTTTTTGTTATTGTTTTAAAATGATGAAGGTTAATTTGTCTCACTTAATTTAAATTCGAATTATTAACTAGCACTCTCGGCAACGGCCATATCACGCTGAAAACACCGGTTCTCGTCCGATCGCCGACGTTAGCAGCGTCGAGCGCAGTCAGAACTTGGGAATACTGCGTGCCGTTTGTTTTTTCACTTTTGTTTCCTCTTTTAAATTCCACCAGATATGAAAAAAGCAAACATATCTTCTTTTTGTTATTGTTTTATAAAGATGAAGGTTAATTAAATTCAAATTATTAACTAGCGCTCTCGGCAACGGCCATATCACGCTGAATACACCGGTTCTCGTCCGATAACCGAAGTTAAGCAGCGTCGAGCGCATACAGAACTTGGGAATACTGCGTGCCGTTTGTTTTTTCACTTTTGTTTCCTCTTTTAAATTCCACCAGATATGAAAAAAGCAAACATATCTTCTTTTTGTTATTGTTTTATAAAGATGAAGGTTAATTAAATTCAAATTATTAACTAGCGCTCTCGGCAACGGCCATACCACGCTGAATACACCGGTTCTCGTCCGATAACCGAAGTTAAGCAGCGTCGAGCGCAGTCACTACTTGGGAGGGAGACCACTTAGGAACACTGCGTGCCGTGGGCTTTTTCACTTTTTTTTCCTCTTTTAAATTTTAATAGATATGAAAAAAGCAAACATGTTTTCTTTTTGATATTGTTTTAAAATGATGAAGGTTAATTTGTCTCACTTAATTTAAATTCGAATTATTAACTAGCACTCTCGGCAACGGCCATATCACGCTGAAAACACCGGTTCTCGTCCGATCGCCGACGTTAGCAGCGTCGAGCGCAGTCAGTAGTTGGGAATACTGCGTGCCGTTTGCTTTTTCACTTTTGTTTCCTCTTTCAAATTCCACCAGATATGAAAAAAGCAAACATATCTTCTTTTTGTTATTGTTTTATAATGATGAAAATTAATTAAATTCAAATTATTAACTAGCACTCTCGGCAACGGCCATATCACGCTGAATACACCGGTTCTCGTCCGATAACCGAAGTTAAGCAGCGTCGAGCGCAGTCACTACTTGGGAGGGAGACCACTTAGGAACACTGCGTGCCGTTGGCTTTTTCACATTTTTTTCCTCTTTTAAATTTTAATAGATATGAAAAAAGCAAACATGTTTTCTTTTTGTTATTGTTTTAAAATGATGAAGGTTAATTTGTCTCACTTAATTTAAATTCGAATTATTAACTAGCACTCTCGGCAACGGCCATATCACGCTGAAAAGACCGGTTCACGTTGATCACCGAAGTTAAGCAGCGTCGAGCGCATACAGTACTTGGGAATACTGCGTGCCGTTTGTTTTTTCACTTTTGTTTCCTCTTTTAAATTCCACCAGATATGAAAAAAGCAAACATATCTTCTTTTTGTTATTGTTTTATAAAGATGAAGGTTAATTAAATTCAAATTATTAACTAGCACTCTCGGCAACGGCCATATCACGCTGAATACAACAGTTCTCGTCCGATAACCAAAGTTAAGCAGCGTCGAGCGCAGTCAGTACTTGGGAGGGCGACCACTTAGGAACACTGCGTGCCGTTAGCTTTTTCACTTTTTTTTCCTCTTTTAAATTCCAATAGATATGAAAAAAGCAAACATATTTTCTTTTTGTTATTGTTTGAAAAAGATGAAGGTTAATTTGTCTCACTTAATTTAAATTCGAATTATTATCTAGCACTCTCGGCAACGGCCATATCACGCTGAGAACACCGGTTCTCGTCCGATCGCCGACGTTAGCAGCGTCGAGCGCAGTCAGTACTTGGGAATACTGCGTGCCGTTTGCTTTTTCAGTTTTGTTTCCTCTTTCAAATTCTACCAGATATGAAAAAAGCAAACATATCTTCTTTTTGTTATTGTTTTATAATGATGAAAGTTAATTAAATTCAAATTATTAACTAGCACTCTCGGCAACGGCCATATCACGCTGAATACACCGGTTCTCGTCCGATAACCGAAGTTAAGCAGCGTCGAGCGCAGTCACTACTTGGGAAGGAGACCACTTAGGAACACTGCGTGCCGTTGGCTTTTTCAATTTTTCTTCCCCATTTAAATTTTAATAGATATGAAAAAAGCAAACATGTTTTCTTTTTGTTATTGTTTTAAAATGATGAAGGTTAATTTGTCTCACTTAATTTAAATTCGAATTATTAACTAGCACTCTCGGCAACGGCCATATCACGCTGAAAAGACCGGTTCACGTCCGATCACCGAAGTTAAGCAGCGTCGAGCGCATACAGTACTTGGGAATACTGCGTGCCGTTTGTTTTTTCACTTTTGTTTCCTCTTTTAAATTCCACCAGATATGAAAAAAGCAAACATATCTTCTTTTTGTTATTGTTTTATAAAGATGAAGGTTAATTAAATTCAAATTATTAACTAGCACTCTCGGCAACGGCCATATCACGCTGAATACAACAGTTCTCGTCCGATAACCAAATTTAAGCAGCGTCGAGCGCAGTCAGTACTTGGGAGGGCGACCACTTAGGAACACTGCGTGCCGTTAGCTTTTTCACTTTTTTTTCCTCTTTTAAATTCCAATAGATATGAAAAAAGCAAACATATTTTCTTTTTGTTATTGTTTGAAAAAGATGAAGGTTAATTTGTCTCACTTAATTTAAATTCGAATTATTATCTAGCACTCTCGGCAACGGCCATATCACGCTGAGAACACCGGTTCTCGTCCGATCGCCGACGTTAGCAGCGTCGAGCGCAGTCAGTACTTGGGAATACTGCGTGCCGTTTGCTTTTTCACTTTTGTTTCCTCTTTCAAATTCTACCAGATATGAAAAAAGCAAACATATCTTCTTTTTGTTATTGTTTTATAATGATGAAAGTTAATTAAATTCAAATTATTAACTAGCACTCTCGGCAACGGCCATATCACGCTGAATACACCGGTTCTCGTCCGATAACCGAAGTTAAGCAGCGTCGAGCGCAGTCACTACTTGGGAGGGAGACCACTTAGGAACACTGCGTGCCGTTGGCTTTTTCAATTTTTCTTCCCCATTTAAATTTTAATAGATATGAAAAAAGCAAACATGTTTTCTTTTTGTTATTGTTTTAAAATGATGAAGGTTAATTTGTCTCACTTAATTTAAATTCGAATTATTAACTAGCACTCTCGACAACGGCCATATCACGCAGAAAACACCGGTTCACGTCCGATCACCGAAGTTAAGCAGCGTCGAGCGCATACAGTACTTGGGAATACTGCGTGCCGTTTGTTTTTTCACTTTTGTTTCCTCTTTGAAATTCCACCAGATATGAAAAAAGCAAACATATCTTCTTTTTGTTATTGTTTTATAAAGATGAAGGTTAATAAAATTCAAATTATTAACTAGCACTCTCGGCAACGGCCATATCACGCTGAATACAACGATTCTCGTCCGATAACCGAAGTTAAGCAGCGTCGAGCGCATACAGTACTTGGGAATACTGCGTGCCGTTGGCTTTTTCACTTTTGTTTCCTCTTTCAAATTCCACCAGATATGAAAAAAGCAAACATATCTTCTTTTTTGTTATTGTTTTATAAAGATGAAAGTTAATTAAATTCAAATTATTAACTAGCACTCTCGGCAACGGCCATATCACGCTGAATACACCGGTTCTCGTCCGATAACCGAAGTTAAGCAGCGTCGAGCGCATTCACTACTTGGGAGGGAGACCACTTAAGAACACTGCGTGCCGTTGGCTTTTTCACTTTTTTTTCCTCTTTTAAATTTGAATTGATATGAAAAAAGCAAACATGTTTTCTTTTTGTTATTGTTTTAAAATGATGAAGGTTAATTTGTCTCAATTAATTTAAATTCGAATTATTAACTAGCACTCTCGACAACGGCCATATCACGCTGAGAACACAGGTTCTCGTCCGATCGCCGACGTTAGCAGCGTCGAGCGCAGTCAGTATTTGGGAATACTGCGTGCCGTTGGCTTTTTCACTTTTGTTTCCTCTTTTAAATTCCACCCGATATGAAAAAAGCAAACATATCTTCTTTTTGTTATTGTTTTATAAAGATGAAAGTTAATTAAATTAAAATTATTAACTAGCACTCTCGGCAACGGCCATATTACGCTGAATACACCGGTTCTGGTCCGATAACCGAAAATAAGCAGCGTCGAGCGCAGTCACTACTTGTGAGGGAGACCACTTAGGAACACTGCGTGCCGTTGGCTTTTTCACTTTTTTTTCCTCTTTTAAATTTGAATTGATATGAAAAAAGCAAACATGTTTTCTTTTTGTTATTGTTTTAAAATGATGAAGGTTAATTTGTCTCACTTAATTTAAATCCGAATTATTAACTAGCACTCTCGGCAACGGCCATATCACGCTGAAAACACCGGTTCACGTCCGATCACCGAAAATAAGCAGCGTCGAGCGCATACAGTACTTGGAAATACTGCGTGCCGTTTGTTTTTTCACTTTTGTTTCTTCTTTTAAATTCCACCAGATATGAAAAAAGCAAACATATCTTCTTTTTGTTATTGTTTTATAAAGATGAACGTTAATTAAATTCAAACTATTAACTAGCACTCTCGGCAACGGCCATATCACGCTGAATACACCGTTTCTCGTCCGATAACCGAAGTTAAGCAGCGTCGAGCGCAGTCAGTACTTGGGAGGGCGACCACTTAGGAACACTGCGTGCCGTAAGCTTTTTAACTTTTTTCCTCTTTTAAATTCCAATAGATATGAAAAAGCAAACATATTTTCTTTTTGTTATTGTTTGAAAAAGATGAAGGTTAATTTGTCTCACTTAATTTAAATTCGAATTATTATCTAGCACTCTCGGCAACGGCCATATCACGCTGAGAACACCGGTTCTCGTCCGATCGCCGACGTTAGCAGCGTCGAGCGCAGTCAGTACTTGGGAATACTGCGTGCCGATTGCTTCTTCACTTTTGTTTCCTCTTTCAAATTCCACCAGATATGAAAAGAGCAAACATATCTTCTTTTTGTAATTGTTTTATAAAGATGAAAGTTAATTAAAATCAAATTATTAACTAGCACTCTCGGCAACGGCCATATCACGCTGTATACACCGATTCTCGTCCGAATACCGAAGTTAAGCAGCGTCGAGCGCAGTCATTACTTGGGAGGGAGACCACTTAGGAACACTGCGTGCCGTTGGCTTTTTCACTTTTTTTCCTCTTTTAAATTTTAATAGATATGAAAAAAGCAAACATGTTTTCTTTTTGTTATTGTTTTAAAATGATGAAGGTTAATTTGTCTCACTTAATTTAAATTCGAATTATTAACTAGCACTCTCGACAACGGCCATATCACGCTGAAAACACCGGTTCACGTCCGATCACCGAAGTTAAGCAGCGTCGAGCGCATACAGTACTTGGGAATACTGCGTGCCGTTGGCTTTTTCACGTTTGTTTCCTCCTTCAAATTCCACCAGATATGAAAAAAGCAAACATATCTTCTTTTTTGTTATTGTTTTATAAAAATGAAAGTTAATTAAATTCAAATTATTAACTAGCACTCAGGGGAACGGCCATATCACGCTGAATACACCGGTTCTCGTCCGATCACCGAAGTAAAGCAGCGTCGAGCGCAGTCACTACTTGCGAGGGAGACCACTTAGGAACACTGCGTGCCGTTGGCTTTTTCACTTTTTTTTCCTCTTTTAAATTTTAATAGATATGAAAAAGCAAACATGTTTTCTTTTTGTTATTGTTTTAAAATGATGAAGGTTAATTTGTCTCACTTAATTTAAATTCGAATTATTAACTAGCACTCTCGGCAACGGCCATATCACGCTGAAAAGACCGGTTCACGTCCGATCACCGAGGTTAAGCAGCGTCGAGCGCATACAGTACTTGGGAATACTGCGTGCCGTTTGTTTTTTCACTTTTGTTTCCTCTTTTAAATTCCACCAGATATGAAAAAAGCAAACATATCTTCTTTTTGTTATTGTTTTATAAAGATGAAGATTAATTAATTTCAAATTATTAACTAGCACTCTCGGCAACGGCCATATTACGCTGAATACACCGATTCTCGTCCGATAACCGAAGTTAAGCAGCGTCGAGCGCATACAGTACTTGGGAATACTGCGTGCCGTTGGCTTTTTCACTTTTGTTTCCTCTTTCAAATTCCACCAGATATGAAAAAAGCAAACATATCTTCTTTTTTGTTATTGTTTTATAAAGATGAAAGTTAATTAAATTCAAATTATTAACTAGCACTCTCGGCAACGGCCATATCACGCTGAATACACCGGTTCTCGTCCGATAACCGAAGTTAAGCAGCGTCGAGCGCAGTCACTACTTGGGAGGGAGACCACTTAGGAACACTGCGTGCCGTTGGCTTTTTCACTTTTTTTTCCTCTTTTAAATTTTAATAGATATGAAAAAAGCAAACATGTTTTCTTTTTGTTATTGTTTTAAAATGATGAAGGTTAATTTGTCTCACTTAATTTAAATTCGAATTATTAACTAGCACTCTCGACAACGGCCATATCACGCTGAGAACACAGGTTCTCGTCCGATCGCCGACGTTAGCAGCGTCGAGCGCAGTCAGTACTTGGGAATACTGCGTGCCGTTGGCTTTTTCACTTTTGTTTCCTCTTTCAAATTCCACCAGATATGAAAATAGCAAACATATCTTCTTTTTTGTTATTGTTTTATAAAGATGAAAGTTAATTAAATTCAAATTATTAACTAGCACTCTCGGCAACGGCCATATCACGCTGAATACACCGGTTCTCGTCCGATAACCGAAGTTAAGCAGCGTCGAGCGCAGTCACTACTTGGGAGGGAGACCACTTAGGAACACTGCGTGCCGTTGGCTTTTTCACTTTTTTTTCCTCTTTTAAATTTTAATAGATATGAAAAAAGCAAACATGTTTTCTTTTTGTTATTGTTTTAAAATGATGAAAGTTAATTTGTCTCACTTAATTTAAATTCGAATTATTAATTAGCACTCTCGGCAACGGCCATATCACGCTGAAAACACCGGTTCACGTCCGATCACCGAAAATAAGCAGCGTCGAGCGCATACAGTACTTGGAAATACTGCGTGCCGTTTGTTTTTTCACTTTTGTTTCTTCTTTTAAATTCCACCAGATATGAAAAAAGCAAACATAACTTCTTTTTGTTATTGTTTTATAAAGATGAAAGTTAATTAAATTCAAATTATTAACTAGCACTCTCGGCAACGGCCATATCACGCTGAATACACCGGTTCTCGTCCGATAACCGAAGTTAAGCAGCGTCGAGCGCAGTCACTACTTGGGAGGGAGACCACTTAGGAACACTGCGTGCCGTTGGCTTTTTCACTTTTTTTTCCTCTTTTAAATTTTAATAGATATGAAAAAAGCAAACATGTTTTCTTTTTGTTATTGTTTTAAAATGATGAAAGTTAATTTGTCTCACTTAATTTAAATTCGAATTATTAATTAGCACTCTCGGCAACGGCCATATCACGCTGAAAACACCGGTTCACGTCCGATCACCGAAAATAAGCAGCGTCGAGCGCATACAGTACTTGGAAATACTGCGTGCCGTTTGTTTTTTCACTTTTGTTTCTTCTTTTAAATTCCACCAGATATGAAAAAAGCAAACATAACTTCTTTTTGTTATTGTTTTATAAAGATGAACGTTAATTAAATTCAAATTATTAACTAGCACTCTCGGCAACGGCCATATCACGCTGAATACACCGTTTCTCGTCCGATAACCGAAGTTAAGCAGCGTCGAGCGCAGTCAGTACTTGGGAGGGCGACCACTTAGGAACACTGCGTGCCGTAAGCTTTTTCACTTTTTTTCCTCTTTTAAATTCCAATAGATATGAAAAAAGCAAACATATTTTCTTTTTGTTATTGTTTGAAAAAGATGAAGGTTAATTTGTCTCACTTAATTTAAATTCGAATAATTATCTAGCACTCTCGGCAACGGCCATATCACGCTGAGAACACCGGTTCTCGTCCGATCGCCGACGTTAGCAGCGTCGAGCGCAGTCAGTACTTGGGAATACTGCGTGCCGATTGCTTCTTCACTTTTGTTTCCTCTTTCAAATTCCACCAGATATGAAAAGAGCAAACATATCTTCTTTTTGTAATTGTTTTATAAAGATGAAAGTTAATTAAAATCAAATTATTAACTAGCACTCTCGGCAACGGCCATATCACGCTGTATACACCGGTTCTCGTCCGATAACCGAAGTTAAGCAGCGTCGAGCGCAGTCATTACTTGGGAGGGAGACCACTTAGGAACACTGCGTGCCGTTGGCTTTTTCACTTTTTTCCTCTTTTAAATTTTAATAGATATGAAAAAAGCAAACACGTTTTCTTTTTGTTATTGTTTTAAAATGATGAAGGTTAATTTGTCTCACTTAATTTAAATTCGAATTATTAACTAGCACTCTCGGCAACGGCCATATCACGTTGAAAACACCGGTTCACGTCCGATCACCGAAGTTAAGCAGCGTCGAGCGCATACAGTACTTGGGAATACTGCGTGCCGTTGGCTTTTTCACTTTTGTTTCCTCCTTCAAATTCCACCAGATATGAAAAAAGCAAACATATCTTCTTTTTTGTTATTGTTTTATAAAGATGAAAGTTAATTAAATTCAAATTATTAACTAGAACTCTCGGCAACGGCCATATCACGCTGAATACACCGGTTCTCGTCCGATAACCGAAGTTAAGCAGCGTCGAGCGCAGTCACTACTTGGGAGGGAGACCACTTAGGAACACTGCGTGCCGTTGGCTTTTTCACTTTTTTTCCTCTTTTAAATTTTAATAGATATGAAAAAAGCAAACATGTTTTCTTTTTGTAATTGTTTTAAAATGATGAAGGTTAATTTGTCTCACTTAATTTAAATTCGAATTATTAACTAGCACTCTCGACAACGGCCATATCACGCTGAGAACACCGGTTCTCGTCCGATCGCCGACGTTAGCAGCGTCGAGCGCAGTCAGTACTTGGGAATACTGCGTGCCGATTGCTTCTTCACTTTTGTTTCCTCTTTCAAATTCCACCAGATATGAAAAGAGCAAACATATCTTCTTTTTGTAATTGTTTTATAAAGATGAAAGTTAATTAAAATCAAATTATTAACTAGCACTCTCGGCAACGGCCATATCACGCTGTATACACCGATTCTCGTCCGAATACCGAAGTTAAGCAGCGTCGAGCGCAGTCATTACTTGGGAGGGAGACCACTTAGGAACACTGCGTGCCGTTGGCTTTTTCACTTTATTTTCCTCTTTTAAATTTTAATAGATATGAAAAAAGCAAACACGTTTTCTTTTTGTTATTGTTTTAAAATGATGAAGGTTAATTTGTCTCACTTAATTTAAATTCGAATTATTAACTAGCACTCTCGGCAACGGCCATATCACGCTGAAAACACCGGTTCACGTCCGATCACCGAAGTTAAGCAGCGTCGAGCGCATACAGTACTTGGGAATACTGCGTGCCGTTGGCTTTTTCACTTTTGTTTCCTCCTTCAAATTCCACCAGATATGAAAAAAGCAAACATATCTTCTTTTTTGTTATTGTTTTATAAAGATGAAAGTTAATTAAATTCAAATTATTAACTAGCACTCAGGGGAACGGCCATATCACGCTGAATACACCGGTTCTCGTCCGATCACCGAAGTAAAGCAGCGTCGAGCGCATACAGTACTTGGGAATACAGCGTGCCGTTTGCTTTTTCACTTTTGTTACCTCTTTTAAATTCCACCAGATATGAAAAAAGCAAACATATCTTCTTTTTGTTATTGTTTTATAAAGATGAAGGTTAATTAAATTCAAATTATTAACTAGCACTCTCGGCAACGGCCATATCACGCTGAATACACCGGTTCTCGTCCGATAACCGAAGTTAAGCAGCGTCGAGCGCAGTCAGTACTTGGGAGGGCGACCACTTAGGAACACTGCGTGCCGTTGGCTTTTTCACTTTTTTTTCCTCTTTTAAATTCCAATAGATATGAAAAAAGCAAACATATTTTCTTTTTGTTATTGTTTGAAAAATATGAAGGTTAATTTGTCTCACTTAATTTAAATTCGAATTATTATCTAGCACTCTCGGCAACGGCCATATCACGCTGAGAACACCGGATCTCGTCCGATCGCCGACGTTAGCAGCGTCGAGCGCAGTCAGTACTTGGGAATACTGCGTGCCGTTTGCTTTTTTCACTTTTGTTTCCTCTTTCAAATTCCAACAGATATGAAAAAAGCAAACAAATCTTCTTTTAGTTATTGTTTTATAAAGATGAAAGTTAATTAAATTCAAATTATTAACTAGCACTCTCGGCAACGGCCATATCACGCTGAATACACCGATTCTCGTCCGATAACCGAAGTTAAGCAGCGTCGAGCGCAGTCATTACTTGGGAGGGAGACCACTTAGGAACACTGCGTGCCGTTGGCTTTTTCACTTTTTTTTCCTCTTTTAAATTTTAATAGATATGTAAAAAGCAAACAGGTTTTCTTTTTGTTATTGTTTTAAAATGATGAAGGTTAATTTGTCTCACTTAATTTAAATTCGAATTATTAACTAGCACTCTCGGCAACGGCCATATCACGCTGAAAACACCGGATCCCGTCCGATCACCGAAGTTAAGCAGCGTCGAGCGCATACAGTACTTGGGAATACTGCGTGCCGTTTGTTTTTTCACTTTTGTTTCCTCTTTTAAATTCCACCAGATATGAAAAAAGCAAACATATCTTCTTTTTGTTATTGTTTTATAAAGATGAAGGTTAATTAAATTCAAATTATTAACTTGCACTCTCGGCAACGGCCATATCACGCTAAATACAACGGTTCTCGTCCGATAACCGAAGTTAAGCAGCGTCGAGCGCAGTCACTACTTGGGAGGGAGACCACTTAGGAACACTGCGTGCCGTTGGCTTTTTCACTTTTTTTTCCTCTTTTAAATTTTAATAGATATGAAAAAAGCAAACATGTTTTCTTTTTGTTATTGTTTTAAAATGATGAAGGTTAATTTGTCTCACTTAATTTAAATTCGAATTATTAACTAGCACTCTCTGCAACGGCCATATCACGCTGAATACACCGGTTCTCGTCCGATAACCGAAGTTAAGCAGCGTCGAGCGCAGTCAGTACTTGGGAGGGCGACCACTTAGGAACACTAAGTGCCGTTAGCTTTTTCACTTTTTTTCCCTCTTTTAAATTCCAATAGATATGAAAAAAGCAAACATATTTTCTTTTTGTTATTGTTTGAAAAAGATGAAGGTTAATTTGTCTCACTTAATTTAAATTCGAATTATTATCTAGCACTCTCGGCAACGGCTATATCACGCTGAGAACACCGGATCTCGTCCGATTGCCGACGTTAGCAGCGTCGAGCGCAGTCAGTACTTGGGAATACTGCGTGCCGTTTGCTTTTTTCACTTTTGTTTCCTCTTTCAAATTCCACCAGATATGAAAAAAGAAAACAAATCTTCTTTTAGTTATTGTTTTATAAAGATGAAAGTTAATTAAATTCAAATTATTAACTAGCACTCTCGGCAACGGCCATATCACGCTGAATACACCGGTTCTCGTCAGATAACCGAAGTTAAGCAGCGTCGAGCGCAGTCACTACTTGGGAGGGAGACCACTTAGGAACACTGCGTGCCGTTGGCTTTTTCACTTTTTTTTCCTCTTTTAAATTTTAATAGATATGAAAAAAGCAAACATGTTTTCTTTTTGTTATTGTTTTATAAAGATGAAGGTTAATTAAATTCAAATTATTAACTAGCACTGTCGGCAACGGCCATATCACGCTGAATACACCGGTTCTCGTCCGATAACCGAAGTTAAGCAGCGTCGAGCGCAGTCAGTACTTGGGAGGGCGACCACTTAGGAACACTGCGTGCCGTTGGCTTTTTCACTTTTTTTTCCTCTTTTAAATTCCAATAGATATGAAAAAAGCAAACATATTTTCTTTTTGTTATTGTTTGAAAAATATGAAGGTTAATTTGTCTCACTTAATTTAAATTCGAATTATTATCTAGCACTCTCGGCAACGGCCATATCACGCTGAGAACACCGGATCTCGTCCGATCGCCGACGTTAGCAGCGTCGAGCGCAGTCAGTACTTGGGAATACTGCGTGCCGTTTGCTTTTTTCACTTTTGTTTCCTCTTTCAAATTCCAACAGATATGAAAAAAGCAAACAAATCTTCTTTTAGTTATTGTTTTATAAAGATGAAAGTTAATTAAATTCAAATTATTAACTAGCACTCTCGGCAACGGCCATATCACGCTGAATACACCGATTCTCGTCCGATAACCGAAGTTAAGCAGCGTCGAGCGCAGTCATTACTTGGGAGGGAGACCACTTAGGAACACTGCGTGCCGTTGGCTTTTTCACTTTTTTTTCCTCTTTTAAATTTTAATAGATATGTAAAAAGCAAACAGGTTTTCTTTTTGTTATTGTTTTAAAATGATGAAGGTTAATTTGTCTCACTTAATTTAAATTCGAATTATTAACTAGCACTCTCGGCAACGGCCATATCACGCTGAAAACACCGGATCCCGTCCGATCACCGAAGTTAAGCAGCGTCGAGCGCATACAGTACTTGGGAATACTGCGTGCCGTTTGTTTTTTCACTTTTGTTTCCTCTTTTAAATTCCACCAGATATGAAAAAAGCAAACATATCTTCTTTTTGTTATTGTTTTATAAAGATGAAGGTTAATTAAATTCAAATTATTAACTTGCACTCTCGGCAACGGCCATATCACGCTAAATACACCGGTTCTCGTCCGATAACCGAAGTTAAGCAGCGTCGAGCGCAGTCACTACTTGGGAGGGAGACCACTTAGGAACACTGCGTGCCGTTGGCTTTTTCACTTTTTTTTCCTCTTTTAAATTTTAATAGATATGAAAAAAGCAAACATGTTTTCTTTTTGTTATTGTTTTAAAATGATGAAGGTTAATTTGTCTCACTTAATTTAAATTCGAATTATTAACTAGCACTCTCTGCAACGGCCATATCACGCTGAATACACCGGTTCTCGTCCGATAACCGAAGTTAAGCAGCGTCGAGCGCAGTCAGTACTTGGGAGGGCGACCACTTAGGAACACTAAGTGCCGTTAGCTTTTTCACTTTTTTTCCCTCTTTTAAATTCCAATAGATATGAAAAAAGCAAACATATTTTCTTTTTGTTATTGTTTGAAAAAGATGAAGGTTAATTTGTCTCACTTAATTTAAATTCGAATTATTATCTAGCACTCTCGGCAACGGCTATATCACGCTGAGAACACCGGATCTCGTCCGATTGCCGACGTTAGCAGCGTCGAGCGCAGTCAGTACTTGGGAATACTGCGTGCCGTTTGCTTTTTTCACTTTTGTTTCCTCTTTCAAATTCCACCAGATATGAAAAAAGAAAACAAATCTTCTTTTAGTTATTGTTTTATAAAGATGAAAGTTAATTAAATTCAAATTATTAACTAGCACTCTCGGCAACGGCCATATCACGCTGAATACACCGGTTCTCGTCAGATAACCGAAGTTAAGCAGCGTCGAGCGCAGTCACTACTTGGGAGGGAGACCACTTAGGAACACTGCGTGCCGTTGGCTTTTTCACTTTTTTTTCCTCTTTTAAATTTTAATAGATATGAAAAAAGCAAACATGTTTTCTTTTTGTTATTGTTTTAAAATGATGAAGGTTAATTTGTCTCACTTAATTTAAATTCGAATTATTAACTAGCACTCTCGGCAACGGCCATATCACGCTGAATACACCGGTTCTCGTCCCATAACCGAAGTTAAGCAGCGTCGAGCGCAGTCAGTACTTGGGAGGGCGACCACTTAGGAACACTGCGTGCCGTTAGCTTTTTCACTTTTTTTTTCTCTTTTAAATTCCAATAGATATGAAAAAAGCAAACATATTTTCTTTTTGTTATTGTTTGAAAAAGATGAAGGTTAATTTGTCTCACTTAATTTAAATTCGAATTATTATCTTGCACTCTCGGCAACGGCCATATCACGCTGAGAACACCGGTTCTCGTCCGATCGCCGACGTTAGCAGCGTCGAGCGCAGTCAGTACTTGGGAATACTGCGTGCCGTTTGCTTTTTCACTTTTGTTTCCTCTTTCAAATTCCACCAGATATGAAAAAAGCAAACATATCTTCTTTTTGTTATGGTTTTATAAAGATGAAAGTTAATTAAATTCAATTATTAACTAGCACTCTCGGCAACGGCCATATCACGCTGAATACACCGATTCTCGTCCGATAACCGAAGTTAAGCAGCGTCGAGCGCAGTCATTACTTGGGAGGGAGACCACTTAGGAACACTGCGTGCCGTTGGCTTTTTCACTTTTTTTCCTCTTTTAAATTTTAATAGATATGAAAAAAGCAAACACGTTTTCTTTTTGTTATTGTTTTAAAATGATGAAGGTTAATTTGTCTCACTTAATTTAAATTCGAATTATTAACTAGCACTCTCGGCAACGGCCATATCACGCTGAAAACACCGGTTCACGTCCGATCACCGAAGTAAAGCAGCGTCGAGCGCATACAGTACTTGGGAATACTGCGTGCCGTTTGCTTTTTCACTTTTGCTTCCTCTTTTAAATTCCACCAGATATGAAAAAAGCAAACATATCTTCTTTTTGTTATTGTTTTATAAAGATGAAGGTTAATTAAATTCAAATTATTAACTAGCACTCTCGGCAACGGCCATATCACGCTGAATACACCGGTTCTCGTCCGATAACCGAAGTTAAGCAGCGTCGAGCGCAGTCAGTACTTGGGAGGGCGAGAACTTAGGAACACTGCGTGCCGTTAACTTTTTCACTTTTTTTCCTCTTTTAAATTCCAATAGATATGAAAAAAGCAAACATATTTTCTTTTTTGTTATTGTTTGAAAAAGATGAAGGTTAATTTGTCTCACTTAATTTAAATTCGAATTATTATCTAGCACTCTCGGCAACGGCCATATCACGCTGAATACACCGGTTCTCGTCCGATAACCGAAGTTAAGCAGCGTCGAGCGCAGTCATTACTTGGGAGGGCGACCACTTAGGAACACTGCGTGCCGTTGGCTTTTTCACTTTTTTTTCCTCTTTTAAATTTTAATAGATATGTAAAAAGCAAACAGGTTTTCTTTTTGTTATTGTTTTAAAATGATGAAGGTTAATTTGTCTCACTTAATTTAAATCCGAATTATTAAATAGCACTCTCGGCAACGGCCATATCACGCTGAGAACACCGGTTCTCGTCCGATCGCCGACGTTAGCAGCGTCGAGCGCAGTCAGTACTTGGGAATACTGCGTGCCGTTTGCTTTTTCACTTTTGTTTCCTCTTTCAAATTCCACCAGATATGAAAAAAGCAAACATATCTTCTTTTTGTTATTGTTTTATAAAGATGAAAGTTAATTAAATTCAAATTATTAACTAGCACTCTCGGCAACGGCCATATCACGCTGAATACACCGATTCTCGTCCGATAACCGAAGTTAAGCAGCGTCGAACGCGGTCATTACTTGGGATGGAGACCACTTAGGAACACTGCGTGCCGATGGCTTTTTCACTTTTTTTTCCTCTTTTAAATTTTAATAGATATGTAAAAAGCAAACAGGTTTTCTTTTTGTTATTGTTTTAAAATGATGAAGGTTAATTTGTCTCACTTAATTTAAATTCGAATTATTAACTAGCACTCTCGGCAACGGCCATATCACGCTGAAAACACCTGTTCACGTCCGATCACCGAAGTTAAGCAGCGTCGAGCGCATACAGTACTTGGGAATACTGCGTGCCGTTGGCTTTTCACTTTTGTTTCCTCTTTCAAATTCCACCAGATATGAAAAAAGCAAACATATCTTCTTTTTTGTTATTGTTTTATAAAGATGAAAGTTAATTAAATTCAAATTATTAACTAGCACTCTCGGCAACGCCCATATCACGCTGAATACACCGTTTCTCGTTCGATAACCGAAGTTAAGCAGCGTCGAGCGCAGTCACTACTTGCGAGGGAGACCACTTAGGAACACTGCGTGCCGTTGGCTTTTTCACTTTTTTCCTCTTTTAAATTTTAATAGATATGTAAAAAGCAAACAGGTTTTCTTTTTGTTATTGTTTTAAAATGATGAAGGTTAATTTGTCTCACTTAATTTAAATCCGAATTATTAAATAGCACTCTCGGCAACGGCCATATCACGCTGAGAACACCGGTTCTCGTCCGATCGCCGACGTTAGCAGCGTCGAGCGCAGTCAGTACTTGGGAATACTGCGTGCCGTTTGCTTTTTCACTTTTGTTTCCTCTTTCAAATTCCACCAGATATGAAAAAAGCAAACATATCTTCTTTTTGTTATTGTTTTATAAAGATGAAAGTTAATTAAATTCAAATTATTAACTAGCACTCTCGGCAACGGCCATATCACGCTGAATACACCGATTCTCGTCCGATAACCGAAGTTAAGCAGCGTCGAACGCGGTCATTACTTGGGATGGAGACCACTTAGGAACACTGCGTGCCGATGGCTTTTTCACTTTTTTTTCCTCTTTTAAATTTTAATAGATATGTAAAAAGCAAACAGGTTTTCTTTTTGTTATTGTTTTAAAATGATGAAGGTTAATTTGTCTCACTTAATTTAAATTCGAATTATTAACTAGCACTCTCGGCAACGGCCATATCACGCTGAAAACACCTGTTCACGTCCGATCACCGAAGTTAAGCAGCGTCGAGCGCATACAGTACTTGGGAATACTGCGTGCCGTTGGCTTTTCACTTTTGTTTCCTCTTTCAAATTCCACCAGATATGAAAAAAGCAAACATATCTTCTTTTTTGTTATTGTTTTATAAAGATGAAAGTTAATTAAATTCAAATTATTAACTAGCACTCTCGGCAACGCCCATATCACGCTGAATACACCGTTTCTCGTTCGATAACCGAAGTTAAGCAGCGTCGAGCGCAGTCACTACCTGGGAGGGAGACCACTTAGGAACACTGCGTGCTGTTGGCTTTTTCACTTTTTTTTCCTCTTATAAATTTTAATAGATATGAAAAAAGCAAACATGTTTTCTTTTTGTTATTGTTTTAAAATGATGAAGGTTAATTTGTCTCACTTAATTTAAATTCGAATTATTAACTAGCACTCTCGGTAACGGCCATATCACGCTGAAAACACCGGTTCACGTCCGATCACCGAAGTTAAGCAGCGTCGAGCGCATACAGTACTTGGGAATACTGCGTGCCGTTTGTTTTTTCACTTTTGTTTCCTCTTTTAAATTCCACCAGATATGAAAAAAGCAAACATATCTTCTTTTTGTTATTGTTTTTTAAAGATGAAGGTTAATTAAATTCAAATTATTAACTAGCACTCTCGGCAACGGCCATATCACGCTGAATACACCGGTTCACGTCCGATCACCGAAGTTAAGCAATACGTGAACAAACAAACCCCTCCATAGAAGATGCCTTAGACTATACTTTGCAGGCTCGTAACTCTGTTTTTACTGGAGATACGGCAATGTCCTTTGAGTATGTTATAGTCCAATTTGTCCCCCATCTAATCATACTAAAAACAATGAGCTACGACAAACAGGGGCCGAGTAATTAAGCTAAACGTAAACAAACAACCCGTCCATAGGAAATGCATTAGACTATACTTTGTAGGCCCATAACTCTGTGTCTACTAGAGATACGGGGATGTCTTTGGGATATGTTATAGTCCAAATTGTCCCTCATCTAACCATACTAAAAACATTGATTTACGACAAACAGGGGCCGAGATATTAAGCAAAATGTTCGTCAACTTTGGTATCGTCTCACTTATTTTTATTATGTTACTTATGATTTTTGCACCAAACTTTGGAGGCTCATAACTCTTGTTCTACAAAAGATACTGGGATCTCCTTTGGATATGTTATAGTACTCTTTGCTCCCCATACAAGGATACTTTAAACTTGAGGCTACCTCAATATCGTCGTCAACTTATTTTTTGTCTCACTTATTGTTAGAAGGTTACTTTTGATTTTTGAAAAAAAACTTTGCAGGCTGGTAGCTCTGTTTCTACTGGAGATACGGGGATGTCCTTTGAGTATGTTATAGACCAATTTGTCCCCCATCTAGCCATACTAAGAATTAGGGCTACGACAAACAGTAGTCGAGTAATTAAGCTAATCGTAAACAAACAAACCCCTCCATAGGAAATACATTAGACTTAATTCTGGAGGCTCGTAACTCTGGTTCTACCAGAGATACGGGGATGTAAATAATGTGACCTTGACGCAAATGTTCGGATAATTATAAAGGTCTTTGCATGTTCCAAGCAAAAAAAAAAACTTCGCGGTTTCGAACCTGTGGCCTTCCGGGAGTGAGGCGGATGCGATAACCGCTACACTAAAGATATGTTATTATTTTAATCGAAGGAACAGGGTCAAGTAATTAAGCAATACGTGAACAAACAAACCCCTCCATAGAAAATGCATTAGACTATACTTTGCAGGCTCGTAACTCTGTTTCTACTGGAGATACGGGGATGTTCTTTGAGTGTGTTATAATCCAATTTGTACCCCATCTAACCATACTAAAACCATTGAGCTACGACAAACAGGGGCCGAGTAATTAAGCTAAACGTAAACAAACAACCCGTCCATAGGAAATGCATAAGACTATACTTTGCAGGCCCATAACTCTGTGTCTACTAGAGATACGGGGATGTCCTTAGGATATGTTATAGTCCAATTTGTCCTTCATCTAACCATTTTAAAAACTTTGGGCTACGACAAACAGGGGCCGAGTACTTAAGCAAAACGTAAAGAAACAAACCCCCTCCATAGGAAATGAGTTAGACTATAATTTGCTGGCTCGTAACTCTGTTTCTACTGGAGATACGGGGATGTCCTTTGAGTATGTTATAGTCCAATTTGTCCCCCATCTAACCATACTAAAAAAATTGAGCTACAACAAACAGGGGCCGAGTAATTAAGCTAAACGTAAACAAACAACCCCTCCATAGGAAATGCATTAGACTATACTTTTCCGGCTCGTAACTCTGTTTCTACTGGAGATACGGGGATGTTCTTTGAGTATGGTATTGTCCAATTTGTCCCCCATCTAACCATACTAAAATATTTGGGTTACGACAAACAGGGGCCGAGTACTTAAGCAAAACGTAAAGAAACAAAACCCCTCCATAGGAAATGAGTTAGACTATACTTTGCAGGCTCGTAACTCTGTTTCTACTGGAGATACGGGGATGTCCTTCGAGTATGTTATAGACCAATTTGTCCCCCATCTAGCCATACTAAGAATTAGGGCTACGACAAACAGTAGTCGAGTAATTAAGCTAATCGTAAACAAACAAACCCCTCCATAGGAAATACATTAGACTTAATTCTGGAGGCTCGTAACTCTGGTTCTACCAGAGATACGGGGATGTAAATAATGTGACCTTGACACAAATGTTCGGATAATTATAAAGGTCTTTGCATGTTCCAAGCAAAAAAAAAAAACTTCGCGGCTTCGAACCTGTGGCCTTTCGGGAGTGAGGCGGATGCGATAACCACTACACTAAAGATATGTTATTATTTTAATCGAAGGAACAGGGTCAAGTAATTAAGCAATACGTGAACAAACAAACCCCTCCATAGAAAATGCATTAGACTATACTTTGCAGGCTCGTAACTCTGTTTCTACTGGAGATACGGGGATGTTCTTTGAGTGTGTTATAATCCAATTTGTACCCCATCTAACCATACTAAAAACATTGAGCTACGACAAACAGGGGCCGAGTAATTAAGCTAAACGTAAACAAACAACCCGTCCATAGGAAATGCATAAGACTATACTTTGCAGGCCCATAACTCTGTGTCTACTAGAGATACGGGGATGTCCTTAGGATATGTTATAGTCCAATTTGTCCTTCATCTAACCATTTTAAAAACTTTGGGCTACGACAAACAGGGGCCGAGTACTTAAGCAAAACGTAAAGAAACAAACCCCCTCCATAGGAAATGAGTTAGACTATAATTTGCAGGCTCGTAACTCTGTTTCTACTGGAGATACGGGGATGTCCTTTGAGTATGTTATAGTCCAATTTGTCCCCCATCTAACCATACTAAAAACATTGAGCTACAACAAACAGGGGCCGAGTAATTAAGCTAAACGTAAACAAACTACCCCTCCATAGGAAATGCATTAGACTATACTTTTCCGGCTCGTAACTCTGTTTCTACTGGAGATACGGGGATGTCCTTTGAGTATGGTATTGTCCAATTTGTCCCCCATCTAACCATACTAAAATATTTGGGTTACGACAAACAGGGGCCGAGTACTTAAGCAAAACGTAAAGAAACAAACCCCCTCCATAGGAAATGAGTTAGACTATACTTTGCAGGCTCGTAACTCTGTTTCTACTGGAGATACGGGGGTGTCCTTCGAGTACGTTATAGACCAATTTGTCCCCCATCTAGCCATACTAAGAATTAGGGCTACGACAAACAGTAGTCGAGTAATTAAGCTAATCGTAAACAATCAAACCCCTCCATAGGAAATACATTAGACTTAAACCTGGAGGCTCGTAACTCTGGTTCTACCAGAGATACGGGGATGTAAATAATGTGACCTTGACACAAATGTTCGGATAATTATAAAGGTCTTTGCATGTTCCAAGCAAAAAAAAAAACTTCGCGGCTTCGAACCTGTGGCCTTCCGGGAGTGAGGCGGATGCGATAACCGCTACACTAAAGATATGTTATTATTTTAATCGAAGGAACAGGGTCAAGTAATTAAGCAATACGTGAACAAACAAACCCCTCCATAGAAAATGCATTAGACTATACTTTGCAGGCTCGTAACTCTGTTTCTACTGGAGATACGGGGATGTTCTTTGAGTGTGTTATAATCCAATTTGTACCCCATCTAACCATACTAAAACATTGAGCTACGACAAACAGGGGCCGAGTAATTAAGCTAAACGTAAACAAACAACCCGTCCATAGGAAATGCATAAGACTATACTTTGCAGGCCCATAACTCTGTGTCTACTAGAGATACGGGGATGTCCTTAGGATATGTTATAGTCCAATTTGTCCTTCATCTAACCATTTTAAAAACTTTGGGCTACGACAAACAGGGGCCGAGTACTTAAGCAAAACGTAAAGAAACAAACCCCCTCCATAGGAAATGAGTTAGACTATAATTTGCAGGCTCGTAACTCTGTTTCTACTGGAGATACGGGGATGTCCTTTGAGTATGTTATAGTCCAATTTGTCCCCCATCTAACCATACTAAAATATTTGGGTTACGACAAACAGGGGCCGAGTACTTAAGCAAAACGTAAAGAAACAAACCCCCTCCATAGGAAATGAGTTAGACTATACTTTGCAGGCTCGTAACTCTGTTTCTACTGGAGATTCGAGGATGTCCTTAGGATATGTTGTAGTCCAAATTGTCCCCCATCTAACCATACTAAAAACGTTGGGCTACGACAAACAGGGGCCGAGTAATTAAGTTAAACGTAAACAAACAACCCCTCCATAGGAAATGCATTAGACTATATTTTGCAGGCTCGTAACTTTGTTTCTACTGGAGGTACGGGGATGTCCTTTGAGTATGTTTTAGTCCAATTTGTCCGTCATCTAACCATACTAAAAACATTGAGCTAGGACAAACAGGGTCCGAGATATTAAGCAAAATGTTCGTCAACTTTGGTATCGTCTCACTTATTTTTATTATGTTACTTATGATTTTTGCACTAAACTTTGGAGGCTCATAACTCTTGTTCTACAAGAGATACTGGGATCTCCTTTGGATATGTTATAGTACTCTTTGCTCCCCATACAAGGATACTTTAAACTTGAGGCTACCTCAATATCGTCGTCAACTTATTTTTTGTCTCACTTATTGTTAGAAGGTTACTTTTAATTTTTGAAAATAAACTTTGCAGGCTCGTAACTCTGTTTCTACTGGAGATACGGGGATGTCCTTTGAGTATGTTATAGACCAATTTGTTCCTCATCTAGCCATACTAAGAATTAGGGCTACGACAAACAGTAGTCGAGTAATTAAGCTAATCGTAAACAAACAAACCCTTCCATAGGAAATACATTAGACTAAATTCTGGAGGCTCGTAACTCTGGTTCTACCAGAGATACGGGGATGTAAATAATGTGACCTTGACACAAATGTTCGGATAATTATAAAGGTCTTTGCATGTTCCAAGCAAAAAAACAAAACTTCGCGGTTTCGAACCTGTGGCCTTCCGGGAGTGAGGCGGATGCGATAACCGCTACAATAAAGATATGTTATTATTTTTAATTGAAAGAACAGGGTCAAGTAATTAAGCAATAGGTTAACAAAAAAACCCCTCCATAGAAAATGCATCAGACTATACTTTGCAGGCCCATAACTCTGTGTCTACTAGAGATACCGGGATGTCCTTAGGATATGTTATAGTCCAATTTGTCCGTCATCTAACCATACTAAAAACATTGAGCTAGGACAAACAGGGTCCGAGATATTAAGCAAAATGTTCGTCAACTTTGGTATCGTCTCACTTATTTTTATTATGTTACTTATGATTTTTGCACTAAACTTTGGAGGCTCATAACTCTTGTTCTACAAGAGATACTGGGATCTCCTTTGGATATGTTATAGTACTCTTTGCTCCCCATACAAGGATACTTTAAACTTGAGGCTACCTCAATATCGTCGTCAACTTATTTTTTGTCTCACTTATTGTTAGAAGGTTACTTTTGATTTTTGAAAATAAACTTTGCAGGCTCGTAACTCTGTTTCTACTGGAGATACGGGGATGTCCTTTGAGTATGTTGTAGACCAATTTGTTCCTCATCTAGCCATACTAAGAATTAGGGCTACGACAAACAGTAGTCGAGTAATTAAGCTAATCGTAAACAAACAAACCCTTCCATAGGAAATACATTAGACTAAATTCTGGAGGCTCGTAACTCTGGTTCTACCAGAGATACGGGGATGTAAATAATGTGACCTTGACACAAATGTTCGGATAATTATAAAGGTCTTTGCATGTTCCAAGCAAAAAAACAAAACTTCGCGGTTTCGAACCTGTGGCCTTCCGGGAGTGAGGCGGATGCGATAACCGCTACAATAAAGATATGTTATTATTTTTAATTGAAAGAACAGGGTCAAGTAATTAAGCAATAGGTTAACAAAAAAACCCCTCCATAGAAAATGCATCAGACTATACTTTGCAGGCCCATAACTCTGTGTCTACTAGAGATACCGGGATGTCCTTAGGATATGTTATAGTCCAATTTGTCCGTCATCTAACCATACTAAAAACATTGAGCTAGGACAAACAGGGTCCGAGATATTAAGCAAAATGTTCGTCAACTTTGGTATCGTCTCACTTATTTTTATTATGTTACTTATGATTTTTGCACTAAACTTTGGAGGCTCATAACTCTTGTTCTACAAGAGATACTGGGATCTCCTTTGGATATGTTATAGTACTCTTTGCTCCCCATACAAGGATACTTTAAACTTGAGGCTACCTCAATATCGTCGTCAACTTATTTTTTGTCTCACTTATTGTTAGAAGGTTACTTTTGATTTTTGAAAATAAACTTTGCAGGCTCGTAACTCTGTTTCTACTGGAGATACGGGGATGTCCTTTGAGTATGTTGTAGACCAATTTGTTCCTCATCTAGCCATACTAAGAATTAGGGCTACGACAAACAGTAGTCGAGTAATTAAGCTAATCGTAAACAAACAAACCCTTCCATAGGAAATACATTAGACTAAATTCTGGAGGCTCGTAACTCTGGTTCTACCAGAGATACGGGGATGTAAATAATGTGACCTTGACACAAATGTTCGGATAATTATAAAGGTCTTTGCATGTTCCAAGCAAAAAAACAAAACTTCGCGGTTTCGAACCTGTGGCCTTCCGGGAGTGAGGCGGATGCGATAACCGCTACAATAAAGATATGTTATTATTTTTAATTGAAAGAACAGGGTCAAGTAATTAAGCAATAGGTTAACAAAAAAACCCCTCCATAGAAAATGCATCAGACTATACTTTGCAGGCCCATAACTCTGTGTCTACTAGAGATACCGGGATGTCCTTAGGATATGTTATAGTCCAATTTGTCCGTCATCTAACCATACTAAAAACATTGAGCTAGGACAAACAGGGTCCGAGATATTAAGCAAAATGTTCGTCAACTTTGGTATCGTCTCACTTATTTTTATTATGTTACTTATGATTTTTGCACTAAACTTTGGAGGCTCATAACTCTTGTTCTACAAGAGATACTGGGATCTCCTTTGGATATGTTATAGTACTCTTTGCTCCCCATACAAGGATACTTTAAACTTGAGGCTACCTCAATATCGTCGTCAACTTATTTTTTGTCTCACTTATTGTTAGAAGGTTACTTTTGATTTTTGAAAATAAACTTTGCAGGCTCGTAACTCTGTTTCTACTGGAGATACGGGGATGTCCTTTGAGTATGTTGTAGACCAATTTGTTCCTCATCTAGCCATACTAAGAATTAGGGCTACGACAAACAGTAGTCGAGTAATTAAGCTAATCGTAAACAAACAAACCCTTCCATAGGAAATACATTAGACTAAATTCTGGAGGCTCGTAACTCTGGTTCTACCAGAGATACGGGGATGTAAATAATGTGACCTTGACACAAATGTTCGGATAATTATAAAGGTCTTTGCATGTTCCAAGCAAAAAAACAAAACTTCGCGGTTTCGAACCTGTGGCCTTCCGGGAGTGAGGCGGATGCGATAACCGCTACAATAAAGATATGTTATTATTTTTAATTGAAAGAACAGGGTTAAGTAATTAAGCAATAGGTTAACAAACAAACCCCTCCATAGAAAATGCATCAGACTATACTTTGCAGGCCCATAACTCTGTGTCTACTAGAGATACCGGGATGTCCTTAGGATATGTTATAGTCCAAATTGTCCCCCATCTAACCATACTAAAAACGTTGGGCTACGACAAACAGGGGCCGAGTAATTAAGTTAAACGTAAACAAACAACCCCTCCATAGGAAATGCATTAGACTATATTTTGCAGGCTCGTAACTTTGTTTCTACTGGAGGTACGGGGATGTCCTTTGAGTATGTTTTAGTCCAATTTGTCCGTCATCTAACCATACTAAAAACATTGAGCTAGGACAAACAGGGTCCGAGATATTAAGCAAAATGTTCGTCAACTTTGGTATCGTCTCACTTATTTTTATTATGTTACTTATGATTTTTGCACTAAACTTTGGAGGCTCATAACTCTTGTTCTACAAGAGATACTGGGATCTCCTTTGGATATGTTATAGTACTCTTTGCTCCCCATACAAGGATACTTTAAACTTGAGGCTACCTCAATATCGTCGTCAACTTATTTTTTGTCTCACTTATTGTTAGAAGGTTACTTTTGATTTTTGAAAATAAACTTTGCAGGCTCGTAACTCTGTTTCTACTGGAGATACGGGGATGTCCTTTGAGTATGTTATAGACCAATTTGTTCCTCATCTAGCCATACTAAGAATTAGGGCTACGACAAACAGTAGTCGAGTAATTAAGCTAATCGTAAACAAACAAACCCCTCCATAGGAAATACATTAGACTAAATTCTGGAGGCTCGTAACTCTGGTTCTACCAGAGATACGGGGATGTAAATAATGTGACCTTGACACAAATGTTCGGATAATTATAAAGGTCTTTGCATGTTCCAAGCAAAAAAACAAAACTTCGCGGTTTCGAACCTGTGGCCTTCCGGGAGTGAGGCGGATGCGATAACCGCTACAATAAAGATATGTTATTATTTTTAATCGAAAGAACAGGGTCAAGTAATTAAGCAATAGGTTAACAAACAAACCCCTCCATAGAAAATGCATCAGACTATACTTTGCAGGCCCATAACTCTGTGTCTACTAGAGATACCGGGATGTCCTTAGGATATGTTATAGTCCAATTTGTCCCCCATCTAACCATACTAAAAACATTGAGCTACGACAAACAGGGGCCGAGTAATTAAGCTAAACGTAAACAAACAACCCCTCCATAGGAAATGCATTAGACTATACATTGCAGGCCCATTACTCTGTGTCTACTTGAGATACGGGGATGTCCTTAGGATATGTTATAGTCCAATTTGTTTCCCATCTAACCATACTTAAAACTTTGGGCTACGACAAACAGGGGCCGAGTAATTAAGCTAAACGTAAACAAACAACCCCTCCATAGGAAATGCATTAGACTATATTTTGCAGGCTCGTAACTCTGTTTCTACTGGAGATACGGGGATGTCCTTTGAGTAAGTTTTATTCCAATTTGTCCCCCATCTAACCATACTAAAAACATTGAGCTACGACAAACAGGGGCCGAGATATTAAGCAAAATGTTCGTCAACTTTGGTATCGTCTCACTTATTTTTATTATGTTACTTATGATTTTTGCACTAAACTTTGGAGGCTCATAACTCTTGTTCTACAAGAGATACTGGGATCTCCTTTGGATATGTTATAGTACTCTTTGCTCCCCATACAAGGATACTTTAAACTTGAGGCTACCTCAATATCGTCGTCAACTTATTTTTTGTCTCACTTATTGTTAGAAGGTTACTTTTGATTTTTGAAAATAAACTTTGCAGGCTCGTAACTCTGTTTCTACTGGAGATACGGGGATGTCCTTTGAGTATGTTATAGACCAATTTGTTCCTCATCTAGCCATACTAAGAATTATGGCTACGACAAACAGTAGTCGAGTAATTAAGCTAATCGTAAACAAACAAACCCCTCCATAGGAAATACATTAGACTAAATTCTGGAGGCTCGTAACTCTGGTTCTACCAGAGATACGGGGATGTAAATAATGTGACCTTGACACAAATGTTCGGATAATTATAAAGGTCTTTGCATGTTCCAAGCAAAAAACAAAACTTCGCGGTTTCGAACCTGTGGCCTTCCGGGAGTGAGGCGGATGCGATAACCGCTACAATAAAGATATGTTATTATTTTTAATCGAAAGAACAGGGTCAAGTAATTAAGCAATAGGTTAACAAACAAACCCCTCCATAGAAAATGCATCAGACTATACTTTGCAGGCCCATAACTCTGTGTCTACTAGAGATACCGGGATGTCCTTAGGATATGTTATAGTCCAATTTGTCCCCCATCTAACCATACTAAAAACATTGAGCTACGACAAACAGGGGCCGAGTAATTAAGCTAAACGTAAACAAACAACCCCTCCATAGGAAATGCATTAGACTATACTTTGCAGGCCCATTACTCTGTGTCTACTTGAGATACGGGGATGTCCTTAGGATATGTTATAGTCCAATTTGTTTCCCATCTAACCATACTAAAAACTTTGGGCTACGACAAACAGGGGCCGAGTAATTAAGCTAAACGTAAACAAACAACCCCTCCATAGGAAATGCATTAGACTATATTTTGCAGGCTCGTAACTTTGTTTCTACTGGAGGTACGGGGATGTCCTTTGAGTATGTTTTAGTCAAATTTGTCCTTCATCTAACCATACTAAAAACATTGAGCTAGGACAAACAGGGTCCGAGATATTAAGCAAAATGTTCGTCAACTTTGGTATCGTCTCACTTATTTTTATTATGTTACTTATGATTTTTGCACTAAACTTTGGAGGCTCATAACTCTTGTTCTACAAGAGATACTGGGATCTCCTTTGGATATGTTATAGTACTCTTTGCTCCCCATACAAGGATACTTTAAACTTGAGGCTACCGCAATATCGTCGTCAACTTACTTTTTGTCTCACTTATTGTTAGAAGGTTACTTTTGATTTTTGAAAATAAACTTTGCATGCTCGTAACTCTGTTTCTACTGGAGATACGGGGATGTCCTTTGAGTATGTTATAGACCAATTTGTCCCCCATCTAGCCATACTAAGAATTAGGGCTACGACAAACAGTAGTCGAGTAATTAAGTTAATCGTAAACAAACAAACCCCTCCATAGGAAATACATTAGACTAAATTCTGGAGGCTTGTAACTCTGGTTCTACCAGAGATACGGGGATGTAAATAATGTGACCTTGACACAAATGTTCGGATAATTATAAAGGTCTTTGCATGTTCCAAGCAAAAAAAAAACTTCGCGGTTTCGAACCTGTGGCCTTCCGGGAGTGAGGCGGATGCGATAACCTCTACACTAAAGATATGTTATTATTTTTAATCGAAAGAACAGGGTCAAGTAGTTGAGCAATACGTGAACAAACAAACCCCTCCATAGAAAATGCGTTAGACTCTACTTTGCAGGCTCGTAACTCTGTTTCTACTGGAGATACGGGGATGTCCTTTGAGTATGTTATAGTCCAATTTGTCCCCCATCTAACCATACTAAAAACATTGAGCTACGACAAACAGGGTCCGAGATATTAAGCAAAATGTTCGTCAACTTTGGTATCGTCTCACTTATTTTTATTATGTTACTTATGATTTTTGCACTAAACTTTGGAGGCTCATAACTCTTGTTCTACAAGAGATACTGGGATCTCCTTTGGATATGTTATAGTACTCTTTGCTCCCCATACAAGGATACTTTAAACTTGAGGCTACCTCAATATCGTCGTCAACTTATTTTTTGTCTCACTTATTGTTAGAAGGTTACTTTTGATATTTGAAAATAAACTTTGCAGGCTCGTAACTCTGTTTCTACTGGAGATACGGGGATGTCCTTTGAGTATGTTATAGACCAATTTGTCCCTCATCTAGCCATACTAAGAATTAGGGCTACGACAAACAGTAGTCGAGTAATTAAGCTAATCGTAAACAAACAAACCCCTCCATAGGAAATACATTAGACTAAATTCTGGAGGCTCGTAACTCTGGTTCTACCAGAGATACGGGGATGTAAATAATGTGACCTTGACACAAATGTTCGGATAATTATAAAGGTCTTTGCATGTTCCAAGCAAAAAAACAAAACTTCGCGGTTTCGAACCTGTGGCCTTCCGGGAGTGAGGCGGATGCGATAACCGCTACAATAAAGATATGTTATTATTTTTAATCGAAAGAACAGGGTCAAGTAATTAAGCAATAGGTTAACAAACAAACCCCTCCATAGAAAATGCATCAGACTATACTTTGCAGGCCCATAACTCTGTGTCTACTAGAGATACCGGGATGTCCTTAGGATATGTTATAGTCCAATTTGTCCCCCATCTAACCATACTAAAAACATTGAGCTACGACAAACAGGGGCCGAGATATTAAGCAAAATGTTCGTCAACTTTGGTATCGTCTCACTTATTTTTATTATGTTACTTATGATTTTTGCACTAAACTTTGGAGGCTCATAACTCTTGTTCTACAAGAGATACTGGGATCTCCTTTGGATATGTTATAGTACAGTCTGTTAGAAAAGTCTTTGCCCGTTGATTTTTTTTCCGAATATTTTGAATAATTCAAAAACCGTTGATCACAGAGAATTAACATTTGACACTAAGATAGATATTTTAGTTCTCCATCAAATGAGACCAAATTTGAAGTCGTAGGTCGAAGCACGTGCTAAAAAACGCGAATTTTTCGAAAATCTGAAAATGTTCAACTTTTTAAATATTAGTTTTTGGAGAAAATAAATGTGATTTTCGTTATCAGGGGGGTCAATTTATATTTAGAAAGTGTCTTCAATTTCCTTGCATCTTTAATATTTCGCAAGATATTTCAATTTGTTTAAATTTATAAAATTGAGAACGCTCTAAGTTCCACAAAAAGTGAAAATGAAAACCGTTTACCCAGATATCTAGAACATCCCATATAGGGTATTTCTACCTATCTTTATGTTGATATGACGAATTAGTAAGTTCCAGCTAACTTTAACTTTTCATTATGTTTAAAGGGATACATAAATGTTCTAATTTTAAGAATTTAGTCTTTCACTTCAATATTACCTGACCGTTGTAAATGTCACAAGGAATTTTTTTTAAATGTAAAGACTACTTTCCCATTGGTTTAGTAGCAGGGCCTGAAATAAGGTAAAATTATTATATAACGTGTGTCCAGTAACCTCTCCTTTGACTGGAAAATATATAGAACCCTGTCCTCCGGAGTTTCCAAAAATAGTGTCGAAACCTAATAGTCAAGCTATCTCAACTTCGGAAATATTTATCGGTCAAAATGTCAAATGACCTTAATTTTTTAAAAAAAATATGGGGCATTTTCAAATTTAATTGGACAATGTCCTGTGTCCTGTGCTTATTCCCGGCCCTGTTTAGTAGTGTTTTCCTGTTTGGATTAAATCTCGTAATCTAAGCTACTGTTAATGACCGAGCTTCACGATATTTTGACTTCACCATGAATAATCAGAACAGTCGGTCTACTCAAGCCAAATATAACCCATAAGGTGAAGGTTCATAAGTAGCTGTGATCTTATATTTGAAAAGTTAGTTGGAATTTTAGTTTATTTAGTCTTTATGCACAGACACGGTTAGTTACCCAATTTGACCACTAACAATAGAGGATGACTTCACATATGGATTAGCTGAGGCTGGGTCTACGAATGTCTAGTTATTCACTCTCTTAGGAACGTCCTATTATAGACCCGCAACATATCAGTTTTATGAATAAACCCTGGTTAAGCATTGTTACTTTGAATTTGAGAGTTGTCAAACACCTGGTTTAAGTCAATTTTTACACCCGAATAACGCCGCGTAGCTAGACTAGTTTGAAATCCTTACACACCACACTAACTTATTCATGGAAATAATGTTTAAATTTACGATTGCTGTGACGTTCAATTTCTGAATGTCTTGTATGGGTCATGAGTGAAAACAGTATTTTCAAATGATCATTGGTATGAAATTTTGGGCTTTTCTATTGCCAGGCCTATCGTAACATTGTTAGTACGACAGCAGTTACCACAAATACAAGTGGATTTTTAGTTCCGAATCTTAAATTTACTTCGAAACGGTATACGGACTAAATACCCTCAAGACCGAAACCCCATGTCATAATCCCCAGTATTGAAAAAAAAACCCCTCCTTAGACAAAACCCCCGGTCGTTTCCCCCCCTTCTCTAGGCAAAATCCCCCGGTCATTTTCCCTCATCCTAGAAGAAAGAAAAGCCCCGCATTCTCCCATTCTCAAAGCAAAATCCCCTCGTCATTTTCCTATTCCAAGAAGAAAGTAAAGCCCCCCATTCTCAAGGCAAAATCCACGGTCATTTTCCTTCATCCTAGAAGAACGCAAAGACCCCCCCCATTCTCAAGGCAAAATCCCCCGGTAATTTTCCCTCATCCTAGATGAAAGTAAAGCCCCCCCCCGTTCTCATGGCAAAATCCCCCGGTCATTGTCCCTCATCTTAGAAGAAAGTAAAGCCCCCCATTCTCCCATTCTCAAGGCAAAATCCCCCCGTCATTTTCCTATTCCTAGAAGAAAGTAAAGCCCCCATTCTCAAAGCAAAATCCCCGGTCATTTTCCCTCATCCTACAAGAACGCAAAGACCCCCCCCCATTCTCAAGGCAAAATCTCCCGGTCATTTTCCCTCATACTAGATGAAAGTAAAGCCCCCCCGTTCTCATGGCAAAATCCCCGGTCATTTTCTATCATCCTAGAAGAAAGTAAAGCCCCCCATTCTCCCATTCTCAAGGCAAAATCCCCCCGTCATTTTCCTATTCCTAGAAGAAAGTATAGCCCCCCCCCATTCTCAAGGCAAAATCCCCCGGTCATTTTCCCTCATCCTAGAAGAAAGAAAAGCCCCCATTCTCAAGGCAAAATCCCCCGGTCATTTTCCCTCATTCTAGGAGAAAGTAAAGCCGCCGCCATTTTGTGAAAATATATCGAGTGACGTTTAAATGGCCATATAGGTTACGTCGAATTATGGACTACTAGAAGAAAAGCCCGTTGCGGCTAATACACCAACGGGCGGTAGCGAATAATGTTTTTGCAATTTTTTCCCCTTGGTGACAACTACTCCTTGGTGGCTAAAATTGAATCTAAGCCCAACCTATACTAGAACCTGCAGATAAAACGGCAAATCGACACCCCAAAACTGGAAGGCAGGCCTGGGCGTTACGCTATTGGCCGAAGGTGCCAGTTTTAAATTATCGATGAAATCAGAATCTATTTTGATTTTTAAAATCATTCAGAGATATTTCCTGGATGTTTCACTATGCAGATAGGTCTTATAACTAGTAGATGAATCGTTTGAAAAATCACGAAAAGTGAATTCGGACGGGCGGCGCGAGAAAAAATAGGCTGTTATATATTAGATGAGTCGGGGTAGTACCAGTTAGATCCTGCGGAACATGAAGGGATAACGTAAATTCGAATGTGACATGAAAAAGATAAATATGGGATTCAAAATCTGCAAATTGGTTTTAAATATTCCTTTATTTTTCTGTTTGTTACCATATAGAAATGTAAATAAATCAAAAGCGAGAAAAAGTTACATACGAATTTTTGGAAACAAATATTTAGCAATAATGATGGCTAACTAGACTAAACCGTTTTGCATCAATTTGGCAATAAAAATAAACCGCTTGCAAAAATCAATTTGTTAACCAAAGAAAAAACTTATCAATATTTAATTAATACGGCAGCGAATCGCCCCTCACGCGCAAACACATTCGTAGCCTTTTCCTAAAGGACACACATAATTTCCGGATGAAATCAGGTGGCAAAGCGTTGTAAGCCGCAAGAACCATGTTGAGAAGATCTTCTCGAGTGTCCGGAATTCTCTTTTCCATGTTGTTTGCCATATGTGCCCACATGGTTTCAATGGGATTTAAGTCCGGCGAGTGCGATGGCCATTCCAACACGTTAATTCCTTCGTGGTCCAAGAAATTGGCCACAATTCGGGCATTGTGCGCGGGGCAGTTGTCCTGTTGGAACTACAGGCTGAAATATTTATGTGATAAGTCAATAAATTCCATAGAATTAATGTTAATAAACTTACCGGTTTTGGTCTTCCACGTCATAAATAGCGGCCACAGAGGGAAGCATGGAGTCCCGCAAAATCCGAATATAGGACTGGCCGTTTAGACGTCCCTCAATTGGGTGCAAAATGCCGACCCTGCCATCGCCAATACATCCCCAAACGTTGACGCTAAAACGCCCGCTCCTTTTCGTATGATTGACGAAGTTTGGGTCGTATCTTTGATTTGTGGTTCTCGTGACCCACACCACCGGCGACGATGGCGAACTTTTAAAGGACTATAAAATATCAAGAATAAAATTAATTGAAATTAGCATAAGAAATTACCCAGTTAATATTTACTTTTTTTTTATCAAATCTCGTGATAAATTTCATTCAACACGGATCGTGCCACGAGAATTTTGTTAATAAAAAGGCAGGGCGTTACGCGATTGGTCGGAGGACCTTCTTTAAAATTATCCTTAAAATCTGAACCTAATTTGAAATTTAAAATCATTCGGAAGTATTTCCTGAATGTTTCACTATGTAGACTGGTCTTGTAATTAGTAGAAGAATTGATAAAAAATCACCTGATTTTCTACTTCATCCTCCCTTTACGGAATGTAGGCATTTTTATATCAAGTCACAAATATTTTTTGAGTGCGTTTCCCGTCTATAGAATCTCTATTTAAAAACGTTTTGCTTTGGTTCTAAATAGAGATTCTATAGACGGGAAACGCACTCAAAAAATATTTGTGACTTGATATAAAAATGCCTACATTCCTTAAAAAAGTAAACAGTTTCAATCATGCCTCGCATCACGGAAGGACAAAGAGTCGAAATTATTACTCTAAGGAGACAAGGATGGACCTGGGATGCAATCGCTAATCGTGTTGGATGTTCAAGTAGAGGTGCTCGTTACACGTATTCACGATATGAAAGATTCCAAAGGGTTCAAGTAAGGTTTTGCTTAATATTTGACTTTGGTTTGATTATATAAGGTTAGAGATGTAGAAAGTATAAGGTGGTTCCTCTACGTGTAGGATTTAGATAGACCTGGTAGACCGATCGCCGGCAATGCCAGAGAGACGAGGGCACTCATCAGGGACGCCAAGAACAACCAATTTCTTTCAATCAGACATTTAAGAAATAGGTGGCAAAACAACACTGGTGTCAACGTTACGCCAACAACCGTTTGGGCCAAATTAAAGAAGGCGGGAGTAAGGAGACGAAGGTCGGCGAATAAGCCTTTTCTCACGGCAGCCCATAAGCGCGCTCGTCGGGAATTTTGCGAAGAAATGCTAACTTGGCCACGGGAAGACTTGGAAAGGTTCATTCTCTTCTCCGATGAAAAAGTAAATATTAACTGGGTAAATTCTTATGCTAATTTCAATTAATTTTATTCTTGATATTTTATAGTCCTTTAAAAGTTCGCCATCGTCGCCGGTGGTGTGGGTCACGAGAACCACAAATCAAAGATACGACCCAAACTTCGTCAATCATACGAAAAGGAGCGGGCGTTTTAGCGTCAACGTTTGGGGATGTATTGGCGATGGCAGGGTCGGCATTTTGCACCCAATTGAGGGACGTCTAAACGGCCAGTCCTATATTCGGATTTTGCGGGACTCCATGCTTCCCTCTGTGGCCGCTATTTATGACGTGGAAGACCAAAACCGGTAAGTTTATTAACATTAATTCTATGGAATTTATTGACTTATCACATAAATATTTCAGCCTGTAGTTCCAACAGGACAACTGCCCCGCGCACAATGCCCGAATTGTGGCCAATTTCTTGGACCACGAAGGAATTAACGTGTTGGAATGGCCATCGCACTCGCCGGACTTAAATCCCATTGAAACCATGTGGGCACATATGGCAAACAACATGGAAAAGAGAATTCCGGACACTCGAGAAGATCTTCTCAACATGGTTCTTGCGGCTTACAACGCTTTGCCACCTGATTTCATCCGGAAATTATGTGTGTCCTTTAGGAAAAGGCTACGAATGTGTTTGCGCGTGAGGGGCGATTCGCTGCCGTATTAATTAAATATTGATAAGTTTTTTCTTTGGTTAACAAATTGATTTTTGCAAGCGGTTTATTTTTATTGCCAAATTGATGCAAAACGGTTTAGTCTAGTTAGCCATCATTATTGCTAAATATTTGTTTCCAAAAATTCGTATGTAACTTTTTCTCGCTTTTGATTTATTTACATTTCTATATGGTAACAAACAGAAAAATAAAGGAATATTTAAAACCAATTTGCAGATTTTGAATCCCATATTTATCTTTTTCATGTCACATTCGAATTTACGTTATCCCTTCATGTTCCGCAGGATCTAACTGGTACTACCCCGACTCATCTAATATATAACAGCCTATTTTTTCTCGCGCCGCCCGTCCGAATTCACTTTTCGTGATTTTTCAAACGATTCATCTACTAGTTATAAGACCTATCTGCATAGTGAAACATCCAGGAAATATCTCTGAATGATTTTAAAAATCAAAATAGATTCTGATTTCATCGATAATTTAAAACTGGCACCTTCGGCCAATAGCGTAACGCCCAGGCCTGCCTTCCAGTTTTGGGGTGTCGATTTGCCGTTTTATCTGCAGGTTCTAGTATAGGTTGGGCTTAGATTCAATTTTAGCCACCAAGGAGTAGTTGTCACCAAGGGGAAAAAATTGCAAAAACATTATTCGCTACCGCCCGTTGGTGTATTAGCCGCAACGGGCTTTTCTTCTAGTAGTCCATAATTCGACGTAACCTATATGGCCATTTAAACGTCACTCGATATATTTTCACAAAATGGCGGCGGCTTTACTTTCTCCTAGGATGAGGGAAAATGACCGGGGGATTTTGCCTTGAGAATGGGGGCTTTTCTTTCTTCTAGGATGAGGGAAAATGACCGGGGGATTTTGCCTTGAGAATGGGGGGGGGCTATACTTTCTTCTAGGAATAGGAAAATGACGGGGGGATTTTGCCTTGAGAATGGGAGAATGGGGGGGCTTTACTTTCTTCTGGGATGATAGAAAATGACCGGGGGATTTTGCCATGAGAACGGGGGGGGCTTTACTTTCATCTAGTATGAGGGAAAATGACCGGGGGATTTTGCCTTGAGAATGGGGGGGGGTCTTTGCGTTCTCTTAGGATGAGGGAAAATGACCGGGGATTTTGCTTTGAGAATGGGGGCTTTACTTTCTTCTAGGAATATGAAAATGACGGGGGGATTTTGCCTTGAGAATGGGAGAATGGGGGGCTTTACTTTCTTCTAAGATGAGGGACAATGACCGGGGGATTTTGCCATGAGAACGGGGGGGCTTTACTTTCATCTAGGATGAGGGAAAATTACCGGGGGATTTTGCCTTGAGAATGGGGGGGGGGTCTTTGCGTTCTTCTAGGATGAAGGAAATGACCGTGGATTTTGCCTTGAGAATGGGGGGCTTTACTTTCTTCTTGGAATAGGAAAATGACGAGGGGATTTTGCCTTGAGAATGGGAGAATGCGGGGCTTTTCTTTCTTCTAGGATGAGGGAAAGTGACCGGGGGATTTTGCCTAGAGAAGGGGGGGAAACGACCGGGGGGTTTGTCTAAGGAGGGGTTTTTTTTCAATACTGGGGATTATGACATGGGGTTTCGGTCTTGAGGGTATTTAGTCCGTATACCGTTTCGAAGTAAATTTAAGATTCGGAACTAAAAATCCACTTGTATTTGTGGTAACTGCTGTCGTACTAACAATGTTACGATAGGCCTGGCAATAGAAAAGCCCAAAATTTCATACCAATGATCATTTGAAAATACTGTTTTCACTCATGACCCATACAAGACATTCAGAAATTGAACGTCACAGCAATCGTAAATTTAAACATTATTTCCATGAATAAGTTAGTGTGGTGTGTAAGGATTTCAAACTAGTCTAGCTACGCGGCGTTATTCGGGTGTAAAAATTGACTTAAACCAGGTGTTTGACAACTCTCAAATTCAAAGTAACAATGCTTAACCAGGGTTTATTCATAAAACTGATATGTTGCGGGTCTATAATAGGACGTTCCTAAGAGAGTGAATAACTAGACATTCGTAGACCCAGCCTCAGCTAATCCATATGTGAAGTCATCCTCTATTGTTAGTGGTCAAATTGGGTAACTAACCGTGTCTGTTTATAAAGACTAAATAAACTAAAATTCCAACTAACTTTTCAAATATAAGATCACAGCTACTTATGAACCTTCACCTTATGGGTTATATTTGGCTTGAGTAGACCGACTGTTCTGATTATTCATGGTGAAGTCAAAATATCGTGAAGCTCGGTCATTAACAGTAGCTTAGATTACGAGATTTAATCCAAACAGGTAAACACTACTAAACAGGGCCGGGAATAAGCACAGGACACAGGACATTGTCCAATTAAATTTGAAAATGCCCCATATTTTTTTTTAAAAATTAAGGTCACTTGACATTTTGACCGATAAATATTTCCGAAGTTGAGATAGCTTGACTATTAGGTTTCGACACTATTTTTGGAAACTCCGGAGGACAGGGTTCTATATATTTTCCAGTCAAAGGAGAGGTTACTGGACACACGTTATATAATAATTTTACCTTATTTCAGGCCCTGCTACTAAACCAATGGGAAAGTAGTCTTTACATTTAAAAAAAATTCCTTGTGACATTTACAACGGTCAGGTAATATTGAAGTGAAAGACTAAATTCTTAAAATTAGAACATTTATGTATCCCTTTAAACATAATGAAAAGTTAAAGTTAGCTGGAACTTACTAATTCGTCATATCAACAAAAAGATAGGTAGAAATACCCTATATGGGATGTTCTAGATATCTGGGTAAACGGTTTTCATTTTCACTTTTTGTGGAACTTAGAGCGTTCTCAATTTTATAAATTTAAACAAATTGAAATATCTTGCGAAATATTAAAGATACAAGGAAATTGAAGACACTTTCTAAATATAAATTGACCCCCCTGATAACGAAAATCACATTTATTTTCTCCAAAAACTAATATTTAAAAAGTTGAACATTTTCAGATTTTCGAAAAATTCGCGTTTTTTAGCACGTGCTTCGACCTACGACTTCAAATTTGGTCTCATTTGATGGAGAACTAAAATATCTATCTTAGTGTCAAATGTTAATTCTCTGTGATCAACGGTTTTTGAATTATTCAAAATATTCGGAAAAAAAATCAACGGGCAAAGACTTTTCTAACAGACTGTACTCTTTGCTCCCCATACAAGGATACTTTAAACTTGAGGCTACCGCAATATCGTCGTCAACTTACTTTTTGTCTCACTTATTGTTAGAAGGTTACTTTTGATTTTTGAAAATAAACTTTGCAGGCTCGTAACTCTGTTTCTACTGGAGATACGGGGATGTCCTTTGAGTATGTTATAGACCAATTTGTCCCCCATCTAGCCATACTAAGAATTAGGGCTACGACAAACAGTAGTCGAGTAATTAAGTTAATCGTAAACAAACAAACCCCTCCATAGAAAATGCATTAGACTCTACTTTGCAGGCTCGTAACTCTGTTTCTACTGGAGATACGGGGATGTTCTTTGAGTATGTTATAGTCCAATTTGTCCCCCATCTAACCATACTAAAAACATTGAGCTACGACAAACAGGGGCCGAGATATTAAGCAAAATGTTCGTCAACTTTGGTATCGTCTCACTTATTTTTATTATGTTACTTATGATTTTTGCACTAAACTTTGGAGGCTCATAACTCTTGTTCTACAAGAGATACTGGGATCTCCTTTGGATATGTTATAGTACTCTTTGCTCCCCATACAAGGATACTTTAAACTTGAGGCTACCGCAATATTGTCGTCAACTTACTTTTTGTCTCACTTATTGTTAGAAGGTTACTTTTGATTTTTGAAAATAAACTTTGCAGGCTCGTAACTCTGTTTCTACTTGAGATACGGGGATGTCCTTTGAGTATGTTATAGACCAATTTGTCCCCCATCTAGCCATACTAAGAATGAGGGCTACGACAAACAGTAGTCAAGTAATTAAGCTAATCGTAAACAAACAAACCCCTCCATAGGAAATACATTAGACTAAATTCTGGAGGCTTGTAACTCTGGTTTTACCAGAGATACGGGGATGTAAATAATGTGACCTTGACACAAATGTTCGGATAATTATAAAGGTCTTTGCATGTTCCAAGCAAAAAAAAAAAACTTCGCGGTTTCAAACCTGTGGCCTTCCGGGAGTGAGGCGGATGCGATAACCGCTACACTAAAGATATGTTATTATTTTTAATCGAAGGAACAGGGTCAAGTAATTAAGCAATATGTGAACAAACAAACCCCTCCATAGAAAATGCATTAGACTATACTTTGCAGGCTCGTAACTCTGTTTCTACTGGAGATACGGGGATGTCCTTTGAGTATGTATAGACCAATTTGTCCAACATCTAACCATACTAAGAATAAGGGCTACGACAAACAGTAGTCGAGAAATTAAGTTAATCGTAAACAAACAAACCCCTCCATAGGAATTACATTAGACTAAATTCTGGAGGCTCGTAACTCTGGTTCTACCAGAGATACGGGGATGTAAATAATGTGACCTTGACACAAATGTTCCGATAATTATAAAGGTCTTTGCATGTTCCAAGCAAAAAAAAAAACTTCGCGGTTTCGAACCTGTGGCCTTCCGGGAGTGAGGCGGATGCGATAACCTCTACACTAAAGATATGTTATTATTTTTAATCGAAAGAACAGGGTCAAGTAGTTAAGCAATACGTGAACAAACAAACCCCTCCATAGAAAATGCATTAGACTCTACTTTGCAGGCTCGTAACTCTGTTTCTACTGGAGAAACGGGGATGTTCTTTGAGTATGTTATAGTCCAATTTGTCCCCCATCTAACCATACTAAAAACATTGAGCTACGACAAACAGGGGCCGAGATATTAAGCAGAATGTTCGTCAACTTTGGTATCGTCTCACTTATTTTTATTATGTTACTTATGATTTTTGCACTAAACTTTGGAGGCTCATAACTCTTGTTCTACAAGAGATACTGGGATCTCCTTTGGATATGTTATAGTACTCTTTGCTCCCCATACAAGGATACTTTAAACTTGAGGCTACCGCAATATTGTCGTCAACTTACTTTTTGTCTCACTTATTGTTAGAAGGTTACTTTTGATTTTTGAAAATAAACTTTGCAGGCTCGTAACTCTGTTTCTACTGGAGATACGGGGATGTCCTTTGAGTATGTTATAGACCAATTTGTCCCCCATCTAGCCATACTAAGAATTAGGGCTACGACAAACAGTAGTCGAGTAATTAAGCTAATCGTAAACAAACAAACCCCTCCATAGGAACTACATTAGACTAAATTCTGGAGGCTTGTAACTCTGGTTTTACCAGAGATACGGGGATGTAAATAATGTGACCTTGACACAAATGTTCGGATAATTATAAAGGTCTTTGCATGTTCCAAGCAAAAAAAAAAAACTTCGCGGTTTCAAACCTGTGGCCTTCCGGGAGTGAGGCGGATGCGATAACCGCTACACTAAAGATATGTTATTATTTTTAATCGAAGGAACAGGGTCAAGTAATTAAGCAATATGTGAACAAACAAACCCCTCCATAGAAAATGCATTAGACTATACTTTGCAGGCTCGTAACTCTGTTTCTACTGGAGATACGGGGATGTCCTTTGAGTATGTATAGACCAATTTGTCCAACATCTAACCATACTAAGAATAAGGGCTACGACAAACAGTAGTCGAGTAATTAAGTTAATCGTAAACAAACAAACCCCTCCATAGGAAATACATTAGACTAAATTCTGGAGGCTCGTAACTCTGGTTCTACCAGAGATACGGGGATGTAAATAATGTGACCTTGACACAAATGTTCCGATAATTATAAAGGTCTTTGCATGTTCCAAGCAAAAAAAAAAACTTCGCGGTTTCGAACCTGTGGCCTTCCGGGAGTGAGGCGGATGCGATAACCTCTACACTAAAGATATGTTATTATTTTTAATCGAAAGAACAGGGTCAAGTAGTTAAGCAATACGTGAACAAACAAACCCCTCCATAGAAAATGCATTAGACTCTACTTTGCAGGCTCGTAACTCTGTTTCTACTGGAGATACGGGGATGTTCTTTGAGTATGTTATAGTCCAATTTGTCCCCCATCTAACCATACTAAAAACATTGAGCTACGACAAACAGGGGCCGAGATATTAAGCAAAATGTTCGTCAACTTTGGTATCGTCTCACTTATTTTTATTATGTTACTTATGATTTTTGCACTAAACTTTGGAGGCTCATAACTCTTGTTCTACAAGAGATACTGGGATCTCCTTTGGATATGTTATAGTACTCTTTGCTCTCCATACAAGGATACTTTAAACTTGAGGCTACCGCAATATTGTCGTCAACTTACTTTTTGTCTCACTTATTGTTAGAAGGTTACTTTTGATTTTTGAAAATAAACTTTGCAGGCTCGTAACTCTGTTTCTACTGGAGATACGGGGATGTCCTTTGAGTATGTTATAGACCAATTTGTCCCCCATCTAGCCATACTAAGAATTAGGGCTACGACAAACAGTAGTCGAGTAATTAAGCTAATCGTAAACAAACAAACCCCTCCATAGGAAATACATTAGACTAAATTCTGGAGGCTTGTAACTCTGGTTTTACCAGAGATACGGGGATGTAAATAATGTGACCTTGACACAAATGTTCGGATAATTATAAAGGTCTTTGCATGTTCCAAGCAAAAAAAAAAAAAACTTCGCGGTTTCAAACCTGTGGCCTTCCGGGAGTGAGGCGGATGCGATAACCGCTACACTAAAGATATGTTATTATTTTTAATCGAAGGAACAGGGTCAAGTAATTAAGCAATATGTGAACAAACAAACCCCTCCATAGAAAATGCATTAGACTATACTTTGCAGGCTCGTAACTCTGTTTCTATTGGAGATACGGGGATGTCCTTTGAGTATGTATAGACCAATTTGTCCAACATCTAACCATACTAAGAATAAGGGCTACGACAAACAGTAGTCGAGTAATTAAGTTAATCGTAAACAAACAAACCCCTCCATAGGAAATACATTAGACTAAATTCTGGAGGCTCGTAACTCTGGTTCTACCAGAGATACGGGGATGTAAATAATGTGACCTTGACACAAATGTTCCGATAATTATAAAGGTCTTTGCATGTTCCAAGCAAAAAAAAAAACTTCGCGGTTTCGAACCTGTGGCCTTCCGGGAGTGAGGCGGATGCGATAACCTCTACACTAAAGATATGTTATTATTTTTAATCGAAAGAACAGGGTCAAGTAGTTAAGCAATACGTGAACAAACAAACCCCTCCATAGAAAATGCATTAGACTCTACTTTGCAGGCTCGTAACTCTGTTTCTACTGGAGATACGGGGATGTTCTTTGAGTATGTTATAGTCCAATTTGTCCCCCATCTAACCATACTAAAAACATTGAGCTACGACAAACAGGGGCCGAGATATTAAGCAAAATGTTCGTCAACTTTGGTATCGTCTCACTTATTTTTATTATGTTACTTATGATTTTTGCACTAAACTTTGGAGGCTCATAACTCTTGTTCTACAAGAGATACTGGGATCTCCTTTGGATATGTTATAGTACTCTTTGCTCTCCATACAAGGATACTTTAAACTTGAGGCTACCGCAATATTGTCGTCAACTTACTTTTTGTCTCACTTATTGTTAGAAGGTTACTTTTGATTTTTGAAAATAAACTTTGCAGGCTCGTAACTTTGTTTCTACTGGAGATACGGGGATGTCCTTTGAGTATGTTATAGACCAATTTGTCCCCCATCTAGCCATACTAAGAATTAGGGCTACGACAAACAGTAGTCGAGTAATTAAGCTAATCGTAAACAAACAAACCCCTCCATAGGAAATACATTAGACTAAATTCTGGAGGCTTGTAACTCTGGTTTTACCAGAGATACGGGGATGTAAATAATGTGACCTTGACACAAATGTTCGGATAATTATAAAGGTCTTTGCATGTTCCAAGCAAAAAAAAAAAAAACTTCGCGGTTTCAAACCTGTGGCCTTCCGGGAGTGAGGCGGATGCGATAACCGCTACACTAAAGATATGTTATTATTTTTAATCGAAGGAACAGGGTCAAGTAATTAAGCAATATGTGAACAAACAAACCCCTCCATAGAAAATGCATTAGACTATACTTTGCAGGCTCGTAACTCTGTTTCTATTGGAGATACGGGGATGTCCTTTGAGTATGTATAGACCAATTTGTCCAACATCTAACCATACTAAGAATAAGGGCTACGACAAACAGTAGTCGAGTAATTAAGTTAATCGTAAACAAACAAACCCCTCCATAGGAAATACATTAGACTAAATTCTGGAGGCTCGTAACTCTGGTTCTACCAGAGATACGGGGATGTAAATAATGTGACCTTGACACAAATGTTCCGATAATTATAAAGGTCTTTGCATGTTCCAAGCAAAAAAAAAACTTCGCGGTTTCGAACCTGTGGCCTTCCGGGAGTGAGGCGGATGCGATAACCTCTACACTAAAGATATGTTATTATTTTTAATCGAAAGAACAGGGTCAAGTAGTTAAGCAATACGTGAACAAACAAACCCCTCCATAGAAAATGCATTAGACTCTACTTTGCAGGCTCGTAACTCTGTTTCTACTGGAGATACGGGGATGTTCTTTGAGTATGTTATAGTCCAATTTGTCCCCCATCTAACCATACTAAAAACATTGAGCTACGACAAACAGGGGCCGAGATATTAAGCAAAATGTTCGTCAACTTTGGTATCGTCTCACTTATTTTTATTATGTTACTTATGATTTTTGCACTAAACTTTGGAGGCTCATAACTCTTGTTCTACAAGAGATACTGGGATCTCCTTTGGATATGTTATAGTACTCTTTGCTCCCCATACAAGGATACTTTAAACTTGAGGCTACCGCAATATTGTCGTCAACTTACTTTTTGTCTCACTTATTGTTAGAAGGTTACTTTTGATTTTTGAAAATAAACTTTGCAGGCTCGTAACTCTGTTTCTACTGGAGATACGGGGATGTCCTTTGAGTATGTTATAGACCAATTTGTCCCCCATCTAGCCATACTAAGAATTAGGGCTACGACAAACAGTAGTCGAGTAATTAAGCTAATCGTAAACAAACAAACCCCTCCATAGGAAATACATTAGACTAAATTCTGGAGGCTTGTAACTCTGGTTTTACCAGAGATACGGGGATGTAAATAATGTGACCTTGACACAAATGTTCGGATAATTATAAAGGTCTTTGCATGTTCCAAGCAAAAAAAAAACTTCGCGGTTTCAAACCTGTGGCCTTCCGGGAGTGAGGCGGATGCGATAACCGCTACACTAAAGATATGTTATTATTTTTAATCGAAGGAACAGGGTCAAGTAATTAAGCAATACGTGAACAAACAAACCCCTCCATAGAAAATGTATTAGACTATACTTTGCAGGGCCTTTACTCTGTTTCTACTGGAGATACGGGGATGTCCTTTGAGTATGTTATAGACCAATTTGTCCAACATCTAGCCATACTAAGAATAAGGGCTACGACAAACAGTAGTCGAGTAATTAAGCTAATCGTAAACAAACAAACCCCTCCATAGGAAATACATTAGACTAAATTCTGGAGGCTCGTAACTCTGGTTCTACCAGAGATACGGGGATGTAAATAATGTGACCTTGACACAAATGTTCGGATAATTATAAAGGTCTTTGCATGTTCCTAGCAAAAAAAAAACTTCGCGGTTTCGAACCTGTGGCCTTCCGGGAGTGAGGCGGATGCGATAACCTCTACACTAAAGATATGTTATTATTTTTAATCGAAAGAACAGGGTCAAGTAGTTAAGCAATACGTGAACAAACAAACCCCTCCATAGAAAATGCATTAGACTCTACTTTGCAGGCTCGTAACTCTGTTTCTACTGGAGATACGGGGATGTTCTTTGAGCATGTTATAGTCCAATTTGTCCCCCATCTAACCATACTAAAAACATTGAGCTACGACAAACAGGGGCCGAGATATTAAGCAAAATGTTCGTCAACTTTGGTATCGTCTCACTTATTTTTATTATGTTACTTATGATTTTTGCACTAAACTTTGGAGGCTCATAACTCTTGTTCTACAAGAGATACTGGGATCTCCTTTGGATATGTTATAGTACTCTTTGCTCTCCATACAAGGATACTTTAAACTTGAGGCTACCGCAATATTGTCGTCAACTTACTTTTTGTCTCACTTATTGTTAGAAGGTTACTTTTGATTTTTGAAAATAAACTTTGCAGGCTCGTAACTCTGTTTCTACTGGAGATACGGGGATGTCCTTTGAGTATGTTATAGACCAATTTGTCCCCCATCTAGCCATACTAAGAATTAGGGCTACGACAAACAGTAGTCGAGTAATTAAGCTAATCGTAAACAAACAAACCCCTCCATAGGAAATACATTAGACTAAATTCTGGAGGCTTGTAACTCTGGTTTTACCAGAGATACGGGGATGTAAATAATGTGACCTTGACACAAATGTTCGGATAATTATAAAGGTCTTTGCATGTTCCAAGCAAAAAAAAAAAAAAACTTCGCGGTTTCAAACCTGTGGCCTTCCGGGAGTGAGGCGGATGCGATAACCGCTACACTAAAGATATGTTATTATTTTTAATCGAAGGAACAGGGTCAAGTAATTAAGCAATATGTGAACAAACAAACCCCTCCATAGAAAATGCATTAGACTATACTTTGCAGGCTCGTAACTCTGTTTCTATTGGAGATACGGGGATGTCCTTTGAGTATGTATAGACCAATTTGTCCAACATCTAACCATACTAAGAATAAGGGCTACGACAAACAGTAGTCGAGTAATTAAGTTAATCGTAAACAAACAAACCCCTCCATAGGAAATACATTAGACTAAATTCTGGAGGCTCGTAACTCTGGTTCTACCAGAGATACGGGGATGTAAATAATGTGACCTTGACACAAATGTTCCGATAATTATAAAGGTCTTTGCATGTTCCAAGCAAAAAAAAAACTTCGCGGTTTCGAACCTGTGGCCTTCCGGGAGTGAGGCGGATGCGATAACCTCTACACTAAAGATATGTTATTATTTTTAATCGAAAGAACAGGGTCAAGTAGTTAAGCAATACGTGAACAAACAAACCCCTCCATAGAAAATGCATTAGACTCTACTTTGCAGGCTCGTAACTCTGTTTCTACTGGAGATACGGGGATGTTCTTTGAGTATGTTATAGTCCAATTTGTCCCCCATCTAACCATACTAAAAACATTGAGCTACGACAAACAGGGGCCGAGATATTAAGCAAAATGTTCGTCAACTTTGGTATCGTCTCACTTATTTTTATTATGTTACTTATGATTTTTGCACTAAACTTTGGAGGCTCATAACTCTTGTTCTACAAGAGATACTGGGATCTCCTTTGGATATGTTATAGTACTCTTTGCTCCCCATACAAGGATACTTTAAACTTGAGGCTACCGCAATATTGTCGTCAACTTACTTTTTGTCTCACTTATTGTTAGAAGGTTACTTTTGATTTTTGAAAATAAACTTTGCAGGCTCGTAACTCTGTTTCTACTGGAGATACGGGGATGTCCTTTGAGTATGTTATAGACCAATTTGTCCCCCATCTAGCCATACTAAGAATTAGGGCTACGACAAACAGTAGTCGAGTAATTAAGCTAATCGTAAACAAACAAACCCCTCCATAGGAAATACATTAGACTAAATTCTGGAGGCTTGTAACTCTGGTTTTACCAGAGATACGGGGATGTAAATAATGTGACCTTGACACAAATGTTCGGATAATTATAAAGGTCTTTGCATGTTCCAAGCAAAAAAAAAAAACTTCGCGGTTTCAAACCTGTGGCCTTCCGGGAGTGAGGCGGATGCGATAACCGCTACACTAAAGATATGTTATTATTTTTAATCGAAGGAACAGGGTCAAGTAATTAAGCAATACGTGAACAAACAAACCCCTCCATAGAAAATGCATTAGACTATACTTTGCAGGGCCTTTACTCTGTTTCTACTGGAGATACGGGGATGTCCTTTGAGTATGTTATAGACCAATTTGTCCAACATCTAGCCATACTAAGAATAAGGGCTACGACAAACAGTAGTCGAGTAATTAAGCTAATCGTAAACAAACAAACCCCTCCATAGGAAATACATTAGACTAAATTCTGGAGGCTCGTAACTCTGGTTCTACCAGAGATACGGGGATGTAAATAATGTGACCTTGACACAAATGTTCGGATAATTATAAAGGTCTTTGCATGTTCCTAGCAAAAAAAAAAACTTCGCGGTTTCGAACCTGTGGCCTTCCGGGAGTGAGGCGGATGCGATAACCTCTACACTAAAGATATGTTATTATTTTTAATCGAAAGAACAGGGTCAAGTAGTTAAGCAATACATGAACAAACAAACCCCTCCATAGAAAATGCATTAGACCCTACTTTGCAGGCTCGTAACTCTGTTTCTACTGGAGAAACGGGGATGTTCTTTGAGTATGTTATAGTCCAATTTGTCCCCCATCTAACCATACTAAAAACATTGAGCTACGACAAACAGGGGCCGAGATATTAAGCAAAATGTTCATCAACTTTGGTATCGTCTCACTTATTTTTATTATGTTACTTATGATTTTTGCACTAAACTTTGGAGGCTCATAACTCTTGTTCTACAAGAGATACTGGGATCTCCTTTGGATATGTTATAGTACTCTTTGCTCCCCATACAAGGATACTTTAAACTTGAGGCTACCGCAATATTGTCGTCAACTTACTTTTTGTCTCACTTATTGTTAGAAGGTTACTTTTGATTTTTGAAAATAAACTTTGCAGGCTCGTAACTCTGTTTCTACTGGAGATACGGGGATGTCCTTTGAGTATGTTATACACCAATTTGTCCCCCATCTAGCCATACTAAGAATTAGGGCTACGACAAACAGTAGTCGAGTAATTAAGCTAATCGTAAACAAACAAACCCCTCCATAGGAAATACATTAGACTAAATTCTGGAGGCTTGTAACTCTGGTTTTACCAGAGATACGGGGATGTAAATAATGTGACCTTGACACAAATGTTCGGATAATTATAAAGGTCTTTGCATGTTCCAAGCAAAAAAAAAAAAAACTTCGCGGTTTCAAACCTGTGGCCTTCCGGGAGTGAGGCGGATGCGATAACCGCTACACTAAAGATATGTTATTATTTTTAATCGAAGGAACAGGGTCAAGTAATTAAGCAATATGTGAACAAACAAACCCCTCCATAGAAAATGCATTAGACTATACTTTGCAGGCTCGTAACTCTGTTTCTACTGGAGATACGGGGATGTCCTTTGAGTATGTATAGACCAATTTGTCCAACATCTAACCATACTAAGAATAAGGGCTACGACAAACAGTAGTCGAGTAATTAAGTTAATCGTAAACAAACAAACCCCTCCATAGGAAATACATTAGACTAAATTCTGGAGGCTCGTAACTCTGGTTCTACCAGAGATACGGGGATGTAAATAATGTGACCTTGACACAAATGTTCCGATAATTATAAAGGTCTTTGCATGTTCCAAGCAAAAAAAAAAACTTCGCGGTTTCGAACCTGTGGCCTTCCGGGAGTGAGGCGGATGCGATAACCTCTACACTAAAGATATGTTATTATTTTTAATCGAAAGAACAGGGTCAAGTAGTTAAGCAATACGTGAACAAACAAACCCCTCCATAGAAAATGCATTAGACTCTACTTTGCAGGCTCGTAACTCTGTTTCTACTGGAGATACGGGGATGTTCTTTGAGTATGTTATAGTCCAATTTGTCCCCCATCTAACCATACTAAAAACATTGAGCTACGACAAACAGGGGCCGAGATATTAAGCAAAATGTTCGTCAACTTTGGTATCGTCTCACTTATTTTTATTATGTTACTTATGATTTTTGCACTAAACTTTGGAGGCTCATAACTCTTGTTCTACAAGAGATACTGGGATCTCCTTTGGATATGTTATAGTACTCTTTGCTCCCCATACAAGGATACTTTAAACTTGAGGCTACCGCAATATTGTCGTCAACTTACTTTTTGTCTCACTTATTGTTAGAAGGTTACTTTTGATTTTTGAAAATAAACTTTGCAGGCTCGTAACTCTGTTTCTACTGGAGATACGGGGATGTCCTTTGAGTATGTTATAGACCAATTTGTCCCCCATCTAGCCATACTAAGAATTAGGGCTACGACAAACAGTAGTCGAGTAATTAAGCTAATCGTAAACAAACAAACCCCTCCATAGGAAATACATTAGACTAAATTCTGGAGGCTTGTAACTCTGGTTTTACCAGAGATACGGGGATGTAAATAATGTGACCTTGACACAAATGTTCGGATAATTATAAAGGTCTTTGCATGTTCCAAGCAAAAAAAAAAAACTTCGCGGTTTCAAACCTGTGGCCTTCCGGGAGTGAGGCGGATGCGATAACCGCTACACTAAAGATATGTTATTATTTTTAATCGAAGAAACAGGGTCAAGTAATTAAGCAATACGTGAACAAACAAACCCCTCCATAGAAAATGCATTAGACTATACTTTGCAGGGCCTTTACTCTGTTTCTACTGGAGATACGGGGATGTCCTTTGAGTATGTTATAGACCAATTTGTCCAACATCTAGCCATACTAAGAATAAGGGCTACGACAAACAGTAGTCGAGTAATTAAGCTAATCGTAAACAAACAAACCCCTCCATAGGAAATACATTAGACTAAATTCTGGAGGCTCGTAACTCTGGTTCTACCAGAGATACGGGGATGTAAATAATGTGACCTTGACACAAATGTTCGGATAATTATAAAGGTCTTTGCATGTTCCTAGCAAAAAAAAAAACTTCGCGGTTTCGAACCTGTGGCCTTCCGGGAGTGAGGCGGATGCGATAACCTCTACACTAAAGATATGTTATTATTTTTAATCGAAAGAACAGGGTCAAGTAGTTAAGCAATACGTGAACAAACAAACCCCTCCATAGAAAATGCATTAGACTCTACTTTGCAGGCTCGTAACTCTGTTTCTACTGGAGAAACGGGGATGTTCTTTGAGTATGTTATAGTCCAATTTGTCCCCCATCTAACCATACTAAAAACATTGAGCTACGACAAACAGGGGCCGAGATATTAAGCAAAATGTTCGTCAACTTTGGTATCGTCTCACTTATTTTTATTATGTTACTTATGATTTTTGCACTAAACTTTGGAGGCTCATAACTCTTGTTCTACAAGAGATACTGGGATCTCCTTTGGATATGTTATAGTACTCTTTGCTCCCCATACAAGGATACTTTAAACTTGAGGCTACCGCAATATTGTCGTCAACTTACTTTTTGTCTCACTTATTGTTAGAAGGTTACTTTTGATTTTTGAAAATAAACTTTGCAGGCTCGTAACTCTGTTTCTACTGGAGATACGGGGATGTCCTTTGAGTATGTTATAGACCAATTTGTCCCCCATCTAGCCATACTAAGAATTAGGGCTACGACAAACAGTAGTCGAGTAATTAAGCTAATCGTAAACAAACAAACCCCTCCATAGGAAATACATTAGACTAAATTCTGGAGGCTCGTAACTCTGGTTCTACCAGAGATACGGGGATGTAAATAATGTGACCTTGACACAAATGTTCGGATAATTATAAAGGTCTTTGCATGTTCCAAGCAAAAAAAAAAAAACTTCGCGGTTTCAAACCTGTGGCCTTCCGGGAGTGAGGCGGAAGCGATAACCGCTACACTAAAGATATGTTATTATTTTTAATCGAAGGAACAGGGTCAAGTAATTAAGCAATATGTGAACAAACAAACCCCTCCATAGAAAATGCATTAGACTATACTTTGCAGGCTCGTAACTCTGTTTCTACTGGAGATACGGGGATGTCCTTTGAGTATGTATAGACCAATTTGTCCAACATCTAACCATACTAAGAATAAGGGCTACGACAAACAGTAGTCGAGTAATTAAGTTAATCGTAAACAAACAAACCCCTCCATAGGAAATACATTAGACTAAATTCTGGAGGCTCGTAACTCTGGTTCTACCAGAGATACGGGGATGTAAATAATGTGACCTTGACACAAATGTTCCGATAATTATAAAGGTCTTTGCATGTTCCAAGCAAAAAAAAAACTTCGCGGTTTCGAACCTGTGGCCTTCCGGGAGTGAGGCGGATGCGATAACCTCTACACTAAAGATATGTTATTATTTTTAATCGAAAGAACAGGGTCAAGTAGTTAAGCAATACGTGAACAAACAAACCCCTCCATAGAAAATGCATTAGACTCTACTTTGCAGGCTCGTAACTCTGTTTCTATTGGAGATACGGGGATGTCCTTTGAGTATGTATAGACCAATTTGTCCAACATCTAACCATACTAAGAATAAGGGCTACGACAAACAGTAGTCGAGTAATTAAGTTAATCGTAAACAAACAAACCCCTCCATAGGAAATACATTAGACTAAATTCTGGAGGCTCGTAACTCTGGTTCTACCAGAGATACGGAGATGTAAATAATGTGACCTTGACACAAATGTTCCGATAATTATAAAGGTCTTTGCATGTTCCAAGCAAAAAAAAAACTTCGCGGTTTCGAACCTGTGGCCTTCCGGGAGTGAGGCGGATGCGATAACCTCTACACTAAAGATATGTTATTATTTTTAATCGAAAGAACAGGGTCAAGTAGTTAAGCAATACGTGAACAAACAAACCCCTCCATAGAAAATGCATTAGACTCTACTTTGCAGGCTCGTAACTCTGTTTCTACTGGAGATACGGGGATGTTCTTTGAGTATGTTATAGTCCAATTTGTCCCCCATCTAACCATACTAAAAACATTGAGCTACGACAAACAGGGGCCGAGTAATTAAGCTAAACGTAAACAAACAACCCGTCCATAGCAAATGCATTAGACTATACTTTGCAGGCCCATAACTCTGTGTCTACTAGAGATACGGGGACGTCCTTAGGATATGTTATAGTCCAAATTGTCCCACATCTAACCATACTAAAAACATTGAGCTAGGACAAACAGGGTCCGAGATATTAAGCAAAATGTTCGTCAACTTTGGTATCGTCTCACTTATTTTTATTATGTTACTTATGATTTTTGCACTAAACTTTGGAGGCTCATAACTCTTCTTCTACAAGAGATACTGGGATCTCCTTTGGATATGTTATAGTACTCTTTGCTCCCCATAAAAGGATACTTTAAACTTGAGGCTACCGCAATATCGTCGTCAACTTATTTTTTGTCTCACTTATTGTTAGAAGGTTACTTTTGATTTTTGAAAATAAACTTTGCAGGCTCGTAACTCTGTTTCTACTGGAGATACGGGGATGTCCTTTGAGTATGTTATAGACCAATTTGTCCCACATCTAGCCATACTAAGAATTAGGGCTACGACAAACAGTAGTCGAGTAATTAAGCTAATCGTAAACAAACAAACCCCTCCATAGGAAATACATTAGACTAAATTCTGGAGGCTCGTAACTCTGGTTCTACCAGAGATACGGGGATGTAAATAATGTGACCTTGACACAAATGTTCGGATAATTATAAAGGTCTTTGCATGTTCCAAGCAAAAAAAAAAACTTCGCGATTTCGAACCTGTGGCCTTCCGGGAGTGAGGCTGATGCGATAACCGCTACACTAAAGATATGTTATTATTTTTAATCGAAAGAACAGGGTCAAGTAATTAAGCAATACGTGAACAAACAAACCCCTCCATAGAGAATGCATTAGACTATACTTTGCAGGCTCGTAACTCTGTTTCTACTGTAGATACGGGGATGTCCTTTGAGTATGTTATAGTCCAATTTGTCCCCCATCTAACCATACTAAAAACATTGAGCTACGACAAACAGTAGTCGAGTAATTAAGCTAAACGTAAACAAACAACCCGTCCAAAGGAAATGCATTAGACTATGCTTTGCAGGCCCATAACTCTGTGTCTACTAGAGATACGGGGATGTCCTTAGGATATGTTATAGTCCAAATTGTCCCCCATCTAAGCATACTAAAAACATTGAGCTACGACAAACAGGGGCCGAGATATTAAGCAAAATGTTCGTCAACTTTGGTATCGTCTCACTTATTTTTATTATGTTACTTATGATTTTTGCACTAAACTTTGGAGGCTCATAACTCTTGTTCTACAAGAGATACTGGGATCTCCTTTGGATATGTTATTGTACTCTTTGCTCCCCATACAAGGATATTTTAAACTTGAGGCTACCTCAATATCGTCGTCAACTTACTTTTTGTCTCACTTATTGTTAGAAAGTTACTTTTGATTTTTGAAAATAAATTTTGCAGGCTCGTAACTCTGTTTCTACTGGAGATACGGGGATGTCCTTTGAGTATGTTATAGACCAATTTGTCCCCCATCTAGCCATACTAAGAATTAGGGCTACGACAAACAGAAGTCGAGCAATTAAGCTAATCGTAAACAAACAAACCCCTCCATAGGAAATACATTGGACTAAATTCAGGAGGCTCGTAACTCTGGTTCTACCAGAGATACGGGGATGTAAATAATGTGACCTTGACACAAATGTTCGGATAATTATATAGGTCTTTGCATGTTCCAAGCAAAAAAAAAAAACTTCGCGGTTTCGAACCTGTGGCTTTCCGGGAGTGAGGCGGATGCGATAACCGCTACACTAAAGATATGTTATTATTTTTAATCGAAAGAACAGTGTCAAGTAATTAAGCAATACGTGAAAAAACAAACACCTCCATAGAAAATGCATTAGACTATATTTTGCAGGCTCGTAACTCTGTTTCTACTGGAGATACGGGGATGTCCTTTGAGTATGTTATAGTCCAATTTGTCCCCCATCTAACCATACTAAAAACATTGAGCTACGACAAACAGGGGCCGAGTAATTAAGCTAAACGTAAACAAACAAACCCCTCCATAGGAAATGCATTAGACTATACTTTGAAGGCCCATAACTCTGTGTCTACTAGAGATACGGGGATGTCCTTAGGATATGTTATAGTCCAAATTGTCCCCCATCTAACCATACTAAAAACATTGAGCTACGACAAACAAGGGCCGAGATATTAAGCAAAATGTTCGTCAACTTTGGTATCGTCTCACTAATTTTTATTATGTTACTTATGATTTTTGCACTAAACTTTGGAGGCTCATAACTCTTGTTCTACAAGAGATACTGGTATCTCCTTTGGATATGTTATAGTACTCTTTGCTCCCCATACAAGGATACTTTAAACTTGAGGCTACCTCAATATCGTCGTCAACTTATTTTTTGTCTCACTTATTGTTAGAAGGTTACTTTTGATTTTTGAAAATAAACTTTGCAGGCTCGTAACTCTGGTTCTACCAGAGATACGGGGATGTAAATAATGTGACCATGACACAAATATTCGGATAATTATAAAGGTCTTTGCATGTTCCAAGCAAAAAAAAAACTTCGCGGTTTCGAACCTGTGGCCTTGCGGGAGTGAGGCGGATGCGATAACCGCTACACTAAAGATATGTTATTATTTTTAATCGAAAGAACAGGGTCAAGTAATTAAGCAATACGTGAACAAACAAACCCCTCCATAGGAAATGCATTAGACTATGCTTTGCAGGCCCATAACTCTGTGTCTACTAGAGATACGGGGATGTCCTTAGAGTATGTTATAGACCAATTTGTCCCCCATCTAGCCATACTAAGAATTAGGGCTACGACAAACAGTAGTCGAGTAATTAAGCTAATCGTAAACAAACAAACCCCTCCATTGGAAATACATTAGACTAAATTCTGGAGGCTCGTAACTCTGGTTCTACCAGAGATACGGGGATGTAAATAATGTGTCCTTGACACAAATGTTCGGATAATTATAAAGGTCTTTGCATGTTCCAAGCAAAAAAAAAACCTCGCGGTTTCGAACCTGTGGCCTTCCGGGAGTGAGGCGGATGCGATAACCGCTACACTAAAGATATGTTATTATTTTTAATCGAAAGAACAGGGTCAAGTAATTAAGCAATACGTGAACAAACAAACCCCTCCATAGGAAATGCATTAGACTATGCTTTGCAGGCCCATAACTCTGTGTCTACTAGAGATACGGGGATGTCCTTAGAGTATGTTATAGACCAATTTGTCCCCCATCTAGCCATACTAAGAATTAGGGCTACGACAAACAGTAGTCGAGTAATTAAGCTAATCGTAAACAAACAAACCCCTCCATAGGAAATACATTAGACTAAATTCTGGAGGCTCGTAACTCTGGTTCTACCAGAGATACGGGGATGTAAATAATGTGTCCTTGACACAAATGTTCGGATAATTATAAAGGTCTTTGCATGTTCCAAGCAAAAAAAAAACCTCGCGGTTTCGAACCTGTGGCCTTCCGGGAGTGAGGCGGATGCGATAACCGCTACACTAAAGATATGTTATTATTTTTAATCGAAAGAACAGGGTCAAGTAATTAAGCAATACGTGAACAAACAAACCCCTCCATAGAAAATGCATTAGACTATATTTTGCAGGCTCGTAAATCTGTTTCTACTGTAGATACGGGGATGTCCTTTGAGTATGTTATAGTCCAATTTCTCCCCCATCTAACCATACTAAAAACATTGAGCTACGACAAACAGGGGCCGAGTAATTAAGCTAAACGTAAACAAACAACCCGTCCATAGGAAATGCATTAGACTATGCTTTGCAGGCCCATAACTCTGTGTCTACTAGAGATACGGGGATGTCCTTAGGATATGATATAGTCCAAATTGTCTTCCATCTAACCATACTAAAAACATTGAGCTACGACAAACAGGGGCCGAGATATTAAGCAAAATTTTCGTCAACTTTGGTATCGTCTCACTTATTTTTATTATGTTACTTATGATTTTTGCACTAAACTTTGGAGGCTCATAACTCTTGTTCTACAAGAGATACTGGGATCTCCTTTGGATATGTTATAGTACTCTTTGCTCCCCATACAAGGATACTTTAAACTTGAGGCTACCTCAATATCGTCGTCAACTTACTTTTTGTCTCACTTATTGTTAGAAGGTTACTTTTGATTTTTGAAAATAAACTTTGCAGGCTCGTAAATCTGCTTCTACTGGAGATACGGGGATGTTCTTTGAGTATGTTATAGACCAATTTGTCCCCCATCTAGCCATACTAAGAATTAGGGCTACGACAAACAGTAGTCGAGTAATTAAGCTAATCGTAAACAAACAAACCCCTCCATAGGAAATACATTGGACTAAATTCAGGAGGCTCGTAACTCTGGTTCTACCAGAGATACGGGGATGTAAATAATGTGACCTTGACACAAATGTTCGGATAATTATATAGGTCTTTGCATGTTCCAAGCAAAAAAAAAAAACTTCGCGGTTTCGAACCTGTGGCCTTCCGGGAGTGAGGCGGATGCGATAACCGCTACACTAAAGATATGTTATTATTTTTAATCGAAAGAACAGGGTCAAGTAATTAAGCAATACGTGAAAAAACAAACACCTCCATAGAAAATGCATTAGACTATATTTTGCAGGCTCGTAACTCTGTTTCTACATGAGATACGGGGATGTCCTTTGAGTATTTTATAGTCCAATTTGTCCCCCATCTAACCATACTAAAAACATTGAGCTACGACAAACAGGGGCCGAGTAATTAAGCTAAACGTAAACAAACAAACCTCTCCATAGGAAATGCATTAGACTATACTTTGCAGGCCCATAACTCTGTGTCTACTAGAGATACGGGGATGTCCTTATGATATGTTATAGTCCAAATTGTCCCCCATCTAACCATACTAAAAACATTGAGCTACGACAAACAAGGGCCGAGATATTAAGCAAAATGTTCGTCAACTTTGGTATCGTCTCACTAATTTTTATTATGTTACTTATGATTTTTGCACTAAACTTTGGAGGCTCATAACTCTTGTTCTACAAGAGATACTGGGATCTCCTTTGGATATGTTATAGTACTCTTTGCTCCCCATACAAGGATACTTTAAACTTGAGGCTACCTCAATATCGTCGTCAACTTACCTTTTGTCTCACTTATTGTTAGAAGGTTACTTTTGATTTTTGAAAATATACTTTGCAGGCTCGTAGCTCTGTTTCTACTGGAGATACGGGGATGTCCTTTGAGTATGATTATAGACCAATTTGTCCCCCATCTAGCCATACTAAGAATTAGGGCTACGACAAACAGCAGTCAAGTAATTAAGCTAATCGTATACAAACAAACCCCTCCATAGGAAATACCTTAGACTAAATTCTGGAGGCTCGTAACTCTGGTTCTACCAGAGATACGGGGATGTAAATAATGTGACCTTGACACAAATGTTCGGATAATTATAAAGGTCTTTGCATGTTCCAAGCAAAAAAAAAACTTCGTGGTTTCGAACCTGCGGCCTTCCGAGAGTGAGGCGGATGCGATAACCGCTACACTGAAGATATGTTATTATTTTTAATCGAAAGAACAGGGTCAAGTAATTAAGCAATACGTGAACAAACAAACCCCTCCATAGAAAATGCATTAGACTATAATTTGCAGGCTCGTAACTCTGTTTCTACTGGAGACACGGGGATGTCCAATTTGTCCCCCATCTAACCATACTAAAAACATTGAGCTACGACAAACAGTAGTCGAGTAATTAAGCTAATCGTAAACAAACAAACCCCTCCATAGGAAATGCATTAGACTATACTTTGCAGGCCCATAACTCTGTGTCTACTAGAGATACGGGGATGTCCTTAGGATATGTTGTAGTCCAAATTGTCCCCCATCTAATTATACTAAAAACATTGAGCTACGACAAACAAGGGCCGAGATATTAAGCAAAATGTTCGTCAACTTTGGTATCGTCTCACTTATTTTTATTATGTTACTTATGATTTTTGCACTAAACTTTGGAGGCTCATAACTCTTGTTCTACAAGAGATACTGGGATCTCCTTTGGATATGTTATAGTACTCTTTGCTCCCCATACAAGGATACTTTAAACTTGAGGCTACCTCAATATCGTCGTCAACTTACTTTTTGTCTCACTTATTGTTAGAAGGTTACTTTTGATTTTTGAAAATAAACTTTGCAGGCTCGTAAATCTGCTTCTACTGGAGATACGGGGATGTCCTTTGAGTATGTTATAGACCAATGTGTCCCCCATCTAGCCATACTAAGAATTAGGGCTACGACAAACAGTAGTCGAGTAATTAAGCTAATCGTAAACAAACAAACCCCTCCATAGGAAATACATTGGACTAAATTCAGGAGGCTCGTAACTCTGGTTCTACCAGAGATACGGGGATGTAAATAATGTGACCTTGACACAAATGTTCGGATAATTATATAGGTCTTTGCATGTTCCAAGCAAAAAAAAAAAACTTCGCGGTTTCGAACCTGTGGCCTTCCGGGAGTGAGGCGGATGCGATAACCACTACACTAAAGATATGTTATTATTTTTAATCGAAAGAACAGGGTCAAGTAATTAAGCAATACATGAAAAAACAAACACCTCCATAGAAAATGCATTAGACTATATTTTGCAGGCTCGTAACTCTGTTTCTACTGGAGATACGGGGATGTCCTTTGAGTATTTTATAGTCCAATTTGTCCCCCATCTAACCATACTAAAAACATTAAGCTACGACAAACAGGGGCCGAGTAATTAAGCTAAACGTAAACAAACAACCCGTCCCTAGGAAATGCATTAGACTATACTTTGCAGGCCCATAACTCTGTGTCTACAAGAGATACGGGGATGTCCTTAGGATATGATATAGTCCAAATTGTCTTCCATCTAACCATACTAAAAACATTGAGCTACGACAAACAGGGGCCGAGATATTAAGCAAAATTTTCGTCAACTTTGGTATCGTCTCACTTATTTTTATTATGTTACTTATGATTTTTGCACTAAACTTTGGAGGCTCATAATTCTTGTTCTACAAGAGATACTGGGATCTCCTTTGGATATGCTATAGTACTCTTTGCTCCCCATACAAGGATACTTTAAACTTGAGGCTACCTCAATATCGTCGTCAACTTACCTTTTGTCTCACTTATTGTTAGAAGGTTACTTTTGATTTTTGAAAATATACTTTGCAGGCTCGTAGCTCTGTTTCTACTGGAGATACGGGGATGTCCTTTGAATATGATTATAGACCAATTTGTCCCCCATCTAGCCATACTAAGAATTAGGGCTACGACAAACAGTAGTCGAGTAATTAAGCTAATCGTATACAAACAAACCCCTCCATAGGAAATACATTAGACTAAATTCTGGAGGCTCGTAACTCTGGTTCTACCAGAGATACGGGGATGTAAATAATGTGACCTTGACACAAATGTTCGGATAATTATAAAGGTCTTTGCATGTTCCAAGCAAAAAAAAAAAACTTCGTGGTTTCGAACCTGCGGCCTTCCGAGAGTGAGGCGGATGCGATAACCGCTACACTGAAGATATGTTATTATTTTTAATCGAAAGAACAGGGTCAAGTAATTAAGCAATACGTGAACAAACAAACCCCTCCATAGAAAATGCATTAGACTATAATTTGCAGGCTCGTAACTCTGTTTCTACTGGAGACACGGGGATGTCCAATTTGTCCCCCATCTAACCATACTAAAAACATTGAGCTACGACAAACAGTAGTCGAGTAATTAAGCTAATCGTAAACAAACAAACCCCTCCATAGGAAATGCATTAGACTATACTTTGCAGGCCCATAACTCTGTGTCTACTAGAGATACGGGGATGTCCTTAGGATATGTTATAGTCCAAATTGTCCCCCATCTAATTATACTAAAAACATTGAGCTACGACAAACAAGGGCCGAGATATTAAGCAAAATGTTCGTCAACTTTGGTATCGTCTCACTTATTTTTATTATGTTACTTATGATTTTTGCACTAAACTTTGGAGGCTCATAACTCTTGTTCTACAAGAGATACTGGGATCTCCTTTGGATATGTTATAGTACTCTTTGCTCCCCATACAAGGATACTTTAAACTTGAGGCTACCTCAATATCGTCGTCAACTTACTTTTTGTCTCACTTATTGTTAGAAGGTTACTTTTGATTTTTGAAAATAAACTTTGCAGGCTCGTAAATCTGCTTCTACTGGAGATACGGGGATGTCCTTTGAGTATGTTATAGACCAATGTGTCCCCCATCTAGCCATACTAAGAATTAGGGCTACGACAAACAGTAGTCGAGTAATTAAGCTAATCGTAAACAAACAAACCCCTCCATAGGAAATACATTGGACTAAATTCAGGAGGCTCGTAACTCTGGTTCTACCAGAGATACGGGGATGTAAATAATGTGACCTTGACACAAATGTTCGGATAATTATATAGGTCTTTGCATGTTCCAAGCAAAAAAAAAAAACTTCGCGGTTTCGAACCTGTGGCCTTCCGGGAGTGAGGCGGATGCGATAACCACTACACTAAAGATATGTTATTATTTTTAATCGAAAGAACAGGGTCAAGTAATTAAGCAATACATGAAAAAACAAACACCTCCATAGAAAATGCATTAGACTATATTTTGCAGGCTCGTAACTCTGTTTCTACTGGAGATACGGGGATGTCCTTTGAGTATTTTATAGTCCAATTTGTCCCCCATCTAACCATACTAAAAACATTAAGCTACGACAAACAGGGGCCGAGTAATTAAGCTAAACGTAAACAAACAACCCGTCCCTAGGAAATGCATTAGACTATACTTTGCAGGCCCATAACTCTGTGTCTACAAGAGATACGGGGATGTCCTTAGGATATGATATAGTCCAAATTGTCTTCCATCTAACCATACTAAAAACATTGAGCTACGACAAACAGGGGCCGAGATATTAAGCAAAATTTTCGTCAACTTTGGTATCGTCTCACTTATTTTTATTATGTTACTTATGATTTTTGCACTAAACTTTGGAGGCTCATAATTCTTGTTCTACAAGAGATACTGGGATCTCCTTTGGATATGCTATAGTACTCTTTGCTCCCCATACAAGGATACTTTAAACTTGAGGCTACCTCAATATCGTCGTCAACTTACCTTTTGTCTCACTTATTGTTAGAAGGTTACTTTTGATTTTTGAAAATATACTTTGCAGGCTCGTAGCTCTGTTTCTACTGGAGATACGGGGATGTCCTTTGAATATGATTATAGACCAATTTGTCCCCCATCTAGCCATACTAAGAATTAGGGCTACGACAAACAGTAGTCGAGTAATTAAGCTAATCGTATACAAACAAACCCCTCCATAGGAAATACATTAGACTAAATTCTGGAGGCTCGTAACTCTGGTTCTACCAGAGATACGGGGATGTAAATAATGTGACCTTGACACAAATGTTCGGATAATTATAAAGGTCTTTGCATGTTCCAAGCAAAAAAAAAAAACTTCGTGGTTTCGAACCTGCGGCCTTCCGAGAGTGAGGCGGATGCGATAACCGCTACACTGAAGATATGTTATTATTTTTAATCGAAAGAACAGGGTCAAGTAATTAAGCAATACGTGAACAAACAAACCCCTCCATAGAAAATGCATTAGACTATAATTTGCAGGCTCGTAACTCTGTTTCTACTGGAGACACGGGGATGTCCAATTTGTCCCCCATCTAACCATACTAAAAACATTGAGCTACGACAAACAGTAGTCGAGTAATTAAGCTAATCGTAAACAAACAAATCCCTCCATAGGAAATGCATTAGACTATACTTTGCAGGCCCATAACTCTGTGTCTACTAGAGATACGGGGATGTCCTTAGGATATGTTATAGTCCAAATTGTCCCCCATCTAATTATACTAAAAACATTGAGCTACGACAAACAAGGGCCGAGATATTAAGCAAAATGTTCGTCAACTTTGGTATCGTCTCACTTATTTTTATTATGTTACTTATGATTTTTGCACTAAACTTTGGAGGCTCATAACTCTTGTTCTACAAGAGATACTGGGATCTCCTTTGGATATGTTATAGTACTCTTTGCTCCCCATACAAGGATACTTTAAACTTGAGGCTACCTCAATATCGTCGTCAACTTACTTTTTGTCTCACTTATTGTTAGAAGGTTACTTTTGATTTTTGAAAATAAACTTTGCAGGCTCGTAAATCTGCTTCTACTGGAGATACGGGGATGTCCTTTGAGTATGTTATAGACCAATGTGTCCCCCATCTAGCCATACTAAGAATTAGGGCTACGACAAACAGTAGTCGAGTAATTAAGCTAATCGTAAACAAACAAACCCCTCCATAGGAAATACATTGGACTAAATTCAGGAGGCTCGTAACTCTGGTTCTACCAGAGATACGGGGATGTAAATAATGTGACCTTGACACAAATGTTCGGATAATTATATAGGTCTTTGCATGTTCCACGCAAAAAAAAAAAACTTCGCGGTTTCGAACCTGTGGCCTTCCGGGAGTGAGGCGGATGCGATAACCACTACACTAAAGATATGTTATTATTTTTAATCGAAAGAACAGGGTCAAGTAATTAAGCAATACATGAAAAAACAAACACCTCCATAGAAAATGCATTAGACTATATTTTGCAGGCTCGTAACTCTGTTTCTACTGGAGATACGGGGATGTCCTTTGAGTATTTTATAGTCCAATTTGTCCCCCATCTAACCATACTAAAAACATTAAGCTACGACAAACAGGGGCCGAGTAATTAAGCTAAACGTAAACAAACAACCCGTCCATAGGAAATGCATTAGACTATACTTTGCAGGCCCATAACTCTGTGTCTACAAGAGATACGGGGATGTCCTTAGGATATGATATAGTCCAAATTGTCTTCCATCTAACCATACTAAAAACATTGAGCTACGACAAACAGGGGCCGAGATATTAAGCAAAATTTTCGTCAACTTTGGTATCGTCTCACTTATTTTTATTATGTTACTTATGATTTTTGCACTAAATTTTGGAGATCCATAATTCTTGTTCTACAAGAGATACTGGGATCTCCTTTGGATATGTTATAGTACTCTTTGCTCCCCATACAAGGATACTTTAAACTTGAGGCTACCTCAATATCGTCGTCAACTTACCTTTTGTCTCACTTATTGTTAGAAGGTTACTTTTGATTTTTGAAAATATACTTTGCAGGCTCGTAGCTCTGTTTCTACTGGAGATACGGGGATGTCCTTTGAGTATGATTATAGACCAATTTGTCCCCCATCTAGCCATACTAAGAATTAGGGCTACGACAAACAGTAGTCGAGTAATTAAGCTAATCGTATACAAACAAACCCCTCCATAGGAAATACATTAGACTAAATTCTGGAGGCTCGTAACTCTGGTTCTACCAGAGATACGGGGATGTAAATAATGTGACCTTGACACAAATGTTCGGATAATTATAAAGGTCTTTGCATGTTCCAAGCAAAAAAAAAAAAACTTCGTGGTTTCGAACCTGCGGCCTTCCGAGAGTGAGGCGGATGCGATAACCGCTACACTGAAGATATGTTATTATTTTTAATCGAAAGAACAGGGTCAAGTAATTAAGCAATACGTGAACAAACAAACCCCTCCATAGAAAATGCATTAGACTATAATTTGCAGGCTCGTAACTCTGTTTCTACTGGAGACACGGGGATGTCCTTTGAGTTTGTTATAGTCCAATTTGTCCCCCATCTAACCATACTAAAAACATTGAGCTACGACAAACAGTAGTCGAGTAATTAAGCTAATCGTAAACAAACAAACCCCTCCATAGGAAATGCATTTGACTATACTTTGCAGGCCCATAACTCTGTGTCTACTAGAGATACGGGGATGTCCTTAGGATATGTTATAGTCCAAATTGTCCCCCATCTAATTATACTAAAAACATTGAGCTACGACAAACAAGGGCCGAGATATTAAGCAAAATGTTCGTCAACTTTGGTATCGTCTCACTTATTTTTATTATGTTACTTATGATTTTTGCACTAAACTTTGGAGGCTCATAACTCTTGTTCTACAAGAGATACTGGGATCTCCTTTGGATATGTTATAGTACTCTTTGCTCCCCATACAAGGATACTTTAAACTTGAGGCTACCGCAATATTGTCGTCAACTTACTTTTTGTCTCACTTATTGTTAGAAGGTTACTTTTGATTTTTGAAAATAAACTTTGCAGGCTCGTAACTCTGTTTCTACTGGAGATACGGGGATGTCCTTTGAGTATGTTATAGACCAATTTGTCCCCCATCTAGCCATACTAAGAATTAGGGCTACGACAAACAGTAGTCGAGTAATTAAGCTAATCGTAAACAAACAAACCCCTCCATAGGAAATACATTAGACTAAATTCTGGAGGCTTGTAACTCTGGTTTTACCAGAGATACGGGGATGTAAATAATGTGACCTTGACACAAATGTTCGGATAATTATAAAGGTCTTTGCATGTTCCAAGCAAAAAAAAAACTTCGCGGTTTCGAACCTGTTGCCTTCCGGGAGTGAGGCGGATGCGATAACCGCTACACTAAAGATATGTTATTATTTTTAATCGAAAGAACAGGGTCAAGCAATTAAGCAATACGTGAACAAACAAACCCCTCCATAGGAAACGCATTAGACTATGCTTTGCAGGCCCATAACTCTGTGTCTACTAGAGATACGGGGATGTCCTTAGAGTATGTTATAGACCAATTTGTCCCCCATCTAGCCATACTAAGAATTAGGGCTACGACAAACAGTAGTCGAGTAATTAAGCTAATCGTAAACAAACAAACCCCTCCATAGGAAATACATTAGACTAAATTCTGGAGGCTCGTAACTCTGGTTCTACCAGAGATACGGGGATGTAAATAATGTGACCTTGACACAAATGTTCGGATAATTTTAAAAAAAAACTTCGCGGTTTCGAACCTGTGGCCTTCCGGGAGTGAGGCGGATGCGATAACCGCTACACTAAAGATATGTTATTATTTTTAATCGAAAGAACAGGTTCAAGTAATTAAGCAATACATGAACAAACAAACCCCTCCATAGAAAATGCATTAGACTATAATTTGCAGGCTCGTAACTCTGTTTCTACAGTAGATACGGCGAGGTCCTTTGAGTATGTTATATTCCAATTTGTCCCCCATCTAACCATACTAAAAACATTGAGCTACGAAAAACAGGGGCCGAGTAACTAAGCTAAACGTAAACAAACAACCCGTCCAAAGGAAATGCATTAGACTATGCTTTGCAGGCCCATAACTCTGTGTTTACTAGAGATACGGGGATGTCCTTAGGATATGTTATAGTCCAAATTGTCCCCCATCTAACCATACTAAAAACTTTGAGCTACTACAAACAGGGGCCGAGATATTAAGCAAAATGTTCGTCAACTTTGGTATCGTCTCACTTATTTTTATTATGTTACTTATGATTTTTGCACTAAACTTTGGAGGCTCATAACTCTTGTTCTACAAGAGATACTGGGATCTCCTTTGGATATGTTATAGTACTCTTTGCTCCCCATACAAGGATACTTTAAACTTGAGGCTACCTCAATATCGTCGTCAACTTATTTTTTGTCTCACTTATTGTTAGAAGGTTACTTTTGATTTTTGAAAATAAACTTTGCAGGCTCGTTACTCTGGTTCTACCAGAGATACGGGGATGTAAATAATGTGTCCTTGACACAAATGTTCGGATAATTATAAAGGTCTTTGCATGTTCCAAGCAAAAAAAAAACCTCGCGGTTTCGAACCTGTGGCCTTCCAGGAGTGAGGCGGATGCGATAACCGCTACACTAAAGATATGTTATTATTTTTAATCGAAGGAACAGGGTCAAGTAATTAAGCAATACGTGAACAAACAAACCCCTCCATAGGAAATGCATTAGACTATGCTTTGCAGGCCCATAACTCTGTGTCTACTAGAGATACGGGGATGTCCTTAGAGTATGTTATAGACCAATTTGTCCCCCATCTAGCCATACTAAGAATTAGGGCTACGACAAACAGTAGTCGAGTAATTAAGCTAATCGTAAAAAAACAAACCCCTCCATAGGAAATACATTAGACTAAATTCTGGAGGCTCGTAACTCTGGTTCTACCAGAGATACGGGGATGTAAATAATGTGACCTTGACACAAATGTTCGGATAATTATAAAGGTCTTTGCATGTTCCAAGCAAAAAAAAACCTCGCGGTTTCGAACCTGTGGCCTTCCGGGAGTGAGGCGGATGCGATAACCGCTATACTAAAGATATGTTATTATTTTTAATCGAAAGAACAGGATCAAGTAATTAAGCAATACGTGAACAAACAAACCCCTCCATAGAAAATGCATTAGACTATATTTTGCAGGCTCGTAAATCTGTTTCTACTGTAGATACGGGGATGTCCTTTGAGTATGTTATAGTCCAATTTGTCCCCCATCTAACCATACTAAAATCATTGAGCTACGACAAAAAGGGGCCGAGTAATTAAGCTAAACGTAAACAAACAACCCGTCCAAAGGAAATGCATTAGACTATGCTTTGCAGGCCCATAACTCTGTGTTTACTAGAGATACGGGGATGTCCTTAGGATGTGATATAGTCCAAATTGTCCCCCATCTAACCATACTAAAAACATAGAGCTACGACAAACAGGGGCCGAGATATTAAGCAAAATGTTCGTCAACTTTGGTATCGTCTCACTTATTTTTATTATGTTACTTATGATTTTTGCACTAAACTTTGGAGGCTCATAACTCTTGTTCTACAAGAGATACTGGGATCTCCTTTGGATATGTTATAGTACTCTTTGCTCCCCATACAAGGATACTTTAAACTTGAGGCTACCTCAATATCGTCGTCAACTTATTTTTTGTCTCACTTATTGTTAGAAGGTTACTTTTGATTTTTGAAAATAAAGTTTGCAGGCTCGTAACTCTGGTTCTACCAGAGATACGGGGATGTAAATAATGTGACCTTGACACAAATGTTCGGATAATTATAAAGGTCTTTGCATGTTCCAAGCAAAAAAAAAACTTCGCGGTTTCGAACCTGTGGCCTTCCGGGAGTGAGGCGGATGCGATAACCGCTACACTAAAGATATGTTATTATTTTTAATCGAAAGAACAGGGTCAAGTAATTAAGCAATACGTGAACAAACAAACCCCTCCATAGAAAATGCATTAGACTATACTTTGCAGGCCCATAACTCTGTGTCTACTAGAGATACCGGGATGTCCTTAGGATATGTTATAGTCCAATTTGTCCTTCATCTAAATATACTAAAAACTTTTGGCTACGACAAACAGGGGCCGAGTACTTAAGCAAAACGTAAAGAAACAAACCCCCTCCATAGGAAATGAGTTAGACTATACTTTGCAGGCTCGTAACTCTGTTTCTACTGGAGATACGGGGATGTAAATAATGTGACCTTGACACAAATGTTCGGATAATTATAAAAAAAAACTTCGCGGTTTCGAACCTGTGGCCTTCCGGGAGTGAGGCGGATGCGATAACCGCTACACTAAAGATATGTTATTATTTTTAATCGAAAGAACAGGGTCAAGTAATTAAGCAATACGTGAACAAACAAACCCCTCCATAGAAAATGCATTAGACTATACTTTGCAGGCTCGTAACTCTGTTTCTACTGTAGATACGGGGATGTCCTTTGAGTATGCTACAGTCCAATTTGTCCCCCATCTAACCATACTAAAAACATTGAGCTACGACAAACAGGGGCCGTGTAATTAAGCTAAACGTAAACAAACAACCCGTCCATAGGAAATGCATTAGACTATACTTTGCAGGCCCATAACTCTGTGTCTATTAGAGATACGGGGATGTCCTTAGGATATGATATAGTCCAAATTGTCCCCCATCTAACCATACTAAAAACTTTGGGCTACGACAAACAGGGGCCGAGTAATTAAGCTAAACGTAAACAAACAACCCCTCCATAGGAAATGCATTAGACTATACTTTGCAGGCTCGTAACTCTGTTTCTACTGGAGATACGGGGATGTCCTTTGAGTATGTTATAGTCCAATTTGTCCCCCATCTAACCATACTAAAAACATTGAGCTACGACAAACAGTAGTCGAGTAATTAAGCTAATCGTAAACAAACAAACCCCTCCATAGGAAATGCATTAGACTATATTTTGCAGGCCCATAACTCTGTGTCTACTAGAGATACGGGGATGTCCTTAGGATATGTTATAGTCCAAATTGTCCCCCATCTAACCATACTAAAAACATTGAGCTACGACAAACAGTAGTCGAGTAATTAAGCTAATCGTAAACAAACAAACCCCTCCATAGGAAATGCATTAGACTATATTTTGCAGGCCCATAACTCTGTGTCTACTAGAGATACGGGGATGTCCTTAGGATATGTTATAGTCCAAATTGTCCCCCATCTAACCATACTAAAAACATTGAGCTACGACAAACAAGGGCCGAGATATTAAGCAAAATGTTCGTCAACTTTGGTATCGTCTCACTAATTTTTATTATGTTACTTATGATTTTTGCACTAAACTTTGGAGGCTCATAACTCTTGTTCTACAAGAGATACTGGGATCTCCTTTGGATATGTTATAGTACTCTTTGCTCCCCATACAAGGATACTTTAAACTTGAGGCTACCTCAATATCGTCGTCAACTTACCTTTTGTCTCACTTATTGTTAGAAGGTTACTTTTGATTTTTGAAAATATACTTTGCAGGCTCGTAGCTCTGTTTCTACTGGAGATACGGGGATGTCCTTTGAGTATGATTATAGACCAATTTGTCCCCCATCTAGCCATACTAAGAATTAGGGCTACGACAAACAGCAGTCAAGTAATTAAGCTAATCGTATACAAACAAACCCCTCCATAGGAAATACCTTAGACTAAATTCTGGAGGCTCGTAACTCTGGTTCTACCAGAGATACGGGGATGTAAATAATGTGACCTTGACACAAATGTTCGGATAATTATAAAGGTCTTTGCATGTTCCAAGCAAAAAAAAAACTTCGTGGTTTCGAACCTGCGGCCTTCCGAGAGTGAGGCGGATGCGATAACCGCTACACTGAAGATATGTTATTATTTTTAATCGAAAGAACAGGGTCAAGTAATTAAGCAATACGTGAACAAACAAACCCCTCCATAGAAAATGCATTAGACTATAATTTGCAGGCTCGTAACTCTGTTTCTACTGGAGACACGGGGATGTCCAATTTGTCCCCCATCTAACCATACTAAAAACATTGAGCTACGACAAACAGTAGTCGAGTAATTAAGCTAATCGTAAACAAACAAACCCCTCCATAGGAAATGCATTAGACTATACTTTGCAGGCCCATAACTCTGTGTCTACTAGAGATACGGGGATGTCCTTAGGATATGTTATAGTCCAAATAGTCCCCCATCTAATTATACTAAAAACATTGAGCTACGACAAACAAGGGCCGAGATATTAAGCAAAATGTTCGTCAACTTTGGTATCGTCTCACTTATTTTTATTATGTTACTTATGATTTTTGCACTAAACTTTGGAGGCTCATAACTCTTGTTCTACAAGAGATACTGGGATCTCCTTTGGATATGTTATAGTACTCTTTGCTCCCCATACAAGGATACTTTAAACTTGAGGCTACCTCAATATCGTCGTCAACTTACTTTTTGTCTCACTTATTGTTAGAAGGTTACTTTTGATTTTTGAAAATAAACTTTGCAGGCTCGTAAATCTGCTTCTACTGGAGATACGGGGATGTCCTTTGAGTATGTTATAGACCAATGTGTCCCCCATCTAGCCATACTAAGAATTAGGGCTACGACAAACAGTAGTCGAGTAATTAAGCTAATCGTAAACAAACAAACCCCTCCATAGGAAAAACATTGGACTAAATTCAGGAGGCTCGTAACTCTGGTTCTACCAGAGATACGGGGATGTAAATAATGTGACCTTGACACAAATGTTCGGATAATTATATAGGTCTTTGCATGTTCCAAGCAAAAAAAAAAAACTTCGCGGTTTCGAACCTGTGGCCTTCCGGGAGTGAGGCGGATGCGATAACCACTACACTAAAGATATGTTATTATTTTTAATCGAAAGAACAGGGTCAAGTAATTAAGCAATACATGAAAAAACAAACACCTCCATAGAAAATGCATTAGACTATATTTTGCAGGCTCGTAACTCTGTTTCTACTGGAGATACGGGGATGTCCTTTGAGTATTTTATAGTCCAATTTGTCCCCCATCTAACCATACTAAAAACATTAAGCTACGACAAACAGGGGCCGAGTAATTAAGCTAAACGTAAACAAACAACCCGTCCCTAGGAAATGCATTAGACTATACTTTGCAGGCCCATAACTCTGTGTCTACAAGAGATACGGGGATGTCCTTAGGATATGATATAGTCCAAATTGTCTTCCATCTAACCATACTAAAAACATTGAGCTACGACAAACAGGGGCCGAGATATTAAGCAAAATTTTCGTCAACTTTGGTATCGTCTCACTTATTTTTATTATGTTACTTATGATTTTTGCACTAAACTTTGGAGGCTCATAATTCTTGTTCTACAAGAGATACTGGGATCTCCTTTGGATATGCTATAGTACTCTTTGCTCCCCATACAAGGATACTTTAAACTTGAGGCTACCTCAATATCGTCGTCAACTTACCTTTTGTCTCACTTATTGTTAGAAGGTTACTTTTGATTTTTGAAAATATACTTTGCAGGCTCGTAGCTCTGTTTCTACTGGAGATACGGGGATGTCCTTTGAATATGATTATAGACCAATTTGTCCCCCATCTAGCCATACTAAGAATTAGGGCTACGACAAACAGTAGTCGAGTAATTAAGCTAATCGTATACAAACAAACCCCTCCATAGGAAATACATTAGACTAAATTCTGGAGGCTCGTAACTCTGGTTCTACCAGAGATACGGGGATGTAAATAATGTGACCTTGACACAAATGTTCGGATAATTATAAAGGTCTTTGCATGTTCCAAGCAAAAAAAAAAAACTTCGTGGTTTCGAACCTGCGGCCTTCCGAGAGTGAGGCGGATGCGATAACCGCTACACTGAAGATATGTTATTATTTTTAATCGAAAGAACAGGGTCAAGTAATTAAGCAATACGTGAACAAACAAACCCCTCCATAGAAAATGCATTAGACTATAATTTGCAGGCTCGTAACTCTGTTTCTACTGGAGACACGGGGATGTCCTTTGAGTATGTTATAGTCCAATTTGTCCCCCATCTAACCATACTAAAAACATTGAGCTACGACAAACAGTAGTCGAGTAATTAAGCTAATCGTAAACAAACAAATCCCTCCATAGGAAATGCATTAGACTATACTTTGCAGGCCCATAACTCTGTGTCTACTAGAGATACGGGGATGTCCTTAGGATATGTTATAGTCCAAATTGTCCCCCATCTAATTATACTAAAAACATTGAGCTACGACAAACAAGGGCCGAGATATTAAGCAAAATGTTCGTCAACTTTGGTATCGTCTCACTTATTTTTATTATGTTACTTATGATTTTTGCACTAAACTTTGGAGGCTCATAACTCTTGTTCTACAAGAGATACTGGGATCTCCTTTGGATATGTTATAGTACTCTTTGCTCCCCATACAAGGATACTTTAAACTTGAGGCTACCTCAATATCGTCGTCAACTTATTTTTTGTCTCACTTATTGTTAGAAGGTTACTTTTGATTTTTGAAAATAAAGTTTGCAGGCTCGTAACTCTGGTTCTACCAGAGATACGGGGATGTAAATAATGTGACCTTGACACAAATGTTCGGATAATTATAAAGGTCTTTGCATGTTCCAAGCAAAAAAAAAACTTCGCGGTTTCGAACCTGTGGCCTTCCGGGAGTGAGGCGGATGCGATAACCGCTACACTAAAGATATGTTATTATTTTTAATCGAAAGAACAGGGTCAAGTAATTAAGCAATACGTGAACAAACAAACCCCTCCATAGAAAATGCATTAGACTATACTTTGCAGGCCCATAACTCTGTGTCTACTAGAGATACCGGGATGTCCTTAGGATATGTTATAGTCCAATTTGTCCTTCATCTAAATATACTAAAAACTTTTGGCTACGACAAACAGGGGCCGAGTACTTAAGCAAAACGTAAAGAAACAAACCCCCTCCATAGGAAATGAGTTAGACTATACTTTGCAGGCTCGTAACTCTGTTTCTACTGGAGATACGGGGATGTAAATAATGTGACCTTGACACAAATGTTCGGATAATTATAAAAAAAAACTTCGCGGTTTCGAACCTGTGGCCTTCCGGGAGTGAGGCGGATGCGATAACCGCTACACTAAAGATATGTTATTATTTTTAATCGAAAGAACAGGGTCAAGTAATTAAGCAATACGTGAACAAACAAACCCCTCCATAGAAAATGCATTAGACTATACTTTGCAGGCTCGTAACTCTGTTTCTACTGTAGATACGGGGATGTCCTTTGAGTATGCTACAGTCCAATTTGTCCCCCATCTAACCATACTAAAAACATTGAGCTACGACAAACAGGGGCCGAGTAATTAAGCTAAACGTAAACAAACAACCCGTCCATAGGAAATGCATTAGACTATACTTTGCAGGCCCATAACTCTGTGTCTATTAGAGATACGGGGATGTCCTTAGGATATGATATAGTCCAAATTGTCCCCCATCTAACCATACTAAAAACTTTGGGCTACGACAAACAGGGGCCGAGTAATTAAGCTAAACGTAAACAAACAACCCCTCCATAGGAAATGCATTAGACTATACTTTGCAGGCTCGTAACTCTGTTTCTACTGGAGATACGGGGATGTCCTTTGAGTATGTTATAGTCCAATTTGTCCCCCATCTAACCATACTAAAAACATTGAGCTACGACAAACAGTAGTCGAGTAATTAAGCTAATCGTAAACAAACAAACCCCTCCATAGGAAATGCATTAGACTATATTTTGCAGGCCCATAACTCTGTGTCTACTAGAGATACGGGGATGTCCTTAGGATATGTTATAGTCCAAATTGTCCCCCATCTAACCATACTAAAAACATTGAGCTACGACAAACAGTAGTCGAGTAATTAAGCTAATCGTAAACAAACAAACCCCTCCATAGGAAATGCATTAGACTATATTTTGCAGGCCCATAACTCTGTGTCTACTAGAGATACGGGGATGTCCTTAGGATATGTTATAGTCCAAATTGTCCCCCATCTAACCATACTAAAAACATTGAGCTACGACAAACAAGGGCCGAGATATTAAGCAAAATGTTCGTCAACTTTGGTATCGTCTCACTAATTTTTATTATGTTACTTATGATTTTTGCACTAAACTTTGGAGGCTCATAACTCTTGTTCTACAAGAGATACTGGGATCTCCTTTGGATATGTTATAGTACTCTTTGCTCCCCATACAAGGATACTTTAAACTTGAGGCTACCTCAATATCGTCGTCAACTTACCTTTTGTCTCACTTATTGTTAGAAGGTTACTTTTGATTTTTGAAAATATACTTTGCAGGCTCGTAGCTCTGTTTCTACTGGAGATACGGGGATGTCCTTTGAGTATGATTATAGACCAATTTGTCCCCCATCTAGCCATACTAAGAATTAGGGCTACGACAAACAGCAGTCAAGTAATTAAGCTAATCGTATACAAACAAACCCCTCCATAGGAAATACCTTAGACTAAATTCTGGAGGCTCGTAACTCTGGTTCTACCAGAGATACGGGGATGTAAATAATGTGACCTTGACACAAATGTTCGGATAATTATAAAGGTCTTTGCATGTTCCAAGCAAAAAAAAAACTTCGTGGTTTCGAACCTGCGGCCTTCCGAGAGTGAGGCGGATGCGATAACCGCTACACTGAAGATATGTTATTATTTTTAATCGAAAGAACAGGGTCAAGTAATTAAGCAATACGTGAACAAACAAACCCCTCCATAGAAAATGCATTAGACTATAATTTGCAGGCTCGTAACTCTGTTTCTACTGGAGACACGGGGATGTCCAATTTGTCCCCCATCTAACCATACTAAAAACATTGAGCTACGACAAACAGTAGTCGAGTAATTAAGCTAATCGTAAACAAACAAACCCCTCCATAGGAAATGCATTAGACTATACTTTGCAGGCCCATAACTCTGTGTCTACTAGAGATACGGGGATGTCCTTAGGATATGTTATAGTCCAAATAGTCCCCCATCTAATTATACTAAAAACATTGAGCTACGACAAACAAGGGCCGAGATATTAAGCAAAATGTTCGTCAACTTTGGTATCGTCTCACTTATTTTTATTATGTTACTTATGATTTTTGCACTAAACTTTGGAGGCTCATAACTCTTGTTCTACAAGAGATACTGGGATCTCCTTTGGATATGTTATAGTACTCTTTGCTCCCCATACAAGGATACTTTAAACTTGAGGCTACCTCAATATCGTCGTCAACTTACTTTTTGTCTCACTTATTGTTAGAAGGTTACTTTTGATTTTTGAAAATAAACTTTGCAGGCTCGTAAATCTGCTTCTACTGGAGATACGGGGATGTCCTTTGAGTATGTTATAGACCAATGTGTCCCCCATCTAGCCATACTAAGAATTAGGGCTACGACAAACAGTAGTCGAGTAATTAAGCTAATCGTAAACAAACAAACCCCTCCATAGGAAAAACATTGGACTAAATTCAGGAGGCTCGTAACTCTGGTTCTACCAGAGATACGGGGATGTAAATAATGTGACCTTGACACAAATGTTCGGATAATTATATAGGTCTTTGCATGTTCCAAGCAAAAAAAAAAAACTTCGCGGTTTCGAACCTGTGGCCTTCCGGGAGTGAGGCGGATGCGATAACCACTACACTAAAGATATGTTATTATTTTTAATCGAAAGAACAGGGTCAAGTAATTAAGCAATACATGAAAAAACAAACACCTCCATAGAAAATGCATTAGACTATATTTTGCAGGCTCGTAACTCTGTTTCTACTGGAGATACGGGGATGTCCTTTGAGTATTTTATAGTCCAATTTGTCCCCCATCTAACCATACTAAAAACATTAAGCTACGACAAACAGGGGCCGAGTAATTAAGCTAAACGTAAACAAACAACCCGTCCCTAGGAAATGCATTAGACTATACTTTGCAGGCCCATAACTCTGTGTCTACAAGAGATACGGGGATGTCCTTAGGATATGATATAGTCCAAATTGTCTTCCATCTAACCATACTAAAAACATTGAGCTACGACAAACAGGGGCCGAGATATTAAGCAAAATTTTCGTCAACTTTGGTATCGTCTCACTTATTTTTATTATGTTACTTATGATTTTTGCACTAAACTTTGGAGGCTCATAATTCTTGTTCTACAAGAGATACTGGGATCTCCTTTGGATATGCTATAGTACTCTTTGCTCCCCATACAAGGATACTTTAAACTTGAGGCTACCTCAATATCGTCGTCAACTTACCTTTTGTCTCACTTATTGTTAGAAGGTTACTTTTGATTTTTGAAAATATACTTTGCAGGCTCGTAGCTCTGTTTCTACTGGAGATACGGGGATGTCCTTTGAATATGATTATAGACCAATTTGTCCCCCATCTAGCCATACTAAGAATTAGGGCTACGACAAACAGTAGTCGAGTAATTAAGCTAATCGTATACAAACAAACCCCTCCATAGGAAATACATTAGACTAAATTCTGGAGGCTCGTAACTCTGGTTCTACCAGAGATACGGGGATGTAAATAATGTGACCTTGACACAAATGTTCGGATAATTATAAAGGTCTTTGCATGTTCCAAGCAAAAAAAAAAAACTTCGTGGTTTCGAACCTGCGGCCTTCCGAGAGTGAGGCGGATGCGATAACCGCTACACTGAAGATATGTTATTATTTTTAATCGAAAGAACAGGGTCAAGTAATTAAGCAATACGTGAACAAACAAACCCCTCCATAGAAAATGCATTAGACTATAATTTGCAGGCTCGTAACTCTGTTTCTACTGGAGACACGGGGATGTCCTTTGAGTATGTTATAGTCCAATTTGTCCCCCATCTAACCATACTAAAAACATTGAGCTACGACAAACAGTAGTCGAGTAATTAAGCTAATCGTAAACAAACAAATCCCTCCATAGGAAATGCATTAGACTATACTTTGCAGGCCCATAACTCTGTGTCTACTAGAGATACGGGGATGTCCTTAGGATATGTTATAGTCCAAATTGTCCCCCATCTAATTATACTAAAAACATTGAGCTACGACAAACAAGGGCCGAGATATTAAGCAAAATGTTCGTCAACTTTGGTATCGTCTCACTTATTTTTATTATGTTACTTATGATTTTTGCACTAAACTTTGGAGGCTCATAACTCTTGTTCTACAAGAGATACTGGGATCTCCTTTGGATATGTTATAGTACTCTTTGCTCCCCATACAAGGATACTTTAAACTTGAGGCTACCTCAATATCGTCGTCAACTTACTTTTTGTCTCACTTATTGTTAGAAGGTTACTTTTGATTTTTGAAAATAAACTTTGCAGGCTCGTAAATCTGCTTCTACTGGAGATACGGGGATGTCCTTTGAGTATGTTATAGACCAATGTGTCCCCCATCTAGCCATACTAAGAATTAGGGCTACGACAAACAGTAGTCGAGTAATTAAGCTAATCGTAAACAAACAAACCCCTCCATAGGAAATACATTGGACTAAATTCAGGAGGCTCGTAACTCTGGTTCTACCAGAGATACGGGGATGTAAATAATGTGACCTTGACACAAATGTTCGGATAATTATATAGGTCTTTGCATGTTCCACGCAAAAAAAAAAAACTTCGCGGTTTCGAACCTGTGGCCTTCCGGGAGTGAGGCGGATGCGATAACCACTACACTAAAGATATGTTATTATTTTTAATCGAAAGAACAGGGTCAAGTAATTAAGCAATACATGAAAAAACAAACACCTCCATAGAAAATGCATTAGACTATATTTTGCAGGCTCGTAACTCTGTTTCTACTGGAGATACGGGGATGTCCTTTGAGTATTTTATAGTCCAATTTGTCCCCCATCTAACCATACTAAAAACATTAAGCTACGACAAACAGGGGCCGAGTAATTAAGCTAAACGTAAACAAACAACCCGTCCATAGGAAATGCATTAGACTATACTTTGCAGGCCCATAACTCTGTGTCTACAAGAGATACGGGGATGTCCTTAGGATATGATATAGTCCAAATTGTCTTCCATCTAACCATACTAAAAACATTGAGCTACGACAAACAGGGGCCGAGATATTAAGCAAAATTTTCGTCAACTTTGGTATCGTCTCACTTATTTTTATTATGTTACTTATGATTTTTGCACTAAATTTTGGAGATCCATAATTCTTGTTCTACAAGAGATACTGGGATCTCCTTTGGATATGTTATAGTACTCTTTGCTCCCCATACAAGGATACTTTAAACTTGAGGCTACCTCAATATCGTCGTCAACTTACCTTTTGTCTCACTTATTGTTAGAAGGTTACTTTTGATTTTTGAAAATATACTTTGCAGGCTCGTAGCTCTGTTTCTACTGGAGATACGGGGATGTCCTTTGAGTATGATTATAGACCAATTTGTCCCCCATCTAGCCATACTAAGAATTAGGGCTACGACAAACAGTAGTCGAGTAATTAAGCTAATCGTATACAAACAAACCCCTCCATAGGAAATACATTAGACTAAATTCTGGAGGCTCGTAACTCTGGTTCTACCAGAGATACGGGGATGTAAATAATGTGACCTTGACACAAATGTTCGGATAATTATAAAGGTCTTTGCATGTTCCAAGCAAAAAAAAAAAAACTTCGTGGTTTCGAACCTGCGGCCTTCCGAGAGTGAGGCGGATGCGATAACCGCTACACTGAAGATATGTTATTATTTTTAATCGAAAGAACAGGGTCAAGTAATTAAGCAATACGTGAACAAACAAACCCCTCCATAGAAAATGCATTAGACTATAATTTGCAGGCTCGTAACTCTGTTTCTACTGGAGACACGGGGATGTCCTTTGAGTTTGTTATAGTCCAATTTGTCCCCCATCTAACCATACTAAAAACATTGAGCTACGACAAACAGTAGTCGAGTAATTAAGCTAATCGTAAACAAACAAACCCCTCCATAGGAAATGCATTTGACTATACTTTGCAGGCCCATAACTCTGTGTCTACTAGAGATACGGGGATGTCCTTAGGATATGTTATAGTCCAAATTGTCCCCCATCTAATTATACTAAAAACATTGAGCTACGACAAACAAGGGCCGAGATATTAAGCAAAATGTTCGTCAACTTTGGTATCGTCTCACTTATTTTTATTATGTTACTTATGATTTTTGCACTAAACTTTGGAGGCTCATAACTCTTGTTCTACAAGAGATACTGGGATCTCCTTTGGATATGTTATAGTACTCTTTGCTCCCCATACAAGGATACTTTAAACTTGAGGCTATCTCAATATCGTCGTCAACTTATTTTTTGTCTCACTTATTGTTAGAAGGTTACTTTTGATTTTTGAAAATAAACTTTGCAAGCTCGTAACTCTGGTTCTACCAGAGATACGGGGATGTAAATAATGTGACCATGACACAAATGTTCGGATAATTATAAAGGTCTTTGCATGTTCCAAGCAAAAAAAAAACTTCGCGGTTTCGAACCTGTTGCCTTCCGGGAGTGAGGCGGATGCGATAACCGCTACACTAAAGATATGTTATTATTTTTAATCGAAAGAACAGGGTCAAGCAATTAAGCAATACGTGAACAAACAAACCCCTCCATAGGAAACGCATTAGACTATGCTTTGCAGGCCCATAACTTTGTGTCTACTAGAGATACGGGGATGTCCTTAGAGTATGTTATAGACCAATTTGTCCCCCATCTAGCCATACTAAGAATTAGGGCTACGACAAACAGTAGTCGAGTAATTAAGCTAATCGTAAACAAACAAACCCCTCCATAGGAAATACATTAGACTAAATTCTGGAGGCTCGTAACTCTGGTTCTACCAGAGATACGGGGATGTAAATAATGTGACCTTGACACAAATGTTCGGATAATTTTAAAAAAAAACTTCGCGGTTTCGAACCTGTGGCCTTCCGGGAGTGAGGCGGATGCGATAACCGCTACACTAAAGATATGTTATTATTTTTAATCGAAAGAACAGGTTCAAGTAATTAAGCAATACATGAACAAACAAACCCCTCCATAGAAAATGCATTAGACTATAATTTGCAGGCTCGTAACTCTGTTTCTACAGTAGATACGGCGAGGTCCTTTGAGTATGTTATATTCCAATTTGTCCCCCATCTAACCATACTAAAAACATTGAGCTACGAAAAACAGGGGCCGAGTAACTAAGCTAAACGTAAACAAACAACCCGTCCAAAGGAAATGCATTAGACTATGCTTTGCAGGCCCATAACTCTGTGTTTACTAGAGATACGGGGATGTCCTTAGGATATGTTATAGTCCAAATTGTCCCCCATCTAACCATACTAAAAACTTTGAGCTACTACAAACAGGGGCCGAGATATTAAGCAAAATGTTCGTCAACTTTGGTATCGTCTCACTTATTTTTATTATGTTACTTATGATTTTTGCACTAAACTTTGGAGGCTCATAACTCTTGTTCTACAAGAGATACTGGGATCTCCTTTGGATATGTTATAGTATTCTTTGCTCCCCATACAAGGATACTTTAAACTTGAGGCTACCTCAATATCGTCGTCAACTTATTTTTTTTCTCACTTATTGTTAGAAGGTTACTTTTGATTTTTGAAAATAAACTTTGCAGGCTCGTTACTCTGGTTCTACCAGAGATACGGGGATGTAAATAATGTGTCCTTGACACAAATGTTCGGATAATTATAAAGGTCTTTGCATGTTCCAAGCAAAAAAAAAACCTCGCGGTTTCGAACCTGTGGCCTTCCGGGAGTGAGGCGGATGCGATAACCGCTACACTAAAGATATGTTATTATTTTTAATCGAAGGAACAGGGTCAAGTAATTAAGCAATACGTGAACAAACAAACCCCTCCATAGGAAATGCATTAGACTATGCTTTGCAGGCCCATAACTCTGTGTCTACTAGAGATACGGGGATGTCCTTAGAGTATGTTATAGACCAATTTGTCCCCCATCTAGCCATACTAAGAATTAGGGCTACGACAAACAGTAGTCGAGTAATTAAGCTAATCGTAAAAAAACAAACCCCTCCATAGGAAATACATTAGACTAAATTCTGGAGGCTCGTAACTCTGGTTCTACCAGAGATACGGGGATGTAAATAATGTGACCTTGACACAAATGTTCGGATAATTATAAAGGTCTTTGCATGTTCCAAGCAAAAAAAAACCTCGCGGTTTCGAACCTGTGGCCTTCCGGGAGTGAGGCGGATGCGATAACTGCTATACTAAAGATATGTTATTATTTTTAATCGAAAGAACAGGGTCAAGTAATTAAGCAATACGTGAACAAACAAACCCCTCCATAGAAAATGCATTAGACTATATTTTGCAGGCTCGTAAATCTGTTTCTACTGTAGATACGGGGATGTCCTTTGAGTATGTTATAGTCCAATTTGTCCCCCATCTAACCATACTAAAATCATTGAGCTACGACAAAAAGGGGCCGAGTAATTAAGCTAAACGTAAACAAACAACCCGTCCAAAGGAAATGCATTAGACTATGCTTTGCAGGCCCATAACTCTGTGTTTACTAGAGATACGGGGATGTCCTTAGGATGTGATATAGTCCAAATTGTCCCCCATCTAACCATACTAAAAACATAGAGCTACGACAAACAGGGGCCGAGATATTAAGCAAAATGTTCGTCAACTTTGGTATCGTCTCACTTATTTTTATTATGTTACTTATGATTTTTGCACTAAACTTTGGAGGCTCATAACTCTTGTTCTACAAGAGATACTGGGATCTCCTTTGGATATGTTATAGTACTCTTTGCTCCCCATACAAGGATACTTTAAACTTGAGGCTACCTCAATATCGTCGTCAACTTATTTTTTGTCTCACTTATTGTTAGAAGGTTACTTTTGATTTTTGAAAATAAAGTTTGCAGGCTCGTAACTCTGGTTCTACCAGAGATACGGGGATGTAAATAATGTGACCTTGACACAAATGTTCGGATAATTATAAAGGTCTTTGCATGTTCCAAGCAAAAAAAAAACTTCGCGGTTTCGAACCTGTGGCCTTCCGGGAGTGAGGCGGATGCGATAACCGCTACACTAAAGATATGTTATTATTTTTAATCGAAAGAACAGGGTCAAGTAATTAAGCAATACGTGAACAAACAAACCCCTCCATAGAAAATGCATTAGACTATACTTTGCAGGCCCATAACTCTGTGTCTACTAGAGATACCGGGATGTCCTTAGGATATGTTATAGTCCAATTTGTCCTTCATCTAAATATACTAAAAACTTTTGGCTACGACAAACAGGGGCCGAGTACTTAAGCAAAACGTAAAGAAACAAACCCCCTCCATAGGAAATGAGTTAGACTATACTTTGCAGGCTCGTAACTCTGTTTCTACTGGAGATACGGGGATGTAAATAATGTGACCTTGACACAAATGTTCGGATAATTATAAAAAAAAACTTCGCGGTTTCGAACCTGTGGCCTTCCGGGAGTGAGGCGGATGCGATAACCGCTACACTAAAGATATGTTATTATTTTTAATCGAAAGAACAGGGTCAAGTAATTAAGCAATACGTGAACAAACAAACCCCTCCATAGAAAATGCATTAGACTATACTTTGCAGGCTCGTAACTCTGTTTCTACTGTAGATACGGGGATGTCCTTTGAGTATGTTACAGTCCAATTTGTCCCCCATCTAACCATACTAAAAACATTGAGCTACGACAAACAGGGGCCGAGTAATTAAGCTAAACGTAAACAAACAACCCGTCCATAGGAAATGCATTAGACTATACTTTGCAGGCCCATAACTCTGTGTCTATTAGAGATACGGGGATGTCCTTAGGATATGATATAGTCCAAATTGTCCCCCATCTAACCATACTAAAAACTTTGGGCTACGACAAACAGGGGCCGAGTAATTAAGCTAAACGTAAACAAACAACCCCTCCATAGGAAATGCATTAGACTATACTTTGCAGGCTCGTAACTCTGTTTCTACTGGAGATACGGGGATGTCCTTTGAGTATGTTATAGTCCAATTTGTCCCCCATCTAACCATACTAAAAACATTGAGCTACGACAAACAGTAGTCGAGTAATTAAGCTAATCGTAAACAAACAAACCCCTCCATAGGAAATGCATTAGACTATATTTTGCAGGCCCATAACTCTGTGTCTACTAGAGATACGGGGATGTCCTTAGGATATGTTATAGACCAAATTGCCGTTCATCTAACCATACTAAAAACTTTGGGCTATGACAAACAGGGGCCGAGTACTTAAGCAAAACGTAAAGAAACAAACCCCCTCCATAGGAAATGAGTTAGACTATACTTTGCAGGCTCGTAACTCTGTTTCCACTGAAGATACGGGGATGTCCTTTGAGTATGTTATAGTGAAATTTGTCACCCATCTAACCATACTAAAAACATTGAGCTACGACAAACAGGGGCCGAATAATTAAGCCAAACGTAAACAAACACCCGTCCTTAGGAAATGCATTAGACTATACTTTGCAGGCCCATAACTCTGTGTCTACTAGAGATACGGGGATGTCCTTAGGATATGTTATAGTCCAAATTGTCCCCCATCTAACCATATTAAAACCATTGAGCTACGACAAACAAGGGCCGAGATATTAAGCAAAATGTTCGTAAACTTTGGTATCGTCTCACTTATTTTTATTATGTTACTTATGATTTTTGCACTAAACTTTGGAGGCTCATAACTCTTGTTCTACAAGAGATACTGGGATCTCCTTTGGATATGTTATAGTACTCTTTGCTCCCCATACAAGGATACTTTAAACTTGAGGCTACCTCAATATCGTCGTCAACTTATTTTTTGTCTCACTTATTGTTAGATGGTTACTTTTGATTTTTGAAAATAAAATTTGCAGGCTCGTAACTCTGTTTCTACTGGAGATACGGGGATGTCCTTTGAGTATGTTATAGACCAATTTGTCCCCCATCTAGCCATACTAAGAATTAGGGCTTCGACAAACAGTAGTCGAGTAATTAAGCTAATCGTAAACAAACAAACCCCTCCATAGGAAATACATTAGACTAAATTCTGGAGGCTCGTAACTCTGGTTCTACCAGAGATACGGGGATGTAAATAATGTCACCTTGACACAAATGTTCGGATAATTATAAAGGTCTTTGCATGTTCCAAGCAAAAAAAAATCTTCGCGGTTTCGAACCTGTGGCCTTCCGGGAGTGAGGCGGATGCGATAACCGCTACACTAAAGATATGTTATTATTTCTAATCGAAAGAACAGGGTCAAGTAATTAAGCAATACGTGAATAAACAAACCCCTCCATAGAAAATGCATTAGACTATACTTTGCAAGGCCCATAACTCTGTGTCTACTAGAGATACCGGGATGTCCTTAGGATATGTTATGGTCCAATTTGTCCTTCATCTAACCATACTAAAAACTTTGGGCTTCGACAAACAGGGGCCGAGTACTTAAGCAAAACGTAAAGAAACAAACCCCCTCCATAGGAAATGAGTTAGACTATACTTTGCAGGCTCGTAACTCTGTTTCCACTGAAGATACGGGGATGTCCTTTGAGTATGTTATAGTGAAATTTGTCACCCATCTAACCATACTAAAAACATTGAGCTACGACAAACAGGGGCCGAATAATTAAGCCAAACGTAAACAAACACCCGTCCTTAGGAAATGCATTAGACTACACTTTGCAGGCCCATAACTCTGTGTCTACTAGAGATACGGGGATGTCCTTAGGATATGTTATAGTCCAAATTGTCCCCCATCTAACCATATTAAAACCATTGAGCTACGACAAACAAGGGCCGAGATATTAAGCAAAATGTTCGTAAACTTTGGTATCGTCTCACTTATTTTTATTATGTTACTTATGATTTTTGCACTAAACTTTGGAGGCTCATAACTCTTGTTCTACAAGAGATACTGGGATCTCCTTTGGATATGTTATAGTACTCTTTGCTCCCCATACAAGGATACTTTAAACTTGAGGCTACCTCAATATCGTCGTCAACTTATTTTTTGTCTCACTTATTGTTAGATGGTTACTTTTGATTTTTGAAAATAAAATTTGCAGGCTCGTAACTCTGTTTCTACTGGAGATACGGGGATGTCCTTTGAGTATGTTATAGACCAATTTGTCCCCCATCTAGCCATACTAAGAATTAGGGCTTCGACAAACAGTAGTCGAGTAATTAAGCTAATCGTAAACAAACAAACCCCTCCATAGGAAATACATTAGACTAAATTCTGGAGGCTGGTAACTCTGGTTCTACCAGAGATACGGGGATGTAAATAATGTGACCTTGACACAAATGTTCGGATAATTATAAAAAAAAACTTCGCGGTTTCGAACCTGTGGCCTTCCGGGAGTGAGGCGGATGCGATAACCGCTACACTAAAGATATGTTATTATTTTTAATCGAAAGAACAGGGTCAAGTAATTAAGCAATACGTGAACAAACAAACCCCTCCATAGAAAATGCATTAGACTATACTTTGCAGGCTCGTAACTCTGTTTCTACTGTAGATACGGGGATGTCCTTTGAGTATGTTACAGTCCAATTTGTCCCCCATCTAACCATACTAAAAACATTGAGCTACGACAAACAGGGGCCGAGTAATTAAGCTAAACGTAAACAAACAACCCGTCCATAGGAAATGCATTAGACTATACTTTGCAGGCCCATAACTCTGTGTCTATTAGAGATACGGGGATGTCCTTAGGATATGATATAGTCCAAATTGTCCCCCATCTAACCATACTAAAAACTTTGGGCTACGACAAACAGGGGCCGAGTAATTAAGCTAAACGTAAACAAACAACCCCTCCATAGGAAATGCATTAGACTATACTTTGCAAGCTCGTAACTCTGTTTCTACTGGAGATACGGGGATGTCCTTTGAGTATGTTATAGTCCAATTTGTCCCCCATCTAACCATACTAAAAACATTGAGCTAAGACAAACAGTAGTCGAGTAATTAAGCTAATCGTAAACAAACAAACCCCTCCATAGGAAATGCATTAGACTATATTTTGCAGGCCCATAACTCTGTGTCTACTAGAGATACGGGGATGTCCTTAGGATATGTTATAGTCCAAATTGTCCCCCATCTAACCATACTAAAAACATTGAGCTACGACAAATAGGGGCCGAGATATTAAGCAAAATGTTCGTCAACTTTGGTATCGTCTCACTTATTTTTATTATGTTAGTTTTGATTTTTGCACTAAACTTTGGAGGCTCATAACTCTTGTTCTACAAGAGATACTGGGATCTCCTTTGGATGTTATAGTACTCTTTGCTCCCCATACAAGGATACTTTAAACTTGAGGCTACCTCAATATCGTCGTCAACTTATTTTTTGTCTCACTTATTGTTAAAGGGTTACTTTTGATTTTTGAAAATAAACTTTGCAGGCTCGTAACTCTGGTTCTACCAGAGATACGGGGATGTAAATAATGTGACCTTGACACAAATGTTCGGATAATTATAAAGGTCTTTGCATGTTCCAAGCAAAAAAAAACTTCGCGGTTTCGAACCTGTGGCCTCCCGGGAGTGAGGCGGATGCGATAACCGCTACACTAAAACAAACAACCCGTCCAAAGGAAATGCATTAGACTATGCTTTGCAGGCCCATAACTCTGTGTCTACTAGAGATACGGGGATGTCCTTAGGATATGTTATAGTTCAAATTGTCCTTCAGCTAACCATACTAAAAACTTTGGGCTACGACAAACAGGGGCCGAGTAATTAAGCTAAACGTAAACAAACAACCCGTCCATAGGAAATGCATTAGACTATACTTTGCAGGCCCATAACTCTGTGTCTACTAGAGATACGGGGATGTCCTTTGAGTATGTTATAGACCAATTTGTCCCCCATCTAGCCATACTAAGAATTAGGGCTACGACAAACAGTAGTCGAGTAATTAAGCTAATCGTAAACAAACAAACCCCTCCATAGGAAATACATTAGACTAAATTCTGGAGGCTCGTAACTCTGGTTCTACCAGAGATACTTGGATGTAAATAATGTCACCTTGACACAAATGTTCGGATAATTATAAAGGTCTTTGCATGTTCCAAGCAAAAAAAAAACTTCGCGGTTTCGAACCTGTGGCCTTCCGGGAGTGAGGCGGATGCGATAACCGCTACACTAAAGATATGTTATTATTTCTAATCGAAAGAACAGGGTCAAGTAATTAAGCAATACGTGAATAAACAAACCCCTCCATAGAAAATGCATTAGACTATACTTTGCAAGGCCCATAACTCTGTGTCTACTAGAGATACCGGGATGTCCTTAGGATATGTTATGGTCCAATTTGTCCTTCATCTAACCATACTAAAAACTTTGGGCTACGACAAACAGGGGCCGAGTACTTAAGCAAAACGTAAAGAAACAAACCCCCTCCATAGGAAATGAGTTAGACTATACTTTGCAGGCTCGTAACTCTGTTTCCACTGAAGATACGGGGATGTCCTTTGGAGTGGGGTGGCGTAGCGGTTAGCGCTTTCGCCTCGCAGCAAGAGGATCCCGGGTTCGATCCCGGACTGTGGCACCGGGTGAAAATCTGGGAACAAATCCTTCTGCGTAGAGTTTGCAAGTTCTCTCCCCGCTTGTTAAAGGAGTTTTCCTCCGCGGTCTAACCCGGTTTCTCCTTTCCATCAAAACTTGCAGAGGTTAACGGTAATAGTTAGTATAGGGCGCTGTCGGTTAGCTGTGGCATAGGGGCTAGCCACCACCCCTCTATGCATTGTAAAGGGACCCACCTGTAAACAAGCCACAGGCTTAGTGTGGATATCCCTTCATAGGCAAAGCTTAGATTATTATTATTATTATGTTATAGTGCAATTTGTCACCCATCTAACCATACTAAAAACATTGAGCTACGACAAACAGGGGCCGAATAATTAAGCCAAACGTAAACAAACACCCGTCCTTAGGAAATGCATTAGACTATACTTTGCAGGCCCATAACTCTGTGTCTATTAGAGATACGGGGATGTCCTTAGGATATGTTATAGTCCAAATTGTCCTCCATCTAACCATATTAAAACCATTGAGCTACGACAAACAAGGGCCGAGATATTAAGCAAAATGTTCGTAAACTTTGGTATCGTCTCACTTATTTTTATTATGTAACTTATGATTTTTGCACTAAACTTTGGAGGCTCATAACTCTTGTTCTACAAGAGATACTGGGATCTCCTTTGGATATGTTATAGTACTCTTTGCTCCCCATACAAGGATACTTTAAACTTGAGGCTACCTCAATATCGTCGTCAACTTATTTTTTGTCTCACTTATTGTTAGATGGTTACTTTTGATTTTTGAAAATAAAATTTGCAGGCTCGTAACTCTGTTTCTACTGGAGATACGGGGATGTCCTTTGAGTATGTTATAGACCAATTTGTCCCCCATCTAGCCATACTAAGAATTAGGGCTTCGACAAACAGTAGTCGAGTAATTAAGCTAATCGTAAACAAACAAACCCCTCCATAGGAAATACATTAGACTAAATTCTGGAGGCTCGTAACTCTGGTTCTACCAGAGATACGGGGATGTAAATAATGTGACCTTGACACAAATGTTCGGATAATTATAAAGGTCTTTGCATGTTCCAAGCAAAAAAAAAACTTCGTGGTTTCGAACCTGTGGCCTTCCGAGAGTGAGGCGGATGCGATAACCGCTACACTAAAGATATGTTATTATTTTTAATCGAAAGAACAGGGTCAAGTAATTAAGCAATACGTGAACAAACAAACCCCTCCATAGAAAATGCATTAGACTATACTTTGCAGGCTCGTAACTCTGTTTCTACTGTAGATACGGGGATGTCCTTTGAGTATGTTACAGTCCAATTTGTCCCCCATCTAACCATACTAAAAACATTGAGCTACGACAAACAGGGGCCGAGTAATTAAGCTAAACGTAAACAAACAACCCGTCCATAGGAAATGCATTATACTATACTTTGCAGGCCCATAACTCTGTGTCTATTAGAGATACGGGGATGTCCTTAGGATATGATATAGTCCAAATTGTCCCCCATCTAACCATACTAAAAACTTTGGGCTACGACAAACAGGGGCCGAGTAATTAAGCTAAACGTAAACAAACAACCCCTCCATAGGAAATGCATTAGACTATACTTTGCAGGCTCGTAACTCTGTTTCTACTGGAGATACGGGGATGTCCTTTGAGTATGTTATAGTCCAATTTGTCCCCCATCTAACCATACTAAAAACATTGAGCTACAACAAACAGTAGTCGAGTAATTAAGCTAATCGTAAACAAACAAACCCCTCCATAGGAAATGCATTAGACTATACTTTGCAGGCCCATAACTCTGTGTCTACTAGAGATACGGGGATGTCCTTAGGATATGTTATAGTCCAAATTGTCCCCCATCTAACCATACTAAAAACTTTGGGCTACGACAAACAGGGGCCGAGTACTTAAGCAAAACGTAACGAAACAAACCCCCTCCATAGGAAATGCATTAGACTATACTTTGCAGGCTCGTAACTCTGTTTCTACTGGAGATACGGGGATGTCCTTTGAGTATGTTATAGTCCAATTTGTCCCCCATCTAACCATACTAAAAATATTGAGCTACGACAAACAGGGGCCGAGTAATTAAGCTAAACGTAAACAAACAACCCGTCCATAGGAAATGCATTAGACTATACTTTGCAGGCCCATAACTCTGTGTCTATTAGAGATACGGGGATGTCCTTAGGATATGATATAGTCCAAATTGTCCCCCATCTAACCATACTAAAAACTTTGGGCTACGACAAACAGGGGCCGAGTAATTAAGCTAAACGTAAACAAACAACCCCTCCATAGGAAATGCATTAGACTATACTTTGCAGGCTCGTAACTCTGTTTCTACTGGAGATACGGGGATGTCCTTTGAGTATGTTATAGTCCAATTTGTCCCCCATCTAACCATACTAAAAACATTGAGCTACAACAAACAGTAGTCGAGTAATTAAGCTAATCGTAAACAAACAAACCCCTCCATAGGAAATGCATTAGACTATACTTTGCAGGCCCATAACTCTGTGTCTACTAGAGATACGGGGATGTCCTTAGGATATGTTATAGTCCAAATTGTCCCCCATCTAACCATACTAAAAACTTTGGGCTGCGACAAACAGGGGCCGAGTACTTAAGCAAAACGTAACGAAACAAACCCCCTCCATAGGAAATGCATTAGACTATACTTTGCAGGCTCGTAACTCTGTTTCTACTGGAGATACGGGGATGTCCTTTGAGTATGTTATAGTCCAATTTGTCCCCCATCTAACCATACTAAAAATATTGAGCTACGACAAACAGGGGCCGAGTAATTAAGCTAAACGTAAACAAACAACCCGTCCATAGGAAATGCATTAGACTATACTTTGCAGGCCCATAACTCTGTGTCTATTAGAGATACGGGGATGTCCTTAGGATATGATATAGTCCAAATTGTCCCCCATCTAACCATACTAAAAACTTTGTGCTACGACAAACAGGGGCCGAGTAATTAAGCTAAACGTAAACAAATAACCCCTCCATAGGAAATGCATTAGACTATACTTTGCAGGCTCGTAACTCTGTTTCTACTGGAGATACGGGGATGTCCTTTGAGTATGTTATAGACCAATTTGTCCCCCATCTAGCCATACTAAGAATTAGGGCTTCGACAAACAGTAGTCGAGTAATTAAGCTAATCGTAAACAAACAAACCCCTCCATAAGAAATACATTAGACTAAATTCAGGAGGCTGGTAACTCTGGTTCTACCAGAGATACGGGGATGTAAATAATGTGACCTTGACACAAATGTTCGGATAATTATAAAAAAAAACTTCGCGGTTTCGAACCTGTGGCCTTCCGGGAGTGAGGCGGATGCGATAACCGCTACACTAAAGATATGTTATTATTTTTAATCGAAAGAACAGGGTCAAGTAATTAAGCAATACGTGAACAAACAAACCCCTCCATAGAAAATGCATTAGACTATACTTTGCAGGCTCGTAACTCTGATTCTACTGTAGATACGGGGATGTCCTTTGAGTATGTTACAGTCCAATTTGTCCCCCATCTAACCATACTAAAAACATTGAGCTACGACAAACAAGGGCCGAGATATTAAGCAAAATGTTCGTCAACTTTGGTATCGTCTCACTTATTTTTATTATGTTACTTATGATTTTTGCACTAAGATTTGGAGGCTCATAACTCTTGTTCTACAAGAGATACTGGGATCTCCTTTGGAAATGTTATAGTACTCTTTGCTCCCCATACAAGGATACTTTAAACTTGAGGCTACCTCAATATCGTCGTCAACTTATTTTTTGTCTCACTTATTGTTAGAAGGCTACTTTTGATTTTTGAAAATAAACTTTGCAGGCTCGTAACTCTGGTTCTACCAGAGATACGGGGATGTAAATAATGTGACCTTGACACAAATGTTCGGATAATTATAAAGGTCTTTGCATGTTCCAAGCAAAAAAAAAACTTCGCGGTTTCGAACCTGTGGCCTTCCGGGAGTGAGGCGGATGCGATAACCGCTACACTAAAGATATGTTATTATTTTTAATCGAAAGAACAGGGTCAAGTAATTAAGCAATACGTGAAAAAACAAACCCCTCCATAGAAAATGCATTAGACTATACTTTGCAAGGCCCATAACTCTGTGTCTACTAGAGATACCGGGATGTCCTTAGGATATGTTATAGTCCAATTTGTCGTTCATCTAACCATACTAAAAACTTTGGGCTATGACAAACAGGGGCCGAGTACTTAAGCGAAACGTAAAGAAACAAACCCCCTCCATAGGAAATGAGTTAGACTATACTTTGCAGGCTCGTAACTCTGTTTCCACTGGAGATACGGGGATGTCCTTTGAGTATGTTATAGTCCAATTTGTCCTCCATCTAACCATACTAAAAACATTGAGCTACGACAAACAGGGGCCGAGTAATTAAGCTAAACGTAAACAAACAACCCGTCTTTAGGAAATGCATTAGACTATACTTTGCAGGCCCATAACTCTGTGTCTACTAGAGATACGGGGATGTCCTTAGGATATGTTATAGTCCAAATTGTCCCCCATCTAACCATACTAAAAACATTGAGCTACGACAAACAAGGGCCGAGATATTAAGCAAAATGTTCGTCAACTTTGGTATCGTCTCACTTATTTTTATTATGTTACTTATGATTTTTGCACTAAACTTTGGAGGCTCATAACTCTTGTTCTACAAGAGATACTGGGATCTCCTTTGGAAATGTTATAGTACTCTTTGCTCCCCATACAAGGATACTTTAAACTTGAGGCTACCTCAATATCGTCGTCAACTTATTTTTTGTCTCACTTATTGTTAGAAGGTTACTTTTGATTTTTGAAAATAAACTTTGCAGGCTCGTAACTCTGGTTCTACCAGAGATACGGGGATGTAAATAATGTGACCTTGACACAAATGTTCGGATAATTATAAAGGTCTTTGCATGTATTTCCTATGAAGGGGTTTGTTTGTTTACGATTAGCTTAATTACTCGACTACTGTTTGTCGTAGCCCTAATTCTTAGTATGGCTAGATGGGGGACAAATTGGTCTATAACATACTCAAAGGACATCCCCGTATCTCCAGTAGAAACAGAGTTACGAGCCTGCAAAATTTATTTTCAAAAATCAAAAGTAACCTTCTAACAATAAGTGAGACAAAAAATAAGTTGACGACGATATTGAGGTAGCCTCAAGTTTAAAGTATCCTTGTATGGGGAGCAAAGAGTACTATAACATATCCAAAGGAGATCCCAGTATCTCTTGTAGAACAAGAGTTATGAGCCTCCAAAGTTTAGTGCAAAAATCATAAGTAACATAATAAAAATAAGTGAGACGATACCAAAGTTGACGAACATTTTGCTTAATATCTCGGCCCTTGTTTGTCGTAGCTCAATGTTTTTAGTATGGTTAGATGGGGGACAAATTGGACTATAACATATCCTAAGGACATCCCCGTATCTCTAGTAGACACAGAGTTACGAGCCTGCAAAATATAGTCTAATGCATTTTCTATGGAGGGGTTTGTTTGTTCACGTATTGCTTAATTACTTGACCCTGTTCTTTCGATTATAAATAATAACATATCTTTGGTGTAGCGGTTATCGCATCCGCCTCACTCCCGGAAGGCCACAGGTTCGAAACCGCGAAGTTTTTTTTTTTATTGGAACATGCAAAGATCTTTATAATTATCCGAACATTTGTGTCAAGGTCACATTATTTACATCCCCGTATCTCTGGTAGAACCAGAGTTACGAGCCTCCAGAATTTAGTCTAATGTATTTCCTATGAAGGGGTTTGTTTGTTTACGATTAGCTTAATTACTCGACTACTGTTTGTCGTAGCCCTAATTCTTAGTATGGCTAGATGTTGGACAAATTGGTCTATAACATACTCAAAGGACATCCTCGTATCTCCAGTAGAAACAGAGTTACGAACCTGCAAATTATAGTCTAACTCATTTCCTATGGAGGGGGTTTGTTTCTTTACGTTTTGCTTAAGTACTCGGCCCCTGTTTGTCGTAGCCCAAAGTTTTTAGTATGGTTGGATGGGGGACAATTTGGACTATAACATATCCTAAGGACATCCCCGTATCTCTAGTAGACACAGAGTTATGGGCCTGCAAAGTATAGTCTAATGCATTTCCTATGGAGGGGTTTGTTTGTTTACGATTAGCTTAATTACTCGACTACTGTTTGTCGTAGCTCAATGTTTTTAGTATGGTTAGATGGGGGACAAATTGGACTATAACATACTCAAAGGACATCCCCGTTTCTCCAGTAGAAACAGAGTTACGAGCCTGCAAAATATAGTCTAACTCATTTCCTATGGAGGGGGTTTGTTTCTTTACGTTTTGCTTAAGTACTCGGCCCCTGTTTGTCGTAGCCCAAAGTTTTTAGTATGGTTAGATGGGGGACAATTTGGAGTATAACATATCCTAAGGACATTCCCGTATCTCTAGTAGACACAGAGTTATGGGCCTGCAAAGTATAGTCTAATGCATTTCCTATGGAGGGGTTTGTTTGTTTACGATTAGCTTAATTACTCGACTACTGTTTGTCGTAGCTCAATGTTTTTAGTATGGTTAGATGGGGGACAAATTGGACTATAACATACTCAAAGGACATCCCCATATCTCCAGTAGAAACAGAGTTACGAGCCTGCAAAATATAGTCTAACTCATTTCCTATGGAGGGGGTTTGTTTCTTTACGTTTTGCTTAAGTACTCGGCCCCTGTTTGTCGTAGCCCAAAGTTTTTAGTATGGTTAGATGGGGGACAATTTGGAGTATAACATATCCTAAGGACATCCCCGGATCTCTAGTAGACACAGAGTTATGGGCCTGCAAAGTATAGTCTAATGCATTTCCTATGGAGGGGTTTGTTTGTTTACGTTTAGCTTAATTACTCGGCCCCTGTTTGTCGTAGCCCAAAGTTTTTAGTATGGTTAGATGAAGGACAAATTGGACTATAACATACTCAAAGGGCATCCCCGTATCTCCAGTGGAAACAGAGTTACGAGCCTGCAAAGTATAGTCTAACTCATTTCCTGTGGAGGGGGTTTGTTTCTTTACGTTTCGCTTAAGTACTCGGCCCCTGTTTGTCGTAGCCCAAAGTTTTTAGTATGGTTAGATGAAGGACAAATTGGACTATAACATATCCTAAGGACATCCCGGTATCTCTAAAAGACACAGAGTTATGGGCCTTGCAAATTATAGTCTAATGCATTTTCTATGGAGGGGTTTGTTTGTTCACGTATTGCTTAATTACTTGACCCTGTTCTTTCGATCAAAAATAATAACATATCTTTAGTGTAGCGGTTATCGCATCCGCCTCACTCCCGGAAGGCCACAGGTTCGAAACCGCGAAGTTTTTTTTTATAATTATCCGAACATTTGTGTCAAGGTCACATTATTTACATCCCCGTATCTCTGGTAGAACCAGAGTTACGAGCCTCCAGAATTTAGTCTAATGGATTTCCTATGGAGGGGTTTGTTTGTTTACGATTAGCTTAATTACTCGACTATTGTTTGTCGTAGCTCAATATTTTTAGTATGGTTAGATGGGGGACAAATTGGACTATAACATACTCAAAGGACATCCCCGTATCTACAGTAGAAACAGAGTTACGAGCCTGCAAAGTTTATTTTCAAAAATCAAAAGTAACCTTCTAACAATAAGTGAGACAAAAAATAAGTTGACGACGATATTGAGGTAGCCTCAAGTTTAAAGTATCCTTGTATGGGGAGCAAAGAGTACTATAACATATCCAAAGGAGATCCCAGTATCTCTTGTAGAACAAGAGTTATGAGCCTCCAAAGTTTAGTGCAAAAATCATAAGTAACATAATAAAAATAAGTGAGACGATACCAAAGTTGACGAACATTTTGCTTAATATCTCGGCCCCTGTTTGTCGTAGCTCAATGTTTTTAGTATGGTTAGATGGGGGGCAAATTGGACTATAACATATCCTAAGGACATCCCGGTATCTCTAGTAGACACAGAGTTATGGGCCTGCAAAGTATAGTCTGATGCATTTTCTATGGAGGGGTTTGTTTGTTAACCTATTGCTTAATTACTTGACCCTGTTCTTTCGATTAAAAATAATAACATATCTTTATTGTAGCGGTTATCGCATCCGCCTCACTCCCGGAAGGCCACAGGTTCGAAACCGCGAAGTTTTGTTTTTTTGCTTGGAACATGCAAAGACCTTTATAATTATCCGAACATTTGTGTCAAGGTCACATTATTTACATCCCCGTATCTCTGGTAGAACCAGAGTTACGAGCCTCCAGAATTTAGTCTAATGTATTTCCTATGGAGGGGTTTGTTTGTTTACGATTAGCTTAATTACTCGACTACTGTTTGTCGTAGCCCTAATTCTTAGTATGGCTAGATGAGGGACAAATTGGTCTATAACATACTCAAAGGACATCCCCGTATCTCCAGTAGAAACAGAGTTACGAGCCTGCAAAGTTTATTTTCAAAAATCAAAAGTAACCTTCTAACAATAAGTGAGACAAAAAGTAAGTTGACGACGATATTGAGGTAGCCTCAAGTTTAAAGTATCCTTGTATGGGGAGCAAAGAGTACTATAACATATCCAAAGGAGATCCCAGTACCTCTTGTAGAACAAGAGTTATGAGCCTCCAAAGTTTAGTGCAAAAATCATAAGTAACATAATAAAAATAAGTGAGACGATACCAAAGTTGACGAACATTTTGCATAATATCTCGGCCCCTGTTTGTCGTAGCTCAATGTTTTTAGTATGGTTAGATGGGGGACAATTTGGACTATATCATATCCTAAGGACATCCCCGTATCTCTAGTAGACACAGAGTTATGGGCCTGCAAAATATAGTCTAATGCATTTCCTATGGAGAGGGTTTGTTTCGTTACGTTTTGCTTAAGTACTCGGCCCCTGTTTGTCGTAGCCCAAAGTTTTTAGTATGGTTAGATGGGGGACAATTTGGACTATAACATATCCTAAGGACATCCCCGTATCTCTAGTAGACACAGAGTTATGGGCCTGCAAAGTATAGTCTAATGCATTTCCTATGGAGGGGTTTGTTTGTTTACGATTAGCTTAATTACTCGACTACTGTTTGTCGTAGCTCAATGTTTTTAGTATGGTTAGATGGGGGACAAATTGGACTATAACATACTCAAAGGACATCCCCGTATCTCCAGTAGAAACAGAGTTACGAGCCTGCAAAATATAGTCTAACTCATTTCCTATGGAGGGGGTTTGTTTCTTTACGTTTTGCTTAAGTACTCGGCCCCTGTTTGTCGTAGCCCAAAGTTTTTAGTATGGTTAGATGGGGGACAATTTGGAGTATAACATATCCTAAGGACATTCCCGTATCTCTAGTAGACACAGAGTTATGGGCCTGCAAAATATAGTCTAATGCATTTCCTATGGAGGGGTTTGTTTGTTTACGATTAGCTTAATTACTCGACTACTGTTTGTCGTAGCTCAATGTTTTTAGTATGGTTAGATGGGGGACAAATTGGACTATAACATACTCAAAGGACATCCCCATATCTCCAGTAGAAACAGAGTTACGAGCCTGCAAAGTATAGTCTAATGCATTTCCTATGGAGGGGGTTTGTTTCGTTACGTTTTGCTTAAGTACTCGGCCCCTGTTTGTCGTAGCCCAAAGTTTTTAGTATGGTTAGATGGGGGACAATTTGGACTATAACATATCCTAAGGACATCCCCGTATCTCTAGTAGACACAGAGTTATGGGCCTGCAAAGTATAGTCTAATGCATTTCCTATGGAGGGGTTTGTTTGTTTACGATTAGCTTAATTACTCGACTACTGTTTGTCGTAGCTCAATGTTTTTAGTATGGTTAGATGGGGGACAAATTGGACTATAACATACTCAAAGGACATCCCCGTATCTCCAGTAGAAACAGAGTTACGAGCCTGCAAAATATAGTCTAACTCATTTCCTATGGAGGGGGTTTGTTTCTTTACGTTTTGCTTAAGTACTCGGCCCCTGTTTGTCGTAGCCCAAAGTTTTTAGTATGGTTAGATGGGGGACAATTTGGAGTATAACATATCCTAAGGACATTCCCGTATCTCTAGTAGACACAGAGTTATGGGCCTGCAAAATATAGTCTAATGCATTTCCTATGGAGGGGTTTGTTTGTTTACGATTAGCTTAATTACTCGACTACTGTTTGTCGTAGCTCAATGTTTTTAGTATGGTTAGATGGGGGACAAATTGGACTATAACATACTCAAAGGACATCCCCATATCTCCAGTAGAAACAGAGTTACGAGCCTGCAAAGTATAGTCTAATGCATTTCCTATGGAGGGGGTTTGTTTCGTTACGTTTTGCTTAAGTACTCGGCCCCTGTTTGTCGTAGCCCAAAGTTTTTAGTATGGTTAGATGGGGGACAATTTGGACTATAACATATCCTAAGGACATCCCCGTATCTCTAGTAGACACAGAGTTATGGGCCTGCAAAGTATAGTCTAATGCATTTCCTATGGAGGGGTTTGTTTGTTTACGATTAGCTTAATTACTCGACTACTGTTTGTCGTAGCTCAATGTTTTAGTATGGTTAGATGGGGGACAAATTGGACTATAACATACTCAAAGGACATCCCCGTATCTCCAGTAGAAACAGAGTTACGAGCCTGCAAAATATAGTCTAACTCATTTCCTATGGAGGGGGTTTGTTTCTTTACGTTTTGCTTAAGTACTCGGCCCCTGTTTGTCGTAGCCCAAAGTTTTTAGTATGGTTAGATGGGGGACAATTTGGAGTATAACATATCCTAAGGACATTCCCGTATCTCTAGTAGACACAGAGTTATGGGCCTGCAAAGTATAGTCTAATGCATTTCCTATGGAGGGGTTTGTTTGTTTACGATTAGCTTAATTACTCGACTACTGTTTGTCGTAGCTCAATGTTTTTAGTATGGTTAGATGGGGGACAAATTGGACTATAACATACTCAAAGGACATCCCCATATCTCCAGTAGAAACAGAGTTACGAGCCTGCAAAGTATAGTCTAATGCATTTCCTATGGAGGGGGTTTGTTTCGTTACGTTTTGCTTAAGTACTCGGCCCCTGTTTGTCGTAGCCCAAAGTTTTTAGTATGGTTAGATGGGGGACAATTTGGACTATAACATATCCTAAGGACATCCCCGTATCTCTAGTAGACACAGAGTTATGGGCCTGCAAAGTATAGTCTAATGCATTTCCTATGGAGGGGTTTGTTTGTTTACGATTAGCTTAATTACTCGACTACTGTTTGTCGTAGCTCAATGTTTTAGTATGGTTAGATGGGGGACAAATTGGACTATAACATACTCAAAGGACATCCCCGTATCTCCAGTAGAAACAGAGTTACGAGCCTGCAAAATATAGTCTAACTCATTTCCTATGGAGGGGGTTTGTTTCTTTACGTTTTGCTTAAGTACTCGGCCCCTGTTTGTCGTAGCCCAAAGTTTTTAGTATGGTTAGATGGGGGACAATTTGGAGTATAACATATCCTAAGGACATTCCCGTATCTCTAGTAGACACAGAGTTATGGGCCTGCAAAGTATAGTCTAATGCATTTCCTATGGAGGGGTTTGTTTGTTTACGATTAGCTTAATTACTCGACTACTGTTTGTCGTAGCTCAATGTTTTTAGTATGGTTAGATGGGGGACAAATTGGACTATAACATACTCAAAGGACATCCCCATATCTCCAGTAGAAACAGAGTTACGAGCCTGCAAAGTATAGTCTAATGCATTTCCTATGGAGGGGGTTTGTTTCGTTACGTTTTGCTTAAGTACTCGGCCCCTGTTTGTCGTAGCCCAAAGTTTTTAGTATGGTTAGATGGGGGACAATTTGGAGTATAACATATCCTAAGGACATCCCCGTATCTCTAGTAGACACAGAGTTATGGGCCTGCAAAGTATAGTCTAATGCATTTCCTATGGAGGGGTTTGTTTGTTTACGATTAGCTTAATTACTCGACTACTGTTTGTCGTAGCTCAATGTTTTTAGTATGGTTAGATGGGGGACAAATTGGACTATAACATACTCAAAGGACATCCCCATATCTCCAGTAGAAACAGAGTTACGAGCCTGCAACGTATAGTCTAATGCATTTCCTATGGAGGGGGTTTGTTTCGTTACGTTTTGCTTAAGTACTCGGCCCCTGTTTGTCGTAGCCCAAAGTTTTTAGTATGGTTAGATGGGGGACAATTTGGAGTATAACATATCCTAAGGACATCCCCGTATCTCTAGTAGACACAGAGTTATGGGCCTGCAAAGTATAGTCTAATGCATTTCCTATGGAGGGGTTTGTTTGTTTACGATTAGCTTAATTACTCGACTACTGTTTGTCGTAGCTCAATGTTTTTAGTATGGTTAGATGGGGGACAAATTGGACTATAACATACTCAAAGGACATCCCCATATCTCCAGTAGAAACAGAGTTACGAGCCTGCAACGTATAGTCTAATGCATTTCCTATGGAGGGGGTTTGTTTCGTTACGTTTTGCTTAAGTACTCGGCCCCTGTTTGTCGTAGCCCAAAGTTTTTAGTATGGTTAGATGGGGGACAATTTGGAGTATAACATATCCTAAGGACATTCCCGTATCTCTAGTAGACACAGAGTTATGGGCCTGCAAAGTATAGTCTAATGCATTTCCTATGGAGGGGTTTGTTTGTTTACGATTAGCTTAATTACTCGACTACTGTTTGTCGTAGCTCAATGTTTTTAGTATGGTTAGATGGGGGACAAATTGGACTATAACATACTCAAAGGACATCCCCATATCTCCAGTAGAAACAGAGTTACGAGCCTGCAACGTATAGTCTAATGCATTTCCTATGGAGGGGGTTTGTTTCGTTACGTTTTGCTTAAGTACTCGGCCCCTGTTTGTCGTAGCCCAAAGTTTTTAGTATGGTTAGATGGGGGACAATTTGGAGTATAACATATCCTAAGGACATTCCCGTATCTCTAGTAGACACAGAGTTATGGGCCTGCAAAGTATAGTCTAATGCATTTCCTATGGAGGGGTTTGTTTGTTTACGATTAGCTTAATTACTCGACTACTGTTTGTCGTAGCTCAATGTTTTTAGTATGGTTAGATGGGGGACAAATTGGACTATAACATACTCAAAGGACATCCCCATATCTCCAGTAGAAACAGAGTTACGAGCCTGCAAAATATAGTCTAACTCATTTCCTATGGAGGGGGTTTGTTTCTTTACGTTTTGCTTAAGTACTCGGCCCCTGTTTGTCGTAGCCCAAAGTTTTTAGTATGGTTAGATGGGGGACAATTTGGACTATAACATATCCTAAGGACATCCCCGTATCTCTAGTAGACACAGAGTTATGGGCCTGCAAAGTATAGTCTAATGCATTTCCTATGGAGGGGTTTGTTTGTTTACGATTAGCTTAATTACTCGACTACTGTTTGTCGTAGCTCAATGTTTTAGTATGGTTAGATGGGGGACAAATTGGACTATAACATACTCAAAGGACATCCCCGTATCTCCAGTAGAAACAGAGTTACGAGCCTGCAAAATATAGTCTAACTCATTTCCTATGGAGGGGGTTTGTTTCTTTACGTTTTGCTTAAGTACTCGGCCCCTGTTTGTCGTAGCCCAAAGTTTTTAGTATGGTTAGATGGGGGACAATTTGGAGTATAACATATCCTAAGGACATTCCCGTATCTCTAGTAGACACAGAGTTATGGGCCTGCAAAGTATAGTCTAATGCATTTCCTATGGAGGGGTTTGTTTGTTTACGATTAGCTTAATTACTCGACTACTGTTTGTCGTAGCTCAATGTTTTTAGTATGGTTAGATGGGGGACAAATTGGACTATAACATACTCAAAGGACATCCCCATATCTCCAGTAGAAACAGAGTTACGAGCCTGCAAAGTATAGTCTAATGCATTTCCTATGGAGGGGGTTTGTTTCGTTACGTTTTGCTTAAGTACTCGGCCCCTGTTTGTCGTAGCCCAAAGTTTTTAGTATGGTTAGATGGGGGACAATTTGGAGTATAACATATCCTAAGGACATCCCCGTATCTCTAGTAGACACAGAGTTATGGGCCTGCAAAGTATAGTCTAATGCATTTCCTATGGAGGGGTTTGTTTGTTTACGATTAGCTTAATTACTCGACTACTGTTTGTCGTAGCTCAATGTTTTTAGTATGGTTAGATGGGGGACAAATTGGACTATAACATACTCAAAGGACATCCCCATATCTCCAGTAGAAACAGAGTTACGAGCCTGCAACGTATAGTCTAATGCATTTCCTATGGAGGGGGTTTGTTTCGTTACGTTTTGCTTAAGTACTCGGCCCCTGTTTGTCGTAGCCCAAAGTTTTTAGTATGGTTAGATGGGGGACAATTTGGAGTATAACATATCCTAAGGACATCCCCGTATCTCTAGTAGACACAGAGTTATGGGCCTGCAAAGTATAGTCTAATGCATTTCCTATGGAGGGGTTTGTTTGTTTACGATTAGCTTAATTACTCGACTACTGTTTGTCGTAGCTCAATGTTTTTAGTATGGTTAGATGGGGGACAAATTGGACTATAACATACTCAAAGGACATCCCCATATCTCCAGTAGAAACAGAGTTACGAGCCTGCAACGTATAGTCTAATGCATTTCCTATGGAGGGGGTTTGTTTCGTTACGTTTTGCTTAAGTACTCGGCCCCTGTTTGTCGTAGCCCAAAGTTTTTAGTATGGTTAGATGGGGGACAATTTGGAGTATAACATATCCTAAGGACATCCCCGTATCTCTAGTAGACACAGAGTTATGGGCCTGCAAAGTATAGTCTAATGCATTTCCTATGGAGGGGTTTGTTTGTTTACGATTAGCTTAATTACTCGACTACTGTTTGTCGTAGCTCAATGTTTTTAGTATGGTTAGATGGGGGACAAATTGGACTATAACATACTCAAAGGACATCCCCATATCTCCAGTAGAAACAGAGTTACGAGCCTGCAAAATATAGTCTAACTCATTTCCTATGGAGGGGGTTTGTTTCTTTACGTTTTGCTTAAGTACTCGGCCCCTGTTTGTCGTAGCCCAAAGTTTTTAGTATGGTTAGATGGGGGACAATTTGGACTATAACATATCCTAAGGACATCCCCGTATCTCTAGTAGACACAGAGTTATGGGCCTGCAAAGTATAGTCTAATGCATTTCCTATGGAGGGGTTTGTTTGTTTACGATTAGCTTAATTACTCGACTACTGTTTGTCGTAGCTCAATGTTTTAGTATGGTTAGATGGGGGACAAATTGGACTATAACATACTCAAAGGACATCCCCGTATCTCCAGTAGAAACAGAGTTACGAGCCTGCAAAATATAGTCTAACTCATTTCCTATGGAGGGGGTTTGTTTCTTTACGTTTTGCTTAAGTACTCGGCCCCTGTTTGTCGTAGCCCAAAGTTTTTAGTATGGTTAGATGGGGGACAATTTGGAGTATAACATATCCTAAGGACATTCCCGTATCTCTAGTAGACACAGAGTTATGGGCCTGCAAAGTATAGTCTAATGCATTTCCTATGGAGGGGTTTGTTTGTTTACGATTAGCTTAATTACTCGACTACTGTTTGTCGTAGCTCAATGTTTTTAGTATGGTTAGATGGGGGACAAATTGGACTATAACATACTCAAAGGACATCCCCATATCTCCAGTAGAAACAGAGTTACGAGCCTGCAAAGTATAGTCTAATGCATTTCCTATGGAGGGGGTTTGTTTCGTTACGTTTTGCTTAAGTACTCGGCCCCTGTTTGTCGTAGCCCAAAGTTTTTAGTATGGTTAGATGGGGGACAATTTGGAGTATAACATATCCTAAGGACATCCCCGTATCTCTAGTAGACACAGAGTTATGGGCCTGCAAAGTATAGTCTAATGCATTTCCTATGGAGGGGTTTGTTTGTTTACGATTAGCTTAATTACTCGACTACTGTTTGTCGTAGCTCAATGTTTTTAGTATGGTTAGATGGGGGACAAATTGGACTATAACATACTCAAAGGACATCCCCATATCTCCAGTAGAAACAGAGTTACGAGCCTGCAACGTATAGTCTAATGCATTTCCTATGGAGGGGGTTTGTTTCGTTACGTTTTGCTTAAGTACTCGGCCCCTGTTTGTCGTAGCCCAAAGTTTTTAGTATGGTTAGATGGGGGACAATTTGGAGTATAACATATCCTAAGGACATCCCCGTATCTCTAGTAGACACAGAGTTATGGGCCTGCAAAGTATAGTCTAATGCATTTCCTATGGAGGGGTTTGTTTGTTTACGATTAGCTTAATTACTCGACTACTGTTTGTCGTAGCTCAATGTTTTTAGTATGGTTAGATGGGGGACAAATTGGACTATAACATACTCAAAGGACATCCCCATATCTCCAGTAGAAACAGAGTTACGAGCCTGCAACGTATAGTCTAATGCATTTCCTATGGAGGGGGTTTGTTTCGTTACGTTTTGCTTAAGTACTCGGCCCCTGTTTGTCGTAGCCCAAAGTTTTTAGTATGGTTAGATGGGGGACAATTTGGAGTATAACATATCCTAAGGACATCCCCGTATCTCTAGTAGACACAGAGTTATGGGCCTGCAAAGTATAGTCTAATGCATTTCCTATGGAGGGGTTTGTTTGTTTACGATTAGCTTAATTACTCGACTACTGTTTGTCGTAGCTCAATGTTTTTAGTATGGTTAGATGGGGGACAAATTGGACTATAACATACTCAAAGGACATCCCCATATCTCCAGTAGAAACAGAGTTACGAGCCTGCAAAATATAGTCTAACTCATTTCCTATGGAGGGGGTTTGTTTCTTTACGTTTTGCTTAAGTACTCGGCCCCTGTTTGTCGTAGCCCAAAGTTTTTAGTATGGTTAGATGGGGGACAATTTGGACTATAACATATCCTAAGGACATCCCCGTATCTCTAGTAGACACAGAGTTATGGGCCTGCAAAGTATAGTCTAATGCATTTCCTATGGAGGGGTTTGTTTGTTTACGATTAGCTTAATTACTCGACTACTGTTTGTCGTAGCTCAATGTTTTAGTATGGTTAGATGGGGGACAAATTGGACTATAACATACTCAAAGGACATCCCCGTATCTCCAGTAGAAACAGAGTTACGAGCCTGCAAAATATAGTCTAACTCATTTCCTATGGAGGGGGTTTGTTTCTTTACGTTTTGCTTAAGTACTCGGCCCCTGTTTGTCGTAGCCCAAAGTTTTTAGTATGGTTAGATGGGGGACAATTTGGAGTATAACATATCCTAAGGACATTCCCGTATCTCTAGTAGACACAGAGTTATGGGCCTGCAAAGTATAGTCTAATGCATTTCCTATGGAGGGGTTTGTTTGTTTACGATTAGCTTAATTACTCGACTACTGTTTGTCGTAGCTCAATGTTTTTAGTATGGTTAGATGGGGGACAAATTGGACTATAACATACTCAAAGGACATCCCCATATCTCCAGTAGAAACAGAGTTACGAGCCTGCAAAGTATAGTCTAATGCATTTCCTATGGAGGGGGTTTGTTTCGTTACGTTTTGCTTAAGTACTCGGCCCCTGTTTGTCGTAGCCCAAAGTTTTTAGTATGGTTAGATGGGGGACAATTTGGAGTATAACATATCCTAAGGACATCCCCGTATCTCTAGTAGACACAGAGTTATGGGCCTGCAAAGTATAGTCTAATGCATTTCCTATGGAGGGGTTTGTTTGTTTACGATTAGCTTAATTACTCGACTACTGTTTGTCGTAGCTCAATGTTTTTAGTATGGTTAGATGGGGGACAAATTGGACTATAACATACTCAAAGGACATCCCCATATCTCCAGTAGAAACAGAGTTACGAGCCTGCAACGTATAGTCTAATGCATTTCCTATGGAGGGGGTTTGTTTCGTTACGTTTTGCTTAAGTACTCGGCCCCTGTTTGTCGTAGCCCAAAGTTTTTAGTATGGTTAGATGGGGGACAATTTGGAGTATAACATATCCTAAGGACATCCCCGTATCTCTAGTAGACACAGAGTTATGGGCCTGCAAAGTATAGTCTAATGCATTTCCTATGGAGGGGTTTGTTTGTTTACGATTAGCTTAATTACTCGACTACTGTTTGTCGTAGCTCAATGTTTTTAGTATGGTTAGATGGGGGACAAATTGGACTATAACATACTCAAAGGACATCCCCATATCTCCAGTAGAAACAGAGTTACGAGCCTGCAACGTATAGTCTAATGCATTTCCTATGGAGGGGGTTTGTTTCGTTACGTTTTGCTTAAGTACTCGGCCCCTGTTTGTCGTAGCCCAAAGTTTTTAGTATGGTTAGATGGGGGACAATTTGGAGTATAACATATCCTAAGGACATCCCCGTATCTCTAGTAGACACAGAGTTATGGGCCTGCAAAGTATAGTCTAATGCATTTCCTATGGAGGGGTTTGTTTGTTTACGATTAGCTTAATTACTCGACTACTGTTTGTCGTAGCTCAATGTTTTTAGTATGGTTAGATGGGGGACAAATTGGACTATAACATACTCAAAGGACATCCCCGTATCTCCAGTAGAAACAGAGTTACGAGCCTGCAAAATATAGTCTAACTCATTTCCTATGGAGGGGGTTTGTTTCTTTACGTTTTGCTTAAGTACTCGGCCCCTGTTTGTCGTAGCCCAAAGTTTTTAGTATGGTTAGATGGGGGACAATTTGGAGTATAACATATCCTAAGGACATCCCCGTATCTCTAGTAGACACAGAGTTATGGGCCTGCAAAGTATAGTCTAATGCATTTCCTATGGAGGGGTTTGTTTGTTTACGATTAGCTTAATTACTCGACTACTGTTTGTCGTAGCTCAAGGTTTTTAGTATGGTTAGATGGGGGACAAATTGGACTATAACATACTCAAAGGACATCCCCGTATCTCCAGTAGAAACAGAGTTACGAGCCTGCAAAATATAGTCTAACTCATTTCCTATGGAGGGGGTTTGTTTCTTTACGTTTTGCTTAAGTACTCGGCCCCTGTTTGTCGTAGCCCAAAGTTTTTAGTATGGTTAGATGGGGGACAATTTGGAGTATAACATATCCTAAGGACATTCCCGTATCTCTAGTAGACACAGAGTTATGGGCCTGCAAAGTATAGTCTAATGCATTTCCTATGGAGGGGTTTGTTTGTTTACGATTAGCTTAATTACTCGACTACTGTTTGTCGTAGCTCAATGTTTTTAGTATGGTTAGATGGGGGACAAATTGGACTATAACATACTCAAAGGACATCCCCATATCTCCAGTAGAAACAGAGTTACGAGCCTGCAACGTATAGTCTAATGCATTTCCTATGGAGGGGGTTTGTTTCGTTACGTTTTGCTTAAGTACTCGGCCCCTGTTTGTCGTAGCCCAAAGTTTTTAGTATGGTTAGATGGGGGACAATTTGGAGTATAACATATCCTAAGGACATCCCCGTATCTCTAGTAGACACAGAGTTATGGGCCTGCAAAGTATAGTCTAATGCATTTCCTATGGAGGGGTTTGTTTGTTTACGATTAGCTTAATTACTCGACTACTGTTTGTCGTAGCTCAATGTTTTTAGTATGGTTAGATGGGGGACAAATTGGACTATAACATACTCAAAGGACATCCCCGTATCTCCAGTAGAAACAGAGTTACGAGCCTGCAAAATATAGTCTAACTCATTTCCTATGGAGGGGGTTTGTTTCTTTACGTTTTGTTTAAGTACTCGGCCCCTGTTTGTCGTAGCCCAAAGTTTTTAGTATGGTTAGATGGGGGACAATTTGGAGTATAACATATCCTAAGGACATCCCCGTATCTCTAGTAGACACAGAGTTATGGGCCTGCAAAGTATAGTCTAATGCATTTCCTATGGAGGGGTTTGTTTGTTTACGATTAGCTTAATTACTCGACTACTGTTTGTCGTAGCTCAATGTTTTTAGTATGGTTAGATGGGGGACAAATTGGACTATAACATACTCAAAGGACATCCCCGTATCTCCAGTAGAAACAGAGTTACGAGCCTGCAAAATATAGTCTAACTCATTTCCTATGGAGGGGGTTTGTTTCTTTACGTTTTGCTTAAGTACTCGGCCCCTGTTTGTCGTAGCCCAAAGTTTTTAGTATGGTTAGATGGGGGACAATTTGGAGTATAACATATCCTAAGGACATTCCCGTATCTCTAGTAGACACAGAGTTATGGGCCTGCAAAGTATAGTCTAATGCATTTCCTATGGAGGGGTTTGTTTGTTTACGATTAGCTTAATTACTCGACTACTGTTTGTCGTAGCTCAATGTTTTTAGTATGGTTAGATGGGGGACAAATTGGACTATAACATACTCAAAGGACATCCCCGTATCTCCAGTAGAAACAGAGTTACGAGCCTGCAAAATATAGTCTAACTCATTTCCTATGGAGGGGGTTTGTTTCTTTACGTTTTGCTTAAGTACTCGGCCCCTGTTTGTCGTAGCCCAAAGTTTTTAGTATGGTTAGATGGGGGACAATTTGGAGTATAACATATCCTAAGGACATTCCCGTATCTCTAGTAGACACAGAGTTATGGGCCTGCAAAATATAGTCTAATGCATTTCCTATGGAGGGGTTTGTTTGTTTACGATTAGCTTAATTACTCGACTACTGTTTGTCGTAGCTCAATGTTTTTAGTATGGTTAGATGGGGGACAAATTGGACTATAACATACTCAAAGGACATCCCCATATCTCCAGTAGAAACAGAGTTACGAGCCTGCAAAGTATAGTCTAATGCATTTCCTATGGAGGGGGTTTGTTTCGTTACGTTTTGCTTAAGTACTCGGCCCCTGTTTGTCGTAGCCCAAAGTTTTTAGTATGGTTAGATGGGGGACAATTTGGACTATAACATATCCTAAGGACATCCCCGTATCTCTAGTAGACACAGAGTTATGGGCCTGCAAAGTATAGTCTAATGCATTTCCTATGGAGGGGTTTGTTTGTTTACGATTAGCTTAATTACTCGACTACTGTTTGTCGTAGCTCAATGTTTTAGTATGGTTAGATGGGGGACAAATTGGACTATAACATACTCAAAGGACATCCCCGTATCTCCAGTAGAAACAGAGTTACGAGCCTGCAAAATATAGTCTAACTCATTTCCTATGGAGGGGGTTTGTTTCTTTACGTTTTGCTTAAGTACTCGGCCCCTGTTTGTCGTAGCCCAAAGTTTTTAGTATGGTTAGATGGGGGACAATTTGGAGTATAACATATCCTAAGGACTTTCCCGTATCTCTAGTAGACACAGAGTTATGGGCCTGCAAAGTATAGTCTAATGCATTTCCTATGGAGGGGTTTGTTTGTTTACGATTAGCTTAATTACTCGACTACTGTTTGTCGTAGCTCAATGTTTTTAGTATGGTTAGATGGGGGACAAATTGGACTATAACATACTCAAAGGACATCCCCATATCTCCAGTAGAAACAGAGTTACGAGCCTGCAAAGTATAGTCTAATGCATTTCCTATGGAGGGGGTTTGTTTCGTTACGTTTTGCTTAAGTACTCGGCCCCTGTTTGTCGTAGCCCAAAGTTTTTAGTATGGTTAGATGGGGGACAATTTGGACTATAACATATCCTAAGGACATCCCCGTATCTCTAGTAGACACAGAGTTATGGGCCTGCAAAGTATAGTCTAATGCATTTCCTATGGAGGGGTTTGTTTGTTTACGATTAGCTTAATTACTCGACTACTGTTTGTCGTAGCTCAATGTTTTAGTATGGTTAGATGGGGGACAAATTGGACTATAACATACTCAAAGGACATCCCCGTATCTCCAGTAGAAACAGAGTTACGAGCCTGCAAAATATAGTCTAACTCATTTCCTATGGAGGGGGTTTGTTTCTTTACGTTTTGCTTAAGTACTCGGCCCCTGTTTGTCGTAGCCCAAAGTTTTTAGTATGGTTAGATGGGGGACAATTTGGAGTATAACATATCCTAAGGACATTCCCGTATCTCTAGTAGACACAGAGTTATGGGCCTGCAAAGTATAGTCTAATGCATTTCCTATGGAGGGGTTTGTTTGTTTACGATTAGCTTAATTACTCGACTACTGTTTGTCGTAGCTCAATGTTTTTAGTATGGTTAGATGGGGGACAAATTGGACTATAACATACTCAAAGGACATCCCCATATCTCCAGTAGAAACAGAGTTACGAGCCTGCAAAGTATAGTCTAATGCATTTCCTATGGAGGGGGTTTGTTTCGTTACGTTTTGCTTAAGTACTCGGCCCCTGTTTGTCGTAGCCCAAAGTTTTTAGTATGGTTAGATGGGGGACAATTTGGAGTATAACATATCCTAAGGACATCCCCGTATCTCTAGTAGACACAGAGTTATGGGCCTGCAAAGTATAGTCTAATGCATTTCCTATGGAGGGGTTTGTTTGTTTACGATTAGCTTAATTACTCGACTACTGTTTGTCGTAGCTCAATGTTTTTAGTATGGTTAGATGGGGGACAAATTGGACTATAACATACTCAAAGGACATCCCCATATCTCCAGTAGAAACAGAGTTACGAGCCTGCAACGTATAGTCTAATGCATTTCCTATGGAGGGGGTTTGTTTCGTTACGTTTTGCTTAAGTACTCGGCCCCTGTTTGTCGTAGCCCAAAGTTTTTAGTATGGTTAGATGGGGGACAATTTGGAGTATAACATATCCTAAGGACATCCCCGTATCTCTAGTAGACACAGAGTTATGGGCCTGCAAAGTATAGTCTAATGCATTTCCTATGGAGGGGTTTGTTTGTTTACGATTAGCTTAATTACTCGACTACTGTTTGTCGTAGCTCAATGTTTTTAGTATGGTTAGATGGGGGACAAATTGGACTATAACATACTCAAAGGACATCCCCATATCTCCAGTAGAAACAGAGTTACGAGCCTGCAACGTATAGTCTAATGCATTTCCTATGGAGGGGGTTTGTTTCGTTACGTTTTGCTTAAGTACTCGGCCCCTGTTTGTCGTAGCCCAAAGTTTTTAGTATGGTTAGATGGGGGACAATTTGGAGTATAACATATCCTAAGGACATCCCCGTATCTCTAGTAGACACAGAGTTATGGGCCTGCAAAGTATAGTCTAATGCATTTCCTATGGAGGGGTTTGTTTGTTTACGATTAGCTTAATTACTCGACTACTGTTTGTCGTAGCTCAATGTTTTTAGTATGGTTAGATGGGGGACAAATTGGACTATAACATACTCAAAGGACATCCCCGTATCTCCAGTAGAAACAGAGTTACGAGCCTGCAAAATATAGTCTAACTCATTTCCTATGGAGGGGGTTTGTTTCTTTACGTTTTGCTTAAGTACTCGGCCCCTGTTTGTCGTAGCCCAAAGTTTTTAGTATGGTTAGATGGGGGACAATTTGGAGTATAACATATCCTAAGGACATCCCCGTATCTCTAGTAGACACAGAGTTATGGGCCTGCAAAGTATAGTCTAATGCATTTCCTATGGAGGGGTTTGTTTGTTTACGATTAGCTTAATTACTCGACTACTGTTTGTCGTAGCTCAATGTTTTTAGTATGGTTAGATGGGGGACAAATTGGACTATAACATACTCAAAGGACATCCCCGTATCTCCAGTAGAAACAGAGTTACGAGCCTGCAAAATATAGTCTAACTCATTTCCTATGGAGGGGGTTTGTTTCTTTACGTTTTGTTTAAGTACTCGGCCCCTGTTTGTCGTAGCCCAAAGTTTTTAGTATGGTTAGATGGGGGACAATTTGGAGTATAACATATCCTAAGGACATCCCCGTATCTCTAGTAGACACAGAGTTATGGGCCTGCAAAGTATAGTCTAATGCATTTCCTATGGAGGGGTTTGTTTGTTTACGATTAGCTTAATTACTCGACTACTGTTTGTCGTAGCTCAATGTTTTTAGTATGGTTAGATGGGGGACAAATTGGACTATAACATACTCAAAGGACATCCCCGTATCTCCAGTAGAAACAGAGTTACGAGCCTGCAAAATATAGTCTAACTCATTTCCTATGGAGGGGGTTTGTTTCTTTACGTTTTGCTTAAGTACTCGGCCCCTGTTATTCGTAGCCCAAAGTTTTTAGTATGGTTAGATGGGGGACAATTTGGAGTATAACATATCCTAAGGACATCCCCGTATCTCTAGTAGACACAGAGTTATGGGCCTGCAAAGTATAGTCTAATGCATTTCCTATGGAGGGGTTTGTTTGTTTACGATTAGCTTAATTACTCGACTACTGTTTGTCGTAGCTCAATGTTTTTAGTATGGTTAGATGGGGGACAAATTGGACTATAACATACTCAAAGGACATCCCCGTATCTCCAGTAGAAACAGAGTTACGAGCCTGCAAAATATAGTCTAACTCATTTCCTATGGAGGGGGTTTGTTTCTTTACGTTTTGCTTAAGTACTCGGCCCCTGTTTGTCGTAGCCCAAAGTTTTTAGTATGGTTAGATGGGGGACAATTTGGAGTATAACGTATCCTAAGGACATCCCCGTATCTCTAGTAGACACAGAGTTATGGGCCTGCAAAGTATAGTCTAATGCATTTCCTATGGAGGGGTTTGTTTGTTTACGATTAGCTTAATTACTCGACTACTGTTTGTCGTAGCTCAATGTTTTTAGTATGGTTAGATGGGGGACAAATTGGACTATAACATACTCAAAGGACATCCCCGTATCTCCAGTAGAAACAGAGTTACGAGCCTGCAAAATATAGTCTAACTCATTTCCTATGGAGGGGGTTTGTTTCTTTACGTTTTGCTTAAGTACTCGGCCCCTGTTTGTCGTAGCCCAAAGTTTTTAGTATGGTTAGATGGGGGAAAATTTGGAGTATAACATATCCTAAGGACATTTCCGTATCTCTAGTAGACACAGAGTTATGGGCCTGCAAAGTATAGTCTAATGCATTTCCTATGGAGGGGTTTGTTTGTTTACGATTAGCTTAATTACTCGACTACTGTTTGTCGTAGCTCAATGTTTTTAGTATGGTTAGATGGGGGACAAATTGGACTATAACATACTCAAAGGACATCCCCATATCTCCAGTAGAAACAGAGTTACGAGCCTGCAACGTATAGTCTAATGCATTTCCTATGGAGGGGGTTTGTTTCGTTACGTTTTGCTTAAGTACTCGGCCCCTGTTTGTCGTAGCCCAAAGTTTTTAGTATGGTTAGATGGGGGACAATTTGGAGTATAACATATCCTAAGGACATCCCCGTATCTCTAGTAGACACAGAGTTATGGGCCTGCAAAGTATAGTCTAATGCATTTCCTATGGAGGGGTTTGTTTGTTTACGATTAGCTTAATTACTCGACTACTGTTTGTCGTAGCTCAATGTTTTTAGTATGGTTAGATGGGGGACAAATTGGACTATAACATACTCAAAGGACATCCCCGTATCTCCAGTAGAAACAGAGTTACGAGCCTGCAAAATATAGTCTAACTCATTTCCTATGGAGGGGGTTTGTTTCTTTACGTTTTGTTTAAGTACTCGGCCCCTGTTTGTCGTAGCCCAAAGTTTTTAGTATGGTTAGATGGGGGACAATTTGGAGTATAACATATCCTAAGGACATCCCCGTATCTCTAGTAGACACAGAGTTATGGGCCTGCAAAGTATAGTCTAATGCATTTCCTATGGAGGGGTTTGTTTGTTTACGATTAGCTTAATTACTCGACTACTGTTTGTCGTAGCTCAATGTTTTTAGTATGGTTAGATGGGGGACAAATTGGACTATAACATACTCAAAGGACATCCCCGTATCTCCAGTAGAAACAGAGTTACGAGCCTGCAAAATATAGTCTAACTCATTTCCTATGGAGGGGGTTTGTTTCTTTACGTTTTGCTTAAGTACTCGGCCCCTGTTATTCGTAGCCCAAAGTTTTTAGTATGGTTAGATGGGGGACAATTTGGAGTATAACATATCCTAAGGACATTCCCGTATCTCTAGTAGACACAGAGTTATGGGCCTGCAAAGTATAGTCTAATGCATTTCCTATGGAGGGGTTTGTTTGTTTACGATTAGCTTAATTACTCGACTACTGTTTGTCGTAGCTCAATGTTTTTAGTATGGTTAGATGGGGGACAAATTGGACTATAACATACTCAAAGGACATCCCCGTATCTCCAGTAGAAACAGAGTTACGAGCCTGCAAAATATAGTCTAACTCATTTCCTATGGAGGGGGTTTGTTTCTTTACGTTTTGCTTAAGTACTCGGCCCCTGTTTGTCGTAGCCCAAAGTTTTTAGTATGGTTAGATGGGGGACAATTTGGAGTATAACATATCCTAAGGACATTCCCGTATCTCTAGTAGACACAGAGTTATGGGCCTGCAAAGTATAGTCTAATGCATTTCCTATGGAGGGGTTTGTTTGTTTACGATTAGCTTAATTACTCGACTACTGTTTGTCGTAGCTCAATGTTTTTAGTATGGTTAGATGGGGGACAAATTGGACTATAACATACTCAAAGGACATCCCCATATCTCCAGTAGAAACAGAGTTACGAGCCTGCAAAGTATAGTCTAATGCATTTCCTATGGAGGGGGTTTGTTTCGTTACGTTTTGCTTAAGTACTCAGCCCCTGTTTGTCGTAGCCCAAAGTTTTTAGTATGGTTAGATGGGGGACAATTTGGAGTATAACATATCCTAAGGACATCCCCGTATCTCTAGTAGACACAGAGTTATGGGCCTGCAAAGTATAGTCTAATGCATTTCCTATGGAGGGGTTTGTTTGTTTACGATTAGCTTAATTACTCGACTACTGTTTGTCGTAGCTCAATGTTTTTAGTATGGTTAGATGGGGGACAAATTGGACTATAACATACTCAAAGGACATCCCCGTATCTCCAGTAGAAACAGAGTTACGAGCCTGCAAAATATAGTCTAACTCATTTCCTATGGAGGGGGTTTGTTTCTTTACGTTTTGCTTAAGTACTTGGCCCCTGTTTGTCGTAGCCCAAAGTTTTTAGTATGGTTAGATGGGGGACAATTTGGAGTATAACATATCCTAAGGACATTCCCGTATCTCTAGTAGACACAGAGTTATGGGCCTGCAAAGTATAGTCTAATGCATTTCCTATGGAGGGGTTTGTTTGTTTACGATTAGCTTAATTACTCGACTACTGTTTGTCGTAGCTCAATGTTTTTAGTATGGTTAGATGGGGGACAAATTGGACTATAACATACTCAAAGGACATCCCCGTATCTCCAGTAGAAACAGAGTTACGAGCCTGCAAAATATAGTCTAACTCATTTCCTATGGAGGGGGTTTGTTTCTTTACGTTTTGCTTAAGTACTCGGCCCCTGTTTGTCGTAGCCCAAAGTTTTTAGTATGGTTAGATGGGGGACAATTTGGAGTATAACATATCCTAAGGACATTCCCGTATCTCTAGTAGACACAGAGTTATGGGCCTGCAAAGTATAGTCTAATGCATTTCCTATGGAGGGGTTTGTTTGTTTACGATTAGCTTAATTACTCGACTACTGTTTGTCGTAGCTCAATGTTTTTAGTATGGTTAAATGGGGGACAAATTGGACTATAACATACTCAAAGGACATCCCCATATCTCCAGTAGAAACAGAGTTACGAGCCTGCAAAGTATAGTCTAATGCATTTCCTATGGAGGGGGTTTGTTTCGTTACGTTTTGCTTAAGTACTCGGCCCCTGTTTGTCGTAGCCCAAAGTTTTTAGTATGGTTAGATGGGGGACAATTTGGAGTATAACATATCCTAAGGACCTCCCCGTATCTCTAGTAGACACAGAGTTATGGGCCTGCAAAGTATAGTCTAATGCATTTCCTATGGAGGGGTTTGTTTGTTTACGATTAGCTTAATTACTCGACTACTGTTTGTCGTAGCTCAATGTTTTTAGTATGGTTAGATGGGGGACAAATTGGACTATAACATACTCAAAGGACATCCCCGTATCTCCAGTAGAAACAGAGTTACGAGCCTGCAAAATATAGTCTAACTCATTTCCTATGGAGGGGGTTTGTTTCTTTACGTTTTGCTTAAGTACTCGGCCCCTGTTTGTCGTAGCCCAAAGTTTTTAGTATGGTTAGATGGGGGACAATTTGGAGTATAACATATCCTAAGGACATTCCCGTATCTCTAGTAGACACAGAGTTATGGGCCTGCAAAGTATAGTCTAATGCATTTCCTATGGAGGGGTTTGTTTGTTTACGATTAGCTTAATTACTCGACTACTGTTTGTCGTAGCTCAATGTTTTTAGTATGGTTAGATGGGGGACAAATTGGACTATAACATACTCAAAGGACATCCCCATATCTCCAGTAGAAACAGAGTTACGAGCCTGCAACGTATAGTCTAATGCATTTCCTATGGAGGGGGTTTGTTTCGTTACGTTTTGCTTAAGTACTCGGCCCCTGTTTGTCGTAGCCCAAAGTTTTTAGTATGGTTAGATGGGGGACAATTTGGAGTATAACATATCCTAAGGACATCCCCGTATCTCTAGTAGACACAGAGTTATGGGCCTGCAAAGTATAGTCTAATGCATTTCCTATGGAGGGGTTTGTTTGTTTACGATTAGCTTAATTACTCGACTACTGTTTGTCGTAGCTCAATGTTTTTAGTATGGTTAGATGGGGGACAAATTGGACTATAACATACTCAAAGGACATCCCCGTATCTCCAGTAGAAACAGAGTTACGAGCCTGCAAAATATAGTCTAACTCATTTCCTATGGAGGGGGTTTGTTTCTTTACGTTTTGCTTAAGTACTCGGCCCCTGTTTGTCGTAGCCCAAAGTTTTTAGTATGGTTAGATGGGGGACAATTTGGAGTATAACATATCCTAAGGACATTCCCGTATCTCTAGTAGACACAGAGTTATGGGCCTGCAAAGTATAGTCTAATGCATTTCCTATGGAGGGGTTTGTTTGTTTACGATTAGCTTAATTACTCGACTACTGTTTGTCGTAGCTCAATGTTTTTAGTATGGTTAGATGGGGGACAAATTGGACTATAACATACTCAAAGGACATCCCCATATCTCCAGTAGAAACAGAGTTACGAGCCTGCAACGTATAGTCTAATGCATTTCCTATGGAGGGGGTTTGTTTCGTTACGTTTTGCTTAAGTAGTCGGCCCCTGTTTGTCGTAGCCCAAAGTTTTTAGTATGGTTAGATGGGGGACAATTTGGAGTATAACATATCCTAAGGACATCCCCGTATCTCTAGTAGACACAGAGTTATGGGCCTGCAAAGTATAGTCTAATGCATTTCCTATGGAGGGGTTTGTTTGTTTACGATTAGCTTAATTACTCGACTACTGTTTGTCGTAGCTCAATGTTTTTAGTATGGTTAGATGGGGGACAAATTGGACTATAACATACTCAAAGGACATCCCCGTATCTCCAGTAGAAACAGAGTTACGAGCCTGCAAAATATAGTCTAACTCATTTCCTATGGAGGGGGTTTGTTTCTTTACGTTTTGCTTAAGTACTCGGCCCCTGTTTGTCGTAGCCCAAAGTTTTTAGTATGGTTAGATGGGGGACAATTTGGAGTATAACATATCCTAAGGACATTCCCGTATCTCTAGTAGACACAGAGTTATGGGCCTGCAAAGTATAGTCTAATGCATTTCCTATGGAGGGGTTTGTTTGTTTACGATTAGCTTAATTACTCGACTACTGTTTGTCGTAGCTCAATGTTTTTAGTATGGTTAGATGGGGGACAAATTGGACTATAACATACTCAAAGGACATCCCCATATCTCCAGTAGAAACAGAGTTACGAGCCTGCAAAGTATAGTCTAATGCATTTCCTATGGAGGGGGTTTGTTTCGTTACGTTTTGCTTAAGTACTCGGCCCCTGTTTGTCTTAGCCCAAAGTTTTTAGTATGGTTAGATGGGGGACAATTTGGAGTATAACATATCCTAAGGACATCCCCGTATCTCTTATAGACACAGAGTTATGGGCCTGCAAAGTATAGTCTAATGCATTTCCTATGGAGGGGTTTGTTTGTTTACGATTAGCTTAATTACTCGACTACTGTTTGTCGTAGCTCAATGTTTTTAGTATGGTTAGATGGGGGACAAATTGGACTATAACATACTCAAAGGACATCCCCGTATCTCCAGTAGAAACAGAGTTACGAGCCTGCAAAATATAGTCTAACTCATTTCCTATGGAGGGGGTTTGTTTCTTTACGTTTTGCTTAAGTACTTGGCCCCTGTTTGTCGTAGCCCAAAGTTTTTAGTATGGTTAGATGGGGGACAATTTGGAGTATAACATATCCTAAGGACATTCCCGTATCTCTAGTAGACACAGAGTTATGGGCCTGCAAAGTATAGTCTAATGCATTTCCTATGGAGGGGTTTGTTTGTTTACGATTAGCTTAATTACTCGACTACTGTTTGTCGTAGCTCAATGTTTTTAGTATGGTTAGATGGGGGACAAATTGGACTATAACATACTCAAAGGACATCCCCGTATCTCCAGTAGAAACAGAGTTACGAGCCTGCAAAATATAGTCTAACTCATTTCCTATGGAGGGGGTTTGTTTCTTTACGTTTTGCTTAAGTACTCGGCCCCTGTTTGTCGTAGCCCAAAGTTTTTAGTATGGTTAGATGGGGGACAATTTGGAGTATAACATATCCTAAGGACATTCCCGTATCTCTAGTAGACACAGAGTTATGGGCCTGCAAAGTATAGTCTAATGCATTTCCTATGGAGGGGTTTGTTTGTTTACGATTAGCTTAATTACTCGACTACTGTTTGTCGTAGCTCAATGTTTTTAGTATGGTTAAATGGGGGACAAATTGGACTATAACATACTCAAAGGACATCCCCATATCTCCAGTAGAAACAGAGTTACGAGCCTGCAAAGTATAGTCTAATGCATTTCCTATGGAGGGGGTTTGTTTCGTTACGTTTTGCTTAAGTACTCGGCCCCTGTTTGTCGTAGCCCAAAGTTTTTAGTATGGTTAGATGGGGGACAATTTGGAGTATAACATATCCTAAGGACCTCCCCGTATCTCTAGTAGACACAGAGTTATGGGCCTGCAAAGTATAGTCTAATGCATTTCCTATGGAGGGGTTTGTTTGTTTACGATTAGCTTAATTACTCGACTACTGTTTGTCGTAGCTCAATGTTTTTAGTATGGTTAGATGGGGGACAAATTGGACTATAACATACTCAAAGGACATCCCCGTATCTCCAGTAGAAACAGAGTTACGAGCCTGCAAAATATAGTCTAACTCATTTCCTATGGAGGGGGTTTGTTTCTTTACGTTTTGCTTAAGTACTCGGCCCCTGTTTGTCGTAGCCCAAAGTTTTTAGTATGGTTAGATGGGGGACAATTTGGAGTATAACATATCCTAAGGACATTCCCGTATCTCTAGTAGACACAGAGTTATGGGCCTGCAAAGTATAGTCTAATGCATTTCCTATGGAGGGGTTTGTTTGTTTACGATTAGCTTAATTACTCGACTACTGTTTGTCGTAGCTCAATGTTTTTAGTATGGTTAGATGGGGGACAAATTGGACTATAACATACTCAAAGGACATCCCCATATCTCCAGTAGAAACAGAGTTACGAGCCTGCAACGTATAGTCTAATGCATTTCCTATGGAGGGGGTTTGTTTCGTTACGTTTTGCTTAAGTACTCGGCCCCTGTTTGTCGTAGCCCAAAGTTTTTAGTATGGTTAGATGGGGGACAATTTGGAGTATAACATATCCTAAGGACATCCCCGTATCTCTAGTAGACACAGAGTTATGGGCCTGCAAAGTATAGTCTAATGCATTTCCTATGGAGGGGTTTGTTTGTTTACGATTAGCTTAATTACTCGACTACTGTTTGTCGTAGCTCAATGTTTTTAGTATGGTTAGATGGGGGACAAATTGGACTATAACATACTCAAAGGACATCCCCGTATCTCCAGTAGAAACAGAGTTACGAGCCTGCAAAATATAGTCTAACTCATTTCCTATGGAGGGGGTTTGTTTCTTTACGTTTTGCTTAAGTACTCGGCCCCTGTTTGTCGTAGCCCAAAGTTTTTAGTATGGTTAGATGGGGGACAATTTGGAGTATAACATATCCTAAGGACATTCCCGTATCTCTAGTAGACACAGAGTTATGGGCCTGCAAAGTATAGTCTAATGCATTTCCTATGGAGGGGTTTGTTTGTTTACGATTAGCTTAATTACTCGACTACTGTTTGTCGTAGCTCAATGTTTTTAGTATGGTTAGATGGGGGACAAATTGGACTATAACATACTCAAAGGACATCCCCATATCTCCAGTAGAAACAGAGTTACGAGCCTGCAACGTATAGTCTAATGCATTTCCTATGGAGGGGGTTTGTTTCGTTACGTTTTGCTTAAGTAGTCGGCCCCTGTTTGTCGTAGCCCAAAGTTTTTAGTATGGTTAGATGGGGGACAATTTGGAGTATAACATATCCTAAGGACATCCCCGTATCTCTAGTAGACACAGAGTTATGGGCCTGCAAAGTATAGTCTAATGCATTTCCTATGGAGGGGTTTGTTTGTTTACGATTAGCTTAATTACTCGACTACTGTTTGTCGTAGCTCAATGTTTTTAGTATGGTTAGATGGGGGACAAATTGGACTATAACATACTCAAAGGACATCCCCGTATCTCCAGTAGAAACAGAGTTACGAGCCTGCAAAATATAGTCTAACTCATTTCCTATGGAGGGGGTTTGTTTCTTTACGTTTTGCTTAAGTACTCGGCCCCTGTTTGTCGTAGCCCAAAGTTTTTAGTATGGTTAGATGGGGGACAATTTGGAGTATAACATATCCTAAGGACATTCCCGTATCTCTAGTAGACACAGAGTTATGGGCCTGCAAAGTATAGTCTAATGCATTTCCTATGGAGGGGTTTGTTTGTTTACGATTAGCTTAATTACTCGACTACTGTTTGTCGTAGCTCAATGTTTTTAGTATGGTTAGATGGGGGACAAATTGGACTATAACATACTCAAAGGACATCCCCATATCTCCAGTAGAAACAGAGTTACGAGCCTGCAAAGTATAGTCTAATGCATTTCCTATGGAGGGGGTTTGTTTCGTTACGTTTTGCTTAAGTACTCGGCCCCTGTTTGTCTTAGCCCAAAGTTTTTAGTATGGTTAGATGGGGGACAATTTGGAGTATAACATATCCTAAGGACATCCCCGTATCTCTTATAGACACAGAGTTATGGGCCTGCAAAGTATAGTCTAATGCATTTCCTATGGAGGGGTTTGTTTGTTTACGATTAGCTTAATTACTCGACTACTGTTTGTCGTAGCTCAATGTTTTTAGTATGGTTAGATGGGGGACAAATTGGACTATAACATACTCAAAGGACATCCCCGTATCTCCAGTAGAAACAGAGTTACGAGCCTGCAAAATATAGTCTAACTCATTTCCTATGGAGGGGGTTTGTTTCTTTACGTTTTGCTTAAGTACTCGGCCCCTGTTTGTCGTAGCCCAAAGTTTTTAGTATGGTTAGATGGGGGACAATTTGGAGTATAACATATCCTAAGGACATTCCCGTATCTCTAGTAGACACAGAGTTATGGGCCTGCAAAGTATAGTCTAATGCATTTCCTATGGAGGGGTTTGTTTGTTTACGATTAGCTTAATTACTCGACTACTGTTTGTCGTAGCTCAATGTTTTTAGTATAGTTAGATGGGGGACAAATTGGACTATAACATACTCAAAGGACATCCCCGTATCTCCAGTAGAAACAGAGTTACGAGCCTGCAAAATATAGTCTAACTCATTTCCTATGGAGGGGGTTTGTTTCTTTACGTTTTGCTTAAGTACTCGGCCCCTGTTTGTCGTAGCCCAAAGTTTTTAGTATGGTTAGATGGGGGACAATTTGGAGTATAACATATCCTAAGGACATTCCCGTATCTCTAGTAGACACAGAGTTATGGGCCTGCAAAGTATAGTCTAATGCATTTCCTATGGAGGGGTTTGTTTGTTTACGATTAGCTTAATTACTCGACTACTGTTTGTCGTAGCCCAAAGTTTTTTAGTATGGTTAGATGGGGGACAATTTGGACTATAACATATCCTAAGGACATCCCCGTATCTCTAGTAGACACAGAGTTATGGGCCTGCAAAGTATAGTCTAATGCATTTCCTATGGAGGGGTTTGTTTGTTTACGATTAGCTTAATTACTCGACTACTGTTTGTCGTAGCTCAATGTTTTAGTATGGTTAGATGGGGGACAAATTGGACTATAACATACTCAAAGGACATCCCCGTATCTCCAGTAGAAACAGAGTTACGAGCCTGCAAAATATAGTCTAACTCATTTCCTATGGAGGGGGTTTGTTTCTTTACGTTTTGCTTAAGTACTCGGCCCCTGTTTGTCGTAGCCCAAAGTTTTTAGTATGGTTAGATGGGGGACAATTTGGAGTATAACATATCCTAAGGACATCCCCGTATCTCTAGTAGACACAGAGTTATGGGCCTGCAAAGTATAGTCTAATGCATTTCCTATGGAGGGGTTTGTTTGTTTACGATTAGCTTAATTACTCGACTACTGTTTGTCGTAGCTCAATGTTTTTAGTATGGTTAGATGGGGGACAAATTGGACTATAACATACTCAAAGGACATCCCCGTATCTCCAGTAGAAACAGAGTTACGAGCCTGCAAAATATAGTCTAACTCATTTCCTATGGAGGGGGTTTGTTTCTTTACGTTTTGCTTAAGTACTCGGCCCCTGTTTGTCGTAGCCCAAAGTTTTTAGTATGGTTAGATGGGGGACAATTTGGAGTATAACATATCCTAAGGACATTCCCGTATCTCTAGTAGACACAGAGTTATGGGCCTGCAAAGTATAGTCTAATGCATTTCCTATGGAGGGGTTTGTTTGTTTACGATTAGCTTAATTACTCGACTACTGTTTGTCGTAGCTCAATGTTTTTAGTATGGTTAAATGGGGGACAAATTGGACTATAACATACTCAAAGGACATCCCCATATCTCCAGTAGAAACAGAGTTACGAGCCTGCAAAGTATAGTCTAATGCATTTCCTATGGAGGGGGTTTGTTTCGTTACGTTTTGCTTAAGTACTCGGCCCCTGTTTGTCGTAGCCCAAAGTTTTTAGTATGGTTAGATGGGGGACAATTTGGAGTATAACATATCCTAAGGACATCCCCGTATCTCTAGTAGACACAGAGTTATGGGCCTGCAAAGTATAGTCTAATGCATTTCCTATGGAGGGGTTTGTTTGTTTACGATTAGCTTAATTACTCGACTACTGTTTGTCGTAGCTCAATGTTTTTAGTATGGTTAGATGGGGGACAAATTGGACTATAACATACTCAAAGGACATCCCCGTATCTCCAGTAGAAACAGAGTTACGAGCCTGCAAAATATAGTCTAACTCATTTCCTATGGAGGGGGTTTGTTTCTTTACGTTTTGCTTAAGTACTCGGCCCCTGTTTGTCGTAGCCCAAAGTTTTTAGTATGGTTAGATGGGGGACAATTTGGAGTATAACATATCCTAAGGACATTCCCGTATCTCTAGTAGACACAGAGTTATGGGCCTGCAAAGTATAGTCTAATGCATTTCCTATGGAGGGGTTTGTTTGTTTACGATTAGCTTAATTACTCGACTACTGTTTGTCGTAGCTCAATGTTTTTAGTATGGTTAGATGGCGGACAAATTGGACTATAACATACTCAAAGGACATCCCCATATCTCCAGTAGAAACAGAGTTACGAGCCTGCAAAGTATAGTCTAATGCATTTCCTATGGAGGTGGTTTGTTTCGTTACGTTTTGCTTAAGTACTCGGCCCCTGTTTGTCGTAGCCCAAAGTTTTTAGTATGGTTAGATGGGGGACAATTTGGAGTATAACATATCCTAAGGACATTCCCGTATCTCTAGTAGACACAGAGTTATGGGCCTGCAAAGTATAGTCTAATGCATTTCCTATGGAGGGGTTTGTTTGTTTACGATTAGCTTAATTACTCGACTACTGTTTGTCGTAGCTCAATGTTTTTAGTATGGTTAGATGGGGGACAAATTGGACTATAACATACTCAAAGGACATCCCCGTATCTCCAGTAGAAACAGAGTTACGAGCCTGCAAAATATAGTCTAACTCATTTCCTATGGAGGGGGTTTGTTTCTTTACGTTTTGCTTAAGTACTCGGCCCCTGTTTGTCGTAGCCCAAAGTTTTTAGTATGGTTAGATGGGGGACAATTTGGACTATAACATATCCTAAGGACATCCCTGTATCTCTAGTAGACACAGAGTTATGGGCCTGCAAAGTATAGTCTAATGCATTTCCTATGGAGGGGTTTGTTTGTTTACGATTAGCTTAATTACTCGACTACTGTTTGTCGTAGCTCAATGTTTTTAGTATGGTTAAATGGGGGACAAATTGGACTATAACATACTCAAAGGACATCCCCGTATCTCCAGTAGAAACAGAGTTACGAGCCTGCAAAGTATAGTCTAATGCATTTTCTATGGAGGGGTTTGTTTGTTCACGTATTGCTTAATTACTTGACCCTGTTCTTTCGATTAAAAATAATAACATATCTTTAGTGTAGCGGTTATCGCATCCGCCTCACTCTCGGAAGGCCACACGTTCGAAACCGCGAAGTTTTTTTTGCTTGGAACATGCAAAGACCTTTATAATTATCCGAACATTTGTGTCAAGGTCACATTATTTACATCCCCGTATCTCTGGTAGAACCAGAGTTACGAGCCTCCAGAATTTAGTCTAATGTATTTCCTATGGAGGGGTTTGTTTGTTTACGATTAGCTTAATTACTCGACTACTGTTTGTCGTAGCCCTAATTCTTAGTATGGCTAGATGGGGGACAAATTGGTCTATAACATACTCAAAGGACATCCCCGTATCTCCAGTAGAAACAGAGTTACGAGCCTGCAAAGTATATTAATAAAAACTGTCATTGTAGACAAAGACTGGAAAGTGTAAAGATAAGGTTTGAAAATGAACTGCCTGAAGTAACAGATATTAAAATTTTCACTTTTGAAGACATCATTATAAAACATCAATTATTTTAAAAAATTCTTATCTTACTTTTTTTCAATAAAATTACTTCGGGAAAGTATTTTAAAAAGGAACATGCGCGTTATTTTGAAAATACTACGGCTTTACATTTTATTTTTTATCAAAAATTTAAAATTAGGTAGAAAATTCGACCCTATAACGACAGAAAATCGTTGAGAGCTTATAAAATATAAACCGTATTAAAACTTTACAAAACGTATTCTTAAATTGTAAAGCTTTCAAAGTATTAAATATTAACGTGCTGTGTTGCTCTCAAAGATCACGATCAATCTACAGATCTTTTCGACACTAATAACTAAATCACAAAGAAAAGGCCTATATTATTTTCCGCTTCGCAATATTTTCAATTTTAAAATATAAAAATTTAAACTCTTCAAGAGAAATCTTTTCAGATATCCAAGCATTTGAATCTCCTAGAATCAAATGTTAGTTGAAAGTAAAACCAGTACCAAGATAGTATCCCTTAAACCCTTCTAGGTGACAACTACTATTGAGGACAAAATACTTGGGTAAATATGAAATTTTGGTGAAAAAAAGTAAGATAAGAATTTTTTAAAATAATTGATGTTTTATAATGATGTCTTCAAAAGTGAAAATTTTAATATCTGTTACTTCAGGCAGTTCATTTTCAAACCTTATCTTTTACACTTTCCAGTCTTTGTCTACAATGACAGTTTTTATTAATATCTGTCACTTCAGTCTTCATATTAATTAAAATTGTTTAGAAAATATGGGAGAAAAAGTCCTAGGGCGTTGCGCGTTCACCGGTAATCTAGCTTAAATACCAGCCGTCGGTAATGCGACTAAATCACCGGTCGTCGGTAATCTAGCTTAATCACCGGTCGTCGGTAATCTAGCTTAATCACCGGTCGTCGGTAATCTAGCTTAATCACCGGTCGTCGGTAATCTAGCTTAATCACCGGTCGTCGGTAATCTAGCTTAATCACCGGTCGTCGGTAATCTAGCTTAATCACCGGTCGTCGGTAATCTAGCTTAATCACCGGTCGTCGGTAATCTAGCTTAATCACCGGTCGTCGGTAATCTAGCTTAATTACCGGTCGTCGGTAATCTAGCTTAATTACCGGTCGTCGGTAATCTAGCTTAATTACCGGTCGTCGGTAATCTAGCTTAATTTCCGGTCGTCGGTAATCTAGCTTAATTACCGGTCGTCGGTAATCTAGCTTAATTACCGGTCGTCGGTAATCTAGCTTAATTACCAGTCGTCGGTAATCTAGCTTAATCACCGGTCGTCGGTAATCTAGCTTAATCACCGGTCGTCGGTAATCTAGCTTAATCACCGGTCGTCGGTAATCTAGCTTAATCACCGGTCGTCGGTAATCTAGCTTAATCACCGGTCGTCGGTAATCTAGCTTAATCACCGGTCGTCGGTAATCTAGCTTAATCACCGGTCGTCGGTAATCTAGCTTAATCACCGGTCGTCGGTAATCTAGCTTAATCACCGGTCGTCGGTAATCTAGCTTAATCACCGGTCGTCGGTAATCTAGCTTAATCACCGGTCGTCGGTAATCTAGCTTAATTACCGGTCGTCGGTAATCTAGCTTAATTACCGGTCGTCGGTAATCTAGCTTAATTACCGGTCGTCGGTAATCTAGCTTAATTACCGGTCGTCGGTAATCTAGCTTAATTACCGGTCGTCGGTAATCTAGCTTAATCACCGGTCGTCGGTAATCTAGCTTAATTACCGGTCGTCGGTAATCTAGCTTAATCACCGGTCGTCGGTAATCTAGCTTAATCACCGGTCGTCGGTAATCTAGCTTAATTACCGGTCGTCGGTAATCTAGCTTAATTACCGGTCGTCTGTAATCTAGCTTAATCACCGGTCGTCGGTAATCTAGCTTAATCACCGGTCGTCGGTAATCTAGCTTAATCACCGGTCGTCGGTAATCTAGCTTAATTACCGGTCGTCGGTAATCTAGCTTAATTACCGGTCGTCGGTAATCTAGCTTAATTACCGGTCGTCGGTAATCTAGCTTAATTACCGGTCGTCGGTAATCTAGCTTAATTACCGGTCGTCGGTAATCTAGCTTAATTACCGGTCGTCGGTAATCTAGCTTAATTACCGGTCGTCGGTAATCTAGCTTAATTACCGGTCGTCGGTAATCTAGCTTAATTACCGGTCGTCGGTAATCTAGCTTAATTACCGGTCGTCGGTAATCTAGCTTAATTACCGGTCGTCGGTAATCTAGCTTAATTACCGGTCGTCGGTAATCTAGCTTAATTACCGGTCGTCGGTAATCTAGCTTAATCACCGGTCGTCGGTAATCTAGCTTAATTACCGGTCGTCGGTAATCTAGCTTAATTACCGGTCGTCGGTAATCTAGCTTAATTACCGGTCGTCGGTAATCTAGCTTAATTACCGGTCGTCGGTAATCTAGCTTAATTACCGGTCGTCGGTAATCTAGCTTAATTACCGGTCGTCGGTAATCTAGCTTATTTACCAGTCGTCGGTAACCCTTAATTGGTAATCTAGATTAATTACCCTTAATTGGTAATCTAGATTAATTACCCTTTATTGGTAATCTAGATTAATTACCCTTAATTGGTAATCTAGATTAATTACCCTTAATTGGTAATCTAGATTAATTACCCTTAATTGGTTATCTAGATTAATTACCCTTAATTGGTAATCTAGATTAATTACCCTTAATTGGTAATCTAGATTAATTACCCCTTAATTGGTAATCTAGATTAATTACCCTTAATTGGTTATCTAGATTAATTACCCTTAATTGGTAATCTAGATTAATTACCCTTAATTGGTAATCTAGATTAATTACCCTTAATTGGTAATCTAGATTAATTACCCCTTAATTGGTAATCTAGATTAATTACCCTTAATTGATAATCTAGATTAATAACCCTTAATTGGTAATCTAAATTAATTACCCTTAATTGATAATCTAGATTAATTACCCTTAATTGATAATATTAATTACCCTTAATTGATAATCTAGATTAATTACCCTTAATTGGTTATTTAATTAGTAACCCTTAATTCGTTATCTAGTTTAATAACCTCTAATTGGTAGTCTAGTTTAATTACCTCTAATTGATAATTTATTTTAAGAACGTTTAATTGGTAAACTACTTTAATTACTTAAATTCGTAATCTAGTTTATTTATCTTTAATTGGGAGTCTAGTTTAATTATCTCTTTTTGATAATCCAGAATAATTAGCAGGGAAAAGTTAAAATGTTTATTAAGCTAGTCTGAATTTGACTATATCCGCGACAATTTAGACCCGTGTGTTTTGAAGGCGTCGCTGTAGCGGCCGCGTCAACGTCACTGCAGCAATATTAAAGCCGTCTTATCTCACTATCGATAGGCCATTCCAACCAAAAGGCATTAAGAAGAAACAATCGGATTATTATGAGGCAACTATACGAGAGAATAGAACGCCAGTATGAGCTACAAAGATGGCGGCCACTGTTAAGGCGGGGGAGCCTAGTTTCTACGTTTTCTCTCTTTTTTTGGGGGAGGAATACCTGTCAATCTTTGATTTTGTATGCTTAAAGAATTTTTGGTAGGAGTAAATTTATAAAGACCATAATATAATGTAAAAAGTTATTTTCTTTAAAAGTTCTAATATTAAAGATAAGTTCTCAATTTGTAGGCTTATAAATGAAAACCATGATATAAAGTGAGAAATATTTATTTCACAAGAACAATGACGACTAATTTGTGTTAATAAAAATGTCTGCAGACAAAGCCCCAGTCAATTAAAATATATACAATTTTACAAATTTAAAATTATTTAATGTAACCATAAGGTGCTGTAGTATAATCGGGGAAAACGCGAACTTTATCCACGACCACCTGATATGTTTTGGTCTGTTCTATCGTAATTAAAGTATGATTAGGTAGGCGACGTATTTGGGGTCCAATGGGTACCTGCACAGCGTTTATTTCGGGTTTCCCATAATGTAAAGTGAAAAAATGAAGACCATAATATAAAGTGAAAAGTTATATATATATATACAAACAAATAAATTTTTTCAAATTTAAATTCAATTAAGATAACCGTATGGTGTGGTAGTATAATCGGGGAAAACTCTGACTTTGTCGACGACTACTTGATATATTTTTGTTTGATCTATTGTAATGAGGGTATGATTAGGCAGGCGACGTATTTGGGGGCCAATGGGTACTTGGATAGAATACCGCCTTGTTTAGTCTCTAAAATTACTAACATTATTAAAGTTAAAGGATTCTACTTAAACACATCTACTGAAAATTATGTTAATTTTGATATCCTGAAAAAATTATTAGGGGTGAACAACCAGGGGAAACCTGAAATAAACGCTGTACAGGTACCCATTGGACCCCAAATACGACGGCTACCCAATCATACTTTAATTACGATAGAACAGACCAAAACATATCAGGTGGTCGTAGATAAAGTTCGCGTTTTCCCCGATTATACTACAGCACCTTATGGTTACATTAAATAATTTTAAATTTGTAAAATTGTATATATTTTAATTGACTGGTGGTTTGTTTGCTGACTTTTCTATTAACACAAATTAGTCTTCATTGTTCTTGTGAGATAAATATTTCTCACCTTATATTATGGTCTTTATAAATTTATTCTTACATTTAAGCATACAAAATCAAATATTGACAGGTGTTCCTCCAAAAAAAAAGAGAGAAAACGCAAAAACTAGGCTCCCCCGCCTTAACAGTGGCCGCCATCTTTGTGGGTTTTCCAGGTTTTTCGTCACGAATCCCATCTTGCCCAGACCGTTTTGAACAGAATTAGGGACTCATTTGCTCAATCTCATATTCAACCACCTACTCCACAACCAAATCTCAACAATCAACTGTAAGTGAAAACACCGAATAACTTTATCATACCTTCAAAGTCAAAACTAAAGATCTCGAAAAATTAGTTTTAGAACTCTACGCGAGAAAACGACTTAACGCGTTGTATATCAAAGAACAACTTAATGCCTTGCGTAAGATTTAAAAATAATATCTCACGCGGTAATCTAAAACACGATCTCCGACATTGGTGGACATTCTTTGCGACAGGTCTTTACGGCTTGAAAGGTGATGACCTAATCATCTTTATCGAGAGATTTTCTTGGAAGCCTGGGGTTGATATTTAGCCTGAGGGTATATTGACTGATGCTTATTTTATTGTCCTTTCTTCAATTGGCTACATACCAGGTGGTTTAGGACCTTAAAAGGGGGCGTGGCTAAACCATTTGTATTGTTATCAATGGAATCTGTATTTGGAGTGATTTATGACTCACACAAACGTGTTAAGACATTCCATCGGCTTTTTAGCCATATCGTAGTATACGATAGGCTCTTAGTTTGACCCGAGCCGTAGTAGTACTAGTAGTCGTGGCCGGAGTTTTCGCTTTCGTTATCGTCAGATTTTAGCTTAAAAGGAACTTTATATTACCACAACCCACCCATTGGGGTAACTGGGCTCGGTTAGAGATTTAATTTTAATTAAAATTTTTTCAAGTCAGACCCGGGAATCGAACCCGGGACGCTGGCGCAGTAGACAGTCATTCTAACCACTAAACCATAGAGACTTGATAGAAGCTCCGAGTTTTTTATTATTTATTTTTATCTCTAAAATGTCGGGGTGATGTGGGGTGGGGTACCTCTTAGTCTGTGGGGTCGGATACTTTTGAATTTTTATCTGTGGGGTCGGATACTTATGAATTTGTATGTTTGGGGTTTTTATATTTATTTTCATTTTATGTATGTGCTAATTAAATAGTTAACGATTTTCCCAGTTTTTCGTTCTCGTTCGGTAGGTATCGTCATCTATGTTATGTTTGACTGGAACGTTTTGGCGGTTAATTCAAATGTGGGTTTAGATAGACCTAACATAGTGTTAAATGAGCGTTATGCGTTTGATCATTTTAGCATTGCTAAAGGTAATTCGAGGGGATAATCACTAAAATGAGTAATTACTATAACTAAACTTTCTCTTTCAAAAGTTTCTGGGCATAAGTCCTTGTTAGAAATTTATAAGATGCGATAAGTGTACATCGGCATAAGTCTGTTTTAAACTCATCGAGGGGATTATCAATAAAAACTATCTGTTCACTCATTATTTATTTATTTATTTATTTATTTAGCAATTGGCGAGGTGGTGCGTGGTCACTGAGCCAGTAAGGCCCCTGTGTGACCGCCCTCTAAAAAAAACAATAATGAGAATAACAATAATAAGACAGCGATACACGGCAGAGAAATACAAAGCAAAAAAAAAAAAATTAATTATAATAATAATGATAATAATAAAAGTAATAATAATAATGATAATAATAAAAGTAATAATAATAATGATAATAATAAAAGTAATAATAATAATAAGAATAATAAATAAGATCAAACAGAAAGGGCTAAGAATAACAATGACAAAGCGAAAGTTCAGGGAACCTAAAACACATGGGGGCACAAACAGTCACGAAAGTAGGAGCAGTTAAGGCCGGGTTGCTGGTGTTGTCAGCCAGTTCATGACCGCGTGACGGAATGGCTTGCGATCGGGTACTAAAACTAAGTCAGCAGGCAGAGAATTCCAGTCGTTGATAACCCGTGTTGTGAAATGGTTCTGTTTGGCACTCGTTCGCACCTTCGGCTTCCTTAGTTTGAGGGAGTGACCCCGGGTACGGCCCAAAGGGGCGGGACTGAAATAGTCCATGAGCGGGGAAGAAACGCGACCGTAGTGAAGATCGTGAAGACAAACTAGATCGTTAGCGCGATGACGCACCGCAGGAGTCACCAGACCCAGTTTCGCGTCGCGCGCGGTGGGGGTGAGAGCTCCACAACCTTGAGTGATCTTCGTGAACCTGTTGTGGGCTTTGTTTAGACGGACCCTGGGGCCCTCTTGAGCCGGACGCCAAATAACCGACGCGAAATCGAGAGACGGGAGCACGAGAGAGTTGTAAATTGTGCGCATAAGGCGCGGCGAACGAAAATAAAAGTTACGTTTTATTAGCCCTGTTATAGAGTTTACACGGTTAGCAGTTGTGGCTGAGTGCTGAGAGAAGGTGAGGCGCGAGTCCACGAGAGTTCCCAAATCGCGAGCACAGGAGGTGAGGGGAATGGGCACACCATTGACGTAGTAGGGGTGTTGAGGGTTACGTGAACCAAGATGGAGCACTTCGCACTTCGACGCGTTAAAGACTAGGCCATAGCGAGAAGCCCAGCTGATGACGGCATCAAGGTCCTCTTGAAGAAGCCCACAGTCGGAGCCGCCCCCTATGGCCCTCGACAATTTGGAATCGTCGGCGAAGAGGAGAATCAGGGAGTGACGGACCACGGTTGGCAAGGAGTTTATAAATATACCGAACAGCAGGGGTCCAAGGACCGAACCTTGGGGGACCCCACTGCTCAGACCGAGAGGCAGGGAGGACTTTCCCTGGTACACCACACGCTGAGTTCGACCAGAGACGAAGGAGGTGAGCCACCGGAGAGCAGTGCTTGTTACCCGTGCCCTAAGTAGGCCCTCTAGAATGCCTTGTGTGGGGATGGTGTCGAAGGCCTTAGCAAGATCCAAATATATGACGTCGACCGACAGGCCTTGGTCCAACCAGTCCACCCACGAGTGAGTGGCTTTGAGGAGGTTGGAGGAGCACGAGTGGTTCGCGCGGAAGCCGTGCTGGGCCGGGTGGAGGAAGCCGATCGCGGATAGATGGGCGTCAATCTGCGCCTTCACGATACGTTCGCAGAGTTTGCAGACAATGCTGGTCAGGCTGATTGGGCGGTAATTGGCGGCGGTGGTACGGTCACCCTTTTTAAAAATGGGGGTCACGTTAGCCGTGGTCCATGCACGGGGGACCGAACCGACCTCGAACGTGAGGTTGAACAAAGTCGTCAGGGGCACGGAGAGCGGTAAGGCCAGGGCACGAAGCAAGAATGGATGTAAGTTGTCGGGACCAGCGGACTTAGAGGCATCCAACGCACGTAGCTCCTTCAGGACCGCGGCTGGCTGGCAAGCGAAGGCCGCCAGGGTAGGTTCAGCGTCGCCGTATGTCACCGTAGGGTCCACGAGAGCGGCCGTGTTAGACGCAACCCTGGAGAAATGGACGTTGAAGAGTGTCGCGATTTCAGTGGGGTCGGTGGTAAGGGTCCCGTCTGAGCGGAGGAGCTCCTTTATCGCGAACTTGCACTTACGCTTGCTGTTTACGTGAGCGTAGAAGGCTTTGGGGTTGGAGGTGATTTGCGAGGCCAGTCGAGCCTCGAGCTTCCGCTTGACTTTGCGCTGAGCGCGGTGGAGAGCGTTGCGAGCTCGTTGAAAGGCCACGTAGGCCTGGTTCAGGAGGGCCGGGCTGGCGTGGCGACGTTTAAGTCGAACAAAGCGACGGTACGTGACACGTTTACGGACAAAAGATTGGTTCGAGCGAGCTACGGTGGGAGGCTTGTACCGTCGAACCGATCGAAACGGCACAAAGAGAGAGACACCGCGGTCGAGAAGCGACACGAAGTTGGTCCAGCACTCGTCTACCGATCGTGACGAGAAGACGGTGGTCCAGTCGACTTGCATTAGGAAGTCAATAAAAGCAACGTAGTCGCCTTTAAAGTAATCGCGAAGGAGGCGGGGCCTCGTGGGTGGCGGAGAGGAGCAAAAGGACACCTTGAGTAAGAGCACATCGTGATCACTCTTTCCCACGCCAGGGAGGTTCTGAATGTCAAACACCAGGTCGGGGTCCGTGGTTAGGGCCAAGTCAAGGGTACCCGGAGTACCGTTGGGGCCACCCTGGCGGGTCGGGTTTTTGATTGGCTGGCAGAAGTGGTGATCCATTACGGCTTCCAAAAAGACCCTTGCGTTAGGGCACGCGCCAACCTCAAGGGAATACGTTGTCCAGTCGATGTGACGATAATTAAAGTCACCCAAAATGATCGAGCCCAAATCCCGCGAGGAGCAATAGTCACTGATGGACTGCAACGCTACCAGAGTCGGAGCGTGGTTGTCGTATGACGGCGAACGGTAAATGACGCATACCAGGAGGGCCGATGCCCCATTTCCGGACAAGACTGTTAAAATATCGAGACCTAGGTCAACAGACCAGCGGGACAAGGTGACAGGATCGAAGAGCGGGACCGCGCGGGACGTGTATAGGTCCGAGACATAGAGAGCCACGCCCCCACCATTAGTAGGGGCAAGACGGTCGTGGCGAAACAAGGCAAACGAAGGGATCGATTTTTCACAGTCCAAAGTTTCTGGCTTCAGCCAGGTTTCGGTGACGGCCACGAAGCTAACCTTATGGCGACGGACAAGAGTGGCGAGTTCGTCAAAGACGTACTGACTGTTCATACTTCGTACGTTGGATAAGAGCGCGACAGCATGACCTGGGGACGCAGGGCTGGGATGGAAAGAGCACGCGTTCGGGTCGAGGCGGTGATCTGACACAATTGGGACGGTAGCGTGGTGCACGGTAGCGACAGCCGGCGCGAGGGCGGACGTGGAGGGAGTTGGCGCGAGGGCGGACGTTGAAGGTGTTGGCGCGAGGGCGGACGTTGAAGGTGTTGGCGCGAGGGCGGACGTTGAAGGTGTTGGCGCGAGGGCGGACGTTGAAGGTGTTGGCGCGAGGGCGGACGTTGAAGGTGGTGGCGCGAGGGCGGACGTTGAAGGTGGTGGCGCGAGGGCGGACGTTGAAGATGTTGGCGAAAGAAGCGACGGTAACAAGTTGAGAGTGGTACAAACGGAGGACTGGGGGTCGGTGCTGGCAGATGAGACAGGAGGTGAGCGCGCTACGTCTACCGGCGAAAACGCGGGGCCAAAGAGTTTTTTAAGGATGCGTTAGGCTCAGCCCGGTAGACCATATCGACCGGAAATGGTAAACCCTGTACCGGAGCGGAACGCGGTGGACGATACGCATAGGCCGGGTGAGGTGCCGCATAAAAGGACATAGGGCTGGTAGCGGTTGGGTCTCGCGACGGCGGCGAGGGTGGGACGGGAACGACAGAGTTATTGCGGATGGCAAGGTGAGATTCCCCAGCTTGCAGGCGGACGTTAAGTTCATCCCGGGCGCGGCGATAATGCTCCAGTTGTTGGGGAGTTTGGTCAATTCTGGCCGCCAGACTATAGGAGGGATCCGAAGCACGACGTTGCTTGATAAGATTCAAGAAAGCCCATTTGGCCATCGTGTGGGGAAAAATGACTAGAATGGGTCGCGGGCGAGCACCGCTGGATCGCGGAAGCGACCCTATGCGGTGGAAAGGGGTATCATTGCGAACTCTACACGAGGAGAACAATTCGACCAGGACACCCAGTTCAGCCTCCGGAGATAAGTCCTCTGGAACGCCAAACAGGATGGCATTTAGCCGTCGAGACTGTTGAGCAAGGTCTTCCGGGGTGACGTAACCCTCGAGGGGGGAGGATTGTGCCGGACCACGGAGCTTCTCCACCAGCGAATTTTCCAGGGAAGTGAGACTCTCCTTGAAGCCCGAGGAGATACCGCGGACTTCCTCGGCGAGAGAGGTTATAGAAGAGCCGTTACGTGCAATGGCGGAGTCGAGCGAGTCCAATCGGCGCGTGTTCTCCGCGGAGGAGGCATGCAGCAGGTCCTGCGCGGAAGCGAGACTGTCGTAACTAGTTTTAAGGTCGGCCTCGAACCTGGAAATTTTCGAGGTCGCCTGCTCAATTTTAAGTTTTTGATCGTTCTGGGCCGCCTGGCAACCCTGTAGGCGAGACCCGAGATCAGCGAGCGAGGATTGAATGGAGGCATAATCCGGCGGGGGAGAAAAGTCCCCAAGTTTGAGTTCCAGCTCATCCACCTTTGCGTGGATGTCGCGCAGAGAGAATTTAAGAAACGGGTTACATTGAGCGCACAACCAGTGAAAGCGAGAGTCGTTCGTGACCCCTGCATACACTGCATCGGGAATGTCGACACAAGGGGCGTGAAACCATTCACCGCAATCCTCGCATTGGATACTGTTCGAATCTTCCTCGATACGGCCCCCGCAGGGCGAACAGAGGGAAAGGTCTGAGCCGGTCGTTGCAGCGAGAGCGCCCGCTGACACGCTAGTCGTCGGAGAGAGGGATTTCTCTTTCTTGCCCTTCATAGTGGAATGACCCTTGAGGGGTGTGAACCGAAAGGGGGGAACCAGGTAGAATCAAAAAATGGCGGCGATCCGAGCAAAAGGGGAGAATAAAACGCGGCGTTACCGTCGAGCCCGGCCCAGCCAGGCAGCACGAAGGGGAGAACGCCGGAGCGAGAGTCGCCGGCGAACACGTGGGCACGTAAGGTTTACACGGGTACGGGAAACGAGTGTAGAATAACCATTAAAGTAACCAACATTAAATTAAACAAAATAAAACAAAGCTGGGTGGCAAACAACGGTACTCACTGACTTTCGCGGGACGCTAGAGACGCGAACACGTGGGGAGGTAGACCGAAAAATTCTAGGGACACGCGGGAGCACGCGAAAAATGCGACCGTTCTCCTTGAGAGGCCAGGGTAAGGTATAGAGGGGTTATCCACTCATTAGGGTAGGGTATAGAGGGGCTATTCACTCGTACGATATGGCTACTATTACGAGCCCTTGGGCCGTCTTGTTTATTTATACGTAACCATGTTCAGACGTTCTATGGTAGATCGTGAAAGATAGGCTTATGCTATTTTAGGCTTATTCTATGGTAGATCCTGGTAGGCCTATATGCTGTATTAGTTCTTGAAAGATAGTCTTTTGCTAGGTATATTCTTTGGTAAATGCTGACAAAATATAGTCTTATGCTAGGTTATTCTATGGTAGATCCTAAAGAAAGATAGGCTTCTGCTAAGTTATTCTATGTTAGATCAGGAATGATTGGTCTATGCTAGGTTATTCTATGCTAGATCCTGAAACACAGGCTTATGCTAGGTTATTCTAGTTGTATAGGTTGAAGAATCAGAGTTTGATTACTAACGGTTTTTCATACGATTACTACTAAAATACACATGAATATTGATTAAAATACTGGCATTTATATAAAACTACCTAAAAGACACGATTTTTACCCTGCACAAGTGTCTTATTAGAAATTAATACTGAATTCCATATGAATATTACTAAACTACAAGGGATTTATATAAAATACATGCAAAAGTTATAGCTGAATTCTAGCTAAAATACACATGAATATTTATTAAAATACTGGTATTTCCTTAATACTACCTAAAAAACACCAATTTTACCATACACTAGTGGCTTATTATAAACTAATGCTGAATTTCATACAAATGATACTAAATTACAAGGGATTTATATACATTACATGCAAAAGTTATAGCTGACTACTACTAAAATACACATGAATATTTATTAAAATATTGGCATTTCCTTAATACTACCTAAAAAACACCAATTTTACCATACACTAGTGGCTTATTATAAACTAATGCTGAATTTCATACAAATGATACTAAATTACAAGGGATTTATATACATTACATGCAAAAATTATAGCTGACTACTACTAAAATACACATGAATATTGATTAAAATACTGGCATTTATATAATCCTCCCAAAAAAAACAATTTTACCCTGCACTAACGAATACAGAATTTCATACGAATATTACTAAACTACAAGGGATTTATATAAAATACATGCAAAAGTTATAGCTTAATACAGGCTAAAATACACATGAATATGGATTAAAATACAAACATTGTTATAATGCAAAGTGAAACATACCCTTTTTTATGAAGCAAAAGTTGATTTATATTAACTATGATGCTTCCACAATTCTATTTCATCTCGAAAGTCACTGCTGTACCTGATTTAAATCTCTGGTGAATCATCTTTCCAATTGTAACACGGGCACAAGTCCTTAATTCGGTATTTAAACTCACCGCACAGAGTACAAAAGTTTCGCTCGTCAAGAAGATATCTTCGCTTTTTTTGGGTCGACATACGGATAAGGTTTTTAGACTGAACTAAAACACAACGTCTGAAGTGCGCACAATCACGTGATGTGCAGAAATAATTTAATTGGCCGCAGTCAGGCACGTCTTTTAAAGTCCCATCACAATGAGGGCAGTGTAGATGACTCGTACGTGGCATGGGGACATACCCTAGTTTTTTGAGGTTTCCATGAACATTTTCGGCCATACCGAAAGAGACGTGGTCAGATGAATGAAATATACCGGAATATTGCTTATTATGCTAAAAAACTTACCGATCTGAACATTTCAGAGTAAAGTATACACGAATAGGCCTTTACATAAAATCCGTATGTTGCCGGGGGAAAAAGCAGAGACGAAGGCTATTCTTCCCTCCCGCGAAAAGAAAATGTTGCCGGGGGAAAAAGCAGAGATGAAGGGCGTTCGTACCCTCCCGCGAAATAATTTATAGAAAGGCCTATATGGCTAGACCGTTTCATATGTTTTCTATTTAGCACACATTTTAAGGGACATTTTTACAAAAAAAGAATTACATATTACGTAAGGTGCATCGGAGGAAACACGGGTTTGTCACCTGTGAAGCGTTGTTTGCGAGGCCCAAATTGATTACATTTAATACAATTAAAATCGAGGGACGTTTCGTCAATGCAGTCTTCGCAGACCGAGATGCTAACGCATAAGATGGCTTGATTCTCGAGTATCTACCCGTTATACGAAGGTATTTACTACCCCCCCCCGCAAACCAATTTTTTGAGATGTTTACCCCCTATAAACCCCCCCCCCATCTGTGACGTATGCATTAGCTTTGAAAATATTCTTATTTTAATTAAAGAGGACCATTATAAAAAATGTACATTATACAAACTAACAATTACGAAAACCGTTCTCCTTTATGATCTATTATTTTGTATGCCAATAAGAAATCCATATTTAAATGCAATAAACTTAACTTTAATTTTTTAAATTTTACACTATTAGCATAAAATTTATACTGTCCTAGTTCTGGTATACGAAATCAGCGTATTAAAGGCACTTTTCCAATGCTCACGGACGATGACGGGCTAACGTGTTTCTTTGATGATCATAGAGACAGGTGACACGTGTCTCACCTTCTATATCCATGGCCTTTGGACAATCCACGTCATTCAAATTTATGACTTCTTTATTTAAAATATTAAAAAGAAAGAAACATTTTTGATTACCCTTGCAATATATACGGTCTGCGAACCGGGTACCTAACATGAGACAGCGACGAAGATTATGATAAGGCGTTTCTCCTCATCCAAATGAGATTCCGTGTAAATTTCTGGAGATGTAGCTATTGAGTCGTTGTGTAGACGAAGGAAGCGTAGATTGACTATAAGGCGGTAAAAATGTCCATAACACTATTTCTGGAAGTTTAGTAACAGTAGCACAACTTAGTTCTTTAACTATCAGATCGCCTGCGAGGTTCCATTTTTCGTCCTTCCCGTGTAGATACTCAAAGTCAACTAGTACAGATTTCATGTTATCTAGAAGGTAGTTTCCTAAATGATGATTCTCCAAATGGTTGGAGTGCGGTTTATATACTTTTCAAAGTCCTTTCACTAAGTATATTAGCTATAGAATATAAATCACATGACGGAGGGGGGTGGCATGCTGAAACACGTATGACAATAGCTCTTAAGAGGTCCAATCGTTGTCCAAAAATTGACAGTAGGTATAACAATAGAACTGTGTTTTCGACAGAAGATTAAAAATGCAGAGACAACAATCTCTTTTTAATGTTAGACGGTCAAACATTCTCCACAAAAGGTATATTGACAGATGTCTTAAAAGGGGATGTAAAGGTAAATAATGAGCCCTTGGCTAAAATTATTAGACAGATAATTATAGTTTTGTTGAACCCATGTACCCTTAAAGCATTAACGTCTGAAGTACTGTACCAAGAATGCGTACGAGATCTTAGATAAATCATCAAACGTTTCTTTGTGATATTGTGTATACTAGTTTTTAGGTAACGTTTCAAAAACTTTAACGTAAGAATACGCCTACAGTCAAACCATTCAGCAGTGAGAAAAAATAGGCATTTCAACGTTTCTTATTGTATTGTGCATACTAGATTTAGCTAAGGTTTCAAAAACTGACATAAAAATACGCCTACAATCAAACCATACAATTCAACAAAAGGATTAATTATAACAAAGGAATTGATGCGTCATTCCATTAGTGGGTTTTACGACAGTAAACTTTGGTCTCCGAAGATGCATTGTTAAGAAAAAATTTCTTCAATCAATCAAATATTGACAGGTCTATTGAAATGCTAGGAGTAATAGACAAATAGGTCAAGATTACTATTGTATAATTTATTTACTGGTAAACTATTATGGAGTCAAGTACAAAAAAGTCGTCAAGAATACGTCAGATCTTGGAGATTAACCCTCCAAAAACTACTTATTGTATTATTTATTTTATTGATTTTAGGGGTACTGGAATTCCTTAATCTCTGGTTTCTGAACGTTGACATACAAATACGCTTACAGTCTAACAATGGGACAGTCAAGGTCAATAGAGTAATTCGCAAAGCACCAAGGGCGAAGGCATCTTCATTTATAGTATTTATAATAAAAGAATTTAGCTTGAATAAGAAAAATATATCGTTGAATTGTTCAATCAAATATTGACAGGCCTATTTTTTTAAAAAAATGGGTGAGTAATCCATAGGAATATAATCAACAGGGAAGGGGGAAAAGTATTGGATAAATAAGATGATCGTATAGTTGTTCAATTTATCTATCCATAGATCACTAGGTAGAGTAGGATGGAAGCACCTTACGTATAACCAAAGGAGAAAATGTAATAGATAATAGCTAGGCATCCTAAAATACAATGGAACTGAAGGGTGGAGAAGCCGAGAAGATATATTCAGCAGGGGGAAGGTGTGGAGGATGTTCGACAAATAAGATCTAACCATAGATTATTAGGTTGAATTGTAGAATGACGATCCCTTAAGTATAACACAAGGAGAAAATGTATTAGACAAATCACAAAATGTTACTGTTTCGTGTATTCTGTTATATAACCATTTATAAAATCAATATCAGTTATAAAAGTATACAAAAACATTTTTTGATAATTTTTTTAAACTTTAATTTTTTATAATTTTTTTCTTAACTTTAATTTAAACTTTTTTCCTTAACTTTATTTTAAACTTTTTTCATTTCTTTTCTTAACTTTATTTTAAACTTTTTTCATTTCTTTTCTTAACTTTATTTTAAACTAATTTTTTAACAAAATACTTTTCAAACACATCTGCACAGATTTTTTCAGATTTTTAGTACTTTTTTCCTTTTTTAAACATTGTAATAACTATCAAAGACTTTCGTTGTTGAATATAACGATAATCTTTATTAAAGTATATTAGATATGCAAATTTATTATAATATCGCCAATCTAAAAGAACATATTCTTAAAGATAGTGTAAAATTATCAAATTTGCAGGAGGGATAATACACTTGCCCTTCTTCACCATTTTTTCCTCCTGCAAATTTGATAATTTTACACTATCTTTAAGAATATGTTCTTTTAGATTGGCGATATTATAATAAATTTGCATATCTAATATACTTTAATAAAGATTATCGTTATATTCAACAACGAAAGTCTTTGATAGTTATTACAATGTTTAAAAAAGGAAAAAAGTACTAAAAATCTGAAAAAATCTGTGCAGATGTGTTTGAAAAGTATTTTGTTAAAAAATTAGTTTAAAATAAAGTTAAGAAAAGAAATGAAAAAAGTTTAAAATAAAGTTAAGAAAAGAAATGAAAAAAGTTTAAAATAAAGTTAAGGAAAAAAGTTTAAATTAAAGTTAAGAAAAAAATTATAAAAAATTAAAGTTTAAAAAAATTATCAAAAAATGTTTTTGTATACTTTTATAACTGATATTGATTTTATAAATGGTTATATAACAGAATACACGAAACAGTAACATTTTGTGATTTGTCTAATACATTTTCTCCTTGTGTTATACTTAAGGGATCGTCATTCTACAATTCAACCTAATAATCTATGGTTAGATCTTATTTGTCGAACATCCTCCACACCTTCCCCCTGCTGAATATATCTTCTCGGCTTCTCCACCCTTCAGTTCCATTGTATTTTAGGATGCCTAGCTATTATCTATTACATTTTCTCCTTTGGTTATACGTAAGGTGCTTCCATCCTACTCTACCTAGTGATCTATGGATAGATAAATTGAACAACTATACGATCATCTTATTTATCCAATACTTTTCCCCCTTCCCTGTTGATTATATTCCTATGGATTACTCACCCATTTTTTTAAAAAAATAGGCCTGTCAATATTTGATTGAACAATTCAACGATATATTTTTCTTATTCAAGGTAAATTCTTTTATTATAAATACTATAAATAAAGATGCCTTCGCCCTTGGTGCTTTGCGAATTACTCTATTGACCTTGACTGTCCCATTGTTAGACTGTAAGCGTATTTTTATGTCAACGTTCAGAAACCAGAGATTAAGGAATTCCAGTACCCCTAAAATCAATAAAATAAATAATACAATAAGTAGTTTTTGGAGGGTTAATCTCCAAGATCTGACGTATTCTTGACGACTTTTTTGTACTTGACTCCATAATAGTTTACCAGTAAATAAATTATACAATAGTAATCTTGACCTATTTGTCTATTACTCCTAGCATTTCAATAGACCTGTCAATATTTGATTGATTGAAGAAATTTTTTCTTAACAATGCATCTTCGGAGACCAAAGTTTACTGTCGTAAAGCCCACTAATGGAATGACGCATCAATTCCTTTGTTATAATTAATCCTTTTGTTGAATTGTATGGTTTGATTGTAGGCGTATTTTTATGTCAGTTTTTGAAACCTTAGCTAAATCTAGTATGCACAATACAATAAGAAACGTTGAAATGCCTATTTTTTCTCACTGCTGAATGGTTTGACTGTAGGCGTATTCTTACGTTAAAGTTTTTGAAACGTTACCTAAAAACTAGTATACACAATATCACAAAGAAACGTTTGAAGATTTATCTAAGATCTCGTACGCATTCTTGGTACAGTACTTCAGACGTTAATGCTTTAAGGGTACATGGGTTCAACAAAACTATAATTATCTGTCTAATAATTTTAGCCAAGGGCTCATTATTTACCTTTACATCCCCTTTTAAGACATCTGTCAATATACCTTTTGTGGAGAATGTTTGACCGCCTGACATTAAAAAGAGATTGTTGTCTCTGCATTTTTAATCTTCTGTCGAAAACACAGTTCTATTGTTATACCTACTGTCAATTTTTGGACAACGATTGGACCTCTTAAGAGCTATTGTCATACGTGTTTCAGCATGCCACCCCCCTCCGTCATGTGATTTATATTCTATAGCTAATATACTTAGTGAAAGGACTTTGAAAAGTATATAAACCGCACTCCAACCATTTGGAGAATCATCATTTAGGAAACTACCTTCTAGATAACATGAAATCTGTACTAGTTGACTTTGAGTATCTACACGGGAAGGACGAAAAATGGAACCTCGCAGGCGATCTGATAGTTAAAGAACTAAGTTGTGCTACTGTTACTAAACTTCCAGAAATAGTGTTATGGACATTTTTACCGCCTTATAGTCAATCTACGCTTCCTTCGTCTACACAACGACTCAATAGCTACATCACCAGAAATTTACACGGAATCTCATTTGGATGAGGAGAAACGCCTTATCATAATCTTCGTCGCTGTCTCATGTTAGGTACCCGGTTCGCAGACCGTATATATTGCAAGGGTAATCAAAAATGTTTCTTTCTTTTTAATATTTTAAATAAAGAAGTCATAAATTTGAATGACGTGTATTGTCCAAAGGCCATGGATATAGAAGGTGAGACACGTGTCACCTGTCTCTATGATCATCAAAGAAACACGTTAGCCCGTCATCGTCCGTGAGCATTGGAAAAGTGCCTTTAATACGCTGATTTCGTATACCAGAACTAGGACAGTATAAATTTTATGCTAATAGTGTAAAATTTAAAAAATTAAAGTTAAGTTTATTGCATTTAAATATGGATTTCTTATTGGCATACAAAATAATAGATCATAAAGGAGAACGGTTTTCGTAATTGTTAGTTTGTATAATGTACATTTTTTATAATGGTCTTCTTTAATTAAAATAAGAATATTTTCAAAGCTAATGCATACGTCACAGATGGGGGAGGTTTATTGGGGGTAAACATCTCAAAAAATTGGTTTGCGGGGGGGGGGTAGTAAATACCTTCGTATAACGGGTAGATACTCGAGCATCAAGCCATCTTATGCGTTAGCATCTCGGTCTGCGAAGACTGCATTGACGAAACGTCCCTCGATTTTAATTGTATTAAATGTAATCAATTTGGGCCTCGCAAACAACGCTTCACAGGTGACAAACCCGTGTTTCCTCCGATGCACCTTACGTAATATGTAATTCTTTTTTTGTAAAAATGTCCCTTAAAATGTGTGCTAAATAGAAAACATATGAAACGGTCTAGCCATATAGGCCTTTCTATAAATTATTTCGCGGGAGGGTACGAACGCCCTTCATCTCTGCTTTTTCCCCCGGCAACATTTTCTTTTCGCGGGAGGGAAGAATAGCCTTCGTCTCTGCTTTTTCCCCCGGCAACATACGGATTTTATGTAAAGGCCTATTCGTGTATACTTTACTCTGAAATGTTCAGATCGGTAAGTTTTTTAGCATAATAAGCAATATTCCGGTATATTTCATTCATCTGACCACGTCTCTTTCGGTATGGCCGAAAATGTTCATGGAAACCTCAAAAAACTAGGGTATGTCCCCATGCCACGTACGAGTCATCTACACTGCCCTCATTGTGATGGGACTTTAAAAGACGTGCCTGACTGCGGCCAATTAAATTATTTCTGCACATCACGTGATTGTGCGCACTTCAGACGTTGTGTTTTAGTTCAGTCTAAAAACCTTATCCGTATGTCGACCCAAAAAAAGCGAAGACATCTTCTTGACGAGCGAAACTTTTGTACTCTGTGCGGTGAGTTTAAATACCGAATTAAGGACTTGTGCCCGTGTTACAATTGGAAAGATGATTCACCAGAGATTTAAATCAGGTACAGCAGTGACTTTCGAGATGAAATAGAATTGTGGAAGCATCATAGTTAATATAAATCAACTTTTGCTTCATAAAAAAGGGTATGTTTCACTTTGCATTATAACAATGTTTGTATTTTAATCCATATTCATGTGTATTTTAGCCTGTATTCAGCTATAACTTTTGCATGTATTTTATATAAATCCCTTGTAGTTTAGTAATATTCGTATGAAATTCCGTATTCGTTAGTGCAGGGTAAAATTGTTTTTTTTTGGGAGGATTATATAAATGCCAGTATTTTAATCAATATTCATGTGTATTTTAGTAGTAGTCAGCTATAATTTTTGCATGTAATGTATATAAATCCCTTGTAATTTAGTATCATTTGTATGAAATTCAGCATTAGTTTATAATAAGCCACTAGTGTATGGTAAAATTGGTGTTTTTTAGGTAGTATTAAGGAAATGCCAATATTTTAATAAATATTCATGTGTATTTTAGTAGTAGTCAGCTATAACTTTTGCATGTAATGTATATAAATCCCTTGTAATTTAGTATCATTTGTATGAAATTCAGCATTAGTTTATAATAAGCCACTAGTGTATGGTAAAATTGGTGTTTTTTAGGTAGTATTAAGGAAATACCAGTATTTTAATAAATATTCATGTGTATTTTAGCTAGAATTCAGCTATAACTTTTGCATGTATTTTATATAAATCCCTTGTAGTTTAGTAATATTCGTATGGAATTCAGTATTAATTTCTAATAAGACACTTGTGCAGGGTAAAAATCGTGTCTTTTAGGTAGTTTTATATAAATGCCAGTATTTTAATCAATATTCATGTGTATTTTAGTAGTAATCGTATGAAAAACCGTTAGTAATCAAACTCTGATTCTTCAACCTATACAACTAGAATAACCTAGCATAAGCCTGTGTTTCAGGATCTAGCATAGAATAACCTAGCATAGACCAATCATTCCTGATCTAACATAGAATAACTTAGCAGAAGCCTATCTTTCTTTAGGATCTACCATAGAATAACCTAGCATAAGACTATATTTTGTCAGCATTTACCAAAGAATATACCTAGCAAAAGCCTATCTTTCAAGAACTAATACAGCATATAGGCCTACCAGGATCTACCATAGAATAAGCCTAAAATAGCATAAGCCTATCTTTCACGATCTACCATAGAACGTCTGAACATGGTTACGTATAAATAAACAAGACGGCCCAAGGGCTCGTAATAGTAGCCATATCGTACGAGTGAATAGCCCCTCTATACCCTACCCTAATGAGTGGATAACCCCTCTATACCTTACCCTAATGAGTGAACAGATAGTTTTTATTGATAATCCCCTCGATGAGTTTAAAACAGACTTATGCCGATGTACACTTATCGCATCTTATAAATTTCTAACAAGGACTTATGCCCAGAAACTTTTGAAAGAGAAAGTTTAGTTATAGTAATTACTCATTTTAGTGATTATCCCCTCGAATTACCTTTAGCAATGCTAAAATGATCAAACGCATAACGCTCATTTAACACTATGTTAGCTCTATCTAAACCCACATTTGAATTAACCGCCAAAACGTTCCAGTCAAACATAACATAGATGACGATACCTACCGAACGAGAACGAAAAACGGGGAAAATCGTTATCTATTTAATTAGCACATACATAAAATGAAAATAAATATAAAAACCCCAAACATACAAATTCATAAGTATCCGACCCCACAGATAAAAATTCAAAAGTATCCGACCCCACAGACTAAGAGGTACCCCACCCCACATCACCCCGACATTTTAGAGATAAAAATAAATAATAAAAAACTCGGAGTTTCTATCAAGTCTCTATGGTTTAGTGGTTAGAATGACTGTCTACTGCGCCAGCGTCCCGGGTTCGATTCCCGGGTCTGACTTGAAAAAATTTTAATTAAAATTAAATCTCTAACCGAGCCCAGTTACCCCAATGGGTGGGTTGTGGTAATATAAAGTTCCTTTTAAGCTAAAATCTGACGATAACGAAAGCGAAAACTCCGGCCACGACTACTAGTACTACTACGGCTCGGGTCAAACTAAGAGCCTATCGTATACTACGATATGGCTAAAAAGCCGATGGAATGTCTTAACACGTTTGTGTGAGTCATAAATCACTCCAAATACAGATTCCATTGATAACAATACAAATGGTTTAGCCACGCCCCCTTTTAAGGTCCTAAACCACCTGGTATGTAGCCAATTGAAGAAAGGACAATAAAATAAGCATCAGTCAATATACCCTCAGGCTAAATATCAACCCCAGGCTTCCAAGAAAATCTCTCGATAAAGATGATTAGGTCATCACCTTTCAAGCCGTAAAGACCTGTCGCAAAGAATGTCCACCAATGTCGGAGATCGTGTTTTAGATTACCGCGTGAGATATTATTTTTAAATCTTACGCAAGGCATTAAGTTGTTCTTTGATATACAACGCGTTAAGTCGTTTTCTCGCGTAGAGTTCTAAAACTAATTTTTCGAGATCTTTAGTTTTGACTTTGAAGGTATGATAAAGTTATTCGGTGTTTTCACTTACAGTTGATTGTTGAGATTTGGTTGTGGAGTAGGTGGTTGAATATGAGATTGAGCAAATGAGTCCCTAATTCTGTTCAAAACGGTCTGGGCAAGATGGGATTCGTGACGAAAAACCTGGAAAACCCACAAAGATGGCGGCCACTGTTAAGGCGGGGGAGCCTAGTTTTTGCGTTTTCTCTCTTTTTTTTGGAGGAACACCTGTCAATATTTGATTTTGTATGCTTAAATGTAAGAATAAATTTATAAAGACCATAATATAAGGTGAGAAATATTTATCTCACAAGAACAATGAAGACTAATTTGTGTTAATAGAAAAGTCAGCAAACAAACCACCAGTCAATTAAAATATATACAATTTTACAAATTTAAAATTATTTAATGTAACCATAAGGTGCTGTAGTATAATCGGGGAAAACGCGAACTTTATCTACGACCACCTGATATGTTTTGGTCTGTTCTATCGTAATTAAAGTATGATTGGGTAGCCGTCGTATTTGGGGTCCAATGGGTACCTGTACAGCGTTTATTTCAGGTTTCCCCTGGTTGTTCACCCCTAATAATTTTTTCAGGATATCAAAATTAACATAATTTTCAGTAGATGTGTTTAAGTAGAATCCTTTAACTTTAATAATGTTAGTAATTTTAGAGACTAAACAAGGCGGTATTCTATCCAAGTACCCATTGGCCCCCAAATACGTCGCCTGCCTAATCATACCCTCATTACAATAGATCAAACAAAAATATATCAAGTAGTCGTCGACAAAGTCAGAGTTTTCCCCGATTATACTACCACACCATACGGTTATCTTAATTGAATTTAAATTTGAAAAAATTTATTTGTTTGTGTATATATATATATATATATACATATATATACATATATATATATATATATATATATATATATATATATATATATATATATATATATATATATATATATATATATATATATATATATATATATATATAACTTTTCACTTTATATTATGGTCTTCATTTTTTCACTTTAAATTATGGGAAACCCGAAATAAACGCTGTGCAGGTACCCATTGGACCCCAAATACGTCGCCTACCTAATCATACTTTAATTACGATAGAACAGACCAAAACATATCAGGTGGTCGTGGATAAAGTTCGCGTTTTCCCCGATTATACTACAGCACCTTATGCTTACATTAAATAATTTTAAATTTGTAAAATTGTATATATTTTAATTGACTGGGGCTTTGTCTGCAGACATTTTTATTAACACAAATTAGTCGTCATTGTTCTTGTGAAATAAATATTTCTCACTTTATATCATGGTCTTCATTTATAAGCCTACAAATTGAGAACTTATCTTTAATATTAGAACTTTTAAAGAAAATAACTTTTTACATTATATTATGGTCTTTATAAATTTACTCCTACCAAAAATTCTTTAAGCATACAAAATCAAAGATTGACAGGTATTCCTCCCCCAAAAAAAGAGAGAAAACGTAGAAACTAGGCTCCCCCGCCTTAACAGTGGCCGCCATCTTTGTAGCTCATACTGGCGTTCTATTCTCTTATACGTTAAAAAAGGCCAACATTGGTCTCGCTGATATTTCCTAATAAAACAGTGGATAAATGCTAAAATATCGCAGATTGGGGTAGTTTTTTAAATTTAAGTTAAACATACTTAAAATTAATTTTTCTTAATAACAAGAAAAATGATCCTAGATTATAGTTTAAAGTTTAATTTAAGACCGTTCCCAAAACTAACCAACGTATAGTTTTCCTAAATCACGAATAACCGATTTATTTCTTTCGAAAAATTTCCCATGTTATTTCTATGGGAAAAATTTCTGTTTTGCATCAAAAGGTGTGATTAATTTTATGGAAATGAAAACCACCCTTAGCAACTTTATTTTTTATAAAATAAACTGATTTATGGATCTCTTTGAAATTTTAACCACATATTAAGGGCCCGAATTGTAGATCTGTGGAATTTTTTCGAATGAATTAATACAATACAAAAAAAACTACATCCAAACAAAAAACCCTCCTTATACATTAAAAGCAGTATGAAGTCTTATCTAAGAGAGCTACCGCTCTCTCAGAATTTTCAAAAATCAAAAGTAACCTTCTAACAATAAGTGAAACAAAAAGTAAATTGACGACGATATTGAGGTAGCCTCAAGTTTAAAGTATCCTTGTATGGGGAGCAAAGAGTACTATAACATATCCAAAGGAGATCCCAGTACCTCTTGTAGAACAAGAGTTATGAGCCTCCAAAGTTTAGTGCAAAAATCATAAGTAACATAATAAAAATAAGTGAGACGATACCAAAGTTGACGAACATTTTGCTTAATATCTCGGGCCCTGTTTGTCGTAGCTCTATGTTTTTAGTATGGTTAGATGGGGGACAATTTGGACTATATCACATCCTAAGGACATCCCCGTATCTCTAGTAGACACAGAGTTATGGGCCTGCAAAGTATAGTCTAATGCATTTCCTATGGACAGGTTGTTTGTTTACGTTTAGCTTAATTACTCGGCCCCTGTTTGTCGTAGCTCAATGTTTTTAGTATGGTTAGATGAAGGACAAATTGGACTAAAACATATCCTAAGGACATCCCGGAATTCTAGGAGAGCGATAGCTCTCTTAGATAAGACTTCATACCGACTTCAATGTATAAGGATGGTTTTTTGATTGGTTATAACTTTCTTTGTATCGTATTAACTGCTTTGAAAAAATTCCACAGAACTACAATTCGGACCCTAAATATGTGGTTAAAATTTCAAAAAGATCCATCCATTAGTTTTTCTTATAAAAAATAAAGTTGCTAAGGGTGGTTTTCATTTCCATAAAAATAATCATAGATTTTGACGAAAACCTCGAAATTTTCCCATAGAAATAACATGGGAAAATATTTTACAGATAACCATCTTGTTGTAGCCGTCATGATATAACTATACGTTTGTTTGATTTGAAAACGGTTTTAAACGAAAGCCTCATATTTAGTATTTGTGCTTTCCAGCTTTCATTGATTAATTTTAAGTTTAAGTATGTTTAATTTTAAATTTTCAAAATTACCCCAATCTGCGTTATTTAAGCATGGATAGACTGATTTACTAGAAAATATCAGCGCGACCAAAGTTGGCCTTTTTTTGCGTTTAGTTGCGTCATATTAATCCGATTGTTTTTTCTTGATGCCTTTTGGTTGAAATGGCCTATCGGTAGTGAGATAAGACTGCTCTAATATTGCCGCCGTGACAATATTACCCAGTTTGTGGCGGCCGCCATTTTTTTAAGGGGGAAAAATTTGAGAGTGGGTCCTTTTTCGTTGTCATTTTCATATTTTTTGAGGATTTGCTGATGGATGGATTTTAAATATAATATAAAGTAGGTTTCAAGCTTTAATATAAGCCTAATTTCTTAATTTTCCACCTTTTTATTGTCCCACAATCTATTCCTAAACTTGCCACTTTTTTTAAGGCGGTGAAACCCGTGAAATTGCGCTAAGCCTTGGTTGCTTCAGCCTCGAAAACAGCTGTAGTATGTTATTTACTAAAATAAAAATGTATGCGGTCAGTGTGTTGTTTTTGCCTTTTAATGTAATCGTGGTGCGCGTGGTGAATTAATTTCTCTAAGCCTTGGTCAAAACAATTTCCATAGTACGCACGGTGCACCAGGCCTGTCAATCTTATTTCCCATCCTGGTTTCCTCATATTATATGCTCTGTCTTCGAAGTCTGCTTTGTATTATGCTATGAATTTATGCTTTATTTATTTCGTAAGCATAGGTAACAGACTAACAGTAGTGATAGTTAAAGATGCCGTTATTTATTTGCTCAAATCAGGGTTCCATTGTAATAATTAAAACCTTGTATTCTACCTAAATGATTAAAATGTTTCATTTGGTAATGCTTTATGAAAAACCACGCTTACTACAGAAGATTTATACACATATTCCTCACCAACGTAACACGTTTGTTTACCTAGTAAACTATTAAATACAATAAATACTATTGCCATTAACGGTGATTTTCTGGAAAGTACTGACAGCAAACCTTATTTTCTTAATAATTAATAGTTTACATATTTATAAATTAACTCAAACACACTTTTAACAAGTTATATTAATTGTGGTTATATGTAATATTTGATGGATGAAGCTCAGTTTTGAACAAAACCATTATTAGTGAGCCATCCAACAAATAATGGTTTGGAACTAATAATAATAATAATAGAAAGAAATGATTAACGCAAGTTGATAAAGAAATTAATAATCTTTTGATTAATTTTGTTTGGAAGGAAATGATTAACGCAAGTTGATAAAGAAATTAATAATCATTTGATTAATTATGTTAGGAAGGAAGGAAATGATTAACGCAAGTTGTTAAAGAAATTAATAATCTTTTGATTAATTATGTTAGGAAGGAAATGATTAACGCAAGTTGATAAAGAAATTAATAATCATTTGATAAATATCATGGGAAGAATATAACACTTCTTTTCCCCTTCTGAGACCGATATGGGAACTCATGACGGAGACAATAGCTTTTAGACCAAACTACATTTTAAATGGATAGGAAGCTTTGACTGTGATTGGATTTGGGAATATTTTGAGCTAAATAATAGTAATTCTACCCAAATGATTAAAATCTTTAATTTATTAGGTAAGGCTTTATGAAAGAAAACTATTTCTACAGAAGATATCCACATATTGTTCGCCAATAATAATAATTCTGCCCAAATGATTAAAATATTAAATTTGGTAAGGCTTTATGAAAGAAAACGCTTTCTACAGAAGATATCCACATATTCTTCGCCAACATAACATCTTTGCTTACCTTGCAAACTATTAAACATATGAAAAAGCACTAAGCCAACCAAAAAACAATGGTTTCAAACTAAATAGACCATTGTGAGTAAGTCAAAATGATAAATAATATCCAGGCTTGCTGCAACTATATTTCCTTCATTTCATAATAAAATACTTGCGTCAGTTTGGGCACTTTTTCTTGTTCACTACAAACTTATATAAAGATAGTTTTTGTTGGAAAGTATCATTGTTTTAAAATAAATGTCAAATTGGCTTAACATTAGTGTTTTCTTTGCTAAGTGCAGATTATTAAAACTTAACACCTCAACAACCTCGATTTTTTTCTATAATTCTTGAATGAAGTTCACAGAAAACCTATTCTCAACATATTCTTTTATTTTTCATAGTTTTTAAATTTTATTACATTTTAAATAAATATTTTTTGTTCAAATATTTTAAATGTTTTTGGTTATTATATTTATATTTTTTTGCTTAATACATTTTAAATATTTTTAGTTTATATTTATATTTTCTTGTTTATTACATTTTGGGTTTAATAAAATTTATATATATTTGGTTTAATACATTTTATATATTTTTCGTTTAATACATTTTAAATAATTTTTTTTATTACATTTAAAATTGTTTTGTAGTTTTTTACATTTTAAATTTTTTTTGTTTTATTGCATTTTAAATATATTTTTAGATATTTTTTGGTTGACCAAAATAAATCATTCTAAATGTTTTTTTTTTAAGTCAAAGATTAAAAGTTTTTAGAGATTTGTGCCCTTAATGGCCAAAGCCCCTTCCTTCCCGGCGGAAGACCCTTCCTTTCCAGCTGTAGCCACTTCCATGCCTGCCGTAGCCGCTTCATTTTCAGCCGTAACTGCTTCATTTTCAGCCGTAACTGCTTCATTTTCAGCCGTAACTGCTTCATTTTCAGCCGTAACCGCTCCATTTGTGGGTAGAGCCACATCCAAAGATATATTGGCAACATCAGTTGCCAAAGTTCCAAGGTCACCTTGTGTTTGTTCAATTCCGTCTAAAAAATACAGAATGTTTCAAATAGGATATCAAAACATATTTAAATAAAGAAAAATTGTGTTACCTTTTTTTTCTGGGCAATCACGGATAAAATGCCCTGGTTTTTTGCAATTATAACACGTGCGCGGCTTACCACGCCAATAAGGTTTATTATTTTGAGTGCGCCGTCCCCCTCTACCTCTGCGTCCACCTCCGCCCCCATAATTAATTATCTTCACTCCCGTCATAGATCCACTAAAAGTCATATTCGACATTTTCTAACAAAAAATTAATTATTGATTATCTGCTCCAGTAAATTGTTAAACTAGATTATGATATTAAACATTCAAGTTCTTAACAATATTTTTAGCTTAAAAACTATATATTAAAATTTAAAAATTAAAAATTTTTAGCATGGAACTTACTTCAGATGTGGTTAGCTGAACCTTTTTGGCAGTTATGATTTTGAAATGAATTTTTTTAAAAAAAGCCGCTCTACAGTGCTGCCCCCAATAATTCGTCTTCAGCGCTAGCTATGTTATAGCGTTTTCCTTTGGGTCCTCGCGGAGCGCTCCCAAGGAGCAATAAAAATGGTAGTAGTAGTTTCCAGCTTCGTTAAAGACTGTTTTTGAAGAATAGGATCTCCTAGTTTTATTCCTCCATGGGAGCGCTCCGCGAGGACCCAAAGGAAAACGCTATAAGTAGTGGTCTTTAGAACTTTCGTAACCGACCAATCAAAATTGTTTTTGCTGGTTTGCAATACATAGTTTTCTTCCCGGTGTCGGGCTGCCAGATTCTTAGTGAGTCTGACGTAGCAGACGACAAATGAGTTTTCCTTTAAAATCCTCATAGAGCGGCACAGGCTTAGCAATTTTAATTAATATTTTAGTTAAAAATGGTTTATTGTTCGGTTTTTAAATGTAAAAGTCGCACGGAAAAAGATAAGGGGATTTCGTTTTACTCTTTTCCTGGTGTAAATAAGAAATATGGGCCATATATTGAAGAACTTTCGCGTAAAAGAAGGCAGGCTTGGGTTAACGCCCTTAATCTTGAAAAATTTTTTTCAACTTTTGATCTAATACAGAAATGGCATAGAATATGTAGTCGTCATTTTATTTCAGGTAAGAAATACTAAAATTAAAGAAATGGTACAAGTTTTAAAATTTTTTCATTAATACAATGTATTTTAATTTAGGAAAACCATCAAGTTTGGAAGATGAGACACACCCTGATTGGGTTCCATCACTATTCCTGGGATATAGAAGTGTGCAAAGCTTAAGATCTCCAAAATCTAGACTAGATTTACATAATCGGTCTTTAGAGCGTTCTAAGAAGAAGAGAGAATTGGAATCACAAAGTGAAAATGCGATGTCAATGTCATCATTGGGAAATGATCTCTTCGTTTCTGTGTTAACGGAAGATAGTCAAGATGAGTCTGTGTTAACGGTAGACAGTCTAGATGATTCTATGATTATGGAAACAAGCATTCTTGAAGACAGTATTGAAGATTCTGGAAGAGCTGAAGTTCCTTGTCAATGCGTACCACTTTTTTTAAATGCATCTGTTCAAGCTAATGTTGAAATGGTGGAGGCATCGAGTCAGACAAGCAATAATAATTATAATACATACAAAACTGCCGAAACTCAAACTGATCTAACCATAGAAGATATAAATTTTTATGAAGACTTCAAAAAATCCAGAATGGATGAAGAATTCATTCAATCAAATGAAACGAGGACCGTTTATTATACTTGCCTTCCATCAATTCTGTAGTACCATTTGATTAGATTTACGATGTTCATAGTATATTTTTGTAAATTTTAAATTTTTTACTGCGCAATTAAGGTGGAAGGAATAAAAAATATCACAAATTAAGTTTTATCACTTTTTCTTTCCTGGTCTACCTCTACCTCCTTTTTTGGGTTGGTTTTTAGAACAGTCTGGACAATACCAATATTTTGTACTTGGGGCCTTTGTAATTTTTAAAGATATGTAATGAAAGTTATTATGAAACTATTTCTATCACAGTTCTCGTTATCACAAGCTATCATTCTCCCCTCTTCCCTTTTACCGCAATAACAATACTTTTTATTGACCAGTTTTTACAATTGTGGCTAGAGAGTTCACTGGAATTTTTTCTAATGCCATTACAGAAAACATTTTTTCTAAAATGCTTACAAACCAATTCTAATAATATGCACTTGTAAAAATTTTTTGTACATTTTTGAATTATTTCTTTCCAAAGTTCAGAGTCAGGTAAAATTCTTTCAATTTTGACTTCATTCAGTGTCCAAATGACAAAAATCACAATAACTTCTATCACGGATCATCATTTGGGTTTGTACTTGATAATAGTAAGCGTAACTAGAGGACAGTTTATACTTCTTCGTTTGTTAACAATATTCCAAGCATGAAGATTTCGTAGTTGCATACTCTCCTATTTTTATTTCTCTTACTGAATAAGGGCATTTGATTTCTAATAATCCAAGACCGCAGCATTCGCAAGAAATTTTGTTATCAGGTGAAGCCCCCATGAATGGGAATCTGACATAAAACACAGATTTGCAGGATCATGTTTTGAAATTTCCAAAAATATTCAAACAAACATCTCACCTCATGTCATTGTTTTCAAGCAAATTGCTTTAATTTTTAAACCGTTTTCTTCCCTTTTATCATGACTGCATACTTATACTTTAAGACTTGGGCTCTTTCCACTAACATCTCTTTCTGCCACTTTCTACAAACTCTATATACTCCAAAATTTTCTCCAAAAGGAGAATAAACGTTTGTTCACTAACGTTCAATTCCATGATATAAATAATTTTGCCCGTTAAAACCTAAAAAACTACCCTTATGTGATAGGTTTAACCAAGGTTTAACTAGTAAAACTTCCTTACATATAGCCGCCATTTTGATTTTTAATAGGGCCCCTTCCAGACTTAGAAATAAGGATAATTTTTAAACTAGTCCTTGGGACCAGTGACCCCCTAGTGTCCTAAATAATAAACTGGTCTCCGGAGTGGTCCCAGCCTTTGTTCTCCTATAGATTTGCAATTAATAAACTGGTCCCGAGGACCAGTAACCCTACTTTTTGAATTAAAAAACTAGTCCAAGCAATTAATAAACTGGTTTTGGACCAGTGGACGTGTGCTATTTCTAAGTCTGGCCCCTTCCCCCTCTTTAAAGTTCACTTTTTTTTTGGCTTTTCCCCCTTACCACACCCCACTCGATCACGCAAGCTGCACGGACTTGCGTGATCGAGTGGGCTGTGCCCTTACGAACCTTGCCCTCTTCAAAGTTCACTTTTGGCGGCAACTTTCCGAAGCCAGGCTTAAGGTTCGTATTCCTCTATTAAAAACCTGTATTTAATTATATCTATTACTTCAAATTATATTTAGAAGTATTTTATGGGTTAATAAGTTGGTTATTTAAACCAACTTCATACATCGTTTGTGCTCAATTATTTTTTTCTTTCCAATTTTCCTTTTGTTAAATTTAATGATAAGCCTATTTTTAATTACTCACATTTCATTATTGAAATCTGAGTGTTTTGCAAAGGGTTCTTTGTGTACCTTTGCAATTTCAAAGGGTTCTTCTTTGTGTACCTTTGCAAATTCTAGGGTTTCTTTGTGTACCTTTGCAAATTCAAAGGGTTCTTCTTTGTGTACCTTTGCAAATTCAAGGGTTTCTTTGTGTACCTTTGCAAATTCAAGGGTTTCTTTGTGTACCTTTGCAAATTCAAGGGTTTCTTTGTGTACCTTTGCAAATTCAAGGGTTTCTTTGTGTACCTTTGCAAATTCAAGGGTTTCTTTGTGTACCTTTGCAAATTTAAAGGGTTTCTTTGTGTACCTTTGCAAATTTAAAGGGTTTCTTTGTGTACCTTTGCCAATTCAAAGAGTTCTTAAAAAGTTCCTTGTGAACTGCTGGGTGTAACAAACATATTCGCAAAACCCGTTGCAATATATTATTAAATACATTATTGTGACAGCCATTCTTGACTATTTAAAATGGTTACTCGAGAACAAGCTAAGCGGAAAAAAAATATCCTTCTAATGCGAAAAATTAGAACAGAAGCTAAGTTGAAATTGGAAACTGAGAGGAAAGCTTTGCAAAAGAAGCAAAATAATCAGCTTCACTTTAAAAAGTACTACCTGAAAAACAAGGAGTACTTCAAGGAAAAAAACGCAAATACTCAAGTTGCTCGTAAATCTGGCCTTGGTATTGCGAAAAAAACAAATTGGACTAAACCACGTGGTGGCACTACTAATGTGGGTTCCCAATCAAAAAATAAAAAAAAATATATGAAACCCACTAAACAAGATAAGTTTGGTTTTGCGAAAAAGCTTCTCAATGCGGGAATTTTCAAAACGAAAAACAAAAAAATTATAGCTGAAAGCTATAAAAGGTTTCTGGTCAAACGTCTAACTGAAAGACTGGCGGCGTCAGAGTCTTTCAACGGTGAGACTAAAAAACAACGCACGAAGTCTATCTCTCACAAGCTAAAATGCCAAGTGCTAGCTGGTAGAATATTGCATTTCAAAAGGCAATTATATTCAGCTTACCACGCCCAAGTAACGAGAATTGTTAGTGAATTTAAGGATTTTGTCAAAAAAATCAAAGAAATTGGGTCAGTCACTTGTGACAATTTGACGGAAGTTGTGGGTGGGAAAAGGCTTCACAGTAGCATGAAAGAGGCCTATTTCCATGAAACTACCTATTATCCGATTGGAAATAATGGTAAAATATTGAAAAATGACGATGAGTCACATTACGGCAAAATTTTTCAATTGGATTCTGATGGTCGTGTACGAAAAGTTCTGAGAGACCGTGCTACCAGTTCGACTAAAGAATTGTTTGTTGACGAAATGGGAAATATCGTTGACATGAAAAACAATAACGCAACTAGTAATGTTGAAATAGTTTTACAAGTTAATGAATCGGGAGATGTTACGAATCTCTTCAACATTGTTGAAACTGAAGAGAAGAATCCAAAAGCAAATTTTGTGATCAATGAAGGTGGGTTTATTGAAACCAAAAACAAAACTGTATATTGGGAATGCAGTGATATTTGTAATGTTCGAACTCGAGCCATTGCAAAAGTACTAGCTTTCGTAAACGCAGTTGCAAATGCGAATGAAAAATCTTTGACTAAAATTTTTGACTCTGATTTGGACCTTTGCGAATTAAGAAAAGAATTTTGCAAAAAATCAAACGTGTCTATACCACCAGATGGAGACGAAATAGTGGTGAGAATAGTTCCGTTCCTAGGACACACTGCTTACTGCGCTGATAGCGAAGAGTGCCAAAGTTATTTGCGTGCTTTCGCTGAACTGGCTCCTCACTATTCGGGAATTAGAAATATTCTGAATAATATTTATCACATCAAAGCGTTACTCAACGCGTTAACTAAAATCTCAACTGAAATTGAAAGTGGTGATTACGAGTCTGTGACGAATGTCATGGCGGAATTAAGGAAAACCCTTGCTACACGTGGGAAAAATTTAAATAAGGAACAAAACGATGCTCCTGAAGGAAGCGTTAACGCTCCTCGGCCGAGTCTCGATGAAAGTGAAATCTTGAGTCTTTACGAGAATCAATTCGCTCGGGCAATGCTAAACACCAACGAGTTTCACGACACGCCCTGCGACTGCTGTTTAAGATTATTGAAAAAATCTGATTTAAGAGCAGTAGAAAAATTGGTAAACAGTGCTGTTTTTGAGAACGAGGCCTATCTGATTTTAAGAGCTGGCTGGATAATGAATAATTCGGACGCTAGAGAAGCGGACATGCTTCTATGTCGTTACTGCACTACGCATTTGGGAAAGGGTAAAGTTCCCATTAGATGTTTCCTGAACAACTTGGCAGTTGACAATCCTCCGCCAGATGTCACCAATTTAAACATGTTCGAGAAAGTTTTAATTCAACTTGTGAAGGCCTTCCACACTGTGGTGCGGTTAGGCACTAAAACCAATTCCAACGTGAAGTTTGGTACGGTTAAAGCTTTAAAGGGAAGAGTAATTTATCTTCCAATTCCAGTGGAAAAAAATTTGAAGATGATTCCCAAGACGTTGCCCAAAAATCACGAACTGCATATCTTGGTGAACGGCGTTCCCACTGCGGACAAAAAGGTTTGGCAGCAGGTTGTTTGCCTCGAAAAAGTGTTGAAAGCATTCAGTGTGCTGAAAAAGATAAACCCTTTTTACAAAGACATTGATATTTCGACAATGAATGAGGAATATATTTGTGGCACGCAAGAAATTGATGGAAATGGAAATTCATTGACTCCCGAAGAATTACTGAGCGTAACAGATCCACTTGCGTTAATTAATGATGGATCTGATGCGTTGACACGCGCTCCCGCTGCGCTTCAAACAGAAGGGCCAGCGGATAGTAGTCACGACGTCCAAGGTGACCAAAACGCTTCGAACATACAGGAGCAGGATGAAAATCAGTCTAGCCTTGCCCCCGGCGACACCTACAAAATTTTAACACAGCCCGAGGCTTTGTTGCGAAAACTATCTGAGGGTGAAGCCAATGATCTGTACGATCATTACTCTATTCATCCAGTGAACGTTCAACCACCGAAAGATTTACTTGGCGCTTACCAAATGAAGCGCGTCGAAGCCGAGCCAGTTAGCACTTGGGACAAAAACTTGGAATACATGAGCTTTGTTCATTTGTTCCCCAAGGGTCGCTTTGGCAAGCACGATGATAGACCATTTGGGAAAATAACGGAAACTGAGTATCGTTTATCCCGTCTTTTGAACAAGAGTCCAATTTTTAGACGAGATTACGCCTATCTGTTCCATTCTTATCAAGAATGCGAAATGAAAGCGATTTCTAGCAGTTTGAACTACGTTCTTCGTGTAAAAAAACCCATGCCTATTGGGGTTGAAAATTTGCTCAGTCGCGTTGAATCTGGCGATAAAGAACTTGAGAGTAATTTAGCTACTTTCTTGGGTCATATTCGAGGAACTAAGGACTACTGGTATAAAGTTCTTAGAAACGTTTTAGCGATGATTCGGGAATTTGGTCCTCCCACCTGGCTTTTAACATTTAATCCGGCCGAGTACGATGATATGGAACTGCACGATCACTTGAGAAAAGTGAATTCAGACGTTCCAGGAGTAGAGTCGATGACGGTGGCTGAATTGTTGAATTTGGATCCGCTTAGCGTAAATTTGCACTTTCACAACAAAGTGAGGTCGCTGCTAAACAACTTTGTCTTGTGTAAGCAGAATCCAGTTCTTGGCATGATAGAACATCATTTTTGGCGGGTTGAATACCAATCTCGTGGTTTACCCGAGGGGTCCGACGTTCCTTCAAATCTCGTACAGTATAAGATTTTAAATCTTGAAATCTTAAAAATCTTCAAATCTTTCAAATCCCAGAAAATCTTATAAATTCTTGATAAATCTTTAAATCTTCACAAATGTTTCAAATCCCAGAAAATCTTATAAATTCTAGATAAATCTTTAAATCCGAGAAAATCTTTCAAATCCGAGAAAATCTTTCAAATTCGAGAAAATCATTCAAATCCGAGAAAATCATTCAAATCCGAGAAAATCATTCAAATCCGAGAAAATCTTTCAAATCCGAGAAAATCTTTCAAATCCGAGAAAATCTTTCAAATCCGAGAAAATCTTTCAAATCCGAGAAAATCTTTCAAATCCCAGAAAACCTTTCAATTCCAAGAAAATAATTAAATCCCAGAAAATCTTTCTAATCCTTGATAAAGCTTTCCAATCTCACAACTAACATAAATTTTAAAAATCCATAAAAAAAAATAAATCGAAAAATTCCCAATCTTTCAATCTTCAACCCATATACTCCCATAGTCGCAGAAATTTGTGTCTTCGCGAGGTGAGGACGCAAAGTAGCGAAAACCCAATGTGGACAGTAGCGCGATCTTGCAATCAAGAAAAGCGAAGATGCGAACTCACAAAATATGTCAGTCTGGACAGGCCTTTACTCTTAAGTTGTTGGCGCGTACTAAGAAAGATTTCCCCCCAATTTGCCCCCATCCTAACAAATGGCGCCTAGGAATGTAAAAATCTTCTGTATGCAACAGAGTCCGCGCGTTTCAACCGATTTCGCAAATATTGAGTACACTACTTTCCTTTAACCTATAGACGGGCTGAATGGTCTTTCGGGTGCTATTTTTTTGCCATCTTTTTAAATAGCGGCCAAAAACTTAAAAACCCTTCTTTATGGAATAATGTCCGCGTGAAAAGTAATAAAAAAATATCCCGAAAGGGGCTGACGGGCAACGCCGAGTGACTTCGCTCCTAGGGTGCTACAAAAATATTAGTCATCAGTAAAATCTACCCATTCTTTATATCGTTTTGATGGAAGTTCTTATTACACGCTAGTCCTTAATAAATCTTCAAATCCGTAATACATTTTGATGGAAGTTCTTATTACACGCTAGTCCTTAATAAATCTTCAAATCCGTAATACATTTTGATGGAAATTCTTATTACACGCTAGTCCTTAACAAATCTTCAAATCCGTAATAAATTTTGAAATCCTTAATAAATCTTCAAACCCTTAATAAATCTCCAAACCCTTAATAAATCTCCAAACCCTTGATAAATCTTCAAACCCTTAATAAATCTTCAAACCCTTAATTAATCTTCAAACCCTTAATAAATCTTCAAGCCCTTAATAAATCTTCAAGCCCTTAATAAATCTTCAAACCCTTAATAAATCTTCAAACCCTTAATAAATCTTCAAACCCTTAATAAATCATCAAATCCTTAATAAATCTTCAAATCCTGAAATCTCCCAAAAGTCTTCAAATCCTTAACAAATCTTTAAATCCTTAACAAATCTTTAAATCCTTACCAAATCTTTAAATCCTTACCAAATCTTTAAATCCTTACCAAATCTTTAAATCCTTACCAAATCTTTAAATCCTTACCAAATCTTTAAATCCTTAACAAATCTTTAAATCCTTAACAAATCTTCCAATCCGTAACAAATCACAAATCAAAGAAATTTGCATAGATTTCAAATCTCGTACACATTTTTAACGAGTGACGGACCCCTCGGGTTTACCTCACTATCACATGCTTTTGTGGGCCAAGGACGCTCCAAAGATTGGAACTTCTTCGGCCGAGACTATTTTGGATTACGTGCAAAAACACGTCACGTGTTCGATGCCAAGCGCATCGGTAAGTCCAGAATTGCACCGGCTGGTAAAAAAATTTCAATTTCAAAAATGCACCTCCAGTTGTTATAAGAAGGTGAAAAATTCTAAAAAAGGATTGAAAGTGTGTCGTTACGGTTTCCCTCGAAACGTAACAAACATTGCTACTATGAATTCTGTTAGATCAGTTACTCGTCACCGTAAAATGAAAAAGGTGCAGAAACGACTGTACGACTTGCCGAGAAAACAGTACGAAGTTTTAATCAATGATTACAATCCCACGCTACTTTTGGCTTCCAAAGCCAACATGGATTTGCAATTTGTCGCTGACAAATCGGAAATAGTGGCAAACTATGTCACGGCTTACGTGACAAAGGGAGACCGGGCTGACATGGACCAAACTTTTGCCGTGTTAGGCAACGAAAGTTTGTCCAAAAAATTATTTGCCTATAGATTGAAATCTTTGACGTGCAAGCAAATAGGAATTTATGAAGCTCTCGATATGATGCTGGGCCAAGACCTTTACAACAAGTCTGACAGCACTAAATTTATAAACACTAACTTGAAAGAAAACCGATCGAGAATTTTGAAAGGTTTCAAGGAACTCGCTCGTTTGAGGGAAACTGACCCCGAAAGCAAGGACACTTGCCAAAAAGGGTTCGTCGACGACAAATATCCGAATCGTCCTGACAGCTTGGAAAATCTAAGTTTGCGGGAATTTGGTCAGTTTTACGATTATGCGATGCGCTCTGAGGGTGTCGAGAAAAATGCGAATGTAATCCAGTTGAAAAACAATCTGGGTTTCATGAGAAAGAGAATTAAGCCGTACATAATAGAGCACTTTATTCACGACCCGATAGAGGAGAAAGAACAGTATTGTCACGCTCTACTCATCCTCTTCAAACCGTGGCGTGACGAAACTGAGCTATTGGGCGATTTTGAAACATACGCCGATGCTTTCGAAAACTCGCTTTCGGTGTTAAAAGACATGAGAGAATATCACGAGAAGCTGTCGGTTTCCAAAGAAGTTGAAAAGAAATGGAAGGCTTCTAAAAAGGCGAAAGAGCCAGAAACCATAGTCTCGGAGACTGAAAGTGAGGACGATGAAAATGCCCTACAAGGGAAAGAAATTGTTATCGAAACTAAACACGCGATGGCTGATGTGGAAGCTGCCATGGAAATCAATTTCGAGACTGATGATGACAATGTGGCGTTACTAAACTCGGATCAAAGGCGAATATATGATCACATCATGGATCACTTCTCCCAAGAGGGAGAAAAATCTGGAAACAAGTGCCTTTTTGTGTCGGGACCTGGTGGCACTGGCAAATCGTTTCTTATCGACACTCTCGCTAACGCCGTAAGGCGACGCTTTCAAAATCCTGCTAGCGTGGCAATTGCCGCGCCAACGGGTTTGGCAGCGTTGAATGTTAATGGCGTAACGTTACACAGATTACTAATGTTGCCGGTAGATCATGGGCGTATTGCCGAATACCATTCCCTAAGTTCTGACAATATGAGCATTATGAAAGAAACTTTGGGAAATTTAAAACTGTTAATTATTGATGAAATTTCCATGGTCTCGTCGGTGTTACTGACTCACGTTCACTTGAGGCTGAACGAATTTTGGGAAATGAACCAACCATTTGGTGGAGTTGTATTTATCCTTGTTTTGGGAGACTTTTTCCAATTGCCTCCGGTTCAAGGAAATCCCGCGTTCATCAAAATCACTTCCGAAGAAGCCAGACTTAGATTCAATTGCATCGGAGGAAGTGATCTTTGGAAGTTTTTTAAATACGATGAACTAACGCAAAATGTTAGACAAGCCAACGACCAAAGTTACGGCGACATTTTAAGCAGAGTTTGAATTGGGAATATTTCTAAAGCTGATGTTGCAACCTTAGAAAGTAGATTGGTTGCTCGAGGAAAAAACATCGAGGTGGCTATGGACCTTTTCATTAAACTGTCCAATGAAGGGTTTCGCCCAATTTGTTTGATGCCTAAATTAGCCATGTGCGAAAAATTCAACGGCGAAATGCTGCGAAAAAACGGCGTGAAAGTTGAAGTCATTCCTTGCCAGGATAGACTCGCTGACTATGGCAAAAAAATGAATAAAAACATTTTGAGGAGACTTCAAAGTCTAAAAAACGAACCGTCCAAAACGGGCGGTTTGGAGAGCGAGTTAATTCTTTGCGTTGGCTGCCGTATAATGGTCAGAAGGAATATCAGTTTTGAAAAAGGCGTTGTAAATGGTACGATGGGTTTCGTAACTGGATTCAAGAAGGACGAACAAGGAAACGTTGTTGGTATTTTTCTCAGAGTAGATCGCGAACCGAATAACGACAACGACAACGCTAACACTGACTTTTTAGTTGAGAAAATTAGCGTCAAATTTTTGCTCATGACAAAGATTTACGTTAAGCGCTCCCAGTTTCCCGTCATCCTGGCATACGCAATTACGATACACAAAAGCCAAGGCATGAGTTTAAAATGCGCCATTATGGATTTGGGTCCGAATATATTTGGAACGGGCATGGCGTACGTCGCTTTATCGAGAGTGACGTCCTTAGCCGGACTCCATCTATTACAGTTCGATCCGACTAAAATTAAGGCGGATGGACGAGCCATAATGGAATATAACAGGCTTCGCAAAAAATATAGGCCAGATATGCCTCTTTTGGAAATAACGGAGTCGAAAGAAAGTAGAGGTGGGAAAAGAAGTGCGCCTACACTATCTAAAAGCCTTTTAGAAGGCGAGGAAGTGAGATGTGAAGAAACACCGAAGAAGAAAAGGAAAGCCCAACAGAGTTTGGATAGTTTTCCCTTGAAAGGTTTAGCTAACGATGATCAAGTAACGTGCTATTCCAATAGCGTTTTGCAACTACTCTTATTAGTGCCGGGATTAAGGGAATTGGTTAAATCTTACAATGGATCATTCGTTGAAAAACCAGTTTTACGTTGCCTCCATGACACGATAAACGACATCGAGAGTTCTCAAGGAAGTTTCAGTCGTAAAGGGTTGGAACTGAGAATGGCTGTCGGAAATCATTTTACGCAAAACGATCAACAAGACGCCAGTGAATTTTTGATGGTGCTCTTGACGACACTAAGTCAAGAAATGGAAGCCGATTACTCTAAGGCTCTAAAAGATCTTTTTTGGTCAAAGTCGCGAAACGTTACCAAATGCCCCAAATGTCAAGTTGAACCAAATTCGGAAAATATTGTTGAAAGCAACATTTTCAATCTTCCACTAGAAAACCGAGATAAAATTGATTGGAAATCTCTAGAAAAAAGGATGAGATTAACAGAGATGCGGTGCGTATTATGTAACAACCCAAAAATACAAGAGCGTGATGTATTGATATCCAGCGGGAAGTACGTATTTTTGTGTCTTCTCCGTGGCGATTACAAAGATGGTCGTCCAGTTAAGATTTCGACCAAAATATCAAGTTTTGAAAATCAAAATGTCACTTTGAGCAAGATGCTTTTTAAAACTAAAGGGGTGATTATTCACAAAGGTCAATCGTTGGCCGAGGGACATTATGTGAACTTTGTGAGAAAAGACAACGGCTGGTACGAGGTCAGTGATGCAATGATCAGAAAAAGGGAGAGATTCGTCAGTAACTTGACTGACGTCACTGTTCTGCTCTTGGAAAGAGTCCAGACACATTAAAGGATCTAACGTGATTGAAGAATCCATATCAAATTTACCCCGGGTAAAGCTAAAAATTTCAATATTCGTACCAGAAAGGAGCATCATATCTGTCAAAGATATACTAATAGTTTCATATTCCCTTTAAAGTAATTTATGCTTGGGTAAGATTGGTGGCCCTAGACTAGAGCATGTGTAAGGTTTACAATGGTTTGAGATTAATTTTGATGTTGCCCAGACTATAATAACCGTGAATGGGAGAGGAGGGAGGATTGTAGGGCCATGCTATTGTTATGAAAAAAGGCGATGACTCTTGCATTAATTTGTAAATTTTCTAGTGAAGGGTTTTTAATACTCTGTATTACTCTTGCCCCAATGGTATTTTATGTAAAAACAAGTTAAAAACGTAGCCCCTGTTGGTAATTCTATGTGATTAAATATAATTCTTTAATAAGCTGGTGATACTATTGAGACAAACTCATATTATTAGTTAACATTGAACAGATTTTTAGAACTGAGATTTAGACACTCGTATCCAAGTTTTAAATAAATACTGATTAAACTTAATATATTCGAAGAGTTTTCTAAATATCAGTTTCGCATTTTCCATTTTTTTTCTCTTTTAAGCGCGCTATATTTTTTTACATTAAGACGCCCATAAATTTTTTGCATTAACAATTTCAAACCGTTCAAAATAATCCACGAGATTTTATAAACTAAATTAATTTAATCTAATATTATACTGTTTTAATTTAAACCCCCCTGTAGCGAAGATTTTGTGTTTAAATATTATTTATTAATATAACCTTTTCTTTGTATAACTTATCAATAATGTGTACCCGACCCAATCTAATACCACTTACAAAAATCCATTTTTAAACTATTTAATGGCCATATGAACTAATTAATTTGTCCCACTAACTAATATCCTACTATTGTTGGAGAATTTGTTTTTATAAAGTTTGAGAATTATTTCCCCAATTGCGTTTACCAATATATATATATATATTACATTACCCTTGTAAATAAAATAACTAACCATTTTTTTTACAATTAATATTCCAGGAAGTTTTGCATATTCTCTATGTGTTTCTCACCAGCTGGAGTAGTCTGAGTGACGGGTGCCATTGAGTAAAACCAACAAGGGTAGAATTTGCAAAACTTCTCGAATAGCTTTTTTTTCTTCAAAATTTAATAACCTTTTCATTGTCCCTTTGGTAACCCACGCGCAAAACAATAATTCTCATGTTCTAGCAGCACTGTTTCCAAACTTAAAGCTAAGAGTTGCCTAACAAAATTTTAAAAAATTGACCCTCAAAATCTATTTTTAAATGAACATATAATAGCCAGTAAATAGTAAAGTTTTCTTTCGCCTCCTCCCCCTCCGCCCCTTTACATAACTAATATAACGAAGAACAAAATTATTTCGACATAAATGCTACAAGCAGTGCATATTTTCAACTTTGAAACATGCAATTTAAAGACTATTTTCGTACAATTATAAGCGTATTGTATCAACACGTGCCAGCTGCTAAGCTTCAACAGAAAGATAATTCATCATAGCCTTTACCAGTATAATAAAAGGTTAAAACTACACTGCTAAAAAATATGATCATCATCATTATAAAAAACAACACCACAAGGCTTCGATAGACAGATCAAGAAATATAAATATTCAACTTCTATGCCGAAACAACAGACACTTTAGACTGGCGTGTTCAAAGAATGAGAGCGACTTTGGATTAAAAAAACCAAAGTTATCAAAGAAATAACCTTCGTATTGGTTGAGCGAGTGTCTATAGAACGTCAAGCTGTACCAAGGCCAAACAATACATGTCAATTATTTGGTTTCCCTGCATAATTATATAACGGCTTGGCAAGCCTTGCCTTCAAGTTCATCAACACAATAGAAGTTCACAATAGATATGAATTCGCAAAAAAAAACTTTTTTGAACAAAAGTTGCTTCAACGTTATTAAAATTTAGAACAGCAATGGTTTGTTACTAAAATTATGTACTTCACTATGTTGGGAGTTTGGGCGCACTCCTGTAAGCCAAGCTTCTGGGCGACAAAGTTTTGAGGGAATAAGGGACTTGTCAGCATGCCTACCCTACAGGAACTGACTACCCCGTGTCCGCGGGTGGTGAAATACCCCAAATCCCCCCTCCTTCACCACCCGATTAAACCTCAAGTACTTCACTCGTAACTCTAAAAAACCCAACTGTGATTAACCGCATAATCATCTTGGACTCCATCGAAACGCCTTGTGAACGTTATTTTACGGACGTTTACCAAACAAAACAAGCTCGATGGAATTAGTAAAATAAAGCTGCCAATTAATGACGTCAAGCAGTAATGCTATCTGAGTTCAAAAGTAAAAAATATATAAAAAAATAAAATGGACTGGAGATGTCGCTAACAAAACAAAATCACGCGCGATGGAGCTAGTAAAAAGCTACCGATTAATGACATTAACCACTAACGCCATCTTAGTTCAATAGTGAAGCACAAGGCTCCTCATTAACTGTCAATTAAACTGCAGACTCTACATCAATAAAACAAAACCAAGCACGATTGAACCAGCAAAAAAGCTACCAATTTATGACATTAACCACTAACGCCATCTTAGTTCAATAGTATTAAATATTGAAAAAATAAAAATCAACTGGATTGAAGATGTCACTAACGAAATACAACGCGCTTCATTAACTCTCTGAGCTAAACTGCAGATTCTACACCAACAAATCACTACCCTTTTTAAAAAGCATCTTTGAGTATATTAGCAGTATTTTAACAAACTCCCCCTTCCCTTTTTTATACCTAAAATAATTTAACATTAAAACCCATGCTTACTATTTTTCTGGCTATTATATATTCCTAATTTTACAGTCCTAGGATTAAATGTGTATAAATATTTTTTCATCATTGAATTATTCACTTGAGAGATTAACAAAATGATTATTGGTGCTCTAACGTTAATGTTGAACTTTTCACACTTTTTAAGTCCAACCTTCACGTATGACTGTCTTTGAACATTTTTTTTAATCCCTCTCATGTATTCATAGTGAAACTTACATTTTAGATTCAGTTAAAATTAATTATAGTTATTCATAGCTTTTCCCTGTTAAGGTCTATTTTTTGCCAGCCAGGACGCAATCACTAATTATTCTCAAAAGCCTTTCTGGTGTCAAAAATAATTTTCCTTCTAAAGCTATGAATGAAACCCTTTAAAAAAAACGCAACTATTAGCTTTGAACGTGAAAAACCAAATTTTTATTTACTGGAAAATAATTATAATGAATACCATAAATAAATAACAACCAGGGAAATTCAATTCCAAATTGCGTGCTATAAATAAACGTAGCAATTATCAATCCAAATGTGTTTTTAAAATAAATCTTTAGCACATTCCAATAAAATAATCATGCGTGTTTAAACCTTGACAAAAAGTTTAACCAAAATATTCTTAAAGCAATTTATTGTTTTAATGACTTTTAAGTAATTACTGAACAGCCATAACTTTAAAAAATTACAATTTATATTTTAACTATTATATAAAATAAATAATATTATTAACCCTAACTTTTGTCATCAATAAACTATTGTAACTCTCATTTGACTTTATTTATCAAAGGTAAAATAGTTACCATTAGTTTCATAAATACAAGTAAATAATTTGTTGGTCCTGGTATTTCCTATATTCAATGATAAATCTAAGCACAGTTCCATTGCCAGACTACCCTAGTATGCTAGCTAATCATTTATCATCTATCCCAATGGCTAAATCCAATTAAGATTGTACTTAAGGACATAGCTAAAAATAAAATATGCCAAACTACCACACTATACAGAAGAGAAAATCTTTTTAAGACGCGCCAAAGGAGGGGCCCTTTGCATTAAAACTGAATGGCTAAATGTATTCCTGTTATTGTATATCAAATTATTATGAAATTGCCATCTTTTCCAAAATACTACAAAATATTATATTGCCAAATTATTGCTAGTTGTCTTATTTAATCATGTCATTTTTAACAAAAATATTTACCATTTTATTTTCTTAAATTAGGTTAATGTTAGAGCACCACAAAAGATGGTATTCTATGTGTTGAATCTTGTGTAAAGGTTAAGAGAAATATCCGTTCTGAATAAGATGTTGTTGACACAATGACATTGGAAATGGGGTTCAAAATTTGCCTGAAAGCAACTGGTATATTCTGGTCTGGGTTCATCACAAATAGTCAAACTAAAATCTTTGTCATGACATCACACCCTCGTATATCTTACTTCATCAGCTCAAATTAAGATTAAAAATATTGATGTGACGTCCCCTTAGCTACTAGCTCTCAGTCTATTGAATGACAAACTATTTCCTTTTCTGCAGCATGCGGGAATGAGCACTGAAATAAATTTACCACCACATGTACGCAAAATTAATAAAAATTAAGACCGAAGTAACAGATATTAATCAAAACGCGTCTTGGATTTAACCAAGACCTAAAAAGTATCGATAAGAACAAGGTTAATCACTTGACTGAATGCGCAGATATTGAAACTTTTTTTTTAATTAAAACTTACATGCTTAAGAAAGTATGTTCCATCACCCTATTCCATTGAATAAACTTACTTTACTGGTAGTAAATTTTTTCCCTCTCAATAATTTGAAAAATTTACTTATCTCGGGTTTTCGAGCACAATTCCATTCCCCGAAAACATTTTATAACTACATTTATTATCACTTTTAAGAGTTTTCGTGTGGAAAAATACCTTATAACTAGTAACTACACGTAACAATGACAAAACGATTTAGGGTAGTCTGCTTTAGCTTCTGCTGCGCCCGATACGAACAAGGAAGGAGGATGTATAATTGTATACCCCCTTGATTGAAGTACGCCTTGTGCCATTCTCATGCCTTGTCTTTCGCTGGCCTCGTCACCAAGGCAATAGCCCACTCAATTGCGCGTTAAGCTGCTCGAGAATTCTGTGTGAATTACTTTTTAAGGTATTCGTCAGCAAATAGTAGTTGTTTTTGAGAGCATTCCTCGCCTTGAAATAGGACAACTACGAAATAATTCGACCAAATTGAAGTTTAAATATTCGAACAAATCTTATTTTATAAATATATTCTACCATTTCAATTTCTATAAAACTGTTCTACCAAATGCATAAAGAGTGCTACCAGAAGTCTCTGGGGCTACTAGAAATACAACATTTACTATAGGAAGATTCGCAGCGACAAGTCTAAAAATCCCATATTCCTTTAAAAACCGTTAATGCATTATCCTTGTTCCTGAAGATATACAGACTAAGTGGCAGAGTCGAGCCACAGCGTCGTAGATCACGCGACTCGGTGAACGCAGGCTATTTTTCAAAATAACCAAGTCATAATTTTCAGGCTACGACCACGCTTAAGTTAACAATTACAACAAAGAAAATCAAAAAATTACGAATATCATGCACGCCCCTACTGCTTGCGAACCATAGAATCGCCATGGCAGAACCGTTTGACCACTGTCTGTCGTACCGCTGCTATAGACCCTTTTTACGTAAAAAAGAGATGTCAATTCTTAGTATCGGGACATATAGGAGGGGGGGGGTTTCACCCCTCGCCGTCTCTGCTCTATTTATGATCTTTCCATCGACTCGACTCACTCGAGCGAGATGGAAGGCAAAGTTTTACCCCCGTGTCTTTCCATGTCGAAGTGGTCTATTAACATAAGTCAGTTTAAAGGGGCTGTTCGGACAGTGGGACAAACGACGATCTTCCTCATAGAGATTAACATAGCGGGTGGGTAAAAAAGGAGAGGGGGTCGGACAGCCCCTTTAACCAAGAGCAAAAATCATAACGTCCCCATTGAATGTGCTGCCATTGTTGAAATTTGCACTAAAATTAACAAAAGGTTTCACTATGGAGCGTTCAGGGCATGAACGGGGATATGTTAGCAACCTATTGACGACACAATGCCATACACGTACTCTCTTAAAAGTGATAATAAATGTAGTTATAAAATGTTTTCGGGGAATGGAATTGTGCTCGAAAACCCGAGATAAGTAAATTTTTCAAATTATTGAGAGGGAAAAAATTTACTACCAGTAAAGTAAGTTTATTCAATGGAATAGGGTGATGGAATATACTTTCTTAAGCATGTAAGTTTTAATTAAAAAAAAAGTTTCAATATCTGCGCATTCAGTCAAGTGATTAACCTTGTTCTTATCGATACTTTTTAGGTCTTGGTTAAATCCAAGACGCGTTTTGATTAATCTCTAGTAGACACAGAGTTATGGGCCTGCAAAGTATAGTCTAATGCATTTCCTATGGACGGGTTGTTTGTTTACGTTTAGCTTAATTACTCGGCCCCTGTTTGTCGTAGCTCAATGTTTTTAGTATGGTTAGATGGGGGACAAATTGGACTATAACATACTCAAAGGACATCCCCGTATCTCCAGTGGAAACAGAGTTACGAGCCTGCAAAATATAGTCTAACTCATTTCCTATGGAGGGGGTTTGTTTCTTTACGTTTTGCTTAAGTACTCGGCCCCTGTTTGTCGTAGCCCAAAGTTTTTAGTATGGTTAGCTGAAGGACAATTTGGACTATAACATATCCTAAGGACATCCCCGTATCTCTAGTAGACACAGAGTTATGGGCCTGCAAAGCATAGTCTAATGCATTTCCTTTGGACGGGTTGTTTGTTTTAGTGTAGCGGTTATCGCATCCGCCTCACTCCCGGAAGGCCACAGGTTCGAAACCGCGAAGTTTTTTTTTTGCTTGGAACATGCAAAGACCATTATAATTATCCGAACATTTGTGTCAAGGTCACATTATTTACATCCCCGTATCTCTGGTAGAACCAGAGTTACGAGCCTGCAAAGTTTATTTTCAAAAATCAAAAGTAACCTTCTAACAATAAGTGAGACAAAAAATAAGTTGACGACGATATTGAGGTAGCCTCAAGTTTAAAGTATCCTTGTATGGGGAGCAAAGAGTACTATAACATATCCAAAGGAGATCCCAGTATCTCTTGTAGAACAAGAGTTATGAGCCTCCAAAGTTTAGTGCAAAAATCATAAGTAACATAATAAAAATAAGTGAGACGATACCAAAGTTGACGAACATTTTGCTTAATATCTCGGCCCCTGTTTGTCGTAGCTCAATGTTTTTAGTATGATTAGATGGGGGACAATTTGGACTATAACATATCCTAAGGACATCCCCGTATCTCTAGTAAACACAGAGTTATGGGCCTGCAAAGCATAGTCTAATGCATTTCCTTTGGACGGGTTGTTTGTTTACGTTTAGCTTAATTACTCGGCCCCTGTTTTTCGTAGCTCAATGTTTTTAGTATGGTTAGATGGGGGACAAATTGGAATATAACATACTCAAAGGACCTCGCCGTATCTACAGTAGAAACAGAGTTACGAGCCTGCAAAGTATAGTCTAATGCATTTTCTATGGAGGGGTTTGTTTGTTCATGTATTGCTTAATTACTTGAACCTGTTCTTTCGATTAAAAATAATAACATATCTTTAGTGTAGCGGTTATCGCATCCGCCTCACTCCCGGAAGGCCACAGGTTCGAAACCGCGAAGTTTTTTTTTTTGCTTGGAACATGCAAAGACCTTTATAATTATCCGAACATTTGTGTCAAGGTCACATTATTTACATCCCCGTATCTCTGGTAGAACCAGAGTTACGAGCCTGCAAACTTTATTTTCAAAAATCAAAAGTAACCATCTAACAATAAGTGAGACAAAAAATAAGTTGACGACGATATTGATGTAGCCTCAAGTTTAAAGTATCCTTGTATGGGGAGCAAAGAGTACTATAACATATCCAAAGGAGATCCCAGTATCTCTTGTAGAACAAGAGTTATGAGCCTCCAAAGTTTAGTGCAAAAATCATAAGTAACATAATAAAAATAAGTGAGACGATACCAAAGTTGACGAACATTTTGCTTAATATCTCGGCCCCTGTTTGTCGTAGCTCAATGTGTTAGTATGGTTAGATGGGGGACAATTTGGACTATAACATATCCTAAGGACATCCCCGTATCTCTAGTAAACACAGAGTTATGGGCCTGCAAAGCATAGTCTAATGCATTTCCTTTGGACGGGTTGTTTGTTTACGTTTAGCTTAATTACTCGGCCCCTGTTTGTCGTAGCTCAATGTTTTTAGTATGGTTAGATGGGGGACAAATTGGACTATAAAATACTCAAAGGACATCCCCGTATCTCCAGTAGAAACAGAGTTACGAGACTGCAAAGTATAGTCTAACTCATTTCCTATGGAGGGGGTTTGTTTCTTTACGTTTTGCTTAAGTACTCGGCCCCTGTTTGTCGTAGCCCAAAGTTTTTAGTATATTTAGATGAAGGACAAATTGGACTAAAACATATCCTAAGGACATCCCGGTATCTCTAGTAGACACAGAGTTATGGGCCTGCAAAGTATAGTCTAATGCATTTTCTATGGAGGGGTTTGTTTGTTCACGTATTGCTTAATTACTTGACCCTGTTCTTTCGATTAAAAATAATAACATATCTTTAGTGTAACGGTTATCGCATCCGCCTCACTCCCGGAAGGCCACAGGTTCGAAACCGCGAAGTTTTTTTTTTTGCTTGGAACATGCAAAGACCTTTATAATTATCCGAACATTTGTGTCAAGGTCACATTATTTACATCCCCGTATCTCTGGTAGAACCAGAGTTACGAGCCTGCAAACTTTATTTTCAAAAATCAAAAGTAACCTTCTAACAATAAGTGAGACAAAAAATAAGTTGACGACGATATTGAGGTAGCCTCAAGTTTAAAGTATCCTTGTATGGGGAGCAAAGAGTACTATAACATATCCAAAGGAGATCCCAGTATCTCTTGTAGAACAAGAGTTATGAGCCTCCAAAGTTTAGTGCAAAAATCATAAGTAACATAATAAAAATAAGTGAGACGATACCAAAGTTGACGAACATTTTGCTTAATATCTCGGCCCCTGTTTGTCGTAGCTCAATGTTTTTAGTATGGTTAGATGGGGGACAAATTGGACTATAACATACTCAAAGGACATCCCCGTATCTCCAGTGGAAACAGAGTTACGAGCCTGCAAAATATAGTCTAACTCATTTCCTATGGAGGGGGTTTGTTTCTTTACGTTTTGCTTAAGTACTCGGCCCCTGTTTGTCGTAGCCCAAAGTTTTTAGTATGGTTAGCTGAAGGACAATTTGGACTATAACATATCCTAAGGACATCCCCGTATCTCTAGTAGACACAGAGTTATGGGCCTGCAAAGCATAGTCTAATGCATTTCCTTTGGACGGGTTGTTTGTTTTAGTGTAGCGGTTATCGCATCCGCCTCACTCCCGGAAGGCCACAGGTTCGAAACCGCGAAGTTTTTTTTTTGCTTGGAACATGCAAAGACCATTATAATTATCCGAACATTTGTGTCAAGGTCACATTATTTACATCCCCGTATCTCTGGTAGAACCAGAGTTACGAGCCTGCAAAGTTTATTTTCAAAAATCAAAAGTAACCTTCTAACAATAAGTGAGACAAAAAATAAGTTGACGACGATATTGAGGTAGCCTCAAGTTTAAAGTATCCTTGTATGGGGAGCAAAGAGTACTATAACATATCCAAAGGAGATCCCAGTATCTCTTGTAGAACAAGAGTTATGAGCCTCCAAAGTTTAGTGCAAAAATCATAAGTAACATAATAAAAATAAGTGAGACGATACCAAAGTTGACGAACATTTTGCTTAATATCTCGGCCCCTGTTTGTCGTAGCTCAATGTTTTTAGTATGATTAGATGGGGGACAATTTGGACTATAACATATCCTAAGGACATCCCCGTATCTCTAGTAAACACAGAGTTATGGGCCTGCAAAGCATAGTCTAATGCATTTCCTTTGGACGGGTTGTTTGTTTACGTTTAGCTTAATTACTCGGCCCCTGTTTTTCGTAGCTCAATGTTTTTAGTATGGTTAGATGGGGGACAAATTGGAATATAACATACTCAAAGGACCTCGCCGTATCTACAGTAGAAACAGAGTTACGAGCCTGCAAAGTATAGTCTAATGCATTTTCTATGGAGGGGTTTGTTTGTTCATGTATTGCTTAATTACTTGAACCTGTTCTTTCGATTAAAAATAATAACATATCTTTAGTGTAGCGGTTATCGCATCCGCCTCACTCCCGGAAGGCCACAGGTTCGAAACCGCGAAGTTTTTTTTTTTGCTTGGAACATGCAAAGACCTTTATAATTATCCGAACATTTGTGTCAAGGTCACATTATTTACATCCCCGTATCTCTGGTAGAACCAGAGTTACGAGCCTGCAAACTTTATTTTCAAAAATCAAAAGTAACCATCTAACAATAAGTGAGACAAAAAATAAGTTGACGACGATATTGATGTAGCCTCAAGTTTAAAGTATCCTTGTATGGGGAGCAAAGAGTACTATAACATATCCAAAGGAGATCCCAGTATCTCTTGTAGAACAAGAGTTATGAGCCTCCAAAGTTTAGTGCAAAAATCATAAGTAACATAATAAAAATAAGTGAGACGATACCAAAGTTGACGAACATTTTGCTTAATATCTCGGCCCCTGTTTGTCGTAGCTCAATGTGTTAGTATGGTTAGATGGGGGACAATTTGGACTATAACATATCCTAAGGACATCCCCGTATCTCTAGTAAACACAGAGTTATGGGCCTGCAAAGCATAGTCTAATGCATTTCCTTTGGACGGGTTGTTTGTTTACGTTTAGCTTAATTACTCGGCCCCTGTTTGTCGTAGCTCAATGTTTTTAGTATGGTTAGATGGGGGACAAATTGGACTATAAAATACTCAAAGGACATCCCCGTATCTCCAGTAGAAACAGAGTTACGAGACTGCAAAGTATAGTCTAACTCATTTCCTATGGAGGGGGTTTGTTTCTTTACGTTTTGCTTAAGTACTCGGCCCCTGTTTGTCGTAGCCCAAAGTTTTTAGTATATTTAGATGAAGGACAAATTGGACTAAAACATATCCTAAGGACATCCCGGTATCTCTAGTAGACACAGAGTTATGGGCCTGCAAAGTATAGTCTAATGCATTTTCTATGGAGGGGTTTGTTTGTTCACGTATTGCTTAATTACTTGACCCTGTTCTTTCGATTAAAAATAATAACATATCTTTAGTGTAACGGTTATCGCATCCGCCTCACTCCCGGAAGGCCACAGGTTCGAAACCGCGAAGTTTTTTTTTTTGCTTGGAACATGCAAAGACCTTTATAATTATCCGAACATTTGTGTCAAGGTCACATTATTTACATCCCCGTATCTCTGGTAGAACCAGAGTTACGAGCCTGCAAACTTTATTTTCAAAAATCAAAAGTAACCTTCTAACAATAAGTGAGACAAAAAATAAGTTGACGACGATATTGAGGTAGCCTCAAGTTTAAAGTATCCTTGTATGGGGAGCAAAGAGTACTATAACATATCCAAAGGAGATCCCAGTATCTCTTGTAGAACAAGAGTTATGAGCCTCCAAAGTTTAGTGCAAAAATCATAAGTAACATAATAAAAATAAGTGAGACGATACCAAAGTTGACGAACATTTTGCTTAATATCTCGGCCCCTGTTTGTCGTAGCTCAATGTTTTTAGTATGGTTAGATGGGGGACAATTTGGACTATAACATATCCTAAGGACATCCCCGTATCTCTAGTAAACACAGAGTTATGGGCCTGCAAAGCATAGTCTAATGCATTTCCTTTGGACGGGTTGTTTGTTTACGTTTAGCTTAATTACTCGGCCCCTGTTTTTCGTAGCTCAATGTTTTTAGTATGGTTAGATGGGGGACAAATTGGAATATAACATACTCAAAGGACCTCGCCGTATCTACAGTAGAAACAGAGTTACGAGCCTGCAAAGTATAGTCTAATGCATTTTCTATGGAGGGGTTTGTTTGTTCATGTATTGCTTAATTACTTGAACCTGTTCTTTCGATTAAAAATAATAACATATCTTTAGTGTAGCGGTTATCGCATCCGCCTCACTCCCGGAAGGCCACAGGTTCGAAACCGCGAAGTTTTTTTTTTTGCTTGGAACATGCAAAGACCTTTATAATTATCCGAACATTTGTGTCAAGGTCACATTATTTACATCCCCGTATCTCTGGTAGAACCAGAGTTACGAGCCTGCAAACTTTATTTTCAAAAATCAAAAGTAACCTTCTAACAATAAGTGAGACAAAAAATAAGTTGACGACGATATTGAGGTAGCCTCAAGTTTAAAGTATCCTTGTATGGGGAGCAAAGAGTACTATAACATATCCAAAGGAGATCCCAGTATCTCTTGTAGAACAAGAGTTATGAGCCTCCAAAGTTTAGTGCAAAAATCATAAGTAACATAATAAAAATAAGTGAGACGATACCAAAGTTGACGAACATTTTGCTTAATATCTCGGCCCCTGTTTGTCGTAGCTCAATGTTTTTAGTATGGTTAGATGGGGGACAATTTGGACTATAACATATCCTAAGGACATCCCCGTATCTCTAGTAAACACAGAGTTATGGGCCTGCAAAGCATAGTCTAATGCATTTCCTTTGGACGGGTTGTTTGTTTACGTTTAGCTTAATTACTCGGCCCCTGTTTTTCGTAGCTCAATGTTTTTAGTATGGTTAGATGGGGGACAAATTGGAATATAACATACTCAAAGGACCTCGCCGTATCTACAGTAGAAACAGAGTTACGAGCCTGCAAAGTATAGTCTAATGCATTTTCTATGGAGGGGTTTGTTTGTTCATGTATTGCTTAATTACTTGAACCTGTTCTTTCGATTAAAAATAATAACATATCTTTAGTGTAGCGGTTATCGCATCCGCCTCACTCCCGGAAGGCCACAGGTTCGAAACCGCGAAGTTTTTTTTTTGCTTGGAACATGCAAAGACCTTTATAATTATCCGAACATTTGTGTCAAGGTCACATTATTTACATCCCCGTATCTCTGGTAGAACCAGAGTTACGAGCCTGCAAACTTTATTTTCAAAAATCAAAAGTAACCTTCTAACAATAAGTGAGACAAAAAATAAGTTGACGACGATATTGAGGTAGCCTCAAGTTTAAAGTATCCTTGTATGGGGAGCAAAGAGTACTATAACATATCCAAAGGAGATCCCAGTATCTCTTGTAGAACAAGAGTTATGAGCCTCCAAAGTTTAGTGCAAAAATCATAAGTAACATAATAAAAATAAGTGAGACGATACCAAAGTTGACGAACATTTTGCTTAATATCTCGGCCCCTGTTTGTCGTAGCTCAATGTTTTTAGTATGGTTAGATGGGGGACAATTTGGACTATAACATATCCTAAGGACATCCCCGTATCTCTAGTAAACACAGAGTTATGGGCCTGCAAAGCATAGTCTAATGCATTTCCTTTGGACGGGTTGTTTGTTTACGTTTAGTTTAATTACTCGGCCCCTGTTTGTCGTAGCTCAATGTTTTTAGTATGGTTAGATGGGGGACAAATTGGACTATAAAATACTCAAAGGACATCCCCGTATCTCCAGTAGAAACAGAGTTACGAGCCTGCAAAGTATAGTCTAACTCATTTCCTATGGAGGGGGTTTGTTTCTTTACGTTTTGCTTAAGTACTCGGCCCCTGTTTGTCGTAGCCCAAAGTTTTTAGTATATTTAGATGAAGGACAAATTGGACTATAACATATCCTAAGGACATCCCGGTATCTCTAGTAGACACAGAGTTATGGGCCTGCAAAGTATAGTCTAATGCATTTTCTATGGAGGGGTTTGTTTGTTCACGTATTGCTTAATTACTTGACCCTGTTCTTTCGATTAAAAATAATAACATATCTTTAGTGTAACGGTTATCGCATCCGCCTCACTCCCGGAAGGCCACAGGTTCGAAACCGCGAGGTTTTTTTTTTGCTTGGAACATGCAAAGACCTTTATAATTATCCGAACATTTGTGTCAAGGTCACATTATTTACATCCCCGTATCTCTGGTAGAACCAGAGTTACGAGCCTGCAAACTTTATTTTCAAAAATCAAAAGTAACCTTCTAACAATAAGTGAGACAAAAAATAAGTTGACGACGATATTGAGGTAGCCTCAAGTTTAAAGTATCCTTGTATGGGGAGCAAAGAGTACTATAACATATCCAAAGGAGATCCCAGTATCTCTTGTAGAACAAGAGTTATGAGCCTCCAAAGTTTAGTGCAAAAATCATAAGTAACATAATAAAAATAAGTGAGACGATACCAAAGTTGACGAACATTTTGCTTAATATCTCGGCCCCTGTTTGTCGTAGCTCAATGTTTTTAGTATGGTTAGATGGGGGACAATTTGGACTATAACATATCCTAAGGACATCCCCGTATCTCTAGTAAACACAGAGTTATGGGCCTGCAAAGCATAGTCTAATGCATTTCCTTTGGACGGGTTGTTTGTTTACGTTTAGCTTAATTACTCGGCCCCTGTTTTTCGTAGCTCAATGTTTTTAGTATGGTTAGATGGGGGACAAATTGGAATATAACATACTCAAAGGACCTCGCCGTATCTACAGTAGAAACAGAGTTACGAGCCTGCAAAGTATAGTCTAATGCATTTTCTATGGAGGGGTTTGTTTGTTCATGTATTGCTTAATTACTTGAACCTGTTCTTTCGATTAAAAATAATAACATATCTTTAGTGTAGCGGTTATCGCATCCGCCTCACTCCCGGAAGGCCACAGGTTCGAAACCGCGAAGTTTTTTTTTTTGCTTGGAACATGCAAAGACCTTTATAATTATCCGAACATTTGTGTCAAGGTCACATTATTTACATCCCCGTATCTCTGGTAGAACCAGAGTTACGAGCCTGCAAACTTTATTTTCAAAAATCAAAAGTAACCTTCTAACAATAAGTGAGACAAAAAATAAGTTGACGACGATATTGAGGTAGCCTCAAGTTTAAAGTATCCTTGTATGGGGAGCAAAGAGTACTATAACATATCCAAAGGAGATCCCAGTATCTCTTGTAGAACAAGAGTTATGAGCCTCCAAAGTTTAGTGCAAAAATCATAAGTAACATAATAAAAATAAGTGAGACGATACCAAAGTTGACGAACATTTTGCTTAATATCTCGGCCCCTGTTTGTCGTAGCTCAATGTTTTTAGTATGGTTAGATGGGGGACAATTTGGACTATAACATATCCTAAGGACATCCCCGTATCTCTAGTAAACACAGAGTTATGGGCCTGCAAAGCATAGTCTAATGCATTTCCTTTGGACGGGTTGTTTGTTTACGTTTAGCTTAATTACTCGGCCCCTGTTTTTCGTAGCTCAATGTTTTTAGTATGGTTAGATGGGGGACAAATTGGAATATAACATACTCAAAGGACCTCGCCGTATCTACAGTAGAAACAGAGTTACGAGCCTGCAAAGTATAGTCTAATGCATTTTCTATGGAGGGGTTTGTTTGTTCATGTATTGCTTAATTACTTGAACCTGTTCTTTCGATTAAAAATAATAACATATCTTTAGTGTAGCGGTTATCGCATCCGCCTCACTCCCGGAAGGCCACAGGTTCGAAACCGCGAAGTTTTTTTTTTTGCTTGGAACATGCAAAGACCTTTATAATTATCCGAACATTTGTGTCAAGGTCACATTATTTACATCCCCGTATCTCTGGTAGAACCAGAGTTACGAGCCTGCAAACTTTATTTTCAAAAATCAAAAGTAACCTTCTAACAATAAGTGAGACAAAAAATAAGTTGACGACGATATTGAGGTAGCCTCAAGTTTAAAGTATCCTTGTATGGGGAGCAAAGAGTACTATAACATATCCAAAGGAGATCCCAGTATCTCTTGTAGAACAAGAGTTATGAGCCTCCAAAGTTTAGTGCAAAAATCATAAGTAACATAATAAAAATAAGTGAGACGATACCAAAGTTGACGAACATTTTGCTTAATATCTCGGCCCCTGTTTGTCGTAGCTCAATGTTTTTAGTATGGTTAGATGGGGGACAATTTGGACTATAACATATCCTAAGGACATCCCCGTATCTCTAGTAAACACAGAGTTATGGGCCTGCAAAGCATAGTCTAATGCATTTCCTTTGGACGGGTTGTTTGTTTACGTTTAGCTTAATTACTCGGCCCCTGTTTTTCGTAGCTCAATGTTTTTAGTATGGTTAGATGGGGGACAAATTGGAATATAACATACTCAAAGGACCTCGCCGTATCTACAGTAGAAACAGAGTTACGAGCCTGCAAAGTATAGTCTAATGCATTTTCTATGGAGGGGTTTGTTTGTTCATGTATTGCTTAATTACTTGAACCTGTTCTTTCGATTAAAAATAATAACATATCTTTAGTGTAGCGGTTATCGCATCCGCCTCACTCCCGGAAGGCCACAGGTTCGAAACCGCGAAGTTTTTTTTTTTGCTTGGAACATGCAAAGACCTTTATAATTATCCGAACATTTGTGTCAAGGTCACATTATTTACATCCCCGTATCTCTGGTAGAACCAGAGTTACGAGCCTGCAAACTTTATTTTCAAAAATCAAAAGTAACCTTCTAACAATAAGTGAGACAAAAAATAAGTTGACGACGATATTGAGGTAGCCTCAAGTTTAAAGTATCCTTGTATGGGGAGCAAAGAGTACTATAACATATCCAAAGGAGATCCCAGTATCTCTTGTAGAACAAGAGTTATGAGCCTCCAAAGTTTAGTGCAAAAATCATAAGTAACATAATAAAAATAAGTGAGACGATACCAAAGTTGACGAACATTTTGCTTAATATCTCGGCCCCTGTTTGTCGTAGCTCAATGTTTTTAGTATGGTTAGATGGGGGACAATTTGGACTATAACATATCCTAAGGACATCCCCGTATCTCTAGTAAACACAGAGTTATGGGCCTGCAAAGCATAGTCTAATGCATTTCCTTTGGACGGGTTGTTTGTTTACGTTTAGTTTAATTACTCGGCCCCTGTTTGTCGTAGCTCAATGTTTTTAGTATGGTTAGATGGGGGACAAATTGGACTATAAAATACTCAAAGGACATCCCCGTATCTCCAGTAGAAACAGAGTTACGAGCCTGCAAAGTATAGTCTAACTCATTTCCTATGGAGGGGGTTTGTTTCTTTACGTTTTGCTTAAGTACTCGGCCCCTGTTTGTCGTAGCCCAAAGTTTTTAGTATATTTAGATGAAGGACAAATTGGACTATAACATATCCTAAGGACATCCCGGTATCTCTAGTAGACACAGAGTTATGGGCCTGCAAAGTATAGTCTAATGCATTTTCTATGGAGGGGTTTGTTTGTTCACGTATTGCTTAATTACTTGACCCTGTTCTTTCGATTAAAAATAATAACATATCTTTAGTGTAACGGTTATCGCATCCGCCTCACTCCCGGAAGGCCACAGGTTCGAAACCGCGAGGTTTTTTTTTTGCTTGGAACATGCAAAGACCTTTATAATTATCCGAACATTTGTGTCAAGGTCACATTATTTACATCCCCGTATCTCTGGTAGAACCAGAGTTACGAGCCTGCAAACTTTATTTTCAAAAATCAAAAGTAACCTTCTAACAATAAGTGAGACAAAAAATAAGTTGACGACGATATTGAGGTAGCCTCAAGTTTAAAGTATCCTTGTATGGGGAGCAAAGAGTACTATAACATATCCAAAGGAGATCCCAGTATCTCTTGTAGAACAAGAGTTATGAGCCTCCAAAGTTTAGTGCAAAAATCATAAGTAACATAATAAAAATAAGTGAGACGATACCAAAGTTGACGAACATTTTGCTTAATATCTCGGCCCCTGTTTGTCGTAGCTCAATGTTTTTAGTATGGTTAGATGGGGGACAATTTGGACTATAACATATCCTAAGGACATCCCCGTATCTCTAGTAAACACAGAGTTATGGGCCTGCAAAGCATAGTCTAATGCATTTCCTTTGGACGGGTTGTTTGTTTACGTTTAGCTTAATTACTCGGCCCCTGTTTTTCGTAGCTCAATGTTTTTAGTATGGTTAGATGGGGGACAAATTGGAATATAACATACTCAAAGGACCTCGCCGTATCTACAGTAGAAACAGAGTTACGAGCCTGCAAAGTATAGTCTAATGCATTTTCTATGGAGGGGTTTGTTTGTTCATGTATTGCTTAATTACTTGAACCTGTTCTTTCGATTAAAAATAATAACATATCTTTAGTGTAGCGGTTATCGCATCCGCCTCACTCCCGGAAGGCCACAGGTTCGAAACCGCGAAGTTTTTTTTTTTTGCTTGGAACATGCAAAGACCTTTATAATTATCCGAACATTTGTGTCAAGGTCACATTATTTACATCCCCGTATCTCTGGTAGAACCAGAGTTACGAGCCTGCAAACTTTATTTTCAAAAATCAAAAGTAACCATCTAACAATAAGTGAGACAAAAAATAAGTTGACGACGATATTGATGTAGCCTCAAGTTTAAAGTATCCTTGTATGGGGAGCAAAGAGTACTATAACATATCCAAAGGAGATCCCAGTATCTCTTGTAGAACAAGAGTTATGAGCCTCCAAAGTTTAGTGCAAAAATCATAAGTAACATAATAAAAATAAGTGAGACGATACCAAAGTTGACGAACATTTTGCTTAATATCTCGGCCCCTGTTTGTCGTAGCTCAATGTTTTTAGTATGGTTAGATGGGGGACAATTTGGACTATAACATATTCTAAGGACATCCCCGTATCTCTAGTAAACACAGAGTTATGGGCCTGCAAAGCATAGTCTAATGCAATTCCTTTGGACGGGTTGTTTGTTTACGTTTAGCTTAATTACTCGGCCCCTGTTTTTCGTAGCTCAATGTTTTTAGTATGGTTAGATGGGGGACAAATTGGACTATAAAATACTCAAAGGACATCCCGGTATCTCTAGTAGACACAGAGTTATGGGCCTGCAAAGTATAGTCTAATGCATTTTCTTTGGACGGGTTGTTTGTTTACGTTTAGCTTAATTACTCGGCCCCTGTTTTTCGTAGCTCAATGTTTTTAGTATGGTTAGATTGGGGACAAATTGGAATATAACATACTCAAAGGACCTCGCCGTATCTACAGTAGAAACAGAGTTACGAGCCTGCAAAGTATAGTCTAATGCATTTTCTATGGAGGGGTTTGTTTGTTCATGTATTGCTTAATTACTTGAACCTGTTCTTTCGATTAAAAATAATAACATATCTTTAGTGTAGCGGTTATCGCATCCGCCTCACTCCCGGGAGGCCACAGGTTCGAAACCGCGAAGTTTTTTTTTATAATTATCCGAACATTTGTGTCAAGGTCACATTATTTACATCCCCGTATCTCTGGTAGAACCAGAGTTACGAGCCTCCAGAATTTAGTCTAATGTATTTCCTATGGAGGGGTTTGTTTGTTTACGATTAGCTTAATTACTCGACTACTGTTTGTCGTAGCCCTAATTCTTAGTATGGCTAGATGGGGGACAAATTGGTCTATAACATACTCTAAGGACATCCCCGTATCTCTAGTAGACACAGAGTTATGGGCCTGCAAAGCATAGTCTAATGCATTTCCTATGGAGGGGTTTGTTTGTTCACGTATTGCTTAATTACTTGACCCTGTTCTTTCGATTAAAAATAATAACATATCTTTAGTGTAGCGGTTATCGCATCCACCTCACTCCCGGAAGGCCACAGGTTCGAAACCGCGAAGTTTTTTTTTTGCTTGGAACATGCAAAGACCTTTATAATTATCCGAACATTTGTGTCATGGTCACATTATTTACATCCCCGTATCTCTGGTAGAACCAGAGTTACGAGCCTCCAGAATTTAGTCTAATGTATTTCCTATGGAGGGGTTTGTTTGTTTACGATTAGCTTAATTACTCGACTACTGTTTGTCGTAGCCCTAATTCTTAGTATGGCTAGATGAGGGACAAATTGGTCTATAACATACTCAAAGGACATCCCCGTATCTCCAGTAGAAACAGAGTTACGAGCCTGCAAAGTTTATTTTCAAAAATCAAAAGTAACCTTCTAACAATAAGTGAGACAAAAAATAAGTTGACGACGATATTGAGGTAGCCTCAAGTTTAAAGTATCCTTGTATGGGGAGCAAAGAGTACTATAACATATCCAAAGGAGATCCCAGTATCTCTTGTAGAACAAGAGTTATGAGCCTCCAAAGTTTAGTGCAAAAATCATAAGTAACATAATAAAAATAAGTGAGACGATACCAAAGTTGACGAACATTTTGCTTAATATCTCGGCCCCTGTTTGTCGTAGCTCAATGTTTTTAGTATGGTTAGATGGGGGACAATTTGGACTATAACATATTCTAAGGACATCCCCGTATCTCTAGTAAACACAGAGTTATGGGCCTGCAAAGCATAGTCTAATGCAATTCCTTTGGACGGGTTGTTTGTTTACGTTTAGCTTAATTACTCGGCCCCTGTTTTTCGTAGCTCAATGTTTTTAGTATGGTTAGATGGGGGACAAATTGGACTATAAAATACTCAAAGGACATCCCGGTATCTCTAGTAGACACAGAGTTATGGGCCTGCAAAGTATAGTCTAATGCATTTTCTTTGGACGGGTTGTTTGTTTACGTTTAGCTTAATTACTCGGCCCCTGTTTTTCGTAGCTCAATGTTTTTAGTATGGTTAGATTGGGGACAAATTGGAATATAACATACTCAAAGGACCTCGCCGTATCTACAGTAGAAACAGAGTTACGAGCCTGCAAAGTATAGTCTAATGCATTTTCTATGGAGGGGTTTGTTTGTTCATGTATTGCTTAATTACTTGAACCTGTTCTTTCGATTAAAAATAATAACATATCTTTAGTGTAGCGGTTATCGCATCCGCCTCACTCCCGGGAGGCCACAGGTTCGAAACCGCGAAGTTTTTTTTTATAATTATCCGAACATTTGTGTCAAGGTCACATTATTTACATCCCCGTATCTCTGGTAGAACCAGAGTTACGAGCCTCCAGAATTTAGTCTAATGTATTTCCTATGGAGGGGTTTGTTTGTTTACGATTAGCTTAATTACTCGACTACTGTTTGTCGTAGCCCTAATTCTTAGTATGGCTAGATGGGGGACAAATTGGTCTATAACATACTCTAAGGACATCCCCGTATCTCTAGTAGACACAGAGTTATGGGCCTGCAAAGCATAGTCTAATGCATTTCCTATGGAGGGGTTTGTTTGTTCACGTATTGCTTAATTACTTGACCCTGTTCTTTCGATTAAAAATAATAACATATCTTTAGTGTAGCGGTTATCGCATCCACCTCACTCCCGGAAGGCCACAGGTTCGAAACCGCGAAGTTTTTTTTTTGCTTGGAACATGCAAAGACCTTTATAATTATCCGAACATTTGTGTCATGGTCACATTATTTACATCCCCGTATCTCTGGTAGAACCAGAGTTACGAGCCTGCAAAGTTTATTTTCAAAAATCAAAAGTAACCTTCTAACAATAAGTGAGACAAAAAATAAGTTGACGACGATATTGAGGTAGCCTCAAGTTTAAAGTATCCTTGTATGGGGAGCAAAGAGTACTATAACATATCCAAAGGAGATCCCAGTATCTCTTGTAGAACAAGAGTTATGAGCCTCCAAAGTTTAGTGCAAAAATCATAAGTAACATAATAAAAATAAGTGAGACGATACCAAAGTTGACGAACATTTTGCTTAATATCTTGGCCCCTGTTTATCGTAGCTCAATGTTTTTAGTATGGTTAGATGGGGGACAATTTGGACTATAACATATCCTAAGGACATCCCCGTATCTCTAGTAAACACAGAGTTATGGGCCTGCAAAGCATAGTCTAATGCATTTCCTTTGGACGGGTTGTTTGTTTACGTTTAGCTTAATTACTCGGCCCCTGTTTTTCGTAGCTCAATGTTTTTAGTATGGTTAGATGGGGGACAAATTGGAATATAACATACTCAAAGGACCTCGCCGTATCTACAGTAGAAACAGAGTTACGAGCCTGCAAAGTATAGTCTAATGCATTTTCTATGGAGGGGTTTGTTTGTTCATGTATTGCTTAATTACTTGAACCTGTTCTTTCGATTAAAAATAATAACATATCTTTAGTGTAGCGGTTATCGCATCCGCCTCACTCCCGGGAGGCCACAGGTTCGAAACCGCGAAGTTTTTTTTATAATTATCCGAACATTTGTGTCAAGGTCACATTATTTACATCCCCGTATCTCTGGTAGAACCAGAGTTACGAGCCTCCAGAATTTAGTCTAATGTATTTCCTATGGAGGGGTTTGTTTGTTTACGATTAGCTTAATTACTCGACTACTGTTTGTCGTAGCCCTAATTCTTAGTATGGCTAGATGGGGGACAAATTGGTCTATAACATACTCTAAGGACATCCCCGTATCTCTAGTAGACACAGAGTTATGGGCCTGCAAAGCATAGTCTAATGCATTTCCTATGGAGGGGTTTGTTTGTTCACGTATTGCTTAATTACTTGACCCTGTTCTTTCGATTAAAAATAATAACATATCTTTAGTGTAGCGGTTATCGCATCCACCTCACTCCCGGAAGGCCACAGGTTCGAAACCGCGAAGTTTTTTTTTTGCTTGGAACATGCAAAGACCTTTATAATTATCCGAACATTTGTGTCATGGTCACATTATTTACATCCCCGTATCTCTGGTAGAACCAGAGTTACGAGCCTGCAAAGTTTATTTTCAAAAATCAAAAGTAACCTTCTAACAATAAGTGAGACAAAAAATAAGTTGACGACGATATTGAGGTAGCCTCAAGTTTAAAGTATCCTTGTATGGGGAGCAAAGAGTACTATAACATATCCAAAGGAGATCCCAGTATCTCTTGTAGAACAAGAGTTATGAGCCTCCAAAGTTTAGTGCAAAAATCATAAGTAACATAATAAAAATAAGTGAGACGATACCAAAGTTGACGAACATTTTGCTTAATATCTTGGCCCCTGTTTATCGTAGCTCAATGTTTTTAGTATGGTTAGATGGGGGACAATTTGGACTATAACATATCCTAAGGACATCCCCGTATCTCTAGTAAACACAGAGTTATGGGCCTGCAAAGCATAGTCTAATGCATTTCCTTTGGACGGGTTGTTTGTTTACGTTTAGCTTAATTACTCGGCCCCTGTTTTTCGTAGCTCAATGTTTTTAGTATGGTTAGATGGGGGACAAATTGGAATATAACATACTCAAAGGACCTCGCCGTATCTAAAGTAGAAACAGAGTTACGAGCCTGCAAAGTATAGTCTAATGCATTTTCTATGGAGGGGTTTGTTTGTTCATGTATTGCTTAATTACTTGAACCTGTTCTTTCGATTAAAAATAGTAACATATCTTTAGTGTAGCGGTTATCGCATCCGCCTCACTCCCGGAAGGCCACAGGTTCGAAACCGCGAAGTTTTTTTTTATAATTATCCGAACATTTGTGTCAAGGTCACATTATTTACATCCCCGTATCTCTGGTAGAACCAGAGTTACGAGCCTCCAGAATTTAGTCTAATGTATTTCCTATGGAGGGGTTTGTTTGTTTACGATTAGCTTAATTACTCGACTACTGTTTGTCGTAGCCCTAATTCTTAGTATGGCTAGATGGGGGACAAATTGGTCTATAACATACTCTAAGGACATCCCCGTATCTCTAGTAGACACAGAGTTATGGGCCTGCAAAGCATAGTCTAATGCATTTCCTATGGAGGGGTTTGTTTGTTCACGTATTGCTTAATTACTTGACCCTGTTCTTTCGATTAAAAATAATAACATATCTTTAGTGTAGCGGTTATCGCATCCACCTCACTCCCGGAAGGCCACAGGTTCGAAACCGCGAAGTTTTTTTTTTGCTTGGAACATGCAAAGACCTTTATAATTATCCGAACATTTGTGTCATGGTCACATTATTTACATCCCCGTATCTCTGGTAGAACCAGAGTTACGAGCCTGCAAAGTTTATTTTCAAAAATCAAAAGTAACCTTCTAACAATAAGTGAGACAAAAAATAAGTTGACGACGATATTGAGGTAGCCTCAAGTTTAAAGTATCCTTGTATGGGGAGCAAAGAGTACTATAACATATCCAAAGGAGATCCCAGTATCTCTTGTAGAACAAGAGTTATGAGCCTCCAAAGTTTAGTGCAAAAATCATAAGTAACATAATAAAAATAAGTGAGACGATACCAAAGTTGACGAACATTTTGCTTAATATCTTGGCCCCTGTTTATCGTAGCTCAATGTTTTTAGTATGGTTAGATGGGGGACAATTTGGACTATAACATATCCTAAGGACATCCCCGTATCTCTAGTAAACACAGAGTTATGGGCCTGCAAAGCATAGTCTAATGCATTTCCTTTGGACGGGTTGTTTGTTTACGTTTAGCTTAATTACTCGGCCCCTGTTTTTCGTAGCTCAATGTTTTTAGTATGGTTAGATGGGGGACAAATTGGAATATAACATACTCAAAGGACCTCGCCGTATCTAAAGTAGAAACAGAGTTACGAGCCTGCAAAGTATAGTCTAATGCATTTTCTATGGAGGGGTTTGTTTGTTCATGTATTGCTTAATTACTTGAACCTGTTCTTTCGATTAAAAATAGTAACATATCTTTAGTGTAGCGGTTATCGCATCCGCCTCACTCCCGGAAGGCCACAGGTTCGAAACCGCGAAGTTTTTTTTTATAATTATCCGAACATTTGTGTCAAGGTCACATTATTTACATCCCCGTATCTCTGGTAGAACCAGAGTTACGAGCCTCCAGAATTTAGTCTAATGTATTTCCTATGGAGGGGTTTGTTTGTTTACGATTAGCTTAATTACTCGACTACTGTTTGTCGTAGCCCTAATTCTTAGTATGGCTAGATGGGGGACAAATTGGTCTATAACATACTCTAAGGACATCCCCGTATCTCTAGTAGACACAGAGTTATGGGCCTGCAAAGCATAGTCTAATGCATTTCCTATGGAGGGGTTTGTTTGTTCACGTATTGCTTAATTACTTGACCCTGTTCTTTCGATTAAAAATAATAACATATCTTTAGTGTAGCGGTTATCGCATCCACCTCACTCCCGGAAGGCCACAGGTTCGAAACCGCGAAGTTTTTTTTTTGCTTGGAACATGCAAAGACCTTTATAATTATCCGAACATTTGTGTCATGGTCACATTATTTACATCCCCGTATCTCTGGTAGAACCAGAGTTACGAGCCTGCAAAGTTTATTTTCAAAAATCAAAAGTAACCTTCTAACAATAAGTGAGACAAAAAATAAGTTGACGACGATATTGAGGTAGCCTCAAGTTTAAAGTATCCTTGTATGGGGAGCAAAGAGTACTATAACATATCCAAAGGAGATCCCAGTATCTCTTGTAGAACAAGAGTTATGAGCCTCCAAAGTTTAGTGCAAAAATCATAAGTAACATAATAAAAATAAGTGAGACGATACCAAAGTTGACGAACATTTTGCTTAATATCTTGGCCCCTGTTTATCGTAGCTCAATGTTTTTAGTATGGTTAGATGGGGGACAATTTGGACTATAACATATCCTAAGGACATCCCCGTATCTCTAGTAAACACAGAGTTATGGGCCTGCAAAGCATAGTCTAATGCATTTCCTTTGGACGGGTTGTTTGTTTACGTTTAGCTTAATTACTCGGCCCCTGGTTTTCGTAGCTCAATGTTTTTAGTATGGTTAGATGGGGGACAAATTGGAATATAACATACTCAAAGGACCTCGCCGTATCTAAAGTAGAAACAGAGTTACGAGCCTGCAAAGTATAGTCTAATGCATTTTCTATGGAGGGGTTTGTTTGTTCATGTATTGCTTAATTACTTGAACCTGTTCTTTCGATTAAAAATAGTAACATATCTTTAGTGTAGCGGTTATCGCATCCGCCTCACTCCCGGAAGGCCACAGGTTCGAAACCGCGAAGTTTTTTTTTATAATTATCCGAACATTTGTGTCAAGGTCACATTATTTACATCCCCGTATCTCTGGTAGAACCAGAGTTACGAGCCTCCAGAATTTAGTCTAATGGATTTCCTATGGAGGGGTTTGTTTGTTTACGATTAGCTTAATTACTCGACTACTGTTTGTCGTAGCTCAATGTTTTTAGTATGATTACATGGGGGACAAATTGGACTATAACATACTCAAAGGATATCCCCGTATCTACAGTAGAAACAGATTTACGAGCCTGCAAAATATAGTCTAATGCATTTTCTATGGAGGGGTTTGTTTGTTCACGTATTGCTTAATTACTTGACCCTGTTCTTTCGATTAAAAATAATAACATATCTTTAGTGTAGCGGTTATCGCATCCGCCTCACTCCCGGAAGGCCACAGGTTCGAAACCGCGAGGTTTTTTTTTTTTTGCTTGGAACATGCAAAGACCTTCATAATTATCCGAACATTTGTGTCAAGGTCACATTATTTACATCCCCGTATCTCTGGTAGAACCAGAGTTACGAGCCTCCAGAATTTAGTCTAATGTATTTCCTATGGAGGGGTTTGTTTGTTTACGATTAGCTTAATTACTCGACTACTGTTTGTCGTAGCCCTAATTCTTAGTATGGCTAGATGGGGGACAAATTGGTCTATAACATACTCTAAGGACATCCCCGTATCTCTAGTAGACACAGAGTTTTGGGCCTGCAAAGCATAGTCTAATGCGTTTCCTATGGAGGGGTTTGTTTGTTCACGTATTGCTTAATTACTTGACCCTGTTCTTTCGATTAAAAATAATAACATATCTTTAGTGTAGCGGTTATCGCATCCGCCTCACTCCCGGAAGGCCACAGGTTCGAAACCGCGAAGTTTTTTTTTATAATTATCCGAACATTTGTGTCAAGGTCACATTATTTACATCCCCGTATCTCTGGTAGAACCAGAGTTACGAGCCTCCAGAATTTAGTCTAATGGATTTCCTATGGAGGGGTTTGTTTGTTTACGATTACCTTAATTACTCGACTACTGTTTGTCGTAGCTCAATGTTTTTAGTATGATTACATGGGGGACAAATTGGACTATAACATACTCAAAGGATATCCCCGTATCTACAGTAGAAACAGATTTACGAGCCTGCAAAATATAGTCTAATGCATTTTCTATGGAGGGGTTTGTTTGTTCACGTATTGCTTAATTACTTGACCCTGTTCTTTCGATTAAAAATAATAACATATCTTTAGTGTAGCGGTTATCGCATCCGCCTCACTCCCGGAAGGCCACAGGTTCGAAACCGCGAAGTTTTTTTTTATAATTATCCGAACATTTGTGTCAAGGTCACATTATTTACATCCCCGTATCTCTGGTAGAACCAGAGTTACGAGCCTCCAGAATTTAGTCTAATGTATTTCCTATGGAGGGGATTGTTTGTTTACGATTAGCTTAATTACTCGACTACTGTTTGTCGTAGCCCTAATTCTTAGTATGGCTAGATGGGGGACAAATTGGTCTATAACATACTCTAAGGACATCCCCGTATCTCTAGTAGACACAGAGTTATGGGCCTGCAAAGCATAGTCTAATGCGTTTCCTATGGAGGGGTTTGTTTGTTCACGTATTGCTTAATTACTTGACCCTGTTCTTTCGATTAAAAATAATAACATATCTTTAGTGTAGCGGTTATCGCATCCGCCTCACTCCCGGAAGGCAACAGGTTCGAAACCGCGAAGTTTTTTTGTTGCTTGGAACATGCAAAGACCTTTATAATTATCCGAACATTTTTGTCATGGTCACATTATTTAAATCCCCGTATCTCTGGTAGAACCAGAGTTACGAGCCTGCAAAGTTTATTTTCAAAAATCAAAAGTAACCTTCTAACAATAAGTGAGACAAAAAATAAGTTGACGTCGATATTGAGGTAGCCTCAAGTTTAAAGTATCCTTGTATGGGGAGCAAAGAGTACTATAACATATCCAAAGGAGATCCCAGTATCTCTTGTAGAACAAGAGTTATGAGCCTCCAAAGTTTAGTGCAAAAATCATAAGTAACATAATAAAAATAAGTGAGACGATACCAAAGTTGACGAACATTTTGCTTAATATCTCGGCCCTTGTTTGTCGTAGCTCAATGTTTTTAGTATGGTTAGATGGGGGACAATTTGGACTATAACATATCCTAAGGACATCCCCGTATCTCTAGGAGACACAGAGTTATGGGCCTGCAAAGTATAGTCTAATGCATTTCCTATGGAGGGGTTTGTTTGTTTACGATTAGCTTAATTACTCGACTACTGTTTGTCGTAGCTCAATGTTTTTAGTATGGTTAGATGGGGGACAAATTGGACTATAACATACTCAAAGGACATCCCCGTGTCTCCAGTAGAAACAGAGTTACGAGCCTGCAAATTATAGTCTAATGCATTTTCTATGGAGGGGTTTGTTTGTTCACGTATTGCTTAATTACTTGACCCTGTTCTTTCGATTAAAAATAATAACATATCTTCAGTGTAGCGGTTATCGCATCCGCCTCACTCTCGGAAGGCCGCAGGTTCGAAACCACGAAGTTTTTTTTTTTTGCTTGGAACATGCAAAGACCTTTATAATTATCCGAACATTTGTGTCAAGGTCACATTATTTACATCCCCGTATCTCTGGTAGAACCAGAGTTACGAGCCTCCAGAATTTAGTCTAATGTATTTCCTATGGAGGGGTTTGTTTGTTTACGATTAGCTTAATTACTCGACTACTGTTTGTCGTAGCCCTAATTCTTAGTATGGCTAGATGGGGGACAAATTGGTCTATAATCATACTCAAAGGACATCCCCGTATCTCCAGTAGAAACAGAGTTACGAGCCTGCAAAGTTTATTTTCAAAAATCAAAAGTAACCTTCTAACAATAAGTGAGACAAAAAGTAAGTTGACGACGATATTGAGGTAGCCTCAAGTTTAAAGTATCCTTGTATGGGGAGCAAAGAGTACTATAACATATCAAAGTAGATCCCAGTATCTCTTGTAGAACAAGAGTTATGAGCCTCCAAAGTTTAGTGCAAAAATCATAAGTAACATAATAAAAATAAGTGAGACGATACCAAAGTTGACGAACATTTTGCTTAATATCTCGGCCCCTGTTTGTCGTAGCTCAATGTTTTTAGTATGGTTAGATGGGGGACAATTTGGACTATAATATATCCTAAGGACACCCCCGTATCTCTAGTAGACACAGAGTTATGGGCCTGCAAAGCATAGTCTAATGCATTTCCTTTGGACGGGTTGTTTGTTTACGTTTAGCTTAATTACTCGGCCCCTGTTTGTCGTAGCTCAATGTTTTTAGTATGGTTAGATGGGGGACAAATTGGAATATAACATACTCAAAGGACATCGCCGTATCAACAGTAGAAACAGAGTTACGAGCCTGCAAAGTATAGTCTAATGCATTTTGTATGGAGGGGTTTGTTTGTTCACGTATTGAATAATTACTTGACCCTGTTCTTTCGATTAAAAATAATAACATATCTTTAGTGTAGAGGTTATCGCATCCGCCTAACTCCCGGAAGGCCACAGGTTCGAAACCGCGAAGTTTTTTTTTTTTGCTTGGAACATGCAAAGACCTTTATAATTATCCGAACATTTGTGTCAAGGTCACATTATTTACATCCCCGTATCTCTGGTAGAACCAGAGTTACGAGCCTCCAGAATTTAGTCTAATGTATTTCCTATGGAGGGGTTTGTTTGTTTACGATTAGCTTAATTACTCGACTACTGTTTGTCGTAGCCCTTATTCTTAGTATGGCTAGATGTTGGACAAATTGGTCTATAACATACTCAAAGGACATCCCCGTATCTCCAGTAGAAACAGAGTTACGAGCCTGCAAAGTATAGTCTAATGCATTTTCTATGGAGGGGTTTGTTTGTTCACGTATTGCTTAATTACTTGACCCTGTTCCTTCGATTAAAAATAATAACATATCTTTAGTGTAGCGGTTATCGCATCCGCCTCACTCCCGGAAGGCCACAGGTTTGAAACCGCGAAGTTTTTTTTTTTGCTTGGAACATGCAAAGACCTTTATAATTATCCGAACATTTGTGTCAAGGTCACATTATTTACATCCCCGTATCTCTGGTAGAACCAGAGTTACAAGCCTCCAGAATTTAGTCTAATGTATTTCCTATGGAGGGGTTTGTTTGTTTACGATTAGCTTAATTACTCGACTACTGTTTGTCGTAGCCCTAATTCTTAGTATGGCTAGATGGGGGACAAATTGGTCTATAACATACTCAAAGGACATCCCCGTATCTCCAGTAGAAACAGAGTTACGAGCCTGCAAAGTTTATTTTCAAAAATCAAAAGTAACCTTCTAACAATAAGTGAGACAAAAAATAAGTTGACGACGATATTGCGGTAGCCTCAAGTTTAAAGTATCCTTGTATGGGGAGCAAAGAGTACTATAACATATCCAAAGGAGATCCCAGTATCTCTTGTAGAAGAAGAGTTATGAGCCTCCAAAGTTTAGTGCAAAAATCATAAGTAACATAATAAAAATAAGTGAGAAGATACCAAAGTTGACGAACATTTTGCTTAATATCTCGGACCCTGTTTGTCCTAGCTCAATGTTTTTAGTATGGTTAGATGGGGGACAATTTGGACTATAACATATCCTAAGGACGTCCCCGTATCTCTAGTAGAAACAGAGTTACGAGCCTGCAAAGTAGAGTCTAATGCATTTTCTATGGAGGGGTTTGTTTGTTCACGTATTGCTTAACTACTTGACCCTGTTCTTTCGATTAAAAATAATAACATATCTTTAGTGTAGAGGTTATCGCATCCGCCTAACTCCCGGAAGGCCACAGGTTCGAAACCGCGAAGTTTTTTTTTTTTGCTTGGAACATGCAAAGACCTTTATAATTATCCGAACATTTGTGTCAAGGTCACATTATTTACATCCCCGTATCTCTGGTAGAACCAGAGTTACGAGCCTCCAGAATTTAGTCTAATGTATTTCCTATGGAGGGGTTTGTTTGTTTACGATTAGCTTAATTACTCGACTACTGTTTGTCGTAGCCCTTATTCTTAGTATGGCTAGATGTTGGACAAATTGGTCTATAACATACTCAAAGGACATCCCCGTATCTCCAGTAGAAACAGAGTTACGAGCCTGCAAAGTATAGTCTAATGCATTTTCTATGGAGGGGTTTGTTTGTTCACGTATTGCTTAATTACTTGACCCTGTTCCTTCGATTAAAAATAATAACATATCTTTAGTGTAGCGGTTATCGCATCCGCCTCACTCCCGGAAGGCCACAGGTTTGAAACCGCGAAGTTTTTTTTTTTGCTTGGAACATGCAAAGACCTTTATAATTATCCGAACATTTGTGTCAAGGTCACATTATTTACATCCCCGTATCTCTGGTAGAACCAGAGTTACAAGCCTCCAGAATTTAGTCTAATGTATTTCCTATGGAGGGGTTTGTTTGTTTACGATTAGCTTAATTACTCGACTACTGTTTGTCGTAGCCCTAATTCTTAGTATGGCTAGATGGGGGACAAATTGGTCTATAACATACTCAAAGGACATCCCCGTATCTCTAGTAGACACAGAGTTTTGGGCCTGCAAAGCATAGTCTAATGCGTTTCCTATGGAGGGGTTTGTTTGTTCACGTATTGCTTAATTACTTGACCCTGTTCTTTCGATTAAAAATAATAACATATCTTTAGTGTAGCGGTTATCGCATCCGCCTCACTCCCGGAAGGCCACAGGTTCGAAACCGCGAAGTTTTTTTTTATAATTATCCGAACATTTGTGTCAAGGTCACATTATTTACATCCCCGTATCTCTGGTAGAACCAGAGTTACGAGCCTCCAGAATTTAGTCTAATGGATTTCCTATGGAGGGGTTTGTTTGTTTACGATTACCTTAATTACTCGACTACTGTTTGTCGTAGCTCAATGTTTTTAGTATGATTACATGGGGGACAAATTGGACTATAACATACTCAAAGGATATCCCCGTATCTACAGTAGAAACAGATTTACGAGCCTGCAAAATATAGTCTAATGCATTTTCTATGGAGGGGTTTGTTTGTTCACGTATTGCTTAATTACTTGACCCTGTTCTTTCGATTAAAAATAATAACATATCTTTAGTGTAGCGGTTATCGCATCCGCCTCACTCCCGGAAGGCCACAGGTTCGAAACCGCGAAGTTTTTTTTTATAATTATCCGAACATTTGTGTCAAGGTCACATTATTTACATCCCCGTATCTCTGGTAGAACCAGAGTTACGAGCCTCCAGAATTTAGTCTAATGTATTTCCTATGGAGGGGATTGTTTGTTTACGATTAGCTTAATTACTCGACTACTGTTTGTCGTAGCCCTAATTCTTAGTATGGCTAGATGGGGGACAAATTGGTCTATAACATACTCTAAGGACATCCCCGTATCTCTAGTAGACACAGAGTTATGGGCCTGCAAAGCATAGTCTAATGCGTTTCCTATGGAGGGGTTTGTTTGTTCACGTATTGCTTAATTACTTGACCCTGTTCTTTCGATTAAAAATAATAACATATCTTTAGTGTAGCGGTTATCGCATCCGCCTCACTCCCGGAAGGCAACAGGTTCGAAACCGCGAAGTTTTTTTGTTGCTTGGAACATGCAAAGACCTTTATAATTATCCGAACATTTTTGTCATGGTCACATTATTTAAATCCCCGTATCTCTGGTAGAACCAGAGTTACGAGCCTGCAAAGTTTATTTTCAAAAATCAAAAGTAACCTTCTAACAATAAGTGAGACAAAAAATAAGTTGACGTCGATATTGAGGTAGCCTCAAGTTTAAAGTATCCTTGTATGGGGAGCAAAGAGTACTATAACATATCCAAAGGAGATCCCAGTATCTCTTGTAGAACAAGAGTTATGAGCCTCCAAAGTTTAGTGCAAAAATCATAAGTAACATAATAAAAATAAGTGAGACGATACCAAAGTTGACGAACATTTTGCTTAATATCTCGGCCCTTGTTTGTCGTAGCTCAATGTTTTTAGTATGGTTAGATGGGGGACAATTTGGACTATAACATATCCTAAGGACATCCCCGTATCTCTAGGAGACACAGAGTTATGGGCCTGCAAAGTATAGTCTAATGCATTTCCTATGGAGGGGTTTGTTTGTTTACGATTAGCTTAATTACTCGACTACTGTTTGTCGTAGCTCAATGTTTTTAGTATGGTTAGATGGGGGACAAATTGGACTATAACATACTCAAAGGACATCCCCGTGTCTCCAGTAGAAACAGAGTTACGAGCCTGCAAATTATAGTCTAATGCATTTTCTATGGAGGGGTTTGTTTGTTCACGTATTGCTTAATTACTTGACCCTGTTCTTTCGATTAAAAATAATAACATATCTTCAGTGTAGCGGTTATCGCATCCGCCTCACTCTCGGAAGGCCGCAGGTTCGAAACCACGAAGTTTTTTTTTTTTGCTTGGAACATGCAAAGACCTTTATAATTATCCGAACATTTGTGTCAAGGTCACATTATTTACATCCCCGTATCTCTGGTAGAACCAGAGTTACGAGCCTCCAGAATTTAGTCTAATGTATTTCCTATGGAGGGGTTTGTTTGTTTACGATTAGCTTAATTACTCGACTACTGTTTGTCGTAGCCCTAATTCTTAGTATGGCTAGATGGGGGACAAATTGGTCTATAATCATACTCAAAGGACATCCCCGTATCTCCAGTAGAAACAGAGTTACGAGCCTGCAAAGTTTATTTTCAAAAATCAAAAGTAACCTTCTAACAATAAGTGAGACAAAAAGTAAGTTGACGACGATATTGAGGTAGCCTCAAGTTTAAAGTATCCTTGTATGGGGAGCAAAGAGTACTATAACATATCAAAGTAGATCCCAGTATCTCTTGTAGAACAAGAGTTATGAGCCTCCAAAGTTTAGTGCAAAAATCATAAGTAACATAATAAAAATAAGTGAGACGATACCAAAGTTGACGAACATTTTGCTTAATATCTCGGCCCCTGTTTGTCGTAGCTCAATGTTTTTAGTATGGTTAGATGGGGGACAATTTGGACTATAATATATCCTAAGGACACCCCCGTATCTCTAGTAGACACAGAGTTATGGGCCTGCAAAGCATAGTCTAATGCATTTCCTTTGGACGGGTTGTTTGTTTACGTTTAGCTTAATTACTCGGCCCCTGTTTGTCGTAGCTCAATGTTTTTAGTATGGTTAGATGGGGGACAAATTGGAATATAACATACTCAAAGGACATCGCCGTATCAACAGTAGAAACAGAGTTACGAGCCTGCAAAGTATAGTCTAATGCATTTTGTATGGAGGGGTTTGTTTGTTCACGTATTGAATAATTACTTGACCCTGTTCTTTCGATTAAAAATAATAACATATCTTTAGTGTAGAGGTTATCGCATCCGCCTAACTCCCGGAAGGCCACAGGTTCGAAACCGCGAAGTTTTTTTTTTTTGCTTGGAACATGCAAAGACCTTTATAATTATCCGAACATTTGTGTCAAGGTCACATTATTTACATCCCCGTATCTCTGGTAGAACCAGAGTTACGAGCCTCCAGAATTTAGTCTAATGTATTTCCTATGGAGGGGTTTGTTTGTTTACGATTAGCTTAATTACTCGACTACTGTTTGTCGTAGCCCTTATTCTTAGTATGGCTAGATGTTGGACAAATTGGTCTATAACATACTCAAAGGACATCCCCGTATCTCCAGTAGAAACAGAGTTACGAGCCTGCAAAGTATAGTCTAATGCATTTTCTATGGAGGGGTTTGTTTGTTCACGTATTGCTTAATTACTTGACCCTGTTCCTTCGATTAAAAATAATAACATATCTTTAGTGTAGCGGTTATCGCATCCGCCTCACTCCCGGAAGGCCACAGGTTTGAAACCGCGAAGTTTTTTTTTTTGCTTGGAACATGCAAAGACCTTTATAATTATCCGAACATTTGTGTCAAGGTCACATTATTTACATCCCCGTATCTCTGGTAGAACCAGAGTTACAAGCCTCCAGAATTTAGTCTAATGTATTTCCTATGGAGGGGTTTGTTTGTTTACGATTAGCTTAATTACTCGACTACTGTTTGTCGTAGCCCTAATTCTTAGTATGGCTAGATGAAAGACAAATTGGTCTATAACATACTCAAAGGACATCCCCGTATCTCCAGTAGAAACAGAGTTACGAGCCTGCAAAGTTTATTTTCAAAAATCAAAAGTAACCTTCTAACAATAAGTGAGACAAAAAATAAGTTGACGACGATATTGCGGTAGCCTCAAGTTTAAAGTATCCTTGTATGGGGAGCAAAGAGTACTATAACATATCCAAAGGAGATCCCAGTATCTCTTGTAGAAGAAGAGTTATGAGCCTCCAAAGTTTAGTGCAAAAATCATAAGTAACATAATAAAAATAAGTGAGAAGATACCAAAGTTGACGAACATTTTGCTTAATATCTCGGACCCTGTTTGTCCTAGCTCAATGTTTTTAGTATGGTTAGATGGGGGACAATTTGGACTATAACATATCCTAAGGACGTCCCCGTATCTCTAGTAGAAACAGAGTTACGAGCCTGCAAAGTAGAGTCTAATGCATTTTCTATGGAGGGGTTTGTTTGTTCACGTATTGCTTAACTACTTGACCCTGTTCTTTCGATTAAAAATAATAACATATCTTTAGTGTAGAGGTTATCGCATCCGCCTAACTCCCGGAAGGCCACAGGTTCGAAACCGCGAAGTTTTTTTTTTTTGCTTGGAACATGCAAAGACCTTTATAATTATCCGAACATTTGTGTCAAGGTCACATTATTTACATCCCCGTATCTCTGGTAGAACCAGAGTTACGAGCCTCCAGAATTTAGTCTAATGTATTTCCTATGGAGGGGTTTGTTTGTTTACGATTAGCTTAATTACTCGACTACTGTTTGTCGTAGCCCTTATTCTTAGTATGGCTAGATGTTGGACAAATTGGTCTATAACATACTCAAAGGACATCCCCGTATCTCCAGTAGAAACAGAGTTACGAGCCTGCAAAGTATAGTCTAATGCATTTTCTATGGAGGGGTTTGTTTGTTCACGTATTGCTTAATTACTTGACCCTGTTCCTTCGATTAAAAATAATAACATATCTTTAGTGTAGCGGTTATCGCATCCGCCTCACTCCCGGAAGGCCACAGGTTTGAAACCGCGAAGTTTTTTTTTTTGCTTGGAACATGCAAAGACCTTTATAATTATCCGAACATTTGTGTCAAGGTCACATTATTTACATCCCCGTATCTCTGGTAGAACCAGAGTTACAAGCCTCCAGAATTTAGTCTAATGTATTTCCTATGGAGGGGTTTGTTTGTTTACGATTAGCTTAATTACTCGACTACTGTTTGTCGTAGCCCTAATTCTTAGTATGGCTAGATGGGGGACAAATTGGTCTATAACATACTCAAAGGACATCCCCGTATCTCCAGTAGAAACAGAGTTACGAGCCTGCAAAGTTTATTTTCAAAAATCAAAAGTAACCTTCTAACAATAAGTGAGACAAAAAATAAGTTGACGATATTGCGGTAGCCTCAAGTTTAAAGTATCCTTGTATGGGGAGCAAAGAGTACTATAACATATCCAAAGGAGATCCCAGTATCTCTTGTAGAAGAAGAGTTATGAGCCTCCAAAGTTTAGTGCAAAAATCATAAGTAACATAATAAAAATAAGTGAGAAGATACCAAAGTTGACGAACATTTTGCTTAATATCTCGGACCCTGTTTGTCCTAGCTCAATGTTTTTAGTATGGTTAGATGGGGGACAATTTGGACTATAACATATCCTAAGGACGTCCCCGTATCTCTAGTAGACACAGAGTTATGGGCCTGCAAAGTATAGTCTAATGCATTTGCTATGGACGGGTTGTTTGTTTACGTTTAGCTTAATTACTCGGCCCCTGTTTGTCGTAGCTCAATGTTTTTAGTATGGTTAGATGGGGGACAAATTGGACTATAACATACTCAAAGGACATCCCCGTATCTCCAGTAGAAACGGAGTTACGAGCCAGCAAACTATAGTCTAATGCATTTTCTATGGAGAGGTTTGTTTGTTCACGTATTGCTTAATTACTTGACCCTGTTCTTTCGATTAAAAATAATAACATATCTTTAGTGTAGCGGTTATCGCATCCGCGTCACTCCCGGAAGGCCACAGGTTCGAAACCGCGAAGTTTTTTTTTATAATTATCCGAACATTTGTGTCAAGGTCACATTATTTACATCCCCGTATCTCTGGTAGAACCAGAGTTACGAGCCTCCAGAATTTAGTCTAATGTATTTCCTATGGAGGGGTTTGTTTGTTTACGATTAGCTTAATTACTCGACTACTGTTTGTCGTAGCCCTAATTCTTAGTATGGCTAGATGGGGGACAAATTGGTCTATAACATACTCGAAGGACATCCCCGTATCTCCAGTAGAAACAGAGTTACGAGCCTGCAAAATATAGTCTAATGCATTTTCTATGGAAGGGTTTGTTTGTTCACGTATTGCTTAATTACTTGACCCTGTTCCTTCGATTACAAATAATAACATATCTTTAGTGTAGCGGTTATCGCATCCGCCTCACTCCCGGAAGGCCACAGGTTCGAAACCGCGAAGTTTTTTTTTTTTGCTTGGAACATGCAAAGACCTTTATAATTATCCGAACATTTGCGTCAAGGTCACATTATTTACATCCCCGTATCTCTGGTAGAACCAGAGTTACGAGCCTCCAGAATTAAGTCTAATGTATTTCCTATGGAGGGGTTTGTTTGTTTACGATTAGCTTAATTACTCGACTACTGTTTGTCGTAGCCCTAATTCTTAGTATGGCTAGATGGGGGACAAATTGGTCTATAACATTCTCAAAGGACATCCCCGTATCTCCAGTAGAAACAGAGTTACGAGCCTGCAAAGTTTTTTTCAAAAATCAAAAGTAACCTTCTAACAATAAGTGAGACAAAAAATAAGTTGACGACGATATTGAGGTAGCCTCAAGTTTAAAGTATCCTTGTATGGGGAGCAAAGAGTACTATAACATATCCAAAGGAGATCCCAGTATCTCTTGTAGAACAAGAGTTATGAGCCTCCAAAGTTTAGTGCAAAAATCATAAGTAACATAATAAAATAAGTGAGACGATACCAAAGTTGACGAACATTTTGCTTAATATCTCGGCCCCTGTTTGTCGTAGCTCAATGTTTTTAGTATGGTTAGATGGGGGACAATTTGGACTATAACATATCCTAGGGACATCCCCTTATCTCTAGTAGACACAGAGTTATGGGCCTGCAAAGTATAGTCTAATGCATTTCCTATGGACGGCATGTTTGTTTACGTTTAGCTTAAATACTCGGCCCCTGTTTGTCGTAGCTCATTGTTTTTAGTATGGTTAGATGGGGGACAAATTGGACTATAACATACTCAAAGGACATCCCCGTATCTCCAGTAGAAACAGAGTTACGAGCCTGCAAAGTAGAGTCTAATGCATTTTCTATGGAGGGGTTTGTTTGTTCACGTATTGCTTAACTACTTGACCCTGTTCTTTCGATTAAAAATAATAACATATCTTTAGTGTAGAGGTTATCGCATCCGCCTCACTCCCGGAAGGCCACAGGTTCGAAACCGCGAAGTTTTTTTTTTTTTGCTTGGAACATGCAAAGACCTTTATAATTATCCGAACATTTGTGTCAAGGTCACATTATTTACATCCCCGTATCTCTGGTAGAACCAGAGTTACGAGCCTCCAGAATTTAGTCTAATGTATTTCCTATGGAGGGGTTTGTTTGTTTACGATTAGCTTAATTACTCGACTACTGTTTGTCGTAGCCCTTATTCTTAGTATGGCTAGATGTTGGACAAATTGGTCTATAACATACTCAAAGGACATCCCCGTATCTCCAGTAGAAACAGAGTTACGAGCCTGCAAAGTATAGTCTAATGCATTTTCTATGGAGGGGTTTGTTTGTTCACGTATTGCTTAATTACTTGACCCTGTTCCTTCGATTAAAAATAATAACATATCTTTAGTGTAGCGGTTATCGCATCCGCCTCACTCCCGGAAGGCCACAGGTTTGAAACCGCGAAGTTTTTTTTTTGCTTGGAACATGCAAAGACCTTTATAATTATCCGAACATTTGTGTCAAGGTCACATTATTTACATCCCCGTATCTCTGGTAGAACCAGAGTTACAAGCCTCCAGAATTTAGTCTAATGTATTTCCTATGGAGGGGTTTGTTTGTTTACGATTAGCTTAATTACTCGACTACTGTTTGTCGTAGCCCTTATTCTTAGTATGGCTAGATGGGGGACAAATTGGACTATAACATACTCAAAGGACATCCCCGTATCTCCAGTAGAAACGGAGTTACGAGCCAGCAAACTATAGTCTAATGCATTTTCTATGGAGGGGTTTGTTTGTTCACGTATTGCTTAATTACTTGACCCTGTTCTTTCGATTAAAAATAATAACATATCTTTAGTGTAGCGGTTATCGCATCCGCCTCACTCCCGGAAGGCCACAGGTTTGAAACCGCGAAGTTCTTTTTTTTGCTTGGAACATGCAAAGACCTTTATAATTATCCGAACATTTGTGTCAAGGTCACATTATTTACATCCCCGTATCTCTGGTAGAACCAGAGTTACAAGCCTCCAGAATTTAGTCTAATGTATTTCCTATGGAGGGGTTTGTTTGTTTACGATTAGCTTAATTACTCGACTACTGTTTGTCGTAGCCCTAATTCTTAGTATGGCTAGATGGGGGACAAATTGGTCTATAACATACTCAAAGGACATCCCCGTATCTCCAGTAGAAACAGAGTTACGAGCCTGCAAAGTTTATTTTCAAAAATCAAAAGTAACCTTCTAACAATAAGTGAGACAAAAAATAAGTTGACGACGATATTGCGGTAGCCTCAAGTTTAAAGTATCCTTGTATGGGGAGCAAAGAGTACTATAACATATCCAAAGGAGATCCCAGTATCTCTTGTAGAAGAAGAGTTATGAGCCTCCAAAGTTTAGTGCAAAAATCATAAGTAACATAATAAAAATAAGTGAGAAGATACCAAAGTTGACGAACATTTTGCTTAATATCTCGGACCCTGTTTGTCCTAGCTCAATGTTTTTAGTATGGTTAGATGGGGGACAATTTGGACTATAACATATCCTAAGGACGTCCCCGTATCTCTAGTAGACACAGAGTTATGGGCCTGCAAAGTATAGTCTAATGCATTTGCTATGGACGGGTTGTTTGTTTACGTTTAGCTTAATTACTCGGCCCCTGTTTGTCGTAGCTCAATGTTTTTAGTATGGTTAGATGGGGGACAAATTGGACTATAACATACTCAAAGGACATCCCCGTATCTCCAGTAGAAACGGAGTTACGAGCCAGCAAACTATAGTCTAATGCATTTTCTATGGAGAGGTTTGTTTGTTCACGTATTGCTTAATTACTTGACCCTGTTCTTTCGATTAAAAATAATAACATATCTTTAGTGTAGCGGTTATCGCATCCGCGTCACTCCCGGAAGGCCACAGGTTCGAAACCGCGAAGTTTTTTTTTATAATTATCCGAACATTTGTGTCAAGGTCACATTATTTACATCCCCGTATCTCTGGTAGAACCAGAGTTACGAGCCTCCAGAATTTAGTCTAATGTATTTCCTATGGAGGGGTTTGTTTGTTTACGATTAGCTTAATTACTCGACTACTGTTTGTCGTAGCCCTAATTCTTAGTATGGCTAGATGGGGGACAAATTGGTCTATAACATACTCGAAGGACATCCCCGTATCTCCAGTAGAAACAGAGTTACGAGCCTGCAAAATATAGTCTAATGCATTTTCTATGGAAGGGTTTGTTTGTTCACGTATTGCTTAATTACTTGACCCTGTTCCTTCGATTACAAATAATAACATATCTTTAGTGTAGCGGTTATCGCATCCGCCTCACTCCCGGAAGGCCACAGGTTCGAAACCGCGAAGTTTTTTTTTTTTGCTTGGAACATGCAAAGACCTTTATAATTATCCGAACATTTGCGTCAAGGTCACATTATTTACATCCCCGTATCTCTGGTAGAACCAGAGTTACGAGCCTCCAGAATTAAGTCTAATGTATTTCCTATGGAGGGGTTTGTTTGTTTACGATTAGCTTAATTACTCGACTACTGTTTGTCGTAGCCCTAATTCTTAGTATGGCTAGATGGGGGACAAATTGGTCTATAACATTCTCAAAGGACATCCCCGTATCTCCAGTAGAAACAGAGTTACGAGCCTGCAAAGTTTTTTTCAAAAATCAAAAGTAACCTTCTAACAATAAGTGAGACAAAAAATAAGTTGACGACGATATTGAGGTAGCCTCAAGTTTAAAGTATCCTTGTATGGGGAGCAAAGAGTACTATAACATATCCAAAGGAGATCCCAGTATCTCTTGTAGAACAAGAGTTATGAGCCTCCAAAGTTTAGTGCAAAAATCATAAGTAACATAATAAAATAAGTGAGACGATACCAAAGTTGACGAACATTTTGCTTAATATCTCGGCCCCTGTTTGTCGTAGCTCAATGTTTTTAGTATGGTTAGATGGGGGACAATTTGGACTATAACATATCCTAGGGACATCCCCTTATCTCTAGTAGACACAGAGTTATGGGCCTGCAAAGTATAGTCTAATGCATTTCCTATGGACGGCATGTTTGTTTACGTTTAGCTTAAATACTCGGCCCCTGTTTGTCGTAGCTCATTGTTTTTAGTATGGTTAGATGGGGGACAAATTGGACTATAACATACTCAAAGGACATCCCCGTATCTCCAGTAGAAACAGAGTTACGAGCCTGCAAAGTAGAGTCTAATGCATTTTCTATGGAGGGGTTTGTTTGTTCACGTATTGCTTAACTACTTGACCCTGTTCTTTCGATTAAAAATAATAACATATCTTTAGTGTAGAGGTTATCGCATCCGCCTCACTCCCGGAAGGCCACAGGTTCGAAACCGCGAAGTTTTTTTTTTTTTGCTTGGAACATGCAAAGACCTTTATAATTATCCGAACATTTGTGTCAAGGTCACATTATTTACATCCCCGTATCTCTGGTAGAACCAGAGTTACGAGCCTCCAGAATTTAGTCTAATGTATTTCCTATGGAGGGGTTTGTTTGTTTACGATTAGCTTAATTACTCGACTACTGTTTGTCGTAGCCCTTATTCTTAGTATGGCTAGATGTTGGACAAATTGGTCTATAACATACTCAAAGGACATCCCCGTATCTCCAGTAGAAACAGAGTTACGAGCCTGCAAAGTATAGTCTAATGCATTTTCTATGGAGGGGTTTGTTTGTTCACGTATTGCTTAATTACTTGACCCTGTTCCTTCGATTAAAAATAATAACATATCTTTAGTGTAGCGGTTATCGCATCCGCCTCACTCCCGGAAGGCCACAGGTTTGAAACCGCGAAGTTTTTTTTTTGCTTGGAACATGCAAAGACCTTTATAATTATCCGAACATTTGTGTCAAGGTCACATTATTTACATCCCCGTATCTCTGGTAGAACCAGAGTTACAAGCCTCCAGAATTTAGTCTAATGTATTTCCTATGGAGGGGTTTGTTTGTTTACGATTAGCTTAATTACTCGACTACTGTTTGTCGTAGCCCTTATTCTTAGTATGGCTAGATGGGGGACAAATTGGACTATAACATACTCAAAGGACATCCCCGTATCTCCAGTAGAAACGGAGTTACGAGCCAGCAAACTATAGTCTAATGCATTTTCTATGGAGGGGTTTGTTTGTTCACGTATTGCTTAATTACTTGACCCTGTTCTTTCGATTAAAAATAATAACATATCTTTAGTGTAGCGGTTATCGCATCCGCCTCACTCCCGGAAGGCCACAGGTTTGAAACCGCGAAGTTCTTTTTTTTGCTTGGAACATGCAAAGACCTTTATAATTATCCGAACATTTGTGTCAAGGTCACATTATTTACATCCCCGTATCTCTGGTAGAACCAGAGTTACAAGCCTCCAGAATTTAGTCTAATGTATTTCCTATGGAGGGGTTTGTTTGTTTACGATTAGCTTAATTACTCGACTACTGTTTGTCGTAGCCCTAATTCTTAGTATGGCTAGATGGGGGACAAATTGGTCTATAACATACTCAAAGGACATCCCCGTATCTCCAGTAGAAACAGAGTTACGAGCCTGCAAAGTTTATTTTCAAAAATCAAAAGTAACCTTCTAACAATAAGTGAGACAAAAAATAAGTTGACGACGATATTGCGGTAGCCTCAAGTTTAAAGTATCCTTGTATGGGGAGCAAAGAGTACTATAACATATCCAAAGGAGATCCCAGTATCTCTTGTAGAAGAAGAGTTATGAGCCTCCAAAGTTTAGTGCAAAAATCATAAGTAACATAATAAAAATAAGTGAGAAGATACCAAAGTTGACGAACATTTTGCTTAATATCTCGGACCCTGTTTGTCCTAGCTCAATGTTTTTAGTATGGTTAGATGGGGGACAATTTGGACTATAACATATCCTAAGGACGTCCCCGTATCTCTAGTAGACACAGAGTTATGGGCCTGCAAAGTATAGTCTAATGCATTTGCTATGGACGGGTTGTTTGTTTACGTTTAGCTTAATTACTCGGCCCCTGTTTGTCGTAGCTCAATGTTTTTAGTATGGTTAGATGGGGGACAAATTGGACTATAACATACTCAAAGGACATCCCCGTATCTCCAGTAGAAACGGAGTTACGAGCCAGCAAACTATAGTCTAATGCATTTTCTATGGAGGGGTTTGTTTGTTCACGTATTGCTTAATTACTTGACCCTGTTCTTTCGATTAAAAATAATAACATATCTTTAGTGTAGCGGTTATCGCATCCGCGTCACTCCCGGAAGGCCACAGGTTCGAAACCGCGAAGTTTTTTTTTTATAATTATCCGAACATTTGTGTCAAGGTCACATTATTTACATCCCCGTATCTCTGGTAGAACCAGAGTTACGAGCCTCCAGAATTTAGTCTAATGTATTTCCTATGGAGGGGTTTGTTTGTTTACGATTAGCTTAATTACTCGACTACTGTTTGTCGTAGCCCTAATTCTTAGTATGGCTAGATGGGGGACAAATTGGTCTATAACATACTCGAAGGACATCCCCGTATCTCCAGTAGAAACAGAGTTACGAGCCTGCAAAGTATAGTCTAATGCATTTTCTATGGAAGGGTTTGTTTGTTCACGTATTGCTTAATTACTTGACCCTGTTCCTTCGATTACAAATAATAACATATCTTTAGTGTAGCGGTTATCGCATCCGCCTCACTCCCGGAAGGCCACAGGTTCGAAACCGCGAAGTTTTTTTTTTTAGCTTGGAACATGCAAAGACCTTTATAATTATCCGAACATTTGCGTCAAGGTCACATTATTTACATCCCCGTATCTCTGGTAGAACCAGAGTTACGAGCCTCCAGAATTAAGTCTAATGTATTTCCTATGGAGGGGTTTGTTTGTTTACGATTAGCTTAATTACTCGACTACTGTTTGTCGTAGCCCTAATTCTTAGTATGGCTAGATGGGGGACAAATTGGTCTATAACATTCTCAAAGGACATCCCCGTATCTCCAGTAGAAACAGAGTTACGAGCCTGCAAAGTTTTTTTTCAAAAATCAAAAGTAACCTTCTAACAATAAGTGAGACAAAAAATAAGTTGACGACGATATTGAGGTAGCCTCAAGTTTAAAGTATCCTTGTATGGGGAGCAAAGAGTACTATAACATATCCAAAGGAGATCCCAGTATCTCTTGTAGAACAAGAGTTATGAGCCTCCAAAGTTTAGTGCAAAAATCATAAGTAACATAATAAAATAAGTGAGACGATACCAAAGTTGACGAACATTTTGCTTAATATCTCGGCCCCTGTTTGTCGTAGCTCAATGTTTTTAGTATGGTTAGATGGGGGACAATTTGGACTATAACATATCCTAGGGACATCCCCGTATCTCTAGTAGACACAGAGTTATGGGCCTGCAAAGTATAGTCTAATGCATTTCCTATGGACGGCATGTTTGTTTACGTTTAGCTTAAATACTCGGCCCCTGTTTGTCGTAGCTCATTGTTTTTAGTATGGTTAGATGGGGGACAAATTGGACTATAACATACTCAAAGGACATCCCCGTATCTCCAGTAGAAACAGAGTTACGAGCCTGCAAAGTAGAGTCTAATGCATTTTCTATGGAGGGGTTTGTTTGTTCACGTATTGCTTAACTACTTGACCCTGTTCTTTCGATTAAAAATAATAACATATCTTTAGTGTAGAGGTTATCGCATCCGCCTCACTCCCGGAAGGCCACAGGTTTGAAACCGCGAAGTTTTTTTTTTTTTTGCTTGGAACATGCAAAGACCTTTATAATTATCCGAACATTTGTGTCAAGGTCACATTATTTACATCCCCGTATCTCTGGTAGAACCAGAGTTACGAGCCTCCAGAATTTAGTCTAATGTATTTCCTATGGAGGGGTTTGTTTGTTTACGATTAGCTTAATTACTCGACTACTGTTTGTCGTAGCCCTTATTCTTAGTATGGCTAGATGTTGGACAAATTGGTCTATAACATACTCAAAGGACATCCCCGTATCTCCAGTAGAAACAGAGTTACGAGCCTGCAAAGTATAGTCTAATGCATTTTCTATGGAGGGGTTTGTTTGTTCACGTATTGCTTAATTACTTGACCCTGTTCCTTCGATTAAAAATAATAACATATCTTTAGTGTAGCGGTTATCGCATCCGCCTCACTCCCGGAAGGCCACAGGTTTGAAACCGCGAAGTTTTTTTTTTTGCTTGGAACATGCAAAGACCTTTATAATTATCCGAACATTTGTGTCAAGGTCACATTATTTACATCCCCGTATCTCTGGTAGAACCAGAGTTACAAGCCTCCAGAATTTAGTCTAATGTATTTCCTATGGAGGGGTTTGTTTGTTTACGATTAGCTTAATTACTCGACTACTGTTTGTCGTAGCCCTAATTCTTAGTATGGCTAGATGGGGGACAAATTGGTCTATAACATACTCAAAGGACATCCCCGTATCTCCAGTAGAAACAGAGTTACGAGCCTGCAAAGTTTATTTTCAAAAATCAAAAGTAACCTTCTAACAATAAGTGAGACAAAAAGTAAGTTGACGACGATATTGCGGTAGCCTCAAGTTTAAAGTATCCTTGTATGGGGAGCAAAGAGTACTATAACATATCCAAAGGAGATCCCAGTATCTCTTGTAGAACAAGAGTTATGAGCCTCCAAAGTTTAGTGCAAAAATCATAAGTAACATAATAAAAATAAGTGAGACGATACCAAAGTTGACGAACATTTTGCTTAATATCTCGGCCCCTGTTTGTCGTAGCTCAATGTTTTTAGTATGGTTAGATGGGGGACAAATTGGACTATAACATATCCTAGGGACATCCCCGTATCTCTAGTAGACACAGAGTTATGGGCCTGCAAAGTATAGTCTAATGCATTTCCTATGGAGGGGTTTGTTTGTTCACGTTTAGCTTAATTACTCGGCCCCTGTTTGTCGTAGCTCAATGTTTTTAGTATGGTTAGATGGGGGACAAATTGGAATATAACATACTCAAAGGACATCGCCGTAACTACAGTAGAAACAGAGTTACGAGCCTGCAAAGTATAGTCTAATGCATTTTCTATGGAGGGGTTTGTTTGTTCACGTATTGCTTAATTACTTGACCCTGTTCTTTCGATTAAAAATAATAACATATCTTTAGTGTAGCGGTTATCGCATCAGCCTCACTCCCGGAAAGCCACAGGTTCGAAATCGCGAAGTTTTTTTTTTTGCTTGGAACATTTAAAGACCTTTATAATTATCCGAACATTTTTGTCAAGGTCACATTATTTACATCCCCGTATCTCTGGTAGAACCAGAGTTACGAGCCTCCAGAATTTAGTCTAATGTATTTCCTATGGAGGGGTTTGTTTGTTTACGATTAGCTTAATTACTCGACTACTGTTTGTCGTAGCCCTAATTCTTAGTATGGCTAGATGGGGGACAAATTGGTCTATAACATACTCAAAGGACATCCCCGTATCTACAGTAGAAACAGAGTTACGAGCCTGCAAAGTATAGTCTAATGCATTTTCTATGGAGGGGTTTGTTTGTTCACGTATTGCTTAATTACTTGACCCTGTTCTTTCGATTAAAAATTATAACATATCTTTAGTGTAGCGGTTATCGCATCCGCCCCACTCCCGGAAGGCCACAGGTTCGAAACCGCGAAGTTTTTCTTTATAATTATCCGAACATTTGTGTCAAGGTCACATTATTTACATCCCCGTATCTCTGGTAGAACCAGAGTTACGAGCCTCCAGAATTTAGTCTAATGGATTTCCTATGGAGGGGTTTGTTTGTTTACGATTAGCTTAATTACTCGACTACTGTTTGTCGTAGCTCAATGTTTTAGTATGGTTAGATGGGGGACAAATTGGACTATAACATACTCAAAGGACATCCCCGTATCTACAGTAGAAACAGAGTTACGAGCCTGCAAAGTATAGTCTAATACATTTTCTATGGAGGGGTTTGTTTGTTCACGTATTGCTTAATTACTTGACCCTGTTCTTTCGATTAAAAATAATAACATATCTTTAGTGTAGCGGTTATCGCATCAGCCTCACTCCCGGAAAGCCACAGGTTCGAAATCGCGAAGTTTTTTTTTTTGCTTGGAACATTTTTGTCAAGGTCACATTATATTCATCCCCGTATCTCTGGTAGAACCAGAGTTACGAGCCTCCAGAATTTAGTCTAATGTATTTCCTATGGAGGGGTTTGTTTGTTTACGATTAGCTTAATTACTCGACTACTGTTTGTCGTAGCCCTAATTCTTAGTATGGCTAGATGGGGGACAAATTGGTCTATAACATACTCAAAGGACATCCCCGTATCTCCAGTAGAAACAGAGTTACGAGCCTGCAAAGTTTATTTTCAAAAATCAAAAGTAACCTTCTAACAATAAGTGAGACAAAAAATAAGTTGACGACGATATTGCGGTAGCCTCAAGTTTAAAGTATCCTTGTATGGGGAGCAAAGAGTACTATAACATATCCAAAGGAGATCCCAGTATCTCTTGTAGAACAAGAGTTATGAGCCTCCAAAGTTTAGTGCAAAAATCATAAGTAACATAATAAAAATAAGTGAGACGATACCAAAATTGACGAACATTTTGCTTAATATCTCGGACCCTGTTTGTCCTAGCTCAATGTTTTTAGTATGGTTAGATGGGGGACAATTTGGACTATAACATATCCTAAGGACGTCCCCGTATCTCTAGTAGACACAGAGTTATGGGCCTGCAAAGTATAGTCTAATGCATTTTCTATGGAGGGGTTTGTTTGTTCATGTATTGCTTAATTACTTGACCCTTTTCTTTCGATTAAAAATAATAACATATCTTTAGTGTAGCGGTTATCGCATCCGCGTCACTCCCGGAAGGCCACAGGTTCGAAACCGCGAAGTTTTTTCTTTATAATTATCCGAACATTTGTGTCAAGGTCACATTATTTACATCCCCGTATCTCTGGTAGAACCAGAGTTACGAGCCTCCAGAATTTAGTCTAATGTATTTCCTATGGAGGGGTTTGTTTGTTTACGATTAGCTTAATTACTCGACTACTGTTTGTCGTAGCCCTAATTCTTAGTATGGCTAGATGGGGGACAAATTGGTCTATAACATACTCGAAGGACATCCCCGTATCTCCAGTAGAAACAGAGTTACGAGCCTGCAAAGTAGAGTCTAATGCATTTTCTATGGAGGGGTTTGTTTGTTCACGTATTGCTTAACTACTTGACCCTGTTCTTTCGATTAAAAATAATAACATATCTTTAGTGTAGAGGTTATCGCATCCGCCTCACTCCCGGAAGGCCACAGGTTCGAAACCGCGAAGTTTTTTTTTTGCTTGGAACATGCAAAGACCTTTATAATTATCCGAACATTTGTGTCAAGGTCACATTATTTACATCCCCGTATCTCTGGTAGAACCAGAGTTACGAGCCTCCAGAATTTAGTCTAATGTATTTCCTATGGAGGGGTTTGTTTGTTTACGATTAGCTTAATTACTCGACTACTGTTTGTCGTAGCCCTAATTCTTAGTATGGCTAGATGGGGGACAAATTGGTCTATAACATACTCAAAGGACATCCCCGTATCTACAGTAGAAACAGAGTTACGAGCCTGCAAAGTATAGTCTAATGCATTTTCTATGGAGGGGTTTGTTTGTTCACGTATTGCTTAATTACTCGACTACTGTTTGTCGTAGCTCAATGTTTTTAGTATGGTTAGATGGGGGACAAATTGGTCTATAACATACTCAAAGGACATCCCCGTATCTACAGTAGAAACAGAGTTACGAGCCTCCAGAATTTAGTCTAATGGATTTCCTATGGAGGGGTTTGTTTGTTTACGATTAGCTTAATTACTCGACTACTGTTTGTCGTAGCTCAATGTTTTTAGTATGGTTAGATGGGGGACAAATTGGACTATAACATACTCAAAGGACATCCCCGTATCTACAGTAGAAACAGAGTTACGAGCCTGCAAAGTATAGTCTAATACATTTTCTATGGAGGGGTTTGTTTGTTCACGTATTGCTTAATTACTTGACCCTGTTCTTTCGATTAAAAATAATAACATATCTTTAGTGTAGCGGTTATCGCATCAGCCTCACTCCCGGAAAGCCACAGGTTCGAAATCGCGAAGTTTTTTTTTTTGCTTGGAACATTTTTGTCAAGGTCACATTATATTCATCCCCGTATCTCTGGTAGAACCAGAGTTACGAGCCTCCAGAATTTAGTCTAATGTATTTCCTATGGAGGGGTTTGTTTGTTTACGATTAGCTTAATTACTCGACTACTGTTTGTCGTAGCCCTAATTCTTAGTATGGCTAGATGGGGGACAAATTGGTCTATAACATACTCAAAGGACATCCCCGTATCTCCAGTAGAAACAGAGTTACGAGCCTGCAAAGTTTATTTTCAAAAATCAAAAGTAACCTTCTAACAATAAGTGAGACAAAAAATAAGTTGACGACGATATTGCGGTAGCCTCAAGTTTAAAGTATCCTTGTATGGGGAGCAAAGAGTACTATAACATATCCAAAGGAGATCCCAGTATCTCTTGTAGAACAAGAGTTATGAGCCTCCAAAGTTTAGTGCAAAAATCATAAGTAACATAATAAAAATAAGTGAGACGATACCAAAATTGACGAACATTTTGCTTAATATCTCGGACCCTGTTTGTCCTAGCTCAATGTTTTTAGTATGGTTAGATGGGGGACAATTTGGACTATAACATATCCTAAGGACGTCCCCGTATCTCTAGTAGACACAGAGTTATGGGCCTGCAAAGTATAGTCTAATGCATTTTCTATGGAGGGGTTTGTTTGTTCATGTATTGCTTAATTACTTGACCCTTTTCTTTCGATTAAAAATAATAACATATCTTTAGTGTAGCGGTTATCGCATCCGCGTCACTCCCGGAAGGCCACAGGTTCGAAACCGCGAAGTTTTTTCTTTATAATTATCCGAACATTTGTGTCAAGGTCACATTATTTACATCCCCGTATCTCTGGTAGAACCAGAGTTACGAGCCTCCAGAATTTAGTCTAATGTATTTCCTATGGAGGGGTTTGTTTGTTTACGATTAGCTTAATTACTCGACTACTGTTTGTCGTAGACCTAATTCTTAGTATGGCTAGATGGGGGACAAATTGGTCTATAACATACTCGAAGGACATCCCCGTATCTCCAGTAGAAACAGAGTTACGAGCCTGCAAAGTAGAGTCTAATGCATTTTCTATGGAGGGGTTTGTTTGTTCACGTATTGCTTAACTACTTGACCCTGTTCTTTCGATTAAAAATAATAACATATCTTTAGTGTAGAGGTTATCGCATCCGCCTCACTCCCGGAAGGCCACAGGTTCGAAACCGCGAAGTTTTTTTTTTGCTTGGAACATGCAAAGACCTTTATAATTATCCGAACATTTGTGTCAAGGTCACATTATTTACATCCCCGTATCTCTGGTAGAACCAGAGTTACGAGCCTCCAGAATTTAGTCTAATGTATTTCCTATGGAGGGGTTTGTTTGTTTACGATTAGCTTAATTACTCGACTACTGTTTGTCGTAGCCCTAATTCTTAGTATGGCTAGATGGGGGACAAATTGGTCTATAACATACTCAAAGGACATCCCCGTATCTACAGTAGAAACAGAGTTACGAGCCTGCAAAGTATAGTCTAATGCATTTTCTATGGAGGGGTTTGTTTGTTCACGTATTGCTTAATTACTCGACTACTGTTTGTCGTAGCTCAATGTTTTTAGTATGGTTAGATGGGGGACAAATTGGTCTATAACATACTCAAAGGACATCCCCGTATCTACAGTAGAAACAGAGTTACGAGCCTCCAGAATTTAGTCTAATGGATTTCCTATGGAGGGGTTTGTTTGTTTACGATTAGCTTAATTACTCGACTACTGTTTGTCGTAGCTCAATGTTTTTAGTATGGTTAGATGGGGGACAAATTGGACTATAACATACTCAAAGGACATCCCCGTATCTACAGTAGAAACAGAGTTACGAGCCTGCAAAGTATAGTCTAATACATTTTCTATGGAGGGGTTTGTTTGTTCACGTATTGCTTAATTACTTGACCCTGTTCTTTCGATTAAAAATAATAACATATCTTTAGTGTAGCGGTTATCGCATCAGCCTCACTCCCGGAAAGCCACAGGTTCGAAATCGCGAAGTTTTTTTTTTTGCTTGGAACATTTTTGTCAAGGTCACATTATATTCATCCCCGTATCTCTGGTAGAACCAGAGTTACGAGCCTCCAGAATTTAGTCTAATATATTTCCTATGGAGGGGTTTGTTTGTTTACGATTAGCTTAATTACTCGACTACTGTTTGTCGTAGCCCTAATTCTTAGTAAGGCTAGATGGGGGACAAATTGGTCTATAACATACTCAAAGGACATCCCCGTATCTCCAGTAGAAACAGAGTTACGAGCCTGCAAAGTTTATTTTCAAAAATCAAAAGTAACCTTCTAACAATAAGTGAGACAAAAAATAAGTTGACGACGATATTGCGGTAGCCTCAAGTTTAAAGTATCCTTGTATGGGGAGCAAAGAGTACTATAACATATCCAAAGGAGATCCCAGTATCTCTTGTAGAACAAGAGTTATGAGCCTCCAAAGTTTAGTGCAAAAATCATAAGTAACATAATAAAAATAAGTGAGACGATACCAAAATTGACGAACATTTTGCTTAATATCTCGGACCCTGTTTGTCCTAGCTCAATGTTTTTAGTATGGTTAGATGGGGGACAATTTGGACTATAACATATCCTAAGGACGTCCCCGTATCTCTAGTAGACACAGAGTTATGGGCCTGCAAAGTATAGTCTAATGCATTTTCTATGGAGGGGTTTGTTTGTTCATGTATTGCTTAATTACTTGACCCTTTTCTTTCGATTAAAAATAATAACATATCTTTAGTGTAGCGGTTATCGCATCCGCGTCACTCCCGGAAGGCCACAGGTTCGAAACCGCGAAGTTTTTTCTTTATAATTATCCGAACATTTGTGTCAAGGTCACATTATTTACATCCCCGTATCTCTGGTAGAACCAGAGTTACGAGCCTCCAGAATTTAGTCTAATGTATTTCCTATGGAGGGGTTTGTTTGTTTACGATTAGCTTAATTACTCGACTACTGTTTGTCGTAGACCTAATTCTTAGTATGGCTAGATGGGGGACAAATTGGTCTATAACATACTCGAAGGACATCCCCGTATCTCCAGTAGAAACAGAGTTACGAGCCTGCAAAGTAGAGTCTAATGCATTTTCTATGGAGGGGTTTGTTTGTTCACGTATTGCTTAACTACTTGACCCTGTTCTTTCGATTAAAAATAATAACATATCTTTAGTGTAGAGGTTATCGCATCCGCCTCACTCCCGGAAGGCCACAGGTTCGAAACCGCGAAGTTTTTTTTTTGCTTGGAACATGCAAAGACCTTTATAATTATCCGAACATTTGTGTCAAGGTCACATTATTTACATCCCCGTATCTCTGGTAGAACCAGAGTTACGAGCCTCCAGAATTTAGTCTAATGGATTTCCTATGGAGGGGTTTGTTTGTTTACGATTAGCTTAATTACTCGACTACTGTTTGTCTTAGCTCAATGTTTTTAGTATGGTTAGATGGGGGACAAATTGGACTATAACATACTCAAAGGACATCCCCGTATCTACAGTAGAAACAGATTTACGAGCTTGCAAAATATAGTCTAATGCATTTTCTATGGAGGGGTTTGTTTGTTCACGTATTGCTTAATTACTTGACCCTGTTCTTTCGATTAAAAATAATAACATATCTTTAGTGTAGCGGTTATCGCATCCGCCTCACCCCGGAAGGCCACAGGTTCGAAACCGCGAAGTTTTTTTTTGCTTGGAACATGCAAAGACCTTTATTATTATCCGAACATTTGTGTCAAGGTCACATTATTTACATCCCCGTATCTCTGGTAGAACCAGAGTTACGAGCCTGCAAAGTTTATTTTCAAAAATCAAAAGTAACCTTCTAACAATAAGTGAGACAAAAAATAAGTTGACGACGATATTGAGGTAGCCTCAAGTTTAAAGTATCCTTGTATGGGGAGCAAAGAGTACTATAACATATCCAAAGGAGATCCCAGTATCTCTTGTAGAACAAGAGTTATGAGCCTCCAAAGTTTAGTGCAAAAATCATAAGTAACATAATAAAAATAAGTGAGACGATACCAAAGTTGACGAACATTTTTCTTAATATCTCGGCCCTTGTTTGTCGTAGCTCAATGTTTTTAGTATGGTTAGATGGGGGACAAATTGGACTATAACATATCCTAAGGACATCCCGGTATCTCTAGTAGACACAGAGTTATGGGCCTGCAAAGCATAGTCTAATGCATTTCCTATGGAGGGGTTTGTTTGTTTACGATTAGCTTAATTACTCGACTACTGTTTGTCTTAGCTCAATGTTTTTAGTATGGTTAGATGGGGGACAAATTGGACTATAACATACTCAAAGGACATCCCCGTATCTACAGTAGAAACAGATTTACGAGCTTGCAAAATATAGTCTAATGCATTTTCTATGGAGGGGTTTGTTTGTTCACGTATTGCTTAATTACTTGACCCTGTTCTTTCGATTAAAAATAATAACATATCTTTAGTGTAGCGGTTATCGCATCCGCCTCACCCCGGAAGGCCACAGGTTCGAAACCGCGAAGTTTTTTTTTGCTTGGAACATGCAAAGACCTTTATTATTATCCGAACATTTGTGTCAAGGTCACATTATTTACATCCCCGTATCTCTGGTAGAACCAGAGTTACGAGCCTGCAAAGTTTATTTTCAAAAATCAAAAGTAACCTTCTAACAATAAGTGAGACAAAAAATAAGTTGACGACGATATTGAGGTAGCCTCAAGTTTAAAGTATCCTTGTATGGGGAGCAAAGAGTACTATAACATATCCAAAGGAGATCCCAGTATCTCTTGTAGAACAAGAGTTATGAGCCTCCAAAGTTTAGTGCAAAAATCATAAGTAACATAATAAAAATAAGTGAGACGATACCAAAGTTGACGAACATTTTACTTAATATCTCGGCCCTTGTTTGTCGTAGCTCAATGTTTTTAGTATGGTTAGATGGGGGACAAATTGGACTATAACATATCCTAAGGACATCCCGGTATCTTTAGTAGACACAGAGTTATGGGCCTGCAAAGCATAGTCTAATGCATTTCCTATGGAGGGGTTTGTTTGTTTACGATTAGCTTAATTACTCGACTACTGTTTGTCGTAGCCCTAATTCTTAGTATGGCTAGATGGGGGACAAATTGGTCTATAACATACTCAAAGGACATCCCCGTATCTCCAGTAGAAACAGAGTTACGAGCCTGCAAAGTTTATTTTCAAAAATCAAAAGTAACCTTCTAACAATAAGTGAAACAAAAAGTAAGTTGACGACGATATTGAGGTAGCCTCAAGTTTAAAGTATCCTTGTACGGGGAGCAAAGAGTACTATAACATATGCAAAGGAGATCCCAGTATCTCTTGTAGAACAAGAGTTATGAGCCTCCAAAGTTTAGTGCAAAAATCATAAGTAACATAATAAAAATAAGTGAGACGATACCAAAGTTGACGAACATTTTGCTTAATATCTCGGCCCCTGTTTGTCGCAGCTCAATGTTTTTAGTATGGTTAGATGAAGGACAAATTGGACTATAACATATCCTAAGGACATCCCGGTATCTCTAGTAGACACAGAGTTATGGGCCTGCAAAGCATAGTCTAATGCATTTCCTATGGAGGGGTTTGTTTGTTCACGTATTGCTTAATTACTTGACCCTGTTCTTTCGATTAAAAATAATAACATATCTTTAGTGTAGCGGTTATCGCATCCGCCTCACTCCCGGAAGGCCACAGGTTCGAAACCGCGAAGTTTTTTTTTTCTTGGAACATGCAAAGACCTTTATAATTATCCGAACATTTGTGTCAAGGTCACATTATTTACATCCCCGTATCTCTGGTAGAACCAGAGTTACGAGCCTCCAGAATTTAGTCTAATGTATTTCCTATGGAGGGGTTTGTTTGTTTATGATTAGCTTAATTACTCGACTAATGTTTGTCGTAGCCCTAATTCTTAGTATGGCTAGGTGGGGGACAAATTGGTCTATAACATACTCAAAGGACATCCCCGTATCTCCAGTAGAAACAGAGTTACGAGCCTGCAAAGTTTATTTTCAAAAATCAAAAGTAACCTTCTAACAATAAGTGAAACAAAAAGTAAGTTGACGACGATATTGAGGTAGCCTCAAGTTTAAAGTATCCTTGTACGGGGAGCAAAGAGTACTATAACATATGCAAAGGAGATCCCAGTATCTCTTGTAGAACAAGAGTTATGAGCCTCCAAAGTTTAGTGCAAAAATCATAAGTAACATAATAAAAATAAGTGAGACGATACCAAAGTTGACGAACATTTTGCTTAATATCTCGGCCCCTGTTTGTCGCAGCTCAATGTTTTTAGTATGGTTAGATGAAGGACAAATTGGACTATAACATATCCTAAGGACATCCCGGTATCTCTAGTAGACACAGAGTTATGGGCCTGCAAAGCATAGTCTAATGCATTTCCTATGGAGGGGTTTGTTTGTTCACGTATTGCTTAATTACTTGACCCTGTTCTTTCGATTAAAAATAATAACATATCTTTAGTGTAGCGGTTATCGCATCCGCCTCACTCCCGGAAGGCCACAGGTTCGAAACCGCGAAGTTTTTTTTTTCTTGGAACATGCAAAGACCTTTATAATTATCCGAACATTTGTGTCAAGGTCACATTATTTACATCCCCGTATCTCTGGTAGAACCAGAGTTACGAGCCTCCAGAATTTAGTCTAATGTATTTCCTATGGAGGGGTTTGTTTGTTTATGATTAGCTTAATTACTCGACTAATGTTTGTCGTAGCCCTAATTCTTAGTATGGCTAGGTGGGGGACAAATTGGTCTATAACATACTCAAAGGACATCCCCGTAAATCCAGTAGAAACAGAGTTACGAGCCTGCAAAGTTTATTTTCTAAAATCAAAAGTAACCTTCTAACAATAAGTGAGACAAAAAATAAGTTGACGACGATATTGAGGTAGCCTCAAGTTTAAAGTATCCTTGTACGGGGAGCAAAGAGTACTATAACATATGCAAAGGAGATCCCAGTATCTCTTGTAGAACAAGAGTTATGAGCCTCCAAAGTTTAGTGCAAAAATCATAAGTAACATAATAAAAATAAGTGAGACGATACCAAAGTTGACGAACATTTTGCTTAATATCTCGGCCCCTGTTTGTCGCAGCTCAATGTTTTTAGTATGGTTAGATGAAGGACAAATTGGACTATAACATATCCTAAGGACATCCCGGTATCTCTAGTAGACACAGAGTTATGGGCCTGCAAAGCATAGTCTAATGCATTTCCTATGGAGGGGTTTGTTTGTTCACGTATTGCTTAATTACTTGACCCTGTTCTTTCGATTTAAAATAATAACATATCTTTAGTGTAGCGGTTATCGCATCCGCCTCACTCCCGGAAGGCCACAGGTTCGAAACCGCGAAGTTTTTTTTTTCTTGGAACATGCAAAGACCTTTATAATTATCCGAACATTTGTGTCAAGGTCACATTATTTACATCCCCGTATCTCTGGTAGAACCAGAGTTACGAGCCTCCAGAATTTAGTCTAATGTATTTCCTATGGAGGGGTTTGTTTGTTTATGATTAGCTTAATTACTCGACTAATGTTTGTCGTAGCCCTAATTCTTAGTATGGCTAGATGGGGGACAAATAGGTCTATAACATACTCAAAGGACATCCCCGTAAATCCAGTAGAAACAGAGTTACGAGCCTGCAAAGTTTATTTTCAAAAATCAAAAGTAACCTTCTAACAATAAGTGAGACAAAAAATAAGTTGACGACGATATTGAGGTAGCCTCAAGTTTAAAGTATCCTTGTATGGGGAGCAAAGAGTACTATAACATATCCAAAGGAGATCCCAGTATCTCTTGTAGAACAAGAGTTATGAGCCTCCAAAGTTTAGTGCAAAAATCATAAGTAACATAATAAAAATAAGTGAGACGATACCAAAGTTGACGAACATTTTGCTTAATATCTCGGCCCCTGTAAGTCGTAGCTCAATGTTTTTAGTATGGTTAGATGGGGGACAATTTGGACTATAACATATCCTAAAGACATCCCCGTATCTCTAGTAGACACAGAGTTATGGGCCTGCAAAATATAGTCTAATGCATTTCCTAAGGACGGGTTGTTTGTTTACGTTTAGCTTAATTACTCGGCCCCTGTTTTTCGTAGCTCAATGTTTTTAGTATGGTTAGATGGGGGACAAATTGGAATATAACATACTCAAAGGACATCGCCGTATCTACAGTAGAAACAGAGTTACGAGCCTGCAAAGTATAGTCTAATGCATTTTCTATGGAGGGGTTTGTTTGTTCATGTATTGTTTAATTACTTGACCCTGTTCTTTCGATTAAAAATGATAACATATCTTTAGTGTAGCGGTTATCGCATCCGCCTCACCCCGGAAGGCCACAGGTTCGAAACCGCGAAGTTTTTTTTTGCTTGGAACATGCAAAGACCTTTATAATTATCCGAACATTTGTGTCAAGGTCACATTATTTACATCCCCGTATCTCTGGTAGAACCAGAGTTACGAGCCTCCAGAATTTAGTCTAATGGATTTCCTATGGAGGGGTTTGTTTGTTTACGATTAGCTTAATTACTCGACTACTGTTTGTCTTAGCTCAATGTTTTTAGTATGGTTAGATGGGGGACAAATTGGACTATAACATACTCAAAGGACATCCCCGTATCTACAGTAGAAACAGATTTACGAGCTTGCAAAATATAGTCTAATGCATTTTCTATGGAGGGGTTTGTTTGTTCACGTATTGCTTAATTACTTGACCCTGTTCTTTCGATTAAAAATAATAACATATCTTTAGTGTAGCGGTTATCGCATCCGCCTCACCCCGGAAGGCCACAGGTTCGAAACCGCGAAGTTTTTTTTTGCTTGGAACATGCAAAGACCTTTATTATTATCCGAACATTTGTGTCAAGGTCACATTATTTACATCCCCGTATCTCTGGTAGAACCAGAGTTACGAGCCTGCAAAGTTTATTTTCAAAAATCAAAAGTAACCTTCTAACAATAAGTGAGACAAAAAATAAGTTGACGACGATATTGAGGTAGCCTCAAGTTTAAAGTATCCTTGTATGGGGAGCAAAGAGTACTATAACATATCCAAAGGAGATCCCAGTATCTCTTGTAGAACAAGAGTTATGAGCCTCCAAAGTTTAGTGCAAAAATCATAAGTAACATAATAAAAATAAGTGAGACGATACCAAAGTTGACGAACATTTTACTTAATATCTCGGCCCTTGTTTGTCGTAGCTCAATGTTTTTAGTATGGTTAGATGGGGGACAAATTGGACTATAACATATCCTAAGGACATCCCGGTATCTCTAGTAGACACAGAGTTATGGGCCTGCAAAGCATAGTCTAATGCATTTCCTATGGAGGGGTTTGTTTGTTTACGATTAGCTTAATTACTCGACTACTGTTTGTCGTAGCCCTAATTCTTAGTATGGCTAGATGGGGGACAAATTGGTCTATAACATACTCAAAGGACATCCCCGTATCTCCAGTAGAAACAGAGTTACGAGCCTGCAAAGTTTATTTTCAAAAATCAAAAGTAACCTTCTAACAATAAGTGAAACAAAAAGTAAGTTGACGACGATATTGAGGTAGCCTCAAGTTTAAAGTATCCTTGTACGGGGAGCAAAGAGTACTATAACATATGCAAAGGAGATCCCAGTATCTCTTGTAGAACAAGAGTTATGAGCCTCCAAAGTTTAGTGCAAAAATCATAAGTAACATAATAAAAATAAGTGAGACGATACCAAAGTTGACGAACATTTTGCTTAATATCTCGGCCCCTGTTTGTCGCAGCTCAATGTTTTTAGTATGGTTAGATGAAGGACAAATTGGACTATAACATATCCTAAGGACATCCCGGTATCTCTAGTAGACACAGAGTTATGGGCCTGCAAAGCATAGTCTAATGCATTTCCTATGGAGGGGTTTGTTTGTTCACGTATTGCTTAATTACTTGACCCTGTTCTTTCGATTAAAAATAATAACATATCTTTAGTGTAGCGGTTATCGCATCCGCCTCACTCCCGGAAGGCCACAGGTTCGAAACCGCGAAGTTTTTTTTTTCTTGGAACATGCAAAGACCTTTATAATTATCCGAACATTTGTGTCAAGGTCACATTATTTACATCCCCGTATCTCTGGTAGAACCAGAGTTACGAGCCTCCAGAATTTAGTCTAATGTATTTCCTATGGAGGGGTTTGTTTGTTTATGATTAGCTTAATTACTCGACTAATGTTTGTCGTAGCCCTAATTCTTAGTATAGCTAGATGGGGGACAAATAGGTCTATAACATACTCAAAGGACATCCCCGTAAATCCAGTAGAAACAGAGTTACGAGCCTGCAAAGTTTATTTTCAAAAATCAAAAGTAACCTTCTAACAATAAGTGAGACAAAAAATAAGTTGACGACGATATTGAGGTAGCCTCAAGTTTAAAGTATCCTTGTATGGGGAGCAAAGAGTACTATAACATATCCAAAGGAGATCCCAGTATCTCTTGTAGAACAAGAGTTATGAGCCTCCAAAGTTTAGTGCAAAAATCATAAGTAACATAATAAAAATAAGTGAGACGATACCAAAGTTGACGAACATTTTGCTTAATATCTCGGCCCCTGTAAGTCGTAGCTCAATGTTTTTAGTATGGTTAGATGGGGGACAATTTGGACTATAACATATCCTAAAGACATCCCCGTATCTCTAGTAGACACAGAGTTATGGGCCTGCAAAATATAGTCTAATGCATTTCCTAAGGACGGGTTGTTTGTTTACGTTTAGCTTAAATACTCGGCCCCTGTTTGTCGTAGCTCAATGTTTTTAGTATAATTAGATGGGGGACAATTTGGACTATAACATATCCTAAGGACATCCCCGTATCTCTAGTAAACACAGAGTTATGGGCCTGCAAAGCATAGTCTAATGCATTTCCTTTGGACGGGTTGTTTGTTTACGTTTAGCTTAATTACTCGGCCCCTGTTTTTCGTAGCTCAATGTTTTTAGTATGGTTAGATGGGGGACAAATTGGAATATAACATACTCAAAGGACATCGCCGTATCTACAGTAGAAACAGAGTTACGAGCCTGCAAAGTATAGTCTAATGCATTTTCTATGGAGGGGTTTGTTTGTTCATGTATTGTTTAATTACTTGACCCTGTTCTTTCGATTAAAAATGATAACATATCTTTAGTGTAGCGGTTATCGCATCCGCCTCACCCCGGAAGGCCACAGGTTCGAAACCGCGAAGTTTTTTTTTGCTTGGAACATGCAAAGACCTTTATAATTATCCGAACATTTGTGTCAAGGTCACATTATTTACATCCCCGTATCTCTGGTAGAACCAGAGTTACGAGCCTCCAGAATTTAGTCTAATGGATTTCCTATGGAGGGGTTTGTTTGTTTACGATTAGCTTAATTACTCGACTACTGTTTGTCTTAGCTCAATGTTTTTAGTATGGTTAGATGGGGGACAAATTGGACTATAACATACTCAAAGGACATCCCCGTATCTACAGTAGAAACAGATTTACGAGCTTGCAAAATATAGTCTAATGCATTTTCTATGGAGGGGTTTGTTTGTTCACGTATTGCTTAATTACTTGACCCTGTTCTTTCGATTAAAAATAATAACATATCTTTAGTGTAGCGGTTATCGCATCCGCCTCACCCCGGAAGGCCACAGGTTCGAAACCGCGAAGTTTTTTTTTGCTTGGAACATGCAAAGACCTTTATTATTATCCGAACATTTGTGTCAAGGTCACATTATTTACATCCCCGTATCTCTGGTAGAACCAGAGTTACGAGCCTGCAAAGTTTATTTTCAAAAATCAAAAGTAACCTTCTAACAATAAGTGAGACAAAAAATAAGTTGACGACGATATTGAGGTAGCCTCAAGTTTAAAGTATCCTTGTATGGGGAGCAAAGAGTACTATAACATATCCAAAGGAGATCCCAGTATCTCTTGTAGAACAAGAGTTATGAGCCTCCAAAGTTTAGTGCAAAAATCATAAGTAACATAATAAAAATAAGTGAGACGATACCAAAGTTGACGAACATTTTACTTAATATCTCGGCCCTTGTTTGTCGTAGCTCAATGTTTTTAGTATGGTTAGATGGGGGACAAATTGGACTATAACATACTCAAAGGACATCCCCTTATCTCCAGTAGAAACAGAGTTACGAGCCTGGAAAGTATAGTCTAATGCATTTCCTATGGAGGGGTTGTTTGTTTACGTTTAGCTTAATTACTCGGCCCCTGTTTGTCGTAGCCCAAAGTTTTTAGTATGGTTAGATGGGGGACAATTTGGACTATATCATATCCTAAGGACATCCCCGTATCTCTAGTAGACACAGAGTTATGGGCCTGCAAAGTATAGTCTAATGCATTTCCTATGGACGGGTTGTTTTTTTACGTTTAGCTTAATTACTCGGCCCCTGTTTATCGTAGCTCAATGTTTTTAGTATGGTTAGATGGGGGACAAATTGGACTGTAACATACTCAAAGGTCATCCCCGTATCTACAGTAGAAACAGAGTTACGAGCCTGCAAAGTATAGTCTAATGCATTTTCTATGGAGGGGTTTGTTTGTTCACGTATTGCTTAATTACTTGACCCTGTTCTTTCGATTAAAAATAATAACATATCTTTAGCGCAGTCAGTACTAGGGAATACTGCGTGCCGTTTGCTTTTTCACTTTTGTTTCCTCTTTCAAATTCCACCAGATATGAAAAAAGCAAACATATCTTCTTTTTGTTATTGTTTTATAATGATGAAAGTTAATTAAATTCAAATTATTAACTAGCACTCTCGGCAACGGCCATATCACGCTGAATACACCGGTTCTCGTCCGATAACCGAAGATAAGCAGCGTCGAGCGCAGTCACTACTTGGGAGGGAGACCACTTAGGAACACTGCGTGCCGTTGGCTTTTTCACTTTTTTTTCCTCTTTTAAATTTTAATAGATATGAAAAAAGCAAACATGTTTTCTTTTTGTTATTGTTTTAAAATGATGAAGGTTAATTTGTCTCACTTAATTTAAATTCGAATTATTAACTAGCACTCTCGGCAACGGCCATATCACGCTGAAAACACCGGTTCTCGTCCGATCGCCGACGTTAGCAGCGTCGAGCGCAGTCAGTACTTGGGAATACTGCGTGCCGTTTGCTTTTTCACTTTTGTTTCCTCTTTCAAATTCCACCAGATATGAAAAAAGCAAACATATCTTCTTTTTGTTATTGTTTTATAATGATGAAAGTTAATTAAATTCAAATTATTAACTAGCACTCTCGGCAACGGCCATATCACGCTGAATACACCGGTTCTCGTCCGATAACCGAAGTTAAGCAGCGTCGAGCGCAGTCACTACTTGGGAGGGCGACCACTTAGGAACACTGCGTGCCGTTGGCTTTTTCACTTTTTTTCCCCATTTAAATTTTAATAGATATGAAAAAAGCAAACATGTTTTCTTTTTGTTATTGTTTTAAAATGATGAAGGTTAATTTGTCTCACTTAATTTAAATTCGAATTATTAACTAGCACTCTCGACAACGGCCATATCACGCAGAAAACACCGGTTCACGTCCGATCACCGAAGTTAAGCAGCGTCGAGCGCATACAGTACTTGGGAATACTAAGTGCCGTTTGTTTTTTCACTTTTGTTTCCTCTTTTAAATTCCACCAGATATGAAAAAAGCAAACATATCTTCTTTTTGTTATTGTTTTATAAAGATGAAGGTTAATTAAATTCAAATTATTAACTAGCACTCTCGGCAACGGCCATATCACGCTGAATACACCGGTTCTTGTCCGATAACCGAAGTTAAGCAGCGTCGAGCGCAGTCACTACTTGGGAGGGAGACCACTTAGGAACACTGCGTGCCGTTGGCTTTTTCACTTTTTTTTCCTCTTTTAAATTCCAATAGATATGAAAAAAGCAAACATGTTTTCTTTTTGTTATTGTTTTAAAATGATGAAGGTTAATTTGTCTCACTTAATTTAAATTCGAATTATTAACTAGCACTCTCGACAACGGCCATATCACGCAGAAAACACCGGTTCACGTCCGATCACCGAAGTTAAGCAGCGTCGAGCGCATACAGTACTTGCGAATACTGCGTGCCGTTTGTTTTTTCACTTTTGTTTCCTCTTTTAAATTCCACCAGATATGAAAAAAGCAAACATATCTTCTTTTTGTTATTGTTTTATAAAGATGAAGGTTAATTAAATTCAAATTATTAACTAGCACTCTCGGCAACGGCCATATCACGCTGAATACACCGGTTCTCGTCCGATAACCGAAGATAAGCAGCGTCGAGCGCATACACTACTTGGGAGGGAGACCACTTAGGAACACTGCGTGCCGTTGGCTTTTTCACTTTTTTTTCCTCTTTTAAATTTTAATAGATATGAAAAAAGCAAACATGTTTTCTTTTTGTTATTGTTTTAAAATGATGAAGGTTAATTTGTCTCACTTAATTTAAATTCGAATTATTAACTAGCACTCTCGGCAACGGCCATATCACGCTGAAAACACCGGTTCTCGTCCGATCGCCGACGTTAGCAGCGTCGAGCGCAGTCAGTACTTGGGAATACTGCGTGCCGTTTGCTTTTTCACTTTTGTTTCCTCTTTCAAATTCCACCAGATATGAAAAAAGCAAACATATCTTCTTTTTGTTATTGTTTTATAATGATGAAAGTTAATTAAATTCAAATTATTAACTAGCACTCTCGGCAACGGCCATATCACGCTGAATACACCGGTTCTCGTCCGATAACCGAAGTTAAGCAGCGTCGAGCGCAGTCACTACTTGGGAGGGCGACCACTTAGGAACACTGCGTGCCGTTGGCTTTTTCACTTTTTTTCCCCATTTAAATTTTAATAGATATGAAAAAAGCAAACATGTTTTCTTTTTGTTATTGTTTTAAAATGATGAAGGTTAATTTGTCTCACTTAATTTAAATTCGAATTATTAACTAGCACTCTCGACAACGGCCATATCACGCAGAAAACACCGGTTCACGTCCGATCACCGAAGTTAAGCAGCGTCGAGCGCATACAGTACTTGGGAATACTAAGTGCCGTTTGTTTTTTCACTTTTGTTTCCTCTTTTAAATTCCACCAGATATGAAAAAAGCAAACATATCTTCTTTTTGTTATTGTTTTATAAAGATGAAGGTTAATTAAATTCAAATTATTAACTAGCACTCTCGGCAACGGCCATATCACGCTGAATACACCGGTTCTTGTCCGATAACCGAAGTTAAGCAGCGTCGAGCGCAGTCACTACTTGGGAGGGAGACCACTTAGGAACACTGCGTGCCGTTGGCTTTTTCACTTTTTTTTCCTCTTTTAAATTCCAATAGATATGAAAAAAGCAAACATGTTTTCTTTTTGTTATTGTTTTAAAATGATGAAGGTTAATTTGTCTCACTTAATTTAAATTCGAATTATTAACTAGCACTCTCGACAACGGCCATATCACGCAGAAAACACCGGTTCACGTCCGATCACCGAAGTTAAGCAGCGTCGAGCGCATACAGTACTTGCGAATACTGCGTGCCGTTTGTTTTTTCACTTTTGTTTCCTCTTTTAAATTCCACCAGATATGAAAAAAGCAAACATATCTTCTTTTTGTTATTGTTTTATAAAGATGAAGGTTAATTAAATTCAAATTATTAACTAGCACTCTCGGCAACGGCCATATCACGCTGAATACACCGGTTCTCGTCCGATAACCGAAGATAAGCAGCGTCGAGCGCAGTCACTACTTGGGAGGGAGACCACTTAGGAACACTGCGTGCCGTTGGCTTTTTCACTTTTTTTTCCTCTTTTAAATTTTAATAGATATGAAAAAAGCAAACATGTTTTCTTTTTGTTATTGTTTTAAAATGATGAAGGTTAATTTGTCTCACTTAATTTAAATTCGAATTATTAACTAGCACTCTCGGCAACGGCCATATCACGCTGAAAACACCGGTTCTCGTCCGATCGCCGACGTTAGCAGCGTCGAGCGCAGTCAGTACTTGGGAATACTGCGTGCCGTTTGCTTTTTCACTTTTGTTTCCTCTTTCAAATTCCACCAGATATGAAAAAAGCAAACATATCTTCTTTTTGTTATTGTTTTATAATGATGAAAGTTAATTAAATTCAAATTATTAACTAGCACTCTCGGCAACGGCCATATCACGCTGAATACACCGGTTCTCGTCCGATAACCGAAGTTAAGCAGCGTCGAGCGCAGTCACTACTTGGGAGGGCGACCACTTAGGAACACTGCGTGCCGTTGGCTTTTTCACTTTTTTTCCCCATTTAAATTTTAATAGATATGAAAAAAGCAAACATGTTTTCTTTTTGTTATTGTTTTAAAATGATGAAGGTTAATTTGTCTCACTTAATTTAAATTCGAATTATTAACTAGCACTCTCGACAACGGCCATATCACGCAGAAAACACCGGTTCACGTCCGATCACCGAAGTTAAGCAGCGTCGAGCGCATACAGTACTTGGGAATACTGCGTGCCGTTTGTTTTTTCACTTTTGTTTCCTCTTTTAAATTCCACCAGATATGAAAAAAGCAAACATATCTTCTTTTTGTTATTGTTTTATAAAGATGAAGGTTAATTAAATTCAAATTATTAACTAGCACTCTCGGCAACGGCCATATCACGCTGAATACACCGGTTCTCGTCCGATAACCGAAGTTAAGCAGCGTCGAGCGCAGTCACTATTTGGGAGGGAGACCACTTAGGAACACTGCGTGCCTTTGGCTTTTTCACTTTTTTTTCCTCTTTTAAATTTTAATAGATATGAAAAAAGCAAACATGTTTTCTTTTTGTTATTGTTTTAAAATGATGAAGGTTAATTTGTCTCACTTAATTTAAATTCGAATTATTAACTAGCACTCTCGACAACGGCCATATCACGCTGAGAACACAGGTTCTCGTCCGATCGCCGACGTTAGCAGCGTCGAGCGCAGTCAGTACTTGTGAATACTGCGTGCCGTTGGCTTTTTCACTTTTGTTTCCTCTTTTAAATTCCACCCGATATGAAAAAAGCAAACATATCTTCTTTTTTTTATGGTTTTATAAAGATGAAAGTTAATTAAATTAAAATTATTAACTAGCACTCTCGGCAACGGCCATATTACGCTGAATACACCGGTTCTCGTCCGATAACCGAAGTTAAGCAGCGTCGAGCGCAGTCACTACTTGGGAGGGAGACCACTTAGGAACACTGCGTGCCGTTGTCTTTTTCACTTTTTTTTCCTCTTTTAAATTTTAATAGATAAGAAAAAAGCAAACATGTTTTCTTTTTGTTATTGTTTTAAAATGATGAAGGTTAATTTGTCTCACTTAATTTAAATTCGAATTATTAACTAGCACTCTCAGCAACGGCCATATCACGCTGAAAACACCGGTTCACGTCCGATCACCGAAAATAAGCAGCGTCGAGCGCATACAGTACTTGGAAATACTGCGTGCCGTTTGTTTTTTCACTTTTGTTTCTTCTTTTAAATTCCACCAGATATGAAAAAAGCAAACATATCTTCTTTTTGTTATTGTTTTATAAAGATGAACGTTAATTAAATTCAAATTATTAACTAGCACTCTCGGCAACGGCCATATCACGCTGAATACACCGTTTCTCGTCCGATAACCGAAGTTAAGCAGCGTCGAGCGCAGTCAGTACTTGGGAGGGCGACCACTTAGGAACACTGCGTGCCGTAAGCTTTTTCACTTTTTTTCCTCTTTTAAATTCCAATACATATGAAAAAAGCAAACATATTTTCTTTTTGTTATTGTTTGAAAAAGATGAAGGTTAATTTGTCTCACTTAATTTAAATTCGAATTATTAACTAGCACTCTCGACAACGGCCATATCACGCAGAAAACACCGGTTCACGTCCGATCACCGAAGTTAAGCAGCGTCGAGCGCATACAGTACTTGGGAATACTGCGTGCCGTTTGTTTTTTCACTTTTGTTTCCTCTTTTAAATTCCACCAGATATGAAAAAAGCAAACATATCTTCTTTTTGTTATTGTTTTATAAAGATGAAGGTTAATTAAATTCAAATTATTAACTAGCACTCTCGGCAACGGCCATATCACGCTGAATACACCGGTTCTCGTCCGATAACCGAAGTTAAGCAGCGTCGAGCGCAGTCACTATTTGGGAGGGAGACCACTTAGGAACACTGCGTGCCTTTGGCTTTTTCACTTTTTTTTCCTCTTTTAAATTTTAATAGATATGAAAAAAGCAAACATGTTTTCTTTTTGTTATTGTTTTAAAATGATGAAGGTTAATTTGTCTCACTTAATTTAAATTCGAATTATTAACTAGCACTCTCGACAACGGCCATATCACGCTGAGAACACAGGTTCTCGTCCGATCGCCGACGTTAGCAGCGTCGAGCGCAGTCAGTACTTGTGAATACTGCGTGCCGTTGGCTTTTTCACTTTTGTTTCCTCTTTTAAATTCCACCCGATATGAAAAAAGCAAACATATCTTCTTTTTTTTATGGTTTTATAAAGATGAAAGTTAATTAAATTAAAATTATTAACTAGCACTCTCGGCAACGGCCATATTACGCTGAATACACCGGTTCTCGTCCGATAACCGAAGTTAAGCAGCGTCGAGCGCAGTCACTACTTGGGAGGGAGACCACTTAGGAACACTGCGTGCCGTTGTCTTTTTCACTTTTTTTTCCTCTTTTAAATTTTAATAGATAAGAAAAAAGCAAACATGTTTTCTTTTTGTTATTGTTTTAAAATGATGAAGGTTAATTTGTCTCACTTAATTTAAATTCGAATTATTAACTAGCACTCTCAGCAACGGCCATATCACGCTGAAAACACCGGTTCACGTCCGATCACCGAAAATAAGCAGCGTCGAGCGCATACAGTACTTGGAAATACTGCGTGCCGTTTGTTTTTTCACTTTTGTTTCTTCTTTTAAATTCCACCAGATATGAAAAAAGCAAACATATCTTCTTTTTGTTATTGTTTTATAAAGATGAACGTTAATTAAATTCAAATTATTAACTAGCACTCTCGGCAACGGCCATATCACGCTGAATACACCGTTTCTCGTCCGATAACCGAAGTTAAGCAGCGTCGAGCGCAGTCAGTACTTGGGAGGGCGACCACTTAGGAACACTGCGTGCCGTAAGCTTTTTCACTTTTTTTCCTCTTTTAAATTCCAATACATATGAAAAAAGCAAACATATTTTCTTTTTGTTATTGTTTGAAAAAGATGAAGGTTAATTTGTCTCACTTAATTTAAATTCGAATTATTATCTAGCACTCTCGGCAACGGCCATATCACGCTGAGAACCCCGGTTCTCGTCCGATCGCCGACTTTAGCACCGTCGAGCGCAGTCAGTACTTGAGCGGTGTTGTGAGGTCTCAGATGTGACGTAAAAAGCCAAGGTTTTTACACAATACCTGACGAGCTTTTAATTTTTGGGCTTCCGTGGCGCAATGGTTAGCGCGTTCGGCTGTTAGCCAATAGGTTGGTGGTTCGAGCCCATCCGGGAGCGGTGTTGTGAGGTCTCAGATGTAACGTAAAATGTCAGAGTTTTTCCACAATACCTGACGAGCATTTAATTTTTGGGCTTCCGTGGCTCAATGGTTAGCGCGTTCGGCTGTTAACCTAAAGGTTGGTGGTTCGAGCCCATCCGGGAGCGGTGTTGTGACGTCTCAGATGTAACGTAATATGTCAGAGTTTTTCCACAATACCTGACGAACATTTAATTTTTGGGCTTCCTTGGCCCAATTATTAGCGCGTTCAACTGTTAATCGAAAGGCTGGTGGTTCAAGCGCACCCGGAAGAGGTGTTGTGGGGTCTCAGATGTAGCGTAAAAAGTCAAAACTTATCCACAGTACGTGACAACCATTTAATTTCTGAGCTTCCGTGGCTCAATGGTAGCGCGTTCGGCTGTTAACCAATAGGTTGGTGGTTCGAGCCCACCCGGGAGCGGTGGTGTGGGATCTCAAATGTAACGTAGAAAGCAAAAGTTTTTCTACAATACCTGACAACCATTTAATTTCCCCGGATGGGCTCGAACCACCAACCTATTGGTTAACCGCCGAACGCGCTAACCATTGAGCCACGGAAGCCCAAAAATTAAATGCTCGTCAGGTATTGTGTAAAAACCTTGACTTTTTGCGTCACATCTGAGACCTCACAACACCGCTCCCGGATGGGCTCGAACAACCAACCTATTGGTTAACAGCCAAACGCGCTAACCAATGCGCCACGGAAGCCCAAAAGTTAAATGCTCGTCAGGTATTGTGTAAAAACCTTGACATTTTACGTTACATCTGAGACCTCACAACACCGCTCCCGGATGGGCTCGAACCACCAACCTATTGGCTAACAGCCGAACGCGCTAACCATTGCGCCACGGAAGCCCAAAAATTAAATGCTCGTCAGGTATTGTGTAAAAACCTTGGCTTTTTACGTCACATCTGAGACCTCACACCACCGCTCAAGTACTGACTGCGCTCGACGGTGCTAAAGTCGGCGATCGGACGAGAACCGGGGTTCTCAGCGTGATATGGCCGTTGCCGAGAGTGCTAGATAATAATTCGAATTTAAATTAAGTGAGACAATTAACCTTCATCTTTTTCAAACAATAACAAAAAGAAAATATGTTTGCTTTTTTCATATGTATTGGAATTTAAAAGAGGAAACAAAGTGAAAAAGCTTACGGCACGCAATGTTCCTAAGTGGTCGCCCTCCCAAGTACTGACTGCGCTCGACGCTGCTTAACTTCGGTTATCGGACGAGAAACGGTGTATTCAGCGTGATATGGCCGTTGCCGAGAGTGCTAGTTAATAATTTGAATTTAATTAACGTTCATCTTTATAAAACAATAACAAAAAGAAGATATGTTTGCTTTTTTCATATCTGGTGGAATTTAAAAGAAGAAACAAAAGTGAAAAAACAAACGGCACGCAGTATTTCCAAGTACTGTATGCGCTCGACGCTGCTTATTTTCGGTGATCGGACGTGAACCGGTGTTTTCAGCGTGATATGGCCGTTGCTGAGAGTGCTAGTTAATAATTCGAATTTAAATTAAGTGAGACAAATTAACCTTCATCATTTTAAAACAATAACAAAAAGAAAACATGTTTGCTTTTTTCATATCTATTAAAATTTAAAAGAGGAAAAAAAAGTGAAAAAGCCAACGGCACGCAGTGTTCCTAAGTGGTCTCCCTCCCAAGTAGTGACTGCGCTCGACGCTGCTTAACTTCGGTTATCGGACGAGAACCGGTGTATTCAGCGTGATATGGCCGTTGCCGAGAGTGCTAGTTAATAATTTGAATTTAATTAACTTTCATCATTATAAAACAATAACAAAAAGAAGATATGTTTGCTTTTTTCATATCTGGTGGAATTTGAAAGAGGAAACAAAAGTGAAAAAGCAAACGGCACGCAGTATTCCCAAGTACTGCCTGCGCTCGACGCTGCTAACGTCGGCGATCGGACGAGAACCGGTGTTTTCAGCGTGATATGGCCGTTGCCGAGAGTGCTAGTTAATAATTCGAATTTAAATTAAGTGAGACAAATTAACCTTCATCATTTTAAAACAATAACAAAAAGAAAACATGTTTGCTTTTTTCATATCTATTAAAATTTAAAAGAGGAAAAAAAAGTGAAAAAGCCAACGGCACGCAGTGTTCCTAAGTGGTCTCCCTCCCAAGTAGTGACTGCGCTCGACGCTGCTTATCTTCGGTTATCGGACGAGAACCGGTGTATTCAGCGTGATATGGCCGTTGCCGAGAGTGCTAGTTAATAATTTGAATTTAATTAACTTTCATCATTATAAAACAATAACAAAAAGAATATATGTTTGCTTTTTTCATATCTGGTGGAATTTGAAAGAGGAAACAAAAGTGAAAAAGCAAACGGCACGCAGTATTCCCAAGTACTGACTGCGCTCGACGCTGCTAACGTCGGCGATCGGACGAGAACCGGTGTTCTCAGCGTGATATGGCCGTTGCCGAGAGTGCTAGATAATAATTCGAATTTAAATTAAGTGAGACAAATTAACCTTCATCTTTTTCAAACAATAACAAAAAGAAAATATGTTTGCTTTTTTCATATCTATTGGAATTTAAAAGAGGAAAAAAAAGTGAAAAAGCTAACGGCACGCAGTGTTCCTAAGTGGTCTCCCTCCCAAGTAGTGACTGCGCTCGACGCTGCTTAACTTCGGTTATCGGACGAGAACCGGTGTATTCAGCGTGATATGGCCGTTGCCGAGAGTGCTAGTTAATAATTTGAATTTAATTAACCTTCATCTTTATAAAACAATAACAAAAAGAAGATATGTTTGGTTTTTTCATATCTGGTGGAATTTAAAAGAGGAAACAAAAGTGAAAAACAAACGGCACGCAGTATTCCCAAGTACTGTATGCGCTCGACGCTGCTTAACTTCGGTGATCGGACGTGAACCGGTGTTTTCTGCGTGATATGGCCGTTGTCGAGAGTGCTAGTTAATAATTCGAATTTAAATTAAGTGAGACAAATTAACCTTCATCATTTTAAAACAATAACAAAAAGAAAACATGTTTGCTTTTTTCATATCTATTAAAATTCAAATGGGGAAAAAAAGTGAAAAAGCCAACGGCACGCAGTGTTCCTAAGTGGTCGCCCTCCCAAGTAGTGACTGCGCTCGTCGCTGCTTAACTTCGGTTATCGGACGAGAACCGGTGTATTCAGCGTGATATGGCCGTTACCGAGAGTGCTAGTTAATAATTTGAATTTAATTAACTTTCATCATTATAAAACAATAACAAAAAGAAGATATGTTTGCTTTTTTCATATCTGGTGGAATTTGAAAGAGGAAACAAAAGTGAAAAAGCAAACGGCACGCAGTATTCCCAAGTACTGACTGCGCTCGACGCTGCTAACGTCGGCGATCGGACGAGAACCGGTGTTCTCAGCGTGATATGGCCGTTGCCGAGAGTGCTAGATAATAATTCGAATTTAAATTAAGTGAGACAAATTAACCTTCATCTTTTTCAAACAATAACAAAAAGAAAATATGTTTGCTTTTTTCATATCTATTGGAATTTAAAAGAGGAAAAAAAAGTGAAAAAGCTAACGGCACGCAGTGTTCCTATGTGGTCTCCCTCCCAAGTACTGACTGCGCTCGACGCTGCTTAACTTTGGTTATCGGACGAGAGCCGGTGAATTCAGCGTGATATGGCCGTTGCCGAGAGCTACGACATTGAGCTACGACAAACAAGGGCCGAGATATTAAGCAAAATGTTCGTCAACTTTGGTATCGTCTCACTTATTTTTATTATGTTACTTATGATTTTTGCACTAAACTTTGGAGGCTCATAACTCTTGTTCTACAAGAGATACTGGGATCTCCTTTGGAAATGTTATAGTACTCTTTGCTCCCCATACAAGGATACTTTAAACTTGAGGCTACCTCAATATCGTCGTCAACTTATTTTTTGTCTCACTTATTGTTAGAAGGTTACTTTTGATTTTTGAAAATAAACTTTGCAGGCTCGTAACTCTGGTTCTACCAGAGATACGGGGATGTAAATAATGTGACCTTGACACAAATGTTCGGATAATTATAAAGGTCTTTGCATGTTCCAAGCAAAAAAAAAACTTCGCGGTTTCGAACCTGTGGCCTTCCGGGAGTGAGGCGGATGCGATAACCGCTACACTAAAGATATGTTATTATTTTTAATCGAAAGAACAGGGTCAAGTAATTAAGCAATACGTGAACAAACAAACCCCTCCATAGAAAATGCATTAGACTATACTTTGCAAGGCCCATAACTCTGTGTCTACTAGAGATACCGGGATGTCCTTAGGATATGTTATAGTCCAATTTGTCATTCATCTAACCATACTAAAAACTTTGGGCTACGACAAACAGGGGCCGAGTACTTAAGCGAAACGTAAAGAAACAAACCCCCTCCATAGGAAATGAGTTAGACTATACTTTGCAGGCTCGTAACTCTGTTTCTACTGGAGATACGGGGATGTCCTTTGAGTATGTTATAGACCAATTTGTCCCCCATCTAGCCATACTAAGAATTAGGGCTACGACAAACAGTAGTCGAGTAAATAAGCTAATCGTAAACAAACAAACCCCTCCATAGGAAATACATTAGACTAAATTCTGGAGGCTCGTAACTCTGGTTCTACCAGAGATACGGGGATGTAAATAATGTGACCTTGACACAAATGTTCGGATAATTATAAAAAAAACTTCGCGGTTTCGAACCTGTGGCCTTCCGGGAGTGAGGCGGATGCGATAACCGCTACACTAAAGATATGTTATTATTTTTAATCGAAAGAACAGGGTCAAGTAATTAAGCAATACGTGAACAAACAAACCCCTCCATAGAAAATGCATTAGACTATACTTTGCAAGGCCCATAACTCTGTGTCTACTAGAGATACCGGGATGTCCTTAGGATATGTTATAGTCCAATTTGTCATTCATCTAACCATACTAAAAACTTTGGGCTACGACAAACAGGGGCCGAGTACTTAAGCGAAACGTAAAGAAACAAACCCCCTCCATAGGAAATGAGTTAGACTATACTTTGCAGGCTCGTAACTCTGTTTCTACTGGAGATACGGGGATGTCCTTTGAGTATGTTATAGACCAATTTGTCCCCCATCTAGCCATACTAAGAATTAGGGCTACGACAAACAGTAGTCGAGTAAATAAGCTAATCGTAAACAAACAAACCCCTCCATAGGAAATACATTAGACTAAATTCTGGAGGCTCGTAACTCTGGTTCTACCAGAGATACGGGGATGTAAATAATGTGACCTTGACACAAATGTTCGGATAATTATAAAAAAAAACTTCGCGGTTTCGAACCTGTGGCCTTCCGGGAGTGAGGCGGATGCGATAACCGCTACACTAAAAATATGTTATTATTTTTAATCGAAAGAACAGGGTCAAGTAATTAAGCAATACGTGAACAAACAAACCCCTCCATAGAAAATGCATTAGACTATACTTTGCAAGGCCCATAACTCTGTGTCTACTAGAGATACCGGGATGTCCTTAGGATATGTTATAGTCCAATTTGTCATTCATCTAACCATACTAAAAACTTTGGGCTACGACAAACAGGGGCCGAGTACTTAAGCGAAACGTAAAGAAACAAACCCCCTCCATAGGAAATGAGTTAGACTATACTTTGCAGGCTCGTAACTCTGTTTCTACTGGAGATACGGGGATGTCCTTTGAGTATGTTATAGACCAATTTGTCCCCCATCTAGCCATACTAAGAATTAGGGCTACGACAAACAGTAGTCGAGTAAATAAGCTAATCGTAAACAAACAAACCCCTCCATAGGAAATACATTAGACTAAATTCTGGAGGCTCGTAACTCTGGTTCTACCAGAGATACGGGGATGTAAATAATGTGACCTTGACACAAATGTTCGGATAATTATAAAAAAAAACTTCGCGGTTTCGAACCTGTGGCCTTCCGGGATCGAGGCGGATGCGATAACCGCTACACTAAAGATATGTTATTATTTTTAATCGAAAGAACAGGGTCAATTAATTAAGCAATACGTGAACAAACAAACCCCTCCATAGAAAATGCATTAGACTATACTTTGCAGGCTCGTAACTCTGTTTCTACTGGAGATACGGGGATGTCCTTTGATTATGATATAGTCCAATTTGTCCCCCATCTAACCATACTAAAAACATTGAGCTACGACAAACAGTAGTCGAGTAATTAAGCTAATCGTAAACAAACAAACCCCTCCATAGGAAATACATTAGACTAAATTCTGGAGGCTCGTAACTCTGGTTCTACCAGAGATACGGGGATGTAAATAATGTGACCTTGACACAAATGTTCGGATAATTATAAAAAAAAACTTCGCGGTTTCGAACCTGTGGCCTTCCGGGAGTGAGGCGGATGCGATAACCGCTACACTAAAGATATGTTATTATTTTTAATCGAAAGAACAGGGTCAAGTAATTAAGCAATACGTGAACAAACAAACCCCTCCATAGAAAATGCATTATACTATACTTTGCAGGCTCGTAACTCTGTTTTTACTGGAGATACGGGGATGTCCTTTGAGTATGTTATAGTCCAATTTGTCTTCCATCTAACCATACTAAAAACATTGAGCTACGACAAACAGGGGCCGAGTAATTAAGCTAAACGTAAACAAACAACCCGTCCTTAGGAAATGCATTAGACTATACTTTGCAGGCCCATAACTCTGTGTCTACTAGAGATACGGGGATGTCCTTAGGATATGTTATAGTCCTATTTGTCCCCCATCTAACCATACTAAAAACATTGAGCTACGACAAACAAGGGCCGAGATATTAAGCAAAATGTTCGTCAACTTTGGTATCGTCTCACTTATTTTTATTATGTTACTTATGATTTTTGCACTAAACTTTGGAGGCTCATAACTCTTGTTCTACAAGAGATACTGGGATCTCCTTTGGAAATGTTATAGTACTCTTTGCTCCCCATACAAGGATACTTTAAACTTGAGGCTACCTCAATATCGTCGTCAACTTATTTTTTGTCTCACTTATTGTTAGAAGGTTACTTTTGATTTTTGAAAATAAACTTTGCAGGCTCGTAACTCTGTTTCTACTGGAGATACGGGGATGTCCTTTGAGTATGTTATAGACTAATTTGTCCCCCATCTAGCCATACTAAGAATTAGGGCTACGACAAACAGTAGTCGAGTAATTAAGCTAATCGTAAACAAACAAACCCCTCCATAGGAAATACATTAGACTAAATTCTGGAGGCTCGTAACTCTGGTTCTACCAGAGATACGGGGATGTAAATAATGTGACCTTGACACAAATGTTCGGATAATTATAAAAAAAAACTTCGCGGTTTCGAACCTGTGGCCTTCCGGGAGTGAGGCGGATGCGATAACCGCTACACTAAAGATATGTTATTATTTTTAATCGAAAGAACAGGGTCAAGTAATTAAGCAATACGTGAACAAACAAACCCCTCCATAGAAAATGCATTATACTATATTTTGCAGGCTCGTAACTCTGTTTTTACTGGAGATACGGGGATGTCCTTTGAGTATGTTTTAGTCCAATTTGTCCTTCATCTAACCATACTAAAAACATTGATCTACGACAAACAGGGGCCGAGATATTAAGCAAAACGTAACGAAACAAACCCCCTCCATAGGAAATGCATTAGACTATACTTTGCAGGCTCGTAACTCTGTTTCTACTGGAGATACGGGGATGTCCTTTGAGTATGTTATTGTCCAATTTGTCCCCCATCTAACCATACTAAAAACATTGAGCTACGACAAACAGGGGCCGAGATATTAAGCAAAATGTTCGTCAACTTTGGTATCGTCTCACTTATTTTTATTATGTTATTTATGATTTTTGCACTAAACTTTGGAGGCTCATAACTCTTGTTCTACAAGAGATACTGGGATCTCCTTTGGATATGTTATAGTACTCTTTGCTCCCCATACAAGGATACTTTAAACTTGAGGCTACCTCAATATCGTCGTCAACTTACTTTTTGTCTCACTTATTGTTAGAAGGTTACTTTTGATTTTTGATAATATACTTTGCAGGCTCGTAACTCTGGTTCTACCAGAGATACGGGGATGTAAATAATGTGACCTTGACACAAATGTTCGGATAATTATAAAGGTCTTTGCATGTTCCAAGCAAAAAAAAAAAAACTTCGCGGTTTCGAACCGGTGGCCTTCCGGGAGTGAGGCGGATGCGATAACCTCTACACTAAAGATATGTTATTATTTTTAATCGAAAGAACAGGGTCAAGTAATTAAGCAATACGTGAACAAACAAACCCTCCATAGAAAATGCATTAGACTATAATTTGCAGGCTCGTTACTCTGTTTCTACTGGAGATACGGGGATGTCCTTTGAGTATGTTATAGTCCAATTTGTCCTTCATCTAACCGTACTAAAAACTTTGGGCTACGACAAACAGGGGCCGAGATATTAAGCAAAATGTTCGTCAACTTTGGTATCGTCTCACTTATTTTTATTATGTTATTTATGATTTTTGCACTAAACTTTGGAGGCTCATAACTCTTGTTCTACAAGAGATACTGGGATCTCCTTTGGATATGTTATAGTACTCTTTGCTCCCCATACAAGGATACTTTAAACTTGAGGCTACCTCAATATCGTCGTCAACTTACTTTTTGTCTCACTTATTGTTAGAAGGTTACTTTTGATTTTTGATAATATACTTTGCAGGCTCGTAACTCTGGTTCTACCAGAGATACGGGGATGTAAATAATGTGACCTTGACACAAATGTTCGGATAATTATAAAGGTCTTTGCATGTTCCAAGCAAAAAAAAAAAAAACTTCGCGGTTTCGAACCGGTGGCCTTCCGGGAGTGAGGCGGATGCGATAACCTCTACACTAAAGATATGTTATTATTTTTAATCGAAAGAACAGGGTCAAGTAATTAAGCAATACGTGAACAAACAAACCCTCCATAGAAAATGCATTAGACTATAATTTGCAGGCTCGTTACTCTGTTTCTACTGGAGATACGGGGATGTCCTTTGAGTATGTTATAGTCCAATTTGTCCTTCATCTAAACGTACTAAAAACTTTGGGCTACGACAAACAGGGGCCGAGATATTAAGCAAAATGTTCGTCAACTTTGGTATCGTCTCACTTATTTTTATTATGTTATTTATGATTTTTGCACTAAACTTTGGAGGCTCATAACTCTTGTTCTACAAGAGATACTGGGATCTCCTTTGGATATGTTATAGTACTCTTTGCTCCCCATACAAGGATACTTTAAACTTGAGGCTACCTCAATATCGTCGTCAACTTACTTTTTGTCTCACTTATTGTTAGAAGGTTACTTTTGATTTTTGATAATATACTTTGCAGGCTCGTAACTCTGGTTCTACCAGAGATACGGGGATGTAAATAATGTGACCTTGACACAAATGTTCGGATAATTATAAAGGTCTTTGCATGTTCCAAGCAAAAAAAAAAACTTCGCGGTTTCGAACCGGTGGCCTTCCGGGAGTGAGGCGGATGCGATAACCTCTACACTAAAGATATGTTATTATTTTTAATCGAAAGAACAGGGTCAAGTAATTAAGCAATACGTGAACAAACAAACCCTCCATAGAAAATGCATTAGACTATAATTTGCAGGCTCGTTACTCTGTTTCTACTGGAGATACGGGGATGTCCTTTGAGTATGTTATAGTCCAATTTGTCCTTCATCTAACCATACTAAAAACTTTGGGCTACGACAAACAGGGGCCGAGTACTTAAGCAAAACGTAAAGAAACAAACCCCCTCCATAGGAAATGAGTTAGACTATAATTTGCAGGTTCGTAACTCTGTTTCTACTGGAGATACGAGGATGTCCTTTGAGTATGTTATAGACCAATTTGTCCAACATCTAGCCATACTAAGAATTAGGGCTACGACAAACAGTAGTCGAGTAATTAAGCTAATCGTAAACAAACAAACCCCTTCATAGGAAATACATTAGACTAAATTCTGGAGGCTCGTAACTCTGGTTCTATCAGAGATACGGGGATGTAAATAATGTGACCTTGACACAAATGTTCGGATAATTATAAAGATCTTTGCATGTTCCAATAAAAAAAAAACTTCGCGGTTTCGAACCTGTGGCCTTCCGGGAGTGTGGCGGATGCGATAACCGCTACACCAAAGATATGTTATTATTTATAATCGAAAGAACAGGGTCAAGTAATTAAGCAATACGTGAACAAACAAACCCCTCCATAGAAAATGCATTAGACTATACTTTGCAGGCTCGTTACTCTGTTTCTACTGGAGATACGGGGATGTCCTTTGAGTATGTTATAGTCCAATTTGTCCTTCATCTAAACGTACTAAAAACTTTGGGCTACGACAAACAGGGGCCGAGATATTAAGCAAAATGTTCGTCAACTTTGGTATCGTCTCACTTATTTTTATTATGTTATTTATGATTTTTGCACTAAACTTTGGAGGCTCATAACTCTTGTTCTACAAGAGATACTGGGATCTCCTTTGGATATGTTATAGTACTCTTTGCTCCCCATACAAGGATACTTTAAACTTGAGGCTACCTCAATATCGTCGTCAACTTACTTTTTGTCTCACTTATTGTTAGAAGGTTACTTTTGATTTTTGATAATATACTTTGCAGGCTCGTAACTCTGGTTCTACCAGAGATACGGGGATGTAAATAATGTGACCTTGACACAAATGTTCGGATAATTATAAAGGTCTTTGCATGTTCCAAGCAAAAAAAAAAACTTCGCGGTTTCGAACCGGTGGCCTTCCGGGAGTGAGGCGGATGCGATAACCTCTACACTAAAGATATGTTATTATTTTTAATCGAAAGAACAGGGTCAAGTAATTAAGCAATACGTGAACAAACAAACCCTCCATAGAAAATGCATTAGACTATAATTTGCAGGCTCGTTACTCTGTTTCTACTGGAGATACGGGGATGTCCTTTGAGTATGTTATAGTCCAATTTGTCCTTCATCTAACCATACTAAAAACTTTGGGCTACGACAAACAGGGGCCGAGTACTTAAGCAAAACGTAAAGAAACAAACCCCCTCCATAGGAAATGAGTTAGACTATAATTTGCAGGTTCGTAACTCTGTTTCTACTGGAGATACGAGGATGTCCTTTGAGTATGTTATAGACCAATTTGTCCAACATCTAGCCATACTAAGAATTAGGGCTACGACAAACAGTAGTCGAGTAATTAAGCTAATCGTAAACAAACAAACCCCTTCATAGGAAATACATTAGACTAAATTCTGGAGGCTCGTAACTCTGGTTCTATCAGAGATACGGGGATGTAAATAATGTGACCTTGACACAAATGTTCGGATAATTATAAAGATCTTTGCATGTTCCAATAAAAAAAAAACTTCGCGGTTTCGAACCTGTGGCCTTCCGGGAGTGTGGCGGATGCGATAACCGCTACACCAAAGATATGTTATTATTTATAATCGAAAGAACAGGGTCAAGTAATTAAGCAATACGTGAACAAACAAACCCCTCCATAGAAAATGCATTAGACTATACTTTGCAGGCTCGTTACTCTGTTTCTACTGGAGATACGGGGATGTCCTTTGAGTATGTTATAGTCCAATTTGTCCTTCATCTAAACGTACTAAAAACTTTGGGCTACGACAAACAGGGGCCGAGATATTAAGCAAAATGTTCGTCAACTTTGGTATCGTCTCACTTATTTTTATTATGTTATTTATGATTTTTGCACTAAACTTTGGAGGCTCATAACTCTTGTTCTACAAGAGATACTGGGATCTCCTTTGGATATGTTATAGTACTCTTTGCTCCCCATACAAGGATACTTTAAACTTGAGGCTACCTCAATATCGTCGTCAACTTACTTTTTGTCTCACTTATTGTTAGAAGGTTACTTTTGATTTTTGATAATATACTTTGCAGGCTCGTAACTCTGGTTCTACCAGAGATACGGGGATGTAAATAATGTGACCTTGACACAAATGTTCGGATAATTATAAAGGTCTTTGCATGTTCCAAGCAAAAAAAAAAACTTCGCGGTTTCGAACCGGTGGCCTTCCGGGAGTGAGGCGGATGCGATAACCTCTACACTAAAGATATGTTATTATTTTTAATCGAAAGAACAGGGTCAAGTAATTAAGCAATACGTGAACAAACAAACCCTCCATAGAAAATGCATTAGACTATAATTTGCAGGCTCGTTACTCTGTTTCTACTGGAGATACGGGGATGTCCTTTGAGTATGTTATAGTCCAATTTGTCCTTCATCTAACCATACTAAAAACTTTGGGCTACGACAAACAGGGGCCGAGTACTTAAGCAAAACGTAAAGAAACAAACCCCCTCCATAGGAAATGAGTTAGACTATAATTTGCAGGTTCGTAACTCTGTTTCTACTGGAGATACGAGGATGTCCTTTGAGTATGTTATAGACCAATTTGTCCAACATCTAGCCATACTAAGAATTAGGGCTACGACAAACAGTAGTCGAGTAATTAAGCTAATCGTAAACAAACAAACCCCTTCATAGGAAATACATTAGACTAAATTCTGGAGGCTCGTAACTCTGGTTCTATCAGAGATACGGGGATGTAAATAATGTGACCTTGACACAAATGTTCGGATAATTATAAAGATCTTTGCATGTTCCAATAAAAAAAAAACTTCGCGGTTTCGAACCTGTGGCCTTCCGGGAGTGTGGCGGATGCGATAACCGCTACACCAAAGATATGTTATTATTTATAATCGAAAGAACAGGGTCAAGTAATTAAGCAATACGTGAACAAACAAACCCCTCCATAGAAAATGCATTAGACTATACTTTGCAGGCTCGTTACTCTGTTTCTACTGGAGATACGGGGATGTCCTTTGAGTATGTTATAGTCCAATTTGTCCTTCATCTAACCATACTAAAAACTTTGGGCTACGACAAACAGGGGCCGAGTACTTAAGCAAAACGTAAAGAAACAAACCCCCTCCATAGGAAATGAGTTAGACTATAATTTGCAGGTTCGTAACTCTGTTTCTACTGGAGATACGAGGATGTCCTTTGAGTATGTTATAGACCAATTTGTCCAACATCTAGCCATACTAAGAATTAGGGCTACGACAAAGAGTAGTCGAGTAATTAAGCTAATCGTAAACAAACAAACCCCTTCATAGGAAATACATTAGACTAAATTCTGGAGGCTCGTAACTCTGGTTCTACCAGAGATACGGGGATGTAAATAATGTGACCTTGACACAAATTTTCGGATAATTATAAAGATCTTTGCATGTTCCAATAAAAAAAAAAACTTCGCGGTTTCGAACCTGTGGCCTTCCGGGACTGAGGCGGATGCGATAACCGCTACATCAAAGATATGTTATTATTTATAATCGAAAGAACAGGGTCAAGTAATTAAGCAATAATTGAACAAACAAACCCCTCCATAGAAAATGCATTAGACTATATTTGCAGGCTCGTAACTCTGTTTCTACTGGAGATACGGGGATGTCCTTTGAGTATGTTATTGCCCAATTTGTCCCCCATCTAACCATACTAAAAACATTGAGCTACGACAAACAGGGGCCGAGATATTAAGCAAAATGTTCGTCAACTTTGGTATCGTCTCACTTATTTTTATTATGTTATTTATGATTTTTGCACTAAACTTTGGAGGCTCATAACTCTTGTTCTACAAGAGATACTGGGATCTCCTTTGGATATGTTATAGCACTCTTTGCTCCCCATACAAGGATACTTTAAACTTGAGGCTACCTCAATATCGTCGTCAACTTACTTTTTGTCTCACTTATTGTTAGAAGGTTACTTTTGATTTTTGAAAATATACTTTGCAGGCTCGTAACTCTGGTTCTACCAGAGATACGGGGATGTAAATAATGTGACCTTGACACAAATGTTCGGATAATTATAAAGGTCTTTGCATGTTCCAAGCAAAAAAAAAAAAACTTCGCGGTTTCGAACCGGTGGCCTTCCGGGAGTGAGGCGGATGCGATAACCTCTACACTAAAGATATGTTATTATTTTTAATCGAAAGAACAGGGTCAAGTAATTAAGCAATACGTGAACAAACAAACCCTCCATAGAAAATGCATTAGACTATAATTTGCAGGCTCGTTACTCTGTTTCTACTGGAGATACGGGGATGTCCTTTGAGTATGTTATAGTCCAATTTGTCCTTCATCTAACCATACTAAAAACTTTGGGCTACGACAAACAGGGGCCGAGTACTTAAGCAAAACGTAAAGAAACAAACCCCGTCCATAGAAAATGCATTAGACTCTACTTTGCAGGCTCGTAACTCTGTTTCTACTGGAGATACGGGGATGTCCTTTGAGTATGTTATAGTCCAATTTGTCCCCCATCTAGCCATACTAAGAATTAAGGCTACGACAAACAGTAGTCGAGTAATTAAGCTAATCGTAAACAAACAAACCCCTCCATAGGAAATACATTAGACTAAATTCTGGAGGCTCGTAACTCTGGTTCTACCAGAGATACGGGGATGTAAATAATGTGACCTTGACACAAATGTTCGGATAATTATAAAGATCTTTGCATGTTCCAATAAAAAAAAAACTTCGCGGTTTCGAACCTGTGGCCTTCCGGGAGTGAGGCGGATGCGATAACCTCTACACTAAAGATATGTTATTATTTTTAATCGAAAGAACAGGGTCAAGTAATTAAGCAATACGTGAACAAACAAACCCTCCATAGAAAATGCATTAGACTATAATTTGCAGGCTCGTTACTCTGTTTCTACTGGAGATACGGGGATGTCCTTTGAGTATGTTATAGTCCAATTTGTCCTTCATCTAACCATACTAAAAACTTTGGGCTACGACAAACAGGGGCCGAGTACTTAAGCAAAACGTAAAGAAACAAACCCCGTCCATAGAAAATGCATTAGACTCTACTTTGCAGGCTCGTAACTCTGTTTCTACTGGAGATACGGGGATGTCCTTTGAGTATGTTATAGTCCAATTTGTCCCCCATCTAGCCATACTAAGAATTAAGGCTACGACAAACAGTAGTCGAGTAATTAAGCTAATCGTAAACAAACAAACCCCTCCATAGGAAATACATTAGACTAAATTCTGGAGGCTCGTAACTCTGGTTCTACCAGAGATACGGGGATGTAAATAATGTGACCTTGACACAAATGTTCGATTAATTATAAAGGTCTTTGCATGTTCCAAGCAAAAAAAAAAAAACTTCGCGGTTTCGAACCTGTGGCCTTCCGGGAGTGAGGCGGATGCGATAACCGCTACACTAAAGATATGTTATTATTTTTAATCGAAAGAACAGGGTCAAGTAATTAAGCAATACGTCAACAAACAAACCCTCCATAGAAAATGCATTAGACTATAATTTGCAGGCTCGTTACTCTGTTTCTACTGGAGATACGGGGATGTCCTTTGAGTATGTTATAGTCCAATTTGTCCTTCATCTAACCATACTAAAAACTTTGGGCTACGACAAACAGGGGCCGAGTACTTAAGCAAAACGTAAAGAAACAAACCCCCTCCATAGGAAATGAGTTAGACTATAATTTGCAGGTTCGTAACTCTGTTTCTACTGGAGATACGAGGATGTCCTTTGAGTATGTTATAGACCAATTTGTCCAACATCTAGCCATACTAAGAATTAGGGCTACGACAAACAGTAGTCGAGTAATTAAGCTAATCGTAAACAAACAAACCCCTTCATAGGAAATACATTAGACTAAATTCTGGAGGCTCGTAACTCTGGTTCTACCAGAGATACGGGGATGTAAATAATGTGACCTTGACACAAATGTTCGGATAATTATAAAGATCTTTGCATGTTCCAATAAAAAAAAAAAACTTCGCGGTTTCGAACCTGTGGCCTTCCGGGAGTGAGGCGGATGCGATAACCGCTACACCAAAGATATGTCATTATTTATAATCGAAAGAACAGGGTCAAGTAATTAAGCAATACGTGAACAAACAAACCCCTCCATAGAAAATGCATTAGACTATACTTTGCAGGCTCGTAACTCTGTTTCTATTGGAGATACGGGGATGTCCTTTGAGTATGTTATAGTCCAATTTGTCCCCCATCTAACCATACTAAAAACATTGAGCTACGACAAACAAGGGCCGAGATATTAAGCAAAATGTTCGTCAACTTTCTTCTTTTTGTTATTGTTTTATAAAGATGAAGGTTAATTAAATTCAAATTATTAACTAGCAGTCTCGGCAACGGCCATATCACGCTGAATTCACCGGTTCTCGTCCGATAACCAAAGTTAAGCAGCGTCGAGCGCAGTCAGTACTTGGGAGGGCGACCACTTAGGAGCACTGCGTGCCGTTAGCTTTTTCACTTTTTTTCCTCTTTTAAATTCCAATAGATATGAAAAAAGCAAACATATTTTCTTTTTGTTATTGTTTGAAAAAGATGAAGGTTAATTTGTCTCACTTAATTTAAATTCGAATTATTATCTAGCACTCTCGGCAACGGCCATATCACGCTGAGAACACCGGTTCTCGTCCGATCGCCGACGTTAGCAGCGTCGAGCGCAGTCAGTACTTGGGAATACTGCGTGCCGTTTGCTTTTTCACTTTTGTTTCCTCTTTCAAATTCCACCAGATATGAAAAAAGCAAACATATCTTCTTTTTGTTATTGTTTTATAATGATGAAAGTTAATTAAATTCAAATTATTAACTAGCACTCTCGGCAACGGCCATATCACGCTGAATACACCGGTTCTCGTCCGATAACCGAAGTTAAGCAGCGTCGAGCGCAGTCACTACTTGGGAGGGAGACCACTTAGGAACACTGCGTGCCGTTGGCTTTTTCACTTTTTCTTCCCCATTTAAATTTTAATAGATATGAAAAAAGCAAACATGTTTTCTTTTTGTTATTGTTTTAAAATGATGAAGGTTAATTTGTCTCACTTAATTTAAATTCGAATTATTAACTAGCACTCTCGACAACGGCCATATCACGCAGAAAACACCGGTTCACGTCCGATCACCGAAGTTAAGCAGCGTCGAGCGCATACAGAACTTGGGAATACTGCGTGCCGTTTGTTTTTTCACTTTTGTTTCCTCTTTTAAATTCCACCAGATATGAAAAAAGCAAACGTATCTTCTTTTTGTTATTGTTTTATAAAGATGAAGGTTAATTAAATTCAAATTATTAACTAGCACTCTCGGCAACGGCCATATCACGCTGAATTCACCGGTTCTCGTCCGATAACCGAAGTTAAGCAGCGTCGAGCGCAGTCATTACTTGGGAGGGAGACCACTTAGGAACACTGCGTGCCGTTGGCTTTTTCACTTTTTTTTCCTCTTTTAAATTTTAATAGATATGAAAAAAGCAAACATGTTTTCTTTTTGTTATTGTTTTAAAATGATGAAGGTGAATTTGTCTCACTTAATTTAAATTCGAATTATTAACTAGCACTCTCGGCAACGGCCATATCACGCTGAAAACACCGGTTCTCGTCCGATCGCCGACGTTAGCAGCGTCGAGCGCAGTCAGTACTTGGGAATACTGCGTGCCGTTTGCTTTTTCACTTTTGTTTCCTCTTTCAAATTCCACCAGATATGAAAAAAGCAAACATATCTTCTTTTTGTTATTGTTTTATAAAGATGAAGGTTAATTAAATTCAAATTATTAACTAGCACTCTCGGCAACGGCCATATCACGCTGAATTCACCGGTTCTCGTCCGATAACCGAAGTTAAGCAGCGTCGAGCGCAGTCACTACTTGGGAGGGAGACCACTTAGGAACACTGCGTGCCGTTGGCTTTTTCACTTTTTTTCCTCTTTTAAATTTTAATAGATATGAAAAAAGCAAACATGTTTTCTTTTTGTTATTGTTTTAAAATGATGAAGGTTAATTTGTCTCACTTAATTTAAATTCGAATTATTAACTAGCACTCTCGACAACGGCCATATCACGCAGAAAACACTGGTTCACGTCCGATCACCGAAGTTAAGCAGCGTCGAGCGCATACAGTACTTGGGAATACTGCGTGCCGTTTCTTTTTTCACTTTTGTTTCCTCTTTTAAATTCCACCAGATATGAAAAAAGCAAACATATCTTCTTTTTGTTATTGTTTTATAAAGATGAAGGTTAATTAAATTCAAATTATTAACTAGCACTCTCGGCAACGGCCATATCACGCTGAATACACCGGTTCTCGTCCGATAACCGAAGTTAAGCAGCGTCGAGCGCAGTCACTACTTGGGAGGGAGACCACTTAGGATCACTGCGTGCCGTTGGCTTTTTCACTTTTTCTTCCCCATTTAAATTTTAATAGATATGAAAAAAGCAAACATGTTTTCTTTTTGTTATTGTTTTAAAATGATGAAGGTTAATTTGTCTCACTTAATTTAAATTCGAATTATTAACTAGCACTCTCGGCAACGGCCATATCACGCTGAAAAGACCGGTTCACGTCCGATCACCGAAGTTAAGCAGCGTCGAGCGCATACAGTACTTGGGAATACTGCGTGCCCTTTGTTTTTTCACTTTTGTTTCCTCTTTTAAATTCCACCAGATATGAAAAAAGCAAACATATCTTCTTTTTGTTATTGTTTTATAAAGATGAAGGTTAATTAAATTCAAATTATTAACTAGCACTCTCGGCAACGGCCATATCACGCTGAAAACACCGGTTCACGTCCGATCACCGAAGTTAAGCAGCGTCGAGCGCATACAGTACTTGTGAATACTGCGTGCCGTTGGCTTTTTCACTTTTGTTTCCTCTTTCAAATTCCACCAGATATGAAAAAAGCAAACATATCTTCTTTTTTGTTATTGTTTTATAAAGATGAAGGTTAATTAAATTCAAATTATTAACTGGCACTCTCGGCAACGGCCATATCACGCTGAATACACCGATTCTCGTCCGATATCCGAAGTTAAGCAGCGTCGAGCGCAGTCACTACTTGGGAGGGAGACCACTTAGGATCACTGCGTGCCGTTGGCTTTTTCACTTTTTTTTCCTCTTTTAAATTTTAATAGATATGAAAAAAGCAAACATGTTTTCTTTTCGTTATTGTTTTAAAATGATGAAGGTTAATTTGTCTCACTTAATTTAAATTCGAATTATTAACTAGCACTCTCGGCAACGGCCATATCACGCTGAAAACACCGGTTCACGTCCGATCACCGAAGTTAGGCAGCGTCGAGCGCATACAGTACTTGGAAATACTGCGTGCCGTTTGTTTTTTTCACTTTTGTTTCTTCTTTTAAATTCCACCAGATATGAAGAAAGCAAACATATCTTTTTGTTATTGTTTTATAAAGATGAACGTTAATTAAATTCAAATTATTAACTAGCACTCTCGGCAACGGCCATATCACGCTGAATACACCGTTTCTCGTCCGATAACCGAAGTTAAGCAGCGTCGAGCGCAGTCACTACTTGGGAGGGCGACCACTTAGGAACACTGCGTGCCGTAAGCTTTTTCACTTTTTTTTCCTCTTTTAAATTCCAATAGATATGAAAAAAGCAAACATATTTTCTTTTTGTTATTGTTTGAACAAGATGAAGGTTAATTTGTCTCACTTAATTTAAATTCGAATTATTATCTAGCACTCTCGGCAACGGCCATATCACGCTGAGAACACCGGTTCTCGTCCGATCGCCGACGTTAGCAGCGTCGAGCGCAGTCAGTACTTGGGAATACTGCGTGCCGTTTGCTTTTTCACTTTTGTTTCCTCTTTCAAATTCCACCAGATATGAAAAAAGCAAACATATCTTCTTTTTGTTATTGTTTTATAATGATGAAAGTTAATTAAATTCAAATTACTAACTAGCACTCTCGGCAACGGCCATATCACGCTGAATACACCGGTTCTCGTCCGATAACCGAAGTTAAGCAGCGTCGAGCGCAGTCACTACTTGGGAGGGAGACCACTTAGGAACACTGCGTGCCGTTGGCTTTTTCACTTTTTCTTCCCCATTTAAATTTTAATAGATATGAAAAAAGCAAACATGTTTTCTTTTTGTTATTGTTTTAAAATGATGAAGGTTAATTTGTCTCACTTAATTTAAATTCGAATTATTAACTAGCACTCTCGACAACGGCCATATCACGCAGAAAACACCGGTTCACGTCCGATCACCGAAGTTAAGCAGCGTCGAGCGCATACAGAACTTGGGAATACTGCGTGCCGTTTGTTTTTTCACTTTTGTTTCCTCTTTTAAATTCCACCAGATATGAAAAAAGCAAACGTATCTTCTTTTTGTTATTGTTTTATAAAGATGAAGGTTAATTAAATTCAAATTATTAACTAGCACTCTCGGCAACGGCCATATCACGCTGAATTCACCGGTTCTCGTCCGATAACCGAAGTTAAGCAGCGTCGAGCGCAGTCATTACTTGGGAGGGAGACCACTTAGGAACACTGCGTGCCGTTGGCTTTTTCACTTTTTTTTCCTCTTTTAAATTTTAATAGATATGAAAAAAGCAAACATGTTTTCTTTTTGTTATTGTTTTAAAATGATGAAGGTGAATTTGTCTCACTTAATTTAAATTCGAATTATTAACTAGCACTCTCGGCAACGGCCATATCACGCTGAAAACACCGGTTCTCGTCCGATCGCCGACGTTAGCAGCGTCGAGCGCAGTCAGTACTTGGGAATACTGCGTGCCGTTTGCTTTTTCACTTTTGTTTCCTCTTTCAAATTCCACCAGATATGAAAAAAGCAAACATATCTTCTTTTTGTTATTGTTTTATAAAGATGAAGGTTAATTAAATTCAAATTATTAACTAGCACTCTCGGCAACGGCCATATCACGCTGAATTCACCGGTTCTCGTCCGATAACCGAAGTTAAGCAGCGTCGAGCGCAGTCACTACTTGGGAGGGAGACCACTTAGGAACACTGCGTGCCGTTGGCTTTTTCACTTTTTTTCCTCTTTTAAATTTTAATAGATATGAAAAAAGCAAACATGTTTTCTTTTTGTTATTGTTTTAAAATGATGAAGGTTAATTTGTCTCACTTAATTTAAATTCGAATTATTAACTAGCACTCTCGACAACGGCCATATCACGCAGAAAACACTGGTTCACGTCCGATCACCGAAGTTAAGCAGCGTCGAGCGCATACAGTACTTGGGAATACTGCGTGCCGTTTCTTTTTTCACTTTTGTTTCCTCTTTTAAATTCCACCAGATATGAAAAAAGCAAACATATCTTCTTTTTGTTATTGTTTTATAAAGATGAAGGTTAATTAAATTCAAATTATTAACTAGCACTCTCGGCAACGGCCATATCACGCTGAATACACCGGTTCTCGTCCGATAACCGAAGTTAAGCAGCGTCGAGCGCAGTCACTACTTGGGAGGGAGACCACTTAGGATCACTGCGTGCCGTTGGCTTTTTCACTTTTTCTTCCCCATTTAAATTTTAATAGATATGAAAAAAGCAAACATGTTTTCTTTTTGTTATTGTTTTAAAATGATGAAGGTTAATTTGTCTCACTTAATTTAAATTCGAATTATTAACTAGCACTCTCGGCAACGGCCATATCACGCTGAAAAGACCGGTTCACGTCCGATCACCGAAGTTAAGCAGCGTCGAGCGCATACAGTACTTGGGAATACTGCGTGCCCTTTGTTTTTTCACTTTTGTTTCCTCTTTTAAATTCCACCAGATATGAAAAAAGCAAACATATCTTCTTTTTGTTATTGTTTTATAAAGATGAAGGTTAATTAAATTCAAATTATTAACTAGCACTCTCGGCAACGGCCATATCACGCTGAAAACACCGGTTCACGTCCGATCACCGAAGTTAAGCAGCGTCGAGCGCATACAGTACTTGTGAATACTGCGTGCCGTTGGCTTTTTCACTTTTGTTTCCTCTTTCAAATTCCACCAGATATGAAAAAAGCAAACATATCTTCTTTTTTGTTATTGTTTTATAAAGATGAAGGTTAATTAAATTCAAATTATTAACTGGCACTCTCGGCAACGGCCATATCACGCTGAATACACCGATTCTCGTCCGATATCCGAAGTTAAGCAGCGTCGAGCGCAGTCACTACTTGGGAGGGAGACCACTTAGGATCACTGCGTGCCGTTGGCTTTTTCACTTTTTTTTCCTCTTTTAAATTTTAATAGATATGAAAAAAGCAAACATGTTTTCTTTTCGTTATTGTTTTAAAATGATGAAGGTTAATTTGTCTCACTTAATTTAAATTCGAATTATTAACTAGCACTCTCGGCAACGGCCATATCACGCTGAAAACACCGGTTCACGTCCGATCACCGAAGTTAAGCAGCGTCGAGCGCATACAGTACTTGGAAATACTGCGTGCCGTTTGTTTTTTTCACTTTTGTTTCTTCTTTTAAATTCCACCAGATATGAAGAAAGCAAACATATCTTTTTGTTATTGTTTTATAAAGATGAACGTTAATTAAATTCAAATTATTAACTAGCACTCTCGGCAACGGCCATATCACGCTGAATACACCGTTTCTCGTCCGATAACCGAAGTTAAGCAGCGTCGAGCGCAGTCACTACTTGGGAGGGCGACCACTTAGGAACACTGCGTGCCGTAAGCTTTTTCACTTTTTTTTCCTCTTTTAAATTCCAATAGATATGAAAAAAGCAAACATATTTTCTTTTTGTTATTGTTTGAACAAGATGAAGGTTAATTTGTCTCACTTAATTTAAATTCGAATTATTATCTAGCACTCTCGGCAACGGCCATATCACGCTGAGAACACCGGTTCTCGTCCGATCGCCGACGTTAGCAGCGTCGAGCGCAGTCAGTACTTGGGAATACTGCGTGCCGTTTGCTTCTTCACTTTTGTTTCCTCTTTCAAATTCCACCAGATATGAAAAGAGCAAACATATCTTCTTTTTGTAATTGTTTTATAAAGATGAAAGTTAATTAAATTTTAATTATTAACTAGCACTCTCGGCAACGGCCATATCACGCTGAATTCACCGATTCTCGTCCGAATACCGAAGTTAAGCAGCGTCGAGCGCAGTCATTTCTTGGGAGGGAGACCACTTAGGAACACTGCGTGCCGTTGGCTTTTTCACTTTTTTTCCTCTTTTAAATTTTAATAGATATGAAAAAAGCAAACACGTTTTCTTTTTGTTATTGTTTTAAAATGATGAAGGTTAATTTGTCTCACTTAATTTAAATTCGAATTATTAACTAGCACTCTCGGCAACGGCCATATCACGCTGAAAACACCGGTTCACGTCCGATCACCGAAGTTAAGCAGCGTCGAGCGCATACAGTACTTGGGAATACTGCGTGCCGTTGGCTTTTTCACTTTTGTTTCCTCTTTCAATTTCCACCAGATATGAAAAAAGCAAACATATCTTCTTTTTTGTTATTGTTTTATAAAGATGAAAGTTAATTAAATTCAAATTATTAACTAGCACTCTCGGCAACAGCCATATCACGCTGAATACACCGGTTCTCGTCCGATAACCGAAGTTAAGCAGCGTCGAGCGCAGTCACTACTTGGGAGGGAGACCACTTAGGAACACTGCGTGCCGTTGGCTTTTTCACTTTTTTTTCCTCTTGTAAATTTTAATAGATATGAAAAAAGCAAACATGTTTTCTTTTTATTATTGTTTTAAAATGATGAAGGTTAATTTGTCTCACTTAATTTAAATTCGAAATATTAACTACCACTCTCGGCAACGGCCATATCACGCTGAAAACACCGGTTCACGTCCGATCACCGAAGTTAAGCAGCGTCGAGCGCATACAGTACTTGGGAATACTGCGTGCCGTTTGCTTTTTCACTTTTGTTTCCTCTTTCAAATTCCACCAGATATGAAAAAAGCAAACATATCTTCTTTTTGTTATTGTTTTATAAAGATGAAAGTTAATTAAATTCAAATTATTAACTAGCACTCTCGGCAACGGCCATATCACGCTGAAAACGCCGGTTCTCGTCCGATCGCCGACGTTAGCAGCGTCGAGCGCAGTCAGTACTTGGGAATACTGCGTGCCGTTTGCTTTTTTCACTTTAGTTTCCTCTTTCAAATTCCACCAGATATGAAAAAAGCAAACAAATCTTCTTTTAGTTATTGTTTTATAAAGATGAAAGTTAAATAAATTCAAATTATTAACTAGCACTCTCGGCAACGGCCATGTCACGCTGAATACACCGATTCTCGTCCGATAACCGAAGTTAAGCAGCGTCGAGCGCAGTCATTACTTGGGAGGGAGACCACTTAGGAACACTGCGTGCCGTTGGCTTTTTCACTTTTTTTCCTCTTTTAAATTTTAATAGATATGAAAAAAGCAAACACGTTTTCTTTTTGTTATTGTTTTAAAATGATGAAGGTTAATTTGTCTCACTTAATTTAAATTCGAATTATTAACTAGCACTCTCGGCAACGGCCATATCACGCTGAAAACGCCGGTTCTCGTCCGATCGCCGACGTTAGCAGCGTCGAGCGCAGTCAGTACTTGGGAATGCTGCGTGCCGTTTGCTTTTTTCACTTTAGTTTCCTCTTTCAAATTCCACCAGATATGAAAAAAGCAAACAAATCTTCTTTTAGTTATTGTTTTATAAAGATGAAAGTTAATTAAATTCAAATTATTAACTACCACTCTCGGCAACGGCCATATCACGCTGAATACACCGGTTCTCGTCAGATAACCGAAGTTAAGCAGCGTCGAGCGCAGTCACTACTTGGGAGGGAGACCACTTAGGAACACTGCGTGCCGTTGGCTTTTTCACTTTTTTTTCCTCTTTTAAATTTTAATAGATATGAAAAAAGCAAACATGTTTTCTTTTTGTTATTGTTTTAAAATGATGAAGGTTAATTTGTCTCACTTAATTTAAATTCGAATTATTAACTAGCACTCTCGGCAACGGCCATATCACGCTGAAAACACCGGTTCACGTCCGATCACCGAAGTTAAGCAGCGTCGAGCGCATACAGTTCTTGGAAATACTGCGTGCCGTTTGTTTTTTCACTTTTGTTTCCTCTTTTAAATTCCACCAGATATGAAAAAAGCAAACATATCTTCTTTTTGTTATTGTTTTATAAAGATGAACGTTAATTAAATTCAAATTATTAACTAGCACTCTCGGCAACGGCCATATCACGCTGAATACACCGGTTCTCGTCCGATAACCGAAGTTAAGCAGCGTCGAGCGCAGTCAGTACTTGGGAGGGCGACCACTTAGGAACACTGCGTGCCGTTAGCTTTTTCACTTTTTTTTTCTCTTTTAAATTCCAATAGATATGAAAAAAGCAAACATATTTTCTTTTTGTTATTGTTTGAAAAAGATGAAGGTTAATTTGTCTCACTTAATTTAAATTCGAAATATTATCTAGCACTCTCGGCAACGGCCATATCACGCTGAGAACACCGGTTCTCGTCCGATCGCCGACGTTAGCAGCGTCGAGCGCAGTCAGTACTTGGGAATACTGCGTGCCGTTTGCTTTTTTCACTTTAGTTTCCTCTTTCAAATTCCACCAGATATGAAAAAAGCAAACAAATCTTCTTTTAGTTATTGTTTTATAAAGATGAAAGTTAAATAAATTCAAATTATTAACTAGCACTCTCGGCAACGGCCATGTCACGCTGAATACACCGATTCTCGTCCGATAACCGAAGTTAAGCAGCGTCGAGCGCAGTCATTACTTGGGAGGGAGACCACTTAGGAACACTGCGTGCCGTTGGCTTTTTCACTTTTTTTTCCTCTTTTAAATTTTAATAGATATGTAAAAAGAAAACAGGTTTTCTTTTTGTTATTGTTTTAAAATGATGAAGGTTAATTTGTCTCACTTAATTTAAATTCGAATTATTAACTAGCACTCTCGGCAACGGCCATATCACGCTGAAAACACCGGTTCCCGTCCGATCACCGAAGTTAAGCAGCGTCGAGCGCATACAGTACTTGGGAATACTGCGTGCCGTTTGTTTTTTCACTTTTTTTTCCTCTTTTAAATTCCACCAGATATGAAAAAAGCAAACGTATCTTCTTTTTGTTATTGTTTTATAAAGATGAAGGTTATTTAAATTCAAATTATTAACTAGCACTCTCGGCAACGGCCATATCACGCTGAATTCACCGGTTCTCGTCCGATAACCGAAGTTAAGCAGCGTCGAGCGCAGTCATTACTTGGGAGGGAGACCACTTAGGAACACTGCGTGCCGTTGGCTTTTTCACTTTTTTTTCCTCTTTTAAATTTTAATAGATATGAAAAAAGCAAACATGTTTTCTTTTTGTTATTGTTTTAAAATGATGAAGGTTAATTTGTCTCACTTAATTTAAATTCGAATTATTAACTAGCACTCTCGGCAACGGCCATATCACGCTGAAAACACCGGTTCTCGTCCGATCGCCGACGTTAGCAGCGTCGAGCGCAGTCAGTACTTGGGAATACTGCGTGCCGTTTGCTTTTTCACTTTTGTTTCCTCTTTCAAATTCCACCAGATATGAAAAAAGCAAACATATCTTCTTTTTGTTATTGTTTTATAAAGATGAAGGTTAATTAAATTCAAATTATTAACTAGCACTCTCGGCAACGGCCATATCACGCTGAATTCACCGGTTCTCGTCCGATAACCGAAGTTAAGCAGCGTCGAGCGCAGTCACTACTTGGGAGGGAGACCACTTAGGAACACTGCGTGCCGTTGGCTTTTTCACTTTTTTTCCTCTTTTAAATTTTAATAGATATGAAAAAAGCAAACATGTTTTCTTTTTGTTATTGTTTTAAAATGATGAAGGTTAATTTGTCTCACTTAATTTAAATTCGAATTATTAACTAGCACTCTCGACAACGGCCATATCACGCAGAAAACACTGGTTCACGTCCGATCACCGAAGTTAAGCAGCGTCGAGCGCATACAGTACTTGGGAGGGCGACCACTTAGGAACACTGCGTGCCGTTAGCTTTTTCACTTTTTTTTTCTCTTTTAAATTCCAATAGATATGAAAAAAGCAAACATATTTTCTTTTTGTTATTGTTTGAAAAAGATGAAGGTTAATTTGTCTCACTTAATTTAAATTCGAAATATTATCTAGCACTCTCGGCAACGGCCATATCACGCTGAGAACACCGGTTCTCGTCCGATCGCCGACGTTAGCAGCGTCGAGCGCAGTCAGTACTTGGGAATACTGCGTGCCGTTTGCTTTTTTCACTTTAGTTTCCTCTTTCAAATTCCAAGAGATATGAAAAAAGCAAACAAATCTTCTTTTAGTTATTGTTTTATAAAGATGAAAGTTAAATAAATTCAAATTATTAACTAGCACTCTCGGCAACGGCCATGTCACGCTGAATACACCGATTCTCGTCCGATAACCGAAGTTAAGCAGCGTCGAGCGCAGTCATTACTTGGGAGGGAGACCACTTAGGAACACTGCGTGCCGTTGGCTTTTTCACTTTTTTTTCCTCTTTTAAATTTTAATAGATATGTAAAAAGCAAACAGGTTTTCTTTTTGTTATTGTTTTAAAATGATGAAGGTTAATTTGTCTCACTTAATTTAAATTCGAATTATTAACTAGCACTCTCGGCAACGGCCATATCACGCTGAAAACACCGGTTCCCGTCCGATCACCGAAGTTAAGCAGCGTCGAGCGCATACAGTACTTGGGAATACTGCGTGCCGTTTGTTTTTTCACTTTTTTTTCCTCTTTTAAATTCCACCAGATATGAAAAAAGCAAACATATCTTCTTTTTGTTATTGTTTTATAAAGATTAAAGTTAATTAAATTCAAATTATTAACTAGCACTCTCGGCAACGGCCATATCACGCTGAATACACCGGTTCTCGTCAGATAACCGAAGTTAAGCAGCGTCGAGCGCAGTCACTACTTGGGAGGGAGACCACTTAGGAGCACTGCGTGCCGTTAGCTTTTTCACTTTTTTTTCCTCTTTTAAATTCCAATAGATATGAAAAAAGCAAACATATTTTCTTTTTGTTATTGTTTGAAAAAGATGAAGGTTAATTTGTCTCACTTAATTTAAATTCGAATTATTATCTAGCACTCTCGGCAACGGCCATATCACGCTGAGAACACCGGTTCTCGTCCGATCGCCGACGTTAGCAGCGTCGAGCGCAGTCAGTACTTGGGAATACTGCGTGCCGTTTGCTTTTTCACTTTTGTTTCCTCTTTCAAATTCCACCAGATATGAAAAAAGCAAACATATCTTCTTTTTGTTATTGTTTTATAATGATGAAAGTTAATTAAATTCAAATTATTAACTAGCACTCTCGGCAACGGCCATATCACGCTGAATACACCGGTTCTCGTCCGATAACCGAAGTTAAGCAGCGTCGAGCGCAGTCACTACTTGGGAGGGAGACCACTTAGGAACACTGCGTGCCGTTGGCTTTTTCACTTTTTCTTCCCCATTTAAATTTTAATAGATATGAAAAAAGCAAACATGTTTTCTTTTTGTTATTGTTTTAAAATGATGAAGGTTAATTTGTCTCACTTAATTTAAATTCGAATTATTAACTAGCACTCTCGACAACGGCCATATCACGCAGAAAACACCGGTTCACGTCCGATCACCGAAGTTAAGCAGCGTCGAGCGCATACAGAACTTGGGAATACTGCGTGCCGTTTGTTTTTTCACTTTTGTTTCCTCTTTTAAATTCCACCAGATATGAAAAAAGCAAACGTATCTTCTTTTTGTTATTGTTTTATAAAGATGAAGGTTAATTAAATTCAAATTATTAACTAGCACTCTCGGCAACGGCCATATCACGCTGAATTCACCGGTTCTCGTCCGATAACCGAAGTTAAGCAGCGTCGAGCGCAGTCATTACTTGGGAGGGAGACCACTTAGGAACACTGCGTGCCGTTGGCTTTTTCACTTTTTTTTCCTCTTTTAAATTTTAATAGATATGAAAAAAGCAAACATGTTTTCTTTTTGTTATTGTTTTAAAATGATGAAGGTTAATTTGTCTCACTTAATTTAAATTCGAATTATTAACTAGCACTCTCGGCAACGGCCATATCACGCTGAAAACACCGGTTCTCGTCCGATCGCCGACGTTAGCAGCGTCGAGCGCAGTCAGTACTTGGGAATACTGCGTGCCGTTTGCTTTTTCACTTTTGTTTCCTCTTTCAAATTCCACCAGATATGAAAAAAGCAAACATATCTTCTTTTTGTTATTGTTTTATAAAGATGAAGGTTAATTAAATTCAAATTATTAACTAGCACTCTCGGCAACGGCCATATCACGCTGAATACACCGGTTCTCGTCCGATAACCGAAGTTAAGCAGCGTCGAGCGCAGTCACTACTTGGGAGGGAGACCACTTAGGATCACTGCGTGCCGTTGGCTTTTTCACTTTTTCTTCCCCATTTAAATTTTAATAGATATGAAAAAAGCAAACATGTTTTCTTTTTGTTATTGTTTTAAAATGATGAAGGTTAATTTGTCTCACTTAATTTAAATTCGAATTATTAACTAGCACTCTCGGCAACGGCCATATCACGCTGAAAAGACCGGTTCACGTCCGATCACCGAAGTTAAGCAGCGTCGAGCGCATACAGTACTTGGGAATACTGCGTGCCCTTTGTTTTTTCACTTTTGTTTCCTCTTTTAAATTCCACCAGATATGAAAAAAGCAAACATATCTTCTTTTTGTTATTGTTTTATAAAGATGAAGGTTAATTAAATTCAAATTATTAACTAGCACTCTCGGCAACGGCCATATCACGCTGAAAACACCGGTTCACGTCCGATCACCGAAGTTAAGCAGCGTCGAGCGCATACAGTACTTGTGAATACTGCGTGCCGTTGGCTTTTTCACTTTTGTTTCCTCTTTCAAATTCCACCAGATATGAAAAAAGCAAACATATCTTCTTTTTTGTTATTGTTTTATAAAGATGAAGGTTAATTAAATTCAAATTATTAACTGGCACTCTCGGCAACGGCCATATCACGCTGAATACACCGATTCTCGTCCGATATCCGAAGTTAAGCAGCGTCGAGCGCAGTCACTACTTGGGAGGGCGACCACTTAGGAACACTGCGTGCCGTAAGCTTTTTCACTTTTTTTCCTCTTTTAAATTTTAATAGATATGAAAAAAGCAAACACGTTTTCTTTTTGTTATTGTTTTAAAATGATGAAGGTTAATTTGTCTCACTTAATTTAAATTCGAATTATTAACTAGCACTCTCGGCAACGGCCATATCACGCTGAAAACACCGGTTCACGTCCGATCACCGAAGTTAAGCAGCGTCGAGCGCATACAGTACTTGGGAATACTGCGTGCCGTTGGCTTTTTCACTTTTGTTTCCTCTTTCAATTTCCACCAGATATGAAAAAAGCAAACATATCTTCTTTTTTGTTATTGTTTTATAAAGATGAAAGTTAATTAAATTCAAATTATTAACTAGCACTCTCGGCAACAGCCATATCACGCTGAATACACCGGTTCTCGTCCGATAACCGAAGTTAAGCAGCGTCGAGCGCAGTCACTACTTGGGAGGGAGACCACTTAGGAACACTGCGTGCCGTTGGCTTTTTCACTTTTTTTTCCTCTTGTAAATTTTAATAGATATGAAAAAAGCAAACATGTTTTCTTTTTGTTATTGTTTTAAAATGATGAAGGTTAATTTGTCTCACTTAATTTAAATTCGAAATATTAACTAGCACTCTCGGCAACGGCCATATCACGCTGAAAACACCGGTTCACGTCCGATCACCGAAGTTAAGCAGCGTCGAGCGCATACAGTACTTGGGAATACTGCGTGCCGTTTGCTTTTTCACTTTTGTTTCCTCTTTCAAATTCCACCAGATATGAAAAAAGCAAACATATCTTCTTTTTGTTATTGTTTTATAAAGATGAAAGTTAATTAAATTCAAATTATTAACTAGCACTCTCGGCAACGGCCATATCACGCTGAATACACCGGTTCTCGTCAGATAACCGAAGTTAAGCAGCGTCGAGCGCAGTCACTACTTGGGAGGGAGACCACTTAGGAACACTGCGTGCCGTTGGCTTTTTCACTTTTTTTTCCTCTTTTAAATTTTAATAGATATGAAAAAAGCAAACATGTTTTCTTTTTGTTATTGTTTTAAAATGATGAAGGTTAATTTGTCTCACTTAATTTAAATTCGAATTATTAACTAGCACTCTCGGCAACGGCCATATCACGCTGAAAACACCGGTTCACGTCCGATCACCGAAGTTAAGCAGCGTCGAGCGCATACAGTTCTTGGAAATACTGCGTGCCGTTTGTTTTTTCACTTTTGTTTCCTCTTTTAAATTCCACCAGATATGAATAAAGCAAACATATCTTCTTTTTGTTATTGTTTTTTAAAGATGAAGGTTAATTAAATTCAAATTATTAACTTGCACTCTCTTCAACAGCCATATCACGCTGAATACACCGGTTCTCGTCCGATAACCGAAGTTAAGCAGCGTCGAGCGCAGTCAGTACTTGGGAGGGCGACCACTTAGGAACACTGCGTGCCGTTGGCTTTTTCACTTTTTTTTCCTCTTTTAAATTCCAATAGATATGAAAAAAGCAAACATATTTTCTTTTTGTTATTGTTTGAAAAATATGAAGGTTAATTTGTCTCACTTAATTTAAATTCGAATTATTATCTAGCACTCTCGGCAACGGCCATATCACGCTGAGAACACCGGTTCTCGTCCGATCGCCGACGTTAGCAGCGTCGAGCGCAGTCAGTACTTGGGTATACTGCGTGCCGTTTGCTTTTTCACTTTTGTTTCCTCTTTCAAATTCCACCAGATATGAAAAAAGCAAACATATCTTCTTTTTTGTTATTGTTTTATAGTGATGAAAGTTAATTAAATTCAAATTATTAACTAGCACTCTCGGCAACGGCCATATCACGCTGAATACACCGGTTCTCGTTCAATAACCGAAGTTAAGCAGCGTCGAGAGCAGTCACTACTTGGGAGGGAGACCACTTAGGAACACTGCGTGCCGTTGGCTTTTTCACTTTTTTTTTCCTCTTTTAAATTTTAATAGATATGAAAAAAGCAAACATGTTTTTTTATGTTATTGTTTTAAAATGATGAAGGTTAATTTGTCTCACTTAATTTAAATTCGAATTATTAACTAGCACTCTCGGTAACGGCCATATCACGCTGAAAACACCGGTTCACGTCCGATCACCGAAGTTAAGCAGCGTCGAGCGCATACAGTACTTGGGAATACTGCGTGCCGTTTGTTTTTTCACTTTTGTTTCCTCTTTTAAATTCCACCAGATATGAATAAAGCAAACATATCTTCTTTTTGTTATTGTTTTATAAAGATGAAGGTTAATTAAATTCAAAATATTAACTAGCACTCTCGGCAACGGCCATATCACGCTGCATACACCGGTTCTCGTCCGATAACCGAAGTTAAGCAGCGTCGAGCGCAGTCAGTACTTGGGAGGGCGACCACTTAGAAACACTGCGTGCCGTTGGCTTTTTCACTTTTTTTTCCTCTTTTAAATTCCAATAGATATGAAAAAAGCAAACATATTTTCTTTTTGTTATTGTTTGAAAAATATGAAGGTTAATTTGTCTCACTTAATTTAAATTCGAATTATTATCTAGCACTCTCGGCAACGGCCATATCACGCTGAGAACACCGGTTCTCGTCCGATCGCCGACGTTAGCAGCGTCGAGCGCAGTCAGTACTTGGGAATACTGCGTGCCGTTTGCTTTTTCACTTTTGTTTCCTCTTTCAAATTCCACCAGATATGAAAAAAGCAAACATATCTTCTTTTTGTTATTGTTTTATAAAGATGAAAGTTAATTAAATTCAAATTATTAACTGGCACTCTCGGCAACGGCCATATCACGCTGAATACACCGATTCTCGTCCGATAACCGAACTTAAGCAGCGTCGAGCGCAGTCATTACTTGGGAGGGAGACCACTTAGGAACACTGCGTGCCGTTGGCTTTTTCACTTTTTTTCCTCTTTTAAATTTTAATAGATATGAAAAAAGCAAACACGTTTTCTTTTGTTATTGTTTTAAAATGATGAAGGTTAATTTGTCTCACTTAATTTAAATCCGAATTATTAACTAGCACTCTCGGCAACGGCCATATCACGCTTAAAACACCTGTTCACGTCCGATAACCGAAGTTAAGCAGCGTCGAGCGCATACAGTACTTGGGAATACTGCGTGCCGTTGGCTTTTTCACTTTTGTTTCCTTTTTCAAATTCCACCAGAAATGAAAAAAGCAAACATATCTTCTTTTTTGTTATTGTTTTATAGTGATGAAAGTTAATTAAATTCAAATTATTAACTAGCACTCTCGGCAACGGCCATATCACGCTGAATACACCGGTTCTCGTTCGATAACCGAAGTTAAGCAGCGTCGAGCGCAGTCACTACTTGGGAGGGAGACCACTTAGGAACACTGCGTGCCGTTGGCTTTTTCACTTTTTTTTTCCTCTTTTAAATTTTAATAGATATGAAAAAAGCAAACATGTTTTTTTATGTTATTGTTTTAAAATGATGAAGGTTAATTTGTCTCACTTAATTTAAATTCGAATTATTAACTAGCACTCTCGGTAACGGCCATATCACGCTGAAAACACCGGTTCACGTCCGATCACCGAAGTTAAGCAGCGTCGAGCGCATACAGTACTTGGGAATACTGCGTGCCGTTTGTTTTTTCACTTTTGTTTCCTCTTTTAAATTCCACCAGATATGAATAAAGCAAACATATCTTCTTTTTGTTATTGTTTTTTAAAGATGAAGGTTAATTAAATTCAAAATATTAACTAGCACTCTCGGCAACGGCCATATCACGCTGAATACACCGGTTCTCGTCCGATAACCGAAGTTAAGCAGCGTCGAGCGCAGTCAGTACTTGGGAGGGCGACCACTTAGGAACACTGCGTGCCGTTGGCTTTTTCACTTTTTTTTCCTCTTTTAAATTCCAATAGATATGAAAAAAGCAAACATATTTTCTTTTTGTTATTGTTTGAAAAATATGAAGGTTAATTTGTCTCACTTAATTTAAATTCGAATTATTATCTAGCACTCTCGGCAACGGCCATATCACGCTGAGAACACCGGTTCTCGTCCGATCGCCGACGTTAGCAGCGTCGAGCGCAGTCAGTACTTGGGAATACTGCGTGCCGTTTGCTTTTTCACTTTTGTTTCCTCTTTCAAATTCCACCAGATATGAAAAAAGCAAACATATCTTCTTTTTGTTATTGTTTTATAAAGATGAAAGTTAATTAAATTCAAATTATTAACTGGCACTCTCGGCAACGGCCATATCACGCTGAATACACCGATTCTCGTCCGATAACCGAAGTTAAGCAGCGTCGATCGCAGTCATTACTTGGGAGGGAGACCACTTAGGAACACTGCGTGCCGTTGGCTTTTTCACTTTTTTTCCTCTTTTAAATTTTAATAGATATGAAAAAAGCAAACACGTTTTCTTTTGTTATTGTTTTAAAATGATGAAGGTTAATTTGTCTCACTTAATTTAAATCCGAATTATTAACTAGCACTCTCGGCAACGGCCATATCACGCTGAAAACACCTGTTCACGTCCGATAACCGAAGTTAAGCAGCGTCGAGCGCATACAGTACTTGGGAATACTGCGTGCCGTTGGCTTTTTACCTCTCCGTGTGACGTAGTCCAGGAGAGGTTCTGTAACGGCCGTGTCTGTCTGTGTGTCTGTCTGTCTGTCCGTTGTTACACCCACGTGACCGCGTTCGCAGTTTGCGTATCGGAGCAAACGTGTTCGCCATTTCCGAACTGCTTTCACAGTCACGGAAATGGCTCCTCTACTTGAGTTCTCACACCACCAATCTTCTGGTCTTTGTCCACATCACACGGACACTAGGCTGTTCTTACTGGCTGCTAATCACCACCATCTTCTGGTCTTCGTCCATTCCACGTGGACACCAGTCTGTACATACTGGCTTCTAATCACCACCATCTTCTGTTCTTTGTCAATCCCACATTGACACCCGTCTGCACTTACACTGCCTTCTAACACCACCATCCACTGGTCTTCCGTCTATTCCACATAGACACCAATCTGTATCATTGGCTTCTACTCCATTATCATCGTTTGGTTTTAGGATATACGCGGCGATCAGCTAGGGTTACGAGAAACGTCTAGCCTCCCTAAGGTAGGATCGCTACCAAAGGTTTTCGCATTTGCGGTTTTTCCTTACTATTATAATGGAAACGAATCGTATATATACCCCAAAATTTGAAGAAAGCGGGAAGAGGGGTACCCTTCACTTTAAACGTCAATATTAGCAAAGTTTGAGAAGATAATAAGTATAACTTTATTTTAAACGATTTAACTATTATTAATGTTAATTATTGAAGATTAAAATAATTAAAAATAATTATATTTATTTAAATATTAAAGATAAACCTCTCGTGCAAAGAGAGAGATTATCATTGCCTCCTATATCTACCAAGGCCCGTGCATGCGATATATTTCCTTCATTGCCTCCTATATCGATCAAGGCCCGTGCATTGTGATATATTTCATTCATTGCATAAACATAAGCGAGATTGTTTTGGGAAAAAAATACTGCTTCCTCTAATGGGTTTATACTCCTTGTTACTGTTGTATAGAGTAATCATGATAAAAGCTTAAAAAATTACGAGAGGACAGACCTTTTTTATCCTCATTCAAAAATATTTTTTGGTGCTAAGACTGCTTTAAAAAATCCAAACGGTTAGGCATTGGTAAAAAAGACAAATGATATTTTTCAAATCTTATGAGATAACGCCCACCTAGTTGAAAATTGCCGTTTTTTATCCGCGCGAGCCATTCTTAATGAGAATTTCGATGCTAGTAGGTTGTCAATTAAACTACCGGTATATTATTGTTGTTGGAAATTGGATATTAAGTCAAATTAAGTGGTTGTAAAGAGCCAGCAGGTTTTTGCCGCTTCTTTTTGTGAGTATTTGATTTTTATATGTAAAATGGAGGAAGATAATGTTGAGAGTAAGGATGAAATGCGGAAGCGCAAAGCGCGGGAAAGGATGAGGGCAAAAAGGTCGACGTTTTCATTGGATACTTAAGGTTATATAATCTTCTCGACACGGAGAGGTAATATTTTGGTTTTCCCGACTTGTTCACTTTTGTTTCCTTTTTCAAATTCCACCAGATATGAATAAAGCAAACATATCTTCTTTTTGTTATTGTTTTTTAAAGATGAAGGTTAATTGAATTCAAATTATTAACTAGCACTCTCGGCAACGGCCATATCACGCTGAATACACCGGTTCTCGTCCGATAACCGAAGTTAAGCAGCGTCGAGCGCAGTCAGTACTTGGGAGGGCGACTACTTAGGAACACTGCGTGCCGTTGGCTTTTTCACTTTTTTTTCCTCTTTTAAATTCCAATAGATATGAAAAAAGCAAACATATTTTCTTTTTGTTATTGTTTGAAAAATATGAAGGTTAATTTGTCTCACTTAATTTAAATTCGAATTATTATCTAGCACTCTCGGCAACGGCCATATCACGCTGAGAACACCGGTTCTCGTCCGATCGCCGACGTTAGCAGCGTCGAGCGCAGTCAGTACTTGGGAATACTGCGTGCCGTTTGCTTTTTCACTTTTGTTTCCTCTTTCAAATTCCACCAGATATGAAAAAAGCAAACATATCTTCTTTTTGTTATTGTTTTATAAAGATGAGAGTTAATTAAATTCAAATTATTAACTGGCACTCTCGGCAACGGCCATATCACGCTGAATACACCGATTCTCGTCCGATAACCGAAGTTAAGCAGCGTCGAGCGCAGTCATTACTTGGGAGGGAGACCACTAAGGTAACTAGCACTCTCGGCAACGGCCATATCACGCTGAAAACACCTGTTCACGTCCGATAACCGAAGTTAAGCAGCGTCGAGCGCATACAGTACTTGGGAATACTGCGTGCCGTTGGCTTTTTCACTTTTGTTTCCTCTTTCAAATTCCACCAGAAATGAAAAAAGCAAACATATCTTCTTTTTTGTTATTGTTTTATAGTGATGAAAGTTAATTAAATTCAAATTATTAACTAGCACTCTCGGCAACGGCCATATCACGCTGAATACACCGGTTCTCGTTCGATAACCGAAGTTAAGCAGCGTCGAGCGCAGTCACTACTTGGGAGGGAGACCACTTAGGAACACTGCGTGCCGTTGGCTTTTTCACTTTTTTTCCTCTTTTAAATTCCAATAGATATGAAAAAAGCAAACATATTTTCTTTTTGTTATTGTTTGAAAAATATGAAGGTTAATTTGTCTCACTTAATTTAAATTCGAATTATTATCTAGCACTCTCGGCAACGGCCATATCACGCTGAGAACACCGGTTCTCGTCCGATCGCCGACGTTAGCAGCGTCGAGCGCAGTCAGTACTTGGGAATACTGCGTGCCGTTTGCTTTTTCACTTTTGTTTCCTCTTTCAAATTCCACCAGATATGAAAAAAGCAAACATATCTTCTTTTTGTTATTGTTTTATAAAGATGAAAGTTAATTAAATTCAAATTATTAACTGGCACTCTCGGCAACGGCCATATCACGCTGAATACACCGATTCTCGTCCGATAACCGAAGTTAAGCAGCGTCGAGCGCAGTCATTACTTGGGAGGGAGACCACTTAGGAACACTGCGTGCCGTTGGCTTTTTTACTTTTTTTTCCTCTTTTAAATTTTAATAGATATGAAAAAAGCAAACACGTTTTCTTTTTGTTATTGTTTTAAAATGATGAAGGTTAATTTGTCTCACTTAATTTAAATCCGAATTATTAACTAGCACTCTCGGCAACGGCCATATCACGCTGAAAACACCTGTTCACGTCCGATAACCGAAGTTAAGCAGCGTCGAGCGCATACAGTACTTGGGAATACTGCGTGCCGTTGGCTTTTTCACTTTTGTTTCCTCTTTCAAATTCCACCAGATATGAAAAAAGCAAACATATCTTCTTTTTTGTTATTGTTTTATAGTGATGAAAGTTAATTAAATTCAAATTATTAACTAGCACTCTCGGCAACGGCCATATCACGCTGAATACACCGGTTCTCGTTCGATAACCGAAGTTAAGCAGCGTCGAGCGCAGTCACTACTTGGAAGGGAGACCACTTAGGAACACTGCGTGCCGTTGGCTTTTTCACTTTTTTTTCCTCTTTTAAATTCCAATAGATATGAAAAAAGCAAACATATTTTCTTTTTGTTATTGTTTGAAAAATATGAAGGTTAATTTGTCTCACTTAATTTAAATTCGAATTATTATCTAGCACTCTCGGCAACGGCCATATCACGCTGAGAACACCGGTTCTCGTCCGATCGCCGACGTTAGCAGCGTCGAGCGCAGTCAGTACTTGGGAATACTGCGTGCCGTTTGCTTTTTCACTTTTGTTTCCTCTTTCAAATTCCACCAGATATGAAAAAAGCAAACATATCTTCTTTTTGTTATTGTTTTATAAAGATGAAAGTTAATTAAATTCAAATTATTAACTGGCACTCTCGGCAACGGCCATATCACGCTGAATACACCGATTCTCGTCCGATAACCGAAGTTAAGCAGCGTCGAGCGCAGTCATTACTTGGGAGGGAGACCACTTAGGAACACTGCGTGCCGTTGGCTTTTTCACTTTTTTTCCTCTTTTAAATTTTAATAGATATGAAAAAAGCAAACACGTTTTCTTTTGTTATTGTTTTAAAATGATGAAGGTTAATTTGTCTCACTTAATTTAAATCCGAATTATTAACTAGCACTCTCGGCAACGGCCATATCACGCTGAAAACACCTGTTGACGTCCGATAACCGAAGTTAAGCAGCGTCGAGCGCATACAGTACTTGGGAATACTGCGTGCCGTTGGCTTTTTCACTTTTGTTTCCTCTTTCAAATTCCACCAGATATGAAAAAAGCAAACATATCTTCTTTTTTGTTATTGTTTTATAGTGATGAAAGTTAATTAAATTCAAATTATTAACTAGCACTCTCGGCAACGGCCATATCACGCTGAATACACCGGTTCTCGTTCGATAACCGAAGTTATGCAGCGTCGAGCGCAGTCACTACTTGGGAGGGAGACCACTTAGGAACACTGCGTGCCGTTGGCTTTTTCACTATTTTTTCCTCTTTTAAATTTTAATAGATATGAAAAAAGCAAACATGTTTTCTTTTTGTTATTGTTTTAAAATGATGAAGGTTAATTTGTCTCACTTAATTTAAATCCGAATTATTAACTAGCACTCTCGGCAACGGCCATATCACGCTGAAAACACCTGTTCACGTCCGATAACCGAAGTTAAGCAGCGTCGAGCGCATACAGTACTTGGGAATACTGCGTGCCGTTGGCTTTTTCACTTTTGTTTCCTCTTTCAAATTCCACCAGATATGAAAAAAGCAAACATATCTTCTTTTTTGTTATTGTTTTATAGTGATGAAAGTTAATTAAATTCAAATTATTAACTAGCACTCTCGGCAACGGCCATATCACGCTGAATACACCGGTTCTCGTCCGATAACCGAAGTTAAGCAGTGTCGAGCGCAGTCAGTACTTGGGAGGGCGACCACTTAGGAACACTGCGTGCCGTTGGCTTTTTCACTTTTTTTTCCTCTTTTAAATTCCAATAGATATGAAAAAAGCAAACATATTTTCTTTTTGTTTTTGTTTGAAAAATATGAAGGTTAATTTGTCTCACTTAATTTAAATTCGAATTATTATCTAGCACTCTCGGCAACGGCCATATCACGCTGAGAACACCGGTTCTCGTCCGATCGCCGACGTTAGCAGCGTCGAGCGCAGTCAGTACTTGGGAATACTGCGTGCCGTTTGCTTTTTCACTTTTGTTTCCTCTTTCAAATTCCACCAGATATGAAAAAAGCAAACATATCTTCTTTTTGTTATTGTTTTATAAAGATGAAAGTTAATTAAATTCAAATTATTAACTGGCACTCTCGGCAACGGCCATATCACGCTGAATACACCGATTCTCGTCCGATAACCGAAGTTAAGCAGCGTCGAGCGCAGTCATTACTTGGGAGGGAGACCACTTAGGAACACTGCGTGCCGTTGGCTTTTTCACTTTTTTTTCCTCTTTTAAATTTTAATAGATATGAAAAAAGCAAACACGTTTTCTTTTTGTTATTGTTTTAAAATGATGAAGGTTAATTTGTCTCACTTAATTTAAATCCGAATTATTAACTAGCACTCTCGGCAACGGCCATATCACGCTGAAAACACCTGTTCACGTCCGATAACCGAAGTTAAGCAGCGTCGAGCGCATACAGTACTTGGGAATACTGCGTGCCGTTGGCTTTTTCACTTTTGTTTCCTCTTTCAAATTCCACCAGATATGAAAAAAGCAAACATATCTTCTTTTTTGTTATTGTTTTATAGTGATGAAAGTTAATTAAATTAAAATTATTAACTAGCACTCTCGGCAACGGCCATATCACGCTGAATACACCGGTTCTCGTTCAATAACCGAAGTTAAGCAGCGTCGAGCGCAGGCACTACTTGGGAGGGAGACCACTTAGGAACACTGCGTGCCGTTGGCTTTTTCACTTTTTTTTCCTCTTTTAAATTTTAATAGATATGAAAAAAGCAAACATGTTTTTTTATGTTATTGTTTTAAAATGATGAAGGTTAATTTGTCTCACTTAATTTAAATTCGAATTATTAACTAGTACTCTCGGCAACGGCCATATCACGCTGAATACACCGGTTCACGTCCGATCACCGAAGTTAAGCAATACGTGAACAAACAAACCCCTCCATAGAAAATGCATTAGACTATACTTTGCAGGCTCGTAACTCTGTTTCTACTGGAGATACGGAGATGTCCTTTGAGTATGTTATAGACCAATTTGTCCCCCATCTAGCCATACTAAGAATTAGGGCTACGACAAACAGTAGTCGAGTAATTAAGCTAATCATAAACAAACAAACCCCTCCATAGGAAATACATTAGACTAAATTCTGGAGGCTCGTAAATCTGGTTCTACCAGAGATACGGGGATGTAAATAATGTGACCTTGACACAAATGTTCGGATAATTATAAAGGTCTTTGCATGCTCCAAGCAAAAAAAAAAACTTCGCGGTTTCGAACCTGTGGCCTTCCGAGAGTGAGGCGGATGCGATAACCGCTACACTAAAGATATACTATTATTTTTAATCGAAAGAACAGGGTCAAGTAATTAAGCAATACGTGAACAAACAAACCCCTCCATAGAAAATGCATTAGACTATACTTTGCAGGCCCATAACTCTGTGTCTACTAGAGATACCGGGATGTCCTTAGGATATGTTATAGTCCAATTTGTCCTTCATCTAACCATACTAAAAACTTTGAGCTACGACAAACAGGGGCCGAGTACTTAAGCAAAACGTAAAGAAACAAACCCCCTCCATAGGAAATGCATAAGACTATACTTTGCAGGCTCGTAACTCTGTTTCTACTGGAGATACGGGGATGTCCTTTGAGTATGGTTTAGTCCAATTTGTCCCCCATCTAACCATACTAAAAACATTGAGCTACGACAAACAGGGGCCGAGTAATTAAGCTAAACGTAAACAAACAACCCGTTCATAGGAAATGCATTAGACTATACTTTGCAGGCCCATAACTATGTGTCTACTAGAGATACGGGGATGTCCTTAGGATATGTTAAAGTCCAAATTGTCCCCCATCTAACCATACTAAAAACATTGAGCTACGACAAACAGGGGCCGCGATATTAAGCAAAATGTTCGTCAACTTTGGTATCGTCTCACTTATTTTATTATGTTACTTATGATTTTTGCACTAAACTTTGGTGGCTCATAACTCTTGTTCTACAAGAGATACTGGGATCTCCTTTGGATATGTTATAGTACTCTTTGCTCCCCATACAAGGGTACTTTAAACTTGAGGCTACCTCAATATCGTCGTCAACTTATTTTTTGTCTCACTTATTGTTAGAAGGTTACTTTTGATTTTTGAAAATAAACTTTGCAGGCTCGTAACTCTGTTTCTACTGGAGATACGGGGATGTCCTTTGAGTATGTTATAGACCAATTTGTCCCTCATCTAGCCATACTAAGAATTAGGGCTACGACAAACAGTAGTCGAGTAATTAAGCTAATCGTAAACAAACAAACCCCTCCATAGGAAATACATTAGACTAAATTCTGCAGGCTCGTAACTCTGGTTCTACCAGAGATACGGGGATGTAAATAATGCGACCTTGACACAAATGTTCGGATAATTATAAAAAAAAACTTCGCGGTTTCGAACCTGTGGCCTTCCGAGAGTGAGGCGGATGCGATAACCGCTACACTAAAGATATACTATTATTTTTAATCGAAAGAACAGGGTCAAGTAATTAAGCAATACGTGAACAAACAAACCCCTCCATAGAAAATGCATTAGACTATACTTTGCAGGCCCATAACTCTGTGTCTACTAGAGATACCGGGATGTCCTTAGGATATGTTATAGTCCAATTTGTCCTTCATCTAACCATACTAAAAACTTTGAGCTACGACAAACAGGGGCCGAGTACTTAAGCAAAACGTAAAGAAACAAACCCCCTCCATAGGAAATGCATAAGACTATACTTTGCAGGCTCGTAACTCTGTTTCTACTGGAGATACGGGGATGTCCTTTGAGTATGGTTTAGTCCAATTTGTCCCCCATCTAACCATACTAAAAACATTGAGCTACGACAAACAGGGGCCGAGTAATTAAGCTAAACGTAAACAAACAACCCGTTCATAGGAAATGCATTAGACTATACTTTGCAGGCCCATAACTATGTGTCTACTAGAGATACGGGGATGTCCTTAGGATATGTTAAAGTCCAAATTGTCCCCCATCTAACCATACTAAAAACATTGAGCTACGACAAACAGGGGCCGCGATATTAAGCAAAATGTTCGTCAACTTTGGTATCGTCTCACTTATTTTATTATGTTACTTATGATTTTTGCACTAAACTTTGGTGGCTCATAACTCTTGTTCTACAAGAGATACTGGGATCTCCTTTGGATATGTTATAGTACTCTTTGCTCCCCATACAAGGGTACTTTAAACTTGAGGCTACCTCAATATCGTCGTCAACTTATTTTTTGTCTCACTTATTGTTAGAAGGTTACTTTTGATTTTTGAAAATAAACTTTGCAGGCTCGTAACTCTGTTTCTACTGGAGATACGGGGATGTCCTTTGAGTATGTTATAGACCAATTTGTCCCTCATCTAGCCATACTAAGAATTAGGGCTACGACAAACAGTAGTCGAGTAATTAAGCTAATCGTAAACAAACAAACCCCTCCATAGGAAATACATTAGACTAAATTCTGCAGGCTCGTAACTCTGGTTCTACCAGAGATACGGGGATGTAAATAATGCGACCTTGACACAAATGTTCGGATAATTATAAAAAAAAACTTCGCGGTTTCGAACCTGTGGCCTTCCGGGAGTGAGGCGGATGCGATAACCGCTACACTAAAGATATGTTATTATTTTTAATCGAAAGAACAGGGTCAAGTAATTAAGCAATACGTGAACAAACAAACCCCTCCATAGAAAATGCATTAGACTATAGTTTGCTGGCTCGTAACTCTGTTTCTACTGGAGATACGAGGATGTCCTTTGAGTAGGTTATAGTCCAATTTGTCCCCCATCTAACCATACTAAAAACATTGAGCTACGACAAACAGGGGCCGAGTAATTAAGCTAAACGTAAACAAACAACCCGTCCATAGCAAATGCATTAGACTATACTTTGCAGGCCCATAACTCTGTGTCTACAAGAGATACGGGGATGTCCTTAGGATATGTTATAGTCCAAATTGTCCCCCATCTAACCATACTAAAAACATTGAGCTAGGACAAACAGGGTCCGAGATATTAAGCAAAATGTTCGTCAACTTTGGTATCGTCTCACTTATTTTTATTATGTTACTTATGATTTTTGCACTAAACTTTGGAGGCTCATAACTCTTGTTCTACAAGAGATACTGGGATCTCCTTTGGATATGTTATAGTACTCTTTGCTCCCCATACAAGGATACTTTAAACTTGAGGCTACCTCAATATCGTCGTCAACTTATTTTTTGTCTCACCTATTGTTAGAAGGTTACTTTTGATTTTTGAAAATAAACTTTGCAGGCTCGTAACTCTGTTTCTACTGGAGATACGGGGATGTCCTTTGAGTATGTTATAGACCAATTTGTCCCTCATCTAGCCATACTAAGAATTAGGGCTACGACAAACAGTAGTCGAGTAATTAAGCTAATCGTAAACAAACAAACCCCTCCATAGGAAATACATTAGACTAAATTCTGGAGGCTCGTAACTCTGGTTCTACCAGAGATACGGGATGTAAATAATGTGACCTTGACACAAATGTTCGGATACCCCAGTAGCACTGCCGACGTAGGGCCTACATGGTCGGCTTTGTGTGTTACCGTAGAGTTGGTAAAAAGTCACTAATAAGTCGGGAGAGTAATGGTTTGAAAGTCGAAATGTCCGCCTGGAGGGACGATGGCCCGCCGGTTTTCCTACTGTTTTGAGGCTACTATAAAACGACTGTTGGCCGACTATATGTCGGCGTCATTATGCCTACGTAAAGCCGCGCTCAATCCGACGATTTCGCGGCTTTTTAGTATAGGAACGGTAAATCGTCGGTAAAGGGCTGGTAGAGTAAGGGTTTGAGAGTCGAAATGTCCGCCCGGCGGGACGACGGCCCGCCGGTTTTCAGACTGTTATGAGGCGACTATAAAACGACTGTTGGCCGACTATAGGTCGGCGTCATTATGCCTACCTAAAGCCGCGCTCAATCCGACGATTTCGCGGCTTTTTAGTATAGGAACGGTAAATCGTCGGTAAAGGGCTGGTAGAGTAAGGGTTTGAGAATCGAAATGCCCGCCCGGTGGGACGACGGCCCACTGGTTTACCGACTGTTACGACACGAATGAAATAGGACCCTCATCCAACACGTTTGAGAGTCGACTTAACCGCCTGTCAGCAAGAGGTCCGACGCTTTTGCGACGATCAAACCTTAACTCGAGGCCCGACGGTTTTGCGACGATCAAGCCTTAACTCGAGGCTTCATTCGCTTATAGTAAAGGATACTGATACCAAGTATTGAAATTTCTTTAATACATTTTCAATGAAAATCACTTTAGAATTGGTACTTTGAATATTTCAAGTAACATACAGGTTGAGCATCAATTATAACAATTTCAAATATTAAACAATGTATTCGATATTACACGACTAGTCGAATTTAAATATTAGCTGCCTTGCTAATTGGTTTTAACCAAAAGTAAAATTTTTCAGGACGAGTATAATATTTACATCAATTAAAGCATTTATTAATATTCATTGTTAATATCTTCGATGTGGCCAGTTACTATCTCTTAAATACAAAAATCTTAATGAAAAATATTATTATACGCTTCCAGATTTTTTTAAAGGAAAAAGAAAAACATACAATTCTAAAGGGTATTATTTCACACATTTATCTCTTAAAATGTTTGAAACCGCATAAAAATTCTATAACTAAAACAAATTGAGATCTATTTTGGAATTCAGTATTATTTTCACAACCAAAAATCTCTAAAATACTAAATATATAAGGTTTTTGAACTCCAAGCGCCCCAAAACACTTGCTTCTTTTATATTCAAACAAAGAAACTGAAGGTAGACATAAACGTTTAAGTTTTGGTTTCACTTTATAGGGGTGTGGTTAACAGCAGATGAGAAGCTAGGTAAAAAGCAAAGGCTTAAGCATAAAACTGGCTCTAAGAGGTAGATTAATTGATAATTCAATAACAAAATTCAAACCTTAAGTGACAAACGAAGACGTTTCTAGTTTATATAGTGTGACAAAGAACCTTTGCGATGAAATTGAAAGTTAGCAAGCGTAGAACTAATCATTTTCGACCACAAAAATCTCGTTTAAACATTCTGACGACTCAGCCGCGTCAGAGATACTGGAAAGGCTAACTTGCTTTCGCACTAGCAGCGCCCTCTTCGATGATGACGTGCATGGCGTTACCTTAGTTACGCCAATAGAACAGAGGCGTGTCACCTGACCCGAAAAATTACAGGAGGGAAAATTCAAACTAGAAAATCAGATGTGTTTTCTTGCTTTGCAGTTTTTTGTAAGGTTATGTTTCTAGTGTTGCCATAAATATAGTATTATCAACTTCTGATTGTGGGTCGAAATAAAGTATTAGTTAAATATTTAACAAAAATATTTTGGTGGCATATGCGGAATAGTAAAAGTCAAAAAAAAACCGTCCCACGGAAAAAGAAGGCCTACCAAGAGCTTCGTTTTTCATTTTACTCTTTTTAAACGTGTTTTCTTGACGATAGGCAAGCCTACTTTAAACCATCTCAGTTCCAACTGTCGGATAAATGTCGGTTACTAAACGGCCTAAGCATAACTTTGCTTTTAATTTTACTCTTCTTAAACGTCACAATACCGACTAGCGCGAAAGAGTCGGTAATCAATTGGCAAAAAAATAAGTTGGAATTTTCTAGACGGTAGGCAAGCCTACTTTAAACCATCTCAGTTCCAACTGTCAGACAGATGTCGGCATTGCCAACTAAAAGAAGTAGTCGGCTCCATGAGTCGGAAAAGTGTCGGAATAAGCACGGTACAGCCGACTGGACCGTAAACCGACTATTCGACCTTTAACCGACTATTATGCGGAAGGCTTGTGCTACTGGGGTAATTATTGTTGTATAATGTAAAAAACTATGTTAGTTAAAAAACTATTTTATCTATTGGCATAAGATAAAACAAGAGTGAAACCGAGTCTTCCTTATCGGTAGATATATTTCAAGGAAGCACTTCTCTTAAGATCAGCTACCATGTAACAACGCTTACTTTTTATCGTGACAAATAAATCTTTTATTATGCACAAACGTTTATTAAAATAATCAAATAGAAAACTACAACATGGTGTCAGAAGTGGGGTAATTTTTATAATTCAGGCCCAACCACCCACTCGCGTATCGTTACAAATATGATGGCCTCCTTCAAAAGTCCGGAACCTTTTACACCTGGGAACAGTCCAGCGGAAGCCTGGGAGGCTTACAAGGAACGCTTCAAAATTTACGCCATTGCCTCAAAACTTAACAAGGAAGAGCATGAACTGCAACTTAATGTATTTCTACACGTCATCGGTACGGATGGACTACGGATTTACAAAACACTCTCGTTTACATCCACCATCGGCAATCGTACACTACAAAACGTCTATGATGCCTTCGACGCCTATTATAAACCATATAAAAACGTAACCTATTCTCGGTACAAGTTCTTTACAACGAAACAAGAGTCAGGCGAACCATTTGATGTCTACCTGACGAAAATCAAAACTCTCGCAGCCCAATGTGATCTGGACAAACCCAACCTGACGGACTCGCTGGTAGCCACCCAGATTGCGATAGGAACGACCAATGCCGAGGTTCGAAAACAACTACTAAAACTAGAACCACTCTCGCTGGGCCAAGCTATAGCCATAGCCCAAGCTGAGGAAACGTCCATGCAGCAGGCCCAAGTAATCAATCCAACAAAATCCATACTCACCTCCTCATACGGACAGCCAGAGCAGGAATATTCTATGGTACATGAAGTGAATAGCCTCACTAACGTCCAACACTGGCGCGACCGCCAATCTACAAGCCAATATCATGCACAACGGGGTCGGCCAAGGACTCGCAACAACAATTACCACCAAATCGCTCCAGACAGGAACAACTTCCGCCCAACCTCGCAATTTCGATCCGCTGTGCCGCCACGACGTCGACCAAGCCAGAATTCTGCATCTTCAGACCCAACCTGCACACGATGCGGTCTGCGACACCTATCACAACAATGTCCCGCAATGGGATCCACATGTCGGGCTTGCGGAGGACCGAACCACTGGTCAACGGTTTGCCGTGCCATCAATGAACTTAATGCTTATCTACCAATTTCCCGTACCACTGACGAAGAACACGGACACAACATCCGACGTGTAGACGAAATAATGTATGACGACAACCACACAATCCAAAATGACGAATTCTTGTACAAAACTTCTCTGACACTACACGCAACATTTGCAAATCTGGAAGATGACCATCTCTGGCGGGCACAACTCATGGTGGCGAATACACCGACTACCTTTAAAATCGATACGGGCTCCCAAGTCAACGTTATTCCGGAAGTACTGTACTCTCGGCTACATCCACGGCCCGCCATGTTAACCCCAAGACACATAATCAAAGCATATTCTGGGCATGCTGTCGAAGTTCTGGGTATGACTCAACTCATCTGCTCCTCAAACCTCGCCTCCATACCGCTCGACTTCTATATAACGCCAAAGGATCAAACTCCCATCATTGGAGCGAGTGCATCTCGAAAACTCGGCCTAATCACAAGATTACCACACAATGAACATAGCGCAATTCCCCCATTCATGGCACTCCAACCTGCCGCTGATATTAGGACTCCACCGCAAGCAACCGCGTCCCTACATTCTTGCACAGTGCCACCTGATGTTGCGACTAGCACGCCACAAGAAATAATGAAGAGATTCCCTGATGTTTTTGACACGGTAGGAAAACTCCCGGGACAACATCACATGAAACTTCGCCCGGATGCGATCCCAACAAGAACACCAGCCCGCAAAATCCCGATCCAACTGATTCCACGGGTTCAAGCCGAAATACAACGCATGGTCGCTGCTCAGGTCATAGTTCCTGTCACCGAACACACAGAATGGCTTCATCCAATGGTAGTGGTTCCCAAACCAGGCAATGACATCCGCATTTGTTTGGATCCGCGCAATTTGAACAAGGCACTATTAAGAGAACACTATCCCATGCCAACATCCCAACAAATCTTCTCTGAGTTATCTGACGCCCAAGTTTTCACCGCATTGGATGCCAAATCGGCCTTTTGGCAAATCGAACTTACACCAGAGAGCTCTCGAATGTGCACCTTTGCAACGCCATTTGGAAATTTCCGATTCACGCGTCTACCCTACGGGATATCCACTGCTTCTGAATACTGCCAAAGGATAATGAATTCTATATTTGGCGATATACCTCGAACACGAATTGCCACAGACGACTTCCTTATACACGGTTCAAACGAAGCAGAACACAACAAAATCCTATATACAGAATTGGAACGGGCGCAAAGAAAAGGACTGATGTTTAATTCCAAAAAGATCCAACTAGCCGTTACCCGCATCAAATATCTCGGTCATATCATATCTCCCAAGGGCGTCGAAACTGATCCGGAGAAGGTTGGAGCGATCAGAGAACTACCACCACCAGCGGACAAACCGGCACTACTAAGATTTCTGGGCATGGTTAACTTCATGGCAAATTATATTTCTGGATATTCCGAACGAACTGCTCCCCTACGGCCTCTTCTCAAGCAAGACACAGTATTTCGATGGGACGAAACCCACCAAGACGCTTATGACGACTTGAAACAAGCCATCACTTAAGCGCCAGTGTTAACATTTTACAATCCCAAACTACATAACACTGTATCCGTCGACGCTAGTCAACATGGAATTGGTGCCGTACTTCTGCAGCAAGGCAAACCTATTGAATACGCGTCGATGACCTTTACATCCGCACAAACGCGCTACGCTCAAATTGAAAAGGAGCTGCTCGCCATATTATATGCATGCGAACACTTTCATTATTATGTGGCAGCCGCCCCACTAACAGTGCAGACAGACCACAAGCCGCTGCTTGCCATTATCCGGAAGCCGTTCCATCTTCTCTCTCCGAGGCTCCAGCGCCTAACATTGCGGTTGGCGCGGTATGACCCGACATTAATTTATGTTCCTGGTACCAAGCTTTTCATCGCTGACGCCCTCTCGAGAGTACCACAACCCAACTGCACAATGACAACGGACTTTTTGGAAGGTCCCGCTGCAACAATATATACTCTGACCACTCTTTCCGATGACCGACTCCGCAAGTTCCAACACGCAACAAATCAAGATCCTGACCTGCAACAGATTCAAAGCTACGTGGAAAATGGCTGGCCCTTGCATCACAAGTCAATCCGTCTTCCTGGCGTAAGGGCATTCTGGGCACTACAGGAGGAAATACACTCACAGAACGGACTCCTATACAGAGGCGATCGTCTGTTGGTTCCGGCAATATTACAAGGAGACACTATGAAGCAGATACACGCCATACATCAAGGTGTTACAGCTTGTCTCGCAAAAGCCAAAATGAATGTATACTGGCCGACAATGACTGCCGACATTACCAGATTTATAGCAAATTGCCCCGTTTGCAAGGAAAGAGAACGCGCAAACACTGCGATGCCTTTACATCCCTTGACAATTCCACCACATCCATGGCACACGGTCTCGTCTGATCTGTTCAAATTCCGCTCTAAAAACTATATTCTTCTGATTGACCACTTTTCGAAATATGTAGAAGCCCAAGAATTGACAACTACGAATGCTGAAGCTGTCATCAAGTTCCTAACACCAAATTTTGCCCGCCATGGCATTCCAAGACGTTTTCAGTCGGACAATGGACCACCCTACTCCTCATACATGTTTACGAAATTTCTCGAAAAATGGGGCGTGGAACAAATCACATCGAGTCCTTATCACCCGCAAAGTAATGGATTAGCAGAGCGCATGGTCCAAACGCTAAAGAGCTACCTAGCTAAATCGCAACCTGAAGGCAAAGACCTCAATCAAATCTTGCTAGAATACCGGACGACTCCATTGGAAAATCTTCTCACACCTGCAGAAATGCTAATGGGGAGAAAACTTCGTAGTCCCATCACAATGAATGACGCATCACTCAACCCGAATTTTCCGACACAAGAAATCATATCTGGACTACAACACAGACAGTTCACCATGCAAAGACATGCTGACAAAAAACCGCATAGAAATCTACGTCCACTCGAGATAGGGGAGAAAGTCTGGTACTTCGTGGGAACACGTTCTTAGAAACCAGCAATAATACTCCAAAAAGCTACCTCCCCAGATTCCTACATCATAGAAACGGAACAAAATCAAATTTTCCGGCGATCAAGAATTCACCTTCGCCCTCAAATTCAACGAAAACCCGACAATCAAAATAAGCCAGAAATTCCGAGAAGGATTAACGCACAAAGATTTCAAAACAACTCATGTGCTAACCTCCTTGAAGAAGCTTTCAACAAAACCCCTAAAGTGGCTCATTATGCGTACAAACCTGTCGCTGTGACAGAGACGACGTCTCCGAGATCTTCCAGTGCATTGACAGATCACTCCCAGCGATCATCTATCCTACCTAATCTTCCTGATATCCATGAATTAAATGCTAACCACCCTTTAGAATCACACATCGTGAACCCATCAAGACAATCCCTGCAAGAGACGTCAACACGTGATGAAACCGGGCCAAGGATGATCCCACAACAAACTGCTCTAATAAAATCTCGACCACCAACCGTACCACCTTTCCCACAAACAATTGTCAAGACACCCACTTCATCGTATGGACGACCATTGAAAACCCCGGCGTGGTTCTCACCTGCATAGACCGTATAAAAAAAAAAAAAAAAAAAAGCTTGTTGTATAATGTAAAAAACTATGTTAGTTAAAAAAATATTTTATCTATTGGCATAAGATAAAACAAGAGTGAAACCGAGTCTTCCTTATCGGTAGATATATTTCAAGGAAGCACTTCTCTTAAGATCAGCTACCATGTAACAACGCGTACTTTTTATCGTGACAAATAAATCCTTTATTATGCACAAACGTTTATTAAGATAATCAAATAGAAAACTACAACAATTCTAAAAAAAAACTTCGCGGTTTCGAACCTGTGCCCTTCCGGGAGTGAGGCGGATGCGATAACCGCAACACTAAAGATATAATATTATTTTTAATCGAAAGAACAGGGTCATGTAATTAAGCAATACGTGAACAAACAAACCCCTCCATAGAAAATGCATTAGACTATACTTTGCAGGCTCGTACCTCTGTTTCTACTGTAGATACGGGGATGTCCTTAGGATATGTTATAGTCCAAATTGTCCCCCATCTAACCATACTAAAACATTGAGCTACGACAAACAGGGGCCGAGATATTAAGCAAAATGTTCGTCAACTTTGGTATCGTCTCACTTATTTTTATTATGTTACTTATGATTTTTGCACTAAACTTTGGAGGCTCATAACTCTTGTTCTACAAGAGATACTGGGATCTCGTTTGGATATGTTATAGTACTCTTTGCTCCCCATACAAGGATACTTTAAACTTGAGGCTACCGCAATATCGTCGTCAACTTACTTTTTGTCTCACTTATTGTTAGAAGGTTACTTTTGATTTTTGAAAATAAACTTTGCAGGCTCGTAACTCTGTTTCTACTGGAGATACGGGGATGTCCTTTGAGTATGTTATAGACCAATTTGTCCTCCATCTAGCCATACTAAGAATTAGGGCTACGACAAACAGTAGTCGAGTAATTAAGCTAATCGTAAACAAACCTACCCCTCCATAGGAAATACATTAGACTAAATTCTGGAGGCTCGTAACTCTGGTTCTACCAGAGATACGGGGATGTAAATAATGTGACCTTGACACAAATGTTCGGATAATTATAAAGGTCTTTGCATGTTCCAAGCACAAAAACAAAACTTCGCGGTTTCGAACCTGTGGCCTTCCGGGAGTGAGTCGGATGCGATAACCGCTACACTAAAGATATGTTATTATTTTTAATCGAAAGAACAGGGTCAAGTAATTAAGCAATACGTTAACAAACAAACCCCTCCATAGAAAATGAATTAGACTATACTTTGCAGGCCCATAACTCTGTGTCTACTAGAGATACCGGGATGTCCTTAGGATATGTTATAGTCCAATTTGTCCCCCATCTAACCATAGTAAAAACATTGAGCTACGACAAACAGGGGCCGAGTAATTATGCTAAACGTAAACAAACAAACTCTCCATAGGAAATGCATTAGACTATACTTTGCAGGCCCATAACTCTGTGTCTACTTGAGATACGGGGATGTCCTTAGGATATGTTATAGTCCAAATTGTCCCCCATCTAACCATACTAAAAACATTGAGCTAGGACAAACAGGGTTCGAGATATTAAGCAAAATGTTCGTCAACTTTGGTATCGTCTCACTTATTTTTATTATGTTACTTATGATTTTTGCACTAAACTTTGGAGGCTCATAACTCTTGTTCTACAAGAGATACTGGGATCTCCTTTGGATATGTTATAGTACTCTTTGCTCTTCATACAAGGATACTTTAAACTTGAGGCTACCTCAATATCGTCGTCAACATATTTTTTGTCTCACTTATTGTTAGAAGGTTACTTTTGATTTTTGAAAATAAACTTTGCAGGCTCGTAACTCTGTTTCTACTGGAGATACGGGGATGTCCTTTGAGTATGTTATAGACCAATTTGTCCCTCATCTAGCCATACTAAGAATTAGGGCTACGACAAACAGTAGTCGAGTAATTAAGCTAATCGTAAACAAACAAACCCCTCCATAGGAAATACATTAGACTAAATTCTGGAGGCTCGTAACTCTGGTTCTACCAGAGATACGGGGATGTAAATAATGTGACCTTGACACAAATGTTCGGATAATTATAAAGGTCTTTGCATGTTCCAAGCAAAAAAACAAAACTTCGCGGTTTCGAACCTGTGGCCTTCCGGGAGTGAGGCGGATGCGATAACCGCGACACTAAAGATATGTTATTATTTTTAATCGAAAGAACAGGGTCAAGAAATTAAGCAATACATTAACAAACAAACCCCTCAATAGAAAATGCATTAGACCATACTTTGCAGGCCCATAACTCTGTGTCTACTAGAGATACCGGGATGTCTTTAGGATATGTTATAGTCCAATTTGTCCCCCATCTAACCATACTAAAAACATTGAGCTACGACAAACAGGGGCCGAGTAATTAAGCTAAACGTAAACAAACAACCCCTCCATAGGAAATGCATTAGACTATACTTTGCAGGCCCATTACTCTGTGTCTACTTGAGATACGGGGATGTCCTTAGGATATGTTATAGTCCAATTTATCCCCCATCTAACCATACTAAAAACTTTGGGCTACGACAAACAGGGGCCGAGTAATTAAGCTAAACGTAAACAAACAACCCCTCCATAGGAAATGCATTAGACTATACTTTGCAGGCTCGTAACTCTGTTTCTACTGGAGATACGGGGATGTCCTTTTAGTATGTTTTATTCCAATTTGTCCCCCATCTAACCATACTAACAACATTGAGCTACGACAAACAGGGGCTGAGATATTAAGCAAAATGTTCGTCAACTTTGGTATCGTCTCACTTATTTTTATTATGTTACTTATGATTTTTGCACTAAACTTTGGAGGCTCATAACTCTTGTTCTACAAGAGATACTGGGATCTCCTTTGGATATGTCATAGTACTCTTTGCTCCCCATACAAGGATACTTTAAACTTGAGGCTACCTCAATATCGTCGTCAACTTATTTTTTGTCTCACTTATTGTTAGAAGGTTACTTTTGATTTTTGAAAATAAACTTTGCAGGCTCGTAACTCTGTTTCTACTGGAGATACGGGGATGTCCTTTGAGTATGTTATAGACCAATTTGTCCCCCATCTAGCCATACTAAGAATTAGGGCTACGACAAACAGTAGTCGAGTAATTAAGCTAATCGTAAACAAACAAACCCCTCCATAGGAAATACATTAGACTAAATTCTGGAGGCTCGTAACTCTGGTTCTACCAGAGATACGGGGATGTAAATAATGTGACTTTGACACAAATGTTCGGATAATTATAAAGGTCTTTGCATGTTCCAAGCAAAAAAAAAAAAAACTTCGCGGTCTCGAACCTGTGGCCTTCCGGGAGTGAGGCGGATGCGATAACCGCTACACTAAAGATATGTTATTATTTTTAATCGAAGGAACAGAGTCAAGTAATTAAGCAATACGTGAACAAACAAACCCCTCCATAGAAAATGCATTAGACTATATTTTGCAGGCTCGTAACTCTGTTTCTACTGGAGATACGGGGATGTCCTTTGAATATGTTATAGACCAATTTGTCCTCCATCTAGCCATACTAAGAATTAGGGCTACGAAAAACAGTAGTCGAGTAATTAAGCTAATCGTAAAGAAACCTACCCCTCCATAGGAAATACATTAGACTAAATTCTGGAGGCTCGTAACTCTGGTTCTACCAGAGATACGGGGATGTAAATAATGTGACCTTGACACAAATGTTCGGATAATTATAAAGGTCTTTGCATGTTCCAAGCAAAAAAACAAAACTTCGCGGTTTCGAACCTGTGGCCTTCCGGGAGTGAGTCGGATGCGATAACCGCTACACTAAAGATATATTATTATTTTTAATCGAAAGAACAGGGTCAAGTAATTAAGCAATACGTTAACAAACAAACCCCTCCATAGAAAATGCATTAGACTATACTTTGCAGGCCCATAACTCTGTGTCTACTAGAGATACCGGGATGTCCTTAGGATATGTTATAGTCCAATTTGTCCCCCATCTAACCATAGTAAAAACATTGAGCCACGACAAACAGGGGCCGAGTAATTAAGCTAAACGTAAACAAACAACCCCTCCATAGGAAATGCATTAGACTATAATTTGCAGGCCCATAACTCTGTGTCTACTAGAGATACGGGGATGTCCTTAGGATATGATATAGTCCAATTTGTCCCCCATCTAGCCATACTAAGAATTAGGGCTACGACAAACAGTAGTCGAGTAATTAAGCAAATAGTAAACAAACAAACCCCTTCATAGGAAATACAATAGACTAAATTCTGGAGGCTCGTAACTCTGGTTCTACCAGAGATACGGGGATGTAATTAATGTGACCTTGACACAAATGTTCGGATAATTATAAAGGTCTTTGCATGTTCCAAGCAAAAAAAAGAAAAACTTCGCGGTTTCGAACCTGTGGCCTTCCGGGAGTGAGGCGGATGCGATAACCGCTACACCAAAGATATGTTATTATTTTTAATCGAAGGAACAGGGTCAAGTAATTAAGCAATACGTGAACAAACAAACCATTCCATAGAAAATGCATTAGACTATACTTTGCAGGCTCGTAACTCTGTTTCTACTGGAGATACGGGGATGTCCTTTGAGTATGTTATAGACCAATTTGTCCCCCATCTAACCATACTAAAAACTTTGGGCTACGACAAACAGGGGCCGAGTACTTAAGCAAAACGTAACGAAACAAACCCACTCCATAGGTTATGCATTAGACTATACTTTGCAGGCTCGTAACTCTGTTTCTACTGGAGATACGAGGATGTCCTTAGGATATGTTATAGTCCAAATTGTCCCCCATCTAACCATACTAAAAACGTTGGGCTACGACAAACAGGGACCGAGTAATTAAGTTAAACGTAAACAAACAACCCCTCCATAGGAAATGCATTAGACAATACTTTGCAGGCTCGTAACTCTGTTTCTACTGGAGGTACGGGGATGTCCTTTGAGTATGTTTTAGTCCAATTTGTCCGTCATCTAACCATACTAAAAACATTGAGCTAGGACAAACAGGGGCCGAGATATTAAGCAAAATGTTCGTCAACTTTGGTATCGTCTCACTTATTTTTATTATGTTACTTATGATTTTTGCACTAAATTTGGAGGCTCATAACTCTTGTTCTACAAGAGATACTGGGATCTCCTTTGGATATGTTATAGTACTCTTTGCTCCCCATACAAGGATACTTTAAACTTGAGGCTACCTCAATATCGTCGTCAACTTATTTTTTGTCTCACTTATTGTTAGAAGGTTACTTTTGATTTTTGAAAATAAACTTTGCAGGCTCGTAACTCTGGTTCTACCAGAGATACGGGGATGTAAATAATGTGACCATGACACAAATATTTGGATAATTATAAAGGTCTTTGCATGTTCCAAGCAAAAAAAAAACTTCGCGGTTTCGAACCTGTGGCCTTGCGGGAGTGAGGCGGATGCGATAACCGCTACAATAAAGATATGTTATTATTTTTAATCGAAAGAACAGGGTCAAGTAATTAAGCAATACGTGAACAAACAAACCCCTCCATAGGAAATGCATTAGACTATGCTTTGCAGGCCCATAACTCTGTGTCTACTAGAGATACGGGGATGTCCTTAGAGTATGTTATAGACCAATTTGTCCCCCATCTAGCCATACTAAGAATTAGGGCTACGACAAACAGTAGTCGAGTAATTAAGCTAATCGTAAACAAACAAACCCCTCCATAGGAAATACATTAGACTAAATTCTGGAGGCTCGTAACTCTGGTTCTACCAGAGATACGGGGATGTAAATAATGTGACCTTGACACAAATGTTCGGATAATTATAAAGGTCTTTGCATGTTCCAAGCAAAAAAACAAAACTTCGCGGTTTCGAACCTGTGGCCTTCCGGGAGTGAGGCGGATGCGATAACCGCTACACTAAAGATATGTTATTATTTTTAATCGAAAGAACAGGGTCAAGTAATTACGCAATACGTGAACAAACAAACCCCTCCATAGAAAATGCATTAGACTATACTTTGCAGGCTCGTAACTCTGTGTCTACTGGAGATACGGGGATGTCCTTTGAGTATGTTATATTCCAATTTGTCCCCCATCTAACTATACTAAAAACATTGAGCTACGACAAACAGTGGCCGAGTAATTAAGCTAAACGTAAACAAACAACCCGTCCAAAGGAAATGCATTAGACTATGCTTTGCAGGCCCATAACTCTGTGTCTACTAGAGATACGGGGATGTCCTTAGGATATGTTATAGTCCAAATTGTCCTTCATCTAACCATACTAAAAACTTTGGGCTACGACAAACAGGGGCCGAGTACTTAAGCAAAACGTAACGAAACAAACCCACTCCATAGGAAATGCATTAGACTATACTTTGCAGGCTCGTAACTCTGTTTCTACTGGAGATACGGGGATGTCCTATAAGTATGTTATAGTCCAATTTGTCCCCCATCTAACCATACTAAAAATAATGAGCTACGACAAACAGGGGCCGAGTAATTAAGCTAAACGTAAACAAACAACCCGTCCATAGGAAATGCATTAGACTATATTTTGCAGGCCCATAACTCTGTGTCTACTAGAGATACGGGGATGTCCTTAGGACATAATATAGTCCAAATTGTCCCCCATCTAACCATACTAAAAACATTGAGCTACGACAAACAAGGGCCGAGATATTAAGCAAAATGTTCGTCAACTTTGGTATCGTCTCACTTATTTTTATTATGTTACTTATGATTTTAGCACTAAACTTTGGAGGCTCATAACTCTTGTTCTACAAGAGATACTGGGATCTCCTTTGGATATGTTATAGTACTCTTTGCTCCCCATACAAGGATACTTTAAACTTGAGGCTACCTCAATATCGTCGTCAACTTATTTTTTGTCTCACTTATTGTTAGAAGGTTACTTTTGATTTTTGAAAATACACTTTGCAGGCTCGTAACTATGTTTCAACTGGAGATACGGGGATGTCCTTTGAGTATGTTATAGACCAATTTGTCCCCCATCTAGCCATACTAAGAAATAGGGCTACGACAAACAGTAGTCGAGTAATTAAGCTAATCGTAAACAAACAAACCCCTCCATAGGAAATACATTAGACTAAATTCTGGAGGCTCGTAACTCTGGTTCTACCAGAGATACGGGGATGTAAATAATGTGACCTTGACACAAATGTTCGGATAATTATAAAGGTCTTTGCATGTTCCAAGCAAAAAAAAAAACTTCGTGGTTTCGAACCTGTGGCCTTCCGGGAGTGAGGCGGATGCGATAACCGCTACACTAAAGATATGTTATTATTTTTAATCGAAAGAACAGGGTCAAGTAATTAAGCACTACGTGAACAAACAAACACCTCCATAGAAAATGCATTAGACTATACTTTGCAGGCTCGTAACTCTGTTTCTACTGTAGATAAGGCGATGTCCTTTGAGTATGTTTTATTCCAATTTGTCCCCCATCTAACCATACTAAAAACATTGAGCTAAGGCAAACAGGGGCCGAGTAATTAAGCTAAACGTAAACAAACAACCCGTCCAAAGGAAATGCATTAGACTATGCTTTGCAGGCCCATAACTCTGTGTCTACTAGAGATACGGGGATGTCCTTAGGATATGTTATAGTCCAAATTGTCCTTCATCTAACCATACTAAAAACTTTGGGCTACGACAAACAGGGGCCGAGTACTTAAGCAAAACGTAACGAAACAAACCCCCTCCATAGGAAATGCATTAGACTATACGTTGCAGGCTCGTAACTCTGTTTCTACTGGAGATACGGGGATGTCCTATGAGTATGTTATAGTCCAATTTGTCCCCCATCTAACCATACTAAAAATAATGAGCTACGACAAACAGGGGCCGAGTAATTAAGCTAAACGTAAACAAACAACCCGTCCATAGGAAATGCATTAGACTATATTTTCCAGTGCCCATAACTCTGTGTCTACTGTGTCTACTAGAGATACGCGGATTTTCTTAGGATATGTTATAGTCCAAATTGTCCTTCATCTAACCATACTAAAAACTTTGGGCTACGACAAACAGGGGCCGAGTACTTAAGCAAAACGTAACGAAACAAACCCCCTCCATAGGAAATGCATTAGACTATACTTTGCAGGCTCGTAACTCTGTTTCTACTGGAGATACGGGGATGTCCTATGAGTATGTTATAGTCCAATTTGTCCCCCATCTAACCATACTAAAAATAATGACCTACGACAAACAGGGGCCGAGTAATTAAGCTAAACGTAAACAAACAACCCGTCCATAGGAAATGCATTAGACTATATTTTGCAGGCCCATAACTCTGTTTCTGCTAGAGATACGGGGATGTCCTTAGGATCTGTTATAGTCCAAATTGTCCCCCATCTAACCATACTAAAAACATTGAGCTACGACAAACAGGGGCCGAGATGTTAAGCAAAATGTTCGTCAACTTTGGTATCGTCTCACTTATTTTTATTATGTTACTTATGATTTTTGCACTAAACTTTGGAGGCTCATAACTCTCTTTCTACAAGAGATACTGGGATCTCCTTTGGATATGTTATAGTACTCTTTGATCCCCATACAAGGATACTTTAAACTTGAGGCTACCTCAATATCGTCGTCAACTTATTTTTTGTCTCACTTATTGTTAGAAGGTTACTTTTGATTTTTGAAAATAAAGTTTGCAGGGTCGTAACTCTGGTTCTACCAGAGATACGGGGATGTAAATAATGTGACCTTGACACAAATGTTCGGATAATTATAAAGGTCTTTGCATGTTCCAAGCAAAAAAAAAACTTCGCGGTTTCGAACCTGTGGCCTTCCGGGAGTGAGGCGGATGCGATAACCGCTACACTAAAGATATGTTATTATTCTAATCGAAAGAACAGGGTCAAGTAATTAAGCAATACGTGAACAAACAAACCCCTCCATAGAAAATGCATTAGACTATACTTTGCAGGCCCATAACTCTGTGTCTACTAGAGATACCGGGATGTCCTTAGGATATGTTATAGTCCAATTTGTCCTTCATCTAACCATACTAAAAACTTTGGGCTACGACAAACAGGGGCCGAGTACTTAAGCAAAACGTAAAGAAACAAACCCCCTCCATAGGAAATGAGTTAGACTATACTTTGCAGGCTCGTAACTCTGTTTCTACTGGAGATACGGGGATGTCCTTTGCGTATTTTATAGTCCAATTTGTCCCCCATCTAACCATACTAAAAACATTGAGCTACGACAAACAGGGGCCGAGTAATTAAGCTAAACGTAAACAAACAACCCGTCCATAGGAAATGCATTAGACTATACTTTGCAGGCCCATAACTCTGTGTCTACATGAGATACGGGGATGTCCTTAGGATATGATATAGTCCAATTTGTCCCCCATCTAACCATACTAAAAACATTGAGCTATGACAAACAGGAGCCGAGATATTAAGCAAAATGTTCGTCAACTTTGGTATCGTCTCACTTATTTTTATTATGTTACTTATGATTTTTGCACTAAACTTTGGAGGCTCATAATTAACTCTTGTTCTACAAGAGATACTGGGATCTCCTTTGGATATGTTATAGTACTCATTGCTCCCCATACAAGGATACTTTAAACTTGAGGCTACCTCAATATCGTCGTCAACTTAATTTTTGTCTCACTTATTGTCAGAAGGTTACTTTTGATTTTTGAAAATATACTTTGCAGGCTCGTAACTCTGTTTCTACTGGAGATACGGGGATGTCCTTTGAGTATGTTATAGACCAATTTGTCCTTCATCTAGCCATACTAAGAATTAGGGCTATGACAAACAGTAGTCGAGTAATTAAGCTAATCGTATACAAACAAACCCCTCCATAGGAAATACATTAGACTAAATTCTGGAGGCTCGTAACTCTGGTTCTACCAGAGATACGGGGATGCAAATAATGTGACCTTGACACAAATGTTCGGATAATTATAAAGGTCTTTGCATGTTCCAAGCAAAAAAAAAACTTCGTGGTTTCGAACCTTTGGCCTTCCGAGAGTGAGGCGGATGCGATAACCGCTACACTAAAGATATGTTATTATTTTTAATCGAAAGAACAGGGTCAAGTAATTAAGCAATACGTGAACAAACAAACCCCTCCATAGAAAATGCATTAGACTATACTTTGCAGGCTCGTAACTCTGTTTCTACTGGAGATACGGGGATGTCCTTTGAGTATGTTATAGTCCAATTTGTCCCCCATCTAACCATACTAAAAACATTGAGCTACGACAAACAGTAGTCGAGTAATTAAGCTAATCGTAAACAAACAAACCCCTCCATAGGAAATGCATTAGACTATACTTTGCAGGCCCATAACTATGTGTCTACTAAAGATAAGGGGATGTCCTTAGGATATGCTATAGTCCAAATTGTCCCCCATCTAACCATACTAAAAATATTGAGCTACGACAAACAAGGGCCGAGATATTAAGCAAAATGTTCGTCAACTTTGGTATCGTCTCACTTATTTTTATTATGTTACTTATGATTTTTGCACTAAACTTTGGAGGCTCATAGCTCTTGTTCTACAAGAGATACTGGGATCTCCTTTGGATATGATATAGTACTCTTTGCTCCCCATACAAGGATACTTTAAAACTTGAGGCTACCTCAATATCGTCGTCAACTTATTTTTTGTCTCACTTATTGTTAGAAGGTTACTTTTGATTTTTGAAAATAAACTTTGCAGGCTCGTAACTCTGGTTCTACCAGAGATACGGGGATGTAAATAATGTGACCTTGACACAAATGTTCGGATAGTTATAAAGGTCTTTGCATGTTCCAAGCAAAAAAAAAAAAACTTCGCGGTTTCGAACCTGTGGCCTTCCGGGAGTGAGGCGGATGCGATAACCGCTACACTAAAGATTTGTTATTATTTTTAATCGAAAGAACAGGGTCAAGTAATTAAGCAATACGTGAACAAACAAACCCCTCCATATAAAATGCATTAGACTATATTTTGCAGTCTCGTAAATCTGTTTCTACTGTAGATACGGGGATGTCCTTTGAGTATGTTATAGTCCAATTTGTCCCCCATCTAACCATACTAAAAACATTGAGCTACGACAAACAGTAGTCGAGTAATTAAGCTAATCGTAAACAAACAAACCCCTCCATAGGAAATCCATTAGACTAAATTCTGGAGGCTCGTAACTCTGGTTCTACCAGAGATACGGGGATGTAAATAATGTGACCTTGACACAAATGTTCGGATAATTATAAAAAAAAACTTCGCGGTTTCGAACCTGTGGCCTTCCGGGAGTGAGGCGGATGCGATAACCGCTACGCTAAAGATATGTTATTATTTTTAATCGAAAGAACAGGGTCAAGTAATTAAGCAATACATGAACAAACAAACCCCTCCATAGAAAATGCATTAGACTATACTTTGCAGGCTCGTAACTCTGTTTCTACTGTAGATACGGCGAAGTCCTTTGAGTATGTTATATTCCAATTTGTCCCCCATCTAACCATACTAAAAACATTGAGCTACGAAAAACAGGGGCCGAGTAATTAAGCTAAACGTAAACAAACAACCCGTCCAAAGGAAATGCATTAGACTATGCTTTGCAGGCCCATAACTCTGTGTTTACTAGAGATACGGGGATATCCTTAGGATATGTTATAGTTCAAATTGTCCCCCATCTAATCATACTAAAAACATTGAGCTACGACAAACAGGGGCCGAGATATTAAGCAAAATGTTCGTCAACTTTGGTATCGTCTCACTTATTTTTATTATGTTACTTATGATTTTTGCACTAAACTTTGGAGGCTCATAGCTCTTGTTCTACAAGAGATACTGGGATCTCCTTTGGATATGATATAGTACTCTTTGCTCCCCATACAAGGATACTTTAAAACTTGAGGCTACCTCAATATCGTCGTCAACTTATTTTTTGTCTCACTTATTGTTAGAAGGTTACTTTTGATTTTTGAAAATAAACTTTGCAGGCTCGTAACTCTGGTTCTACCAGAGATACGGGGATGTAAATAATGTGACCTTGACACAAATGTTCGGATAGTTATAAAGGTCTTTGCATGTTCCAAGCAAAAAAAAAAAAACTTCGCGGTTTCGAACCTGTGGCCTTCCGGGAGTGAGGCGGATGCGATAACCGCTACACTAAAGATTTGTTATTATTTTTAATCGAAAGAACAGGGTCAAGTAATTAAGCAATACGTGAACAAACAAACCCCTCCATATAAAATGCATTAGACTATATTTTGCAGTCTCGTAAATCTGTTTCTACTGTAGATACGGGGATGTCCTTTGAGTATGTTATAGTCCAATTTGTCCCCCATCTAACCATACTAAAAACATTGAGCTACGACAAACAGTAGTCGAGTAATTAAGCTAATCGTAAACAAACAAACCCCTCCATAGGAAATCCATTAGACTAAATTCTGGAGGCTCGTAACTCTGGTTCTACCAGAGATACGGGGATGTAAATAATGTGACCTTGACACAAATGTTCGGATAATTATAAAAAAAAACTTCGCGGTTTCGAACCTGTGGCCTTCCGGGAGTGAGGCGGATGCGATAACCGCTACGCTAAAGATATGTTATTATTTTTAATCGAAAGAACAGGGTCAAGTAATTAAGCAATACATGAACAAACAAACCCCTCCATAGAAAATGCATTAGACTATACTTTGCAGGCTCGTAACTCTGTTTCTACTGTAGATACGGCGAAGTCCTTTGAGTATGTTATATCCAATTTGTCCCCCATCTAACCATACTAAAAACATTGAGCTACGAAAAACAGGGGCCGAGTAATTAAGCTAAACGTAAACAAACAACCCGTCCAAAGGAAATGCATTAGACTATGCTTTGCAGGCCCATAACTCTGTGTTTACTAGAGATACGGGGATATCCTTAGGATATGTTATAGTTCAAATTGTCCCCCATCTAATCATACTAAAAACATTGAGCTACGACAAACAGGGGCCGAGATATTAAGCAAAATGTTCGTCAACTTTGGTATCGTCTCACTTATTTTTATTATGTTACTTATGATTTTTGCACTAAACTTTGGAGGCTCATAACTCTTGTTCTACAAGAGATACTGGGATCTCCTTTGGATATGTTATAGTACTCTTTGCTCCCCATACAAGGATACTTTAAACTTGAGGCTACCTCAATATCGTCGTCAACTTACTTTTTGTCTCACTTATTGTTAGAAGGTTACTTTTGATTTTGAAAATAAACTTTGCAGGCTCGTAACTCTGTTTCTACTGGAGATACGGGGATGTCCTTTGAGTATGTTATAGACCAATTTGTCCCCCATCTAGCCATACTAAGAATTAGGGCTACGACAAACAGTAGTCGAGTAATTAAGCTAATAGTAAACAAACAAACCCCTCCATAGGAAATACATTAGACTAAATTCTGGAGGCTCGTAACTCTGGTTTTACCAGAGATACGGGGATGTAAATAATGTGACCTTGACACAAATGTTCGGATAATTATAAAGGTCTTTGCATGTTCCAAGCAAAAAAAAAACTTCGCGGTTTCGAACCTGTGGCCTTCCGGGAGTGAGGCGGATGCGATAACCGCTACACTAAAGATATGTTATTGTTTTTAATCGAAAGAACAGGGTCAAGTAATTAAGCAATACGTGAACAAGCAAACTCCTCCATAGAAAATGCATTAGACTATACTTTGCAGGCTCGTAACTCTGTTTCTACTGGAGATACGGGGATGTCCTATGAGTATGTTATAGTCCAATTTGTCCCCCATCTAACCATACTAAAAATAATGAGCTACGACAAACAGGGGCCGAGTAATTAAGCTAAACGTAAACAAACAACCCGTCCATAGGAAATGCATTAGACTATATTTTCCAGTGCCCATAACTCTGTGTCTACTGTGTCTACTAGAGATACGGGGATTTTCTTAGGATATGTTATAGTCCAAATTGTCCTTCATCTAACCATACTAAAAACTTTGGGCTACGACAAACAGGGGCCGAGTACTTAAGCAAAACGTAACGAAACAAACCCCCTCCATAGGAAATGCATTAGACTATACTTTGCAGGCTCGTAACTCTGTTTCTACTGGAGATACGGGGATGTCCTATGAGTATGTTATAGTCCAATTTGTCCCCCATCTAACCATACTAAAAATAATGACCTACGACAAACAGGGGCCGAGTAATTAAGCTAAACGTAAACAAACAACCCGTCCATAGGAAATGCATTAGACTATATTTTGCAGGCCCATAACTCTGTTTCTGCTAGAGATACGGGGATGTCCTTAGGATCTGTTATAGTCCAAATTGTCCCCCATCTAACCATACTAAAAACATTGAGCTACGACAAACAGGGGCCGAGATGTTAAGCAAAATGTTCGTCAACTTTGGTATCGTCTCACTTATTTTTATTATGTTACTTATGATTTTTGCACTAAACTTTGGAGGCTCATAACTCTCTTTCTACAAGAGATACTGGGATCTCCTTTGGATATGTTATAGTACTCTTTGATCCCCATACAAGGATACTTTAAACTTGAGGCTACCTCAATATCGTCGTCAACTTATTTTTTGTCTCACTTATTGTTAGAAGGTTACTTTTGATTTTTGAAAATAAAGTTTGCAGGGTCGTAACTCTGGTTCTACCAGAGATACGGGGATGTAAATAATGTGACCTTGACACAAATGTTCGGATAATTATAAAGGTCTTTGCATGTTCCAAGCAAAAAAAAAACTTCGCGGTTTCGAACCTGTGGCCTTCCGGGAGTGAGGCGGATGCGATAACCGCTACACTAAAGATATGTTATTATTCTAATCGAAAGAACAGGGTCAAGTAATTAAGCAATACGTGAACAAACAAACCCCTCCATAGAAAATGCATTAGACTATAATTTGCAGGCCCATAACTCTGTGTCTACTAGAGATACCGGGATGTCCTTAGGATATGTTATAGTCCAATTTGTCCTTCATCTAACCATACTAAAAACTTTGGGCTACGACAAACAGGGGCCGAGTACTTAAGCAAAACGTAAAGAAACAAACCCCCTCCATAGGAAATGAGTTAGACTATACTTTGCAGGCTCGTAACTCTGTTTCTACTGGAGATACGGGGATGTCCTTTGCGTATTTTATAGTCCAATTTGTCCCCCATCTAACCATACTAAAAACATTGAGCTACGACAAACAGGGGCCGAGTAATTAAGCTAAACGTAAACAAACAACCCGTCCATAGGAAATGCATTAGACTATACTTTGCAGGCCCATAACTCTGTGTCTACATGAGATACGGGGATGTCCTTAGGATATGATATAGTCCAATGTGTCCCCCATCTAACCATACTAAAAACATTGAGCTATGACAAACAGGAGCCGAGATATTAAGCAAAATGTTCGTCAACTTTGGTATCGTCTCACTTATTTTTATTATGTTACTTATGATTTTTGCACTAAACTTTGGAGGCTCATAATTAACTCTTGTTCTACAAGAGATACTGGGATCTCCTTTGGATATGTTATAGTACTCATTGCTCCCCATACAAGGATACTTTAAACTTGAGGCTACCTCAATATCGTCGTCAACTTAATTTTTGTCTCACTTATTGTCAGAAGGTTACTTTTGATTTTTGAAAATATACTTTGCAGGCTCGTAACTCTGTTTCTACTGGAGATACGGGGATGTCCTTTGAGTATGTTATAGACCAATTTGTCCTTCATCTAGCCATACTAAGAATTAGGGCTATGACAAACAGTAGTCGAGTAATTAAGCTAATCGTATACAAACAAACCCCTCCATAGGAAATACATTAGACTAAATTCTGGAGGCTCGTAACTCTGGTTCTACCAGAGATACGGGGATGCAAATAATGTGACCTTGACACAAATGTTCGGATAATTATAAAGGTCTTTGCATGTTCCAAGCAAAAAAAAAACTTCGTGGTTTCGAACCTTTGGCCTTCCGAGAGTGAGGCGGATGCGATAACCGCTACACTAAAGATATGTTATTATTTTTAATCGAAAGAACAGGGTCAAGTAATTAAGCAATACGTGAACAAACAAACCCCTCCATAGAAAATGCATTAGACTATACTTTGCAGGCTCGTAACTCTGTTTCTACTGGAGATACGGGGATGTCCTTTGAGTATGTTATAGTCCAATTTGTCCCCCATCTAACCATACTAAAAACATTGAGCTACGACAAACAGTAGTCGAGTAATTAAGCTAATCGTAAACAAACAAACCCCTCCATAGGAAATGCATTAGACTATACTTTGCAGGCCCATAACTATGTGTCTACTAAAGATAAGGGGATGTCCTTAGGATATGCTATAGTCCAAATTGTCCCCCATCTAACCATACTAAAAATATTGAGCTACGACAAACAAGGGCCGAGATATTAAGCAAAATGTTCGTCAACTTTGGTATCGTCTCACTTATTTTTATTATGTTACTTATGATTTTTGCACTAAACTTTGGAGGCTCATAGCTCTTGTTCTACAAGAGATACTGGGATCTCCTTTGGATATGATATAGTACTCTTTGCTCCCCATACAAGGATACTTTAAAACTTGAGGCTACCTCAATATCGTCGTCAACTTATTTTTTGTCTCACTTATTGTTAGAAGGTTACTTTTGATTTTTGAAAATAAACTTTGCAGGCTCGTAACTCTGGTTCTACCAGAGATACGGGGATGTAAATAATGTGACCTTGACACAAATGTTCGGATAGTTATAAAGGTCTTTGCATGTTCCAAGCAAAAAAAAAAAACTTCGCGGTTTCGAACCTGTGGCCTTCCGGGAGTGAGGCGGATGCGATAACCGCTACACTAAAGATTTGTTATTATTTTTAATCGAAAGAACAGGGTCAAGTAATTAAGCAATACGTGAACAAACAAACCCCTCCATATAAAATGCATTAGACTATATTTTGCAGTCTCGTAAATCTGTTTCTACTGTAGATACGGGGATGTCCTTTGAGTATGTTATAGTCCAATTTGTCCCCCATCTAACCATACTAAAAACATTGAGCTACGACAAACAGTAGTCGAGTAATTAAGCTAATCGTAAACAAACAAACCCCTCCATAGGAAATCCATTAGACTAAATTCTGGAGGCTCGTAACTCTGGTTCTACCAGAGATACGGGGATGTAAATAATGTGACCTTGACACAAATGTTCGGATAATTATAAAAAAAAACTTCGCGGTTTCGAACCTGTGGCCTTCCGGGAGTGAGGCGGATGCGATAACCGCTACGCTAAAGATATGTTATTATTTTTAATCGAAAGAACAGGGTCAAGTAATTAAGCAATACATGAACAAACAAACCCCTCCATAGAAAATGCATTAGACTATACTTTGCAGGCTCGTAACTCTGTTTCTACTGTAGATACGGCGAAGTCCTTTGAGTATGTTATATTCCAATTTGTCCCCCATCTAACCATACTAAAAACATTGAGCTACGAAAAACAGGGGCCGAGTAATTAAGCTAAACGTAAACAAACAACCCGTCCAAAGGAAATGCATTAGACTATGCTTTGCAGGCCCATAACTCTGTGTTTACTAGAGATACGGGGATATCCTTAGGATATGTTATAGTTCAAATTGTCCCCCATCTAATCATACTAAAAACATTGAGCTACGACAAACAGGGGCCGAGATATTAAGCAAAATGTTCGTCAACTTTGGTATCGTCTCACTTATTTTTATTATGTTACTTATGATTTTTGCACTAAACTTTGGAGGCTCATAACTCTTGTTCTACAAGAGATACTGGGATCTCCTTTGGATATGTTATAGTACTCTTTGCTCCCCATACAAGGATACTTTAAACTTGAGGCTACCTCAATATCGTCGTCAACTTACTTTTTGTCTCACTTATTGTTAGAAGGTTACTTTTGATTTTGAAAATAAACTTTGCAGGCTCGTAACTCTGTTTCTACTGGAGATACGGGGATGTCCTTTGAGTATGTTATAGACCAATTTGTCCCCCATCTAGCCATACTAAGAATTAGGGCTACGACAAACAGTAGTCGAGTAATTAAGCTAATCGTAAACAAACAAACCCCTCCATAGGAAATACATTAGACTAAATTCTGGAGGCTCGTAACTCTGGTTTTACCAGAGATACGGGGATGTAAATAATGTGACCTTGACACAAATGTTCGGATAATTATAAAGGTCTTTGCATGTTCCAAGCAAAAAAAAAACTTCGCGGTTTCGAACCTGTGGCCTTCCGGGAGTGAGGCGGATGCGATAACCGCTACACTAAAGATATGTTATTGTTTTTAATCGAAAGAACAGGGTCAAGTAATTAAGCAATACGTGAACAAGCAAACTCCTCCATAGAAAATGCATTAGACTATACTTTGCAGGCTCGTAACTCTGTTTCTACTGTAGATACGGGGATGTCCTTTGAGTATGTTATAGTCCAATTTGTCCCCCATCTAACCATACTAAAAACATTGAGCTACGACAAACAGGAGCCGAGATATTAAGCAAAATGTTCGTCAACTTTGGTATCGTCTCACTTATTTTTATTATGTTACTTATGATTTTTGCACTAAACTTTGGAGGCTCATAATTAACTCTTGTTCTACAAGAGATACTGGGATCTCCTTTGGATATGTTATAGTACTCTTTGCTCCCCATACAAGGATACTTTAAACTTGAGGCTACCTCAATATCGTCGTCAACTTAATTTTTGTCTCACTTATTGTTAGAAGGTTACTTTTGATTTTTGAAAATATACTTTGCAGGCTCGTAACTCTGTTTCTACTGGAGATACGGGGATGTCCTTTGAGTATGTTATAGACCAATTTGTCCTTCATCTAGCCATACTAAGAATTAGGGCTATGACAAACAGTAGTCGAGTAATTAAGCTAATCGTATACAAACAAACCCCTCCATAGGAAATACATTAGACTAAATTCTGGAGGCTCGTAACTCTGGTTCTACCAGAGATACGGGGATGTAAATAATGTGACCTTGACACAAATGTTCGGATAATTATAAAGGTCTTTGCATGTTCCAAGCAAAAAAAAAAAAACTTCGTGGTTTCGAACCTGTGGCCTTCCGAGAGTGAGGCGGATGCGATAACCGCTACACTAAAGATATGTTATTATTTTTAATCGAAAGAACAGGGTCAAGTAATTAAGCAATACGTGAACAAACAAACCCCTCCATAGAAAATGCATTAGACTATACTTTGCAGGCTCGTAACTCTGTTTCTACTGTAGATACGGGGATGTCCTTTGAGTATGTTATAGTCCAATTTGTCCCCCATCTAACCATACTAAAAACATTGAGCTACGACAAACAGGAGCCGAGATATTAAGCAAAATGTTCGTCAACTTTGGTATCGTCTCACTTATTTTTATTATGTTACTTATGATTTTTGCACTAAACTTTGGAGGCTCATAATTAACTCTTGTTCTACAAGAGATACTGGGATCTCCTTTGGATATGTTATAGTACTCTTTGCTCCCCATACAAGGATACTTTAAACTTGAGGCTACCTCAATATCGTCGTCAACTTAATTTTTGTCTCACTTATTGTTAGAAGGTTACTTTTGATTTTTGAAAATATACTTTGCAGGCTCGTAACTCTGTTTCTACTGGAGATACGGGGATGTCCTTTGAGTATGTTATAGACCAATTTGTCCTTCATCTAGCCATACTAAGAATTAGGGCTATGACAAACAGTAGTCGAGTAATTAAGCTAATCGTATACAAACAAACCCCTCCATAGGAAATACATTAGACTAAATTCTGGAGGCTCGTAACTCTGGTTCTACCAGAGATACGGGGATGTAAATAATGTGACCTTGACACAAATGTTCGGATAATTATAAAGGTCTTTGCATGTTCCAAGCAAAAAAAAAAAACTTCGTGGTTTCGAACCTGTGGCCTTCCGAGAGTGAGGCGGATGCGATAACCGCTACACTAAAGATATGTTAATCGAAAGAACAGGGTCAAGTAATTAAGCAATACGTGAACAAACAAACCCCTCCATAGAAAATGCATTAGACTATACTTTGCAGGCTCGTAACTCTGTTTCTACTGTAGATACGGGGATGTCCTTTGAGTATGTTATAGTCCAATTTGTCCCCCATCTAACCATACTAAAAACATTGAGCTACGACAAACAGGAGCCGAGATATTAAGCAAAATGTTCGTCAACTTTGGTATCGTCTCACTTATTTTTATTATGTTACTTATGATTTTTGCACTAAACTTTGGAGGCTCATAATTAACTCTTGTTCTACAAGAGATACTGGGATCTCCTTTGGATATGTTATAGTACTCTTTGCTCCCCATACAAGGATACTTTAAACTTGAGGCTACCTCAATATCGTCGTCAACTTAATTTTTGTCTCACTTATTGTTAGAAGGTTACTTTTGATTTTTGAAAATATACTTTGCAGGCTCGTAACTCTGTTTCTACTAAAGATACGGGGATGTCCTTTGAGTATGTTATAGACCAATTTGTCCTTCATCTAGCCATACTAAGAATTAGGGCTATGACAAACAGTAGTCGAGTAATTAAGCTAATCGTATACAAACAAACCCCTCCATAGGAAATACATTAGACTAAATTCTGGAGGCTCGTAACTCTGGTTCTACCAGAGATACGGGGATGTAAATAATGTGACCTTGACACAAATGTTCGGATAATTATAAAGGTCTTTGCATGTTCCAAGCAAAAAAAAAAAAACTTCGTGGTTTCGAACCTGTGGCCTTCCGAGAGTGAGGCGGATGCGATAATCGCTACACTAAAGATATGTTATTATTTTTAATCGAAAGAACAGGGTCAAGTAATTAAGCAATACGTGAACAAACAAACCCCTCCATAGAAAATGCATTAGACTATACTTTGCAGGCTCGTAACTCTGTTTCTACTGGAGATACGGGGATGTCCTTTGAGTATGTTATAGTCCAATTTGTCCCCCATCTAACCATACTAAAAACATTTAGCTACGACAAACAGTAGTCGAGTAATTAAGCTAATCGTAAACAAACAAACCCCTCCATAGGAAATGCATTAGACTATACTTTGCAGGCCCATAACTATGTGTCTACTAAAGATAAGGGGATGTCCTTAGGATATGCTATAGTCCAAATTGTCCCCCATCTAACCATACTAAAAATATTGAGCTACGACAATCAAGGGCCGAGATATTAAGCAAAATGTTCGTCAACTTTGTTATCGTCTCACTTATTTTAATTATGTTACTTATGATTTTTGCACTAAACTTTGGAGGCTCATAACTCTTGTTCTACAAGAGATACTGGGATCTCCTTTGGATATGTTATAGTACTCTTTGCTCCCCATACAAGGATACTTTAAAACTTGAGGCTACCTCAATATCGTCGTCAACTTATTTTTTGTCTCACTTATTGTTAGAAGGTTACTTTTGATTTTTGAAAATAAACTTTGCAGGCTCGTAACTCTGTTTCTACTGGAAATACGGGGATGTCCTTTGAGAATGTTATAGACCAATTTGTCCCCCATCTAGCCATACTAAGAATTAGGGCTACGACAAACAGTAGTCGAGTAATTAAGCTAATCGTAAACAAACAGACCCCTCCATAGGAAATACATTAGACTAAATTCTGGAGGCTCGTAACTCTGGTTCTACCAGAGATACGGGGATGTAAATAATGTGACCTTGACACAAATGTTCGGATAATTATAAAAAAAAACTTCGCGGTTTCGAACCTTTGGCCTTCCGGGAGTGAGGCGGATGCGATAACCGCTACGCTAAATATATGTTATTATTTTTAATCGAAAGAACAGGGTCAAGTAATTAAGCAATACATGAACAAACAAACCCCTCCATAGAAAATGCATTAGACTATACTTTGCAGGCTCGTAACTCTGTTTCTACTGTAGATACGGCGATGTCCTTTGAGTATGTTATATTCCAATTTGTCCCCCATCTAACCATACTAAAAACATTGAGCTACGAAAAACAGGGGCCGAGTAATTAAGCTAAACGTAAACAAACAACCCGTCCAAAGGAAATGCATTAGACTAAATTCTGGAGGCTCGTAACTCTGGTTCTACCAGAGATACGGGGATGTAAATAATGTGACCTTGACACAAATGTTCGGATAATTATAAAGGTCTTTGCATGTTCCAAGCAAAAAAAAAAAAACTTCGCGGTTTCGAACCTGTGGCCTTCCGGGAGTGAGGCGGATGCGATAACTGCTACACTAAAGATATGTTATTATTTTTAATCGAAAGAACAGGGTCAAGTAATTAAGCAATACGTGAACAAACAAACCCCTCCTTAGAAAATGCATTAGACTATAATTTGCAGGCTCGTAACTCTGTTTCTACTGTAGATACGGGGATGTCCTTTGAGTATGTTACAGTCCAATTTGTCCCCCATCTAACCATACTAAAAACATTGAGCCACGACAAACAGGGTCCGAGTAATTAAGCTAAACGTAAACAAACAACCCGTCCATAGGAAATGCATTAGACTATACTTTAAGGCCCATAACTCTGTGTCTACTAGAGATACGGGGATGTCCTTAGGGTATGATATAGTCCAAATTGTCCCCCATCTAACCATACTAAAAACTTTGGGCTACGACAAACAGGGGCCGAGTAATTAAGCTAAACGTAAACAAACAACCCCTCCATAGGAAATGCATTAGACTATACTTTGCAGGCTCGTAACTCTGTTTCTACTGGAGATACGGGGATGTCCTTTGAATATGTTTTAGTCCAATTTGTCCCCCATCTAACCATACGAAAGACATTGAGCTACGACAAGAGTTATGAGCCGCCAAAGTTTAGTGCAAAAATCATAAGTAACATAATAAAAATAAGTGAGACGATACCAAAGTTGACGAACATTTTGCTTAATATCTCGGCCCCTGTTTGTCGTAGCTCAATGTTTTTGTATGGTTAGATGGGGGACAAATTGGACTAAAACATACTCAAAGGACATACCCGTATCTCCAGTAGAAACAGATTTACGAGCCTGCAAAGTATAGTCTAATGCATTTCCTATGGAGGGGTTGTTTGTTTACGTTTAGCCTAATTACTGGGCCCCTGTTTGTCGTAGCCCAAAGTTTTTAGTATGGTTAGATGGGGGACAATTTGGACTATATCATATCCTAAGGACATCCCCGTATCTCTAGTAGACACAGAGTTATGGGCCTGCAAAGTATAGTCTAATGCATTTCCTATGGACGGGTTGTTTGTTTACGTTTAGCTTAATTACTCGGCCCCTGTTTGTCGTAGCTCAATGTTTTTAGTGTGGTTAGATGGGGGACAAATTGGACTGTAACATACTCAAAGGACATCCCCGTATCTACAGTAGAAACAGAGTTACGAGCCTGCAAAGTATAGTCTAATGCATTTTCTATGGAGGGGTTTGTTTGTTCACGTATTGCTTAATTACTTGACCCTGTTCTTTCGATTAAAAATAATAACATATCTTTAGTGTAGCGGTTATCGCATCCGCCTCACTCCCGGAAGGCCACAGGTTGGAAACCGCGAAGTTTTTTTTTATAATTATCCGAACATTTGTGTCAAGGTCACATTATTTACATCCCCGTATCTCTGGTAGAACCAGAGTTACCAGCCTCCAGAATTTAGTCTAATGTATTTCCTATGGAGGGGTTTGTTTGTTTACGATTAGCTTAATTACTCGACTACTGTTTGTCGAAGCCCTAATTCTTAGTATGGCTAGATGGGGGACAAATTGGTCTATAACATACTCAAAGGACATCCCCGTATCTCCAGTAGAAACAGAGTTACGAGCCTGCAAAGTTTATTTTCAAAAATCAAAAGTAACCTTCTAACAATAAGTGAGACAAAAAATAAGTTGACGACGATATCGAGGTAGCCTCAAGTTTAAAGTATCCTTGTATGGGGAGCAAAGAGTACTATAACATATCCAAAGGAGATCCCAGTATCTCTTGTAGAACAAGAGTTATGAGCCTCCAAAGTTTAGTGCAAAAATCATAAGTAACATAATAAAAATAAGTGAGACGATACCAAAAATGACGAACATTTTGCTTAATATCTCGGCCCCTGTTTGTCGTAGCTCAATGTTTTTAGTATGGTTAGATGGGGGACAAATTGGACTATAACATACTCAAAGGACATCCCCGTATCTCCAGTAGAAACAGAGTTACGAGCCTGCAAAGTATAGTCTAATGCATTTCCTATGGAGGGGGTTTGTTTCGTTACGTTTTGCTTAAGTACTCGGCCCCTGTTTGTCGTAGCCCAAAGTTTTTAGTATGGTTAGATGGGGGACAATTTGGACTATAACATATCCTAAGGACATCCCCGTATCTCTAGTAGACACAGAGTTATGGGCCTGCAAAGTATAGTCTAATGCATTTCCTATGGAGGGGTTTGTTTGTTTACGATTAGCTTAATTACTCGACTGCTGTTTGTCGTAGCTCAATGTTTTTAGTATGGTTAGATGGGGGACAAATTGGACTATAACATACTCAAAGGACGTCCCCGTATCTCCAGTAGAAACAGAGTTACGAGCCTGCAAAGTATAGTCTAATGCATTTCCTATGGAGGGGGTTTGTTTCGTTACGTTTTGCTTAAGTACTCGGCCCCTGTTTGTCGTAGCCCAAAGTTTTTAGAATGGTTAGATGGGGGACAATTTGGACTATAACATATCCTAAGGACATCCCCGTATCTCTAGTAGACACAGAGTTATGGGCCTGCAAAGTATAGTCTAATGCATTTCCTATGGAGGGGTTTGTTTGTTTACGATTAGCTTAATTACTCGACTACTGTTTGTCGTAGCTCATTGTTTTTAGTATGGTTAGATGGGGGACAAATTGTACTATAACATACTCAAAGGACATCCCCGTATCTCCAGTAGAAACAGAGTTACGAGCCTGCAAAGTATAGTCTAATGCATTTTCTATGGAGGGGTTTGTTTGTTCACGTATTGCTTAATTACTTGACCCTGTTCTTTCGATTAAAAATAATAACATATCTTTAGTGTAGCGGTTATCGCATCCGCCTCACTCTCGGAAGGCCACAGGTTCGAAACCGCGAAGTTTTTTATTTGCTTGGAACATGCAAAGACCTTTATAATTATCCGAACATTTGTGTCAAGGTCACATTATTTACATCCCCGTATCTCTGGTAGAACCAGAGTTACGAGCCTGCAAAGTTTATTTTCAAAAATCAAAAGTAACCTTCTAACAATAAGTGAGACAAAAAATAAGTTGACGATGATATTGAGGTAGCCTCAAGTTTAAAGTATCCTTGTATGGGGAGCAAAGAGTACTATAACATATCCAAAGGAGATCCCAGTATCTCTTGTAGAACAAGAGTTATGAGCCTCCAAAGTTTAGTGCAAAAATCATAAGTAACATAATAAAAATAAGTGAGACGATACCAAAAATGACGAACATTTTGCTTAATATCTCGGCCCTTGTTTGTCGTAGCTCAATGTTTTTAGTATGGTTAGATGGGGGACAATTTGGACTATAACATATCCTAAGTACATCCCCGTATCTCTAGTAGACACAGAGTTATGGGCCTGCAAAGTATAGTCTAATGCATTTCCTAAGGACGGGTTGTTTGTTTACGTTTGGCTTAATTACTCGGCCCCTGTTTGTCGTAGCTCAATGTTTTTAGTATGGTTAGATGGGGGACAAATTGGACTATAACATACTCAAAGGACATCCCCGTATCTCCAGTAGAAACAGATTTACGAGCCTGCAAAGTATAGTCTAATGCATTTCCTAAGGACGGGTTGTTTGTTTACGTTTAGCTTAATTACTCGGCCCTTGTTTGTCGTAGCTCATTATTTGTAGTATGGTTAGATGGGGGACAAATTGGACTATAACATACTCAAAGGACATCCCCGTATCTCCAGTAGAAACAGATTTACGAGCCTGCAAAGTATAGTCTAATGCATTTCCTATGGAGGGGGTTTGTTTCGTTACGTTTTGCTTAAGTACTCAGCCCCTGTTTGTCGTAGCCCAAAGTTTTTAGTATGGTTAGATGGGGGACAATTTGGACTATAACATATCCTAAGGACATCCCCGTATCTCTAGTAGACACAGAGTTATGGGCCTGCAAAATATAGTCTACTGCATTTCCTATGGACGGGTTGTTTGTTTACGTTTAGCTTAATTACTCGGCCCTTGTTTGTCGTAGCTCATTATTTGTAGTATGGTTAGATGGGGGACAAATTGGACTATAACATATCCTAAGGACATCCCCGTATCTCTAGTAGACACAGAGTTATGGGCCTGCAAAATATAGTCTACTGCATTTCCTATGGACGGGTTGTTTCTTTACGTTTTGCTTAAGTACTCGGCCCCTGTTTGTCGAAGCCCAAAGTTTTTAGTATGGTTAGATGGGGGACAATTTGGACTATAACATATCCTAAGGACATCCCCGTATCTCTAGTAGACACAGAGTTATGGGCCTGCAAAATATAGTCTAATGCATTTCCTATGGTTAACAGCCGAACGCGCTAACCATTGCGCCACGGAAGCCCAAAAGTTTTAACTCGTCAGGTATTGTGTAAAAACCATGACTTCTTACGTCACATCTGAGACCTCACAACACCGCTCCCGGATGGGCTCGAACCACCAACCTATTGGTTAACATCCGAACGCGCTAACCATTGAGCCACGGAAGCTCAGAAATTAAATGGTTGTCAGGTGTTGTGGAAAAACTTTGGCTTTCTACGTTACATTTGAGACCCCACAACACCTCTCCCGGATGGGCTCGAACCACCAACCTTTCGATTAACAGCTGAACGCGCTAACCATTGCGCCACGGAATCCCAAAAATTAAATGCTCGTCAGGTATTGTGGAAAAACTTTGGCTTTCTACGTTACATTTGAGATCACACAACACCGCTCCCGGGTGGGCTCGAACCACCAACCTATTGGTTAACAGCCGAACGTGCTAACCATTGCGCCACGGAAGCCCAAAAGTTAAATACTCGTCAGGTATTGTGGAAAAACTTTGGCTTTCTACGTTACATTTGAGATCACACAACACCGCTCCCGGGTGGGCTCGAACCACCAACCTATTGGTTAACAGCCGAACGCGCTAACCATTGCGCCACGGAAGCCCAAAAATTAAATGCTCGTCAGGTATTGTGTAAAAACCTTGACTTTTTACGTCACATCTGAGACCTCACAACACCGCTCCCGGATGGGCTCGAACCACCAACCTATTGGTTAACAGCCGTACGCACTAAACATTGCGCCACGGAAGCCCAAAAGTTAAATGCTCGTCAGGTATTGTGTAAAAACCTTGACTTTTTACGTCAAATCTGAGACCTCACAACACCGCTCCCGGATGGGGTCGAACCACCAACCTATTGGTTCACAGCCGAACGCGCTAACCATTGCGCCACGGAAGCCCAAAAGTTAAATGCTCGTCAGGTATTGTGTAAAAACCTTGACTTTTTACGTCAAATCTGAGACCTCACAACACCGCTCCCGGATGGGCTCGAACCACCAACCTATTGGTTAACATCCGAACGCGCTAACCATTGAGCCACGGAAGCCCAAAAATTAAATGGTCGTCAGGTATTGTGGAAAAACTTTGGCTTTCTACGTTACATTTGAGATCACACAACACCGCTCCCGGGTGGGCTCGAACCACCAACCTATTGGTTAACAGCCGAACGCGCTAACCATTGCGCCACGGAAGCCCAAAAATTAAATGCTCGTCAGGTATTGTGTAAAAACCTTGACTTTTTACGTCAAATCTGAGATCCCACAACACCGCTCCCGGATGGGCTCGAACCACCAACCTATTGGTTAACAGCCGTACGCACTAAACATTGCGCCACGGAAGCCCAAAAGTTAAATGCTCGTCAGGTATTGTGTAAAAACCTTGACTTTTTACGTCAAATCTGAGACCTCACAACACCGCTCCCGGATGGGGTCGAACCACCAACCTATTGCTTCACAGCCGAACGCGCTAACCATTGCGCCACGGAAGCCCAAAAATTAAATGGTCGTCATTTATTGTGCAAAAACTTTGGCTTTCTACGTTACATTTGAGATCCCACAACACCGCTCCCGGATGGGCTCGAACCACCAACCTATTGGTTAACAGCCGAACGTGCTAACCATTGCGCCACGGAAGCCCAAAAATTAAATGGTCGTCAGGTATTGTGGAAAAACTTTGGCTTTCTACGTTACATTTGAGATCACACAACACCGCTCCCGGGTGGGCTCGAACCACCAACCTATTGGTTAACAGCCGAACGCGCTAACCATTGCGCCACGGAAGCCAAGAAATTAAAAGGTTGTCAGGTATTGTGGAAAAGTTTTGACTTTTCACGCTACGTCTGAGACCCCACAACACCTCTCTCGGGTGGGCTCGAACCACCAACCTTTTGAACAACAGCTGAGCGCGCTAACCATTGCGCCACGGAAGCCCAAAAATTAAATGTTCGTCAGGTATTGTGGAAAAACTCTGACATTTTACGTTACATCTGAGACGTCACAACACCGCTCCAGGGAGGGCTCAAACAACCAGTCTTCTGAATTGCAGCTGAACGCGCTAACCATTGCGCCACGGAAGCCCATAAATTAAATGGTCGTCAGGTATTGTGGAAAAACCTTGACTTTTTACGTTACATCTGAGACCTCACAACACCGCTCCCAGATGGGCTCGAACCACCAACCTTTCAGTCGGTTAACAGCCGAACGCGCTAACCATTGCGCCACGGAAGCCCAAATATTAAATGGTCGTCAGGTACTGTGGAAAAACCTTGACTTCTTACGTCACATCTGAGATCTCACAACACCGCTCCCGGGTGGGCTCGAACCTTCAACCTTTTGTCAGGTACGCCACAAGAAATAATGAAGAGATTCCCTGATGTTTTTGACACGGTAGGAAAACTCCCGGGACAACATCACATGAAACTTCGCCCGGATGCGATCCCAACAAGAACACCAGCCCGCAAAATCCCGATCCAACTGATTCCACGGGTTGAAGCCGAAATACAACGCATGGTCGCTGCTCAGGTCATAGTTCCTGTCACCGAACACACAGAATGGCTTCATCCAATGGTAGTGGTTCCCAAACCAGGCAATGACATCCGCATTTGTTTGGATCCGCGCAATTTGAACAAGGCACTATTAAGAGAACACTATCCCATGCCAACATCCCAACAAATCTTCTCTGAGTTATCTGACGCCCAAGTTTTCACCGCATTGGATGCCAAATCGGCCTTTTGGCAAATCGAACTTACACCAGAGAGCTCTCGAATGTGCACCTTTGCAACGCCATTTGGAAATTTCCGATTCACGCCTCTACCCTACGGGATATCCACTGCTTCTGAATACTGCCAAAGGATAATGAATTCTATATTTGGCGATATACCTCGAACACGAATTGCCACAGACGACCTCCTTATACACGGTTCAAACGAAGCAGAACACAACAAAATCCTATATACAGTATTGGAACGGGCGCAAAGAAAAGGACTGATGTTTAATTCCAAAAAGATCCAACTAGCCGTTACCCGCATCAAATATCTCGGTCATATCATATCTCCCAAGGGCGTCGAAACTGATCCGGAGAAGGTTGGAGCGATCAGAGAACTACCACCACCAGCGGACAAACCGGCACTACTAAGATTTCTGGGCATGGTTAACTTCATGGCAAATTATATTTCTGGATATTCCGAACGAACTGCTCCCCTACGGCCTCTTCTCAAGCAAGACACAGTATTTCGATGGGACGAAACCCACCAAGACGCTTATGACGACTTGAAACAAGCCATCACTTAAGCGCCAGTGTTAACATTTTACAATCCCAAACTACATAACACTGTATCCGTCGACGCTAGTCAACATGGAATTGGTGCCGTACTTCTGCAGCAAGGCAAACCTATTGAATACGCGTCGATGACCTTTACATCCGCACAAACGCGCTACGCTCAAATTGAAAAGGAGCTGCTCGCCATATTATATGCATGCGAACACTTTCATTATTATGTGGCAGCCGCCCCACTAACAGTGCAGACAGACCACAAGCCGCTGCTTGCCATTATCCGGAAGCCGTTCCATCTTCTCTCTCCAAGGCTCCAGCGCCTAACATTGCGGTTGGCGCGGTATGACCCGACATTAATTTATGTTCCTGGTACCAAGCTTTTCATCGCTGACGCCCTCTCGAGAGTACCACAACCCAACTGCACAATGACAACGGACTTTTTGGAAGGTCCCGCTGTAACAATATATACTCTGACCACTCTTTCCGATGACCGACTCCGCAAGTTCCAACACGCAACAAATCAAGATCCTGACCTGCAACAGATTCAAAGCTACGTGGAAAATGGCTGGCCCTTGCATCACAAGTCAATCCGTCTTCCTGGCGTAAGGGCATTCTGGGCACTACAGGAGGAAATACACTCACAGAACGGACTCCTATACAGAGGCGATCGTCTGTTGGTTCCGGCAATATTACAAGGAGACACTATGAAGCAGATACACGCCATACATCAAGGTGTTACAGCTTGTCTCGCAAAAGCCAAAATGAATGTATACTGGCCGACAATGACTGCCGACATTACCAGATTTATAGCAAATTGCCCCGTTTGCAAGGAAAGAGAACGCGCAAACACTGCGATGCCTTTACATCCCTTGACAATTCCACCACATCCATGGCACACGGTCTCGTCTGATCTGTTCAAATTCCGCTCTAAAAACTATATTCTTCTGATTGACCACTTTTCGAAATATGTAGAAGCCCAAGAATTGACAACTACGAATGCTGAAGCTGTCATCAAGTTCCTAACACCAAATTTTGCCCGCCATGGCATTCCAAGAAGTTTTCAGTCGGACAATGGACCACCCTACTCCTCATACATGTTTACGAAATTTCTCGAAAAATGGGGCGTGGAACAAATCACATCGAGTCCTTATCACCCGCAAAGTAATGGATTAGCAGAGCGCATGGTCCAAACGCTAAAGAGCTACCTAGCTAAATCGCAACCTGAAGGCAAAGACCTCAATCAAATCTTGCTAGAATACCGGACGACTCCATTGGAAAATCTTCTCACACCTGCAGAAATGCTAATGGGGAGAAAACTTCGTAGTCCCATCACAATGAATGACGCATCACTCAACCCGAATTTTCCGACACAAGAAATCATATCTGGACTACAACACAGACAGTTCACCATGCAAAGACATGCTGACACAAAACCGCATAGAAATCTACGTCCACTCGAGATAGGGGAGAAAGTCTGGTACTTCGTGGGAACACGTTCTTAGAAACCAGCAATAATACTCCAAAAAGCTACCTCCCCAGATTCCTACATCATAGAAACGGAACAAAATCAAATTTTCCGGCGATCAAGAATTCACCTTCGCCCTCAAATTCAACGAAAACCCGACAATCAAAATAAGCCAGAAATTCCGAGAAGGATTAACGCACAAAGATTTCAAAACAACTCATGTGCTAACCTCCTTGAAGAAGCTTTCAACAAAACCCCTAAAGTGGCTCATTATGCGTACAAACCTGTCGCTGTGAAAGAGACGACGTCTCCGAGATCTTCCAGTGCATTGACAGATCACTCCCAGCGATCATCTATCCTACCTAATCTTCCTGATATCCATGAATTAGATGCTAACCACCCTTTTGAATCACACATCGTGAATCCATCAAGACAATCCCTGCAAGAGACGTCAACACGTGATGAAACCGGGCCAAGGATGATCCCACAACAAACTGCTCTAATAAAATCTCGACCACCAACCGTACCACCTTTCCCACAAACAATTGTCAAGACACCCACTTCATCGTATGGACGACCATTGAAAACCCCGGCGTGGTTCTCACCTGCATAGACCGTATAAAAAAAAAAAAAAAAGCTTGTTGTATAATGTAAAAAACTATGTTAGTTAAAAAATATTTTATCTATTGGCATAAGATAAAACAAGAGTGAAACCGAGTCTTCCTTATCGGTAGATATATTTCAAGGAAGCACTTCTCTTAAGATCAGCTACCATGTAACAACGCGTACTTTTTATCGTGACAAATAAATCTTTTATTATGCACAAACGTTTATTAAGATAATCAAATAGAAAACTACAACAATTATAAAAAAAACTTCGCGGTTTCGAACCTGTGGCCTTCCGGGAGTGAGGCGGATGCGATAACCGCAACACTAAAGATATGTTATTATTTTTAATCGAAAGAACAGGGTCAAGTAATTAAGCAATACGTTAACAAACAAACCCCTCCATAGAAAATGCATTAGACTATATTTTGCAGGCCCATAACTCTGTGTCTACTAGAGATATCGGGATGTCCTTAGGATATGTTATAGTCCAATTTGTCCCCCATCTAAACATCCTAAAAACATTGAGCTACGACAAACAGGGGCCGAGTAATTAAGCTAAACGTAAACAAACAACCCCTCCATAGGAAATGCATTAGACTATACTTTGCAGGACCATTACTCTGTGTCTACTAGAGATACGGGGATGTCCTTAGGATATGTTATAGTCCAATTTGTCCCCCATCTAACCATACTAAAAACTTTGGGCTACGACAAACAGGGGCCGAGTAATTAAGCTAAACGTAAACAAACAACCCGTCCATAGGAAATGCATTAGACTATACTTTGCAGGCCCCTAACTCTGTGTCTACTAGAGATACGGGGATGTCCTTAGGATATGTTATAGTCCAAATTGTCCTCCATCTAACCATACTAAAAACATTGAGCTACGACAAACAGGGGCCGAGATATTAAGCAAAATGTTCGTCAACTTTGGTATCGTCTCACTTATTTTTATTATGTTACTTATGATTTTTGCACTAAACTTTGGAGGCTCATAACTCTTGTTTTACAAGAGATACTGGGATCTCCTTTGGATATGTTATAGTACTCTTTGCTCCCCAAACAAGGATACTTTAAACTTGAGGCTACCTCAATATCGTCGTCAACTTATTTTTTGTCTCACTAATTGTTAGAAGGTTACTTTTGATTTTTGAAAGTAAACTTTGCAGGCTCGTAACTCTGTTTCTACTGGAGATACGGGGATGTCCTTTGAGTATGTTATAGACCAATTTGTCCCTCATCTAGCCATACTAAGAATTAGGGCTACGACAAACAGTAGTCGAGTAATTAAGCTAATCGTAAACAAACAAACCCCTCCATAGGAAATACATTAGACTAAATTCTGGAGGCTCGTAACTCTGGTTCTACCAGAGATACGGGGATGTAAATAATGTGACCTTGACACAAATGTTCGGATAATTATAAAGGTCTTTGCATGTTCCAAGCAAAAAAAAAAAAACTTCGCGGTCTCGAACCTGTGGCCTTCCGGGAGTGAGGCGGATGCGATAACCGCTACACTAAAGATATGTTATTATTTTTAATCGAAGGAACAGGGTCAAGTAATTAAGCAATACGTGAACAAACAAACCCCTCCATAGAAAGTGCATTAGACTATATTTTGCAGGCTCGTAACTCTGTTTCTACTGGAGATACGGGGATGTCCTTTGAGTATGTTATAGACCAATTTGTCCTCCATCTAGCCATACTAAGAATTAGGGCTACGACAAACAGTAGTCGAGTAATTAAGCTAATCGTAAACAAACCTACCCCTCCATAGGAAATACATTAGACTAAATTCTGGAGGCTCGTAACTCTGGTTCTATCAGAGATACGGGGATGTAAATAATGTGACCTTGACACAAATGTTCGGATAATTATAAAGGTCTTTGCATGTTCCAAGCAAAAAAACAAAACTTGGCGGTTTCGAACCTGTGGCCTTCCGGGAGTGAGTCGGATGCGATAACCGCTACACTAAAGATATGTTATTATTTTTAATCGAAAGAACAGGGTCAAGTAATTAAGCAATACGTTAACAAACAAACCCCTCCATATAAAATGCATTAGACTATACTTTGCAGGCCCATAACTCTGTGTCTACTAGAGATACCGGGATGTCCTTAGGATATGTTATAGTCCAATTTGTCCCCCATCTAACCATACTAAAAACTTTGGGCTACGACAAACAGGGGCCGAGTAATTAAGCTAAACGTAAACAAACAACCCGTCCATAGGAAATGCATTAGACTATACTTTGCAGGTTCCTAACTCTGTGTCTACTAGAGATACGGGGATGTCCTTAGGATATGTTATAGTCCAAATTGTCCTCCATCTAACCATACTAAAAACATTGAGCTACGACAAACAGGGGCCGAGATATTAAGCAAAATGTTCGTCAACTTTGGTATCGTCTCACTTATTTTTATTATGTTACTTATGATTTTTGCACTAAACTTTGGAGGCTCATAACTCTTGTTCTACAAGAGATACTGGGATCTCCTTTGGATATGTCATAGTACTCTTTGCTCCCCATACAAGGATACTTTAAACTTGAGGCTACCTGATTATCGTCGTCAACTTATTTTTTGTCTCACTTATTGTTAGAAGGTTACTTTTGATTTTTGAAAATAAACTTTGCAGGCTCGTAACTCTGTTTCTACTGGAGATACGGGGATGTCCTTTGAGTATGTTATAGACCAATTTGTCCCCCATCTAGCCATACTAAGAATTAGGGCTACGACAAACAGTAGTCGAGTAATTAAGCTAATCGTAAACAAACAAACCCCTCCATAGGAAATACATTAGACAAAATTCTGGAGGCTCGTAACTCTGGTTCTACCAGAGATACGGGGATGTAAATAATGTGACTTTGACACAAATGTTCGGATAATTATAAAGGTCTTTGCATGTTCCAAGCAAAAAAAAAAAAAAAACTTCGCGGTCTCGAACCTGTGGCCTTCCGGGAGTGAGGCGGATGCGATAACCGCTACACTAAAGATATGTTATTATTTTTAATCGAAAGAACAGGGTCAAGTAATTAAGCAATACATTAACAAACAAACCCCTCAATAGAAAATGCATTAGACCATACTTTGCAGGCCCATAACTCTGTGTCTACTAGAGATACCGGGATGTCGTTAGGATATGTTATAGTCCAATTTGTCCCCCATCTAACCATACTAAAAACATTGAGCTACGACAAACAGGGGCCGAGTAATTAAGCTAAACGTAAACAAACAACCCCTCCATAGGAAATGCATTAGACTATACTTTGTAGGCTCGTAACTCTGTTTCTACTGGAGATACGGGGATGTCCTTTTAGTATGTTTTATTCCAATTTGTCCCCCATCTAACCATACTAAAAACATTGAGCTACGACAAACAGGGGCCGAGATATTAAGCAAAATGTTCGTCAACTTTGGTATCGTCTCACTTATTTTTATTATGTTACTTATGATTTTTGCACTAAACTTTGGAGGCTCATAACTCTTGTTCTACAAGAGATACTGGGATCTCCTTTGGATATGTCATAGTACTCTTTGCTCCCCATACAAGGATACTTTAAACTTGAGGCTACCTGAATATCGTCGTCAACTTATTTTTTGTCTCACTTATTGTTAGAAGGTTACTTTTGATTTTTGAAAATAAACTTTGCAGGCTCGTAACTCTGTTTCTACTGGAGATACGGGGATGTCCTTTGAGTATGTTATAGACCAATTTGTCCCCCATCTAGCCATACTAAGAATTAGGGCTACGACAAACAGTAGTCGAGTAATTAAGCTAATCGTAAACAAACAAACCCCTCCATAGGAAATACATTAGACTAAATTCTGGAGGCTCGTAACTCTGGTTCTACCAGAGATACGGGGATGTAAATAATGTGACTTTGACACAAATGTTCGGATAATTATAAAGGTCTTTGCATGTTCCAAGCAAAAAAAAAAAAAAACTTCGCGGTCTCGAACCTGTGGCCTTCCGGGAGTGAGGCGGATGCGATAACCGCTACACTAAAGATATGTTATTATTTTTAATCGAAAGAACAGGGTCAAGTAATTAAGCAATACATTAACAAACAAACCCCTCAATAGAAAATGCATTAGACCATACTTTGCAGGCCCATAACTCTGTGTCTACTAGAGATACCGGGATGTCGTTAGGATATGTTATAGTCCAATTTGTCCCCCATCTAACCATAGTAAAAACATTGAGCTACGACAAACAGGGGCCGAGTAATTAAGCTAAACGTAAACAAACAACCCCTCCATAGGAAATGCATTAGACTATAATTTGCAGGCCCATAACTCTGTGTCTACTAGAGATACGGGGATGTCCTTAGGATATGATATAGTCCAATTTGTCCCCCATCTAACTATACTAAAAACTTTGGGCTACGAGAAACAGGGGCCGAGTAATTAAGCTAAACGTAAACAAACAACCCCTCCATAGGAAATGCATTAGACTATACTTTGCAGGCTCGTAACTCTGTTTCTACTGGAGATACGGGGATGTCCTTTGAGTATGTTATTGTCCAATTTGTCCCCCATCTAACCATACTAAAAACATTGAGCTACGACAAACAAGGGCCGAGATATTAAGCAAAATGTTCGTCAACTTTGGTATCGTCTCACTTATTTTTATTATGTTACTTATGATTTTTGCACTAAACTTTGGAGGCTCATAACTCTTGTTCTACAAGAGATTCTGGGATCTCCATTGGATATGTTATAGTACTCTTTGCTCCCCATACAAGGATACTTTAAACTTGAGCCTACCTCAATATCGTCGTCAACTTATTTTCTGTCTCACTTATTGTTAGAAGGTTACTTTTGATTTTTGAAACAAAACTTTGCAGGCTCGTAACTCTGTGTCTACTAGAGATACCGGGATGTCCTTAGGATATGTTATAGTCCAATTTGTCCCTCATCTAACCATAGTAAAAACATTGAGCTACGACAAACAGGGGCCGAGTAATTAAGCTAAACGTAAACAAACAACCCCTCCATAGGAAATGCATTAGACTATAATTTGCAGGCCCATAACTCTGTGTCTACTAGAGATACGGGGATGTCCTTAGGATATGATATAGTCCAATTTGTCCCCCATCTAACCATACTAAAAACTTTGGGCTACGAGAAACAGGGGCCGAGTAATTAAGCTAAACGTAAACAAACAACCCCTCCATAGAAAATGCATTAGACTATACTTTGCAGGCTCGTAACTCTGTTTCTACTGTAGATACGGCGATGTCCTTTGAGTATGTTATATTCCAATTTGTCCCCCATCTAACCATACTAAAAACATTGAGCTACGACAAACAGGGGCCGAGATGTTAAGCAAAATGTTCGTCAACTTTGGTATCGTCTCACTTATTTTTATTATGTTACTTATGATTTTTGCACTAAACTTTGGAGGCTCATAACTCTTGTTCTACAAGAGATACTGGGATCTCCTTTGGATATGTTATAGTACTCTTTGCTCCCCATACAAGGATACTTTAAACTTGAGGCTACCTCAATATCGTCGTCAACTTATTTTTTGTCTCACTTATTGTTAGAAGGTTACTTTTGATTTTTGAAAATAAACTTTGCAGGCTCGTAACTCTGGTTCTACCAGAGATACGGGGATGTAAATAATGTGACCTTGACACAAATGTTCGGATAATTATAAAGTTCTTTGCATGTTCCAAGCAAAAAAAAAAACTTCGCGGTTTCGAACCTGTGGCCTTCCGGGAGTGAGGCGGATGCGATAACCGCTACACTAAAGATATGCTATTATTTTTAATCGAAAGAACAGGGTCAAGTAATTAAGCAATACGTTAACAAACAAACCCCTCCATAGAAAATGCATTAGACTATACTTTGCAGGGCCATAACTCTGTGTCTACTAGAGATACCGGGATGTCCTTAGGATATGTTATAGTCCAATTTGTCCTTCATCTAACCATACTAAAAACTTTGAGCTACGACAAACAGGGGCCGAGTACTTAAGCAAAACGTAAAGAAACAAACCCCCTCCATAGGAAATGAGTTAGACTATACTTTGCAGGCTCGTAACTCTGTTTCTACTGGAGATACGGGGATGTCCTTTGAGTATTGTATAGTCCAATTTGTCCCCCATCTAACCATACTAAAAACATTGAGCTACGACAAACAGGGGCCGAGTAATTAAGCTAAACGTAAACAAACAACCCGTCCATAGGAAATGCATTAGACTATACTTTGCAGGCCCATAACTCTGTGTCTACAAGAGATACGGGGATGTCCTTAGGATATGATATAGTCCAAATTGTCCCCCATCTACCCATACTAAAAACATTGAACTACGACAAACAGGGGCCGAGATATTAAGCAAAATGTTCGTCAACTTTGGTATCGTCTCACTTATTTTTATTATGTTACTTATGATTTTTGCACTAAACTTTGGAGGCTCATAACTCTTGTTCTACAAGAGATACTGGGATCTCCTTTGGATATGTTATAGTACTCTTTGCTCCCCATACAAGGATACTTTAAACTTGAGGCTACCTCAATATCGTCGTCAACTTATTTTTTGTCTCACTTATTGTTAGAAGGTTACTTTTGATTTTTGAAAATATACTTTGCAGGCTCGTAACTCTGGTTCTACCAGAGATACGGGGATGTAAATAATGTGACCTTGACACAAATGTTCGGATAATTATAAAGGTCTTTGCATGTTCCAAGCAAAAAAAAAACTTCGCGGTTTCGAACCTGTGGCCTTCCGGGAGTGAGGCGGATGCGATAACCGCTACACTAAAGATATGCTATTATTTTTAATCGAAAGAACAGGGTCAAGTAATTAAGCAATACGTGAACAAACAAACCCCTCCATAGAAAATGCACTAGACTATTCTTTGCAGGGCCATAACTCTGTGTCTACTAGAGATACCGGGATGTCCTTAGGATATGTTATAGTCCAATTTGTCCTTCATCTAACCATACTAAAAACTTTGGGCTACGACAAACAGGGGCCGAGTACTTAAGCAAAACGTAAAGAAACAAACCCCCTCCATAGGAAATGAGTTAGACTATATTTTGCAGGCTCGTAACTCTGTTTCTACTGGAGATACGGGGATGTCCTTTGAGTATTTTATAGTCCAATTTGTCCCCCATCTAACCATAGTAAAAACATTGAGCTACGACAAACAGGGGCCGAGTAATTAAGCTAAACGTAAACAAACCACCCGTCCATAGGAAATGCATTAGACTATATTTTGCAGGCCCATAACTCTGTGTCTACAAGAGATACGGGGATGTCCTTAGGATATGATATAGTCCAAATTGTCCCCCATCTAACCATACTAAAAACATTGAGCTACGACAAACAGGGGCCGAGTACTTAAGCAAAACGTAAAGAAACAAACCCCCTCCATAGGAAATGAGTTAGACTATATTTTGCAGGCTCGTAACTCTGTTTCCACTGGAGATACGGGGATGTCCTTTGAGTATGTTATAGTCCAATTTGTCCCCCATCTAACCATAGTAAAAACATTGAGCTACGACAAACAGGGGCCGAGTAATTAAGCTAAACGTAAACAAACAACCCCTCCATAGGAAATACATTAGACTAAATTCTGGAGGCTCGTAACTCTGGTTCTACCAGAGATACGGGGATGTAAATAATGTGACTTTGACACAAATGTTCGGATAATTATAAAGGTCTTTGCATGTTCCAAGCAAAAAAAAAAAAAAAAACTTCGCGGTCTCGAACCTGTGGCCTTCCGGGAGTGAGGCGGATGCGATAACCGCTACACTAAAGATATGTTATTATTTTTAATCGAAAGAACAGGGTCAAGTAATTAAGCAATACATTAACAAACAAACCCCTCAATAGAAAATGCATTAGACCATATTTTGCAGGCCCATAACTCTGTGTCTACAAGAGATACCGGGATGTCGTTAGGATATGTTATAGTCCAATTTGTCCCCCATCTAACCATACTAAAAACATTGAGCTACGACAAACAGGGACCGAGTAATTAAGCTAAACGTAAACAAACAACCCCTCCATAGGAAATGCATTAGACTATACTTTGCAGGCTCGTAACTCTGTTTCTACTGGAGATACGGGGATGTCCTTTTAGTATGTTTTATTCCAATTTGTCCCCCATCTAACCATACTAAAAACATTGAGCTACGACAAACAGGGGCCGAGATATTAAGCAAAATGTTCGTCAACTTTGGTATCGTCTCACTTATTTTTATTATGTTACTTATGATTTTTGCACTAAACTTTGGAGGCTCATAACTCTTGTTCTACAAGAGATACTGGGATCTCCTTTGGATATGTCATAGTACTCTTTGCTCCCCATACAAGGATACTTTAAACTTGAGGCTACCTGAATATCGTCGTCAACTTATTTTTTGTCTCACTTATTGTTAGAAGGTTACTTTTGATTTTTGAAAATAAACTTTGCAGGCTCGTAACTCTGTTTCTACTGGAGATACGGGGATGTCCTTTGAGTATGTTATAGACCAATTTGTCCCCCATCTAGCCATACTAAGAATTAGGGCTACGACAAACAGTAGTCGAGTAATTAAGCTAATCGTAAACAAACAAACCCCTCCATAGGAAATACATTAGACTAAATTCTGGAGGCTCGTAACTCTGGTTCTACCAGAGATACGGGGATGTAAATAATGTGACTTTGACACAAATGTTCGGATAATTATAAAGGTCTTTGCTTGTTCCAAGCAAAAAAAAAAAAAAAACTTCGCGGTCTCGAACCTGTGGCCTTCCGGGAGTGAGGCGGATGCGATAACCGCTACACTAAAGATATGTTATTATTTTTAATCGAAAGAACAGGGTCAAGTAATTAAGCAATACATTAACAAACAAACCCCTCAATAGAAAATGCATTAGACCATACTTTGCAGGCCCATAACTCTGTGTCTACAAGAGATACCGGGATGTCGTTAGGATATGTTATAGTCCAATTTGTCCCCCATCTAACCATACTAAAAACATTGAGCTACGACAAACAGGGACCGAGTAATTAAGCTAAACGTAAACAAACAACCCCTCCATAGGAAATGCATTAGACTATACTTTGCAGGCTCGTAACTCTGTTTCTACTGGAGATACGGGGATGTCCTTTTAGTATGTTTTATTCCAATTTGTCCCCCATCTAACCATACTAAAAACATTGAGCTACGACAAACAGGGGCCGAGATATTAAGCAAAATGTTCGTCAACTTTGGTATCGTCTCACTTATTTTTATTATGTTACTTATGATTTTTGCACTAAACTTTGGAGGCTCATAACTCTTGTTCTACAAGAGATACTGGGATCTCCTTTGGATATGTCATAGTACTCTTTGCTCCCCATACAAGGATACTTTAAACTTGAGGCTACCTGAATATCGTCGTCAACTTATTTTTTGTCTCACTTATTGTTAGAAGGTTACTTTTGATTTTTGAAAATAAACTTTGCAGGCTCGTAACTCTGTTTCTACTGGAGATACGGGGATGTCCTTTGAGTATGTTATAGACCAATTTGTCCCCCATCTAGCCATACTAAGAATTAGGGCTACGACAAACAGTAGTCGAGTAATTAAGCTAATCGTAAACAAACAAACCCCTCCATTAGAAATACATTAGACTAAATTCTGGAGGCTCGTAACTCTGGTTCTACCAGAGATACGGGGATGTAAATAATGTGACTTTGACACAAATGTTCGGATAATTATAAAGGTCTTTGCATGTTCCAAGCAAAAACAAAAAAAAACTTCGCGGTCTCGAACCTGTGGCCTTCCGGGAGTGAGGCGGATGCGATAACCGCTACACTAAAGATATGTTATTATTTTTAATCGAAGGAACAGGGTCAAGTAATTAAGCAATACGTGAACAAACAAACCCCTCCATAGAAAATGCATTAGACTATATTTTGCAAGCTCGTAACTCTGTTTCTACTGGAGATACGGGGATGTCCTTTGAGAATGTTATAGACCAATTTGTCCTCCATCTAGCCATACTAAGAATTAGGGCTACGACAAACAGTAGTCGAGTAATTAAGCTAATCGTAAACAAACCTACCCCTCCATAGGAAATACATTAGACTAAATTCTGGAGGCTCGTAACTCTGGTTCTACCAGAGATACGGGGATGTAAATAATGTGACCTTGACACAAATGTTCGGATAATTATAAAGTTCTTTGCATGTTCCAAGCAAAAAAAAAAACTTCGCGGTTTCGAACCTGTGGCCTTCCGGGAGTGAGGCGGATGCGATAACCGCTACACTAAAGATATGCTATTATTTTTAATCGAAATAACAGGGTCAAGTAATTAAGCAATACGTGAACAAACAAACCCCTCCATAGAAAATGCATTAGACTATACTTTGCAGGGCCATAACTCTGTGTCTACTAGAGATACCGGGATGTCCTTAGGATATGTTATAGTCCAATTTGTCCTTCATCTAACCATACTAAAAACTTTGGGCTACGACAAACAGGGGCCGAGTACTTAAGCAAAACGTAAAGAAACAAACCCCCTCCATAGGAAATGAGTTAGACTATACTTTGCAGGCTCGTAACTCTGTTTCTACTGGAGATACGGGGATGTCCTTTGAGTATTTTATAGTCCAATTTGTCCCCCATCTAACCATACTAAAAACATTGAGCTACGACAAACAGGGGCCGAGTAATTAAGCTAAACGTAAACAAACAACCCGTCCATAGGAAATGCATTAGACTATACTTTGCAGGCCCATAACTCTGTGTCTACAAGAGATACGGGGATGTCCTTAGGATATGATATAGTCCAAATTGTCCCCCATCTAACCATACTAAAAACATTGAGCTACGACAAACAGGGGCCGAGATATTAAGCAAAATGTTCGTCAACTTTGGTATCGTCTCACTTATTTTTATTATGTTACTTATGATTTTTGCACTAAACTTTGGAGGCTCATAACTCTTGTTCTACAAGAGATACTGGGATCTCCTTTGGATATGTTATAGTACTCTTTGCTCCCCATACAAGGATACTTTAAACTTGAGGCTACCTCAATATCGTCGTCAACTTATTTTTTGTCTCACTTATTGTTAGAAGGTTACTTTTGATTTTTGAAAATAAACTTTGCAGGCTCGTAACTCTGGTTCTACCAGAGATACAGGGATGTAAATAATGTGACCTTGACACAAATGTTCGGATAATTATAAAGGTCTTTGCATGTTCCAAGCAAAAAAAAAAACTTCGCGGTTTCGAACCTGTGGCCTTCCGGGAGTGAGGCGGATGCGATAACCGCTACACTAAAGATATGCTATTATTTTAAATCGAAAGAACAGGGTCAAGTAATTAAGCAATACGTGAACAAACAAACCCCTCCATAGAAAATGCATTAGACTATACTTTGCAGGCTCGTAACTCTGTTTCTACTGGAGATACGGGGATGTCCTTTGAGTATGTTATAGTCCAATTTGTCCCCCATCTAACCATACTAAAAATATTGAGCTACGACAAACAGGGGCCGAGTAATTAAGCTAAACGTAAACAAACAACCCGTGCATAGGAAATGCATTAGACTATACTTTGCAGGGCCATAACTCTGTGTCTACTAGAGATACCGGGATGTCCTTAGGATATGTTATAGTCCAATTTGTCCTTCATCTAACCATACTAAAAACATTGAGCTACGACAAACAGGGGCCGAGCAATTAAGCTAAACGTAAACAAACAACCCGTCCATAGGAAATGCAGTAGACTATATTTTGCAGGCCCATAACTCTGTGTCTACTAGAGATACGGGGATGTCCTTAGGATACGTTATAGTCCAAATTGTCCCCCATCTAACCATACTAAAAACATTGAGCTACGACAAACAAGGGCCGAGATATTAAGCAAAATGTTCGTAAACTTTGGTATCGTCTCACTTATTTTTATTATGTTACTTTTGATTTTTGCACGAAACTTTGGAGGCTCATAACTCTTGTTCTACAAGAGATACTGGGATCTCCTTTGGATATGTTATAGTACTCTTTGCTCCCCATACAAGGATACTTTAAACTTGAGGCTACCTCAATATCGTCGTCAACTTATTTTTTGTCTCACTTATTGTTAGAAGGTTACTTTTGATTTTTGAAAATAAACTTTGCAGGCTCGTAACTCTGGTTCTACCAGAGATACGGGGATGTAAATAATGTGACCTTGACACAAATGTTCGGATAATTATAAAGGTCTTTGCATGTTCCAAGCAAAAGAAAAAACTTCGCGGTTTCGAACCTGTGGCCTTCCGGGAGTGAGGCGGATGCGATAACCGCTACACTAAAGATATGCTATTATTTTAAATCGAAAGAACAGGGTCAAGTAATTAAGCAATACGTGAACAAACAAACCCCTCCATAGAAAATGCATTAGACTATACTTTGCAGGCTCGTAACTCTGTTTCTACTGGAGTTACGGGGATGTCCTTAGGATATGTTATAGTCCAATTTGTCCTTCATCTAACCATACTAAAAACATTGAGCTACGACAAACAGGGGCCGAGCAATTAAGCTAAACGTAAACAAACAACCCGTCCATAGGAAATGCAGTAGACTATATTTTGCAGGCCCATAACTCTGTGTCTACTAGAGATACGGGGATGTCCTTAGGATACGTTATAGTCCAAATTGTCCCCCATCTAACCATACTAAAAACATTGAGCTACGACAAACAAGGGCCGAGATATTAAGCAAAATGTTCGTCAACTTTGGTATCGTCTCACTTATTTTTATTATGTTACTTATGATTTTTGCACGAAACTTTGGAGGCTCATAACTCTTGTTCTACAAGAGATACTGGGATCTCCTTTGGATATGTTATAGTACTCTTTGCTCCCCATACAAGGATACTTTAAACTTGAGGCTACCTCAATATCGTCGTCAACTTATTTTTTGTCTCACTTATTGTTAGAAGGTTACTTTTGATTTTTGAAAATAAACTTTGCAGGCTCGTAACTCTGGTTCTACCAGAGATACGGGGATGTAAATAATGTGACCTTGACACAAATGTTCGGATAATTATAAAGGTCTTTGCATGTTCCAAGCAAAAAAAAAACTTCGCGGTTTCGAACCTGTGGCCTTCCGGGAGTGAGGCGGATGCGATAACCGCTACACTAAAGATATGCTATTATTTTAAATCGAAAGAACAGGGTCAAGTAATTAAGCAATACGTGAACAAACAAACCCCTCCATAGAAAATGCATTAGACTATACTTTGCAGGCTCGTAACTCTGTTTCTACTGGAGATACGGGGATGTCCTTTGAGTATGTTATAGTCCAATTTGTCCCCCATCTAACCATACTAAAAATATTGAGCTACGACAAACAGGGGCCGAGTAATTAAGCTAAACGTAAACAAACAACCCGTGCATAGGAAATGCATTAGACTATACTTTGCAGGGCCATAACTCTGTGTCTACTAGAGATACCGGGATGTCCTTAGGATATGTTATAGTCCAATTTGTCCTTCATCTAACTATACTAAAAACATTGAGCTACGACAAACAGGGGCCGAGCAATTAAGCTAAACGTAAACAAACAACCCGTCCATAGGAAATGCAGTAGACTATATTTTGCAGGCCCATAACTCTGTGTCTACTAGAGATACGGGGATGTCCTTAGGATACGTTATAGTCCAAATTGTCCCCCATCTAACCATACTAAAAACATTGAGCTACGACAAACAAGAGCCGAGATATTAAGCAAAATGTTCGTCAACTTTGGTATCGTCTCACTTATTTTTATTATGTTACTTATGATTTTTGCACGAATATTTGGAGGCTCATAACTCTTGTTCTACAAGAGATACTGGGATCTCCTTTGGATATGTTATAGTACTCTTTGCTCCCCATACAAGGATACTTTAAACTTGAGGCTACCTCAATATCGTCGTCAACTTATTTTTTGTCTCACTTATTGTTAGAAGGTTACTTTTGATTTTTGAAAATAAACTTTGCAGGCTCGTATCTCTGTTTCTACTGGAGATACGGGGATGTCCTTTGAGTATGTTATAGACCAATTTGTCCCCCATCTAGCCATACTAAGAATTAGGGCTTCGACAAACAGTAGTCGAGTAATTAAGCTAATCGTAAACAAACAAACCCCTCCATAGGAAATACATTAGACTAAATTCTGGAGGCTGGTAACTCTGGTTCTACCAGAGATACGGGGATGTAAATAATGTGACCTTGACACAAATGTTCGGATAATTATAAAAAAAAACTTCGCGGTTTCGAACCTGTGGCCTTCCGGGAGTGAGGCGGATGCGATAACCGCTACACTAAAGATATGTTATTATTATTTATCGAAAGAACAGGGTCAAGTAATTACGCAATACGTGAACAAACAAACCCCTCCATAGAAAATGCGTTAGACTATACTTTGCAGGCTCGTAACTCTGTGTCTACTGGAGATACGGGGATGTCCTTTGAGTATGTTATAGTCCAATTTGTCCCCCATCTAACCATAGTAAAAACATTGAGCTACGACAAACAGTAGTCGAGTATTTAAGCTAATCGTAAACAAACAAACCCCTCTATAGGAAATGCATTAGACTATACTTTGCAGGCCCATAACTCTGTGTCTACTAGAGATACGGGGATGTCCTTAGGATATGTTATAGTCCAAATTGTCCCCCATCTAACCATACTAAAAACTTTGGGCTTCGACAAACAGGGGCCGAGTACTTAAGCAAAACGTAACGAAACAAACCCCCTCCATAGGAAATGCATTACACTATACTTTGCAGGCTCGTAACTCTGTTTCTACTGGAGATACGGGATGTCCTTTGAGTATGTTATAGTCCAATTTGTCCCCCATCTAATTATACTAAAAATATTGAGCTACGACAAACAGGGGCCGAGTAATTAAGCTAAACGTAAACAAACAACCCGTCCATAGGAAATGCATTAGACTATATTTTGCAGGCCCATAACTCTGTGTCTACTAGAGATACGGGGATGTCCTTAGGATATGATATAGTCCAAATTGTCCCCCATCTAACCATACTAAAAACATTGAGCTACGACAAACAGGGGCCGAGATATTAAGCAAAATGTTCGTCAACTTTGGTATCGTCTCACTTATTTTTATTATGTTACTTATGATTTTTGCACTAAACTTTGGAGGCTCATAACTCTTGTTCTACAAGAGATACTGGGATCTCCTTTGGATATGTTATAGTACTCTTTGCTCCCCATACAAGGATACTTTAAACTTGAGGCTACCTCAATATCGTCGTCAACTTATTTTTTGTCTCACTTATTGTTAGAAGGTTACTTTTGATTTTTGAAAATAAACTTTGCAGGCTCGTAACTCTGGTTCTACCAGAGATACGGGGATGTAAATAATGTGACCTTGACACAAATGTTCGGATAATTATAAAGGTCTTTGCTTGTTCCAAGCAAAAAAAAAACTTCGCGGTTTCGAACCTGTGGCCTTCCGGGAGTGAGGCGGATGCGATAACCGCTACACTAAAGATATGTTATTATTTTTAATCGAAAGAACAGGGTCAAGTAATTAAGCACTACGTGAACAAACAAACCCCTCCATAGAAAATGCATTAGACTATACTTTGCAGGCTCGTAACTCTGTTTCTACTGTAGATAAGGCGATGTCCTTTGAGTATGTTATATTCCAATTTGTCCCCCATCTAACCATACTAAAACATTGAGCTAAGACAAACAGGGGCCGAGTAATTAAGCTAAACGTAAACAAACAACCCGTCCAAAGGAAATGCATTAGACTATGCTTTGCAGGCCCATAACTCTGTGTCTACTAGAGATACGGGGATGTCCTTAGGATATGTTACAGTCCAAATTGTCCTTCATCTAACCATACTAAAAACTTTGGGCTACGACAAACAGGGGCCGAGTACTTAAGCAAAACGTAACGAAACAAACCCCCTCCATAGGAAATGCATTAGACTATACTTTGCAGGCTCGTAACTCTGTTTCTACTGGAGATGCGGGGATGTCCTATGAGTATGTTATAGTCCAATTTGTCCCCCATCTAACCATACTAAAAATAATGAGCTACGACAAACAGGGGCCGAGTAATTAAGCTAAACGTAAACAAACAACCCGTCCATAGGAAATGCATTAGACTATATTTTGCAGGCCCATAACTCTGTGTCTACTAGAGATACGGGGATGTCCTTAGGATATGTTATAGTCCAAATTGTCCTTCATCTAACCATACTAAAAACTTTGGGCTACGACAACAGGGGCCGAGTACTTAAGCAAAACGTAACGAAACAAACCCCCTCCATAGGAAATGCATTAGACTATACTTTGCAGGCTCGTAACTCTGTTTCTACTGGAGATGCGGGGATGTCCTATGAGTATGTTATAGTCCAATTTGTCCCCCATCTAACCATACTAAAAATAATGAGCTACGACAAACAGGGGCCGAGTAATTAAGCTAAACGTAAACAAACAACCCGTCCATAGGAAATGCATTAGACTATATTTTGCAGGCCCATAACTCTGTGTCTACTAGAGATACGGGGATGTCCTTAGGATATGTTATAGTCCAAATAGTCCTTCATCTAACCATACTAAAAACTTTGGGCTACGACAAACAGGGGCCGAGTACTTAAGCAAAACGTAACGAAACAAACCCCCTCCATAGGAAATGCATTAGACTATACTTTGCAGGCTCGTAACTCTGTTTCTACTGGAGATACGGGGATGTCCTATGAGTATGTTATAGTCCAATTTGTCCCCCATCTAACCATACTAAAAATAATGACCTACGACAAACAGGGGCCGAGTAATTAAGCTAAACGTAAACAAACAACCCGTCCATAGGAAATGCATTAGACAATATTTTGCAGGCCCATAACTCTGTGTCTACTAGAGATACGGGGATGTCCTTAGGAAATGTTATAGTCCAAATTGTCCCCCATCTAACCATACTAAAAACATTGAGCTACGACAAACAAGGGCCGAGATATTAAGCAAAATGTTCGTCAACTTTGGTATCGTCTCACTTATTTTTATTATGTTACTTATGATTTTTGCACTAAACTTTGGAGGCTCATAACTCGCTCCCCATACAAGGATACTTTAAACTTGAGGCTACCTCAATATCGTCGTCAAATTATTTTTTGTCTCACTTATTGTTAGAAGGTTACTTTTGATTTTTGAAAATAAACTTTGCAGGCTCGTAACTCTGGTTCTACCAGAGATACGGGGATGTAAATAATGTGACCTTGACACAAATGTTCGGATAATTATAAAGGTCTTTGCATGTTCCAAGCAAAAGAAAAAACTTCGCGGTTTCGAACCTGTGGCCTTCCGGGAGTGAGGCGGATGCGATAACCGCTACACTAAAGATATGTTATTATTTTTAATCGAAAGAACAGGGTCAAGTAATTAAGCAATACGTGAACAAACAAACCCCTCCATAGAAAATGCATTAGACTATACTTTGCAGGCTCGTAACTCTGTTTCTACTGTAGATAAGGCGATGTCCTTTGAGTATGTTATATTCCAATTTGTCCCCCATCTAACCATACTAAAAACATTGAGCTACGACAAACAGGGGCCGAGTAATTAAGCTAAACGTAAACAAACAACCCGTCCAAAGGAAATGCATTAGACTATGCTTTGCAGGCCCATAACTCTGTGTCTACTAGAGATACGGGGATGTCCTTAGGATATGTTATAGTCCAAATTGTCCTTCATCTAACCATACTAAAAACTTTGGGCTACGACAAACAGGGGCCGAGTACTTAAGCAAAACGTAACGAAACAAACCCCCTCCATAGGAAATGCATTAGACTATACTTTGCAGGCTCGTAACTCTGTTTCTACTCGAGATACGGGGATGTCCTATGAGTATGTTATAGTCCAATTTGTCCCCCATCTAACCATACTAAAAATAATGACCTACGACAAACAGGGGCCGAGTAATTAAGCTAAACGTAAACAAACAACCCGTCCATAGGAAATGCATTACACTATATTTTGCAGGCCCATAACTCTGTGTCTACTAGAGATACGGGGATGTCCTTAGGAAATGTTATAGTCCAAATTGTCCCCCATCTAACCATACTAAAAACATTGAGCTACGACAAACAAGGGCCGAGATATTAAGCAAAATGTTCGTCAACTTTGGTATCGTCTCACTTATTTTTATTATGTTACTTATGATTTTTGCACTAAACTTTGGAGGCTCATAACTCGCTCCCCATACAAGGATACTTTAAACTTGAGGCTACCTCAATATCGTCGTCAAATTATTTTTTGTCTCACTTATTGTTAGAAGGTTACTTTTGATTTTTGAAAATAAACTTTGCAGGCTCGTAACTCTGGTTCTACCAGAGATACGGGGATGTAAATAATGTGACCTTGACACAAATGTTCGGATAATTATAAAGGTCTTTGCATGTTCCAAGCAAAAGAAAAAACTTCGCGGTTTCGAACCTGTGGCCTTCCGGGAGTGAGGCGGATGCGATAACCGCTACACTAAAGATATGTTATTATTTTTAATCGAAAGAACAGGGTCAAGTAATTAAGCAATACGTGAACAAACAAACCCCTCCATAGAAAATGCATTAGACTATACTTTGCAGGCTCGTAACTCTGTTTCTACTGTAGATAAGGCGATGTCCTTTGAGTATGTTATATTCCAATTTGTCCCCCATCTAACCATACTAAAAACATTGAGCTACGACAAACAGGGGCCGAGTAATTAAGCTAAACGTAAACAAACAACCCGTCCAAAGGAAATGCATTAGACTATGCTTTGCAGGCCCATAACTCTGTGTCTACTAGTGATACGGGGATGTCCTTAGGATATGTTATAGTCCAAATTGTCCTTCATCTAACCATACTAAAAACTTTGGGCTACGACAAACAGGGGCCGAGTACTTAAGCAAAACGTAACGAAACAAACCCCCTCCATAGGAAATGCATTAGACTATACTTTGCAGGCTCGTAACTCTGTTTCTACTCGAGATACGGGGATGTCCTATGAGTATGTTATAGTCCAATTTGTCCCCCATCTAACCATACTAAAAATAATGACCTACGACAAACAGGGGCCGAGTAATTAAGCTAAACGTAAACAAACAACCCGTCCATAGGAAATGCATTAGACTATATTTTGCAGGCCCATAACTCTGTGTCTACTAGAGATACGGGGATGTCCTTAGGAAATGTTATAGTCCAAATTGTCCCCCATCTAACCATACTAAAAACATTGAGCTACGACAAACAAGGGCCGAGATATTAAGCAAAATGTTCGTCAACTTTGGTATCGTCTCACTTATTTTTATTATGTTACTTATGATTTTTGCACTAAACTTTGGAGGCTCATAACTCTTGTTCTACAAGAGATACTGGGATCTCCTTTGGATATGTTATACTACTCTTTGCTCCCCATACAAGGATACTTTAAACTTGAGGCTACCTCAATATCGTCGTCAACTTATTTTTTGTCTCACTTATTGTTAGAAGGTTACTTTTGATTTTTGAAAATAAACTTTGCAGGCTCGTAACTCTGGTTCTACCAGAGAAACGGGGATGTAAATCATGTGACCTTGACACAAATGTTCGGATAATTATAAAGGTCTTTGTATGTTCCAAGCAAAAGAAAAAACTTCGCGGTTTCGAACCTGTGGCCTTCCGGGAGTGAGGCGGATGCGATAACCGCTACACTAAAGATATGTTATTATTTTTAATCGAAAGAACAGGGTCAAGTAATTAAGCAATACGTGAACAAACAAACCCCTCCATAGAAAATGCATTAGACTATACTTTGCAGGCTCGTAACTGTGTTTCTACTGTAGATAAGGCGATGTCCTTTGAGTATGTTATATTCCAATTTGTCCCCCATCTAACCATACTAAAAACATTGAGCTACGACAAACAGGGGCCGAGTAATTAAGCTAAACGTAAACAAACAACCCGTCCAAAGGAAATGCATTAGACTATGCTTTGCAGGCCCATAACTCTGTGTCTACTAGAGATACGGGGATGTCCTTAGGATATGTTATAGTCCAAATTGTCCTTCATCTAACCATTCTAAAAACTTTGGGCTACGACAAACAGGGGCCGAGTACTTAAGCAAAACGTAACGAAACAAACCCCCTCCATAGGAAATGCATTAGACTATACTTTGCAGGCTCGTAACTCTGTTTCTACTGGAGATACGGGGATGTCCTATGAGTATGTTATAGTCCAATTTGTCCCCCATCTAACCATACTAAAAATAATGACCTACGACAAACAGGGGCCGAGTAATTAAGCTAAACGTAAACAAACAACCCGTCCATAGGAAATGCATTAGACTATATTTTGCAGGCCCATAACTCTGTGTCTACTAGAGATACGGGGATGTCCTTAGGAAATGTTATAGTCCAAATTGTCCTCCATCTAACCATACTAAAACCATTGAGCTACGACAAACAAGGGCCGAGATATTAAGCAAAATGTTCGTCAACTTTGGTATCGTCTCACTTATTTTTATTATGTTACTTATGATTTTTGCACTAAACTTTGGAGGCTCATAACTCTTGTTCTACAAGAGATACTGGGATCTGTTTTGGATATGTTATAGTACTCTTTGCTCCCCATACAAGGATACTTTAAACTTGAGGCTACCTCAATATCGTCGTCAACTTATTTTTTGTCTCACTTATTGTTAGAAGGTTACTTTTGATTTTTGAAAATAAACTTTGCAGGCTCGTAACTCTGGTTCTACCAGAGATACGGGGATGTAAATAATGTGACCTTGACACAAATGTTCGGATAATTATAAAGGTCTTTGCATGTTCCAAGCAAAAAAAAAAACTTCGCGGTTTCGAACCTGTGGCCTTCCGGGAGTGAGGCGGATGCGATAACCGCTACACTAAAGATATGTTATTATTTTTAATCGAAAGAACAGGGTCAAGTAATTAAGCACTACGTGAACAAACAAACCCCTCCATAGAAAATGCATTAGACTATACTTTGCAGGCTCGTAACTCTGTTTCTACTGTAGATAGGGCGATGTCCTTTGAGTATGTTATATTCCAATTTGTCCCCCATCTAACCATACTAAAAACATTGAGCTAAGACAAACAGGGGCCGAGTACTTAAGCAAAACGTAACGAAACAAACCCCCTCCATAGGAAATGCATTAGACTATACTTTGCAGGCTCGTAACTCTGTTTCTACTCGAGATACGGGGATGTCCTATGAGTATGTTATAGTCCAATTTGTCCCCCATCTAACCATACTAAAAATAATGACCTACGACAAACAGGGGCCGAGTAATTAAGCTAAACGTAAACAAACAACCCGTCCATAGGAAATGCATTACACTATATTTTGCAGGCCCATAACTCTGTGTCTACTAGAGATACGGGGATGTTCTTAGGAAATGTTATAGTCCAAATTGTCCCCCATCTAACCATACTAAAAACATTGAGCTACGACAAACAAGGGCCGAGATATTAAGCAAAATGTTCGTCAACTTTGGTATCGTCTCACTTATTTTTATTATGTTACTTATGATTTTTGCACTAAACTTTGGAGGCTCATAACTCGCTCCCCATACAAGGATACTTTAAACTTGAGGCTACCTCAATATCGTCGTCAAATTATTTTTTGTCTCACTTATTGTTAGAAGGTTACTTTTGATTTTTGAAAATAAACTTTGCAGGCTCGTAACTCTGGTTCTACCAGAGATACGGGGATGTAAATAATGTGACCTTGACACAAATGTTCGGATAATTATAAAGGTCTTTGCATGTTCCAAGCAAAAGAAAAAACTTCGCGGTTTCGAACCTGTGGCCTTCCGGGAGTGAGGCGGATGCGATAACCGCTACACTAAAGATATGTTATTATTTTTAATCGAAAGAACAGGGTCAAGTAATTAAGCAATACGTGAACAAACAAACCCCTCCATAGAAAATGCATTAGACTATACTTTGCAGGCTCGTAACTCTGTTTCTACTGTAGATAAGGCGATGTCCTTTGAGTATGTTATATTCCAATTTGTCCCCCATCTAACCATACTAAAAACATTGAGCTACGACAAACAGGGGCCGAGTAATTAAGCTAAACGTAAACAAACAACCCGTCCAAAGGAAATGCATTAGACTATGCTTTGCAGGCCCATAACTCTGTGTCTACTAGTGATACGGGGATGTCCTTAGGATATGTTATAGTCCAAATTGTCCTTCATCTAACCATACTAAAAACTTTGGGCTACGACAAACAGGGGCCGAGTACTTAAGCAAAACGTAACGAAACAAACCCCCTCCATAGGAAATGCATTAGACTATACTTTGCAGGCTCGTAACTCTGTTTCTACTCGAGATACGGGGATGTCCTATGAGTATGTTATAGTCCAATTTGTCCCCCATCTAACCATACTAAAAATAATGACCTACGACAAACAGGGGCCGAGTAATTAAGCTAAACGTAAACAAACAACCCGTCCATAGGAAATGCATTAGACTATATTTTGCAGGCCCATAACTCTGTGTCTACTAGAGATACGGGGATGTCCTTAGGAAATGTTATAGTCCAAATTGTCCCCCATCTAACCATACTAAAAACATTGAGCTACGACAAACAAGGGCCGAGATATTAAGCAAAATGTTCGTCAACTTTGGTATCGTCTCACTTATTTTTATTATGTTACTTATGATTTTTGCACTAAACTTTGGAGGCTCATAACTCTTGTTCTACAAGAGATACTGGGATCTCCTTTGGATATGTTATACTACTCTTTGCTCCCCATACAAGGATACTTTAAACTTGAGGCTACCTCAATATCGTCGTCAACTTATTTTTTGTCTCACTTATTGTTAGAAGGTTACTTTTGATTTTTGAAAATAAACTTTGCAGGCTCGTAACTCTGGTTCTACCAGAGAAACGGGGATGTAAATCATGTGACCTTGACACAAATGTTCGGATAATTATAATGGTCTTTGTATGTTCCAAGCAAAAGAAAAAACTTCGCGGTTTCGAACCTGTGGCCTTCCGGGAGTGAGGCGGATGCGATAACCGCTACACTAAAGATATGTTATTATTTTTAATCGAAAGAACAGGGTCAAGTAATTAAGCAATACGTGAACAAACAAACCCCTCCATAGAAAATGCATTAGACTATACTTTGCAGGCTCGTAACTGTGTTTCTACTGTAGATAAGGCGATGTCCTTTGAGTATGTTATATTCCAATTTGTCCCCCATCTAACCATACTAAAAACATTGAGCTACGACAAACAGGGGCCGAGTAATTAAGCTAAACGTAAACAAACAACCCGTCCAAAGGAAATGCATTAGACTATGCTTTGCAGGCCCATAACTCTGTGTCTACTAGAGATACGGGGATGTCCTTAGGATATGTTATAGTCCAAATTGTCCTTCATCTAACCATTCTAAAAACTTTGGGCTACGACAAACAGGGGCCGAGTACTTAAGCAAAACGTAACGAAACAAACCCCCTCCATAGGAAATGCATTAGACTATACTTTGCAGGCTCGTAACTCTGTTTCTACTGGAGATACGGGGATGTCCTATGAGTATGTTATAGTCCAATTTGTCCCCCATCTAACCATACTAAAAATAATGACCTACGACAAACAGGGGCCGAGTAATTAAGCTAAACGTAAACAAACAACCCGTCCATAGGAAATGCATTAGACTATATTTTGCAGGCCCATAACTCTGTGTCTACTAGAGATACGGGGATGTCCTTAGGAAATGTTATAGTCCAAATTGTCCTCCATCTAACCATACTAAAACCATTGAGCTACGACAAACAAGGGCCGAGATATTAAGCAAAATGTTCGTCAACTTTGGTATCGTCTCACTTATTTTTATTATGTTACTTATGATTTTTGCACTAAACTTTGGAGGCTCATAACTCTTGTTCTACAAGAGATACTGGGATCTGTTTTGGATATGTTATAGTACTCTTTGCTCCCCATACAAGGATACTTTAAACTTGAGGCTACCTCAATATCGTCGTCAACTTATTTTTTGTCTCACTTATTGTTAGAAGGTTACTTTTGATTTTTGAAAATAAACTTTGCAGGCTCGTAACTCTGGTTCTACCAGAGATACGGGGATGTAAATAATGTGACCTTGACACAAATGTTCGGATAATTATAAAGGTCTTTGCATGTTCCAAGCAAAAAAAAAAACTTCGCGGTTTCGAACCTGTGGCCTTCCGGGAGTGAGGCGGATGCGATAACCGCTACACTAAAGATATGTTATTATTTTTAATCGAAAGAACAGGGTCAAGTAATTAAGCACTACGTGAACAAACAAACCCCTCCATAGAAAATGCATTAGACTATACTTTGCAGGCTCGTAACTCTGTTTCTACTGTAGATAGGGCGATGTCCTTTGAGTATGTTATATTCCAATTTGTCCCCCATCTAACCATACTAAAAACATTGAGCTAAGACAAACAGGGGCCGAGTAATTAAGCTAAACGTAAACAAACAACCCGTCCAAAGGAAATGCATTAGACTATGCTTTGCAGGCCCATAACTCTGTGTCTACTAGAGATACGGGGATGTCCTTAGGATATGTTACAGTCCAAATTGTCCTTCATCTAACCATACTAAAAACTTTGGGCTACGACAAACAGGGGCCGAGTACTTAAGCAAAACGTAACGAAACAAACCCCCTCCATAGGAAATGCATTAGACTATACTTTGCAGGCTCGTAACTCTTGTTCTACAAGAGATACTGGGATCTCCTTTGGATATGTCATAGTACTCTTTGCTCCCCATACAAGGATACTTTAAACTTGAGGCTACCTGAATATCGTCGTCAACTTATTTTTTGTCTCACTTATTGTTAGAAGGTTACTTTTGATTTTTGAAAATAAATTTGCAGGCTCGAAACTCTGTTTCTACTGGAGATACGGGGATGTCCTTTGAGTATGTTATAGACCTATTTGTCCCCCATCTAGCCATACTAAGAATTAGGGCTACGACAAACAGTAGTCGAGTAATTAAGCTAATCGTAAACAAACAAACCCCTCCATAGGAAATACATTAGACTAAATTCTGGAGGCTCGTAACTCTGGTTCTACCAGAGATACGGGGATGTAAATAATGTGACTTTGACACAAATGTTCGGATAATTATAAAGGTCTTTGCATGTTCCAAGCAAAAAAAAAAAAAAACTTCGCGGTCTCGAACCTGTGGCCTTCCGGGAGTGAGGCGGATGCGATAACCGCTACACTAAAGATATGTTATTATTTTTAATCGAAGGAACAGGGTCAAGTAATTAAGCAATACGTGAACAAACAAACCCCTCCATAGAAAATGCATTAGACTATATTTTGCAGGCTCGTAACTCTGTTTCTACTGGAGATACGGGGATGTCCTTTGAGTATGTTATAGACCAATTTGTCCCCCATCTAGCCATACTAAGAATTAGGGCTACGACAAACAGTAGTCGAGTAATTAAGCTAATCGTAAACAAACAAACCCCTCCATAGGAAATACATTAGACTAAATTCTGGAGGCTCGTAACTCTGGTTCTACCAGAGATACGGGGATGTAAATAATGTGACTTTGACACAAATGTTCGGATAATTATAAAGGTCTTTGCATATTCCAAGCAAAAAAAAAAAAAAACTTCGCGGTCTCGAACCTGTGGCCTTCCGGGAGTGAGGCGGATGCGATAACCGCTACACTAAAGATATGTTATTATTTTTAATCGAAGGAACAGGGTCAAGTAATTAAGCAATACGTGAACAAACAAACCCCTCCATAGAAAATGCATTAGACTATATTTTGCAGGCTCGTAACTCTGTTTCTACTGGAGATACGGGGATGTCCTTTGAGTATGTTATAGACCAATTTGTCCCCCATCTAGCCATACTAAGAATTAGGGCTACGACAAACAGTAGTCGAGTAATTAAGCTAATCGTAAACAAACAAACCCCTCCATAGGAAATACATTAGACTAAATTCTGGAGGCTCGTAACTCTGGTTCTACCAGAGATACGGGGATGTAAATAATGTGACTTTGACACAAATGTTCGGATAATTATAAAGGTCTTTGCTTGTTCCAAGCAAACAAAAAAAAAACTTCGCGGTCTCGAACCTGTGGCCTTCCGGGAGTGAGGCGGATGCGATAACCGCTACACTAAAGATATGTTATTATTTTTAATCGAAAGAACAGTGTCAAGTAATTAAGCAATACATTAACAAACAAACCCCTCAATAGAAAATAAATTAGACCATACTTTGCAGGCCCATAACTCTGTGTCTACAAGAGATACCGGGATGTCGTTAGGATATGTTATAGTCCAATTTGTCCCCCATCTAACCATACTAAAAACATTGAGCTACGACAAACAGGGACCGAGTAATTAAGCTAAACGTAAACAAACAACCCCTCCATAGGAAATGCATTAGACTATACTTTGCAGGCTCGTAACTCTGTTTCTACTGGAGATACGGGGATGTCCTTTTAGTATGTTTTATTCCAATTTGTCCCCCATCTAACCATACTAAAAACATTGAGCTACGACAAACAGGGGCCGAGATATTAAGCAAAATGTTCGTCAACTTTGGTATCGTCTCACTTATTTTTATTATGTTACTTATGATTTTTGCACTAAACTTTGGAGGCTCATAACTCTTGTTCTACAAGAGATACTGGGATCTCCTTTGGATATGTCATAGTACTCTTTGCTCCCCATACAAGGATACTTTAAACTTGAGGCTACCTGAATATCGTCGTCAACTTATTTTTTGTCTCACTTATTGTTAGAAGGTTACTTTTGATTTTTGAAAATAAACTTTGCAGGCTCGTAACTCTGTTTCTACTGGAGATACGGGGATGTCCTTTGAGTATGTTATAGACCAATTTGTCCCCCATCTAGCCATACTAAGAATTAGGGCTACGACAAACAGTAGTCGAGTAATTAAGCTAACCGTAAACAAACAAACCCCTCCATAGGAAATACATTAGACTAAATTCTGGAGGCTCGTAACTCTGGTTCTACCAGAGATACGGGGATGTAAATAATGTGACTTTGACACAAATGTTCGGATAATTATAAAGGTCTTTGCATGTTCCAAGCAAAAAAAAAAAAAAACTTCGCGGTCTCGAACCTGTGGCCTTCCGGGAGTGAGGCGGATGCGATAACCGCTACACTAAAGATATGTTATTATTTTTAATCGAAGGAACAGGGTCAAGTAATTAAGCAATACGTGAACAAACAAACCCCTCCATAGAAAATGCATTAGACTATATTTTGCAGGCTCGTAACTCTGTTTCTACTGGAGATACGGGGATGTCCTTTGAGTATGTTATAGACCAATTTGTCCCCCATCTAGCCATACTAAGAATTAGGGCTACGACAAACAGTAGTCGAGTAATTAAGCTAATCGTAAACAAACAAACCCCTCCATAGGAAATACATTAGACTAAATTCTGGAGGCTCGTAACTCTGGTTCTACCAGAGATACGGGGATGTAAATAATGTGACTTTGACACAAATGTTCGGATAATTATAAAGGTCTTTGCATGTTCCAAGCAAAAAAAAAAAAAAAAACTTCGCGGTCTCGAACCTGTGGCCTTCCGGGAGTGAGGCGGATGCGATAACCGCTACACTAAAGATATGTTATTATTTTTAATCGAAAGAACAGGGTCAAGTAATTAAGCAATACATTAACAAACAAACCCCTCAATAGAAAATGCATTAGACCATATTTTGCATGCCCATAACTCTGTGTCTACAAGAGATACCGGGATGTCGTTAGGATATGTTATAGTCCAATTTGTCCCCCATCTAACCATACTAAAAACATTGAGCTACGACAAACAGGGACCGAGTAATTAAGCTAAACGTAAACAAACAACCCCTCCATAGGAAATGCATTAGACTATACTTTGCAGGCTCGTAACTCTGTTTCTACTGGAGATACGGGGATGTCCTTTTAGTATGTTTTATTCCAATTTGTCCCCCATCTAACCATACTAAAAACATTGAGCTACGACAAACAGGGGCCGAGATATTAAGCAAAATGTTCGTCAACTTTGGTATCGTCTCACTTATTTTTATTATGTTACTTATGATTTTTGCACTAAACTTTGGAGGCTCATAACTCTTGTTCTACAAGAGATACTGGGATCTCCTTTGGATATGTCATAGTACTCTTTGCTCCCCATACAAGGATACTTTAAACTTGAGGCTACCTGAATATCGTCGTCAACTTATTTTTTGTCTCACTTATTGTTAGAAGGTTACTTTTGATTTTTGAAAATAAACTTTGCAGGCTCGTAACTCTGTTTCTACTGGAGATACGGGGATGTCCTTTGAGTATGTTATAGACCAATTTGTCCCCCATCTAGCCATACTAAGAATTAGGGCTACGACAAACAGTAGTCGAGTAATTAAGCTAATCGTAAACAAACAAACCCCTCCATAGGAAATACATTAGACTAAATTCTGGAGGCTCGTAACTCTGGTTCTACCAGAGATACGGGGATGTAAATAATGTGACTTTGACACAAATGTTCGGATAATTATAAAGGTCTTTGCTTGTTCCAAGCAAAAAAAAAAAAAAAAAACTTCGCGGTCTCGAACCTGTGGCCTTCCGGGAGTGAGGCGGATGCGATAACCGCTACACTAAAGATATGTTATTATTTTTAATCGAAAGAACAGGGTCAAGTAATTAAGCAATACATTAACAAACAAACCCCTCAATAGAAAATGCATTAGACCATACTTTGCAGGCCCATAACTCTGTGTCTACAAGAGATACCGGGATGTCGTTAGGATATGTTATAGTCCAATTTGTCCCCCATCTAACCATACTAAAAACATTGAGCTACGACAAACAGGGACCGAGTAATTAAGCTAAACGTAAACAAACAACCCCTCCATAGGAAATGCATTAGACTATACTTTGCAGGCTCGTAACTCTGTTTCTACTGGAGATACGGGGATGTCCTTTTAGTATGTTTTATTCCAATTTGTCCCCCATCTAACCATACTAAAAACATTGAGCTACGACAAACAGGGGCCGAGATATTAAGCAAAATGTTCGTCAACTTTGGTATCGTCTCACTTATTTTTATTATGTTACTTATGATTTTTGCACTAAACTTTGGAGGCTCATAACTCTTGTTCTACAAGAGATACTGGGATCTCCTTTGGATATGTCATAGTACTCTTTGCTCCCCATACAAGGATACTTTAAACTTGAGGCTACCTGAATATCGTCGTCAACTTATTTTTTGTCTCACTTATTGTTAGAAGGTTACTTTTGATTTTTGAAAATAAACTTTGCAGGCTCGTTACTCTGTTTCTACTGGAGATACGGGGATGTCCTTTGAGTATGTTATAGACCAATTTGTCCCCCATCTAGCCATACTAAGAATTAGGGCTACGACAAACAGTAGTCGAGTAATTAAGCTAATCGTAAACAAACAAACCCCTCCATTAGAAATACATTAGACTAAATTCTGGAGGCTCGTAACTCTGGTTCTACCAGAGATACGGGGATGTAAATAATGTGACTTTGACACAAATGTTCGGATAATTATAAAGGTCTTTGCATGTTCCAAGCAAAAACAAAAAAAAACTTCGCGGTCTCGAACCTGTGGCCTTCCGGGAGTGAGGCGGATGCGATAACCGCTACACTAAAGATATGTTATTATTTTTAATCGAAGGAACAGGGTCAAGTAATTAAGCAATACGTGAACAAACAAACCCCTCCATAGAAAATGCATTAGACTATATTTTGCAAGCTCGTAACTCTGTTTCTACTGGAGATACGGGGATGTCCTTTGAGAATGTTATAGACCAATTTGTCCTCCATCTAGCCATACTAAGAATTAGGGCTACGACAAACAGTAGTCGAGTAATTAAGCTAATCGTAAACAAACCTACCCCTCCATAGGAAATACATTAGACTAAATTCTGGAGGCTCGTAACTCTGGTTCTACCAGAGATACGGGGATGTAAATAATGTGACCTTGACACAAATGTTCGGATAATTATAAAGTTCTTTGCATGTTCCAAGCAAAAAAAAAAAAACTTCGCGGTTTCGAACCTGTGGCCTTCCGGGAGTGAGGCGGATGCGATAACCGCTACACTAAAGATATGCTATTATTTTTAATCGAAATAACAGGGTCAAGTAATTAAGCAATACGTGAACAAACAAACCCCTCCATAGAAAATGCATTAGACTATACTTTGCAGGGCCATAACTCTGTGTCTACTAGAGATACCGGGATGTCCTTAGGATATGTTATAGTCCAATTTGTCCTTCATCTAACCATACTAAAAACTTTGGGCTACGACAAACAGGGGCCGAGTACTTAAGCAAAACGTAAAGAAACAAACCCCCTCCATAGGAAATGAGTTAGACTATACTTTGCAGGCTCGTAACTCTGTTTCTACTGGAGATACGGGGATGTCCTTTGAGTATTTTATAGTCCAATTTGTCCCCCATCTAACCATACTAAAAACATTGAGCTACGACAAACAGGGGCCGAGTAATTAAGCTAAACGTAAACAAACAACCCGTCCATAGGAAATGCATTAGACTATACTTTGCAGGCCCATAACTCTGTGTGTACAAGAGATACGGGGATGTCCTTAGGATATGATATAGTCCAAATTGTCCCCCATCTAACCATACTAAAAACATTGAGCTACGACAAACAGGGGCCGAGATATTAAGCAAAATGTTCGTCAACTTTGGTATCGTCTCACTTATTTTTATTATGTTACTTATGATTTTTGCACTAAACTTTGGAGGCTCATAACTCTTGTTCTACAAGAGATACTGGGATCTCCTTTGGATATGTTATAGTACTCTTTGCTCCCCATACAAGGATACTTTAAACTTGAGGCTACCTCAATATCGTCGTCAACTTATTTTTTGTCTCACTTATTGTTAGAAGGTTACTTTTGATTTTTGAAAATAAACTTTGCAGGCTCGTAACTCTGGTTCTACCAGAGATACGGGGATGTAAATAATGTGACCTTGACACAAATGTTCGGATAATTATAAAGGTCTTTGCATGTTCCAAGCAAAAAAAAAAACTTCGCGGTTTCGAACCTGTGGCCTTCCGGGAGTGAGGCGGATGCGATAACCGCTACACTAAAGATATGCTATTATTTTAAATCGAAAGAACAGGGTCAAGTAATTAAGCAATACGTGAACAAACAAACCCCTCCATAGAAAATGCATTAGACTATACTTTGCAGGCTCGTAACTCTGTTTCTACTGGAGATACGGGGATGTCCTTTGAGTATGTTATAGTCCAATTTGTCCCCCATCTAACCATACTAAAAATATTGAGCTACGACAAACAGGGGCCGAGTAATTAAGCTAAACGTAAACAAACAACCCGTGCATAGGAAATGCATTAGACTATACTTTGCAGGGCCATAACTCTGTGTCTACTAGAGATACCGGGATGTCCTTAGGATATGTTATAGTCCAATTTGTCCTTCATCTAACCATACTAAAAACATTGAGCTACGACAAACAGGGGCCGAGCAATTAAGCTAAACGTAAACAAACAACCCGTCCATAGGAAATGCAGTAGACTATATTTTGCAGGCCCATAACTCTGTGTCTACTAGAGATACGGGGATGTCCTTAGGATACGTTATAGTCCAAATTGTCCCCCATCTAACCATACTAAAAACATTGAGCTACGACAAACAAGGGCCGAGATATTAAGCAAAATGTTCGTAAACTTTGGTATCGTCTCACTTATTTTTATTATGTTACTTATGATTTTTGCACGAAACTTTGGAGGCTCATAACTCTTGTTCTACAAGAGATACTGGGATCTCCTTTGGATATGTTATAGTACTCTTTGCTCCCCATACAAGGATACTTTAAACTTGAGGCTACCTCAATATCGTCGTCAACTTATTTTTTGTCTCACTTATTGTTAGAAGGTTACTTTTGATTTTTGAAAATAAACTTTGCAGGCTCGTAACTCTGGTTCTACCAGAGATACGGGGATGTAAATAATGTGACCTTGACACAAATGTTCGGATAATTATAAAGGTCTTTGCATGTTCCAAGCAAAAAAAAAACTTCGCGGTTTCGAACCTGTGGCCTTCCGGGAGTGAGGCGGATGCGATAACCGCTACACTAAAGATATGCTATTATTTTAAATCGAAAGAACAGGGTCAAGTAATTAAGCAATACGTGAACAAACAAACCCCTCCATAGAAAATGCATTAGACTATACTTTGCAGGCTCGTAACTCTGTTTCTACTGGAGTTACGGGGATGTCCTTAGGATATGTTATAGTCCAATTTGTCCTTCATCTAACCATACTAAAAACATTGAGCTACGACAAACAGGGGCCGAGGAATTAAGCTAAACGTAAACAAACAACCCGTCCATAGGAAATGCAGTAGACTATATTTTGCAGGCCCATAACTCTGTGTCTACTAGAGATACGGGGATGTCCTTAGGATACGTTATAGTCCAAATTGTCCCCCATCTAACTATACTAAAAACATTGAGCTACGACAAACAGGGGCCGAGCAATTAAGCTAAACGTAAACAAACAACCCGTCCATAGGAAATGCAGTAGACTATATTTTGCAGGCCCATAACTCTGTGTCTACTAGAGATACGGGGATGTCCTTAGGATACGTTATAGTCCAAATTGTCCCCCATCTAACCATACTAAAAACATTGAGCTACGACAAACAAGAGCCGAGATATTAAGCAAAATGTTCGTCAATTTTGGTATCGTCTCACTTATTTTTATTATGTTACTTATGATTTTTGCACGAATATTTGGAGGCTCATAACTCTTGTTCTACAAGAGATACTGGGATCTCCTTTGGATATGTTATAGTACTCTTTGCTCCCCATACAAGGATACTTTAAACTTGAGGCTACCTCAATATCGTCGTCAACTTATTTTTTGTCTCACTTATTGTTAGAAGGTTACTTTTGATTTTTGAAAATAAACTTTGCAGGCTCGTATCTCTGTTTCTACTGGAGATACGGGGATGTCCTTTGAGTATGTTATAGACCAATTTGTCCCCCATCTAGCCATACTAAGAATTAGGGCTTCGACAAACAGTAGTCGAGTAATTAAGCTAATCGTAAACAAACAAACCCCTCCATAGGAAATACATTAGACTAAATTCTGGAGGCTGGTAACTCTGGTTCTACCAGAGATACGGGGATGTAAATAATGTGACCTTGACACAAATGTTCGGATAATTATAAAAAAAAACTTCGCGGTTTCGAACCTGTGGCCTTCCGGGAGTGAGGCGGATGCGATAACCGCTACACTAAAGATATGTTATTATTATTTATCGAAAGAACAGGGTCAAGTAATTACGCAATACGTGAACAAACAAACCCCTCCATAGAAAATGCGTTAGACTATACTTTGCAGGCTCGTAACTCTGTGTCTACTGGAGATACGGGGATGTCCTTTGAGTATGTTATAGTCCAATTTGTCCCCCATCTAACCATAGTAAAAACATTGAGCTACGACAAACAGTAGTCGAGTATTTAAGCTAATCGTAAACAAACAAACCCCTCTATAGGAAATGCATTAGACTATACTTTGCAGGCCCATAACTCTGTGTCTACTAGAGATACGGGGATGTCCTTAGGATATGTTATAGTCCAAATTGTCCCCCATCTAACCATACTAAAAACTTTGGGCTTCGACAAACAGGGGCCGAGTACTTAAGCAAAACGTAACGAAACAAACCCCCTCCATAGGAAATGCATTACACTATACTTTGCAGGCTCGTAACTCTGTTTCTACTGGAGATACGGGATGTCCTTTGAGTATGTTATAGTCCAATTTGTCCCCCATCTAATTATACTAAAAATATTGAGCTACGACAAACAGGGGCCGAGTAATTAAGCTAAACGTAAACAAACAACCCGTCCATAGGAAATGCATTAGACTATATTTTGCAGGCCCATAACTCTGTGTCTACTAGAGATACGGGGATGTCCTTAGGATATGATATAGTCCAAATTGTCCCCCATCTAACCATACTAAAAACATTGAGCTACGACAAACAGGGGCCGAGATATTAAGCAAAATGTTCGTCAACTTTGGTATCGTCTCACTTATTTTTATTATGTTACTTATGATTTTTGCACTAAACTTTGGAGGCTCATAACTCTTGTTCTACAAGAGATACTGGGATCTCCTTTGGATATGTTATAGTACTCTTTGCTCCCCATACAAGGATACTTTAAACTTGAGGCTACCTCAATATCGTCGTCAACTTATTTTTTGTCTCACTTATTGTTAGAAGGTTACTTTTGATTTTTGAAAATAAACTTTGCAGGCTCGTAACTCTGGTTCTACCAGAGATACGGGGATGTAAATAATGTGACCTTGACACAAATGTTCGGATAATTATAAAGGTCTTTGCTTGTTCCAAGCAAAAAAAAAACTTCGCGGTTTCGAACCTGTGGCCTTCCGGGAGTGAGGCGGATGCGATAACCGCTACACTAAAGATATGTTATTATTTTTAATCGAAAGAACAGGGTCAAGTAATTAAGCACTACGTGAACAAACAAACCCCTCCATAGAAAATGCATTAGACTATACTTTGCAGGCTCGTAACTCTGTTTCTACTGTAGATAAGGCGATGTCCTTTGAGTATGTTATATTCCAATTTGTCCCCCATCTAACCATACTAAAACATTGAGCTAAGACAAACAGGGGCCGAGTAATTAAGCTAAACGTAAACAAACAACCCGTCCAAAGGAAATGCATTAGACTATGCTTTGCAGGCCCATAACTCTGTGTCTACTAGAGATACGGGGATGTCCTTAGGATATGTTACAGTCCAAATTGTCCTTCATCTAACCATACTAAAAACTTTGGGCTACGACAAACAGGGGCCGAGTACTTAAGCAAAACGTAACGAAACAAACCCCCTCCATAGGAAATGCATTAGACTATACTTTGCAGGCTCGTAACTCTGTTTCTACTGGAGATGCGGGGATGTCCTATGAGTATGTTATAGTCCAATTTGTCCCCCATCTAACCATACTAAAAATAATGAGCTACGACAAACAGGGGCCGAGTAATTAAGCTAAACGTAAACAAACAACCCGTCCATAGGAAATGCATTAGACTATATTTTGCAGGCCCATAACTCTGTGTCTACTAGAGATACGGGGATGTCCTTAGGATATGTTATAGTCCAAATTGTCCTTCATCTAACCATACTAAAAACTTTGGGCTACGACAAACAGGGGCCGAGTACTTAAGCAAAACGTAACGAAACAAACCCCCTCCATAGGAAATGCATTAGACTATACTTTGCAGGCTCGTAACTCTGTTTCTACTGGAGATACGGGGATGTCCTATGAGTATGTTATAGTCCAATTTGTCCCCCATCTAACCATACTAAAAATAATGACCTACGACAAACAGGGGCCGAGTAATTAAGCTAAACGTAAACAAACAACCCGTCCATAGGAAATGCATTAGACAATATTTTGCAGGCCCATAACTCTGTGTCTACTAGAGATACGGGGATGTCCTTAGGATACGTTATAGTCCAATTTGTCCCCCATCTAACCATACTAAAAATAATGAGCTACGACAAACAGGGGCCGAGTAATTAAGCTAAACGTAAACAAACAACCCGTCCATAGGAAATGCATTAGACTATATTTTGCAGGCCCATAACTCTGTGTCTACTAGAGATACGGGGATGTCCTTAGGATATGTTATAGTCCAAATTGTCCTTCATCTAACCATACTAAAAACTTTGGGCTACGACAAACAGGGGCCGAGTACTTAAGCAAAACGTAACGAAACAAACCCCCTCCATAGGAAATGCATTAGACTATACTTTGCAGGCTCGTAACTCTGTTTCTACTGGAGATACGGGGATGTCCTATGAGTATGTTATAGTCCAATTTGTCCCCCATCTAACCATACTAAAAATAATGACCTACGACAAACAGGGGCCGAGTAATTAAGCTAAACGTAAACAAACAACCCGTCCATAGGAAATGCATTAGACAATATTTTGCAGGCCCATAACTCTGTGTCTACTAGAGATACGGGGATGTCCTTAGGATACGTTATAGTCCAAATTGTCCCCCATCTAACCATACTAAAAACATTGAGCTACGACAAACAAGAGCCGAGATATTAAGCAAAATGTTCGTCAATTTTGGTATCGTCTCACTTATTTTTATTATGTTACTTATGATTTTTGCACGAATATTTGGAGGCTCATAACTCTTGTTCTACAAGAGATACTGGGATCTCCTTTGGATATGTTATAGTACTCTTTGCTCCCCATACAAGGATACTTTAAACTTGAGGCTACCTCAATATCGTCGTCAACTTATTTTTTGTCTCACTTATTGTTAGAAGGTTACTTTTGATTTTTGAAAATAAACTTTGCAGGCTCGTATCTCTGTTTCTACTGGAGATACGGGGATGTCCTTTGAGTATGTTATAGACCAATTTGTCCCCCATCTAGCCATACTAAGAATTAGGGCTTCGACAAACAGTAGTCGAGTAATTAAGCTAATCGTAAACAAACAAACCCCTCCATAGGAAATACATTAGACTAAATTCTGGAGGCTGGTAACTCTGGTTCTACCAGAGATACGGGGATGTAAATAATGTGACCTTGACACAAATGTTCGGATAATTATAAAAAAAAACTTCGCGGTTTCGAACCTGTGGCCTTCCGGGAGTGAGGCGGATGCGATAACCGCTACACTAAAGATATGTTATTATTATTTATCGAAAGAACAGGGTCAAGTAATTACGCAATACGTGAACAAACAAACCCCTCCATAGAAAATGCGTTAGACTATACTTTGCAGGCTCGTAACTCTGTGTCTACTGGAGATACGGGGATGTCCTTTGAGTATGTTATAGTCCAATTTGTCCCCCATCTAACCATAGTAAAAACATTGAGCTACGACAAACAGTAGTCGAGTATTTAAGCTAATCGTAAACAAACAAACCCCTCTATAGGAAATGCATTAGACTATACTTTGCAGGCCCATAACTCTGTGTCTACTAGAGATACGGGGATGTCCTTAGGATATGTTATAGTCCAAATTGTCCCCCATCTAACCATACTAAAAACTTTGGGCTTCGACAAACAGGGGCCGAGTACTTAAGCAAAACGTAACGAAACAAACCCCCTCCATAGGAAATGCATTACACTATACTTTGCAGGCTCGTAACTCTGTTTCTACTGGAGATACGGGATGTCCTTTGAGTATGTTATAGTCCAATTTGTCCCCCATCTAATTATACTAAAAATATTGAGCTACGACAAACAGGGGCCGAGTAATTAAGCTAAACGTAAACAAACAACCCGTCCATAGGAAATGCATTAGACTATATTTTGCAGGCCCATAACTCTGTGTCTACTAGAGATACGGGGATGTCCTTAGGATATGATATAGTCCAAATTGTCCCCCATCTAACCATACTAAAAACATTGAGCTACGACAAACAGGGGCCGAGATATTAAGCAAAATGTTCGTCAACTTTGGTATCGTCTCACTTATTTTTATTATGTTACTTATGATTTTTGCACTAAACTTTGGAGGCTCATAACTCTTGTTCTACAAGAGATACTGGGATCTCCTTTGGATATGTTATAGTACTCTTTGCTCCCCATACAAGGATACTTTAAACTTGAGGCTACCTCAATATCGTCGTCAACTTATTTTTTGTCTCACTTATTGTTAGAAGGTTACTTTTGATTTTTGAAAATAAACTTTGCAGGCTCGTAACTCTGGTTCTACCAGAGATACGGGGATGTAAATAATGTGACCTTGACACAAATGTTCGGATAATTATAAAGGTCTTTGCTTGTTCCAAGCAAAAAAAAAACTTCGCGGTTTCGAACCTGTGGCCTTCCGGGAGTGAGGCGGATGCGATAACCGCTACACTAAAGATATGTTATTATTTTTAATCGAAAGAACAGGGTCAAGTAATTAAGCACTACGTGAACAAACAAACCCCTCCATAGAAAATGCATTAGACTATACTTTGCAGGCTCGTAACTCTGTTTCTACTGTAGATAAGGCGATGTCCTTTGAGTATGTTATATTCCAATTTGTCCCCCATCTAACCATACTAAAACATTGAGCTAAGACAAACAGGGGCCGAGTAATTAAGCTAAACGTAAACAAACAACCCGTCCAAAGGAAATGCATTAGACTATGCTTTGCAGGCCCATAACTCTGTGTCTACTAGAGATACGGGGATGTCCTTAGGATATGTTACAGTCCAAATTGTCCTTCATCTAACCATACTAAAAACTTTGGGCTACGACAAACAGGGGCCGAGTACTTAAGCAAAACGTAACGAAACAAACCCCCTCCATAGGAAATGCATTAGACTATACTTTGCAGGCTCGTAACTCTGTTTCTACTGGAGATGCGGGGATGTCCTATGAGTATGTTATAGTCCAATTTGTCCCCCATCTAACCATACTAAAAATAATGAGCTACGACAAACAGGGGCCGAGTAATTAAGCTAAACGTAAACAAACAACCCGTCCATAGGAAATGCATTAGACTATATTTTGCAGGCCCATAACTCTGTGTCTACTAGAGATACGGGGATGTCCTTAGGATATGTTATAGTCCAAATTGTCCTTCATCTAACCATACTAAAAACTTTGGGCTACGACAAACAGGGGCCGAGTACTTAAGCAAAACGTAACGAAACAAACCCCCTCCATAGGAAATGCATTAGACTATACTTTGCAGGCTCGTAACTCTGTTTCTACTGGAGATACGGGGATGTCCTATGAGTATGTTATAGTCCAATTTGTCCCCCATCTAACCATACTAAAAATAATGACCTACGACAAACAGGGGCCGAGTAATTAAGCTAAACGTAAACAAACAACCCGTCCATAGGAAATGCATTAGACAATATTTTGCAGGCCCATAACTCTGTGTCTACTAGAGATACGGGGATGTCCTTAGGAAATGTTATAGTCCAAATTGTCCCCCATCTAACCATACTAAAAACATTGAGCTACGACAAACAAGGGCCGAGATATTAAGCAAAATGTTCGTCAACTTTGGTATCGTCTCACTTATTTTTATTATGTTACTTATGATTTTTGCACTAAACTTTGGAGGCTCATAACTCGCTCCCCATACAAGGATACTTTAAACTTGAGGCTACCTCAATATCGTCGTCAAATTATTTTTTGTCTCACTTATTGTTAGAAGGTTACTTTTGATTTTTGAAAATAAACTTTGCAGGCTCGTAACTCTGGTTCTACCAGAGATACGGGGATGTAAATAATGTGACCTTGACACAAATGTTCGGATAATTATAAAGGTCTTTGCATGTTCCAAGCAAAAGAAAAAACTTCGCGGTTTCGAACCTGTGGCCTTCCGGGAGTGAGGCGGATGCGATAACCGCTACACTAAAGATATGTTATTATTTTTAATCGAAAGAACAGGGTCAAGTAATTAAGCAATACGTGAACAAACAAACCCCTCCATAGAAAATGCATTAGACTATACTTTGCAGGCTCGTAACTCTGTTTCTACTGTAGATAAGGCGATGTCCTTTGAGTATGTTATATTCCAATTTGTCCCCCATCTAACCATACTAAAAACATTGAGCTACGACAAACAGGGGCCGAGTAATTAAGCTAAACGTAAACAAACAACCCGTCCAAAGGAAATGCATTAGACTATGCTTTGCAGGCCCATAACTCTGTGTCTACTAGAGATACGGGGATGTCCTTAGGATATGTTATAGTCCAAATTGTCCTTCATCTAACCATACTAAAAACTTTGGGCTACGACAAACAGGGGCCGAGTACTTAAGCAAAACGTAACGAAACAAACCCCCTCCATAGGAAATGCATTAGACTATACTTTGCAGGCTCGTAACTCTGTTTCTACTCGAGATACGGGGATGTCCTATGAGTATGTTATAGTCCAATTTGTCCCCCATCTAACCATACTAAAAATAATGACCTACGACAAACAGGGGCCGAGTAATTAAGCTAAACGTAAACAAACAACCCGTCCATAGGAAATGCATTAGACTATATTTTGCAGGCCCATAACTCTGTGTCTACTAGAGATACGGGGATGTCCTTAGGAAATGTTATAGTCCAAATTGTCCCCCATCTAACCATACTAAAAACATTGAGCTACGACAAACAAGGGCCGAGATATTAAGCAAAATGTTCGTCAACTTTGGTATCGTCTCACTTATTTTTATTATGTTACTTATGATTTTTGCACTAAACTTTGGAGGCTCATAACTCTTGTTCTACAAGAGATACTGGGATCTCCTTTGGATATGTTATACTACTCTTTGCTCCCCATACAAGGATACTTTAAACTTGAGGCTACCTCAATATCGTCGTCAACTTATTTTTTGTCTCACTTATTGTTAGAAGGTTACTTTTGATTTTTGAAAATAAACTTTGCAGGCTCGTAACTCTGGTTCTACCAGAGAAACGGGGATGTAAATCATGTGACCTTGACACAAATGTTCGGATAATTATAAAGGTCTTTGTATGTTCCAAGCAAAAGAAAAAACTTCGCGGTTTCGAACCTGTGGCCTTCCGGGAGTGAGGCGGATGCGATAACCGCTACACTAAAGATATGTTATTATTTTTAATCGAAAGAACAGGGTCAAGTAATTAAGCAATACGTGAACAAACAAACCCCTCCATAGAAAATGCATTAGACTATACTTTGCAGGCTCGTAACTGTGTTTCTACTGTAGATAAGGCGATGTCCTTTGAGTATGTTATATTCCAATTTGTCCCCCATCTAACCATACTAAAAACATTGAGCTACGACAAACAGGGGCCGAGTAATTAAGCTAAACGTAAACAAACAACCCGTCCAAAGGAAATGCATTAGACTATGCTTTGCAGGCCCATAACTCTGTGTCTACTAGAGATACGGGGATGTCCTTAGGATATGTTATAGTCCAAATTGTCCTTCATCTAACCATTCTAAAAACTTTGGGCTACGACAAACAGGGGCCGAGTACTTAAGCAAAACGTAACGAAACAAACCCCCTCCATAGGAAATGCATTAGACTATACTTTGCAGGCTCGTAACTCTGTTTCTACTGGAGATACGGGGATGTCCTATGAGTATGTTATAGTCCAATTTGTCCCCCATCTAACCATACTAAAAATAATGACCTACGACAAACAGGGGCCGAGTAATTAAGCTAAACGTAAACAAACAACCCGTCCATAGGAAATGCATTAGACTATATTTTGCAGGCCCATAACTCTGTGTCTACTAGAGATACGGGGATGTCCTTAGGAAATGTTATAGTCCAAATTGTCCTCCATCTAACCATACTAAAACCATTGAGCTACGACAAACAAGGGCCGAGATATTAAGCAAAATGTTCGTCAACTTTGGTATCGTCTCACTTATTTTTATTATGTTACTTATGATTTATGCACTAAACTTTGGAGGCTCATAACTCTTGTTCTACAAGAGATACTGGGATCTCCTTTGGATATGTTATAGTACTCTTTGCTCCCCATACAAGGATACTTTAAACTTGAGGCTACCTCAATATCGTCGTCAACTTATTTTTTGTCTCACTTATTGTTAGAAGGTTACTTTTGATTTTTGAAAATAAACTTTGCAGGCTCGTAACTCTGGTTCTACCAGAGATACGGGGATGTAAATAATGTGACCTTGACACAAATGTTCGGATAATTATAAAGGTCTTTGCATGTTCCAAGCAAAAAAAAAACTTCGCGGTTTCGAACCTGTGGCCTTCCGGGAGTGAGGCGGATGCGATAACCGCTACACTAAAGATATGTTATTATTTTTAATCGAAAGAACAGGGTCAAGTAATTAAGCACTACGTGAACAAACAAACCCCTCCATAGAAAATGCATTAGACTATACTTTGCAGGCTCGTAACTCTGTTTCTACTGTAGATAGGGCGATGTCCTTTGAGTATGTTATATTCCAATTTGTCCCCCATCTAACCATACTAAAAACATTGAGCTACGACAAACAGGGGCCGAGTAATTAAGCTAAACGTAAACAAACAACCCGTCCAAAGGAAATGCATTAGACTATGCTTTGCAGGCCCATAACTCTGTGTCTACTAGAGATACGGGGATGTCCTTAGGATATGTTATAGTCCAAATTGTCCTTCATCTAACCATTCTAAAAACTTTGGGCTACGACAAACAGGGGCCGAGTACTTAAGCAAAACGTAACGAAACAAACCCCCTCCATAGGAAATGCATTAGACTATACTTTGCAGGCTCGTAACTCTGTTTCTACTGGAGATACGGGGATGTCCTATGAGTATGTTATAGTCCAATTTGTCCCCCATCTAACCATACTAAAAATAATGACCTACGACAAACAGGGGCCGAGTAATTAAGCTAAACGTAAACAAACAACCCGTCCATAGGAAATGCATTAGACTATATTTTGCAGGCCCATAACTCTGTGTCTACTAGAGATACGGGGATGTCCTTAGGAAATGTTATAGTCCAAATTGTCCTCCATCTAACCATACTAAAACCATTGAGCTACGACAAACAAGGGCCGAGATATTAAGCAAAATGTTCGTCAACTTTGGTATCGTCTCACTTATTTTTATTATGTTACTTATGATTTTTGCACTAAACTTTGGAGGCTCATAACTCTTGTTCTACAAGAGATACTGGGATCTCCTTTGGATATGTTATAGTACTCTTTGCTCCCCATACAAGGATACTTTAAACTTGAGGCTACCTCAATATCGTCGTCAACTTATTTTTTGTCTCACTTATTGTTAGAAGGTTACTTTTGATTTTTGAAAATAAACTTTGCAGGCTCGTAACTCTGGTTCTACCAGAGATACGGGGATGTAAATAATGTGACCTTGACACAAATGTTCGGATAATTATAAAGGTCTTTGCATGTTCCAAGCAAAAAAAAAAACTTCGCGGTTTCGAACCTGTGGCCTTCCGGGAGTGAGGCGGATGCGATAACCGCTACACTAAAGATATGTTATTATTTTTAATCGAAAGAACAGGGTCAAGTAATTAAGCACTACGTGAACAAACAAACCCCTCCATAGAAAATGCATTAGACTATACTTTGCAGGCTCGTAACTCTGTTTCTACTGTAGATAGGGCGATGTCCTTTGAGTATGTTATATTCCAATTTGTCCCCCATCTAACCATACTAAAAACATTGAGCTAAGACAAACAGGGGCCGAGTAATTAAGCTAAACGTAAACAAACAACCCGTCCAAAGGAAATGCATTAGACTATGCTTTGCAGGCCCATAACTCTGTGTCTACTAGAGATACGGGGATGTCCTTAGGATATGTTACAGTCCAAATTGTCCTTCATCTAACCATACTAAAAACTTTGGGCTACGACAAACAGGGGCCGAGTACTTAAGCAAAACGTAACGAAACAAACCCCCTCCATAGGAAATGCATTAGACTATACTTTGCAGGCTCGTAACTCTGTTTCTACTGGAGATACGGGGATGTCCTATGAGTATGTTATAGTCCAATTTGTCCCCCATCTAACCATACTAAAAATAATGACCTACGACAAACAGGGGCCGAGTAATTAAGCTAAACGTAAACAAACAACCCGTCCATAGGAAATGCATTAGACTATATTTTGCAGGCCCATAACTCTGTGTCTACTAGAGATACGGGGATGTCCTTAGGAAATGTTATAGTCCAAATTGTCCCCCATCTAACCATACTAAAAACATTGAGCTACGACAAACAAGGGCCGAGATATTAAGCAAAATGTTCGTCAACTTTGGTATCGTCTCACTTATTTTTATTATGTTACTTATGATTTTTGCACTAAACTTTGGAGGCTCATAACTCTTGTTCTACAAGAGATACTGGGATCTCCTTTGGATATGTTATAGTACTCTTTGCTCCCCATACAAGGATACTTTAAACTTGAGGCTACCTCAATATCGTCGTCAACTTATTTTTTGTCTCACTTATTGTTAGAAGGTTACTTTTGATTTTTGAAAATAAACTTTGCAGGCTCGTAACTCTGGTTCTACCAGAGATACGGGGATGTAAATAATGTGACCTTGACACAAATGTTCGGATAATTATAAAGGTCTTTGCATGTTCCAAGCAAAAAAAAAAACTTCGCGGTTTCGAACCTGTGGCCTTCCGGGAGTGAGGCGGATGCGATAACCGCTACACTAAAGATATGTTATTATTTTTAATCGAAAGAACAGGGTCAAGTAATTAAGCACTACGTGAACAAACAAACCCCTCCATAGAAAATGCATTAGACTATACTTTGCAGGCTCGTAACTCTGTTTCTACTGTAGATAGGGCGATGTCCTTTGAGTATGTTATATTCCAATTTGTCCCCCATCTAACCATACTAAAAACATTGAGCTAAGACAAACAGGGGCCGAGTAATTAAGCTAAACGTAAACAAACAACCCGTCCAAAGGAAATGCATTAGACTATGCTTTGCAGGCCCATAACTCTGTGTCTACTAGAGATACGGGGATGTCCTTAGGATATGTTACAGTCCAAATTGTCCTTCATCTAACCATACTAAAAACTTTGGGCTACGACAAACAGGGGCCGAGTACTTAAGCAAAACGTAACGAAACAAACCCCCTCCATAGGAAATGCATTAGACTATACTTTGCAGGCTCGTAACTCTGTTTCTACTGGAGATACGGGGATGTCCTATGAGTATGTTATAGTCCAATTTGTCCCCCATCTAACCATACTAAAAATAATGACCTACGACAAACAGGGGCCGAGTAATTAAGCTAAACGTAAACAAACAACCCGTCCATAGGAAATGCATTAGACTATATTTTGCAGGCCCATAACTCTGTGTCTACTAGAGATACGGGGATGTCCTTAGGAAATGTTATAGTCCAAATTGTCCCCCATCTAACCATACTAAAAACATTGAGCTACGACAAACAAGGGCCGAGATATTAAGCAAAATGTTCGTCAACTTTGGTATCGTCTCACTTATTTTTATTATGTTACTTATGATTTTTGCACTAAACTTTGGAGGCTCATAACTCTTGTTCTACAAGAGATACTGGGATCTCCTTTGGATATGTTATAGTACTCTTTGCTCCCCATACAAGGATACTTTAAACTTGAGGCTACCTCAATATCGTCGTCAACTTATTTTTTGTCTCACTTATTGTTAGAAGGTTACTTTTGATTTTTGAAAATAAACTTTGCAGGCTCGTAACTCTGGTTCTACCAGAGATACGGGGATGTAAATAATGTGACCTTGACACAAATGTTCGGATAATTATAAAGGTCTTTGCATGTTCCAAGCAAAAAAAAAAACTTCGCGGTTTCGAACCTGTGGCCTTCCGGGAGTGAGGCGGATGCGATAACCGCTACACTAAAGATATGTTATTATTTTTAATCGAAAGAACAGGGTCAAGTAATTAAGCACTACGTGAACAAACAAACCCCTCCATAGAAAATGCATTAGACTATACTTTGCAGGCTCGTAACTCTGTTTCTACTGTAGATAGGGCGATGTCCTTTGAGTATGTTATATTCCAATTTGTCCCCCATCTAACCATACTAAAAACATTGAGCTAAGACAAACAGGGGCCGAGTAATTAAGCTAAACGTAAACAAACAACCCGTCCAAAGGAAATGCATTAGACTATGCTTTGCAGGCCCATAACTCTGTGTCTACTAGAGATACGGGGATGTCCTTAGGATATGTTACAGTCCAAATTGTCCTTCATCTAACCATACTAAAAACTTTGGGCTACGACAAACAGGGGCCGAGTACTTAAGCAAAACGTAACGAAACAAACCCCCTCCATAGGAAATGCATTAGACTATACTTTGCAGGCTCGTAACTCTGTTTCTACTGGAGATACGGGGATGTCCTATGAGTATGTTATAGTCCAATTTGTCCCCCATCTAACCATACTAAAAATAATGACCTACGACAAACAGGGGCCGAGTAATTAAGCTAAACGTAAACAAACAACCCGTCCATAGGAAATGCATTAGACTATATTTTGCAGGCCCATAACTCTGTGTCTACTAGAGATACGGGGATGTCCTTAGGAAATGTTATAGTCCAAATTGTCCCCCATCTAACCATACTAAAAACATTGAGCTACGACAAACAAGGGCCGAGATATTAAGCAAAATGTTCGTCAACTTTGGTATCGTCTCACTTATTTTTATTATGTTACTTATGATTTTTGCACTAAACTTTGGAGGCTCATAACTCTTGTTCTACAAGAGATACTGGGATCTCCTTTGGATATGTTATAGTACTCTTTGCTCCCCATACAAGGATACTTTAAACTTGAGGCTACCTCAATATCGTCGTCAACTTATTTTTTGTCTCACTTATTGTTAGAAGGTTACTTTTGATTTTTGAAAATAAACTTTGCAGGCTCGTAACTCTGGTTCTACCAGAGATACGGGGATGTAAATAATGTGACCTTGACACAAATGTTCGGATAATTATAAAGGTCTTTGCATGTTCCAAGCAAAAAAAAAAACTTCGCGGTTTCGAACCTGTGGCCTTCCGGGAGTGAGGCGGATGCGATAACCGCTACACTAAAGATATGTTATTATTTTTAATCGAAAGAACAGGGTCAAGTAATTAAGCACTACGTGAACAAACAAACCCCTCCATAGAAAATGCATTAGACTATACTTTGCAGGATCGTAACTCTGTTTCTACTGTAGATAGGGCGATGTCCTTTGAGTATGTTATATTCCAATTTGTCCCCCATCTAACCATACTAAAAACATTGAGCTAAGACAAACAGGGGCCGAGTAATTAAGCTAAACGTAAACAAACAACCCGTCCAAAGGAAATGCATTAGACTATGCTTTGCAGGCCCATAACTCTGTGTCTACTAGAGATACGGGGATGTCCTTAGGATATGTTACAGTCCAAATTGTCCTTCATCTAACCATACTAAAAACTTTGGGCTACGACAAACAGGGGCCGAGTACTTAAGCAAAACGTAACGAAACAAACCCCCTCCATAGGAAATGCATTAGACTATACTTTGCAGGCTCGTAACTATGTTTCTACTGGAGATGCGGGGATGTCCTATGAGTATGTTATAGTCCAATTTGTCCCCCATCTAACCATACTAAAAATAATGAGCTACGACAAACAGGGGCCGAGTAATTAAGCTAAACGTAAACAAACAACCCGTCCATAGGAAATGCATTAGACTATATTTTGCAGGCCCATAACTCTGTGTCTACTAGAGATACGGGGATGTCCTTAGGATATGTTATAGTCCAAATTGTCCTTCATCTAACCATACTAAAATAATGAGCTACGACAAACAGGGGCCGAGTAATTAAGCTAAACGTAAACAAACAACCCGTCCATAGGAAATGCATTAGACTATATTTTGCAGGCCCATAACTCTGTGTCTACTAGAGATACGGGGATGTCCTTAGGAAATGTTATAGTCCAAATTGTCCCCCATCTAACCATACTAAAAACATTGAGCTACGACAAACAGGGGCCGAGTACTTAAGCAAAACGTAACGAAACAAACCCCCTCCATAGGAAATGCTTTAGACTATACTTTGCAGGCTCGTTACTCTGTTTCTACTGGAGATACGGGGATGTCCTATGAGAATGTTATAGTCCAATTTGTCCCCCATCTAACCATACTAAAAATAATGAGCTACGACAAACAGGGGCCGAGTAATTAAGCTAAACGTAAACAAACAACCCGTCCATAGGAAATGCATTAGACTATATTTTGCAGGCCCATAACTCCTAGAGATACGGGGATGTCCTTAGGAAATGTTATAGTCCAAATTGTCCCCCATCTAACCATACTAAAAACATTGAGCTACGACAAACAAGGGCCGAGATATTAAGCAAAATGTTCGTCAACTTTGGTATCGTCTCACTTATTTTTATTATGTTACTTATGATTTTTGCACTAAACTTTGGAGGCTCATAACTCGCTCCCCATACAAGGATACTTTAAACTTGAGGCTACCTCAATATCGTCGTCAACTTATTTTTTGTCTCACTTATTGTTAGAAGGTTACTTTTGATTTTTGAAAATAAACTTTGCAGGCTCGTAACTCTGGTTCTACCAGAGATACGGGGATGTAAATAATGTGACCTTGACACAAATGTTCGGATAATTATAAAGGTCTTTGCATGTTCCAAGCAAAAGAAAAAACTTCGCGGTTTCGAACGTGTGGCCTTCCGGGAGTGAGGCGGATGCGATAACCGCTACACTAAAGATATGTTATTATTTTTAATCGAAAGAACAGGGTCAAGTAATTAAGCAATACGTGAACAAACAAACCCCTCCATAGAAAATGCATTAGACTATACTTTGCAGGCTCGTAACTCTGTTTCTACTGTAGATAAGGCGATGTCCTTTGAGTATGTTAAATTCCAATTTGTCCCCCATCTAACCATACTAAAAACATTGAGCTACGACAAACAGGGGCCGAGTAATTAAGCTAAACGTAAACAAACAACCCGTCCAAAGGAAATGCATTAGACTATGCTTTGCAGGCCCATAACTCTGTGTCTACTAGAGATACGGGGATGTCCTTAGGATATGTTATAGTCCAAATTGTCCTTCATCTAACCATACTAAAAACTTTGGGCTACGACAAACAGGGGCCGAGTACTTAAGCAAAACGTAACGAAACAAACCCCCTCCATAGGAAATGCATTAGACTATACTTTGCAGGCTCGTAACTCTGTTTCTACTGGAGATACGGGGATGTCCTATGAGTATGTTATAGTCCAATTTGTCCCCCATCTAACCATACTAAAAATAATGACCTACGACAAACAGGGGCCGAGTAATTAAGCTAAACGTAAACAAACAACCCGTCCATAGGAAATGCATTAGACTATATTTTGCAGGCCCATAACTCTGTGTCTACTAGAGATACGGGGATGTCCTTAGGAAATGTTATAGTCCAAATTGTCCCCCATCTAACCATACTAAAAACATTGAGCTACGACAAACAAGGGCCGAGATATTAAGCAAAATGTTCGTCAACTTTGGTATCGTCTCACTTATTTTTATTATGTTACTTATGATTTTTGCACTAAACTTTGGAGGCTCATAACTCTTGTTCTACAAGAGATACTGGGATCTCCTTTGGATATGTTATAGTACTCTTTGCTCCCCATACAAGGATACTTTAAACTTGAGGCTACCTCAATATCGTCGTCAACTTATTTTTTGTCTCACTTATTGTTAGAAGGTTACTTTTGATTTTTGAAAATAAACTTTGCAGGCTCGTAACTCTGGTTCTACCAGAGATACGGGGATGTAAATAATGTGACCTTGACACAAATGTTCGGATAATTATAAAGGTCTTTGCATGTTCCAAGCAAAAAAAAAAAACTTCGCGGTTTCGAACCTGTGGCCTTCCGGGAGTGAGGCGGATGCGATAACCGCTACACTAAAGATATGTTATTATTTTTAATCGAAAGAACAGGGTCAAGTAATTAAGCACTACGTGAACAAACAAACCCCTCCATAGAAAATGCATTAGACTATACTTTGCAGGCTCGTAACTCTGTTTCTACTGTAGATAGGGCGATGTCCTTTGAGTATGTTATATTCCAATTTGTCCCCCATCTAACCATACTAAAAACATTGAGCTAAGACAAACAGGGGCCGAGTAATTAAGCTAAACGTAAACAAACAACCCGTCCAAAGGAAATGCATTAGACTATGCTTTGCAGGCCCATAACTCTGTGTCTACTAGAGATACGGGGATGTCCTTAGGATATGTTACAGTCCAAATTGTCCTTCATCTAACCATACTAAAAACTTTGGGCTACGACAAACAGGGGCCGAGTACTTAAGCAAAACGTAACGAAACAAACCCCCTCCATAGGAAATGCATTAGACTATACTTTGCAGGCTCGTAACTATGTTTCTACTGGAGATGCGGGGATGTCCTATGAGTATGTTATAGTCCAATTTGTCCCCCATCTAACCATACTAAAAATAATGAGCTACGACAAACAGGGGCCGAGTAATTAAGCTAAACGTAAACAAACAACCCGTCCATAGGAAATGCATTAGACTATATTTTGCAGGCCCATAACTCTGTGTCTACTAGAGATACGGGGATGTCCTTAGGATATGTTATAGTCCAAATTGTCCTTCATCTAACCATACTAAAATAATTAGCTACGACAAACAGGGGCCGAGTAATTAAGCTAAACGTAAACAAACAACCCGTCCATAGGAAATGCATTAGACTATATTTTGCAGGCCCATAACTCTGTGTCTACTAGAGATACGGGGATGTCCTTAGGAAATGTTATAGTCCAAATTGTCCCCCATCTAACCATACTAAAAACATTGAGCTACGACAAACAGGGGCCGAGTACTTAAGCAAAACGTAACGAAACAAACCCCCTCCATAGGAAATGCTTTAGACTATACTTTGCAGGCTCGTTACTCTGTTTCTACTGGAGATACGGGGATGTCCTATGAGAATGTTATAGTCCAATTTGTCCCCCATCTAACCATACTAAAAATAATGAGCTACGACAAACAGGGGCCGAGTAATTAAGCTAAACGTAAACAAACAACCCGTCCATAGGAAATGCATTAGACTATATTTTGCAGGCCCATAACTCCTAGAGATACGGGGATGTCCTTAGGAAATGTTATAGTCCAAATTGTCCCCCATCTAACCATACTAAAAACATTGAGCTACGACAAACAAGGGCCGAGATATTAAGCAAAATGTTCGTCAACTTTGGTATCGTCTCACTTATTTTTATTATGTTACTTATGATTTTTGCACTAAACTTTGGAGGCTCATAACTCGCTCCCCATACAAGGATACTTTAAACTTGAGGCTACCTCAATATCGTCGTCAACTTATTTTTTGTCTCACTTATTGTTAGAAGGTTACTTTTGATTTTTGAAAATAAACTTTGCAGGCTCGTAACTCTGGTTCTACCAGAGATACGGGGATGTAAATAATGTGACCTTGACACAAATGTTCGGATAATTATAAAGGTCTTTGCATGTTCCAAGCAAAAGAAAAAACTTCGCGGTTTCGAACGTGTGGCCTTCCGGGAGTGAGGCGGATGCGATAACCGCTACACTAAAGATATGTTATTATTTTTAATCGAAAGAACAGGGTCAAGTAATTAAGCAATACCTGAACAAACAAACCCCTCCATAGAAAATGCATTAGACTATACTTTGCAGGCTCGTAACTCTGTTTCTACTGTAGATAAGGCGATGTCCTTTGAGTATGTTAAATTCCAATTTGTCCCCCATCTAACCATACTAAAAACATTGAGCTACGACAAACAGGGGCCGAGTAATTAAGCTAAACGTAAACAAACAACCCGTCCAAAGGAAATGCATTAGACTATGCTTTGCAGGCCCATAACTCTGTGTCTACTAGAGATACGGGGATGTCCTTAGGATATGTTATAGTCCAAATTGTCCTTCATCTAACCATACTAAAAACTTTGGGCTACGACAAACAGGGGCCGAGTACTTAAGCAAAACGTAACGAAACAAACCCCCTCCATAGGAAATGCATTAGACTATACTTTGCAGGCTCGTAACTCTGTTTCTACTGGAGATACGGGGATGTCCTATGAGTATGTTATAGTCCAATTTGTCCCCCATCTAACCATACTAAAAATAATGAGCTACGACAAACAGGGGCCGAGTAATTAAGCTAAACGTAAACAAACAACCCGTCCATAGGAAATGCATTAGACTATATTTTGCAGGCCCATAACTCTGTGTCTACTAGAGATACGGGGATGTCCTTAGGAAATGTTATAGTCCAAATTGTCCCCCATCTAACCATACTAAAAACATTGAGCTACGACAAACAAGGGCCGAGATATTAAGCAAAATGTTCGTCAACTTTGGTATCGTCTCACTTATTTTTATTATGTTACTTATGATTTTTGCACTAAACTTTGGAGGCTCATAACTCTTGTTCTACAAGAGATACTGGGATCTCCTTTGGATATGATATAGTACTCTTTGCTCCCCATACAAGGATACTTTAAACTTGAGGCTACCTCAATATGGTCGTCAACTTATTTTTTGTCTCACTTATTGTTAGAAGGTTACTTTTGATTTTTGAAAATAAACTTTGCAGGCTCGTAACTCTGGTTCTACCAGAGATACGGGGATGTAAATAATGTGACCTTGACACAAATGTTCGGATAATTATAAAGGTCTTTGCATGTTCCAAGCAAAAGAAAAAACTTCGCGGTTTCGAACCTGTGGCCTTCCGGGAGTGAGGCGGATGCGATAACCGCTACACTAAAGATATGTTATTATTTTTAATCGAAAGAACAGGGTCAAGTAATTAAGCAATACGTGAACAAACAAACCCCTCCATAGAAAATGCATTAGACTATACTTTGCAGGCTCGTAACTCTGTTTCTACTGTAGATAAGGCGATGTCCTTTGAGTATGTTAAATTCCAATTTGCCCCCCATCTAACCATACTAAAAACATTGAGCTACGACAAACAGGGGCCGAGTAATTAAGCTAAACGTAAACAAACAACCCGTCCAAAGGAAATGCATTAGACTATGCTTTGCAGGCCCATAACTCTGTGTCTACTAGAGATACGGGGATGTCCTTAGGAAATGTTATAGTCCAAATTGTCCCCCATCTAACCATACTAAAAACATTGAGCTACGACAAACAAGGGCCGAGATATTAAGCAAAATGTTCGTCAACTTTGGTATCGTCTCACTTATTTTTATTATGTTACTTATGATTTTTGCACTAAACTTTGGAGGCTCATAACTCGCTCCCCATACAAGGATACTTTAAACTTGAGGCTACCTCAATATCGTCGTCAACTTATTTTTTGTCTCACTTATTGTTAGAAGGTTACTTTTGATTTTTGAAAATAAACTTTGCAGGCTCGTAACTCTGGTTCTACCAGAGATACGGGGATGTAAATAATGTGACCTTGACACAAATGTTCGGATAATTATAAAGGTCTTTGCATGTTCCAAGCAAAAGAAAAAACTTCGCGGTTTCGAACCTGTGGCCTTGCGGGAGTGAGGCGGATGCGATAACCGCTACACTAAAGATATGTTATTATTTTTAATCGAAAGAAGAGGGTCAAGTAATTAAGCAATACGTGAACAAACAAACCCCTCCATAGAAAATGCATTAGACTATGCTTTGCAGGCTCGTAACTCTGTTTCTACTGTAGATAAGGCGATGTCCTTTGAGTATGTTATATTCCAATTTGTCCCCCATCTAACCATACTAAAAACATTGAGCTACGACAAACAGGGGCCGAGTAATTAAGCTAAACGTAAAAAAACAACCCGTCCAAAGGAAATGCATTAGACTATACTTTGCAGGCTCGTAACTCTGTTTCTACTGGAGATACGGGGATGTCCTATAAGTATGTTATAGTCCAATTTGTCCCCCATCTAACCATACTAAAAATAATGAGCTACGACAAACAGGGGCCGAGTAATTAAGCTAAACGTAAACAAACAACCCGTCCATAGGAAATGCATTAGACTATATTTTGCAGGCCCATAACTCTGTGTCTACTAGAGATACGGGGATGTCCTTAGGAAATGTTATAGTCCAAATTGTCCCCCATCTAACCATACTAAAAACATCGAGCTACGACAAACAGGGGCCGAGTACTTAAGCAAAACGTAACGAAACAAACCCCCTCCATAGGAAATGCATTAGACTATACTTTGCAGGCTCGTAACTCTGTTTCTACTGGAGATACGGGGATGTCCTATGAGAATGTTATAGTCCAATTTGTCCCCCATCTAACCATACTAAAAATAATGAGCTACGACAAACAGGGGCCGAGTAATTAAGCTAAACGTAAACAAACAACCCGTCCAAAGGAAATGCATTAGACTATGCTTTGCAGGCCCATAACTCTGTGTCTACTAGAGATACGGGGATGTCCTTAGGAAATGTTATAGTCCAAATTGTCCCCCATCTAACCATACTAAAAACATTGAGCTACGACAAACAAGGGCCGAGATATTAAGCAAAATGTTCGTCAACTTTGGTATCGTCTCACTTATTTTTATTATGTTACTTATGATTTTTGCACTAAACTTTGGAGGCTCATAACTCGCTCCCCATACAAGGATACTTTAAACTTGAGGCTACCTCAATATCGTCGTCAACTTATTTTTTGTCTCACTTATTGTTAGAAGGTTACTTTTGATTTTTGAAAATAAACTTTGCAGGCTCGTAACTCTGGTTCTACCAGAGATACGGGGATGTAAATAATGTGACCTTGACACAAATGTTCGGATAATTATAAAGGTCTTTGCATGTTCCAAGCAAAAGAAAAAACTTCGCGGTTTCGAACCTGTGGCCTTGCGGGAGTGAGGCGGATGCGATAACCGCTACACTAAAGATATGTTATTATTTTTAATCGAAAGAAGAGGGTCAAGTAATTAAGCAATACGTGAACAAACAAACCCCTCCATAGAAAATGCATTAGACTATGCTTTGCAGGCTCGTAACTCTGTTTCTACTGTAGATAAGGCGATGTCCTTTGAGTATGTTATATTCCAATTTGTCCCCCATCTAACCATACTAAAAACATTGAGCTACGACAAACAGGGGCCGAGTAATTAAGCTAAACGTAAAAAAACAACCCGTCCAAAGGAAATGCATTAGACTATACTTTGCAGGCTCGTAACTCTGTTTCTACTGGAGATACGGGGATGTCCTATAAGTATGTTATAGTCCAATTTGTCCCCCATCTAACCATACTAAAAATAATGAGCTACGACAAACAGGGGCCGAGTAATTAAGCTAAACGTAAACAAACAACCCGTCCATAGGAAATGCATTAGACTATATTTTGCAGGCCCATAACTCTGTGTCTACTAGAGATACGGGGATGTCCTTAGGAAATGTTATAGTCCAAATTGTCCCCCATCTAACCATACTAAAAACATCGAGCTACGACAAACAGGGGCCGAGTACTTAAGCAAAACGTAACGAAACAAACCCCCTCCATAGGAAATGCATTAGACTATACTTTGCAGGCTCGTAACTCTGTTTCTACTGGAGATACGGGGATGTCCTATGAGAATGTTATAGTCCAATTTGTCCCCCATCTAACCATACTAAAAATAATGAGCTACGACAAACAGGGGCCGAGTAATTAAGCTAAACGTAAACAAACAACCCGTCCATAGGAAATGCATTAGACTATATTTTGCAGGCCCATAACTCTGTGTCTACTAGAGATACGGGGATGTCCTTAGGAAATGTTATAGTCCATATTGTCCCCCATCTAACCATACTAAAAACATTGAGCTACGACAAACAAGGGCCGAGATATTAAGCAAAATGTTCGTCAACTTTGGTATCGTCTCACTTATTTTTATTATGTTACTTATGATTTTTGCACTAAACTTTGGAGGCTCATAACTCGCTCCCCATACAAGGATACTTTAAACTTGAGGCTACCTCAATATCGTCGTCAACTTATTTTTTGTCTCACTTATTGTTAGAAGGTTACTTTTGATTTTTGAAAATAAACTTTGCAGGCTCGTAACTCTGGTTCTACCAGAGATACGGGGATGTAAATAATGTGACCTTGACACAAATGTTCGGATAATTATAAAGGTCTTTGCATGTTCCAAGCAAAAGAAAAAACTTCGCGGTTTCGAACCTGTGGCCTTGCGGGAGTGAGGCGGATGCGATAACCGCTACACTAAAGATATGTTATTATTTTTAATCGAAAGAAGAGGGTCAAGTAATTAAGCAATACGTGAACAAACAAACCCCTCCATAGAAAATGCATTAGACTATGCTTTGCAGGCTCGTAACTCTGTTTCTACTGTAGATAAGGCGATGTCCTTTGAGTATGTTATATTCCAATTTGTCCCCCATCTAACCATACTAAAAACATTGAGCTACGACAAACAGGGGCCGAGTAATTAAGCTAAACGTAACGAAACAAACCCCCTCCATAGGAAATGCATTAGACTATACTTTGCAGGCTCGTAACTCTGTTTCTACTGGAGATACGGGGATGTCCTATGAGTATGTTATAGTCCAATTTGTCCCCCATCTAACCATACTAAAAATAATGAGCTACGACAAACAGGGGCCGAGTAATTAAGCTAAACGTAAACAAACAACCCGTCCATAGGAAATGCATTAGACTATATTTTGCAGGCCCATAACTCTGTGTCTACTAGAGATACGGGGATGTCCTTAGGAAATGTTATAGTCCAAATTGTCCCCCATCTAACCATACTAAAAACATTGAGCTACGACAAACAAGGGCCGAGATATTAAGCAAAATGTTCGTCAACTTTGGTATCGTCTCACTTATTTTTATTATGTTACTTATGATTTTTGCACTAAACTTTGGAGGCTCATAACTCTTGTTCTACAAGAGATACTGGGATCTCCTTTGGATATGATATAGTACTCTTTGCTCCCCATACAAGGATACTTTAAACTTGAGGCTACCTCAATATGGTCGTCAACTTATTTTTTGTCTCACTTATTGTTAGAAGGTTACTTTTGATTTTTGAAAATAAACTTTGCAGGCTCGTAACTCTGGTTCTACCAGAGATACGGGGATGTAAATAATGTGACCTTGACACAAATGTTCGGATAATTATAAAGGTCTTTGCATGTTCCAAGCAAAAGAAAAAACTTCGCGGTTTCGAACCTGTGGCCTTCCGGGAGTGAGGCGGATGCGATAACCGCTACACTAAAGATATGTTATTATTTTTAATCGAAAGAACAGGGTCAAGTAATTAAGCAATACGTGAACAAACAAACCCCTCCATAGAAAATGCATTAGACTATACTTTGCAGGCTCGTAACTCTGTTTCTACTGTAGATAAGGCGATGTCCTTTGAGTATGTTAAATTCCAATTTCCCCCCATCTAACCATACTAAAAACATTGAGCTACGACAAACAGGGGCCGAGTAATTAAGCTAAACGTAAACAAACAACCCGTCCATAGGAAATGCATTAGACTATATTTTGCAGGCCCATAACTTTGTGTCTACTAGAGATACGGGGATGTCCTTAGGATATGTTATAGTCCAAATTGTCCTTCATCTAACCATACTAAAAACTTTGGGCTACGACAAACAGGGGCCGAGTACTTAAGCAAAACGTAACGAAACAAACCCCCTCCATAGGAAATGCATTAGACTATACTTTGCAGGCTCGTAACTCTGTTTCTACTGGAGATACGGGGATGTCCTATGAGAATGTTATAGTCCAATTTGTCCCCCATCTAACCATACTAAAAATAATGAGCTACGACAAACAGGGGCCGAGTAATTAAGCTAAACGTAAACAAACAACCCGTCCATAGGAAATGCATTAGACTATATTTTGCAGGCCCATAACTCTGTGTCTACTTGAGATACGGGGATGTCCTTAGGAAATGTTATAGTCCATATTGTCCCCCATCTAACCATACTAAAAACATTGAGCTACGACAAACAAGGGCCGAGATATTAAGCAAAATGTTCGTCAACTTTGGTATCGTCTCACTTATTTTTATTATGTTACTTATGATTTTTGCACTAAACTTTGGAGGCTCATAACTCGCTCCCCATACAAGGATACTTTAAACTTGAGGCTACCTCAATATCGTCGTCAACTTATATTTTGTCTCACTTATTGTTAGAAGGTTACTTTTGATTTTTGAAAATAAACTTTGCAGGCTCGTAACTCTGGTTCTACCAGAGATACGGGGATGTAAATAATGTGACCTTGACACAAATGTTCGGATAATTATAAAGGTCTTTGCATGTTCCAAGCAAAAGAAAAAACTTCGCGGTTTCGAACCTGTGGCCTTCCGGGAGTGAGGCGGATGCGATAACCGCTACACTAAAGATATGTTATTATTTTTAATCGAAAGAACAGGGTCAAGTAATTAAGCAATACGTGAACAAACAAACCCCTCCATAGAAAATGCATTAGACTATACTTTGCAGGCTCGTAACTCTGTTTCTACTGTAGATAAGGCGATGTCCTTTGAGTATGTTAAATTCCAATTTCCCCCCATCTAACCATACTAAAAACATTGAGCTACGACAAACAGGGGCCGAGTAATTAAGCTAAACGTAAACAAACAACCCGTCCATAGGAAATGCATTAGACTATATTTTGCAGGCCCATAACTTTGTGTCTACTAGAGATACGGGGATGTCCTTAGGATATGTTATAGTCCAAATTGTCCTTCATCTAACCATACTAAAAACTTTGGGCTACGACAAACAGGGGCCGAGTACTTAAGCAAAACGTAACGAAACAAACCCCCTCCATAGGAAATGCATTAGACTATACTTTGCAGGCTCGTAACTCTGTTTCTACTGGAGATACGGGGATGTCCTATGAGAATGTTATAGTCCAATTTGTCCCCCATCTAACCATACTAAAAATAATGAGCTACGACAAACAGGGGCCGAGTAATTAAGCTAAACGTAAACAAACAACCCGTCCATAGGAAATGCATTAGACTATATTTTGCAGGCCCATAACTCTGTGTCTACTTGAGATACGGGGATGTCCTTAGGAAATGTTATAGTCCATATTGTCCCCCATCTAACCATACTAAAAACATTGAGCTACGACAAACAAGGGCCGAGATATTAAGCAAAATGTTCGTCAACTTTGGTATCGTCTCACTTATTTTTATTATGTTACTTATGATTTTTGCACTAAACTTTGGAGGCTCATAACTCGCTCCCCATACAAGGATACTTTAAACTTGAGGCTACCTCAATATCGTCGTCAACTTATATTTTGTCTCACTTATTGTTAGAAGGTTACTTTTGATTTTTGAAAATAAACTTTGCAGGCTCGTAACTCTGGTTCTACCAGAGATACGGGGATGTAAATAATGTGACCTTGACACAAATGTTCGGATAATTATAAAGGTCTTTGCATGTTCCAAGCAAAAGAAAAAACTTCGCAGTTTCGAACCTGTGGCCTTCCGGGAGTGAGGCGGATGCGATAACCGCTACACTAAAGATATGTTATTTTTTTTAATCGAAAGAACAGGGTCAAGTAATTAAGCAATACGTGAACAAACAAACCCCTCCATAGAAAATGCATTAGACTATACTTTGCAGGCTCGTAACTCTGTTTCTACTGTAGATACGGGGATGTCCTATGAGTATGTTATAGTCCAATTTGTCCACCATCTAACCATACTAAAAATAATGAGCTACGACAAACAGGGGCCGAGTAATTAAGCTAAACGTAAACAAACAACCCGTCCATAGGAAATGCATTAGACTATATTTTGCAGGCTCATAACTCTGTGTCTACTAGAGATACGGGGATATCCTTAGGATATGTTATAGTCCAGATTGTCCTTCATCTAACCATACTAAAAACTTTGGGCTACGACAAACAGGGGCCGAGTACTTAAGCAAAACGTAACGAAACAAACCCCCTCCATAGGAAATGCATTAGACTATACTTTGCAGGCTCGTAACTCTGTTTCTACTGGAGATACGGGGATGTCCTATGAGTATGTTATAGTCCAATTTGTCCACCATCTAACCATACTAAAAATAATGAGCTACGACAAACAGGGGCCGAGTAATTAAGCTAAACGTAAACAAACAACCCGTCCATAGGAAATGCATTAGACTATATTTTGCAGGCTCATAACTCTGTGTCTACTAGAGATACGGGGATATCCTTAGGATATGTTATAGTCCAGATTGTCCTTCATCTAACCATACTAAAAACTTTGGGCTACGACAAACAGGGGCCGAGTACTTAAGCAAAACGTAACGAAACAAACCCCCTCCATAGGAAATGCATTAGACTATACTTTGCAGGCTCGTAACTCTGTTTCTACTGGAGATACGGGGATGTCCTATGAGTATGTTATAGTCCAATTTGTCCACCATCTAACCATCCCTTACAAAAATCTTCTTAAGAGTTCTAAAGGAATTTCTTTGGAACCCTACGGAGCCCTTGGGATCATTTTCTAAAGAAACTATTTCCAAAGACTTCCTTGGAATTTCCTAAAGAATTCTTGAGATAAATTTCCAAAGAATGTCTTGGGATTATCTTCTAAAGAAATTCTTTTGGAATTCTAGAGATAAATTTCCAAAGAAGGTCTAGGGTTTTTTTTCCAAAGAAATTCGTTTGGAATTCAAGAGATATATTTCCAAAGAAGGTCTAGGGTTTATTTTCCAAAGAAATTCGTTTGGAATTCAAGAGATATATTTCCAAAGAAGGTCTAGGGTTTATTTTCCAAAGAAATTCGTTTGGAATTCAAGAGATATATTTCCAAAGAAGGTCTAGGGTTTATTTTACAACGAAATTAGTTAAGAATTTTAGAGATGAATTTCAAAGGGCCAGATATATTGCAATTATGCTTTACATATAATTATCTCAAAACATTTTTACCCAAATTGTTTAGCTCAAGTTTTCCTAGATAGACATTAACTTGATGGTTAAAAAATTTAAAAACGTTTCACGAAGGCTTGTCCCGTAGCTAAGGCTCAGCAAGCGCTGAAATGGAATGTATATTTACCTATTTTTTTATTTTTTTGCCTTTAATAATCCGTAAGGTGTTTATGTAAAGGATAAAATAGATTAAAAGTAAAATTAGATTAATTAAAATCGTTATGTTTAGATTTACAGGGAATCAAAGCTGTCAGTCGGAATTTTTGCTTAATTCTCTTATGGCATGTTTTATCTTTATTTCGAGCGTAATTAGAGTCCAAAATAAATATATTTTTTTAAAATATTGTAGAGAAAATTAGGTTAAACGCGTCTCTGATACTCGAAAAACTCTCAGTGAATATACATTATTAAATTTAGCAACAACGTCTGTATCTACTGCTTGGCCATTAAAGCCTCCAAAACCCACTTAGTACCCCATGCAATTGCACAAGGTTAAAACTTTCTGCCGTTTACGGATGTTTTAAAGTCGATTAAATGTCTGACTATATAAGCAATTTCACACTGCATGCGAGAACTTCCCTCGCTATAAGGGGTGTTGTTCAGCATATAAGAACTGCACTCCCAGTATTGGGATATGGTTCTGCATGTGAGAACTATCCTCGTTTCTAGTGGCCAAATTAATTTACCCAATTACCTTCTCTATGTGTTCCCCAAGAAAATTCCATAGATATTTTCCAAGGAAATTGCAAAGATTTTTCCCAAGAAAATTCCAAAGACATTTCCCAAGTAAATTGCAAAGACATTTCCCAAGTAAATTGCAAAGACATTTCCCAAGTAAATTCCAAAGACATTTCCCAAGTAAATTCCAAAGACATTTCCCAAGAAAACTCCAAAAACATTTCCCAAGAAAATTCCAAAGATATATCCCAAGAAAATTCCAAAGATATATCCCAAGAAAATTCCAAAGATATTTCCCAAGAAAATTCCAAAGATATTTCCCATGAAAATTCCAAAGATATTTCCCATGAAAATTCCAAAGATATTTCCAGAGAAAATTCCAAAGATATTTCCAGAGAAAATTCCAAAGATATTTCCAAAGTAATTTCCAAAGAAAAAGAGGCCAATATTCCCCAATTTCCTAAAGAACGCCTTAAGGATTTCCAAAGAAATTTCCCAAGGAATTTTCTTAAGAGTTCTTAAGAAGATTTTTGTAAGGGATACTAAAAATAATGAGCTACGACAAACAGGGGCCGAGTAATTAAGCTAAACGTAAACAAACAACCCGTCCATAGGAAATGCATTGAACTATATTTTGCAGGCCCATAACTCTGTGTCTACTAGAGATAAGGGGATGTCCTTAGGATATGTTATAGTCCAAATTGTCCTTCATCTAACCATACTAAAAACTTTGGGCTACGACAAACAGGGGCCGAGTACTTAAGCAAAACGTAACGAAACAAACTCCCTCCATAGGAAATGCATTAGACTATACTTTGCAGGCTCGTAACTCTGTTTCTACTGGAGATACGGGGATGTCCTATGAGTATGTTATAGTCCAATTTGTCCCCCATCTAACCATACTAAAAATAATGAGCTACGATAAACAGGGGCCGAGTAATTAAGCTAAACGTAAACAAACAACCCGTCCATAGGAAATGCATTAGACTATATTTTGCAGGCCCATAACTCTGTGTCTACTAGAGATACGGGGATGTCCTTAAGAAATGTTATAGTCCAAATTGTCCCCCATCTAACCATACTAAAAACATTGAGCTACGACAAACAGGGGCCGAGTACTTAAGCAAAACGTAACGAAACAAACCCCCTCCATAGGAAATGCATTAGACTATATTTTGCAGGCTCGTAACTCTGTTTCTACTGGAGATACGGGGATGTCCTATGAGTATGTTATAGTCCAATTTGTCCCCCATCTAACCATACTAAAAATAATGAGCTACGACAAACAGGGGCCGAGTAATTAAGCTAAACGTAAACAAACAACCCGTCCATAGGAAATGCATTAGACTATATTTTGCAGGCCCATAACTCTGTGTCTACTAGAGATACGGGGATGTCCTTAGGAAATGTTATAGTCCAAATTGTCCCCCATCTAACCATACTAAAAACATTGAGCTACGACAAACAAGGGCCGAGATATTAAGCAAAATGTTCGTCAACTTTGGTATCGTCTCACTTATTTTTATTATGTTACTTATGATTTTTGCACTAAACTTTGGAGGCTCATAACTCGCTCCCCATACAAGGATACTTTAAACTTGAGGCTACCTCAATATCGTCGTCAACTTATTTTTTGTCTCACTTATTGTTAGAAGGTTACTTTTGATTTTTGAAAATAAACTTTGCAGGCTCGAAACTCTGGTTCTACCAGAGATACGGGGATGTAAATAATGTGACCTTGACACAAATGTTCGGATAATTATAAAGGTCTTTGCATGTTCCAAGCAAAAGAAAAAACTTCGCGGTTTCGAACCTGTGGCCTTCCGGGAGTGAGGCGGATGCGATAACCGCTACACTAAAGATATGTTATTATTTTTAATCGAAAGAACAGGGTCAAGTAATTAAGCAATACGTGAACAAACAAACCCCTCCATAGAAAATGCATTAGACTATACTTTGCAGGCTCGTAACTCTGTTTCTACTGTAGATAAGGCGATGTCCTTTGAGTATGTTATATTCCAATTTGTCCCCCATCTAACCATACTAAAAACATTGAGCTACGACAAACAGGGGCCGAGTAATTAAGCTAAACGTAAACAAACAACCCGTCCAAAGGAAATGCATTAGACTATGCTTTGCAGGCCCATAACTCTGTGTCTACTAGAGATACGGGGATGTCCTTAGGATATGTTATAGTCCAAATTGTCCTTCATCTAACCATACTAAAAACTTTGGGCTACGACAAACAGGGGCCGAGTACTTAAGCAAAACGTAACGAAACAAATCCCCTCCATAGGAAATGCATTAGACTATACTTTGCAGGCTCGTAACTCTGTTTCTACTGGAGATACGGGGATGTCCTATGAGTATGTTATAGTCCAATTTGTCCCCCATCTAACCATACTAAAAATAATGAGCTACGACAAACAGGGGCCGAGTAATTAAGCTAAACGTAAACAAACAACCCGTCCATAGGAAATGCATTAGACTATATTTTGCAGGCCCATAACTCTGTGTCTACTAGAGATACGGGGATGTCCTTAGGAAATGTTATAGTCCAAATTGTCCCCCATCTAACCATACTAAAAACATTGAGCTACGACAAACAAGGGCCGAGATATTAAGCAAAATGTTCGTCAACTTTGGTATCGTCTCACTTATTTTTATTATGTTACTTATGATTTTTGCACTAAACTTTGGAGGCTCATAACTCGCTCCCCATACAAGGATACTTTAAACTTGAGGCTACCTCAATATCGTCGTCAACTTATTTTTTGTCTCACTTATTGTTAGAAGGTTACTTTTGATTTTTGAAAATAAACTTTGCAGGCTCGTAACTCTGGTTCTACCAGAGATACGGGGATGTAAATAATGTGACCTTGACACAAATGTTCGGATAATTATAAAGGTCTTTGCATGTTCCAAGCAAAAGAAAAAACTTCGCGGTTTCGAACCTGTGGCCTTCCGGGAGTGAGGCGGATGCGATAACCGCTACACTAAAGATATGTTATTATTTTTAATCGAAAGAACAGGGTCAAGTAATTAAGCAATACGTGAACAAACAAACCCCTCCATAGAAAATGCATTAGACTATACTTTGCAGGCTCGTAACTCTGTTTCTACTGTAGATAAGGCGATGTCCTTTGAGTATGTTATATTCCAATTTGTCCCCCATCTAACCATACTAAAAACATTGAGCTACGACAAACAGGGGCCGAGTAATTAAGCTAAACGTAAACAAACAACCCGTCCAAAGGAAATGCATTAGACTATGCTTTGCAGGCCCATAACTCTGTGTCTACTAGAGATACGGGGATGTCCTTAGGAAATGTTATAGTCCAAATTGTCCCCCATCTAACCATACTAAAAACATTGAGCTACGACAAACAAGGGCCGAGATATTAAGCAAAATGTTCGTCAACTTTGGTATCGTCTCACTTATTTTTATTATGTTACTTATGATTTTTGCACTAAACTTTGGAGGCTCATAACTCGCTCCCCATACAAGGATACTTTAAACTTGAGGCTACCTCAATATCGTCGTCAACTTATTTTTTGTCTCACTTATTGTTAGAAGGTTACTTTTGATTTTTGAAAATAAACTTTGCAGGCTCGTAACTCTGGTTCTACCAGAGATACGGGGATGTAAATAATGTGACCTTGACACAAATGTTCGGATAATTATAAAGGTCTTTGCATGTTCCAAGCAAAAGAAAAAACTTCGCGGTTTCGAACCTGTGGCCTTCCGGGAGTGAGGCGGATGCGATAACCGCTACACTAAAGATATGTTATTATTTTTAATCGAAAGAACAGGGTCAAGTAATTAAGCAATACGTGAACAAACAAACCCCTCCATAGAAAATGCATTAGACTATACTTTGCAGGCTCGTAACTCTGTTTCTACTGTAGATAAGGCGATGTCCTTTGAGTATGTTATATTCCAATTTGTCCCCCATCTAACCATACTAAAAACATTGAGCTACGACAAACAGGGGCCGAGTAATTAAGCTAAACGTAAACAAACAACCCGTCCAAAGGAAATGCATTAGACTATGCTTTGCAGGCCCATAACTCTGTGTCTACTAGAGATACGGGGATGTCCTTAGGATATGTTATAGTCCAAATTGTCCTTCATCTAACCATACTAAAAACTTTGGGCTACGACAAACAGGGGCCGAGTACTTAAGCAAAACGTAACGAAACAAACCCCCTCCATAGGAAATGCATTAGACTATACTTTGCAGGCTCGTAACTCTGTTTCTACTGGAGATACGGGGATGTCCTATGAGTATGTTATAGTCCAATTTGTCCCCCATCTAACCATACTAAAAATAATGAGCTACGACAAACAGGGGCCGAGTAGTTAAGCTAAACGTAAACAAACAACCCGTCCATAGGAAATGCATTAGACTATATTTTGCAGGCCCATAACTCTGTGTCTACTAGAGATACGGGGATGTCCTTAAGAAATGTTATAGTCCAAATTGTCCCCCATCTAACCATACTAAAAACATTGAGCTACGACAAACAGGGGCCGAGTACTTAAGCAAAACGTAACGAAACAAATCCCCTCCATAGGAAATGCATTAGACTATACTTTGCAGGCTCGTAACTCTGTTTCTACTGGAGATACGGGGATGTCCTATGAGTATGTTATAGTCCAATTTGTCCCCCATCTAACCATACTAAAAATAATGAGCTACGACAAACAGGGGCCGAGTAATTAAGCTAAACGTAAACAAACAACCCGTCCATAGGAAATGCATTAGACTATATTTTGCAGGCCCATAACTCTGTGTCTACTAGAGATAAGGGGATGTACTTAGGAAATGTTATAGTCCAAATTGTCCCCCATCTAACCATACTAAAAACATTGAGCTATGACAAACAAGGGCCGAGATATTAAGCAAAATGTTCGTCAACTTTGGTATCGTCTCACTTATTTTTATTATGATACTTATGATTTTTGCACTAAACTTTGGAGGCTCATAACTCGCTCCCCATACAAGGATACTTTAAACTTGAGGCTACCTCAATATCGTCGTCAACTTATTTTTTGTCTCACTTATTGTTAGAAGGTTACTTTTGATTTTTGAAAATAAACTTTGCAGGCTCGTAACTCTGGTTCTACCAGAGATACGGGGATGTAAATAATGTGACCTTGACACAAATGTTCGGATAATTATAAAGGTCTTTGCATGTTCCAAGCAAAAGAAAAAACTTCGCGGTTTCGAACCTGTGGCCTTCCGGGAGTGAGGCGGATGCGATAACCGCTACACTAAAGATATGTTATTATTTTTAATCGAAAGAACAGGGTCAAGTAATTAAGCAATACGTGAACAAACAAACCCCTCCATAGAAAATGCATTAGACTATACTTTGCAGGCTCGTAACTCTGTTTCTACTGTAGATAAGGCGATGTCCTTTGAGTATGTTATATTCCAATTTGTCCCCCATCTAACCATACTAAAAATAATGAGCTACGACAAACAGGGGCCGAGTAATTAAGCTAAACGTAAACAAACAACCCGTCCATAGGAAATGCATTAGACTATATTTTGCAGGCCCATAACTCTGTGTCTACTAGAGATACGGGGATGTCCTTAGGAAATGTTATAGTCCAAATTGTCCCCCATCTAACCATACTAAAAACATTGAGCTACGACAAACAAGGGCCGAGATATTAAGCAAAATGTTCGTCAACTTTGGTATCGTCTCACTTATTTTTATTATGTTACTTATGATTTTTGCACTAAATTTTGGAGGCTCATAACTCTTGTTCTACAAGAGATACTGGGATCTCCTTTGGATATGTTATAGTACTCTTTGCTCCCCATGCAAGGATACTTTAAACTTGAGGCTACCTCAATATCGTCGTCAACTTATTTTTTGTCTCACTTATTGTTAGAAGGTTACTTTTGATTTATGAAAATAAGCTTTGCAGGCTCGTAACTCTGTTTCTACTGGAGATACGGGGATGTCCTTTGAGTATGTTATAGACCAATTTGTCTCCCATCTAGCCATACTAAGAATTAGGGCTACGACAAACAGTAGTCGAGTAATTAAGCTAATCGTAAACAAACAAACCCCTCCATAGGAAATACATTAGACTAAATTCTGGAGGCTCGTAACTCTGGTTCTACCAGAGATACGGGGATGTAAATAATGTGACCTTGACACAAATTTTCGGATAATTATAAAGGTCTTTGCATGTTCCAAGCAAAAAAAAAACTTCGCGGTTTCGAACCTGTGGCCTTCCGGGAGTGAGGCGGATGCGATAACCGCTACACTAAAGATATGTTATTATTTTTAATCGAAAGAACAGGTTCAAGTAATTAAGCAATACGTGAACAAACAAACCCCTCCATAGAAAATGCATTAGACTATACATTGCAAGGCCCATAACTCTGTGTCTACTAGAGATACCGGGATGTCCTTAGGATATGTTATAGTCCAATTTGTCCTTCATCTAACCATACTAAAAACTTTGGGCTACGACAAACAGGGGCCGAGTACTTAAGCAAAACGTAAAGAAACAAACCCCCTCCATAGGAAATGAGTTAGACTATACTTTGCAGGCTCGTAACTCTGTTTCCACTGGAGATACGGGGATGTCCTTTGAGTATGTTATAGTCCAATTTGTCCCCCATCTAACCATACTAAAAACATTGAGCTACGACAAACAGGGGCCGAGTAATTAAGCTAAACGTAAGCAAACAACCCGTCCTTAGGAAATGCATTAGACTATACTTTGCAGGCCCATAACTCTGTGTCTACTACAGATACGGAGATGTCCTTAGGATATGTTATAGGCCAAATTGTCCCCCATCTAACCATACTAAAAACATTGAGCTACAACAAACAAGGGCCGAGATATTAAGCAAAATGTTCGTCAACTTTGGTATCGTCTCACTTATTTTTATTATGTTACTTATGATTTTTGCACTAAACTTTGGAGGCTCATAACTCTTGTTCTACAAGAGATACTGGGATCTCCTTTGGATATGTTATAGTACTCTTTGCTCCCCATACAAGGATACTTTAAACTTGAGGCTACCTCAATATCGTCGTCAACTTATTTTTTGTCTCACTTATTGTTAGAAGGTTACTTTTGATTTATGAAAATAAGCTTTGCAGGCTCGTAACTCTGTTTCTACTGGAGATACGGGGATGTCCTTTGAGTATGTTATAGACCAATTTGTCCCCCATCTAGCCATACTAAGAATTAGGGCTACGACAAACAGTAGTCGAGTAATTAAGCTAATCGTAAACAAACAAACCCCTCCATAGGAAATACATTAGACTAAATTCTGGAGGCTCGTAACTCTGGTTCTACCAGAGATACGGGGATGTAAATAATGTGACCTTGACACAAATTTTCGGATAATTATAAAGGTCTTTGCATGTTCCAAGCAAAAAAAAAAACTTCGCGGTTTCGAACCTGTGGCCTTCCGGGAGTGAGGCGGATGCGATAACCGCTACACTAAAGATATGTTATTATTTTTAATCGAAAGAACAGGTTCAAGTAATTAAGCAATACGTGAACAAACAAACCCCTCCATAGAAAATGCATTAGACTATACATTGCAAGGCCCATAACTCTGTGTCTACTAGAGATACCGGGATGTCCTTAGGATATGTTATAGTCCAATTTGTCCTTCATCTAACCATACTAAAAACTTTGGGCTACGACAAACAGGGGCCGAGTACTTAAGCAAAACGTAAAGAAACAAACCCCCTCCATAGGAAATGAGTTAGACTATACTTTGCAGGCTCGTAACTCTGTTTCCACTGGAGATACGGGGATGTCCTTTGAGTATGTTATAGTCCAATTTGTCCCCCATCTAACCATACTAAAAACATTGAGCTACGACAAACAGGGGCCGAGTAATTAAGCTAAACGTAAGCAAACAACCCGTCCTTAGGAAATGCATTAGACTATACTTTGCAGGCCCATAACTCTGTGTCTACTACAGATATGGGGATGTCCTTAGGATATGTTATAGGCCAAATTGTCCCCCATCTAACCATACTAAAAACATTGAGCTACGACAAACAAGGGCCGAGATATTAAGCAAAATGTTCGTCAACTTTGGTATCGTCTCACTTATTTTTATTATGTTACTTATGATTTTTGCACTAAACTTTGGAGGCTCATAACTCGCTCCCCATACAAGGATACTTTAAACTTGAGGCTACCTCAATATCGTCGTCAACTTATTTTTTGTCTCACTTATTGTTAGAAGGTTACTTTTGATTTTTGAAAATAAACTTTGCAGGCTCGTAACTCTGGTTCTACCAGAGATACGGGGATGTAAATAATGTGACCTTGACACAAATGTTCGGATAATTATAAAGGTCTTTGCATGTTCCAAGCAAAAGAAAAAACTTCGCGGTTTCGAACCTGTGGCCTTCCGGGAGTGAGGCGGATGCGATAACCGCTACACTAAAGATATGTTATTATTTTTAATCGAAAGAACAGGGTCAAGTAATTAAGCAATACGTGAACAAACAAACCCCTCCATAGAAAATGCATTAGACTATACTTTGCAGGCTCGTAACTCTGTTTCTACTGTAGATAAGGCGATGTCCTTTGAGTATGTTATATTCCAATTTGTCCCCCATCTAACCATACTAAAAATAATGAGCTACGACAAACAGGGGCCGAGTAATTAAGCTAAACGTAAACAAACAACCCGTCCATAGGAAATGCATTAGACTATATTTTGCAGGCCCATAACTCTGTGTCTACTAGAGATACGGGGATGTCCTTAGGAAATGTTATAGTCCAAATTGTCCCCCATCTAACCATACTAAAAACATTGAGCTACGACAAACAAGGGCCGAGATATTAAGCAAAATGTTCGTCAACTTTGGTATCGTCTCACTTATTTTTATTATGTTACTTATGATTTTTGCACTAAATTTTGGAGGCTCATAACTCTTGTTCTACAAGAGATACTGGGATCTCCTTTGGATATGTTATAGTACTCTTTGCTCCCCATGCAAGGATACTTTAAACTTGAGGCTACCTCAATATCGTCGTCAACTTATTTTTTGTCTCACTTATTGTTAGAAGGTTACTTTTGATTTATGAAAATAAGCTTTGCAGGCTCGTAACTCTGTTTCTACTGGAGATACGGGGATGTCCTTTGAGTATGTTATAGACCAATTTGTCTCCCATCTAGCCATACTAAGAATTAGGGCTACGACAAACAGTAGTCGAGTAATTAAGCTAATCGTAAACAAACAAACCCCTCCATAGGAAATACATTAGACTAAATTCTGGAGGCTCGTAACTCTGGTTCTACCAGAGATACGGGGATGTAAATAATGTGACCTTGACACAAATTTTCGGATAATTATAAAGGTCTTTGCATGTTCCAAGCAAAAAAAAAACTTCGCGGTTTCGAACCTGTGGCCTTCCGGGAGTGAGGCGGATGCGATAACCGCTACACTAAAGATATGTTATTATTTTTAATCGAAAGAACAGGTTCAAGTAATTAAGCAATACGTGAACAAACAAACCCCTCCATAGAAAATGCATTAGACTATACATTGCAAGGCCCATAACTCTGTGTCTACTAGAGATACCGGGATGTCCTTAGGATATGTTATAGTCCAATTTGTCCTTCATCTAACCATACTAAAAACTTTGGGCTACGACAAACAGGGGCCGAGTACTTAAGCAAAACGTAAAGAAACAAACCCCCTCCATAGGAAATGAGTTAGACTATACTTTGCAGGCTCGTAACTCTGTTTCCACTGGAGATACGGGGATGTCCTTTGAGTATGTTATAGTCCAATTTGTCCCCCATCTAACCATACTAAAAACATTGAGCTACGACAAACAGGGGCCGAGTAATTAAGCTAAACGTAAGCAAACAACCCGTCCTTAGGAAATGCATTAGACTATACTTTGCAGGCCCATAACTCTGTGTCTACTACAGATACGGAGATGTCCTTAGGATATGTTATAGGCCAAATTGTCCCCCATCTAACCATACTAAAAACATTGAGCTACAACAAACAAGGGCCGAGATATTAAGCAAAATGTTCGTCAACTTTGGTATCGTCTCACTTATTTTTATTATGTTACTTATGATTTTTGCACTAAACTTTGGAGGCTCATAACTCTTGTTCTACAAGAGATACTGGGATCTCCTTTGGATATGTTATAGTACTCTTTGCTCCCCATACAAGGATACTTTAAACTTGAGGCTACCTCAATATCGTCGTCAACTTATTTTTTGTCTCACTTATTGTTAGAAGGTTACTTTTGATTTATGAAAATAAGCTTTGCAGGCTCGTAACTCTGTTTCTACTGGAGATACGGGGATGTCCTTTGAGTATGTTATAGACCAATTTGTCCCCCATCTAGCCATACTAAGAATTAGGGCTACGACAAACAGTAGTCGAGTAATTAAGCTAATCGTAAACAAACAAACCCCTCCATAGGAAATACATTAGACTAAATTCTGGAGGCTCGTAACTCTGGTTCTACCAGAGATACGGGGATGTAAATAATGTGACCTTGACACAAATTTTCGGATAATTATAAAGGTCTTTGCATGTTCCAAGCAAAAAAAAAAACTTCGCGGTTTCGAACCTGTGGCCTTCCGGGAGTGAGGCGGATGCGATAACCGCTACACTAAAGATATGTTATTATTTTTAATCGAAAGAACAGGTTCAAGTAATTAAGCAATACGTGAACAAACAAACCCCTCCATAGAAAATGCATTAGACTATACATTGCAAGGCCCATAACTCTGTGTCTACTAGAGATACCGGGATGTCCTTAGGATATGTTATAGTCCAATTTGTCCTTCATCTAACCATACTAAAAACTTTGGGCTACGACAAACAGGGGCCGAGTACTTAAGCAAAACGTAAAGAAACAAACCCCCTCCATAGGAAATGAGTTAGACTATACTTTGCAGGCTCGTAACTCTGTTTCCACTGGAGATACGGGGATGTCCTTTGAGTATGTTATAGTCCAATTTGTCCCCCATCTAACCATACTAAAAACATTGAGCTACGACAAACAGGGGCCGAGTAATTAAGCTAAACGTAAGCAAACAACCCGTCCTTAGGAAATGCATTAGACTATACTTTGCAGGCCCATAACTCTGTGTCTACTACAGATATGGGGATGTCCTTAGGATATGTTATAGGCCAAATTGTCCCCCATCTAACCATACTAAAAACATTGAGCTACGACAAACAAGGGCCGAGATATTAAGCAAAATGTTCGTCAACTTTGGTATCGTCTCACTTATTTTTATTATGTTACTTATGATTTTTGCACTAAACTTTGGAGGCTCATAACTCGCTCCCCATACAAGGATACTTTAAACTTGAGGCTACCTCAATATCGTCGTCAACTTATTTTTTGTCTCACTTATTGTTAGAAGGTTACTTTTGATTTTTGAAAATAAACTTTGCAGGCTCGTAACTCTGGTTCTACCAGAGATACGGGGATGTAAATAATGTGACCTTGACACAAATGTTCGGATAATTATAAAGGTCTTTGCATGTTCCAAGCAAAAGAAAAAACTTCGCGGTTTCGAACCTGTGGCCTTTCGGGAGTGAGGCGGATGCGATAACCGCTACACTAAAGATATGTTATTATTTTTAATCGAAAGAACAGGGTCAAGTAATTAAGCAATACGTGAACAAACAAACCCCTCCATAGAAAATGCATTAGACTATACTTTGCAGGCTCGTAACTCTGTTTCTACTGTAGATAAGGCGATGTCCTTTGAGTATGTTATATTCCAATTTGTCCCCCATCTAACCATACTAAAAACATTGAGCTACGACAAACAGGGGCCGAGTAATTAAGCTAAACGTAAACAAACAACCCGTCCAAAGGAAATGCATTAGACTATGCTTTGCAGGCCCATAACTCTGTGTCTACTAGAGATACGGGGATGTCCTTAGGATATGTTATAGTCCAAATTGTCCTTCATCTAACCATACTAAAAACTTTGGGCTACGACAAACAGGGGCCGAGTACTTAAGCAAAACGTAACGAAACAAACCCCCTCCATAGGAAATGCATTAGACTATACTTTGCAGGCTCGTAACTCTGTTTCTACTGGAGATACGGGGATGTCCTATGAGTATGTTATAGTCCAATTTGTCCCCCATCTAACCATACTAAAAATAATGAGCTACGACAAACAGGGGCCGAGTAATTAAGCTAAACGTAAACAAACAACCCGTCCATAGGAAATGCATTAGACTATATTTTGCAGGCCCATAACTCTGTGTCTACTAGAGATACGGGGATGTCCTTAAGAAATGTTATAGTCCAAATTGTCCCCCATCTAACCATACTAAAAACATTGAGCTACGACAAACAGGGGCCGAGTACTTAAGCAAAACGTAACGAAACAAATCCCCTCCATAGGAAATGCATTAGACTATACTTTGCAGGCTCGTAACTCTGTTTCTACTGGAGATACGGGGATGTCCTATGAGTATGTTATAGTCCAATTTGTCCCCCATCTAACCATACTAAAAATAATGAGCTACGACAAACAGGGGCCGAGTAATTAAGCTAAACGTAAACAAACAACCCGTCCATAGGAAATGCATTAGACTATATTTTGCAGGCCCATAACTCTGTGTCTACTAGAGATACGGGGATGTACTTAGGAAATGTTATAGTCCAAATTGGCCCCCATCTAACCATACTAAAAACATTGAGCTATGACAAACAAGGGCCGAGATATTAAGCAAAATGTTCGTCAATTTTGGTATCGTCTCACTTATTTTTATTATGATACTTATGATTTTTGCACTAAACTTTGGAGGCTCATAACTCGCTCCCCATACAAGGATACTTTAAACTTGAGGCTACCTCAATATCGTCGTCAACTTATTTTTTGTCTCACTTATTGTTAGAAGGTTACTTTTGATTTTTGAAAATAAACTTTGCAGGCTCGTAACTCTGGTTCTACCAGAGATACGGGGATGTAAATAATGTGACCTTGACACAAATGTTCGGATAATTATAAAGGTCTTTGCATGTTCCAAGCAAAAGAAAAAACTTCGCGGTTTCGAACCTGTGGCCTTCCGGGAGTGAGGCGGATGCGATAACCGCTACACTAAAGATATGTTATTATTTTTAATCGAAAGAACAGGGTCAAGTAATTAAGCAATACGTGAACAAACAAACCCCTCCATAGAAAATGCATTAGACTATACTTTGCAGGCTCGTAACTCTGTTTCTACTGTAGATAAGGCGATGTCCTTTGAGTATGTTATATTCCAATTTGTCCCCCATCTAACCATACTAAAAATAATGAGCTACGACAAACAGGGGCCGAGTAATTAAGCTAAACGTAAACAAACAACCCGTCCATAGGAAATGCATTAGACTATATTTTGCAGGCCCATAACTCTGTGTCTACTAGAGATACGGGGATGTCCTTAGGAAATGTTATAGTCCAAATTGTCCCCCATCTAACCATACTAAAAACATTGAGCTACGACAAACAAGGGCCGAGATATTAAGCAAAATGTTCGTCAACTTTGGTATCGTCTCACTTATTTTTATTATGTTACTTATGATTTTTGCACTAAATTTTGGAGGCTCATAACTCTTGTTCTACAAGAGATACTGGGATCTCCTTTGGATATGTTATAGTACTCTTTGCTCCCCATGCAAGGATACTTTAAACTTGAGGCTACCTCAATATCGTCGTCAACTTATTTTTTGTCTCACTTATTGTTAGAAGGTTACTTTTGATTTATGAAAATAAGCTTTGCAGGCTCGTAACTCTGTTTCTACTGGAGATACGGGGATGTCCTTTGAGTATGTTATAGACCAATTTGTCTCCCATCTAGCCATACTAAGAATTAGGGCTACGACAAACAGTAGTCGAGTAATTAAGCTAATCGTAAACAAACAAACCCCTCCATAGGAAATACATTAGACTAAATTCTGGAGGCTCGTAACTCTGGTTCTACCAGAGATACGGGGATGTAAATAATGTGACCTTGACACAAATGTTCGGATAATTATAAAAAAAAACTTCGCGGTTTCGAACCTGTGGCCTTCCGGGAGTGAGGCGGATGCGATAACCGCTACACTAAAGATATGTTATTATTTTTAATCGAAAGAACAGGGTCATGTAATTAAGCAATACGTGAACAAACAAACCCCTCCATAGAAAATGCATTAGACTATACTTTGCAAGGCCCATAACTCTGTGTCTTTTAGAGATACCGGGATGTGCTTAGGATATGTTATAGTCCAATTTGTCCTTCATCTAACCATACTAAAAACTTTGGGCTACGACAAACAGGGGCCGAGTACTTAAGCGAAACGTAAAGAAACAAACCCCCTCCACAGGAAATGAGTTAGACTATACTTTGCAGGCTCGTAACTCTGTTTCCACTGGAGATACGGGGATGTCCTTTGAGTATGTTATAGTCGAATTTGTCCCCCATCTAACCATACTAAAAACATTGAGCTACGACAAACAGGGGCCGAGTAACTAAGCTAAACGTAAACAAACAACCCGTCCTTAGGAAATGCATTAGACTATACTTTGCAGGCCCATAACTCTGTGTCTACTAGAGATACGGGGATGTCCTTAGGATATGTTATAGTCCAAATTGTCCCCCATCTAACCATACTAAAAACATTGGGCTACGACAAACAAGGGCCGAGATATTAAGCAAAATGTTCGTCAACTTTGGTATCGTCTCACTTATTTTTATTATGTTACTTATGATTTTTGCACTAAACTTTGGAGGCTCATAACTCTTGTTCTACAAGAGATACTGGGATCTCCTTTGGATATGTTATAGTACTCTTTGCTCCCCATACAAGGATATTTTAAACTTGAGGCTACCTCAATATCGTCGTCAACTTACTTTTTGTCTCACTTATTGTTAGAAGGTTACTTTTGATTTTTGAAAATATACTTTGCAGGCTCGTAACTCTGTTTCTACTGGAGATACGGGGATGTCCTTTGAGTATGTTATAGACCAATTTGTCCCCCATCTAGCCATGCTAAGAATTAGGGCTACGACAAACAGTAGTCGAGTAATTAAGCTAATCGTAAACAAACAAACCCCTCCATAGGAAATCCATTAGACTAAATTGTGGAGGCTCGTAACTCTGGTTCTACCAGAGATACGGGGATGTAAATAATGTGACCTTGACACAAATGTTCGGATAATTATAAAAAAAAACTTCGCGGTTTCGAACCTGTGGCCTTCCGGGAGTGAGGCGGATGCGATAACCGCTACACTAAAGATATGTTATTATTTTTAATCGAAAGAACAGGGTCATGTAATTAAGCAATACGTGAACAAACAAACCCCTCCATAGAAAATGCATTAGACTATACTTTGCAAGGCCCATAACTCTGTGTCTTTTAGAGATACCGGGATGTGCTTAGGATATGTTATAGTCCAATTTGTCCTTCATCTAACCATACTAAAAACTTTGGGCTACGACAAACAGGGGCCGAGTACTTAAGCGAAACGTAAAGAAACAAACCCCCTCCACAGGAAATGAGTTAGACTATACTTTGCAGGCTCGTAACTCTGTTTCCACTGGAGATACGGGGATGTCCTTTGAGTATGTTATAGTCCAATTTGTCCCCCATCTAACCATACTAAAAACATTGAGCTACGACAAACAGGGGCCGAGTAATTAAGCTAAACGTAAACAAACAACCCGTCCTTAGGAAATGCATTAGACTATACTTTGCAGGCCCATAACTCTGTGTCTACTAGAGGTACGGGGATGTCCTTAGGATATGTTATAGTCCAAATTGTCCCCCATCTAACCATACTAAAAACATTGAGCTACGACAAACAATGGCCGAGATATTAAGCAAAATGTTCGTCAACTTTGTTATCGTCTCACTTATTTTTATTATGTTACTTATGATTTTTGCACTAAACTTTGGAGGCTCATAGCTCTTGTTCTACAAGAGATACTGGGATCTCCTTTGGATATGTTTTAGTACTCTTTGCTCCCCATACAAGGATACTTTAAACTTGAGGCTACCTCAATATCGTCGTCAACTTATTTTTTGTCTCACTTATTGTTAGAAGGTTACTTTTGATTTTTGAAAATAAACTTTGCAGGCTCGTAACTCTGGTTCTACCAGAGATACGGGGATGTAAATAATGTGACCTTGACACAAATGTTCGGATAATTATAAAGGTCTTTGCATGTTCCAAGCAAAAAAAAAAACTTCGCGGTTTCGAACCTGTGGCCTTCCGGGAGTGAGGCGGATGCGATAACCGCTACACTAAAGATATGTTATTATTTTTAATCGAAAGAACAGGGTCAAGTAATTAAGCAATACGTGAACAAACAAACCCCTCTATAGAAAATGCATTAGACTATACTTTTCAGGCTCGTAACTCTGTTTCTACTGTAGATACGGGGATGTCCTTTGAGTATGTTATTGTCCAATTTGTCCCCCATCTAACCATACTAAGAATTAGGGCTACGACAAACAGTAATCGAGAAATTAAGCTAATCGTAAACAAACAAACCCCTCCATAGGAAATACATTAGACTAAATTCTGGAGGCTCGTAACTCTGGTTCTACCAGAGATACGGGGATGTAAATAATGTGACCTTGACACAAATGTTCGGATAATTATAAAGGTCTGTGCATGTTCCAAGCAAAAAAAACTTCGCAGTTTCGAACCTGTGGCCTTCCGAGAGTGAGGCGGATGCGATAACTGCTACACTAAAGATATGTTATTATTTTTAATCGAAAGAACAGGGTCAAGTAATTAAGCAATACGTGAACAAACAAACCCCTCCATAGAAAATGCATTAGACTATACTTTACAGGCTCGTAACTCTGTATCTACTGGAGATACGGGGATGTCCTTTGAGTATGTTATAGACCAATTTGTCCCCCATCTAGCCATACTAAGAATTAGGGCTACGACAAACAGTAGTCGAGTAATTAAGCTAATCGTAAACAAACAAACCCCTCCATAGGAAATACATTAGACTAAATTCTGGAGGCTCGTAACTCTGGTTCTACCAGAGATACGGGGATGTAAATAATGTGACCTTGACACAAATGTTCGGATAATTATAAAAAAAAACTTCGCGGTTTCGAACCTGTGGCCTTCCGGGAGTGAGGCGGATGCGATAACCGCTACACTAAAGATATGTTATTATTTTTAATCGAAAGAACAGGGTCAAGTAATTAAGCAATACGTGAACAAACAAACCCCTCCATAGAAAGTGCATTAGACTATAGTTTGCAGGCTCGTAACTCTGTTTCTACTGGAGATACGGGGATGTCCTTTGAGTATGTTATAGTCCAATTTGTCCTTCATCTAACCATACTAAAAACATTGAGCTAGGATAAACAGGGTCCGAGATATTAAGCAAAATGTTCGTCAACTTTGGTATCGTCTCACTTATTTTTATTATGTTACTTATGATTTTTGCACTAAACTTTGGAGGCTCATAACTCTTGTTCTACAAGAGATACTGGGATCTCCTTTGGAAATGTTATAGTACTCTTTGCTCCCCATACAAGGATACTTTAAACTTGAGGCTACCTCAATATCGTCGTCAACTTATTTTTTGTCTCACTTATTGTTAGAAGGTTACTTTTGATTTTTGAAAATAAACTTTGCAGGCTCGTAACTCTGGTTCTACCAGAGATACGGGGATGTAAATAATGTGACCTTGACACAAATGTTCGGATAATTATAAAGGTCTTTGCATGTTCCAAGCAAAAAAAAAAACTTCGCGGTTTCGAACCTGTGGCCTTCCGGGAGTGAGGCGGATGCGATAACCGCTACACTAAAGATATGTTATTATTTTTAATCGAAAGAACAGGGTCAAGTAATTAAGCAATACGTGAACAAACAAACCCCTCTATAGAAAATGCATTAGACTATACTTTTCAGGCTCGTAACTCTGTTTCTACTGTAGATACGGGGATGTCCTTTGAGTATGTTATAGTCCAATTTGTCCCCCATCTAACTATACTAAGAATTAGGGCTACGACAAACAGTAGTCGAGAAATTAAGCTAATCGTAAACAAACAAACCCCTCCATAGGAAATACATTAGACTAAATTCTGGAGGCTCGTAACTCTGGTTCTACCAGAGATACGGGGATGTAAATAATGTGACCTTGACACAAATGTTCGGATAATTATAAAGGTCTGTGCATGTTCCAAGCAAAAAAAACTTCGCGGTTTCGAACCTGTGGCCTTCCGAGAGTGAGGCGGATGCGATAACCGCTACACTAAAGATATGTTATTATTTTTAATCGAAAGAACAGGGTCAAGTAATTAAGCAATACGTGAACAAACAAACCCCTCCATAGAAAATGCATTACACTATCCTTTACAGGCTCGTAACTCTGTATCTACTGGAGATACGGGGATGTCCTTTGAGTATGTTATAGACCAATTTGTCCCCCATCTAGCCATACTAAGAATTAGGGCTACGACAAACAGTAGTCGAGTAATTAAGCTAATCGTAAACAAACAAACCCCTCCATAGGAAATACATTAGACTAAATTCTGGAGGCTCGTAACTCTGGTTCTACCAGAGATACGGGGATGTAAATAATGTGACCTTGACACAAATGTTCGGATAATTATAAAAAAAAACTTCGCGGTTTCGAACCTGTGGCCTTCCGGGAGCGAGGCGGCTGCAATAACCGCTACACTAAAGATATGTTATTATTTTTAATCGAAAGAACAGGGTCAAGTAATTAAGCAATACGTGAACAAACAAACCCCTCCATAGAAAATGCATTATACTATACTTTGCAGGCTCGTAACTCTGTTTCTACTGGATATACGGGGATGTCCTTAGGATATGTTATAGTCCAAATTGTCCCCCATCTAACCATACTAAAAACTTTGGGCTACGACAAACAGGGGCCGAGTACTTAAGCAAAACGTAACGAAACAAACCCCCTCCATAGGAAATGCATTAGACTATACTTTGGAGGCTCTTAACTCTGTTTCTACTGGAGATACGGGGAAGTCCTTTGAGTATGTTATAGTCCAATTTGTCCCCCATCTAACCATACTAAAAATTTTGAGCTACGACAAACAGGGGCCGAGTAATTAAGCTAAACGTAAACAAACAACCCGTCCATAGGAAATGCATTAGACTATATTTTGCAGGCCCATAACTCTGTGTCTACTAAAGATACGGGGATGTCCTTAGGATATGCTATAGTCCAAATTGTCCCCCATCTAACCATACTAAAAACTTTGGGCTACGACAAACAGGGGCCGAGTACTTAAGCAAAACGTAACGAAACAAACCCCCTCCATAGAAAATGCATTAGACTATACTTTACAGGCTCGTAACTCTGTATCTACTGGAGATACGGGGATGTCCTTTGAGTATGTTATAGACCAATTTGTCCCCCATCTAGCCATACTAAGAATTAGGGCTACGACAAACAGTAGTCGAGTAATTAAGCTAATCGTAAACAAACAAACCCCTCCATAGGAAATACATTAGACTAAATTCTGGAGGCTCGTAACTCTGGTTCTACCAGAGATACGGGGATGTAAATAATGTGACCTTGACACATATGTTCGGATAATTATAAAAAAAAACTTCGCGGTTTCGAACCTGTGGCCTTCCGGGAGTGAGGCGGATGCGATAACCGCTACACTAAAGATATGTTATTATTTTTAATCGAAAGAACAGGGTCAAGTAATTAAGCAATACGTGAACAAACAAACCCCTCCATAGAAAGTGCATTAGACTATAGTTTGCAGGCTCGTAACTCTGTTTCTACTGGAGATACGGGGATGTCCTTTGAGTATGTTATAGTCCAATTTGTCCCCCATCTAACCATACTAAAAACATTGAGCTAGGATAAACAGGGTCCGAGATATTAAGCAAAATGTTCGTCAACTTTGGTATCGTCTCACTTATTTTTATTATGTTACTTATGATTTTTGCACTAAACTTTGGAGGCTCATAACTCTTGTTCTACAAGAGATACTGGGATCTCCTTTGGATATGTTATAGTACTCTTTGCTCCCCATACAAGGATACTTTAAACTTGAGGCTACCTCAATATCGTCGTCAACTTATTTTTTGTCTCACTTATTGTTAGAAGGTTACTTTTGATTTTTGAAAATAAACTTTGCAGGCTCGTAACTCTGGTTCTACCAGAGATACGGGGATGTAAATAATGTGACCTTGACACAAATGTTCGGATAATTATAAAGGTCTTTGCATGTTCCAAGCAAAAAAAAAAACTTCGCGGTTTCGAACCTGTGGCCTTCCGGGAGTGAGGCGGATGCGATAACCGCTACACTAAAGATATGTTATTATTTTTAATCGAAAGAACAGGGTCAAGTAATTAAGCAATACGTGAACAAACAAACCCCTCTATAGAAAATGCATTAGACTATACTTTTCAGGCTCGTAACTCTGTTTCTACTGTAGATACGGGGATGTCCTTTGAGTATGTTATTGTCCAATTTGTCCCCCATCTAACCATACTAAGAATTAGGGCTACGACAAACAGTAGTCGAGAAATTAAGCTAATCGTAAACAAACAAACCCCTCCATAGGAAATACATTAGACTAAATTCTGGAGGCTCGTAACTCTGGTTCTACCAGAGACACGGGGATGTAAATAATGTGACCTTGACACAAATGTTCGGATAATTATAAAGGTCTGTGCATGTTCCAAGCAAAAAAAACTTCGCGGTTTCGAACCTGTGGCCTTCCGAGAGTGAGGCGGATGCGATAACCGCTACACTAAAGATATGTTATTATTTTTAATCGAAAGAACAGGGTCAAGTAATTAAGCAATACGTGAACAAACAAACCCCTCCATAGAAAATGCATTAGACTATACTTTACAGGCTCGTAACTCTGTATCTACTGGAGATACGGGGATGTCCTTTGAGTATGTTATAGACCAATTTGTCCCCCATCTAGCCATACTAAGAATTAGGGCTACGACAAACAGTAGTCGAGTAATTAAGCTAATCGTAAACAAACAAACCCCTCCATAGGAAATACATTAGACTAAATTCTGGAGGCTCGTAACTCTGGTTCTACCAGAGATACGGGGATGTAAATAATGTGACCTTGACACAAATGTTCGGATAATTATAAAAAAAAACTTCGCGGTTTCGAACCTGTGGCCTTCCGGGAGTGAGGCGGATGCGATAACCGCTACACTAAAGATATGTTATTATTTTTAATCGAAAGAACAGGGTCAAGTAATTAAGCAATACGTGAACAAACAAACCCCTCCATAGAAAATGCATTATACTATACTTTGCAGGCTCGTAACTTTGTTTCTACTGGATATACGGGGATGTCCTTAGGATATGTTATAGTCCAAATTGTCCCCCATCTAACCATACTAAAAACTTTGGGCTACGACAAACAGGGGCCGAGTACTTAAGCAAAACGTAACGAAACAAACCCCCTCCATAGGAAATGCATTAGACTATACTTTGGAGGCTCTTAACTCTGTTTCTACTGGAGATACGGGGAAGTCCTTTGAGTATGTTATAGTCCAATTTGTCCCCCATCTAACCATACTAAAAATTTTGAGCTACGACAAACAGGGGCCGAGTAATTAAGCTAAACGTAAACAAACAACCCGTCCATAGGAAATGCATTAGACTATATTTTGCAGGCCCATAACTCTGTGTCTACTAAAGATACGGGGATGTCCTTAGGATATGCTATAGTCCAAATTGTCCCCCATCTAACCATACTAAAAACATTGAGCTACGACAAATAAGGGCCGAGATATTAAGCAAAATGTTCGTCAACTTTGGTATCGTCTCACTTATTTTTATTATGTTACTTATGATTTTTGCACTAAACTTTGGAGGCTCATAACTCTTGTTCTACAAGAGATACTGGGATCTCCTTTGGATATGTTATAGTACTCTTTGCTCCCCATACAAGGATACTTTAAACTTGAGGCTACCTTAATATCGTCGTCAACTTATTTTTTGTCTCACTTATTGTTAGAAGGTTACTTTTGATTTTTGAAAATAAACTTTGCAGGCTCGTAACTCTGGTTCTACCAGAGATACGGGGATGTCCTTTGAGTATGTTATAGACCAATTTGTCTCCCATCTAGACATACTAAGAATTAGGGCTTCGACAAACAGTAGTCGAGTAATTAAGCTAATCGTAAACAAACAACCCGTCCATAGGAAATGCATTAGACTATACTTTGCAGGCCCATAACTCTGTGTCTACTAGAGATACGGGGACGTCCTTAGGATATGATATAGTCCAAATTGTCCCCCATCTAACCATACTAAAAACTTTTGGCTACGACAAACAGGGGCCGAGTAATTAAGCTAAACGTAAACAAACAACCCCTCCATAGGAAATGCATTAGACTATACTTTGCAGGCTCGTAACTCTGTTTCTACTGGAGATACGGGGATGTCCTTTGAGTATGTTTTAGTCCAATTTGTCCCCCATCTAACCATACTAAAAACATTGAGCTACGACAAGAGTTATGAGCCGCCAAAGTTTAGTGCAAAAATCATAAGTAACATAATAAAAATAAGTGAGACGATACCAAAGTTGACGAACATTTTGCTTAATTACTCGGCCCTTGTTTGTCGTAGCTCAATATTTGTAAAATGGTTAGATGGGGGACAAATTAGACTATAACATACTCAAAGGACATCCCCGTATCTCCAGTAGAAACAGAGTTACGAGCCTGCAAAGTATAGTCTAATGCATTTTCTATGGAGGGGTTTGTTTGTTCATGTATTGCTTAATTACTTGACCCTGTTCTTTCGATTAAAAATAATAACATATCTTTGGTGTAGCGGTTATCGCATCCGCCTCACTCCCGGAAGGCCACAGGTTCGAAACCGCGAAGTTTTTTTTTATAATTATCCGAACATTTGTGTCAAGGTCACATTATTTACATCCCCGTATCTCTGGTAGAACCAGAGTTACGAGCCTCCAGAATTTAGTCTAATGTATTTCCTATGGAGGGGTTTGTTTGTTTACGATTAGCTTAATTACTCGACTACTGTTTGTCGTAGCCCTAATTCTTAGTATGGCTAGATGGGGGACAAATTGGTCTATAACATACTCAAAGGACATCCCCGTAAATCCAGTAGAAACAGAGTTACGAGCCTGCAAAGTTTATTTTCAAAAATCAAAAGTAACCTTCTAACAATAAAAGAGACAAAAAGTAAGTTGACGACGATATTGAGGTAGCCTCAAGTTTAAAGTATCCTTGTATGGGGAGCAAAGAGTACTATAACATAACCAAAGGAGATCCCAGTATCTCTTGTAGAACAAGAGTTATGAGCCTCTAAAGTTTAGTGCAAAAATCATAAGTAACATAATAAAAATAAGTGAGACGATACCAAAATTGACGAACATTTTGCTTAATATCTCGGCCCCTGTTTGTCGTAGCTTAATGTTTTTAGTATGGTTAGATGGGGGACAATTTGGACTATAACATATCCTAAGGACATCCCCGTATCTCTAGTAAACACAGAGTTATGGGTCTGCAAAGCATAGTCTAATGCATTTCCTTTGGACGGGTTGTTTGTTTACGTTTAGCTTAATTACTCGGCCCCTGTTTTTCGTAGCTCAATGTTTTTAGTATGGTTAGATGGGGGACAAATTGGAATATAACATACTCAAAGGACATCGCCATATCTACAGTAGAAACAGAGTTACGAGCCTGCAAAGTATAGTCTAATGCATTTTCTATGGAGGGGTTATTTTGTTCATGTATTGCTTAATTACTTGACCCTGTTCTTTCGATTAAAAATAATAACATATCTTTAGTGTAGCGGTTATCGCATCCGCCTCACTCCCGGAAGGCCACAGGTTCGAAACCGCGAAGTTTTTTTTATAATTATCCGAACATTTGTGTCAAGGTCACATTATTTACATCCCCGTATCTCTGGTAGAACCAGAGTTACGAGCCTCCAGAATTTAGTCTAATGGATTTCCTATGGAGGGGTTTGTTTGTTTACGATTAGCTTAATTACTCGACTACTGTTTGTCGTAGCTCAATGTTTTTAGTATGGTTAGATGGGGGACAAATTGGACTATAACATACTCAAAGGACATCCCCGTATCTCCAGTAGAAACAGAGTTACGAGCCTGCAAAGTATAGTCTAATGCATTTTCTATGGAGGGGTTTGTTTGTTCAGGTATTGCTTAATTACTTGACCCTGTTCTTTCTATTACAAATAATAACATATCTTTAGTGTAGCGGTTATCGCATCCGCCTCACTCTCGGAAGGCCACAGGTTTGAAACCACGAATTTTTTTTTTTGCTTGGAACATGCAAAGACCTTTATAATTATCCGAACATTTGTGTCAAGGTCACATTATTTACATCCCCGTAACTCTGGTAGAACCAGAGTTACGAACCTCCAGAATTTAGTCTAATGTATTTCCTATGGAGGGGTTGGTTTGTATACGATTAGCTTAATTACTCGACTACTGTTTGTCGTAGCCCTAATTCTTAGTATGGCTAGATGGGGGACAAATTGGTCTATAACATACTCAAAGGACATCCCCGTATCTCCAGTAGAAACAGAGTTACGAGCCTGCAAAGTATATTTTCAAAAATCAAAAGTAACCTTCTAACAATAAATGAGACAAAAAGTAAGTTGACGACGATATTGAGGTAGCCTCAAGTTTAAAGTATCCTTGTATGGGGAGCAAAGAGTACTATAACATATCCAAAGGAGATCCCAGTATCTCTTGTAGAACAAGAGTTATGAGCCTCCAAAGTTTAGTGCAAAAATCATAAGTAACATAATAAAAATAAGTGAGACGATACCAAAGTTGACGAACATTTTGCTTAATATCTCGGCCCCTGTTTGTCGTAGCTCAATGTTTTTAGTATGGTTAGATGGGGGACAGTTTGGACTATATCACATCCTAAGGACATCCCCGTATCTCTAGTAGACACAGAGTTATGGGCCTGCAAAATATAGTCTAATGCATTTCCTATGGACGGTTTGTTTGTTTACGTTTAGCTTAATTACTCGGCCCCTGTTTGTTGTAGCTCAATGTTTTTAGTATGGTTTGATGAATTACAAATTGGACTATAACATATCCTAAGGACATCGCCATATCTACAGTAGAAACAGAGTTACGAGCCTGCAAAGTATAGTCTAATGCATTTTCTATGGAGGGGTTTGTTTGTTCATGTATTGCTTAATTACTTGACCCTGTTCTTTCGATTAAAAATAATCACATATCTTTAGTGTAGCGGTTATCGCATCCGCCTCACTCCCGGAAGGCCACAGGTTCGAAACCGCGAAGTTTTTTTTTATAATTATCCGAACATTTGTGTCAAGGTCACATTATTTACATCCCCGTATCTCTGGTAGAACCAGAGTTACGAGCCTCCAGAATTTAGTCTAATGGATTTCCTATGGAGGGGTTTGTTTTTTTACGATTAGCTTAATTACTCGACTACTGTTTGTCGTAGCTCAATGTTTTTAGTATGGTTAGATGGGGGACAAATTGGACTATAACATACTCAAAGGACATCCCCGTATCTCCAGTAGAAACAGAGTTACGAGCCTGCAAAGTATAGTCTAATGCATTTTCTATGGAGGGGTTTGTTTGTTCAGGTATTGCTTAATTACTTGACCCTGTTCTTTCTATTACAAATAATAACATATCTTTAGTGTAGCGGTTATCGCATCCGCCTCACTCTCGGAAGGCCACAGGTTCGAAACCACGAATTTTTTTTTTTGCTTGGAACATGCAAAGACCTTTATAATTATCCGAACATTTGTGTCAAGGTCACATTATTTACATCCCCGTAACTCTGGTAGAACCAGAGTTACGAACCTCCAGAATTTAGTCTAATGTATTTCCTATGGAGGGGTTGGTTTGTATACGATTAGCTTAATTACTCGACTACTGTTTGTCGTAGCCCTAATTCTTAGTATGGCTAGATGGGGGACAAATTGGTCTATAACATACTCAAAGGACATCCCCGTATCTCCAGTAGAAACAGAGTTACGAGCCTGCAAAGTATATTTTCAAAAATCAAAAGTAACCTTCTAACAATAAATGAGACAAAAAGTAAGTTGACGACGATATTGAGGTAGCCTCAAGTTTAAAGTATCCTTGTATGGGGAGCAAAGAGTACTATAACATATCCAAAGGAGATCCCAGTATCTCTTGTAGAACAAGAGTTATGAGCCTCCAAAGTTTAGTGCAAAAATCATAAGTAACATAATAAAAATAAGTGAGACGATACCAAAGTTGACGAACATTTTGCTTAATATCTCGGCCCCTGTTTGTCGTAGCTCAATGTTTTTAGTATGGTTAGATGGGGGACAGTTTGGACTATATCACATCCTAAGGACATCCCCGTATCTCTAGTAGACACAGAGTTATGGGCCTGCAAAATATAGTCTAATGCATTTCCTATGGACGGTTTGTTTGTTTACGTTTAGCTTAATTACTCGGCCCCTGTTTGTTGTAGCTCAATGTTTTTAGTATGGTTTGATGAATTACAAATTGGACTATAACATATCCTAAGGACATCGCCATATCTACAGTAGAAACAGAGTTACGAGCCTGCAAAGTATAGTCTAATGCATTTTCTATGGAGGGGTTTGTTTGTTCATGTATTGCTTAATTACTTGACCCTGTTCTTTCGATTAAAAATAATAACATATCTTTAGTGTAGCGGTTATCGCACCCGCCTCACTCCCGGAAGGCCACAGGTTCGAAACCGCGAAGTTTTTTTTTTATAATTATCCGAACATTTGTGTCAAGGTCACATTATTTACATCCCCGTATCTCTGGTAGAACCAGAGTTACGAGCCTCCAGAATTTAGTCTAATGGATTTCCTATGGAGGGGTTTGTTTGTTTACGATTAGCTTAATTACTCGACTACTGTTTGTCGTAGCTCAATGTTTTTAGTATGGTTAGATGGGGGACAAATTGGACTATAACATACTCAAAGGACATCCCCGTATCTCCAGTAGAAACAGAGTTACGAGCCTGCAAAGTATAGTCTAATGCATTTTCTATGGAGGGGTTTGTTTGTTCAGGTATTGCTTAATTACTTGACCCTGTTCTTTCTATTACAAATAATAACATATCTTTAGTGTAGCGGTTATCGCATCCGCCTCACTCTCGGAAGGCCACAGGTTCGAAACCACGAATTTTTTTTTTTGCTTGGAACATGCAAAGACCTTTATAATTATCCGAACATTTGTGTCAAGGTCACATTATTTACATCCCCGTAACTCTGGTAGAACCAGAGTTACGAACCTCCAGAATTTAGTCTAATGTATTTCCTATGGAGGGGTTGGTTTGTATACGATTAGCTTAATTACTCGACTACTGTTTGTCGTAGCCCTAATTCTTAGTATGGCTAGATGGGGGACAAATTGGTCTATAACATACTCAAAGGACATCCCCGTATCTCCAGTAGAAACAGAGTTACGAGCCTGCAAAGTATATTTTCAAAAATCAAAAGTAACCTTCTAACAATAAATGAGACAAAAAGTAAGTTGACGACGATATTGAGGTAGCCTCAAGTTTAAAGTATCCTTGTATGGGGAGCAAAGAGTACTATAACATATCCAAAGGAGATCCCAGTATCTCTTGTAGAACAAGAGTTATGAGCCTCCAAAGTTTAGTGCAAAAATCATAAGTAACATAATAAAAATAAGTGAGACGATACCAAAGTTGACGAACATTTTGCTTAATATCTCGGCCCCTGTTTGTCGTAGCTCAATGTTTTTAGTATGGTTAGATGGGGGACAGTTTGGACTATATCACATCCTAAGGACATCCCCGTATCTCTAGTAGACACAGAGTTATGGGCCTGCAAAATATAGTCTAATGCATTTCCTATGGACGGTTTGTTTGTTTACGTTTAGCTTAATTACTCGGCCCCTGTTTGTTGTAGCTCAATGTTTTTAGTATGGTTTGATGAATTACAAATTGGACTATAACATATCCTAAGGACATCGCCATATCTACAGTAGAAACAGAGTTACGAGCCTGCAAAGTATAGTCTAATGCATTTTCTATGGAGGGGTTTGTTTGTTCATGTATTGCTTAATTACTTGACCCTGTTCTTTCGATTAAAAATAATAACATATCTTTAGTGTAGCGGTTATCGCACCCGCCTCACTCCCGGAAGGCCACAGGTTCGAAACCGCGAAGTTTTTTTTTTATAATTATCCGAACATTTGTGTCAAGGTCACATTATTTACATCCCCGTATCTCTGGTAGAACCAGAGTTACGAGCCTCCAGAATTTAGTCTAATGGATTTCCTATGGAGGGGTTTGTTTGTTTACGATTAGCTTAATTACTCGACTACTGTTTGTCGTAGCTCAATGTTTTTAGTATGGTTAGATGGGGGACAAATTGGACTATAACATACTCAAAGGACATCCCCGTATCTCCAGTAGAAACAGAGTTACGAGCCTGCAAAGTATAGTCTAATGCATTTTCTATGGAGGGGTTTGTTTGTTCACGTATTGCTTAATTACTTGACCCTGTTCTTTCTATTACAAATAATAACATATCTTTAGTGTAGCGGTTATCGCATCCGCCTCACTCTCGGAAGGCCACAGGTTCGAAACCACGAATTTTTTTTTTTGCTTGGAACATGCAAAGACCTTTATAATTATCCGAACATTTGTGTCAAGGTCACATTATTTACATCCCCGTAACTCTGGTAGAACCAGAGTTACGAACCTCCAGAATTTAGTCTAATGTATTTCCTATGGAGGGGTTTGTTTGTATACGATTAGCTTAATTACTCGACTACTGTTTGTCGTAGCCCTAATTCTTAGTATGGCTAGATGGGGGACAAATTGGTCTATAACATACTCAAAGGACATCCCCGTATCTCCAGTAGAAACAGAGTTACGAGCCTGCAAAGTATATTTTCAAAAATCAAAAGTAACCTTCTAACAATAAATGAGACAAAAAGTAAGTTGACGACGATATTGAGGTAGCCTCAAGTTTAAAGTATCCTTGTATGGGGAGCAAAGAGTACTATAACATATCCAAAGGAGATCCCAGTATCTCTTGTAGAACAAGAGTTATGAGCCTCCAAAGTTTAGTGCAAAAATCATAAGTAACATAATAAAAATAAGTGAGACGATACCAAAGTTGACGAACATTTTGCTTAATATCTCGGCCCCTGTTTGTCGTAGCTCAATGTTTTTAGTATGGTTAGATGGGGGACAGTTTGGACTATATCACATCCTAAGGACATCCCCGTATCTCTAGTAGACACAGAGTTATGGGCCTGCAAAATATAGTCTAATGCATTTCCTATGGACGGTTTGTTTGTTTACGTTTAGCTTAATTACTCGGCCCCTGTTTGTTGTAGCTCAATGTTTTTAGTATGGTTTGATGAATTACAAATTGGACTATAACATATCCTAAGGACATCGCCATATCTACAGTAGAAACAGAGTTACGAGCCTGCAAAGTATAGTCTAATGCATTTTCTATGGAGGGGTTTGTTTGTTCATGTATTGCTTAATTACTTGACCCTGTTCTTTCGATTAAAAATAATAACATATCTTTAGTGTAGCGGTTATCGCATCCGCCTCACTCCCGGAAGGCCACAGGTTCGAAACCGCGAAGTTTTTTTTTTATAATTATCCGAACATTTGTGTCAAGGTCACATTATTTACATCCCCGTATCTCTGGTAGAACCAGAGTTACGAGCCTCCAGAATTTAGTCTAATGGATTTCCTATGGAGGGGTTTGTTTGTTTACGATTAGCTTAATTACTCGACTACTGTTTGTCGTAGCTCAATGTTTTTAGTATGGTTAGATGGGGGACAAATTGGACTATAACATACTCAAAGGACATCCCCGTATCTCCAGTAGAAACAGAGTTACGAGCCTGCAAAGTATAGTCTAATGCATTTTCTATGGAGGGGTTTGTTTGTTCACGTATTGCTTAATTACTTGACCCTGTTCTTTCTATTACAAATAATAACATATCTTTAGTGTAGCGGTTATCGCATCCGCCTCACTCTCGGAAGGCCACAGGTTCGAAACCACGAATTTTTTTTTTTGCTTGGAACATGCAAAGACCTTTATAATTATCCGAACATTTGTGTCAAGGTCACATTATTTACATCCCCGTAACTCTGGTAGAACCAGAGTTACGAACCTCCAGAATTTAGTCTAATGTATTTCCTATGGAGGGGTTTGTTTGTATACGATTAGCTTAATTACTCGACTACTGTTTGTCGTAGCCCTAATTCTTAGTATGGCTAGATGGGGGACAAATTGGTCTATAACATACTCAAAGGACATCCCCGTATCTCCAGTAGAAACAGAGTTACGAGCCTGCAAAGTATATTTTCAAAAATCAAAAGTAACCTTCTAACAATAAATGAGACAAAAAGTAAGTTGACGACGATATTGAGGTAGCCTCAAGTTTAAAGTATCCTTGTATGGGGAGCAAAGAGTAGTATAACATATCCAAAGGAGATCCCAGTATCTCTTGTAGAACAAGAGTTATGAGCCTCCAAAGTTTAGTGCAAAAATCATAAGTAACATAATAAAAATAAGTGAGACGATACCAAAGTTGACGAACATTTTGCTTAATATCTCGGCCCCTGTTTGTCGTAGCTCAATGTTTTTAGTATGGTTAGATGGGGGACAGTTTGGACTATATCACATCCTAAGGACATCCCCGTATCTCTAGTAGACACAGAGTTATGGGCCTGCAAAATATAGTCTAATGCATTTCCTATGGACGGTTTGTTTGTTTACGTTTAGCTTAATTACTCGGCCCCTGTTTGTTGTAGCTCAATGTTTTTAGTATGGTTTGATGAAGGACAAATTGGACTATAACTATCCTAAGGACATCCCGGTATCTCTAGTAGACGCAGAGTTATGGGCCTGCAAAGTATAGTCTAATGCATTTCCTATGGAGGGGGTTTGTTTCTTTACGTTTTGCTTAAGTACTCGGCCCCTGTTTGTCGTAGCCCAAAGTTTTTAGTATGGTTAGATGAAGGACAATTTGGACTATAACATATCCTAAGGACATCCCCATATCTCTAGTAGACACAGAGTTATGGGCCTGCAAAGCATAGTCTAATGCATTTCCTTTGGACGCGTTGTTTGTTTTAGTGTAGCGGTTTTCGCATCCGCCTCACTCCCGGAAGGCCACAGGTTCGAAACCGCGAAGTTTTTTTTTTGCTTGGAACATGCAAAGACCTTTATAATTATCCGAACATTTGTGTCAAGGTCACATTATTTACATCCCCGTATCTCTGGTAGAACCAGAGTTACGAGCCTGCAAAGTTTATTTTCAAAAATCAAAAGTAACCTTCTAACAATAAGTGAGACAAAAAGTAAGTTGACGACGATATTGAGGTAGCCTCAAGTTTAAAGTATCCTTGTATGGGGAGCAAAGAGTACTATAACATATCCAAAGGAGATCCCAGTATCTCTTGTAGAACAAGAGTTATGAGCCTCCAAAGTTTAGTGCAAAAATCATAAGTAACATAATAAAAATAAGTGAGACGATACCAAAGTTGACGAACATTTTGCTTAATATCTCGGCCCCTGTTTGTCGTAGCTCAATGTTTTTAGTATGGTTAGATGGGGGACAGTTTGGACTATATCACATCCTAAGGACATCCCCGTATCTCTAGTAGACACAGAGTTATGGGCCTGCAAAATATAGTCTAATGCATTTCCTATGGACGGTTTGTTTGTTTACGTTTAGCTTAATTACTCGGCCCCTGTTTGTTGTAGCTCAATGTTTTTAGTATGGTTTGATGAATTACAAATTGGACTATAACATATCCTAAGGACATCGCCATATCTACAGTAGAAACAGAGTTACGAGCCTGCAAAGTATAGTCTAATGCATTTTCTATGGAGGGGTTTGTTTGTTCATGTATTGCTTAATTACTTGACCCTGTTCTTTCGATTAAAAATAATAACATATCTTTAGTGTAGCGGTTATCGCATCCGCCTCACTCCCGGAAGGCCACAGGTTCGAAACCGCGAAGTTTTTTTTTTATAATTATCCGAACATTTGTGTCAAGGTCACATTATTTACATCCCCGTATCTCTGGTAGAACCAGAGTTACGAGCCTCCAGAATTTAGTCTAATGGATTTCCTATGGAGGGGTTTGTTTGTTTACGATTAGCTTAATTACTCGACTACTGTTTGTCGTAGCCCTAATTCTTAGTATGGCTAGATGGGGGACAAATTGGTCTATAACATACTCAAAGGACATCCCCGTATCTCCAGTAGAAACAGAGTTACGAGCCTGCAAAGTATATTTTCAAAAATCAAAAGTAACCTTCTAACAATAAATGAGACAAAAAGTAAGTTGACGACGATATTGAGGTAGCCTCAAGTTTAAAGTATCCTTGTATGGGGAGCAAAGAGTACTATAACATATCCAAAGGAGATCCCAGTATCTCTTGTAGAACAAGAGTTATGAGCCTCCAAAGTTTAGTGCAAAAATCATAAGTAACATAATAAAAATAAGTGAGACGATACCAAAGTTGACGAACATTTTGCTTAATATCTCGGCCCCTGTTTGTCGTAGCTCAATGTTTTTAGTATGGTTAGATGGGGGACAGTTTGGACTATATCACATCCTAAGGACATCCCCGTATCTCTAGTAGACACAGAGTTATGGGCCTGCAAAATATAGTCTAATGCATTTCCTATGGACGGTTTGTTTGTTTACGTTTAGCTTAATTACTCGGCCCCTGTTTGTTGTAGCTCAATGTTTTTAGTATGGTTTGATGAAGGACAAATTGGACTATAACTATCCTAAGGACATCCCGGTATCTCTAGTAGACGCAGAGTTATGGGCCTGCAAAGTATAGTCTAATGCATTTCCTATGGAGGGGGTTTGTTTCTTTACGTTTTGCTTAAGTACTCGGCCCCTGTTTGTCGTAGCCCAAAGTTTTTAGTATGGTTAGATGAAGGACAATTTGGACTATAACATATCCTAAGGACATCCCCATATCTCTAGTAGACACAGAGTTATGGGCCTGCAAAGCATAGTCTAATGCATTTCCTTTGGACGCGTTGTTTGTTTTAGTGTAGCGGTTTTCGCATCCGCCTCACTCCCGGAAGGCCACAGGTTCGAAACCGCGAAGTTTTTTTTTTTGCTTGGAACATGCAAAGACCTTTATAATTATCCGAACATTTGTGTCAAGGTCACATTATTTACATCCCCGTATCTCTGGTAGAACCAGAGTTACGAGCCTGCAAAGTTTATTTTCAAAAATCAAAAGTAACCTTCTAACAATAAGTGAGACAAAAAGTAAGTTGACGACGATATTGAGGTAGCCTCAAGTTTAAAGTATCCTTGTATGGGGAGCAAAGAGTACTATAACATATCCAAAGGAGATCCCAGTATCTCTTGTAGAACAAGAGTTATGAGCCTCCAAAGTTTAGTGCAAAAATCATAAGTAACATAATAAAAATAAGTGAGACGATACCAAAGTTGACGAACATTTTGCTTAATATCTCGGCCCCTGTTTGTCGTAGCTCAATGTTTTTAGTATGGTTAGATGGGGGACAGTTTGGACTATATCACATCCTAAGGACATCCCCGTATCTCTAGTAGACACAGAGTTATGGGCCTGCAAAATATAGTCTAATGCATTTCCTATGGACGGTTTGTTTGTTTACGTTTAGCTTAATTACTCGGCCCCTGTTTGTTGTAGCTCAATGTTTTTAGTATGGTTTGATGAATTACAAATTGGACTATAACATATCCTAAGGACATCGCCATATCTACAGTAGAAACAGAGTTACGAGCCTGCAAAGTATAGTCTAATACATTTTCTATGGAGGGGTTTGTTTGTTCATGTATTGCTTAATTACTTGACCCTGTTCTTTCGATTAAAAATAATAACATATCTTTAGTGTAGCGGTTATCGCATCCGCCTCACTCCCGGAAGGCCACAGGTTCGAAACCGCGAAGTTTTTTTTTTATAATTATCCGAACATTTGTGTCAAGGTCACATTATTTACATCCCCGTATCTCTGGTAGAACCAGAGTTACGAGCCTCCAGAATTTAGTCTAATGGATTTCCTATGGAGGGGTTTGTTTGTTTACGATTAGCTTAATTACTCGACTACTGTTTGTCGTAGCTCAATGTTTTTAGTATGGTTAGATGGGGGACAAATTGGACTATAACATACTCAAAGGACATCCCCGTATCTCCAGTAGAAACAGAGTTACGAGCCTGCAAAGTATAGTCTAATGCATTTTCTATGGAGGGGTTTGTTTGTTCACGTATTGCTTAATTACTTGACCCTGTTCTTTCTATTACAAATAATAACATATCTTTAGTGTAGCGGTTATCGCATCCGCCTCACTCTCGGAAGGCCACAGGTTCGAAACCACGAATTTTTTTTTTTGCTTGGAACATGCAAAGACCTTTATAATTATCCGAACATTTGTGTCAAGGTCACATTATTTACATCCCCGTAACTCTGGTAGAACCAGAGTTACGAACCTCCAGAATTTAGTCTAATGTATTTCCTATGGAGGGGTTTGTTTGTATACGATTAGCTTAATTACTCGACTACTGTTTGTCGTAGCCCTAATTCTTAGTATGGCTAGATGGGGGACAAATTGGTCTATAACATACTCAAAGGACATCCCCGTATCTCCAGTAGAAACAGAGTTACGAGCCTGCAAAGTATATTTTCAAAAATCAAAAGTAACCTTCTAACAATAAATGAGACAAAAAGTAAGTTGACGACGATATTGAGGTAGCCTCAAGTTTAAAGTATCCTTGTATGGGGAGCAAAGAGTACTATAACATATCCAAAGGAGATCCCAGTATCTCTTGTAGAACAAGAGTTATGAGCCTCCAAAGTTTAGTGCAAAAATCATAAGTAACATAATAAAAATAAGTGAGACGATACCAAAGTTGACGAACATTTTGCTTAATATCTCGGCCCCTGTTTGTCGTAGCTCAATGTTTTTAGTATGGTTAGATGGGGGACAGTTTGGACTATATCACATCCTAAGGACATCCCCGTATCTCTAGTAGACACAGAGTTATGGGCCTGCAAAATATAGTCTAATGCATTTCCTATGGACGGTTTGTTTGATTACGTTTAGCTTAATTACTCGGCCCCTGTTTGTTGTAGCTCAATGTTTTTAGTATGGTTTGATGAAGGACAAATTGGACTATAACTATCCTAAGGACATCCCGGTATCTCTAGTAGACGCAGAGTTATGGGCCTGCAAAGTATAGTCTAATGCATTTCCTATGGAGGGGGTTTGTTTCTTTACGTTTTGCTTAAGTACTCGGCCCCTGTTTGTCGTAGCCCAAAGTTTTTAGTATGGTTAGATGAAGGACAATTTGGACTATAACATATCCTAAGGACATCCCCATATCTCTAGTAGACACAGAGTTATGGGCCTGCAAAGCATAGTCTAATGCATTTCCTTTGGACGCGTTGTTTGTTTTAGTGTAGCGGTTTTCGCATCCGCCTCACTCCCGGAAGGCCACAGGTTCGAAACCGCGAAGTTTTTTTTTTGCTTGGAACATGCAAAGACCTTTATAATTATCCGAACATTTGTGTCAAGGTCACATTATTTACATCCCCGTATCTCTGGTAGAACCAGAGTTACGAGCCTGCAAAGTTTATTTTCAAAAATCAAAAGTAACCTTCTAACAATAAGTGAGACAAAAAGTAAGTTGACGACGATATTGAGGTAGCCTCAAGTTTAAAGTATCCTTGTATGGGGAGCAAAGAGTACTATAACATATCCAAAGGAGATCCCAGTATCTCTTGTAGAACAAGAGTTATGAGCCTCCAAAGTTTAGTGCAAAAATCATAAGTAACATAATAAAAATAAGTGAGACGATACCAAAGTTGACGAACATTTTGCTTAATATCTCGGCCCCTGTTTGTCGTAGCTCAATGTTTTTAGTATGGTTAGATGGGGGACAGTTTGGACTATATCACATCCTAAGGACATCCCCGTATCTCTAGTAGACACAGAGTTATGGGCCTGCAAAATATAGTCTAATGCATTTCCTATGGACGGTTTGTTTGTTTACGTTTAGCTTAATTACTCGGCCCCTGTTTGTTGTAGCTCAATGTTTTTAGTATGGTTTGATGAATTACAAATTGGACTATAACATATCCTAAGGACATCGCCATATCTACAGTAGAAACAGAGTTACGAGCCTGCAAAGTATAGTCTAATGCATTTTCTATGGAGGGGTTTGTTTGTTCATGTATTGCTTAATTACTTGACCCTGTTCTTTCGATTAAAAATAATAACATATCTTTAGTGTAGCGGTTATCGCATCCGCCTCACTCCCGGAAGGCCACAGGTTCGAAACCGCGAAGTTTTTTTTTTATAATTATCCGAACATTTGTGTCAAGGTCACATTATTTACATCCCCGTATCTCTGGTAGAACCAGAGTTACGAGCCTCCAGAATTTAGTCTAATGGATTTCCTATGGAGGGGTTTGTTTGTTTACGATTAGCTTAATTACTCGACTACTGTTTGTCGTAGCTCAATGTTTTTAGTATGGTTAGATGGGGGACAAATTGGACTATAACATACTCAAAGGACATCCCCGTATCTCCAGTAGAAACAGAGTTACGAGCCTGCAAAGTATAGTCTAATGCATTTTCTATGGAGGGGTTTGTTTGTTCACGTATTGCTTAATTACTTGACCCTGTTCTTTCTATTACAAATAATAACATATCTTTAGTGTAGCGGTTATCGCATCCGCCTCACTCTCGGAAGGCCACAGGTTCGAAACCACGAATTTTTTTTTTTGCTTGGAACATGCAAAGACCTTTATAATTATCCGAACATTTGTGTCAAGGTCACATTATTTACATCCCCGTAACTCTGGTAGAACCAGAGTTACGAACCTCCAGAATTTAGTCTAATGTATTTCCTATGGAGGGGTTTGTTTGTATACGATTAGCTTAATTACTCGACTACTGTTTGTCGTAGCCCTAATTCTTAGTATGGCTAGATGGGGGACAAATTGGTCTATAACATACTCAAAGGACATCCCCGTATCTCCAGTAGAAACAGAGTTACGAGCCTGCAAAGTATATTTTCAAAAATCAAAAGTAACCTTCTAACAATAAATGAGACAAAAAGTAAGTTGACGACGATATTGAGGTAGCCTCAAGTTTAAAGTATCCTTGTATGGGGAGCAAAGAGTACTATAACATATCCAAAGGAGATCCCAGTATCTCTTGTAGAACAAGAGTTATGAGCCTCCAAAGTTTAGTGCAAAAATCATAAGTAACATAATAAAAATAAGTGAGACGATACCAAAGTTGACGAACATTTTGCTTAATATCTCGGCCCCTGTTTGTCGTAGCTCAATGTTTTTAGTATGGTTAGATGGGGGACAGTTTGGACTATATCACATCCTAAGGACATCCCCGTATCTCTAGTAGACACAGAGTTATGGGCCTGCAAAATATAGTCTAATGCATTTCCTATGGACGGTTTGTTTGTTTACGTTTAGCTTAATTACTCGGCCCCTGTTTGTTGTAGCTCAATGTTTTTAGTATGGTTTGATGAAGGACAAATTGGACTATAACATATCCTAAGGACATCCCGGTATCTCTAGTAGACGCAGAGTTATGGGCCTGCAAAGTATAGTCTAATGCATTTCCTATGGAGGGGGTTTGTTTCTTTACGTTTTGCTTAAGTACTCGGCCCCTGTTTGTCGTAGCCCAAAGTTTTTAGTATGGTTAGATGAAGGACAATTTGGACTATAACATATCCTAAGGACATCCCCATATCTCTAGTAGACACAGAGTTATGGGCCTGCAAAGCATAGTCTAATGCATTTCCTTTGGACGCGTTGTTTGTTTTAGTGTAGCGGTTTTCGCATCCGCCTCACTCCCGGAAGGCCACAGGTTCGAAACCGCGAAGTTTTTTTTTTGCTTGGAACATGCAAAGACCTTTATAATTATCCGAACATTTGTGTCAAGGTCACATTATTTACATCCCCGTATCTCTGGTAGAACCAGAGTTACGAGCCTGCAAAGTTTATTTTCAAAAATCAAAAGTAACCTTCTAACAATAAGTGAGACAAAAAGTAAGTTGACGACGATATTGAGGTAGCCTCAAGTTTAAAGTATCCTTGTATGGGGAGCAAAGAGTACTATAACATATCCAAAGGAGATCCCAGTACCTCTTGTAGAACAAGAGTTATGAGCCTCCAAAGTTTAGTGCAAAAATCATAAGTAAAATAATAAAAATAAGTGAGACGATACCAAAGTTGACGAACATTTTGCTTAATATCTCGGCCCCTGTTTGTCGTAGCTCTATGTTTTTAGTATGGTTAGATGGGGGACAAATTGGAATATAACATACTCAAAGGACCTCGCCGTATCTACAGTAGAAACAGAGTTACGAGCCTGCAAAGTATAGTCTAATGCATTTTCTATGGAGGGGTTTGTTTGTTCATGTATTGCTTAATTACTTGACCCTGTTCTTTCGATTAAAAATGATAACATATCTTTAGTGTAGCGGTTATCGCATCCGCCTCACTCCCGGAAGGCCACAGGTTCGAAACCGCGAAGTTTTTTTTATAATTATCCGAACATTTGTGTCAAGGTCACATTATTTACATCCCCGTATCTCTGGTAGAACCAGAGTTACGAGCCTCCAGAATTTAGTCTAATGGATTTCCTATGGAGGGGTTTGTTTGTTTACGATTAGCTTAATTACTCGACTACTGTTTGTCGTAGCTCAATGTTTTTAGTATGGTTAGATGGGGGACAAATTGGACTATAACATACTCAAAGGACATCCCCGTATCTACAGTAGAAACAGATTTACGAGCCTGCAAAATATAGTCTAATGCATTTTCTATGGAGGGGTTTGTTTGTTCACGTATTGCTTAATTACTTGACCCTGTTCATTCGATTACAAGTTGGGAAAATTAAAATATTACCTCTCCGTGTCGAGAAGATTATATAAACATAAGTATCCAATGAAAACGTCGACCTTTTTGCCCTCATCCTTTCCCGCGCTTTGCGCTTCCTCATTTCATCCTTACTCTCAACATTATCTTCCTCCATTTAACATACAAAAATCAAATACTCACAAAAAGAAGCGGCAAAAACCTGATGGCCCTATACAACCACTAAATTTGACTTAATGTCCAATTTCCAACAACAATAATATACCGGTAGTTTAATTGACAACCTACTAGCATCGAAATTCTCATTAAGAATGGCTCCCGCGGATAAAAAAGGGCAATTTTCAACTAGGTGGGTGTTATCTCATTAGATTTGAAAAATATCATTTGTCTTTTTTACCAATGCCTAACCGTTTGGATTTTTTTAAAGCAATCTTAGCACCAAAAAATATTTTTTTGATACAAAATAAATGTTTTATATTCTTATTAAGAATAAAAAAGGTCTGTCCTCTCGTAATTTTTTAAGCTTTTATCATGATTACTGTATACAACAGTAACAAGGAGTATAAACCCATTAGTGGAAGCAGTATTTTTTTTTCGAAACAATATCGCTTATGTTTATCCTCTCTAGACTTCGCTAAAAACGTATTACTCCTACGTAAAATATTAATAGACAGGCAAGGATTCATACCATTAAAGAAGGAGCGCAATATTATCCATATTTTCATTTCATATACAGAGAAAAGAAATTATTATGTTTCTGAGAGGAGCTTCCCATTTTTGTTGTTGTTTTGAAAAATATATCGCAATGCGCGGGCCTTGATAGATATAGGAGGCAATGAATGAAATATATCATAATGCACGCGCCTTGATAGATATAGGAGGCAATGAATGAAATATATCACAATGCACGGGCCTTGATAGATATAGGAGTAATGAAGGAAATATATCGCATACACGGGCCTTGGTAGATATAGGAGGCAATGATAATCTCTCTCTTTGCACGAGAGGTTTATCTTTAATATTTAAATAAATATAATTATTTTTAATTATTTTAATCTTCAATAATTAACATTAATAATAGTTAAATCGTTTAAAATAAAGTTATACCTATTATCATCTCAAACTTTGCTAATATTGACGTTTAAAGTGAAGGGTACCACTCTTGCCCGCTTTCTTCAAATTTTGGGGTATATATACGATTCGTTTCCATTATAATAGTAAGGAAAAAGCGCAATTGCGAAAACCTTTGGTGGCGATCCCACCTTAGGGAGGCTAGACGTTTCTCGTAACCCTAGCTGATCGCCGCGTATATCCTAAAACCAAACGATGATAATGGAGTAAAAGCCAATGATACAGATTGGTGTCTATGTGGAATAGACGGAAGACCAGTGGATGGTGGTGTTAGAAGCCAGTGTAAGTGCAGACTGGTGTCAATGTGGGATTGACAAAGAACAGAAGATGGTGGTGATTGGAAGCCAGTATGTACAGACTGCTGTCCAAGTCGAATGGACGAAGACCAGAAGATGGTGGTGATTAGAAGCCAGTATGTTCAGACTGGTGTCCGTGTGGGATGGACATAGACCAGAAGATGGTGGTGATTAGAAGCCAGTATGTACAGACTGGTGTCCGTGTGGGATGGACAAAGACCAGAAGATGGTGGTGTGAGAACTCAAGTAGAGGAGCCATTTCCGTGACTGTGAAAGCAGTTCGGAAATGGCGAACACGTTTGCTCCGATACGCAAACTGCGAACGCGGTCACGTGGGTGTAACAACGGACAGACAGACAGACACACAGACAGACAGACAGACAGACAGACAGACAGACACACAGACACGGCCGTTACAGAACCTCTCCTGGACTACGTCACACGGAGAGGTAAAAAATAATAACATATCTTTAGTGTAGCGGTTATCGCATCCGCCTCACCCCGGAAGGCCACAGGTACGAAACCGAAGGACATCCCCGTATCTCCAGTAGAAACAGAGTTACGAGCCTGCAAAGCATATTTTCAAAAATCAAAAGTAACCTTCTAACAATAAGTGAGACAAAAGTAAGTTGACGACGATATTGAGGTAGCCTCAAGTTTAAAGTATCCTTGTATGGGGAGCAAAGAGTACTATAACATATCCAAAGGAGATCCCAGTACCTCTTGTAGAACAAGAGTTATGAGCCTCCAAAGTTTAGTGCAAAAATCATAAGTAACATAATAAAAATAAGTGAGACGATACCAAAGTTGACGAACATTTTGCTTAATATCTCGGCCCCTGTTTGTCGTAGCTCAATGTTTTTAGTATGGTTAGATGGGGGACAATTTGGACTATATCATATCCTAAGGACATCCCCGTATCTCTAGTAGACACAGAGTTATGGGCCTGCAAAATATAGTCTAATGCATTTCCTATGGACGGGTTGTTTGTTTACGTTTAGCTTAATTACTCGGCCCCTTTTTGTCGTAGCTCAATATTTTTAGTATGGTTAGATGGGGGACAAATTGGACTATAACATACTCAAAGGACATCCCCGTATCTCCAGTAGAAACAGAGTTACGAGCCTGCAAAGTATAGTCTAATGCATTTCCTATGGAGGGGGTTTGTTTCGTTACGTTTTGCTTAAGTACTCGGCCCCTGTTTGTCGTAGCCCAAAGTTTTTATTATGGTTAGATGGGGGACAATTTGGACTATAACATATCCTAAGGACATCCCCGTATCTCTAGTAGACACAGAGTTATGGGCCTGCAAAGTATAGTCTAATGCATTTCATATGGAGGGGTTTGTTTGTTTACGATTAGCTTAATTACTCGACTACTGTTTGTCGTAGCTCAATGTTTTTAGTATGGTTAGATGGGGGACAAATTGGACTATAACATACTCAAAGGACATCCCCGTATCTCCAGTAGAAACAGAGTTACGAGCCTGCAAAGTATAGTCTAATGCATTTCCTATGGAGGGGTTGTTTGTTTACGTTTAGCTTAATTACTCGGCCCCTGTTTGTCGTAGCCCAAAGTTTTTAGTATGGTTAGATGGGGGACAATTTGGACTATATCATATCCTAAGGACATCCCCGTATCTACAGTAGAAACAGAGTTACGAGCCTGCAAAGTATAGTCTAATGCATTTTCTATGGAGGGGTTTGTTTGTTCACGTATTGCTTAATTACTTGACCCTGTTCTTTCGATTAAAAATAATAATATATCTTTAGTGTAGCGGTTATCGCATCCGCCTCACTCCCGGAAGGCCACAGGTTCGAAACCGCGAAGTTTTTTTTTATAATTATCCGAACATTTGTGTCAAGGTCAGATTATTTACATCCCCGTATCTCTGGTAGAACCAGAGTTACCAGCCTCCAGAATTTAGTCTAATGTATTTCCTATGGAGGGGTTTGTTTGTTTACGATTAGCTTAATTACTCGACTACTGTTTGTCGAAGCCCTAATTCTTAGTATGGCTAGATGGGGGACAAATTGGTCTATAACATACTCAAAGGACATCCCCGTATCTCCAGTAGAAACAGAGTTACGAGCCTGCAAAATTTATTTTCAAAAATCAAAAGTAACCATCTAACAATAAGTGAGACAAAAAATAAGTTGACGACGATATTGAGGTAGCCTCAAGTTTAAAGTATACTTGTATGGGGAGCAAAGAGTACTATAACATATCCAAAGGAGATCCCAGTATCTCTTGTAGAACAAGAGTTATGAGCCTCCAAAGTTTAGTGCAAAAATCATAAGTAACATAATAAAAATAAGTGAGACGATACCAAAGTTGACGAACATTTTGCTTAATATCTCGGCCCTTGTTTGTCGTAGCTCAATGTTTTTAATATGGTTAGATGGGGGACAATTTGGACTATAACATATCCTAAGGACATCCCCGTATCTCTAGTAGACACAGAGTTATGGGCCTGCAAAGTATAGTCTAATGCATTTCCTAAGGACGGGTGTTTGTTTACGTTTGGCTTAATTATTCGGCCCCTGTTTGTCGTAGCTCAATGTTTTTAGTATGGTTAGATGAAGGACAAATTGCACTATAACATACTCAAAGGACATCCCCGTATCTTCAGTGGAAACAGAGTTACGAGCCTGCAAAGTATAGTCTAACTCATTTCCTATGGAGGGGGTTTGTTTCTTTACGTTTTGCTTAAGTACTCGGCCCCTGTTTGTCGTAGCCCAAAGTTTTTAGTATGGTTAGATGAAGGACAAATTGGACCATGACATATCCTAAGGACATCCCGGTATCTCTAGTAGACACAGAGTTATGGGCCTTGCAAAGTATAGTCTAATGCATTTTCTATGGAGGGGTTTGTTTATTCACGTATTGCTTAATTACTTGACCCTGTTCTTTCGATTAGAAATAATAACATATCTTTAGTGTAGCGGTTATCGCATCCGCCTCACTCCCGGAAGGCCACAGGTTCGAAACCGCGAAGTTTTTTTTTTGCTTGGAACATGCAAAGACCTTTATAATTATCCGAACATTTGTGTCAAGGTCACATTATTTACATCCCCGTATCTCTGGTAGAACCAGAGTTACGAGCCTGCAAAGTTTATTTTCAAAAATCAAAAGTAACCTTCTAACAATAAGTGAGACAAAAAATAAGTTGACGACGATATTGAGGTAGCCTCAAGTTTAAAGTATCCTTGTATGGGGAGCAAAGAGTACTATAACATTTCCAAAGGAGATCCCAGTATCTCTTGTAGAACAAGAGTTATGAGCCTCCAAAGTTTAGTGCAAAAATCATAAGTAACATAATAAAAATAAGTGAGACGATACCAAAGTTGACGAACATTTTGCTTAATATCTCGGCCCTTGTTTGTCGTAGCTCAATGTTTTTAATATGGTTAGTTGGGGGACAATTTGGACTATAACATATCCTAAGGACATCCCCGTATCTCTAGTAGACACAGAGTTATGGGCCTGCAAAATATAGTCTAATGCATTTCCTATGGACGGGTTGTTTGTTTACGTTTAGCTTAATTACTCGGCCCCTGTTTGTCGTAGCTCAATATTTTTAGTATGGTTAGATGGGGTACAAGTTGGACTATAACATACTCAAAGGACATCCCCGTATCTCCAGTGGAAACAGAGTTACGAGCCTCCAGAATTTAGTCTAATGGATTTCCTATGGAGGGGTTTGTTTGTTTACGATTAGCTTAATTACTCGACTACTGTTTGTCGTAGCTCAATGTTTTTAGTATGGTTAGATGGGGGACAAATTGGACTATAACATACTCAAAGGACATCCCCGTATCTACAGTAGAAACAGATTTACGAGCCTGCAAAATATAGTCTAATGCATTTTCTATGGAGGGGTTTGTTTGTTCACGTATTGCTTAATTACTTGACCCTGTTCATTCGATTACAAGTTGGGAAAATTAAAATATTACCTCTCCGTGTCGAGAAGATTATATAAACATAAGTATCCAATGAAAACGTCGACCTTTTTGCCCTCATCCTTTCCCGCGCTTTGCGCTTCCTCATTTCATCCTTACTCTCAACATTATCTTCCTCCATTTAACATACAAAAATCAAATACTCACAAAAAGAAGCGGCAAAAACCTGATGGCCCTATACAACCACTAAATTTGACTTAATGTCCAATTTCCAACAACAATAATATACCGGTAGTTTAATTGACAACCTACTAGCATCGAAATTCTCATTAAGAATGGCTCCCGCGGATAAAAAAGGGCAATTTTCAACTAGGTGGGTGTTATCTCATTAGATTTGAAAAATATCATTTGTCTTTTTTACCAATGCCTAACCGTTTGGATTTTTTTAAAGCAATCTTAGCACCAAAAAATATTTTTTTGATACAAAATAAATGTTTTATATTCTTATTAAGAATAAAAAAGGTCTGTCCTCTCGTAATTTTTTAAGCTTTTATCATGATTACTGTATACAACAGTAACAAGGAGTATAAACCCATTAGTGGAAGCAGTATTTTTTTTTCGAAACAATATCGCTTATGTTTATCCTCTCTAGACTTCGCTAAAAACGTATTACTCCTACGTAAAATATTAATAGACAGGCAAGGATTCATACCATTAAAGAAGGAGCGCAATATTATCCATATTTTCATTTCATATACAGAGAAAAGAAATTATTATGTTTCTGAGAGGAGCTTCCCATTTTTGTTGTTGTTTTGAAAAATATATCGCAATGCGCGGGCCTTGATAGATATAGGAGGCAATGAATGAAATATATCATAATGCACGCGCCTTGATAGATATAGGAGGCAATGAATGAAATATATCACAATGCACGGGCCTTGATAGATATAGGAGTAATGAAGGAAATATATCGCATACACGGGCCTTGGTAGATATAGGAGGCAATGATAATCTCTCTCTTTGCACGAGAGGTTTATCTTTAATATTTAAATAAATATAATTATTTTTAATTATTTTAATCTTCAATAATTAACATTAATAATAGTTAAATCGTTTAAAATAAAGTTATACCTATTATCATCTCAAACTTTGCTAATATTGACGTTTAAAGTGAAGGGTACCACTCTTGCCCGCTTTCTTCAAATTTTGGGGTATATATACGATTCGTTTCCATTATAATAGTAAGGAAAAAGCGCAATTGCGAAAACCTTTGGTGGCGATCCCACCTTAGGGAGGCTAGACGTTTCTCGTAACCCTAGCTGATCGCCGCGTATATCCTAAAACCAAACGATGATAATGGAGTAAAAGCCAATGATACAGATTGGTGTCTATGTGGAATAGACGGAAGACCAGTGGATGGTGGTGTTAGAAGCCAGTGTAAGTGCAGACTGGTGTCAATGTGGGATTGACAAAGAACAGAAGATGGTGGTGATTGGAAGCCAGTATGTACAGACTGCTGTCCAAGTCGAATGGACGAAGACCAGAAGATGGTGGTGATTAGAAGCCAGTATGTTCAGACTGGTGTCCGTGTGGGATGGACATAGACCAGAAGATGGTGGTGATTAGAAGCCAGTATGTACAGACTGGTGTCCGTGTGGGATGGACAAAGACCAGAAGATGGTGGTGTGAGAACTCAAGTAGAGGAGCCATTTCCGTGACTGTGAAAGCAGTTCGGAAATGGCGAACACGTTTGCTCCGATACGCAAACTGCGAACGCGGTCACGTGGGTGTAACAACGGACAGACAGACAGACACACAGACAGACAGACAGACAGACAGACAGACAGACACACAGACACGGCCGTTACAGAACCTCTCCTGGACTACGTCACACGGAGAGGTAAAAAATAATAACATATCTTTAGTGTAGCGGTTATCGCATCCGCCTCACCCCGGAAGGCCACAGGTACGAAACCGAAGGACATCCCCGTATCTCCAGTAGAAACAGAGTTACGAGCCTGCAAAGCATATTTTCAAAAATCAAAAGTAACCTTCTAACAATAAGTGAGACAAAAGTAAGTTGACGACGATATTGAGGTAGCCTCAAGTTTAAAGTATCCTTGTATGGGGAGCAAAGAGTACTATAACATATCCAAAGGAGATCCCAGTACCTCTTGTAGAACAAGAGTTATGAGCCTCCAAAGTTTAGTGCAAAAATCATAAGTAACATAATAAAAATAAGTGAGACGATACCAAAGTTGACGAACATTTTGCTTAATATCTCGGCCCCTGTTTGTCGTAGCTCAATGTTTTTAGTATGGTTAGATGGGGGACAATTTGGACTATATCATATCCTAAGGACATCCCCGTATCTCTAGTAGACACAGAGTTATGGGCCTGCAAAATATAGTCTAATGCATTTCCTATGGACGGGTTGTTTGTTTACGTTTAGCTTAATTACTCGGCCCCTTTTTGTCGTAGCTCAATATTTTTAGTATGGTTAGATGGGGGACAAATTGGACTATAACATACTCAAAGGACATCCCCGTATCTCCAGTAGAAACAGAGTTACGAGCCTGCAAAGTATAGTCTAATGCATTTCCTATGGAGGGGGTTTGTTTCGTTACGTTTTGCTTAAGTACTCGGCCCCTGTTTGTCGTAGCCCAAAGTTTTTATTATGGTTAGATGGGGGACAATTTGGACTGTGACATATCCTAAGGACATCCCCGTATCTCTAGTAGACACAGAGTTATGGGCCTGCAAAGTATAGTCTAATGCATTTCATATGGAGGGGTTTGTTTGTTTACGATTAGCTTAATTACTCGACTACTGTTTGTCGTAGCTCAATGTTTTTAGTATGGTTAGATGGGGAACAAATTGGACTATAACATACTCAAAGGACATCCCCGTATCTCCAGTAGAAACAGAGTTACGAGCCTGCAAAGTATAGTCTAATGCATTTCCTATGGAGGGGTTGTTTGTTTACGTTTAGCTTAATTACTCGGCCCCTGTTTGTCGTAGCCCAAAGTTTTTAGTATGGTTAGATGGGGGACAATTTGGACTATATCATATCCTAAGGACATCCCCGTATCTACAGTAGAAACAGAGTTACGAGCCTGCAAAGTATAGTCTAATACATTTTCTATGGAGGGGTTTGTTTGTTCACGTATTGCTTAATTACTTGACCCTGTTCTTTCGATTAAAAATAATAATATATCTTTAGTGTAGCGGTTATCGCATCCGCCTCACTCCCGGAAGGCCACAGGTTCGAAACCGTGAAGTTTTTTTTTATAATTATCCGAACATTTGTGTCAAGGTCAGATTATTTACATCCCCGTATCTCTGGTAGAACCAGAGTTACCAGCCTCCAGAATTTAGTCTAATGTATTTCCTATGGAGGGGTTTGTTTGTTTACGATTAGCTTAATTACTCGACTACTGTTTGTCGAAGCCCTAATTCTTAGTATGGCTAGATGGGGGACAAATTGGTCTATAACATACTCAAAGGACATCCCCGTATCTCCAGTAGAAACAGAGTTACGAGCCTGCAAAGTTTATTTTCAAAAATCAAAAGTAACCATCTAACAATAAGTGAGACAAAAAATAAGTTGACGACGATATTGAGGTAGCCTCAAGTTTAAAGTATACTTGTATGGGGAGCAAAGAGTACTATAACATATCCAAAGGAGATCCCAGTATCTCTTGTAGAACAAGAGTTATGAGCCTCCAAAGTTTAGTGCAAAAATCATAAGTAACATAATAAAAATAAGTGAGACGATACCAAAGTTGACGAACATTTTGCTTAATATCTCGGCCCTTGTTTGTCGTAGCTCAATGTTTTTAATATGGTTAGATGGGGGACAATTTGGACTATAACATATCCTAAGGACATCCCCGTATCTCTAGTAGACACAGAGTTATGGGCCTGCAAAGTATAGTCTAATGCATTTCCTAAGGAAGGGTGTTTGTTTACGTTTGGCTTAATTATTCGGCCCCTGTTTGTCGTAGCTCAATATTTTTAGTATGGTTAGATGGGGGACAAATTGGACTATAACATACTCAAAGGACATCCCCGTATCTCCAGTAGAAACAGAGTTACGAGCCTGCAAAGTATAGTCTAATGCATTTCCTATGGAGGGGGTTTGTTTCGTTACGTTTTGCTTAAGTACTCGGCCCCTGTTTGTCGTAGCCCAAAGTTTTTAGTATGGTTAGATGGGGGACAATTTGGACTATAACATATCCTAAGGACATCCCCGTATCTCTAGTAGACACAGAGTTATGGGCCTGCAAAGTATAGTCTAATGCATTTCCTATGGAGGGGTTTGTTTGTTTACGATTAGCTTAATTACTCGACTACTGTTTGTCGTAGCCCAAAGTTTTTAGTATGGTTAGCTGAAGGACAATTTGGACTATAACATATCCTAAGGACATCCCCGTATCTCTAGTAGACACAGAGTTATGGGCCTTGCAAAGTATAGTCTAATGCATTTTCTATGGAGGGGTTTGTTTGTTCACGTATTGCTTAATTACTTGACCCTGTTCTTTCGATTAAAAATAATAACATATCTTTAGTGTAACGGTTATCGCATCCGCCTCACTCCCGGAAGGCCACAGGTTCGAAACCGCGAAGTTTTTTTTTTTGCTTGGAACATGCAAAGACCTTTATAATTATCCGAACATTTGTGTCAAGGTCACATTATTTACATCCCCGTATCTCTGGTAGAACCAGAGTTAAGAGCCTGCAAAGTTTATTTTCAAAAATCAAAAGTAACCTTCTAACAATAAGTGAGACAAAAAATAAGTTGACGACGATATTGAGGTAGCCTCAAGTTTAAAGTATCCTTGTATGGGGAGCAAAGAGTACTATAACATTTCCAAAGGAGATCCCAGTATCTCTTGTAGAACAAGAGTTATGAGCCTCCAAAGTTTAGTGCAAAAATCATAAGTAACATAATAAAAATAAGTGAGACGATACCAAAGTTGACGAACATTTTGCTTAATATCTTAGCCCCTGTTTGTCGTAGCTCAATGTTTTTAGTATGGTTAGATGGGGGACAATTTGGACTATAACATATCCTAAGGACATCCCCGTATCTCTAGTAAACACAGAGTTATGGGCCTGCAAAGCATAGTCTAATGCATTTCCTTTGGACGGGTTGTTTGTTTACGTTTAGCTTAATTACTCGGCCCCTGTTTTTCGTAGCTTAATGTTTTTAGTATGGTTAGATGGGGGACAAATTGGAATATAACATACTCAAAGGACCTCGCCGTATCTACAGTAGAAACAGAGTTACGAGCCTGCAAAGTATAGTCTAATGCATTTTCTATGGAGGGGTTTGTTTGTTCACGTATTGCTTAATTACTTGACCCTGTTCTTTCGATTAAAAATAATAACATATCTTTAGTGTAACGGTTATCGCATCCGCCTCACTCCCGGAAGGCCACAGGTTCGAAACCGCGAAGTTTTTTTTTTTGCTTGGAACATGCAAAGACCTTTATAATTATCCGAACATTTGTGTCAAGGTCACATTATTTACATCCCCGTATCTCTGGTAGAACCAGAGTTACGAGCCTGCAAACTTTATTTTCAAAAATCAAAAGTAACCTTCTAACAATAAGTGAGACAAAAAATAAGTTGACGACGATATTGAGGTAGAATCAAGTTTAAAGTATCCTTGTATGGGGAGCAAAGAGTACTATAACATTTCCAAAGGAGATCCCAGTATCTCTTGTAGATCAAGAGTTATGAGCCTCCAAAGTTTAGTGCAAAAATCATAAGTAACATAATAAAAATAAGTGAGACGATACCAAAGTTGACGAACATTTTGCTTAATATCTCGGCCCTTGTTTGTCGTAGCTCAATGTTTTTAGTATGGTTAGATGGACGACAATTTGGACTATAACATATCCTAAGGACATCCCCGTATCTCTAGTAGACACAGAGTTATGGGCCTGCAAAGTATAGTCTAATGCATTTCCTAAGGACGGGTTGTTTGTTTACGTTTAGCTTAATTACTCGGCCCCTGTTTGTCGTAGCTCAATGTTTTTAGTATGGTTAGATGGGGGACAAATTGGACTATAACATACTCAAAGGACATCCCCGTATCTCCAGTGGAAACAGAGTTACGAGCCTGCAAAATATATTCTAACTCATTTCCTATGGAGGGGGTTTGTTTCTTTACGTTTCGCTTAAGTACTCGGCCCCTGTTTGTCGTAGCCCAAAGTCTTTAGTATGGTTAGATGAATGACAAATTGGACTATAACATATCCTAAGGACATCCCGGTATGTCTAGTAGACACAGAGTTATGGGCCTTGCAAAGTATAGTCTAATGCATTTTCTATGGAGGGGTTTGTTTGTTCACGTATTGCTTAATTACTTGACCCTGTTCTTTCGATTAAAAATAATAACATATCTTTAGTGTAGCGGTTATCGCATCCGCCTCACTCCCGGAAGGCCACAGGTTCGAAACCGCGAAGATTTTTTTTTGCTTGGAACATGCAAAGACCTTTATAATTATCCGAACCTTTGTGTCAAGGTCACATTATTTACATCCCCGTATCTCTGGTAGAACCAGAGTTACGAGCCTGCAAAGTTTATTTTCAAAAATCAAAAGTAACCTTCTAACAATAAGTGAGACAAAAAATAAGTTGACGACGATATTGAGGTAGCCTCAAGTTTAAAGTATCCTTGTATGGGGAGCAAAGAGTACTATAACATATCCAAAGGAGATCCCAGTACCTCTTGTAGAACAAGAGTTATGAGCCTCCAAAGTTTAGTGCAAAAATCATAAGTAACATAATAAAAATAAGTGAGACGATACCAAAGTTGACGAACATTTTGCTTAATATCTCGGCCCCTGTTTGTCGTAGCTCAATGTTTTTAGTATGGTTAGATGGGGGACAATTTGGACTATATCATATCCTAAGGACATCCCCGTATCTCTAGTAGACACAGAGTTATGGGCCTGCAAAATATAGTCTAATGCATTTCCTATGGACGGGTTGTTTGTTTACGTTTAGCTTAATTACTCGGCCCCTGTTTGTCGTAGCTCAATATTTTTAGTATGGTTAGATGGGGGACAAATTGGACTATAACATACTCAAAGGACATCCCCGTATCTCCAGTAGAAACAGAGTTACGAGCCTGTAAAGTATAGTCTAATGCATTTCCTATGGAGGGGGTTTGTTTCGTTACGTTTTGCTTAAGTACTCGGCCCCTGTTTGTCGTAGCCCAAAGTTTTTAGTATGGTTAGATGGGGGACAATTTGGACTATAACATATCCTAAGGACATCCCCGTATCTCTAGTAGACACAGAGTTATGGGCCTGCAAAGCATAGTCTAATGCATTTCCTTTGGACGGGTTGTTTGTTTACGTTTAGCTTAATTACTCGGCCCCTGTTTTTCGTAGCTCAATGTTTTTAGTATGGTTAGATGGGGGACAAATTGGAATATAACATACTCAAAGGACCTCGCCGTATCTACAGTAGAAACAGAGTTACGAGCCTGCAAAGTATAGTCTAATGCATTTTCTATGGAGGGGTTTGTTTGTTCACGTATTGCTTAATTACTTGACCCTGTTCTTTCGATTAAAAATAATAACATATCTTTAGTGTAACGGTTATCGCATCCGCCTCACTCCCGGAAGGCCACAGGTTCGAAACCGCGAAGTTTTTTTTTTGCTTGGAACATGCAAAGACCTTTATAATTATCCGAACATTTGTGTCAAGGTCACATTATTTACATCCCCGTATCTCTGGTAGAACCAGAGTTACGAGCCTGCAAACTTTATTTTCAAAAATCAAAAGTAACCTTCTAACAATAAGTGAGACAAAAAATAAGTTGACGACGATATTGAGGTAGAATCAAGTTTAAAGTATCCTTGTATGGGGAGCAAAGAGTACTATAACATTTCCAAAGGAGATCCCAGTATCTCTTGTAGAACAAGAGTTATGAGCCTCCAAAGTTTAGTGCAAAAATCATAAGTAAAATAATAAAAATAAGTGAGACGATACCAAAGTTGACGAACATTTTGCTTAATATCTCGGCCCCTGTTTGTCGTAGCTCTATGTTTTTAGTATGGTTAGATGGGGGACAAATTGGAATATAACATACTCAAAGGACCTCGCCGTATCTACAGTAGAAACAGAGTTACGAGCCTGCAAAGTATAGTCTAATGCATTTTCTATGGAGGGGTTTGTTTGTTCATGTATTGCTTAATTACTTGACCCTGTTCTTTCGATTAAAAATGATAACATATCTTTAGTGTAGCGGTTATCGCATCCGCCTCACTCCCGGAAGGCCACAGGTTCGAAACCGCGAAGTTTTTTTTATAATTATCCGAACATTTGTGTCAAGGTCACATTATTTACATCCCCGTATCTCTGGTAGAACCAGAGTTACGAGCCTCCAGAATTTAGTCTAATGGATTTCCTATGGAGGGGTTTGTTTGTTTACGATTAGCTTAATTACTCGACTACTGTTTGTCGTAGCTCAATGTTTTTAGTATGGTTAGATGGGGGACAAATTGGACTATAACATACTCAAAGGACATCCCCGTATCTACAGTAGAAACAGATTTACGAGCCTGCAAAATATAGTCTAATGCATTTTCTATGGAGGGGTTTGTTTGTTCACGTATTGCTTAATTACTTGACCCTGTTCATTCGATTACAAGTTGGGAAAATTAAAATATTACCTCTCCGTGTCGAGAAGATTATATAAACATAAGTATCCAATGAAAACGTCGACCTTTTTGCCCTCATCCTTTCCCGCGCTTTGCGCTTCCTCATTTCATCCTTACTCTCAACATTATCTTCCTCCATTTAACATACAAAAATCAAATACTCACAAAAAGAAGCGGCAAAAACCTGATGGCCCTATACAACCACTAAATTTGACTTAATGTCCAATTTCCAACAACAATAATATACCGGTAGTTTAATTGACAACCTACTAGCATCGAAATTCTCATTAAGAATGGCTCCCGCGGATAAAAAAGGGCAATTTTCAACTAGGTGGGTGTTATCTCATTAGATTTGAAAAATATCATTTGTCTTTTTTACCAATGCCTAACCGTTTGGATTTTTTTAAAGCAATCTTAGCACCAAAAAATATTTTTTTGATACAAAATAAATGTTTTATATTCTTATTAAGAATAAAAAAGGTCTGTCCTCTCGTAATTTTTTAAGCTTTTATCATGATTACTGTATACAACAGTAACAAGGAGTATAAACCCATTAGTGGAAGCAGTATTTTTTTTTCGAAACAATATCGCTTATGTTTATCCTCTCTAGACTTCGCTAAAAACGTATTACTCCTACGTAAAATATTAATAGACAGGCAAGGATTCATACCATTAAAGAAGGAGCGCAATATTATCCATATTTTCATTTCATATACAGAGAAAAGAAATTATTATGTTTCTGAGAGGAGCTTCCCATTTTTGTTGTTGTTTTGAAAAATATATCGCAATGCGCGGGCCTTGATAGATATAGGAGGCAATGAATGAAATATATCATAATGCACGCGCCTTGATAGATATAGGAGGCATTGAATGAAATATATCACAATGCACGGGCCTTGATAGATATAGGAGTAATGAAGGAAATATATCGCATACACGGGCCTTGGTAGATATAGGAGGCAATGATAATCTCTCTCTTTGCACGAGAGGTTTATCTTTAATATTTAAATAAATATAATTATTTTTAATTATTTTAATCTTCAATAATTAACATTAATAATAGTTAAATCGTTTAAAATAAAGTTATACCTATTATCATCTCAAACTTTGCTAATATTGACGTTTAAAGTGAAGGGTACCACTCTTGCCCGCTTTCTTCAAATTTTGGGGTATATATACGATTCGTTTCCATTATAATAGTAAGGAAAAAGCGCAATTGCGAAAACCTTTGGTGGCGATCCCACCTTAGGGAGGCTAGACGTTTCTCGTAACCCTAGCTGATCGCCGCGTATATCCTAAAACCAAACGATGATAATGGAGTAAAAGCCAATGATACAGATTGGTGTCTATGTGGAATAGACGGAAGACCAGTGGATGGTGGTGTTAGAAGCCAGTGTAAGTGCAGACTGGTGTCAATGTGGGATTGACAAAGAACAGAAGATGGTGGTGATTGGAAGCCAGTATGTACAGACTGCTGTCCAAGTCGAATGGACGAAGACCAGAAGATGGTGGTGATTAGAAGCCAGTATGTTCAGACTGGTGTCCGTGTGGGATGGACATAGACCAGAAGATGGTGGTGATTAGAAGCCAGTATGTACAGACTGGTGTCCGTGTGGGATGGACAAAGACCAGAAGATGGTGGTGTGAGAACTCAAGTAGAGGAGCCATTTCCGTGACTGTGAAAGCAGTTCGGAAATGGCGAACACGTTTGCTCCGATACGCAAACTGCGAACGCGGTCACGTGGGTGTAACAACGGACAGACAGACAGACACACAGACAGACAGACAGACAGACAGACAGACAGACACACAGACACGGCCGTTACAGAACCTCTCCTGGACTACGTCACACGGAGAGGTAAAAAATAATAACATATCTTTAGTGTAGCGGTTATCGCATCCGCCTCACCCCGGAAGGCCACAGGTACGAAACCGAAGGACATCCCCGTATCTCCAGTAGAAACAGAGTTACGAGCCTGCAAAGCATATTTTCAAAAATCAAAAGTAACCTTCTAACAATAAGTGAGACAAAAGTAAGTTGACGACGATATTGAGGTAGCCTCAAGTTTAAAGTATCCTTGTATGGGGAGCAAAGAGTACTATAACATATCCAAAGGAGATCCCAGTACCTCTTGTAGAACAAGAGTTATGAGCCTCCAAAGTTTAGTGCAAAAATCATAAGTAACATAATAAAAATAAGTGAGACGATACCAAAGTTGACGAACATTTTGCTTAATATCTCGGCCCCTGTTTGTCGTAGCTCAATGTTTTTAGTATGGTTAGATGGGGGACAATTTGGACTATATCATATCCTAAGGACATCCCCGTATCTCTAGTAGACACAGAGTTATGGGCCTGCAAAATATAGTCTAATGCATTTCCTATGGACGGGTTGTTTGTTTACGTTTAGCTTAATTACTCGGCCCCTTTTTGTCGTAGCTCAATATTTTTAGTATGGTTAGATGGGGGACAAATTGGACTATAACATACTCAAAGGACATCCCCGTATCTCCAGTAGAAACAGAGTTACGAGCCTGCAAAGTATAGTCTAATGCATTTCCTATGGAGGGGGTTTGTTTCGTTACGTTTTGCTTAAGTACTCGGCCCCTGTTTGTCGTAGCCCAAAGTTTTTATTATGGTTAGATGGGGGACAATTTGGACTATAACATATCCTAAGGACATCCCCGTATCTCTAGTAGACACAGAGTTATGGGCCTGCAAAGTATAGTCTAATGCATTTCATATGGAGGGGTTTGTTTGTTTACGATTAGCTTAATTACTCGACTACTGTTTGTCGTAGCTCAATGTTTTTAGTATGGTTAGATGGGGGACAAATTGGACTATAACATACTCAAAGGACATCCCCGTATCTCCAGTAGAAACAGAGTTACGAGCCTGCAAAGTATAGTCTAATGCATTTCCTATGGAGGGGTTGTTTGTTTACGTTTAGCTTAATTACTCGGCCCCTGTTTGTCGTAGCCCAAAGTTTTTAGTATGGTTAGATGGGGGACAATTTGGACTATATCATATCCTAAGGACATCCCCGTATCTACAGTAGAAACAGAGTTACGAGCCTGCAAAGTATAGTCTAATGCATTTTCTATGGAGGGGTTTGTTTGTTCACGTATTGCTTAATTACTTGACCCTGTTCTTTCGATTAAAAATAATAATATATCTTTAGTGTAGCGGTTATCGCATCCGCCTCACTCCCGGAAGGCCACAGGTTCGAAACCGCGAAGTTTTTTTTTATAATTATCCGAACATTTGTGTCAAGGTCAGATTATTTACATCCCCGTATCTCTGGTAGAACCAGAGTTACCAGCCTCCAGAATTTAGTCTAATGTATTTCCTATGGAGGGGTTTGTTTGTTTACGATTAGCTTAATTACTCGACTACTGTTTGTCGAAGCCCTAATTCTTAGTATGGCTAGATGGGGGACAAATTGGTCTATAACATACTCAAAGGACATCCCCGTATCTCCAGTAGAAACAGAGTTACGAGCCTGCAAAATTTATTTTCAAAAATCAAAAGTAACCATCTAACAATAAGTGAGACAAAAAATAAGTTGACGACGATATTGAGGTAGCCTCAAGTTTAAAGTATACTTGTATGGGGAGCAAAGAGTACTATAACATATCCAAAGGAGATCCCAGTATCTCTTGTAGAACAAGAGTTATGAGCCTCCAAAGTTTAGTGCAAAAATCATAAGTAACATAATAAAAATAAGTGAGACGATACCAAAGTTGACGAACATTTTGCTTAATATCTCGGCCCTTGTTTGTCGTAGCTCAATGTTTTTAATATGGTTAGATGGGGGACAATTTGGACTATAACATATCCTAAGGACATCCCCGTATCTCTAGTAGACACAGAGTTATGGGCCTGCAAAGTATAGTCTAATGCATTTCCTAAGGACGGGTGTTTGTTTACGTTTGGCTTAATTATTCGGCCCCTGTTTGTCGTAGCTCAATGTTTTTAGTATGGTTAGATGAAGGACAAATTGCACTATAACATACTCAAAGGACATCCCCGTATCTTCAGTGGAAACAGAGTTACGAGCCTGCAAAGTATAGTCTAACTCATTTCCTATGGAGGGGGTTTGTTTCTTTACGTTTTGCTTAAGTACTCGGCCCCTGTTTGTCGTAGCCCAAAGTTTTTAGTATGGTTAGATGAAGGACAAATTGGACCATGACATATCCTAAGGACATCCCGGTATCTCTAGTAGACACAGAGTTATGGGCCTTGCAAAGTATAGTCTAATGCATTTTCTATGGAGGGGTTTGTTTATTCACGTATTGCTTAATTACTTGACCCTGTTCTTTCGATTAGAAATAATAACATATCTTTAGTGTAGCGGTTATCGCATCCGCCTCACTCCCGGAAGGCCACAGGTTCGAAACCGCGAAGTTTTTTTTTTGCTTGGAACATGCAAAGACCTTTATAATTATCCGAACATTTGTGTCAAGGTCACATTATTTACATCCCCGTATCTCTGGTAGAACCAGAGTTACGAGCCTGCAAAGTTTATTTTCAAAAATCAAAAGTAACCTTCTAACAATAAGTGAGACAAAAAATAAGTTGACGACGATATTGAGGTAGCCTCAAGTTTAAAGTATCCTTGTATGGGGAGCAAAGAGTACTATAACATTTCCAAAGGAGATCCCAGTATCTCTTGTAGAACAAGAGTTATGAGCCTCCAAAGTTTAGTGCAAAAATCATAAGTAACATAATAAAAATAAGTGAGACGATACCAAAGTTGACGAACATTTTGCTTAATATCTCGGCCCTTGTTTGTCGTAGCTCAATGTTTTTAATATGGTTAGTTGGGGGACAATTTGGACTATAACATATCCTAAGGACATCCCCGTATCTCTAGTAGACACAGAGTTATGGGCCTGCAAAATATAGTCTAATGCATTTCCTATGGACGGGTTGTTTGTTTACGTTTAGCTTAATTACTCGGCCCCTGTTTGTCGTAGCTCAATATTTTTAGTATGGTTAGATGGGGTACAAGTTGGACTATAACATACTCAAAGGACATCCCCGTATCTCCAGTGGAAACAGAGTTACGAGCCTCCAGAATTTAGTCTAATGGATTTCCTATGGAGGGGTTTGTTTGTTTACGATTAGCTTAATTACTCGACTACTGTTTGTCGTAGCTCAATGTTTTTAGTATGGTTAGATGGGGGACAAATTGGACTATAACATACTCAAAGGACATCCCCGTATCTACAGTAGAAACAGATTTACGAGCCTGCAAAATATAGTCTAATGCATTTTCTATGGAGGGGTTTGTTTGTTCACGTATTGCTTAATTACTTGACCCTGTTCATTCGATTACAAGTTGGGAAAATTAAAATATTACCTCTCCGTGTCGAGAAGATTATATAAACATAAGTATCCAATGAAAACGTCGACCTTTTTGCCCTCATCCTTTCCCGCGCTTTGCGCTTCCTCATTTCATCCTTACTCTCAACATTATCTTCCTCCATTTAACATACAAAAATCAAATACTCACAAAAAGAAGCGGCAAAAACCTGATGGCCCTATACAACCACTAAATTTGACTTAATGTCCAATTTCCAACAACAATAATATACCGGTAGTTTAATTGACAACCTACTAGCATCGAAATTCTCATTAAGAATGGCTCCCGCGGATAAAAAAGGGCAATTTTCAACTAGGTGGGTGTTATCTCATTAGATTTGAAAAATATCATTTGTCTTTTTTACCAATGCCTAACCGTTTGGATTTTTTTAAAGCAATCTTAGCACCAAAAAATATTTTTTTGATACAAAATAAATGTTTTATATTCTTATTAAGAATAAAAAAGGTCTGTCCTCTCGTAATTTTTTAAGCTTTTATCATGATTACTGTATACAACAGTAACAAGGAGTATAAACCCATTAGTGGAAGCAGTATTTTTTTTTCGAAACAATATCGCTTATGTTTATCCTCTCTAGACTTCGCTAAAAACGTATTACTCCTACGTAAAATATTAATAGACAGGCAAGGATTCATACCATTAAAGAAGGAGCGCAATATTATCCATATTTTCATTTCATATACAGAGAAAAGAAATTATTATGTTTCTGAGAGGAGCTTCCCATTTTTGTTGTTGTTTTGAAAAATATATCGCAATGCGCGGGCCTTGATAGATATAGGAGGCAATGAATGAAATATATCATAATGCACGCGCCTTGATAGATATAGGAGGCATTGAATGAAATATATCACAATGCACGGGCCTTGATAGATATAGGAGTAATGAAGGAAATATATCGCATACACGGGCCTTGGTAGATATAGGAGGCAATGATAATCTCTCTCTTTGCACGAGAGGTTTATCTTTAATATTTAAATAAATATAATTATTTTTAATTATTTTAATCTTCAATAATTAACATTAATAATAGTTAAATCGTTTAAAATAAAGTTATACCTATTATCATCTCAAACTTTGCTAATATTGACGTTTAAAGTGAAGGGTACCACTCTTGCCCGCTTTCTTCAAATTTTGGGGTATATATACGATTCGTTTCCATTATAATAGTAAGGAAAAAGCGCAATTGCGAAAACCTTTGGTGGCGATCCCACCTTAGGGAGGCTAGACGTTTCTCGTAACCCTAGCTGATCGCCGCGTATATCCTAAAACCAAACGATGATAATGGAGTAAAAGCCAATGATACAGATTGGTGTCTATGTGGAATAGACGGAAGACCAGTGGATGGTGGTGTTAGAAGCCAGTGTAAGTGCAGACTGGTGTCAATGTGGGATTGACAAAGAACAGAAGATGGTGGTGATTGGAAGCCAGTATGTACAGACTGCTGTCCAAGTCGAATGGACGAAGACCAGAAGATGGTGGTGATTAGAAGCCAGTATGTTCAGACTGGTGTCCGTGTGGGATGGACATAGACCAGAAGATGGTGGTGATTAGAAGCCAGTATGTACAGACTGGTGTCCGTGTGGGATGGACAAAGACCAGAAGATGGTGGTGTGAGAACTCAAGTAGAGGAGCCATTTCCGTGACTGTGAAAGCAGTTCGGAAATGGCGAACACGTTTGCTCCGATACGCAAACTGCGAACGCGGTCACGTGGGTGTAACAACGGACAGACAGACAGACACACAGACAGACAGACAGACAGACAGACAGACAGACACACAGACACGGCCGTTACAGAACCTCTCCTGGACTACGTCACACGGAGAGGTAAAAAATAATAACATATCTTTAGTGTAGCGGTTATCGCATCCGCCTCACCCCGGAAGGCCACAGGTACGAAACCGAAGGACATCCCCGTATCTCCAGTAGAAACAGAGTTACGAGCCTGCAAAGCATATTTTCAAAAATCAAAAGTAACCTTCTAACAATAAGTGAGACAAAAGTAAGTTGACGACGATATTGAGGTAGCCTCAAGTTTAAAGTATCCTTGTATGGGGAGCAAAGAGTACTATAACATATCCAAAGGAGATCCCAGTACCTCTTGTAGAACAAGAGTTATGAGCCTCCAAAGTTTAGTGCAAAAATCATAAGTAACATAATAAAAATAAGTGAGACGATACCAAAGTTGACGAACATTTTGCTTAATATCTCGGCCCCTGTTTGTCGTCGCTCAATGTTTTTAGTATGGTTAGATGGGGGACAATTTGGACTATATCATATCCTAAGGACATCCCCGTATCTCTAGTAGACACAGAGTTATGGGCCTGCAAAATATAGTCTAATGCATTTCCTATGGACGGGTTGTTTGTTTACGTTTAGCTTAATTACTCGGCCCCTTTTTGTCGTAGCTCAATATTTTTCGTATGGTTAGATGGGGGACAAATTGGACTATAACATACTCAAAGGACATCCCCGTATCTCCAGTAGAAACAGAGTTACGAGCCTGCAAAGTATAGTCTAATGCATTTCCTATGGAGGGGGTTTGTTTCGTTACGTTTTGCTTAAGTACTCGGCCCCTGTTTGTCGTAGCCCAAAGTTTTTATTATGGTTAGATGGGGGACAATTTGGACTGTAACATATCCTAAGGACATCCCCGTATCTCTAGTAGACACAGAGTTATGGGCCTGCAAAGTATAGTCTAATGCATTTCATATGGAGGGGTTTGTTTGTTTACGATTAGCTTAATTACTCGACTACTGTTTGTCGTAGCTCAATGTTTTTAGTATGGTTAGATGGGGAACAAATTGGACTATAACATACTCAAAGGACATCCCCGTATCTCCAGTAGAAACAGAGTTACGAGCCTGCAAAGTATAGTCTAATGCATTTCCTATGGAGGGGTTGTTTGTTTACGTTTAGCTTAATTACTCGGCCCCTGTTTGTCGTAGCCCAAAGTTTTTAGTATGGTTAGATGGGGGACAATTTGGACTATATCATATCCTAAGGACATCCCCGTATCTACAGTAGAAACAGAGTTACGAGCCTGCAAAGTATAGTCTAATGCATTTTCTATGGAGGGGTTTGTTTGTTCACGTATTGCTTAATTACTTGACCCTGTTCTTTCGATTAAAAATAATAATATATCTTTAGTGTAGCGGTTATCGCATCCGCCTCACTCCCGGAAGGCCACAGGTTCGAAACCGCGAAGTTTTTTTTTATAATTATCCGAACATTTGTGTCAAGGTCAGATTATTTACATCCCCGTATCTCTGGTAGAACCAGAGTTACCAGCCTCCAGAATTTAGTCTAATGTATTTCCTATGGAGGGGTTTGTTTGTTTACGATTAGCTTAATTACTCGACTACTGTTTGTCGAAGCCCTAATTCTTAGTATGGCTAGATGGGGGACAAATTGGTCTATAACATACTCAAAGGACATCCCCGTATCTCCAGTAGAAACAGAGTTACGAGCCTGCAAAGTTTATTTTCAAAAATCAAAAGTAACCATCTAACAATAAGTGAGACAAAAAATAAGTTGACGACGATATTGAGGTAGCCTCAAGTTTAAAGTATACTTGTATGGGGAGCAAAGAGTACTATAACATATCCAAAGGAGATCCCAGTATCTCTTGTAGAACAAGAGTTATGAGCCTCCAAAGTTTAGTGCAAAAATCATAAGTAACATAATAAAAATAAGTGAGACGATACCAAAGTTGACGAACATTTTGCTTAATATCTCGGCCCTTGTTTGTCGTAGCTCAATGTTTTTAATATGGTTAGATGGGGGACAATTTGGACTATAACATATCCTAAGGACATCCCCGTATCTCTAGTAGACACAGAGTTATGGGCCTGCAAAGTATAGTCTAATGCATTTCCTAAGGAAGGGTGTTTGTTTACGTTTGGCTTAATTATTCGGCCCCTGTTTGTCGTAGCTCAATGTTTTTAGTATGGTTAGATGAAGGACAAATTGCACTATAACATACTCAAAGGACATCCCCGTATCTTCAGTGGAAACAGAGTTACGAGCCTGCAAAGTATAGTCTAACTCATTTCCTATGGAGGGGGTTTGTTTCTTTACGTTTTGCTTAAGTACTCGGCCCCTGTTTGTCGTAGCCCAAAGTTTTTAGTATGGTTAGATGAAGGACAAATTGGACCATGACATATCCTAAGGACATCCCGGTATCTCTAGTAGACACAGAGTTATGGGCCTGCAAAGTATAGTCTAATGCATTTTCTATGGAGGGGTTTGTTTGTTCACGTATTGCTTAATTACTTGACCCTGTTCTTTCGATTAAAAATAATAACATATCTTTAGTGTAACGGTTATCGCATCCGCCTCACTCCCGGAAGGCCACAGGTTCGAAACCGCGAAGTTTTTTTTTTTTTTGCTTGGAACATGCAAAGAAATTTATAATTATCCGAACATTTGTGTCAAGGTCACATTATTTACATCCCCGTATCTCTGGTAGAACCAGAGTTACGAGCCTGCAAAGTTTATTTTCAAAAATCAAAAGTAACCTTCTAACAATAAGTGAGACAAAAAATAAGTTGACGACGATATTGAGGTAGAATCAAGTTTAAAGTATCCTTGTATGGGGAGCAAAGGGTACTATAACATTTCCAAAGGAGATCCCAGTATCTCTTGTAGATCAAGAGTTATGAGCCTCCAAAGTTTAGTGCAAAAATCATAAGTAACATAATAAAAATAAGTGAGACGATACCAAAGTTGACGAACATTTTGCTTAATATCTCGGCCCCTGTTTGTCGTAGCTCAATGTTTTTAGTATGGTTAGATGGGGGACAATTTGGACTATATCATATCCTAAGGACATCCCCGTATCTCTAGTAGACACAGAGTTATGGGCCTGCAAAATATAGTCTAATGCATTTCCTATGGACGGGTTGTTTGTTTACGTTTAGCTTAATTACTCGGCCCCTGTTTGTCGTAGCTCAATATTTTTAGTATGGTTAGATGGGGGACAAATTGGACTATAACATACTCAAAGGACATCCCCGTATCTCCAGTAGAAACAGAGTTACGAGCCTGCAAAGTATAGTCTAATGCATTTCCTATGGAGGGGGTTTGTTTCGTTACGTTTTGCTTAAGTACTCGGCCCCTGTTTGTCGTAGCCCAAAGTTTTTAGTATGGTTAGATGGGGGACAATTTGGACTATAACATATCCTAAGGACATCCCCGTATCTCTAGTAGACACAGAGTTATGGGCCTGCAAAGTATAGTCTAATGCATTTCCTATGGAGGGGTTTGTTTGTTTACGATTAGCTTAATTACTCGACTACTGTTTGTCGTAGCCCAAAGTTTTTAGTATGGTTAGCTGAAGGACAATTTGGACTATAACATATCCTAAGGACATCCCCGTATCTCTAGTAGACACAGAGTTATGGGCCTTGCAAAGTATAGTCTAATGCATTTTCTATGGAGGGGTTTGTTTGTTCACGTATTGCTTAATTACTTGACCCTGTTCTTTCGATTAAAAATAATAACATATCTTTAGTGTAACGGTTATCGCATCCGCCTCACTCCCGGAAGGCCACAGGTTCGAAACCGCGAAGTTTTTTTTTTTTGCTTGGAACATGCAAAGACCTTTATAATTATCCGAACATTTGTGTCAAGGTCACATTATTTACATCCCCGTATCTCTGGTAGAACCAGAGTTAAGAGCCTGCAAAGTTTATTTTCAAAAATCAAAAGTAACCTTCTAACAATAAGTGAGACAAAAAATAAGTTGACGACGATATTGAGGTAGCCTCAAGTTTAAAGTATCCTTGTATGGGGAGCAAAGAGTACTATAACATTTCCAAAGGAGATCCCAGTATCTCTTGTAGAACAAGAGTTATGAGCCTCCAAAGTTTAGTGCAAAAATCATAAGTAACATAATAAAAATAAGTGAGACGATACCAAAGTTGACGAACATTTTGCTTAATATCTTAGCCCCTGTTTGTCGTAGCTCAATGTTTTTAGTATGGTTAGATGGGGGACAATTTGGACTATAACATATCCTAAGGACATCCCCGTATCTCTAGTAAACACAGAGTTATGGGCCTGCAAAGCATAGTCTAATGCATTTCCTTTGGACGGGTTGTTTGTTTACGTTTAGCTTAATTACTCGGCCCCTGTTTTTCGTAGCTTAATGTTTTTAGTATGGTTAGATGGGGGACAAATTGGAATATAACATACTCAAAGGACCTCGCCGTATCTACAGTAGAAACAGAGTTACGAGCCTGCAAAGTATAGTCTAATGCATTTTCTATGGAGGGGTTTGTTTGTTCACGTATTGCTTAATTACTTGACCCTGTTCTTTCGATTAAAAATAATAACATATCTTTAGTGTAACGGTTATCGCATCCGCCTCACTCCCGGAAGGCCACAGGTTCGAAACCGCGAAGTTTTTTTTTTTGCTTGGAACATGCAAAGACCTTTATAATTATCCGAACATTTGTGTCAAAGTCACATTATTTACATCCCCGTATCTCTGGTAGAACCAGAGTTACGAGCCTGCAAACTTTATTTTCAAAAATCAAAAGTAACCTTCTAACAATAAGTGAGACAAAAAATAAGTTGACGACGATATTGAGGTAGAATCAAGTTTAAAGTATCCTTGTATGGGGAGCAAAGAGTACTATAACATTTCCAAAGGAGATCCCAGTATCTCTTGTAGATCAAGAGTTATGAGCCTCCAAAGTTTAGTGCAAAAATCATAAGTAACATAATAAAAATAAGTGAGACGATACCAAAGTTGACGAACATTTTGCTTAATATCTCGGCCCTTGTTTGTCGTAGCTCAATGTTTTTAGTATGGTTAGATGGACGACAATTTGGACTATAACATATCTTAAGGACATCCCCGTATCTCTAGTAGACACAGAGTTATGGGCCTGCAAAGTATAGTCTAATGCATTTCCTAAGGACGGGTTGTTTGTTTACGTTTAGCTTAATTACTCGGCCCCTGTTTGTCGTAGCTCAATGTTTTTAGTATGGTTAGATGAGGGACAAATTGGACTATAACATACTCAAAGGACATCCCCGTATCTCCAGTGGAAACAGAGTTACGAGCCTGCAAAATATATTCTAACTCATTTCCTATGGAGGGGGTTTGTTTCTTTACGTTTCGCTTAAGTACTCGGCCCCTGTTTGTCGTAGCCCAAAGTCTTTAGTATGGTTAGATGAATGACAAATTGGACTATAACATATCCTAAGGACATCCCGGTATGTCTAGTAGACACAGAGTTATGGGCCTTGCAAAGTATAGTCTAATGCATTTTCTATGGAGGGGTTTGTTTGTTCACGTATTGCTTAATTACTTGACCCTGTTCTTTCGATTAAAAATAATAACATATCTTTAGTGTAGCGGTTATCGCATCCGCCTCACTCCCGGAAGGCCACAGGTTCGAAACCGCGAAGATTTTTTTTTTGCTTGGAACATGCAAAGACCTTTATAATTATCCGAACCTTTGTGTCAAGGTCACATTATTTACATCCCCGTATCTCTGGTAGAACCAGAGTTACGAGCCTGCAAAGTTTATTTTCAAAAATCAAAAGTAACCTTCTAACAATAAGTGAGACAAAAAATAAGTTGACGACGATATTGAGGTAGCCTCAAGTTTAAAGTATCCTTGTATGGGGAGCAAAGAGTACTATAACATATCCAAAGGAGATCCCAGTACCTCTTGTAGAACAAGAGTTATGAGCCTCCAAAGTTTAGTGCAAAAATCATAAGTAACATAATAAAAATAAGTGAGACGATACCAAAGTTGACGAACATTTTGCTTAATATCTCGGCCCCTGTTTGTCGTAGCTCAATGTTTTTAGTATGGTTAGATGGTTGACAATTTGGACTATATCATATCCTAAGGACATCCCCGTATCTCTAGTAGACACAGAGTTATGGGCCTGCAAAATATAGTCTAATGCATTTCCTATGGACGGGTTGTTTGTTTACGTTTAGCTTAATTACTCGGCCCCTGTTTGTCGTAGCTCAATATTTTTAGTATGGTTAGATGGGGGACAAATTGGACTATAACATACTCAAAGGACATCCCCGTATCTCCAGTAGAAACAGAGTTACGAGCCTGTAAAGTATAGTCTAATGCATTTCCTATGGAGGGGGTTTGTTTCGTTACGTTTTGCTTAAGTACTCGGCCCCTGTTTGTCGTAGCCCAAAGTTTTTAGTATGGTTAGATGGGGGACAATTTGGACTATAACATATCCTAAGGACATCCCCGTATCTCTAGTAGACACAGAGTTATGGGCCTGCAAAGTATAGTCTAATGCATTTCCTATGGAGGGGTTTGTTTGTTTACGATTAGCTTAATTACTCGACTACTGTTTGTCGTAGCTCAATGTTTTTAGTATGGTTAGATGGGGGACAAATTGGACTATAACATACTCAAAGGACATCCCCGTATCTCCGGTAGAAACAGAGTTACGAGCCTGCAAAGTATAGTCTAATGCATTTCCTATGGAGGGGTTGTTTGTTTACGTTTAGCTTAATTACTCGGCCCCTGTTTGTCGTAGCCCAAAGTTTTTAGTATGGTTAGATGGGGGACAATTTGGACTATATCATATCCTAAGGACATCCCCGTATCTCTAATAGACACAGAGTTATGGGCCTGCAAAGTATAGTCTAATGCATTTCCTATGGACGGGTTGTTTGTTTACGTTTAGCTTAATAACTCGGCCCCTGTTTGTCGTAGCTCAATGTTTTTAGTATGGTTAGATGGGGGACAAATTGGACTATAACATACTCAAAGGACATCCCCGTATCTCCAGTGGAAACAGAGTTACGAGCCTGCAAAATATAGTCTAACTCATTTCCTATGGAGGGGGTTTGTTTCTTTACGTTTCGCTTAAGTACTCGGCCCCTGTTTGTCGTAGCCCAAAGTTTTTAGTATGGTTAGCTGAAGGACAATTTGGACTATAACATATCCTAAGGACATCCCCGTATCTCTAGTAGACACAGAGTTATGGGCCTTGCAAAGTATAGTCTAATGCATTTTCTATGGAGGGGTTTGTTTGTTCACGTATTGCTTAATTACTTGACCCTGTTCTTTCGATTAAAAATAATAACATATCTTTAGTGTAGCGGTTATCGCATCCGCCTCACTCCCGGAAGGCCACAGGTTCGAAACCGCGAAGATTTTTTTTGCTTGGAACATGCAAAGACCTTTATAATTATCCGAACATTTGTGTCAAGGTCACATTATTTACATCCCCGTATCTCTGGTAGAACCAGAGTTACGAGCCTGCAAAGTTTATTTTCAAAAATCAAAAGTAACCTTCTAACAATAAGTGAGACAAAAAATAAGTTGACGACGATATTGAGGTAGCCTCAAGTTTAAAGTATCCTTGTATGGGGAGCAAAGAGTACTATAACATATCCAAAGGAGATCCCAGTACCTCTTGTAGAACAAAAGTTATGAGCCTCCAAAGTTTAGTGCAAAAATCATAAGTAACATAATAAAAATAAGTGAGACGATACCAAAGTTGACGAACATTTTGCTTAATATCTCGGCCCCTGTTTGTCGTAGCTCAATGTTTTTAGTATGGTTAGATGGGGGACAATTTGGACTATATCATATCCTAAGGACATCCCCGTATCTCTAGTAGACACAGAGTTATGGGCCTTGCAAAGTATAGTCTAATGCATTTTCTATGGAGGGGTTTGTTTGTTCACGTATTGCTTAATTACTTGACCCTGTTCTTTCGATTAAAAATAATAACATATCTTTAGTGTAGCGGTTATCGCATCCGCCTCACTCCCGGAAGGCCACAGGTTCGAAACCGCGAAGATTTTTTTTGCTTGGAACATGCAAAGACCTTTATAATTATCCGAACATTTGTGTCAAGGTCACATTATTTACATCCCCGTATCTCTGGTAGAACCAGAGTTACGAGCCTGCAAAGTTTATTTTCAAAAATCAAAAGTAACCTTCTAACAATAAGTGAGACAAAAAATAAGTTGACGACGATATTGAGGTAGCCTCAAGTTTAAAGTATCCTTGTATGGGGAGCAAAGAGTACTATAACATATCCAAAGGAGATCCCAGTACCTCTTGTAGAACAAAAGTTATGAGCCTCCAAAGTTTAGTGCAAAAATCATAAGTAACATAATAAAAATAAGTGAGACGATACCAAAGTTGACGAACATTTTGCTTAATATCTCGGCCCCTGTTTGTCGTAGCTCAATGTTTTTAGTATGGTTAGATGGGGGACAATTTGGACTATATCATATCCTAAGGACATCCCCGTATCTCTAGTAGACACAGAGTTATGGGCCTGCAAAATATAGTCTAATGCATTTCCTATGGACGGGTTGTTTGTTTACGTTTAGCTTAATTACTCGGCCCCTGTTTGTCGTAGCTCAATATTTTTAGTATGGTTAGATGGGGGACAAATTGGACTATAACATACTCAAAGGACATCCCCGTATCTCCAGTAGAAACAGAGTTACGAGCCTGCAAAGTATAGTCTAATGCATTTCCTATGGAGGGGGTTTGTTTCGTTACGTTTTGCTTAAGTACTCGGCCCCTGTTTGTCGTAGCCCAAAGTTTTTAGTATGGTTAGATGGGGGACAATTTGGACTATAACATATCCTAAGGACATCCCCGTATCTCTAGTAGACACAGAGTTATGGGCCTGCAAAGTATAGTCTAATGCATTTCCTATGGAGGGGTTTGTTTGTTTACGATTAGCTTAATTACTCGACTACTGTTTGTCGTAGCTCAATGTTTTTAGTATGGTTAGATGGGGGACAAATTGGACTATAACATACTCAAAGGACATCCCCGTATCTCCAGTAGAAACAGAGTTACGAGCCTGCAAAGTATAGTCTAATGCATTTCCTATGGAGGGGTTGTTTGTTTACGTTTAGCTTAATTACTCGGCCCCTGTTTGTCGTAGCCCAAAGTTTTTAGTATGGTTAGATGGGGGACAATTTGGACTATATCATATCCTAAGGACATCCCCGTATCTCTAATAGACACAGAGTTATGGGCCTGCAAAGTATAGTCTAATGCTTTTCCTATGGACGGGTTGTTTGTTTACGTTTAGCTTAATTACTCGGCCCCTGTTTGTCGTAGCTCAATGTTTTTAGTATGGTTAGATGGGGGACAAATTGGACTGTAACATACTCAAAGGACATCCCCGTATCTACAGTAGAAACAGAGTTACGAGCCTGCAAACTATAGTCTAATGCATTTTCTATGGAGGGGTTTGTTTGTTCACGTATTGCTTAATTACTTGACCCTGTTCTTTCGATTAAAAATAATAACATATCTTTAGTGTAGCGGTTATCGCATCCGCCTCACTCCCGGAAGGCCACAGGTTCGAAACCGCGAAGTTTTTTTTTATAATTATCCGAACATTTGTGTCAAGGTCACATTATTTACAACCCCGTATCTCTGGTAGAACCAGAGTTACCAGCCTCCAGAATTTAGTCTAATGTATTTCCTATGGAGGGGTTTGTTTGTTTACGATTAGCTTAATTACTCGACTACTGTTTGTCGAAGCCCTAATTCTTAGTATGGCTAGATGGGGGACAAATTGGTCTATAACATACTCAAAGGACATCCCCGTATCTCCAGTAGAAACAGAGTTACGAGCTTGCAAAGTTTATTTTCAAAAATCAAAAGTAACCATCTAACAATAAGTGAGACAAAAAATAAGTTGACGACGATATTGAGGTAGCCTCAAGTTTAAAGTATCCTTGTATGGGGAGCAAAGAGTACTATAACATATCCAAAGGAGATCCCAGTATCTCTTGTAGAACAAGAGTTATGAGCCTCCAAAGTTTAGTGCAAAAATCATAAGTAACATAATAAAAATAAATGAGACGATACCAAAGTTGACGAACATTTTGCTTAATATCTCGGCCCTTGTTTGTCGTAGCTCAATGTTTTTAATATGGTTAGATGGGGGACAATTTGGACTATAACCTCTCCTAAGGACATCCCCGTATCTCTAGTAGACACAGAGTTATGGGCCTGCAAAGTATAGTCTAATGCATTTCCTAAGGACGGGTGTTTGTTTACGTTTGGCTTAATTATTCGGCCCCTGTTTGTCGTAGCTCAATGTTTTTAGTATGGTTAGATGGGTGACAAATTGCACTATAACATACTCAAAGTACATCCCCGTATCTTCAGTGGAAACAGAGTTACGAGCCTGCAAAGTATAGTCTAACTCATTTCCCTTACAAAAATCTTCTTAAGAGTTCTAAAGGAATTTCTTTGGAACCCAACGGAGCCCTTGGGATCATTTTCTAAAGAAACTATTTCCAAAGACTTCCTTGGAATTTCCTAAAGAATTCTTGAGATAAATTTCCAAAGAATGTCTTGGGGTTATTTTCTAAAGAAATTCCTTAGGAATTCTAGAGATAAATTTCCAAAGAATGTCTTGGGCCGATTTTCTAAAGAAATTCTTTAGGAATTCTAGAGATAAATTTCCAAAGAATTTCTTGGGATTATTTTCTAAAGAAATTCTTTAGGAATTCTAGAGATAAATTTCCAATGAATGTCTTGGGATTATTTTCTAAAGAAATTCTTTAGGAATTCTAGATATAAATTTCCAAAGAATTTCTTGGGATTACTTTCTAAAGAAATTCTTTAGGAATTCTAGAGATAAATTTCCAAAGGTCTAGGGATTATTTTCTAAAGAAATTCTTTAGGAATTCTAGAGATAATTTCCCAAAGAATTTCTTGGGATTATTTTCTAAAGAAATGCTTTAGGATTTCTAGAGATAAATTTCCAAAGTAGGCCTAGGGGTTGTTTTCCAAAGAAATTCTTGAGATAATTTTCCAAAGAACGTCTAGGGAATATTTTCCAACGAAATTCTTTAGATCAATTTCCAAAGAACGTCTAGGGAATATTTTCCAACGAAATTCTTTAGGAATTCTTGAGATCAATTTCAAAAGAAGGTTTAGGGTTTATTTTCCAAAGTTTTTCGCACTTTAAGTTTGTGGATGACGAAAATTATGGCACTTACTCTTTTTTTTGTATTGTGGATGTTTCAATGTAAGTAGGGCACATACGTCCGCGACAAGGATGCGATTAGTCAGGGTTCAGTATGTGTTTAAGCAGGGAAGGAAATGAGGTTTACTTGGTAGGTGCGGGAAGGGGTGTGGGGGTCAAGTTACCTCCGGCGGACACGGGGCAGTCGGCACCTATAGGGTAGGATCGCCGGCATGTGTCTTATTCCCTCAAACTTTGCCGCCCAGAAGCTTGGTTTACAGGAGTGCGCCACACTCCCGGCTGGCACTAATTCTTTAAAAGTAAAATAAGAGTATATAATTAAAATCGTTATGTTTAGATTTACAGGGAATCTAAGCTGTCAGTCGGAATTTTTGCTTAATTCTCTTATGGCAAGTTTTATCTTTATTTCGAGCGTAATTAGAGTCCAAAATAAATATTTTTTAGAAAACATTGTAGACAAAATTAGGTTAAACGTGTTTCTGATACTTGAAAAACTCTCAGTGAATATACATTATTAAATTTAACAACAACGTCTGTATCTACTGCTTGGCCGTTAAAGCCTCCAAAACCCTTATAGCACACCATACAATTACACAAGGTTAAAACTTTCTGCCGTTTACGGATGTTTTTAAGTCGATTAAATGTCTGACTTTATAAGCAATTTCACACTGCATGCGAGAACTTCCTTCGCTAGGCCTATATGGGGTGTAGTTCACTACACTCCCTGTATTGGGATATGGTTCTGCGTGTAAGAATTATCCTCGTTTCAAGTGGCTAAATTAGTTTACCCACTTCTCAAGATATTTCCCAAGAAAATTCCAAAGACATTTCTCAAGAATATTCCAAAGATATTTCCCATGTAAATTCCAAAGACATTTCCCAAGTAAATTCCAAAGACATTTCCCAAGTAAATTCCAAAGAAATTTCCCAAGAAAATTCCAAAGATATTTCCAAAGACATTTCCCAAGAAATTTCCTAAGACATTTCCCAAGTAAATTTCAAAGACATTTCTCAAGAAAATTCCAAAGACATTTCTCAAGAAAATTCCAAAGATATTTCCCAAGAGAATTCCAAAGATATTTCCCAAGAAAATTCCAAAGATATTTCCCAAGAATATTCCAAAGATATTTCCCAAGAAAATTCCAAAGATATTTCCCAAGAAAATTCCAAAGATATTTCCCAAGCAAATTCCAAAGATATTTCCCAAGAAATTTCCAAAGATATTTCCAAAGCAATTTCCAAAGAAAAAGAGGCCAATATTCCCCAATTTCCTAAAGAACGCCTTAAGGATTTAAAAAGAAATTTCCCAAGGAATTTTCTTAAGAGTTCTTAAGAAGATTTTTGTAAGGGTTCCTATGGAGGGGGTTTGTTTCTTTACGTTTTGCTTAAGTACTCGGCCCCTGTTTGTCGTAGCCCAAAGTTTTTAGTATGGTTAGATGAAGGAGAAATTGGACCATAACATATCCTAAGGACATCCCGGTATCTCTAGTAGACACAGAGTTATGGGCCTTGCAAAGTATAGTCTAATGCATTTTCTATGGAGGGGTTTGTTTATTCACGTATTGCTTAATTACTTGACCCTGTTCTTTCGATTAAAAATAATAACATATCTTTAGTGTAGCGGTTATCGCATCCGCCTCACTCTCGGAAGGCCACACGTTCGAAACCGCGAAGTTTTTTTTGCTTGGAAAATGCAAAGACCTTTATAATTATCCGAGCATTTGTGTCAAGGTCACATTATTTACATCCCCGTATCTCTGGTAGAACCAGAGTTACGAGCCTCCAGAATTTAGTCTAATGTATTTCCTATGGAGGGGTTTGTTTGTTTACGATTAGCTTAATTACTCGACTACTGTTTGTCGTAGCCCTAATTCTTAGTATGGCTAGATGGGGGACAAATTGGTCTATAACATACTCAAAGGACATCCCCGTATCTCCAGTAGAAACAGAGTTACGAGCCTGCAAAGTATATTTTCAAAAATCAAAAGTAACCTTCTAACAATAAGTGAGACAAAAAGTAAGTTGACGACGATATTGAGGTAGCCTCAAGTTTAAAGTATCCTTGTATGGGGAGCAAAGAGTACTATAACATATCCAAAGGAGATCCCAGTACCTCTTGTAGAACAAGAGTTATGAGCCTCCAAAGTTTAGTGCAAAAATCATAAGTAAAATAATAAAAATAAGTGAGACGATACCAAAGTTGACGAACATTTTGCTTAATATCTCGGCCCCTGTTTGTCGTAGCTCTATGTTTTTAGTATGGTTAGATGGGGGACAAATTGGAATATAACATACTCAAAGGACCTCGCCGTATCTACAGTACAAACAGAGTTACGAGCCTGCAAAGTATAGTCTAATGCATTTTCTATGGAGGGGTTTGTTTGTTCATGTATTGCTTAATTACTTGAACCTGTTCTTTCGATTAAAAATAATAACATATCTTTAGTGTAGCGGTTATCGCATCCGCCTCACTCCCGGAAGGCCACAGGTTCGAAACCGCGAAGTTTTTTTTTTTGCTTGGAACATGCAAAGACCTTTATAATTATCCGAACATTTGTGTCAAGGTCACATTATTTACATCCCCGTATCTCTGGTAGAACCAGAGTTACGAGCCTGCAAACTTTATTTTCAAAAATCAAAAGTAACCTTCTAACAATAAGTGAGACAAAAAATAAGTTGACGACGATATTGAGGTAGCCTCAAGTTTAAAGTATCCTTGTATGGGGAGCAAAGAGTACTATAACATATCCAAAGGAGATCCCAGTATCTCTTGTAGAACAAGAGTTATGAGCCTCCAAAGTTTAGTGCAAAAATCATAAGTAACATAATAAAAATAAGTGAGACGATACCAAAGTTGACGAACATTTTGCTTAATATCTCGGCCCCTGTTTGTCGTAGCTCAATCTTTTTAGTATGGTTAGATGGGGGACAATTTGGACTATAACATATCCTAAGGACACCCCCATATCTCTAGTAGACACAGAGTTATGGGCCTGCAAAGTATAGTCTAATGCATTTCCTATGGACAGGTTGTTTGTTTACGTTTAGCTTAATTACTCGGCCCCTGTTTGTCGTTGCTCAATGTTTTTAGTATGGTTAGATGAAGGACAAATTGGACTAAAACATATCCTAAGGACATCCCGGTATCTCTAGTAGACACAGAGTTATGGGCCTGCAAAGTATAGTCTAATGCATTTCCTATGGACGGGTTGTTTGTTTACGTTTAGCTTAATTACTCGGCCCCTGTTTGTCGTAGCTCAATGTTTTTAGTATGGTTAGATGGGGGACAAATTGGACTATAACATACTCAAAGGACATCTCCGTCTCTCCAGTGGAAACAGAGTTACGAGCCTGCAAAATATAGTCTAACTCATTTCCTATGGAGGGGGTTTGTTTCTTTACGTTTTGCTTAAGTACTCGGCCCCTGTTTGTCGTAGCCCAAAGTTTTTAGTATGGTTAGCTGAAGGACAATTTGGACTATAACATATCCTAAGGACATCCCCGTATCTCTAGTAGACACAGAGTTATGGGCCTGCAAAGCATAGTCTAATGCATTTCCTTTGGACGGGTTGTCTGTTTGAGTGTAGCGGTTATCGCATCCGCCTCACTCCCGGAAGGCCACAGGTTCGAAACCGCGAAGTTTTTTTTTGCTTGGAACATGCAAAGACCTTTATAATTATACGAACATTTGTGTCAAGGTCACATTATTTACATCCCCGTATCTCTGGTAGAACCAGAGTTACGAGCCTGCAAAGTTTATTTTCAAAAATCAAAAGTAACCTTCTAACAATAAGTGAGACAAAAAATAAGTTGACGACGATATTGAGGTAGCCTCAAGTTTAAAGTATCCTTGTATGGGGAGCAAAGAGTACTATAACATATCCAAAGGAGATCCCAGTACCTCTTGTAGAACAAGAGTTATGAGCCTCCAAAGTTTAGTGCAAAAATCATAAGTAACATAATAAAAATAAGTGAGACGATACCAAAGTTGACGAACATTTTGCTTAATATCTCGGCCCCTGTTTGTCGTAGCTCAATGTTTTTAGTATGGTTAGATGGGGGACAATTTGGACTATATCATATCCTAAGGACATCCCCGTATCTCCAGTAGACACAGAGTTATGGGCCTGCAAAATATAGTCTAATGCATTTCCTATGGACGGGTTGTTTGTTTACGTTTAGCTTAATTACTCGGCCCCTGTTTGTCGTAGCTCAATATTTTTAGTATGGTTAGATGGGGGACAAATTGGACTATAACATACTCAAAGGACATCCCCGTATCTCCAGTAGAAACAGAGTTACGAGCCTGCAAAGTATAGTCTAATGCATTTCCTATGGAGGGGGTTTGTTTCGTTACGTTTTGCTTAAGTACTCGGCCCCTGTTTGTCGTAGCCCAAAGTCTTTAGCATGGTTAGATGGGGGACAATTTGGACTATAACATATCCTAAGGACATCCCCGTATCTCTAGTAGACACAGAGTTATGGGCCTGCAAAGTATAGTCTAATGCATTTCCTATGGAGGGGTTTGTTTGTTTACGATTAGCTTAATTACTCGACTACTGTTTGTCGTAGCTCAATGTTTTTAGTATGGTTAGATGGGGGACAAATTGGACTATAACATACTCAAAGGACATCCCCGTATCTCCAGTAGAAACAGAGTTACGAGCCTGCAAAGTATAGTCTAATGCATTTCCTATGGAGGGGTTGTTTGTTTACGTTTAGCTTAATTACTCGGCCCCTGTTTGTCGTAGCCCAAAGTTTTTAGTATGGTTAGATGGGGGACAATTTGGACTATATCATATTCTAAGGACATCCCCGTATCTCTAATAGACACAGAGTTATGGGCCTGCAAAGTATAGTCTAATGCATTTCCTATGGACGGGTTGTTTGTTTACGTTTAGCTTAATTACTCGGCCCCTGTTTGTCGTAGCTCAATGTTTTTAGTATGGTTAGATGGGGGACAATTTTGACTATAACATATCCTAAGGACATCCCCGTATCTCTAGTAAACACAGAGTTATGGGCCTGCAAAGCATAGTCTAATGCATTTCCTTTGGACGGGTTGTTTGTTTACGTTTAGCTTAATTACTCGGCCCCTTTTTTTCGTAGCTCAATGTTTTTAGTATGGTTAGATGGGGGACAAATTGGAATATAACATACTCAAAGGACCTCGCCGTATCTACAGTAGAAACAGAGTTACGAGCCTGCAAAGTATAGTCTAATGCATTTTCTATGGAGGGGTTTGTTTGTTCATGTATTGCTTAATTACTTGAACCTGTTCTTTCGATTAAAAATAATAACAAATCTTTAGTGTAGCGGTTATCGCATCCGCCTCACTCCCGGAAGGCCACAGGTTCGAAACCGCGAAGTTTTTTTTTTTTGCTTGGAACATGCAAAGACCTTTATAATTATCCGAACATTTGTGTCAAGGTCACATTATTTACATCCCCGTATCTCTGGTAGAACCAGAGTTACGAGCCTGCAAAGTTTATTTTCAAAAATCAAAAGTAACCTTCTAACAATAAGTGAGACAAAAAATAAGTTGACGACGATATTGAGGTAGCCTCAAGTTTAAAGTATCCTTGTATGGGGAGCAAAGAGTACTATAACATATCCAAAGGAGATCCCAGTACCTCTTGTAGAACAAGAGTTATGAGCCTCCAAAGTTTAGTGCAAAAATCATAAGTAACATAATAAAAATAAGTGAGACGATACCAAAGTTGACGAACATTTTGCTTAATATCTCGGCCCCTGTTTGTCGTAGCTCAATGTTTTTAGTATGGTTAGATGGGGGACAATTTGGACTATATCATATCCTAAGGACATCCCCGTATCTCCAGGAGACACAGAGTTATGGGCCTGCAAAATATAGTCTAATGCATTTCCTATGGACGGGTTGTTTGTTTACGTTTAGCTTAATTACTCGGCCCCTGTTTGTCGTAGCTCAATATTTTTAGTATGGTTAGATGGGGGACAAATTGGACTATAACATACTCAAAGGACATCCCCGTATCTCCAGTAGAAACAGAGTTACGAGCCTGCAAAGTATAGTCTAATGCATTTCCTATGGAGGGGGTTTGTTTCGTTACGTTTTGCTTAAGTACTCGGCCCCTGTTTGTCGTAGCCCAAAGTCTTTAGCATGGTTAGATGGGGGACAATTTGGACTATAACATATCCTAAGGACATCCCCGTATCTCTAGTAGACACAGAGTTATGGGCCTGCAAAGTATAGTCTAATGCATTTCCTATGGAGGGGTTTGTTTGTTTACGATTAGCTTAATTACTCGACTACTGTTTGTCGAAGCCCTAATTCTTAGTATGGCTAGATGGGGGACAAATTGGTCTATAACATACTCAAAGGACATCCCCGTATCTCCAGTAGAAACAGAGTTACGAGCCTGCAAAGTTTATTTTCAAAAATCAAAAGTAACCATCTAACAATAAGTGAGACAAAAAATAAGTTGACGACGATATTGAGGTAGCCTCAAGTTTAAAGTATCCTTGTATGGGGAGCAAAGAGTACTATAACATATCCAAAGGAGATCCCAGTATCTCTTGTAGAACAAGAGTTATGAGCCTCCAAAGTTTAGTGCAAAAATCATAAGTAACATAATAAAAATAAGTGAGACGATACCAAAGTTGACGAACATTTTGCTTAATATCTCGGCCCTTGTTTGTCGTAGCTCAATGTTTTTAGTATGGTTAGATGGGGGACAATTTGGACTATAACATATCCTAAGGACATCCCCGTATCTCTAGTAAACACAGAGTTATGGGCCTGCAAAGCATAGTCTAATGCATTTCCTTTGGACGGGTTGTTTGTTTACGTTTAGCTTAATTACTCGGCCCCTGTTTGTCGTAGCTCAATGTTTTTAGTATGGTTAGATGGGGGACAAATTGGACTATAAAATACTCAAAGGACATCCCCGTATCTTCAGTAGAAACCGAGTTACGAGCCTGCAAAGTATAGTCTAACTCATTTCCTATGGAGGGGGTTTGTTTCGTTACGTTTTGCTTAAGTACTCGGCCCCTGTTTACGTAGCCCAAAGTTTTTAGTATATTTAGATGAAGGACAAATTGGACTATAACATATCCTAAGGACATCCCGGTATCTCTAGTAGACACAGAGTTATGGGCCTGCAAAGTATAGTCTAATGCATTTTCTATGGAGGGGTTTGTTTGTTCACGTATTGCTTAATTACTTGACCCTGTTCTTTCGATTAAAAATAATAACATATCTTTAGTGTAACGGTTATCGCATCCGCCTCACTCCCGGAAGGCCACAGGTTCGAAACCGCGAAGTTTTTTTTTTGCTTGGAACATGCAAAGACCTTTATAATTATCCGAACATTTGTGTCAAGGTCACATTATTTTCATCCCCGTATCTCTGGTAGAACCAGAGTTACGAGCCTCCAGAATTTAGTCTAATGTATTTCCTATGGAGGGGTTTGTTTGTTTACGATTAGCTTAATTACTCGACTACTGTTTGTCGTAGCCCTAATTCTTAGAGTGGCTAGATGGGGGACAAATTGGTCTATAACATACTCTAAGGACATCCCCGTATCTCCAGTAGAAACAGAGTTACGAGCCTGCAAAGTATATTTTCAAAAATCAAAAGTAACCTTCTAACAATAAGTGAGACAAAAAGTAAGTTGACGACGATATTGAGATAGCCTCAAGTTTAAAGTATCCTTGTATGGGGAGCAAAGAGTACTATAACATATCCAAAGGAGATCCCAGTACCTCTTGTAGAACAAGAGTTATGAGCCTCCAAAGTTTAGTGCAAAAATCATAAGTAACATAATAAAAATAAGTGAGACGATACCAAAGTTGACGAACATTTTGCTTAATATCTCGGCCCCTGTTTGTCGTAGCTCAATGTTTTTAGTATGGTTAGATGGGGGACAATTTGGACTATATCATATCCTAAGGACATCCCCGTATCTCTAGTAGACACAAAGTTATGGGCCTGCAAAATATAGTCTAATGCATTTCCTATGGACGGGTTGTTTGTTTACGTTTAGCTTAATTACTCGGCCCCTTTTTGTCGTAGCTCAATATTTTTAGTATGGTTAGATGGGGGACAAATTGGACTATAACATACTCAAAGGACATCCCCGTATCTCCAGTAGAAACAGAGTTACGAGCCTGCAAAGTATAGTCTAATGCATTTCCTATGGAGGGGGTTTGTTTCGTTACGTTTTGCTTAAGTACTCGGCCCCTGTTTGTCGTAGCCCAAAGTTTTTAGTATGGTTAGATGGGGGACAATTTGGACTATAACATATCCTAAGGACATCCCCGTATCTCTAGTAGACACAGAGTTATGGGCCTGCAAAGTATAGTCTAATGCATTTCCTATGCAGGGGTTTGTTTGTTTACGATTAGCTTAATTACTCGACTACTGTTTGTCGTAGCTCAATGTTTTTAGTATGGTTAGATGGGGGACAAATTGGACTATAACATACTCAAAGGACATCCCCGTATCTCCAGTAGATACAGAGTTACGAGCCTGCAAAGTATAGTCTAATGCATTTTCTATGGACGGGTTTGTTTGTTCACGTATTGCTTAATTACTTGACCCTGTTCTTTCGATTAAAAATAATAACATATCTTTAGTGTAGCGGTTATCGCATCCGCCTCACTCTCGGAAGGCCACAGGTTCGAAACCGCGAAGTTTTTTTTTTCTTGGAACATGCAAAGACCTTTATAATTATCCGAACATTTGTGTCAAGGTCACATTATTTACATCCCCGTATCTCTGGTAGAACCAGAGTTACGAGCCTCCAGAATTTAGTCTAATGTATTTCCTATGGAGGGGTTTGTTTGTTTACGATTAGCTTAATTACTCGACTACTGTTTGTCGTAGCCCTAATTCTTAGTGTGGCTAGATGGGGGACAAATTGGTCTATAACATACTCTAAGGACATCCCCGTATCTCCAGTAGAAACAGAGTTACGAGCCTGCAAAGTATATTTTCAAAAATTAAAAGTAACCTTCTAACAATAAGTGAGACAAAAAGTAAGTTGAGGACGATATTGAGGTAGCCTCAAGTTTAAAGTATCCTTGTATGGGGAGCAAAGAGTACTATAACATATCCAAAGGAGATCCCAGTACCTCTTGTAGAACAAGAGTTATGAGCCTCCAAAGTTTAGTGCAAAAATCATAAGTAACATAATAAAAATAAGTGAGACGATACCAAAGTTGACGAACATTTTGCTTAATATCTCGGCCCCTGTTTGTCGTAGCTCAATGTTTTTAGTATGGTTAGATGGGGGACAATTTGGACTATATCATATCCTAAGGACATCATCTTATCTCTAGTAGACACAGAGTTATGGGCCTGCAAAATATAGTCTAATGCATTTCCTATGGACGGGTTGTTTGTTTACGTTTAGCTTAATTACTCGGCCCCTTTTTGTCGTAGCTCAATATTTTTAGTATGGTTAGATGGGGGACAAATTGGACTATAACATACTCAAAGGACATCCCCGTATCTCCAGTAGAAACAGAGTTACGAGCCTGCAAAGTATAGTCTAATGCATTTCCTATGGAGGGGGTTTGTTTCGTTACGTTTTGCTTAAGTACTCGGCCCCTGTTTGTCGTAGCCCAAAGTTTTTAGTATGGTTAGATGGGGGACAATTTGGACTATAACATATCCTAAGGACATCCCCGTATCTCTAGTAGACACAGAGTTATGGGCCTGCAAAGTATAGTCTAATGCATTTCCTATGCAGGGGTTTGTTTGTTTACGATTAGCTTAATTACTCGACTACTGTTTGTCGTAGCTCAATGTTTTTAGTATGGTTAGATGGGGGACAAATTGGACTATAACATACTCAAAGGACATCCCCGTATCTCCAGTAGATACAGAGTTACGAGCCTGCAAAGTATAGTCTAATGCATTTTCTATGGAGGGGTTTGTTTGTTCACGTATTGCTTAATTACTTGACCCTGTTCTTTCGATTAAAAATAATAACATATCTTTAGTGTAGCGGTTATCGCATCCGCCTCACTCTCGGAAGGCCACAGGTTCGAAACCGCGAAGTTTTTTTTTTGCTTGGAACATGCAAAGACCTTTATAATTATCCGAACATTTGTGTCAAGGTCACATTATTTACATCCCCGTATCTCTGGTAGAACCAGAGTTACGAGCCTCCAGAATTTAGTCTAATGTATTTCCTATGGAGGGGTTTGTTTGTTTACGATTAGCTTAATTACTCGACTACTGTTTGTCGTAGCCCTAATTCTTAGTGTGGCTAGATGGGGGACAAATTGGTCTATAACATACTCTAAGGACATCCCCGTATCTCCAGTAGAAACAGAGTTACGAGCCTGCAAAGTATATTTTCAAAAATCAAAAGTAACCTTCTAACAATAAGTGAGACAAAAAGTAAGTTGACGACGATATTGAGGTAGCCTCAAGTTTAAAGTATCCTTGTATGGGGAGCAAAGAGTACTATAACATATCCAAAGGAGATCCCAGTACCTCTTGTAGAACAAGAGTTATGAGCCTCCAAAGTTTAGTGCAAAAATCATAAGTAACATAATAAAAATAAGTGAGACGATACCAAAGTTGACGAACATTTTGCTTAATATCTCGGCCCCTGTTTGTCGTAGCTCAATGTTTTTAGTATGGTTAGATGGGGGACAATTTGGACTATATCATATCCTAAGGACATCCCCGTATCTCCAGTAGAAACAGAGTTACGAGCCTGCAAAATATAGTCTAATGCATTTCCTATGGAGGGGTTGTTTGTTTACGTTTAGCTTAATTACTCGGCCCCTGTTTGTCGTAGCCCAAAGTTTTTAGTATGGTTAGATGGGGGACAATTTGGACTATATCATATCCTAAGGACATCCCCGTATCTACAGTAGAAACAGAGTTACGAGCCTGCAAAGTATAGTCTAATGCATTTTCTATGGAGGGGTTTGTTTGTTCACGTATTGCTTAATTACTTGACCCTGTTCTTTCGATTAAAAATAATAACATATCTTTAGTGTAGCGGTTATCGCATCCGCCTCACTCTCGGAAGGCCACACGTCCGAAACCGCGAAGTTTTTTTTGCTTGGAACATGCAAAGACCTTTATAATTATCCGAACATTTGTGTCAAGGTCACATTATTTACATCCCCGTATCTCTGGTAGAACCAGAGTTACGAGCCTCCAGAATTTAGTCTAATGTATTTCCTATGGAGGGGTTTGTTTGTTTACGATTAGCTTAATTACTCGACTACTGTTTGTCGTAGCCCTAATTCTTAGTATGGCTAGATGGGGGACAAATTGGTCTATAACATACTCAAAGGACATCCCCGTATCTCCAGTAGAAACAGAGTTACGAGCCTGCAAAGTATATTTTCAAAAATCAAAAGTAACCTTCTAACAATAAGTGAGACAAAAAGTAAGTTGACGACGATATTGAGGTAGCCTCAAGTTTAAAGTATCCTTGTATGGGGAGCAAAGAGTACTATAACATATCCAAAGGAGATCCCAGTACCTCTTGTAGAACAAGAGTTATGAGCCTCCAAAGTTTAGTGCAAAAATCATAAGTAACATAATAAAAATAAGTGAGACGATACCAAAGTTGACGAACATTTTGCTTAATATCTCGGCCCTTGTTTGTCGTAGCTCAATGTTTTTAGTATGGTTAGATGGACGACAATTTGGACTATAACATATCCTAAGGACATCCCCGTATCTCTAGTAAACACAGAGTTATGGGCCTGCAAAGCATAGTCTAATGCATTTCCTTTGGACGGGTTGTTTGTTTACGTTTAGCTTAATTACTCGGCCCCTGTTTGTCGTAGCTCAATGTTTTTAGTATGGTTAGATGGACGACAATTTGGACTATAACATACTCAAAGGACATCCCCGTATCTCTAGTGGAAACAGAGTTACGAGCCTGCAAAGTATAGTCTAACTCATTTCCTATGGAGGGGGTTTGTTTCTTTACGTTTCGCTTAAGTACTCGGCCCCTGTTTCTCGTAGCCCAAAGTTTTTAGTATGGTTAGATGAATGACAAATTGGACTATAACATATCCTAAGGACATCCCGGTATCTCTAGTAGACACAGAGTTATGGGCCTGCAAAGTATAGTCTAATGCATTTTCTATGGAGGGGTTTGTTTGTTCACGTATTGCTTAATTACTTGACCCTGTTCTTTCGATTATAAATAATAACATATCTTTAGTGTAACGGTTATCGCCTCCGCCTCACTCCCGGAAGGCCACAGGTTCGAAACCGCGAAGTTTTTTTTTTGCTTGGAACATGCAAAGACCTTTATAATTATCCGAACATTTGTGTCAAGGTCACATTATTTACATCCCCGTATCTCTGGTAGAACCAGAGTTACGAGCCTGCAAACTTTATTTTCAAAAATCAAAAGTAACCTTCTAACAATAAGTGAGACAAAAAATAAGTTGACGACGATATTGAGGTAGAATCAAGTTTAAAGTATCCTTGTATGGGGAGCAAAGAGTACTATAACATTTTGTTATTGTTTTAAAATGATGAAGGTTAATTTGTCTCACTTAATTTAAATTCGAATTATTATCTAGCACTCTCGGCAACGGCCATATCACGCTGAGAACACCGGTTCTCGTCCGATCGCCGACGTTAGCAGCGTCGAGCGCAGTCAGTACTTGGGAATACTGCGTGCCGTTTGCTTTTTTCACTCTTGTTTCCTCTTTCAAATTCCACCAGATATGAAAAAAGCAAACAAATCTTCTTTTAGTTATTGTTTTATAAAGATGAAAGTTAATTAAATTCAAATTATTAACTAGCACTCTCGGCAACGGCCATATCACGCTGAATACACCGGTTCTCGTCAGATAACCGAAGTTAAGCAGCGTCGAGCGCAGTCACAACTTGGGAGGGAGACCACTTAGGAACACTGCGTGCCGTTGGCTTTTTCACTTTTTTTCCTCTTTTAAATTTTAATAGATATGAAAAAAGCAAACATGTTTTCTTTTTGTTATTGTTTTAAAATGATGAAGGTTAATTTGTCTCACTTAATTTAAATTCGAATTATTATCTAGCACTCTCGGCAACGACCATATCACGCTGAATACACCGGTTCTCGTCCGATCGCCGACGTTAGCAGCGTCGAGCGCAGTCAGTACTTGGGAATACTGCGTGCCGTTTGCTTTTTCACTTTTGTTTCCTCTTTCAAATTCCACCAGATATGAAAAAAGCAAACATATCTTCTTTTTGCTATTGTTTTATAAAGATGAAAGTTAATTAAATTCAAATTATTAACTAGCACTCTCGACAACGGCCATATCACGCTGAGAACACAGGTTCTCGTCCGATAACCGAAGTTAAGCAGCGTCGAGCGCAGTCAGTATACTTGGGAATACTGCGTGCCGTTGGCTTTTTCACTTTTGTTTCCTCTTTTAAATTCCACCCGATATGAAAAAAGCAAACATATCTTCTTTTTGTTATTGTTTTATAAAGATGAAAGTTAATTAAATTAAAATTATTAACTAGCACTCTCGGCAACGGCCATATTACGCTGAATACACCGGTTCTCGTCCGATCGCCGACTTTAGCACCGTCGAGCGCAGTCAGTACTTGGGAATACTGCGTGCCGATTGCTTCTTCACTTTTGTTTCCTCTTTCAAATTCCACCAGATATGAAAAGAGCAAACATATCTTCTTTTTGTAATTGTTTTATAAAGATGAAAGTTAATTAAATTCAAATTATTAACTAGCACTCTCGGCAACGGCCATATCACGCTGTATACACCGATTCTCGTCCGAATACCGAAGTTAAGCAGCGTCGAGCGCAGTCATTACTTGGGAGGGAGACCACCTAGGAACACTGCGTGCCGTTGGCTTTTTCACTTTTTTTCCTCTTTTAAATTTTAATAGATATGAAAAAAGCAAACACGTTTTCTTTTTGTTATTGTTTTAAAATGATGAAGGTTAATTTGTCTCACTTAATTTAAATTCGAATTATTAACTAGCACTCTCGGCAACGGCCATATCACGCTGAAAACACCGGTTCACGTCCGATCACCGACGTTAGCAGCGTCGAGCGCAGTCAGTACTTGGGAATACTGCGTGCCGTTTGTTTTTTCACTTTTGTTTCTTCTTTTAAATTCCACCAGATATGAAAAAAGCAAACATATCTTCTTTTTGTTATTGTTTTATAAAGATGAACGTTAATTAAATTCAAATTATTAACTAGCACTCTCGGCAATGGCCATATGTCGCTGAATACACCGTTTCTCGTCCGATAACCGAAGTTAAGCAGCGTCGAGCGCAGTCAGTACTTGGGAGGGCGACCACTTAGGAACACTTCGTGCCGTAAGCTTTTTCACTTTTTTTTCCTCTTTTAAATTCCAATAGATATGAAAAAAGCAAACATATTTTCTTTTTGTTATTGTTTGAAAAAGATGAAGGTTAATTTGTCTCACTTAATTTAAATTCGAATTATTATCTAGCACTCTCGGCAACGGCCATATCACGCTGAAAACACCGGTTCACGTCCGATCACCGAAGTAAAGCAGCGTCGAGCGCATACAGTACTTGGGAATACTGCGTGCCGTTTGCTTTTTCACTTTTGTTTCCTCTTTTAAATTCCACCAGATATGAAAAAAGCAAACATATCTTCTTTTTGTTATTGTTTTATAAAGATGAAGGTTAATTTGTCTCACTTAATTTAAATTCGAATTATTATCTAGCACTCTCGGAAACGGCCATATCACGCTGAATACACCGGTTCTCGTCCGATCGCCGACGTTAGCAGCGTCGAGCGCAGTCAGTACTTGGGAATACTGCGTGCCGTTTGCTTTTTTCACTCTTGTTTCCTCTTTCAAATTCCACCAGATATGAAAAAAGCAAACAAATCTTCTTTTAGTTATTGTTTTATAAAGATGAAAGTTAATTAAATTCAAATTATTAACTAGCACTCTCGGCAACGGCCATATCACGCTGAATACACCGGTTCTCGTCAGATAACCGAAGTTAAGCAGCGTCGAGCGCAGTCACAACTTGGGAGGGAGACCACTTAGGAACACTGCGTGCCGTTGGCTTTTTCACTTTTTTTTCCTCTTTTAAATTTTAATAGATATGAAAAAAGCAAACATGTTTTCTTTTTGTTATTGTTTTAAAATGATGAAGGTTAATTTGTCTCACTTAATTTAAATTCGAATTATTAACTAGCACTCTCGGCAACGGCCATATCACGCTGAAAACACCGGTTCACGTCCGATCACCGAAAATAAGCAGCGTCGAGCGCATACAGTACTTGGGAATACTGCGTGCCGTTTGTTTTTTCACTTTTGTTTCCTCTTTTAAATTCCACCAGATATGAAAAAAGCAAACATATCTTCTTTTTGTTATTGTTTTATAAAGATGAAGGTTAATTAAATTCAAATTATTAACTAGCACTCTCGGCAACGGCCATATCACGCTGAATACACCAGTTCTCGTCCAATAACCAAAGTTAAGCAGCGTCAATTCAATCAATTCAATTCAAAATGTTTATTTTATTTGCATTACAGATACAGTATACCACGGGGCTAAGTCACATTGTGACTTGTAAGCACCGTGCCTATCTGTTTAATTTAATATAACAATTTTAATTTAATCAAATAAAAATAGATTTAACAATGGTGTCTTATAATAAATAATGTTAAAGATTCATGAAAAAACTTAATGTATATATGTTATATCCACTTGGGAGGGCGACCACTTAGGAACAATGCGTGCCGTTAGCTTTTTCACTTTTTTTTCCTCTTTTAAATTCCAATAGATATGAAAAAAGCAAACATATTTTCTTTTTGTTATTGTTTGAAAAAGATGAAGGTTAATTTGTCTCACTTAATTTAAATTCGAATTATTATCTAGCACTTTCGGCAACGGCCATATCACGCTGAGAACACCGGTTCTCGTCCGATCGCCGACGTTAGCAGCGTCGAGCGCAGTCAGTACTTGGGAATACTGCGTGCCGTTTGCTTTTTCACTTTTGTTTCCTCTTTCAAATTCCACCAGATATGAAAAAAGCAAACATATCTTCTTTTTGCTATTGTTTTGTAAAGATGAAAGTTAATTAAATTCAAATTATTAACTAGCACTCTCGGCAACGGCCATATCACGCTGAATACACCGATTCTCGTCCGATAACCGAAGTTAAGCAGCGTCGAGCGCATACAGTACTTGGGAATACTGCGTGCCGTTGGCTTTTTCACTTTTGTTTCCTCTTTCAAATTCCACCAGGTATGAAAAAAGCAAACATATCTTCTTTTTTGTTATTGTTTTATAAAGATGAAAGTTAATTAAATTCAAATTATTAACTAGCACTCTCGGCAACGGCCATATCACGCTGAATACACCGGTTCTCGTCCGATAACCGAAGTTAAGCAGCGTCGAGCGCATACAGTACTTGGGAATACTGCGTGCCGTTTGTTTTTTCACTTTTGTTTCCTCTTTTAAATTCCACCAGGTATGAAAAAAGCAAACATATCTTCTTTTTTGTTATTGTTTTATAAAGATGAAAGTTAATTAAATTCAAATTATTAACTAGCACTCTCGGCAACGGCCATATCACGCTGAATACACCGGTTCTCGTCCGATAACCGAAGTTAAGCAGCGTCGAGCGCATACAGTACTTGGGAATACTGCGTGCCGTTTGTTTTTTCACTTTTGTTTCCTCTTTTAAATTCCACCAGATATGAAAAAAGCAAACATATCTTCTTTTTGTTATTGTTTTATAAAGATGAAGGTTAATTAAATTCAAATTATTAACTAGCACTCTCGGCAACGGCCATATCACGCTGAATACACCAGTTCTCGTCCAATAACCAAAGTTAAGCAGCGTCAATTCAATCAATTCAATTCAAAATGTTTATTTTATTTGCATTACAGATACAGTATACCACGGGGCTAAGTCACATTGTGACTTGTAAGCACCGTGCCTATCTGTTTAATTTAATATAACAATTTTAATTTAATCAAATAAAAATAGATTTAACAATGGTGTCTTATAATAAATAATGTTAAAGATTCATGAAAAAACTTAATGTATATATGTTATATCCACTTGGGAGGGCGACCACTTAGGAACACTGCGTGCCGTTAGCTTTTTCACTTTTTTTTCCTCTTTTAAATTCCAATAGATATGAAAAAAGCAAACATATTTTCTTTTTGTTATTGTTTGAAAAAGATGAAGGTTAATTTGTCTCACTTAATTTAAATTCGAATTATTATCTAGTACTTTCGGCAACGGCCATATCACGCTGAGAACACCGGTTCTCGTCCGATCGCCGACGTTAGCAGCGTCGAGCGCAGTCAGTACTTGGGAATACTGCGTGCCGTTTGCTTTTTCACTTTTGTTTCCTCTTTCAAATTCCACCAGATATGAAAAAAGCAAACATATCTTCTTTTTGCTATTGTTTTATAAAGATGAAAGTTAATTAAATTCAAATTATTAACTAGCACTCTCGGCAACGGCCATATCACGCTGAATACACCGATTCTCGTCCGATAACCGAAGTTAAGCAGCGTCGAGCGCATACAGTACTTGGGAATACTGCGTGCCGTTGGCTTTTTCACTTTTGTTTCCTCTTTCAAATTCCACCAGGTATGAAAAAAGCAAACATATCTTCTTTTTTGTTATTGTTTTATAAAGATGAAAGTTAATTAAATTCAAATTATTAACTAGCACTCTCGGCAACGGCCATATCACGCTGAATACACCGGTTCTCGTCCGATAACCGAAGTTAAGCAGCGTCGAGCGCATACAGTACTTGGGAATACTGCGTGCCGTTTGTTTTTTCACTTTTGTTTCCTCTTTTAAATTCCACCAGATATGAAAAAAGCAAACATATCTTCTTTTTGTTATTGTTTTATAAAGATGAAGGTTAATTAAATTCAAATTATTAACTAGCACTCTCGGCAACGGCCATATTACGCTGAATACACCAGTTCTCGTCCGATAACCGAAGTTAAGCAGCGTCGAGCGCAGTCACTACTTGGGAGGGAGACCACTTAGGAACACTGCGTGCCGTTGGCTTTTTCACTTTTTTTTCCTCTTTTAAATTTTAATAGATAAGAAAAAAGCAAACATGTTTTCTTTTTGTTATTGTTTTAAAATGATGAAGGTTAATTTGTCTCACTTAATTTAAATTCGAATTATTAACTAGCACTCTCGGCAACGGCCGTATCACGCTGAGAACACCGGTTCTCGTCCGATCGCCGACGTTAGCAGCGTCGAGCGCAGTCAGTACTTGGGAATACTGCGTGCCGTTTGCTTTTTTCACTTTTGTTTCCTCTTTCAAATTCCACCAGATATGAAAAGAGCAAACATATCTTCTTTTTGTAATTGTTTTATAAAGATTAAAGTTAATTAAATTCAAATTATTAACTTGGGAGGGAGACCACTTAGGAACACTGCGTGCCGTTGGCTTTTTCACTTTTTTTCCTCTTTTAAATATTAATAGATATGAAAAAAGCAAACACGTTTTCTTTTTGTTATTGTTTTAAAATGATTAAGGTTAATTTGTCTCACTTAATTTAAATTCGAATTATTAACTAGCACTCTCGGCAACGGCCATATCACGCTGAAAACACCGGTTCACGTCCGATCACCGAAGTTAAGCAGCGTCGAGCGCATACAGTACTTGGGAATACTGCGTGCCGTTGGCTTTTTCACTTTTGTTTCCTCTTTCAAATTCCACCAGATATGAAAAAGCAAACATATCTTCTTTTTTGTTATTGTTTTATAAAGATGAAAGTTAATTAAATTCAAATTATTAACTAGCACTCTCGGCAACGGCCATATCACACTGAATACACCGATTCTCGTCCGATAACCGAAGTTAAGCAGCGTCGAGCGCATACAGTACTTGGGAATACTGCGTGCCGTTGGCTTTTTCACTTTTGTTTCCTCTTTCAAATTCCACCAGGTATGAAAAAAGCAAACATATCTTCTTTTTTGTTATTGTTTTATAAAGATGAAAGTTAATTAAATTCAAATTATTAACTAGCACTCTCGGCAACGGCCATATCACGCTGAATACACCGGTTCTCGTCCGATAACCGAAGTTAAGCAGCGTCGAGCGCAGTCACTACTTGGGAGGGAGACCACTTAGGAACACTGCGTGCCGTTGGCTTTTTCACTTTTTTTTCCTCTTTTAAATTTTAATAGATATGAAAAAAGCAAACATGTTTTCTTTTTGTTATTGTTTTAAAATGATGAAGGTTAATTTGTCTCACTTAATTTAAATTCGAATTATTAACTAGCACTCTCGGCAACGGCCATATCACGCTGAAAAGACCGGTTCACGTCCGATCACCGAAGTTAAGCAGCGTCGAGCACATACAGTACTTGGGAATACTGCGTGCCGTTTGTTTTTTCACTTTTGTTTCCTCTTTTAAATTCCACCAGATATGAAAAAAGCAAACATATCTTCTTTTTGTTATTGTTTTATAAAGATGAAGGTTAATTAAATTCAAATTATTAACTAGCACTCTCGGCAACGGCCATATCACGCTGAATACACCAGTTCTCGTCCAATAACCAAAGTTAAGCAGCGTCAATTCAATCAATTCAATTCAAAATGTTTATTTTATTTGCATTACAGATACAGTATACCACGGGGCTAAGTCACATTGTGACTTGTAAGCACCGTGCCTATCTGTTTAATTTAATATAACAATTTTAATTTAATCAAATAAAAATAGATTTAACAATGGTGTCTTATAATAAATAATGTTAAAGATTCATGAAAAAACTTAATGTATATATGTTATATCCACTTGGGAGGGCGACCACTTAGGAACACTGCGTGCCGTTAGCTTTTTCACTTTTTTTTCCTCTTTTAAATTCCAATAGATATGAAAAAAGCAAACATATTTTCTTTTTGTTATTGTTTGAAAAAGATGAAGGTTAATTTGTCTCACTTAATTTAAATTCGAATTATTATCTAGTACTTTCGGCAACGGCCATATCACGCTGAGAACACCGGTTCTCGTCCGATCGCCGACGTTAGCAGCGTCGAGCGCAGTCAGTACTTGGGAATACTGCGTGCCGTTTGCTTTTTCACTTTTGTTTCCTCTTTCAAATTCCACCAGATATGAAAAAAGCAAACATATCTTCTTTTTGCTATTGTTTTATAAAGATGAAAGTTAATTAAATTCAAATTATTAACTAGCACTCTCGGCAACGGCCATATCACGCTGAATACACCGATTCTCGTCCGATAACCGAAGTTAAGCAGCGTCGAGCGCATACAGTACTTGGGAATACTGCGTGCCGTTGGCTTTTTCAATTTTGTTTCCTCTTTCAAATTCCACCAGGTATGAAAAAAGCAAACATATCTTCTTTTTTGTTATTGTTTTATAAAGATGAAAGTTAATTAAATTCAAATTATTAACTAGCACTCTCGGCAACGGCCATATCACGCTGAATACACCGGTTCTCGTCCGATAACCGAAGTTAAGCAGCGTCGAGCGCATACAGTACTTGGGAATACTGCGTGCCGTTTGTTTTTTCACTTTTGTTTCCTCTTTTAAATTCCACCAGATATGAAAAAAGCAAACATATCTTCTTTTTGTTATTGTTTTATAAAGATGAAGGTTAATTAAATTCAAATTATTAACTAGCACTCTCGGCAACGGCCATATTACGCTGAATACACCAGTTCTCGTCCGATAACCGAAGTTAAGCAGCGTCGAGCGCAGTCACTACTTGGGAGGGAGACCACTTAGGAACACTGCGTGCCGTTGGCTTTTTCACTTTTTTTTCCTCTTTTAAATTTTAATAGATAAGAAAAAAGCAAACATGTTTTCTTTTTGTTATTGTTTTAAAATGATGAAGGTTAATTTGTCTCACTTAATTTAAATTCGAATTATTAACTAGCACTCTCGGCAACGGCCGTATCACGCTGAGAACACCGGTTCTCGTCCGATCGCCGACGTTAGCAGCGTCGAGCGCAGTCAGTACTTGGGAATACTGCGTGCCGTTTGATTTTTTCACTTTTGTTTCCTCTTTCAAATTCCACCAGATATGAAAAGAGCAAACATATCTTCTTTTTGTAATTGTTTTATAAAGATTAAAGTTAATTAAATTCAAATTATTAACTTGGGAGGGAGACCACTTAGGAACACTGCGTGCCGTTGGCTTTTTCACTTTTTTTCCTCTTTTAAATATTAATAGATATGAAAAAAGCAAACACGTTTTCTTTTTGTTATTGTTTTAAAATGATTAAGGTTAATTTGTCTCACTTAATTTAAATTCGAATTATTAACTAGCACTCTCGGCAACGGCCATATCACGCTGAAAACACCGGTTCACGTCCGATCACCGAAGTTAAGCAGCGTCGAGCGCATACAGTACTTGGGAATACTGCGTGCCGTTGGCTTTTTCACTTTTGTTTCCTCTTTCAAATTCCACCAGATATGAAAAAAGCAAACATATCTTCTTTTTTGTTATTGTTTTATAAAGATGAAAGTTAATTAAATTCAAATTATTAACTAGCACTCTCGGCAACGGCCATATCACACTGAATACACCGATTCTCGTCCGATAACCGAAGTTAAGCAGCGTCGAGCGCATACAGTACTTGGGAATACTGCGTGCCGTTGGCTTTTTCACTTTTGTTTCCTCTTTCAAATTCCACCAGGTATGAAAAAAGCAAACATATCTTCTTTTTTGTTATTGTTTTATAAAGATGAAAGTTAATTAAATTCAAATTATTAACTAGCACTCTCGGCAACGGCCATATCACGCTGAATACACCGGTTCTCGTCCGATAACCGAAGTTAAGCAGCGTCGAGCGCAGTCACTACTTGGGAGGGAGACCACTTAGGAACACTGCGTGCCGTTGGCTTTTTCACTTTTTTTTCCTCTTTTAAATTTTAATAGATATGAAAAAAGCAAACATGTTTTCTTTTTGTTATTGTTTTAAAATGATGAAGGTTAATTTGTCTCACTTAATTTAAATTCGAATTATTAACTAGCACTCTCGGCAACGGCCATATCACGCTGAAAAGACCGGTTCACGTCCGATCACCGAAGTTAAGCAGCGTCGAGCACATACAGTACTTGGGAATACTGCGTGCCGTTTGTTTTTTCACTTTTGTTTCCTCTTTTAAATTCCACCAGATATGAAAAAAGCAAACATATCTTCTTTTTGTTATTGTTTTATAAAGATGAAGGTTAATTAAATTCAAATTATTAACTAGCACTCTCGGCAACGGCCATATCACGCTGAATACACCAGTTCTCGTCCAATAACCAAAGTTAAGCAGCGTCAATTCAATCAATTCAATTCAAAATGTTTATTTTATTTGCATTACAGATACAGTATACCACGGGGCTAAGTCACATTGTGACTTGTAAGCACCGTGCCTATCTGTTTAATTTAATATAACAATTTTAATTTAATCAAATAAAAATAGATTTAACAATGGTGTCTTATAATAAATAATGTTAAAGATTCATGAAAAAACTTAATGTATATATGTTATATCCACTTGGGAGGGCGACCACTTAGGAACACTGCGTGCCGTTAGCTTTTTCACTTTTTTTTCCTCTTTTAAATTCCAATAGATATGAAAAAAGCAAACATATTTTCTTTTTGTTATTGTTTGAAAAAGATGAAGGTTAATTTGTCTCACTTAATTTAAATTCGAATTATTATCTAGTACTTTCGGCAACGGCCATATCACGCTGAGAACACCGGTTCTCGTCCGATCGCCGACGTTAGCAGCGTCGAGCGCAGTCAGTACTTGGGAATACTGCGTGCCGTTTGCTTTTTCACTTTTGTTTCCTCTTTCAAATTCCACCAGATATGAAAAAAGCAAACATATCTTCTTTTTGCTATTGTTTTATAAAGATGAAAGTTAATTAAATTCAAATTATTAACTAGCACTCTCGGCAACGGCCATATCACGCTGAATACACCGATTCTCGTCCGATAACCGAAGTTAAGCAGCGTCGAGCGCATACAGTACTTGGGAATACTGCGTGCCGTTGGCTTTTTCAATTTTGTTTCCTCTTTCAAATTCCACCAGGTATGAAAAAAGCAAACATATCTTCTTTTTTGTTATTGTTTTATAAAGATGAAAGTTAATTAAATTCAAATTATTAACTAGCACTCTCGGCAACGGCCATATCACGCTGAATACACCGGTTCTCGTCCGATAACCGAAGTTAAGCAGCGTCGAGCGCATACAGTACTTGGGAATACTGCGTGCCGTTTGTTTTTTCACTTTTGTTTCCTCTTTTAAATTCCACCAGATATGAAAAAAGCAAACATATCTTCTTTTTGTTATTGTTTTATAAAGATGAAGGTTAATTAAATTCAAATTATTAACTAGCACTCTCGGCAACGGCCATATTATGCTGAATACACCAGTTCTCGTCCGATAACCGAAGTTAAGCAGCGTCGAGCGCAGTCACTACTTGGGAGGGAGACCACTTAGGAACACTGCGTGCCGTTGGCTTTTTCACTTTTTTTTCCTCTTTTAAATTTTAATAGATAAGAAAAAAGCAAACATGTTTTCTTTTTGTTATTGTTTTAAAATGATGAAGGTTAATTTGTCTCACTTAATTTAAATTCGAATTATTAACTAGCACTCTCGGCAACGGCCGTATCACGCTGAGAACACCGGTTCTTGTCCGATCGCCGACGTTAGCAGCGTCGAGCGCAGTCAGTACTTGGGAATACTGCGTGCCGTTTGATTTTTTCACTTTTGTTTCCTCTTTCAAATTCCACCAGATATGAAAAGAGCAAACATATCTTCTTTTTGTAATTGTTTTATAAAGATTAAAGTTAATTAAATTCAAATTATTAACTTGGGAGGGAGACCACTTAGGAACACTGCGTGCCGTTGGCTTTTTCACTTTTTTTCCTCTTTTAAATATTAATAGATATGAAAAAAGCAAACACGTTTTCTTTTTGTTATTGTTTTAAAATGATTAAGGTTAATTTGTCTCACTTAATTTAAATTCGAATTATTAACTAGCACTCTCGGCAACGGCCATATCACGCTGAAAACACCGGTTCACGTCCGATCACCGAAGTTAAGCAGCGTCGAGCGCATACAGTACTTGGGAATACTGCGTGCCGTTGGCTTTTTCACTTTTGTTTCCTCTTTCAAATTCCACCAGATATGAAAAAAGCAAACATATCTTCTTTTTTGTTATTGTTTTATAAAGATGAAAGTTAATTAAATTCAAATTATTAACTAGCACTCTCGGCAACGGCCATATCACACTGAATACACCGATTCTCGTCCGATAACCGAAGTTAAGCAGCGTCGAGCGCATACAGTACTTGGGAATACTGCGTGCCGTTGGCTTTTTCACTTTTGTTTCCTCTTTCAAATTCCACCAGGTATGAAAAAAGCAAACATATCTTCTTTTTTGTTATTGTTTTATAAAGATGAAAGTTAATTAAATTCAAATTATTAACTAGCACTCTCGGCAACGGCCATATCACGCTGAATACACCGGTTCTCGTCCGATAACCGAAGTTAAGCAGCGTCGAGCGCAGTCACTACTTGGGAGGGAGACCACTTAGGAACACTGCGTGCCGTTGGCTTTTTCACTTTTTTTTCCTCTTTTAAATTTTAATAGATATGAAAAAAGCAAACATGTTTTCTTTTTGTTATTGTTTTAAAATGATGAAGGTTAATTTGTCTCACTTAATTTAAATTCGAATTATTAACTAGCACTCTCGACAACGGCCATATCACGCTGAGAACACAGGTTCTCGTCCGATCGCCGACGTTAGCAGCGTCGAGCGCAGTCAGTACTTGGGAATACTGCGTGCCGTTGGCTTTTTCACTTTTGTTTCCTCTTTTAAATTCCACCCGATATGAAAAAAGCAAACATATCTTCTTTTTGTTATTGTTTTATAAAGATGAAAGTTAATTAAATTAAAATTATTAACTAGCAATCTCGGCAACGGCCATATTACGCTGAATACACCGGTTCTCGTCCGATAACCGAAGTTAAGCAGCGTCGAGCGCAGTCACTACTTGGGAGGGAGACCACTTAGGAACACTGCGTGCCGTTGGCTTTTTCACTTTTTTTTCCTCTTTTAAATTTTAATAGATAAGAAAAAAGCAAACATGTTTTCTTTTTGTTATTGTTTTAAAATGATGAAGGTTAATTTGTCTCACTTAATTTAAATTCGAATTATTAACTAGCACTCTCGGCAACGGCCATATCACGCTGAGAACACCGGTTCTCGTCCGATCGCCGACGTTAGCAGCGTCGAGCGCAGTCAGTACTTGGGAATACTGCGTGCCGTTTGCTTTTTTCACTTTTGTTTCCTCTTTCAAATTCCACCAGATATGAAAAGAGCAAACATATCTTATTTTTGTAATTGTTTTATAAAGATGAAAGTTAATTAAATTCAAATTATTAACTAGCACTCTCGGCAATGGCCATATGTCGCTGAATACACCGTTTCTCGTCCGATAACCGAAGTTAAGCAGCGTCGAGCGCAGTCAGTACTTGGGAGGGCGACCACTTAGGAACACTTCGTGCCGTAAGCTTTTTCACTTTTTTTTCCTCTTTTAAATTCCAATAGATATGAAAAAAGCAAACATATTTTCTTTTTGTTATTGTTTGAAAAAGATGAAGGTTAATTTGTCTCACTTAATTTAAATTCGAATTATTATCTAGCACTCTCGGCAACGGCCATATCACGCTGAAAACACCGGTTCACGTCCGATCACCGAAGTAAAGCAGCGTCGAGCGCATACAGTACTTGGGAATACTGCGTGCCGTTTGCTTTTTCACTTTTGTTTCCTCTTTTAAATTCCACCAGATATGAAAAAAGCAAACATATCTTCTTTTTGTTATTGTTTTATAAAGATGAAGGTTAATTTGTCTCACTTAATTTAAATTCCAATTATTATCTAGCACTCTCGGCAACGGCCATATCACGCTGAGAACACCGGTTCTCGTCCGATCGCCGACGTTAGCAGCGTCGAGCGCAGTCAGTACTTGGGAATACTGCGTGCCGTTTGCTTTTTTCACTCTTGTTTCCTCTTTCAAATTCCACCAGATATGAAAAAAGCCAAACAAATTTTCTTTTAGTTATTGTTTTATAAAGATGAAAGTTAATTAAATTCAAATTATTAACTAGCACTCTCGGCAACGGCCATATCACGCTGAATACACCGGTTCTCGTCAGATAACCGAAGTTAAGCAGCGTCGAGCGCAGTCACAACTTGGGAGGGAGACCACTTAGGAACACTGCGTGCCGTTGGCTTTTTCACTTTTTTTTCCTCTTTTAAATTTTAATAGATATGAAAAAAGCAAACATGTTTTCTTTTTGTTATTGTTTTAAAATGATGAAGGTTAATTTGTCTCACTTAATTTAAATTCGAATTATTAACTAGCACTCTCGGCAACGGCCATATCACGCTGAAAACACCGGTTCACGTCCGATCACCGAAGTAAAGCAGCGTCGTGCGCATACAGTACTTGGAAACACAGCGTGCCGTTTGGTTTTTCACTTTTGTTTCCTCTTTTAAATTCCACCAGATATGAAAAAAGCAAACATATCTTCTTTTTGTTATTGTTTTATAAAGATGAAGGTTAATTTGTCTCACTTAATTTAAATTCGAATTATTATCTAGCACTCTCGGCAACGGCCATATCACGCTGAGAACACCGGTTCTCGTCCGATCGCCGACGTTAGCAGCGTCAAGCGCAGTCAGTACTTGGGAATACTGCGTGCCGTTTGCTTTTTTCACTCTTGTTTCCTCTTTCAAATTCCACCAGATATGAAAAAACCAAACAAATTTTCTTTTAGTTATTGTTTTATAAAGATGAAAGTTAATTAAATTCAAATTATTAACTAGCACTCTCGGCAACGTCCATATCACGCTGCATACACCGGTTCTCGTCAGATAACCGAAGTTAAGCAGCGTCGAGCGCAGTCACAACTTGGGAGGGAGACCACTTAGGAACACTGCGTGCCGTTGGCTTTTTCACTTTTTTTTCCTCTTTTAAATTTTAATAGATATGAAAAAAGCAAACATGTTTTCTTTTTGTTATTGTTTTAAAATGATGAAGGTTAATTTGTCTCACTTAATTTAAATTCGAATTATTAACTAGCACTCTCGGCAACGGCCATATCACGCTGAAAACACCGGTTCACGTCCGATCACCGAAGTAAAGCAGCGTCGTGCGCATACAGTACTTGGAAACACAGCGTGCCGTTTGGTTTTTCACTTTTGTTTCCTCTTTTAAATTCCACCAGATATGAAAAAAGCAAACATATCTTCTTTTTGTTATTGTTTTATAAAGATGAAGGTTAATTTGTCTCACTTAATTTAAATTCGAATTATTATCTAGCACTCTCGGAAACGGCCATATCACGCTGAGAACACCGGTTCTCGTCCGATCGCCGACGTTAGCAGCGTCGAGCGCAGTCAGTACTTGGGAATACTGCGTGCCGTTTGCTTTTTTCACTCTTGTTTCCTCTTTCAAATTCCACCAGATATGAAAAAAGCAAACAAATTTTCTTTTAGTTATTGTTTTATAAAGATGAAAGTTAATTAAATTCAAATTATTAACTAGCACTCTCGGCAACGGCCATATCACGCTGAATACACCGGTTCTCGTCAGATAACCGAAGTTAAGCAGCGTCGAGCGCAGTCACAACTTGGGAGGGAGACCACTTAGGAACACTGCGTGCCGTTGGCTTTTTCACTTTTTTTTCCTCTTTTAAATTTTAATAGATATGAAAAAAGCAAACAGGTTTTCTTTTTGTTATTGTTTTAAAATGATGAAGGTTAATTTGTCTCACTTAATTTAAATTCGAATTATTAACTAGCACTCTCGGCAACGGCCATATCACGCTGAAAACACCGGTTCACGTCCGATCACCGAAGTAAAGCAGCGTCGTGCGCATACAGTACTTGGAAACACAGCGTGCCGTTTGGTTTTTCACTTTTGTTTCCTCTTTTAAATTCCACCAGATATGAAAAAAGCAAACATATCTTCTTTTTGTTATTGTTTTATAAAGATGAAGGTTAATTTGTCTCACTTAATTTAAATTCGAATTATTATCTAGCACTCTCGGAAACGGCCATATCACGCTGAGAACACCGGTTCTCGTCCGATCGCCGACGTTAGCAGCGTCGAGCGCAGTCAGTACTTGGGAATACTGCGTGCCGTTTGCTTTTTTCACTCTTGTTTCCTCTTTCAAATTCCACCAGATATGAAAAAAGCAAACAAATTTTCTTTTAGTTATTGTTTTATAAAGATGAAAGTTAATTAAATTCAAATTATTAACTAGCACTCTCGGCAACGGCCATATCACGCTGAATACACCGGTTCTCGTCAGATAACCGAAGTTAAGCAGCGTCGAGCGCAGTCACAACTTGGGAGGGAGACCACTTAGGAACACTGCGTGCCGTTGGCTTTTTCACTTTTTTTTCCTCTTTTAAATTTTAATAGATATGAAAAAAGCAAACATGTTTTCTTTTTGTTATTGTTTTAAAATGATGAAGGTTAATTTGTCTCACTTAATTTAAATTCGAATTATTAACTAGCACTCTCGGCAACGGCCATATCACGCTGAAAACACCGGTTCACGTCCGATCACCGAAGTAAAGCAGCGTCGTGCGCATACCGTACTTGGGAATACAGCGTGCCGTTTGCTTTTTCACTTTTGTTTCCTTTTTTAAATTCCACCAGATATGAAAAAAGCAAACATATCTTCTTTTTGTTATTGTTTTATAAAGATGAAGGTTAATTAAATTCGAATTATTAACTAGCACTCTCGGCAACGGCCATATCACGCTGAAAAGACCGGTTCACGTCCGATCGCCGACGTTAGCAGCGTCGAGCGCAGTCAGTACTTGGGAATACTGCGTGCCGTTTGCTTTTTCACTTTTGTTTCCTCTTTCAAATTCCACCAGATATGAAAAAAGCAAACATATCTTCTTTTTGCTATTGTTTTATAAAGATGAAAGTTAATTAAATTCAAATTATTAACTAGCACTCTCGGCAACGGCCATATCACGCTGAATACACCGGTTCTCGTCCGATAACCGAAGTTAAGCAGAGTTGAGCGCAGTCACTATTTGGGAGGGAGACCACTTAGGAACACTGCGTGCCGTTGGCTTTTTCACTTTTTTTTCCTCTTTTAAATTTTAATAGATATGAAAAAAGCAAACATGTTTTCTTTTTGTTATTGTTTTAAAATGATGAAGGTTAATTTGTCTCACTTAATTTAAATTCGAATTATTAACTAGCACTCTCGACAACGGCCATATCACGCTGAGAACACAGGTTCTCGTCCGATCGCCGACGTTAGCAGCGTCGAGCGCAGTCAGTACTTGGGAATACTGCGTGCCGTTGGCTTTTTCACTTTTGTTTCCTCTTTTAAATTCCACCCGATATGAAAAAAGCAAACATATCTTCTTTTTGTTATTGTTTTATAAAGATGAAAGTTAATTAAATTAAAATTATTAACTAGCACTCTCGGCAACGGCCATATTACGCTGAATACACCGGTTCTCGTCCGATAACCGAAGTTAAGCAGCGTCGAGCGCAGTCACTACTTGGGAGGGAGACCACTTAGGAACACTGCGTGCCGTTGGCTTTTTCACTTTTTTTTCCTCTTTAAAATTTTAATAGATAAGAAAAAAGCAAACATGTTTTCTTTTTGTTATTGTTTTAAAATGATGAAGGTTAATTTGTCTCACTTAATTTAAATTCGAATTATTAACCAGCACTCTCAGCAACGGCCATATCACGCTGAAAACACCGGTTCACGTCCGATCACCGAAAATAAGCAGCGTCGAGCGCATACAGTACTTGGGAATACTGCGTGCCGTTTGTTTTTTCACTTTTGTTTCCTCTTTTAAATTCCACCAGATATGAAAAAAGCAAACATATCTTCTTTTTGTTATTGTTTTATAAAGATGAAGGTTAATGAAATTCAAATTATTAACTAGCACTCTCGGCAACGGCCATATCACGCTGAATACACCAGTTCTCGTCCGATAACCAAAGTTAAGCAGCGTCGAGCGCAGTCAATACTTGGGAGGGCGACCACTTAGGAACACTGCGTGCCGTTAGCTTTTTCACTTTTTTTTCCTCTTTTAAATTCCAATAGATATGAAAAAAGCAAACATATTTTCTTTTTGTTATTGTTTGAAAAAGATGAAGGTTAATTTGTCTCACTTAATTTAAATTCGAATTATTATCTAGCACTTTCGGCAACGGCCATATCACGCTGAGAACACCGGTTCTCGTCCGATCGCCGACGTTAGCAGCGTCGAGCGCAGTCAGTACTTGGGAATACTGCGTGCCGTTTGCTTTTTCACTTTTGTTTCCTCTTTCAAATTCCACCAGATATGAAAAAAGCAAACATATCTTCTTTTTGCTATTGTTTTATAAAGATGAAAGTTAATTAAATTCAAATTATTAACTAGCACTCTCGGCAACGGCCATATCACGCTGAATACACCGATTCTCGTCCGATAACCGAAGTTAAGCAGCGTCGAGCGCATACAGTACTTGGGAATACTGCGTGCCGTTGGCTTTTTCACTTTTGTTTCCTCTTTCAAATTCCACCAGGTATGAAAAAAGCAAACAAATCTTCTTTTAGTTATTGTTTTATAAAGATGAAAGTTAATTAAATTCAAATTATTAACTAGCACTCTCGGCAACGGCCATATCACGCTGAATACACCGGTTCTCGTCCGATAACCGAAGTTAAGCAGCGTCGAGCGCAGTCATTACTTGGGAGGGAGACCACTTAGGAACACTGCGTGCCGTTGGCTTTTTCACTTTTTTTTCCTCTTTTAAATTTTAATAGATATGAAAAAAGCAAACACGTTTTCTTTTTGTTATTGTTTTAAAATGATGAAGGTTAATTTGTCTCACTTAATTTAAATTCGAATTATTAACTAGGACTCTCGGCAACGGCCATATCACGCTGAAAACACCGGTTCACGTCCGATCACCGAAGTAAAGCAGCGTCGAGCGCATACAGTACTTGGGAATACTGCGTGCCGTTTGCTTTTTCACTTTTGTTTCCTCTTTTAAATTCCACCAGATATGAAAAAAGCAAACATATCTTCTGTTTGTTATTGTTTTATAAAGATGAAGGTTAATTAAATTCAAATTATTAACCAGCACTCTCGGCAACGGCCATATCACGCTGAATACACCGGTTCTCGTCCGATAACCGAAGTTAAGCAGCGTCGAGCGCAGTCAGTACTTGGGAGGGCGACCACTTACGAACACTGCTTGCCGTTAACTTTTTCACTTTTTTTTCCTCTTTTAAATTCCAATAGATATGAAAAAAGCAAACATATTTTCTTTTTGTTATTGTTTGAAAAAGATGAAGGTTAATTTGTCTCACTTAATTTAAATTCGAATTATTATCTAGCACTCTCGGCAACGGCCATATCACGCTGAGAACACCGGATCTCGTCCGATCGCCGACGTTAGCAGCGTCGAGCGCAGTCAGTACTTGGGAATACTGCGTGCCGTTTGCTTTTTTCACTTTTGTTTCCTCTTTCAAATTCCACCAGATATGAAAAAAGCAAACAAATCTTCTTTTAGTTATTGTTTTATAAAGATGAAAGTTAATTAAATTCAAATTATTAACTAGCACTCTCGGCAACGGCCATATCACGCTGAATACACCGGTTCTCGTCCGATAACCGAAGTTAAGCAGCGTCGAGCGCAGTCAGTACTTGGGAGGGCGACCACTTAGGAACACTGCGTGCCGTAAGCTTTTTCACTTTTTTTCCTCTTTTAAATTCCAATAGATATGAAAAAAGCAAACATATTTTCTTTCTGTTATTGTTTGAAAAAGATGAAGGTTAATTTGTCTCACTTAATTTAAATTCGAATTATTATCTAGCACTCTCGGCAACGGCCATATCACGCTGAGAACACCGGTTCTCGTCCGATCGCCGACGTTAGCACCGTCGAGCGCAGTCAGTACTTGGGAATACTGCGTGCCGACTGCTTCTTCACTTTTGTTTCCTCTTTCAAATTCCACCAGATATGAAAAGAGCAAACATATCTTCTTTTTGTAATTGTTTTATAAAGATGAAAGTTAATTAAATTCAAATTATTAACTAGCGCTCTCGGCAACGGCCATATCACGCTGTGTACACCGATTCTCGTCCGAATACCGAAGTTAAGCAGCGTCGAGCGCAGTCATTACTTGGGAGGGAGACCACTTAGGAACACTGCGTGCCGTTGGCTTTTTCACTTTTTTTCCTCTTTTAAATTTTAATAGATATGAAAAAAGCAAACACGTTTTCTTTTTGTTATTGTTTTAAAATGATGAAGGTTAATTTGTCTCACTTAATTTAAATTCGAATTATTAACTAGCACTCTCGGCAACGGCCATATCACGCTGAAAACACCGGTTCACGTCCGATCACCGAAGTTAAGCAGCGTCGAGCGCATACAGTACTTGGGAATACTGCGTGCCGTTGGCTTTTTCACTTTTGTTTCCTCTTTCAAATTCCACCAGATATGAAAAAAGCAAACATATCTTCTTTTTTGTTATTGTTTTATAAAGATGAAAGTTAATTAAATTCAAATTATTAACTAGCACTCTCGGCAACGGCCATATCACGCTGAATACACCGGTTCTCGTCCGATAACCGAAGTTAAGCAGCGTCGAGCGCAGTCACTACTTGGGAGGGAGACCACTTAGGAACACTGCGTGCCGTTTCCTTTTTCACTTTTTTTTCCTCTTTTAAATTTTAATAGATATGAAAAAAGCAAACATGTTTTCTTTTTGTTATTGTTTTAAAATGATGAAGGTTAATTTGTCTCACTTAATTTAAATTCGAATTATTAACTAGCACTCTCGACAACGGCCATATCACGCTGAGAACACAGGTTCTCGTCCGATCGCCGACGTTAGCAGCGTCGAGCGCAGTCAGTACTTGGGAATACTGCGTGCCGTTGGCTTTTTCACTTTTGTTTCCTCTTTTAAATTCCACCCGATATGAAAAAAGCAAACATATCTTCTTTTTGTTATTGTTTTATAAAGATGAAAGTTAATTAAATTAAAATTATTAACTAGCACTCTCGGCAACGGCCATATTACGCTGAATACACCGGTTCTCGTCCGATAACCGAAGTTAAGCAGCGTCGAGCGCAGTCACTACTTGGGAGGGAGACCACTTAGGAACACTGCGTGCCGTTGGCTTTTTCACTTTTTTTTCCTCTTTTAAATTTTAATAGATAAGAAAAAAGCAAACACGTTTTCTTTTTGTTATTGTTTTAAAATGATGAAGGTTAATTTGTCTCACTTAATTTAAATTCGAATTATTATCTAGCACTCTCGGCAACGGCCATATCACGCTGAGAACACCGGTTCTCGTCCGATCGCCGACGTTAGCACCGTCGAGCGCAGTCAGTACTTGGGAATACTGCGTGCCGATTGCTTCTTCACTTTTGTTTCCTCTTTCAAATTCCACCAGATATGAAAAGAGCAAACATATCTTCTTTTTGTAATTGTTTTATAAAGATGAAAGTTAATTAAATTCAAATTATTAACTAGCGCTCTCGGCAACGGCCATATCACGCTGTGTACACCGATTCTCGTCCGAATACCGAAGTTAAGCAGCGTCGAGCGCAGTCATTACTTGGTAGGGAGACCACTTAGGAACACTGCGTGCCGTTGGCTTTTTCACTTTTTTTCCTCTTTTAAATTTTAATAGATATGAAAAAAGCAAACACGTTTTCTTTTTGTTATTGTTTTAAAATGATGAAGGTTAATTTGTCTCACTTAATTTAAATTCGAATTATTAACTAGCACTCTCGGCAACGGCCATATCACGCTGAAAACACCGGTTCACGTCCGATCACCGAAGTTAAGCAGCGTCGAGCGCACACAGTACTTGGGAATACTGCGTGCCGTTGGCTTTTTCACTTTTGTTTCCTCTTTCAAATTCCACCAGATATGAAAAAAGCAAACATATCTTCTTTTTTGTTATTGTTTTATAAAGATGAAAGTTAATTAAATTCAAATTATTAACTAGCCCTCTCGGCAACGGCCATATCACGCTGAATACACCGGTTCTCGTCCGATAACCGAAGTTAAGCAGCGTCGAGCGCAGTCACTACTTGGGAGGGAGACCACTTAGGAACACTGCGTGCCGTTGGCTTTTTCACTTTTTTTTCCTCTTTTAAATTTTAATAGATATGAAAAAAGCAAACATGTTTTCTTTTTGTTATTGTTTTAAAATGATGAAGGTTAATTTGTCTCACTTAATTTAAATTCGAATTATTAACTAGCACTCTCGACAACGGCCATATCACGCTGAGAACACAGGTTCTCGTCCGATCGCCGACGTTAGCAGCGTCGAGCGCAGTCAGTACTTGGGAATACTGCGTGCCGTTGGCTTTTTCACTTTTGTTTCCTCTTTTAAATTCCACCCGATATGAAAAAAGCAAGCATATCTTCTTTTTGTTATTGTTTTATAAAGATGAAAGTTAATTAAATTAAAATTATTAACTAGCACTCTCGGCAACGGCCATATTACGCTGAATACACCGGTTCTCGTCCGATAACCGAAGTTAAGCAGCGTCGAGCGCAGTCACTACTTGGGAGGGAGACCACTTAGGAACACTGCGTGCCGTTGGCTTTTTCACTTTTTTTTCCTCTTTTAAATTTTAATAGATAAGAAAAAAGCAAACACGTTTTCTTTTTGTTATTGTTTTAAAATGATGAAGGTTAATTTTTCTCACTTAATTTAAATTCGAATTATTATCTAGCACTCTCGGCAACGGCCATATCACGCTGAGAACACCGGTTCTCGTCCGATCGCCGACGTTAGCACCGTCGAGCGCAGTCAGTACTTGGGAATACTGCGTGCCGATTGCTTCTTCACTTTTGTTTCCTCTTTCAAATTCCACCAGATATGAAAAGAGCAAACATATCTTCTTTTTGTAATTGTTTTATAAAGATGAAAGTTAATTAAATTCAAATTATTAACTAGCGCTCTCGGCAACGGCCATATCACGCTGTGTACACCGATTCTCGTCCGAATACCGAAGTTAAGCAGCGTCGAGCGCAGTTATTACTTGGGAGGGAGACCACTTAGGAACACTGCGTGCCGTTGGCTTTTTCACTTTTTTTCCTCTTTTAAATTTTAATAGATATGAAAAAAGCAAACACGTTTTCTTTTTGTTATTGTTTTAAAATGATGAAGGTTAATTTGTCTCACTTAATTTAAATTCGAATTATTAACTAGCACTCTCGACAACGGCCATATCACGCTGAGAACACAGGTTCTCGTCCGATCGCCGACGTTAGCAGCGTCGAGCGCAGTCAGTACTTGGGAATACTGCGTGCCGTTGGCTTTTTCACTTTTGTTTCCTCTTTTAAATTCCACCCGATATGAAAAAAGCAAGCATATCTTCTTTTTGTTATTGTTTTATAAAGATGAAAGTTAATTAAATTAAAATTATTAACTAGCACTCTCGGCAACGGCCATATTACGCTGAATACACCGGTTCTCGTCCGATAACCGAAGTTAAGCAGCGTCGAGCGCAGTCACTACTTGGGAGGGAGACCACTTAGGAACACTGCGTGCCGTTGGCTTTTTCACTTTTTTTTCCTCTTTTAAATTTTAATAGATAAGAAAAAAGCAAACACGTTTTCTTTTTGTTATTGTTTTAAAATGATGAAGGTTAATTTTTCTCACTTAATTTAAATTCGAATTATTATCTAGCACTCTCGGCAACGGCCATATCACGCTGAGAACACCGGTTCTCGTCCGATCGCCGACGTTAGCACCGTCGAGCGCAGTCAGTACTTGGGAATACTGCGTGCCGATTGCTTCTTCACTTTTGTTTCCTCTTTCAAATTCCACCAGATATGAAAAGAGCAAACATATCTTCTTTTTGTAATTGTTTTATAAAGATGAAAGTTAATTAAATTCAAATTATTAACTAGCGCTCTCGGCAACGGCCATATCACGCTGTGTACACCGATTCTCGTCCGAATACCGAAGTTAAGCAGCGTCGAGCGCAGTTATTACTTGGGAGGGAGACCACTTAGGAACACTGCGTGCCGTTGGCTTTTTCACTTTTTTTCCTCTTTTAAATTTTAATAGATATGAAAAAAGCAAACACGTTTTCTTTTTGTTATTGTTTTAAAATGATGAAGGTTAATTTGTCTCACTTAATTTAAATTCGAATTATTAACTAGCACTCTCGGCAACGGCCATATCACGCTGAAAACACCGGTTCACGTCCGATCACCGAAGTTAAGCAGCGTCGAGCGCATACAGTACTTGGGAATACTGCGTGCCGTTGGCTTTTTCACTTTTGTTTCCTCTTTCAAATTCCACCAGATATGAAAAAAAAAAACATATCTTCTTTTTTGTTATTGTTTTATAAAGATGAAAGTTAATTAAATTCAAATTATTAACTAGCACTCTCGGCAACGGCCATATCACGCTGAATACACCGGTTCTCGTCCGATAACCGAAGTTAAGCAGCGTCGTGCGCAGTCACTACTTGGGAGGGAGACCACTTAGGAACACTGCGTGCCGTTGGCTTTTTCACTTTTTTTTCCTCTTTTAAATTTTAATAGATATGAAAAAAGCAAACATGTTTTCTTTTTGTTATTGTTTTAAAATGATGAAGGTTAATTTGTCTCACTTAATTTAAATTCGAATTATTAACTAGCACTCTCGACAACGGCCATATCACGCTGAGAACACAGGTTCTCGTCCGATCGCCGACGTTAGCAGCGTCGAGCGCAGTCAGTACTTGGGAATACTGCGTGCCGTTGGCTTTTTCACTTTTGTTTCCTCTTTTAAATTCCACCCGATATGAAAAAAGCAAACATATCTTCTTTTTGTTATTGTTTTATAAAGATGAAAGTTAATTAAATTAAAATTATTAACTAGCACTCTCGGCAACGGCCATATTACGCTGAATACACCGGTTCTCGTCCGATAACCGAAGTTAAGCAGCGTCGAGCGCAGTCACTAGTTGGGAGGGAGACCACTTAGGAACACTGCGTGCCGTTGGCTTTTTCACTTTTTTTTCCTCTTTTAAATTTTAATAGATAAGAAAAAAGCAAACATGTTTTCTTTTTGTTATTGTTTTAAAATGATGAAGGTTAATTTGTCTCACTTAATTTAAATTCGAATTATTAACTAGCACTCTCGGCAACGGCCATATCACGCTGAAAACACCGGTTCAAGTCCGATCACCGAAGTAAAGCAGCGTCGAGCGCATACAGTACTTGGGAATACAGCGTGCCGTTTGCTTTTTCACTTTTGTTTCCTCTTTTAAATTCCACCAGATATGAAAAAAGCAAACATATCTTCTTTTTGTTATTGTTTTATAAAGATGAAGGTTAATTAAATTCAAATTATTAACTAGCACTCTCGACAACGGCCATATCACGCTGAATACACCGGTTCTCGTCAGATAACCGAAGTTAAGCAGCGTCGAGCGCAGTCACTACTTGGGAGGGAGACCACTTAGGAACACTGCGTACCGTTGGCTTTTTCACTTTTTTTTCCTCTTTTAAATTTTAATAGATATGAAAAAAGCAAACATGTTTTCTTTTTGTTATTGTTTTAAAATGATGAAGGTTAATTTGTCTCACTTAATTTAAATTCGAATTATTAACTAGCACTCTCGGCAACGGCCATATCACGCTGAATACACCGGTTCTCGTCCGATAACCGAAGTTAAGCAGCGTCGAGCGCAGTCAGTACTTGGGAGGGCGACCACTTAGGAACACTGCGTGCCGTTAGCTTTTTCACTTTTTTTTTCTCTTTTAAATTCCAATAGATATGAAAAAAGCAAACATATTTTCTTTTTGTTATTGTTTGAAAAAGATGAAGGTTAATTTGTCTCACTTAATTTAAATTCGAATTATTATCTAGCACTCTCGGCAACGGCCATATCACGCTGAGAACACCGGTTCTCGTCCGATCGCCGACGTTAGCAGCGTCGAGCGCAGTCAGTACTTGGGAATACTGCGTGCCGTTTGCTTTTTCACTTTTTTTCCTCTTTTAAATTCCAATAGATATGAAAAAAGCAAACATATTTTCTTTTTGTTATTGTTTGAAAAAGATGAAGGTTAATTTGTCTCACTTAATTTAAATTCGAATTATTATCTAGCACTCTCGGAAACGGCCATATCACGCTGAGAACACCGGTTCTCGTCCGATCGCCGACGTTAGCAGCGTCGAGCGCAGTCAGTACTTGGGAATACTGCGTGCCGTTTGCTTTTTTCACTCTTGTTTCCTCTTTCAAATTCCACCAGATATGAAAAAAGCAAACAAATCTTCTTTTAGTTATTGTTTTATAAAGATGAAAGTTAATTAAATTCTTCATTACTTTTTGTCTCTTTTATTGTTAGAAGGTTACTTTTGATTTTTGAAAATAAACTTTGCAGGCTCGTAACTCTGTTTCTACTGGATTTACGGGGATGTCTTTTGAGTATGTTATAGACCAATTTGTCCCCCATCTAGCCATACTAAGAATTAGGGCTACGACAAACAGTAGTCGAGTAATTAAGCTAATCGTAAACAAACAAACCCCTCCATAGGAAATACATTAGACTAAATTCTGGAGGCTTGTAACTCTGGTTCTACCAGAGATACGGGGATGTAAATAATGTGACCTTGACACAAATGTTCGGATAATTATAAAGGTCTTTGCATGTTCCAAGCAAAAAAAAAAACTTCGCAGTTTCAAACCTGTGGCCTTCCGGGAGTGAGGCGGATGCGATAACCGCTACACTAAAGATATGTTATTATTTTTAAGCGAAAGAACAGGGTCAAGTAGTTAAGCAATACGTGAACAAACAAACCCCTCCATAGAAAATGCATTAGACTCTACTTTGCAGGCTCGTAACTCTGTTTCTACTGGAGATACGGCGAGGTCCTTTGAGTATGTTATATTCCAATTTGTCCCCCATCTAACCATACTAAAAACATTGAGCTACGAAAAACAGGGGCCGAATAATTAAGCTAAACGTAAACAAACAACCCGTCCAAAGGAAATGCATTAGACTATGCTTTGCAGGCCCATAACTCTGTGTTTACTAGAGATACGGGGATGTCCTTAGGATATGTTATAGTCCAAATTGTCCCCCATCTAACCATACTAAAAACATTGAGCTACGACAAACAAGGGCCGAGATATTAAGCAAAATGTTCGTCAACTTTGGTATCGTCTCACTTATTTTTATTATGTTACTTATGATTTTTGCACTAAACTTTGGAGGCTCATAACTCTTGTTCTACAAGAGATACTGGGATTTTCTTTGGATATGTTATAGTACTCTTTGCTCCCCATACAAGGATACTTTAAACTTGAGGCTACCTCAATATCGTCGTCAACTTATTTTTTGTCTCACTTATTGTTAGAAGGTTACTTTTGATTTTTGAAAATAAACTTTGCAGGCTCGTAACTCTGGTTCTACCAGAGATACGGGGATGTAAATAATGTGACCTTGACACAAATGTTCGGATAATTATAAAGGTCTTTGCATGTTCCAAGCAAAAAAAAACCTCGCGGTTTCGAACCTTTGGCCTTCCGGGAGTGAGGCGGATGCGATAACCGCTACACTAAAGATATGTTATTATTTTTAATCGAAAGAACAGGGTCAAGTAATTAAGCAATACGTGAACAAACAAACCCCTCCATAGAAAATGCATTAGACTATACTTTGCAGGCTCGTAACTCTGTTTCTACTGGAGATACGGGGATGTCCTTTGAGTATGTTATAGTCCAATTTGTCCCCCATCTAACCATACTAAAAACATTGAGCTACGACAAACAGTAGTCGAGTAATTAAGCTAATCGTAAACAAACAAACCCCTCCATAGGAAATGCATTAGACTATACTTTGCAGGCCCATAACTCTGTGTCTACTAGAGATACGGGGATGTCCTTAGGATATGTTATAGTCCAAATTGTCCCCCATCTAACCATACTAAAAACATTGAGCTACGACAAACAAGGGCCGAGATATTAAGCAAAATGTTCGTCAACTTTGGTATCGTCTCACTTATTTTTATTATGTTACTTATGATTTTTGCACTAAACTTTGGAGGCTCATAACTCTTGTTCTACAAGAGATACTGGGATTTCCTTTGGATATGTTATAGTACTCTTTGCTCCCCATACAAGGATACTTTAAACTTGAGGCTACCTCAATATCGTCGTCAACTTATTTTTTGTCTCACTTATTGTTAGAAGGTTACTTTTGATTTTTGAAAATAAACTTTGCAGGCTCGTAACTCTGGTTCTACCAGAGATACGGGGATGTAAATAATGTGACCTTGACACAAATGTTCGGATAATTATAAAGGTCTTTGCATGTTCCAAGCAAAAAAAAAACCTCGCGGTTTCGAACCTTTGGCCTTCCGGGAGTGAGGCGGATGCGATAACCGCTACACCAAAGATATGTTATTATTTTTAATCGAAAGAACAGGGTCAAGTAATTAAGCAATACGTGAACAAACAAACCCCTCCATAGAAAATGCATTAGACTATACTTTGCAGGCTCGTAACTCTGTTTCTACTGGAGATACGGGGATGTCCTTTGAGTATGTTATAGTCCAATTTGTCCCCCATCTAACCATACTAAAAACATTGAGCTACGACAAACAGTAGTCGAGTAATTAAGCTAATCGTAAACAAACAAACCCCTCCATAGGAAATGCATTAGACTATACTTTGCAGGCCCATAACTCTGTGTCTACTAGAGATACGGGGATGTCCTTAGGATATGTTATAGTCCAAATTGTCCCCCATCTAACCATACTAAAAACATTGAGCTACGACAAACAAGGGCCGAGATATTAAGCAAAATGTTCGTCAACTTTGGTATCGTCTCACTTATTTTTATTATGTTACTTATGATTTTTGCACTAAACTTTGGAGGCTCATAACTCTTGTTCTACAAGAGATACTGGGATCTCCTTTGGATATGTTATAGTACTCTTTGCTCCCCATACAAGGATACTTTAAACTTGAGGCTACCTCAATATCGTCGTCAACTTATTTTTTGTCTCACTTATTGTTAGAAGGTTACTTTTGATTTTTGAAAATAAACTTTGCAGGCTCGTAACTCTCGTTCTACCAGAGATACGGGGATGTAAATAATGTGACCTTGACACAAATGTTCGGATAATTATAAAGGTCTTTGAATGTTCCATGCAAAAAAAAAAAAACTTCGCGGTTTCGAACCTGTGGCCTTCCGGGAGTGAGGCGGATGCGATAACCGTTACACTAAAGATATGTTATTATTTTTAATCGAAAGAACAGGGTCAAGTAATTAAGCAATACGTGAACAAACAAACCCCTCCATAGAAAATGCATTAGACTATAATTTGCAGGCCCATAACTCTGTGTCTACTAGAGATACCGGGATGTCCTTAGGATATGTTATAGTCCAATTTGTCCCCCATCTAATTATACTAAAAACATTGAGCTACGACAAACAGTAGTCGAGTAATTAAGCTAATCGTAAACAAACAAACCCCTCCATAGGAAATGCATTAGACTATACTTTGCAGGCCCATAACTCTGTGTCTACTAGAGATACGGGGATGTCCTTAGGATATGATATAGTCCAAATTGTCCCCCATCTAACCATACTAAAAACATTGAGCTACGACAAACAAGGGCCGAGATATTAAGCAAAATGTTCGTCAACTTTGGTATCGTCTCACTTATTTTTATTATGTTACTTATGATTTTTGCACTAAACTTTGGAGGCTCATAACTCTTGTTCTACAAGAGATACTGGGATTTCCTTTGGATATGTTATAGTACTCTTTGCTCCCCATACAAGGATACTTTAAACTTGAGGCTACCTCAATATCGTCGTCAACTTATTTTTTGTCTCACTTATTGTTAGAAGGTTACTTTTGATTTTTGAAAATAAACTTTGCAGGCTCGTAACTCTGGTTCTACCAGAGATACGGGGATGTAAATAATGTGACCTTGACACAAATGTTCGGATAATTATAAAGGTCTTTGCATGTTCCAAGCAAAAAAAAAACCTCGCGGTTTCGAACCTTTGGCCTTCCGGGAGTGAGGCGGATGCGATAACCGCTACACTAAAGATATGTTATTATTTTTAATCGAAAGAACAGGGTCAAGTAATTAAGCAATACGTGAACAAACAAACCCCTCCATAGAAAATGCATTAGACTATACTTTGCAGGCTCGTAACTCTGTTTCTACTGGAGATACGGGGATGTCCTTTGAGTATGTTATAGTCCAATTTGTCCCCCATCTAACCATACTAAAAACATTGAGCTACGACAAACAGTAGTCGAGTAATTAAGCTAATCGTAAACAAACAAACCCCTCCATAGGAAATGCATTAGACTATACTTTGCAGGCCCATAACTCTGTGTCTACTAGAGATACGGGGATGTCCTTAGGATATGTTATAGTCCAAATTGTCCCCCATCTAACCATACTAAAAACATTGAGCTACGACAAACAAGGGCCGAGATATTAAGCAAAATGTTCGTCAACTTTGGTATCGTCTCACTTATTTTTATTATGTTACTTATGATTTTTGCACTAAACTTTGGAGGCTCATAACTCTTGTTCTACAAGAGATACTGGGATTTCCTTTGGATATGTTATAGTACTCTTTGCTCCCCATACAAGGATACTTTAAACTTGAGGCTACCACAATATCGTCGTCAACTTATTTATTGTCTCACTTATTGTTAGAAGGTTACTTTTGATTTTTGAAAATAAACTTTGCAGGCTCGTAACTCTGGTTCTACCAGAGATACGGGGATGTAAATAATGTGACCTTGACACAAATGTTCGGATAATTATAAAGGTCTTTGCATGTTCCAAGCAAAAAAAAAACCTCGCGGTTTCGAACCTTTGGCCTTCCGGGAGTGAGGCGGATGCGATAACCGCTACACCAAAGATATGTTATTATTTTTAATCGAAAGAACAGGGTCAAGTAATTAAGCAATACGTGAACAAACAAACCCCTCCATAGAAAATGCATTAGACTATACTTTGCAGGCTCGTAACTCTGTTTCTACTGGAGATACGGGGATGTCCTTTGAGTATGTTATAGTCCAATTTGTCCCCCATCTAACCATACTAAAAACATTGAGCTACGACAAACAGTAGTCGAGTAATTAAGCTAATCGTAAACAAACAAACCCCTCCATAGGAAATGCATTAGACTATACTTTGCAGGCCCATAACTCTGTGTCTACTAGAGATACGGGGATGTCCTTAGGATATGTTATAGTCCAAATTGTCCCCCATCTAACCATACTAAAAACATTGAGCTACGACAAACAAGGGCCGAGATATTAAGCAAAATGTTCGTCAACTTTGGTATCGTCTCACTTATTTTTATTATGTTACTTATGATTTTTGCACTAAACTTTGGAGGCTCATAACTCTTGTTCTACAAGAGATACTGGGATCTCCTTTGGATATGTTATAGTACTCTTTGCTCCCCATACAAGGATACTTTAAACTTGAGGCTACCTCAATATCGTCGTCAACTTATTTTTTGTCTCACTTATTGTTAGAAGGTTACTTTTGATTTTTGAAAATAAACTTTGCAGGCTCGTAACTCTCGTTCTACCAGAGATACGGGGATGTAAATAATGTGACCTTGACACAAATGTTCGGATAATTATAAAGGTCTTTGCATGTTCCAAGCAAAAAAAAAAAAACTTCGCGGTTTCGAACCTGTGGCCTTCCGGGAGTGAGGCGGATGCGATAACCGTTACACTAAAGATATGTTATTATTTTTAATCGAAAGAACAGGGTCAAGTAATTAAGCAATACGTGAACAAACAAACCCCTCCATAGAAAATGCATTAGACTATAATTTGCAGGCCCATAACTCTGTGTCTACTAGAGATACCGGGATGTCCTTAGGATATGTTATAGTCCAATTTGTCCCCCATCTAATTATACTAAAAACATTGAGCTACGACAAACAGTAGTCGAGTAATTAAGCTAATCGTAAACAAACAAACCCCTCCATAGGAAATGCATTAGACTATACTTTGCAGGCCCATAACTCTGTGTCTACTAGAGATACGGGGATGTCCTTAGGATATGATATAGTCCAAATTGTCCCCCATCTAACCATACTAAAAACATTGAGCTACGACAAACAAGGGCCGAGATATTAAGCAAAATGTTCGTCAACTTTGGTATCGTCTCACTTATTTTTATTATGTTACTTATGATTTTTGCACTAAACTTTGGAGGCTCATAACTCTTGTTCTACAAGAGATACTGGGATCTCCTTTGGATATGTTATAGTACTCTTTGCTCCCCATACAAGGATACTTTAAACTTTAGGCTACCTCAATATCGTCGTCAACTTATTTTTTGTCTCACTTATTGTTAGAAGGTTACTTTTGATTTTTGAAAATAAACTTTGCAGGCTCGTAACTCTGGTTCTACCAGAGATACGGGGATGTAAATAATGTGACCATGACACAAATGTTCGGATAATTATAAAGGTCTTTGCATGTTCCAAGCAAAAAAAAAACTTCGCGGTTTCGAACCTGTTGCCTTCCGGGAGTGAGGCGGATGCGATAACCGCTACACTAAAGATATGTTATTATTTTTAATCGAAAGAACAGGGTCAAGTAATTAAGCAATCTCACCAAAAACATCTCTGTAAAAATATGCCAAGTTGTTTGGCCGTAAAAAGAAGTGAGATCTAAAATACGGCCAAGTTATTATCTCCAGGTGAACCAACATTTTATTCGACTTAAAACTTCTCAAGAATGTTTTTCTGACTTGGCCATTTGCATATCAAGGATTCGTTTAATTCCAGATATGGATCGAAATTAAAATATTAAATCAAATTGGTTAAATATTCTTGATAAGCTTCTGTGGTTAAACTTGTAATTTCCGTTATTAACCTTCACGGGTGCAAAGAAGAAGGATGCAAGTTTGGAATGCTAATGGCCAAGTCAGAAAAACATTCTTGAGAAGTTTTAAGTCGAATAAAATGTTGGTTCACCTGGAGATAATAACTTGGCCGTATTTTAGATCTCACTTCTTTTTACGGCCAAACAACTTGGCATATTTTTACAGAGATGTTTTTGGTGAGATTTCACTCCTTTTTTGTACGTGCATGTTCTTGTAGATTTATAGAAGTAGGATTATGAAGTGAAATAAACATTTGTATTTTTAGATTTTTATTTGTTCTTTCCAAGAGTTTTACTTGGCTTTGCCTTTTTCAACTTTTTTGCATTCAACTTTCTTTCTTTTTCTCAGGCTGTGATAATTGTTAACCGTATTTCTATTCGAAGAACACAATATTGTGGCAAGTAACACTTTTAATCAACAGAATAGATTTAAGAAAAACTAAATGAATCAAAACACGCTTAGAACCATTTCAGATGAAATGAAAAGGAAATGAGTAAAAAATTTAATTACTAAAACATTATGTAAAAAACATAAATTTTGCAATAATACGAAAGAATCATATTGGTAAAAAATATTAATATTAAAAGACGAAAAAATTGAATTATAATGTCCTATTACGAGGGGATATAAATTATAAAACCCCCATTTCAGGGGCTAACAGGGGAAAATTCCCGCTTTTGGGACTTTTTCCTTTCTTTGTATGCTAAGTCCTACTTGTATGCCAAATTTTATCATTCCCGCAACACCGGAAGTGCCCTAGAGGTTTAGATGATGATCCTTATTTTAAACCCCCATTTCAGGGGCTAAAAGGGGGAAACTCCCGCTTTTGGGACTTTTCCCTTTGCTTGTATGCTTAGTGGTACAAGTATGCCAAATTTCATCATTTTAGCACCACCGGAAATGCCCTAGAGGTTTAGATGATGACTCTAATTTTAAACCCCCATTCCAGGGACTAAAAGGGGGAAACTCCCGCTTTTGGGACTTTTCCCTTTGCTTGTATGCTTAGTGGTACAAGTATGCCAAATTTCATCATTCTAGCACCAACGGAAATGCCCTAGAGGTTTAGATGATGACTCTAATTTTAAACCCCCATTTCAGGGGCTAAAAGGGGGAAACTCCCGCTTTTGGGACTTTTCCCTTTGCTTGTATGCTTAGTGGTACAAGTATGCCAAATTTCATCATTCTAGCACCACCGCAAATGCCCTAGAGGTTTAGATGATGACTCTAATTTTAAACCCCTATTTCAGGGGCTAAAAGGGGGAAACTCCCGCTTTTGGGACTTTTCCCTTTGCTTGTATGCTTAGTGGTACAAGTATGCCAAATTTCATCATTCTAGCACCACCGGAAATGCCCTAGAGGTTTAGATGATGACTCTAATTTTAAACCCCCATTTCAGGGGCTAAAAGGGGGAAACTCCCGCTTTTGGGACTTTTCCCTTTGCTTGTATGCTTAGTGGTACAAGTATGCCAAATTTCATCATTCTAGCACCACCGGAAATGCCCTAGAGGTTTAGATGATGACTCTAATTTTAAACCCCCATTTCAGGGGCTAAAAGGGGGAAACTCCCGCTTTTGGGACTTTTCCCTTTGCTTGTATGCTTAGTGGTACAAGTATGCCAAATTTCATCATTCTAGCACCACCGGAAATGCCCTAGAGGTTTTGATGATGTGTCAGTCAGTCAGTCAGTCAGTCAGTCAGTCTCATAATGTGTCATTTTCACATAGGATTATCACAGAAACCAAATGAGTTAGAAAGCTGGAAGTTGGAGGACTTCCTAGGATTAACACTGTGCCCTTGAGGTGCAAATATGAGTGGTGTACTATTCCCCAGTACCGAGTTAAGAGGGGGTTAAAATGAGGCTGAAATGTTTCGGCTAATGGCCAAGTCAGAAAAACATTCTTGAGAAGTTTTAAGTCGAATAAAATGTTGGTTCACCTGGAGATAATAACTTGGCCGTATTTTAGATCTCACTTCTTTTTACGGCCAAACAACTTGGCATATTTTTACAGAGATGTTTTTGGTGAGATTTCACTCCTTTTTTGTACGTGCATGTTCTTGTAGATTTATAGAAGTAGGATTATGAAGTGAAATAAACATTTGTATTTTTAGATTTTTATTTGTTCTTTCCAAGAGTTTTACTTGGCTTTGCCTTTTTCAACTTTTTTGCATTCAACTTTCTTTCTTTTTCTCAGGCTGTGATAATTGTTAACCGTATTTCTATTCGAAGAACACAATATTGTGGCAAGTAACACTTTTAATCAACAGAATAGATTTAAGAAAAACTAAATGAATCAAAACACGCTTAGAACCATTTCAGATGAAATGAAAAGGAAATGAGTAAAAAATTTAATTACTAAAACATTATGTAAAAAACATAAATTTTGCAATAATACGAAAGAATCATATTGGTAAAAAATATTAATATTAAAAGACGAAAAAATTGAATTATAATGTCCTATTACGAGGGGATATAAATTATAAAACCCCCATTTCAGGGGCTAACAGGGGAAAATTCCCGCTTTTGGGACTTTTTCCTTTCTTTGTATGCTAAGTCCTACTTGTATGCCAAATTTTATCATTCCCGCAACACCGGAAGTGCCCTAGAGGTTTAGATGATGACTCTTATTTTAAACCCCCATTTCAGGGGCTAAAAGGGGGAAACTCCCGCTTTTGGGACTTTTCCCTTTGCTTGTATGCTTAGTGGTACAAGTATGCCAAATTTCATCATTTTAGCACCACCGGAAATGCCCTAGAGGTTTAGATGATGACTCTAATTTTAAACCCCCATTCCAGGGACTAAAAGGGGGAAACTCCCGCTTTTGGGACTTTTCCCTTTGCTTGTATGCTTAGTGGTACAAGTATGCCAAATTTCATCATTCTAGCACCACCGGAAATGCCCTAGAGGTTTAGATGATGACTCTAATTTTAAACCCCCATTTCAGGGGCTAAAAGGGGGAAACTCCCGCTTTTGGGACTTTTCCCTTTGCTTGTATGCTTAGTGGTACAAGTATGCCAAATTTCATCATTCTAGCACCACCGGAAATGCCCTAGAGGTTTAGATGATGACTCTAATTTTAAACCCCCATTTCAGGGGCTAAAAGGGGGAAACTCCCGCTTTTGGGACTTTTCCCTTTGCTTGTATGCTTAGTGGTACAAGTATGCCAAATTTCATCATTCTAGCACCACCGGAAATGCCCTAGAGGTTTAGATGATGACTCTAATTTTAAACCCCCATTTCAGGGGCTAAAAGGGGGAAACTCCCGCTTTTGGGACTTTTCCCTTTGCTTGTATGCTTAGTGGTACAAGTATGCCAAATTTCATCATTCTAGCACCACCGGAAATGCCCTAGAGGTTTTGATGATGTGTCAGTCAGTCAGTCAGTCAGTCAGTCAGTCAGTCTCATAATGTGTCATTTTCACATAGGATTATCACAGAAACCAAATGAGTTAGAAAGCTGGAAGTTGGAGGACTTCCTAGGATTAACACTGTGCCCTTGAGGTGCAAATATGAGTGGTGTACTATTCCCCAGTACCGAGTTAAGAGGGGGTTAAAATGAGGCTGAAATGTTTCGGCTAATGGCCAAGTCAGAAAAACATTCTTGAGAAGTTTTAAGTCGAATAAAATGTTGGTTCACCTGGAGATAATAACTTGGCCGTATTTTAGATCTCACTTCTTTTTACGGCCAAACAACTTGGCATATTTTTACAGAGATGTTTTTGGTGAGATTTCACTCCTTTTTTGTACGTGCATGTTCTTGTAGATTTATAGAAGTAGGATTATGAAGTGAAATAAACATTTGTATTTTTAGATTTTTATTTGTTCTTTCCAAGAGTTTTACTTGGCTTTGCCATTTTCAACTTTTTTGCATTCAACTTTCTTTCTTTTTCTCAGGCTGTGATAATTGTTAACCGTATTTCTATTCGAAGAACACAATATTGTGGCAAGTAACACTTTTAATCAACAGAATAGATTTAAGAAAAACTAAATGAATCAAAACACGCTTAGAACCATTTCAGATGAAATGAAAAGGAAATGAGTAAAAAATTTAATTACTAAAACATTATGTAAAAAACATAAATTTTGCAATAATACGAAAGAATCATATTGGTAAAAAATATTAATATTAAAAGACGAAAAAATTGAATTATAATGTCCTATTACGAGGGGATATAAATTATAAAACCCCCATTTCAGGGGCTAACAGGGGAAAATTCCCGCTTTTGGGACTTTTTCCTTTCTTTGTATGCTAAGTCCTACTTGTATGCCAAATTTTATCATTCCCGCAACACCGGAAGTGCCCTAGAGGTTTAGATGATGACTCTTATTTTAAACCCCCATTTCAGGGGCTAAAAGGGGGAAACTCCCGCTTTTGGGACTTTTCCCTTTGCTTGTATGCTTAGTGGTACAAGTATGCCAAATTTCATCATTTTAGCACCACCGGAAATGCCCTAGAGGTTTAGATGATGACTCTAATTTTAAACCCCCATTCCAGGGACTAAAAGGGGGAAACTCCCGCTTTTGGGACTTTTCCCTTTGCTTGTATGCTTAGTGGTACAAGTATGCCAAATTTCATCATTCTAGCACCACCGGAAATGCCCTAGAGGTTTAGATGATGACTCTAATTTTAAACCCCCATTTCAGGGGCTAAAAGGGGGAAACTCCCGCTTTTGGGACTTTTCCCTTTGCTTGTATGCTTAGTGGTACAAGTATGCCAAATTTCATCATTCTAGCACCACCGGAAATGCCCTAGAGGTTTAGATGATGACTCTAATTTTAAACCCCCATTTCAGGGGCTAAAAGGGGGAAACTCCCGCTTTTGGGACTTTTCCCTTTGCTTGTATGCTTAGTGGTACAAGTACGCCAAATTTCATCATTCTAGCACCACCGGAAATGCCCTAGAGGTTTAGATGATGACTCTAATTTTAAACCCCCATTTCAGGGGCTAAAAGGGGGAAACTCCCGCTTTTGGGACTTTTCCCTTTGCTTGTATGCTTAGTGGTACAAGTATGCCAAATTTCATCATTCTAGCACCACCGGAAATGCCCTAGAGGTTTTGATGATGTGTCAGTCAGTCAGTCAGTCAGTCAGTCTCATAATGTGTCATTTTCACATAGGATTATCACAGAAACCAAATGAGTTAGAAAGCTGGAAGTTGGAGGACTTCCTAGGATTAACACTGTGCCCTTGAGGTGCAAATATGAGTGGTGTACTATTCCCCAGTACCGAGTTAAGAGGGGGTTAAAATGAGGCTGAAATGTTTCGGCTAATGGCCAAGTCAGAAAAACATTCTTGAGAAGTTTTAAGTCGAATAAAATGTTGGTTCACCTGGAGATAATAACTTGGCCGTATTTTAGATCTCACTTCTTTTTACGGCCAAACAACTTGGCATATTTTTACAGAGATGTTTTTGGTGAGATTTCACTCCTTTTTTGTACGTGCATGTTCTTGTAGATTTATAGAAGTAGGATTATGAAGTGAAATAAACATTTGTATTTTTAGATTTTTATTTGTTCTTTCCAAGAGTTTTACTTGGCTTTGCCTTTTTCAACTTTTTTGCATTCAACTTTCTTTCTTTTTCTCAGGCTGTGATAATTGTTAACCGTATTTCTATTCGAAGAACACAATATTGTGGCAAGTAACACTTTTAATCAACAGAATAGATTTAAGAAAAACTAAATGAATCAAAACACGCTTAGAACCATTTCAGATGAAATGAAAAGGAAATGAGTAAAAAATTTAATTACTAAAACATTATGTAAAAAACATAAATTTTGCAATAATACGAAAGAATCATATTGGTAAAAAATATTAATATTAAAAGACGAAAAAATTGAATTATAATGTCCTATTACGAGGGGATATAAATTATAAAACCCCCATTTCAGGGGCTAACAGGGGAAAATTCCCGCTTTTGGGACTTTTTCCTTTCTTTGTATGCTAAGTCCTACTTGTATGCCAAATTTTATCATTCCCGCAACACCGGAAGTGCCCTAGAGGTTTAGATGATGACTCTTATTTTAAACCCCCATTTCAGGGGCTAAAAGGGGGAAACTCCCGCTTTTGGGACTTTTCCCTTTGCTTGTATGCTTAGTGGTACAAGTATGCCAAATTTCATCATTTTAGCACCACCGGAAATGCCCTAGAGGTTTAGATGATGACTCTAATTTTAAACCCCCATTCCAGGGACTAAAAGGGGGAAACTCCCGCTTTTGGGACTTTTCCCTTTGCTTGTATGCTTAGTGGTACAAGTATGCCAAATTTCATCATTCTAGCACCACCGGAAATGCCCTAGAGGTTTAGATGGTGACTCTAATTTTAAACCCCCATTTCAGGGGCTAAAAGGGGGAAACTCCCGCTTTTGGGACTTTTCCCTTTGCTTGTATGCTTAGTGGTACAAGTATGCCAAATTTCATCATTCTAGCACCACCGGAAATGCCCTAGAGGTTTAGATGATGACTCTAATTTTAAACCCCCATTTCAGGGGCTAAAAGGGGGAAACTCCCGCTTTTGGGACTTTTCCCTTTGCTTGTATGCTTAGTGGTACAAGTATGCCAAATTTCATCATTGTAGCACCACCGGAAATGCCCTAGAGGTTTAGATGATGACTCTAATTTTAAACCCCCATTTCAGGGGCTAAAAGGGGGAAACTCCCGCTTTTGGGACTTTTCCCTTTGCTTGTATGCTTAGTGGTACAAGTATGCCAAATTTCATCATTCTAGCACCACCGGAAATGCCCTAGAGGTTTAGATGATGACTCTAATTTTAAACCCCCATTCCAGGGACTAAAAGGGGGAAACTCCCGCTTTTGGGACTTTTCCCTTTGCTTGTATGCTTAGTGGTACAAGTATGCCAAATTTCATCATTCTAGCACCACCGGAAATGCCCTAGAGGTTTAGATGATGACTCTAATTTTAAACCCCCATTTCAGGGGCTAAAAGGGGGAAACTCCCGCTTTTGGGACTTTTCCCTTTGCTTGTATGCTTAGTGGTACAAGTATGCCAAATTTCATCATTCTAGCACCACCGGAAATGCCCTAGAGGTTTAGATGATGACTCTAATTTTAAACCCCCATTTCAGGGGCTAAAAGGGGGAAACTCCCGCTTTTGGGACTTTTCCCTTTGCTTGTATGCTTAGTGGTACAAGTATGCCAAATTTCATCATTCTAGCACCACCGGAAATGCCCTAGAGGTTTTGATGATGTTTCAGTCAGTCAGTCAGTCAGTCAGTCAGTCTCATAATGTGTCATTTTCACATAGGATTATCACAGAAACCAAATAAGTTAGAAAGCTGGAAGTTGGAGGACTTCCTAGGATTAACACTGTGCCCTTGAGGTGCAAATATGAGTGGTGTACTATTCCCCAGTACCGAGTTAAGAGGGGGTTAAAATGAGGCTGAAATGTTTCGGCTAATGGCCAAGTCTGAAAAACATTCTTGAGAAGTTTTAAGTCGAATAAAATGTTGGTTCACCTGGAGATAATAACTTGGCCGTATTTTAGATCTCACTTCTTTTTACGGCCAAACAACTTGGCATATTTTTACAGAGATGTTTTTGGTGAGATTTCACTCCTTTTTTGTACGTGCATGTTCTTGTAGATTTATAGAAGTAGGATTATGAAGTGAAATAAACATTTGTATTTTTAGATTTTTATTTGTTCTTTCCAAGAGTTTTACTTGGCTTTGCCTTTTTCAACTTTTTTGCATTCAACTTTCTTTCTTTTTCTCAGGCTGTGATAATTGTTAACCGTATTTCTATTCGAAGAACACAATATTGTGGCAAGTAACACTTTTAATCAACAGAATAGATTTAAGAAAAACTAAATGAATCAAAACACGCTTAGAACCATTTCAGATGAAATGAAAAGGAAATGAGTAAAAAATTTAATTACTAAAACATTATGTAAAAAACATAAATTTTGCAATAATACGAAAGAATCATATTGGTAAAAAATATTAATATTAAAAGACGAAAAAATTGAATTATAATGTCCTATTACGAGGGGATATAAATTATAAAACCCCCATTTCAGGGGCTAACAGGGGAAAATTCCCGCTTTTGGGACTTTTTCCTTTCTTTGTATGCTAAGTCCTACTTGTATGCCAAATTTTATCATTCCCGCAACACCGGAAGTGCCCTAGAGGTTTAGATGATGACTCTTATTTTAAACCCCCATTTCAGGGGCTAAAAGGGGGAAACTCCCGTTTTTGGGACTTTTCCCTTTGCTTGTATGCTTAGTGGTACAAGTATGCCAAATTTCATCATTTTAGCACCACCGGAAATGCCCTAGAGGTTTAGATGATGACTCTAATTTTAAACCCCCATTCCAGGGACTAAAAGGGGGAAACTCCCGCTTTTGGGACTTTTCCCTTTGCTTGTATGCTTAGTGGTACAAGTATGCCAAATTTCATCATTCTAGCACCACCGGAAATGCCCTAGAGGTTTAGATGATGACTCTAATTTTAAACCCCCATTTCAGGGGCTAAAAGGGGGAAACTCCCGCTTTTGGGACTTTTCCCTTTGCTTGTATGCTTAGTGGTACAAGTATGCCAAATTTCATCATTCTAGCACCACCGGAAATGCCCTAGAGGTTTTGATGATGTTTCAGTCAGTCAGTCAGTCAGTCAGTCAGTCTCATAATGTGTCATTTTCACATAGGATTATCACAGAAACCAAATGAGTTAGAAAGCTGGAAGTTGGAGGACTTCCTAGGATTAACACTGTGCCCTTGAGGTGCAAATATGAGTGGTGTACTATTCCCCAGTACCGAGTTAAGAGGGGGTTAAAATGAGGCTGAAATGTTTCGGCTAATGGCCAAGTCTGAAAAACATTCTTGAGAAGTTTTAAGTCGAATAAAATGTTGGTTCACCTGGAGATAATAACTTGGCCGTATTTTAGATCTCACTTCTTTTTACGGCCAAACAACTTGGCATATTTTTACAGAGATGTTTTTGGTGAGATTTCACTCCTTTTTTGTACGTGCATGTTCTTGTAGATTTATAGAAGTAGGATTATGAAGTGAAATAAACATTTGTATTTTTAGATTTTTATTTGTTCTTTCCAAGAGTTTTACTTGGCTTTGCCTTTTTCAACTTTTTTGCATTCAACTTTCTTTCTTTTTCTCAGGCTGTGATAATTGTTAACCGTATTTCTATTCGAAGAACACAATATTGTGGCAAGTAACACTTTTAATCAACAGAATAGATTTAAGAAAAACTAAATGAATCAAAACACGCTTAGAACCATTTCAGATGAAATGAAAAGGAAATGAGTAAAAAATTTAATTACTAAAACATTATGTAAAAAACATAAATTTTGCAATAATACGAAAGAATCATATTGGTAAAAAATATTAATATTAAAAGACGAAAAAATTGAATTATAATGTCCTATTACGAGGGGATATAAATTATAAAACCCCCATTTCAGGGGCTAACAGGGGAAAATTCCCGCTTTTGGGACTTTTTCCTTTCTTTGTATGCTAAGTCCTACTTGTATGCCAAATTTTATCATTCCCGCAACACCGGAAGTGCCCTAGAGGTTTAGATGATGACTCTTATTTTAAACCCCCATTTCAGGGGCTAAAAGGGGGAAACTCCCGTTTTTGGGACTTTTCCCTTTGCTTGTATGCTTAGTGGTACAAGTATGCCAAATTTCATCATTTTAGCACCACTGGAAATGCCCTAGAGGTTTAGATGATGACTCTAATTTTAAACCCCCATTCCAGGGACTAAAAGGGGGAAACTCCCGCTTTTGGGACTTTTCCCTTTGCTTGTATGCTTAGTGGTACAAGTATGCCAAATTTCATCATTCTAGCACCACCGGAAATGCCCTAGAGGTTTAGATGATGACTCTAATTTTAAACCCCCATTTCAGGGGCTAAAAGGGGGAAACTCCCGCTTTTGGGACTTTTCCCTTTGCTTGTATGCTTAGTGGTACAAGTATGCCAAATTTCATCATTCTAGCACCACCGGAAATGCCCTAGAGGTTTTGATGATGTTTCAGTCAGTCAGTCAGTCAGTCAGTCAGTCTCATAATGTGTCATTTTCACATAGGATTATCACAGAAACCAAATGAGTTAGAAAGCTGGAAGTTGGAGGACTTCCTAGGATTAACACTGTGCCCTTGAGGTGCAAATATGAGTGGTGTACTATTCCCCAGTACCGAGTTAAGAGGGGGTTAAAATGAGGCTGAAATGTTTCGGCTAATGGCCAAGTCTGAAAAACATTCTTGAGAAGTTTTAAGTCGAATAAAATGTTGGTTCACCTGGAGATAATAACTTGGCCGTATTTTAGATCTCACTTCTTTTTACGGCCAAACAACTTGGCATATTTTTACAGAGATGTTTTTGGTGAGATTTCACTCCTTTTTTGTACGTGCATGTTCTTGTAGATTTATAGAAGTAGGATTATGAAGTGAAATAAACATTTGTATTTTTAGATTTTTATTTGTTCTTTCCAAGAGTTTTACTTGGCTTTGCCTTTTTCAACTTTTTTGCATTCAACTTTCTTTCTTTTTCTCAGGCTGTGATAATTGTTAACCGTATTTCTATTCGAAGAACACAATATTGTGGCAAGTAACACTTTTAATCAACAGAATAGATTTAAGAAAAACTAAATGAATCAAAACACGCTTAGAACCATTTCAGATGAAATGAAAAGGAAATGAGTAAAAAATTTAATTACTAAAACATTATGTAAAAAACATAAATTTTGCAATAATACGAAAGAATCATATTGGTAAAAAATATTAATATTAAAAGACGAAAAAATTGAATTATAATGTCCTATTACGAGGGGATATAAATTATAAAACCCCCATTTCAGGGGCTAACAGGGGAAAATTCCCGCTTTTGGGACTTTTTCCTTTCTTTGTATGCTAAGTCCTACTTGTATGCCAAATTTTATCATTCCCGCAACACCGGAAGTGCCCTAGAGGTTTAGATGATGACTCTTATTTTAAACCCCCATTTCAGGGGCTAAAAGGGGGAAACTCCCGTTTTTGGGACTTTTCCCTTTGCTTGTATGCTTAGTGGTACAAGTATGCCAAATTTCATCATTTTAGCACCACCGGAAATGCCCTAGAGGTTTAGATGATGACTCTAATTTTAAACCCCCATTCCAGGGACTAAAAGGGGGAAACTCCCGCTTTTGGGACTTTTCCCTTTGCTTGTATGCTTAGTGGTACAAGTATGCCAAATTTCATCATTCTAGCACCACCGGAAATGCCCTAGAGGTTTAGATGATGACTCTAATTTTAAACCCCCATTTCAGGGGCTAAAAGGGGGAAACTCCCGCTTTTGGGACTTTTCCCTTTGCTTGTATGCTTAGTGGTACAAGTATGCCAAATTTCATCATTCTAGCACCACCGGAAATGCCCTAGAGGTTTAGATGATGACTCTAATTTTAAACCCCCATTTCAGGGGCTAAAAGGGGGAAACTCCCGCTTTTGGGACTTTTCCCTTTGCTTGTATGCTTAGTGGTACAAGTATGCCAAATTTCATCATTCTAGCACCACCGGAAATGCCCTAGAGGTTTAGATGATGACTCTAATTTTAAACCCCCATTTCAGGGGCTAAAAGGGGGAAACTCCCGCTTTTGGGACTTTTCCCTTTGCTTGTATGCTTAGTGGTACAAGTATGCCAAATTTCATCATTCTAGCACCACCGGAAATGCCCTAGAGGTTTAGATGATGACTCTAATTTTAAACCCCCATTTCAGGGGCTAAAAGGGGGAAACTCCCGCTTTTGGGACTTTTCCCTTTGCTTGTATGCTTAGTGGTACAAGTATGCCAAATTTCATCATTCTAGCACCACCGGAAATGCCCTAGAGGATTTGATGATGTGTCAGTCAGTCAGTCAGTCAGTCAGTCAGTCTCATAATGTGTCATTTTCACATAGGATTATCACAGAAACCAAATGAGTTAGAAAGCTGGAAGTTGGAGGACTTCCTAGGATTAACACTGTGCCCTTGAGGTGCAAATATGAGTGGTGTACTATTCCCCAGTACCGAGTTAAGAGGGGGTTAAAATGAGGCTGAAATGTTTCGGCTAATGGCCAAGTCAGAAAAACATTCTTGAGAAGTTTTAAGTCGAATAAAATGTTGGTTCACCTGGAGATAATAACTTGGCCGTATTTTAGATCTCACTTCTTTTTACGGCCAAACAACTTGGCATATTTTTACAGAGATGTTTTTGGTGAGATTTCACTCCTTTTTTGTACGTGCATGTTCTTGTAGATTTATAGAAGTAGGATTATGAAGTGAAATAAACATTTGTATTTTTAGATTTTTATTTGTTCTTTCCAAGAGTTTTACTTGGCTTTGCCTTTTTCAACTTTTTTGCATTCAACTTTCTTTCTTTTTCTCAGGCTGTGATAATTGTTAACCGTATTTCTATTCGAAGAACACAATATTGTGGCAAGTAACACTTTTAATCAACAGAATAGATTTAAGAAAAACTAAATGAATCAAAACACGCTTAGAACCATTTCAGATGAAATGAAAAGGAAATGAGTAAAAAATTTAATTACTAAAACATTATGTAAAAAACATAAATTTTGCAATAATACGAAAGAATCATATTGGTAAAAAATATTAATATTAAAAGACGAAAAAATTGAATTATAATGTCCTATTACGAGGGGATATAAATTATAAAACCCCCATTTCAGGGGCTAACAGGGGAAAATTCCCGCTTTTGGGACTTTTTCCTTTCTTTGTATGCTAAGTCCTACTTGTATGCCAAATTTTATCATTCCCGCAACACCGGAAGTGCCCTAGAGGTTTAGATGATGACTCTTATTTTAAACCCCCATTTCAGGGGCTAAAAGGGGGAAACTCCCGCTTTTGGGACTTTTCCCTTTGCTTGTATGCTTAGTGGTACAAGTATGCCAAATTTCATCATTTTAGCACCACCGGAAATGCCCTAGAGGTTTAGATGATGACTCTAATTTTAAACCCCCATTTCAGGGGCTAAAAGGGGGAAACTCCCGCTTTTGGGACTTTTCCCTTTGCTTGTATGCTTAGTGGTACAAGTATGCCAAATTTCATCATTCTAGCACCACCGGAAATGCCCTAGAGGTTTAGATGATGACTCTAATTTTAAACCCCCATTTCAGGGGCTAAAAGGGGGAAACTCCCGCTTTTGGGACTTTTCCCTTTGCTTGTATGCTTAGTGGTACAAGTATGCCAAATTGCATCATTCTAGCACCACCGCAAATGCCCTAGAGGTTTAGATGATGACTCTAATTTTAAACCCCCATTTCAGGGGCTAAAAGGGGGAAACTCCCGCTTTTGGGACTTTTCCCTTTGCTTGTATGCTTAGTGGTACAAGTATGCCAAATTTCATCATTCTAGCACCACCGGAAATGCCCTAGAGGTTTAGATTATGACTCTAATTTTAAACCCCCATTTCAGGGGCTAAAAGGGGGAAACTCCCGCTTTTGGGACTTTTCCCTTTGCTTGTATGCTTAGTGGTACAAGTATGCCAAATTTCATCATTCTAGCACCACCGGAAATGCCCTAGAGGTTTAGATGATGACTCTAATTTTAAACCCCCATTTCAGGGGCTAAAAGGGGGAAACTCCCGCTTTTGGGACTTTTCCCTTTGCTTGTATGCTTAGTGGTACAAGTATGCCAAATTTCATCATTCTAGCACCACCGGAAATGCCCTAGAGGTTTAGATGATGACTCTAATTTTAAACCCCCATTTCAGGGGCTAAAAGGGGGAAACTCCCGCTTTTGGGACTTTTCCCTTTGCTTGTATGCTTAGTGGTACAAGTATGCCAAATTTCATCATTCTAGCACCACCGGAAATGCCCTAGAGGTTTAGATGATGACTCTAATTTTAAACCCCCATTTCAGGGGCTAAAAGGGGGAAACTCCAGCTTTTGGGACTTTTCCCTTTGCTTGTATGCTTAGTGGTACAAGTATGCCAAATTTCATCATTCTAGCACCACCGGAAATGCCCTAGAGGTTTTGATGATGTGTCAGTCAGTCAGTCAGTCAGTCAGTCAGTCTCATAATGTGTCATTTTCACATAGGATTACCACAGAAACCAAATGAGTTAGAAAGCTGGAAGTTGGAGGACTTTCTAGGATTAACACTGTGCCCTTGAGGTGCAAATATGAGTGGTGTACTATTCCCCAGTACCGAGTTAAGAGGGGGTTAAAATGAGGCTGAAATGTTTCGGCTAATGGCCAAGTCAGAAAAACATTCTTGAGAAGTTTTAAGTCGAATAAAATGTTGGTTCACCTGGAGATAATAACTTGGCCGTATTTTAGATCTCACTTCTTTTTACGGCCAAACAACTTGGCATATTTTTACAGAGATGTTTTTGGTGAGATTTCACTCCTTTTTTGTACGTGCATGTTCTTGTAGATTTATAGAAGTAGGATTATGAAGTGAAATAAACATTTGTATTTTTAGATTTTTATTTGTTCTTTCCAAGAGTTTTACTTGGCTTTGCCTTTTTCAACTTTTTTGCATTCAACTTTCTTTCTTTTTCTCAGGCTGTGATAATTGTTAACCGTATTTCTATTCGAAGAACACAATATTGTGGCAAGTAACACTTTTAATCAACAGAATAGATTTAAGAAAAACTAAATGAATCAAAACACGCTTAGAACCATTTCAGATGAAATGAAAAGGAAATGAGTAAAAAATTTAATTACTAAAACATTATGTAAAAAACATAAATTTTGCAATAATACGAAAGAATCATATTGGTAAAAAATATTAATATTAAAAGACGAAAAAATTGAATTATAATGTCCTATTACGAGGGGATATAAATTATAAAACCCCCATTTCAGGGGCTAACAGGGGAAAATTCCCGCTTTTGGGACTTTTTCCTTTCTTTGTATGCTAAGTCCTACTTGTATGCCAAATTTTATCATTCCCGCAACACCGGAAGTGCCCTAGAGGTTTAGATGATGACTCTTATTTTAAACCCCCATTTCAGGGGCTAAAAGGGGGAAACTCCCGCTTTTGGGACTTTTCCCTTTGCTTGTATGCTTAGTGGTACAAGTATGCCAAATTTCATCATTTTAGCACCACCGGAAATGCCCTAGAGGTTTAGATGATGACTCTAATTTTAAACCCCCATTTCAGGGGCTAAAAGGGGGAAACTCCCGCTTTTGGGACTTTTCCCTTTGCTTGTATGCTTAGTGGTACAAGTATGCCAAATTTCATCATTCTAGCACCACCGGAAATGCCCTAGAGGTTTAGATGATGACTCTAATTTTAAACCCCCATTTCAGGGGCTAAAAGGGGGAAACTCCCGCTTTTGGGACTTTTCCCTTTGCTTGTATGCTTAGTGGTACAAGTATGCCAAATTTCATCATTCTAGCACCACCGGAAATGCCCTAGAGGTTTAGATGATGACTCTAATTTTAAACCCCCATTTCAGGGGCTAAAAGGGGGAAACTCCCGCTTTTGGGACTTTTCCCTTTGCTTGTATGCTTAGTGGTACAAGTATGCCAAATTTCATCATTCTAGCACCACCGGAAATGCCCTAGAGGTTTAGATGATGACTCTAATTTTAAACCCCCATTTCAGGGGCTAAAAGGGGGAACTCCCGCTTTTGGGACTTTTCCCTTTGCTTGTATGCTTAGTGGTACAAGTATGCCAAATTTCATCATTCTAGCACCACCGGAAATGCCCTAGAGGTTTTGATGATGTGTCAGTCAGTCAGTCAGTCAGTCAGTCAGTCTCATAATGTGTCATTTTCACATAGGATTATCACAGAAACCAAATGAGTTAGAAAGCTGGAAGTTGGAGGACTTCCTAGGATTAACACTGTGCCCTTGAGGTGCAAATATGAGTGGTGTACTATTCCCCAGTACCGAGTTAAGAGGGGGTTAAAATGAGGCTGAAATGTTTCGGCTAATGGCCAAGTCAGAAAAACATTCTTGAGAAGTTTTAAGTCGAATAAAATGTTGGTTCACCTGGAGATAATAACTTGGCCGTATTTTAGATCTCACTTCTTTTTACGGCCAAACAACTTGGCATATTTTTACAGAGATGTTTTTGGTGAGATTTCACTCCTTTTTTGTACGTGCATGTTCTTGTAGATTTATAGAAGTAGGATTATGAAGTGAAATAAACATTTGTATTTTTAGATTTTTATTTGTTCTTTCCAAGAGTTTTACTTGGCTTTGCCTTTTTCAACTTTTTTGCATTCAACTTTCTTTCTTTTTCTCAGGCTGTGATAATTGTTAACCGTATTTCTATTCGAAGAACACAATATTGTGGCAAGTAACACTTTTAATCAACAGAATAGATTTAAGAAAAACTAAATGAATCAAAACACGCTTAGAACCATTTCAGATGAAATGAAAAGGAAATGAGTAAAAAATTTAATTACTAAAACATTATGTAAAAAACATAAATTTTGCAATAATACGAAAGAATCATATTGGTAAAAAATATTAATATTAAAAGACGAAAAAATTGAATTATAATGTCCTATTACGAGGGGATATAAATTATAAAACCCCCATTTCAGGGTCTAACAGGGGAAAATTCCCGCTTTTGGGACTTTTTCCTTTCTTTGTATGCTAAGTCCTACTTGTATGCCAAATTTTATCATTCCCGCAACACCGGAAGTGCCCTAGAGGTTTAGATGATGACTCTTATTTTAAACCCCCATTTCAGGGGCTAAAAGGGGGAAACTCCCGCTTTTGGGACTTTTCCCTTTGCTTGTATGCTTAGTGGTACAAGTATGCCAAATTTCATCATTTTAGCACCACCGGAAATGCCCTAGAGGTTTAGATGATGACTCTAATTTTAAACCCCCATTTCAGGGGCTAAAAGGGGGAAACTCCCGCTTTTGGGACTTTTCCCTTTGCTTGTATGCTTAGTGGTACAAGTATGCCAAATTTCATCATTCTAGCACCACCGGAAATGCCCTAGAGGTTTAGATGATGACTCTAATTTTAAACCCCCATTTCAGGGGCTAAAAGGGGGAAACTCCCGCTTTTGGGACTTTTCCCTTTGCTTGTATGCTTAGTGGTACAAGTATGCCAAATTTCATCATTCTAGCACCACCGCAAATGCCCTAGAGGTTTAGATGATGACTCTAATTTTAAACCCCCATTTCAGGGGCTAAAAGGGGGAAACTCCCGCTTTTGGGACTTTTCCCTTTGCTTGTATGCTTAGTGGTACAAGTATGCCAAATTTCATCATTCTAGCACCACCGGAAATGCCCTAGAGGTTTAGATGATGACTCTAATTTTAAACCCCCATTTCAGGGGCTAAAAGGGGGAAACTCCCGCTTTTGGGACTTTTCCCTTTGCTTGTATGCTTAGTGGTACAAGTATGCCAAATTTCATCATTCTAGCACCACCGGAAATGCCCTAGAGGTTTTGATGATGTGTCAGTCAGTCAGTCAGTCAGTCTCATAATGTGTCATTTTCACATAGGATTATCACAGAAATCAAATGAGTTAGAAAGCTGGAAGTTGGAGGACTTCCTAGGATTAACACTGTGCCCTTGAGGTGCAAATATGAGTGGTGTACTATTCCCCAGTACCGAGTTAAGAGGGGGTTAAAATGAGGCTGAAATGTTTCGGCTAATGGCCAAGTCAGAAAAACATTCTTGAGAAGTTTTAAGTCGAATAAAATGTTGGTTCACCTGGAGATAATAACTTGGCCGTATTTTAGATCTCACTTCTTTTTACGGCCAAACAACTTGGCATATTTTTACAGAGATGTTTTTGGTGAGATTTCACTCCTTTTTTGTACGTGCATGTTCTTGTAGATTTATAGAAGTAGGATTATGAAGTGAAATAAACATTTGTATTTTTAGATTTTTATTTGTTCTTTCCAAGAGTTTTACTTGGCTTTGCCTTTTTCAACTTTTTTGCATTCAACTTTCTTTCTTTTTCTCAGGCTGTGATAATTGTTAACCGTATTTCTATTCGAAGAACACAATATTGTGGCAAGTAACACTTTTAATCAACAGAATAGATTTAAGAAAAACTAAATGAATCAAAACACGCTTAGAACCATTTCAGATGAAATGAAAAGGAAATGAGTAAAAAATTTAATTACTAAAACATTATGTAAAAAACATAAATTTTGCAATAATACGAAAGAATCATATTGGTAAAAAATATTAATATTAAAAGACGAAAAAATTGAATTATAATGTCCTATTACGAGGGGATATAAATTATAAAACCCCCATTTCAGGGGCTAACAGGGGAAAATTCCCGCTTTTGGGACTTTTTCCTTTCTTTGTATGCTAAGTCCTACTTGTATGCCAAATTTTATCATTCCCGCAACATCGGAAGTGCCCTAGAGGTTTAGATGATGACTCTTATTTTAAACCCCCATTTCAGGGGCTAAAAGGGGGAAACTCCCGCTTTTGGGACTTTTCCCTTTGCTTGTATGCTTAGTGGTACAAGTATGCCAAATTTCATCATTTTAGCACCACCGGAAATGCCCTAGAGGTTTAGATGATGACTCTAATTTTAAACCCCCATTCCAGGGACTAAAAGGGGGAAACTCCCGCTTTTGGGACTTTTCCCTTTGCTTGTATGCTTAGTGGTACAAGTATGCCAAATTTCATCATTCTAGCACCACCGGAAATGCCCTAGAGGTTTAGATGATGACTCTAATTTTAAACCCCCATTTCAGGGGCTAAAAGGGGGAAACTCCCGCTTTTGGGACTTTTCCCTTTGCTTGTATGCTTAGTGGTACAAGTATGCCAAATTTCATCATTCTAGCACCACCGGAAATGCCCTAGAGGTTTAGATGATGACTCTAATTTTAAACCCCCATTTCAGGGGCTAAAAGGGGGAAACTCCCGCTTTTGGGACTTTTCCCTTTGCTTGTATGCTTAGTGGTACAAGTATGCCAAATTTCATCATTCTAGCACCACCGGAAATGCCCTAGAGGTTTTGATGATGTGTCAGTCAGTCAGTCAGTCAGTCAGTCAGTCTCATAATGTGTCATTTTCACATAGGATTATCACAGAAACCAAATGAGTTAGAAAGCTGGAAGTTGGAGGACTTCCTAGGATTAACACTGTGCCCTTGAGGTGCAAATATGAGTGGTGTACTATTCCCCAGTACCGAGTTAAGAGGGGGTTAAAATGAGGCTGAAATGTTTCGGCTAATGGCCAAGTCAGAAAAACATTCTTGAGAAGTTTTAAGTCGAATAAAATGTTGGTTCACCTGGAGATAATAACTTGGCCGTATTTTAGATCTCACTTCTTTTTACGGCCAAACAACTTGGCATATTTTTACAGAGATGTTTTTGGTGAGATTTCACTCCTTTTTTGTACGGGAGTGAGGCTGATGCGATAACCGCTACACTAAAGATATGTTATTATTTTTAATCGAAAGAACAGGGTCAAGTAATTAAGCAATACGTGAACAAACAAACCCCTCCATAGGAAACGCATTAGACTATATTTTGCAGGCTCGTAAATCTGTTTCTACTGTAGATACGGGGATGTCCTTTGAGTATGTTATAGTCCAATTTGTCCCGCATCTAACCATACTAAAAACATTGAGCTACGACAAACAGTAGTCGAGTAATTAAGCTAATCGTAAACAAACAAACCCCTCCATAGGAAATCCATTAGACTAAATTCTGGAGGCTCGTAATTCTGGTTCTACCAGAGATACGGGGATGTAAATAATGTGACCTTGACACAAATGTTCGGATAATTATAAAAAAAAACTTCGCGGTTTCGAACCTGTGGCCTTCCGGGAGTGAGGCGGATGCGATAACCGCTACACTAAAGATATGTTATTATTTTTAATCGAAAGAACAGGTTCAAGTAATTAAGCAATACATGAACAAACAAACCCCTCCATAGAAAATGCATTAGACTATATTTGCAGGCTCGTAACTCTGTTTCTACTGTAGATACGGCGAGGTCCTTTGAGTATGTTATATTCCAATTTGTCCCCCATCTAACCATACTAAAAACATTGAGCTACGAAAAACAGGGGCCGAGTAATTAAGCTAAACGTAAAAAAACAACCCGTCCAAAGGAAATGCATTAGACTATGCTTTGCAGGCCCATAACTCTGTGTTTACTAGTGATACGGGGATGTCCTTAGGATATGTTATAGTCCAAATTGTCCCCCATCTAACTATACTAAAAACATTGAGCTACGACAAACAGGGGCCGAGATATTAAGCAAAATGTTCGTCAACTTTGGTATCGTCTCACTTATTTTTATTATGTTACTTATGATTTTTGCACTAAACTTTGGAGGCTCATAACTCTTGTTCTACAAGAGATACTGGGATCTCCTTTGGATATGTTATAGTACTCTTTGCTCCCCATACAAGGATAATTTAAACTTGAGGCTACCTCAATATCGTCGTCAACTTATTTTTTGTCTCACTTATTGTTAGAAGGTTACTTTTGATTTTTGAAAATAAAGTTTGCAGGCTCGTAACTCTGGTTCTACCAGAGATACGGGGATGTAAATAATGTGACCTTGACACAAATGTTCGGATAATTATAAAGGTCTTTGCATGTTCCAAGCAAAAAAAAAACTTCGCGGTTTCGAACCTGTGGCCTTCCGGGAGTGAGGCGGATGCGATAACCGTTACACTAAAGATATGTTATTATTTTTAATTGAAAGAACAGGGTCAAGTAATTAAGCAATACGTGAACAAACAAACCCCTCCATAGAAAATGCATTAGACTATACTTTGCAGGCCCATAACTCTGTGTCTACTAGAGATACCGGGATGTCCTTAGGATATGTTATAGTCCAATTTGCCCTTCATCTAAATATACTAAAAACTTTGGGCTACGTAAACAGGGGCCGAGTACTTAAGCAAAACGTAAAGAAACAAACCCCCTCCATAGGAAATGAGTTAGACTATATTTTGCAGGCTCGTAACTCTGTTTCTACTGGAGATACGGGGATGTCCTTTGAGTATTTTATAGTCCAATTTGTCCCCCATCTAACCATACTAAAAACATTGAGCTACGACAAACAGGGGCCGAGTAATTAAGCTAAACGTAAACAAACAACCCGTCCAAAGGAAATGCATTAGACTATGCTTTGCAGGCCCATAACTCTGTGTTTACTAGAGATACGGGGATGTCCTTAGGATACGTTATAGTCCAAATTGTCCCCCATCTAACCATACTAAAAACATTGAGCTACGACAAACAGGGGCCGAGATATTAAGCAAAATGTTCGTCAACTTTGGTATCGTCTCACTTATTTTTATTATGTTACTTATGATTTTTGCACTAAACTTTGGAGGCTCATAACTCTTGTTCTACAAGAGATACTGGGATCTCCTTTGGATATGTTGTAGTACTCTTTGCTCCCCATACAAGGATACTTTAAACTTGAGGCTACCTCAATATCGTCGTCAACTTATTTTTTGTCTCACTTATTGTTAGCAGGTTACTTTTGATTTTTGAAAATAAAGTTTGCAGGCTCGTAACTCTGGTTCTACCAGAGATACGGGGATGTAAATAATGTGACCTTGACACAAATGTTCGGATAATTATAAAGGTCTTTGCATGTTCCAAGCAAAAAAAAAAAAACTTCGCGGTTTCGAACCTGTGGCCTTCCGGGAGTGAGGCGGATGCGATAACCGCTACACTAAAGATATGTTATTATTTTTAATCGAAAGAACAGGTTCAAGTAATTAAGCAATACATGAACAAACAAACCCCTCCATAGAAAATGCATTAGACTATACTTTGCAGGCTCGTATCTCTGTTTCTACTGTAGATACGGCGAGGTCCTTTGAGTATGTTATATTCCAATTTGTCCCCCATCTAACCATACTAAAAACATTGAGCTACGAAAAACAGGGGCCGAGTAATTAAGCTAAACGTAAACAAACAACCCGTCCAAAGGAAATGCATTAGACTATGCTTTGCAGGCCCATAACTCTGTGTTTACTAGAGATACGGGGATGTCCTTAAGCTATGTTATAGTCCAAATTGTCCCCCATCTAACCATACTAAAAACATTGAGCTACGACAAACAGGGGCCGAGTAATTAAGCTAAACGTAAACAAACAACCCGTCCAAAGGAAATGCATTAGACTATAATTTGCAGGCTCGTAACTCTGTTTCCACTGGAGATACGGGGATGTCCTTTGAGTATGTTATAGTCCAATTTGTCCCCCATCTAACCATACTAAAAACATTGAGCTACGACAAACAGGGGCCGAGTAATTAAGCTAAACGTAAACAAACAACCCGTCCTTAGGAAATGCATTAGACTATACTTTGCAGGCCCATAACTCTGTGTCTACTAGAGATACGGGGATGTCCTTAGGACATGTTATAGTCCAAATTGTCGTCCATCTAACCATACTAAAAACATTGAGCTACGACAAACAAGGGCCGAGATATTAAGCAAAATGTTCGTCAACTTTGGTATCGTCTCACTTATTTTTATTATGTTACTTATGATTTTTGCACTAAACTTTGGAGGCTCATAACTCTTGTTCTACAAGAGATACTGGGATCTCCTTTGCAAATGTTATAGTACTCTTTGCTCCCCATACAAGGATACTTTAAACTTGATTCTACCTCAATATCGTCGTCAACTTATTTTTTGTCTCACTTATTGTTAGAAGGTTACTTTTGATTTTTGAAAATAAAGTTTGCAGGCTCGTAACTCTGGTTCTACCAGAGATACGGGGATGTAAATAATGTGACCTTGACACAAATGTTCGGATAATTATAAAGGTCTTTGCATGTTCCAAGCAAAAAAAAAAACTTCGCGGTTTCGAACCTGTGGCCTTCCGGGAGTGAGGCGGATGCGATAACCGTTACACTAAAGATATGTTATTATTTTTAATCGAAAGAACAGGGTCAAATAATTAAGCAATACGTGAACAAACAAACCCCTCCATAGAAAATGCATTAGACTATACTTTGCAGGCTCGTAACTCTGTTTCTACTGTAGATACGGCGAGGTCCTTTGAGTATGTTATATTCCAATTTGTCCCCCATCTAACCATACTAAAAACATTGAGCTACGAAAAACAGGGGCCGAGTAATTAAGCTAAACGTAAACAAACAACCCGTCCAAAGGAAATGCATTAGACTATGCTTTGCAGGCCCATAACTCTGTGTTTACTAGAGATACGGGGATTTCCTTAGGATGTGTTATAGTCCAAATTGTCCCCCATCTAACCATACTAAAAACATTGAGCTACGACAAACAGGGGCCGAGATATTAAGCAAAATGTTCGTCAACTTTGGTATCGTCTCACTTATTTTTATTATGTTACTTATGATTTTTGCACTAAACTTTGGAGGCTCATAACTCTTGTTCTACAAGAGATACTGGGATCTCCTTTGGATATGTTATAGTACTCTTTGCTCCCCATACAAGGATACTTTAAACTTGAGGCTACCGCAATATCGTCGTCAACTTACTTTTTGTCTCACTTATTGTTAGAAGGTTACTTTTGATTTTTGAAAATAAACTTTGCAGGCTCGTAACTCTGTTTCTACTGGAGATACGGGGATGTCCTTTGAGTATGTTATAGACCAATATGTCCCCCATCTAGCCATACTAAGAATTAGGGCTACGACAAACAGTAGTCGAGTAATTAAGCTAATCGTAAACAAACAAACCCCTCCGTAGGAAATACATTAGACTAAATTCTGGAGGCTCGTAACTCTGGTTCTACCAGAGATACGGGGATGTAAATAATGTGACCTTGACACAAATGTTCGGATAATTATAAAAAAAAAACTTCGCGGTTTCGAACCTGTGGCCTTCCGGGAGTGACGCGGATGCGATAACCGCTACACTAAAGATATGTTATTATTTTTAATCGAAAGAACAGGGTCAAGTAATTAAGCAATACGTGAACAAACAAACCCCTCCATAGAAAATGCATTAGACTATAGTTTGCAGGCTCGTAACTCTGTTTCTACTGGAGATACGGGGATGTCCTTTGAGTACGTTATAGTCCAATTTGTCCCCCATCTAAGAATACTAAAAACATTGAGCTACGACAAACAGGGGCCGAGTAATTAAGCTAAACGTAAACAAACAACCCGTCCATAGCAAATGCATTAGACTATATTTTGCGGGCCCATAACTCTGTGTCTACTAGAGATACGGGGACGTCCTTAGGATATGTTATAGTCCAAATTGTCCCCCATCTAACCATACTAAAAACATTGAGCTACGACAAACAGGGGCCGAGATATTAAGCAAAATGTTCGTCAACTTTGGTATCGTCTCACTTATTTTTATTATGTTACTTATGATTTTTGCACTAAACTTTGGAGGCTCATAACTCTTGTTCTACAAGAGATACTGGGATCTCCTTTGGATATGTTGTAGTACTCTTTGCTCCCCATACAAGGATACTTTAAACTTGAGGCTACCTCAATATCGTCGTCAACTTATTTTTTGTCTCACTTATTGTTAGCAGGTTACTTTTGATTTTTGAAAATAAAGTTTGCAGGCTCGTAACTCTGGTTCTACCAGAGATACGGGGATGTAAATAATGTGACCTTGACACAAATGTTCGGATAATTATAAAGGTCTTTGCATGTTCCAAGCAAAAAAAAAAAAACTTCGCGGTTTCGAACCTGTGGCCTTCCGGGAGTGAGGCGGATGCGATAACCGCTACACTAAAGATATGTTATTATTTTTAATCGAAAGAACAGGTTCAAGTAATTAAGCAATACATGAACAAACAAACCCCTCCATAGAAAATGCATTAGACTATACTTTGCAGGCTCGTATCTCTGTTTCTACTGTAGATACGGCGAGGTCCTTTGAGTATGTTATATTCCAATTTGTCCCCCATCTAACCATACTAAAAACATTGAGCTACGAAAAACAGGGGCCGAGTAATTAAGCTAAACGTAAACAAACAACCCGTCCAAAGGAAATGCATTAGACTATGCTTTGCAGGCCCATAACTCTGTGTTTACTAGAGATACGGGGATGTCCTTAAGCTATGTTATAGTCCAAATTGTCCCCCATCTAACCATACTAAAAACATTGAGCTACGACAAACAGGGGCCGAGTAATTAAGCTAAACGTAAACAAACAACCCGTCCAAAGGAAATGCATTAGACTATAATTTGCAGGCTCGTAACTCTGTTTCCACTGGAGATACGGGGATGTCCTTTGAGTATGTTATAGTCCAATTTGTCCCCCATCTAACCATACTAAAAACATTGAGCTACGACAAACAGGGGCCGAGTAATTAAGCTAAACGTAAACAAACAACCCGTCCTTAGGAAATGCATTAGACTATACTTTGCAGGCCCATAACTCTGTGTCTACTTGAGATACGGGGATGTCCTTAGGACATGTTATAGTCCAAATTGTCGTCCATCTAACCATACTAAAAACATTGAGCTACGACAAACAAGGGCCGAGATATTAAGCAAAATGTTCGTCAACTTTGGTATCGTCTCACTTATTTTTATTATGTTACTTATGATTTTTGCACTAAACTTTGGAGGCTCATAACTCTTGTTCTACAAGAGATACTGGGATCTCCTTTGCAAATGTTATAGTACTCTTTGCTCCCCATACAAGGATACTTTAAACTTGATTCTACCTCAATATCGTCGTCAACTTATTTTTTGTCTCACTTATTGTTAGAAGGTTACTTTTGATTTTTGAAAATAAAGTTTGCAGGCTCGTAACTCTGGTTCTACCAGAGATACGGGGATGTAAATAATGTGACCTTGACACAAATGTTCGGATAATTATAAAGGTCTTTGCATGTTCCAAGCAAAAAAAAAAAACTTCGCGGTTTCGAACCTGTGGCCTTCCGGGAGTGAGGCGGATGCGATAACCGTTACACTAAAGATATGTTATTATTTTTAATCGAAAGAACAGGGTCAAATAATTAAGCAATACGTGAACAAACAAACCCCTCCATAGAAAATGCATTAGACTATACTTTGCAGGCTCGTAACTCTGTTTCTACTGTAGATACGGCGAGGTCCTTTGAGTATGTTATATTCCAATTTGTCCCCCATCTAACCATACTAAAAACATTGAGCTACGAAAAACAGGGGCCGAGTAATTAAGCTAAACGTAAACAAACAACCCGTCCAAAGGAAATGCATTAGACTATGCTTTGCAGGCCCATAACTCTGTGTTTACTAGAGATACGGGGATTTCCTTAGGATGTGTTATAGTCCAAATTGTCCCCCATCTAACCATACTAAAAACATTGAGCTACGACAAACAGGGGCCGAGATATTAAGCAAAATGTTCGTCAACTTTGGTATCGTCTCACTTATTTTTATTATGTTACTTATGATTTTTGCACTAAACTTTGGAGGCTCATAACTCTTGTTCTACAAGAGATACTGGGATCTCCTTTGGATATGTTATAGTACTCTTTGCTCCCCATACAAGGATACTTTAAACTTGAGGCTACCGCAATATCGTCGTCAACTTACTTTTTGTCTCACTTATTGTTAGAAGGTTACTTTTGATTTTTGAAAATAAACTTTGCAGGCTCGTAACTCTGTTTCTACTGGAGATACGGGGATGTCCTTTGAGTATGTTATAGACCAATATGTCCCCCATCTAGCCATACTAAGAATTAGGGCTACGACAAACAGTAGTCGAGTAATTAAGCTAATCGTAAACAAACAAACCCCTCCGTAGGAAATACATTAGACTAAATTCTGGAGGCTCGTAACTCTGGTTCTACCAGAGATACGGGGATGTAAATAATGTGACCTTGACACAAATGTTCGGATAATTATAAAAAAAAAACTTCGCGGTTTCGAACCTGTGGCCTTCCGGGAGTGACGCGGATGCGATAACCGCTACACTAAAGATATGTTATTATTTTTAATCGAAAGAACAGGGTCAAGTAATTAAGCAATACGTGAACAAACAAACCCCTCCATAGAAAATGCATTAGACTATAGTTTGCAGGCTCGTAACTCTGTTTCTACTGGAGATACGGGGATGTCCTTTGAGTACGTTATAGTCCAATTTGTCCCCCATCTAAGAATACTAAAAACATTGAGCTACGACAAACAGGGGCCGAGTAATTAAGCTAAACGTAAACAAACAACCCGTCCATAGCAAATGCATTAGACTATATTTTGCGGGCCCATAACTCTGTGTCTACTAGAGATACGGGGACGTCCTTAGGATATGTTATAGTCCAAATTGTCCCCCATCTAACCATACTAAAAACATTGAGCTAGGACAAACAGGTTCAGTCAAAGTTTTGCCAAAATACGTGACGATAATTGTTTTCAAAGCTTTTGTGCTGCAATGGTTAGCGCGTTCGGCTGTTAATCGAAAGTTTGGTGGTTCAAGCCTAGCCAGAAGCGGTGTTGTGAAGTCTCTTATGTAACGAAAAAAGTCAAAGTTTTGCCAAAATTCGCGACGATAATTGTTTTTCAAAGCTTCCGTGGTGCAATGATTAGCGCGTTCGGCTGTAAACCGAAGGGTTGTTGGTTTTAGTCCACCCGGGAGCGTTGTTGTGAAGTCTTATAAATAACGTAAAAGTTCAAAGTTTTTCCACAATACCTGAAGATCATTTAATTTCAAAGCTTCCGTGGCGCAATGGTTAGCGCGTACAGCTGTTAACCGAAAGGTTGGTGGTTAGAGCCCAGCCAGAAGCGGGGTTGTGAAGTCTCTGATGTAACGTAAAAATTCAAAGTTTCGCCAAAATATGTGACGATAATTGTTTTTCAAAGCTTCCGTGGCGCAATGGTTAGCGCGTTCGGGTTTTAACCGAAAGGTTGGTGTTTCGAGCCCAGCCAGGAGCGGTGTTGTGAAGTCTCTGATGTAACGTAAAAAGTCAAAGTTTTGCCAAAATACGTGACGATAATTGTTTTCAAAGCTTTTGTGCTGCAATGGTTAGCGCGTTCGGCTGTAAACCGAAGGGTTGTTGGTTTTAGTCCACCCGGGAGCGTTGTTGTGAAGTCTTATAAATAACTTAAAAGTTCAAAGTTTTTCCACAATACCTGAAGATCATTTAATTTCAAAGCTTCCGTGGCGCAATGGTTAGCGCGTACAGCTGTTAACCGAAAGGTTGGTGGTTCGAGCCTAGCCAGAAGCGGGGTTGTGAAGTCTCTGATGTAACGTAAAAAATCAAAGTTTCGCCAAAATATGTGACGATAATTGTTTTTCAAAGCTTCCGTGGCGCAATGGTTAGCGCGTTCGGGTTTTAACCGAAAGGTTGGTGGTTCGAGCCCAGCCAGGAGCGGTGTTGTGAAGTCTCTGATGTAACGTAAAAAGTCAAAGTTTTGCCAAAATACGTGACGATTATTGTTCTTCAAAGCTTCCGTGGTGCAATGGTTAGCGCGTTCGGCTGTTAATCGAAAGTTTGGTGGTTCAAGCCCAGCCAGAAGCGGTGTTGTGAAGTCTCTTATGTAACGAAAAAAGTCAAAGTTTTGCCAAAATACGTGACGATTGTCGTTCTTCAAAGCTTCCGTGGTGCAATGGTTAGCGCGTACAGCTGTTAACCGAAAGGTTGGTGGTTCGAGCCCAGCCAGAAGCGGGGTTGTGAAGTCTCTGATGTAACGTAAAAAATCAAAGTTTCGGGTGGACTAAAACCAACAACCTTTCGGTTTACAGCCGAACGCGCTAACCATTGCACCACGGAAGCTTCGAAAAACAATTATCGTCGCGAATTTTGGCAAAACTTGCCTATTTTCGTTACATCAGAGACTTCACAACACCGCTCCTGGCTGGGCTCGAACCACCAACCTTTCGGTTAAAAGCCGAACGCGCTAACCATTGCGCCACGGAAGCTTTGAAAAACTATTATCGTTACATATTTTGGCAAAACTTTGATTTTTTACGTTACATCAGAGACTTCACAACACCGCTTCTGGCTGGGCTCGAACCACCAACCTTTCGGTTAACAGTTGTACGCGCTAACCATTCCGCCACGGAAGCTTTGAAATTAAATGATCTTCAGGTATTGTAGAAAAACTTTGAATTTTTACGTTATTTATAAGTCTTCACAACAACGCTCCCGGGTGGACTAAAACCAACAACCTTTCGGTTTACAGCCGAACGCGCTAACCATTGCACCACGGAAGCTTCGAAAAACAATTATCGTCGCGAATTTTGGCAAAACTTTGACTTTTTTCGTTACATAAGAGACTTCACAACACCGCTTCTGGCTGGGCTTGAACCACCAAACTTTCGATTAACAGCTGAACGCGCTAACCATTGCGCCACGGAAGCTTTGAAAAACAATTATCGTCACATATTTTGTCAAAACTTTGATTTTTTACGTTACATCAGAGACTTCACAACACCGCTTCTGGCTGGGCTCGAACCACCAACCTTTCGGTTAACAGCCGAACGCGCTAACCATTGCACCACGTAAGCTTTGAAAAACAATTATCGTCACATATTTTGGCGAAACTTTGATTTTTTACGTTACATCAGAGACTTCACAACCCCGCTTCTGGCTGGGCTCGAACCACCAACCTTTCGGTTAACAGCTGTACGCGCTAACCATTGCACCACGGAAGCTTTGAAGAACGATAATCGTCACGTATTTTGGCAAAACTTTGACTTTTTTTGTTACATAAGAGACTTCACAACACCGCTTCTGGCTGGGCTTGAACCACCAAACTTTCGATTAACAGCCGAACGCGCTAACCATTGCACCACGGAAGCTTTGAAGAACAATAATCGTCACGTATTTTGGCAAAACTTTGACTTTTTACGTTACATCAGAGACTTCACAACACCGCTCCTGGCTGGGCTCGAACCACCAACCTTTCGGTTAAAACCCGAACGCGCTAACCATTGCGCCACGGAAGCTTTGAAAAACAATTATCGTCACATATTTTGGCGAAACTTTGATTTTTTACGTTACATCAGAGACTTCACAACCCCGCTTCTGGCTGGGCTCGAACCACCAACCTTTCGGTTAACAGCTGTACGCGCTAACCATTGCGCCACGGAAGCTTTGAAATTAAATGATCTTCAGGTATTGTGGAAAAACTTTGAATTTTTACGTTATTTATAAGACTTCACAACAACGCTCCCGGGTGGACTAAAACCAACAACCCTTCGGTTTACAGCCGAACGCGCTAATCATTGCACCACGGAAGCTTTGAAAAACAATTATCGTCGCGAATTTTGGCAAAACTTTGACTTTTTTCGTTACATAAGAGACTTCACAACACCGCTTCTGGCTGGGCTTGAACCACCAAACTTTCGATTAACAGCCGAACGCGCTAACCATTGCAGCACAAAAGCTTTGAAAACAATTATCGTCACGTATTTTGGCAAAACTTTGACTTTTTACGTCACATCAGAGACTTCACAACACCGCTCCTGGCTGGGCTCGAACCACCAACCTTTCGGTTAAAACCCGAACGCGCTAACCATTGCGCCACGGAAGCTTTGAAAAACAATTATCGTCACATATTTTGGCGAAACTTTGATTTTTTACGTTACATCAGAGACTTCACAACCCCGCTTCTGGCTGGGCTCGAACCACCAACCTTTCGGTTAACAGCTGTACGCGCTAACCATTGCACCACGGAAGCTTTGAAGAACGATAATCGTCACGTATTTTGGCAAAACTTTGACTTTTTTTGTTACATAAGAGACTTCACAACACCGCTTCTGGCTGGGCTTGAACCACCAAACTTTCGATTAACAGCCGAACGCGCTAACCATTGCAGCACAAAAGCTTTGAAAACAATTATCGTCACGTATTTTGGCAAAACTTTGACTTTTTACGTCACATCAGAGACTTCACAACACCGCTCCTGGCTGGGCTCGAAACACCAAACTTTCGATTAACAGCCGAACGCGCTAACCATTGCAGCACAAAAGCTTTGAAAACAATTATCGTCACGTATTTTGGCAAAACTTTGACTTTTTTCGTTACATCAGAGACTTCACAACCCCGCTTCTGGCTGGGCTCGAACCACCAACCTTTCGGTTAACAGCTGTACGCACTAACCATTGCACCACGGAAGCTTTGAAGAACGATAATCGTCACGTATTTTGGCAAAACTTTGATTTTTTACGCTACATCAGAGACTTCACAACACCGCTTCTGGCTGGGCTCGAACCACCAACCTTTCGGTTAACAGTTGTACGCGCTAACCATTCCGCCACGGAAGCTTTGAAATTAAATGATCTTCAGGTATTGTAGAAAAACTTTGAATTTTTACGTTATTTATAAGTCTTCACAACAACGCTCCCGGGTGGACTAAAACCAACAACCTTTCGGTTTACAGCCGAACGCGCTAACCATTGCACCACGGAAGCTTCGAAAAACAATTATCGTCGCGAATTTTGGCAAAACTTTGACTTTTTTCGTTACATAAGAGACTTCACAACACCGCTTCTGGCTGGGCTTGAACCACCAAACTTTCGATTAACAGCTGAACGCGCTAACCATTGCGCCACGGAAGCTTTGAAAAACAATTATCGTCACATATTTTGTCAAAACTTTGATTTTTTACGTTACATCAGAGACTTCACAACACCGCTTCTGGCTGGGCTCGAACCACCAACCTTTCGGTTAACAGCCGAACGCGCTAACCATTGCACCACGGAAGCTTTGAAGAACAATAATCGTCACGTACTTTGGCAAAACTTTGACTTTTTACGTTACATCAGAGACTTCACAACACCGCTCCTGGCTGGGCTCGAACCACTAACCTTTCGGTTAAAACCCGAACGCGCTAACCATTGCGCCACGGAAGCTTTGAAAAACAATTATCGTCACATACTTTGGCAAAACTTTGATTTTTTACGCTACATCAGAGACTTCACAACACCGCTTCTGGCTGGGCTCGAACCACCAACCTTTCGGTTAACAGCTGTACGCGCTAACCATTGCGCCACGGAAGCTGTGAAATTAAATAATCTTCAGGTATTGTGGAAAAACTTTGAATTTTTACGTTATTTATAAGACTTCACAACAACGCTCCCGGGTGGACTAAAACCAACAACCCTTCGGTTTACAGCCGAACGCGCTAACCATTGCACCACGGAAGCTTTGAAAAACAATTATCGTCGCGAATTTTGGCAAAACTTTGACTTTTTTCGTTACATCAGAGACTTCACAACACCGCTCCTGGCTGGGCTCGAACCACCAACCTTTCGGTTAACAGCCGAACGCGCTAACCATTGCACCACGGAAGGTTTGAAGAACAATAATTGTCACGTATTTTGGCAAAACTTTGACTTTTTTCGTTACATAAGAGACTTCACAACACCACTTCTGGCTGGGCTTGAACCACCAAACTTTCGATTAACAGCCGAACGCGCTAACCATTGCAGCACAAAAGCTTTGAAAACAATTATCGTCACGTATTTTGGCAAAACTTTGATTTTTACGTCACATCAGAGACTTCACAACACCGCTCCTGGCTGGGCTCGAACCACCAACTTTTCGGTTAACAGCCGAACGCGCTAACCATTGCACCACGGAAGCTTTGAAGAACAATTATCGTCACATACTTTGGCAAAACTTTGATTTTTTATGCTACATCAGAGACTTCACAACACCGCTTCTGGCTGGGCTCGAACCACCAACCTTTCGGTTAACAGCTGTACGCGCTAACCATTGCACCACGGAAGCTTTGAAGAACGATAATCGTCACGTATTTTGGCAAAACTTTGACTTTTTTCGTTACATAAGAGACTTCACAACACCGCTTCTGGCTGGGCTTGAACCACCAAACTTACGATTAACAGCCGAACGCGCTAACCATTGCACCACGGAAGCTTTGAAGAACAATAATCGTCACGTATTTTGGCAAAACTTTGACTTTTTACGTTACATCAGAGACTTCACAACACCGCTCCTGGCTGGGCTCGAACCACCAACCTTTCGGTTAAAACCCGAACGCGCTAACCATTGCGCCACGGAAGCTTTGAAGAACAATTTTCGTCACATACTTTGGCAAAACTTTGATTTTTTACGCTACATCAGCGACTTCACAACACCGCTTCTGGCTGGGCTCGAACCACCAACCTTTCGGTTAACAGCTGTACGCGCTAACCATTGCACCACGGAAGCTTTGAAGAACGATAATCGTCACGTATTTTGGCAAAACTTTGACTTTTTTCGTTACATAAGAGACTTCACAACACCGCTTCTGGCTGGGCTTGAACCACCAAACTTACGATTAACAGCCGAACGCGCTAACCTTTGCACCACGGAAGCTTTGAAGAACAATAATCGTCACGTATTTTGGCAAAACTTTGACTTTTTACGTTACATCAGAGACTTCACAACACCGCTCCTGGCTGGACTCGAACCACCAACCTTTCGGTTAACAGCTGTACCCGCTAACCATTGCGCCACGGAAGCTTTGAAATTAAATGATCTTCAGGTATTGTGGAAAAACTTTGAACTTTTACGTTATTTATAAGTCTTCACAACAACGCTCCCGGGTGGACTAAAACCAACAACCTTTCGGTTTACAGCCGAACGCGCTAACCATTGCACCACGGAAGCTTCGAAAAACAATTATCGTCGCGAATTTTGGCAAAACTTTGACTTTTTTCGTTACATAAGAGACTTCACAACACCGCTTCTGGCTGGGCTTGAACCACCAAACTTTCGATTAACAGCTGAACGCGCTAACCATTGCGCCACGGAAGCTTTGAAAAACAATTATCGTCACATATTTTGTCAAAACTTTGATTTTTTACGTTACATCAGAGACTTCACAACACCGCTTCTGGCTGGTCTCGAACCACCGACCTTTCGGTTAACAGCTGTACGCGCTAACCATTGCGCCACGGAAGCTTTGAAATTAAACGATCTTCAGGTATTGTGGAAAAAATTTGAATTTTTACGTTATTTATAAGACTTCACAACAACGCTCCCGGGTGGACTAAAACAAACAACCCTTCGGTTTACAGCCGAACACGCTAAACATTGCACCACGGAAGCTTTGAAAAACAATTATCGTCGCGAATTTTCGCAAAACTTTGACTTTTTTCGTTACATAAGAGACTTCACAACACCGCTTCTGGCTGGGCTTGAACCACCAAACTTTCAATTAACAGCCGAACGCGCTAACCATTGCACCACGGAAGCTTTGAAAAACAATAATCGTCACGTATTTTGGCAAAACTTTGACATTTTACGTCACATCAGAGACTTCACAACACCGCTCCTGGCTGGGCTCGAACCACCAACCTTTCGGTTAACAGCCGAACGCGCTAACCATTGCACCACGGAAACTTTGAAGAACAATAATCGTCACGTATTTTGGCAAAACTTTGACATTTTACGTCACATCAGAGACTTCACAACACCGCTCCTGGCTGGGCACGAACCACCAACCTTTCGGTTAACAGCCGAACGCGCTAACCATTGCACCACGGAAGCTTTGAAGAACGATAATCGTCACGTATTTTGGCAAACCTTTGACTTTTTTCGTTACATAAGAGACTTCACAACACCGCTTCTGGCTGGGCTTGAACCACCAAACTTTCGATTAACAGCCGAACGAGCTAACCATTGCACCACGGAAGCTATGAAGAACAATAATCGTCACGTATTTTGGCAAAACTTTGACTTTTTACGTTACATCAGAGACTTCACAACACCGCTCCTGGCTGGGCTCGAACCACTAACCTTTCGGTTAAAACCCGAACGCGCTAACCATTGCGCCACGGAAGCTTTGAAAAACAATTATCGTCACATACTTTGGCAAAACTTTGATGTTTTACGCTACATCAGAGACTTCACAACACCGCTTCTGTCTGGGCTCGAACCACCAACCTTTCGGTTAACAGCTGTACGCGCTAACCATTGCGCCACGGAAGCTTTGAAATTAAATGATCTTCAGGTATTGTGGAAAAACTTTGAATTTTTACGTTATTTATAAGTCTTCACAACAACGCTCCCGGGTGGACTAAAACCAACAACCTTTCGGTTTACAGCCGAACGCGCTAACCATTGCACCACGGAAGCTTCGAAAAACAATTATCGTCGCGAATTTTGGCAAAACTTTGACTTTTTTCGTTACATAAGAGACTTCACAACACCGCTTCTGGCTGGGCTTGAACCACCAAACTTTCGATTAACAGCTGAACGCGCTAACCATTGCGCCACGGAAGCTTTGAAAAACAATTATCGTCACATATTTTGTCAAAACTTTGATTTTTTACGTTACATCAGAGACTTCACAACACCGCTTCTGGCTGGTCTCGAACCACCGACCTTTCGGTTAACAGCTGTACGCGCTAACCATTGCGCCACGGAAGCTTTGAAATTAAACGATCTTCAGGTATTGTGGAAAAAATTTGAATTTTTACGTTATTTATAAGACTTCACAACAACGCTCCCGGGTGGACTAAAACAAACAACCCTTCGGTTTACAGCCGAACGCGCTAAACATTGCACCACGGAAGCTTTGAAAAACAATTATCGTCGCGAATTTTCGCAAAACTTTGACTTTTTTCGTTACATAAGAGACTTCACAACACCGCTTCTGGCTGGGCTTGAACCACCAAACTTTCAATTAACAGCCGAACGCGCTAACCATTGCACCACGGAAGCTTTGAAAAACAATAATCGTCACGTATTTTGGCAAAACTTTGACATTTTACGTCACATCAGAGACTTCACAACACCGCTCCTGGCTGGGCTCGAACCACCAACCTTTCGGTTAACAGCCGAACGCGCTAACCATTGCACCACGGAAACTTTGAAGAACAATAATCGTCACGTATTTTGGCAAAACTTTGACATTTTACGTCACATCAGAGACTTCACAACACCGCTCCTGGCTGGGCACGAACCACCAACCTTTCGGTTAACAGCCGAACGCGCTAACCATTGCACCACGGAAGCTTTGAAGAACGATAATCGTCACGTATTTTGGCAAAACTTTGACTTTTTTCGTTACATAAGAGACTTCACAACACCGCTTCTGGCTGGGCTTGAACCACCAAACTTTCGATTAACAGCCGAACGAGCTAACCATTGCACCACGGAAGCTATGAAGAACAACAATCGTCACGTATTTTGGCAAAACTTTGACTTTTTACGTTACATCAGAGACTTCACAACACCGCTCCTGGCTGGGCTCGAACCACTAACCTTTCGGTTAAAACCCGAACGCGCTAACCATTGCGCCACGGAAGCTTTGAAAAACAATTATCGTCACATACTTTGGCAAAACTTTGATGTTTTACGCTACATCAGAGACTTCACAACACCGCTTCTGTCTGGGCTCGAACCACCAACCTTTCGGTTAACAGCTGTACGCGCTAACCATTGCGCCACGGAAGCTTTGAAATTAAATGATCTTCAGGTATTGTGGAAAAACTTTGAATTTTTACGTTATTTATAAGACTTCACAACAACGCTCCCGGGTGGACTAAAACCAACAACCCTTCGGTTTACAGCCGAACGCGCTAACCATTGCACCACGGAAGCTTTGAAAAACAATTATCGTCGCGAATTTTGGCAAAACTTTGACTTTTTTCGTTACATAAGAGACTTCACAACACCGCTTCTGGCTGGGCTTGAACCACCAAACTTTCGATTAACAGCCGAACGCGCTAACCATTGCAGCACAAAAGCTTTGAAAACAATTATCGTCACGTATTTTGGCAAAACTTTGACTTTTTACGTCACATCAGAGACTACACAACACCGCTCCTGGCTGGGCTCGAACCTCCAACCTTTCGGTTAAAACCCGAACGCGCTAACCATTGCGCCACGGAAGCTTTGAAAAACAATTATCGTCACATATTTTGGCGAAACTTTGATTTTTTACGTTACATCAGAGACTTCACAACCCCGCTTCTGGCTGGGCTCGAACCACCAACCTTTCGGTTAACAGCTGTACGCGCTAACCATTGCACCACGGAAGCTTTGAAGAACGATAATCGTGACGTATTTTGGCAAAACTTTGACTTTTTTCGTTACATAAGAGACTTCACAACACCGCTTCTGGCTGGGCTTGAACCACCAAACTTTCGATTAACAGCCGAACGCGCTAACCATTGCACCACGGAGAGATCTTTTGGCTCCAGCGACGAAGGAGGTAGGCCTGAGCACCTTTTTGTTTATTTTAAAGAAAGTTTTGACTTGTAATATTTTTGAGAGATGACAGGGTGAGTCGATAATAAAATTTGATATGAAAAGTACGTGTATTTACTCTAGGTAAGCCTACCAGTTTTGTAGGGCTTACAAACTGGCGCCCAACGTGGGGCTTTGAAACCGTAGAGTGATACATGTACTTAAGTTAATTTTTATCTCGAAAATTTAAATCTAAAGAGTGAGGGCCACTAGTCGGGTAGTTGATTGAAAGTTAGTTTAGTTTAGAGTTTAGTGATTTTAGTATAGTGATACCACTATATTGAATTATGCCGGAAACTAGATCCGGGCTATCCGCTAATAATGGTGAAGGCGCTGAGTCCGGAGACCCGGCTCAGCAAATGAGCCAAATTATTAGTGATGCCTTGCGTCAAGCCTTTCAAGGCTTTGTCTCAGGTAGTGGGGTAGCTAGTGTTGGAAATCCAACGCAAACACCTCAGGTAAGGTTGCGAGTAGACGCTCCAACCTATTTAGGACCCGCAGATGAGAAATCTCTGATGTATTTCCTCGAGGCTCTTCTGCGGTATCAATCAGCGACCGGCTATAGTGATAAGGATATCCTTTTTCACGTGATCCCTTTGTCTTTACAAGGGCCGGCCGATCGCTGGTTTAAATTTGTGGGGGGTTCAGCCGCTTTCAAAAACCTTTCGGAATTCCGAGAGTGTTTTAGAAAAGAGTATCAGGCAACTGATTACTCTAGGCGCATTCAAATTGAGTTGGATAACCGAACTCAAGGAGAAAATGAACCGTTGACTCAGTACATCCATTGTTTATCGGAGTATTCTCACCGATTAGAAACACCGGAGTCTGAGTCGGTACAAATTCAGCGCGTCCTACGGCAGTGTCATCCGACATACCGTAGAATGCTAAGGGGGAAAGCTTTCGCTACCCTTGCTGAATTGGCTGAGGAGGCTAAGATTATTCAATCTGATCTCCTAGCCGAGGTAATGTACAGACCCCCACCGTCAATGGCGGAGTCTTTAGAGCCTGGTCTGGCATATGGGGCAGGTATTTCGATTGAGCAATCGCTTCAATCGGTTAATAAAGCCGTCAGTATGTCTGTTTCCGCGGATGCAAATGCATTTGCGGGAAATCAGGTGGGAGTAGGATTGGCAGCCTTGGATCCGTACTCTTATTTTAGAGTAGAGAGACAAGTGATGAGCGGAGTAAATACTCGCTCAGGTAATAATTCTGGTGCAACTTTTAATGCACATTCCAATGGCGGAAATCCAGTCCAAAGGAAAGATAATCGGGGTATTGGGCGCTGTTACAAGTGCAACCAACCCGGCCATTTCAAAAGGGATTGTACTAATCCGGGAAATGGGCAAACGAGGCAACCAAGATAATCGGAAATCCGAATTATTCTTGGGAGGGGCCTCGTGATAAAATTGAAACCAAAATAACGAGGGCCAAAAACCAGGCAAGAAATTCGAAAACTCGAATTTTCGCGCCATCGGTTAATCGCTGTTCTGATTTTGGCGGGAAAACTCCCCCATTATTGAGATTTCAAGCTATGGGGCAATCGTTCCTTGGCTTGTTAGACAGCGGATCGTCAGTTTCTTTGTTGGGCGATGAATTCATACCCATGTTTGAAGAACGCGAAATGGCGATAAAAGCTAACAGAACAATGGTTAGATTCGGTCGCGGCACATGCCGCGTAGCCGGAGATATCCGTCTCCAGGTATATTGGCCCGGAGGGAAAAGAAGACAGCGCTTTCTTATTGTGCGAGGTCTTACCCCCTCAGTTATTTTTGGGAGAGATTTTCTTCGCGGAACGGGTATAGACATTAGGCTGAGTGAAGGCGGGTGGTCAATGGGCCCCTTCCCTCAGAAAGTTATATCGTTCGATTGCGAAGATATGGAAAAGGGGGCGTCTAATTGCTTTGGCGAAATCGTCAAAAGTGAAAAAGACCCCTTAAATGTGTTAAAAGCTTTAGCGTCGAAATCGACCTGTAGCAAAGATGAAAGAGCTAGGTTGGTGGATATGCTCTTGGAATTCCAAAGTATATTCACAAAGAAACCTGGCGAAACCTCGCTAATTGAGCACTCTATAGAGACGGGCGACGCTAAGCCTATAGCGTGTCATCCCCGTCCGGTTAGCAATAAGAAGAGGGAAGAAATAGACAGGGCTTTTGATGAGTTGTTGGAACTGGGAGTTATACGACAATCGAATAGTCCCTGGGCGTCCCCGATAGTTCTCCAGGTTTGTATGAACCCTGCACCTATTATTTTATACACAGAAAAATATAAATTTTTTCCCCTTATATTCTTTGGTTTTAAAACTCAAATACTTCACATTCTCTCAACCAAAACACCAAGTCAAAATTATCTTTGCTTCAAATAGTTGCTCAAATTATTTCAAACTACGAAAAAAATGTCCTTTAAACGATAAAAAAAACTTAGGGCAACCACACCCAATGTAATCGTCGCTCAAAAAAATATAAAAACTTTGAAATTAAAGCGTTCAAAGATTCAATTCCACGTGATATGGAGCGATTCACCCTTAATATTCAATAGCTATAAAGCCCATCCCATTCTGACTTCAACTTATCTCTGCAAAGTCCAAGTCAAACAGATAAGGTACCTAAGACTACATAAAACAAGTCCGTTAAAGAAACAATAACAAAAGAAAAAAAACCGTCATCAAAGTGCCATTGAAAGAAAAAGTCACCTTTGAAAAATAAAAGAAATAAAATTGGACTCGAGAAAAAGGGAGATAGCCTAGCCTGATTCCTGATACGGTTCAAAGAGTGAAAACGTGGATGTTGCATTTACAGGGGATACACCTTAATTTAGTAGGGAGAGGTAAGGAATGGATCCTTAAAAATACCCTCAAAATGGCGGAGAATATTACACCACCGAGTGGCTATATGGGCCTGGGACCTTTAGAAAGCCCTTTATACCAACAAATTCTATAAATTTGAACACGAAATCATACGGCATACCCTCAAAATGGCGGAATTTAAATTAAAACAGGAAATCATACAGCATACCCTCAAAATGGCGGAATTTAAATTAAAACAGGAAATCATACAGCATACCCTCAAAATGGCGGAATTTAAATTAAAACAGGAAATCATACAGCATACCCTCAAAATGGCGGAATTTAAATTAAAACAGGAAATCATACAGCATACCCTCAAAATGACGGAATTTAAATTAAAACAGGAATGCATACAGCATACCCTTAAAATGGCGGAATTTAAATTAAAACAGGAATGCATACAGCCATAAGTTCATAAGATATGCTCCATAAGTTTATCACTGGCTACAAACTGGAGCTTGTCATGAAGTGACAACGTAGGTCGTAGATTCTCGAAAAGCGACGGCTGATAGTGCTGTCAAAGGCTTAGTAATGCAGACTAAATAGGAAGATGGAAGTCATGCAAAATTAACCGAGTGTAGCCATTCAATTCTCGCTTGCCGTTCCCGAACTATCTCGAGCTGTAAGTCTCTAGCATAAGCATTACGAAGTATGGGTAGTGCAGTGTTCAGTTTAAAATATATCAGTATCAATTAGTTTTTAATAAAATTTTCATTCGATAAACAATGTAAATACCTATAATTAAAAATTGCCTGCAATTATAATCGGTCTCGAACTTGAGGCGGCCATATTAACTAGAAGAATGTCGGAGTTCGCGCCGGCGGTTGGGTTTGGCTACGTACACAGGCACTGGTGGTAAATAAATTTCGCGTTTATGACGTCAGTCAATTCGAGTAAATGGCGAGAAATTACGGGAATTCGAAATTTAAAACACAGATAAGAATATTTAAAAGCACTAGGCCTATCTTAGCATTTGCAGTGACGAAATTAACTATGCGTTTTGTTTTTTAGGCTTGGGCACACCAAGTCCTTTATTATATAATTTATTCAATTGTTTTGTTAATCGAAAGATTGGTGGTTCGAGCCCACCCGGGAGAGGTGTTGTGTGGTCTAAGATGTAGCGCAAAAGTCAGAACTTTTCCACAATACGTGACAACCATTTAATTTCTGAGCTTCCGTGGCTCAATGGTTAGCGCGTTCGGCTGTTAACCAACAGGTTGGTGGTTCGAGCCCACCCAGGAGCGGTGTTGAGGAGTCTCAAATGTAACGTAGAAAGCCAAAGTTTTTCCACAATACCTGACAACCATTTAATTTCTGAGCTTCCGTGGCTCAATGGTTAGCGCGTTCGGCTGTTAACCAATAGGTTGGTGGTTCGAGCCCATCCGGGAGCGGTGTTGTGAGGTCTCAGATGTGACGTAGAAAGCAAAAGTTTTTCCACAATACCTGACAACCATTTAATTTCTGAGCTTCCGTGGCTCAATGGTTAGCGCGTTCGGCTGTTAACCAATAGGTTGGTGGTTCGAGCCCACCCAGGAGCGGTGTTGTGGAGTCTCAAATGTAACGTAGAAAGCCAAAGTTTTTCCATAATACCTGACAACCATTTAATTTCTGAGCTTCCGTGGCTCAATGGTTAGCGCGTTCGGCTGTTAACCAATAGGTTGGTGGTTCGAGCCCATCCGGGAGCGGTGTTGTGAGGTCTCAGATGTGACGTAAAAAGTCAAGGTTTTTACACAATACCTGACGAGCATTTAACTTTTGGGCTTCCGTGGCGCAATGGTTAGCGCGTTCGGCTGTTAACCAATAGGTTGGTGGTTCGAGCCCATCCGGGAGCAGTGTTGTGTGGTCTCAGAAGTGACGTAAAAAGTCAAGGTTTTTACACAATACCTGACGAGCATTTAACTTTTGGGCTTCCGTGGCGCAATGGTTAGCGCGTTCGGCTGTTAACCAATAGGTTGGTGGTTCGAGCCCATCCGGGAGCGGTGTTGTGAGGTCTCAGATGTGACGTAGAAAGCCAAAGTTTTTCCACAATACCTGACAACCATTTAATTTTTGGGCTTCCGTGGCGCAATGGTTAGCGCGTTCAGCTGTTAATCGAAAGATTGGTGGTTCGAGCCCACCCGGGAGAGGTGTTGTGTGGTCTAAGATGTAGCGCAAAAGTCAGAACTTTTCCACAATACGTGACAACCATTTAATTTCTGAGCTTCCGTGGCTCAATGGTTAGCGCGTTCGGCTGTTGACCAACAGGTTGGTGGTTCGAGCCCACCCAGGAGCGGTGTTGAGGAGTCTCAAATGTAACGTAGAAAGCCAAAGTTTTTCCACAATACCTGACAACCATTTAATTTCTGAGCTTCCGTGGCTCAATGGTTAGCGCGTTCGGCTGTTAACCAATAGGTTGGTGGTTCGAGCCCATCCGGGAGCGGTGTTGTGATGTCTCAGATTTGACGTAAAAAGTCAAGGTTTTTACACAATACCTGACGAGCATTTAACTTTTGGGCTTCCGTGGCGCAATGGTTTGCGCGTTCGGCTGTTTACCAATAGGTTGGTGGTTCGAGCCCATCCGGGAGCGGTGTTGTGAGGTCTCAGATGTGACTTAAAAAGTCAAGGTTTTTACACAATACCTGACGAGCATTTAACTTTTGGGCTTCCGTGGCGCAATGGTTAGCGCGTTCGGCTGTTAACCAATAGGTTGGTGGTTCGAGCCCATCCGGGAGCAGTGTTGTGTGGTCTCAGATGTGACGTAAAAAGTCAAGGTTTTTACACAATACCTGACGAGCATTTAACTTTAGGGCTTCCGTGGCGCTATGGTTAGCGCGTTCGGCTGTTAACCAATAGGTTGGTGGTTTGAGCCCATCCGGGAGCGGTGTTGTGAGGTCTCAGATGTGACGTAAAAAGTCAAGGTTTTTACACAATACCTGACGAGCATTTAATTTTTGGGCTTCCGTGGCGCAATGGTTAGCGCTTTTAGCTGTTAATCGAAAGATTGGTGGTTCGAGCCCACCCGGGAGAGGTGTTGTGTAACATTTTACGTTACATCTGAGACGTCACAACACCGCTCCCGGGAGGGCTCAAACCACCAGTCTTTTGAATACCATTTGCGCCACGGAAGCCCAAAAATTTAATGGTCGTCAGGTATTGTGGAAAAACCTTGACTTTTTACTTCACATCTGAGACGTCACAACACCGCTCCCGGATGGGATCGAACCACCAACCTATTTGTTAACAGCCGAACGCGCTAAACATTGAGCCACGGAAGCTCAGAAATTAAATGGTTGTCAGGTATAGTGAATAACAGCTGAACGCGCTAACCATTGCGCCACGGAAGCCTAAATATTAAAGGGTCGTCAGGTATTGTTGAAAAGCCTTGACTTCTTACGTCATATCTGAGAACTCACAACACCGCTCCCGGATAGGCTCGAACCAACAACCTTTCGGTTAACAGCAGAACGCGCTAACCATTGCGCAACGGACGCCAAAAAATTAAATGGTCGTCAGGTATTGTGGAAAAACTTTGGCTTTCTACGTTACATTTGAGATCCCAAAACACCGCTCCCGGGTGGGCTCGAACCACCAACCTATTGATTAACAGCCGAACGCGCTAACCATTGAGCCACAGAAGCTCAGAAAATAAATGATCGTCAGGTATTGTGGAAAAACTTTGGCTTTCTACGTTACATTTGAGATCCCAAAACACCGCTCCCGGGTGGGCTCGAACCACCAACCTATTGATTAACAGCCGAACGCGCTAAGCATTGAGCTACGGAAGCTCAGAAAATAAATGGTTATCAAGAATTATGGAAAAGGTTTGACTTTTCACGCTACATCTGAGACCTCACAACACCGCTCCCGGATGGGCTCGAACCACCAACCTTTCGGATGACAGCCGAACGCGCTAACCATTGCGCCACGGAAGCCCAAAAATTAAATGTTCGTCAGGTATTGTGTAAAAACCTTGACTTTTTACGTTACATCTGAGACTTCACAACACCGCTCCCGGGAGGGCTAAAACCACCCGTCCTTTGAATAGCAGCTGAACGAGCTAACCATTGCGCCACGGAAGCCCAAAAATGAAATGGTCGTCAGGTATGGTGGAAAAAACCTTGACTTTTTACGTCACATCTGAGACGTCACAACACCGCTCCCGGATGGGCTCGAACCACCAACCTATTGGTTAACAGCCGAACACGCTAACCATTGAGCCACGGAAGCTCAGAAATTAAATGGATGTCAGGTATTGTGGAAAAGTTATGACTTTTTACGTTACATCTGAGACCCTACAACACCTCTCCCGGGTGGGCTCGAACCACCAACCTTTCGGTTAACAGCCGAACGCGCTAACCATTGCGCCACGGAAGCCCAAAAAGCTAATGGTCGTCAGGTATTGTGGAAAAACTTTGGCTTTCTACGTTACATTTGAGATCCCACAACACCACTCCCGGGTGGGCTCGACCCACCAACCGATTGGTTAACAGCCGAACGCGCTAACCATTGAGCCACGGAAGCTCAGAAATTAAATGGTTGTCACGTATTGTGGAAAAGTTTTGACTTTTCACGCTACATCTGAGACCCCACAGCACCTCTCCGGGGTGGTCTCGAACCACCAACCTTTCGGTTAACAGCCGAACGCGCTAACCATTGAGCCACGGAAGCTCAGAAAATAAGTGATCGTCAGGTATTGTGGAAAAACTTTGGCTATCTACGTTACATTTGAGATCCCAAAACACCGCTCCCGGGTGGGCTCGAACCACCAACCTATTGGTTAACAGCCGAACGCGCTAACCATTGAGCTACGGAAGCTCAGAAAATAAATGGTTATCAAGAATTATGGAAAAGGTTTGACTTTTCACGCTACATCTGAGACCTCACAACACCGCTCCCGGATGGGCTCGAACCACCAACCTTTCGGATGACAGCCGAACGCGCTAACCATTGCGCCACGGAAGCCCAAAAATTAAATGTTCGTCAGGTATTGTGTAAAAACCTTGACTTTTTACGTTACATCTGAGACTTCACAACACCGCTCCCGGGAGGGCTAAAACCACCCGTCCTTTGAATAGCAGCTGAACGAGCTAACCATTGCGCCACGGAAGCCCAAAAATGAAATGGTCGTCAGGTATGGTGGAAAAAACCTTGACTTTTTACGTCACATCTGAGACGTCACAACACCGCTCCCGGATGGGGTCGAACCACCAACCTATTGGTTAACAGCCGAACACGCTAACCATTGAGCCACGGAAGCTCAGAATTAAATGGATGTCAGGTATTGTGGAAAAGTTATGACTTTTTACGTTACATCTGAGACCCTACAACACCTCTCCCGGGTGGGCTCGAACCACCAACCTTTCGGTTAACAGCCGAACGCGCTAACCATTGCGCCACGGAAGCCCAAAAAGCTAATGGTCGTCAGGTATTGTGGAAAAACTTTGGCTTTCTACGTTACATTTGAGATCCCACAACACCACTCCCGGATGGGCTCGAACCACCAACCTATTGGTTAACAGCCGAACACGCTAACCATTGAGCCACGGAAGCTCAGAAATTAAATGGATGTCAGGTATTGTGGAAAAGTTATGACTTTTTACGTTACATCTGAGACCCTACAACACCTCTCCTGGGTGGGCTCGAACCACCAACCTTTCGGTTAACAGCCGAACGCGCTAACCATTGCGCCACGGAAGCCCAAAAAGCTAATGGTCGTCAGGTATTGTGGAAAAACTTTGGCTTTCTACGTTACATTTGAGATCCCACAACACCACTCCCGGGTGGGCTCGACCCACCAACCGATTGGTTAACAGCCGAACGCGCTAACCATTGAGCCACGGAAGCTCAGAAATTAAATGGTTGTCACGTATTGTGGAAAAGTTTTGACTTTTCACGCTACATCTGAGACCCCACAGCACCTCTCCGGGGTGGTCTCGAACCACCAACCTTTCGGTTAACAGCCGAACGCGCTAACCATTGAGCCACGGAAGCCCAAAAATTAAATGGTCGTCAGGTATTGTGGAAAAACATTTGCTACTTACGTTACATCTGAGACCCCACAACACCTCTCCCGGGTGGGCTCGAACCACTAATTTTTCGTTTAACAGCCGAACGCGCTAACCATAGCGCCACGGACGCCAAAAAATTAAATGGTCGTCAGGTATTGTGGAAAAACTTTGGCTTTCCACGTTACATTTGAGATCCCAAAACACCGCTCCCGGGTGGGCTCGAACCACCAACCTATTGGTTAACAGCCGAACGCGCTAACCATTGAGCCACGGAAGCTCAGAAAATAAATGATCGTCAGGTATTGTGGAAAAACTTTGGCTTTCTACGTTACATTTGAGATCCCAAAACACCGCTCCCGGGTGGGCTCGAACCACCAACCTATTGGTTAACAGCCGATCGCGCTAACCATTGAGCCACGGAAGCTCAGAAAATAAATGGTTATCACGAATTATGGAAAAGGTTTGACTTTTCACGTTACATCTGAGACCTCACAACACCTCTCCCGGGTGGGCTCGAACCACCAACCTTTCGGTTAACAGCCGAACGCGCTAACCATTGCGCCACGGAAGCCCAAAAAGCTATTGGTCGTCAGGTATTGTGGAAAAACTTTGGCTTTCTACGTTACATTTGAGATCCCACAACACCACTCCCGGCTGGGCTCGACCCACCAACCGATTGGTTAACAGCCGAACGCGCTAACCATTGAGCCACGGAAGCTCAGAAATTAAATGGTTGTCACGTATTGTGGAAAAGTTTTGACTTTTTACGCTACATCTGAGACCCCACAACACCTCTCCCGGGTGGGCTCGAACCACCAACCTTTCGATTAACAGCTGAACGCGCTAACCATTGAACCACGGAAGATCAGAAATTAAATGGTTGTCAGGTATTGTGCAAAAGTTATCACTTTTCACGCTACATCTGAGACCCCACAGCACCTCTCCCGGGTGGTCTCGAACCACCAACCTTTCGGTTAACAGCCGAACGCGCTAACCATTGAGCCACGGAAGCCCAAAAATTAAATGGTCGTCAGGTATTGTGGAAAAACATTTGCTACTTACGTTACATCTGAGACCCCACAACACCTCTCCCGGGTGGGCTCGAACCACTAATTTTTCGTTTAACAGCCGAACGCGCTAACCATTGCGCCACGGACGCCAAAAAATTAAATGGTCGTCAGGTATTGTGGAAAAACTTTGGCTTTCCACGTTACATTTGAGATCCCAAAACACCGCTCCCGGGTGGACTCGAACCACCAACCTATTGGTTAACAGCCGAACGCGCTAACCATTGAGCCACGGAAGCTCAGAAAATAAATGATCGTCAGGTATTGTGGAAAAACTTTGGCTATCTACGTTACATTTGAGATCCCAAAACACCGCTCCCGGGTGGGCTCGAACCACCAACCTATTGGTTAACAGCCGAACGCGCTAACCATTGAGCCACGGAAGCTCAGAAAATAAATGGTTATCACGAATTATGGAAAAGGTTTGACTTTTCACGTTACATCTGAGACCTCACAACACCGCTCCCGGATGGCCTCGAACCACCAACCTTTCGGTTAACAGCCCAACGCGCTAACCATTGCGCCACGGAAGCCCAAAATTTAAATGGTCGTCAGGTATTATGGAAAAACATTTGCTATTAACGTTACATCTTAGACCCCACAACACCTCTCCCGGGTGGGCTCGAACCACTAAACTTTCGGTTAACAGCCGAACGCAATAACCATGGCGCCACGGACGCCCAAAATTTAAATGGTCGCCAGGTATTGTGGAAAAACTTTGGCTTTCTACGTTACATTTGAGATTCCAAAACACCGTTCCCGGGTGGGCTCGAACCACCAACCTATTGGTTAACAGCCGAACGCGCTAACCATTGAGCCACGGAAGCTCAGAAAATAAATGGTCGTCAGGTATTGTGGAAAAACGTTGGCTTTCTACGTTACATTTGAGATCCCAAAACACCGCTCCCGGGTGGGCTCGAACCACCAACCTATTAGTTAACAGCCGAACGCGCTAACCATCGAGCCACGGAAGTTCAGAAAATAAATGGTGGTCAGGTATTTTGGAAAAACTTTGGCTTTCTACGTTACATTTGAGATTCCAAAACACCGTTCCCGGGTGGGCTTGAACCACCAACCTATTGGTTAACAGCCGAACGCGCTAACCATTGAGCCACGTAAGCTCAGAAAAAAAATGATCGTCAGGTATTGTGGAAAAACTTTGGCTTTCTACGTTACATTTGAGATCCCAAAACACCGCTCCCGGGTGGGCTCGAACCAACAACCTATTGGTTAACAGCCGAACGCGCTAACCATTGTGCCACAGAAGCTCAGAAAACAAATGGTTATTACGTATTGTGGAAAAGTTTTGAATTTTTACGCTAAATCTGGGACCCCACAGCAACTCTTCTGGGTGGGCTCGAACCACCAACCTTTCGGTTGACAGCTGAACGCGCTAACCATTGAACCACGGAAGATCAGAAATTAAATGGTTGTCAGGTATTGTGGAAAAGTTATGACTTTTTACGCTACATCTGAGACCCCACAACACCTCTTCCGGGTGGGCTCGAACGACCAACCTTTCGGTTAACAGCCGAACGCGCTAACCATTGCGCCACGGAAGCCAAAAATTAAATGGTCGTCATTTATTGTGGAAACACATTGACTTTTTACGTCACATCTGAGACCTCACAACACAGTTCCCGGGTGGGCTCGAACCACCAACCTATTGGTTAACAGCCGAACGCGCTAACCATTGAGCCACGGAAGCTCAGAAAATAAATGGTCGTCAGGTATTGTGGAAAAACTTTGGCTTTCTACGTTACATTTGAGATCCCAAAACACCGCTCCCGAGTGGGCTCGAATCACCAACCTGTTGGTTAACAGCCGAACGCGCAAACCATTGAGCCCCTGAAGCTCAGAAAATAAATGGTTGTCAGGTATTGTTGAAAAGTTACGACTTTTCACGCTTCATCTGAGACCCCACAAAACCTCTTCCGGGTCGGCTCGAACCACCAACCTTTCGATTAACAGCTGAACGCGCTAACCATTGCGCCACGGAAGCCCAAAAATTAAATGTTCGTCAGGTATTGTGGAAAAACTCTGACATTTTACGTTACATCTGAGACCTCACAACACCGCTCCCGGATGGGCTAGAACCACCAACCTATTGGTTAACAGACGAACGCGCTAACCATTGAGCCACGGAAGCTCAGAAATTAAATGTTTGTCAGGTATTGTAGAAAAGTTTCGACTTTTCACGCTACATCTGAGACCCCACAAAACCTCTCTCGATTGGGCTCGAACCACCAACCTTTCAATTAACAGCTGAACGCACTGACCATTGCGCCAATGAAGCCCAAAAATTAAATTTTCGTCAGGTATTGAGGTAAAACTTTAACTTTCTACTTCACATCTGAGACCTCACAACACCGCTCCCGGATGGGCTCGAACCACCAAGCTTTCGGTTAACAGCCGAACGCGCTAACCATTGAACCACGGAAGATCAGAAATTAAATGGTTGTCAGGTATTGTGGAAAAGTTATGACTTTTCACGCTACATCTGAGACCCCACAACACCTCTTCCGGGTGGGCTCGAACGACCAACCTTTCGGTTAACAGCCGAACGCGCTAACCATTGCGCCACGGAAGCCAAAAATTAAATGGTCGTCATTTATTGTGGAAACACATTGACTTTTTACGTCACATCTGGGACCTCACAACACCGTTCCCGGGTGGGCTCGAACCACCAACCTATTGGTTAACAGCCGAACGCGCTAACCATTGCGCCACGGAAGCCAAAAATTAAATGGTCGTCACTTATTGTGGAAACACATTGACTTTTTACGTCACATCTGGGACCTCACAACACCGTTCCCGGGTGGGCTCGAACCACCAACCTATTGGTTAAAAACCGAACGCGCTAACCATTGAGCCCCGGAAGCTCAGAAAATAAATGGTTGTCAGGTATTGTTGAAAAGTTACGACTTTTCACGCTACATCTGAGACCCCACAAAACCTCTTCCGGGTCGGCTCGAACCACCAACCTTTGGATTAACAGCTGAACGCGCTAACCATTGCGCCACGGAAGCCCAAAAATTAAATGTTCGTCAGGTATTGTGGAAAAACTTTAACTTTTTACTTAACATCTGAGACCTCACAACACCGCTCCCGGATGGGCTCGAACCACCAAGCTTTCGGTTAACAGCCGAACGCGCTAACCATTCGCCACGGACGCCCAAAAATTAAATTGTCGTCAGGTATTGTGGAAAAACTTTGGCTATTTACGTTACATTTGAGATCCAACAAGTTGGGAAAACCAAAATATTACCTCTCCGAGTCAAGAGGTCTACTACTACAAACTTATTTACCTAGATATGGAATTATTTCACTTTTTTGAAGTAAAAGTTTACGAAATATTGAAGCAGTATTCCAAACATAGTGAATGTACAGTAAAGCAGACGACATTTTACATCCAAATCTTGGACACATGGAAATCAGTCAATGGGGAAAAGAACAGGAAATGAAGTCTACGCTTCAGCTGTTTACCGTATATTCTGATAGCTACATTCACAACTGGTTTGCAGTGTAAACACTATTGTCTCGTCTCACCTCAACAATATTCTTAATTTGCCAACATGAATGTTAACGTTAAATAACACCAAAGCTGAATTGTAGCTAGACGCTCTAATAGTCAATACGCACCATAAAGGGAATAATAAGTCTGTACCTACTACCCGTTTACCACAAGCCCTTTTACTAATCTAATTGCCACCATCTTTTCTTCTATTTTAAAATCTTAACCTGATTATTTAAGAGTGTATTTAACTTTCGGCTCACTCTGAACCGTTAATGTCTCTTCATTTCAGAGACGAAAATCAAAGCCAAAAGTTTACTTCACCTCAGGCCTCAATTAATTACTCTTTGTTTCACTAAGCCTATTGCGGATAATGCGCGCTTGTTATACCCGCCGGAGTCTAGGTCTTAGTTTTCTTCATGAAATCACTAAACCAAGGATTATTCTATATACAGTTGTAGTATAGCTTAAGTAATATATAAACAACCATTTCAAATAACAATATTAAAAAAAATCTTTGGAATATCAAAATGAAACAGAGCTTTAAAGCTACAAAAGTACTAAATGCATCATAATTACGAAAAATACTTCCACATATTCACTTTATATTATGGAAAAAGGGAATATTAAGGTTCTGTATGATTTCTTAACACATCAACACAAGGCTAACTGCTAACGCGACGCACTAGTGTAACAATGGACGGACACACACACAGACAAAAACATAGACTGCTTTTTAACTCTTTCCGTATTAATTTTGAGTTGAGAAAAGAGATTATCTTAAATATTAAAATAAATATAATTAATATTAAATATTTTCTTCGTCAGTTGTTTGCCTTATTGAGCGTTACATCGTTTTGATAAAGAACAATTAAACATTCTTGAGAGACCTGACAAATATTGGCGTTTGAAATGAAGCATACGCCCGTTGCGTCGCCTTACTCAAATAGGTAGTATATAAGGGTGTCGAACTACAATTCAAAGCAAGAACAACCGCAATTGCGAAAACCTTTGGTGGACAACCCACCTTAGGGAGGCTAGACGTTTCTCGTAACCCTAGCTGATCGCCGCGAATGTCTTAATTCAAACGATGACGATGGAGTAGAAGCCAGGTGTGCAGACTGGTGTCCATGTGGGATGGACAAAAACAAAGACTAGCAGATGGTGGTGTAGAAGCCAGGTGTACAGACTGGTATCCATGTGAGATGGACAAAAACAAAGACCAGAAGATGGTGGTGTTAGAAGCCAGTGTGTACAGACTGGTGTCCATGTGGGATGGACAATGACCAGAAGATGGTGGTGTTAGAAGCCAGTAAGTACAGACTGGTGTCCATGTGGGATGGACAAAAACAAAGACCAGAAGATGGTGGTGTTAGAAGCCAGTGTGTTCAGACTGGTGTCCATGTGGGGTGGACAATGACCAGAAGATGGTGGTGTTAGAAGCCAGTAAGTACAGACTGGTGTCCGTGTGGGATGGACAAAGACCAGAAGATGGTGGTGTGGGAACTCAAGTAGAGTAGCCATTTCCGTGACTGTGAAAGCAGTTCGGAAATGGCGAACACGTTTGCTCCGATTTGGAAACTGCGAACGCGGTCACGTGGGTGTAACAACAGACACACACACAGACACACAGACAGACAGACAGACACACACGATCGTTACAGAACCTCTCCGTGACATACGTCACTCGGAGAGGTAAAAACACCGCTCCCGGGTGGGCTCGACCCACCAACCTATTGGTTAACAGACGAACGCGCTAACCATTGAGCCACGAAAGGTCAGAAAATAAATGGTTATCACGTATTATGGAAAAAGTTTGACTTTTCACTCTACATCTGGGACCTCACAACACCGCTCCCGGATGGGCTCGAACCACCAACCTTTCGATTAACAGCCGAACGCGCTAACCATTGAGCCACGGAAGCTCAGAAATTAAATGGTTGTCACGTATTGTGGAAAAGTTTTGACTTTTTACGCTACATCTGAGACCCCACAACACCTCTCCCGGGTGGGCTCGAACCACCAACCATTCGATTAACAGCTGAACGCGCTAACCATTGAGCCACGGAAGCCCAAAAATTAAATGCTCGTCAGATATTGTAAAAAAACTCTGACATTTTACGTTACATCTGAGACGTCACAACACCGCTCCCGGGAGGGCTCGAACCACCAACCTATTGGTTAACAGCCGAACGCGCTAACCATTGAGCCACGGAAGCCCAAAAATTAAATGGTTGACGGGTATTGTGGAAAAGTTTTGACTTTTTACACTACATCTGAGACTCCACAACACTTCTCCCGGGTGGGCTCGAACCACCAACCTTTCGATTAACAGCTGAACGCGTTAACCATTTCGCCACGGAAGCCCGAAAATTAAATGCTTGTCAGGTATTGTGTAAAAACCTTGACTTTTTACGTCACATCTGAGACCTCACAACACCGCTCCCGGATGGGCTAGAACCACCAACCTTTCGATTAACAGCCGAACGCGCTAACCATTAAGCCACGGAAGCTCAGAAATTAAATGGTTGTAAGGTATTGTGGATAAGTTATGACTTTTCACGTTACATCTCAGACCCTACAACACCTCTCCCGGGTAGGCTCGAACCACCAACCATTCGATTAACAGCTGAACGCGCTAACCATTGCGGCACGGAAGCTCAAAAATTAAATGCTCGTCAGGTATTGTGGAAAAACTCTGACATTTTACGTTACATCTGAGACGTCAAAACACCGCTCCCGAATGGGCTCGAACCACCAACCTATTGGTTAACAGCCGAACGCGCTAACCATTGAGCCACGGAAGCTCAGAAATTTAATGGTTGTCGGGTATTGTGGAAAAGTTTTGACTTTTTACACTACATCTGAGACCCCACAACACTTCTCCCGGGTGGGCTCGAACCACCAACCTTTCGATTAACAGCTGAACGCGTTAACCATTGCGCCACGGAAGCCCAAAAATTAAATGTTCGTCAGGTATTGTGTAAAAACCTTGACTTTTTACGTCACATCTGAGACCTCACAACACCGCTCCCGGATGGGCTCGAACCACCAACCTATTGGTTAGCAGCCGAACGCGCTAACCATTGCGCCACGGAAGCCCAAAAATTAGATGGTCGTCAGGTATTGTGGAAAAACTTTGGCTTTCTACGTTACAATTGAGATCCCACAACACCGCTCCCGGGTGGGCTCGAACCACCAACCTATTGGTTAACAGCCGAACGCGCTAACCATTGAGCCACTGAAGCTCAGAAATTAAATGGTTGACACGTATTGTGGAAAAGTTTTGACTTTTTACGCTACATCTGAGACCCCACAACACCTCTCCCGGGTGGGCTCGAACCACCAACCTTTCGATTAACAGCTGAACGCGATAACCATTGCGCCACGGAAGCCCAAAAATTAAATGCTCGTCAGGAATTGTGGAAAAACTCTGACATTTTACGTTACATCTGAGACGTCACAACACCGCTCCCGGGAGGGCTCGAACCACCAACCTATTGGCTAACAGCCGAACGCACTAACCATTGAGCCAAGGAAGCCCAAAAATTAAATGTTCGTCAGTGATTGTGGAAAAACTCTGACATTTTACGTTACATCTGAGACGTCACAACACCGCTCCCGAATGGGCTCGAACCACCAACCTATTGGTCAACAGCCGAACGCGCTAACCATTGAGCCACGCAAGCTCAGAAATTAAATGGTTGTCAGTTAATGTTGAAAAGTTACGACTTTTCACGCTACATATCAGACCCCACATAACCTCTCTCGTTTGGGCTCGAACCACCAATCTTTCGGTTAACATCTGAACGCGCTGACCATGGCGCTACTGAAGCCCAAAAATTAAATTTTCGTCAGGTATTGAGGAAGACTTTGACTTTTACTTCACATCTGAGACCTCACAACACCGCTCCCGGATGGGCTCGAACCACCAACCTTTCGGTTAACAGCCGAACGCGCTAACCATTCGCCACGGACGCCCAAAAATTAAATGGTCGTCAGGTATTGTGGAAAAACTTTGGCTATTTACGTTAAATTTGAGATCCAAAAACACCGCTCCCGGGTGGGCTCGAACCACCAACCTATTGGTTAACAGCCGAACGCGCTAACCATTGAACCACGAAAGCTCAGAAAATAAATGGTTATCACGTATTGTGGAAAAGTTTTGACTTTTTACGCTACATCTGAGACCCCACAACACCTTTCCCGGGTGGGCTCGAACCACCAACCTTTCGGTTAACAGCCGAACGCGCTAACCATTCGCCACGGACGCCCAAAAATTAAATGGTCGTCAGGTATTGTGGAAAAACTTTGGCTATTTACCTTAAATTTGAGATCCAAAAACACATCTCCCGGGTGGGATCGAACCACCAACCTATTGGTTAACAGCCGAACGCGCTAACCATTGAACCACGAAAGCTCAGAAAATAAATGGTTATTACGTATTATGGAAAAAGTTTGACTTTTCACGCTACATCTGAGACCTCACAACACCGCTCCCGGATGGGCTCGAACCACCAACCTTTCGATTAACAGCCGAACGCGCTAACCATTGAGCCACGGAAGCTCAGAAATTAAATGGTTGTCACGTATTGTGGAAAAGTTTTGACTTTTTACGCTACATCTGAGACCCCACAACACCTTTCCCTTATGGGCTCGAACCACCAACCTTTCGATTAACATCTGAACGCGCTAACCATTGCGCCACGGAAGACCAAAAGTTAAATGCTCGTCAGGTATTGTGGAAAAACTGTGACCTTTTACGTTACATCTGAGACGTCACAACAGCGCTCCCGGGAGGGCTCGAAAAACCAACCTATTGGTTAACAGCCGAACGCGCTAACCATTGAGCCACGGAAGCCCAAAAATTAAATGTTCGTCAGGTATTGTGGTAAAACTCTGACATTTTACGTTACATCTGAGACGTCACAACACCGCTCCCGAATGGGCTCGAACCACCAACCTATTGGTTAACAGCCGAACGCGATAACCATTGAGCCACGGAAGCTCAGAAATTTATTGGTTGTCGGGTATTGTGGAAAAGTTTTGACTTTTTACGTCACATCTGAGACCTCACAACACCGCTCCCGGATGGGCTCGAACCACCAACCTTTCGATTAACAGCTGAACGCGCTGACCATGGCGCTACTGAAGCCCAAAAATTAAATTTTCGTCAGGTATTGAGGAAGACTTTGACTTTTACTTCACATCTGAGACCTCACAACACCGCTCCCGGATGGGCTCGAACCACCAACCTTTCGGTTAACAGCCGAACGCGCTAACCATTCGCCACGGACGCCCAAAAATTAAATGGTCGTCAGGTACTGTGGAAAAACTTTGGCTATTTACGTTACATTTGAGATCCAAAAACCCCGCTCCCGTTTGGGCTCGAACCACCAACCTATTTGTTAACAGCCGAACGCGCTAACCATTGAGACACGGAAGCTCAGAAATTTATTGGTTGTCGGGTATTGTGGAAAGTTTTGACTTTTTACACTTCATCTGAGACCCCACAACACTTCTCCCGGGTGGGCTCGAACCACCAACCTTTCGATTAACAGCTGAACGCGTTAACCATTGCGCCACGGAAGCCCAAGAATTAAATGCTCGTCAGGTATTGTGGAAAAACTCTGACATTTTACGTTACATCTGAGACGTCACAACACCGCTCACGGGAGGGCTCGAACCACCAACCTATTGGCTAACAGCCGAACGCACTAACCATTGAGCCACGGAAGCCCAAAAATTAAATGTTCGACAGGTATTGTGGAAAAACTCTGACATTTTACGTTACATCTGAGACGTCACAACACCGCTCCCGAATGGGCTCGAACCACCAACCTATTGGTTAACAGCCGAACGCGCTAACCATTGAGCCACGGAAGCTCAGAAATTAAATGGCTGTCAGGTATTGTTGAAAAGTTACGACTTTTCACGCTACATCTCAGACCCCACAAAACCTCTCTCGTTTGGGCTCGAACCACCAACCTTTCGGTTAACAGCTGAACGCGCTGACCATGGCGCCACTGAAGCCCAAAAATTAAATGCTCGTCAGATATTGTGGAAAAACTCTGACATTTTACGTTACATCTGAGACGTCACAACACCGCTCACGGGAGGGCTCGAACCACCAACCTATTGGCTAACAGCCGAACGGACTAACCATTGAGCCACGGAACCCCAAAAATTAAATGTTCGTCAGGTATTGTGGAAAACTCTGACATTTTACGTTACATCTGAGACGTCACAACACCGCTCCCGAATGGGCTCGAACCACCAACCTATTGGTTAACAGCCGAACGCGCTAACCATTGAGCCACGGAAGCTCAGAAATTAAATGGTTGTCAGGTATTGTTGAAAAGTTACGACTTTTCACGCTACATCTCAGACCTCACAACACCGCTTCCGGGTGGGCTCGAACCACCAACCTATTGGTTAACAGCCGAACGCGCTAACCATTGAGCCACGGAAGCTCAGAAATTAAATGGTTGACACGTATTGTGGAAAAGTTTTGACTTTTTACGCTACATCTGAGACCCCACAACACCTCTCCCGGGTGGGCTCAAACCACCAACCTTTCGATTAACAGCTGAACGCGCTAACCATTGCGCCACGGAAGCCCAAAAATTAAATGTTCGCCAGGTATTGTGGAAAAACTTTGGCTTTCTACGTTACATTTGAGATCCCACAACACCGCTCCCGGGTGGGCTCGAACCACCAAGCTATTGGTTAACAGCTGAACGCGCTAACCATTGCGCCACGGAAGCCCAAAAATTAAATGCTCGTCAGGTATTGTGTAAAAACCTTGTCCTTTTACGTCACATCTGAGCCCTCACAACAGCGCTCCCGGATGGGCTCGAACCACCAACCTATTGGTTAACAGCCGAACGCGCTAACTAATGAGCCACGGAAGCTCAGAAATTAAATTGTTGTAACGTATTGTGGTAAAGTTTTGACTTTTTACGCTACATCTGAGACCCTACAACACCTCTACCGGGTGGGCTCGAACCACCAACCTTTCGATTAACAGCTGAACGCGCTAACCATTGCGCCACGGATGCCCAAAAATTAAATGGTTGTCAGGTATTGTGGAAAACCTCTGACATTTTACGTTACATCTGAGACGTCACAACACCGCTCCCGGGAGGGCTCGAACCACCAACCTATTGGTTAACAGCCGAACGCGCTAACCATTCTTTCGATTAACAGCTGAACGCGCTAATCATTGCGCCACGGAAGCCCAAATATTAAATGTTCGTTATGTATTGTGGAAAAACTCTGACATTTTATGTTACAACTGAGACCTCACAACACCGCTCCCGGATGGGCTCGAACCACCAACATATTGGTTAACAGCTGAACGCGCTAGCCCTTGAGCCACGGAAGCTCAGAAATTAAATTGTTGTCAGGTATTGTGGATGAGTTATGACTTATTACGTTACATCTGAGACCCTACAACACCTCTCCCGGTTGGGCTCGAACCACCAACCTTTCGGTTAACAGCCGAACACGCTAACCATTGCGCCAAGGAAGCCCAAAAATTAAATGGTCGTCAGGTATTGTGGAAAACTTTGGCTTTCTACGTTACATTTGAGATCCCACAACACCGCTCCCGGGTGGGCTCGAACCACCAACCTATTGGTTAACAGCCGAACGCGCTAACCATTGCGCCACGGAAGCCCAAAAATTGAATGGTCGTCAGGTATTGTGGAAAAATTTTGGCTTTCTACGTTACACTTGAGATCCCAAAGCACCGCTCTCGGGTGGGCTCGAACCACCAACCTATTGGTTACCAGCCGAACTCACTAACCATTGAGCCACCGAAGCTCAGAATTTAAATGGTTGTCACGTATTGTGGAAAAGTTTTGACTTTTTACGATACATCCGAGACCCCACAACACCTCTCCCGGGTGGGCTCGAACCACCAACCTTCCGATTAACAGCTGAACGCCCTAACCATTGCGCCACGGAAGCCCAAAAATTCAATGTTCGTCAGGTATTGTGGAAAAACTCTGACATTTTATGTTACATCTGAGACGTCACAACACCGCCCCCGGGAGGGCTCAAACCACCAGTCTTTTGAATAGCAGCTGAACGCGCTAACCATTGCGCCACGGAAGCCCAAAAATTAAATGGTCGTCAGGTATTGTGGAAAAACTTTGGCTTTTTACGTCACATCTGAGACGTCACAACACCGCTCCCGGATGGGCTCAAACCACCAACCTATTGGTTAACAGCCGAACGCGCTAACCATTGAGCCACGGAAGTTCAGAAATTAAATGGTTGTCACGTATTGTGGAAAAGTTTTGACTTTTTACGCTACATCTGAGACGCCACAACACCTCTCCCGGGTGGGCTCGAACCTTCAACCTTTCGATTAACAGCTGAACGCGCTAATCATTGAGCCACGGAATCCCAAAAATTAAATGTTCGTCAGGTATTGTGGAAAAACTCTGACATTTTACGTTACATCTAATACCTCACAGCGCCGCTCCCGGATGGGCTCGAACCACCAACCTATTGGTTAACAGCCGAACGCGCTAACCATTGAGCCACGGAAGCTCAGAAATTAAATGGTCGTCACGTATTGTGGAAAAACTTTGGCTATTTACGTTACATTTGAGATCCAAAAACCCCGCTCCCGGGTGGGCTCGAACCACCAACCTATTTGTTAACAGCCGAACGCGCTAACCATTGAGACACGGAAGCTCAGAAATTTATTGGCTGTCGGGTATTGTGGAAAGTTTTGACTTTTTACACTTAATCTGAGACCCCACAACACTTCTCCCGGGTGGGCTCGAACCACCAACCTTTCGATTAACAGCTGAACGCGTTAACCATTGCGCCACGGAAGCCCAAAAATTAAATGCTCGTCAGGTATTGTGGAAAAACTCTGACATTTTACGTTACATCTGAGACGTCACAACACCGCTCACGGGAGGGCTCGAACCACCAACCTATTGGCTAACAGCCGAACGCACTAACCATTGAGCCACGGAAGCCCAAAAATTAAATGTTCGACAGGTATTGTGGAAAAACTCTGACATTTTACGTTACATCTGAGACGTCACAACACCGCTCCCGAATGGGCTCGAACCACCAACCTATTGGTTAACAGCCGAACGCGCTAACCATTGAGCCACGGAAGCTCAGAAATTAAATGGCTGTCAGGTATTGTTGAAAAGTTACGACTTTTCACGCTACATCTCAGACCCCACAAAACCTCTCTCGTTTGGGCTCGAACCACCAACCTTTCGGTTAACAGCTGAACGCGCTGACCATGGCGCCACTGAAGCCCAAAAATTAAATGCTCGTCAGATATTGTGGAAAAACTCTGACATTTTACGTTACATCTGAGACGTCACAACACCGCTCACGGGAGGGCTCGAACCACCAACCTATTGGCTAACAGCCGAACGGACTAACCATTGAGCCACGGAACCCCAAAAATTAAATGTTCGTCAGGTATTGTGGAAAACTCTGACATTTTACGTTACATCTGAGACGTCACAACACCGCTCCCGAATGGGCTCGAACCACCAACCTATTGGTTAACAGTCGAACGCGCTAACCATTGAGCCACGGAAACTCAGAAATTAAATGGTTGTCAGGTATTGTTGAAAAGTTACGACTTTTCACGCTACATCTCAGACCTCACAACACCGCTCCCGGGTGGGCTCGAACCACCAACCTATTGGTTAACAGCCGAACGCGCTAACCATTGAGCCACGGAAGCTCAGAAATTAAATGGTTGACACGTATTGTGGAAAAGTTTTGACTTTTTACGCTACATCTGAAACCCCACAACACCTCTCCCGGGTGGGCTCAAACCACCAACCTTTCGATTAACAGCTGAACGCGCTAACCATTGCGCCACGGAAGCCCAAAAATTAAATGTTCGCCAGGTATTGTGGAAAAACTTTGGCTTTCTACGTTACATTTGAGATCCCACAACACCGCTCCCGGGTGGGCTCGAACCACCAAGCTATTGGTTAACAGCTGAACGCGCTAACCATTGCGCCACGGAAGCCCAAAAATTAAATGTTCGCCAGGTATTGTGGAAAAACTTTGGCTTTCTACGTTACATTTGAGATCCCACAACACCGCTCCCGGATGGGCTCAAACCACCAACCTATTGGTTAACAGCCGAACGCGCTAACCATTGAGCCACGGAAGTTCAGAAATTAAATGGTTGTCACGTATTGTGGAAAAGTTTTGACTTTTTACGCTACATCTGAGACGCCACAACACCTCTCCCGGGTGGGCTCGAACCTTCAACCTTTCGATTAACAGCTGAACGCGCTAATCATTGAGCCACGGAATCCCAAAAATTAAATGTTCGTCAGGTATTGTGGAAAAACTCTGACATTTTACGTTACATCTAATACCTCACAGCGCCGCTCCCGGATGGGCTCGAACCACCAACCTATTGGTTAACAGCCGAACGCGCTAACCATTGAGCCACGGAAGCTCAAAAATTAAATGGTCGTCACGTATTGTGGAAAAACTTTGGCTTTCTACGTTACATTTGAGATCCCACAACACCGCTCCCGGGTGGGCTCGAACCACCAACCTATTGGTTAACAGCCGAACGCGCTAACCATTACGCCACGGAAGCCCAAAAATTGAATGGTCGTCAGGTATTGTGGAAAAACTTTGGCTTTCTACGTTACATTTGAGATCCCACAACGCCGCTCCCGGGTGGGCTCGAACCACAAACCTATTGGTTAACAGCTGAACGCGCTAACCATTGCGCCACGGAAGCCCAAATATTAAATGCTCGTCAGGTATTGTGTAAAAACCTTGACTTTTTACGTCACATCTGAGACCTCACAACACCGCTCCCGGGTGGGCTCGAACCACTAACCTATTGGTTAACAGCTGAACGCGCTAACCATTGCGCCACGGAAGCCCAAAAATTAAATGGTCGTCACGTATTGTGGAAAAACTTTGGCTTTCTACGTTACATTTGAGATCCCACAACACCGCTCCCGGGTGGGCTCGAACCACCAACCTATTGGTTAACAGCCGAACGCGCTAACCATTACGCCACGGAAGCCCAAAAATTGAATGGTCGTCAGGTATTGTGGAAAAACTTTGGCTTTCTACGTTACATTTGAGATCCCACAACGCCGCTCCCGGGTGGGCTCGAACCACAAACCTATTGGTTAACAGCTGAACGCGCTAACCATTGCGCCACGGAAGCCCAAATATTAAATGCTCGTCAGGTATTGTGTAAAAACCTTGACTTTTTACGTCACATCTGAGACCTCACAACACCGCTCCCGGATGGGCTCGAACCACCAACCTATTGGTTAACAGCCGAACGCGCTAACCATTGAGCCACGGAAGCTCAGAATTTAAATGGTTGTCACGTATTGTGGAAAAGTTTTGACTTTTTACGATACATCCGAGACCCCACAACACCTCTCCCGGGTGGGCTCGAACCACCAACCTTTCGATTAACAGCTGAACGCCCTAACCATTGCGCCACGGAAGCCCAAAAATTCAATGTTCGTCAGGTATTGTGGAAAAACTCTGACAATTTATGTTACATCTGAGACGTCACAACACCGCCCCCGGGAGGGCTCAAACCACCAGTCTTTTGAATAGCAGCTGAACGCGCTAACCATTGCGCCACGGAAGCCCAAAAATTAAATGGTCGTCAGGTATTGTGGAAAAACTTTGACTTTTTACGTCACATCTGAGACGTCACAACACCGCTCCCGGATGGGCTCAAACCACCAACCTATTGGTTAACAGCCGAACGCGCTAACCATTGAGCCACGGAAGCTCAGAAATTAAATGGTTGTCACGTATTGTGGAAAAGTTTTGACTTTTTACGCTACATCTGAGACGCCACAACACCTCTTTCGGGTGGGCTCGAACCTTCAACCTTTCGATTAACAGCTGTACGCGCTAATCATTGAGCCACGGAATCCCAAAAATTAAATGTTCGTCAGGTATTGTGGAAAAACTCTGACATTTTACGTTACATCTGATACCTCACAACGGCGCTCCCGGATGGGCTCGAACCACCAACCTATTGGTTAACAGCCGAACGCGCTAACCATTGAGCCACGGAAGCTCAGAAATTAAATGGTCGTCACGTATTGTGGAAAAACTTTGGCTTTCTACGTTACATTTGAGATCCCACAACACCGCTCCCGGGTGGGCTCGAACCAACAACCTATTGGTTAACAGCCGAACGCGCTAACCATTACGCCACGGAAGCCCAAAAATTGAATGGTCGTCAGGTATTGTGGAAAAACTTTGGCTTTCTACGTTACATTTGAGATCCCACAACGCCGCTCCCGGGTGGGCTCGAACCACTAACCTATTGGTTAACAGCTGAACGCGCTAACCATTGCGCCACGGAAGCCCAAAAATTAAATGCTCGTCAGGTATTGTGTAAAAACCTTGACTTTTTACGTCACATCTGAGACCTCACAACACCGCTCCCGGATGGGCTCGAACCACCAACCTATTGGTTAACAGCCGAACGCGCTAACCATTGAGCCACGGAAGCTCAGAATTTAAATGGTTGTCACGTATTGTGGAAAAGTTTTGACTTTTTACGATACATCCGAGACCCCACAACACCTCTCCCGGGTTGGCTCGAACCACAAACCTTTCGATTAACAGCTGAACGCCCTAACCATTGCGCCACGGAAGCCCAAAAATTCAATGTTCGTCAGGTATTGTGGAAAAACTCTGACATTTTATGTTACATCTGAGACGTCACAACACCGCCCCCGGGATGGCTCAAACCACCAGTCTTTTGAATAGCAGCTGAACGCGCTAACCATTGCGCCACGGAAGCCCAAAAATTAAATGTTCGTCAGGTATTGTGGAAAAACTTTGACTTTTTACGTCACATCTGAGACGTCACAACACCGCTCCCGGATGGGCTCAAACCACCAACCTATTGGTTAACAGCCGAACGCGCTAACCATTGAGCCACGGAAGCTCAGAAATTAAATGGTTGTCACGTATTGTGGAAAAGTTTTGACTTTTTACGCTACATCTGAGACGCCACAACACCTCTCCCGGGTGGGCTCGAACCTTCAACCTTTCGATTAACAGCTGAACGCGCTAATCATTGAGCCACGGAATCCCAAAAATTAAATGTTCGTCAGGTATTGTGGAAAAACTCTGACATTTTACGTTACATCTGATACCTCACAACGCCGCTCCCGGATGGGCTCGAACCACCAACCTATTGGTTAACAGCCGAACGCGCTAACCATTGAGCCACGGAAGCTCAGAAATTAAATGGTCGTCACGTATTGTGGAAAAACTTTGGCTTTCTACGTTACATTTGAGATCCCCCAACACCGCTCCCGGGTGGGCTCGAACCACCAACCTATTGGTTAACAGCCGAACGCGCTAACCATTACGCCACGGAAGCTCAAAAATTGAATGGTCGTCAGGTATTGTGGAAAAACCTTGACTTTTTACGTCACATCTGAGACCTCACAACACCGCTCCCGGATGGGCTCGAACCACCAACCTATTGGTTAACAGCCGAACGCGCTAACCATTGAGCCACGGAAGCTCAGAATTTAAATTGTTGTCACGTATTGTGGAAAAGTTTTGACTTTTTACGATACATCCGAGACCCCACAACACCTCTCCCGGGTGGGCTCGAACCACCAACCTTTCGATTAACAGCTGAACGCCCTAACCATTGCGCCACGGAAGCCCAAAAATTCAATGTTCGTCAGGTATTGTGGAAAAACTCTGACATTTTATGTTACATCTGAGACGTCACAACACCGCCCCCGGGAGGGCTCAAACCACCAGTCTTTTGAATAGCAGCTGAACGCGCTAACCATTGCGCCACGGAAGCCCAAAAATTAAATGGTCGTCAGGTATTGTATAAAAACTCTGACATTTTATGTTACATCTGAGACGTCACAACACCGCTCCCGGATGGGCTCAAACCACCAACCTATTGGTTAACAGCCGAACGCGCTAACCATTGAGCCACGGAAGCTCAGAAATTAAATGGTTGTCACGTATTGTGGAAAAGTTTTGACTTTTTACGCTACATCTGAGACGCCACAACACCTCTCCCGGGTGGGCTCGAACCTTCAACCTTTCGATTAACAGCTGAACGCGCTAATCATTGAGCCACGGAATCCCAAAAATTAAATGTTCGTCAGGTATTGTGGAAAAACTCTGACATTTTACGTTACATCTGATACCTCACAACGCCGCTCCCGGATGGGCTCGAACCACCAACCTATTGGTTAACAGCCGAACGCGCTAACCATTGAGCCACGGAAGCTCAGAAATTAAATGGTCGTCACGTATTGTGGAAAAACTTTGGCTTTCTACGTTACATTTGAGATCCCCCAACACCGCTCCCGGGTGGGCTCGAACCACCAACCTATTGGTTAACAGCCGAACGCGCTAACCATTACGCCACGGAAGCTCAAAAATTGAATGGTCGTCAGGTATTGTGGAAAAACCTTGACTTTTTACGTCACATCTGAGACCTCACAACACCGCTCCCGGATGGGCTCGAACCACCAACCTATTGGTTAACAGCCGAACGCGCTAACCATTGAGCCACGGAAGCTCAGAATTTAAATTGTTGTCACGTATTGTGGAAAAGTTTTGACTTTTTACGATACATCCGAGACCCCACAACACCTCTCCCGGGTGGGCTCGAACCACCAACCTTTCGATTAACAGCTGAACGCCCTAACCATTGCGCCACGGAAGCCCAAAAATTCAATGTTCGTCAGGTATTGTGGAAAAACTCTGACATTTTATGTTACATCTGAGACGTCACAACACCGCCCCCGGGAGGGCTCAAACCACCAGTCTTTTGAATAGCAGCTGAACGCGCTAACCATTGCGCCACGGAAGCCCAAAAATTAAATGGTCGTCAGGTATTGTATAAAAACTCTGACATTTTATGTTACATCTGAGACGTCACAACACCGCTCCCGGATGGGCTCAAACCACCAACCTATTGGTTAACAGCCGAACGCGCTAACCATTGAGCCACGGAAGCTCAGAAATTAAATGGTTGTCACGTATTGTGGAAAAGTTTTGACTTTTTACGCTACATCTGAGACGCCACAACACCTCTCCCGGGTGGGCTCGAACCTTCAACCTTTCGATTAACAGCTGAACGCGCTAATCATTGAGCCACGGAATCCCAAAAATTAAATGTTCGTCAGGTATTGTGGAAAAACTCTGACATTTTACGTTACATCTGATACCTCACAACGCCGCTCCCGGATGGGCTCGAACCACCAACCTATTGGTTAACAGCCGAACGCGCTAACCATTGAGCCACGGAAGCTCAGAAATTAAATGGTCGTCACGTATTGTGGAAAAACTTTGGCTTTCTACGTTACATTTGAGATCCCCCAACACCGCTCCCGGGTGGGCTCGAACCACCAACCTATTGGTTAACAGCCGAACGCGCTAACCATTACGCCACGGAAGCTCAAAAATTGAATGGACGTCAGGTATTGTGGAAAAACCTTGACTTTTTACGTCACATCTGAGACCTCACAACACCGCTCCCGGATGGGCTCGAACCACCAACCTATTGGTTAACAGCCGAACGCGCTAACCATTGAGCCACGGAAGCTCAGAATTTAAATTGTTGTCACGTATTGTGGAAAAGTTTTGACTTTTTACGATACATCCGAGACCCCACAACACCTCTCCCGGGTGGGCTCGAACCACCAACCTTTCGATTAACAGCTGAACGCCCTAACCATTGCGCCACGGAAGCCCAAAAATTCAATGTTCGTCAGGTATTGTGGAAAAACTCTGACATTTTATGTTACATCTGAGACGTCACAACACCGCCCCCGGGAGGGCTCAAACCACCAGTCTTTTGAATAGCAGCTGAACGCGCTAACCATTGCGCCACGGAAGCCCAAAAATTAAATGGTCGTCAGGTATTGTATAAAAACTCTGACATTTTATGTTACATCTGAGACGTCACAACACCGCTCCCGGATGGGCTCAAACCACCAACCTATTGGTTAACAGCCGAACGCGCTAACCATTGAGCCACGGAAGCTCAGAAATTAAATGGTTGTCACGTATTGTGGAAAAGTTTTGACTTTTTACGCTACATCTGAGACGCCACAACACCTCTCCCGGGTGGGCTCGAACCTTCAACCTTTCGATTAACAGCTGAACGCGCTAATCATTGAGCCACGGAATCCCAAAAATTAAATGTTCGTCAGGTATTGTGGAAAAACTCTGACATTTTACGTTACATCTGATACCTCACAACGCCGCTCCCGGATGGGCTCGAACCACCAACCTATTGGTTAACAGCCGAACGCGCTAACCATTGAGCCACGGAAGCTCAGAAATTAAAAGGTCGTCACGAATTGTGGAAAAACTTTGGCTTTCTACGTTACATTTGTGATCCCACAACACCGCTCCCGGGTGGGCTCGAACCACCAACCTATGGTTAGATGGGGGACAATTTGGACTATATCACATCCTAAGGACATCCCCGTATCTCTAGTAGACACAGAGTTATGGGCCTGCAAAGTATAGTCTAATGCATTTCCTATGGACGGGTTGTTTGTTTACGTTTAGCTTAATTACTCGGCCCCAGTTTGTCGTAGCTCAATGTTTTTAGTATGGTTAGATGAAGGACAAATTGGACTATAACATATCCTAAGGACATCTCGGTATCTCTAGTAGACACAGAGTTATGGGCCTGCAAAGTATAGTCTAATGCATTTCCTATGGACGGGTGGTTTGTTTACGTTTAGCTTAATTACTCGGCCCCTGTTTGTCGTAGCTCAATGTTTTTAGTATGGTTAGATGGGGGACAAATTGGAATATAACATACTCAAAGGACATCGCCGTATCTACAGTAGAAACAGAGTTACGAGCCTGCAAAGTATAGTCTAATGCATTTTCTATGGAGGGGTTTGTTTGTTCACGTATTGCTTAATTACTTGACCCTGTTCTTTCGATTAAAAATAATAACATATCTTTAGTGTAGCGGTTATCGCATCCGCCTCACTCCCGGAAGGCCACAGGTTCGAAACCGCGAAGTTTTTTTTTTTGCTTGGAACATGCAAAGACCTTTATAATTATCCGAACATTTGTGTGAAGGTCACAATATTTACATCCCCGTATCTCTGGTAGAACCAGAGTTACGAGCCTGCAAAGTTTATTTTCAAAAATCAAAAGTAACCTTCTAACAATAAGTGAGACAAAAAATAAGTTGACGACGATATTGAGGTAGCCTCAAGTTTAAAGTATCCTTGTATGGGGAGAAAAGAGTACTATAACATATCCAAAGGAGATCCCAGTATCTCTTGTAGAACAAGAGTTATGAGCCTCCAAAGTTTAGTGCAAAAATCATAAGTAACATAATAAAAGTAAGTGAGACGATACCAAAGTTGACGAACATTTTGCTTAATATCTCGGCCCCTGTTTGTCGTAGCTCAATTTTTTTAGTATGGTTAGATGGGCAACAATTTGGACTATATCACATCCTAAGGACATCCCCGTATCTCTAGTAGACACAGAGTTATGGGCCTGCAAAGTATAGTCTAACGCATTTCCTATGGACGGGTTGTTTGTTTACGTTTAGCTTAATATCTCGGCCCCTGTTTGTCGTAACCCAAAGTTTTTAGTATGGTTAGAAGGGAGACAATTTGGACTATAACATATCCTAAGGACATCCCCGTATCTCTAGTAGACACAGAGTTATGGGCCTTCAAAATAGTCTAATGCATTTCCTATGGAGGGGTTGTTTGTTTACGTTTAGCTTAATTTTTCGGCCCCTGTTTGTCGTAGCTCAATGTTTTTAGTATGGTTAGATGGGGGACAAATTGGAATATAACATACTCAAAGGACATCGCCGTATCTACAGTAGAAACAGAGTTACGAGCCTGCAAAGTATAGTCTAATGCATTTTCTATGGAGGGGTTTGTTTGTTCATGTATTGCTTAATTACTTGACCCTGTTCTTTCGATTAAAAATAATAACATATCTTTAGTGTAGCGGTTATCGCATCCGCCTCACTCCCGGAAGGCCACAGGTTCGAAACCGCGAAGTTTTTTTTTTGCTTGGAACATGCAAAGACCTTTATAATTATCCGAACATTTGTGTCAAGGTCACATTATTTACATCCCCGTATCTCTGGTAGAACCAGAGTTACGAGCCTGCAAAGTTTATTTTCAAAAATCAAAAGTAACCTTCTAACAATAAGTGAGACAAAAAATAAGTTGACGACGATATTGAGGTAGCCTCAAGTTTAAAGTATCCTTGTATGGGGAGCAAAGAGTACTATAACATATCCAAAGGAGATCCCAGTATCTCTTGTAGAACAAGAGTTATGAGCCTCCAAAGTTTAGTGCAAAAATCATAAGTAACATAATAAAAATAAGTGAGACGATACCAAAGTTGACGAACATTTTGCTTAATATCTCGGCCCCTGTTTGTCGTAGCTCAATGTCTTTAGTATGGTTAGATGGGGGACAATTTGGACTATATCACTTCCTAAGGACATCCCCGTATCTCTAGTAGACACAGAGTTATGGGCCTGCAAAGTATAGTCTAATGCATTTCCTATGGACGGGTTGTTTGTTTACGTTTAGCTTAATTACTCGGCCCCTGTTTGTCGTAGCTCAATGTGTTAAGTATGGTTAGATGAAGGACAAATTGGACTATAACATATCCTAAGGACATCCCGGTATCTTTAGTAGACACAGAGTTATGGGCCTGCAAAGTATAGTCTAATGCATTTCCTATGGACGGGTTGTTTGTTTACGTTTAGCTTAATATCTCGGCCCCTGTTTGTCGTAACCCAAAGTTTTTAGTATGGTTAGAAGGGGGACAATTTGGACTATAACATATCCTAAGGACATCCCCGTATCTCTAGTAGACACAGAGTTATGGGCCTGCAAAATATAGTCTAATGCATTTCCTATGGAGGGGTTGTTTGTTTACGTTTAGCTTAATTTTTCGGTACCTGTTTGTCGTAGCTCAATGTTTTTAGTATGGTTAGATGGGGGACAAATTGGACTATAACATACTCAAAGGACATCCCCGTATCTCCAGTGGAAACAGAGTTACGAGCCTGCAAAATATAGTGTAACTCATTTCCTATGGAGGGGGTTTGTTTCTTTACGTTTTGCTTAAGTACTCGGCCCCTGTTTGTCATAGCCCAAAGTTTTTAGTATGGTTAGATGAAGGACAATTTGGTCTATAACATATCCTAAGGACATCCCCGTATCTCTACACTCTAAGAAAAAAAGGTTCTACTTGGCCGAGAAAAGGGTTCTTAACGCTTGTCCCCTATTTTAAACCCTTTTTTGATCTACAAAGAACTCTTTGATATGGGTTCTCTATAAAGCCCTAAGGAGTTCATCTACGATCCGAGCTGGGGTTTTTCTTTGAACCAAGTTAGTTTCTTTTGGAACCGTATTAGGTTCCTACCTGAATCATGTGGCGTGTGCTTCAAAACCTTGTTCAGTTGTAATCGGAACCATGTGTAGTTTGACTGAGAACCATGTTGAGTTCGACTCTGAACCTGGTTTATTTCGACTCTGAACCCCACTTCGTACGGTTAAGAACCGTATTGCGTTAAGCCCAGAACCCGGTTTATTCGACTCAGAACCCTGTTTAGTTCGACCCAGAGCCCGGTTTAGTTCGACCCAGAACCCGGTTTAGTTCGACTCAGAACCCTGTTTAGTTATAATCCGAACGCTGTGTAGTTCGACTCTGAACCCTGTTTAGTTATAATCAGAACGCTGTGTAGTTCGACTCTGAACCCTATCGAGTTTGCCTCTGAACCCTATCGAGTTTGCCTCTGAACCCTATCGAGTTTGCCTCTGAACCCTGTCGAGTTAGCCTAAGAACCGTGTTGCAGTCAACCCAGAACCCGTGTAGCTCGAATCTGACTCCGGTTTAGTTCAAATCTGAACCTGATTTATTTTGACTCAGAACCCTCGTTTGTTTCAAATCCGTTGGAAATATATTATAGGGAGAGGGCAAACCCATTGCCACGTCATAGGCTTATATCTCTTACCTCGATTCCATCCCCCTAACGGGGGAATTTCAGCATCGCGCCTACAAACGCTCCCGTAAGTAGAGGAATAAAATGACGTCGGATGTTCTTTCCCTCCCTGACAAACGCCCTCTCCCTATAGCATATGACCACCTCATAGAGGTTCTTATTTTAACAGTGTTAGGTTGCAATCATGACAATGATATTCAATTTTTCTCTCTTGGTGACTCCTTAAAAACACTTCACCATGAAGTATAAGTTTACACTATATATAAATGTAGTAAAGCTGAATTAAAGAGTAAACACCAAATTTGAAATATTTATATAAAATCATTTCTTGGAATATTGAAATGAAACAGAGCTTTATAGCTACAAAACTACTAAAGGAATCGTAATGCTGAAACATATTTAACATATTTTCATTTAATATTCAGCAATAAGAAAATGTTATGATTTTGTAAGAGATCATCAATTTATCCTACTCGCTTTATATTAACCTTGTGTTTCTATTCATATGCAATCTTCATTACTCGTTCTATATAAACTTTCACTTGTGCCGTTCCAAAGAAAAGAAGATTATCTTAAATAATTAAATAAATATAACTGATATTAATTTTTTTAATCGTCAGTATTTTACCTTAATTCTAGTTAAGCCGTTTTAAGAAACATTATTCTTAAAATTAGTTTAAACATAGCTATTGTTGACGTTTGACTTCTAGCGTATAGCGTTATCACAATTTTTGGAATTTTAGGGTATATAAAGCGATTCATTCACAAATGATAAAAATGAGAGCAATTGCGTTAGCATTTGGGAGGCTAAACGTTTCTCGTAACCGTAGCCGATCGCGCGTACATCTTAACCACAACGATTATAATGTAGTAGAAGCCAAGGTTCCAGATTGGCGTGTATGTGGTATACACAGAAGACCAATGGTGTTGTCAGAAGGCAGTAAGGACAGATTTGCGTGTATGTGGTATATACCATACGGAAGACAAGTGTGGAGATACCGTAATGAAGTAGAATTTTCCCAATTTCTGTTAACTGCGAACGCGGTCCGGAAATTGCGAACACGGTTGCTCTGATTTGCCAACTGCCAACGCGGTGATAGACAGACACAGACACGTCCAGTGTTATACCTCTTCGTGACGTCATCGTCACTCGGAGAGGTAAAAACCTGTGTTAAGGGAAAATTCAAGTAATTTTTATGAATTCCTCTAATTTGAAGACATTCCAGCATATTGAACTCTCCGAGAATTATTTCTCAATGACTTAAAAATGAAAAAAATATGAGTTCCTTCAAATATTTAGTATAAGGTAGTCCGAAGAATTATAAATTAATTTTGATTATTAAAATCTTTGGGATATTTTTAGAATGTTTCACTATGCAGGTAGAATTAATAGATGATTTCTCTCTTCACCCTTCACGATCTAAGTTCATATTGAAAAACCTTTAACTTAAAAACACACCATATGAGGAAAAAAGTGTTAAGTAAAGCCCAAAGGTGTTAATCCCCACCATTCAAACAGTTTTATGTTAAACAACAATGCGATTCGGAATTGATTCGGCTAAAAACGGTTGTGTAATCTTGTCCAATGCGTTGGCAACGGTTGTGCAAGCTCGTGTAAACGCGGCTTATATTTCCGTTTATAAACATTTCAATAAGGGTCAATTAACACCGTGCCGTTTTTCTAAGCACCCATTGATAGAACACCTTCCAACTGAAACAAAAACACCCTGCAGATTAAAGCACATCTGGAAGAGTTAATAAAACCTAAAGGTGTTTCTAAGTACCAGTGAATCGCCATTTCCTTTAAAAATACCTAAAAAGAGTCAACTAGCACGTTTTTACGGAGAAAGTACCATCCCAGTTACAAAACACTCTAAAAAACACCCATGAAACACCTTTTTTTCAAACAGTGTTTTTTCACGAACCTTTAAGGATCTTTCAAGAACCCGTATTTTTTTCATGAACCCTCAAGGATCTATCAAGAACCGAAATGTTCTTTCACGAACCCTCAAGGATCTATCGAGAACCTGAATGTTCTCTCAAGAACCGTGAAGGCTCTCGCAAGAACCCAAATGTTCGTTCAAGAACGTTCAAGGATCTTTCAAGAACCCGAATGTTCTTTCAAGAACCTTCAAGGATCTATTAAAACCCCACACGTTATTACAAGAACCCTTTTAATTAGATACGATCTGCTAAGAACCTTCCTGTTCTACTGTGAACCTTCATCCACGTCTGGGAACCAACTAGAACGTAAGAGTGCTATTGAAAACCCTCGAAGAACCCCTTTTTTTTACAGTGTAGTAGACACAGAGTTATGGGCCTGCAAAGCATAGTCTAATGCATTTCCTTTGGACGGGTTGTTTGTTTACGTTTAGCTTAATTACTCGGCCCCTGTTTGTCGTAGCTCAATGTTTTTAGTATGGTTAGATGGGGGACAAATTGGAATATAACATACTCAAAGGACATCGCCGTATCTACAGTAGAAACAGAGTTACGAGCCTGCAAAGTATAGTCTAATGCATTTCCTATGGAGGGGTTTGTTTGTTCACGTATTGCTTAATTACTTGACCTTGTTCTTTCGATTAAAAATAATAACATATCTTTAGTGTAGCGGTTATCGCATCCGCCTCACTCCCGGAAGGCCACAGGTTCGAAACCGCGAAGTTTTTTTTTTTTGCTTGGAACATGCAAAGACCTTTATAATTATCCGAACATTTGTGTCAAGGTCACATTATTTACATCCCCGTATCTCTGGTAGAAGTTTATTTTCAAAAATCAAAAGTAACCTTCTAACAATAAGTGAGACAAAAAATAAGTTGACGACGATATTGAGGTAGCCTCAAGTTTAAAGTATCTTTGTATGGGGAGCAAAGAGTACTATAACATATCCAAAGGAGATCCCAGTATCTCTTGTAGAACAAGAGTTATGAGCCTCCAAAGTTTAGTGCAAAAATCATAAGTAACATAATAAAAATAAGTGAGACGATACCAAAGTTGACGAACATTTTGCTTAATATCTCGGCCCCTGTTTGTCGTAGCTCAATGTTTTTAGTATGGTTAGATGGGGGACAATTTGGACTATATCTCCAGTGGAAACAGAGTTACGAGCCTGCAAAATATAGTCTAACTCATTTCCTAAGGAGGGGGTTTGTTTCTTTACGTTTTGCTTAAGTACTCGGCCCCTGTTTGTCATAGCCCAAAGTTTTTAGTATGGTTAGATGAAGGACAATTTGGACTATAACATATCCTAAGGACATCCCCGTATCTCTAGTAGACACAGAGTTATGGGCCTGCAAACCATAGTCTAATGCATTTCCTTTGGACGGGTTGTTTGTTTACGTTTAGCTTAATTACTCGGCTTCTGTTTGTCGTAGCTCAATGTTTTTAGTATGGTTAGATGGGGGACAAATTGGACTATAACATACTCAAAGGACATCCCCGTATCTCCAGTGTAAACAGAGTTACGAGCCTGCAAAATATAGTCTAACTCATTTCCTATGGAGGGGGTTTGTTTCTTTACGTTTTGCTTAAGTACTCGGCCCCTGTTTGTCATAGCCCAAAGTTTTTAGTATGGTTAGATGAACGGCAATTTGGTCTATAACATATCCTAAGGACATCCCCGTATCTCTAGTAGACACAGAGTTATGGGCCTGCAAAGCATAGTCTAATGCATTTCCTTTGGACGGGTTGTTTGTTCACGTTTAGCTTAATTTCTCGGCATCTGTTTGTCGTAGCTCAATGTTTTTAGTATGGTTAGATGGGGGACAAATTGGAATATAACATACTCAAAGGACATCGCCGTATCTACAGTAGAAACAGAGTTACGAGCCTGCAAAGTATAGTCTAATGCATTTTCTATGGAGGGGTTTGTTTGTTCACGTATTGCTTAATTACTTGACCTTGTTCTTTCGATTAAAAATAATAACATATCTTTAGTGTAGCGGTTATCGCATCCGCCTCACTCCCGGAAGGCCACAGGTTCGAAACCGCGAAGTTTTTTTTTTTGCTTGGAACATGCAAAGACCTTTATAATTATCCGAACATTTGTGTCAAGGTCACATTATTTACATCCCCGTATCTCTGGTAGAAGTTTATTTTCAAAAATCAAAAGTAACCTTCTAACAATAAGTGAGACAAAAAATAAGTTGACGACGATATTGAGGTAGCCTCAAGTTTAAAGTATCTTTGTATGGGGAGCAAAGAGTACTATAGCATATCCAAAGGAGATCCCAGTATCTCTTGTAGAACAAGAGTTATGAGCCTCCAAAGTTTAGTGCAAAAATCATAAGTAACATAATAAAAATAAGTGAGACGATACCAAAGTTGACGAACAATTTGCTTAATATCTCGGCCCCTGTTTGTCGTAGCTCAATGTTTTTAGTATGGTTAGATGGGGGACAATTTGGACTATATCTCCAGTGGAAACAGAGTTACGAGCCTGCAAAATATAGTCTAACTCATTTCCTAAGGAGGGGGTTTGTTTCTTTACGTTTTGCTTAAGTACTCGGCCCCTGTTTGTCATAGCCCAAAGTTTTTAGTATGGTTAGATGAAGGACAATTTGGACTATAAAATATCCTAAGGACATCCCCGTATCTCTAGTAGACACAGAGTTATGGGCCTGCAAAGCATAGTCTAATGCATTTCCTTTGGACGGGTTGTTTGTTTACATTTAGCTTAATTACTCGGCCCCTATTTGTCGTAGCTCAATGTTTTTAGTATGGTTAGATGGGGGACAAATTGGACTATAACATACTCAAAGGACATCCCCGTATCTCCAGTGTAAACAGAGTTACGAGCCTGCAAAATATAGTCTAACTCATTTCCTATGGAGGGGGTTTGTTTCTTTACGTTTTGCTTAAGTACTCGGCCCCTGTTTGTCATAGCCCAAAGTTTTTAGTATGGTTAGATGAACGGCAATTTGGTCTATAACATATCCTAAGGACATCCCCGTATCTCTAGTAGACACAGAGTTATGGGCCTGCAAAGCATATTCTAATGCATTTCCTTTGGACGGGTTGTTTGTTCACGTTTAGCTTAATTACTCGGCATCTGTTTGTCGTAGCTCAATGTTTTTAGTATGGTTAGATGAAGGACAAATTGGACTATAACATATCCTAAGGACATCCCGGTATCTCTAGTAGACACAGAGTTATGGGCCTGCAAAGTATAGTCTAATGCATTTCCTATGGACGGGTTGCTGGTTATAAATAATGTCATCTTGAGTACAGGCTAGACATCATCAACATAATTCTAATGTGAACAGATTAAGAACATGCCATTAACGGTTTTAAAGGAAAAGTTCAGGGTACCCAACATTGTATATTAAATGAAAGGCCTTGTTATGGAATTATCAAAATATTTGCTTAAAAAAAATTAACTTACTACAATCACGATTAATCTCCAATTAATTAACCACAAAATTGAAGATTGGAAGCGCGCCATATTTTAAATCACGTGGCTAAAACCTAGACACGCATCTCTCATTCGCCAAAATACTAGCGAATTGTAAGGCTCGATTTTTCTAGCAGACAATTTCCGAAGGTCGTGGTCGTGGAATGCGTGGATTAGGCCCGATTAGAGTACAGTACGTGTCTTAAAGGTAGTTTACTCTTGACTTTTCTTTATTTACAATGCCTATTTGTATTATTGATGGGTGTACAAACAATTCAAGGCGGAAAAATGTACGGTTATTCGCGATTCCCATCTGTTTTAAATATCCAAAGCTTACTAGAAAATGGATAAACTACGCGAGGCCTGGTATACGTGTTTTTTATGAGCGTGTTTTGGATGAAATTGAAGCAAAGGGTGTTCTATCAAAGACAAGTCTTGAAATGCACAATTTCATATCATCGACTTACAAATATAGAGTTTGCGAAAATCATTTCGCAGTTGAAAACTATAAATCTAATTCGAAGCTTTTTCCTGATGCAATTCCATCACTAAACTTGGGGACTTTAGACTCAAACATTCTAGTAAATAAGTTAGAGGTACAGCATCCCAATACTGAAATTGAACCACCAAACACTGAAATCGAACCACCAAACATTGAAATCGGACCACCAAACATTGAAATCGAACCACCAAACATTGAAATGGAACCACCAAACATTGAAATCGAACCACCAAACATTGAAATTGAACCACCAAACTTTGAAATTGAGTCATCAAGCTTGGAGGCTCAATTCCCTGTTTATGAAATATCATCACCAAGTACAAATGTTGATCTTTCAAAACAACCCCATGAAAGTTTATCCAAGTACAAAAGCGTTGGAACAGATACATGCACAGTGGAGTTAATCGAACAAGAGTTTGAAAGAGAAATCACTATTCTCAAAGAAAATATTTTGAAAGATCATGCATATTCCATTACAATCGTTGATAATAATTCCACTGATAATCCTACAGTAGTAAAACCCATGAAAGAAAGAAAGGTTATACATTCAACTCCAAAGAGGTCAGAAATATTCAAGGGTCCTGAAACATCACCTGTCTTTTCATCACCAGCAACGCCAGGAAAAGTTGGTAATGAATCATTTTACGAGCCAAGCATGGATCTGACGGAAGAAAGTGATTCATTTTTTGAGGACATTAAACAACCAAATGAAGAAACGATTGTCAATGAACCAAAATATATTGTATTTGATAGTCAGTTGAATAAACTACTTCATAGAGCAAGATGCGAGAAATGTAATAATATCATTGATATTAGCACCATTGTTAAATCAACCAACGAGGGAAGTCAACTCACTGTTAAATATGATTGCCTAGAAGGACATGAAAATATATGGAAAAGTCAGCCGCTAATTGGCAAAATGCCAGCTGGAAACCTCTTAATTGCCGCTTGCATTTTATTAACTGGGTGTATTTTCCATCAAATACAATCCTTTTTCGACTATATGAGATTATACGGTATCGGAAGAACAACATATTTTTCAATTCAACGAAGTGTCTTACTCCCAGAAATAAAGTCAACGTGGTTGAAAGAACAACGCACTCTCTTTTCGGAATTCAGAAAAAAAAAGCAGTTAACATATCTGCTGATGGTCGATGTGACTCTCCTGGTCATTCGGCAAGATACTGTACTTATACATTAATGGACCAGGACACTGATAAATGCATCCATTTTGAATTACTTCAAAAATCGGAAACTGATTACAAATCAACAAACATGGAACTTGAAGGCCTGAAACGATGCTTGAACAAAATGAAGCAAGAGAAGATAAAAATTACAAGATTAACAACTGATAGACATATACAGGTTAGAGCATATTTACGAAACTTCTGGCCTAAAATATCACATCAATTTGACGTCTGGCATCTAGCCAAATCAGTCAGGGTTAAGTTGTTAAGGTTGGCTAACAAAAAAGAACATTCCGACTTAAAACAATGGTTAAAATCTGTTTGTCGCCATCTATGGTATTGTTCGCAAAATTGCAAGAACAACCCCAATGTTTTAATTGACATGTGGAAGTCTGTGTCATTTCACATGATTAATCGACACCGCTTTCCGAGCCTAAAAAATCATAAAAAATGTGAACATCCAAAATTAACGAAGGAACAAATAGAAAGAAAGATATTTTTAAAATTCAACAGCTCGACTCATTTGGCATTTGATAGTTTGGTTAATGATAAGCGGCTGCTGAAAGATCTTAAACAAATCAATGAATTTTCTCACACTTCTGCTCTGGAAAGCTACCATAGTTTGATGAACAAATATTGTAGTAAACAAAGAGACTTTGACTTCAACGCCATGGAGGGCAGAACGATATTAACTATTCTTGACCACAATTTCAACGCCAAGCGAAAATATTGCTATGAAACAAATGAAACAACAGATGAAAGCAGTACCGAAAATTTCACTTTCTATTATTCTAAAGCTACTGCAGAGTGGCATGCTAGACCCTTGAAAGAGCCAAAGTCATATACATACATATATGATCTTTTACAAAACATTGTTAAGCGCAAATTGGATGGGGAGGTTGAACCCATTACGAAACCAAACAAATTACCAAAAAACATCGCACCAATTCCATGCCCTAACAAAACTGACTTGATAACTGAAGCTAAAAGGAGGAGATTAAACTTTTGAACTTTCTGTATTTGAGTCTTTTTATATTTTTTGTGACTTTTTTGTGAAAACTAATTATCTATTAATAAAAAAATTCAAAATTCAATGATTCATAGCTATGGGGCGCCAATTTCGGCTTTTTTATTTAATTTTTAAAACAGATTTAATATAATTTTTTAAATTCCTGAATTTTTAATATAATTTAAAAAGATATTATTAAAACTGTTTTAAAAATTAAATTGAAACGCCTGGAATTTAAAAGTTGAACTAAAACGACTTAAAAATATATTAAAACTCGTTCAAAAAATATTTGAAAACTAATTTTGCCATGATCGGCAAAATGGTTTTTTATTTTTCCACACATACATCACAGTATAGTTATTAGGAATATGCAAATTATGATTCTAATAAAAAATATCAAACCATAGTTATTAGGCAGGTGTAAATTATTGTTGAAAGAGCTTGGCGTTTTAGTTTTTGTTATTCTACAAATATGCCCACGCAGCTTTAAAACCTACATAGTCTTGGGGGTTCTCCTCGGGAAACTTTTTTCTAATACGCAGTAACACGCAGAGTGGCAGCATTTTTCTGTGCTTCCAACCAATTTTATGATGGATCATGTGGGTGAAGGTACGATATGATGTATACCTATAAGTCCTATAAATTAGAAAAATATCAATAACTGAAACTTTTGAAAATTCAATTGTAACAATTTACCGCTTTGAAAGCTCTCTTGGTGGGGTTCCGTGTCTCTTCAAATGAAACAAAGCTCGGTACGTACCTTTGAGCGATCTCCTTCTCAAACACTTACTTTTAAAAATACTATGAAGTGTGATACAGGATATTCCAATGTCATTCTCATCATCCTGGCTATCTTCCTCTTCATCACTTCCCCCAGCTAAAAACTCTTGCACTTGGGGGATTTGCTGACAACATATAATACCATTATTTATGTCAGATTCGGTCACTAGATTTTTAAGCCTTTCCCGCATTAGTTCTTCAATTTCTCTCTCATTACCACCAGCCTCTTCATGCAACCAATTAGGCACACAATTGCCACAAGTACAATTTTCTTTCATGCCAGCAATGTTAATGGCAATAACATTTTCGGGCCGAGGCCTAGCCTCTTCATCTCTAGCCCTGGCTCTTTCGGCCATCTGTTCATCGGTATATTCTGGTTCAAACTGATAAGGAAGCACCCTAATACCCTCCATAGACTAATATTTATAATACAAAATACAAAAGAAACAAATTATAAGTTTATTGCAGCACAGAAATAGACTTACTGCCAAACTGGAGTGAACTGTAGCAAAAATCTTCAGAATTCTCCATCGTTTCTGCTAGCCTACTGCTAGAAAAATCGAGCCTTACAATTCGCTAGTATTTTGGCGAATGAGAGATGCGTGTCTAGGTTTTAGCCACGTGATTTAAAATATGGCGCGCTTCCAATCTTCAATTTTGTGGTTAATTAATTGGAGATTAATCGTGATTGTAGTAAGTTAATTTTTTTTAAGCAAATATTTTGATAATTCCATAACAAGGCCTTTCATTTAATATACAATGTTGGGTACCCTGAACTTTTCCTTTAAAGCATTAAAGGCGGTAACAGACTTTTTCTTCTTTTTTAAATCCCTCCCCGGCTCCACTTAGCTCTATGAGGATGACAAGCACTATCCACACAGGCTCACAACCCCTTTTAATAACGGTCAATGATAACAAAAATCCAAATAATTTAAAAAAATGTATGCAATAAATTTAATGCGCTTATTAAATGAAGCGTCTACTAAATTACAATACAAGTTAACTGCAAACTAACACGTATGCGAGAAATAAATCATAAAATACACGCAAATATCGCGTGTAATAAATTATATGTATTAAACGCGAAAAAAATAACTATTTATTATGAGAGAATGAAAAAAAGTACATGTCAAATTGGATATTAAAGAAACTTTGGTGAAATTGAATAAATAGAATATCTACAATGAGTACTATAAAATCACAAAGGAGAATACAATAATCAGAGAGAGTTTATGTCATCATGAAGAAAGTGCATACCAAATTGAGCATTGAAAATAATCGAAATACAGGGAGACGTTATTCAAACAACCTATCATGGCATTTAGAAAATTATCTACAGTAAAGTAGAACATGCTTGGCATGTGCATGTCTTCAAAAAACAAAACTAGTCATTATTTTCAGGCTGCAATTGTTCACTTCGGTCATGATGTTGGCTTGAATACTCTCGGTTTCCAGTCTAAACCTTTTATTTTCAAACCTTAGCTTTTCGTATTCATTCCTAGCCCTTTCATTTTCAGTCATTATTTGCCAAACAGACGGAAACATGAGTAGGGCCTCCACACATGCATTAGCGGAAGCTATGAGCGTTTCTTACTAGGCAGCGACTAAGCTATAAGAAAGTTAAAGCCCATTTATAAATGAAACAATAAAGGAAGGCCATGCATGCAAAAAGAATAGCAAGGAATGATGGAAAAAAGAACAATGAAATGTTGAAGTGAAGAATAAAATTAAAAGGACACTGCAGTAACTTTTAATGGCTAACTGACTTTGCAGCAACCCTCTATCTCAAAAAAATATCCAAATAAAATTTTCAGGTGGACTATTATACGCTATGTCGAATAGAAACCATTCTTATGACCATTTCTGTGTTCTTCAGTGGCAAGTGGATGAGCACCATGTTCATGGAAAGCAGAAGGCTCTTTGAGGAATCTTCAGCAAAAACTGGAGGAAGGCTATTCAAGAAGCTTGCACCCACCTGCAACAAAAAAATAATGTTAATAACATGGTTAATACATTACGAGAACTTACCAAATTTGCAATACGCAGAGCTTCACGTTCTTCTATAATAAGTGGAATATTGTTGAGGAATGCCTTTCATTGTCACCTCGGGAAAGGGTTCTCTGTTGGCGGTGGACATCATTTACCTGCTTTGTGATATGTTATCATATCTTTGTACTCTCTTCGGGCGTGTTACCTAAGTCACTGATGACCAACAAGGGTACAACCTTCAACTCATAGAGGGAATGTGGCGCCTTTTTCTGTTTTTTAAACATGTTTCCTTACTATCTATAATTCAATACGATAACTACAAATAAATCTTACCAATGTTAGATTATAAAAATATACATGTAATTACAACTTCAAAAGTTGAAGATAAATTACACAGAATGAAAAAATTACTGTTTCACCATTACCAATAAAACTACTGACACAAAAATCGGTGTGCCCTTCACGTTATGCCTTCATTACGCTTAGGTAGTTGCGGTTCGATGTTGTCAAAGTAACAACATGGAAACAGGGAAAGATTTGACATTTAATATTTAATTAAGTTAATTCGGCAATAACAATTGGTTTTTAATTTTTTATACAAATATGTCAAGCACATTATTTACGTGAAAATATATAACTTAAACGATGTTACCTTAACAAGCGGTTGTCTGACTTGTCTCAAATACGTTGAGGTCATTTAAAATTAAAAAAGAGCAGACGGCACGAAATTACTATTCAGTTCATATGATAGGTGGCGTTAATAGCTTAAACGTTTCCGGTGAAAGGTTGCAGCACTGACCTTTGGCGACAAATTTACACTGTACACTGACCTTACACCGAAATTTGGTTCAACTTGAAACTCAAACTGAACTGAATTCAAAGACTTATTTTTGCCGGTTGAACCTCCAATCACTGAGCCAAGGCATGTAACGTCATCGGTAGACGTAGCCAATTAAAAGGCCAAGGGCAATGGTTGACGGTCCAATCAGAGAGCCAAGGGCAGAAGGAGGAGCTTAACTTTTCTGCAGAATACGGCCGCTGGGTGGGCTCGAACCACCAACCTATTGGTTAACAGCCGAACGCGCTAACCATTGAGCCACGGAAGCTCAGAAATTAAATGGTTGTCACGTATTGTGGATAGGTTTTGACTTTTGCGCTACATCTGAGACCACACAACACCTCTCCCGGGTGGGCTCGAACCACCAATCTTTCGATTAACAGCTGAACGCGCTAACCATTGCGCCACGGAAGCCCAAAAATTAAATGTTCGTCAGGTATTGTGGAAAAACTCTGACATTTTACGTTACATCTGAGACGTCACAACACCGCTTCGGGGAGGGCTCAAACCACCAGTCTTTTGAATAGCAGCTGAACGCGCTAACCATTGCGCCACGGAAGCCCAAAAATTAAATGGTCGTCAGGTATTGTGGAAAAACCTTGACTTTTTACTTCACATCTGAGGCGTCACAACACCGCTCCCGGATGGGCTCGAACCACCAACCCATTGGTTAACAGCCGAACGCGCTAACCCTTGAGCCACGGAAGCTCGGAAATTAAATGGTTGACAGGTATTGTGGAAAAACCTTGACTTTTTACGTCACATCTGAGACGTCACAATACCGCTCCCGGATGGGATCGAACCACCAACCTATATGTTAACAGCCGAACGCGCTAACCATTGAGCCACGGAAGCTCAGAAATTAAATGGTTGTCAGGTACTGTGAATAACAGCTGAACGCGCTAACCATTGCGCCACGGAAGCCTAAATATTAAATGCTCGTCAGGTATTGTGTAAATGTACCTCGAGTTTTAATAACATTTTCAAAATCGACGTTTCTCGGCCAGAGAAGCACATTTTGAGAATTTTTTCACTGTTTCAAAATATAACCACTGAAACCATTATTTTTGTACTTTTTGCTTTAATTCAAGCAAATATAACGATATTCATTCAAAAAACTGTTCAAATTCAATTTTCAATAAGAAATCGTTGTCACGGATTTTGTATCTTGAAGAAAAAAAACATGCGATTTTTTCGGTACATTTTTAATGCATTTTTTTCTGGACAAATGTTTGCCCGAATTCAAATAAATTACCTATAAAATACTCATTAAAAGTGATTTCATTTCGATTGATCAATAAATAAAAATGAACCTCGATTTTAAATAACATTTTCAAAATCGACGTTTCTCGGCCAGAGAAAAACATTTTGAGAATTTTTTCACTATTTTCAAATATAACCATTGAAACCATTATTTTTGTAATTTTTGCTTTAATTCAAGCAAATATAACGATATTCATCCAAAAAACTGTTAAAATTCAATTTCCAATAAGAAATCGTTGTCACGGATTTTGTATCTTGAAGAAAAAAAACATGCGATTTTTTCGGTACACTTTTGAATGCATTTTTTTCTGGACAAATTTTTGACCGAATTCAGCTTATTTACTTATAAAATACTCATTAAAAGTGATTTCATATCGATTGATCAATAAATAAAAATGTGCCTTTATTTTTAATAACATTTTCAAAATCGACGTTTCTCGGCCAGAGAAGCACATTTTGAGAATTTTTTCACTATTTTAAAATATAACCACTGAAACCATTTTTTTGTACTTTTTGCTTTAATTCAAGCAAATATAACGATATTCATCCAAAAAACTTTTAAAATTCAATTTCCAATAAGAAATCGTTGTCACGGATTTTGTATCTTGAAGAAAAAAACATGCGATTTTTTCGGTACACCTTTTAATGAATTTTTTTCTGGACAAATTTTTGACCGAATTCAGCTTATTTACCTATAAAATACTCATTAAAAGTGATTTCATATCGATTGATCAATAAATTAAAATGTACCTCGAGTTTTAATAATATTTTCAAAATCGACGTTTCTCGGCCAGAGAAGCACATTTTGAGAACTTTTTCACTATTTTAAAATATAACCACTGAACCCACTATTTTTGTACTTTTTGCTTTAATTCAAGCAAATATAACGATATTCATTCAAAAAACTGTTCAAATTCAATTTTCAATACGAAATCCTTGTCACGGATTTTGTATCTTGAAGAAAAAAAACATGCGATTTTTTCGGTACACTTTTGAATGCATTTTTTTCTGGACAAATTTTTGACCGAATTCAGCTTATTTACCTATAAAATACTCATTAAAAGTGATTTCATATCGATTGATCAATAAATAAAAATGTACCTCGAGTTTTAATAACATTTTCAAAATCGACGTTTCTCGGCCAGAGAAGCACATTTTGAGAATTTTTTCACTGTTTCAAAATATAACCACTGAAACCATTATTTTTGTACTTTTTGCTTTAATTCAAGCAAATATAACGATGTTCATCCAAAAAACTGTTAAAATTCAATTTCCAATAAGAAATCGTTGTCACGGATTTTGTATCTTGAAGAAAAAAAACATGCGATTTTTTCGGTACACTTTTTAATGAATTTTTTTCTGGGCAAATTTTTGACCGAATTCAGCTTATTTACCTATAAAATACTCATTAAAAGTGATTTCATATCGATTGATCAATAAATAAAAATGTACCTTTATTTTTAATAACATTTTCAAAATCGACGTTTCTCGGCCAGAGAAGCACATTTTGAGAATTTTTTCACTATTTTAAAATGTAACCACAGAATCCATTATTTTTGTACTTTTTGCTTTAATTCAAGCAAATATAACGATATTCATTCAAAAAACTGTTCAAATTCAATTTTCAATAAGAAATCGTCGTCACGGATTTTGTATCTTGAAGAAAAAAAACATGCGATTTTTTCGGTACATTTGTAATGCATTTTTTTCTGGACAAATGTTTGACCGAATTCAAATAAATTACCTATAAAATACTCATTAAAAGTGATTTCATTTCGATTGATCAATAAATAAAAATGAACCTCGATTTTAAATAACATTTTCAAAATCGACGTTTCTCGGCCAGAGAAAAACATTTTGAGAATTTTTTCACTATTTTCAAATATAACCATTGAAACCATTATTTTTGTACTTTTTGCTTTAATTCAAGCAAATATAACGATATTCATCCAAAAAACTGTTAAAATTCAATTTCCAATAAGAAATCATTGTCACGGATTTTGTATCTTGAAGAAAAAAACATGCGATTTTTTCGGTACACCTTTTAATGAATTTTTTTCTGGACAAATTTTTGACCGAATTCAGCTTATTTACCTATAAAATACTCATTAAAAGTGATTTCATATCGATTGATCAATAAATTAAAATGTACCTCGAGTTTTAATAACATTTTCAAAATCGCCGTTTCTCGGCCAGAGAAAAACATTTTGAGAATTTTTTCACTGTTTTAAAATATAACCACTGAAACCATTATTTTTGTACTTTTTGCCCACGCATTGTGATATATTTCCTTCATTGCCTCCTATATCTATCGAGGCCCGTGCATTGCGATATATTTTTGAGAACAACAACCAAAATGGGAAGCTCCTCTCAGAACCATAATAATTTGTTTTCTCTGTTATATGAAATGAAAATATGGATAATATTTTCGGCAATTCGATTTGAATGGCTCTTTCTGATGTATCATTCTCTCAGCACTGTTCATAATGGACAGGAACGTAGAGATTCGAGACACTTGGAATTACGATAGTGTTTCAAATCCTCTGTAATGAGGGCTTAACGACTTGGAGTGACTGGAAAGATAGATACACATCCTATTTTTTAGTTGTACCATGCGTACCACAATGTTGCCAGGCGTTTATTGAAGGATGCTTGGGTACTTGGTACAGACTGTTACGTCTACCAAGTTTCCTAGCATCCAAGAATAAATAGGATTCATAGAAGCCAGTGTTATGGGCATGTCATGGGTCAAGTCGTTAAATATATCGACGCAGTTAAATAGCTGATGGCATTATTTTATCCACTTTCTCATTGCGTTTCGAGTGGAAGTTCAACTTTGGCACGGACGACAGATGGCGCTCTTAACCTTCTACCCCCAAAAATCGCTGTTGTCTGCTCGTTTTCCCCTTCCGCGTTTTTTCGTTATAAACTTATGATTTAACGAACTGTTAAGATAAAATTTCATATTTCCTAAGACAGATAAGCTTCTACTCCTTTCATCTTACTCCCAGTTAGATTTAACCTTGTTAAAACATAATCAGATGAATTTGAGTTATAATGTCCTAAAATCCTGTGCATACAGTTACCTAGGAGTGATAGAGACATTTTTACCGATGTCTAGAGATGTTAAGCTTAAGCGAAATTGTTTTACCTTTGAATAAAAATACCGCTTCCAGTAGTGGGTTTATAGTACTCCTTGTTTGTGTAAGATTAGTGTAGCTGTAGAGCGTTGTTGCTGTTTAGTTTATACGCCCCCTAGGCCTATTTGTGAAAGACCTTTTTTACGCACTTTTATTGATCATTCTTTATTTGAAAAAAGTGTTGGCAATGTATATTTTTTAAATATGACGGAATTGCTGTTGGTATGATAGCGCCCTATTAGCGAAGAAAACCTTTTTTTAAACAGTTGATTCATTCTTTGATAGAATTTCGAAGGAAGCAGTTAAGTGTTAAATTTGCTCGATTAATTTTGTTCGGCAAATAATATAATTAAGCCTTACGTATTACTGAAGGAGATTGATTTTGCCAACCTGTGTAAGTATTTAACTGTTTAGTAAGTATTTTGGTTAAGTGGGAGCCTAGCTTATGTGTGATTGTGTTGTGGCTTCCATGTTTTGGGACATTTGCTTTTTGTGTGGCGAGGTATGATTCAGCTTTGATATGGACAAATATTACAAATCGTACTGGTAGACTAAGAATACGGTTGAGGTATAGCGAGAGACTAGAGTTTCCACAGCAATTGAGAGATATTGAAAAGGCTTGAACAATTGACTATTTTAAAATTGCATTCCTGCACTTGCAAAGAATTAAAAAAAGCGATAGATGCATATATTTAGGTTGTTTAAGGGGTAGTGAAAGTCATCTCCACTCGGAGAGGTAATATTTTGGCTTTCCCAACTTGTTTTCTTTTGTTATTGTTTCTTTAAAGGACTTGTTTTATGTAGTCTTAGGTACCTTATCTGTTTGACTTGGGCTTTGCAGAGATAAGTTGAAGTCAGAATGGGATGGGCTTTATAGCTATTGAATATTAAGGGTGAATCGCTCCATATCACGTGGAATTGAATCTTTGAACGCTTTAATTTCAAAGTTTTTATATTTTTTTGAGCGACGATTACATTGGGTGTGGTTGCCTTAAGTTTTTTATCGTTTAAAGGACATTTTTTTCGTAGTTTGAAATAATTTGAGCAACTATTTGAAGCAAAGATAATTTTGACTTGGTGTTTTGGTTGAGAGAATGTGAAGTATTTGAGTTTTAAAACCAAGAATATAAGGGGAAAAAATTTATATTTTTCTGTGTATAAAATACCCTCAAAATGGCGGAGAATATTACACCACCGAGTGGCTATATGGGCCTGGGACCTTTAGAAAGCCCTTTATACCAACAAATTCTATAAATTAGAACACGAAATCATACGGCATACCCTCAAAATGGCGGAATTTAAATTAAAACAGGAAATCATACAGCATACCCTCAAAATGGCGGAATTTAAATTAAAACAGGAAATTATACAGCATACCCTCAAAATGGCGGAATTTAAATTAAAACAGGAAATCATACAGCATACCCTCAAAATGGCGGAATTTAAATTAAAACAGGAAATCATACAGCATACCCTCAAAATGACGGAATTTAAATTAAAACAGGAATGCATACAGCATACCCTTAAAATGGCGGAATTTAAATTAAAACAGGAATGCATACAGCCATAAGTTCATAAGATATGTTCCATAAGTTTATCACTGGCTACAAACTGGAGCTTGTCATGAAGTGACAACGTAGGTCGTAGATTCTCGAAAAGCGACGGCTGATAGTGCTGTCAAAGGCTTAGTAATGCAGAATAAATAGGAAGATGGAAGTCATGCAAAATTAACCGAGTGTAGCCATTCAATTCTCGCTTGCCGTTCCCGAACTATCTCGAGCTGTAAGTCTCTAGCATAAGCATTACGAAGTATGGGTAGTGCAGTGTTCAGTTTAAAATATATCAGTATCAATTAGTTTTTAATAAAATTTTCATTCGATAAACAATGTAAATACCTATAATTAAAAATTGCCTGCAATTATAATCGGTCTCGAACTTGAGGCGGCCATATTAACTAGAAGAATGTCGGAGTTCGCGCCGGCGGTTGGGTTTGGCTACGTACACAGGCACTGGTGTTAAATAAATTTCGCGTTTATGACGTCAGTCAATTCGAGTAAATGGCGAGAAATTACGGGAATTCGAAATTTAAAACACAGATAAGAATATTTAAAAGCACTAGGCCTATCTTAGCATTTGCAGTGACGAAATTAACTATGCGTTTTGTTTTTTAGGCTTGGGCACACCAAGTCCTTTATTATATAATTTATTCAATTGTTTTGAATAAATTTTTGTCACAATAAAAAAATTGATGTTGAGTCCATAGACAGGGTACAATTTTATTGTGTAAAGTAGGCTTTAAGGCAACTCCCCTTGCCCCTGTAAAGTAAGCTTTAACGCAACTCCCTTTGCCCCTGTAAAGTAGGCTTTAACGCAACTTCCTTTGCCCCTGTAAAGTAGGCTTTAACGCAACTCCGTTTGCCCCTGTAAAGTAGGCTTTAATGCTACTCCTTTTGCCCCTGTAAAGTAGGCTTTAACGCAACTTCCTTTGCCCCTGTAAAGTAGGCTTTAACGCAACTTCCTTTGCCCCTGTAAAGTAGGCTTTAACGCAACTTCCTTTGCCCCTGTAAAGTAGGCTTTAACGCAACTCCCCTTGCCCCTGTAAAGTAGGCTTTAACGCACCTTCCTTCGCCCCTGTAATGTAGGCTTTAACGCAACTCCCCTTGCCCCTGTAAAGTAGGCTTTAACGCAACTTCCTTTGCCCCTGTAAAGTAGGCTTTAACGCAACTTCCTTTGCCCCTGTAAAGTAGGCTTTAACGCAACTTCCTTTGCCCCTGTAAAATAGGCTTTAACGCAACTTCCTTTGCCCCTGTAAAGTAGGCTTTAACGCAACTTCCTTTGCCCCTGTATAGTAGGCTTTAACGAAACTCCCGTTGCCCCTGTAAAGTAGGCTTTAACGCACCTTCCTTCGCCCCTGTAATGTAGGCTTTAACGCAACTCCCCTTGCCCCTGTAAAGTAGGCTTTAACGCAACTTCCTTTGCCCCTGTAAAGTAGGCTTTAACGCAACTCCCCTTGCCCCTGTAAAGTAGGCTTTAACGCAACTCCTTTGCCCCTTTAAAGTAGGCTTTAACGCAACTTCCTTTGCCCCTGTAAAGTAGGCTTTTACGCAACTTCCTTTGCCCCTGTAAAGTAGGCTTTAACGCAACTTCCTTTGCCCCTGTAAAGTAGGCTTTAACGCAACTTCCTTTGCCCCTGTAAAGTAGGCTTTAACGCAACTCCCCTTGCCCCTGTAAAGTAGGCTTTAACGCACCTTCCTTCGCCCCTGTAATGTAGGCTTTAACGCAACTCCCCTTGCCCCTGTAAAGTAGGCTTTAACGCAACTTCTGCGGCGCCCTTGACCATATTGCCACAGCCACGCATCTCATAAACAATGATTTTATAACCTTCACCATAAGTAACATTAATAACCCAAAAGTATACCACTTCCCATCCCATGGCATTGTTAGCGGCGCAAGGTGCAACAGGTAGCGAGATAAAATTCGTCATATATAATGATTAGTTTAGCTAGCTCTTCAAACAAAATCCGCCTAGATACGCTGAAAAATTACCTGGCTACACAATACTTCCTATTAGCTGCCTTAATCGTTGACTGAGTGTCAACTTATTGTTTTTATATTACTTATGATTTAACTAAAGGCGTAAGGACACCTTTTGACGAATAATTTCATCACATTTTTGGTGATTAGAGCGATTTTAGTGGCGTCTAGTAAACTTGCCACATCCATTATAGTATTAATTATTCTTACACCCAAATTATAAATAAATTAATTCTAATTAATATTGATAATTTACAATTAAAAATACCACCCCGGGACAACTTTTGGAAAACAAATTTCCCATAGATTTCCAGGTTTTCTCCCCATATATTTCCGTGAGTTTTCCAGGTTTTCTCCCGCATATGGGGTATCTTATGGAGCAAATGTAAACGAAGTAGGGAGGGGGGCAAATAGGACTAAAACATAATCAAAGGACATCCCCGTATCTCTAATATAACAAGAGTTATAGCCTCCAAAGTATAGTGTAATGTTAATCTTATGGAGGGATTGCTCACGAACATTTTGCTTAATTACTCGGCCCCTGTTTGACGCAAATTTCCCTGATTTCCCTGAATTTTACTAAAAACTCTAAATTTCCCTGAGGTTTTTGTCAACTATTTATTTCCCTGATTTTTCCAGGTTTGTATGAACCCTGCACCTATTATTTTATACACAGAAGAATATAAATTTTTTCCCCTTATATTCTTTGGTTTTAAAACTCAAATACTTCACATTCTCTCAACCAAAACACCAAGTCAAAATTATCTTTGCTTCAAATAGTTGCTCAAATTATTTCAAACTACGAAAAAAATGTCCTTTAAACGATAAAAAAAACTTAAGGCAACCACACCCAATGTAATCGTCGCTCAAAAAAATATAAAAACTTTGAAATTAAAGCGTTCAAAGATTCAATTCCACGTGATATGGAGCGATTCACCCTTAATATTCAATAGCTATAAAGCCCATCCCATTCTGACTTCAACTTATCTCTGCAAAGCCCAAGTCAAACAGATAAGGTACCTAAGACTACATAAAACAAGTCCTTTAAAGAAACAATAACAAAAGAAAAAAAAAACCGTCATCAAAGTGCCATTGAAAGAAAAAGTCACCTTTGAAAAATAAAAGAAATAAAATTGGACTCGAGAAAAAGGGAGATAGCCTAGCCTGATTCCTGATACGGTTCAAAGAGTGAAAACGTGGATGTTGCATTTACAGGGGATACACCTTAATTTAGTAGGGAGAGGTAAGGAATGGATCCTTAAAAATACCCTCAAAATGGCGGAGAATATTACACCACCGAGTGGCTATATGGGCCTGGGACCTTTAGAAAGCCCTTTATACCAACAAATTCTATAAATTTGAACACGAAATCATACGGCATACCCTCAAAATGGCGGAATTTAAATTAAAACAGGAAATCATACAGCATACCCTCAAAATGGCGGAATTTAAATTAAAACAGGAAATCATACAGCATACCCTCAAAATGGCGGAATTTAAATTAAAACAGGAAATCATACAGCATACCCTCAAAATGACGGAATTTAAATTAAAACAGGAATGCATACAGCATACCCTTAAAATGGCGGAATTTAAATTAAAACAGGAATGCATACAGACATAAGTTCATAAGATATGTTCCATAAGTTTATCACTGGCTACAAACTGGAGCTTGTCATGAAGTGACAACGTAGGTCGTAGATTCTCGAAAAGCGACGGCTGATAGTGCTGTCAAAGGCTTAGTAATGCAGACTAAATAGGAAGATGGAAGTCATGCAAAATTAACCGAGTGTAGCCATTCAATTCTCGCTTGCCGTTCCCGAACTATCTCGAGCTGTAAGTCTCTAGCATAAGCATTACGAAGTATGGGTAGTGCAGTGTTCAGTTTAAAATATATCAGTATCAATTAGTTTTTAATAAAATTTTCATTCGATAAACAATGTAAATACCTATAATTAAAAATTGCCTGCAATTATAATCGGTCTCGAACTTGAGGCGGCCATATTAACTAGAAGAATGTCGGAGTTCGCGCCGGCGGTTGTGTTTGGCTACGTACACAGGCACTGGTGGTAAATAAATTTCGCGTTTATGACGTCAGTCAATTCGAGTAAATGGCGAGAAATTACGGGAATTCGAAATTTAAAACACAGATAAGAATATTTAAAAGCACTAGGCCTATCTTAGCATTTGCAGTGACGAAATTAACTATGCGTTTTGTTTTTTAGGCTTGGGCACACCAAGTCCTTTATTATATAATTTATTCAATTGTTTTGAATAAATTTTTGTCACAATAAAAAAATTGATGTTGAGTCCATAGACAGGGTACAATTTTATTGTGTAAAGTAGGCTTTAAGGCAACTCCCCTTGCCCCTGTAAAGTAGGCTTTAACGCAACTCCCTTTGCCCCTGTAAAGTAGGCTTTAACGCAACTTCCTTGGCCCCTGTAAAGTAGGCTTTAACGCAACTCCCTTTGCCCCTGTAAAGTAGGCTTTAATGCTACTCCCTTTGCCCCTGTAAAGTAGGCTTTAACGCAACTTCCTTTGCCCCTGTAAAGTAGGCTTTAACGCAACTTCCTTTGCCCCTGTAAAGTAGGCTTTAACGCAACTTCCTTTGCCCCTGTAAAGTAGGCTTTAACGCAACTCCCCTTGCCCCTGTAAAGTAGGCTTTAACGCACCTTCCTTCGCCCCTGTAATGTAGGCTTTAACGCAACTCCACTTGCCCCTGTAAAGTAGGCTTTAACGCAACTTCCTTTGCCCCTGTAAAGTAGGCTTTAACGCAACTCCCCTTGCCCCTGTAAAGTAGGCTTTAACGCAACTCCTTTGCCCCTGTAAAGTAGGCTTTAACGCAACTTCCTTTGCCCCTGTAAAGTAGGCTTTTACGCAACTTCCTTTGCCCCTGTAAAGTAGGCTTTAACGCAACTTCCTTTGCCCCTGTAAAGTAGGCTTTAACGCAACTTCCTTTGCCCCTGTAAAGTAGGCTTTAACGCAACTCCCCTTGCCCCTGTAAAGTAGGCTTTAACGCACCTTCCTTCGCCCCTGTAATGTAGGATGGTGGTTCGAGCCCATCCGGGAGCGGTGTTGTGAGGTCTCAGATGTGACGTAAAAAGTCAAGGTTTTTACACAATACCTGACGAGCATTTAATTTTTGGGCTTCCGTGGCGCAATGTTTAGCGCGTTCAGCTATTAATCGAAAGGTTGGTGGTTCGAGCCCACCCGGGAGAGGTGTTGTGGGGTCTCAAATGAAACGTAGAAGCAAAAGTTTTTCCACAATACCTGACAACCATTTAATTTCTGAGCTTCCGTGGCTCAATGGTTAGCGCGTTCGGCTGTTAACCAATAGGTTGGTGGTTCGAGCCCACCCGGGAGCGGTGTTGTGGGATCTCAAATGTAACGTAGAAAGCCAAAGTTTTTCCACAATACCTGACGACCATTTAATTTTTGGGCTTCCGTGGCGCAATGGTTAGCACGTTCGGCTGTTAACCAAAAGGTTGGTGGTTCGAGCCCATCCGGGAGCGGTGTTGTGAGGTCTCAGATGTGACGTAAAAAGTCAAGGTTTTTACACAATACCTGACGAGCATTTAATTTTTGGGCTTCCGTGGCGCAATGGTTAGCGCGTTTAGCTGTTAATCGAAAGGTTGGTGGTTCGAGCCCACCCGGGAGAGGTGTTGTGGGGTCTCAAATGAAGCGTAGAAAGCAAAAGTTTTTCCACAATACCTGACAACCATTTAATTTCTGAGCTTCCATGGCTCAATGGTTAGCGCGTTCGGCTGTTAACCAATAGGTTGGTGGTTCGAGCCCACCCGGGAGCGGTGTTGCGGGATCTCAAATGTAACGTAGAAAGCCAAAGTTTTTCCACAATACCTGACGACCATTTAATTTTTGGGCTTCCGTGGCGCAATGTTTAGCGCGTTCGGCTGTTAACCGAAAGGTTGGTGGTTCAAGCCCACCCGGGAGCGGTGTTGTGACGTCTCAGATGTGACGAAAAAAGTCAAGGTTTTTACACAATACCTGAAGAGCATTTAAATTTTGGGCTTCCGTGGCGCAATGGTTAGCGCGTTCGGCTGTTAACCGAAAGGTTGGTGGTTCAAGTCCACCCGGGAGCGGTGTTGTGGGATCTCGAATGTAACGTAGAAAGCCAAAGTTTTTCCACAATACCTGACGACCATTTTATTTTTGGGCTTCCGTGGCGCAATGGTTAGCGCGTTCGGCTGTTAACCGAAAGGTTGGTGGTTCAAGCCCATCCGGGAGCGGTAATGTGACGTCTCAGATGTGACGTAAAAAGTCAAGGTTTTTACACAATACCTGAAGAGCATTTAAATTTTGGGCTTCCGTGGCGCAATGGTTAGCACGTTCGGCTGTTAACCAATAGGTTGGTGGTTCGAGCCCAACCGGGAGAGGTGTTGCAGGGTCTCAGATGTAACGTAATAAGTCATAACTTATCCACAATACCTGACAACCATTTAATTTCTGAGCTTTCGTGGCTCAATGGTTAGCGCGTTCGGCTGTTAACCAATAGGTTGGTGGTTCGAGCCCATCCGGGAGCGGTGTTGTGAGGTCTCAGATGTGACGTAAAAAGTAAAGCTTTTTACACAATACCTGACGAGCATTTAACTTTTGGGCTTTCGCGGCGCAATGGCTAGCGCGTTCGGCTGTTAACCAATAGGCTGGTGGTTCGAGCCCATCCGGGAGCGGTGTTGTGGGATCTCAAATGTAACGTAGAAAGCCCAAGTTTTTCCACAATACCTGACGACCATTTAATTTTTGGGCCTCCGTGGCGCAATGGTTAGCGCGTTCAGCTGTTAATCGAAAGGTTGGTGGTTCGAGCCCACCCGGGAGAGGTGTTGTGGGGTCTCAAATGAAACGTAGAAAGCAAAAGTTTTTCCACAATACCTGACAACCATTTAATTTCTGAGCTTCCGTGGCTCAATGGCTAGCGCGTTCGGCTGTTAACCAATAGGTTGGTGGTTCGAGCCCATCCGGGAGCGGTGTTGTGAGGTCTCAGATGTGACGTAAAAAGTCAAGGTTTTTACACAATACCTGACGAGCATTTAATTTTTGGGCTTTCGTGGCGCAGTGGTTAGCGCGTTCAGCTGTTAACCAATAGGTTGGTGGTTCGAGCCCACCCGGGAGCGTTGTTGTGGGATCTCAAATGTAACGTAGAAAGCCAAAGTTTTTCCACAATACCTGACGACCATTTAATTTTTGGGCTTCCGTGGCGCAATGGTTAGCACGTTCGGCTTTTAACCAAAAAGTTGGTGGTTCGAGCCCACCCGGGAGCGGTGTTGCGGGATCTCAGATGTGACGTAAAAAGTCAAGGTTTTTACACAATACCTGAAGAGCATTTAAATTTTGGGCTTCCGTGGCGCAATGGTTAGCACGTTCGGCTGTTAACCAATAGGTTGGTGGTTCGAGCCCAACCGGGAGAGGTGTTGCAGGGTCTCAGATGTAACGTAATAAGTCATAACTTATCCACAATACCTGACAACCATTTAATTTCTGAGCTTCCGTGGCTCAATGGTTAGCGCGTTCGGCTGTTAACCAATAGGTTGGTGGTTCGAGCCCATCCGGGAGCGGTGTTGTGAGGTCTCAGATGTGACGTAAAAAGTAAAGGTTTTTACACAATACCTGACGAGCATTTAATTTTTGGGCTTTCGTGGCGCAATGGTTAGCGCGTTCAGCTGTTAACCAATAGGTTGGTGGTTCGAGCCCACCCGGGAGCGTTGTTGTGGGATCTCAAATGTAACGTAGAAAGCCAAAGTTTTTCCACAATACCTGACGACCATTTAATTTTTGGGCTTCCGTGGCGCAATGGTTAGCACGTTCGGCTGTTAACCAAAAAGTTGGTGGTTCGAGCCCATCCGGGAGCGGTGTTGTGAGGTCTCAGATGTGACGTAAAAAGTCAAGGTTTTTACACAATACCTGACGAGCATTTAATTTTTGGGCTTCCGTGGCACAATGGTTAGCGCGTTCGGCTGTTAAACAAAAAGTTGGTGGTTCGAGCCCATCCGGGAGCGGTGTTGTGAGGTCTCAGATGTGACGTAAAAAGTCAAGGTTTTTACACAATACCTGACGAGCATTTAATTTTTGGGCTTTCGTGGCGCAATGGTTAGCGCGTTCAGCTGTTAACCAATAGGTTGGTGGTTCGAGCCCACCCGGGAGCGTTGTTGTGGGATCTCAAATGTAACGTAGAAAGCCAAAGTTTTTCCACAATACCTGACGACCATTTAATTTTTGGGCTTCCGTGGCGCAATGGTTAGCACGTTCGGCTGTTAACCAAAAAGTTGGTGGTTCGAGCCCATCCGGGAGCGGTGTTGTGGGGTCACAAATGAAGCGTAGAAAGCAAAAGTTTTTCCACAATACCTGACAACCATTTAATTTCTGAGCTTCCGTGGCTCAATGGTTAGCGCGTTCGGCTGTTAACCAATAGGTTGGTGGTTCGAGCCCACCCGGGAGCGGTGTTGCGGGATCTCAAATGTAACGTAGAAAGCCAAAGTTTTTCCACAATACCTGACGACCATTTAATTTTTGGGCTTCCGTGGCGCAATGGTTAGCGCGTTCGGCTGTTAACCGAAAGGTTGGTGGTTCAAGCCCATCCGGGAGCGGTGTTGTGACGTCTCAGATGTGACGTAAAAAGTCAAGGTTTTTACACAATACCTGAAGAGCATTTAAATTTTGGGCTTCCGTGGCGCAATGGTTAGCACGTTCGGCTGTTAACCAATAGGTTGGTGGTTCGAGCCCAACCGGGAGAGGTGTTGCAGGGTCTCAGATGTAACGTAATAAGTCATAACCTATCCACAATACCTGACAACCATTTAATTTCTGAGCTTCCGTGGCTCAATGGTTAGCGCGTTCGGCTGTTAACCACTAGGTTGGTGGTTCGAGCCCATCCGGGAGCGGTGTTGTGAGGTCTCAGATGTGACGTAAAAAGTAAAGGTTTTTACACAATACCTGACGAGCATTTAATTTTTGGGCTTTCGTGGCGCAATGGTTAGCGCGTTCAGCTGTTAACCAATAGGTTGGTGGTTCGAGCCCACCCGGGAGCGTTGTTGTGGGATCTCAAATGTAACGTAGAAAGCCAAAGTTTTTCCACAATACCTGACGAGCATTTAATTTTTGGGCTTCCGTGGCGCAATGGTTAGCGCGTTCAGCTGTTAATCGAAAGGTTGGTGGTTCGAGCCCACCCGGGAGAGGTGTTGTGGGGTCTCAAATGAAGCGTAGAAAGCAAAAGTTTTTCCACAATACCTGACAACCATTTAATTTCTGAGCTTCCGTGGCTCAATGGTTAGCGCGTTCGGCTGTTAACCAATAGGTTGGTGGTTCGAGCCCACCCGGGAGCGGTGTTGCGGGATCTCAAATGTAACGTAGAAAGCCAAAGTTTTTCCACAATACCTGACGACCATTTAATTTTTGGGCTTCCGTGGCGCAATGGTTAGCGCGTTCGGCTGTTAACCGAAAGGTTGGTGGTTCAAGCCCACCCGGGAGCGGTGTTGTGGGATCTCGAATGTAACGTAGAAAGCCAAAGTTTTTCCACAATACCTGACGACCATTTAATTTTTGGGCTTCCGTGGCGCAATGGTTAGCGCGTTCGGCTGGTAACCGAAAGGTTGGTGGTTCAAGCCCATCCGGGAGCGGTGTTGTGACGTCTCAGATGTGACGTAAAAAGTCAAGGTTTTTCCACAATACCTGAAGAGCATTTAAATTTTGGGCTTCCGTGGCGCAATGGTTAGCACGTTCGGCTGTTAACCAATAGGTTGGTGGTTCGAGCCCAACCGGGAGAGGTGTTGCAGGGTCTCAGATGTAACGTAATAAGTCATAACTTATCCACAATACCTGACAACCATTTAATTTCTGAGCTTCCGTGGCTCAATGGTTAGCACGTTCGGCTGTTAACCAAAAGGTTGGTGGTTCGAGCCCATCCGGGAGCGGTGTTGTGAGGTCTCAGATGTGACGTAAAAAGTCAAGGTTTTTACACAATACCTGACGAGCATTTAATTTTTGGGCTTCCGTGGCGCAATGGTTAGCGCGTTTAGCTGTTAATCGAAAGGTTGGTGGTTCGAGCCCACCCGGGAGAGGTGTTGTGGGGTCTCAAATGAAGCGTAGAAAGCAAAAGTTTTTCCACAATACCTGACAATCATTTAATTTCTGAGCTTCCGTGGCTCAATGGTTAGCGCGTTCGGCTGTTAACCAATAGGTTGGTGGTTCGAGCCCACCCGGGAGCGGTGTTGCGGGATCTCAAATGTAACGTAGAAAGCCAAAGTTTTTCCACAATACCTGACGACCATTTAATTTTTGGGCTTCCGTGGCGCAATGGTTAGAGCGTTCGGCTGTTAACCGAAAGGTTGGTGGTTCAAGCCCACCCGGGAGCGGTGTTGTGACGTCTCAGATGTGACGAAAAAAGTCAAGGTTTTTACACAATACCTGAAGAGCATTTAAATTTTGGGCTTCCGTGGCGCAATGGTTAGCGCGTTCGGCTTTTAACCGAAAGGTTGGTGGTTCAAGTCCACCCGGGAGAGGTGTTGCAGGGTCTCAGATGTAACGTAATAAGTCATAACTTATCCACAATACCTGACAACCATTTAATTTCTGAGCTTCCGTGGCTCAATGGTTAGCGCGTTCGGCTGTTAACCAATAGGTTGGTGGTTCGAGCCCATCCGGGAGCGGTGTTGTGAGGTCTCAGATGTGACGTAAAAAGTAAAGCTTTTTACACAATACCTGACGAGCATTTAACTTTTGGGCTTTCGCGGCGCAATGGCTAGCGCGTTCGGCTGTTAACCAATAGGCTGGTGGTTCGAGCCCATCCGGGAGCGGTGTTGTGGGATCTCAAATGTAACGTAGAAAGCCCAAGTTTTTCCACAATACCTGACGACCATTTAATTTTTGGGCTTCCGTGGCGCAATGGTTAGCACGTTCGGCTGTTAACCAAAAAGTTGGTGGTTCGAGCCCACCCGGGAGCGGTGTTGCGGGATCTCAGATGTGACGTAAAAAGTCAAGGTTTTTACACAATACCTGAAGAGCATTTAAATTTTGGGCTTCCGTGGCGCAATGGTTAGCACGTTCGGCTGTTAACCAATAGGTTGGTGGTTCGAGCCCAACCGGGAGAGGTGTTGCAGGGTCTCAGATGTAACGTAATAAGTCATAACTTATCCACAATACCTGACAACCATTTAATTTCTGAGCTTCCGTGGCTCAATGGTTAGCGCGTTCGGCTGTTAACCAATAGGTTGGTGGTTCGAGCCCATCCGGGAGCGGTGTTGTGAGGTCTCAGATGTGACGTAAAAAGTAAAGGTTTTTACACAATACCTGACGAGCATTTAATTTTTGGGCTTTCGTGGCGCAATGGTTAGCGCGTTCAGCTGTTAACCAATAGGTTGGTGGTTCGAGCCCACCCGGGAGCGTTGTTGTGGGATCTCAAATGTAACGTAGAAAGCCAAAGTTTTTCCACAATACCTGACGACCATTTAATTTTTGGGCTTCCGTGGCGCAATGGTTAGCACGTTCGGCTGTTAACCAAAAAGTTGGTGGTTCGAGCCCATCCGGGAGCGGTGTTGTGAGGTCTCAGATGTGACGTAAAAAGTCAAGGTTTTTACACAATACCTGACGAGCATTTAATTTTTGGGCTTCCGTGGCGCAATGGTTAGCGCGTTCGGCTGTTAAACAAAAAGTTGGTGGTTCGAGCCCATCCGGGAGCGGTGTTGTGAGGTCTCAGATGTGACGTAAAAAGTCAAGGTTTTTACACAATACCTGACGAGCATTTAATTTTTGGGCTTTCGTGGCGCAATGGTTAGCGCGTTCAGCTGTTAACCAATAGGTTGGTGGTTCGAGCCCACCCGGGAGCGTTGTTGTGGGATCTCAAATGTAACGTAGAAAGCCAAAGTTTTTCCACAATACCTGACGACCATTTAATTTTTGGGCTTCCGTGGCGCAATGGTTAGCACGTTCGGCTGTTAACCAAAAAGTTGGTGGTTCGAGCCCATCCGGGAGCGGTGTTGTGGGGTCACAAATGAAGCGTAGAAAGCAAAAGTTTTTCCACAATACCTGACAACCATTTAATTTCTGAGCTTCCGTGGCTCAATGGTTAGCGCGTTCGGCTGTTAACCAATAGGTTGGTGGTTCGAGCCCACCCGGGAGCGGTGTTGCGGGATCTCAAATGTAACGTAGAAAGCCAAAGTTTTTCCACAATACCTGACGACCATTTAATTTTTGGGCTTCCGTGGCGCAATGGTTAGCGCGTTCGGCTGTTAACCGAAAGGTTGGTGGTTCAAGCCCATCCGGGAGCGGTGTTGTGACGTCTCAGATGTGACGTAAAAAGTCAAGGTTTTTACACAATACCTGAAGAGCATTTAAATTTTGGGCTTCCGTGGCGCAATGGTTAGCACGTTCGGCTGTTAACCAATAGGTTGGTGGTTCGAGCCCAACCGGGAGAGGTGTTGCAGGGTCTCAGATGTAACGTAATAAGTCATAACTTATCCACAATACCTGACAACCATTTAATTTCTGAGCTTCCGTGGCTCAATGGTTAGCGCGTTCGGCTGTTAACCAATAGGTTGGTGGTTCGAGCCCATCCGGGAGCGGTGTTGTGAGGTCTCAGATGTGACGTAAAAAGTCAAGGTTTTTACACAATACCTGACGAGCCTTTAATTTTTGGGCTTTCGTGGCGCAATGGTTAGCGCTTTCAGCTGTTAACCAATAGGTTGGTGGTTCGAGCCCATCCGGGAGCGGTGTTGTGAGGTCTCAGATGTGACGTAAAAAATCAAGGTTTTTACACAATACCTGACGAGCCTTTAATATTTGGGCTTTCGTGGCGCAATGGTTAGCGCGTTCAGCTGTTAACCAATAGGTTGGTGGTTCGAGCCCACCCGGGAGCGTTGTTGTGGGATCTCAAATGTAACGTAGAAAGCCAAAGTTTTTCCACAATACCTGACGACCATTTAATTTTTGGGCTTCCGTGGCGCAATGGTTAGCGCGTTCAGCTGTTAACCAATAGGTTGGTGGTTCGAGCCCACCCGGGAGCGTTGTTGTGGGATCTCAAATGTTACGTAGAAAGCCAAAGTTTTTCCACAATACCTGACGACCATTTAATTTTTGGGCTTCCGTGGCGCAATGGTTAGCGCGTTCAGCTGTTAACCAATAGGTTGGTGGTTCGAGCCCACCCGGGAGCGTTGTTGTGGGATCTCAAATGTAACGTAGAAAGCCAAAGTTTTTCCACAATACCTGACGACCATTTAATTTTTGGGCTTCCGTGGCGCAATGGTTAGCGCGTTCAGCTGTTAATCGAAAGGTTGGTGGTTCGAGCCCACCCGGGAGAGGTGTTGTGGGGTCTCAAATGAAACGTAGAAAGCAAAAGTTTTTCCACAATACCTGACAACCATTTAATTTCTGAGCTTCCGTGGCTCAATGGCTAGCGCGTTCGGCTGTTAACCAATAGGTTGGTGGTTCGAGCCCATCCGAGAGCGGTGTTGTGAGGTCTAAGATGTGACGTAAAAAGTCAAGGTTTTTACACAATACCTGACGAGCCTTTAATTTTTGGGCTTTCTTGGCGCAATGGTTAGCGCGTTCAGCTGTTAACCAATAGGTTGGTGGTTCGAGCCCACCCGGGAGCGTTGTTGTGGGATCTCAAATGTAACGTAGAAAGCCAAAGTTTTTCCACAATACCTGACGACCATTTAATTTTTGGGCTTCCGTGGCGCAATGGTTAGCGCGTTCGGCTGTTAACCGAAAGGTTGGTGGTTCAAGCCCATCCGGGAGCGGTATTGTGACGTCTCAGATGTGACGTAAAAAGTCAAGGTTTTTACACAATACCTGAAGAGCATTTAAATTTTGGGCTTCCGTGGCGCAATGGTTAGCACGTTCGGCTGTTAACCAATAGGTTGGTGGTTCGAGCCCAACCGGGAGAGGTGTTGCAGGGTCTCAGATGTAACGAAATAAGTCATAACTTATCCACAATACCTGACAACCATTTAATTTCTGAGCTTCCGTGGCTCAATGGTTAGCGCGTTCGGCTGTTAACCAATAGGTTGGTGGTTCGAGCCCATCCGGGAGCGGTGTTGTGAGGTCTCAGATGTGACGTAAAAAGTAAAGCTTTCTACACAATACCTGACGAGCATTTAACTTTTGGGCTTTCGCGGCGCAATGGCTAGCGCGTTCGGCTGTTAACCAATAGGTTGGTGGTTCGAGCCCACCCGGGAGCGTTGTTGTGGGATCTCAAATGTAACGTAGAAAGCCAAAGTTTTTCCACAATACCTGACGACCATTTAATTTTTGGGCTTCCGTGGCGCAATGGTTAGCACGTTCGGCTGTTAACCAAAAAGTTGGTGGTTCGAGCCCATCCGGGAGCGGTTTTGTGAGGTCTCAGATGTGACGTAAAAAGTCAAGGTTTTTACACAATACCTGACGAGCATTTAATTTTTGGGCTTCCGTGGCGCAATGGTTTGCGCGTTCAGCTGTTAATCGAAAGGTTGGTGGTTCGAGCCCACCCGGGAGAGGTGTTGTGGGGTCTCAAATGAAGCGTAGAAAGCAAAAGTTTTTCCACAATACCTGACAACCATTTAATTTCTGAGCTTCCGTGGCTCAATGGTTAGCGCGTTCGGCTGTTAACCAATAGGTTGGTGGTTCGAGCCCACCCGGGAGCGGTGTTGCGGGATCTCAAATGTAACGTAGAAAGCCCAAGTTTTTCCACAATACCTGACGACCACTTAATTTTTGGGCTTCCGTGGCGCAATGGTTAGCGCGTTCAGCTGTTAATCGAAAGGTTGGTGGTTCGAGCCCACCCGGGAGAGGTGTTGTGGGGTCTCAAATGAAACGTAGAAAGCAAAAGTTTTTCCACAATACCTGACAACCATTTAATTTCTGAGCTTCCGTGGCTCAATGGCTAGCGCGTTCGGCTGTTAACCAATAGGTTGGTGGTTCGAGCCCATCCGGGAGCGGTGTTGTGAGGTCTCAGATGTGACGTAAAAAGTCAAGGTTTTTACACAATACCTGACGAGCCTTTAATTTTTGGGCTTTCGTGGCGCAATGGTTAGCGCGTTCAGCTGTTAACCAATAGGTTGGTGGTTCGAGCCCATCCGGGAGCGGTGTTGTGAGGTCTCAGATGTGACGTAAAAAGTCAAGGTTTTTACACAATACCTGACGAGCCTTTAATTTTTGGGCTTTCGTGGCGCAATGGTTAGCGCGTTCAGCTGTTAACCAATAGGTTGGTGGTTCGAGCCCACCCGGGAGCGTTGTTGTGGGATCTCAAATGTAACGTAGAAAGCCAAAGTTTTTCCCCAATTCCTGACGACCATTTAATTTTTGGGCTTCCGTGGCGCAATGGTTAGCGCGTTCAGCTGTTAACCAATAGGTTGGTGGTTCGAGCCCACCCGGGAGAGGTGTTGTGGGGTCTCAAATGAAACGTAGAAAGCAAAAGTTTTTCCACAATACCTGACAACCATTTAATTTCTGAGCTTCCGTGGCTCAATGGTTAGCGCGTTCGGCTGTTAACCAATAGGTTGGTGGTTCGAGCCCACCCGGGAGCGGTGTTGTGGGATCTCAAATGTAACGTAGAAAGCCAAAGTTTATCCACAATACCTGACGAACATTTAATTTTTGGGCTTCCGTGGCGCAATGGTTAGCACGTTCGGCTGTTAACCAAAAGGTTGGTGGTTCGAGCCCATCCGGGAGCGGTGTTGTGAGGTCTCAGATGTGACGTAAAAAGTCAAGGTTTTTACACAATACCTGACGAGCATTTAATTTTTGGGCTTCCGTGGCGCAATGGTTAGCGCGTTCAGCTGTTAACCAATAGGTTGGTGGTTCGAGCCCATCCGGGAGCGGTGTTGTGAGGTCTCAGATGTGACGTAAAAAGTCAAGGTTTTTACACAATACCTGACGAGCCTTTAATTTTTGGGCTTTCGTGGCGCAATGGTTAGCGCGTTCAGCTGTTAACCAATAGGTTGGTGGTTCGAGCCCACCCGGGAGCGTTGTTGTGGGATCTCAAATGTAACGTAGAAAGCCAAAGTTTTTCCACAATACCTGACGACCATTTAATTTTTGGGCTTCCGTGGCGCAATGGTTAGCGCGTTCGGCTGTTAACCAATAGGTTGGTGGTTCGAGCCCACCCGGGAGCGGTGTTGCGGGATCTCAAATGTAACGTAGAAAGCCAAAGTTTTTCCACAATACCTGACGACCATTTAATTTTTGGGCTTCCGTGGCGCAATGGTTAGCGCGTTCGGCTGTTAACCGAAAGGTTGGTGGTTCAAGCCCACCCGGGAGCGGTGTTGTGGGATCTCGAATGTAACGTAGAAAGCCAAAGTTTTTCCACAATACCTGACGACCATTTAATTTTTGGGCTTCCGTGGCGCAATGGTTAGCACGTTCGGCTGTTAACCAAAAAGTTGGTGGTTCGAGCCCATCCGGGAGCGGTGTTGTGAGGTCTCAGATGTGACGTAAAAAGTAAAGCTTTCTACACAATACCTGACGAGCATTTAACTTTTGGGCTTTCGCGGCGCAATGGCTAGCGCGTTCGGCTGTTAACCAATAGGTTGGTGGTTCGAGCCCACCCGGGAGCGTTGTTGTGGGATCTCAAATGTAACGTAGAAAGCCAAAGTTTTTCCACAATACCTGACGACAATTTAATTTTTGGGCTTCCGTGGCGCAATGGTTAGCACGTTCGGCTGTTAACCAAAAAGTTGGTGGTTCGAGCCCATCCGGGAGCGGTTTTGTGAGGTTTCAGATGTGATGTAAAAAGTCAAGGTTTTTACACAATACCTGACGAGCATTTAATTTTTGGGCTTCCGTGGCGCAATGGTTAGCGCGTTCAGCTGTTAATCGAAAGGTTGGTGGTTCGAGCCCACCCGGGAGAGGTGTTGTGGGGTCTCAAATGAAGCGTAGAAAGCAAAAGTTTTTCCACAATACCTGACAACCATTTAATTTCTGAGCTTCCGTGGCTCAATGGTTAGCGCGTTCGGCTGTTAACCAATAGGTTGGTGGTTCGAGCCCACCCGGGAGCGGTGTTGCGGGATCTCAAATGTAACGTGGAAAGCCAAAGTTTTTCCACAATACCTGACGACCATTTAATTTTTGGGCTTCCGTGGCGCAATGGTTAGCGCGTTCGGCTGTTAACCGAAAGGTTGGTGGTTCAAGCCCACCCGGGAGCGGTGTTGTGGGATCTCGAATGTAACGTAGAAAGCCAAAGTTTTTCCACAATACCTGACGACCATTTAATTTTTGGGCTTCCGTGGCGCAATGGTTAGCGCGTTCGGCTGTTAACCGAAAGGTTGGTGGTTCAAGCCCATCCGGGAGCGGTGTTGTGACGTCTCAGATGTGACGTAAAAAGTCAAGGTTTTTACACAATACCTGAAGAGCATTTAAATTTTGGGCTTCCGTGGCGCAATGGTTAGCACGTTCGGCTGTTAACCAATAGGTTGGTGGTTCGAGCCCAACCGGGAGAGGTGTTGCAGGGTCTCAGATGTAACGTAATAAGTCATAACTTATCCACAATACCTGACAACCATTTAATTTCTGAGCTTCCGTGGCTCAATGGTTAGCGCGTTCGGCTGTTAACCAATAGGTTGGTGGTTCGAGCCCATCCGGGAGCGGTGTTGTGAGGTCTCAGATGTGACGTAAAAAGTAAAGCTTTTTACACAATACCTGACGAGCATTTAACTTTTGGGCTTTCGCGGCGCAATGGCTAGCGCGTTCGGCTGTTAACCAATAGGTTGGTGGTTCGAGCCCATCCGGGAGCGGTGTTGTGGGATCTCAAATGTAACGTTGAAAGCCCAAGTTTTTCCACAATACCTGACGACCACTTAGTTTTTGGGCTTCCGTGGCGCAATGGTTAGCGCGTTCAGCTGTTAATCGAAAGGTTTGTGGTTCGAGCCCACCCGGGAGAGGTGTTGTGGGGTCTCAAATGAAACGTAGAAAGCAAAAGTTTTTCCACAATACCTGACAACCATTTAATTTCTGAGCTTCCGTGGCTCAATGGCTAGCGCGTTCGGCTGTTAACCAATAGGTTGGTGGTTCGAGCCCATCCGGGAGCGGTGTTGTGAGGTCTCAGATGTGACGTAAAAAGTCAAGGTTTTTACACAATACCTGACGAGCCTTTAATTTTTGGGCTTTCGTGGCGCAATGGTTAGCGCGTTCAGCTGTTAACCAATAGGTTGGTGGTTCGAGCCCATCCGGGAGCGGTGTTGTGAGGTCTCAGATGTGACGTAAAAAGTCAAGGTTTTTACACAATACCTGACGAGCCTTTAATTTTTGGGCTTTCGTGGCGCAATGGTTAGCGCGTTCAGCTGTTAACCAATAGGTTGGTGGTTCGAGCCCACCCGGGAGCGTTTTTGTGGGATCTCAAATGTAACGTAGAAAGCCAAAGTTTTTCCCCAATACCTGACGACCATTTAATTTTTGGGCTTCCGTGGCGCAATGGTTAGCGCGTTCAGCTGTTAACCAATAGGTTGGTGGTTCGAGCCCACCCGGGAGAGGTGTTGTGGGGTCTCAAATGAAACGTAGAAAGCAAAAGTTTTTCCACAATACCTGACAACCATTTAATTTCTGAGCTTCCGTGGCTCAATGGTTAGCGCGTTCGGCTGTTAACCAATAGGTTGGTGGTTCGAGCCCACCCGGGAGCGGTGTTGTGGGATCTCAAATGTAACGTAGAAAGCCAAAGTTTATCCACAATACCTGACGAACATTTAATTTTTGGGCTTCCGTGGCGCAATGGTTAGCACGTTCGGCTGTTAACCAAAAGGTTGGTGGTTCGAGCCCATCCGGGAGCGGTGTTGGGAGGTCTCAGATGTGACGTAAAAAGTCAAGGTTTTTACACAATACCTGACGAGCATTTAATTTTTGGGCTTCCGTGGCGCAATGGTTAGCGCGTTCAGCTGTTAACCAATAGGTTGGTGGTTCGAGCCCATCCGGGAGCGGTGTTGTGAGGTCTCAGATGTGACGTAAAAAGTCAAGGTTTTTACACAATACCTGACGAGCCTTTAATTTTTGGGCTTTCGTGGCGCAATGGTTAGCGCGTTCAGCTGTTAACCAATAGGTTTGTGGTTCGAGCCCACCCGGGAGCGTTGTTGTGGGATCTCAAATGTAACGTAGAAAGCCAAAGTTTTTCCACAATACCTGACGACCATTTAATTTTTGGGCTTCCGTGGCGCAATGGTTAGCGCGTTCGGCTGTTAACCAATAGGTTGGTGGTTCGAGCCCACCCGGGAGCGGTGTTGCGGGATCTCAAATGTAACGTAGAAAGCCAAAGTTTTTCCACAATACCTGACGACCATTTAATTTTTGGGCTTCCGTGGCGCAATGGTTAGCGCGTTCGGCTGTTAACCGAAAGGTTGGTGGTTCAAGCCAACCCGGGAGCGGTGTTGTGGGATCTCGAATGTAACGTAGAAAGCCAAAGTTTTTCCACAATACCTGACGACCATTTAATTTTTGGGCTTCCGTGGCGCAATGGTTAGCGCGTTCGGCTGTTAACCGAAAGGTTGGTGGTTCAAGCCCATCCGGGAGCGGTGTTGTGACGTCTCAGATGTGACGTAAAAAGTCAAGGTTTTTACACAATACCTGAAGAGCATTTAAATTTTGGGCTTCCGTGGCGCAATGGTTAGCACGTTCGGCTGTTAACCAATAGGTTGGTGGTTCGAGCCCAACCGGGAGAGGTGTTGCAGGGTCTCAGATGTAACGTAATAAGTCATAACTTATCCACAATACCTGACAACCATTTAATTTCTGAGCTTCCGTGGCTCAATGGTTAGCGCGTTCGGCTGTTAACCAATAGGTTGGTGGTTCGAGCCCATCCGGGAGCGGTGTTGTGAGGTCTCAGATGTGACGTAAAAAGTAAAGCTTTTTACACAATACCTGACGAGCATTTAACTTTTGGGCTTTCGCGGCGCAATGGCTAGCGCGTTCGGCTGTTAACCAATAGGTTGGTGGTTCGAGCCCATCCGGGAGCGGTGTTGTGGGATCTCAAATGTAACGTAGAAAGCCCAAGTTTTTCCACAATACCTGACGACCACTTAATTTCTGGGCTTCCGTGGCGCAATGGTTAGCGCGTTCAGCTGTTAATCGAAAGGTTGGTGGTTCGAGCCCACCCGGGAGAGGTGTTGTGGGGTCTCAAATGAAACGTAGAAAGCAAAAGTTTTTCCACAATACCTGACAACCATTTAATTTCTGAGCTTCCGTGGCTCAATGGCTAGCGCGTTCGGCTGTTAACCAATAGGTTGGTGGTTCGAGCCCATCCGGGAGCGGTGTTGTGAGGTCTCAGATGTGACGTAAAAAGTCAAGGTTTTTACACAATACCTGACGAGCCTTTAATTTTTGGGCTTTCGTGGCGCAATGGTTAGCGCGTTCAGCTGTTAACCAATAGGTTGGTGGTTCGAGCCCATCCGGGAGCGGTGTTGTGAGGTCTCAGATGTGACGTAAAAAGTCAAGGTTTTTACACAATACCTGACGAGCCTTTAATTTTTGAGCTTTCGTGGCGCAATGGTTAGCGCGTTCAGCTGTTAACCAATAGGTTGGTGGTTCGAGCCCACCCGGGAGCGTTGTTGTGGGATCTCAAATGTAACGTAGAAAGCCAAAGTTTTTCCACAATACCTGACGACCATTTAATTTTTGGGCTTCCGTGGCGCAATGGTTAGCGCGTTCAGCTGTTAACCAAAAGGTTGGTGGTTCGAGCCCACCCGGGAGCGTTGTTGTGGGATCTCAAATGTAACGTAGAGAGCCAAAGTTTTTCCACAATACCTGACGACAATTTAATTTTTGGGCTTCCGTGGCGCAATGGTTAGCGCGTTCAGCTGTTAACCAATAGGTTGGTGGTTCGAGCCCACCCGGGAGCGTTGTTGTGGGATCTCAAATGTAACGTAGAAAGCCAAAGTTTTTCCACAATACCTGACGACCATTTAATTTTTGGGCTTCCGTGGCGCAATGGTTAGCGCGTTCAGCTGTTAATCGAAAGGTTGGTGGTTCGAGCCCACCCGGGAGAGGTGTTGTGGGGTCTCAAATGAAACGTAGAAAGCAAAAGTTTTTCCACAATACCTGACAACCATTTAATTTCTGAGCTTCCGTGGCTCAATGGCTAGCGCGTTCGGCTGTTAACCAATAGGTTAGTGGTTCGAGCCCATCCGGGAGCGGTGTTGTGAGGTCTCAGATGTGACGTAAAAAGTCAAGGTTTTTACACAATACCTGACGAGCCTTTAATTTTTGGGCTTTCGTGGCGCAATGGTTAGCGCGTTCAGCTGTTAACCAATAGGTTGGTGGTTCGAGCCCACCCGGGAGCGTTGTTGTGGGATCTCAAATGTAACGTAGAAAGCCAAAGTTTTTCCCCAATACCTGACGACCATTTAATTTTTGGGCTTCCGTGGCGCAATGGTTAGTGCGTTCAGCTGTTAATCGAAAGGTTGGTGGTTCGAGCCCACCCGGGAGAGGTGTTGTGGGGTCTCAAATGAAACGTAGAAAGCAAAAGTTTTTCCACAATACCTGACAACCATTTAATTTCTGAGCTTCCGTGGCTCAATGGCTAGCGCGTTCGGCTGTTAACCAATAGGTTGGTGGTTCGAGCCCATCCGGGAGCGGTGTTGTGAGGTCTCAGATGTGACGTAAAAAGTCAAGGTTTTTACACAATACCTGACGAGCCTTTAATTTTTGGGCTTTCGTGGCGCAATGGTTAGCGCGTTCAGCTGTTAACCAATAGGTTGGTGGTTCGAGCCCATCCGGGAGCGGTGTTGTGAGGTCTCAGATGTGACGTAAAAAGTCAAGGTTTTTACACAATACCTGACGAGCCTTTAATTTTTGAGCTTTCGTGGCGCAATGGTTAGCGCGTTCAGCTGTTAACCAATAGGTTGGTGGTTCGAGCCCACCCGGGAGCGTTGTTGTGGGATCTCAAATGTAACGTAGAAAGCCAAAGTTTTTCCACAATACCTGACGACCATTTAATTTTTGGGCTTCCGTGGCGCAATGGTTAGCGCGTTCAGCTGTTAACCAATAGGTTGGTGGTTCGAGCCCACCCGGGAGCGTTGTTGTGGGATCTCAAATGTAACGTAGAGAGCCAAAGTTTTTCCACAACACCTGACGACCATTTAATTTTTGGGCTTCCGTGGCGCAATGGTTAGCGCGTTCAGCTGTTAACCAATAGGTTGGTGGTTCGAGCCCACCCGGGAGCGTTGTTGTGGGATCTCAAATGTAACGTAGAAAGCCAAAGTTTTTCCACAATACCTGACGACCATTTAATTTTTGGGCTTCCGTGGCGCAATGGTTAGCGCGTTCAGCTGTTAATCGAAAGGTTGGTGGTTCGAGCCCACCCGGGAGAGGTGTTGTGGGGTCTCAAATGAAACGTAGAAAGCAAAAGTTTTTCCACAATACCTGACAACCATTTAATTTCTGAGCTTCCGTGGCTCAATGGCTAGCGCGTTCGGCTGTTAACCAATAGGTTGGTGGTTCGAGCCCATCCGGGAGCGGTGTTGTGAGGTCTCAGATGTGACGTAAAAAGTCAAGGTTTTTACACAATACCTGACGAGCCTTTAATTTTTGGGCTTTCGTGGCGCAATGGTTAGCGCGTTCAGCTGTTAACCAATAGGTTGGTGGTTCGAGCCCACCCGGGAGCGTTGTTGTGGGATCTCAAATGTAACGTAGAAAGCCAAAGTTTTTCCCCAATACCTGACGACCATTTAATTTTTGGGCTTCCGTGGCGCAATGGTTAGCGCGTTCAGCTGTTAACCAATAGGTTGGTGGTTCGAGCCCACCCGGGAGAGGTGTTGTGGGGTCTCAAATGAAACGTAGAAAGCAAAAGTTTTTCCACAATACCTGACAACCATTTAATTTCTGAGCTTCCGTGGCTCAATGGCTAGCGCGTTCGGCTGTTAACCAATAGGTTGGTGGTTCGAGCCCATCCGGGAGCGGTGTTGTGAGGTCTCAGATGTGACGTAAAAAGTCAAGGTTTTTCCACAATACCTGACAACCATTTAATTTCTGAGCTTCCGTGGCTCAATGGTTAGCGCGTTCGGCTGTTAACCAATAGGTTGGTGGTTCGAGCCCACCCGGGAGCGGTGTTGTGGGATCTCAAATGTAACGTAGAAAGCCAAAGTTTATCCACAATACCTGACGACCATTTAATTTTTGGGCTTCCGTGGCGCAATGGTTAGCACGTTCGGCTGTTAACCAAAAGGTTGGTGGTTCGAGCCCATCCGGGAGCGGTGTTGTGAGGTCTCAGATGTGACGTAAAAAGTCAAGGTCTTTACACAATACCTGACGAGCATTTAATTTTTGGGCTTCCGTGGCGCAATGGTTAGCGCGTTCAGCTGTTAACCAATAGGTTGGTGGTTCGAGCCCACCCGGGAGCGTTGTTGTGGGATCTCAAATGTAACGTAGAGAGCCAAAGTTTTTCCACAACACCTGACGACCATTTAATTTTTGGGCTTCCGTTGCGCAATGGTTAGCGCGTTCAGCTGTTAACCAATAGGTTGGTGGTTCGAGCCCACCCGGGAGCGTTGTTGTGGGATCTCAAATGTAACGTAGAAAGCCAAAGTTTTTCCACAATACCTGACGACCATTTAATTTTTGGGCTTCCGTGGCGCAATGGTTAGCGCGTTCAGCTGTTAATCGAAAGGTTGGTGGTTCGAGCCCACCCGGGAGAGGTGTTGTGGGGTCTCAAATGAAACGTAGAAAGCAAAAGTTTTTCCACAATACCTGACAACCATTTAATTTCTGAGCTTCCGTGGCTCAATGGCTAGCGCGTTCGGCTGTTAACCAATAGGTTGGTGGTTCGAGCCCATCCGGGAGCGGTGTTGTGAGGTCTCAGATGTGACGTAAAAAGTCAAGGTTTTTACACAATACCTGACGAGCCTTTAATTTTTGGGCTTTCGTGGCGCAATGGTTAGCGCGTTCAGCTGTTAACCAATAGGTTGGTGGTTCGAGCCCACCCGGGAGCGTTGTTGTGGGATCTCAAATGTAACGTAGAAAGCCAAAGTTTTTCCCCAATACCTGACGACCATTTAATTTTTGGGCTTCCGTGGCGCAATGGTTAGCGCGTTCAGCTGTTAACCAATAGGTTGGTGGTTCGAGCCCACCCGGGAGAGGTGTTGTGGGGTCTCAAATGAAACGTAGAAAGCAAAAGTTTTTCCACAATACCTGACAACCATTTAATTTCTGAGCTTCCGTGGCTCAATGGTTAGCGCGTTCGGCTGTTAACCAATAGGTTGGTGGTTCGAGCCCACCCGGGAGCGGTGTTGTGGGATCTCAAATGTAACGTAGAAAGCCAAAGTTTATCCACAATACCTGACGACCATTTAATTTTTGGGCTTCCGTGGCGCAATGGTTAGCACGTTCGGCTGTTAACCAAAAGGTTGGTGGTTCGAGCCCATCCGGGAGCGGTGTTGTGAGGTCTCAGATGTGACGTAAAAAGTCAAGGTCTTTACACAATACCTGACGAGCATTTAATTTTTGGGCTTCCGTGGCGCAATGGTTAGCGCGTTCAGCTGTTAACCAATAGGTTGGTGGTTCGAGCCCATCCGGGAGCGGCGTTGTGAGGTCTCAGATGTGACGTAAAAAGTCAAGGTTTTTACACAATACCTGACGAGCCTTTAATTTTTGGGCTTTCGTGGCGCAATGGTTAGCGCGTTCAGCTGTTAACCAATAGGTTGGTGGTTCGAGCCCACCCGGGAGCGTTGTTGTGGGATCTCAAATGTAACGTAGAGAGCCAAAGTTTTTCCACAATACCTGACGACCATTTAATTTTTGGGCTTCCGTGGCGCAATGGTTAGCGCGTTCAGCTGTTAACCAATAGGTTGGTGGTTCGAGCCCACCCGGGAGCGTTGTTGTGGGATCTCAAATGTAACGTAGAAAGCCAAAGTTTTTCCACAATACCTGACGACCATTTAATTTTTGGGCTTCCGTGGCGCAATGGTTAGCGCGTTCAGCTGTTAATCCAAAGGTTGGTGGTTCGAGCCCACCCGGGAGAGGTGTTGTGGGGTCTCAAATGAAACGTAGAAAGCAAAAGTTTTTCCACAATACCTGACAACCATTTAATTTCTGAGCTTCCGTGGCTCAATGGCTAGCGCGTTCGGCTGTTAACCAATAGGTTGGTGGTTCGAGCCCATCCGGGAGCGGTGTTGTGAGGTCTCAGATGTGACGTAAAAAGTCAAGGTTTTTACACAATACCTGACGAGCCTTTAATTTTTGGGCTTTCGTGGCGCAATGGTTAGCGCGTTCAGCTGTTAACCAATAGGTTGGTGGTTCGAGCCCACCCGGGAGCGTTGTTGTGGGATCTCAAATGTAACGTAGAAAGCCAAAGTTTTTCCCCAATACCTGACGACCATTTAATTTTTGGGCTTCCGTGGCGCAATGGTTAGCGCGTTCAGCTGTTAATCGAAAGGTTGGTGGTTCGAGCCCACCCGGGAGAGGTGTTGTGGGGTCTCAAATGAAACGTAGAAAGCAAAAGTTTTTCCACAATACCTGACAACCATTTAATTTCTGAGCTTCCGTGGCTCAATGGCTAGCGCGTTCGGCTGTTAACCAATAGGTTGGTGGTTCGAGCCCATCCGGGAGCGGTGTTGTGAGGTCTCAGATGTGACGTAAAAAGTCAAGGTTTTTACACAATACCTGACGAGCCTTTAATTTTTGGGCTTTCGTGGCGCAATGGTTAGCGCGTTCAGCTGTTAACCAATAGGTTGGTGGTTCGAGCCCACCCGGGAGCGTTGTTGTGGGATCTCAAATGTAACGTAGAAAGCCAAAGTTTTTCCCCAATACCTGACGACCATTTAATTTTTGGGCTTCCGTGGCGCAATGGTTAGCGCGTTCAGCTGTTAACCAATAGGTTGGTGGTTCGAGCCCACCCGGGAGAGGTGTTGTGGGGTCTCAAATGAAACGTAGAAAGCAAAAGTTTTTCCACAATACCTGACAACCATTTAATTTCTGAGCTTCCGTGGCTCAATGGTTAGCGCGTTCGGCTGTTAACCAATAGGTTGGTGGTTCGAGCCCACCCGGGAGCGGTGTTGTGGGATCTCAAATGTAACGTAGAAAGCCAAAGTTTATCCACAATACCTGACGACCATTTAATTTTTGGGCTTCCGTGGCGCAATGGTTAGCACGTTCGGCTGTTAACCAAAAGGTTGGTGGTTCGAGCCCATCCGGGAGCGGTGTTGTGAGGTCTCAGATGTGACGTAAAAAGTCAAGGTCTTTACACAATACCTGACGAGCATTTAATTTTTGGGCTTCCGTGGCGCAATGGTTAGCGCGTTCAGCTGTTAACCAATAGGTTGGTGGTTCGAGCCCATCCGGGAGCGGCGTTGTGAGGTCTCAGATGTGACGTAAAAAGTCAAGGTTTTTACACAATACCTGACGAGCCTTTAATTTTTGGGCTTTCGTGGCGCAATGGTTAGCGCGTTCAGCTGTTAACCAATAGGTTGGTGGTTCGAGCCCACCCGGGAGCGTTGTTGTGGGATCTCAAATGTAACGTAGAGAGCCAAAGTTTTTCCACAATACCTGACGACCATTTAATTTTTGGGCTTCCGTGGCGCAATGGTTAGCGCGTTCAGCTGTTAACCAATAGGTTGGTGGTTCGAGCCCACCCGGGAGCGTTGTTGTGGGATCTCAAATGTAACGTAGAAAGCCAAAGTTTTTCCACAATACCTGACGACCATTTAATTTTTGGGCTTCCGTGGCGCAATGGTTAGCGCGTTCAGCTGTTAATCCAAAGGTTGGTGGTTCGAGCCCACCCGGGAGAGGTGTTGTGGGGTCTCAAATGAAACGTAGAAAGCAAAAGTTTTTCCACAATACCTGACAACCATTTAATTTCTGAGCTTCCGTGGCTCAATGGCTAGCGCGTTCGGCTGTTAACCAATAGGTTGGTGGTTCGAGCCCATCCGGGAGCGGTGTTGTGAGGTCTCAGATGTGACGTAAAAAGTCAAGGTTTTTACACAATACCTGACGAGCCTTTAATTTTTGGGCTTTCGTGGCGCAATGGTTAGCGCGTTCAGCTGTTAACCAATAGGTTGGTGGTTCGAGCCCACCCGGGAGCGTTGTTGTGGGATCTCAAATGTAACGTAGAAAGCCAAAGTTTTTCCCCAATACCTGACGACCATTTAATTTTTGGGCTTCCGTGGCGCAATGGTTAGCGCGTTCAGCTGTTAACCAATAGGTTGGTGGTTCGAGCTTACCCGGGAGAGGTGTTGTGGGGTCTCAAATGAAACGTAGAAAGCAAAAGTTTTTCCACAATACCTGACAACCATGTAATTTCTGAGCTTCCGTGGCTCAATGGTTAGCGCGTTCGGCTGTTAACCAATAGGTTGGTGGTTCGAGCCCACCCGGGAGCGGTGTTGTGGGATCTCAAATGTAACGTAGAAAGCCAAAGTTTATCCACAATACCTGACGACCATTTAATTTTTGGGCTTCCGTGGCGCAATGGTTAGCACGTTCGGCTGTTAACCAAAAGGTTGGTGGTTCGAGCCCATCCGGGAGCGGTGTTGTGAGGTCTCAGATGTGACGTAAAAAGTCAAGGTTTTTACACAATACCTGACGAGCATTTAATTTTTGGGCTTCCGTGGCGCAATGGTTAGCGCGTTCAGCTGTTAATCGAAAGGTTGGTGGTTCGAGCCCACCCGGGAGAGGTGTTGTGGGGTCTCAAATGAAGCGTAGAAAGCAAAAGTTTTTCCACAATACCTGACAACCATTTAATTTCTGAGCTTCCGTGGCTCAATGGTTAGCGCGTTCGGCTGTTAACCAATAGGTTGGTGGTTCGAGCCCACCCGGGAGCGGTGTTGCGGGATCTCAAATGTAACGTAGAAAGCCAAAGTTTTTCCACAATACCTGACGACCATTTAATTTTTGGGCTTCCGTGGCGCAATGGTTAGCGCGTTCAGCTGTTAATCGAAAGGTTGGTGGTTCGAGCCCACCCGGGAGAGGTGTTGTGGGGTCTCAAATGAAACGTAGAAAGCAAAAGTTTTTCCACAATACCTGACAACCATTTAATTTCTGAGCTTCCGTGGCTCAATGGCTAGCGCGTTCGGCTGTTAACCAATAGGTTGGTGGTTCGAGCCCATCCGGGAGCGGTGTTGTGAGGTCTCAGATGTGACGTAAAAAGTCAAGGTTTTTACACAATACCTGACGAGCCTTTAATTTTTGGGCTTTCGTGGCGCAATGGTTAGCGCGTTCAGCTGTTAACCAATAGGTTGGTGGTTCGAGCCCACCCGGGAGCGTTGTTGTGGGATCTCAAATGTAACGTAGAAAGCCAAAGTTTTTCCCCAATACCTGACGACCATTTAATTTTTGGGCTTCCGTGGCGCAATGGTTAGCGCGTTCAGCTGTTAACCAATAGGTTGGTGGTTCGAGCCCACCCGGGAGCGTTGTTGTGGGATCTCAAATGTAACGTAGAAAGCCAAAGTTTTTCCCCAATACCTGACGACCATTTAATTTTTGGGCTTCCGTGGCGCAATGGTTAGCGCGTTCAGCTGTTAACCAATAGGTTGGTGGTTCGAGCCCACCCGTGAGAGGTGTTGTGGGGTCTCAAATGAAACGTAGAAAGCAAAAGTTTTTCCACAATACCTGACAACCATTTAATTTCTGAGCTTCCGTGGCTCAATGGTTAGCGCGTTCGGCTGTTAACCAATAGGTTGGTGGTTCGAGCCCACCCGGGAGCGGTGTTGTGGGATCTCAAATGTAACGTAGAAAGCCAAAGTTTATCCACAATACCTGACGACCATTTAATTTTTGGGCTTCCGTGGCGCAATGGTTAGCACGTTCGGCTGTTAACCAAAAGGTTGGTGGTTCGAGCCCATCCGGGAGCGGTGTTGTGAGGTCTCAGATGTGACGTAAAAAGTCAAGGTCTTTACACAATACCTGACGAGCATTTAATTTTTGGGCTTCCGTGGCGCAATGGTTAGCGCGTTCAGCTGTTAACCAATAGGTTGGTGGTTCGAGCCCATCCGGGAGCGGTGTTGTGAGGTCTCAGATGTGACGTAAAAAGTCAAGGTTTTTACACAATACCTGACGAGCCTTTAATTTTTGGGCTTTCGTGGCGCAATGGTTAGCGCGTTCAGCTGTTAACCAATAGGTTGGTGGTTCGAGCCCACCCGGGAGCGTTGTTGTGGGATCTCAAATGTAACGTAGAGAGCCAAAGTTTTTCCACAATACCTGACGACCATTTAATTTTTGGGCTTCCGTGGCGCAATGGTTAGCGCGTTCAGCTGTTAACCAATAGGTTGGTGGTTCGAGCCCACCCGGGAGCGTTGTTGTGGGATCTCAAATGTAACGTAGAAAGCCAAAGTTTTTCCACAATACCTGACGACCATTTAATTTTTGGGCTTCCGTGGCGCAATGGTTAGCGCGTTCAGCTGTTAATCCAAAGGTTGGTGGTTCGAGCCCACCCGGGAGAGGTGTTGTGGGGTCTCAAATGAAACGTAGAAAGCAAAAGTTTTTCCACAATACCTGACAACCATTTAATTTCTGAGCTTCCGTGGCTCAATGGCTAGCGCGTTCGGCTGTTAACCAATAGGTTGGTGGTTCGAGCCCATCCGGGAGCGGTGTTGTGAGGTCTCAGATGTGACGTAAAAAGTCAAGGTTTTTACACAATACCTGACGAGCCTTTAATTTTTGGGCTTTCGTGGCGCAATGGTTAGCGCGTTCAGCTGTTAACCAATAGGTTGGTGGTTCGAGCCCACCCGGGAGCGTTGTTGTGGGATCTCAAATGTAACGTAGAAAGCCAAAGTTTTTCCCCAATACCTGACGACCATTTAATTTTTGGGCTTCCGTGGCGCAATGGTTAGCGCGTTCAGCTGTTAACCAATAGGTTGGTGGTTCGAGCCCACCCGGGAGAGGTGTTGTGGGGTCTCAAATGAAACGTAGAAAGCAAAAGTTTTTCCACAATACCTGACAACCATTTAATTTCTGAGCTTCCGTGGCTCAATGGTTAGCGCGTTCGGCTGTTAACCAATAGGTTGGTGGTTCGAGCCCACCCGGGAGCGGTGTTGTGGGATCTCAATTGTAACGTAGAAAGCCAAAGTTTATCCACAATACCTGACGACCATTTAATTTTTGGGCTTCCGTGGCGCAATGGTTAGCACGTTCGGCTGTTAACCAAAAGGTTGGTGGTTCGAGCCCATCCGGGAGCGGTGTTGTGAGGTCTCAGATGTGACGTAAAAAGTCAAGGTCTTTACACAATACCTGACGAGCATTTAATTTTTGGGCTTCCGTGGCGCAATGGTTAGCGCGTTCAGCTGTTAACCAATAGGTTGGTGGTTCGAGCCCATCCGGGAGCGGTGTTGTGAGGTCTCAGATGTGACGTAAAAAGTCAAGGTTTTTACACAATACCTGACGAGCCTTTAATTTTTGGGCTTTCGTGGCGCAATGGTTAGCGCGTTCAGCTGTTAACCAATAGGTTGGTGGTTCGAGCCCACCCGGGAGCGTTGTTGTGGGATCTCAAATGTAACGTAGAGAGCCAAAGTTTTTCCACAATACCTGACGACCATTTAATTTTTGGGCTTCCGTGGCGCAATGGTTAGCGCGTTCAGCTGTTAACCAATAGGTTGGTGGTTCGAGCCCACCCGGGAGCGTTGTTGTGGGATCTCAAATGTAACGTAGAAAGCCAAAGTTTTTCCACAATACCTGACGACCATTTAATTTTTGGGCTTCCGTGGCGCAATGGTTAGCGCGTTCAGCTGTTAATCCAAAGGTTGGTGGTTCGAGCCCACCCGGGAGAGGTGTTGTGGGGTCTCAAATGAAACGTAGAAAGCAAAAGTTTTTCCACAATACCTGACAACCATTTAATTTCTGAGCTTCCGTGGCTCAATGGCTAGCGCGTTCGGCTGTTAACCAATAGGTTGGTGGTTCGAGCCCATCCGGGAGCGGTGTTGTGAGGTCTCAGATGTGACGTAAAAAGTCAAGGTTTTTACACAATACCTGACGAGCCTTTAATTTTTGGGCTTTCGTGGCGCAATGGTTAGCGCGTTCAGCTGTTAACCAATAGGTTGGTGGTTCGAGCCCACCCGGGAGCGTTGTTGTGGGATCTCAAATGTAACGTAGAAAGCCAAAGTTTTTCCCCAATACCTGACGACCATTTAATTTTTGGGCTTCCGTGGCGCAATGGTTAGCGCGTTCAGCTGTTAACCAATAGGTTGGTGGTTCGAGCCCACCCGGGAGAGGTGTTGTGGGGTCTCAAATGAAACGTAGAAAGCAAAAGTTTTTCCACAATACCTGACAACCATGTAATTTCTGAGCTTCCGTGGCTCAATGGTTAGCGCGTTCGGCTGTTAACCAATAGGTTGGTGGTTCGAGCCCACCCGGGAGCGGTGTTGTGGGATCTCAAATGTAACGTAGAAAGCCAAAGTTTATCCACAATACCTGACGACCATTTAATTTTTGGGCTTCCGTGGCGCAATGGTTAGCACGTTCGGCTGTTAACCAATAGGTTGGTGGTTCGAGCCAATCCGGGAGCGGTGTTGTGAGGTCTCAGATGTGACGTAAAAAGTCAAGGTTTTTACACAATACCTGACGAGCCTTTAATTTTTGGGCTTTCGTGGCGCAATGGTTAGCGCGTTCAGCTGTTAACCAATAGGTTGGTGGTTCGAGCCCACCCGGGAGCGTTGTTGTGGGATCTCAAATGTAACGTAGAAAGCCAAAGTTTTTCCCCAATACCTGACGACCATTTAATTTTTGGGCTTCCGTGGCGCAATGGTTAGCGCGTTCAGCTGTTAACCAATAGGTTGGTGGTTCGAGCCCACCCGGGAGAGGTGTTGTGGGGTCTCAAATGAAACGTAGAAAGCAAAAGTTTTTCCACAATACCTGACAACCATTTAATTTCTGAGCTTCCGTGGCTCAATGGTTAGCGCGTTCGGCTGTTAACCAATAGGTTGGTGGTTCGAGCCCACCCGGGAGCGGTGTTGTGGGATCTCAAATGTAACGTAGAAAGCCAAAGTTTATCCACAATACCTGACGACCATTTAATTTTTGGGCTTCCGTGGCGCAATGGTTAGCACGTTCGGCTGTTAACCAAAAGGTTGGTGGTTCGAGCCCATCCGGGAGCGGTGTTGTGAGGTCTCAGATGTGACGTAAAAAGTCAAGGTCTTTACACAATACCTGACGAGCATTTAATTTTTGGGCTTCCGTGGCGCAATGGTTAGCGCGTTCAGCTGTTAACCAATAGGTTGGTGGTTCGAGCCCATCCGGGAGCGGTGTTGTGAGGTCTCAGATGTGACGTAAAAAGTCAAGGTTTTTACACAATACCTGACGAGCCTTTAATTTTTGGGCTTTCGTGGCGCAATGGTTAGCGCGTTCAGCTGTTAACCAATAGGTTGGTGGTTCGAGCCCACCCGGGAGCGTTGTTGTGGGATCTCAAATGTAACGTAGAGAGCCAAAGTTTTTCCACAATACCTGACGACCATTTAATTTTTGGGCTTCCGTGGCGCAATGGTTAGCGCGTTCAGCTGTTAACCAATAGGTTGGTGGTTCGAGCCCACCCGGGAGCGTTGTTGTGGGATCTCAAATGTAACGTAGAAAGCCAAAGTTTTTCCACAATACCTGACGACCATTTAATTTTTGGGCTTCCGTGGCGCAATGGTTAGCGCGTTCAGCTGTTAATCCAAAGGTTGGTGGTTCGAGCCCACCCGGGAGAGGTGTTGTGGGGTCTCAAATGAAACGTAGAAAGCAAAAGTTTTTCCACAATACCTGACAACCATTTAATTTCTGAGCTTCCGTGGCTCAATGGCTAGCGCGTTCGGCTGTTAACCAATAGGTTGGTGGTTCGAGCCCATCCGGGAGCGGTGTTGTGAGGTCTCAGATGTGACGTAAAAAGTCAAGGTTTTTACACAATACCTGACGAGCCTTTAATTTTTGGGCTTTCGTGGCGCAATGGTTAGCGCGTTCAGCTGTTAACCAATAGGTTGGTGGTTCGAGCCCACCCGGGAGCGTTGTTGTGGGATCTCAAATGTAACGTAGAAAGCCAAAGTTTTTCCCCAATACCTGACGACCATTTAATTTTTGGGCTTCCGTGGCGCAATGGTTAGCGCGTTCAGCTGTTAACCAATAGGTTGGTGGTTCGAGCCCACCCGGGAGAGGTGTTGTGGGGTCTCAAATGAAACGTAGAAAGCAAAAGTTTTTCCACAATACCTGACAACCATGTAATTTCTGAGCTTCCGTGGCTCAATGGTTAGCGCGTTCGGCTGTTAACCAATAGGTTGGTGGTTCGAGCCCACCCGGGAGCGGTGTTGTGGGATCTCAAATGTAACGTAGAAAGCCAAAGTTTATCCACAATACCTGACGACCATTTAATTTTTGGGCTTCCGTGGCGCAATGGTTAGCACGTTCGGCTGTTAACCAATAGGTTGGTGGTTCGAGCCAATCCGGGAGCGGTGTTGTGAGGTCTCAGATGTGACGTAAAAAGTCAAGGTTTTTACACAATACCTGACGAGCCTTTAATTTTTGGGCTTTCGTGGCGCAATGGTTAGCGCGTTCAGCTGTTAACCAATAGGTTGGTGGTTCGAGCCCACCCGGGAGCGTTGTTGTGGGATCTCAAATGTAACGTAGAAAGCCAAAGTTTTTCCCCAATACCTGACGACCATTTAATTTTTGGGCTTCCGTGGCGCAATGGTTAGCGCGTTCAGCTGTTAACCAATAGGTTGGTGGTTCGAGCCCACCCGGGAGAGGTGTTGTGGGGTCTCAAATGAAACGTAGAAAGCAAAAGTTTTTCCACAATACCTGACAACCATTTAATTTCTGAGCTTCCGTGGCTCAATGGTTAGCGCGTTCGGCTGTTAACCAATAGGTTGGTGGTTCGAGCCCACCCGGGAGCGGTGTTGTGGGATCTCAAATGTAACGTAGAAAGCCAAAGTTTATCCACAATACCTGACGACCATTTAATTTTTGGGCTTCCGTGGCGCAATGGTTAGCACGTTCGGCTGTTAACCAAAAGGTTGGTGGTTCGAGCCCATCCGGGAGCGGTGTTGTGAGGTCTCAGATGTGACGTAAAAAGTCAAGGTCTTTACACAATACCTGACGAGCATTTAATTTTTGGGCTTCCGTGGCGCAATGGTTAGCGCGTTCAGCTGTTAACCAATAGGTTGGTGGTTCGAGCCCATCCGGGAGCGGTGTTGTGAGGTCTCAGATGTGACGTAAAAAGTCAAGGTTTTTACACAATACCTGACGAGCCTTTAATTTTTGGGCTTTCGTGGCGCAATGGTTAGCGCGTTCAGCTGTTAACCAATAGGTTGGTGGTTCGAGCCCACCCGGGAGCGTTGTTGTGGGATCTCAAATGTAACGTAGAGAGCCAAAGTTTTTCCACAATACCTGACGACCATTTAATTTTTGGGCTTCCGTGGCGCAATGGTTAGCGCGTTCAGCTGTTAACCAATAGGTTGGTGGTTCGAGCCCACCCGGGAGCGTTGTTGTGGGATCTCAAATGTAACGTAGAAAGCCAAAGTTTTTCCACAATACCTGACGACCATTTAATTTTTGGGCTTCCGTGGCGCAATGGTTAGCGCGTTCAGCTGTTAATCCAAAGGTTGGTGGTTCGAGCCCACCCGGGAGAGGTGTTGTGGGGTCTCAAATGAAACGTAGAAAGCAAAAGTTTTTCCACAATACCTGACAACCATTTAATTTCTGAGCTTCCGTGGCTCAATGGCTAGCGCGTTCGGCTGTTAACCAATAGGTTGGTGGTTCGAGCCCATCCGGGAGCGGTGTTGTGAGGTCTCAGATGTGACGTAAAAAGTCAAGGTTTTTACACAATACCTGACGAGCCTTTAATTTTTGGGCTTTCGTGGCGCAATGGTTAGCGCGTTCAGCTGTTAACCAATAGGTTGGTGGTTCGAGCCCACCCGGGAGCGTTGTTGTGGGATCTCAAATGTAACGTAGAAAGCCAAAGTTTTTCCCCAATACCTGACGACCATTTAATTTTTGGGCTTCCGTGGCGCAATGGTTAGCGCGTTCAGCTGTTAACCAATAGATTGGTGGTTCGAGCCCACCCGGGAGAGGTGTTGTGGGGTCTCAAATGAAACGTAGAAAGCAAAAGTTTTTCCACAATACCTGACAACCATGTAATTTCTGAGCTTCCGTGGCTCAATGGTTAGCGCGTTCGGCTGTTAACCAATAGGTTGGTGGTTCGAGCCCACCCGGGAGCGGTGTTGTGGGATCTCAAATGTAACGTAGAAAGCCAAAGTTTATCCACAATACCTGACGACCATTTAATTTTTGGGCTTCCGTGGCGCAATGGTTAGCACGTTCGGCTGTTAACCAAAAGGTTGGTGGTTCGAGCCCATCCGGGAGCGGTGTTGTGAGGTCTCAGATGTGACGTAAAAAGTCAAGGTTTTTACACAATACCTGACGAGCATTTAATTTTTGGGCTTCCGTGGCGCAATGGTTAGCGCGTTCAGCTGTTAATCGAAAGGTTGGTGGTTCGAGCCCACCCGGGAGAGGTGTTGTGGGGTCTCAAATGAAGCGTAGAAAGCAAAAGTTTTTCCACAATACCTGACAACCATTTAATTTCTGAGCTTCCGTGGCTCAATGGTTAGCGCGTTCGGCTGTTAACCAATAGGTTGGTGGTTCGAGCCCACCCGGGAGCGGTGTTGCGGGATCTCAAATGTAACGTAGAAAGCCAAAGTTTTTCCACAATACCTGACGACCATTTAATTTTTGGGCTTCCGTGGCGCAATGGTTAGCGCGTTCAGCTGTTAATCGAAAGGTTGGTGGTTCGAGCCCACCCGGGAGAGGTGTTGTGGGGTCTCAAATGAAACGTAGAAAGCAAAAGTTTTTCCACAATACCTGACAACCATTTAATTTCTGAGCTTCCGTGGCTCAATGGCTAGCGCGTTCGGCTGTTAACCAATAGGTTGGTGGTTCGAGCCCATCCGGGAGCGGTGTTGTGAGGTCTCAGATGTGACGTAAAAAGTCAAGGTTTTTACACAATACCTGACGAGCCTTTAATTTTTGGGCTTTCGTGGCGCAATGGTTAGCGCGTTCAGCTGTTAACCAATAGGTTGGTGGTTCGAGCCCACCCGGGAGAGGTGTTGTGGGGTCTCAAATGAAACGTAGAAAGCAAAAGTTTTTCCACAATACCTGACAACCATTTAATTTCTGAGCTTCCGTGGCTCAATGGTTAGCGCGTTCGGCTGTTAACCAATAGGTTGGTGGTTCGAGCCCACCCGGGAGCGGTGTTGTGGGATCTCAAATGTAACGTAGAAAGCCAAAGTTTATCCACAATACCTGACGACCATTTAATTTTTGGGCTTCCGTGGCGCAATGGTTAGCACGTTCGGCTGTTAACCAAAAGGTTGGTGGTTCGAGCCCATCCGGGAGCGGTGTTGTGAGGTCTCAGATGTGACGTAAAAAGTCAAGGTTTTTACACAATACCTGACGAGCATTTAATTTTTGGGCTTCCGTGGCGCAATGGTTAGCGCGTTCAGCTGTTAATCGAAAGGTTGGTGGTTCGAGCCCACCCGGGAGAGGTGTTGTGGGGTCTCAAATGAAGCGTAGAAAGCAAAAGTTTTTCCACAATACCTGACAACCATTTAATTTCTGAGCTTCCGTGGCTCAATGGTTAGCGCGTTCGGCTGTTAACCAATAGGTTGGTGGTTCGAGCCCACCCGGGAGCGGTGTTGCGGGATCTCAAATGTAACGTAGAAAGCCAAAGTTTTTCCACAATACCTGACGACCATTTAATTTTTGGGCTTCCGTGGCGCAATGGTTAGCGCGTTCGGCTGTTAACCGAAAGGTTGGTGGTTCAAGCCCACCCGGGAGCGGTGTTGTGACGTCTCAGATGTGACGTAAAAAGTCAAGGTTTTTACACAATACCTGAAGAGCATTTAAATTTTGGGCTTCCGTGGCGCAATGGTTAGCACGTTCGGCTGTTAACCAATAGGTTGGTGGTTCGAGCCCAACCGGGAGAGGTGTTGCAGGGTCTCAGATGTAACGTAATAAGTCATAACTTATCCACAATACCTGACAACCATTTAATTTCTGAGCTTCCGTGGCTCAATGGTTAGCGCGTTCGGCTGTTAACCAATAGGTTGGTGGTTCGAGCCCATCCGGGAGCGATGTTGTGAGGTCTCAGATGTGACGTAAAAAGTAATGCTTTTTACACAATACCTTACGAGCATTTTGCTTTTGGGCTTTCGCGGCGCAATGGCTAGCACGTTCGGCTGTTAACCAAAAGGTTGGTGGTTCGAGCCCATCCGGGAGCGGTGTTGTGAGGTCTCAGATGTGACGTAAAAAGTCAAGGTTTTTACACAATACCTGACGAGCATTTAATTTTTGGGCTTCCGTGGCGCAATGGTTAGCGCGTTCAGCTGTTATTTGAAAGGTTGGTGGTTCGAGCCCACCCGGGAGAGGTGTTGTGGGGTCTCAAATGAAGCGTAGAAAGCAAAAGTTTTTCCACAATACCTGACAACCATTTAATTTCTGAGCTTCCGTGGCGCAATGGTTAGCGCGTTCGGCTGTTAACCGAAAGGTTGGTGGTTCAAGCCCACCCGGGAGCGGTGTTGTGGGATCTCGAATGTAACGTAGAAAGCCAAAGTTTTTCCACAATACCTGACGACCATTTAATTTTTGGGCTTCCGTGGCGCAATGGTTAGCGCGTTCGGCTGTTAACCGAAAGGTTGGTGGTTCAAGCCCACCCGGGAGCGGTGTTGTGGGATCTCGAATGTAACGTAGAAAGCCAAAGTTTTTCCACAATACCTGACGACCATTTAATTTTTGGGCTTCCGTGGCGCAATGGTTAGCGCGTTCGGCTGTTAACCGAAAGGTTGGTGGTTCAAGCCCATCCGGGAGCGGTGTTGTGACGTCTCAGATGTGACGTAAAAAGTCAAAGTTTTTACACAATACCTGAAGAGCATTTAAATTTTGGGCTTCCGTGGCGCAATGGTTAGCACGTTCGGCTGTTAACCAATAGGTTGGTGGTTCGAGCCCAACCGGGAGAGGTGTTGCAGGGTCTCAGATGTCTCAGATGTAACGTAATAAGTCATAACTTATCCACAATACCTGACAACCATTTAATTTCTGAGCTTCCGTGGCTCAATGGTTAGCGCGTTCGGCTGTTAACCAATAAGTTGGTGGTTCGAGCCCATCCGGGAGCGGTATTGTGAGTTCTCAGATGTGACGTAAAAAGTAAAGCTTTTTACACAATACCTGACGAGAATTTAACTTTTGGGCTTTCGCGGCGCAATGGCTAGCGCTTTCGGCTGTTAACCAATAGGTTGGTGATTCGAGCCCATCCGGGAGCGGTGTTGTGGGATCTCAAATGTAACGTAGAAAGCCAAAGTTTTTCCACAATACCTGACGACCATTTAATTTCTGAGCTTCCGTGGCTCAATGGCTAGCGCGTTCGGCTGTTAACCAATAGGTTGGTGGTTCGAGCCCATCCGGGAGCGGTGTTGTGAGGTCTCAGATGTGACGTAAAAAGTCAAGGTTTTTACACAATACCTGACGAGCATTTAATTTTTGGGCTTCCGTGGCGCAATGGTTAGCGCGTTCAGCTGTTATTTGAAAGGTTGGTGGTTCGAGCCCACCCGGGAGAGGTGTTGTGGGGTCTCAAATGAAGCGTAGAAAGCAAAAGTTTTTCCACAATACCTGACAACCATTTAATTTCTGAGCTTCCGTGGCGCAATGGTTAGCGCGTTCGGCTGTTAACCGAAAGGTTGGTGGTTCAAGCCCACCCGGGAGCGGTGTTGTGGGATCTCGAATGTAACGTAGAAAGCCAAAGTTTTTCCACAATACCTGACGACCATTTAATTTTTGGGCTTCCGTGGCGCAATGGTTAGCGCGTTCGGCTGTTAACCGAAAGGTTGGTGGTTCAAGCCCACCCGGGAGCGGTGTTGTGGGATCTCGAATGTAACGTAGAAAGCCAAAGTTTTTCCACAATACCTGACGACCATTTAATATTTGGGCTTCCGTGGCGCAATGGTTAGCGCGTTCGGCTGTTAACCGAAAGGTTGGTGGTTCAAGCCCATCCGGGAGCGGTGTTGTGACGTCTCAGATGTGACGTAAAAAGTCGAAGTTTTTACACAATACCTGAAGAGCATTTAAACTTTGGGCTTCCGTGGCGCAATGGTTAGCACGTTCGGCTGTTAACCAATAGGTTGGTGGTTCGAGCCCAACCGGGAGAGGTGTTGCAGGGTCTCAGATGTCTCAGATGTAACGTAATAAGTCATAACTTATCCACAATACCTGACAACCATTTAATTTCTGAGCTTCCGTGGCTCAATGGTTAGCGCGTTCGGCTGTTAACCAATAAGTTGGTGGTTCGAGCCCATCCGGGAGCGGTATTGTGAGTTCTCAGATGTGACGTAAAAAGTAAAGCTTTTTACACAATACCTGACGAGAATTTAACTTTTGGGCTTTCGCGGCGCAATGGCTAGCGCTTTCGGCTGTTAACCAATAGGTTGGTGATTCGAGCCCATCCGGGAGCGGTGTTGTGGGATCTCAAATGTAACGTAGAAAGCCAAAGTTTTTCCACAATACCTGACGACCATTTAATTTCTGAGCTTCCGTGGCTCAATGGCTAGCGCGTTCGGCTGTTAACCAATAGGTTGGTGGTTCGAGCCCATCCGGGAGCGGTGTTGTGAGGTCTCAGATGTGACGTAAAAAGTCAAGGTTTTTACACAATACCTGACGAGCATTTAATTTTTGGGCTTCCGTGGCGCAATGGTTAGCGCGTTCAGCTGTTATTTGAAAGGTTGGTGGTTCGAGCCCACCCGGGAGAGGTGTTGTGGGGTCTCAAATGAAGCGTAGAAAGCAAAAGTTTTTCCACAATACCTGACAACCATTTAATTTCTGAGCTTCCGTGGCGCAATGGTTAGCGCGTTCGGCTGTTAACCGAAAGGTTGGTGGTTCAAGCCCACCCGGGAGCGGTGTTGTGGGATCTCGAATGTAACGTAGAAAGCCAAAGTTTTTCCACAATACCTGACGACCATTTAATTTTTGGGCTTCCGTGGCGCAATGGTTAGCGCGTTCGGCTGTTAACCGAAAGGTTGGTGGTTCAAGCCCACCCGGGAGCGGTGTTGTGGGATCTCGAATGTAACGTAGAAAGCCAAAGTTTTTCCACAATACCTGACGACCATTTAATATTTGGGCTTCCGTGGCGCAATGGTTAGCGCGTTCGGCTGTTAACCGAAAGGTTGGTGGTTCAAGCCCATCCGGGAGCGGTGTTGTGACGTCTCAGATGTGACGTAAAAAGTCGAAGTTTTTACACAATACCTGAAGAGCATTTAAATTTTGGGCTTCCGTGGCGCAATGGTTAGCACGTTCGGCTGTTAACCAATAGGTTGGTGGTTCGAGCCCATCCGGGAGCGGTGTTGTGAGGTCTCAGATGTGACGTAAAAAGTCAAGGTTTTTACACAATACCTGACGAGCATTTAATTTTTGGGCTTCCGTGGCGCAATGGTTAGCACGTTCGGCTGTTAACCAATAGGTTGGTGGTTCGAGCCCAACCGGGAGAGGTGTTGCAGGGTCTCAAATGTAACGTAATAAGTCATAACTTATCCACAATACCTGACAACCATTTAATTTCTGAGCTTCCGTGGCTCAATGGTTAGCGCTTTCGGCTGTTAACCAATAGGTTGGTGGTTCGAGCCCATCCGGGAGCGGTGTTGTGAGTTCTCAGATGTGACGTAAAAAGTAAAGCTTTTTACACAATACCTGACGAGAATTTAACTTTTGGGCGTTCGCGGCGCAATGGCTAGCGCGTTCGGCTGTTAACCGAAAGGTTGGTGGTTCAAGCTCACCTGGGAGCGGTGTTGTGGGATCTCGAATGTAACGTAGAAAGCCAAAGTTTTTCCACAATACCTGACGACCATTTAATTTTTGGGCTTCCGTGACGCAATGGTTAGCGCGTTCGGCTGTTAACCGAAAGGTTGGTGGTTCAAGCCCATCCGGGAGCGGTGTTGTGGGGTCTCAAATGAAACGTAGAAAGCAAAAGTTTTTCCACAATACCTGACAACCATTTAATTTCTGAGCTTCCGTGGCTCAATGGCTAGCGCGTTCGGCTGTTAACCAATAGGTTGGTGGTTCGAGCCCATCCGGGAGCGGTGTTGTGAGGTCTCAGATGTGACGTAAAAAGTCAAGGTTTTTACACAATACCTGACGAGCCTTTAATTTTTTAGCTTTCGTGGCGCAATGGTTAGCGCGTTCAGCTGTTAAACAATAGGTTGGTGGTTCGAGCCCACCCGGGAGCGGTGTTGTGGGATCTCGAATGTAACGTAGAAAGCCAAAGTTTTTCCACAATACCTGACGACCATTTAATTTTTGGGCTTCCGTGGCGCAATGGTTAGCGCGTTCGGCTGTTAACCGAAAGGTTGGTGGTTCAAGCCCACCCGGGAGCGGTGTTGTGGGATCTCGAATGTAACGTAGAAAGCCAAAGTTTTTCCACAATACCTGACGACCATTTAATTTTTGGGCTTCCGTGGCGCAATGGTTAGCACGTTCGGCTGTTAACCAAAAGGTTGGTGGTTCGAGCCCATCCGGGAGCGGTGTTGTGAGGTCTCAGATGTGACGTAAAAAGTCAAGGTTTTTACACAATACCTGACGAGCACTTAATTTTTTGGGCTTCCTTGGCGCAATGGTTAGCGCGTTCAGCTGTTAATCGAAAGGTTGGTGGTTAGAGCCCACCCGGGAGAGGTGTTGTGGGGTCTCAAATGAAGCGTAGAAAGCAAAAGTTTTTCCACAATACCTGACAACCATTTAATTTCTGAGCTTCCGTGGCGCAATGGTTAGCGCGTTCGGCTGTTAACCGAAAGGTTGGTGGTTCAAGCCCACCCGGGAGCGGTGTTGTGGGATCTCGAATGTAACGTAGAAAGCCAAAGTTTTTCCACAATACCTGACGACCATTTAATTTTTGGGCTTCCGTGGCGCAATGGTTAGCGCGTTCGGCTGTTAACCGAAAGGTTGGTGGTTCAAGCCCACCCGGGAGCGGTGTTGTGGGATCTCGAATGTAACGTAGAAAGCCAAAGTTTTTCCACAATACCTGACGACCATTTAATTTTTGGGCTTCCGTGGCGCAATGGTTAGCGCGTTCGGCTGTTAACCGAAAGGTTGGTGGTTCAAGCCCATCCGGGAGCGGTGTTGTGACGTCTCAGATGTGACGTAAAAAGTCAAAGTTTTTACACAATACCTGACGAGCATTTAATTTTTGGGCTTCCGTGGCGCAATGGTTAGCGCGTTCAGCTGCTATTTGAAAGGTTGGTGGTTCGAGCCCACCCGGGAGAGGTGTTGTGGGGTCTCAAATGAAGCGTAGAAAGCAAAAGTTTTTCCACAATACCTGACAACCATTTAATTTCTGAGCTTCCGTGGCGCAATGGTTAGCGCGTTCGGCTGTTAACCGAAAGGTTGGTGGTTCAAGCCCACCCGGGAGCGGTGTTGTGGGATCTCGAATGTAACGTAGAAAGCCAAAGTTTTTCCACAATACCTGACGACCATTTAATTTTTGGGTTTCCGTGGCGCAATGGTTAGCGCGTTCGGCTGTTAACCGAAAGGTTGGTGGTTCAAGCCCACCCGGGAGCGGTGTTGTGGGATCTCGAATGTAACGTAGAAAGCCAAAGTTTTTCCACAATACCTGACGACCATTTAATTTTTGGGCTTCCGTGGCGCAATGGTTAGCGCGTTCGGCTGTTAACCGAAAGGTTGGTGGTTCAAGCCCATCCGGGAGCGGTGTTGTGACGTCTCAGATGTGACGTAAAAAGTCAAAGTTTTTACACAATACCTGAAGAGCATTTAAATTTTGGGCTTCCGTGGCGCAATGGTTAGCACGTTCGGCTGTTAACCAATAGGTTGGTGGTTCGAGCCCAACCGGGAGAGGTGTTGCAGGGTCTCAGATGTAACGTAATAAGTCATAACTTATCCACAATACCTGACAACCATTTAATTTCTGAGCTTCCGTGGCTCAATGGTTAGCGCGTTCGGCTGTTAACCAATAGGTTGGTGGTTCGAGCCCATCCGGGAGCGGTGTTGTGAGTTCTCAGATGTGACGTAAAAAGTAAAGCTTTTTACACAATACCTGACGAGAATTTAACTTTTGGGCTTTCGCGGCGCAATGGCTAGCGCTTTCGGCTGTTAACCAATAGGTTGGTGATTCGAGCCCATCCGGGAGCGGTGTTGTGGGATCTCAAATGTAACGTAGAAAGCCAAAGTTTTTCCACAATACCTGACGACCGTTTAATTTTTGGGCTTCCGTGGCGCAATGGTTAGCACGTTCGGCTGTTAACCAAAAGGTTGGTGGTTCGAGCCCATCCGGGAGCGGTGTTGTGAGGTCTCAGATGTGACGTAAAAAGTCAAGGTTTTTACACAATACCTGACGAGCATTTAATTTTTGGGCTTCCGTGGCGCAATGGTTAGCGCGTTCAGCTGTTAATCGAAAGGTTGGTGGTTCGAGCCCACCCGGGAGAGGTGTTGTGGGGTCTCAAATGAAACGTAGAAAGCAAAAGTTTTTCTACAATACCTGACGACCATTTAATTTCTGAGCTTCCGTGGCTCAATGGCTAGCGCGTTCGGCATTTAACCAATAGGTTGGTGGTTCGAGCCCATCCGGGAGCGGTGTTGTGAGGTCTCAGATGTGACGTAAAAAGTCAAGGTTTTTACACAATACCTGACGAGCATTTAATTTTTGGGCTTCTGTGGCGCAATGGTTAGCGCGTTCAGCTGTTAATCGAAAGGTTGGTGGTTCGAGCCCACCCGGGAGAGGTGTTTTGGGGTCTCAAATGAAACGTAGAAAGCAAAAGTTTTTCTACAATACCTGACGACCATTTAATTTCTGAGCTTCCGTGGCTCAATGGCTAGCGCGTTCGGCATTTAACCAATAGGTTGGTGGTTCGAGCCCATCCGGGAGCGGTGTTGTGAGGTCTCAGATGTGACGTAAAAAGTCAAGGTTTTTACACAATACCTGACGAGCATTTAATTTTTGGGCTTCCGTGGCGCAATGGTTAGCGCGTTCAGCTGTTAATCGAAAGGTTGGTGGTTCGAGCCCACCCGGGAGAGGTGTTGTGGGGTCTCAAATGAAACGTAGAAAGCAAAAGTTTTTCTACAATACCTGACGACCATTTAATTTCTGAGCTTCCGTGGCTCAATGGCTAGCGCGTTCGGCATTTAACCAATAGGTTGGTGGTTCGAGCCCATCCGGGAGCGGTGTTGTGAGGTCTCAGATGTGACGTAAAAAGTCAAGGTTTTTACACAATACCTGACGAGCATTTAATTTTTGGGCTTCTGTGGCGCAATGGTTAGCGCGTTCAGCTGTTAATCGAAAGGTTGGTGGTTCGAGCCCACCCGGGAGAGGTGTTGTGGGGTCTCAAATGAAACGTAGAAAGCAAAAGTTTTTCTACAATACCTGACGACCATTTAATTTCTGAGCTTCCGTGGCTCAATGGCTAGCGCGTTCGGCATTTAACCAATAGGTTGGTGGTTCGAGCCCATCCGGGAGCGGTGTTGTGAGGTCTCAGATGTGACGTAAAAAGTCAAGGTTTTTACACAATACCTGACGAGCATTTAATTTTTGGGCTTCCGTGGCGCAATGGTTAGCGCGTTCAGCTGTTAATCGAAAGGTTGGTGGTTCGAGCCCACCCGGGAGAGGTGTTGTGGGGTCTCAAATGAAACGTAGAAAGCAAAAGTTTTTCTACAATACCTGACGACCATTTAATTTCTGAGCTTCCGTGGCTCAATGGCTAGCGCGTTCGGCTGTTAACCAATAGGTTGGTGGTTCGAGCCCATCCGGGAGCGGTGTTGTGAGGTCTCAGATGTGACGTAAAAAGTCAAGGTTTTTACACAATACCTGACGAGCATTTAATTTTTGGGCTTCCGTGGCGCAATGGTTAGCGCGTTCAGCTGTTATTTGAAAGGTTGGTGGTTCGAGCCCACCCGGGAGAGGTGTTGTGGGGTCTCAAATGAAGCGTAGAAAGCAAAAGTTTTTCCACAATACCTGACAACCATTTAATTTCTGAGCTTCCGTGGCGCAATGGTTAGCGCGTTCGGCTGTTAACCGAAAGGTTGGTGGTTCAAGCCCACCCGGGAGCGGTGTTGTGGGATCTCGAATGTAACGTAGAAAGCCAAAGTTTTTCCACAATACCTGACGACCATTTAATTTTTGGGCTTCCGTGGCGCAATGGTTAGCGCGTTCGGCTGTTAACCGAAAGGTTGGTGGTTCAAGCCCACCCGGGAGCGGTGTTGTGGGATCTCAAATGTAACGTAGAAAGCCAAAGTTTTTCCACAATACCTGACGACCATTTAATTTTTGGGCTTCCGTGGCGCAATGGTTAGCGCGTTCGGCTGTTAACCGAAAGGTTGGTGGTTCAAGCCCACCCGGGAGCGGTGTTGTGGGATCTCGAATGTAACGTAGAAAGCCAAAGTTTTTCCACAATACCTGACGACCATTTAATTTTTGGGCTTCCGTGGCGCAATGGTTAGCGCGTTCGGCTGTTAACCGAAAGGTTGGTGGTTCAAGCCCATCCGGGAGCGGTGTTGTGACGTCTCAGATGTGACGTAAAAAGTCAAAGTTTTTACACAATACCTGAAGAGCATTTAAATTTTGGGCTTCCGTGGCGCAATGGTTAGCACGTTCGGCTGTTAACCAATAGGTTGGTGGTTCGAGCCCAACCGGGAGAGGTGTTGCAGGGTCTCAGATGTAACGTAATAAGTCATAACTTATCCACAATACCTGACAACCATTTAATTTCTGAGCTTCCGTGGCTCAATGGTTAGCGCGTTCGGCTGTTAACCAATAGGTTGGTGGTTCGAGCCCATCCGGGAGCGGTGTTGTGAGTTCTCAGATGTGACGTAAAAAGTAAAGCTTTTTACACAATACCTGACGAGAATTTAACTTTTGGGCTTTCGCGGCGCAATGGCTAGCGCTTTCGGCTGTTAACCAATAGGTTGGTGATTCGAGCCCATCCGGGAGCGGTGTTGTGGGATCTCAAATGTAACGTAGAAAGCCAAAGTTTTCCACAATACCTGACGACCGTTTAATTTTTGGGCTTCCGTGGCGCAATGGTTAGCACGTTCGGCTGTTAACCAAAAGGTTGGTGGTTCGAGCCCATCCGGGAGCGGTGTTGTGAGGTCTCAGATGTGACGTAAAAAGTCAAGGTTTTTACACAATACCTGACGAGCATTTAATTTTTGGGCTTCCGTGGCGCAATGGTTAGCGCGTTCAGCTGTTAATCGAAAGGTTGGTGGTTCGAGCCCACCCGGGAGAGGTGTTGTGGGGTCTCAAATGAAACGTAGAAAGCAAAAGTTTTTCTACAATACCTGACGACCATTTAATTTCTGAGCTTCCGTGGCTCAATGGCTAGCGCGTTCGGCATTTAACCAATAGGTTGGTGGTTCGAGCCCATCCGGGAGCGGTGTTGTGAGGTCTCAGATGTGACGTAAAAAGTCAAGGTTTTTACACAATACCTGACGAGCATTTAATTTTTGGGCTTCTGTGGCGCAATGGTTAGCGCGTTCAGCTGTTAATCGAAAGGTTGGTGGTTCGAGCCCACCCGGGAGAGGTGTTGTGGGGTCTCAAATGAAACGTAGAAAGCAAAAGTTTTTCTACAATACCTGACGACCATTTAATTTCTGAGCTTCCGTGGCTCAATTGGCTAGCGCGTTCGGCTGTTAACCAATAGGTTGGTGGTTCGAGCCCATCCGGGAGCGGTGTTGTGAGGTCTCAGATGTGACGTAGAAAGTCAAGGTTTTTACACAATACCTGACGAGCATTTAATTTTTGGGCTTTCGTGGCGCAATGGTTAGCGCGTTCAGCTGTTAAACAATAGGTTGGTGGTTCGAGCCCACCCGGGAGCGTTGTTGTGGGATCTCAAATGTAACGTAGAAAGCCAAAGTTTTTCCACAATACCTGACGACCATTTAATTTTTGGGCTTCCGTGGCGCAATGGTTAGCACGTTCGGCTGTTAACCAAAAGGTTGGTGGTTCGAGCCCATCCGGGAGCGGTGTTGTGAGGTCTCAGATGTGACGTAAAAAGTCAAGGTTTTTACACAATACCTGACGAGCATTTAATTTTTGGGCTTCCGTGGCGCAATGGTTAGCGCGTTCAGCTGTTAATCGAAAGGTTGGTGGTTAGAGCCCACCCGGGAGAGGTGTTGTGGGGTCTCAAATGAAACGTAGAAAGCAAAAGTTTTTCTACAATACCTGACAACCATTTAGTTTCTGAGCTTCCGTGGCTCAATGGTTAGCGCGTTCGGCTGTTAACCAATAGGTTGGTGGTTCGAGCCCATCCGGGAGCGGTGTTGTGAGGTCTCAGATGTGACGTAGAAAGTCAAGGTTTTTACACAATACCTGACGAGCATTTAATTTTTGGGCTTTCGTGGCGCAATGGTTAGCGCGTTCAGCTGTTAACCAATAGCTTGGTGGTTCGAGCCCACCCGGGAGCGTTGTTGTGGGATCTCAAATGTAACGTAGAAAGCCAAAGTTTTTCCACAATACCTGACGACCATTTAATTTTTGGGCTTCCGTGGCGCAATGGTTAGCACGTTCGGCTGTTAACCAAAAGGTTGGTGGTTCGAGCCCATCCGGGAGCGGTGTTGTGAGGTCTCAGATGTGACGTAAAAAGTCAAGGTTTTTACACAATACCTGACGAGCATTTAATTTTTGGGCTTCCGTGGCGCAATGGTTAGCGCGTTCAGCTGTTAGTCGAAAGGTTGGTGGTTCGAGCCCACCCAGGAGCGGTGTTGAGGAGTCTCAAATGTAACGTAGAAAGCCAAAGTTTTTCCACAATACCTGACAACCATTTAATTTCTGAGCTTCCGTGGCTCAATGGTTAGCGCGTTCGGCTGTTAACCAATAGGTTGGTGGTTCGAGCCCATCCGGGAGCGGTGTTGTGAGGTCTCAGATGTGACGTAGAAAGCCAAAGTTTTTCCACAATACCTGACAACCATTTAATTTCTGAGCTTCCGTGGCTCAATGGTTAGCGCGTTCGGCTGTTAACCATTAGGTTGGTGGTTCGAGCCCACCCAGGAGCGGTGTTGTGGAGTCTCAAATGTAACGTAGAAAGCCAAAGTTTTTCCATAATAAATGACAACCATTTAATTTCTGAGCTTCCGTGGCTCAATGGTTAGCGCGTTCGGCTGTTAACCAATAGGTTCGTGGTTCGAGCCCATCCGGGAGCGGTGTTGTGATGTCTCAGATGTGACGTAAAAAGTCATGGTTTTTACACAATACCTGACGAGCATTTAACTTTTGGGCTACCGTGGCGCAATGGTTAGCGCGTTCGGCTGTTTACCAATAGGTTGTTGGTTCGAGCCCATCCGGGAGCGGTGTTGTGAGGTCTCAGATGTGACGTAAAAAGTCAAGGTTTTTACACAATACCTGACGAGCATTTAACTTTTGGGCTTCCGTGGCGCAATGGTTAGCGCGTTCGGCTGTTACCCAATAGGTTGGTGGTTCGAGCCCATCCGGGAGCAGTGTTGTGTGGTCTCAGAAGTGACGTAAAAAGTCAAGGTTTTTACACAATACCTGACGAGCATTTAACTTTTGGGCTTCCGTGGCGCAATGGTTAGCGCGTTCGGCTGTTAACCAATAGGTTGGTGGTTCGAGCCCATCCGGGAGCGGTGTTGTGAGGTCTCAGATGTGACGTAGAAAGCCAAAGTTTTTCCACAATACCTGACAACCATTTAATTTTTGGGCTTCCGTGGCGCAATGGTTAGCGCGTTCAGCTGTTAATCGAAAGATTGGTGGTTCGAGCCCACCCGGGAGAGGTGTTGTGTGGTCTAAGATGTAGCGCAAAAGTCAGAACTTTTCCACAATACATGACAACCATTTAATTTCTGAGCTTCCGTGGCTCAATGGTTAGCGCGTTCGGCTGTTAACCAACAGGTTGGTGGTTCGAGCCCACCCAGGAGCGGTGTTGAGGAGTCTCAAATGTAACGTAGAAAGCCAAAGTTTTTCCACAATACCTGACAACCATTTAATTTCTGAGCTTCCGTGGCTCAATGGTTAGCGCGTTCGGCTGTTAACCAATAGGTTGGTGGTTCGAGCCCATCCGGGAGCGGTGTTGTGATGTCTCAGATTTGACGTAAAAAGTCAAGGTTTTTACACAATACCTGACGAGCATTTAACTTTTGGGCTTCCGTGGCGCAATGGTTTGCGCGTTCGGCTGTTTACCAATAGGTTGGTGGTTCGAGCCCATCCGGGAGCGGTGTTGTGAGGTCTCAGATGTGACTTAAAAAGTCAAGGTTTTTACACAATACCTGACGAGCATTTAACTTTTGGGCTTCCGTGGCGCAATGGTTATCGCGTTCGGCTGTTAACCAATAGGTTGGTGGTTTGAGCCCATCCGGGAGCGGTGTTGTGAGGTCTCAGATGTGACGTAAAAAGTCAAGGTTTTTACACAATACCTGACGAGCATTTAATTTTTGGGCTTCCGTGGCGCAATGGTTAGCGCTTTTAGCTGTTAATCGAAAGATTGGTGGTTCGAGCCCACCCGGGAGAGGTGTTGTGTAACATTTTACGTTACATCTGAGACGTCACAACACCGCTCCCGGGAGGGCTCAAACCACCAGTCTTTTGAATAGTTGCTGAACGCGCTAACCATTGCGCCACGGAAGCCCAAAAATTTAATGGTCGTCAGGTATTCTGGAAAAACCTTGACTTTTTACTTCACATCTGAGACGTCACAACACCGCTCCCGGATGGGATCGAACCACCAACCTATTTGTTAACAGCCGAACGCGCTAACCATTGAGCCACGGAAGCTCAGAAATTAAATGGTCGTCAGGTATTGTGGAAAAACATTTGCTACTTACGTTACATCTGAGACCCCACAACACCTCTCCCGGGTGGGCTCGAACCACTAATTTTTCGTTTAACAGCCGAACGCGCTAACCATTGCGCCACGGACGCCAAAAAATTAAATGGTCGTCAGGTATTGTGGAAAAACTTTGGCTTTCCACGTTACATTTGAGATCCCAAAACACCGCTCCCGGGTGGGCTCGAACCACCAACCTATTGGTTAACAGCCGAACGCGCTAACCATTGAGCCACGGAAGCTCAGAAAATAAATGATCGTCAGGTATTGTGGAAAAACTTTGGCTTTCTACGTTACATTTGAGATCCCAAAACACCGCTCCCGGGTGGGCTCGAACCACCAACCTATTGGTTAACAGCCGATCGCGCTAACCATTGAGCCACGGAAACTCAGAAAATAAATGGTTATCACGAATTATGGAAAAGGTTTGACTTTTCACGTTACATCTGAGACCTCACAACACCTCTCCCGGGTGGGCTCGAACCACCAACCTTTCGGTTAACAGCCGAACGCGCTAACCATTGCGCCACGGAAGCCCAAAAAGCTATTGGTCGTCAGGTATTGTGGAAAAACTTTGGCTTTCTACGTTACATTTGAGTTCCCACAACACCACTCCCGGCTGGGCTCGACCCACCAACCGATTGGTTAACAGCCGAACGCGCTAACCATTGAGCCACGGAAGCTCAGAAATTAAATGGTTGTCACGTATTGTGGAAAAGTTTTGACTTTTCACGCTACATCTGAGACCCCACAGCACCTCTCCGGGGTGGTCTCGAACCACCAACCTTTCGGTTAACAGCCGAACGCGCTAACCATTGAGCCACGGAAGCCCAAAAATTAAATGGTCGTCAGGTATTGTGGAAAAACATTTGCTACTTACGTTACATCTGAGACCCCACAACACCTCTCCCGGGTGGGCTCGAACCACTAATTTTTCGTTTAACAGCCGAACGCGCTAACCATTGCGCCACGGACGCCAAAAAATTAAATGGTCGTCAGGTATTGTGGAAAAACTTTGGCTTTCCACGTTACATTTGAGATCCCAAAACACCGCTCCCGGGTGGGCTCGAACCACCAACCTATTGGTTAACAGCCGAACGCGCTAACCATTGAGCCACGGAAGCTCAGAAAATAAATGATCGTCAGGTATTGTGGAAAAACTTTGGCTTTCTACGTTACATTTGAGATCCCAAAAAACCGCTCCCGGGTGGGCTCGAACCAACAACCTATTGGTTAACAGCCGATCGCGCTAACCATTGAGCCACGGAAACTCAGAAAATAAATGGTTATCACGAATTATGGAAAAGGTTTGACTTTTCACGTTACATCTGAGACCTCACAACACCTCTCCCGGGTGGGCTCGAACCACCAACCTTTCGGTTAACAGCCGAACGCGCTAACCATTGCGCCACGGAAGCCCAAAAAGCTATTGGTCGTCAGGTATTGTGGAAAAACTTTGGCTTTCTACGTTACATTTGAGTTCCCACAACACCACTCCCGGCTGGGCTCGACCCACCAACCGATTGGTTAACAGCCGAACGCGCTAACCATTGAGCCACGGAAGCTCAGAAATTAAATGGTTGTCACGTATTGTGGAAAAGTTTTGACTTTTTACGCTACATCTGAGACCCCACAACACCTCTCCCGGGTGGGCTCGAACCACCAACCTTTCGATTAACAGCTGAACGCGCTAACCATTGAACCACGGAAGATCAGAAATTAAATGGTTGTCAGGTATTGTGGAAAAGTTATCACTTTTCACGCTACATCTGAGACCCCACAGCACCTCTCCCGGGTGGTCTCGAACCACCAACCTTTCGGTTAACAGCCGAACGCGCTAACCATTGAGCCACGGAAGCCCAAAAATTAAATGGTCGTCAGGTATTGTGGAAAAACATTTGCTACTTACGTTACATCTGAGACCCCACAACACCTCTCCCGGGTGGGCTCGAACCACTAATTTTTCGTTTAACAGCCGAACGCGCTAACCATTGCGCCACGGAAGCCCAAAAAGCTATTGGTCGTCAGGTATTGTGGAAAAACTTTGGCTTTCTACGTTACATTTGAGTTCCCACAACACCACTCCCGGGTGGGCTCGACCCACCAACCGATTGGTTAACAGCCGAACGCGCTAACCATTGAGCCACGGAAGCTCAGAAATTAAATGGTTGTCACGTATTGTGGAAAAGTTTTGACTTTTCACGCTACATCTGAGACCCCACAGCACCTCTCCGGGGTGGTCTCGAACCACCAACCTTTCGGTTAACAGCCGAACGCGCTAACCATTGAGCCACGGAAGCCCAAAAATTAAATGGTCGTCAGGTATTGTGGAAAAACATTTGCTACTTACGTTACATCTGAGACCCCACAACACCTCTCCCGGGTGGGCTCGAACCACTAATTTTTCGTTTAACAGCCGAACGCGCTAACCATTGCGCCACGGACGCCAAAAAATTAAATGGTCGTCAGGTATTGTGGAAAAACTTTGGCTTTCCACGTTACATTTGAGATCCCAAAACACCGCTCCCGGGTGGGCTCGAACCACCAACCTATTGGTTAACAGCCGAACGCGCTAACCATTGAGCCACGGAAGCTCAGAAAATAAATGATCGTCAGGTATTGTGGAAAAACTTTGGCTTTCTACGTTACATTTGAGATCCCAAAACACCGCTCCCGGGTGGGCTCGAACCACCAACCTATTGGTTAACAGCCGATCGCGCTAACCATTGAGCCACGGAAACTCAGAAAATAAATGGTTATCACGAATTATGGAAAAGGTTTGACTTTTCACGTTACATCTGAGACCTCACAACACCTCTCCCGGGTGGGCTCGAACCACCAACCTTTCGGTTAACAGCCGAACGCGCTAACCATTGCGCCACGGAAGCCCAAAAAGCTATTGGTCGTCAGGTATTGTGGAAAAACTTTGGCTTTCTACGTTACATTTGAGTTCCCACAACACCACTCCCGGCTGGGCTCGACCCACCAACCGATTGGTTAACAGCCGAACGCGCTAACCATTGAGCCACGGAAGCTCAGAAATTAAATGGTTGTCACGTATTGTGGAAAAGTTTTGACTTTTTACGCTACATCTGAGACCCCACAACACCTCTCCCGGGTGGGCTCGAACCACCAACCTTTCGATTAACAGCTGAACGCGCTAACCATTGAACCACGGAAGATCAGAAATTAAATGGTTGTCAGGTATTGTGGAAAAGTTATCACTTTTCACGCTACATCTGAGACCCCACAGCACCTCTCCCGGGTGGTCTCGAACCACCAACCTTTCGGTTAACAGCCGAACGCGCTAACCAAGAGCCACGGAAGCCCAAAAATTAAATGGTCGTCAGGTATTGTGGAAAAACATTTGCTACTTACGTTACATCTGAGACCCCACAACACCTCTCCCGGGTGGGCTTGAACCACTAATTTTTCGTTTAACAGCCGAACGCGCTAACCATTGCGCCACGGACGCCAAAAAATTAAATGGTCGTCAGGTATTGTGGAAAAACTTTGGCTTTCCACGTTACATTTGAGATCCCAAAACAACGCTCCCGGGTGGGCTCGGACCACCAACCTATTGGTTAACAGCCGAACGCGCTAACCATTGAGCCACGGAAGCTCAGAAAATAAATGATCGTCAGGTATTGTGGAAAAACCTTGGCTATCTACGTTACATTTGAGATCCCAAAACACCGCTCCCGGGTGGGCTCGAACCACCAACCTATTGGTTAACAGCCGAACGCGCTAACCATTGAGCCACGGAAGCTCAGAAAATAAATGATCGTCAGGTATTTTGGAAAAACTTTGGCTTTCTACGTTACATTTGAGATTCCAAAACACCGTTCCCGGGTGGGCTTGAACCACCAACCTATTGGTTAACAGCCGAACGCGCTAACCATTGAGCCACGTAAGCTCAGAAAGAAAATGATCGTCAGGTATTGTGGAAAAACTTTGGCTTTCTACGTTACATTTGAGATCCCAAAACACCGCTCCCGGGTGGGCTCGAACCAACACCCTATTGGTTAACAGCCGAACGCGCTAACCATTGAGCCACAGAAGCTCAGAAAACAAATGGTTATTACGTATTGTGGAAAAGTTTTGAATTTTTACGCTAAATCTGGGACCCCACAGCAACTCTTCTGGGTGGGCTCGAACCACCAACCTTTCGGTTGACAGCTGAACGCGCTAACCATTGAACCACGGAAGATCAGAAATTAAATGGTTGTCAGGTATTGTGGAAAAGTTATGACTTTTCACGCTACATCTGAGACCCCACAACACCTCTTCCGGGTGGGCTCGAACGACCAACCTTTCGGTTAACAGCCGAACGCGCTAACCATTGCGCCACGGAAGCCAAAAATTAAATGGTCGTCATTTATTGTGGAAACACATTGACTTTTTACGTCACATCTGAGACCTCACAACACCGTTCCCGGGTGGTCTCGAACCACCAACCTTTCGGTTAACAGCCGAACGCGCTAACCATTGAGCCACGGAAGCCCAAAAATTAAATGGTCGTCAGGTATTGTGGAAAAACATTTGCTACTTACGTTACATCTGAGACCCCACAACACCTCTCCCGGGTGGGCTCGAACCACTAATTTTTCGTTTAACAGCCGAACGCGCTAACCATTGCGCCACGGAAGCCCAAAAAGCTATTGGTCGTCAGGTATTGTGGAAAAACTTTGGCTTTCTACGTTACATTTGAGTTCCCACAACACCACTCCCGGGTGGGCTCGACCCACCAACCGATTGGTTAACAGCCGAACGCGCTAACCATTGAGCCACGGAAGCTCAGAAATTAAATGGTTGTCACGTATTGTGGAAAAGTTTTGACTTTTCACGCTACATCTGAGACCCCACAGCACCTCTCCGGGGTGGTCTCGAACCACCAACCTTTCGGTTAACATCCGAACGCGCTAACCATTGAGCCACGGAAGCCCAAAAATTAAATGGTCGTCAGGTATTGTGGAAAAACATTTGCTACTTACGTTACATCTGAGACCCCACAACACCTCTCCCGGGTGGGCTCGAACCACTAATTTTTCGTTTAACAGCCGAACGCGCTAACCATTGCGCCACGGACGCCAAAAAATTAAATGCTCGTCAGGTATTGTGTAAAAACCTTGTCCTTTTACGTCACATCTGAGCCCTCACAACAGCGCTCCCGGATGGGCACGAACCACCAACCTATTGGTTAACAGCCGAACGCGCTAACTAATGAGCCACGGAAGCTCAGAAATTAAATTGTTGTAACGTATTGTGGTAACGTTTTGACTTTTTACGCTACATCTGAGACCCTACAACACCTCTACCGGGTGGGCTCGAACCACCAACCTTTCGATTAACAGCTGAACGCGCTAACCATTGCGCCACGGATGCCCAAAAATTAAATGGTTGTCAGGTATTGTGGAAAACCTCTGACATTTTACGTTACATCTGAGACGTCACAACACCGCTCCCGGGAGGGCTCGAACCACCAACCTATTGGTTAACAGCCGAACGCGCTAACCATTCTTTCGATTAACAGCTGAACGCGCTAATCATTGCGCCACGTAAGCCCAAATATTAAATGTTCGTCATGTATTGTGGAAAAACTCTGACATTTTATGTTACAACTGAGACCTCACAACACCGCTCCCGGATGGGCTCGAACCACCAACATATTGGTTAACAGCTGAACGCGCTAGCCCTTGAGCCACGGAAGCTCAGAAATTAAATTGTTGTCAGGTATTGTGGATGAGTTATGACTTATTACGTTACATCTGAGACCCTACAAAACCTCTCCCGGTTGGGCTCGAACCACCAACCTTTCGGTTAACAACCGAACACGCTAACCATTGCGCCAAGGAAGTCCAAAAATTAAATGGTCGTCAGGTATTGTGGAAAACTTTGGCTTTCTACGTTACATTTGAGATCCCACAACACCGCTCCCGGGTGGGCTCGAACCACCAACCTATTGGTTAACAGCCGAACGCGCTAACCATTGCGCCACGGAAGCCAAAAATTAAATGGTCGTCATTTATTGTGGAAACACATTGACTTTTTACGTCACATCTGAGACCTCACAACACCGTTCCCGGGTGGTCTCGAACCACCAACCTTTCGGTTAACAGCCGAACGCGCTAACCATTGAGCCACGGAAGCCCAAAAATTAAATGGTCGTCAGGTATTGTGGAAAAACATTTGCTACTTACGTTACATCTGAGACCCCACAACACCTCTCCCGGGTGGGCTCGAACCACTAATTTTTCGTTTAACAGCCGAACGCGCTAACCATTGCGCCACGGAAGCCCAAAAAGCTATTGGTCGTCAGGTATTGTGGAAAAACTTTGGCTTTCTACGTTACATTTGAGTTCCCACAACACCACTCCCGGGTGGGCTCGACCCACCAACCGATTGGTTAACAGCCGAACGCGCTAACCATTGAGCCACGGAAGCTCAGAAATTAAATGGTTGTCACGTATTGTGGAAAAGTTTTGACTTTTCACGCTACATCTGAGACCCCACAGCACCTCTCCGGGGTGGTCTCGAACCACCAACCTTTCGGTTAACATCCGAACGCGCTAACCATTGAGCCACGGAAGCCCAAAAATTAAATGGTCGTCAGGTATTGTGGAAAAACATTTGCTACTTACGTTACATCTGAGACCCCACAACACCTCTCCCGGGTGGGCTCGAACCACTAATTTTTCGTTTAACAGCCGAACGCGCTAACCATTGCGCCACGGACGCCAAAAAATTAAATGCTCGTCAGGTATTGTGTAAAAACCTTGTCCTTTTACGTCACATCTGAGCCCTCACAACAGCGCTCCCGGATGGGCACGAACCACCAACCTATTGGTTAACAGCCGAACGCGCTAACTAATGAGCCACGGAAGCTCAGAAATTAAATTGTTGTAACGTATTGTGGTAACGTTTTGACTTTTTACGCTACATCTGAGACCCTACAACACCTCTACCGGGTGGGCTCGAACCACCAACCTTTCGATTAACAGCTGAACGCGCTAACCATTGCGCCACGGATGCCCAAAAATTAAATGGTTGTCAGGTATTGTGGAAAACCTCTGACATTTTACGTTACATCTGAGACGTCACAACACCGCTCCCGGGAGGGCTCGAACCACCAACCTATTGGTTAACAGCCGAACGCGCTAACCATTCTTTCGATTAACAGCTGAACGCGCTAATCATTGCGCCACGTAAGCCCAAATATTAAATGTTCGTCATGTATTGTGGAAAAACTCTGACATTTTATGTTACAACTGAGACCTCACAACACCGCTCCCGGATGGGCTCGAACCACCAACATATTGGTTAACAGCTGAACGCGCTAGCCCTTGAGCCACGGAAGCTCAGAAATTAAATTGTTGTCAGGTATTGTGGATGAGTTATGACTTATTACGTTACATCTGAGACCCTACAAAACCTCTCCCGGTTGGGCTCGAACCACCAACCTTTCGGTTAACAACCGAACACGCTAACCATTGCGCCAAGGAAGTCCAAAAATTAAATGGTCGTCAGGTATTGTGGAAAACTTTGGCTTTCTACGTTACATTTGAGATCCCACAACACCGCTCCCGGGTGGGCTCGAACCACCAACCTATTGGTTAACAGCCGAACGCGCTAACCATTGCGCCACGGAAGCCCAAAAATTGAATGGTCGTCAGGTATTGTGGAAAAATTTTGGCTTTCTACGTTACATTTGAGATCCCAAAGCACCGCTCTCGGGTGGGCTCGAACCACCAACCTATTGGTTACCAGCCGAACTCACTAACCATTGAGCCACCGAAGCTCAGAATTTAAATGGTTGTCACGTATTGTGGAAAAGTTTTGACTTTTTACGTTACATCTGAGACGTCACAACACCGCTCCCGGGAGGGCTCGAAACAACAACCTATTGGTTAACAGCCGAACGCACTAACCATTCATTCGATTAACAGCTGAACGCGCTAATCATTGCGCACGGAAGCCCAAAAATTAAATGTTCGTCATGTATTGTGGAAAAACTCTGACATTTTACGTTACAACTGAGACCTCACAACACCGCTCCCGGATGGGCTCGAACCACCAACATATTGGTTAACAGCTGAACGCGCTAGCCCTTGAGCCACGGAAGCTCAGAAATTAAATTGTTGTCAGGTATTGTGGATGAGTTATGACTTATTACGTTACATCTGAGACCCTACAACACCTCTCCCGGTTGGGCTCGAACCACCAACCTTTCGGTTAACAGCCGAACACGCTAACCATTGCGCCAAGGAAGCCCAAAAATTAAATGGTCGTCAGGTATTGTGGAAAACTTTGGCTTTCTACGTTTCATTTAAGATCCCACAACACCGCTCCCGGGTGGGCTCGAACCACCAACCTATTGGTTAACAGCCGAACGCGCTAACCATTGCGCCACGGAAGCCCAAAAATTGAATGGTCGTCAGGTATTGTGGAAAAATTTTGGCTTTCTACGTTACACTTGAGATCCCAAAGCACCGCTCTCGGGTGGGCTCGAACCACCAACCTATTGGTTACCAGCCGAACTCACTAACCATTGAGCCACCGAAGCTCAGAATTTATATGGTTGTCACGTATTGTGGAAAAGTTTTGACTTTTTACGATACATCCGAGACCCCACAACACCTCTCCCGGGTGGGCTCGAACCACCAACCTTTCGATTAACAGCTGAACGCCCTAACCATTGCGCCACGGAAGCCCAAAAATGCAATGTTCGTCAGTTATTGTGGAAAAACTCTGACATTTTATGTTACATCTGAGACGTCACAACACCGCCCCCGGGAGGGCTCAAACCACCAGTCTTTTGAATAGCAGCTGAACGCGCTAACCATTGCACCACGGAAGCCCAAAAATTAAATGGTCGTCAGGTATTGTGGAAAAACTTTGGCTTTTTACGTCACATCTGAGACGTCACAACACCGCTCCCGGATGGGCTCAAACCACCAACCTATTGGTTAACAGCCGAACGCGCTAACCATTGAGCCACGGAAGTTCAGAAATTAAATGGTTGTCACGTATTGTGGAAAAGTTTTGACTTTTTACGCTACATCTGAGACGCCACAACACCTCTCCCGGGTGGGCTCGAACCTTCAACCTTTCGATTAACAGCTGAACGCGCTAATCATTGAGCCACGGAATCCCAAAAATTGAATGTTCGTCAGGTATTGTGGAAAAACTCTGACATTTTACGTTACATCTGATACCTCACAGCGCCGCTCCCGGATGGGCTCGAACCACCAACCTATTGGTTAACAGCCGAACGCGCTAACCATTGAGCCACGGAAGCTCAGAAATTAAATGGTCGTCACGTATTGTGGAAAAACTTTGGCTTTCTACGTTACATTTGAGATCCCACAACACCGCTCCCGGGTGGGCTCGAACCACCAACCTATTGGTTAACAGCCGAACGCGCTAACCATTACGCCACGGAAGCTCAAAAATTGAATGGTCGTCAGGTATTGTGGGAAAACTTTGGCTTTCTACGTTACATTTGAGATACCACAACGCCGCTCCCGGGTGGGCTCGAACCACTAACCTATTGGTTAACAGCTGAACGCGCTAACCATTGCGCCACGGAAGCCCAAAAATTAAATGCTCGTCAGGTATTGTGGAAAAACCTTGACTTTTTACGTCACATCTGAGACGTCACAACACCGCTCCCGGATGGGATCGAACCACCAACCTATTTGTTAACAGCCGAACGCGCTAACCATTGAGCCACGGAAGCTCAGAAATTGAATGGTTGTCAGGTATTGTGAATAACAGCTGAACGCGCTAACCATTGCGCCACGGAAGCCTAAATATTAAAGGGTCGTCAGGTATTGTGGAAAAGCCTTGACTTTTTACGTCATATCTGAGACCTCACAACAGCGCTCCCGGATAGGCTCGAACCAACAACCTTTCGGTTAACAGCCGAACGTGCTAATCATTGCGCCACGCAAGCCCAAGAATTAAATGGTTGTCAGGTATTGTGGAAAAACTTTGGCTTTCTACGTTACATTTGGGATCCCACAACACCGCACCCGGGTGGGCTCGAACCACCAATCTTTCGGTTAACAGCTGAACGCGCTAACCATTGCGCCACGGAAGCCCAAAAATTAAATGTTCGTCAGGTATTGTGGGAAAACTCTGACATTTTACGTTACATCTGAGACGTCACAACACCGCTCCCGGGAGGGCTCAAACCACCAGTCTTTTGAATAGCAGCTGAACGCGCTAACCATTGCGCCACGGAAGCCCAAAAATTAAATATTCGTCAGGTATTGTGGAAAAACCTTGACTTTTTACGGCACATCTGAGACGTCACAACACCGCTCCCGGATGGGCTCGAACCACCATCCTATTTGTTAACAGCCGAACGCGCTAACCATTGAGCAACGGAAGCTCAGAAATTAAATGGTTGTCAGGTATTGTGGAAAAGTTATGACTTTTTACGTTACATCTGAGACCCTACAACACCTCTCCCGGGTGGGCTCGAACCACCAACCTTTCGGTTAACAGCCGAACGCGCTAACCATTGCGCCACGGAAGCCCAAAAGTTAGATGGGCGTCAGGTATTGTGGAAAATTTTTGGCTTTCTACGTTACATTTGAGACCCCACAAAACCCCTCCTGCGGCCGTATTCTGCAGAAAAGTTAAGGTCCTCCTTCTGCCCTTGGCTCTCTGATTGGACCGTCAACCATTGCCCTTGGCCTTTTAATTGGCTACGTCTACCGATGACGTTACATGCCTTGGCTCAGTGATTGGTGCAAATTCCGCGCAGACTCATATGTAAACTATCAAATTATACACCAAATTCAAAATGTTTTTTCATAAACTGACAAATGAGTTACCGGTTAAACACCGGTTTTACTGGTTGCTTCGGTAACGCTATGTGCTGAACGCACTTACAGCAGACGACATTTCAACACTTTCTATCAACCTCCCGACGTTGATCAACGTGTCGAGTAAAGTGGTGAGTGTAGTTTATGAAGGATTAATTAATTTATGAAGTATTCAACTAAACTCTTTAATTTTCCCCTTTAAAAATTCGATTTTAATAGAAACACACCATTTAAATTATTTCGTTTAATATATATTACTTATTTAGATTGTGTGGCAATTGTCGATCGCAGTATAGACGTCACTGCAGTAAAAAGGTGAGAGGGCTGATCGCCCGTGGTAACTGAATGGTTAAAGTCTTATTTGAGCACTTAGCATTACCAAAATCGCAAGAGCAACTCCGTGATTCGTTCATGCTCTTGTGGCATTAACAATTTCGCACTTATTATATTCTCATGGAATGGTGTGTTGATGAGCGAGATACACCCATACCCTTTAATCAATATTTATCCTTTCCTCTCTCAGACGAGGTATATCTTCCAACTGCAAACGAAAAAGCTTATCCAGAGACTGAGTGTCAAGCTATTTGCGCCTCGCAACTAACACTGGAAGTCGCGGAAGCGCTTTACAACTGCAAATCGACATAACTTATAAAACATAACCAGTAACCATATTTACACTGAACAGTTACTTGCAAAGTAAGCATTTCAGTATGCAGCAATTGGTATAATCACCCCTTTGTTTCTCATAATATGAGTATGGTAAATCTGAAATAGGTCTAATGAATGACAATAGAATAGTTAAGTTATATTTAAAATAGGTATGTGGTTATGAAGACTTCGGAGGATGTAAATTGCAATCATGCAACAGAAAAAAGCAATGAACTCTTGACAGTCAGAATTATGTAAAATTTAATACACGTGGAAAATAAATTGCCGAGTTTTTGGGTTTGAGAGTGTATCGGGACTGATTGGGTGCTGGCATGCTGGTTATAAATAATGTCATCTTGAGTACAGGCTAGACATCATCAACATAATTCTAATGTGAACAGATTAAGAACATGCCATTAACGGTTTTAAAGCATTAAAGGCGGAAACAGACTTTTTCTTCTTTTTTAAATCCCTCCCCGGCTCCACTTAGCTCTATGAGGATGACAAGCACTATCCACACAGGCTCACAACCCCTTTTAATAACGGTCAATGATAACAAAAATCCAAATAATTTAAAAAAATGTATGCAATAAATTTAATGCGCTTATTAAATGAAGCGTCTACTAAATTACAATACAAGTTAACAGTAAACTAACACGTATGCGAGAAATAAATCATAAAATACACGCAAATATCGCGTGTAATAAATTATATGTATTAAACGCGAAAAAATAACTATTTATAATGAGAGAATGAAAAAAAGTACATGTCAAATTGGATATGAAAGAAACTTTGGTGAAAATGAATAAATAGAATATCTACAATGAGTACTATAAAATCACAAAGGAGAATACAATAATCAGAGAGAGTTTATGTCATCATGAAGAAAGTGCATACCAAATTGAGCATTGAAAATAATCGAAATACAGGGAGACGTTATTCAAACAACCTATCATGGCATTTAGAAAATTATCTACAGTAAAGTAGAACATTCTTCGCATGTGCATGTCTTCAAAAAACAAAACTAGTCATTATTTTCAGGCTGCAATTGTTCACTTCGGTCATGATGTTGGCTTGAATACTCTCGGTTTCCAGTCTAAACCTTTTATTTTCAAACCTTAGCTTTTCGTATTCATTCCTAGCCCTTTCATTTTCAGTCATTATTTGCCAAACAGACGGAAACATGAGTAGGGCCTCCAAACATGCATTAGCGGAAGCTATGAGCGTTTCTTACTAGGCAGCGACTAAGCTATAATAAAGTTAAAGCCCATTTATAAATGAAACAATAAAGGAAGGCCATGCATGCAAAAACAATAGCAAGGAATGATGGAAAAAAGAACAATGAAATGTTGAAGTGAAGAATAAAATTAAAAGGACACTGCAGTAACTTTTAATGGCTAACTGACTTTGCAGCAACCCTCTATCTCAAAAAAATATCCAAATAAAATTTTCAGGTGGACTATTATACGCTATGTCGAATAGAAACCATTCTTATGACCATTTCTGTGTTCTTCAGTGGCAAGTGGATGAGCACCATGTTCATGGAAAGCAGAAGGCTCTTTGAGGAATCTTCAGCAAAAACTGGAGGAAGGCTATTCAAGAAGCTTGCACCCACCTGCAACAAAAAAATAATGTTAATAACATGTTTAATACATTACGAGAACTTACCAAATTTGCAATACGCAGAGCTTCGCGTTCTTCTATAATAAGTGGAATATTGTTGAGGAATGCCTTTCATTGTCACCTCGGGAAAGGGTTCTCTGTTGGCGGTGGACATCATTTACCTGCTTTGTGATATGTTATCATATCTTTGTCCTCTCTTCGGGCGTGTTACCTAAGTCACTGATGACCAACAAGGGTACAACCTTCAACTCATAGAGGGAATGTGGCGCCTTTTTCTGTTTTTTAAACATGTTTCATTACTATCTATAATTCAATACGATAACTACAAATAAATCTTACCAATGTTAGATTATAAAAATATACATGTAATTACAACTTCAAAAGTTGAAGATAAATTACACAGAATGAAAAAATTACTGTTTCACCATTACTAATAAAACTACTGACACAAAAATCGGTGTGCCCTTCACGTTATGCCTTCATTACGCTTAGGTATTTGCGGTTCGATGTTGTCAAAGTAACAACATGGAAACAGGGAAAGATTTGACATTTAATATTTAATTAAGTTAATTCGGCAATAACAATTGGTTTTTAATTTTTTATACAAATATGTCAAGCACATTATTTACGTGAAAATATATAACTTAAACGATGTTACCTTAACAAGCGGTTGTCTGACTTGTCTCAAATACGTTGACACACCGCTCCCGGATGGGCTCGAACCACCAACCTATTGGTTAACAGCCGAACGCGCTAACCATTGAGCCACGGAAGCTCAGAAATTAAATAGTTGTCACGTATTGTGGAAAGGTTTTGACTTTTGCGCTACATCTGAGACCACACAACACCTCTCCCGGGTGGGCCCGAACCACCAATCTTTCGATTAACAGCTGAACGCGCTAACCATTGCGCCACGGAAGCCCAAAAATTAAATGTTCGTCAGGTATTGTGGAAAAACTCTGACATTTTACGTTACATCTGAGACGTCACAACACCGCTCCCGGGAGGGCTCAAACCACCAGTCTTTTGAATAGCAGCTGAACGCGCTAACCATTGCGCCACGGAAGCCCAAAAATTAAATCGTCGTCAGGTATTGTGGAAAAACCTTGACTTTTTACTTCACATCTGAGGCGTCACAACACCGCTCCCGGATGGGCTCGAACCACCAACCCATTGGTTAACAGCCGAACGCGCTAACCCTTGAGCCACGGAAGCTCAGAAATTAAATGGTTGACAGGTATTGTGGAAAAACCTTGACTTTTTACGTCCCATCTGAGACGTCACAACACCGCTCCCGGATGGGATCGAACCACCAACCTATATGTTAACAGCCGAACGCGCTAACCATTGAGCCACGGAAGCTTAGAAATTAAATGGTTGTCAGGTATTGTGAATAACAGCTGAACGCGCTAACCATTGCGCCACGGAAGCCTAAATATTAAATGCTCGTCAGGTATTGTGTAAAAACCTTGACTTTTTACGTCACATCTGAGACCTCACAACATTGCTCCCGGATAGGCTCGAACCAACAACCTTTCGGTTAACAGCCGAACGCGCTAACCATTGCGCCACGCAAGCCCAAAAGTTAAACGTTCGTCAGGTATTGTGGAAAAACTCTGACATTTTGCGTTACATCTGAGACCTCACAACACCGCTCCCGGATGGGCTCGAACCACAAACCTATTGGTTAACAGCCGAACGCCCTAACCATTGAGCCACGGAAGCTCAGAAATTAAATGGTCGTCACGTATTGTGGAAAAACTTTGGCTTTCTGCGTTACATTTGAGATCCCACAACATCGCTCCCGGGTGGGCTCGAAGCACCAACCTGTTGGTTAAAACCGAACGCGCTAACCATTGCGCCACGGAAGCCCAAAAATAAAATGGTCGTCAGGTATTGTGGAAAAACTTTGGCTTTCTACGTTACATTTGAGATCCCACAACACCGCTCCCGGGTGGGGTCGAACCACCAACCTATTGGTTAACAGCTGAACGCGCTAACCATTGCGCCACGGAAGCCAAAAAACTAAATGCTCGTCAGGCATTGTGTAAAACCTTGACTTTTTACGTCACATCTGAGACCTCACAACACCGCTACCGGATGGGCTCGAACCACCAACCTATTGCTTAACAGCCGAACGTGCTAAACATTGCACCACGGAAGCCCAAAAGTTAAATACTCGTCAGGCATTGTGTAAAAACCTTCACTTTTTACGTCACATCTGAGACCTCATAACACCGCTCCCGGATGGGCTCGAACCACCAACCTATTGGTTAACAGCCGAACGCGCTAACCATTGCGCCACGGAAGCCCAAAAATTAAACGGTCGTCAGGTATTGTGGAAAAACTTTGGCTTTCTACGTTACATTTGAGATCCCACAACACCGCTCCCGGATGGGCTCGAACCACCAACCTATTGGTTAACAGCCGAAAGCGCTAGCCATTGCGCCGCGAAAGCCCAAAAGTTAAATTCTCGTCAGGTATTGTGTAAAAAGCTTTACTTCTTACGTCACATCTGAGAACTCACAACACCGCTCCCGAATGGGCTCGAACCACCAACCTATTGGTTAACAGCCGAACGCGCTAACCATTGAGCCACGGAAGCTCAGAAATTAAATGGTTGTCAGGTATTGTGGATAAGTTATGACTTATTACGTTACATCTGAGACCCTGCAACACCTCTCCCGGTTGGGCTCGAACCACCAACCTATTGGTTAACAGCCGAACGTGCTAACCATTGCGCCACGGAAGCCCGAAATTTAAATGCTCTTCAGGTATTGTGTAAAAACCTTGACTTTTTACGTCACATCTGAGACGTCACAACACCGCTCCCGGATGGGCTTGAACCACCAACCTTTCGGTTAACAGCCGAACGCGCTAACCATTGCGCCACGGAAGCCCAAAAATTAAATGGTCGTCAGGTATTGTGGAAAAACTTTGGCTTTCTACGTTACATTCGAGATCCCACAACACCGCTCCCGGGTGGGCTTGAACCACCAACCTTTCGGTTAACAGCCGAACGCGCTAACCATTGCGCCACGGAAGCTCAGAAATTAAATGGTTGTCAGGTATTGTGGAAAAACTTTTGCTTTCTACGCTTCATTTGAGACCCCACAACACCTCTCCCGGGTGGGCTCGAACCACCAACCTTTCAAATAACAGCTGAACGCGCAAACCATTGCGCCACGGAAGCCCAAAAATTAAATGCTCGTCAGGTATTGTGTAAAAACCTTGACTTTTTACGTCACATCTGAGACCTCACAACACCGCTCCCGGATGGGCTCGAACCACCAACCTTTTGGTTAACAGCCGAACGTGCTAACCATTGCGCCACGGAAGCCCAAAAATTAAATGGTCGTCAGGTATTGTGGAAAAACTTTGGCTTTCTACGTTACATTTGAGATCCCACAACACCGCTCCCGGGTGGGCTCGAACCACCAACCTATTGGTTAACAGCCGAACGCGCTAACCATTGAGCCACGGAAGCACAGAAATTAAATGGTTGTCAAGTATTGTGGAAAATCTTTTGTTTTCTACGTTTCATTTGAGACCCCACAACACCTCTCCCGGGTGGGCTCGAACCACCAACCTTTCGATTAACAGCTGAACGCGCTAACCATTGCGCCACGGAAGCCCAAAAATTAAATGCTCGTCAGGTATTGTGTAAAAACCTTGACTTTTTACGTCACATCTGAGACCTCACAACACCGCTCCCGGATGGGCTCGAACCACCAACCTATTGGTTAACAGCCGAACGCGCTAGCCATTGAGCCACGGAAGCTCAGAAATTAAACGGTCGTCAGGTATTGTGGAAAAACTTTGGCTTTCTACGTTACATTTGAGATCCCACAACACCGCTCCCGGATGGGCTCGAACGACCAACCTATTGGTTATCAGCCGAAAGCGCTAGCCATTGCGCCGCGAAAGCCCAAAAATTAAATGGTCGCCAGGTATTGTGGAAAAACTTTGGCTTTCTACGTTACATTTGAGATCCCGACACCGCTCCCGGGTGGGCTCGAACCACCAACCTATTGGTTAACAGCCGAACGCGCTAACCATTGAGCCACGGAAGCTCAGAAATTAAATGGTTGTCAGGTATTGTAGAAAAACTTTTGCTTTCTACGTTTCATTTGAGACCCCACAACACCTCTCCCGGGTGGGCTCTAACCACCAACCTTTCGATTAACAGCTGAACGCGCTAACCATTGCGCCACGGAAGCCCAAAAATTAAATGCTCGTCAGGTATTGTGTAAAAACCTTGACTTTTTACGTCACATCTGAGACCTCACAACACCGCTCCCGGATGGGCTCGAACCACTAACCTTTTGGTTAACAGCCGAACGTGCTAACCATTGCGCCACGGAAGCCCAAAAATTAAATGGTCGTCAGGTATTGTAGAAAAACTTTGGCTTTCTACGTTACATTTGAGATCCCACAACACCGCTCCCGGGTGGGTTCGAACCACCAACCTATTGGTTAACAGCCGAACGCGCTAACCATTGAGCCACGGAAGCTTAGAAATTAAATGGTTGTCAGGTATTGTGGAAAAACTTTTGCTTTCTACGTTTCATTTGCGACCCCACAACACCTCTCCCGGGTGGGCTCGAACCACCAACCTTTCGACTAACAGCTGAACGCGCTAACCATTGCGCCACGGAAGCCCAAAAATTAAATGCTCGTCAGGTATTGTGTAAAAACCTTGACTTTTTACGTCACATCTGAGACCTCACAACACCGCTCCCGGATGGGCTCGAACCACCAACCTTTTGGTTAACAGCCGAACGTGCTAACCATTGCGCCACGGAAGCCCAAAAATTAAATGGTCGTCAGGTATTGTGGAAAAACTTTGGCTTTCTACGTTACATTTGAGATCCCACAACAACGCTCCCGGGTGGGCTCGAACCACCAAGCTATTGGTTAACAGCTGAACGCGCTAACCATTGCGCCACGAAAGCCCACAAATTAAATGCTCGTCAGGTATTGTGTAAAAACCTTGACTTTCTACGTCACATCTGAGACCTCACAACACCGCTCCCGGATGGGCTCGAACCACCAACCTATTGGTTAACAGCCGAACGCGCTAACCATTGAGCCACGGAAGCTCAGAAATTAAATGGTTGTCAGGTATTGTAGAAAAACTTTTGCTTTCTACGTTACATTTGAGATCCCACAACACCGCTCCCGGGTGGGCTCGAACCACCAACCTATTGGTTAACAGCCGAACGCGCTAACCATTGAGCCACGGAAGCACAGAAATTAAATGGTTGTCAGGTATTGTGGAAAATCTTTTGTTTTCTACGTTTCATTTGAGACCCCACAACACCTCTCCCGGGTGGGCTCGAACCACCAACCTTTCGATTAACAGCTGAACGCGCTAACCATTGCGCCACGGAAGCCCAAAAATTAAATGCTCGTCAGGTATTGTGTAAAAACCTTGACTTTTTACGTCACATCTGAGACCTCACAACACCGCTCCCGGATGGGCTCGAAACCACCAACCTATTGGTTAACAGCCGAACGCGCTAGCCATTGAGCCACGGAAGCTCAGAAATTAAACGGTCGTCAGGTATTGTGGAAAAACTTTGGCTTTCTACGTTACATTTGAGATCCCACAACACCGCTCCCGGATGGGCTCGAACGACCAACCTATTGGTTAACAGCCGAAAGCGCTAGCCATTGCGCCGCGAAAGCCCAAAAATTAAATGGTCGTCAGGTATTGTGGAAAAACTTTGGCTTTCTACGTTACATTTGAGATCCCGACACCGCTCCCGGGTGGGCTCGAACCACCAACCTATTGGTTAACAGCCGAACGCGCTAACCATTGAGCCACGGAAGCTCAGAAATTAAATGGTTGTCAGGTATTGTAGAAAAACTTTTGCTTTCTACGTTTCATTTGAGACCCCACAACACCTCTCCCGGGTGGGCTCTAACCACCAACCTTTCGATTAACAGCTGAACGCGCTAACCATTGCGCCACGGAAGCCCAAAAATTAAATGCTCGTCAGGTATTGTGTAAAAACCTTGACTTTTTACGTCACATCTGAGACCTCACAACACCGCTCCCGGATGGGCTCGAACCACCAACCTTTTGGTTAACAGCCGAACGTGCTAACCATTGCGCCACGGAAGCCCAAAAATTAAATGGTCGTCAGGTATTGTGGAAAAACTTTGGCTTTCTACGTTACATTTGAGATCCCACAACAACGCTCCCGGGTGGGCTCGAACCACCAAGCTATTGGTTAACAGCTGAACGCGCTAACCATTGCGCCACGAAAGCCCACAAATTAAATGCTCGTCAGGTATTGTGTAAAAACCTTGACTTTCTACGTCACATCTGAGACCTCACAACACCGCTCCCGGATGGGCTCGAACCACCAACCTATTGGTTAACAGCCGAACGCGCTAACCATTGAGCCACGGAAGCTCAGAAATTAAATGGTTGTCAGGTATTGTAGAAAAACTTTTGCTTTCTACGTTTCATTTGAGACCCCACAATACCTCTCCCGGGTGGGCTCTAACCACCAACCTTTCGATTAACAGCTGAACGCGCTAACCATTGCGCCACGGAAGCCCAAAAATTAAATGCTCGTCAGGTATTGTGTAAAAACCTTGACTTTTTACGTCACATCTGAGACCTCACAACACCGCTCCCGGATGGGCTCGAACCACCAACCTTTTGGTTAACAGCCGAACGTGCTAACCATTGCGCCACGGAAGCCCAAAAATTAAATGGTCGTCAGGTATTGTGGAAAAACTTTGGCTTTCTACGTTACATTTGAGATCCCACAACAACGCTCCCGGGTGGGCTCGAACCACCAACCTATTGGTTAACAGCTGAACGCGCTAACCATTGCGCCACGAAAGCCCAAAAATTAAATGCTCGTCAGGTATTGTGTAAAAACCTTGACTTTCTACGTCACATCTGAGACCTCACAACACCGCTCCCGGATGGGCTCGAACCACCAACCTATTGGTTAACAGCCGAACGTGCTAACCATTGCGCCACGGAAGCCCAAAAATTAAATGGTCGTCAGGTATTGTGGAAAAACTTTGGCTTTCTACGTTACATTTGAGATCCCACAACACCGCTCCCGGATGGGCTCGAACGACCAACCTATTGGTTAACAGCCGAAAGCGCTAGCCATTGCGCCGCGAAAGCCCAAAAATTAAATGGTCGTCAGGTATTGTGGAAAAACTTTGGCTTTCTACGTTACATTTGAGATCCCGACACCGCTCCCGGGTGGGCTCGAACCACCAACCTATTGGTTAACAGCCGAACGCGCTAACCATTGAGCCACGGAAGCTCAGAAATTAAATGGTTGTCAGGTATTGTAGAAAAACTTTTGCTTTCTACGTTTCATTTGAGACCCCACAACACCTCTCCCGGGTGGGCTCTAACCACCAACCTTTCGATTAACAGCTGAACGCGCTAACCATTGCGCCACGGAAGCCCAAAAATTAAATGCTCGTCAGGTATTGTGTAAAAACCTTGACTTTTTACGTCACATCTGAGACCTCACAACACCGCTCCCGGATGGGCTCGAACCACTAACCTTTTGGTTAACAGCCGAACGTGCTAACCATTGCGCCACGGAAGCCCAAAAATTAAATGGTCGTCAGGTATTGTAGAAAAACTTTGGCTTTCTACGTTACATTTGAGATCCCACAACACCGCTCCCGGGTGGGTTCGAACCACCAACCTATTGGTTAACAGCCGAACGCGCTAACCATTGAGCCACGGAAGCTTAGAAATTAAATGGTTGTCAGGTATTGTGGAAAAACTTTTGCTTTCTACGTTTCATTTGCGACCCCACAACACCTCTCCCGGGTGGGCTCGAACCACCAACCTTTCGACTAACAGCTGAACGCGCTAACCATTGCGCCACGGAAGCCCAAAAATTAAATGCTCGTCAGGTATTGTGTAAAAACCTTGACTTTTTACGTCACATCTGAGACCTCACAACACCGCTCCCGGATGGGCTCGAACCACCAACCTTTTGGTTAACAGCCGAACGTGCTAACCATTGCGCCACGGAAGCCCAAAAATTAAATGGTCGTCAGGTATTGTGGAAAAACTTTGGCTTTCTACGTTACATTTGAGATCCCACAACAACGCTCCCGGATGGGCTCGAACCACCAAGCTATTGGTTAACAGCTGAACGCGCTAACCATTGCGCCACGAAAGCCCACAAATTAAATGCTCGTCAGGTATTGTGTAAAAACCTTGACTTTCTACGTCACATCTGAGACCTCACAACACCGCTCCCGGATGGGCTCGAACCACCAACCTATTGGTTAACAGCCGAACGCGCTAACCATTGAGCCACGGAAGCTCAGAAATTAAATGGTTGTCAGGTATTGCAGAAAAACTTTTGCTTTCTACGTTTCATTTGAGACCCCACAATACCTCTCCCGGGTGGGCTCTAACCACCAACCTTTCGATTAACAGCTGAACGCGCTAACCATTGCGCCACGGAAGCCCAAAAATTAAATGCTCGTCAGGTATTGTGTAAAAACCTTGACTTTTTACGTCACATCTGAGACCTCACAACACCGCTCCCGGATGGGCTCGAACCACCAACCTTTTGGTTAACAGCCGAACGTGCTAACCATTGCGCCACGGAAGCCCAAAAATTAAATGGTCGTCAGGTATTGTGGAAAAACTTTGGCTTTCTACGTTACATTTGAGATCCCACAACAACGCTCCCGGGTGGGCTCGAACCACCAACCTATTGGTTAACAGCTGAACGCGCTAACCATTGCGCCACGAAAGCCCAAAAATTAAATGCTCGTCAGGTATTGTGTAAAAACCTTGACTTTCTACGTCACATCTGAGACCTCACAACACCGCTCCCGGATGGGCTCGAACCACCAACCTATTGGTTAACAGCCGAACGCGCTAGCCATTGAGCCACGGAAGCTCAGAAATTAAATGGTCGTCAGGTATTGTAGAAAAACTTTTGCTTTCTACGTTTCATTTAAGACCCCACAACACCTCTCCCGGGTGGGCTCGAACCACCAACCTTTCGATTAACAGCTGAACGCGCTAACCATTGCGCCACGTAAGCCCAAAAGTTAAATGCTCGTCAGGTATTGTGTAAAAACCTTGACTTTTTACGTCACATCTGAGACCTCACAACACCGCTCCCGGATGGGCTCGAACCACCAACCTATTGGTTAAATGCCGAACGCGCTAGCCATTGAGCCACGGAAGCTCAGAAATTAAATGGTCGTCAGGTATTGTAGAAAAACTTTTGCTTTCTACGTTTCATTTGAGACCCCACAACACCTCTCCCGGGTGGGCTCGAACCACCAACCTTTCGATTAACAGCTGAACGCGCTAACCATTGCGCCACGGAAGCCCAAAAATTAAATGCTCGTCAGGTATTGTGTAAAAACCTTGACTTTTTACGTCACATCTGAGACCTCACAACACCGCTCCAGGATGGGCTCGAACCACCAACCTTTTGGTTAACAGCCGAACGTGCTAACCATTGCGCCACGGAAGCCCAAAAATTAAACGGTCGTCAGGTATTGTGGAAAAACTTTGGCTTTCTACGTTACATTTGAGATCCCACAACACCGCTCCCGGATGGGCTCGAATCACCAACCTATTGGTTAACAGCCGAAAGCGCTAGCCATTGCGCCGCGAAAGCCCAAAAGTTAAATTATCGTCAGGTATTGTGTAAAAAGCTTTACTTTTTACGTCACATCTGAGAACTCACAACACCGCTCCCGGATGGGCTCGAACCACCAACCTATTGGTTAACAGCCGAACGCGGTAACCATTGAGCCACGGAAGCTCAGAAATTAAATGGTTGTCAGGTATTGTGGATAAGTTATGACTTATTACGTTACATCTGAGACCCTGCAACACCTCTCCCGGATGGGCTCGAACCACCAACCTTTTGGTTAACAGCCGAACGTGCTAACCATTGCGCCACGGAAGCCCAAAAATTAAATGGCCGTCAGGTATTGTAGAAAAACTTTGGCTTTCTACGTTACATTTGAGATCCCACAACACCGCTCCCGGGTGGGCTCGAACCACCAACCTATTGGTTAACAGCCGAACGCGCTAACCATTGAGCCACGGAAGCTCAGAAATTAAATGGTTGTCAGGTATTGTGGAAAAACTTTTGCTTTCTACGTTTCATTTGAGACCCCACAACACCTCTCCCGGGTGGGCTCGAACCACCAACCTTTCGACTAACAGCTGAACGCGCTAACCATTGCGCCACGGAAGCCCAAAAATTAAATGCTCGTCAGGTATTGTGTAAAAACCTTGACTTTTTACGTCACATCTGAGACCTCACAACACCGCTCCCGGATGGGCTCGAACCACCAACCTTTTGGTTAACAGCCGAACGTGCTAACCATTGCGCCACGGAAGCCCAAAAATTAAATGGTCGTCAGGTATTGTGGAAAAACTTTGGCTTTCTACGTTACATTTGAGATCCCACAACAACGCTCCCGGGTGGGCTCGAACCACTTAGCTATTGGTTAACAGCTGAACGCGCTAACCATTGCGCCACGAAAGCCCAAAAATTAAATGCTCGTCAGGTATTGTGTAAAAACCTTGACTTTCTACGTCACATCTGAGACCTCACAACACCGCTCCCGGATGGGCTCGAACCACCAACCTATTGGTTAACAGCCGAACGCGCTAACCATTGAGCCACGGAAGCTCAGAAATTAAATGGTTGTCAGGTATTGTAGAAAAACTTTTGCTTTCTACGTTTCATTTGAGACCCCACAACACCTCTCCCGGGTGGGCTCTAACCACCAACCTTTCGATTAACAGCTGAACGCGCTAACAATTGCGCCACGGAAGCCCAAAAATTAAATGCTCGTCAGGTATTGTGTAAAAACCTTGACTTTTTACGTCACATCTGAGACCTCACAACACCGCTCCCGGATGGGCTCGAACCACCAACCTTTTGGTTAACAGCCGAACGTGCTAACCATTGCGCCACGGAAGCCCAAAAATTAAATGGTCGTCAGGTATTGTGGAAAAACTTTGGCTTTCTACGTTACATTTGAGATCCCACAACAACGCTCCCGGGTGGGCTCGAACCACCAACCTATTGGTTAACAGCTGAACGCGCTAACCATTGCGCCACGAAAGCCCAAAAATTAAATGCTCGTCAGGTATTGTGTAAAAACCTTGACTTTCTACGTCACATCTGAGACCTCACAACACCGCTCCTGGATGGGCTCGAACCACCAACCTATTGGTTAACAGCCGAACGCGCTAGCCATTGAGCCACGGAAGCTCAGAAATTAAATGGTCGTCAGGTATTGTAGAAAAACTTTTGCTTTCTACGTTTCATTTAAGACCCCACAACACCTCTCCCGGGTGGGCTCGAACCACCAACCTTTCGATTAACAGCTGAACGCGCTAACCATTGCGCCACGAAAGCCCAAAAATTAAATGCTCGTCAGGTATTGTGTAAAAACCTTGACTTTCTACGTCACATCTGAGACCTCACAACACCGCTCCCGGATGGGCTCGAACCACCAACCTATTGGTTAACAGCCGAACGCGCTAGCCATTGAGCCACGGAAGCTCAGAAATTAAATGGTCGTCAGGTATTGTAGAAAAACTTTTGCTTTCTACGTTTCATTTAAGACCCCACAACACCTCTCCCGGGTGGGCTCGAACCACCAACCTTTCGATTAACAGCTGAACGCGCTAACCATTGCGCCACGGAAGCCCAAAAATTAAATGCTCGTCAGGTATTGTGTAAAAACCTTGACTTTTTACGTCACATCTGAGACCTCACAACACCGCTCCCGGATGGGCTCGAACCACCAACCTATTGGTTAAATGCCGAACGCGCTAGCCATTGAGCCACGGAAGCTCAGAAATTAAATGGTCGTCAGGTATTGTAGAAAAACTTTTGCTTTCTACGTTTCATTTGAGACCCCACAACACCTCTCCCGGGTGGGCTCGAACCACCAACCTTTCGATTAACAGCTGAACGCGCTAACCATTGCGCCACGGAAGCCCAAAAATTAAATGCTCGTCAGGTATTGTGTAAAAACCTTGACTTTTTACGTCACATCTGAGACCTCACAACACCGCTCCAGGATGGGCTCGAACCACCAACCTTTTGGTTAACAGCCGAACGTGCTAACCATTGCGCCACGGAAGCCCAAAAATTAAACGGTCGTCAGGTATTGTGGAAAAACTTTGGCTTTCTACGTTACATTTGAGATCCCACAACACCGCTCCCGGATGGGCTCGAATCACCAACCTATTGGTTAACAGCCGAAAGCGCTAGCCATTGCGCCGCGAAAGCCCAAAAGTTAAATTCTCGTCAGGTATCGTGTAAAGACCTTTATAATTATCCGAACATTTGTGTCAAGGTCACAATATTTACATCCCCGTATCTCTGGTAGAACCAGAGTTACGAGCCTGCAAAGTTTATTTTCAAAAATCAAAAGTAACCTTCTTCACGGGTATAGTCTAATGCATTTCCTATGGACGGGTTGTTTGTTTACGTTTAGCTTAATTACTCGGCCCCTGTTTGTCGTAGCTCAATGTGTTTAGTATGGTTAGATGAAGGACAAATTGGACTATAACATATCCTAAGGACATCCCGGTATCTCTAGTAAACACAGAGTTATGGGCCTGCAAAGTATAGTCTAATGCATTTCCTATGGACGGGTTGTTTGTTTACGTTTAGCTTAATATCTCGGCCCCTGTTTGTCGTAACCCAAAGTTTTTAGTATGGTTAGAAGGGGGACAATTTGGACTATAACATATCCTAAGGACATCCCCGTATCTCTAGTAGACACAGAGTTATGGGCCTGCAAAATATAGTCTAATGCATTTCCTATGGAGGGGTTGTTTGTTTACGTTTAGCTTAATTTTTCGGCCCCTGTTTGTCGTAGCTCAATGTTTTTAGTATGGTTAGATGAAGGACAAATTGGACTATAACATATCCTAAGGACATCCCGGTATCTCTAGTAGACACAGAGTTATGGGCCTGCAAAGTATAGTCTAATGCATTTCCTATGGACGGGTGGTTTGTTTACGTTTAGCTTAATTACTCGGCCCCTGTTTGTCGTAGCTCAATGTTTTTAGTATGGTTAGATGGGGGACAAATTGGAATATAACATACTCAAAGGACATCGCCGTATCTACAGTAGAAACAGAGTTACGAGCCTGCAAAGTATAGTCTAATGCATTTTCTATGGAGGGGTTTGTTTGTTCACGTATTGCTTAATTACTTGACCCTGTTCTTTCGATTAAAAATAATAACATATCTTTAGTGTAGCGGTTATCGCATCCGCCTCACTCCCGGAAGGCCAAAGGTTCGAAACCGCGAAGTTTTTTTTTTGCTTGGAACATGCAAAGACCTTTATAATTATCCGAACATTTGTGTCAAGGTCACAATATTTACATCCCCGTATCTCTGGTAGAACCAGAGTTACGAGCCTGCAAAGTTTATTTTCAAAAATCAAAAGTAACCTTCTAACAATAAGTGAGACAAAAAATAAGTTGACGACGATATTGAGGTAGCCTCAAGTTTAAAGTATCCTTGTATGGGGAGCAAAGAGTACTATAACATATCCAAAGGAGATCCCAGTATCTCTTGTAGAACAAGAGTTATGAGCCTCCAAGGTTTAGTGCAAAAATCATAAGTAACATAATAAAAATAAGTGAGACGATACCAAAGTTGACGAACATTTTGCTTAATATCTCGGCCCCTGTTTGTCGTAGCTCAATTTTTTTAGTATGGTTAGATGGGCAACAATTTGGACTATATCACATCCTAAGGACATCACCGTATCTTTAGTAGACACAGAGTTATGGGCCTGCAAAGTATAGTCTAATGCATTTCCTATGGACGGGTTGTTTGTTTACGTTTAGCTTAATATCTCGGCCCCTGTTTGTCGTAACCCAAAGTTTTTAGTATGGTTAGAAGGGGGACAATTTGGACTATAACATATCCTAAGGACATCCCCGTATCTCTAGTAGACAAAGAGTTATGGGCCTGCAAAATATAGTCTAATGCATTTCCTATGGAGGGGTTGTTTGCTTACGTTTAGCTTAATTTTTCGGCCCCTGTTTGTCGTAGCTCAATGTTTTTAGTATGGTTAGATGGGGGACAAATTGGAATATAACATACTCAAAGGACATCGCCGTATCTACAGTAGAAACAGAGTTACGAGCCTGCAAAGTATAGTCTAATGCATTTTCTATGGAGGGGTTTGTTTGTTCACGTATTGCTTAATTACTTGACCCTGTTCTTTCGATAAAAAATAATAACATATCTTTAGTGTAGCGGTTATCGCATCCGCCTCACTCCCGGAAGGCCACAGGTTCGAAACCGCGAAGTTTTTTTTTTTTTGCTTGGAACATGCAAAGACCTTTATAATTATCCGAACATTTGTGTCAAGGTCACATTATTTACATCCCCGTATCTCTGGTAGAACCAGAGTTACGAGCCTGCAAAGTTTATTTTCAAAAATCAAAAGTAACCTTCTAACAATAAGTGAGACAAAAAATAAGTTGACGACGATATTGAGGTAGCCTCAAGTTTAAAGTATCCTTGTATGGGGAGCAAAGAGTACTATAACATATCCAAAGGAGATCCCAGTATCTCTTGTAGAACAAGAGTTATGAGCCTCCAAAGTTTAGTGCAAAAATCATAAGTAACATAATAAAAATAAGTGAGACGATACCAAAGTTGACGAACATTTTGCTTAATATCTCGGCCCCTGTTTGTCGTAGCTCAATGTTTTTAGTATGGTTAGATGGGGGACAAATTGGAATATAACATACTCAAAGGACATCGCCGTATCTACAGTAGAAACAGAGTTACGAGCCTGCAAAGTATAGTCTAATGCATTTTCTATGGAGGGGTTTGTTTGTTCACGTATTGCTTAATTACATGACCTTGTTCTTTCGATTAAAAATAATAACATATCTTTAGTGTAGCGGTTATCGCATCCGCCTCACTCCCGGAAGGCCACAGGTTCGAAACCGCGAAGTTTTTTTTTTTTGCTTGGAACATGCAAAGACCTTTATAATTATCCGAACATTTGTGTCAAGGTCACATTATTTACATCCCCGTATCTCTGGTAGAACCAGAGTTACGAGCCTGCAAAGTTCATTTTCAAAAATCAAAAGTAACCTTCTAACAATAAGTGAGACATAAATAAGTTGACGACGATATTGAGGTAGCCTCAAGTTTAAAGTATCCTTGTATGGGGAGCAAAGAGTACTATAACATATCCAAAGGAGATCCCAGTATCTCTTGTAGAACAAGAGTTATGAGCCTCCAAGGTTTAGTGCAAAAATCATAAGTAACATAATAAAAATAAGTGAGACGATACCAAAGTTGACGAACATTTTGCTTAATATCTCGGCCCCTGTTTGTCGTAGCTCAATTTTTTTAGTATGGTTAGATGGGCAACAATTTGGACTATATCACATCCTAAGGACATCACCGTATCTCTAGTAGACACAGAGTTATGGGCCTGCAAAATATAGTCTAATGCATTTCCTATGGACGGGTTGTTTGTTTACGTTTAGCTTAATATCTCGGCCCCTGTTTGTCGTAACCCAAAGTTTTTAGTATGGTTAGAAGGGGGACAATTTGGACTATAACATATCCTAAGGACATCCCCGTATCTCTAGTAGACAAAGAGTTATGGGCCTGCAAAATATAGTCTAATGCATTTCCTATGGAGGGGTTGTTTGCTTACGTTTAGCTTAATTTTTCGGCCCCTGTTTGTCGTAGCTCAATGTTTTTAGTATGGTTAGATGGGGGACAAATTGGAATATAACATACTCAAAGGACATCGCCGTATCTACAGTAGAAACAGAGTTACGAGCCTGCAAAGTATAGTCTAATGCATTTTCTATGGAGGGGTTTGTTTGTTCACGTATTGCTTAATTACTTGACCCTGTTCTTTCGATTAAAAATAATAACATATCTTTAGTGTAGCGGTTATCGCATCCGCCTCACTCCCGGAAGGCCACAGGTTCGAAACCGCGAAGTTTTTTTTTTTTTGCTTGGAACATGCAAAGACCTTTATAATTATCCGAACATTTGTGTCAAGGTCACATTATTTACATCCCCGTATCTCTGGTAGAACCAGAGTTACGAGCCTGCAAAGTTTATTTTCAAAAATCAAAAGTAACCTTCTAACAATAAGTGAGACAAAAAATAAGTTGACGACGATATTGAGGTAGCCTCAAGTTTAAAGTATCCTTGTATGGGGAGCAAAGAGTACTATAACATATCCAAAGGAGATCCCAGTATCTCTTGTAGAACAAGAGTTATGAGCCTCCAAAGTTTAGTGCAAAAATCATAAGTAACATAATAAAAATAAGTGAGACGATACCAAAGTTGACGAACATTTTGCTTAATATCTCGGCCCCTGTTTGTCGTAGCTCAATGTTTTTAGTATGGTTAGATGGGGGACAAATTGGAATATAACATACTCAAAGGACATCGCCGTATCTACAGTAGAAACAGAGTTACGAGCCTGCAAGGTATAGTCTAATGCATTTTCTATGGAGGGGTTTGTTTGTTCACGTATTGCTTAATTACATGACTTTGTTCTTTCGATTAAAAATAATAACATATCTTTAGTGTAGCGGTTATCGCATCCGCCTCACTCCCGGAAGGCCACAGGTTCGAAACCGCGAAGTTTTTTTTTTTGCTTGGAACATGCAAAGACCTTTATAATTATCCGAACATTTGTGTCAAGGTCACATTATTTACATCCCCGTATCTCTGGTAGAACCAGAGTTACGAGCCTGCAAAGTTTATTTTCAAAAATCAAAAGTAACCTTCTAACAATAAGTGAGACAAAAAATAAGTTGACGACGATATTGAGGTAGCCTCAAGTTTAAAGTATCCTTGTATGGGGAGCAAAGAGTACTATAACATATCCAAAGGAGATCCCAGTATCTCTTGTAGAACAAGAGTTATGAGCCTCCAAAGTTTAGTGCAAAAATCATAAGTAACATAATAAAAATAAGTGAGACGATACCAAAGTTGACGAACATTTTGCTTAATATCTCGGCCCCTGTTTGTCGTAGCTCAATGTTTTTAGTATGGTTAGATGGGGGACAAATTGGAATATAACATACTCAAAGGACATCGCCGTATCTACAGTAGAAACAGAGTTACGAGCCTGCAAGGTATAGTCTAATGCATTTTCTATGGAGGGGTTTGTTTGTTCACGTATTGCTTAATTACATGACCTTGTTCTTTCGATTAAAAATAATAACATATCTTTAGTGTAGCGGTTATCGCATCCGCCTCACTCCCGGAAGGCCACAGGTTCGAAACCGCGAAGTTTTTTTTTTTTGCTTGGAACATGCAAAGACCTTTATAATTATCCGAACATTTGTGTCAAGGTCACATTATTTACATCCCCGTATCTCTGGTAGAACCAGAGTTACGAGCCTGCAAAGTTCATTTTCAAAAATCAAAAGTAACCTTCTAACAATAAGTGAGACATAAATAAGTTGACGACGATATTGAGGTAGCCTCAAGTTTAAAGTATCCTTGTATGGGGAGCAAAGAGTACTATAACATATCCAAAGGAGATCCCAGTATCTCTTGTAGAACAAGAGTTATGAGCCTCCAAGGTTTAGTGCAAAAATCATAAGTAACATAATAAAAATAAGTGAGACGATACCAAAGTTGACGAACATTTTGCTTAATATCTCGGCCCCTGTTTGTCGTAGCTCAATTTTTTTAGTATGGTTAGATGGGCAACAATTTGGACTATATCACATCCTAAGGACATCACCGTATCTCTAGTAGACACAGAGTTATGGGCCTGCAAAGTATAGTCTAATGCATTTCCTATGGACGGGTTGTTTGTTTACGTTTAGCTTAATATCTCGGCCCCTGTTTGTCGTAACCCAAAGTTTTTAGTATGGTTAGAAGGGGGACAATTTGGACTATAACATATCCTAAGGACATCCCCGTATCTCTAGTAGACAAAGAGTTATGGGCCTGCAAAATATAGTCTAATGCATTTCCTATGGAGGGGTTGTTTGCTTACGTTTAGCTTAATTTTTCGGCCCCTGTTTGTCGTAGCTCAATGTTTTTAGTATGGTTAGATGGGGGACAAATTGGAATATAACATACTCAAAGGACATCGCCGTATCTACAGTAGAAACAGAGTTACGAGCCTGCAAAGTATAGTCTAATGCATTTTCTATGGAGGGGTTTGTTTGTTCACGTATTGCTTAATTACTTGACCCTGTTCTTTCGATTAAAAATAATAACATATCTTTAGTGTAGCGGTTATCGCATCCGCCTCACTCCCGGAAGGCCACAGGTTCGAAACCGCGAAGTTTTTTTTTTTTGCTTGGAACATGCAAAGACCTTTATAATTATCCGAACATTTGTGTCAAGGTCACACTATTTACATCCCCGTATCTCTGGTAGAACCAGAGTTACGAGCCTGCAAAGTTTATTTTCAAAAATCAAAAGTAACCTTCTAACAATAAGTGAGACAAAAAATAAGTTAACGACGATATTGAGGTAGCCTCAAGTTTAAAGTATCCTTGTATGGGGAGCAAAGAGTACTATAACATATCCAAAGGAGATCCCAGTATCTCTTGTAGAACAAGAGTTATGAGCCTCCAAAGTTTAGTGCAAAAATCATAAGTAACATAATAAAAATAAGTGAGACGATACCAAAGTTGACGAACATTTTGCTTAATATCTCGGCCCCTGTTTGTCGTAGCTCAATGTTTTTAGTATGGTTAGATGGGGGACAAATTGGAATATAACATACTCAAAGGACATCGCCGTATCTACAGTAGAAACAGAGTTACGAGCCTGCAAGGTATAGTCTAATGCATTTTCTATGGAGGGGTTTGTTTGTTCACGTATTGCTTAATTACATGACTTTGTTCTTTCGATTAAAAATAATAACATATCTTTAGTGTAGCGGTTATCGCATCCGCCTCACTCCCGGAAGGCCACAGGTTCGAAACCGCGAAGTTTTTTTTTTTTGCTTGGAACATGCAAAGACCTTTATAATTATCCGAACATTTGTGTCAAGGTCACATTATTTACATCCCCGTATCTCTGGTAGAACCAGAGTTACGAGCCTGCAAAGTTTATTTTCAAAAATCAAAAGTAACCTTCTAACAATAAGTGAGACAAAAAATAAGTTGACGACGATATTGAGGTAGCCTCAATTTTAAAGTATCCTTGTATGGGGAGCAAAGAGTACTATAACATATCCAAAGGAGATCCCAGTATCTCTTGTAGAACAAGAGTTATGAGCCTCCAAAGTTTAGTGCAAAAATCATAAGTAACATAATAAAAATAAGTGAGACGATACCAAAGTTGACGAACATTTTGCTTAATATCTCGGCCCCTGTTTGTCGTAGCTCAATGTTTTTAGTATGGTTAGATGGGGGACAAATTGGAATATAACATACTCAAAGGACATCGCCGTATCTACAGTAGAAACAGAGTTACGAGCCTGCAAGGTATAGTCTAATGCATTTTCTATGGAGGGGTTTGTTTGTTCACGTATTGCTTAATTACATGACCTTGTTCTTTCGATTAAAAATAATAACATATCTTTAGTGTAGCGGTTATCGCATCCGCCTCACTCCCGGAAGGCCACAGGTTCGAAACCGCGAAGTTTTTTTTTTTGCTTGGAACATGCAAAGACCTTTATAATTATCCGAACATTTGTGTCAAGGTCACATTATTTACATCCCCGTATCTCTGGTAGAACCAGAGTTACGAGCCTGCAAAGTTCATTTTCAAAAATCAAAAGTAACCTTCTAACAATAAGTGAGACATAAATAAGTTGACGACGATATTGAGGTAGCCTCAAGTTTAAAGTATCCTTGTATGGGGAGCAAAGAGTACTATAACATATCCAAAGGAGATCCCAGTATCTCTTGTAGAACAAGAGTTATGAGCCTCCAAGGTTTAGTGCAAAAATCATAAGTAACATAATAAAAATAAGTGAGACGATACCAAAGTTGACGAACATTTTGCTTAATATCTCGGCCCCTGTTTGTCGTAGCTCAATTTTTTTAGTATGGTTAGATGGGCAACAATATGGACTATATCACATCCTAAGGACATCACCGTATCTCTAGTAGACACAGAGTTATGGGCCTGCAAAGTATAGTCTAATGCATTTCCTATGGACGGGTTGTTTGTTTACGTTTAGCTTAATATCTCGGCCCCTGTTTGTCGTAACCCAAAGTTTTTAGTATGGTTAGAAGGGGGACAATTTGGACTATAACATATCCTAAGGACATCCCCGTATCTCTAGTAGACAAAGAGTTATGGGCCTGCAAAATATAGTCTAATGCATTTCCTATGGAGGGGTTGTTTGCTTACGTTTAGCTTAATTTTTCGGCCCCTGTTTGTCGTAGCTCAATGTTTTTAGTATGGTTAGATGGGGGACAAATTGGAATATAACATACTCAAAGGACATCGCCGTATCTACAGTAGAAACAGAGTTACGAGCCTGCAAAGTATAGTCTAATGCATTTTCTATGGAGGGGTTTGTTTGTTCACGTATTGCTTAATTACTTGACCCTGTTCTTTCGATTAAAAATAATAACATATCTTTAGTGTAGCGGTTATCGCATCCGCCTCACTCCCGGAAGGCCACAGGTTCGAAACCGCGAAGTTTTTTTTTTTTGCTTGGAACATGCAAAGACCTTTATAATTATCCGAACATTTGTGTCAAGGTCACATTATTTACATCCCCGTATCTCTGGTAGAACCAGAGTTACGAGCCTGCAAAGTTTATTTTCAAAAATCAAAAGTAACCTTCTAACAATAAGTGAGACAAAAAATAAGTTAACGACGATATTGAGGTAGCCTCAAGTTTAAAGTATCCTTGTATGGGGAGCAAAGAGTACTATAACATATCCAAAGGAGATCCCAGTATCTCTTGTAGAACAACAGTTATGAGCCTCCAAAGTTTAGTGCAAAAATCATAAGTAACATAATAAAAATAAGTGAGACGATACCAAAGTTGACGAACATTTTGCTTAATATCTCGGCCCCTGTTTGTCGTAGCTCAATGTTTTTAGTATGGTTAGATGGGGGACAAATTGGACTATAACATACTCAAAGGACATCCCCGTATCTCCAGTGGAAACAGAGTTACGAGCCTGCAAAATATAGTCTAACTCATTTCCTAAGGAGGGGGTTTGTTTCTTTACGTTTTGCTTAAGTACTCGGCCCCTGTTTGTCATAGCCCAAAGTTTTTAGTATGGTTAGATGAAGGACAATTTGGACTATAACATATCCTAAGGACATCCCCGTATCTCTAGTAGACACAGAGTTATGGGCCTGCAAAGCATAGTCTAATGCATTTCCTTTGGACGGGTTGTTTGTTTACGTTTAGCTTAATTACTCGGCCCCTGTTGGTCGTAGCTCAATGTTTTTAGTATGGTTAGATGGGGGACAAATTGGACTATAACAAACTCAAAGGACATCCCCGTATCTCCAGTGTAAACAGAGTTACGAGCCTGCAAAATATAGTCTAACTCATTTCCTAAGGAGGGGGTTTGTTTCTTTACGTTTTGCTTAAGTACTCGGCCCCTGTTTGTCATAGCCCAAAGTTTTTAGTATGGTTAGATGAAGGACAATTTGGACTATAGCATATCCTAAGGACATCCCCGTATCTGTAGTAGACACAGAGTTATGGGCCTGCAAAGCATAGTCTAATGCATTTCCTTTGGACGGGTTGTTTGTTTACGTTTAGCTTAATTACTCGGCCCCTGTTGGTCGTAGCTCAATGTTTTTAGTATGGTTAGATGGGGGACAAATTGGACTATAACATACTCAAAGGACATCCCCGTATCTCCAGTGGAAACAGAGTTACGAGCCTGCAAAATATAGTCTAACTCATTTCCTATGGAGGGGGTTTGTTTCTTTACGTTTTGCTTAAGTACTCGGCCCCTGTTTGTCATAGCCCAAAGTTTTTAGTATGGTTAGATGAACGGCAATTTGTTCTATAACATATCCTAAGGACATCCCCGTATCTCTAGTAGACACAGAGTTATGGGCCTGCAAAGCATAGTCTAATGCATTTCCTTTGGACGGGTTGTTTGTTCACGTTTAGCTTTATTACTCGGCATCTGTTTGTCGTAGCTCAATGTTTTTAGTATGGTTAGATGAGGAACAAATTGGAATATAACATACTCAAAGGACATCGCCGTATCTACAGTAGAAACAGAGTTACGAGCCTGCAAAATATAGTCTAATGCATTTTCTATGGAGGGGTTTGTTTGTTCACGTATTGCTTAATTACTTGACCTTGTTCTTTCGATTAAAAATAATAACATATCTTTAGTGTAGCGGTTATCGCATCCGCCTCACTCCCGGAAGGCCACAGGTTCGAAACCGCGAAGTTTTTTTTTTTTTGCTTGGAACATGCAAAGACCTTTATAATTATCCGAACATTTGTGTCAAGGTCACATTATTTACATCCCCGTATCTCTGGTAGAACCAGAGTTACGAGCCTGCAAAGTTCATTTTCAAAAATCAAAAGTAACCTTCTAACAATAAGTGAGACAAAAAATAAGTTGACGACGATATTGAGGTAGCCTCAAGTTTAAAGTATCTTTGTATGGGGAGCAAAGAGTACTATAACATATCCAAAGGAGATCCCAGTATCTCTTGTAGAACAAGAGTTATGAGCCTCCAAAGTTTAGTGCAAAAATCATAAGTAACATAATAAAAATAAGTGAGACGATACCAAAGTTGACGAACATTTTGCTTAATATCTCGGCCCCTGTTTGTCGTAGCTCAATGTTTTTAGTATGGTTAGATGGGGGACAATTTGGACTATATCTCCAGTGGAAACAGAGTTACGAGCCTGCAAAATATAGTCTAACTCATTTCCTAAGGAGGGGGTTTGTTTCTTTACGTTTTGCTTAAGTACTCGGCCCCTGTTTGTCATAGCCCAAAGTTTTTAGTATGGTTAGATGAAGGACAATTTGGACTATAACATATCCTAAGGACATCCCGGTATCTCTAGTAGACACAGAGTAATGGGCCTGCAAATTATAGTCTAATGCATTTCCTATGGACGGGTTGTTTGTTTACGTTTAGCTTAATTACTCGGCCCCTGTTTTTCGTAGCTCAATGTTTTTAGTATGGTTAGATGGGGGACAAATTGGACTATAACAACCTCAAAGGACATCCCCGTATCTCCAGTGTTAACAGAGTTACGAGCCTGCAAAATATAGTCTAACTCATTTCCTATGGAGGGGGTTTGTTTCTTTACGTTTTGCTTAAGTACTCGGCCCCTGTTTGTCATAGCCCAAAGTTTTTAGTATGGTTAGATGAACGGCAATTTGGTCTATAACATATCCTAAGGACATCCCCGTATCTCTAGTAGACACAGAGTTATGGGCCTGCAAAGCATAGTCTAATGCATTTCCTTTGGACGGGTTGTTTGTTCACGTTTAGCTTTATTACTCGGCATCTGTTTGTCGTAGCTCAATGTTTTTAGTATGGTTAGATGAGGAACAAATTGGAATATAACATACTCAAAGGACATCGCCGTATCTACAGTAGAAACAGAGTTACGAGCCTGCAAAGTATAGTCTAATGCATTTTCTATGGAGGGGTTTGTTTGTTCACGTATTGCTTAATTACTTGACCTTGTTCTTTCGATTAAAAATAATAACATATCTTTAGTGTAGCGGTTATCGCATCCGCCTCACTCCCGGAAGGCCACAGGTTCGAAACCGCGAAGTTTTTTTTTTTGCTTGGAACATGCAAAGACCTTTATAATTATCCGAACATTTGTGTCAAGGTCACATTATTTACATCCCCGTATCTCTGGTAGAACCAGAGTTACGAGCCTGCAAAGTTCAATTTCAAAAATCAAAAGTAACCTTCTAACGATAAGTGAGACAAAAAATAAGTTGACGACGATATTGAGGTAGCCTCAAGTTTAAAGTATCTTTGTATGGGGAGCAAAGAGTACTATAACATATCCAAAGGAGATCCCAGTATCTCTTGTAGAACAAGAGTTATGAGCCTCCAAATTTTAGTGCAAAAATCATAAGTAACATAATAAAAATAAGTGAGACGATACCAAAGTTGACGAACATTTTGCTTAATATCTCGGCCCCTGTTTGTCGTAGCTCAATGTTTTTAGTATGGTTAGATGGGGGACAAATTGGACTATAACATACTCAAAGGACATCCCCGTATCTCCAGTGGAAACAGAGTTACGAGCCTGCAAAATATAGTCTAACTCATTTCCTAAGGAGGGGGTTTGTTTCTTTACGTTTTGCTTAAGTACTCGGCCCCTGTTTGTCATAGCCCAAAGTTTTTAGTATGGTTAGATGAAGGAGAATTTGGACTATAACATATCCTAAGGACATCCCCGTATCTCTAGTAGACACAGAGTTATGGGCCTGCAAAGCATAGTCTAATGCATTTCCTTTGGACGGGTTGTTTGTTTACGTTTAGCTTAATTACTCGGCCCCTGTTGGTCGTAGCTCAATGTTTTTAGTATGGTTAGATGGGGGACAAATTGGACTATAACAAACTCAAAGGACATCCCCGTATCTCCAGTGTAAACAGAGTTACGAGCCTGCAAAATATAGTCTAACTCATTTCCTAAGGAGGGGGTTTGTTTCTTTACGTTTTGCTTAAGTACTCGGCCCCTGTTTGTCATAGCCCAAAGTTTTTAGTATGGTTAGATGAAGGACAATTTGGACTATAGCATATCCTAAGGACATCCCCGTATCTGTAGTAGACACAGAGTTATGGGCCTGCAAAGCATAGTCTAATGCATTTCCTTTGGACGGGTTGTTTGTTTACGTTTAGCTTAATTACTCGGCCCCTGTTGGTCGTAGCTCAATGTTTTTAGTATGGTTAGATGGGGGACAAATTGGACTATAACATACTCAAAGGACATCCCCGTATCTCCAGTGGAAACAGAGTTACGAGCCTGCAAAATATAGTCTAACTCATTTCCTATGGAGGGGGTTTGTTTCTTTACGTTTTGCTTAAGTACTCGGCCCCTGTTTGTCATAGCCCAAAGTTTTTAGTATGGTTAGATGAACGGCAATTTGGTCTATAACATATCCTAAGGACATCCCCGTATCTCTAGTAGACACAGAGTTATGGGCCTGCAAAGCATAGTCTAATGCATTTCCTTTGGACGGGTTGTTTGTTCACGTTTAGCTTTATTACTCGGCATCTGTTTGTCGTAGCTCAATGTTTTTAGTATGGTTAGATGAGGAACAAATTGGAATATAACATACTCAAAGGACATCGCCGTATCTACAGTAGAAACAGAGTTACGAGCCTGCAAAATATAGTCTAATGCATTTTCTATGGAGGGGTTTGTTTGTTCACGTATTGCTTAATTACTTGACCTTGTTCTTTCGATTAAAAATAATAACATATCTTTAGTGTAGCGGTTATCGCATCCGCCTCACTCCCGGAAGGCCACAGGTTCGAAACCGCGAAGTTTTTTTTTTTTTTGCTTGGAACATGCAAAGACCTTTATAATTATCCGAACATTTGTGTCAAGGTCACATTATTTACATCCCCGTATCTCTGGTAGAACCAGAGTTACGAGCCTGCAAAGTTCATTTTCAAAAATCAAAAGTAACCTTCTAACAATAAGTGAGACAAAAAATAAGTTGACGACGATATTGAGGTAGCCTCAAGTTTAAAGTATCTTTGTATGGGGAGCAAAGAGTACTATAACATATCCAAAGGAGATCCCAGTATCTCTTGTAGAACAAGAGTTATGAGCCTCCAAAGTTTAGTGCAAAAATCATAAGTAACATAATAAAAATAAGTGAGACGATACCAAAGTTGACGAACATTTTGCTTAATATCTCGGCCCCTGTTTGTCGTAGCTCAATGTTTTTAGTATGGTTAGATGGGGGACAATTTGGACTATATCTCCAGTGGAAACAGAGTTACGAGCCTGCAAAATATAGTCTAACTCATTTCCTAAGGAGGGGGTTTGTTTCTTTACGTTTTGCTTAAGTACTCGGCCCCTGTTTGTCATAGCCCAAAGTTTTTAGTATGGTTAGATGAAGGACAATTTGGACTATAGCATATCCTAAGGACATCCCCGTATCTCTAGTAGACACAGAGTTATGGGCCTGCAAAGCATAGTCTAATGCATTTCCTTTGGACGGGTTGTTTGTTTACGTTTAGCTTAATTACTCGGCCCCTGTTGGTCGTAGCTCAATGTTTTTAGTATGGTTAGATGGGGGACAAATTGGACTATAACATACTCAAAGGACATCCCCGTATCTCCAGTGGAAACAGAGTTACGAGCCTGCAAAATATAGTCTAACTCATTTCCTATGGAGGGGGTTTGTTTCTTTACGTTTTGCTTAAGTACTCGGCCCCTGTTTGTCATAGCCCAAAGTTTTTAGTATGGTTAGATGAACGGCAATTTGGTCTATAACATATCCTAAGGACATCCCCGTATCTCTAGTAGACACAGAGTTATGGGCCTGCAAAGCATAGTCTAATGCATTTCCTTTGGACGGGTTGTTTGTTCACGTTTAGCTTTATTACTCGGCATCTGTTTGTCGTAGCTCAATGTTTTTAGTATGGTTAGATGAGGAACAAATTGGAATATAACATACTCAAAGGACATCGCCGTATCTACAGTAGAAACAGAGTTACGAGCCTGCAAAATATAGTCTAATGCATTTTCTATGGAGGGGTTTGTTTGTTCACGTATTGCTTAATTACTTGACCTTGTTCTTTCGATTAAAAATAATAACATATCTTTAGTGTAGCGGTTATCGCATCCGCCTCACTCCCGGAAGGCCACAGGTTCGAAACCGCGAAGTTTTTTTTTTTTTTGCTTGGAACATGCAAAGACCTTTATAATTATCCGAACATTTGTGTCAAGGTCACATTATTTACATCCCCGTATCTCTGGTAGAACCAGAGTTACGAGCCTGCAAAGTTCATTTTCAAAAATCAAAAGTAACCTTCTAACAATAAGTGAGACAAAAAATAAGTTGACGACGATATTGAGGTAGCCTCAAGTTTAAAGTATCTTTGTATGGGGAGCAAAGAGTACTATAACATATCCAAAGGAGATCCCAGTATCTCTTGTAGAACAAGAGTTATGAGCCTCCAAAGTTTAGTGCAAAAATCATAAGTAACATAATAAAAATAAGTGAGACGATACCAAAGTTGACGAACATTTTGCTTAATATCTCGGCCCCTGTTTGTCGTAGCTCAATGTTTTTAGTATGGTTAGATGGGGGACAATTTGGACTATATCTCCAGTGGAAACAGAGTTACGAGCCTGCAAAATATAGTCTAACTCATTTCCTAAGGAGGGGGTTTGTTTCTTTACGTTTTGCTTAAGTACTCGGCCCCTGTTTGTCATAGCCCAAAGTTTTTAGTATGGTTAGATGAAGGACAATTTGGACTATAACATATCCTAAGGACATCCCGGTATCTCTAGTAGACACAGAGTAATGGGCCTGCAAAGTATAGTCTAATGCATTTCCTATGGACGGGTTGTTTGTTTACGTTTAGCTTAATTACTCGGCCCCTGTTTTTCGTAGCTCAATGTTTTTAGTATGGTTAGATGGGGGACAAATTGGACTATAACAAACTCAAAGGACATCCCCGTATCTCCAGTGTTAACAGAGTTACGAGCCTGCAAAATATAGTCTAACTCATTTCCTATGGAGGGGGTTTGTTTCTTTACGTTTTGCTTAAGTACTCGGCCCCTGTTTGTCATAGCCCAAAGTTTTTAGTATGGTTAGATGAACGGCAATTTGGTCTATAACATATCCTAAGGACATCCCCGTATCTCTAGTAGACACAGAGTTATGGGCCTGCAAAGCATAGTCTAATGCATTTCCTTTGGACGGGTTGTTTGTTCACGTTTAGCTTTATTACTCGGCATCTGTTTGTCGTAGCTCAATGTTTTTAGTATGGTTAGATGAGGAACAAATTGGAATATAACATACTCAAAGGACATCGCCGTATCTACAGTAGAAACAGAGTTACGAGCCTGCAAAATATAGTCTAATGCATTTTCTATGGAGGGGTTTGTTTGTTCACGTATTGCTTAATTACTTGACCTTGTTCTTTCGATTAAAAATAATAACATATCTTTAGTGTAGCGGTTATCGCATCCGCCTCACTCCCGGAAGGCCACAGGTTCGAAACCGCGAAGTTTTTTTTTTTTTTGCTTGGAACATGCAAAGACCTTTATAATTATCCGAACATTTGTGTCAAGGTCACATTATTTACATCCCCGTATCTCTGGTAGAACCAGAGTTACGAGCCTGCAAAGTTCATTTTCAAAAATCAAAAGTAACCTTCTAACAATAAGTGAGACAAAAAATAAGTTGACGACGATATTGAGGTAGCCTCAAGTTTAAAGTATCTTTGTATGGGGAGCAAAGAGTACTATAACATATCCAAAGGAGATCCCAGTATCTCTTGTAGAACAAGAGTTATGAGCCTCCAAAGTTTAGTGCAAAAATCATAAGTAACATAATAAAAATAAGTGAGACGATACCAAAGTTGACGAACATTTTGCTTAATATCTCGGCCCCTGTTTGTCGTAGCTCAATGTTTTTAGTATGGTTAGATGGGGGACAATTTGGACTATATCTCCAGTGGAAACAGAGTTACGAGCCTGCAAAATATAGTCTAACTCATTTCCTAAGGAGGGGGTTTGTTTCTTTACGTTTTGCTTAAGTACTCGGCCCCTGTTTGTCATAGCCCAAATTTTTTAGTATGGTTAGATGAAGGACAATTTGGACTATAACATATCCTAAGGACATCCCGGTATCTCTAGTAGACACAGAGTAATGGGCCTGCAAAGTATAGTCTAATGCATTTCCTATGGACGGGTTGTTTGTTTACGTTTAGCTTAATTACTCGGCCCCTGTTTTTCGTAGCTCAATGTTTTTAGTATGGTTAGATGGGGGACAAATTGGACTATAACAAACTCAAAGGACATCCCCGTATCTCCAGTGTTAACAGAGTTACGAGCCTGCAAAATATAGTCTAACTCATTTCCTATGGAGGGGGTTTGTTTCTTTACGTTTTGCTTAAGTACTCGGCCCCTGTTTGTCATAGCCCAAAGTTTTTAGTATGGTTAGATGAACGGCAATTTGGTCTATAACATATCCTAAGGACATCCCCGTATCTCTAGTAGACACAGAGTTATGGGCCTGCAAAGCATAGTCTAATGCATTTCCTTTGGACGGGTTGTTTGTTCACGTTTAGCTTTATTACTCGGCATCTGTTTGTCGTAGCTCAATGTTTTTAGTATGGTTAGATGAGGAACAAATTGGAATATAACATACTCAAAGGACATCGCCGTATCTACAGTAGAAACAGAGTTACGAGCCTGCAAAGTATAGTCTAATGCATTTTCTATGGAGGGGTTTGTTTGTTCACGTATTGCTTAATTACTTGACCTTGTTCTTTCGATTAAAAATAATAACATATCTTTAGTGTAGCGGTTATCGCATCCGCCTCACTCCCGGAAGGCCACAGGTTCGAAACCGCGAAGTTTTTTTTTTTGCTTGGAACATGCAAAGACCTTTATAATTATCCGAACATTTGTGTCAAGGTCACATTATTTACATCCCCGTATCTCTGGTAGAACCAGAGTTACGAGCCTGCAAAGTTCAATTTCAAAAATCAAAAGTAACCTTCTAACGATAAGTGAGACAAAAAATAAGTTGACGACGATATTGAGGTAGCCTCAAGTTTAAAGTATCTTTGTATGGGGAGCAAAGAGTACTATAACATATCCAAAGGAGATCCCAGTATCTCTTGTAGAACAAGAGTTATGAGCCTCCAAATTTTAGTGCAAAAATCATAAGTAACATAATAAAAATAAGTGAGACGATACCAAAGTTGACGAACATTTTGCTTAATATCTCGGCCCCTGTTTGTCGTAGCTCAATGTTGTTAGTATGGTTAGATGGGGGACAATTTGGACTATATCTCCAGTGGAAACAGAGTTACGAGCCTGCAAAATATAGTCTAACTCATTTCCTAAGGAGGGGGTTTGTTTCTTTACGTTTTGCTTAAGTACTCGGCCCCTGTTTGTCATAGCCCAAAGTTTTTAGTATGGTTAGATGAAGGACAATTTGGACTATAACATATCCTAAGGACATCCCCGTATCTCTAGTAGACACAGAGTTATGGGCCTGCAAAGCATAGTCTAATGCATTTCCTTTGGACGGGTTGTTTGTTTACGTTTAGCTTAATTACTCGGCCCCTGTTGGTCGTAGCTCAATGTTTTTAGTATGGTTAGATGGGGGACAAATTGGACTATAACAAACTCAAAGGAAATCCCCGTATCTCCAGTGTAAACAGAGTTACGAGCCTGCAAAATATAGTCTAACTCATTTCCTATGGAGGGGGTTTGTTTCTTTACGTTTTGCTTAAGTACTCGGCCCCTGTTTGTCATAGCCCAAAGTTTTTAGTATGGTTAGATGAACGGCAATTTGGTCTATAACATATCCTAAGGACATCCCCGTATCTCTAGTAGACACAGAGTTATGGGCCTGCAAAGCATAGTCTAATGCATTTCCTTTGGACGGGTTGTTTGTTCACGTTTAGCTTAATTTCTCGGCATCTGTTTGTTGTAGCTCAATGTTTTTAGTATGGTTAGATGAAGGACAATTTGGACTATAACATATCCCAAGGACATCCCGGTATCTCTAGTAGACACAGAGTTATGGGCCTGCAAAGTATAGTCTAATGCATTTCCTATGGACGGGTTGTTTGTTTACGTTTAGCTTAATTACTCGGCCCCTGTTTTTCGTAGCTCAATGTTTTTAGTATGGTTAGATGGGGGACAAATTGGACTATAACATACTCAAAGGACATCCCCGTATCTCCAGTGGAAACAGAGTTACGAGCCTGCAAAATATAGTCTAACTCATTTCCTAAGGAGGGGGTTTGTTTCTTTACGTTTTGCTTAAGTACTCGGCCCCTGTTTGTCATAGCCCAAAGTTTTTAGTATGGTTAGATGAAGGACAATTTGGACTATAACATATCCTAAGGACATCCCCGTATCTCTAGTAGACACAGAGTTATGGGCCTGCAAAGCATAGTCTAATGCATTTCCTTTGGACGGGTTGTTTGTTTACGTTTAGCTTAATTACTCGGCCCCTGTTGGTCGTAGCTCAATGTGTTTAGTATGGTTAGATGGGGGACAAATTGGACTATAACAAACTCAAAGGAAATCCCCGTATCTCCAGTGTAAACAGAGTTACGAGCCTGCAAAATATAGTCTAACTCATTTCCTATGGAGGGGGTTTGTTTCTTTACGTTTTGCTTAAGTACTCGGCCCCTGTTTGTCATAGCCCAAAGTTTTTAGTATGGTTAGATGAACGGCAATTTGGTCTATAACATATCCTAAGGACATCCCCGTATCTCTAGTAGACACAGAGTTATGGGCCTGCAAAGCATAGTCTAATGCATTTCCTTTGGACGGGTTGTTTGTTCACGTTTAGCTTAATTTCTCGGCATCTGTTTGTTGTAGCTCAATGTTTTTAGTATGGTTAGATGAGGAACAAATTGGACTATAACATATCCTAAGGACATCCCGGTATCTCTAGTAGACACAGAGTTATGGGCCTGCAAAATATAGTCTAATGCATTTCCTATGGACGGGTTGTTTGTTTACGTTTAGCTTAATTACTCGGCCCCTGTTTTTCGTAGCTCAATGTTTTTAGTATGGTTAGATGGGGGACGAATTGGACTATAACATACTCAAAGGACATCTCCGTATCTCCAGTGGAAACAGAGTTACGAGCCTGCAAATTATAGTCTAACTCATTTCCTAAGGAGGGGGTTTGTTTCTTTACGTTTTGCTTAAGTACTCGGCCCCTGTTTGTCATAACCCAAAGTTTTTAGTATGGTTAGATGAAGGACAATTTGGACTATAACATATCCTAAGGACATCCCCGTATCTCTAGTAGACACAGAGTTATGGGCCTGCAAAGCATAGTCTAATGCATTTCCTTTGGACGGGTTGTTTGTTTACGTTTAGCTTAATTACTCGGCCCCTGTTTGTCGTAGCTCAATGTTTTTAGTATGGTTAGATGGGGGACAATTTGGACTATATCTCCAGTGGAAACAGAGTTACGAGCCTGCAAAATATAGTCTAACTCATTTCCTAAGGACGGGGTTTGTTTCTTTACGTTTTGCTTAAGTACTCGGCCCCTGTTTGTCATAGCCCAAAGTTTTTAGTATGGTTAGATGAAGGACAATTTGGACTATAACATATCCCAAGGACATCCCGGTATCTCTAGTAGACACAGAGTTATGGGCCTGCAAAGTATAGTCTAATGCATTTCCTATGGACGGGTTGTTTGTTTACGTTTAGCTTAATTACTCGGCCCCTGTTTTTCGTAGCTCAATGTTTTTAGTATGGTTAGATGGGGGACAAATTGGACTATAACATACTCAAAGGACATCCCCGTATCTCCAGTGGAAACAGAGTTACGAGCCTGCAAAATATAGTCTAACTCATTTCCTATGGAGGGGGTTTGTTTCTTTACGTTTTGCTTAAGTACTCGGCCCCTGTTTGTCATAGCCCAAAGTTTTTAGTATGGTTAGATGAACGGCAATTTGGTCTATAACATATCCTAAGGACATCCCCGTATCTCTAGTAGACACAGAGTTATGGGCCTGCAAAGCATAGTCTAATGCATTTCCTTTGGACGGGTTGTTTGTTCACGTTTAGCTTAATTTCTCGGCATCTGTTTGTTGTAGCTCAATGTTTTTAGTATGGTTAGATGAGGAACAAATTGGACTATAACATATCCTAAGGACATCCCGGTATCTCTAGTAGACACAGAGTTATGGGCCTGCAAAGTATAGTCTAATGCATTTCCTATGGACGGGTTGTTTGTTTACGTTTAGCTTAATTACTCGGCCCCTGTTTTTCGTAGCTCAATGTTTTTAGTATGGTTAGATGGGGGACAAATTGGACTATAACATACTCAAAGGACATCCCCGTATCTCCAGTGGAAACAGAGTTACGAGCCTGCAAAATATAGTCTAACTCATTTCCTAAGGAGGGGGTTTGTTTCTTTACGTTTTGCTTAAGTACTCGGCCCCTGTTTGTCATAGCCCAAAGTTTTTAGTATGGTTAGATGAAGGACAATTTGGACTATAACATATCCTAAGGACATCCCCGTATCTCTAGTAGACACAGAGTTATGGGCCTGCAAAGCATAGTCTAATGCATTTCCTTTGGACGGGTTGTTTGTTTACGTTTAGCTTAATTACTCGGCCCCTGTTGGTCGTAGCTCAATGTGTTTAGTATGGTTAGATGGGGGACAAATTGGACTATAACAAACTCAAAGGAAATCCCCGTATCTCCAGTGTAAACAGAGTTACGAGCCTGCAAAATATAGTCTAACTCATTTCCTATGGAGGGGGTTTGTTTCTTTACGTTTTGCTTAAGTACTCGGCCCCTGTTTGTCATAGCCCAAAGTTTTTAGTATGGTTAGATGAACGGCAATTTGGTCTATAACATATCCTAAGGACATCCCCGTATCTCTAGTAGACACAGAGTTATGGGCCTGCAAAGCATAGTCTAATGCATTTCCTTTGGACGGGTTGTTTGTTCACGTTTAGCTTAATTTCTCGGCATCTGTTTGTTGTAGCTCAATGTTTTTAGTATGGTTAGATGAGGAACAAATTGGACTATAACATATCCTAAGGACATCCCGGTATCTCTAGTAGACACAGAGTTATGGGCCTGCAAAGTATAGTCTAATGCATTTCCTATGGACGGGTTGTTTGTTTACGTTTAGCTTAATTACTCGGCCCCTGTTTTTCGTAGCTCAATGTTTTTAGTATGGTTAGATGGGGGACGAATTGGACTATAACATACTCAAAGGACATCTCCGTATCTCCAGTGGAAACAGAGTTACGAGCCTGCAAATTATAGTCTAACTCATTTCCTAAGGAGGGGGTTTGTTTCTTTACGTTTTGCTTAAGTACTCGGCCCCTGTTTGTCATAACCCAAAGTTTTTAGTATGGTTAGATGAAGGACAATTTGGACTATAACATATCCTAAGGACATCCCCGTATCTCTAGTAGACACAGAGTTATGGGCCTGCAAAGCATAGTCTAATGCATTTCCTTTGGACGGGTTGTTTGTTTACGTTTAGCTTAATTACTCGGCCCCTGTTTGTCGTAGCTCAATGTTTTTAGTATGGTTAGATGGGGGACAATTTGGACTATATCTCCAGTGGAAACAGAGTTACGAGCCTGCAAAATATAGTCTAACTCATTTCCTAAGGACGGGGTTTGTTTCTTTACGTTTTGCTTAAGTACTCGGCCCCTGTTTGTCATAGCCCAAAGTTTTTAGTATGGTTAGATGAAGGACAATTTGGACTATAACATATCCCAAGGACATCCCGGTATCTCTAGTAGACACAGAGTTATGGGCCTGCAAAGTATAGTCTAATGCATTTCCTATGGACGGGTTGTTTGTTTACGTTTAGCTTAATTACTCGGCCCCTGTTTTTCGTAGCTCAATGTTTTTAGTATGGTTAGATGGGGGACAAATTGGACTATAACATACTCAAAGGACATCCCCGTATCTCCAGTGGAAACAGAGTTACGAGCCTGCAAAATATAGTCTAACTCATTTCCTATGGAGGGGGTTTGTTTCTTTACGTTTTGCTTAAGTACTCGGCCCCTGTTTGTCATAGCCCAAAGTTTTTAGTATGGTTAGATGAACGGCAATTTGGTCTATAACATATCCTAAGGACATCCCCGTATCTCTAGTAGACACAGAGTTATGGGCCTGCAAAGCATAGTCTAATGCATTTCCTTTGGACGGGTTGTTTGTTCACGTTTAGCTTAATTTCTCGGCATCTGTTTGTTGTAGCTCAATGTTTTTAGTATGGTTAGATGAGGAACAAATTGGACTATAACATATCCTAAGGACATCCCGGTATCTCTAGTAGACACAGAGTTATGGGCCTGCAAAGTATAGTCTAATGCATTTCCTATGGACGGGTTGTTTGTTTACGTTTAGCTTAATTACTCGGCCCCTGTTTTTCGTAGCTCAATGTTTTTAGTATGGTTAGATGGGGGACGAATTGGACTATAACATACTCAAAGGACATCTCCGTATCTCCAGTGGAAACAGAGTTACGAGCCTGCAAAATATAGTCTAACTCATTTCCTAAGGAGGGGGTTTGTTTCTTTACGTTTTGCTTAAGTACTCGGCCCCTGTTTGTCATAACCCAAAGTTTTTAGTATGGTTAGATGAAGGACAATTTGGACTATAACATATTCTAAGGACATCCCCGTATCTCTAGTAGACACAGAGTTATGGGCCTGCAAAGCATAGTCTAATGCATTTCCTTTGGACGGGTTGTTTGTTTACGTTTAGCTTAATTACTCGGCCCCTGTTGGTCGTAGCTCAATGTTTTTAGTATGGTTAGATGGGGGACAAATTGGACTATAACAAACTCAAAGGAAATCCCCGTATCTCCAGTGTAAACAGAGTTACGAGCCTGCAAAATATAGTCTAACTCATTTCCTATGGAGGGGGTTTGTTTCTTTACGTTTTGCTTAAGTACTCGGCCCCTGTTTGTCATAGCCCAAAGTTTTTAGTATGGTTAGATGAAAGGCAATTTGGTCTATAACATATCCTAAGGACATCCCCGTATCTCTAGTAGACACAGAGTTATGGGCCTGCAAAGCATAGTCTAATGCATTTCCTTTGGACGGGTTGTTTGTTCACGTTTAGCTTAATTTCTCGGCATCTGTTTGTTGTAGCTCAATGTTTTTAGTATGGTTAGATGAGGAACAAATTGGACTATAACATATCCTAAGGACATCCCGGTATCTCTAGTAGACACAGAGTTATGGGCCTGCAAAGTATAGTCTAATGCATTTCCTATGGACGGGTTGTTTGTTTACGTTTAGCTTAATTACTCGGCCCCTGTTTTTCGTAGCTCAATGTTTTTAGTATGGTTAGATGGGGGACGAATTGGACTATAACATACTCAAAGGACATCTCCGTATCTCCAGTGGAAACAGAGTTACGAGCCTGCAAATTATAGTCTAACTCATTTCCTAAGGAGGGGGTTTGTTTCTTTACGTTTTGCTTAAGTACTCGGCCCCTGTTTGTCATAACCCAAAGTTTTTAGTATGGTTAGATGAAGGACAATTTGGACTATAACATATCCTAAGGACATCCCCGTATCTCTAGTAGACACAGAGTTATGGGCCTGCAAAGCATAGTCTAATGCATTTCCTTTGGACGGGTTGTTTGTTTACGTTTAGCTTAATTACTCGGCCCCTGTTTGTCGTAGCTCAATGTTTTTAGTATGGTTAGATGGGGGACAATTTGGACTATATCTCCAGTGGAAACAGAGTTACGAGCCTGCAAAATATAGTCTAACTCATTTCCTAAGGACGGGGTTTGTTTCTTTACGTTTTGCTTAAGTACTCGGCCCCTGTTTGTCATAGCCCAAAGTTTTTAGTATGGTTAGATGAAGGACAATTTGGACTATAACATATCCCAAGGACATCCCGGTATCTCTAGTAGACACAGAGTTATGGGCCTGCAAAGTATAGTCTAATGCATTTCCTATGGACGGGTTGTTTGTTTACGTTTAGCTTAATTACTCGGCCCCTGTTTTTCGTAGCTCAATGTTTTTAGTATGGTTAGATGGGGGACAAATTGGACTATAACATACTCAAAGGACATCCCCGTATCTCCAGTGGAAACAGAGTTACGAGCCTGCAAAATATAGTCTAACTCATTTCCTATGGAGGGGGTTTGTTTCTTTACGTTTTGCTTAAGTACTCGGCCCCTGTTTGTCATAGCCCAAAGTTTTTAGTATGGTTAGATGAACGGCAATTTGGTCTATAACATATCCTAAGGACATCCCCGTATCTCTAGTAGACACAGAGTTATGGGCCTGCAAAGCATAGTCTAATGCATTTCCTTTGGACGGGTTGTTTGTTCACGTTTAGCTTAATTTCTCGGCATCTGTTTGTTGTAGCTCAATGTTTTTAGTATGGTTAGATGAGGAACAAATTGGACTATAACATATCCTAAGGACATCCCGGTATCTCTAGTAGACACAGAGTTATGGGCCTGCAAAGTATAGTCTAATGCATTTCCTATGGACGGGTTGTTTGTTTACGTTTAGCTTAATTACTCGGCCCCTGTTTTTCGTAGCTCAATGTTTTTAGTATGGTTAGATGGGGGACGAATTGGACTATAACATACTCAAAGGACATCTCCGTATCTCCAGTGGAAACAGAGTTACGAGCCTGCAAAATATAGTCTAACTCATTTCCTAAGGAGGGGGTTTGTTTCTTTACGTTTTGCTTAAGTACTCGGCCCCTGTTTGTCATAACCCAAAGTTTTTAGTATGGTTAGATGAAGGACAATTTGGACTATAACATATTCTAAGGACATCCCCGTATCTCTAGTAGACACAGAGTTATGGGCCTGCAAAGCATAGTCTAATGCATTTCCTTTGGACGGGTTGTTTGTTTACGTTTAGCTTAATTACTCGGCCCCTGTTGGTCGTAGCTCAATGTTTTTAGTATGGTTAGATGGGGGACACATTGGACTATAACAAACTCAAAGGACATCCCCGTATCTCCAGTGTAAACAGAGTTACGAGCCTGCAAAATATAGTCTAACTCATTTCCTATGGAGGGGGTTTGTTTCTTTACGTTTTGCTTAAGTACTCGGCCCCTGTTTGTCATAGCCCAAAGTTTTTAGTATGGTTAGATGAACGGCAATTTGGTCTATAACATATCCTAAGGACATCCCCGTATCTCTAGTAGACACAGAGTTATGGGCCTGCAAAGCATAGTCTAATGCATTTCCTTTGGACGGGTTGTTTGTTCACGTTTAGCTTAATTACTCGGCATCTGTTTGTTGTAGCTCAATGTTTTTAGTATGGTTAGATGAGGAACAAATTGGACTATAACATATCCTAAGGACATCCCGGTATCTCTAGTAGACACAGAGTTATGGGCCTGCAAAGTATAGTCTAATGCATTTCCTATGGACGGGTTGTTTGTTTACGTTTAGCTTAATTACTCGGCCCCTGTTTTTCGTAGCTCAATGTTTTTAGTATGGTTAGATGGGGGACGAATTGGACTATAACATACTCAAAGGACATCTCCGTATCTCCAGTGGAAACAGAGTTACGAGCCTGCAAAATATAGTCTAACTCATTTCCTAAGGAGGGGGTTTGTTTCTTTACGTTTTGCTTAAGTACTCGGCCCCTGTTTGTCATAACCCAAAGTTTTTAGTATGGTTAGATGAAGGACAATTTGGACTATAACATATTCTAAGGACATCCCCGTATCTCTAGTAGACACAGAGTTATGGGCCTGCAAAGCATAGTCTAATGCATTTCCTTTGGACGGGTTGTTTGTTTACGTTTAGCTTAATTACTCGGCCCCTGTTGGTCGTAGCTCAATGTTTTTAGTATGGTTAGATGGGGGACACATTGGACTATAACAAACTCAAAGGACATCCCCGTATCTCCAGTGTAAACAGAGTTACGAGCCTGCAAAATATAGTCTAACTCATTTCCTATGGAGGGGGTTTGTTTCTTTACGTTTTGCTTAAGTACTCGGCCCCTGTTTGTCATAGCCCAAAGTTTTTAGTATGGTTAGATGAACGGCAATTTGGTCTATAACATATCCTAAGGACATCCCCGTATCTCTAGTAGACACAGAGTTATGGGCCTGCAAAGCATAGTCTAATGCATTTCCTTTGGACGGGTTGTTTGTTCACGTTTAGCTTAATTACTCGGCATCTGTTTGTTGTAGCTCAATGTTTTTAGTATGGTTAGATGAGGAACAAATTGGACTATAACATATCCTAAGGACATCCCGGTATCTCTAGTAGACACAGAGTTATGGGCCTGCAAAGTATAGTCTAATGCATTTCCTATGGACGGGTTGTTTGTTTACGTTTAGCTTAATTACTCGGCCCCTGTTTTTCGTAGCTCAATGTTTTTAGTATGGTTAGATGGGGGACGAATTGGACTATAACATACTCAAAGGACATCTCCGTATCTCCAGTGGAAACAGAGTTACGAGCCTGCAAAATATAGTCTAACTCATTTCCTAAGGAGGGGGTTTGTTTCTTTACGTTTTGCTTAAGTACTCGGCCCCTGTTTGTCATAACCCAAAGTTTTTAGTATGGTTAGATGAAGGACAATTTGGACTATAACATATCCTAAGGACATCCCCGTATCTCTAGTAGACACAGAGTTATGGGCCTGCAAAGCATAGTCTAATGCATTTCCTTTGGACGGGTTGTTTGTTTACGTTTAGCTTAATTACTCGGCCCCTGTTTGTCGTAGCTCAATGTTTTTAGTATGGTTAGATGGGGGACAATTTGGACTATATCTCCAGTGGAAACAGAGTTACGAGCCTGCAAAATATAGTCTAACTCATTTCCTAAGGACGGGGTTTGTTTCTTTACGTTTTGCTTAAGTACTCGGCCCCTGTTTGTCATAGCCCAAAGTTTTTAGTATGGTTAGATGAAGGACAATTTGGACTATAACATATCCTAAGGACATCCCCGTATCTCTAGTAGACACAGAGTTATGGGCCTGCAAAGCATAGTCTAATGCATTTCCTTTGGACGGGTTGTTTGTTTACGTTTAGCTTAATTACTCGGCCCCTGTTGGTCGTAGCTCAATGTTTTTAGTATGGTTAGATGGGGGACAAATTGGACTATAACAAACTCAAAGGAAATCCCCGTATCTCCAGTGTAAACAGAGTTACGAGCCTTAAAATATAGTCTAACTCATTTCCTATGGAGGGGGTTTGTTTCTTTACGTTTTGCTTAAGTACTCGGCCCCTGTTTGTCATAGCCCAAAGTTTTTAGTATGGTTAGATGAACGGCAATTTGGTCTATAACATATCCTAAGGACATCCCCGTATCTCTAGTAGACACAGAGTTATGGGCCTGCAAATCATAGTCTAATGCATTTCCTTTGGACGGGTTGTTTGTTCACGTTTAGCTTAATTTCTCGGCATCTGTTTGTTGTAGCTCAATGTTTTTAGTATGGTTAGATGAGGAACAAATTGGACTATAACATATCCTAAGGACATCCCGGTATCTCTAGTAGACACAGAGTTATGGGCCTGCAAAGTATAGTCTAATGCATTTCCTATGGACGGGTTGTTTGTTTACGTTTAGCTTAATTACTCGGCCCCTGTTTTTCGTAGCTCAATGTTTTTAGTATGGTTAGATGGGGGACGAATTGGACTATAACATACTCAAAGGACATCTCCGTATCTCCAGTGGAAACAGAGTTACGAGCCTGCAAAATATAGTCTAACTCATTTCCTAAGGAGGGGGTTTGTTTCTTTACGTTTTGCTTAAGTACTCGGCCCCTGTTTGTCATAACCCAAAGTTTTTAGTATGGTTAGATGAAGGACAATTTGGACTATAACATATTCTAAGGACATCCCCGTATCTCTAGTAGACACAGAGTTATGGGCCTGCAAAGCATAGTCTAATGCATTTCCTTTGGACGGGTTGTTTGTTTACGTTTAGCTTAATTACTCGGCCCCTGTTGGTCGTAGCTCAATGTTTTTAGTATGGTTAGATGGGGGACACATTGGACTATAACAAACTCAAAGGACATCCCCGTATCTCCAGTGTAAACAGAGTTACGAGCCTGCAAAATATAGTCTAACTCATTTCCTATGGAGGGGGTTTGTTTCTTTACGTTTTGCTTAAGTACTCGGCCCCTGTTTGTCATAGCCCAAAGTTTTTAGTATGGTTAGATGAACGGCAATTTGGTCTATAACATATCCTAAGGACATCCCCGTATCTCTAGTAGACACAGAGTTATGGGCCTGCAAAGCATAGTCTAATGCATTTCCTTTGGACGGGTTGTTTGTTCACGTTTAGCTTAATTACTCGGCATCTGTTTGTTGTAGCTCAATGTTTTTAGTATGGTTAGATGAGGAACAAATTGGACTATAACATATCCTAAGGACATCCCGGTATCTCTAGTAGACACAGAGTTATGGGCCTGCAAAGTATAGTCTAATGCATTTCCTATGGACGGGTTGTTTGTTTACGTTTAGCTTAATTACTCGGCCCCTGTTTTTCGTAGCTCAATGTTTTTAGTATGGTTAGATGGGGGACGAATTGGACTATAACATACTCAAAGGACATCTCCGTATCTCCAGTGGAAACAGAGTTACGAGCCTGCAAAATATAGTCTAACTCATTTCCTAAGGAGGGGGTTTGTTTCTTTACGTTTTGCTTAAGTACTCGGCCCCTGTTTGTCATAACCCAAAGTTTTTAGTATGGTTAGATGAAGGACAATTTGGACTATAACATATCCTAAGGACATCCCCGTATCTCTAGTAGACACAGAGTTATGGGCCTGCAAAGCATAGTCTAATGCATTTCCTTTGGACGGGTTGTTTGTTTACGTTTAGCTTAATTACTCGGCCCCTGTTTGTCGTAGCTCAATGTTTTTAGTATGGTTAGATGGGGGACAATTTGGACTATATCTCCAGTGGAAACAGAGTTACGAGCCTGCAAAATATAGTCTAACTCATTTCCTAAGGACGGGGTTTGTTTCTTTACGTTTTGCTTAAGTACTCGGCCCCTGTTTGTCATAGCCCAAAGTTTTTAGTATGGTTAGATGAAGGACAATTTGGACTATAACATATCCTAAGGACATCCCCGTATCTCTAGTAGACACAGAGTTATGGGCCTGCAAAGCATAGTCTAATGCATTTCCTTTGGACGGGTTGTTTGTTTACGTTTAGCTTAATTACTCGGCCCCTGTTGGTCGTAGCTCAATGTTTTTAGTATGGTTAGATGGGGGACAAATTGGACTATAACAAACTCAAAGGAAATCCCCGTATCTCCAGTGTAAACAGAGTTACGAGCCTTAAAATATAGTCTAACTCATTTCCTATGGAGGGGGTTTGTTTCTTTACGTTTTGCTTAAGTACTCGGCCCCTGTTTGTCATAGCCCAAAGTTTTTAGTATGGTTAGATGAACGGCAATTTGGTCTATAACATATCCTAAGGACATCCCCGTATCTCTAGTAGACACAGAGTTATGGGCCTGCAAATCATAGTCTAATGCATTTCCTTTGGACGGGTTGTTTGTTCACGTTTAGCTTAATTTCTCGGCATCTGTTTGTTGTAGCTCAATGTTTTTAGTATGGTTAGATGAGGAACAAATTGGACTATAACATATCCTAAGGACATCCCGGTATCTCTAGTAGACACAGAGTTATGGGCCTGCAAAGTATAGTCTAATGCATTTCCTATGGACGGGTTGTTTGTTTACGTTTAGCTTAATTACTCGGCCCCTGTTTTTCGTAGCTCAATGTTTTTAGTATGGTTAGATGGGGGACGAATTGGACTATAACATACTCAAAGGACATCTCCGTATCTCCAGTGGAAACAGAGTTACGAGCCTGCAAAATATAGTCTAACTCATTTCCTAAGGAGGGGGTTTGTTTCTTTACGTTTTGCTTAAGTACTCGGCCCCTGTTTGTCATAACCCAAAGTTTTTAGTATGGTTAGATGAAGGACAATTTGGACTATAACATATTCTAAGGACATCCCCGTATCTCTAGTAGACACAGAGTTATGGGCCTGCAAAGCATAGTCTAATGCATTTCCTTTGGACGGGTTGTTTGTTTACGTTTAGCTTAATTACTCGGCCCCTGTTGGTCGTAGCTCAATGTTTTTAGTATGGTTAGATGGGGGACACATTGGACCATAACAAACTCAAAGGACATCCCCGTATCTCCAGTGTAAACAGAGTTACGAGCCTGCAAAATATAGTCTAACTCATTTCCTATGGAGGGGGTTTGTTTCTTTACGTTTTGCTTAAGTACTCGGCCCCTGTTTGTCATAGCCCAAAGTTTTTAGTATGGTTAGATGAACGGCAATTTGGTCTATAACATATCCTAAGGACATCCCCGTATCTCTAGTAGACACAGAGTTATGGGCCTGCAAAGCATAGTCTAATGCATTTCCTTTGGACGGGTTGTTTGTTCACGTTTAGCTTAATTACTCGGCATCTGTTTGTTGTAGCTCAATGTTTTTAGTATGGTTAGATGAGGAACAAATTGGACTATAACATATCCTAAGGACATCCCGGTATCTCTAGTAGACACAGAGTTATGGGCCTGCAAAGTATAGTCTAATGCATTTCCTATGGACGGGTTGTTTGTTTACGTTTAGCTTAATTACTCGGCCCCTGTTTTTCGTAGCTCAATGTTTTTAGTATGGTTAGATGGGGGACGAATTGGACTATAACATACTCAAAGGACATCTCCGTATCTCCAGTGGAAACAGAGTTACGAGCCTGCAAAATATAGTCTAACTCATTTCCTAAGGAGGGGGTTTGTTTCTTTACGTTTTGCTTAAGTACTCGGCCCCTGTTTGTCATAACCCAAAGTTTTTAGTATGGTTAGATGAAGGACAATTTGGACTATAACATATCCTAAGGACATCCCCGTATCTCTAGTAGACACAGAGTTATGGGCCTGCAAAGCATAGTCTAATGCATTTCCTTTGGACGGGTTGTTTGTTTACGTTTAGCTTAATTACTCGGCCCCTGTTGGTCGTAGCTCAATGTTTTTAGTATGGTTAGATGGGGGACAAATTGGACTATAACAAACTCAAAGGACATCCCCGTATCTCCAGTGTAAACAGAGTTACGAGCCTGCAAAATATAGTCTAACTCATTTCCTATGGAGGGGGTTTGTTTCTTTACGTTTTGCTTAAGTACTCGGCCCCTGTTTGTCATAGCCCAAAGTTTTTAGTATGGTTAGATGAACGGCAATTTGGTCTATAACATATCCTAAGGACATCCCCGTATCTCTAGTAGACACAGAGTTATGGGCCTGCAAAGCATAGTCTAATGCATTTCCTTTGGACGGGTTGTTTGTTCACGTTTAGCTTAATTACTCGGCATCTGTTTGTTGTAGCTCAATGTTTTTAATATGGTTAGATGAGGAACAAATTGGACTATAACATATCCTAAGGACATCCCGGTATCTCTAGTAGACACAGAGTTATGGGCCTGCAAAGTATAGTCTAATGCATTTCCTATGGACGGGTTGTTTGTTTACGTTTAGCTTAATTACTCGGCCCCTGTTTTTCGTAGCTCAATGTTTTTAGTATGGTTAGATGGGGGACGAATTGGACTATAACATACTCAAAGGACATCTCCGTATCTCCAGTGGAAACAGAGTTACGAGCCTGCAAAATATAGTCTAACTCATTTCCTAAGGAGGGGGTTTGTTTCTTTACGTTTTGCTTAAGTACTCGGCCCCTGTTTGTCATAGCCCAAAGTTTTTAGTATGGTTAGATGAAGGACAATTTGGACTATAACATATCCTAAGGACATCCCCGTATCTCTAGTAGACACAGAGTTATGGGCCTGCAAAGCATAGTCTAATGCATTTCCTTTGGACGGGTTGTTTGTTTACGTTTAGCTTAATTACTCGGCCCCTGTTGGTCGTAGCTCAATGTTTTTAGTATGGTTAGATGGGGGACAAATTGGACTATAACAAACTCAAAGGAAATCCCCGTATCTCCAGTGTAAACAGAGTTACGAGCCTTAAAATATAGTCTAACTCATTTCCTATGGAGGGGGTTTGTTTCTTTACGTTTTGCTTAAGTACTCGGCCCCTGTTTGTCATAGCCCAAAGTTTTTAGTATGGTTAGATGAACGGCAATTTGGTCTATAACATATCCTAAGGACATCCCCGTATCTCTAGTAGACACAGAGTTATGGGCCTGCAAATCATAGTCTAATGCATTTCCTTTGGACGGGTTGTTTGTTCACGTTTAGCTTAATTTCTCGGCATCTGTTTGTTGTAGCTCAATGTTTTTAGTATGGTTAGATGAGGAACAAATTGGACTATAACATATCCTAAGGACATCCCGGTATCTCTAGTAGACACAGAGTTATGGGCCTGCAAAGTATAGTCTAATGCATTTCCTATGGACGGGTTGTTTGTTTACGTTTAGCTTAATTACTCGGCCCCTGTTTTTCGTAGCTCAATGTTTTTAGTATGGTTAGATGGGGGACGAATTGGACTATAACATACTCAAAGGACATCTCCGTATCTCCAGTGGAAACAGAGTTACGAGCCTGCAAAATATAGTCTAACTCATTTCCTAAGGAGGGGGTTTGTTTCTTTACGTTTTGCTTAAGTACTCGGCCCCTGTTTGTCATAACCCAAAGTTTTTAGTATGGTTAGATGAAGGACAATTTGGACTATAACATATTCTAAGGACATCCCCGTATCTCTAGTAGACACAGAGTTATGGGCCTGCAAAGCATAGTCTAATGCATTTCCTTTGGACGGGTTGTTTGTTTACGTTTAGCTTAATTACTCGGCCCCTGTTGGTCGTAGCTCAATGTTTTTAGTATGGTTAGATGGGGGACACATTGGACTATAACAAACTCAAAGGACATCCCCGTATCTCCAGTGTAAACAGAGTTACGAGCCTGCAAAATATAGTCTAACTCATTTCCTATGGAGGGGGTTTGTTTCTTTACGTTTTGCTTAAGTACTCGGCCCCTGTTTGTCATAGCCCAAAGTTTTTAGTATGGTTAGATGAACGGCAATTTGGTCTATAACATATCCTAAGGACATCCCCGTATCTCTAGTAGACACAGAGTTATGGGCCTGCAAAGCATAGTCTAATGCATTTCCTTTGGACGGGTTGTTTGTTCACGTTTAGCTTAATTACTCGGCATCTGTTTGTTGTAGCTCAATGTTTTTAGTATGGTTAGATGAGGAACAAATTGGACTATAACATATCCTAAGGACATCCCGGTATCTCTAGTAGACACAGAGTTATGGGCCTGCAAAGTATAGTCTAATGCATTTCCTATGGACGGGTTGTTTGTTTACGTTTAGCTTAATTACTCGGCCCCTGTTTTTCGTAGCTCAATGTTTTTAGTATGGTTAGATGGGGGACGAATTGGACTATAACATACTCAAAGGACATCTCCGTATCTCCAGTGGAAACAGAGTTACGAGCCTGCAAAATATAGTCTAACTCATTTCCTAAGGAGGGGGTTTGTTTCTTTACGTTTTGCTTAAGTACTCGGCCCCTGTTTGTCATAACCCAAAGTTTTTAGTATGGTTAGATGAAGGACAATTTGGACTATAACATATCCTAAGGACATCCCCGTATCTCTAGTAGACACAGAGTTATGGGCCTGCAAAGCATAGTCTAATGCATTTCCTTTGGACGGGTTGTTTGTTTACGTTTAGCTTAATTACTCGGCCCCTGTTGGTCGTAGCTCAATGTTTTTAGTATGGTTAGATGGGGGACAAATTGGACTATAACAAACTCAAAGGACATCCCCGTATCTCCAGTGTAAACAGAGTTACGAGCCTGCAAAATATAGTCTAACTCATTTCCTATGGAGGGGGTTTGTTTCTTTACGTTTTGCTTAAGTACTCGGCCCCTGTTTGTCATAGCCCAAAGTTTTTAGTATGGTTAGATGAACGGCAATTTGGTCTATAACATATCCTAAGGACATCCCCGTATCTCTAGTAGACACAGAGTTATGGGCCTGCAAAGCATAGTCTAATGCATTTCCTTTGGACGGGTTGTTTGTTCACGTTTAGCTTAATTACTCGGCATCTGTTTGTTGTAGCTCAATGTTTTTAATATGGTTAGATGAGGATCAAATTGGACTATAACATATCCTAAGGACATCCCGGTATCTCTAGTAGACACAGAGTTATGGGCCTGCAAAGTATAGTCTAATGCATTTCCTATGGACGGGTTGTTTGTTTACGTTTAGCTTAATTACTCGGCCCCTGTTTTTCGTAGCTCAATGTTTTTAGTATGGTTAGATGGGGGACGAATTGGACTATAACATACTCAAAGGACATCTCCGTATCTCCAGTGGAAACAGAGTTACGAGCCTGCAAAATATAGTCTAACTCATTTCCTAAGGAGGGGGTTTGTTTCTTTACGTTTTGCTTAAGTACTCGGCCCCTGTTTGTCATAACCCAAAGTTTTTAGTATGGTTAGATGAAGGACAATTTGGACTATAACATATCCTAAGGACATCCCCGTATCTCTAGTAGACACAGAGTTATGGGCCTGCAAAGCATAGTCTAATGCATTTCCTTTGGACGGGTTGTTTGTTTACGTTTAGCTTAATTACTCGGCCCCTGTTGGTCGTAGCTCAATGTTTTTAGTATGGTTAGATGGGGGACAAATTGGACTATAACAAACTCAAAGGACATCCCCGTATCTCCAGTGTAAACAGAGTTACGAGCCTGCAAAATATAGTCTAACTCATTTCCTATGGAGGGGGTTTGTTTCTTTACGTTTTGCTTAAGTACTCGGCCCCTGTTTGTCATAGCCCAAAGTTTTTAGTATGGTTAGATGAACGGCAATTTGGTCTATAACATATCCTAAGGACATCCCCGTATCTCTAGTAGACACAGAGTTATGGGCCTGCAAATCATAGTCTAATGCATTTCCTTTGGACGGGTTGTTTGTTCACGTTTAGCTTAATTTCTCGGCATCTGTTTGTTGTAGCTCAATGTTTTTAGTATGGTTAGATGAGGAACAAATTGGACTATAACATATCCTAAGGACATCCCGGTATCTCTAGTAGACACAGAGTTATGGGCCTGCAAAGTATAGTCTAATGCATTTCCTATGGACGGGTTGTTTGTTTACGTTTAGCTTAATTACTCGGCCCCTGTTTTTCGTAGCTCAATGTTTTTAGTATGGTTAGATGGGGGACGAATTGGACTATAACATACTCAAAGGACATCTCCGTATCTCCAGTGGAAACAGAGTTACGAGCCTGCAAAATATAGTCTAACTCATTTCCTAAGGAGGGGGTTTGTTTCTTTACGTTTTGCTTAAGTACTCGGCCCCTGTTTGTCATAACCCAAAGTTTTTAGTATGGTTAGATGAAGGACAATTTGGACTATAACATATTCTAAGGACATCCCCGTATCTCTAGTAGACACAGAGTTATGGGCCTGCAAAGCATAGTCTAATGCATTTCCTTTGGACGGGTTGTTTGTTTACGTTTAGCTTAATTACTCGGCCCCTGTTGGTCGTAGCTCAATGTTTTTAGTATGGTTAGATGGGGGACACATTGGACTATAACAAACTCAAAGGACATCCCCGTATCTCCAGTGTAAACAGAGTTACGAGCCTGCAAAATATAGTCTAACTCATTTCCTATGGAGGGGGTTTGTTTCTTTACGTTTTGCTTAAGTACTCGGCCCCTGTTTGTCATAGCCCAAAGTTTTTAGTATGGTTAGATGAACGGCAATTTGGTCTATAACATATCCTAAGGACATCCCCGTATCTCTAGTAGACACAGAGTTATGGGCCTGCAAAGCATAGTCTAATGCATTTCCTTTGGACGGGTTGTTTGTTCACGTTTAGCTTAATTACTCGGCATCTGTTTGTTGTAGCTCAATGTTTTTAGTATGGTTAGATGAGGAACAAATTGGACTATAACATATCCTAAGGACATCCCGGTATCTCTAGTAGACACAGAGTTATGGGCCTGCAAAGTATAGTCTAATGCATTTCCTATGGACGGGTTGTTTGTTTACGTTTAGCTTAATTACTCGGCCCCTGTTTTTCGTAGCTCAATGTTTTTAGTATGGTTAGATGGGGGACGAATTGGACTATAACATACTCAAAGGACATCTCCGTATCTCCAGTGGAAACAGAGTTACGAGCCTGCAAAATATAGTCTAACTCATTTCCTAAGGAGGGGGTTTGTTTCTTTACGTTTTGCTTAAGTACTCGGCCCCTGTTTGTCATAACCCAAAGTTTTTAGTATGGTTAGATGAAGGACAATTTGGACTATAACATATCCTAAGGACATCCCCGTATCTCTAGTAGACACAGAGTTATGGGCCTGCAAAGCATAGTCTAATGCATTTCCTTTGGACGGGTTGTTTGTTTACGTTTAGCTTAATTACTCGGCCCCTGTTGGTCGTAGCTCAATGTTTTTAGTATGGTTAGATGGGGGACAAATTGGACTATAACAAACTCAAAGGACATCCCCGTATCTCCAGTGTAAACAGAGTTACGAGCCTGCAAAATATAGTCTAACTCATTTCCTATGGAGGGGGTTTGTTTCTTTACGTTTTGCTTAAGTACTCGGCCCCTGTTTGTCATAGCCCAAAGTTTTTAGTATGGTTAGATGAACGGCAATTTGGTCTATAACATATCCTAAGGACATCCCCGTATCTCTAGTAGACACAGAGTTATGGGCCTGCAAAGCATAGTCTAATGCATTTCCTTTGGACGGGTTGTTTGTTCACGTTTAGCTTAATTACTCGGCATCTGTTTGTTGTAGCTCAATGTTTTTAGTATGGTTAGATGAGGAACAAATTGGACTATAACATATCCTAAGGACATCCCGGTATCTCTAGTAGACACAGAGTTATGGGCCTGCAAAGTATAGTCTAATGCATTTCCTATGGACGGGTTGTTTGTTTACGTTTAGCTTAATTACTCGGCCCCTGTTTTTCGTAGCTCAATGTTTTTAGTATGGTTAGATGGGGGACGAATTGGACTATAACATACTCAAAGGACATCTCCGTATCTCCAGTGGAAACAGAGTTACGAGCCTGCAAAATATAGTCTAACTCATTTCCTAAGGAGGGGGTTTGTTTCTTTACGTTTTGCTTAAGTACTCGGCCCCTGTTTGTCATAACCCAAAGTTTTTAGTATGGTTAGATGAAGGACAATTTGGACTATAACATATCCTAAGGACATCCCCGTATCTCTAGTAGACACAGAGTTATGGGCCTGCAAAGCATAGTCTAATGCATTTCCTTTGGACGGGTTGTTTGTTTACGTTTAGCTTAATTACTCGGCCCCTGTTGGTCGTAGCTCAATGTTTTTAGTATGGTTAGATGGGGGACAAATTGGACTATAACAAACTCAAAGGACATCCCCGTATCTCCAGTGTAAACAGAGTTACGAGCCTGCAAAATATAGTCTAACTCATTTCCTATGGAGGGGGTTTGTTTCTTTACGTTTTGCTTAAGTACTCGGCCCCTGTTTGTCATAGCCCAAAGTTTTTAGTATGGTTAGATGAACGGCAATTTGGTCTATAACATATCCTAAGGACATCCCCGTATCTCTAGTAGACACAGAGTTATGGGCCTGCAAAGCATAGTCTAATGCATTTCCTTTGGACGGGTTGTTTGTTCACGTTTAGCTTAATTACTCGGCATCTGTTTGTTGTAGCTCAATGTTTTTAGTATGGTTAGATGAGGAACAAATTGGACTATAACATATCCTAAGGACATCCCGGTATCTCTAGTAGACACAGAGTTATGGGCCTGCAAAGTATAATCTAATGCATTTCCTATATACGGGTTGTTTGTTTACGTTTAGCTTAATTACTCGGCCCCTGTTTTTCGTAGCTCAATGTTTTTAGTATGGTTAGATGGGGGACGAATTGGACTATAACATACTCAAAGGACATCTCCGTATCTCCAGTGGAAACAGAGTTACGAGCCTGCAAAATATAGTCTAACTCATTTCCTAAGGAGGGGGTTTGTTTCTTTACGTTTTGCTTAAGTACTCGGCCCCTGTTTGTCATAACCCAAAGTTTTTAGTATGGTTAGATGAAGGACAATTTGGACTATAACATATCCTAAGGACATCCCCGTATCTCTAGTAGACACAGAGTTATGGGCCTGCAAAGCATAGTCTAATGCATTTCCTTTGGACGGGTTGTTTGTTTACGTTTAGCTTAATTACTCGGCCCCTGTTGGTCGTAGCTCAATGTTTTTAGTATGGTTAGATGGGGGACAAATTGTACTATAACAAACTCAAAGGACATCCCCGTATCTCCAGTGTAAACAGAGTTACGAGCCTGCAAAATATAGTCTAACTCATTTCCTATGGAGGGGGTTTGTTTCTTTACGTTTTGCTTAAGTACTCGGCCCCTGTTTGTCATAGCCCAAAGTTTTTAGTATGGTTAGATGAACGGCAATTTGGTCTATAACATATCCTAAGGACATCCCCGTATCTCTAGTAGACACAGAGTTATGGGCCTGCAAAGCATAGTCTAATGCATTTCCTTTGGACGGGTTGTTTGTTTACGTTTAGCTTAATTACTCGGCCCCTGTTGGTCGTAGCTCAATGTTTTTAGTATGGTTAGATGGGGGACAAATTGGACTATAACAAACTCCAAGGACATCCCCGTATCTCCAGTGGAAACAGAGTTACGAGCCTGCAAAATATAGTCTAACTCATTTCCTAAGGAGGGGGTTTGTTTCTTTACGTTTTGCTTAAGTACTCGGCCCCTGTTTGTCATAGCCCAAAGTTTTTAGTATGGTTAGATGAACGGCAATTTGGTCTATAACATATCGTAAGGACATCCCCGTATCTCTATTAGACACAGAGTTATGGGCCTGCAAAGCATAGTCTAATGCATTTCCTTTGGACGGGTTGTTTGTTTACGTTTAGCTTAATTACTCGGCCCCTGTTGGTCGTAGCTCAATGTTTTTAGTATGGTTAGATGGGGGACAAATTGGACTATAACAAACTCAAAGGACATCCCCGTATCTCCAGTGTAAACAGAGTTACGAGCCTGCAAAATATAGTCTAACTCATTTCCTATGGAGGGGGTTTGTTTCTTTACGTTTTGCTTAAGTACTCGGCCCCTGTTTGTCATAGCCCAAAGTTTTTAGTATGGTTAGATGAACGGCAATTTGGTCTATAACATATCCTAAGGACATCCCCGTATCTCTATTAGACACAGAGTTATGGGCCTGCAAAGCATAGTCTAATGCATTTCCTTTGGACGGGTTGTTTGTTTACGTTTAGCTTAATTACTCGGCCCCTGTTGGTCGTAGCTCAATGTTTTTAGTATGGTTAGATGGGGGACAAATTGGACTATAACAAACTCAAAGGACATCCCCGTATCTCCAGTGTAAACAGAGTTACGAGCCTGCAAAATATAGTCTAACTCATTTCCTATGGAGGGGGTTTGTTTCTTTACGTTTTGCTTAAGTACTCGGCCCCTGTTTGTCATAGCCCAAAGTTTTTAGTATGGTTAGATGAACGGCAATTTGGTCTATAACATATCCTAAGGACATCCCCGTATCTCTAGTAGACACAGAGTTATGGGCCTGCAAAGTATAGTCTAATGCATTTCCTATGGACGGGTTGTTTGTTTACGTTTAGCTTAATTACTCGGCCCCTGTTTTTCGTAGCTCAATGTTTTTAGTATGGTTAGATGGGGGACGAATTGGACTATAACATACTCAAAGGACATCTCCGTATCTCCAGTGGAAACAGAGTTACGAGCCTGCAAAATATAGTCTAACTCATTTCCTAAGGAGGGGGTTTGTTTCTTTACGTTTTGCTTAAGTACTCGGCCCCTGTTTGTCATAACCCAAAGTTTTTAGTATGGTTAGATGAAGGACAATTTGGACTATAACATATCCTAAGGACATCCCCGTATCTCTAGTAGACACAGAGTTATGGGCCTGCAAAGCATAGTCTAATGCATTTCCTTTGGACGGGTTGTTTGTTTACGTTTAGCTTAATTACTCGGCCCCTGTTGGTCGTAGCTCAATGTTTTTAGTATGGTTAGATGGGGGACAAATTGGACTATAACAAACTCCAAGGACATCCCCGTATCTCCAGTGGAAACAGAGTTACGAGCCTGCAAAATATAGTCTAACTCATTTCCTAAGGAGGGGGTTTGTTTCTTTACGTTTTGCTTAAGTACTCGGCCCCTGTTTGTCATAGCCCAAAGTTTTTAGTATGGTTAGATGAACGGCAATTTGGTCTATAACATATCGTAAGGACATCCCCGTATCTCTATTAGACACAGAGTTATGGGCCTGCAAAGCATAGTCTAATGCATTTCCTTTGGACGGGTTGTTTGTTTACGTTTAGCTTAATTACTCGGCCCCTGTTGGTCGTAGCTCAATGTTTTTAGTATGGTTAGATGGGGGACAAATTGGACTATAACAAACTCAAAGGACATCCCCGTATCTCCAGTGTAAACAGAGTTACGAGCCTGCAAAATATAGTCTAACTCATTTCCTATGGAGGGGGTTTGTTTCTTTACGTTTTGCTTAAGTACTCGGCCCCTGTTTGTCATAGCCCAAAGTTTTTAGTATGGTTAGATGAACGGCAATTTGGTCTATAACATATCCTAAGGACATCCCCGTATCTCTATTAGACACAGAGTTATGGGCCTGCAAAGCATAGTCTAATGCATTTCCTTTGGACGGGTTGTTTGTTTACGTTTAGCTTAATTACTCGGCCCCTGTTGGTCGTAGCTCAATGTTTTTAGTATGGTTAGATGGGGGACAAATTGGACTATAACAAACTCAAAGGACATCCCCGTATCTCCAGTGTAAACAGAGTTACGAGCCTGCAAAATATAGTCTAACTCATTTCCTATGGAGGGGGTTTGTTTCTTTACGTTTTGCTTAAGTACTCGGCCCCTGTTTGTCATAGCCCAAAGTTTTTAGTATGGTTAGATGAACGGCAATTTGGTCTATAACATATCCTAAGGACATCCCCGTATCTCTAGTAGACACAGAGTTATGGGCCTGCAAAGTATAGTCTAATGCATTTCCTATGGACGGGTTGTTTGTTTACGTTTAGCTTAATTACTCGGCCCCTGTTTTTCGTAGCTCAATGTTTTTAGTATGGTTAGATGGGGGACGAATTGGACTATAACATACTCAAAGGACATCTCCGTATCTCCAGTGGAAACAGAGTTACGAGCCTGCAAAATATAGTCTAACTCATTTCCTAAGGAGGGGGTTTGTTTCTTTACGTTTTGCTTAAGTACTCGGCCCCTGTTTGTCATAACCCAAAGTTTTTAGTATGGTTAGATGAAGGACAATTTGGACTATAACATATCCTAAGGACATCCCCGTATCTCTAGTAGACACAGAGTTATGGGCCTGCAAAGCATAGTCTAATGCATTTCCTTTGGACGGGTTGTTTGTTTACGTTTAGCTTAATTACTCGGCCCCTGTTGGTCGTAGCTCAATGTTTTTAGTATGGTTAGATGGGGGACAAATTGGACTATAACAAACTCAAAGGACATCTCCGTATCTCCAGTGGAAACAGAGTTACGAGCCTGCAAAATATAGTCTAACTCATTTCCTAAGGAGGGGGTTTGTTTCTTTACGTTTTGCTTAAGTACTCGGCCCCTGTTTGTCATAACCCAAAGTTTTTAGTATGGTTAGATGAAGGACAATTTGGACTATAACATATCCTAAGGACATCCCCGTATCTCTAGTAGACACAGAGTTATGGGCCTGCAAAGTATAGTCTAATGCATTTCCTATGGACGGGTTGTTTGTTTACGTTTAGCTTAATTACTCGGCCCCTGTTTTTCGTAGCTCAATGTTTTTAGTATGGTTAGATGGGGGACGAATTGGACTATAACATACTCAAAGGACATCTCCGTATCTCCAGTGGAAACAGAGTTACGAGCCTGCAAAATATAGTCTAACTCATTTCCTAAGGAGGGGGTTTGTTTCTTTACGTTTTGCTTAAGTACTCGGCCCCTGTTTGTCATAACCCAAAGTTTTTAGTATGGTTAGATGAAGGACAATTTGGACTATAACATATCCTAAGGACATCCCCGTATCTCTAGTAGACACAGAGTTATGGGCCTGCAAAGCATAGTCTAATGCATTTCCTTTGGACGGGTTGTTTGTTTACGTTTAGCTTAATTACTCGGCCCCTGTTGGTCGTAGCTCAATGTTTTTAGTATGGTTAGATGGGGGACAAATTGGACTATAACAAACTCAAAGGACATCTCCGTATCTCCAGTGGAAACAGAGTTACGAGCCTGCAAAATATAGTCTAACTCATTTCCTAAGGAGGGGGTTTGTTTCTTTACGTTTTGCTTAAGTACTCGGCCCCTGTTTGTCATAACCCAAAGTTTTTAGTATGGTTAGATGAAGGACAATTTGGACTATAACATATCCTAAGGACATCCCCGTATCTCTAGTAGACACAGAGTTATGGGCCTGCAAAGCATAGTCTAATGCATTTCCTTTGGACGGGTTGTTTGTTTACGTTTAGCTTAATTACTCGGCCCCTGTTGGTCGTAGCTCAATGTTTTTAGTATGGTTAGATGGGGGACAAATTGGACTATAACAAACTCAAAGGACATCTCCGTATCTCCAGTGGAAACAGAGTTACGAGCCTGCAAAATATAGTCTAACTCATTTCCTAAGGAGGGGGTTTGTTTCTTTACGTTTTGCTTAAGTACTCGGCCCCTGTTTGTCATAACCCAAAGTTTTTAGTATGGTTAGATGAAGGACAATTTGGACTATAACATATCCTAAGGACATCCCCGTATCTCTAGTAGACACAGAGTTATGGGCCTGCAAAGTATAGTCTAATGCATTTCCTATGGACGGGTTGTTTGTTTACGTTTAGCTTAATTACTCGGCCCCTGTTTTTCGTAGCTCAATGTTTTTAGTATGGTTAGATGGGGGACGAATTGGACTATAACATACTCAAAGGACATCTCCGTATCTCCAGTGGAAACAGAGTTACGAGCCTGCAAAATATAGTCTAACTCATTTCCTAAGGAGGGGGTTTGTTTCTTTACGTTTTGCTTAAGTACTCGGCCCCTGTTTGTCATAACCCAAAGTTTTTAGTATGGTTAGATGAAGGACAATTTGGACTATAACATATCCTAAGGACATCCCCGTATCTCTAGTAGACACAGAGTTATGGGCCTGCAAAGCATAGTCTAATGCATTTCCTTTGGACGGGTTGTTTGTTTACGTTTAGCTTAATTACTCGGCCCCTGTTGGTCGTAGCTCAATGTTTTTAGTATGGTTAGATGGGGGACAAATTGGACTATAACAAACTCAAAGGACATCTCCGTATCTCCAGTGGAAACAGAGTTACGAGCCTGCAAAATATAGTCTAACTCATTTCCTAAGGAGGGGGTTTGTTTCTTTACGTTTTGCTTAAGTACTCGGCCCCTGTTTGTCATAACCCAAAGTTTTTAGTATGGTTAGATGAAGGACAATTTGGACTATAACATATCCTAAGGACATCCCCGTATCTCTAGTAGACACAGAGTTATGGGCCTGCAAAACATAGTCTAATGCATTTCCTTTGGACGGGTTGTTTGTTTACGTTTAGCTTAATTACTCGGCCCCTGTTGGTCGTAGCTCAATGTTTTTAGTATGGTTAGATGGGGGACAAATTGGACTATAACAAACTCCAAGGACATCCCCGTATCTCCAGTGTAAACAGAGTTACGAGCCTGCAAAATATAGTCTAACTCATTTCCTAAGGAGGGGGTTTGTTTCTTTACGTTTTGCTTAAGTACTCGGCCCCTGTTTGTCATAGCCCAAAGTTTTTAGTATGGTTAGATGAAGCACAATTTGGACTATAACATATCCTAAGGACATCCCCGTATCTCTAGTAGACACAGAGTTATGGGCCTGCAAAGCATAGTCTAATGCATTTCCTTTGGACGGGTTGTTTGTTTACGTTTAGCTTAATTACTCGGCCCCTGTTGGTCGTAGCTCAATGTTTTTAGTATGGTTAGATGGGGGACAAATTGGACTATAACAAACTCAAAGGACATCTCCGTATCTCCAGTGGAAACAGAGTTACGAGCCTGCAAAATATAGTCTAACTCATTTCCTAAGGAGGGGGTTTGTTTCTTTACGTTTTGCTTAAGTACTCGGCCCCTGTTTGTCATAACCCAAAGTTTTTAGTATGGTTAGATGAAGGACAATTTGGACTATAACATATCCTAAGGACATCCCCGTATCTCTAGTAGACACAGAGTTATGGGCCTGCAAAGCATAGTCTAATGCATTTCCTTTGGACGGGTTGTTTGTTTACGTTTAGCTTAATTACTCGGCCCCTGTTGGTCGTAGCTCAATGTTTTTAGTATGGTTAGATGGGGGACAA